>NC_139567.1:27971585-30377050 GCF_965112155.1 Podarcis liolepis | reverse complement strand
TGTTGTGGGGATCAAAAGAGGAGGAAGAAAACCATGCAAGCCGCCTTGAGCTGCTTGGAGAAAAGGGTGGGGCAGAAATGCAATAAAATAAATAAATAAATTCACCTTCCACACATGACCCTGGGCAATGTGCAGAAGATAATAAAAACAGCTTTAAAGCACAGTTAGAAAAACAGAAGATGAGTTTTAAACCCATGGCAGAGACTTATTCAGCCAGCTGGGAAAGTTTGCATGGAGTTATAGCTGTCAATGCTCTACTCAGGGTACCCTTCATTCATTTATTTATTTGCAAGAATTTCTATATCACTCATCATATAGAATACCAATGCAATGTATGTATATACACCTGAGAGTGTATACAATCCAGAAATAAATGAACCTGAGTTAGTCATGTCCATTAGTTCAATTGGTCTACACTGAGCATGGCTATAACATTAGATACAGCCCTATTTGGGGGGGGGGGTTAGGTACCACTTTCAAAGATGTCCCTGATACCCACCCAACCTAACCTCAGAGGGGTGTGGACATTGAGAGCAGGATCCTGGAACAGGATCCTCTTCTCTTGTACAACCAATCTGTTCCAGGATCCTGCTCTCAGTGTCCACACAGACTACCTATAAGATGGTACTCCAGGGGAGCACCTTTATGTATTCATTACCTTTATATCCCACCTTTCCTCCAAGGAGCGCAAGGTGGCGTGCATTGTTCTCCCAGCTCCATTTTATCCCTATGACAACCCTGCGAGGTAGGTTAGGCTGAGAGATTGTGACTGGCTCCTGGGCTGCTGTCAGGGCAAACTGGATTTTAATTTCTGGTTCTGGATGTGTTTTGATGCCTTTGCTTTTAGCAAGTTTGTTTTTATTGCTTCACATTTTATAATGATGCTTTTAAATGTTGGAAGCTGCCTTGAACCCCACTTGGTAGAAAGGCAGACTATGAATACATTAAATAACAACCACCACCACCACCAGGTTCTTCGCCATGTAGAGCTTTAACTGTTAAGGGGAGCCCTTTGGCTGCAGAATGGATGGTTGCCAGTGGCCCCACTTCCTCGTTGAGTCTGGCTGAGATTTCTCTCCTTTGCAGAGGGGCCCCAGAGCCCATCCTCTGGCACAAGTGCATGATGGGTATGAAACCCTCCCTGTGAAGAAGGGGGTCGCAACTTCTCCCGAGACCAAACGGCAGATCCAGCAATTGGTGGGTTCCCCTTGCTGTTACTTTGAATCTAGCTTCTAAGCAGTTGGCAAAGTATAAGAATCCCACTACTGCCACAAGAATGGTAAAAGTCAGTTGGGGGGAGTTTCTGGGAACGGGGAACAGTCAATGGGCAACATCTTTCAGGGTTTCAAATCTGCGTGGAACTATGATGCCCTGGCATGGAATGCGTGGGGTGGTGGTGGTGAATCTGGCCTGGCCGGTTTCCGCACCTCATCTCCTTTCCTCCCCCCTTTTTCTGGTAGGAGTCTGAGCTCAGAAGAAAGCGGAAACAATGTGAAAACCTTGAACATGAAGTGAGGAAGAAGCACAAGAGATGTGCAGAGCTTGTGAGTAGCATCCCGCACCCAGAAGCACTGTTGGAGGTGCATCTCTGCCCCCACGCTAACCTCCAAGGCTGAATTTTGAGAGGCAGATCAGCCAACAGCATGCAAAGTGTTATGGATGGTGGGAATTGTAGTCCAGTAGCATATGGAGAGTTATGGATGAAGGGAGTTGTAGTACAACAACACACGGAGGGCCACACATTTCCTATTCCTGCAATTAAAAAATGGATTGTGTTCTGCCTGCTCCTGTCCCCTGGTTACCTCTACCTGTTAGTACAGATTCCCAAAGGAGGCAAATCTTCTTTTATTCCCCGGAAAAATCTGCTTTTTTGTCCCTGTGCAGGAAATCCAACTGCAGGAGGTGCAAAGCAATAATGTCCGGCTGTGTGAGGAGAACACTCTGCTTCATGGGCAATTGGAGTGGACAGAAAAGGTAAGTAGTGATCTCTCCCCCCACCAATGCCTGATAACCATTGAGGGAGTGCAAGCAAGCTTGGGGGTAACCCCAAACTGGGAACTTTCAGTGCAACTGAAATGGAAATTGTTCCACAGTAAGTTCAGGGCAGACAGAAGAAAATATTTTTTCAGGCAGGGGCTTCAAGCAGGGGCTTGAAGTTGGGACACCAGAATAATGGGGTAATAGAACTGTAGAGTTAGAAGGGACATCAAGCACCATCTAGTCCGACCTCATGCAATCCAGGATGCATGTGCTTTGCTGCTGAGCAACCTTCCTTCTCTCCCTGGGCAGGTTGAATCTGAAAATGCTGACTTGAGGTTGCAGGTGGCTGTGGTGACCGAGGAACGGGATTCTGCTCTCCAGAAAACCCAGGAGCTCCAGAACAGGCTGGAGAGTCTCGGGCAGGCGCTGAAGGTTGGTCAGATCCAGGGTTGTGATGGGAAAGAGGCATCTCTTTGAGCATCTCTCTGCCCTGAGCATCCTTGTTAGGAAGCTGGGATAACAGAGGAGGCAGATTTGGGAAACGGGCTCCTGGTTCCCAGTTCAAAAATTGGTAGGATGTGTGTGTATGTAGACGCCAGCTCCTTATTCTGGCTGGCTGTGCTCCAGTGTTGAAAAAGGGAGCTGGAATCAGGAATGGGGAAGTGGCTTCTGTTTCAGGGATTTGTAGCAGGGAAGTGGAATGCCCTTTTATGGACAGTCTGAGTAAAGCCCTATACAGCTTAGACCCAGGCTATTTGAAGGACCACATTATCGCTTACAAACCTGTCTGGGCTCTGCGATCTGCAGGGAAGGCCCTTCTCTCAATCCCACCACCTTCACAGGCATACTTAGTAGGAACATGAGAGAGGACCTTCTTGCTGCTTCCAAGCTTTCAAACTCCACCCTAGAGAAGCCAGACTGTGTCCCTCCTTGCTGTCCTTCTGCTGGCAGGCGAAGACCATTTTATTCCAACAGCCCCTTGGGAACTGACTGGTGTGGTTTTTTTAATAGCGCTGTGCTGTTTTTATCATCTGTATTCAAATAGATGTTTTAAATATTGTTCTATATTGGCTAACTAATTAGTTGGAGTTACAGATAGGTAGCCGTGTTGGTCTGCCATAGTCAAAATAAAAAAAATCCTTCCAGTAGCACCTTAAAGACAAACTAAGTTAGTTCTTGGTATGAGCTTTCGTGTGCATGCACACTTCTTCAGATACACTGAAACAGAAGTTGCCAGATCCTTCTATATAGTGAGAAGGTGGCGAGGGGTATTACTCAGAAGGGTGGTGGGAATGGGAGATTGGCAGATAGCTGAGATGAGATGTATGCACACGAAAGCTCATACCAAGAACTAACTTAGTTGGTCTTTAAGGTGCTACTAGAAGGATTTTTTTTATTTTAATTAGTTGGAGAAGCAAAGGAACCAGGTTTGCCCCTTTGTTCTCAGGGGATACATCCAAGGGGACCTCAAATCCCAGAGAGAAGTGTGAGAGAAGGAGCAGGAAGTTGTAAACAGGATGCAACCTAAAATGTATCAGTCCAGACATCAAAGAAATAGAAGTCAGCGTAGAGATAAACGTATAGGGAAGTCTGCACAGCTGGAGGTCTCTTACTCCCTGTCTTAATCCCATGCAGACCTTCTAAGCAAACAGAAACTGTACTGTAAGTGAAACCACATTTTTTTTTTAAAAAAAGATACTTTTTTCCCTCCATGGGCCAAAAGATGTTTTTCTTTTGTCTGGATGGCATGGGCTGCCTCTCAGTTGTCAGAAGCTGCTATACCCCCCCTTTTTGAGAAGAGGGTCCCCATAGCCTGGAAGGAAAACCCTGAGGTGCTTGGAAGGGTCATCATCACTCAGCTCTGCGCTCATGCACTTCTGGTTTCCCCAGCACATGAGAGATGTTGCGGAACGAAGGCAGCAGCTGGAACAGGAGCATGAGAGGGCCCTGCAGGCCTTGCAGAAGAAACAGGAGGAAGTCAGGCAATTGCAGCAGGTGAGAGATCCACCAGGGAGACTGCTTGCACCCTTCTCTTCTTGGTTAGTGCACCCTTGAGAGAGCTCTTTCATGTGCTAGTAACCTCCTGATTAAAGCAGGGGTGGCTAAACTATGGTCTTCTACTTCCATAATTCCCTGGTGGTTGGTCATGTTGGCTGACGGGTGTGTTAGGCACCCAAGACCTCAAGAAATAGGATTGGTGACCCCTTAACCTCTTTTTTCTTCTCCTCTTGTCTTCAGGCCCAGGCTGAAGCAAGGAAGGAGCACGAAGGAGCAGTCCAGCTCTTGGAGGTAAAGCGGGGAGAAAATCAAGGAAGACAGAGGGAAGGCATGCGTTTCAAGTGCACGTCTTGCCCTCTAAAAGAACCCTGAGAACAGTAGTTTGCTAAGGCTGCTGGGAATTGAAACTTTGTGGGATGATAAGCCACGGTTCCCAGGATTCTTCAGGGGGAAACCTGTGGGCTTGAAATGGACTAGGTGTCAGCAGCCGGGAAAACAGTCAATTGTGTGGTTTTGTTTATTAAATGGATTTTTCAGCAGAGCTGATGTGTTGCGGGATTTCACAGAACCATAGAATTGTAGGGATGGAAGGAATTGTAGAGTTGCCTTGGAAAAGCAGTTCCTGGGAAACACCAGTAAGGGAGAGTTTCTGTTGAACTTGGGTCCTGCTTTCGGGCTTCCTATTGGGGCATCTGGTTGGCCAATGTGAGGACATGCATGTTATGGAGAAAGTGGAGGAGAAAGTCCCCCCCCATCTCATAATGGTAGAACGGTGGGCATACAATGAAGGAGGCAGTGATGGCCACCAACTTGGATGGCTTTAAAAGAGGACCAGACAGATTCATGGAGGAGGAGAAACTTCTCAATGGCTGCTAGTCATGATGGCTCTGCTATGACTCCATGGGTGAAGGTGGCAATGCTTCTGAATACCAGCTACTGGAAATCTCAGGAGGGGAGAAGGCTCTTGCCCGCAGGCCCTCAAAGAGGAATCTGGTTGGCCACTGTGAGAGCACGATGCTGGACTTGATCGACCATGGGCTTCATCCGGCAGGCTCTTCCGGTGGTCTTATGGAACTCCCCCCTACTGGAGGCAGTGATGCCTACCAACTTGGATGGGTTTAAAAGAGGATCAGACAAATTTATGGAGGAAGGGAAGGCTATTGATGTCTACTAGCCACAAGGGCTATGCTCTTCCTCTCCGGCTGGAGGTAGCAATGCTCCTGAATACCAGTTGCTGGAAACCACAGGAGGGGAGAGAACTCTTGTGCTTGGGTCCTGTTTGCAGGTTTCCCACAGGCGCCTGGTCAGTCACTGTGAGAACAGGATACTGGACTAGATGGGCCCCCTGTGGTCTGATGCAGCAAGTTCTTATCATAGCTGTCAACTTTTCCCTTTTCTTGCGAGGAATCCTATTCGGAATAAGGGAAGTTCCCTTAAAAAAGGGAAAACATTGACAGCTATGGTTCTTATTAAGTTCTTAACAGGATGCTGGCCTAGATGGGCCTTTGGCCTGATCCAGCTGCAGGACCCTTATGTTCATTCTCACACTTGTTTCCTAGCCATTTCTCTGAAATCTAGATTCCGCATCAGGATTATTGTTTCAGGATGATGCCTGGGTGCAGTTAATCACTTTTCCTCTGCTCATTTCCTTCTTCTTTCCTGACAGAATTCCTTGGATTGCATGCAGGTATTGCTGATCTCACTGTGTTTAGGAAAATGACCTTCCCAACCAAACCTGGACTGCTTCCCAGAAGGAGTTTGGAATGGAGAAATACCAGATTTCAACCAATTTTGGACTGGGGTGGGGAGACAGCCAGAGAAGAACAGAAGGGAATTCAGGGTTTATTGGTCTCTCCATTCCAAATGAGCAGCTGTGCTCATCCTGCAAAACAAGAGCAAGTTTTCAGGCCCCCAAAGGCTGTTTCTCCAGTTAAACAGCCAGAAGTTATATAGTTATAGAACTGTAGAGTCATCTAGTCCAACCCCCTGCAATGCAAGAACCACTGCTAAATATACACACGAGCCCTTGGTGACACAGCAATAAGTGTGGGTGTTGCGGAGAGAGAAGGAATTTTGCCTTCTAGGGAAATTAGCTGGTGGTTTTGGAGTCCCCCCCCCCCCTGCAGTTATGATGACATGCAAATTGGCTCACTTACTGAAGTGCCCTACATTGCTCGCTGATGCAGTCTTCCCTTGGCCAGGCACCTCTTACTGGGAATGTCTTGCTTGCTCTTGATCTTTGTGGCACAAAGGGATAGCAGTGTCATGCATTTGCTGTGCTGGCAAATAGTTAGAAGTGTGCTGTGGATGTTGTTATGTATCTGGGCACGTGATGACACCAGTCCGCTTTCCCCTCTGGTGGCTTGTTTGGTTGTAGCTGCACTAGTCCTAACAGAGCCATCCCTACCCTTAGGCAGGTCAAAGCAGCTGCCACAGGCTGGAGATGCTGAGGTTGGGGGGCGGTCAGGTGCTGGAGGGCAGACATCATGCCTAAATGGCTGCTCTCACTCAACAGCCTTGTTTTGCTGTGGGGGCGGGGTAGCGATGTCTTAGTGGAGCATCCAGTTTGAGCGGCCGTCTACCAGATTCCATAGGAGTCACCTTGGACTGATCCATCAAATTCCTTCTGACATTCTTCTGGAATCAAAGGATCATAGAGTTGTAGAGTTGGAAGGTGCCCATTAGGTCATTTGTCCAATGCAGGAATCACAGCCAAGTTATCCATCTTCCTTAACTTTCCCCCACCCCAGGCCCGCGTGAGAGAGCTGGAGGAACAGTGCCATAGCCACACAGAGCAGTTTAATTTCCTCTCTCAAGAGCTCAAGCAGTTTCGTCTCCAAACTGAGAAAATCAGTCTTCCGCCCTCCTCCCAGGTGACGTCCGAAGTCACCTTCACCACTTGCCAGACTTCTCTGCAGCTCCTGGAGGGACTCAAGGAGAAAGGTGACTATGGAGAAGGAGGAAGCCCTCTCTTTGCTTTCATTTGTGCCATTAGAATAATCCAGATGCCATGGTGTTCCCAGATTCAGTAACTGCAGAGTATGATTTGCTTCTTTAGAGTATGAGAGCCAGTGTGGTGTAGTGGTTAAGAGCGGTAGTCTCGTAATCTGGGGAACCAGGTTCGCGTCTCCGCTCCTCTACATGCAGCTGCTGGGTGACCTTGGGCTAGTCACACTTCTCTGAAGTCTCTCAGCCTCACTCACCTCACAGAGTGTTTGTTGTGGGGGAGGAAGGGAAAGGAGAATGTTAGCCGCTTTGAGACTCCTTCGGGTAGTGATAAAGCGGGATATCAAATCCAAACTCCTCCTCCTCCTCTTCTTCTTCTTCTTCTTCTTCTTCTTCTTCTTCTTCGGTGGTGGCAGAGAATGCAGTACGAAACATGCAATGTAACTAACAATCCAATTAGAACAACGCAGTAATTAAAACAGGGGACTGGGGGTAAATCTGGGTCAAACCTGTTGCCTGAGGTGGGCTTTGAAGTGCAGCATTGCGGCTCTCTTAGCTGTCATTCAAGCTCCCCAGTTCCAGAGTGTTCCATTGTCCCTGCACCCACCACTTTGCTTGGCGTCTCTGCCTAGCATAATGTATGCACTGTTCGGTTTCAGATCCAGAAACTGCCACCATCTCTCCCCGGTGCAGCCAGAAAGCTCAAGATGGAGGGCTGGAAGGAATCTCCCGCCTTGCTGAGCCTGTGGTGCCCGCTGTGGTCAGAAGCCCAGGTGCAAATACCCCTCCGCTTGCCTCGAAGAAAATGGTCAGGAAACTGGAGTCCCAGTCCAGCTCCTCAAGATCCGAGTCCATGCAGAACAGCCCCAAATCCTGCCCTACCCCTGAGGTTAGTCCTGGGCTAGGCTTCTTCTTCTTTTCTTTTTTTTAAAGCAGGCACCCAAAAGAATACAGTGAAGGCAGCCTGCCTGGTGTCAACAGGCAGGGAGTTCCAAGGTGTAGGTCCTGCCATACTAGAAGTTCGAGTTCTTTCAAATGTGGAAACGGGTATTATGTGACACCCATAACAGGGCTTCAAACGGAGACCAAAATTGGTGACTGGGTTCAGATGGACTAGCTCCTTTGCTCTGTCCTTCCCACAGCAGAGGTGTCCTTATTTCACTGTCTTCTGTCGTTTTTGTTAGGTGGACACAGCCAGTGAAATGGAAGAGCTGGATATCGACACGATCTCACTAATCCCAGAACCAGAGAACCAAGGTCCAGTGAAGCTCCGAGTCTTCTTAGCTCGTTACAGGTAGGGTCTCCATGTTGGTGGGAATGAGGAGGCTTGGGATCTGAATTCGCTTCTCTCACATTCTTAAGGTCACCGAGGTCTGCCACAACTTAAGGCAGGGTGCAGCTATTCCAAACAGCTGTGTGGCTTTTGCCTCATAAGAAAACAACATACCTTCCAACACAACAAAGGCAAAAACTATGAAGCCATCTTTTTGCAAGAGGACAGCGACCATTTTGGTCACTGTGATCTCATGCAGTTTCATCCTGTGATTCCCGCCCCCCCCCGAAATAAGCACTTCGTTGGGGCATGGAGCCCAAAAACACATGCTTTGCAGTGCCACACGAGATTGTGGCTCAGGGAGAAGTGTGTTTTGGGGGGAACATCATGGCGTGAAATTGCATGAGATCACAGTGCCCAAAATGGCCGCTGTCCTCTCGTGAGAAAAAACGGGATGTCTGGGACACTTGTGGTGTATGACATAAGAAAAGCCCTCACAGTGGCCAACCAGATGCATTTAATGGGAACATAAGAAGAGCCTGCTGGGTGAAGCCAATGGCCCATCACGCTCCCACAGTGGTACGAGCACGACAGCAACTCTTCCCACTTGTGGCTCCCAGTAACTAGCACTCAGAGTCATAATATATGTGGTTCATAGCTATTGGTAACCTCAAGACTTGATTCCTGCAATGCAGTCTGTGTGGGGCTGCCTTTGGGGCCTGGTCTGGAAGCTCCAGCTGCTACAAAATGCTGTGGCTAGACTGTTGGTAGGGTTAGACTATCACCAGTGTACAGCAATGAGACTTCAGAGCTTGTGCTGCCTGCCTGTACATCCAGTGTCTTGCTGACTTCCAAGACAGCACTGTCAGCTGCTTAGTGTCACTCTTTACTTTTCCGTGTAAAAACAATTCCTCTTGTTCCCATTTCAGCTACAATCCATTTGCCGGCCCCAACGAGAACCCCGAAGCAGAACTCCCGCTGACGGCCGGTGAGTACATTTACGTCTACGGAGAAATGGACGAAGATGGCTTCTTTGAAGGTACGACATCACCATCTTATGAAGATTATTTGTAACGTTCTTGCTTATTGAAATAATTATTGGTGGGGAGTCCAAGAATTCTGGGGAGCAAGCAGTGCCAACCCAAAGAACAGAAGATTATCGCATCATTGCCACCAGCAGCATCCTCATTTCCATAGTTAAAACCATGCTGTTCGGCATATTGCTAATTACTGCGGTGTTTTCTTTTTTCAAATATGCAGAAGTATTTGTTAAACCTCAACAATATTTTGCTGTGCTCACGTTCCATGTCTGTGCTGCTGCTGCACAATACATTTTCCTGTCCTTTTTTTTCTGGTATCTCCTCTCCCTCTCTTATTTCTTTCTCTTTTTCCCTTCTGTACATTTTTTCTTATGATTTTAAAACTCCAATAACTACTATATGGGGGGCGGGGACACAGTGATGGAGACACAGCATCAAGAGATTTACAGAGTGTGGAAAATATAACGATGGCATGCATATATATAACAACGCATCGAAGCACACACAACAAAATTAAGGATCATTTCTACCCTGTCACCTCTTGACCTTCACTTCCAGGGGAGCTGATGGATGGGCGGAGAGGCCTGGTCCCCTCCAACTTCGTAGAGCGAGTTTCAGACGAGGACCTTGTGACGTTCCTGCCTCAGGAACTCCACGATCTCTCCCAGAGCTCCCCTCTGGAAAGGAGCTCCCTCAGCACCAGCCTCAGCAGCGCGGAAAGGAGCGACTGCTCCACCGAGGAGCTCAGCGCCAGCACAGCACCCTCCAGGCTGGAAGAGGACGAGGGAGCCATACCCACGGTAGGGCCCCCTCCCTTCAACATTAATTGATTTTTTTTGTTGCGTACAGAAATGTGTAGGCCCCAATGAAACAGGCAAGCGAGAGGGGGAAAGAAAAATAAAAGCAATACAGGGAAATGAAATAAGAACAGCAAACCAGTATACCAATCATGCTTCACTGAGGTGGTATTTAAATTATTATTATAATCAGTGCTGTTTTTCTAGAAAAAAATAGGTGCCGGAGCTCATCATGAACTTCTCCCATGTTCTCTTAGAATGGTGCTGGAGCTGAGCTCCGAAAAAAAGCCCCAATTATAATATTTATTTATATCCCGTCTTTCTCCCCAGTCGGGGACTCAGGCGGCTTACGATACAATAATCTTTATTGTTGCTGTCCCATACAGAACAACAAAATTGAAAAAGTCTACATCAGACATTCAAAACCAACAAGCCTGCTATCCCAGCCTGGTTAGCCCCCTAAAAACTCTGATACCCCATAATTAAATACAATATACTCCCACAGAGACTACCTTACACTGCGTTTAAAACCAAAATCGCATTTGAATAGAAACTGTTTCTCAGGTGGCTAGTCCTAGTCTTAATAACCCTGTACCTTCTTCCAGAACACAGATAAAACAGAGCAAAAACATAGAAGAGGCAATAATTAAAATGTAATTAAACAGGAATAGAATTAAAATGATATATGTGTGATATTTATATGTGGTGGAGGGGTCAAAAGAGAAGAATGCTCAAGAAGGGTTTGGGAAGCAAGTTTTGTCGAGTCACATTTGAGATCAAAGAAAACATTCAGGGCCAAAATGGGTTTAACCACTTTGCACTCCCGCCACATGTGCAGGAACGAGCCTCGCTAGTAGTGCCTTACCCCAGGAAGGTGACCCTCATCAAGCAGTTTGGCAGCAGCCTCTTGGTGGGATGGGATCCCCCCCTGCCCACCCCCGGCTCCTCGGAGATCCAGAGCTACAACCTCTACGTGGATTCCGAGCTGCGGCAAACCGTGAAGGCTGGATCGCAGACGAAGGCTGTCGTTGAGAGGCTGGACTTGAAAACAAGAACCTACCGCCTCTCCGTGCAAAGCGTCTCGGAGGCCGGGAGCTCTGACCGGCTGCGGTGCACTTTCCTGGCCGGGGGCGGGTTTGCCGTGGCCCCCACCCAGCTCAGGGTGCGGAGCATAGCGGCCACCTCAGCGCAGATCTCTTGGGTGCCCAGCAACAGCAACTTCCCACACACCGTCTACCTTAACGGGAAGGAGCATGAGGCCACCAAGGCGGGAGTCTACTGGTACACCTTCCGGAACTTGAACCCGAGCACTTCCTACGTGGCCATGGTGGAAGTCGAGCCGCAGCAGCAGGCGCTCGGGGAACCGGCCCCAGAGAAGCAGGATCAGCCACTTTCCGCAGAGATCCAGTTCACAACGGCATCAGCAGGTGAGTCTCAGTCGAGAAAAAGTGTCTTCACGCGGTGCAGCACATAGATAAAGAATGGAACTCCCTGCTGCAGGAGGCAGTGATGGCTGCCAATTTGGATGGCTTTC
Organism: Podarcis liolepis; assembly: GCF_965112155.1. NCBI lineage: Eukaryota > Metazoa > Chordata > Lepidosauria > Squamata > Lacertidae > Podarcis > Podarcis liolepis. Next base: position 30,365,482 of record NC_139567.1, on the reverse strand, counting down.
AAAAAGGGTTAGAGAAATTCACGGAGAAGAAGAAGGCTGTCGAAGGCTGCTAGATCTGATGCTTATACTTTGGAATTCCTTGCCTATTTATTATCAGGCAGGTGCCTTTCCTGTACAGTGGTACCTCGGGTTACATACGCTTCAGGTTACATAGGCTTCAGGTTACAGACTCCGCTAACCCAGAAATAGTACCTCGGGTTAAGAACTTTACTTCAGGATGAGAACAGAAATCGTGGTGCAGCGGCAGCAGGGGGCCCCATTAGCTAAAGTGGTACCTCAAGTTAAGAACAGTTTCAGGTTAAGAACAGACCCCCAGAACAAGGTACCACTGTCCTTTTTTTTTTTTTTTTTTTTTTGGTGCTTGCTTGCTAAAAACATTTTTGTTTAGGCAAGCCTGTCCAGATATCTTGAATGTTGATTTGTTTTTAAATCTGTTTTTAGCTTCCTGCTGATTTTAAATTATTATTATTAAATTATTAATGTATTTACTTATTACAACATTTTTTATACTGCCTATCCACAAAGTCCTCTGGGACATTTTAAACAAAAAGTTGTGACTCACTAGAATACAACGCCGCAATCCCTTTTAAAAATATATGAATGAGGTTTTAAATTTTTGAAAGTTTTAAATCGTTGTTAATGGTTTTTACGGATAATTTTATTGTTTTACCTTTTTTGTAAATCGCTTTGAGGGTTTTAACAATCAAGCGGGATATAAATTTAATGAAATAAACAAAAGGGGGAAATGCAAAGCTTCGTGACGAGGGTTGTCTTGTAAGTGATGGCTCCATTGTCTATGTAACAAAGGAACGCCAAATCATATAAAAAGTGGCTAGAAGCTTGAGTCCTTGTTGAAATCTCATATTATGATGCATTTTCTCCATTATAGCTATATTCTAGAATGGGTGGTACCAATTGTCCAGGATAATATTCTGACTGTTTGAGCTGCTACAATCATGTATAACTTGCCAGCAGCTATTCGCCTTGTTTTTATGACATTAAGCCACACACACACAAAATTAACCAAGAGCAGAAAACTAGACTTTAGAAATGGCTTGGGGCTGCTGCTCTGAACGTGTGCCCTCTTGGCCTTCTGAACAGCACAGATTACCCTGCAGTATCACCAGAGCAGTGAATTTTGCTGCTTCTCCAGCAGCGTGCACAGGGCAAGCTCCAGAGAGTAAACAGAGTGCAATTCATTTGAAACTCATGCCTTACAGGGTCTCCAGATGCTCCCCTGGATGTCCGAGTGGAGGCTGGTCCCAGCCCTGGGATTCTGGTGATCAGCTGGCTGCCTGTCACCATCGATGCAGAGGGATCGTCCAATGGGGTGCGAGTCACTGGCTACGCCGTGTACGCAGATGGGCAAAAGGTACCCGCTTTGCGTTGGACGCAGATGAAACGCACTGGGCAGAATATTATTTTATTTATCTATTTATCTATTTATCTATTTATCTATTTATCTATTTATCTATTTATCTATTTATCTATTTATCTATTTATTACTTACTTATTTACTTACTTACTTACTTACTTACTTACTTATACCCCGCCCATCTGGTGGGATTCCCCAGCCACTCTGGGCAGCTTCCAACAGGAGATTAAAAATACATTAAAACAGAAGCATTATTTGTTGATATTGTCATTGTTAAGCTTGGGTAGCCAACTTTAGTCATACTCAAAGTAGACCTGTCGAAATCCACGAACTGTCACCCATTCTTAGCTCCCAAGGAAGGGTGGGATTTAAATTCAACAAGTAATGATCTCACTTTATATACAATTCATTTTTATTAAGTGCTGGTCTCAACCTATAAAGTTACTTGGTCTCCATTTGTTGAATTTGTTTTGTAACAACAGGGAGCAGGCCTTCCCCCAGATCGTCAACATCCGTTATGGGCTGGTATTATACCTAAAAAAAAATGGCCTTTGGCCTAAAAAACTATAAATTACTTTCTTTGGTTTTCCAGATTGCTGTTTCTACAGCTTACCTGTTTTTGTGTAATTCCAGGACTGAGCTCAACTTTGTTTTGTTTTGTATGATGTGTTCTTCATTGTGTGTTTCTGATGTGTCTGGGGAAAATTCATTAAATATCAACTAATAAAAGAAAATAAATGCTGTTTTTAATGCATGTAAGTGTTCATCATTGGCTTAAAACATTGTAAGTTACAGTACTCTGGGTTGCCATGACAAAATAAGCATTTAATATAAGTAATAATAATCATAACAATGATTTTAAACCACCTTAAATCATGAGTCACCAATAACAAATTTGGTGTTGGATTTGCTCCTCTTGCTGCTGGTTCATGCCTGTCCCCCTGGTGACCCCTTTCTGCAGGTGATGGAAGTGACCTCTCCGACAGCTGGGAGCGTCCTGGCTGAGATTTCCCAGCTCCAGATCCTGCAGGTCTGCCAGGAAGTCTCCGTGAGAACTGTGTCCCTTTACGGCGAGTCAGTGGATTCGGTGCCTGCTCAGATCCCCTTGGCTCTGTTGGGAGACGCCACCAGCTGTTCCTCTCCACTGGAGTTTGGCGGTCCTGCCGTGCAGCTTCCAGGCAGGGAGGGGCGGGACGTCCTCACCTCCCAGACCTCCCAGGCATGCGGGACGGAGAACACGCCTGCAGCCGCTGCCACCGATTCCTTTGCCAAATCCACCTCCCAGCCTAGCGTCAGCAGAAAGAAGTCTGGGAGCGCCTTGCTGGCGGAGACCTCCCCCAAGGGGTCCACCTCTCCCACCGGGGCTGCCTTGACACATGTGCCGCAGGGTTCACCTCCAGAAACGGGTCCTCTACCTGGGGGTGAAGGGAATGCTTTTGCGCCAGTGACTGAGGGCAATCCATCCATGCTCAGGAAGGAATCTGAAGAGGGCGACCAGGTCAGTGTGGGGCCTTTCCTTTTGTGGAGGCCAGGGAAAGGAGGCGAGGCTGCAGAAGGGACTGTATCTAGGGCAACAGTGTGGGGCAGCCTTCTTTTGTGGGGGAAACTTTTAGGGGCCGCATACCAGTGGTGGGCAGGACTCAAAGATGAAACTGTGCAGGGCAGTGGACGTGACTCTCACCTTAGTATTTTCTTTTTATTTATAAGCAAATATTTTATTATTAAAAAATTCAACATTAATACATACATATTACGAATATACAAACAAACAAACATGCATTTCATACAATCCTTAAAAATATTCATACATACCCACACTCAATCCCACAGGTACAGTGGTGCCTCGCAAGACGAAATTAATTCGTTCCGCGAGTTTTTCCGTCTAGCGAATTTTTCGTCCTGCGAAGCACGGTGTCGGAAAAGTTTTGAAAAAGCTTCAAAAATCACCAAAAACCTCAAAAAAGGCTACCACACCGCGTTCTATGAGTTGCTCCTCGAAGTCAAGTCGCAACTGTATTAACGGTGTTAAGAAAAAGGAAACAAACCTGCAAAAAATGCAAGACGTTTTTGTCTTGCGAAGCAAGCCCATAGGGAAATTCGTCTTGCGAAGCAGCTCAAAAACCGCAAAACCCTTTTGTCTAGCGAGTTTTTCGTCTTGCGAGTTTTTCGTCTTGCGGGGCACCACTGTACTTCCTTTTCCCACCACCATGCCTCACCCCACCCTTGTGTTAGACTTCTAATCTACTCAATTGCAATTTATTTCCACTTCTATTACTTTATTTCACACACTTTTAAACCAATTTTCTACTTTTTTTCCTGTTACACATTGTTATCCATCTTATTTAGTATTTCAGTATTTATAACGGAACTTATTTATTCTAATAGGAGTTCTGATTTTTCAATATGATGTTGCAAGTATCCTTTAAACACCTTCCAGTCCTTATCTATCTTCTCTTTTGAGATGCTTCCAATTTCTCCCATTGTTTTGAATATATTGTCCAATAATTTGGCAAGCCACTCTGTTTTTGTCGGTATAATACCACTTTTCCAATTTTTCGCAATCAATAGCCTTGCGGCTACTGTTGCATATAAATATAATGTCTTGTCTTCTTCCTTTAGACTCACCTTAGTATTTTCAGCCATGGAAAAGGCAGAGGTTTCTACACTCCCTGCTCCCCTACCCACCCTCCTCCCAGGCAAGCAAGAGGCAGTGCCCCGGTTCAAAGACACTGTTGGTTAGAGCATAGAGTTGATAACGCCAAGGTTGCAGGTTCGATCCCCGTATGGGACAGCTGCAGACTGCGGAAGTTTGGGCTAGCTGATCCTCAGGATCCCTTCCAACTCTACAATTCTATGCTTTTATGATTCCAGTTGGGCAAAAGTACTTGGGGAGGGTGTGGTCTCTGGGAGGGGGTGTGGCCAGAGGAGAGTCCCAAGGGCCAAATACAGATGCCTCAGGGGCCACATATGAGTTCCCCCATTTCCTGGCACAGTGACTTGTGTGCAGCTGTGAGAGGAAGGTTGGAGTTTGGACAGGGAGGCAAACTGGGTTTGGATTTTCCTTCACCCATGAAGGAAATGGGGTAGCCTTGGGCCAGTCATAGAATCATAGAATTGTAGAGTCAGAGAGGAACCTGAGGGTCATCTAGTCCACAGCCCCCCCCCGCGATGAAGGAATCTCAACTAAAGCATCCATGACAGTCACTCTTTCTTTCTTACTCTATAAGCACTTTGCAGGGTTGCTGTGAAGATTATGTGGGACCTGGAGCTTCATGGCAGAAGTGGGCTGTAGCATGATACATAGTGCGCGAAAAGGAAGCACTTCACGCAGCACAAAGTTGAACCATGGAACTCCCTCCCACAGGAGGCGATTTTGGCCACCAACTTGGATGTCGTAAAAAGACGATTAGGCCAGTTCATGGAGGTCAATAAGGCCACAATGGCTCTGCCCTGCCTCACAGGCAGAGGCAGCAATGCTTCTGAATAACAGTTGCTGGAAGCCACAGGAAGGCTCTTGTGTGCAGATGATGCTTGCTGGCTTCCCACTAAACCATCTGGTTGGCCAATGGGAGAGCAGGATGCTGTTCCAGCTGAGCCATTGGCCTGATCCAGCAGCTGCTTCTTATCTACCGTATTTTTCGCTCTATAAGACGCACCAGACCACAAGACGCAGCTAGTTTTTGGAGGAGGAAAACAAGGAAAACAATATTCTGAATCTCAGAAGCCAGAACAGCAAGAGAGATCGCTGCTCAGTGAAAGTAGCAATCCCTCTTGCTGTTCTGGCTTTTGGGATGGCCGCGCAGCCTGCATTCGCTCCATAAGACGCACACACATTTCCCCTTACTTTTTAGGAGGGAAAAAGTGAGTTTTATAGAGCAAAAAATATGGTACTTCTATATTCCTGACTCTTTTTTTCAAAACGGCTCGGCCAATATGCAGTGCAAGCTCATTTTAATTATGTTTCCGTAAGTTCAGCTTCCGCCCATTAGACGTGTTCCCTGGGGGTGAGGAGGAGGAGCAAGGAATGAACCACCCGGGATCTATTGGATCCAGCACCTTCCTGCTGCCATTGAGTGTCAGCCCCATTGCTGCACCGGCTCAAGGTAGATGCCTCAGTCTACCTGGCTGACCTGCTGGCCCCTCTCTGTTAAGCCCTGCTAGCAGCAGTTGGGTTTAGGATTAGGGCCCTGATTAGATCGTAAGTGATAGCTATCCATGTCAAAGGAAAGCCAAGAACACCTTTACAAATGTTGCTTTTCTTGGTGTCTGATCTTTCTTGCTGCAACCATTTCCTTCCCAGCAGCCCCTGCTGGTGTCCAGAGCGCAGGAGGCAGCGAGCCGAGGGGAAGCCTGCTCTGCCGATCTGGGGGCGAAAGAGCCCCCACCTGAAAGGGGGGCAGAAAGCGATCCAAGTTGCCTGGGAGCGAAGCTGTTGCCACCCAGCAGGTCTTCCCTGCAAGGCGAGGAGAGGTCCGCCGACTCAGGGCAAAGCGAGAGGCGAGCCCCAGAATCTGTGGCTGGATCTTCCGGGAGGTTGAAGCTGCTGAAGGAGATTCCCAGGGATGACTCCTTGCTGGCGCCCAGGGTCAGAAGAGAGGTCCGTCTCCCTCGTTCAAAGGGTTTTGATTGGATTTGGTTAACTTGAGGGCCAGTCAATTCCCACAAAGTGCTTTGTGACACAGTTGAGCTGAAATGAATCTGCGCTGCGAAAATCCGTCTTTCGGTTACAAAAGTTCATATGCAAAATGTTCGGGGGGGGTGTGTTTGATGTTATTATCGGGTGTCAACATGCACACGCAGATTTTGTGTATGAACTTTTGCCACCGAATGAAAGATTTCCACAGCGCAGATACATGCCAATGTTCAATGAATAGCCTTTGATAATTGAGATGCAATGGTAGACAGCATTTGATTATGCTTGATAGCTGACATTCAGCGGTAGCTTGCACTTGATTCTATCAGGTTGTTCATCTGCAATTGTATTAGTAGTTTATTTCAGTTGGGAATTGGCATGCAATGTCAGTTTGCTTTTGTGCCAGACAGCTGACATGCAACAGTGGTTACCTTTTGATAGATGACACACAAATGATATTTAGAATGGGACAACTAACATTTTATGAGATTTCACAACTGTTGCTTGCTAAACTCAAGCCTAAAGTATCCCAGTTTGCAAGGTTAAGATCAATGTAGATTAGAACCTGAACATTCACGTTCAAAACGTGAAGGTGGATTTGGAAACTGGGCAGTGTTCCGATATTCAGTTTGGCTCCTGGGTTAATTTTGTGGGGCTTAATTCTTCACTGACAGCAATATCTTTTAAAATTTCTAAATTTTCAAATTTTCGCAGGGAGAGAAAAGGTCTGATGCGGGAAATCGTCTGGTGACTCTTCTGACTGACCACAGCCGCGGGTCAGACCTGTCTGATATCATGGAGGAAGAGGAGGAGGAAGAAGAGGAAGCAAGTCAGCCATCTGGCAAGGCAGGAGAATCAAAATGGGCTCCAAGTGAATGCCCTGGCAGAGAAAATGGAGAGAAGGTAATCTGTTGGCTCCCTTAACCCCTTGAGTGGGGAACCTTTGACTCTCCAGGTGTTGCTGATCTATAACTCACATTAACCCCTAGCAATCTTAGCCAATGGCCGGGGATGATGGGATTTGTAGTCCAGCAACATCTGGTGGCCCACAGGTGCCCCACACCTGATTGGAGAAGCTAGAGGTGTGGTCAGTCAGTTGGGTTCACCCAGAGGAGCATTTGTTAATAACCAAGTATATAATGATCTCCTTCTCCAAATGATGGGGTTCAAGGCAGCAACCTGTCCCCATCTAGATGCTGACCATGCCTAGATCTGATTAGCTTCAGCAGACTGGTTCACCCAAAAACAGGAATGAAATGGGGTGCATTGACCACTTGGTTCAGGAGATTCCCCTTGTTTGGGAGAGTCCCTAGCCATGTCCCCCAGGGACAGCCCCCAAAACGGAAGCAGCTCTGTTGATCTGGGACCATATTCATCCCACCACACAGCACATAGCAAAATATCAGTTTTATTAAGTACAGCATAATGACAATCTTATGCCTAATTTCTTCCTGGGAATATGCTCCACTGAACTCAGGGGCGTTCACTTCTGACCTCACAGGATCAACTTGTCAAATCCCTTTTCCCCAGAGATCTTCAGCCATCTGAAACACAACCTTTAGCTTTTCATTAACTATTGCAAGCCATCACATGAAGGAATGGCGAATGGGTGAGTTGGGGGAGAAGTTAGCATCCAGCAGTTCTGCTGAGTTGATTGCAGCTTCTGGGAGCTCATGACCAGGAGCTCATAACCAGGATTTGAAAACAGGAGCATTTGTGAGGGTGTTTTGAGTGCTGTCTCATGGTGTGTGTAGGACCAAGAGACGTGGACAGTGAAGGAGATGCTGCAGTGACCTGCAATACCTGTGCCAAGTTTCTTTTCCTGTCTGAAAATGTGCAGAGCTACACCTGTAGCAAGTGCAAACCGGGTGCCTTGCTGGAGAAGAAGGTACAGCAATTTGAGGCCTGCCTATTTACTGAGTTACTAGGCAAGATCCAGAATTTCTCAATAGAGCAGAATGGACTGTGTTGGAACAGCAACACAGGTGGGCTGCCCCTACAGAGGAGGAAGATCGCCCATTGCAGGAGACGAACCCCTGGAGGAAGGTGACACACAGAAGCTGAACTGTCAGGAGCCACGCTGTGTCACTGGAGCTGCTTGTCTTTGTGATACAATGGTTAATTCGAAGCAAGATTCTACAGCAAATTAATTCTAAGGAGGAAGTGCTTACAAATGTTGAGACATGGGAAACCATAGAAATGGATGGACAAATGGACAGACAGACAGATATGGATTACTAGAGGCTGCCATCCCTGCTCACATTGCACACAGCTTCTCCCCTTCCCCCCACCCTCTTTTTACAAATCCTCCAATAGGGTCTGTGTTCCGACTTCATGCAAATCCAGGATTGTCATGTGGCACTGCAAACCCTCCTACGTGATGACAGCCTTACATTTATATATATATAGGAAGATACCCCATTAAGAGTTGTTTGGAGGAAGACAAGCCCTTGTGTTCCACTAGATACCTGCAATATTTATTCAGCCGGACTGCACAGATCATTGAGAGAGGGTAGATCAGGTAGACAGGCCTAAGGAAGAAGACTTGAAGAGCCAAGCAGGAAAAAAGAAAAATCCTTTCTGACCTGCTAAAGTTGCGAGACGTTTACACAGGATGAAAAGGCTGGTGTTTGATCCATCGCTGAGCCAGTGTCCTGGGCCCAGATCAGAGCTGGGATACTGGCCAGTTCTTCCACCTGGATGTTCACATACAGGCACCCCTCCATATCCCTAACTTCTTTCTATGCAGCCTGACTCCTCTAACTTCATAATGTTGGTCTTCGCAATGGATTTTGGCACAAGAAGAGCCCTGCAGCCACAGGATCAGACCAAAGATTCATCTAGTTCAGCATTCCATTTGCTACAGTGGCCAATCAGATGCCTCTGGGGAGCCCATGGGCAAGGCAACAAAGGCAGCCACCCTATCCTGCTCTTCCTCAACCCTCCCCAGTAACTGGTGTTCTGAGGTAGATTGCCTCTGGCTGTGGAGGCTCCATTTAGCGACCACAGTTAATATAGCCACTGATAGATGTAGCCAGCCTCCTCCACGAACTTGCCTAGCCCTCTTTTATTGCCATCCGAAGGATTGATGGTAGGTAGGCGCTGTTCCCCCATCCCTTTTAACACCTATTTCCTCTTTCTCTCTCCTTCTCCCTTGCTGGCCTGTTCTCCGGGGCTGGAACACAGCTGGACCTTGGCGACACCGATAGCGACGAAGAGATCCTGGAACGGATCCTGGAGATGCCATTGCAAAAAAACTGCAGCAAAGCACTTTTCAGCATCCCAGAAGTAACAGAAGAAGAGGAGGAGGAGGAAGATTGGGACCACGGCCTGAACAGACCAGTTTCACCCCCTCTGGCAAGGAAGTCTTCTGATGACTTCCGGGATAGGTCTCCCTACAAAAGAACAGAAGCTCCTCCTCTTCCTGTGGATGCTCCACCGAAGAGGAACCAGGTTCCGTCAGAGGAGGAAGTCTTGCTGGATGTCCCCGGGAAGTTCAGGAGAGAGGGTGTGAGTGAAATGCCTGGGAACTGGGAGTGGGATTGCCCTGAGATTGCTGTGGAGAGGAAGTCTTCCCAGTGGGGAAGGCCCAGCCGTTGCAGAGAGAAAGGACTCGCTCCATCCCAGGGAAACAGGAAGAGGAAGGTGGATATACAAGAACGACCCGCCCGTTCCATGCTGAGCAATTCCCACCAAGGCGGAGGAGGCCTCTACAGGGCCCGGAGCCTGAAGGAAAACTTGGACGTGATCACCAGCCTCGGGGTGGAGGACGAGTCGGATCTGTGCAGCTGGGCGAGGCAGAGACCCCGCCAAAGGAGGATGGTGCCCCTTGAGGCGGTGGGGGAGGAAGATGGCCCCAGAAGCCTCTCCCGCTGCCTCAGCCCGGAGAGCTTGGAGATCAACGTCGAGTACGACTCCGACGAGGACATGACGATCACGTCCACCCCAGCCAGCCAGCTCAGTTTGGACGGGAGGGCCGACGGATCCCCCACGGACTGTGAAGAGGGGTGGAGCGACTCCTCCAGCCGCTCGGGGTCGGTCCAGTCCAGCGGGCCAAGGGAGCTGAAGAGGTGCAGCAGCTGGGAAGAGGAGAGTGGGGAATGGAGCACGTCCCCCAGCCGCTCACCCGGGAGGCTCTGCTGGAGGAGGAGGGCCTCCACGGGCGCCTCCGAGGAGAGGAGCCGGAGTCTGGAGAGGAACCCCTCTCTCTGGAGAGGCGGGCTGGAGCGGCCTTGGAAGGATGTCCTTCCATCGTCACACCCACGGGTCTGTGAGCTGCCCCCTTCCCCTACCGCCATTGCCGCAGCTTGCCGCAACCCTGACCGTGCTTTCTCTCCCCAGCTCCCCAGCTTGCTTGCTTCCTGATTCTTGTGCTGAGTGCTGTGCTGGAAACAGAGGCGCCTCCTATTGTCCTAACAGCTGGAGCTTGTGGTGCATTTGTGATGCTCCTTCGTGTGGCTTTTCTTATGTTTCACTCCAAAATCAACTTGGCTGGCTGGAGGCTTCCCATGCAGTATTCCTCTTCCCAAAGGGAAACCCTGTTGAAGAATTAAATGTTTTCAGAATTCGAGGACACATTCCAGCCCTCTCAGCGAAGGGTCAAAGCTGGGTTGGCGAGGGGTGTGGCCTAAGGTGAGGGGTGTGGCTGAGGAAGGGGTGTGGCTTGTGGAGAGCCCCCTAGGCCATAGGCCTGGGGGGTTGGGCCACATTTGGCCCATGGACCTGATCTTCCCTCCCACTGCATTGTGGGTTTGGGGACACGTCAGAGGTAACTTGTACCACAACGCCAAACCCAATGGACTTTCCCAACATCTTCTTGGGTCCAGATTCCACAAGTTTCCAGAAGAGGAATATTGCATCTTGTAGCTTTGCTTTTGCATATGTGCGTGTGTTTGTGTGATTCCGCCCTGGCCATAAATTTTCAGATCTCGTGAGGATGGATCAGGGACTAATTCTGCCACGGGTTCTCTTCCAGGTGTCGGGCAATGGCAACCTTGAGCTGCTGAACTCAACCTCTTGGCAGGTCCCTACCAGGAGAGGCAGGCGTCCCCGAAGAAGGTGCCAAGATGTAGCAGAACCTCCCGACACAAATTCCGGTAAGCTGCTTAGCAATATAGAAATATAGAATTGTACAGTTGGAAGGAACTCTGAGGATCATCTAGTCCAATCCTATGCAATGCAGGAATATGCAGCTGTCCCATATAGGGACAGATCCTGCAACTTTGGCATTATCAGCACCACTCTCTAACCAGCTGAATTATCCTAGAAGGGGTTTTTTTGTGAGCAGGGAAAGCTACAAGGAGGGATCCAGTACCAGTCTTAGTCATTTCTGGGGAGGAGGGAATAATCAGGGCCTGGGGATCAATCCAGTGCTTTGCTGGGTCCAGGACCTGGCCCAAGTGCTCTGCGCTGGCAAACAGACTTAGAACTGGCCTTGGTCTACTTCAGGGTTTCCCAAACCTGGGTCTTGGAGCTGTTTTTGGACTACAACTCCCATCACCCCTGACGACTGGTCCTGCTAGCTAGGGATGATGGGTGTTGTAGTCCAAAAACAACTGGAGACCCAAGCTTGGGAGACCCATGTCTAATTGACCCTTTTTTTTGTGTCTCGGACAGACTCTTGGAGAAGCCCTTCACCTGAACCAATGGACTCTGGGGGCTCAGCCCGACTCTTTGTGGCCCTCTTTGACTATGACCCTCCCTCAATGTCTCCAAACCCCGACGCAGCTGAGGAAGAGCTCCCCTTTCAGGAGGGACAGATCCTGAAGGTAAGAGCAGAGCTAAGGAGAAGGCAGACAGTTCCGTTTTCCCCAGGTTATTAATTTATGTGGGAATGTTCAGGGAGGCAGAAGAGGATATATTAATGATACCCTTCCTAACTTGCATTAGCAAGTTCTATATCTTAGCAGAGTTTAAACATTCCCCTTTAAACACACAGTGGTTTGCTTGTGGAAGGCTCATCTGAGCCTCTCTATATAAGATTCCTGGTAAGATCCCTTCTTGTCGCTCTTAAAAAGAATAGACACGACAATCTTATTAAAGTCAATATGAAAGTAATTTGCTCACATTCATTCAGTTCACAGTTGGATCCCTGAAGGCAGACTTAGGTTACAAAAGTATATATACTGTATTTTTTGCTCTATAAGACTCACTTTTTCCCTCCTAAAAAGTAAGGGAAATGTGTGTGCGTCTTATGGAGCGAATGCAGGCTGCGCAGTTATCTCAGAAGCCAGAACAACAAGAGGGATTTCTGCTTTCACTGCACAGCGATCCTCCTTGCTGTTCTGGCTTCTGAGATTCAGAATATTTTTTTTCTTATTTTCCTCCTCCAAAAACTAGGTGTGTCTTGTGGTCTGGTGCCTCTTATAGAGCGAAAAATACGGTACATGTGGAACTATCCCATAAGGGAGTTAGTCCCAAGTGACTGCTGACAGAAAAACAAAATGGAGAAAAAGAGAAAAGAAGAACATGTGCTCTCCTAAGCAGTTATGGCCACCAATTTGGACAGCTTTAAAAGAGGATTAGACAAATTCACAGAGGAGGAGATTTCTATGATGACTATTAGCCATGATGGCTCTGCTCTGCCTCCATAGTTAGAGGCAGCAACGCTGCTGAATAGCAGTTGCCGGAAGCCAGAGGAGGGATGCTCTTGTGTTCGAATCCTGCTTGCAGGTTTCCCATTTGGGCATCTGGTTGGCCCCCGTGAGAACAGGGTTTTATCACATTGATATCACATTTTTTATCTTCCCATCAGCTGAAGGTGCCATTCTGGTCACCTTTTGAGTCCTTTTGGTCTCCTCAGGAGGAGCTTTTTCACTCTCTCCCCCTCCCCCCCGAGAAACTCTGCTTTGGCGGTGCTGATAACAAGAGGAAGTTCTATTCTGCAACGTTCCTAAATTAAGCAACAGTTTGGGGGCCCGTAGTGGTTTCTCTTCTGTATCAAGACTCCTTACGAAATTTTGACCACTTTGCTTTTCTAAATCTGCTTATGGGAAGAGGCGGAAAATTCTGCCACTTCCCAAACCCTTGTCACCATCCTCCACTGTGAACCTTTTTCAGCACCCTTGTGCACAATTTTTAAGAGAGAGAGAGAGAACTGTTGCTAGATTTCCTTTTTTAAAATATATTTTTATTGATTTTTACATAAAATTTCCAAAAATCATACCAAAAAAATTCTTATCTTATACAATGTTTTGGACTTTCATCAGCCACATCTGAAGATTTTTCAGTCTTTATCACTTAATCTGCATTTCGTTAGTTTCACTATTACTTTTAATAGTCCTAATTCTCTTCATACTTTTCTCTGCAATATTTCACATAGTCCTCCTTACAAAACTTCTTGCAATCCTACTAGCGTAATCTGTTGGTTACAATTGCTTTTCAAATAATTCACATATTTACTCCAGTCCTCTGAGAATCTCTGATCCCACAGGTTTCGAATCCTTCCTGTCATCTTATTTAATTCTGCATAGTCCATTAATTTCGTCTGCCATTCTTCTTTCGTCGGTAATAGACAAATATGCATTTCAGCATAGGAAATCTAAATACTTAAAATGCCTCTTTGCAAATATGGTTTGAAGATCCAGCAAGGCTCTTTTTATATTCTTAATATCTCTCTGACTGCTCCTCCCCAAAAAAACTCTCTTGCAAATTATTGTCCATCTTTCTCATTGTTTCCTCATCCTCCAGGTTTATGGCCACAAGGATGCTGATGGATTCTACAGAGGAAAATGCGGGGGGAGAACGGGCTATGTCCCCTGCAACATGGTCTCCGAGATCCAGGTGGACAGCGAGGCCACCAGGAAGCAGCTCCTAGAGGAAGGACGGATCCCTACAGACATGCTGGTGGAAAGTCTAGGTGCTCCACTCTGTCCCGTGACCTCGGGGTGGGGTGGGGAACCTCAGGTCCAGGCCCAGATGTGACCCACCAGAAAACACTGGCCCACAGCACTCTCCCCAGGCCATTCAGTCCCCAGCTCACCCTCCCCTCAAATGCTTTTGCCTGCCTGGAAGGTATTGTTGAATTGTGGTCATGCCCCTTGCAAGCCAGGATGCAGAGCGTTGCGTATCCCCAAATCCAGACTCTATACCACAGTGATTGAGAGCTGAATCCACCAACTGAAAATAATATTGCAAAAAGATTTCTTACATTTCATTATCTTGAAGATTGCTGATTTGCTTGGGTTTTGTTTTCTTTTTTTTAATGCAGATAACGGTGTGTTTTCCCCGCCTCCTCGTCGCCTCACAGTTCGCCCACCAAAACCTCGGCGGTCCAAAAAAGGTCTGTATCGTGTCCCAGGTGTTGGTTGTCTCTTACAGCCCTCTCAAGTCCCATTTGAAGAGATTGCCACAAAGCTGAGAAACAAAAAACACAGTCCATGCACAAGATGTGGGGAAGGGCTTAGCTCAGGGTTGGAGCACCTGTTTTGCCAGTAGAAGCTCCCATGTTTGAACCCCAGCATCTCCAGGGCATGGGGAAATACCTGAAATCTTGGAAAGCCACTGCCAGTCAGTGTAAATGGTCCTCCTGAACTAGGCAACTCAAGGTTTTGATTCAAGAAAAGGAGCCTATGTTCCTACTTAAATCAGCCCCTTTATTCAGAACAATGAGGACTAGAATCTTGCTTGATTTTTAAAGGAAGAGCCACTGCTCAGTGGTTGGCTACATGCATTGCCTGCAGAAGGTCCTAGGTTCAGTTGGGAAAAACTTATGCCAGCCAGTGTAGACCAGCAATGGAGAACCTCAATTCCAGGGGCCAAATCTGGTGGTCAGACAGAGAGGCCTGGAGGGCTGGATTTGACCCCAGGGCTACACCCCTCACCAGCCTTGCTGTGCACCCTGATCAAGTAATTTTACCTGGTTAGGAGGTGCCCTTGAACTCTAAAAAAGTTTCTTGCTTCTATAGATGGAGGACGATGCTTTTCCACAATGGCTTTGTGTGCGCTCTGGGAATCTGGGTTTCTTAGAGCTGGCCAACAAACACAGTCCATTCACAGGGTTGTAGCTCAGGGCCAGGACACCTGCGTGGCAGGTAGAAGGTCCCAGGTTCATTTCCATCTGAGGAACAGAAAAGATCCGAAACCCTGGAGGATACCCACAGGCTAAAAGGCGTTCCTCACCCCTGCTGTATGGACCATCTTGAACTAGGTGGACCAAGGATCTAACTTTGTAAGAGACAGCTTCCTGTGCCTCGTGGGCTGGTCAGGGTGATGCATACTTGATACAGCGTATAGTTAAACTATGGAACTCCCTCCCACAGGAGGCAGTGAAGGCCACCAACCTAGGTGGGTTTAAATGAGGATTAGATGAATTAATGATGGAGGAGGAGGAGGAGGCTACTAGCCCCCAATGGCTTGGCTTTTCCTCCACAGTCAGAGGCAGCAATGCTTGTGAATACCAGTTGCTGGAAACCACAGGAGAGGACTCTTGTGCTCCAATCCTGCTTGTGGGTTTCTCACGGGCATCTGCTTGGCCACTATCAGAAGAGGATGCTAGACAAGATGGGCCACTGGCCTGATCCTGCAGGCACTGATGTTCTTATGAGGATGGCTGAGGACTCTACAACATTGTTTTTGAGCTGAGGTGACCAACAGAGGGTTCCACCTACTAAGCACAGCAAGATATCGCAGGAACACATGAAACCTTTAGACCAGGGGTAGGCAAACTAAGGCCCGGGGGCCAGATCCAGCCCAATCGCCTTCTAAATCCAGCCCACGGACGGTCTGGGAATCAGTGTGTTCTTATATGAGTAGAATGTGTCCTTATTTAAAATGCATCTCTGAGTTATTTGTGGGGTGTAAGAATTCATTCATATATTTTTTCCCAAAATATAATCTGCCCCCCCCACAAGGTCTGAGGGACAGTGGACTGGCCCCCTGCTGAAAAAGTTTGCTGACCCCTGCTTTAGATGACCCTGCCCCATTCCTCCATATAGGGTAGCAAAGGGGTGTGACAGCATCAGCAGGGGTGGCCTGTGGTAATATGGTGCCCTGAGCAAGGACAAAACTTGACATCCCCTACCTCCCAAGTATTTCTTATTTTCAGAGTAATACCTTTTTTATTTCTTATTATTTTGAACCCCCCTCGGCACGGCAACAGATCAAGATCCAAAGCTCTGCCAATCAGAGCACCTGCTTTTGTTACAGCTGCATTTAAGGTTAGCCATATGCTCTGCCTGCAGGGCCTCAAACCAGCAATTTGGAAATAACTCTTGGCTAAGTCTTTGTTCTTCAGTAATGGGAAGAACGGACACACTGCGTTTCTATTTAAACTGGCTCTTCTGTTTTTCATCCCCACAGTGGAGCAGGAGAAGCAAGAAGAGAAGAATCCTTGCTTTGGTGAGCATTGCTTCGTCTTCCATTAGTTCATTGATTCCCAAACTATGTGCGGCGCATAGTTAAAACGATGGAACTCCCTCCCACAGGAGACAGTGATGGCCACCAAATTAGATGGCTTTAAAAGACGATTAGGCAAATTCATGGAGGAGGAGAGGGCTATGGATGGCTACTAACTGTGATGGCTGTATTCTACCTCCACAGTCGGAGGCAGCAACACTTCTGAAAACCACTTGCTGAAAACCACAGGAGCAGAGAGAGCTCTTGTGCTCAAATCCTGCTTGCGGGTTTCCCACAAGCATCTGGTTGGCCACCGTGAGAACAGGATGCTGGGCTAGATGTGTGGGAATGTTCTGGGCTGCAGGAGAGGATATATTGACTAAGTATATCCTTATCCAACTTGTGCTAACAAGTTCCCAAAATATCAGCAGAGTTTATAGACATTCCCCTTTAAGTTCGCAACAGTAACGTCTGCACAGGTTCACTAGAACCTCTATAATAATTACTCTGGTAATTTCCCCTTTGTTCCCTCTTAAAATACAAGACATGACACAGTCTTTATAAAGGTATAAAAGAGTTTACTCACGTTCTGTTCACAATATGATCCCAGAAGGCAGACAGCTTTAAGAGGGTTACATACATTCAGAATCTATCTTATACGAAGATAGTCCTTATCTCCTCTCTTGGCTGAGATCCAAGAGGGCATGTTACTCCTTCAGAAGATGAAGATGAGAGAGAGAGATATGGCTGCCTGCCCTGTGCTTTTATCATTACCTGCACAGGTGAGGCCACACCCACCTCTGGTCACATGCGGAGGAAGTCCGCCCCAGGAAGTTTACCTGCTTGCTGGACTGACATCCCTCCCCATGTTCTAACATGTACACTCTAGGAATGTTGTCATTGACTGGTCCTGTGTTTTACATCCCACAAGATGGGCCACTGGCCTGATCCAGCAGGCCCTTCTTATGTTCTTCTGCTCTGGGCGGCAGGCTGAAATAAGGAGCTGTGACTGCATGCTTCCTTTTCCCTGCTAGATGCACACGAAGGTCAGGATCTGAGCTCTGAGGACGATGCCCCAAGGACTATGGTGGCCATCTTTGACTACAACCCCAAAGAGAATTCTCCCAACCTGGATACGGAGGTGAGCAAAAGCGGCTGATCACCCAGTATTTCCTGGGCTAGGAAAGCACTCAAAGGTTCTTTGGTGATGATAAGCAAAGGCTAGTCAGTTTTAATAGCATTTGGGGCAATTCTGTCTCACCCTGGTAAGCCTCTGAGCCTCCCCACTCACTCTGCCTACAGTCATGAGGTGGCAAGAGGACTTCTCTTAACATCGTGTTTTCCCTGATACTATTGCCACCCTTCAAAGTAGGTCAGGCCAGCCTTCCTCAGATACTTCTGCAGATCAGCCCTGTCTTCACACACATTTCCAAGGTCACTCTCCCACCCAGCCCCCAACTTTCTCATTGTCTGCACTGTTTTCCTTCTAGGCAGAGCTGAGGTTTTGCGCTGGGGATATTGTCACTGTGCTCAGTTCCATGGACGATGACGGGTTCTATTATGTAAGTACAGTGTTCTTCCTTTTTATCCGAACTGTTCAGTCACTAAATGATGTATCTGAATAAAATCAGAGGGGCTGCTGCATCAATATGGGGTTTTGCCAACTCTTCCGCTTAGTCTTAGTCACCCTCCACCACTTTGAAAGCTCTGCCATCGCTGACCTCCGCCGGGTTTCGTTATAAAGAGTTGTTGGCAATTAAGAGCTGTGGAGGCGTCCTTTTTTTCAAGGCAGCTGAGCTGGTCCACCACTTAATTAAAATAAGCTTTGGGGAACCTGATTGGTTTGATCAGAGATGGATGAAAAGTGGTTGGCCGCTAATACACACTGCCACAAAGCAGGACAGCTGTCATCAGTTTGGGTGGTTTACGAAGGATGTGATGGGGTCAGAGAGGACTGACTTAGCAAGGCCTATCAATGATGAAAGCTATATGTAGAACCTCCACGTACAGGGGCAGTCTATCTCCAGCATCTGGTACTCTGAGGTTTAGTGAACACTAAATGAAAGAGGATGCGAGACTAGATAGGCCCCTTTTGCCTGATCCGTAGAATCATAGAATTGTAGAGTTGAAAGGGTCATAAAGGGTAATCTAGTCCAACCCCCTGTAATGAAAGACTCACAGCTGGGTTCAGGAGGGTTCTCTTTTGCGTGCACGAAACCTCCTACGACAATCTCTGATTCACCAGTCCCAGACTTGTATATAGAGCAGAGCTATCCATCAGATTATGCACAGCTCCAGATTATCTTGCCATGCACTCTTGGTTCAAACCCGTGCATGCAAAATGTGTGCTTTGTAGATAAAATGTGCACAAAATGCCTACAGTTCAAATACACATTTTTCTTGCACCTTTTTTATCTGTGAAAGATGGGATGGAGCAGACCTATGGCTGAGCCCCAATAAAACTGAGGCACAATGCAAATAGCCTGAACTTTCCATCTTCTGTGTCAAGAAATTTGTCTTTATATCTGTTCCCTAATATTCTGGGGGAGGAGGCAGATCCCACAGTTCCCTTTTCCCATTGTTTTGTCCAACTTTCTTCTGACAGTGCATCGTTAAACTATTGAACTCACTCCCACAGAATGCAGTATGTCTGACAACAAATGAAACTGAATGGTAGAAAACACAACTTGAAAAAAGAGACAATAATACACGTGTTTTTGTACAATAAGAAATCTTTAATAAAAACATATATTTTTAAAAAACACTAACTTGGAAGGTTTTACAAGAGTAATAGACAAACTCATGAAGGAGAAGGCTATTGGTGGCTACTAACCATGATGATAGCTATTTCCTGCCTTCACAGTTGGAGGCGGAAATGTACCTGAATACTAGTTGCTGGAAACCACAGGAGGGGAGAGGGCTCTTGGGCTCAAATCCTGCTTTCCGACTTCCCTTAATGGGCATGTGTTTGGCTTCTGCCACAACAGGATGCTGAATTAGATGGGCCCCTGGCTTGATCCAGCAGGCTCTTTTATGTTCTTATAAAGCTCCTGTACTTTAAACAAGTGTGTGACAGGCAGAAATTCAATAGAGAGTATCTTTGTCATGGCTACCTCTCCTTGCCGGGGAACAACTGCCACTGAAGTTTTGGCATCAAGCACAGCAAGAAGAAGAAAAAGAAGAGGAAGAAGGGTTTGGATTTGATATCCCGTTTTATCACTACCCTAAGAAGTACCCTAAGGACGCGGGTTGCTCCCGTTGCTCGGTCCCAGCTTCTGTCAACCTAGCAGTTTGAAAGCACGTCAAAGTGCAAGTAGATAAATAGGTACCACTCTGGCGGGAAGGTAAACAGTGTTTCCGTGCGCTGCTCTGGTTCGCCAGAAGCGGCTTAGTCATGCTGGCCACATGACCTGGAAGCTGTACACTGGCTCCCTCAGCCAATAAAGCGAGATGAGCGCCGCAACCCCAGAGTCATCTGCGACTGGACCTAACAGTCAGGGGTCCCTTTACCTTTTTAAGGAGTCTCAAAGCGGCTAACAATCTCCTTTCCCTTCCTCCCCCACAACAAACACTCTGTGTGGTGAGTGGGGCCAAGAGACTTCAGAGAAGTGTAACTAGCCCAAGGTCACCCAGCAGCTGCATGTGGAGGAGCGGGGAAGCGAACCCGGTTCACCAGATCACGAGTCTACCGCTCTTAACCACTACACCACACTGGCTCTCAATCTGTGCTCCTCACTCTGAATGGCTTTTAGGTGTCCAACAGGGAGTTTCATTTACCTTGTGGGCTATAGAGGCATTTCTCTTCTTTCTCTGCAGGGGGAGGTGAATGGGCAGAAGGGCCTTGCACCATCTAACTTCCTGGAAGCAATGTCCTTGGATGGAGAGCTACCTGGGGAGCCAAGCCTTGGAAGGCAGGTAAGGGGGGTGCCTTGCTGGATCGGGGCCTAGCTGCAAATGAAGGCTTTGATCAAGGCTTAAGAATAGTGGTTCCCAAGCATTTTGGGGCCACCACCACCTTAGATTCATAAATTCATCCCCAAAAAGCATTATTCAGAATTGCAGTTTGCACAACCCACTAAGTAAGATAATAACACAGCAGTGTTCAAAAGAGCAACAATTAATTGTGCATTTGTTCAAAATCCAATTAAAACTCTTCAATGGATGAACTTGGCCCAGTGATACCAGCTTTTCAAAGCCGCTTGATGGTTGTTGACAATCCCACGCCCCCCTTCTGCCCCCCCATGGCACTTAGCACCTCCTAGGTAATCCCGCCGGTACCACCCACTGCTCTAGTCTAGAACATCAGGAAATGGGCATGCCGCTTTCTACCCAAGCACCCCACAAGCTGGATTTCAGCAGGAAATTTGTGGCATGCTCCCAACTGCCCCAGTTTAACCAGAGACAGTCCAAAATGATCTCGGTCCCCATTTGGGGCATTTGGGGAGTTCAGAGTTTGGCCCCATGGGGGTTGCAAGTCTCTGCTGCGTACTGACTCAGCCTCCTTCCCTAGAGCAGAGCTTTCCAAACTTTTCATGTTGGTGACGACAATTTGTAGACATGCGTCATTTCATGACACAGTAATTCAGTTTTACTAGGGTTGTCTTGTTTCCAAAAGTAAAAACCAGGACACCAGCTGATCCACTAGGATCAGCTGCCTGTGGGAGTTCCCACTGGGAATTTTGCCTGGCTTTGCACATTCCCAATGGGGAACTCCCAAGGGCAGCCAACATGGCTCAGTCTAAGTGTCGATCAGCTGACTGGTGCTGGGAGAAAGTCCCTTTGAAGCTGTCATGATGTCAAAAGACTGGCAGATGGCCAACCCTACCCACTTATCAAAATTGTCCCTTTGGGCAGAGAGAGGTAAGGATCCAAGCTACAGGCTGGATCTAGTGCTCCACACTTGATACAAATGCACACCCACATAGCCGTTAAGACAACATTGCAGTTCACACCCTGAACCACTGGCAACCAACTATAGGACAATTATATTTTTCTAGTGAATCTGGAGCGAAATGAACTGCTTTTTCAATCAGTGGGGAACGGGCAGTAAGCAGGTTTTTATTTTTACAGTGGTGCCCCGCAAGAAGAATGCCTCGCAAGACAAAAAACTCGCTAGACGAAAGGTTTTTCCATTCGCGATTTGCCTCGCAAGACGAATTTCCCCTATGGGCTTGCTTCGCAAGACGAAAACGTCTCGCGACTTTTTTTCTTTGACTAAAAACAAAGACATGTTTTGTTTATAAAGTTAATTTATTTTCCCTTAAATTTTCGAACTGCTCTTTACAGTATGTGTGACTTTAAAGAGCAGTTAATAAACTGTTGTTGTACCAAATTTGGCTTTGTTTGGACTTTTTTTGACCATAGGAACGCATTAATTGATTTTCAATGCATTCCTATGGGATTTCGTGCTTCGCAAGACGAAAAATTCGTTAGACAACAAAAATTGCGGAACGAATTAATTTCGTCTTGCGGGGCACCACTGTATCTCTATAATGTTGGACAGCATATTGTTACCTTCACAGAATCATAGAATCATGGAATTGTAGAATTGAAGGGACGCCCCCCAGAGTCATCTAGTCCAACCCCCTGCAATGCAGGAATCAAAGCGAAAGAATCCCTGACATTGTTTTATTTTGACCCCACTTTCCCATTTGTTGTAAACTAATTCTTTATTTGCCTGGCTTTGCATGTCCAACGGTTGGTTGTGTCCCTCAGAGAATGAGAAAGCGGAGAGTCCAGTGACACACGCCAGGCAGGCAGAGGGAGACAGAACGACGGAGAGAAACCATGTAAGCAGCCTTTTCAGAAAATTCACAAGAGCAGAATTTCGTGCTTAGGTGTCGCGTGCAGCAGCTGGCAGCCACCAGCCATCATGGGCCATTCAGCAAATACCTTCAGCTAGCGAAACGGAAAGTCAAAATCACTTCCTCTTAATGCCAAACTTGGGCAGTGGGTGCAGACAGAAATAGAGGGGAAATGGGTCTATTGGGAAACAAGAGGGCAGGAATCAACATGCTCTTGAGGGAATTCCAAGGTTTACAGAAGTACATGTGTGTTGGTGGAAGCAAAACAAAAGAACTGCCAAGCAGCTGAATCCCAGTGAGGACTGAGCATGCTCAGTAAGCATGGAATGTTGGGTGTCAATTGGAAAAGAAAACAAGAAAACTGGGAGAAGGGATGGAATAGGGAGAAGGCATGGAATAAATCGAAGGGGGACAGCTGTCTGGAACCCTGAAAAAGGACCAGAGCAGTGGGGGCATACTTGTGTATCGCTACAGATAACATCATCTGCCTTTTCTTTTTCTTTGCTGCCATCTTCCCTTCCCTTTCCTTCAGCAGCGGCATTCACCAGATTATGAGGCACAGCCTTCTGTCTTGGAGTAGCAGCTAGATAGCTCCACTGCATCACGCCATCTCAGTCAGATGAGAGCCTTTGACCCATGGGCCTCTCGTGCTTCAGACGTATCAGCTTGGAAGAAGGAGAAGATAAGCTTCTGTGGGTCTGAGCGAGGCTGGCGATGATGCAGAGCTGAGACGCTGCAGTGCAAGATGAATTCTGATTACCAGAAACTTAAGCCTTGCTGGCATTTTACTTCCAGGAACTGAGGATGTGCTGGTCGCTCTGTGAAGCACTCTAGAAAGGGACTCTGACAGGAACATTTGCCATTTTAGTTTACCTTTTCTCTGATGTGTGGTTTTGGCCGTGATGTTGTCCGATGGATGTTTCCCATCTCCATTATCTGAGAAAACGTTTCCCTTGGTTAGGAACCGAAGCTCCTTTCCCTAGGCCTGCGTGGGGTGGGGACTCTCCACCAGTCCAGGATTTTCCTTGAGGCCTCCCACTGGTCTGTTGGGGATAGATTTTTACAGCAGGGGCATCTGAGAAAAAGACGGACAGTGATCCCACCAGGGTGTGGGTGTGTGTCACGTTTTCTGAAAGCTGAAATAGATTTTACTAGGGATTCCCACCCATTGGCTATTCATGCAGATTCACACTACAGGCCTCTTGCAATTTATAATCCAGATCATGGAAGATTCTAAATTGCTAGCGATTGTGGCAGAGTTTTCCCTCTCACACTAGGATCATCATTTGAGAATTTAATGCCCAGGTCATCCAGATGTGGTCCCCCAGCAGCCACCATGGCCAATGATCTGGGATGATGGAGGAGA
Organism: Podarcis liolepis; assembly: GCF_965112155.1. Taxonomy (NCBI): domain Eukaryota; kingdom Metazoa; phylum Chordata; class Lepidosauria; order Squamata; family Lacertidae; genus Podarcis; species Podarcis liolepis. The sequence goes on along the minus strand of NC_139567.1, from coordinate 30,341,969 downwards.
CAGTGACTTGCCATGCTGGTTGTGCTCTGCCTCCTTGGTCAGAGGCAGTAATGCTTCGGAAAACCAGTTTTCTGGAAATCGCAGAAAGGGAGGGTGCTCAGGTCCTGCTTGCGGTCTTCCCAGAAGAGGCATCTTGCTGGCCACTGGGAGAACACGATGCTGGAGTAGATGCCTTCAGGGCACTTTTGAACTCCCTCTGAATGAGGCAGCAATGGCCACCAACAGTTGCTGGAAACCACAGGAGGGAAGAGTTGCTCTTGTGCTTGGGTTCTGCTTGCAGGTTTCCCATCCCACAGGCACCTCGTTGGCCACCGGACTAGACAGGCCTTTGGTTTCATCCATCAGGCTCATCGTATGTTCTTATGACTCCACCAACATTTGAACAACCCAGAGCCTCTAGGTAATTTTGGTCACAGTGACTTAGCAGTCTGGGAGCCCTCATCTCCTCAGAGTCTTTTCACATTTTTGCACTGGATCAGATCCTGAGGACCATTATAGTTCTCTTTGCCACTGGGCAGGATGTTTTAAGACAGCCGGCTGAATAAGGTCCACCCCCCCTACTCTTGAGGATTCTCACTTCATATCTTTTTACAGTCCTTGAAATTCCTCAAGCGCTTCCCTCAATTCAACACCCCAAATCTCGGGATTTTACATTCTGCAAAATTCAGCAACAACTTCACAGCTCTCTTTTCTCAATAGCTTCGTTTCCTACCTCACCAAACCTACCAGAACATGCAGGTGACATTTGGCAGGACCCATTCCATAGATTTCAGGCTGCAAGATAAGGACAGCCTTGCCGGGTGAGACCAAAGGCCTGCCTCCATGGGCTCTATCCTGTTTCCCATATGCTTCCAGGAAGCTCACAAGCAGAGCAGGGGAAAAACCTTTAAAGTATTTTCAGAACCAAGTGTTTTGATAAAATCCAGCGCCTTTCACACATTCCCACATATCCGGGGTGAAGAAATCCCCCAAGCGGGTTGGTCAAGCGTGGGTCTATAAAATAGGCCCAAAATTTCTCCTTAAATGAAATTTCGTCTTCTGTAGAAACTCTGGAGAAATTTCTTAAAAAAAAAAAAAGGAAGCAAGAAAGAGCTTTAATAAAGACAAGGACGTGTGAATTCTTGTGGTGGTGGAGAGAGGCAGTCTGGCCCTCATCCCTACATCCCACTGTGCCAAACAAATATGGCAGCCCCAAAGGGTCATGTGACCCTCTCCTCAGGTCTGCCTTATGTGAGCTGTCAAGCACTTCTGGCTGGGGAGGGGGCACAGTGCCAGCAGGTACACCCAGCCTGAGGAGTGTGTCTCTTGTGTTGAGGAGAAGCCTGTATTCCAGGCCAAGGGGTGTTTTAAAACTATAGACTAATGGTGTGACTCTCATTCTTGCAACTGATGTTCCTCTGCATGTGTTTTGGGAGGGGAAAATCATGCTCATCCTGTTCACTCTGGGTCATTGAGTGGAGGGTGGTCGGTGTTTGGATAAACTATGTTTTTATTTAAAAGAAAACTAATTTATTACATTAAAGTCTATTTTCACAAAAAAAGGAGACTGTTGCCATTAGACGTTTACTTCTTTCTATGGAGGGGTTTGCGGTAACCTAGTGTGAGGCCGTGGAAAAGGCAAATTCCATGCTAGGGATCATTAGGAAAGGAATTGAAGGGGAATCTGCTAATGTCATAATGTCATTATGGTGATACCTCAATTGGAATACTGTGTACAGTTCTGGTCGCCTCGCCTCAAGAAGGATATTGCAGAGTTGGAAAGGGCTCAGAAAGGAGCAACCCAAATGATCAAGGGAATAGGAACGACTCCCCTATGAGGAATGGTTGCAGCGTCTGGGGCATTCAGAGAAAAGGCAAGAGAGAGGTGATGCGATAGAAGGTTATAAAATTATGCCTGGCATGGAGAAAGTGGGTAAAGAAAAGTTTTCCTTCCATTTCTCAAAACACCAGAACTCATAAACATCCAATGAAGTTGAATGTTGGAAGATTCAAGGTAGATTACAGGAAGGACTTTTTCATGCAGTACAGTGGTACCTCGGGATGCAAACGGGATCCATTCCAGAGCCTCATTCGCATCCTGAACAGAACGTAAGATGCGACAGCGCGTGCGCGGGTCGCGTTTCGCCGCTTCCGCGCATGCGTGTGACGTCGTTTTGAGCGTCTGCGCATGCGCAAGTGGCGAAACCCAGAAGTAACAAGCTCCGTTACTTCCGGGTCACCGCGGAGCACAACCCGAAAGCACTCAACCTGAAGTGTATTTATCTCGAGGTATGACTGTATAAACTGTGGAACTCCTTCCCACAGGAGGCAATGACGGCCTGCCACTCAGTGGCGTAGCGTGGGGGGTGCAGGGGGGGGCCGCCCGCACCGGGCGCAACACCTGGCGGTTAGGGTTAGGGGGCACAAATCCACGGGTTAGGGGGCGCAAATCCACGGGTTAGGGGGCGCAAATCCACGGGTTAGGGGGCGCAAATTACTTGCCTTGCCCCGGGTGCTGACAACCCATGCTATGCCACTGCTCCCACTTGGATGGCTTTCAGAAAGGATTCGAGAAATTCATGGAAGGGAGGGCTATCCTTGGCTACTGGCCATGATGGCTTTGCTCTGCCTTCACAGCTGGAGGCAGCAATGCTTCTGAATACCAGTTGCTGGAAACCACAGGAGCTTAGAGGGTTCTTGTGCTCGAATTCTCTTTGCAGGTTCCCCACATGCATTTGGTTGGCCACTGTGGGACCAGGATGCTGGACTAGACGGCCCCTTGGCCTGATTGAGCAGGCTGTTCTCATGAGATGTTTTGGGGGCTCACGTCCCTCCCCACACCTTTTTCTTCCAGAACATGTGCCCCTCCCAGCTCACTTCTTACTCATTTGCAAGACTGGACTGTGGAGTCTGGTGGGGAAGGCTGTGTCAAGAGAGAGGAGGCCCACAACACAGTCTGTGAGTTGGCAACAGAAAAGCTAGAAATTCCCCTATAGCTGCTGATTCCACCCACCCAGGCAGAAATTCAGCGAATTCAGAAAAGCCAGTCGATGATTTAAAAATAATTTATTGCTGTTTGAAACACTTCCCCATTCATCAGGCTGATGGCACTCTTAGGGTGTGTGTGGAGGCAAAGCAGATCAACACCACTGCGAGGTCAGACACATTTATCATGATTCGAACTCCGGAGATGGAGACTGAGGGGAAGTTGCCTTGCATAACTTCTAACTGTAGCTGAAATTTCTCATGTGGCCCAATCAACCGTTGCTTTGCAGGGAACTGAAAATTAAATGTTGCAATTGCTATGAATCAAGTGCATTTGCTCTGTCAGGCTCATGATCCAACGGGACTGTTATGGTCTTCTCTGAACACCACCAACATCTCCCGAGAGTTTTGGGAAGAAATCACTTCCAGCTTTGCAGCATGGGCTGGACCAAGGGCTTCCCACCTACAAAGGAAATGCCCTTGGAATGGGATGGCAACCTTGGCTATATAATTTGTTCTAATTTTCCTAGCGGCAGTTGCAAAGAGTGCTACACGCCAGGTCACGTACTTATCTGTGTCTGCAAGGAGATATAAAATCATGTCAGAGGGGTTCTGGCCAGGGGATCATGTCATTATCTAGTTATAAATCTCAGTACATGATAATATATTATGTTGTTTTGCTTGCCTTTTTAAAAGAAAGAACTCAAACTGATGATGGAATGAGACATGGTGAGAGAAGGAGAAGCAGCTAAAAGACAGTGTTGCCATCTGAATAGAAAACACAACTTAGCCTGCTCTTGTGCTTTCAATGTGTAACAAAAACAAAACCCCTGTGTTGCAATACAGAATAATCTGCTCAAATACAGCTGCAACATGTGGCTAATAAGTATGGTAAATGTATTATTAGTAGTAGTTAGAATATAATCCAAATTTTAACAATCATAAACTTCATTATGCTGGGAGTGTGCTCTGGTGACTAACCAGAATTGCATGTGCTATAAGTGGATCCAGCCCAATTGACTTGATTATTGCAATTAATTAATTAAATAAATTTTAATTTTAATTAATTAAAGCAATATGTCAATTGCTTTAAATTAATTAAAGCAATACATTGTTTTGGACATAATCTTGCAGCAGAAATTCATGTGGCAACTCTAGCGCTATGAAATAGCAATGGAAAGGTGCCAATTGAGACTTGCCACAATTCCCTGTATTCAACGAACATCCGTGCAATAGAATATGCTGCAAAGGTGGGGATATGGCCTGGGGGAAATGGCTGCTTAGATTCCTAGCTCCATTCCTGGATAGAGCTTTAATCCTCCCAAAATGTATTACTACAGTCATACTTCAGGTTGAAGGAGCTACCGGTTGAGTGTTTTCGGGTTGCACTCTGCGGCGACCCAGACGTAACAGAACGTGTTACTTCCAGATTTCACCGTTCTTGCATGCGCAGATGCTCAAAATGACGTTATGTGCATGCACGGAAACGGCGAATCGCCAGGATAACCCTTTCTATAACCCTATGAAGGCCATCTTCAGGAGAGTTTGTATTAAAGAAAAAATATTGTAAAATAGTCATAACTAATATCAGCCACAGGTACTCAAATAGACAATTTTTGATCTTACAGAAATGTACAAGGTTACTTACTGGCTCTCAACAATCTACGTATAAGGAACTGGAATGTAAGAGGAGGGAATTAAAAGGCCTGGAGGTGAATTCATAGAATTATAGACTTGGAAGGGACCATGAGGGTCATCTAGTCCAACCCCCTGCAATGCAGGAATCTTTAGCCCAATGTGGGGCTCAAACCCACAACCCTGAGATTGAGATTCTCATGCTCTACTGACTGAGCTTTCCTGTTGGTTTCAACTGTGGTTAATTTATTGCATATAAAATAGTGTTTCAAATTTGGTGGGAAAGATGTTAGCTGTTAGCTGATGGCTAACAGAATATGTAAACAGGAAAATACATCTAGAACAGCGGTTCCCAAATGTTTTCAAGTCACCATCCCTTGGTTTCTTAAATTCATCCCCCGTGCCTTCTACCCTTGCCAACAAAAAGCAATGTTCAGAAGAGCACTTTGCACGACCCTCTAAGGAAGATAATAACACAATTACGGTATAATTCCTTAAACTTTGACTTCAGCTCAATGTCATTTTGTAACTCAATCAGTTCTTCCTTCACCACCTTCACTTCCTCAGTATCTGAAAATGGAATTATTTCATTTCATGATCGTGAATTTTCACAAATCCGAAGCAATGTTTTTTAACATACCCCTGAAGGTTCAAAATGATTTCCCTCGATTTCTCCTGGCTGGAAAGAGTTGTTGTTACTTGGGAACTCTGCTATTATTTTAAATTGACATGGGTTGCATAAGGTAGGGGCACATGCAGGTGTATGAAACATTTCTCTTCATTTTGATGCATGCCACATTATTATGTATAATACTTAAAGAAATTCCTTGACCCTCCTGCAGGGGTAGGCACCTAAGGCCCGGGGACCGAATGCAGCCCAATCGCCTTCTCAATCTGGCCCGTGGACGGTCCAGGAATCAGCGTGTTTTTACATGAGTAGAATGTGTGCTTTTATTTTAAATGCATCTCTGTGGGGCATAGGAATTCGTTCATATTTTTTTCCCAAAATACAGTCCGGCCCACCACATGGTCTGAGGGACGGTGGGCCGGCCCACGGCTGAAAAAGGTTGCTGACCCCTGACTTAGACCCTTAGATCCTTTTCACGTGTACTACTGGCAATTCAGGTGTCCCCCATCTTATATTTGAGAACCTACAGTACTTCGCCTCTGTCTTCACCCAAAAGGAAAGCAGTGTCCAACCTTGTGGTTACAGAATAAATGATGCAAGGAGGAAACTGCAGCCCAACACAGGAAAAGTGGTGGCAAGGGAACAGCTAGCTACTTTAAATGAATTCAGAACTCCAGAGCCTGATGAGCTGCACCCAAGCGTACCAAAGGATACTAAAGGAGCTTGCGGGTGTAATCTTAGAGTCTCTGAGGTCCAGCTCTGAGGACCTTCCGGCGGGTCCCTCACTGCGAGGCTACAAGGAACAATACAGAGGGCCTTCTCGGTAGTGACGCCTGCCCTGTGTGGCCTTTCCTCCACCAATCCATCTCCTGCGGACAGTTCCTCCTGCCATCCGAGGGGTGTGTCCAGGTATAAAAGTGTTGGTGTCCAAGCCACAGATGAGCAGAAGCGTCAAAGATGTCAGGTGAGTGGTCCTTACCCCGCCAAATGCTTTCTGGTCCTAAATTCTAGGCGAGTCAGAAAACTAATCTCCTATTTCAATGATAATGCTTTCTAAACGTTATACAAATCTCTGCCTGCTTTTGCTCTTTTGGGTGGGGGGGGGAGACAAATGTTGGAGCAGGTGGGGCTTTCACAGGTCTGCTGATGAAGAAACAGTCATGCACTGAAGGAAACTGCTCTTGAAACATTTTTAATTTTTTTTTGGCCAGATAAAATTGTCCTCTTTCTCTCGCTCTCCAAGGTGCACAGCTGCTCCTTGTTCTCCTGGGATGCCTGGTGGCCACGAAACCTCTCCAGGCAACGGATCTTCCTCTCCGTGGTAAGGCCCTTGCTTCTCTTTTTGCTATTGCTTTTAAAAATAATTATATTTGGAGAGTGTTCTGGGTTTTGTTAACCCACCTATCCTCCCCCCCCCCGCCCCTTAACAGGACCAGATCAAGACATTCTGATGCCCTAAACTATTTCAAAGTTAAGAGGCCCCCATAGCAGTATCTTTTAAAGTGCATTATTGTAACAGAAAGCACAATGAAAAATAGAACATTGATATTTGCATACACAAGCAGCAATCTCACTGGAATACTCATCTTGCAATAAGTCCATTTGCATTTGAGGGGCTTTTAAATGAAAGTCCCTGGAGGTTTCTTGCTTAGCATGTAGCAGTGTAGTCAAAGATTCAATAAAGAGCATCTGCAGGAATTATTTGCTAGAAGGGATATGGAAGCTGTAAAAAGGCATCTAGATTTTCTACCATCTATCCCACTGTAAAAACTGAGCTCGGAATAGAGAAATATTTGCCTGAGATTGGTACTTCCCCTTTGCTTTGCATGGCGTTTAAGGTTCCAGACAATCAAAATTAACTTTTACTGTATTTTTGGTTTTTATGGAAGCCGCCCAGAGTGGCTGGGGAGGCCCAGCCAGATGGGCGGGGTATAAATAATAAATTATTATTATTATTATTATTTCTGGATGGACGATACAAAAATATCCCTAGAGAACAGCGATTCCGCATCTTTGGGTGCCAGACAGTTGAGGATACCAAACACTATGTGCTATCTTGTAAGCTGTATGAAAATCCAAGGGCTAAATACTTAAAGAAATTCCTTGACCCTCTTGCAGGGGTAGGCAGCCTAAGGCCCAGGGGGCGGATGTGGCCCATTCGCCTTCTAAATCTGGCCCTCAGATGGTCCGGGAATCAGCGTGTTTTTACATGAGTAGAATGTATCCTTTTATTTAAAATGCATCTCTGGGTTATTTGTGGGGCATAGGAATTCGTTCATATTTTTCTTCAAAATATAGTCTGGCCCACCACATGGTCTGAGGGATGGTGAAAAAGGTTGCTGACCCCTGCTTCTTGTCACCCTCAGTGACATCAACAAAATCAAGTATCTGCTGTCTTGCTCGGTCAAACCAGTCATGCTCAATGCAGCAAAGTTTGCGATAAAAACGTCCCAACTCAAGAAAGTCCTTGAGTCCACTCTTGTGCTCTGAGATAAGAGTCACCCATGTATACATGCTCTACATATTACAAGGATTTTATCACAAATGTTTTAATTTGTTTCTGAGATTCTTTATTTAGCGCTTTTTTCTGTTTGTTTGTTTTTTGCTATAATCTGTATTTGATTGACCAATAAAATTTGTTGTGTTGTTATCTGTTTGTTGCTTAGCATATAAGATAACTCATTTCTGCACAGATTTATAAACCCAACAACAAATATTTCTGCAGCCAGTAGGTGTGTGTGTGTATATATATATATATATATATAGTCATATCAGAATGGTAAAGTCTGATTTGGATTATGTTTTCCTTCTAAAAATAGAAATTACATAAACTTGAAATTGAGCAAACGAAACAAAAAAATGTGTTTCAGGCCTCTTGTAATCTGGGTCCTCAGTTGGAAGTTTTCATAATTTGTGCAATAAATCCAGCACTGCTCCCAAACAGCCCGAAACGTTCTGCAGAATAGCCAGGGATAAATCTGTCAACAGAAGAATTTCAGTTGCTTCAAGGAAACCTTCAGATTTCCTGTGTGTTGCAACCTGTAGCTGCCAGAAGGCCTGTAATTCGACCTGTTTCTGAACAATGTGTGCAAATACCTGCTGCATCAGTCCTGCTCCCCTGCCCCCCCCCAATCCAGAAATTGTGCCAGGTTTTCTCAGGGGACTCCACTCTTTTTTGTCGCTGGAGAACATTTTGCTGTTAGAGGGAAGCCTACATAGTTGAAACGACCCATGAAATGAAACACAAAAACATCCTTTGAAATTCCCACTTCTCTGAGTTTTGCAATGCACTTCTGCAATGCGCTCTCTCACTGGATCACTTTGCACCAGCTGTTCCTCTGCAGTTTGAGTTCTGTTTCCCTCCCCACCCGCTATGGAAACAATTGCAACCTTCTGAAATTGTTCTAAGCTGTGCATCCTGTATTTGCTTATGGGACCCGCCTAGCAGCATGTTACAGTCTGCCAGAGGGATGAGTCCTTCGGATCCTCTCCAAAGCTTCTGTGGCTTAGCTGCTGCCCTTAACTGGAAATTTGCATTGCATGCTGCCTCTACAGCATCCAAGAATCCGGAGAACTGTCATTCTGTAATGGAGTTCTGGTGACCTGTATAACAGAGAACTGTCTTGCTGAACCACAGTTCCCAAGATTCTCTGGGAGAAAGCCATGTCTAAAATGGCCAACTTTTAAACTGGACTCAGCTCCTGTGCTTTGAATGGGTTAGCAGGCGATGTTACTTCTCTTTGCGCAGGGAGAAGCCTCGCCTGCTGATTTCTGCCTATCAGGCTGCTGTTAAACTCCTTAGAGCAGACCAAGACATTTTTTCCTGCTCAGCTGGCAACCCTGTCAGCATAGAACAGCTCTGCTCAGAGAGCTACGCTGATCGCTGATCTGCTCCCAAGTCAAGTCCAAGGTGTTGCCATTAGTATGTGAAATACATTCTTACAAAGGCAGAATGGGAATTATGTGGCACTTGTACAGTGAAGGTGCCTGCCTGATTTCAATAGGCAGGGAGTTCCACACTAAAAGATTGAATTCTTACAAATTCAGTACAGGTATTATGTGTCACCTGTAACCATGCCAGTTCCGGAGATCAAAGCGCTTGAGTGGGCATATGTGGGGTATGGCAATTTTGCAGGTAAGCTGGTACCAAAAGCTTTATTCATGTACAGTAGTACCTTGGATCTCGAACGGCTTAGTTGTCGAATAAATCAGCTCCCGAACACCGCAAACCCAGACGTAAGCGTTCCAGTTTGCGAACGTTTTTCAGAAGCTGAATGTCCGACGCAGCTTCCAACTGACTGCAGGAAGCTCCTGCAGTCAATCAGAAGCCACGCCTTGGTTTCTGAACAGTTTCGGGAGTTGAACGGACTCCCGGAATGGATTAAGTTTGAGAAGCAAGATACCACTGTATACTAATAGGACCACCTTGAGCTTTGCCTGGTATCAAATTGGCAACCAGTACAGCAGGACCGTGCAGAACCGGGGGCAGCTGGGTACACTTGCCCTGGGCTTCAGAGGGCTGTGTTGTTTGGGGCAGGGGGCAGGGCCTGTCAGACTTACACAGTCATGCCAAGAACAGGACTCCCAGCTCCAGGCCTCAGACAAGCTCTCTGAGCCCAGGTATTACATGCTGACAATCTCTCACTCCTGTTAGCAATTATGCTACAGTTTCTTGTTTTTAGTGGGAGGTGCAAACGACACCCCTTGGTTTTAAATGGAGGCATTTGATGCAAGATTCTCCTCTTGGACAAACCCAGACTAAGGGACGCTCTCTCTCTCTCTCTCTCTCTTCTTGCAGCCATTGGGAAGATTCTGGACACCTCAGACCTTCTGAGGAGTGTGGAAGAAGCAAAACAGCTGGTCGAAGATGCCTACAAACGCACCCAGCAACGGTGAGGGCTGCGTCTCCCCCCTTCTCCACACAGCGACAGTGGGTTTAGCTGTAACTCCTGCATAGCAGGGGGTTGGTTTGGATGACCCTTATTGGTCCCTTCCAACTCTACAATTCTATGATTCTGCATTTCACAGGACGGTGCCGATTTACATGAGAAGGACCTGGGTGGGGCCACGATGGCAAGGGTCATAACGCCGCTGTCCATGAGCAAACTGGGTGCCTAAGGTTGCCAGATCTTTTCTTGGCCCCTGCTCCTGTGCATTTAACAGCAATGGTGGCAAAGTGCTTGTCCTTTACTCCATACTGCATAAAGTTTCAACCGCTAGTGTTGACAGATCAGATAATTGTTAAAAGGAGAAGTGGACAACTCAGGCTGCTGTTAAAGGTTTAGGAGCAGGTAAGTTGACAACCTTACTGGTTCCCTTCTGCTTTCTCTCCCGATTTTCCCCAGTTTGCTGGAGAGTTGCTGCATTGTGTTTCAGGTGGAAATTTGAGCAGAAATCCTTCAATAAATCCTCCACACACAGGGGAAGGCTACCCCTTCTGTATATTTGCTTGCTTTGCTTGCTGTGTCAAAAAGACACAGAAGCCCTGCAAGATCAAAGTGATGCAATCAATAATCAATAAAATTGCATTAAACTATCAATTAACAGAATTTCTGTGCCACGTAATTTTAAATATGGTTGGAGGCTTATTATAAGATAATCAGAAAGTCATTACGGTATTGTGCTTGAAATAGCCATGATGACAGGAGCTAAAATCTTACAAAGAAACTTTTCTGGCTAGTTCAGCAATAGAATCCTCTATTAGAGTCTAACCCTCACTTATTACAGGAGACCAAGAATTAGGAGGTGCTCAGGGCATCATCCAGACTGACCCCAGCAACCAACAACAATATAATGAAATGTGCTTTCAAGTGCTGTTGTGTGACAAAGCTTCACTCAACTGTTTTCCGACCCTCCAGCTTAAATGAGAAGCTGCAGAGAGAGAAGGTCAACCCCACAGATCTCCTGGTCTCCTTCAAGCAGCCCGTGGGAAAAACCAAGGAGGCGGTGAAAGCGGCCGACACCATGCACGTCACCTGGGCCCTCTTGAAACAGAAGCTGCAGCCGGCAATCCCCGGGGATTTCAACATCACAGGTAGGTGATGGAGGAGGAACCAGGTGCACTTCTTGTTTCAAGATGAACCAGCCTATTTCACACACTGCCCGTCAATGCACGAGATCCAGATTTCAGTTCTGCAGCTAATCTCCAGCTAAGTTGTGTGTGCGCAGTTGCATACGCTAGGCCAAAGTGTGCAAAATTATGCACACTTTGTTTGTTTATATTAATTATCACATTTATTTCCCACCTTTTCCTCCAAAGCAGCTCAAGGCAATGTACAGAGACCTCCTCCCTCTCCATTTCATCCTCCCAACAACCCTGTGAGGTTCATTAGGCTGAGAGGCAGTCTAGAAGATGGAGTTTAGACAGCAACCAAATAACACAAGTTCCTATCCCAGACAGCCATTTGTAGAGAATCATGGAATTGTAGAGTTGGAGGGGAACCTAAGGGTCATCTAGTCCAACCCCCTGTGATGTAGGAATCTCAGCTAAAGCATCCATGACAGATGGCCACCCAACCTCTGCTTAAAAACCTCCAGGGAAGGAGAGTCCCCAACACCCCCTCCCTGAGGGAGACCATTTACAGTCTGCAGTTTATGCTCATCAACAAGTTTGATAGTGTGAGGGGAGTCCTCTGTTTTCTTTTTTAGCTGTAATATTGCTGTCAGCTGAAAAAGAGTCTTTAGGCTTCAAACTTTGCGCCAATTTTGTTTTAATTAGTCAACCCCCCCCCCAAGTCCTATTGCAGGGGGGTGACCCTCGGGGTCTCTTGTTGGGCAGCCCCCACTCCCACCCCAGGCACGTCTTAGAAACTACTTGAAAGGGATCTGCACAAGCCACTTCCATTTTCCCAGAGTGGGGTTGTGAAAGGGTGTCGGCCACAGGTCACGCGAAAGATGCTTAGTCAATGAGGCACAGGAGCCTGCTTTAGAAAGAGGAAACAGGACCAAACATGTGCGGTCGTTCAATCCATTTTCTCCCCTGGTGGAAACAAATGTATACGAAATACATTGTTAATCTCAAGGTATGCTTTTCAAAAAGCATTTTAATCCATATATATACATATATACACATACACACACCTGCGGATAAACTCCAGCTTCTTTAACTATGAACCCCAAAATCTGGGATCGCCTCGAAACTGGTGCCAAAGTTTTATAGCTGTTTTGTAGCAAAAAACACCATGTTTTGTAGCACCCCACAAACAGTGTAACTGATATGTCAAACCCGGGTTCGTAGTTAACACCCCCAAACCCAACATTGTCTGATCCCCTCAAAACCAGAGCCAAAGTTTTTTAGTCATTTTGTAGCAAAAACCCCACTTTTTGTGGTGCCCCACAAATGGAGTACTTCATATATCAAACCCAATGTTCTTTCTGCAAAGCCTTTGCCGTAGTTCAGCGTCAGTTTTGAGTGAATCAGACGGTGTTGGTTTTTTGGGTGTTAACTGCAAACCCCTGGGTTTGAAGTATGAAGCGCTCTTTTTGTGGGGCATTACAAAACATGGGGTTTTCCTCACAAAACGACTACAAAACTTTGGCACTGGTTTTGAAGGAATCGGACAAGGTTGGTTTTGGGGTGACCCCGAGACCCCTGGGTTTGATGTATCATTACTCTGTCTGAATACCAGTTGCTGAAACCCACAGGAAGGAGAATTTCTGTTGCACTCAGGTCTTTCTTGCAAATTCCCATAGGCCTCTAAGTTGGTCATTGTGAGAACAGGATACTAGAACATTGGCCTGATCCAGCAAGCTCTTCTGATATTCGCATCACAAAATTCCGATATGGGTTTATTAATGCAAGAGGTGTAGTAAATCTGTTCAGCTCACTTAAAAACATGGACCGAATTAAACCCTTGCGTGTCCCTAGCTGAGACCTCTTCCATCTCCTTCCTGCTACAGATGTTCTCAGTCCAGGCCAGATGCAAACTATCTACAAGGCGTCTGGCTGTGCCAAGCAAGAACAGAGCCCATTGCAGTGTGATTTCAATAGCCCTTTCCGGACTATTACGGGAGAATGTAACAACAGGTAAGCTTCTATATCCAGCATGTCGGCTGTTAAAATCCCAGCCCAGCCCTGAACTCATTTGGTGAGCTGCTCACAGGCAGGACCATAGTTCAGTGGTATAGGCAGCACATCTGCCCCGCAGACAGGAGGTCCCAGGGTCAAACCCTGGCAGCATCTCCCAGTAGGACTGGGGAAAAGGCCTGGAGAGCTGCTGCCAATCAGTGTAGGCAATATTGAGTTGATGGAACCATAGTCTGGCTCCATATAAGGCAGCTTCCAAAGTTCCCATTAACAACGGAGGAGAAAAACCATGAACTCCCCCCTAAGTGGGATTTAAATGCAATAAATAAAAATAGGATTCTGCCCCCCCACCCTTTGCTGCTTTTAAAAAATGAATCTCTGTGGCCCTTCTGGACCATTCCAGGAGGATTCCTACCTTAGGGGCCAACAACCGCCCTTATGCCCGGCGGCTTCTGCAAGAGTACGAAGATGGCATATCCCTCCCGCGTGGCTGGACGGAAAACAAGACATATTATGGATTCCCCCTGCCCTTGGTAAGGAGTCAACCCCAGCTGTGCTCTGCTTTGCAATGCAGATTTCTGAACGGTTGCTCAGAACAGGTCAGGGTTTTAGGAAAAGAGAAGGGATGATTTTTAAAAAATCAGGATGGAAATCCACAGCATGACAACAGGAAATGGGAACAGAAGATACAAAATGGGTGAATTAATGAATCCATAACAAGAAAATAACGATGGAATATTATTTTAATATATGATCACAGCGGAGAGACTCTTTTGTGGACAAAGGCAGAAAGACTTATTGTTGTTTAGCATGGAGGAATAGTTGTTGAAGTTATTGGAGATAAAGTTGATATGTTTGATTAAAGAAAAACCATTGCTGAGGCATTTATTAATAACAAAAATTAGAGAAGCCCTTTTGGACTTTTTGTGTGAAAAGGAAAATGAATTAATTTGAGATATTTGGGTTAATAAGTAATATTGCCTAACAGATAGTATCATAGAATCATAGAATCATAGAGTTGGAAGAGACCACAAGGGCCATCGAGTCCAACCCCCTGCCAAGCAGTAGTAGATCAGTTGGATATCATTCTGGAGTGAAGGTTTTGAATAATTCCTTTTATGTAAGTGACAGGCAGAAGATCAGAAGCCTTTTTTTATTTTTCTTCTTTTTTCTTTTTGAACATTTTACTTGGGTGTCCTCTGGGCCATTTTTGGAGCCCAAGCGGGGGGCAGGGAAGGATTTTAGGGAAAGAGGGGGAAGGTGGCAAAGCAGATAGGAAAGTGGCCCCTATCATAATGCATGTTATAATCTGTGTCCTTCTATCATAGAATCATAGAACTGTAAAGTAGGTAGGGACCCCAAGGGTCATCTAGCCCAACCCCCTGCAATGCAGGAATCACAGCTATTAATTTAGCCTGGTAACAAATCAGCAGGCAGTGCAGATCTCTGAGCAGTGGTGCTACAGGCTGACAAGGTCTCACTCCTGCCAGCAACTGTGCTGCCGCATTCTGCCCTCGCTTTAGCTTCTGAACTTTGACTGCCGGGGTGTTTTTGGCCCCTTCAGTGAATCTGGATCAGGGTGAGGGCTTTTGGGGGTGTCCAGGCTCAGGGTCCGCAAGTTTACAACCATCAGCCTTGGCGCTTGGAATCGGCAACCAAGATCTGTTCCTCTGTTATGTCTTGGTAACGTCTGCTGCAGGTCCGGGACGTATCCAACCAGATTGTCGCCTTCAACGACAAAAGACTCACCGATGACCCATTCCGATCGGTCATGTTCATGCAATTCGGCCAGTTTATTGACCACGACTTGGATTTTGGGCCCAGTACCACGGCCACCCTCACCTTCATCAAAGGAGCAGACTGTGAAAATACTTGCGCAAAGGCACCCCCTTGCTTCCCCATCAAGGTGCGTGAAAGTCCAGGGTTCGTTCTGCCCTTTTCCAGAAACGCAACCTGTCCGACACAATAGTCCAGGGATCCCTGACATGGCACCAACAGTGGGCCTGCCAGCACCTCCCCTGTGTGACCCACGAAAGGTCTCTGTAAATATCCCCTCCAAAATCCACAAAGAGCAAGAAACTCTTTGCTGTTCCTGCTCACCTCCTGCTTGCACTGACTCGGCTTCTCCTACATTGCATGCACCTCCTTAAAAACGATAAATAATAATAATCCATAATTGAAACACAGCACGATATCACTGGGTGCCAGAATTGGACCCCTACCCTCCCTTTTTGGTCTCTGAACAGAGGAGAGGTGCAAAGAGCTTCTCTCTGGGGGCTGGGGGGTGGGGGGCACAACCAACTACCATTTTGTGGCTCTGCCACTTTTTTGGGCCCTTTTAAATGTGGCAGCGGGTTGTTTTCTGACTGTGTGTTAAATTTTATTTTATGTTTGTAGAAAAATATACTTGTAGATCACAATTTCATACAACGTATCAAAGTGGCTTCTGAAACAATTTTATCCGTACATATAAAAAATGTTATAAAAAAACCAAGAAACAACTCAATAGGTAACTGTTCCAGAAAATATTTTTCTTTAACTGTCCATGTAGGGTATTTATTTTTATTTTTATTTTGATTGATTGATTGATGGGTTAGGCCACACACCCTCCCCAATGGCAGGGATGACTGGCCCCCAGGATGCTCCTCCCCTCCCCCGCCCACCACAATGCCAAATGCGATAACCGGCCTATAAAGGTTGACAGTCTCAGGAATTTCATCTCTCTCGAGCGGAGACTTCATGGCGGTTGTTGCAGGGGCTGGTGTTGAGCTTAGATACCTGAAGGGAAGCCCCACCAGGCCTGTGCAGAGGGGGTGGGCAGCCAAATACACTTGCCTAGGGCCTCAGAAGACTAAGCTGGCTGGGGGGGGGGCACCAGCGACCAGTTGCTATTTTGTTTGAGTTCATAACTTTATTCTAACAAGACTCCTACCCCAGCTCTGCATGGACCTGCCCCCTACCCTGTGTGATCACTAATAATAATAATAATTTATACCCCGCCCATCTGGCTGGGTTTCCCCAGCCACTCTGGGAGGCTTTCAACAGAATATTAAAATGCAGTAGTCTATTCAACATTAAAAGCTTCCCTAAACAGGGCTGCCTTCAGATGTCTTCTAAAAGTCTGGTAGTTATTTTTCTCTTTGACATCTGGTGGGAGGGCGTTCCACAGGGCAGGTGCCACTACCGAAAAGGCCCTCTGCCTGGTTCCCTGTAACGTGGCTTCTTGCCGTGAGGGAACCACCAGAAGGCCCTCAGCGCTGGACCTCAGCGTCTGGGCAGAATGATGGGGGTGGAGATGCTCCTTCAGGTATACTGGACCGAGGCCGTTTAGGGCTTTAAAGGTCAGCACCAACACTTTGAATTGTGCTCGGAAACATACTGGGAGCCAGACTGAAGGTCACATACATTGTTGTTGTTGTTGTTGTTGTTGTTATCCCACCTTTCCTCCAAGGATCTCAAGGTGGTGTACATAGTTCTCCTCCCCATTTTATCCTCCCAAAAGGGTTCTGTGAGGTAGCCTAGGCTGAAAGCCAAACGTCACCCCCATGGCCATTGTGGGGAGGATTCGAACCCAGGCCTCCCAGGTCATAGTCTGCCACTCTAACCACTAGACTGGCTCTCCGTTGCATTTTTTAAAAATTACTATTTTGTGGGGCTGCAGATCCCTCCTAATGACCCGGTGAAAGACCCCAAAGGCTGTATGGCCTTCACGAGAGCGGCCCCCGCCTGCAACGGGGGCTACGCCATCCGCAACCAGATCAACGCTCTGACGGCCTTCCTTGACGCCAGCATGGTCTACGCCAGCGAAGTCGACTGGGCGAGGCAACTGAGGAACACCTCAAGCAACCAAGGGCTGCTGGCTGTCAACCTGAACTACACAGACAAAGGGCTGGCCTACCTCCCTTTCGGCAACCCACCAGGCTTCCCAGAGCTCTGCAATAAAACCAACACGACAGCAAAGATCCCCTGTTTCTTTGCAGGTAGGTCTGTTTATTTTTATACTGAATCAGACCCCTGCTTCACACTGACTGGCAGCAAGGGCTCTCCAGGGTTTCAAAAGAGGGGATACTCCCACCCTTCCTAGGACCTTCTCCCTGCACAGAGCTATGGTCATGTCCTTTAAAATAAACCAGCATGCTAGTCCTCATGATTCTAAATGAAGGGCTGATTCTGCATGTAAGGCAGATGTTCTGTCACAGAGCTTTGGTCCTTCGGCTAAAGACCAAGTAAGATTCCGGTCCTCATTGTTCTTGATTTGAAAAGGAAGGTATTTTCTACTGAGTTTTTTCCAGGCAACCCTACCTGGAGATGACACAAGTCAATCTAGCTCAGTACAGTGGTACCTCAGGTTACATACGCTTCAGGTTACATACTCTTCATATCAGGTTACATACTCTTCCATTATTTTCCAGTTACAGATAGGTAGCCGTGTTGGTCTGCCATAGTCAAAATACAAAAAAATTCCTTCCAGTAGCACCTTAAAGACCAACTAAGTTAGTTCTTGGTATGAGCTTTCGTGTGTATCTGAAGAAGTGTGCATGCACACGAAAGCTCATACCAAGAACTAACTTAGTTGGTCTTTGAGGTGCTACTGGAAGGAATTTTTTTGTATTTTGATTATTTTCCAGGCAACCCTACCTAGAGATGACACAAGTCAATCTAGCTCAGTACAGTGGTACCTCAGGTTACATACTCTTAAGGTTACATACACTTCAGGTTACAGACTCCGCTAACCCAGAAATATTACCTCGGGTAAGAACTTTGCTTCAGGATGAGAACAGAAATCGTGCTCTGACGGCGCAGCGGCAGCGGGAGGCCCCATTAGCTAAAGTCATGCTTCAGGTTAAGAACAGTTTCAGGTTAAGTACAGACCTCCGGAACAAATTAAGTACTTAACCCAAGGTACCACTGTATTGGGTTACAATTTTCCAACCCTGTGAGGTAGGTTGGGCTGAGAGGCAGTGACTGACCCCTCACAGTCACCCCCAATGAGCTTCATGGCCTCCGGAACGAATTAGGTACTTAACCTGAGGTACCACTGTATTGCCCTACACCAGGGGTTGGCAAGGTTTACCTTGCCTGGGCAGGTTCACTCCAGTAGAGATCCCTCCATGGGCCAGATCACGCATGTGCCTGCGATTTCCGGTGCCTGCGCAGACACAATTTTCAGTAACGCAGAAGTGAATCCCTGCATCACACACAATGCGCGTGGACTCACTGAGCAGGCAGCTTGGTTTGGGAGCAGCTTGTGGGCCAGTTAAAGGACCCCCATGGGCCTTAGGTTGCTGACCCCTGCCCTACACTGATTGGCAGTTGCTCTCCAGGATTTCAGGCAACCCTACCTGGAGATGACATTGGGGATTTGAACCCAGGACCTGCTGCATGCAGAGCAGGTGCTCTCCCACTCAGCTACGTTCTTCTGGAAACCTGTCAGGAACAGTTGAGGGAGCTGGGTATGTTTTGCCTGGAGACAAGAAGACTGAGAGATATTAGGAAGCCATCTTCAAATATCTGAAGGGCTGTCGTCACATGGAAGGTGGAGCACGCTTGTTTTCTGCTGCTCCAGGGGGTAGGACCTCAACCAAGGAATTAAAATGGCAAGAAAAGACACTAAACATTAGGAAGAACTTCCAGGTGGTGGTAGATTTTCAACAGGTCTACCTTGGACACTGGTGGAATCTCCTACCTTGTAGGTTTCTAAACAGAGGTTGGACAACCATCTGCCAGAGATTCCTTAGCTGTGGTTCCTACTTTGAAGGGGCAGATAACCCATGGGGCCAGGCATGCTTAATGGGGACTCAAAAAAGGGCCTTTAGGCTCTCAGTGGCTGCTTCCAGACTTTGGGATTCCCTCCCTAGAGAAGCTAGACTGGCTCCTTCCTTCTTGTCCTTCTGCTGGCAGGTGAAGATTGTTTTATTCTGCCAGGACTTTGAGGACTGGCTGTTTTTTAAGGGAGGACTTTTGATAGTGCTGTACTGTTTTTATTATTTGCATTTTAATATGAATTTTATATTGTTTTAATTCTATTAGAGTTTAATTACCTCTTTTTGTTTGGTTTTTGCTTTCTTATTTTTTCACCAAAAACAAAAAGGCAAAGAAACAAAACAAAAACAAAAAAAGACTTTAATTACCTCCTATTGATTTATCTTTTATATATTTTTAGCTTCTTGTCTTTTATCTGTATTGTTTCAATTTGTATAAACCACCTTGAGTCCCTGTCTGGGGAAAAGGTGGGATATAATAATAATAATAATAATAATAATAATAATAATAATAATAATAATAATATATGGGTAGATAGATAGATAGATAGATAGATAGATAGATAGATAGATAGATGGATGGATGATAGATATAGATAGATAGATAGATAGATAGATAGATAGATAGATAGATAGATAGATAGATAGAGAGAGAGAGAGAGAGATGATAGATAGATGATAGATAGATAGATGATATTTTATTTTTTTTTATAAAATTTTTATTGGTTTTACAACGTTTTAAAAAGACAAACAAACAATGAAAATGACAAACAAACACGCATAGTTTCGTACATATTTTCTTATAAACCTCTTTTCTTGGACTTCCCCATACCCCCCCTCTCTGCATCCCAATGTCCATACTTCAACTAGCAACTCCCAATTATTGCTTTCAAATCTCTGTCAACTTAGTCCTTTTCTATCTTCTAACCATATATCCCTGTACCCCCTTGTTTCTAAAAACCACGACATTTTTAACATTCATTAAGTTTATAATAGTCCTTCAGATAACTTTTAAATTTTCTCCAGTCTTCTTCCACCGTCTCTTTTCGTTGGTCACGGATTCTGCCTGTCATCTCGGCCAATGTCATATAGTCCATCACTTTCATCTGCCACTCCTCCAGAGTGGGTAAATCTTGTGTCTTCCAATACTTTGCGATGAGTATTCTTGCCGCTGTTGTAGCATACATAAAAAAAGTTCTATCCTTCTTTGTCACCAATTGGCCGACAATGCCCAGAAGAAAGGCCTCTGGCTTTTTGGGAAAGGTACATTTAAGTACCTTTTTCATTTCATTATAGATCATTTCCCAGAAGGCCTTAATCTTCGGGCAAGTCCACCAAAGGTGATAAAAGGTACCTTCAGTCTCTTTACACTTCCAACATTTATTATCAGGCAAATGATAGATTTTTGCCAGCTTGACTGGGGTCATGTACCACCTGTATACCATTTTCATAATGTTTTCCTTTAAGGCATTACATGCCGTAAATTTAATACCGGTGTTCCATAACCATTCCCAGTCAGCTGACATGATGTTATGTCCAACATCCTGAGCCCACTTAATCATAGCAGATTTTACTGTTTCATCCTGTGTGTTCCATTTCAACAGCAAGTTATACATTCTAGATAAAATCTTAGTATTGGGTTCTAACAGTTCAGTTTCTAATTTTGATTTTTCCACCTGGAAACCAATTTTCCTGTCCTGTTTAAAAAATTCCATTATTTGACGATATTGAAACCAGTTTCCAACTTTATGCTTCAATTTCTCCTGACTTTGTAGTCTGAACTTGTCTCCAGACAAGAGACAAGTGGAGATAGATAGATAGATGATAGACGAAGTCTTGCTAAAATGCTGTCCCTGCAGAGAGCCTGTGCTTTCCAAGTTGTTTCTTACAAGCACAAGGTGGCTGGTTGGATCTAACAACACTTCCTTCTTCTCTGGGGTCTTCAAGGGGACAATCGTGTCAACGAGATGCCGGGTCTAACTGCCTTGCAGACGCTCTTCATGAGGTTCCACAACCGCATGGCCTCTCAGCTGAAGATGCTGAATCCGCACATGGATTCAGACACCATCTACAACATAGCCCGGAAAATCAATGGAGCAGTAATTCAGGTACTGGTTGAGACAGCAGCCCTGTGACGCTAAGAATGAGGCCAGGTCTTGTCAAGATGCAAGGCCGGTTTGGAAAAGCCCCCACTGTGTTCAGTCCAGACTACTGATGTTCATGAGTTTGGGATGGGGTGAGCTAGCTGTGGAGAGGTATGGTGGGTGGGGTAGATTCTTATCTCTCTTACCCACCAAGACCAACCTCAGTTCATGTGGGATTCTCTTGGAATAACTAGGTCAATCACCTACTGAAACCCTTTTTGGTATGCAGAGTGAGCGGAGTTTAAGCTTGACAGAAAGGCAGTGTAGTGTAGTGGTTAGAGTTTCAGGCTATTTGGACCTGGGAGGCCAGGGTTTAAATCTCTACTCTACCTGGAGCCAGTCACTGCCTCCCAGCCTAATCTGCCTCACAGGGTTGTTGTGGAGATAAACTGAGGAGTGGAAGGGCCTGTACACCATCTTCAAGCCACATCCCAGTGACATGGACTGGCTAGATGCAGAGGAAGAGTTGGAGGCACCAGCTGGGGAACCCCCAAGGGAACCCCCAGGAGAAGAAGGCTCAGAGCCTGGGGATTGTCAGTAGGCTGGCAATGAGCGGTCCAAGGGAGAAGATGGAGCAGGCTGGGAGGGCTTGGTGAGCAAGAAGAGTCTGTGGCAGAAAAGATCCCAGGATTAGAAGCAGAGGCAGGAGAGGAGGCAGTCTGGCTGGTGAAGAGGCATGGGTGTCTCTCCTTCCTGCTACTATAAGCTCCCTTCCTTGCCCCCGTCCTCAGTCTCCCAGGACCAGAAGAGGCATGAAGCAAGAAGAGCAAAGTCAGACACACAGGCGCAGTCTCATATTGCTTGAGAGAAACCCTCAGTCCCTGCAACTGCCTCATTGGGACAAGACCTACTGGGATCACTACGCCTGTGCTGTTTTGGTTTCTTTGAGTATGTTTTAAGGGAGAACTTCAGTGTGTGTTTCTCTTCACGCTCTCCTCTGCTTCTACATTCCAGAAAATCACCTATAGTGAATACCTGCCGGCCCTCCTGGGTGACGCATTCCCTCGTTTTGTGGGTCGCAGCACGGGCTACAATGACTCCGTGGACCCGCGAATCGCCAGCTCCTTCACCAACGCCTTCCGTTTTGGGCATGCCTCAGTACGGCCCGTGGTGTTTCGCTTGGATAGCCGCTACCAGCTTCAAAGCGAGACCCCGCTCGAGAAGGAATTTTTTGCTTCATGGAGAATCCTTCAGCAAGGTATGTCCCTCTTGGGCAAGTCCAAGAAGAGGAGGGGGGAAGGTGGTGCAAACTTCGGGGGCCCTGAGGTCCGAAAGAGGTCCTGGGGCCCAACCATTTTGCATACGTTTTATGTCATTCTTAACCAAATAATGTGTTTCATGCTCAATGTACACACCATTCTGAATAAAGACTTGCAGACTGCAGACTTGTGATTTGACTGTACGGCGGTGCAGCCTTGTCGTATTATGCGCCATCACATCTGTATATTTTTGTAAGGGAAGACCATGCAACTACAACAAAGTTGTTGTGTGATACGCATTGTGTTGTGCTACACGTACAAGGTTAACATTTAAAGTGTATCACCAGCTCAGCAACTAGTTTGTGGGTGCTTATATTATTGATATTAGTCATTAGGATCTTAATACGGTCATACCTCGGAAGTTGAACAGATTCGTTCTGGTAGTCCATTCGACTTCCAAAATGTTTGGAAACCAAGGTGCAGCTTCCGATTGGCTGCAGGAAGCTCCTGCAGCCAATCGGAAACTGAGTTGGATGTTTGGGTTCCAAAGAATGTTTGCAAACCGGAACACTCACTTCCAGGTTTGAGGCGTTCAGGAGCCAAAATGTTTGACTCACAAGGCGTTCAGGATCCAAGGTACGACTGTACTGGGGAAGGGGGTTGGCAAAATATTTCTCTCCGATTCCACTCTCAGCAGCCCTTTTCCGGAGCCCAAAGTGCCCTTGGGGAGTTCTGTGTCAAAAGCCACCCTCTAATTCCTCCAGAGTTTTCTTCCTCTGTGAAAGAGGCTTCTTTTTCTTCCTCTCTCCTCCCTGCCCCCGTGAGCCCTGTAGAATATGCAGCTCCATCATCTCGTCCTTCCCCCGTCACATGGTATTTTCAGTATGATTTTTCCATCTATCTCAAATTGCAGAAAGACCGTCGATTGAGGCTAGGGTACTTCTCCCCATATGTGCCAGCCCGTACACTTAGCAGTGCAGGAACTTCCAGGCCACAGGCCAAGTTTGGCCGGCAAAGGTCCTAGTTTTGATGCGCATGGCGAATCTCCCCAAAGCACGTACCCTCCACAGCTGAGATTGTGTGTGACATCAGGAGTGGGCAAAAGTGAGGTCCCGATTCTTCCTCGGTAAGCAGGGCTCGCTGTCAGGACCTCGCTTGAGCAGTTGAGGGCATTTGCTTCCTCTGTTGAGTCAAATCCCTTCTTTCAGGCCAGCTTCAAAGGGGCTTGCTGTAGCATCAATCAGTGGTTAAACCCTGCAGGATAGCTCAGTTGGTAGAGCATGAGACACTTAATCCCAAGGTTGTGGGTTCAAGCCCCATGTTGGGTGAAAGATTCCTGCATTGCAGGGAGTTGGGCTAGATCAGCAGTTCTCAACCTGTGGGTCCCCAGATGTTGTTGGACTACAACTCCCATCATCCCTGAGCTCTGGCCTTGCTAGATAGGGGTGATGGGAGTTGTAGTTCAACAACATCTGGGGACCCACAGGTTGAGAAAGGCTGGGCTAGATGATCCTTGTGGTCCCTTCCAACTCTAAAATGTGCCCTACTTGCACAGCTGCAGGCAGGTTGTGGTCTGGAAATACAGTAAAGGCTACAAGTGCAGCAGGTGGGGGGAGATGGAGGTGTCTCAGGCAGCAGCTAAATGTGCCTGTGAGCCATAATTTTGCAAGCAGATGTTTTGTTCTTCCAGGAGGTATTGACCCGCTTATCCGAGGCCTCTTGGGTAAGCCAGCCAAACTGGTGAGGCCGGACCAGTTGGTGGTGGATGCTCTCAGGGACAAACTCTTTGAACAGATCAGGAATGGCAGTGGACTGGATTTGCCCTCCCTCAACATGCAGCGAGGCCGAGATCACGGCCTCCCAGGTAAGGCAAGCAGAGCCTGCACAGATGTTGGAGAGTGTTGCTCAATGACCAGCCAGTGAAATGTCTGGAAGACTCATCGGCCAGCCTCAGTCCCCTCTTGAGAAACTCTCAGGAGATGGGTACGGGAGGCCAGTGAAGACAGAGAGTCTCCGAACCAAAGAACTTAGGAAGAGCCTGCAGGATCAGAGCAATGGCCCGTCTGGTCCAGCATCCTGTTGCCCTGATGGTTGGTTGACGGATGGGAAGCCCACAAGCAGGAGCTGAGCAGAACAGCCCTCTCTTCACATCCCAACAGCCTTCTTGTGGGATATAACCATCGTGTTTAACTCTAATTACTGCACAAAGGGGTTAAGACCATAGAGTAAGCTGTCCTGTCAGGCTTAGCTAGGTCACTCACCCCACCTTGGGAGGAAGTGCTATGGAACTCTTTGTTCCCCTCTTTCCACAATAGCTATGCTCTGTCTCCACCATCAGAAGCAGGATGCCTCTGAATATCAGTTGCTGGAAACCGCAGGTGGGGAGGGTTGTTGGTGTCGTGCTCCCATTCCCTAGCAAAAGTAAACTTTCTGACAGACTGTATGCCAGGAAAGGGGTCCCGCCCACTTGGGTTGGCTGCATTACAACAACAACAACGCCCCTCTAAAACCCCACTCCGCTCTTCTTTGCCTGTGCTAGAGTGCCTCTTTTGCACGTCAGATGCCTTGAAATGAACCCAGGATTTGATATTGGTGCTTGTCCTGCAGGTTACAATGCCTGGCGGCAACTCTGCGGCCTTTCCCAACCCCAGAATGAGAACGAACTCGCTGCCGTCATCCAGAACCGCAATGTGGCCAAGAAGTTTATGAGCCTTTACAAGACCCCCAACAACATTGACCTCTGGGTTGGGGGCGTGGCAGAGCCTTTGGTCCGGAATGGCAGAGTTGGTCCTACCTTCGCATGCATCATCGGAGACCAGTTCCGAAGGACTCGGACCGGTGACAGGTGAGCAGGCAGAGGAAGCCCAGAACCTCTGTGATTTTCTCTTTCAATTGACTGGTCTTCCTAAGTAGCTTATTTATACCCATCACTTTCCTTCTAAATTAAGCAGAAGCCATTTCATCACAAAGGCAAGCAAATTACAGCCCATAAACTAGTGGCAAGCCCAGCAGGAGATGGTTATTTTGTTTTACTTTTAATTTATTTTCATAAAATCTATATAAAACAAAAAAAAAACCCCTCAAAGTGGTTTACAAAAAAGGAAAAAATTAAAAACTATTCTTTAAAGCATATGAAAGATAAAATCAGCAATAAGTGAAAAATAGATTAAAATATACTGCAACATTCTACATGTCTGTGTAGGCTTGTGTGCACAAAAATGTTTTTTAGAAAATTTTGTTTATTTTCTTGTTACAAAATTGTACACACATAAATGTGTACACATGTGTAAACATGACACGACTATCAAAAATAGGGTCGTGGCAGGGATGTGTGTGTGTGTGTGTAAAATACTAAACATATTATTTTACGGTACCTAATCATGAGGTAATTACAGTAATCTATAATAAATACCTTCCAAAGCTTTTACAAATTTTGGGCCAGATCCAAATTTCTTAACTACTTCCATTAAATAATTTGGTTCTATGCAATCAAATGCTTAAAAAATATCAAGTGTGAGGCTTGCTAAAGTGGATGATGTTTTCCTGCTGAAAGGAAGAATGTTTTTAAAAAAATCCTTATTGAATCAGTAATTCTTCACCCTCGAACAAACCCAGATTGGACTGGGTGTGTAGAAATGTCAATAAACGTTTTAAATCTATGGACCAGAAGGACTGGAGAGGTTTTATAATCTAGATTTAACAAGGAGATTGGTCAATATGACTCAGCTTTGGTAGTGCCCAGTGAGATCTGATCCCCGCTTCTAGATGGGCCCCTTTTGGCCTGATCCAGCAGGCTCTCCTTTTGCTTTCATGGTGCCAGGTGCTAGGGCATTGACCCCTTTTCTCTTTCCCCTCAGATTCTATTATGAGAATCCCGGCGTCTTCACCCCATCGCAGCTCCAGGCCCTCAAACGAGTCTCACTGGCTCACATAATCTGTGAAAACACCAACATCCGTGAGGTGCCACGCAATGTCTTCCGGGCCAACAGCTACCCCCAGGATTTTGTCCGCTGCAGCACCGTCCCGAGGCTCAGCCTCTTTGCCTGGAAGTGCACTTGTGATTGTGAGTCTGTCAATGGAGAGGGATATGTGGCAGGGAGTCCCACAGGCTCCCACTGCAACTAAATGCTTGCTGGATTTGACCACGGGAGTCTTGGTCCTCCACCTTCCACTTCCTCATTTTCCAAATGCTTGGAGTTTACAGGGGCATAACTTACTATAATGATCACTAGTGCTTTTTTCTGGTGGTACTCAATGGTACACAGAACCGGTATCTCTATCTATCTGTCATCTATCTATCTAAAATAAAGGGTCAAAAGCCAGTGTCAGTTTCCCCTTCCCCTCCGGTAGCTTCCGATAAGAAGTAACGAGCCTTTGTCAGGTTTATAGTCTGTTGTATTTACAACAACATACTGAGAGCAACATCAGGCCGCCCTCCCCACAGATGGCAGTTGCTCACTCTGAGTCCTATCCCCTTCCACAGCAAGAAGCGCACCACTGGCCACCTGTCCCTCCCCTGAGCTTCCGTTGTTCCTGGACCCTTTCAGTCCTCCAAGTTCTAGAGGAGGGAGGGACTTCCCCGCCACTCTCGATTTAAGAATCTCCCAAAGGCTCCCTCCCTCCTGGTTGCCTAGCTACTATCTCAAAACTGCCCAGCTCTTCCCCTGGCTGAGCAGCCTCTGAATCTGCTGGTCTCTCTGCTTCTGGGAACGTGTAAGGTGGGGGGGATCCTCCTCCTCCTCCTCTGTCAGAGGCTGCTCTGTCTGTGCCTGCATTCCTTCAGCTTCGGAGTCAAGCCAGTCTCTGACATCTGATTCAGACCAGCCCCTGACAGCCAGGGCAAAGAAGTGCATCTTCAGCATCTCTCTGGGGAGGGAGCGCTTTTGATCCTCTTTCTCCCCTTCTTCTCTTAGCTGCAGATGGCTCTTGTTGAGGACGGTGCTCCTGTGGATCTAGACCTGGGACCTGCATCCCTAAGAAAGAAGAAAGGCCTTCGCTTGGCTGCATTTGGATTCCTGCCCCTGCTCACGTCCCACCTGCTGTTTTGGAAATACGCATGGGCAGGGGGAGTCCTACCCAACCTTGCTTTTCGCGACAAAGATCCAGAATAAAGCAGTTGCCGTGTGATAGATCCATTTGTTTCCACCTCAACGAGACATGCACGATGTTGCTAAATTACAGCTACCTGGGTGGTTGAAATGGCTCGAAATAAGTTGGGATTGCGGTTATGATTATGATGGCATGAGGCTGTTTTCTGTCTTCAGAAAGAAAACTCTCTGTATAGACACTTTTTCAAAACAAAAAATGTATTGGGGGCAGCAGATACAGACACCCCTAAATGGTCAGTGGCTGAAACTTGAGGGCGGGGAGGTTACTACCAAATGGGTTGACACTATGCTCAAAGGACAATTGTTGCAGGTCTGCTGCGCAGGGATGGCCACCGACTTAGATGGCTTTCAAAGATGATGGGACCAATTCATGGAGGAGGAGAAGCTTCTTGATGGCTACTGGGCATGATGGCTCTGCTCTGCCTCCACCATTTGAGGAAGCAATGCTTCTGAATAGCAGTTCCTGGAAACTGCAGGAGGGGAGAATTGCTTTAGTGCTAGGGTCCTGCTTGTGGGGTTTCTGAGCGCATCTGGTTGGCCACTGTGAGAACAGGATCCTAGGCTATTTATTTTATTCACTGAGTTTGTGAGTCGCTTTCTCTTGTCTAGGGCAACCCAAAGCAAATTGAAAGCAGCCAACCAGACAGAACAAAATGAAAACAAAAACCCACATACTGTAGATACATTGAAACCAAAAGGAAAAAAGAAATACGTTGAAAATATCTAACCCACTTCTAAAAGGCCACAGAGAGTTAAAGGCCAAAGGCCTGTTTATAGAGGAAAGCTATTGCCTGACAACAACCTAAAGATGTATAATGATTTCGCCAGGCAAGCCTCCTTGAGGAGAACAAACCTGACGGACTAGATGAGCCATTGGCCTGATCCAGCAGGCTCTTGTTGTGTTCTTATGGGTCTGGAGCCATTAGCAGCTTCCTGTGTCTCTTTGTTCAGAAAGCACAGCAGTAGAGGATTGTAGATTAAGGCAAGTGGGGCACTGCCCCACCACCTCGGTTTCCCCTTGGCCAACACCCCCACCCCCATCTGCCTGCCTTCTTACAACCAGCCCAGAAGGTGCCCCTGACTATCATCTGATTAGTCTCAGTGTTGCCTTCATAGAACTTAGCAGAGAGTAGGAAGATGAAGATGTCAGGATTCCAGCCGAGGTCACAGGTAGACTGGCCTCACTCTAGGCATCCGGCTGGGATCCTTATTGACCTTCCCATCTGCGTCTCCCGGCAGGCAAGGTCATAAATCGGCGATTCTCCTCAGACGTGAGGAGAACACACCCTCCTCTCCCTCCCTGCATTCCCCCAGGGAGGGGAAGAAGAGACAGACAGGAGTCCTTTTACATGTCTTTTATTCCTGTCGTTCAGCAGTACAGAGAAAACGTGTCTGTACCCTCCAGACTCCGGCAGAAGAGTCACAACTCCGCCCCTGTACTTCCAGTACAGGTCAGATGACACTCTGAGCTAACATCCGGTGCTCAGTACAGAGAATAGACTCCCCCTTTTTCCCAACAGTACAGTTCCACACATCAACATCTTGTTTTGCTTTCCAGCCACCTGCAGCTGGCTTTTGCATTGCTGCTTTTTCCTGACAGAAGATAAGCCTAGAATTAGTCAGCTGCGCCTGCCATTGGCTCTGGCGCCACCTACTGTTGGGCTCCCTGCCTTCCGGCCAAGGGGCACCAGTCACCCTGGAGACACAGATTACAGTTTCATGTATTTATCTGGGTGTGTTTTTTATTAGTATTGATCAGATAAGTCTCACAACTCCATCATTAAAAAATAAATACACCTCCCGGTTAGTGCCTATACAATCACTGAAATGAAATCAGAATATGTGTTGCACATCGCTTTCGAAATCCAGCTATGTGACAATATGGAAAGGAAAGAGAAAAGAGCAAATTTTAAAGTCGGATGAACGGCTCATTCCATCAGAAAATCCACAGGGCAATACTTCACTAGGCCAAACAACAATGTTGCAAAAGGGCGCGCAAGCGTTCAGATTCTGAGTTCTGCCTAGTCAAGAACTCTAAAGAACAAAAAAACCCCACCTTGCTATTTTGTGATATTTTGCTTAATTAAAATATCTGGCTGGTTGTGCTGTTTTCACATCCCAAGGGCAGATGTGAGTGTCACAAATCCTTGGGTGGTCATTGCTGGATTCAGCCCCAATCTACCCCAAATAGCCACCTCAAACTGACCTTCCTTCATCCCAGAGCCCAAACCACCTTCCCAGAATGTCAGGAAATATAAATGGCAGAGATGAATCCCAGATTTTGGCCCAGAGATGGCAAAGAGGCATTTTGAGAGTTTGTGGCAGTGGACTACAAAGGTCCTTCACTACAGCTTTTTAAACAGAGGTTGGATGGTCATCTGCCAGGGGTGCTTCAGCTGTTATTCCAACATTGCAAGGGTTTGGACTGGATGAACCTTGGAGTCCCTGCCAACTGAACAATGCTATGATTCACTATCTACAAGATCTGAACTCGAACCCAACTGGGAGTCTCGCTCAGGAGACAGGTCAGTTTTCATCACTCTGTGACCTGAAGAAGGTCACTATGCATTCTGGAGTGGTTGTGATACCTGCAGGGCTGAGTCCCAGCTCACATTAACTTTCTGGCATTCTGGCAGGTTTGCAATGTCTCAACCCACCCACCCCAAAACTTCCCCTTGTTGCTGCCAGTCTATTCTTTCCAAGCAGACAAATCCAGTCCTCCAATTTTGCGGCATTTCACGAAATCGCTCGGGTAGTGGTTCATCTTGAAAACATCGTGGGGCACCTCCTGGATGTGGGTGTTGTCACAAATGATGCGGGAGAGCGAGGCACCACTCAGAACCCGCCGGTGCCAGGGGGTGAACACCCCGGAATTCTCCCACCAGAATCTGCAACAAGCAAGGAGGAAAGGGCAGAGGAAGAGGTTGGTTGACATTTGTCCTGGGACGTCAAACCCCGTCTAATTGGTAACAAGGGCTGTATTCTAACGTGAGCAATGCTAGAAGACAGTTTCATTTGAGCGAACGCTTCCGGGTTTTATCCTTTAAACCAGCAGCTCTCAAACTTTTGGGGGCTACTTCCTGCTTTATTCCACAAGCTCACCCCCCAGCGCCCCCTACCCTATAAAAATCGTTATTCATAATACAGTCATACCTCGGGTTGAATGCACTTCGGGTTGAGTGCGTTTGAGTTGCGCTCCGCGGCAACCCAGAAGTAACAGAATGTGTTACCTCCGGATTTTGCCCCTTGCGCATGCACAGACGCTCAAAATTATGTCACGCGCATGCGCAGAAGCGGCGAAAAGCACGTGCCATTGCTAGTTACGTTTGCTTCTAGATACGAACGGATCCCGCTTATATCTAGTGGTACCATTGTAGTGGTTTGTGTGCCCCACTATAAATAAGATAATAACACAATGAAGTTCAAAACAGTAACAATTAATTGCACATTTACTTAAAATCCAGTTAAAACTATTGAGTTCAATTCATTCAACAAAACTGACCAACTTGAACCAGTGATACCAGCTTTTCCAAATCGGTTAGTTATTTGCACCTCCAATGCCCTCCTGCCGCCCCCTTGCTTCTTAGGGAATCCCGCCACCCTGCAGGGGGTGGTACTGCTCGCTTTGGGAACCACTGGTTTAAATCACAGGTGGACAGTCCTCAGCCAACAGGCCAGATGTGCACCTCTAGACCTCTCTCTCCTGCTCTCAGGGTGCTCCCAGGTCATGCCCTGCTTTGCATCTCCCTGGAGGGGTTTTAACTGACTGGGTCTCATCCTCAAACTCTGAGAATGCCTGGATTGTTTGCCTGGCTGGAGGATGGAGACGAGCACATGCAGAAGCCTCTGGGTTTTGCATGGCTGCGGCATAGCCTACTGTACAAAGGTTAAATTCACACCCACTGTCTCCAACCGCTTTTGCCTCTGGCCTTATTTAGCACTGGTATGTACCCCACACCACTCCGAGGTTGGCAAGGAAGAAATGTGACTCTCACCCCTTGAAATCTTTCCATGCACCTGCCACGTTTTTTGACTTCTGGTATTTTTAACTGTTTTCACTAACATTATCTGAGATCCCCAGAAGAGCCCAAAGGCCCCATTGTCTCACACCTGGTTTCCTGCAGCAGCCAGCCAGATGCTTGGAGCATCCTTTGCCATCTTGGTGCCCTCCTGATGCTGCTGGACTCCAACTCCCATCAGCCCCAGCCAGGGTGGCTGTACGATGCTGGGGCTGATGGGAGCATTGCTACCAGTAGCAAACACTGAAGTAGATAGGTCGCACCATAAGGCGGCTTCTTATCCTAAGGAGGAACAGAGTTGGGGGGTTTCTGGGGATCAATAGAGGGCCCTTGTCAAGTACCAACAATGCCAGCACTCCTAGAATGAAACAATGAACAGGGTGATGATACAATGACTTCTGCAATCAACACAGGATAATATCACCAAGGCAACTATCTGTAAACAAACAATAAACACCCATAAAAATGGCAAAAGCAGCTTCTTTCCCTAAATATTTTTTATCTTAAACAATAGCGAACTGTTAGGCTTTGGGGAATTCTATCCCTCCCATGGTGGCAGCAAGAAGCAGAGAAAAACAAAGAAGAGTTCTTACTAATTTGTTTACTCATCACAGTGAGAGGCAAAGGAATGCAGTCTATCTCCCGTTAATGGCGTTGCTCCAACTGAACGCCTCCCTGCTCCCTTCCTAACAACAGCACTTCCGCTTACGGTGCCCCCAAGGGGCTAATTGTCTCTGAGACCTTTGCTCTTGCAATGAATGGCATGTTCTGGGAGAAGGGGGGCCAGAAATGCTCTCCAGTGATAACGTGTCAGCTGGCTGCTCTGTCTCCCCCTTCTCTTCTCCCAACACCTCCCAACTCTTCTGTTCGCCTGTCTCTGAGCTGTGACCTTCCTCAAACAACTGCTGTAATTCAATACTGCCTTCCTCTTCTCTGGAAGCTTCGGGAGAAGGGGGGGTGGTCCCCATCATTCCTTCTCAGTCTTGTCCCCCTCAGTTTGGCCCTGAAACAAATACAGTGAATAAAAAGCTCACCTGTAATATATCAATGGTTCAGTGCTCCTTTCTTCTCTTTCCAAAATAGCTTTTATCTTGAA
Source organism: Podarcis liolepis (assembly GCF_965112155.1). NCBI lineage: Eukaryota > Metazoa > Chordata > Lepidosauria > Squamata > Lacertidae > Podarcis > Podarcis liolepis. The sequence goes on along the minus strand of NC_139567.1, from coordinate 30,309,388 downwards.
GAATTGCAAATGCAGGAATAAAGACTAAACCAGGTTTAACAAATTGAAGGACATTGTCCTCTTTCTATGCTCCTCCTGATGGAAACATGCAGATGGGGATAGATATATCCCTTCTTTAAGTCATTTACATACTGTCTTCTCTTGTATATTATTTACTACAAAGCTTGATGACTAGGCTCTTTAGCAACGAAACGTCGGATTACTGGAATGACAGCCAAGCACTGAACCACTGGTATATCACAAGTGAGCTCTTTATTTACTGTCTTTGCTATTGTTCAAGATAGAAACTATTTAGGAAAGGAACTACTTTTACCATTTTTATGGACATTTATTGTTTGTTTACAGATAGTTGCCTTGGTGATATTATCTTGTGTCGATTGCAGCACTCCTAGAATGGCACACTGCGCCCTGCAAGAAAATGGCCACCATCCTCCTTGCTCCTCGCAGATCCCCTTCCCTAAAAAGGGAACCTGGGTTCTAATTACGCCCCAAGCTCTGTCACAAAGAGAAATGAGATCCTCAGAGGGCAAGTAGCTCACCTGTCTCCGTCCCGGGTTTTCCGGAACTGGGTCCCGATGAGGCATGCCAGGAGGGGCCCGACCCTCCCATAGGGGATGAAGGGCTCAGCCATGGCCCCAATCCAGATGTCAATGTTCTCTGGTGTGCCGTAAAGGTCAATGAACTTCTTTGCCAGCTGGGAATTACCCATCACGGCAGCAAGCTCAGTCTCATCGCTGGGCTCTGATAGGCCGCAGAACCGCCTCCAGGCATTGTAACCTGGTGGAAGCAGGGAAGGGTTGTTAGTCTGGCTGGAGGATGGATTAATGGGAAGCAGAGCAGCCTAGTGCCACGGGAGTAAGAGGAGACTGGGGTAAAGAAGGGGGGATTTCAGAAGAATTGCCTTCCTTAGGAACATGGGCCTTCCAAAAAATCAGACCCATGCTTCATCCAGCTCATTATGGTCTGCACTGACTACTGAGCAGGGAGAGGACGGGGACAGGGAGCGAATCCACACACCCATTTCCTCCCAGCTGCTTAGCTCCTTTCCACAGACCTCCTTTCCACAGGCAGGGCCTTTGCCAGCCAGCCTGCCCTCCTCCTCAACTACTGCCACCAGACAAATAACTGAAGGAGAAACAGCTTTCCAACAGCGTCTGTTCCAGCTTCAAGCAGGAGGAGGGCTGCTTCTCTTCACAAAACAAAACGGCAGTGGCATCTCTGTGAGGACCATCCTGAGACTGGACCTCCAGTCCTGAGCCACCTGTTGAGGACCAGTGCATTGTTGTAATGGAAAGGTGGTCAAACGTTCTTCCACAGTAGTGACAGTATTGCTACAAGGATGTATTTGTGACTGACCACAGTGTGGCGCAGTGCAACCCACTGAAGGGAACCAATTTTTTACATCAAATGGTATGGTGATTGTTCTGAAGCTAGAATGCATTTATCAAGCATCTGTCTTAGAATCGTTCAACAAAAGTGTATAAATTGCTGAGATCGCTAATACAAATGAATTGTATTTGGAGATTGAGGATTTCCCCAGATTGTATAATACATTTGCAATGGAAATGCACTTCATATTAACGGGGGATTTTAAACACTTCAAGACATTATTTCTTCAAATGTGCTTAAGGATTTGGACATCTTAGGCTATCCCCCCCCCCATCTGCTCAACTTGCAGCCTACTCAACTCCTTTTTAAAAAAACTTTTAAAAAATTAGCTTTTCAAATTTCACAAATTCTTTTAAACAAACATCAGAACATTTATTTCATATCCGCTGACTTCCCATCCACCCTTCCATTATGTTCTTTTCTTTCTTTATAAAGCTGGTATATTTCTTATATTTTACCCATTATATACCGTATTTTTCCGTGTATAACATGACCCCATGTATAAGACGACCCCTATTTTTCGGAGCCCTCAACAGTTGGTGAGCTTCTTGTAAGTCTGCTGAGCTGTTGAGCAGCTTTTCGACGATCCTCCATTCTGGCTGACGGAACTGGTGCAGTAATACACCACATACTGACACTCACCAAATACTCTTCCTAAGCTGGGAAGAGTGAGTAAACAGCCTCCTCTCCAAGATTTCCCTGCTCCTGCTGCAGCACCAGCCCTCTCTTGCTCAGCATATTAACCCGTGTATAAGACGACCCTCAATTTATCATTAAAAATTTTCAGAAAAAAGGTCGTCTTATATATGGAAAAATACGGTATGTTGATTATACGGTAAATGATTAAACTACCACTTCTTATCTGCTGCTGTACTTCAAATCCTGCATACATTTTAACATAACCATGATATTTTTTTTCAAATATGCTACAAAATACTTCCATTCTTCAATAAAAAAAAATTCATTCTTCATTCTGTTCTTTAATTCTCACAGCTAGTCTAGCCATCTCATCATATTCCATCATCTTCATTCTTCTTTCATTGGGACTTCCTCTTCTTTCCATTTGTGTGCATGGACAATCTTGCCCCCGTCATAGCATACATAAACAAATTAAACAATTCCTTCGGTCCAATTATACCTAAGAGAAAGGCCTCAGGTTTCTTGGGAATCACCCAACTCCTATCTCTGTAAAGACATTGCAGTACTACATTGCCCTTGGCATCCCTTCCAACTCTACGATTCTGTGAAATGTGGCGCTGCATCACCAACTGTGGCCTGCCCTCAGTCAGCCCACACTGGCTTGCCTTCTAACTTACAACCAACCAACCCAGGGGGTTGACAGCCCTGGGTGTCAGCTTCCACCCACACCAAACATTTAATGTGCTAACAATACTCCTTTAATGTTTGACATTTTAATTTGCTGGAAGCTGCCCAGGGTGGCTGTGGCAGCCCAGTCAGATGGGCGGCATCTATTACTTGGGATGTGTCTGCCCTGTCTTCACTGATCTAACTTGGAAGTCCTTTCTGTCTCCCAACTCGACGTGAGATGTTCTTAACACACTTTTCTCCTTCTCTGCAGAGATCAAGCCATTGTCAACTACTACCAGGTGATGGCGCAGAACTTGCGGGCTGCCCAGGTGCGGTCCCGAAACCTCTCCCAGTCTTCGCTCAGGAGGCAGGTGGCCAAACTGCGCTGGGAGCTCAGCAGCTGGGCTGAGAATAACTTTAAATAGTATTAATCTTCGAGAATATGAAGGGTGTGTTTGTTTGTTTGTTTGTGTGTGTGTGTGTTTATCTTACCTTTTTAAAATAGTGTTTTTTGTATTTTACTCTGAATAAGCTTGTGTTTAAAAAAATGCACACTAATTTTTGTAACGTCTCAGTGAAACTACATGGATTTTTCTTCCTATATATGTGAATGCCTGTGCTAAAACTGATCCTATTTATGGCATTAAGTGAAGCTTAACCAACCTGAATTTTATCACTCTTTTATTTGAAGGCTGAGGTGTAAGTGTATCAATAATAAAAGGAAATAAAGCTACAATGCTGGCCTGCTTAATCGCTGGAAAGCGGGGATGAAGGACGTTGTGGTTCCTTCCAGATGTTGCTGAACTACAACTCCCAGCAGCCACCACTGCCAGTGATGAGGAATGATGGGAGCTGAAGTCCGGTAACATCAGGTTGGCAAAGGCTCATCTAAGCCCTGCTTTAGCTTTTTATATTAGGAAGACTTTACCATCTCATTTTTACTTGTTCCCTGTTTGGGGCTATGTGTGTCATTCAGCACTCTATTAAAAGCACCAGCCAAAGTTAGCTGGGGGTTTCTGTGGGTATGACACCCTGCCCCCTGCAAGCCAATTTGAAGGAGGCCCAAAGAAGAAGCATAAAATGTGACGCTGAATGCAGCTTCCTGGTAATTTTGGGCTTTGATTTAAAAGAGAAACACCAAGCTTCTAGTCCTTATGCATGAAAGGAGTTGGCTGAATAGGTTTTGACAACACACAACAAAATATTGAGCCTTTGAAAACTTATTCAGCATCCCTCTAGTTTGAGGGAGGGGGGCTTCAGTCTACCCACCTGCTGTCATTCCTAGTCAAAAGATAATAAATCACAAAAAAGCCAGACTATTTACATAAGTTATGTGTGGAGGAGTGAGTTGGGTCCCTTTTTAATTTTTTTGCTTAGCAGAGATGTCACATAATGCCAGACCTATCAACTTCTTTTTTTAAAAAAATAATTTTTATTAGCAGGCCAATCACATCACATTATCACATTGATTCCAAATTATACAGCCAAATTTTAAATTTTGTTGGGGGTACCCATACATCAAGCTCAGCTCGAGTCCAAAACAGCATCACTTATCTTACTGCATTAATTAAACAGTTCTCTCCAGTTTGATCCGGAAAGTCCTTTGTTACTTCTTTTCTCTTCTTGTTGTTATCATAAATTCCTTTCTTTGCAATCTCTGATGATTTTCACAAGCAGGATAACAGCTGGCATTCTATGTGGATTTTGTGCTTTTCCAAACATCATATCAATCCGGGACAGCCTCTATACAACGCTTCCATAAACAAAATTAATCTCCGATCTGTCCCTTATTTTCCTCAGGCTTACCAAATAACAAATGAGTCTGGGGGTTCTGTCAGGTCAAACTTACATTCCAACATTCCTTCTCTTTCAAACAATCCTGATTCTCCTCCCCCAGTCCTTCTTCCTTGGCAGACCTGTCATGGCGAGACGCCATTTTTTAACTGTGTCATAAAAAAATTCTTCCTTTCTCACCGTTCTACAGTCTTTTTTCCTTATACTCCGTCCCACATAGTTCTTAGAATCCTGCCTGTGATTCATAGAAACGCGACGATCTTGATTCTATCTGGGGTGAAGGGTTATTAATATCACATCATGCAAAGAAAAAAAGAGTTTTTTCCTCCACCCCCCTTTGTTCCAAACATACAGTCTCCTTATGGTGCTTCATCAGAAGATTTACTTATCCATCCGTCACTCCTGGTCGCAGAGATCCATTAATCAGCAGTCTTATCTCGAGCTTTACTTGATGTATGTGCTTTCAGCTTCGTTTCCAATCGTATGTTTCCAATTATAATTCCAGCTGATTATAATTATAATTATAATTATAATTATAATTCTCAGAGCCCAAACGTGCAAAACCTGATATACACTCAGCAATGTTGCTAAAGAGCCTGCTCTTGTGCTTTCAATGTGTAACATAAACAAAACCCCTGTGTTGCAATACAGAATAATCTGCTCAAATACAGCTGCAACATGTGGCTAATAAGTATGGTAAATGAATTATTATTAGTAGTTAGAATATAATCCAAAATTTAACAATCATAAACTTCATTATGCTGGGAGTGTGCTCTGGTGACTAATCAGAACCAGGGGCGCCGACTTATAAAAAATATTGGGGGAGCCCATGAATAATAAATAATGAATAATAAATGAAAGCTCATGAATAATAAATAAGCTCATGAATATGCAAATAAAGTGGCGGCGCCTCCTCGTGAGCGAATAGGGGAGAGCATGCTGCGCCTATTAATCAGCTCCGAAGGAAATTGGGTGGAGCTTTTGCTCGGGAGGGAGGGCAGGAGGCATGCAGCCCGACCCTGTGCATTTTGGGCTGGGGGAGGGGCGGTGATGGCGCTCTGCTGGAGGGGCGCCCGACATTATTGGGGGGGCGGAGCCCCCCAAACGAATTTTTGAGGGGGCTCGGGCCCCCTCAGGCCCCATGGAGTCGGCGCCTATGACCAGAACTGCATGTGCGACAGTTGGATCCAGCCCAAATGACTTGATTATTGCAATTAATTAAATAAATTTTAATTTTAATTAAAGCAACATGTCTATTGCTTTAAATTAATTAAAGCAATACATTCTTTTGGAGCAGAATCTTGCAGCAGAAATTCATGTGGCAACTCTAGCACTATGAAATAGCAATGGAAAGGTGCCAATTGAGGCTTGTGACAATTTGCTGTATTAAGCGAACATCTGTGCAATAGAATATGCTGCAAAGGTGGGGATATGGCCTGGGGGAAATGGCTGCTGAGATTCCTAGCTCCATTCCTGGATAGAGCTTTAATCCTCCCAAAATGTATTATTACAGTCATACCTCGGGTTGAAGTAGCTTCAGGTTGAGTGTTTTCGGGTTTACTCTGCAGCGACCCAGACGTAACAGAACATGATACTTCCAAATTTCGCCCTTCTCGCATGCGCAGACACTCAAAATGATGTTATGCGCATGCATGGAAACGGCGAATCACCAGGATAACCTTTTGTATAACTCTATGAAGGCCACCTTCAGGAGAGTTTGTATTAAAGAAAAAAAATTGTAAAGTAATCATAACTAAGATCAGCCACAGGTCCTCGAATAGACGATTTTTGATCTTACAGAAATGTTGTACAAGGTTACTTACTGGCTCTCAACAATCTACGTACAGTGGTACCTCGCAAGACGAATGCCTCGCAAGACAAAAAACTCGCTAGACGAAAGGGGTATTTGTTTTTTGAGCTGCTTCGCAAGACGATTTTCGCTATGGGCTTGCTTCGCAAGACGAAAAAAATCGCAAGACGACAAAACTCGCAGAACAAATTAATTTCGTCTTGCGAGGCACCACTGTATAAGGAATGGGAATGTAAGAGGAGGGAATAAAAAGGCCTGGAGGTGAATTCATAGAATTATAGACTTGGAAGGGACCATGAGGGTCATCTAGTCCAACCCCCTGCAATGCAGGAATCTTTAGCCCAATGTGGGGCTCAAACCCACAACCCTGAGATTGAGATTCTCATGCTCTACTGACTGAGCTTTCCTGTTGGTTTCAACTGTGGTTAATTTATTGCATATAAAATAGTGTTTCGGATTTGGTGGGAAAGCGTCTTAGTTGATGGCTAACAGAATATGTAAACAGGAAAATACATCTAGAACAGCGGTTCCCAAATGTTTTCAAGCCACCATCCCTTGGTTTCTTAAATTCATCCCCCGTGCCTTCTACCCTTGCCAACAAAAAGCAATGTTCAGAAGAGCACTTTGCACGACCCTCTAAGGAAGATAATAACACAATTATAATTCCTTAAACTTTGACTTCAGCTCAATGTCATTTTGTAACTCAATCAGTTCCTCCTTCACCACCTTCACTTCCTCAGTATCTGAAAATGGAATTATTTCATTTCATGATCGTGAATTTTCACAAATCCGAAGCAATGTTTTTTAACATACCCCTGAAGGTTCAAAATGATTTTCCTCGATTTCTCCTGGCTGGAAAGAGTTGTTGTTACTTGGGAACTCTGCTATTATTTTAAATTGACATGGGTTGCATAAGGTAGGGGCACATGCAGGTGTATGAAACATTTCTCTTCATTTTGATGCATGCCACATTATTATGTATAATACTTAAAGAAATTCCTTGACCCTCCTGCAGGGGTAGGCACCTAAGGCCCGGGGACCGAATGCGGCCCAATCGCCTTCTCAATCTGGTCCGTGGACAGTCCAGGAATCAGCGTGTTTTTACATGAGTAGAATGTGTCCTTTTATTTTAAATGCATCTCTGTGGGGCATAGGAATTCGTTCATATTTTTTTCCCAAAATACAGTCTGGCCCACCACATGGTCTGAGGGACGGTGGGCCGGCTCATGGCTGAAAAAGGTTGCTGACCCCTGACTTAGACCCTTAGATCCTTTTCACGTGTACTACTGGCAATTCAGGTGTCCCCCATCTTATATTTGAGAACCTACAGTACTTCACCTCTGTCTTCTCCCAAAAGGAAAGCAGTGTCCAACCTTGTGGTTACAGAATAAATGATGCAAGGAGGAAACTGCAGCCCAACACAGGAAAAGTGGTGGCAGGGGAACAGCTATCTACTTTAAATGAATTCAGAACTCCAGAGCCTGATGAGCTGCAGCCAAGCGTACCAAAGGGTACTAAAGGAGCTTGCGGGTGTAATCTTAGAGTCTCTGAGGTCCAGCTCCGAGGACCTTCCAGTGGGTCCCTCACTGCGAGGCTACAGGGAACAATACAGAGGGCCTTCTCGGTAGTGACGCTTGCCCTGTGGAACGCCTTCCCATCAGATGTCAAGGAAATAAACAACTATCTGACTTTTAGAAGACATCTGAAGGAAACCTTGTATCAGGAAATTTTTAATGTCTAATGTTTTGCAGTTTTTTATGTGCTGTAAGCTGTCCAGAGTTGCAGGGTATAAATAATAAATTATTTATTTATTTATTTATTTATTTATTATTATTATTATTATTATTATTATTATTATTTCTATAATCTTTAAGGATTATTGAAGAATAGATGAGGTCCCTGCAGACTGGTGGCTGGCAAATGTCCCCATCTTCAACAAAGGGGAAGAAGAAAGTTGTTGTTAAAGGTAGGGGGTTAGCCACTGTCTTATCCAGATGCTTTCATATTCTCAAAACAAGCTCTTTCTTTCCTTTCAAACAGATTCACCGTTTCCCTTAAAATATCCCTTAACAAGACTTTACAAAATTAGATGACAGTGCGAAATTGGCACAGCTCAGTCCCAGGAAGCCTTTGGTGAGGAAACACTCACAGAGTTACTCAATTCCAGTGGCGAAGCCTGCAGGGCATCATGTACCCCGGCTGCAATCGTCAATCACACTCAGCAATTAGTTTTGAGTAGCAGTGAGGCAACACCCCAATTCCTGTGCCTCCAAATGACCTGGGAGCAACCCTCTGGCCACAGACTGGCCTCCCCCACAGCTGGGCAGAGCTTGAAATCTGCATTCCTGGAACAATGCATGGTGGGGCTTCATACAGCAGTCAGAGCATCTCAAGGGGGTGGGGCGGAGAAGGGGGTGTGGCCTTTCCTCCACCAATCCATCTCCTGCGGACAGTTCCTCCTGCCATCCGAGGGGTGTGTCCAGGTATAAAAGTGTTGGTGTCCAAGCCACCGATGAGCAGAAGCGTCAAAGATGTCAGGTGAGTGGTCCTTACCCCTCCAAATGCTTTCTGGTCCTAAATTCTAGGCGAGTCAGAAAACTAATCTCCTATTTCAATGATAATGCTTTCTAAATGTTATACAAATCTCTGCCTGCTTTTGCTCTTTTGGGTGGGGGGGGAGACAAATGTTGGAGCAGGTGGGGCTTTCACAGGTCTGCTGATGAAGAAACAGTCATGCACTGAAGGAAACTGCTCTTGAAACATTTTTAATTTTTTTTTGGCCAGATAAAATTGTCCTCTTTCTCTTGCTCTCCAAGGTGCACAGCTGCTCCTTGTTCTCCTGGGGTGCCTGGTGGCCACGAAACCTCTCCAGGCAACAGATCTTCCTCTCCGTGGTAAGGCCCTTGCTTCTCTTTTTGCTATTGCTTTTAAAAATAATTATATTTGGAGAGTGTTCTGGTTTTTGTTAACCCACCTATCCTCCCCCCCCGCCCCCTTAACAGGACCAGATCAAGACATTCTGATGCCCTAAACTATTTCAAAGTTAAGAGGCCCCCATAGCAGTATCTTTTAAAGTGCATTATTGGAACAGAAAGCACAATGAAAAATAGAACATTGATATTTGCATACACAAGCAGCAATCTCACTGGAATACTCATCTTGCAATAAGTCCATTTGCATTTGAGAGGCTTTTAAATGAAAGTACCTGGAGGTTTCTTGCTTAGCATGTAGCAGTGTAGTCAAAGATTCAATAAAGAGCATTTGCAGGAATTATTTGCTAGAAGGGATATGGAAGCTGTAAAAAGGCATCTAGATTTTCTACCATCTATCCCATTGTAAAAACTGAGCTCGAAATAGAGAAATATTTGCCTGAGATTACTGGTACTTCCCCTTTGCTTCGCACAGCGTTTAAGGTTCCAGACAATCAAAATTAACTTTCTGGATGGATGATACAAAAATATCCCTAGAGAACAGCGATTCCGCATCTTCGGGTGCCAGTCAGTGGAGGAAACCAAACACTATATGCTATTTTGTAAGCTGTATGAAAATCTAAGGGCTAAATACTTAAAGAGATTCCTTGACCCTCTTGCAGCCTAAGGCCCAGGGGCCGGATGTGGCCCATTCGCCTTCTAAATCTGGCCCTCAGATGGTCCGGGAATCAACTTGTTTTTACATGAGTAGAATGGTCCTTTTATTTTAAATGCATCTCTGGGTTATTTGTGGGGCCTGCCTGGTGTTTTTATATGAGTAGAATATGTACTTTTATTTAAAATGCATCTCTGGGTTATTTGTGGGGCATAGGAATTCGTTCATATTTTTCTTCAAAATATAGTCCGGCCCACCACATGGTCTGAGGGACGGTGGACCGGCCCAAGGCTGAAAAAGGTTGCTGACCCCTTCTTCTTGTCACCCTCAGTGACATCAACAAAATCAAGTATCTGCTGTGTTGCTCGGTCAAACCAGTCATGCTCAATGCAGCAAAGTTTGCCATAAAAACGTCCCAACTCAAGAAAGTCCTTGAGTCCACTCTTGTGCTCTGAGATAAGAGTCACCCATGTATACATGCTCTACATATTACAAGGATTTTATCACAAATGTTTTAATTTGTTTCTGATATTCTTTGTTTACATCTTTTCTTCTTTTTCTGTTGTTTTTTTTTTGCTGTAATCTGTATTTGATTGACCAATAAAATTTGTTGTGTTGTTATCTGTTTGTTGCTTAGCATATAAGACAACTCATTTCTGCACAGATTTATAAACCCAACAACAAATATTTCCTCAGCCAGTAGGTGTGTATATATATATAGAGAGAGAGAGAGAGAGAGAGAGAGAGTCATATCAGAATGGTAAAGTCTGATTTGGAGTATGTTTTCCTTTTAAAAATAGCAATTACATTTAGCAAACGAAACAAAAAAAATGTGTTTCAGGCCTCTTGTAATCTGGATCCTCAGTTGGAAGTTTTCATAATTTGTGCAATAAACCCAGCACTGCTCCCAAACAGCCCGAAAAATTCTGCAGAATGGCCAGGGATAAATCTGTCAACAGAAGAATTTCAGTTGCTTCAAGGAAACCTTCAGATTTTCTGTGTGTTGCAACCTGTAGCTGCCAGAAGGCCTGTAATTCGACCTGTTTCTGAACAATGTGTGCAAATACCTGCTGTATCAGTCCTGCTCCCCTGCTCCCCGCCCCCCAATTCCAAAAATCCACTCTTTTTTGTGGCTGGAGAACATTTTGCTGTTAGAGGGAAGCCTACATAGTTGAAACGACCCATGAAATGAAACACAAAAACATCCTTTGAAACTCCCACTTCTCTGAGTTTTGCAATGCACTTCTGCAATGCGCTTTGTCACTGGATCACTTTGCACCAGCTGTTCCTCTGCAGTTTGAGTTCTGTTTCGCTCCCCGCCCACCATGGGAACAATTGCAACCTTCTGAAATCGTTCTAAGCTGTGCATCCTGTATTTGCTTACAGGACCCGCTTAGCAGCATGTTACAGTCTGCCAGAGGGATGAGTCCTTCGGATCCTCTCCAAAGCTTCTGTGGCTTAGCTGCTGCCCTTAACTGGAAATTTGCTTTGTATGCTGCCTCTACAGCAGTGTTTCCCAAACTTGGGTCTGCAGCTGCTTTTGGACTACAGGACAGGGCAGGGCCCTGTTTCGGATTATACACAACGTTTCTCTGTGCGCAAGAAAACTTGGATTCAATTATCTAAGACGCATGTCGAAAAAGAAACATAAAAGAATTAAATGATATAGACTTCCAACAGATTTATAATCCTCAAAAAACCTAGCTGAAGAAGGCGTTTACTCCGAAACAGGGCCCTGTCCTGGTCACCACTACTGAGTCGTACATTCTGATTCACACTCCGGATACTCCTTTTTGGCGCTATCTGATCCTTTATTCTTTATCCTGATTTTATATAATATGGACTCTTTTTGACTGCCATTGAGACTTGTATAAAATAATTGTTGTGCACTGGTATGTTATGTACCTTGTACTATATCACTGCATATTTGAAACTACATTATTTCTGTACTTAAACGTTGTATCCAAATTTACTATTACCTTAAAATTATCGTACTTACACGTTGTGTTTAAATTTACTACTAGCTTCAAACTGTTATTCTTAGCAGAATATACACGTTTCTCTTTTCAACTCTCGAGTAGGAATTAAGTACTTAATTCGTTCCGGAGGTCCATACTTAACCTGAAACTGTTCTTAACCTGAAGCACCACTTTAGCTAATGGGGCCTCCAGCTGCTGCTGCCGCGCCACCAGAGCACGATTTCTGTTCTCATCCTGAAGCAAAAAGGATAAACTCCAGCTTTTTTAACTATGAACCCCAAAATCTGGGATCGCCTTGAAACTGGTGCCAAAGTTCTATAGTCGTTTTGTAGCAAAAAAAACCCCACAGAGTAATTGATATGTCAAACCTGGGTTTATAGTTAACACCCCCAAACCCAACATTGTCTGATCCTCTCAAAATCAGTGCCAAAGTTTTGTAGTCGTTTTGCAGCAAAAACCCCACATTTTGTGTGCCCCACAAATGGAGTACTTCTTATATCAAACCCAATGTGCTTTTTTAAAAAATATGTTTTAATTGTCTGTTTTACTGAATGTTTTTATTTGTTTTTAGTTTTTATCTGTTTTAATTATCAGGTTTTTTTATCCACTTAATATTCTATTCTCTGACTGCTGGTCTATGACTGTAATAAACTGATTGATCGAACCCAATATGCTTTCTGCAAAACCTTTGCCATAGTTCAGCATCGTTTTTGAGTGAATCAGATGATGTTGGTTTTTTGGGTGTTAACTGCAAACCCCTGGGTTTGAAGTATGAAGCACTCTGTGAGGCACTACAAAACATGGGGTTTTCACCGCAAAACGACTACAAAACTTTGGCACTGGTTTTGAAGGAATTGGACAGCGTTGGTTTTTGGGTGACCCCGAGACCCCTGTGTTTGATGTATCAATTACTCTGTCTGTATACGAGTTGCTGAAACCCACAGGAAGGAGAATTTCTGTTGCACTCAGGTCTTTCTTGCAAATTCCCATAGGCCTCTAAGTTGGCCATTGTGAGAACAGGATACTAGAACATTGGCCTGATCCAGCAAGCTCTTCTGATATTCGCATCACAAAATTCCGATCTGGGTTTATTAGCGGGAGAGGAATAGTAAATCTGTTCAGCTCACTTAAAAACATGAAACGAATTAAACCCTTGCGTGTCCCTAGCTGAGACCTCTTCCATCTCCTTCCTGCTACAGATGTTCTCAGTCCAGGCCAGATGCAAACTATCTACAAGGCGTCTGGCTATCCCAAGCAAGAACAGAGCCCATTGCAGTGTGATTTCAATAGCCCTTTCCGGACTATTACGGGAGAATGTAACAACAGGTAAGCTTCTATATCCAGCATGTCGGCTGTTAAAATCCCAGCCCAGCCCTGAACTCATTTGGTGAGCTGCTCACAGGCAGGACCATAGTTCAGTGGTATAGGCAGCACATCTGCCCCGCAGACAGGAGGTCCCAGGGTCAAACCCTGACAGTAGGACTGGGGGAAAGGCCTGGAGAGCTACTGCCAATCAGTGTAGACAATATTGAGCTAGATGGAACCATAGTCTGGCTCCATATAAGGCAGCTTCCAAAGTTCCCATTAACAACGGAGGAGAAAAACCATGAACTCCCCCCTAAGTGGGATTTAAATGCAATAAATAAAAATAGGATTCTGCCCCCCCCCCTTTGCTGCTTTTTAAAAATAAATCTCTGTGGCCCTTCTGGACCATTCCAGGAGGATTCCTACCTTAGGGGCCAGCAACCGCCCTTATGCCCGGCAGCTTCTGCAAGAGTACGAAGATGGCATATCCCTCCCGCGTGGCTGGACGGAAAACAAGACATATTATGGATCCCCCCTGCCCTTGGTAAGGAGTCAACCCCAGCTGTGCTCTGCTTTGCAATGCGGATTTCTGAACAGTTGCTCAGAACAGGTCAGGGTTTTAGGAAAAGAGAAGGGATGATTTTTAAAAAATCAGGATGGAAATCCACAGCATGACAACAGGAAATGGGAACAGAAGATACAAAATGGGTGAATTAATGAATCCATAACAAGAAAATAACGATGGAATATTATTTTAATATATGATCACAGCGGAGAGACTCTTTTGTGGACAAAGGCAGAAAGACTTATTGTTGTTTAGTATGGAGGAATAATTGTTGAAGTTATGGGAGATAAAGTTGATATGTTTGATTACAGAAAAACCATTGCTGACACATTTATTAATAACAATAATTAGAGAAGCCCTTTTGGACTTTTTGTGTGGAAAGTAAAATGAATTAATTTGAGATATTTGGGTTAATAAGTATTATTGCCTAACAGATAGTAGATCAGTTGGATATCATTCTGGAGTGAAGGTTTTGAATAATTCCTTTTATGTAAGTGACAGACAGAAGATCAGAAGCCTTTTTTATTTTATTTTATTTTTGAACATTTTACTTGGATGTCCTCTGGGCCATTTTTGGAGCCCAAGCGGGGGGCAGGGAAGGATTTTAGGGAAAGAGGGGGAAGGTGGCAAAGCAGATAGGAAAGTGGCCCCTATCATAATGCATGTTATAATCTGTGTTCTTCTATCATAGAATCATAGAACTGTAAAGTAGGTAGGGACCCTGGTAACAAGGTAACAAATCAGCAGACAGTGCAGATCTCTGAGCAGTGGTGCTACAGGCTGACAAGGTCTCACTCCTGCCAGCAACTGTGCTGCCGCATTCTGCCCTCGCTTTAGCTTCTGAACTTTGACTGCCGGGGTGTTTTTGGCCCCTTCAGTGAATCTGGATCAGGGTGAGGCCTTTTGGGGGTGTCCAGGCTCAGGGTCCGCAAGTTTACAACCATCAGCCTTGGCGCTTGGAATGGGCAACCAAGATCTGTTCCTCTGTTATGTCTTGGTAACGTCTGCTGCAGGTCCGGGACGTCTCCAACCAGATTGTCGCCTTCAACGACCAAAGACTCACCGACGACCCATCCCGATCGGTCTTGTCCGTGCAATTTGGCCAGTTTATTGAGCACGACTTGAATTTTGGGCCCAGTACCACGGGCACTTTCGCCTTCAGCAAAAGAGCAGACTGTGAAAACACTTGCGCAAAGGTACCCCCTTGCTTCCCCATCAAGGTGCGTAAAAGTCCAGGGTTCGTTCTACCCTTTTCCAGAAACGCAACCTGTCTGATACAGTAGTCCAGGGATCCCCGACACGGCACCAGCAGGATCCAGTGGGCCTGCCAGCACCTCCCCTGTGTCACCCACAAAAGGTCTCTCTAAATACAGTGGTACCTCGGGTTACATACGCTTCAGGTTACAAACTCCGCTAACCCAGAAATAGTACCTCAGGTTAAGAACTTTGCTTCAGGATGAGAACAGAAATCGTGCTCCGGTGGCGCAGCAGCAGCAGGAGGCCCCATTAGTTAAAGTGGTGCTTCAGGTTAAGAACAGTTTCAGGTTAAGAACGGACAGCCGGAACGAATTAAGTATGTAACCAGAGGTACCACTGTATCCCCTCCAAAATCCGCAAAGAGCAAGAAACTCTTTGCTGTTCCTCCTCACCTCCTGCTTGCACTGACTCGGCTTCTCCTACATTGCATGCACCTCCTTAAAAATGATAAATAATAATAATAATCCATAATTGAAACACAGCACGATGTCACTGGGTGCCAGAATTGGACCCCTACCCTCCCTTTTTGGTCTCTGAACAGAGGAGAGGTGCAAAGAGCTTCTCTCTGGGGGCTGAGGGGGTGGGGGGCACACGCCAACTACCATTTTGTGGCTCTGCCACTTTTTGGGCCCTTTTAGATGTGGCAGCGGGTTGTTTTCTGACTGTGTGTTAAATTTTATTTTTGTCACGGCTAAAATGGCCGCTGTTTCTTTAATGCGAATAAAGCTGGGTCAGCATGACTCAGCGGTTTGCACCAAGCTGTATATATATGTGAGAGATGTTGGTTTGGGGTGTTGGCTGGTGTTTGGGTTGGTTGGTGCTGGTGTGTTTCAGTCGTGGTATTCAGTCGTGTTTTGCACAAAGACTTTTAATAAAACTCTGCAAGGATATTCCCGTGGACTCTTTTAGTGCCGACAAGGAGACTGAGAAGATAAAGGGAGGTCAGAACCCTTTCCTTCTTTTTTTTTTGCTTTTTTACAAACACTGACAGGTTATGGGCCCAGTGTTTCTGAGCATGTGCAGAGTGCAAAACGACTAACAGCATTTCAGCAAGGAGCTGGTGAGTCCTGGTGGTGTACGGAGACAGTGGCTGTGCGTTGGAGCAGTTGGTGGCAAGCTGTAACTGTCTGCAGCGACGCTGGAGCGGCTAGGATCTGAGGATCAGGAAAGCACTCAGCGTCGGCTACTGGAACAGTTTGAACTGCTAGAGGACCACAGTAGGCGACTCACAGAGCGGCTACACCAGTTGCAGAACCAGGCGGGACCTGAGGGTCAACAGAGGCAGCAGCTAGAAGCCGGTGAGTGCCAGCCAGGACCATCTAGTTGGACTCTAAAGAGAGAGTCAGGAGAGATTGCTGGAGACCCCACAGAAGGGGCTCAGCAAGCACCAGCAGAGATGGCAGATTTCCAGTCTTCCCAAGTTGTAAATATTGGGGGAGGCATCCCTTTTGAACTTCTCTCAGAAAGCAACTGGCTGAGTTGGTCAATTAAAATGCAGCAGTTGTTAAGGAGAGATGGACTATGGGACTGTGTTGAAACTGAGGTTTTGAGACGGGACTCTGCTGAGAAAAAACGGCTGGATGAAAGGGCCCGTGCCCAAATTATGCTGTGTTTGAGCAACTCTCAGTTATTGCATGTAGCAAATGCCAGCACAGCGTTTGAGTGCTGGAATTTATTAAGGGCAATGCATGTCAGAGAAACTGCTGGAACTATAATTTCTCTGACCAGAAGGCTGTTCAGGACTGTTATGAAAGAAGGTGAGAGTTTGGCAACTCATCTTCAAACGCTGAAATCTCTGTTTCTTCAACTACAACAGAGAGGTAAGCGTTATGATGAGACTGACCAAACCTACATTATCCTTTCAAGTTTGCCTGAAAGCTGGTTGCCTGTGATTAACAGCATGGAGAGTATGCGTCCCCGAGATCTGACCCTTGAGTATGTGGTTGGCAGATTGACCGAAGAAGCAGAAAGAAGGTCAGATAGTCAGGCTAAACTCCAAGAGCGGAGGAGTTACAGCCGAGGGAGCCAGCAGCAGAATCTGCCAATGGAGCAACGCCAAGGTTTGGACTTGGCCATGGGGGTGAGGAGGTGCTATAGATGCAACCAACCCGGGCATCTCCAACGTCAATGCAGGGCAAGACTTCCAGGAGACGACATGGAGCAGAGACAGCAATCGACACAGAAATGTAAGCAGAAGGGGTTCTCTTCAGGGAAGAAGAACACGCGTTCTGCTCAGTTTGTTTCTGCATTTTCTCGAGAGGAGAGGAAGATACCTCGAGGAACATGGTTGCTGGACTCTGGCAGCAGCAGGATTATCTGCAATAGTCGGGAGGACTTTAAGACCCTGGAGAAGCCAGCTGATGGAAAAGACTCAATTTATCTTGCTGATGGTCGTAGAAGCAAGATTGATGGCCAGGGAACATGTTTCCTGCAGTGCTTGAACACTACTCTACCAGAGACTCTGTTTGTCAGCAGTTTGGACTATTGTTTACTGTCTGTAAGCTGTTTGATTAATGCAGGGTATAGTGTTAAGTTCACGCAGGATGGCTGTCTGATAAAGAATGGAACTCAGGTATGTGGCCATGCAAAGTTGGAAAATGGGTTATATGTAATGCAGGACAAGCCTGTTAAAGCAGCCCAGGTGGTTCAGGATAATTTGCCAGTTCATAAGGGGTGTGTACATCAACTGCACAGAAAACTGGGTCACGCCAATTTCCGTGTGCTTTCAGAAATGCAAAAGGTGTGCAAGAACCTAAAAGTAAATCGCTGTAACTGTTTCCTAGATTGCAATGTATGTAAAATGGCCAAATCTAAGAGGAAGCCTGTGGCTTCTAAAAGCGACAGAGTATCTAAAGAGGTTTTAGAACTTGTCCATTGTGACGTGATAGGCCCTTTTCCACAGAAGACTGAAGGGGGCGCCAGATATGCTTTTCTGGTAATAGATGACAAATCACGTTTTAGTTGGCTGTTTTTGTTAAAGCAGAAATCTGAGTGTTTCCCCACATTCAGAGAATGGGTTGCCCAAGCTGAAAAGCTCTTCGCTCGGCCTGTTGTGCAGCTGCAAACAGATAGGGGCGGAGAATTTCTGAACAAACAATTTGGGGCATGGTTGCAACGTAAGGGGATCACTCACCGTTTGACTAACCCTTATAGCCCTGCTGAAAATGGTCTGTGTGAAAGACGTGGGGCTGTGATACAGTCAGTAAAGGACTGCCTGCTAGTGGATGCAGGATTGGGCCACAACCATAGGCTGTGGGGCGAGGCTTTTCTGACCGCGAACTTTTTGATTAATAGAACCTGGTCTAGCTCTATAAAAGATATTCCATATCGTGTGTTGTTTGGGAAAGAACCAGAGTGGACAATGCTCCATAATTGGGGTTCTTGGGCACATGTAAACATTCCCAAAGCTCAGCGCCAGAAAGGGGGCGCTAGAGCGCAGAAACTGCGGTTTGTGGGATATCAGTCCTATGGCAAAGGGTGGCATTTCAATTTACGCCCAGGACGTGTGGTTCTGTCACAAAGTGCAGACTTCGCTGACCAGGACAGATGGACTGCGATCCATGCCAACCCTGATTGCCTACTGCCCCTGCAAGTAAGAGAAGAGGCTTCTTCTCAGCCATTGGCAACACAGGAGCAGAATGAGGAGGAGGCACAGATTTCCCCAAAAGATGTGACAATAGATAATACTTCTCTAGAGGAAGAGGAAGAAGAGCCAGAGATAAGGGGGGAAGAAGAAGTAGTTGTGCCTAGGCGCTCCCAGCGTTCAAACAAGGGTGTACCTCCTCAGCGTTTGACCCTAGGAGGAGTGAGAGTATGCAATGTGAGTTGTGTGGAACCACAAAGTTATAATGAAGTCTTAGACTTACCCCCTGGGGAACGTGCTTTGTGGGAACAAGCTATGAAAGAAGAAATGGACTCTTTTAAACGTAACAAAGTGTTTGAGGTCATAATGCCGCCACCTGGTGGCAGAGTGGTGTCATGCAAGTGGGTTTACAAAAGGAAAACCCTTGCATCTGGGGAAGCACGTTTTCGAGCCAGATTAGTAGCCAGAGGGTTCACTCAGATTAAAGGGGAGAGTTATGATGAAGTGTTTTCTCCCACGGTAAAGAGTGAAACTTTTCGTTTAATGCTTTCCATTGCTGCTGTAAGACAACTGGCAGTGCACCATTTTGATGTTGATGCTGCATATCTGCATGCAAATTTAGACCATGAAGTGTTAATGAGACAACCCCCTGGGTTTGAAGAGGAGAATGGTGCAGTCTGGCGTTTGAGAAAGGCTGTTTATGGTCTCAAACAAAGTGGAAGGTGTTGGAACCAGTGTTTAAATGAAGCCCTTGTAAAACTTGGTTTTAAAAGGAGTGTGGCTGATCCATGCTTGTACACCAAGGGGACAGGCAACAAATATCTAATGCTCTTAGTCTTTGTTGATGATTTGCTTGTGGCAGGGAGTTCCACAGATGAGATCCAGAAGCTCACAAGTCAATTGGAAAAGAGGTTTAAGCTTAAAGCCTTAGGGCCTGTAAGCAATTACTTGGGAGTAGAAGTAAGGCAGGAAGCAGATGGAAGCTTTCTATTGAGCCAGAAAGAGAAAATTCTTCATTTGATAGAGCAGTTTGGCATGGAAAACTGCAAGCCAGTTCAGACTCCCATGACACCAGATTTCCCAAAGACACTGTGTGATGATGAATTTGATCAGCCTGAGTTGTATCACTCAAAAATAGGATCACTGTTGTATTTAAGCCAGTGGTCAAGGCCAGACATTGCATGTGCTACAAATGTTCTGAGCCAACGTGTATCTAAACCCAGTACTGCCGATTGGTGTGCTTTGAAAAGGCTTATCAGATATCTAAAGGGGACATTAAATGTATGTTTAAAGATATCTAGTACACAAGATGAAAAACTAGAAGTATTTGTTGATGCGGACTGGGGAAGCTGTGTAGCTACCAGAAAATCTACAAGTGGAATGGTTATGATGTTTGCCAATTCCATAATTGGATGGAGGTCAAAGAAACAAGGATTTGTTGCGACCTCATCCTGTGAGGCAGAATATGGGAGCCTGTCGCTAGCATGCAATGAAATCATGTGGTTTATACAGATACTAAAAGATCTAGATTGTAAAGTAGATTTGCCTATCCAAGTGTATGAAGATAGCCAATCGTGCATTGCATTAGCGGGCTCAGAAATAATGAAATCCGCATCAAAACATATTGCTATCCGTCATGCGAATGTGAGAGATTGTGTACAGAATGGGGTAATCAAACTGGAGTACTGTCAATCACAAGATAATATTGCTGATTTGTTTACCAAGCCTTTGCCAGCAACATGCCATAATGAATTGATGACAAAACTGGGTTTATGTATATAATGTATGTATGTATTGTTTCTGTTGGGGGTTTTCACATTTAAGAAACAGAAGGGGTGTCACGGCTAAAATGGCCGCTGTTTCTTTAATGCGAATAAAGCTGGGTCAGCATGACTCAGCGGTTTGCACCAAGCTGTATATATATGTGAGAGATGTTGGTTTGGGGTGTTGGCTGGTGTTTGGGTTGGTTGGTGCTGGTGTGTTTCAGTCGTGGTATTCAGTCGTGTTTTGCACAAAGACTTTTAATAAAACTCTGCAAGGATATTCCCGTGGACTCTTTTAGTGCCGACAAGGAGACTGAGAAGATAAAGGGAGGTCAGAACCCTTTCCTTCTTTTTTTTTTGCTTTTTTACAAACACTGACAATTTTATGTTTGTAGAAAAATATACTTGTAGATCACAATTTCATACAATGTATCAAAGCGGCTTCTGCAACAATGTTATCCGTACATATAAAAAATGTTATAAAAAAACCAAGAAACAACTCAATAGGTAACTGTTCCAGAAAATATTTTTTTATATTTGTTAACTGTCCATGTAGGGTATTTATTTTTATTTTTATCTGTATTTTGATTGATTGATGGGTTAGGCCACACACCCTCCCCAATGGCAGCCATTTTGTGACTGGCCCCCAGGATGCTCCCCCCTCCCCCACCCACCACAATGCCAAATGCGGTTGTTGCAGGGGCTGGTGTTGAGCTTAGACAAGGCTTGGACACCTGAAGGGAAGCCCCACCAGGCCTGTGCAGAGGGGGTGGGCAGCCAAATACACTTGCCTAGGGCCTCAGAAGACTAAGCTGGCTGGGGGGGGGGCACCAGGGACCAGCTGCTATTTTGTTTGAGTTTATAACTTTATTCTAACAAGACTCCTACCCCAGCTCTGCATGGACCTGCCCCCCACCCTGTGTGATCACAGATAATAATAATAATAATAATAATAATAATAATAATAATAATAATTTATACCCTGCCCATCTGGCTGGGTTTCCCCAGCCACACTGGGTGGCTTTCAACAGAATATTAAAATGCAGCAGTCTATTCAACATTAAAAGCTTCCCGAAACAGGGCTGCCTTCAGATGTCTTCTAAAAGTCTGGTAGTTGTCGATCTCTTTGACATCTGGTGGGAAGGCGTTCCGCAGGGCGGGTGCCACTACTGAGAAGGCCCTCTGCCTGATTCCCTGTAACTTGGCTTCTCGCAGTGAGGGAACTGCCAGAAGGCCCTCAGAGCTGGACCTCAGTTTCCAGGCAGAACGATGGGGGTGGAGACGCTCCTTCAGATATACTGGACCGAGGCCGTTTAGGGTTTAAAGGTCAGCGCCAACACTTTGAATTGTGTGTGGAAACGTACTGGGAGCCAGATTGAAGGTCACATACATCATCATCATTATTATTATTATTATTATTATTATTATTATTATTATTATTATTATCCCACCTTTCCTCCAAGGAGCTCAAGGTGGTGTATATAGTTCTCCTCCCCATTTTATCCTCCCAACAGGGTTGTGTGAGGTAGCCTAGGCTGAAAGCCAAACGTCACCCCCATGGCCATTGTGGGGAGGATTCGAACCCAGGCCTCCCAGGTCATAGTCTGCCACTCTAACCACTAGACTGGCTCTCCATTTCATTTTTTAAAAATTATTATTTTGTGGGGCTGCAGATCCCTCCTAATGACCCGGTGAAAGACCCCAAAGGCTGTATGGCCTTCACGAGAGCGGCCCCCGCCTGCAACGGGGGCTACGCCATCCGCAACCAGATCAATGCTCTGACGGCCTTCCTTGACGCCAGCATGGTCTACGCCAGCGAAGTCGACTGGGCGAGGCAACTGAGGAACACCTCAAGCAACCAAGGGCTGCTGGCTGTCAACCTGAACTACACAGACAAAGGGCTGGCCTACCTCCCTTTCGGCAACCCACCAGGCTTCCCAGAGCTCTGCAATAAAACCAACACGACAGCAAAGATCCCCTGTTTCTTTGCAGGTAGGTCTGTTTATTTTTATACTGAATCAGACCCCTGTTTCGCACTGACTGGCAGCAAGGGCTCTCCAGGGTTTCAAAAGAGGGGATACTCCCACCCTTCCTAGGACCTTCTCCCTGCACAGAGCTATGGTCATGTCCTTTAAAATAAACCAACATGCTAGTCCTCATGATTCTAAATGAAGGGCTGATTCTGCATGTAAGGCAGATGTTCTGTCACAGAGCTCTGGTCCTTTGGCTAAAGATCAAGTAAGATTCCGGTCCTCATTGTTCTTGATTTGAAAAGGAAGGCATTTTCTACCGAGTCAAACCACAAGTCAATCTAGCTCAGTACAGTGGTACCTCGGGTTACATACTCTTCAGGTTACATACGCTTCAGGTTACAGGCTCCGCTAACCCAGAAATAGTACCTCGGGTAAGAACTTTGCTTCAGGATGAAAACAGAAATCGTGCTCCGGTGGCGCAGCGGCAGTGGGAGGCCCCATTAGCTAAAGTCATGCTTCAGGTTAAGAACAGTTTCAGGTTAAGTACAGACCTCCGGAACAAATTAAGTACTTGACCCAAGGTACCACTGTATTGCGTTACAATTTTCCAACCCTGTGAGGTAGGTTGGGCTGAGGGGCAGTGACTGACCCCTCACAGTCACCCCCAATGAGCTTCATGGCCTCCGGAACGAATTAAGTACTTAACCTGAGGTACCACTGTATTGCCCTACACCAGGGGTTGGCAAGGTTTACCTTGCCTGGGCAGGTTCACTCCAGTAGAGATCCCTCCATGGGCCAGATCACGCACGTGCCCGCGATTTCCGGTGCCTGCACAGACACAATTTTCAGCAACGCAGAAGTGAATCCCCGCATCACGCTGGTTTAGCACAGCGCACGTGGACTCACTGAGCAGGCAGCTTGGTTTGGGAGCAGCTTGTGGGCCAGTTAAAGGACCCCCATGGGCCTTGCTGACCCCTGCCCTACACTGACTGGCAGTTGCTCTCCAGGATTTCAGGCAACCCTACCTGGAGATGACATTGGGGATTTGAACCCAGGACCTGCTGCATGCAGAGCAGGTGCTCTCCCACTCAGCTATGCTCCTCTGGAAACCTGTAAGGAACAGTTGAGGGAGCTGGGTATGTTTATCCTGGAGATGAGAAGGCTGAGAGATGTTAGGAAGCCATCTTCAAATATCTGAAGGGCTGTCGTCACATGGAAGGTGGAGCACGCTTGTTTTCTGCTGTTCCAGGGGGTAGGACCTCAACCAAGGAATTAAAATGGCAAGAAAAGACACTAAACATTAGGAAGAACTTCCAGGTGGTAGTAGATTTTCAACAGGTCTACCTTGGACACTGGTGGAATCTCCTTCCTCGTAGGTTTCTAAACAGAGGTTGGACAACCATCTGCCAGAGATTCCTTAGCTGTGGTTCCTGCTTTGAAGGGGCAGATAACCCATGGGGCCAGGCATGCTTAATGGGGACTCAAAAAAGGGCCTTTAGGCTCTCAGTGGCTGCTTCCAGACTTTGGGATTCCCTCCCTAGAGAAGCTAGACTGACTCCTTCCTTGTTGTCCTTCTGCTGGCAGGTGAAGATTGTTTTATTCTGCCAGGACTTTGAGGACTGGCTGTTTTTTAAGGGAGGACTTTTGATAGTGCTGTACTGTTTTTATTATTTGCATTTTAATATGAATTTTATATTGTTTTAATTCTATTAGAGTTTAATTACCTCTTTTTGTTTGGTTTTTGCTTTCTTATTTTTTTACCAAAAACAAAAAGGCAAAGAAACAAAACAAAAACAAAAAAGACTTAAATTACCTCTTATTGATTTATCTTTTATATATTTTTAGCTTCTTGTCTTTTATCTGCATTGTTTCAATTTGTATAAACCACCTTGAGTCCCTGTCTGGGGAAAAGGTGGGATATAATAATAATAATAATAATAATAATAATAATAATAATAATAATACATGGATAGATAGATAGATAGATAGATGATAGATAGATAGATAGATAGATAGATAGATAGATAGATAGATGATAGACGAAGTCTTGCTAAAATGCTGTCCCTGCAGAGAGCCTGTGCTTTCCAAGTTGTTTCTTACAAGCACAAGGTGACTGGTTGGATCTAACAACACTTCCTTCTTCTCTGGGGTCTTCAAGGGGACAATCGTGTCAACGAGATGCCGGGTCTAACTGCCTTGCAGACGCTCTTCATGAGGTTCCACAACCGCATGGCCTCTCAGCTGAAGATGCTGAATCCGCACATGGATTCAGACACCATCTACAACATAGCGCGGAAAATCAATGGAGCAGTAATTCAGGTACTGGTTGAGACAGCAGCCCTGTGACGCTAAGAATGAGGCCAGGTCTTGTCAAGATGCAAGGCCGGTTTGGAAAAGCCCCCGCTGTGTTCAGTCCAGACTACTGATGTTCATGAGTTTGGGATGGGGTGAGCTAGCTGTGGAGAGGTATGGCGGGTGGGGTAGATTCTTATCTCTGTTACCCACCAAGACCAACCTCAGTTCATGTGGGATTCTCTTGGAATAACTAGGTCAATCACCTACTGAAACCCTTTTTGGTATGCAGAGTGAGCGGAGTTTAAGCTTGACAGAAAGGCAGTGTAGTGTAGTGGTTAGAGTTTCAGGCTATTTGGACCTGGGAGGCCAGGGTTTAAATCTCTACTCTACCTGGAGCCAGTCACTGCCTCCCAGCCTAATCTGCCTCACAGGGTTGTTGTGGAGATAAACTGAGGAGTGGAAGGGCCTGTACACCATCTTCAAGCCACATCCCAGTGACATGGACTGACTAGATGCAGAGGAAGGGTTGGAGGCACCAGCTGGGGAACCCCCAAGGGAACCCCCAGGAGAAGAAGGCTCAGAGCCTGGGGATTGTCAGTAGGATGGCAATGAGCGGTCCAAGGGAGAAGACGGAGCAGACTGGGAGGGCTTGGTGAGCAAGAAGAGTCTGTGGCAGAAAAGATCCCAGGATTAGAAGCAGAGGCAGGAGAGGAGGCAGTCTGGCTGGTGAAGAGGCATGGGTGTCTCTCCTTCCTGATACTATAAGCTCCCTTCCTTGCCCCCACCCTCAGTCTCCCAGGACCAGAAGAGGCATGAAGCAAGAAGAGCAAAGTCAGACACACAGGCGCAGTCTCATATTGCTTGAGAGAAACCCTGGAGGGGACTTAGGCAGCTGTGGGAAGGTGGTGACCCTCACTCCCTGCAACTGCCTCATTGGGACAAGACCTACTGGGATCACTACGCCTGTGCTGTTTTGGTTTCTTTGAGTATGTTTTAAGGCAGAACTTCAGTGTGTGTTTCTCTTCACGCTCTCCTCTGCTTCTACATTCCAGAAAATCACCTATAGCGAATACCTGCCGGCCCTCCTGGGTGACGCATTCCCTCGTTTTGTGGGTCGCAGCACGGGCTACAATGACTCCGTGGACCCGCGAATCGCCAGCTCCTTCACCAACGCCTTCCGTTTTGGGCATGCCTCAGTGCGGCCCGTGGTGTTTCGCTTGGATAGCCGCTACCAGCTTCAAAGCGAGACCCCGCTCGAGAAGGAATTTTTTGCTTCATGGAGAATCGTTCAGCAAGGTATGTCCCTCTTGGGCAAGTCCAAGAAGAGGAGGGGGAAAGGCGGTGCAAACTTCCGGGGCCCTGAGGTCCGAAAGAGGTCCTGGGGCCCAACCATTTTGCATATGTTTTATGTCATTCTTAACAAAATAATGCGTTTCATGCTCAATGTACACACCATTCTGAATAAAGACTTGCAGAATGCAGACTTGTGATTTGACTGTACGGCGGTGCAGCCTTGTCGTATTATGCGCCGTCACATCTGTATGTTTTTGTAAGGGAAGACCATGCAACTACAACAAAGTTGTTGTGTGATACGCATTGTGTTGTGCTACACGTACAAGGTTAACGTTTAAAGTGTATCACCAGCTCAGCAACTAGTTTGTGGGTGCTTATATTATTGATATTAGTCATTAGGATCTTAATACAGTCATACCTCGGAAGTTGAACAGAATCGTTCTGGTTTTCCATTCGACTTCCAAAAAGTTTGGAATCTAAGGTTCAGTTTCCGATTGGCTGCAGGAAGCTCCTGCAGCCAATCGGAAACTGAGTTGGATGTTTGGGTTCCAAAGAATGTTTGCAAACCGGAACACTCACTTCCAGGTTTGAGGCGTTCAGGAGCCAAAATGTTTGACTCACAAGGAGTTCAGGATCCAAGGTACGACTGTACTGGGGAAGGGGGTTGGCAAAATATTTCTCTCCGATTCCACTCTCAGCAGCCCTTTTCCGGAGCCCAAAGTGCCCTTGGGGAGTTCTGTGTCAAAAGCCACCCTCTAATTCCTCCAGAGTTTTCTTCCTCTGTGAAAGAGGCTTCTTTTTCTTCCTCTCTCCTCCCTGCCCCCGTGAGCCCTGTAGAATATGCAGCTCCATCATCTCGTCCTTCCCCCGTCACATGGTATTTTCAGTATGATTTTTCCATCTATCTCAAATTGCAGAAAGAGCGTTCATTGAGGCTAGGGTACTTCTCCCCATATGTGCCAGCCCGTACACTTAGCAGTGCAGGAACCTCCAGGCCACAGGCCAAGTTTGGCCGGCAAAGGTCCTAGTTTTGATGGGCATGGCGAATCTCCCCAAAGCACATACCCTCCACAGCTGAGATTGTGTGTGACATCAGGAGTGGGCAAAAGTGAGGTCCCGATTCTTCCTCGGTAAGCAGGGCTCGCTGTCAGGACCTCGCTTGAGCAGTTGAGGGCATTTGCTTCCTCTGTTGAGTCAAATCCCTTCTTTCAGGCCAGCTTGAAAGGGGCTTGCTGTAGCATCAATCAGTGGTTAAACCCTGCAGGATAGCTCAGTTGGTAGAGCATGAGACACTTAATCCCAAGGTTGTGGGTTCAAGCCCCATGTTGGGTGAAAGATTCCTGCATTGCAGGGAGTTGGGCTAGATCAGCAGTTCTCAACCTGTGGGTCCCCAGATGTTGTTGGACTACAACTCCCATCATCCCTGAGCTCTGGACTTGCTAGATAGGGCTGATAGGAGTTGTAGCTCAACAACATCTGGGGACCCACAGGTTGAGAAAGGCTGGGCTAGATGATCCTTGTGGTCCCTTCCAACTCTAAAATGTGCCCTACTTGCACAGCTGCAGGCAGGTTGTGGTCTGGAAATCCAGTAGAGGCTACAGGTCCAGCTGGTGGGGGGAGACGGAGGTCCCTTAGGCAGCAGCTAAATGTGCCTGTGAGCCATAATTTTGCAAGCAGATGTTTTGTTCTTCCAGGAGGTATTGACCCGCTTATCCGAGGCCTCTTGGGTAAGCCAGCCAAACTGGTGAGGCCGGACCAGTTGGTGGTGGATGCTCTCAGGGACAAACTCTTTGAACAGATCAGGAATGGCAGTGGACTGGATTTGCCCTCCCTCAACATGCAGCGAGGCCGAGATCACGGCCTCCCAGGTAAGGCAAGCAGAGCCTGCACAGATGTTGGAGAGTGTTGCTCAATGACCAGCCAGTGAAATGTCTGGAAGACTCATCGGCCAGCCTCAGTCCCCTCTTGAGAAACTCTCAGGAGATGGGTACGGGAGGCCAGTGAAGACAGAGAGTCTCCGAACCAAAGAACTTAGGAAGAGCCTGCAGGATCAGAGCAATGGCCCGTCTGGTCCAGCATCCTGTTGCCCTGATGGTTGGTTGACGGATGGGAAGCCCACAAGCAGGAGCTGAGCAGAACAGCCCTCTCTTCACATCCCAACAGCCTTCTTGTGGGATATAACCATCGTGTTTAACTCTAATTACTGCACAAAGGGGTTAAGACCATAGAGTAAGCTGTCCTGTCAGGCTTAGCTAGGTCACTCACCCCACCTTGGGAGGAAGTGCTATGGAACTCTTTGTTCCCCTCTTTCCACAATAGCTATGCTCTGTCTCCACCATCAGAAGCAGGATGCCTCTGAATATCAGTTGCTGGAAACCGCAGGTGGGGAGGGTTGTTGGTGTCGTGCTCCCATTCCCTAGCAAAAGTAAACTTTCTGACAGACTGTATGCCAGGAAAGGGGTCCCACCCCTTGGGTTGGCTGCATTACAACAACAACAACGCCCCTCTAAAACCCCACTCCGCTCTTCTTTGCCTGTGCTAGAGTGCCTCTTTTGCACGTCAGATGCCTTGAAATGAACCCAGGATTTGATATTGGTGCTTGTCCTGCAGGTTACAATGCCTGGCGGCAACTCTGCGGCCTTTCCCAACCCCAGAATGAGAACGAACTCGCTGCCGTCATCCAGAACCGCAATGTGGCCAAGAAGTTTATGAGCCTTTACAAGACCCCCAACAACATTGACCTCTGGGTTGGGGGCGTGGCAGAGCCTTTGGTCCGGAATGGCAGAGTTGGTCCTACCTTCGCATGCATCATCGGAGACCAGTTCCGAAGGACTCGGACCGGTGACAGGTGAGCAGGCAGAGGAAGCCCAGAACCTCTGTGATTTTCTCTTTCAATTGACTGGTCTTCCTAAGTAGCTTATTTATACCCATCACTTTCCTTCTAAATTAAGCAGAAGCCATTTCATCACAAAGGCAAGCAAATTACAGCCCATAAACTAGTGGCAAGCCCAGCAGGAGATGGTTATTTTGTTTTACTTTTAATTTATTTTCATAAAATCTATATAAAACAAAAAAAAAACCCTCAAAGTGGTTTACAAAAAAGGAAAAAATTAAAAACTATTCTTTAAAGCATATGAAAGATAAAATCAGCAATAAGTGAAAAATAGATTAAAATATACTGCAACATTCTACATGTCTGTGTAGGCTTGTGTGCACAAAAATGTTTTTTAGAAAATTTTGTTTATTTTCTTGTTACAAAATTGTACACACATAAATGTGTACACATGTGTAAACATGACACGACTATCAAAAATAGGGTCGTGGCAGGGATGTGTGTGTGTGTGTGTGTGTGTGTGTGTAAAATACTAAACATATTATTTTACGGTACCTAATCATGAGGTAATTACAGTAATCTATAATACATACCTTCCAAAGCTTTTACAAATTTTGGGCCAGATCCAAATTTCTTAACTACTTCCATTAAATAATTTGGTTCTATGCAATCAAATGCTTTAAAAATATCAAGTGTGAAGCTTGCTAAAGTGGATGATGTTTTCCTGCTGAAAGGAAGAATGTTATTTTTAAAAAATCCTTATTGAATCAGTAATTCTTCACCCTCGAACAAACCCAGATTGGACTGGGTGTGTAGAAATGTCAATAAACGTTTTAAATCTATGGACCAGACGGACCGGAGAGGTTTTATAATCTAGATTTAACAAGGAGATTGGTCAGTATGACTCAGCTTTGGTAGTGCCCAGTGAGATCTGATCCCCGCTTCTAGATGGGCCCCTTTTGGCCTGATCCAGCAGGCTCTCCTTTTGCTTTCATGGTGCCAGGTGCTAGGGCATTGACCCCTTTTCTCTTTCCCCTCAGATTCTATTATGAGAATCCCGGCGTCTTCACCCCATCGCAGCTCCAGGCCCTCAAACGAGTCTCACTGGCTCACATAATCTGTGAAAACACCAACATCCGGGAGGTGCCACGCAATGTCTTCCGGGCCAACAGCTACCCCCAGGATTTTGTACGCTGCAGCACCGTCCCAAGGCTCAGCCTCTTTGCCTGGAAGTGCACTTGTGATTGTGAGTCTGTCAATGGAGAGGGATATGTGGCAGGGAGTCCCACAGGCTCCCACTGCAACTAAATGCTTGCTGGATTTGACCACGGGAGCCTTGGTCCTCCGCCTTCCACTTCCTCATTTTCCAAATGCTTGGAGTTTACAGGGGCATAACTTACTATCATGATCACCAGTGCTTTTTTTTCTGGTGGTACTCAATGGTACACAGAACCGGTATCTCTATCTATCTGTCATCTATCTATCTAAAATAAAGGGTCAAAAGCCAGTGTCAGTTTCCCCTTCCCCTCCAGTAGCTTCCGATAAGAAGTAATGAGCCTTTGTCAGGTTTATAGTCTGTTGTATTTACAACAACATACTGAGAGCAACATCAGGCCGCCCTCCCCACGGATGGCAGTTGCTCACTCTGAGTCCTATCCCCTTCCACAGCAAGAAGCGCACCACTGGCCACCTGTCCCTCCCCTGAGCTTCCGTTGTTCCTGGAACCTTTCAGTCCTCCAAGTTCTAGAGGAGGGAGGGACTTCCCCGCCACTCTCGATTTAAGAATCTCCCAAAGGCTCCCTCCCTCCTGGTTGCCTAGCTACTATCTCAAAACTGTCCAGCTCTTCCCCTGGCTGAGCAGCCTCTGAATCTGCTGGTCTCTCTGCTTCTGGGAACGTGTAAGGTGGGGGGGGGGATCCTCCTCCTCCTCCTCTGTCAGAGGCTGCTCTGTCTGTGCCTGCATTCCTTCAGCTTCGGAGTCAAGCCAGTCTCTGACATCTGATTCAGACCAGCCCCTGACAGCCAGGGCAAATAAGTGCATCTTCAGCATCTCTCTGGGGAGGGAGCGCTTTTGATCCTCTTTCTCCCCTTCTTCTCTTAGCTGCAGATGGCTCTTGTTGAGGACGGAGCTCCTGTGGATCTAGACCTGGGACCTGCATCCCTAAGAAAGAAGAAAGGCCTTCGCTTGGCTGCAGTTGGATTCCTGCCCCTGCTCACGTCCCACCTGCTGTTTTGGAAATACGCATGGGCAGGGGGAGTCCTACCCAACCTTGCTTTTCGCGACAAAGATCCAGAATAAAGCAGTTGCTGTGTGATAGATCCATTTCTTTCCACCTCAACGAGACATGCACAATGTTGCTAAATTACAGCTACCTGGGTGGTTGAAATGGCTCGAAATAAGTTGGGATTACGGTTATGATTATGATGGCATGAGGCTGTTTTCTGTCTTCAGAAAGAAAACTCTCTGTATAGACACTTTTTCAAAACAAAAAATGTATTGGGGGCACCAGATACAGACACCCTAAATGGTCAGTGGCTGAAACTTGAGGGCGGGGAGGTTACTACCAAATGGGTTGACACTATGCTCAAAGGACAATTGTTGCAGGTCTGCTGCGCAGGGATGGCCACCGACTTAGATGGCTTTCAAAGATGATGGGACCAATTCATGGAAGAGGAGAAGCTTCTTGATGGCTACTGGGCATGATGGCTCTGCTCTGCCTCCACAACTGGAGGAAGCAATGCTTCTGAATAGCAGTTCCTGGAAACTGCAGGAGGGGAGAATTGCTTTAGTGCTAGGGTCCTGCTTGTGGGGTTTCTGAGCGCATCTGGTTGGCCACTGGGAGAACAGGATCCTAGGCTATTTATTTTATTCACTGAGTTTGTGAGTCGCTTTCTCTTGTCTAGGGCAACCCAAAGGAAATTGAAAGCAGCCAACCAGACAGAACAAAATGAAAACAAAAACCCACATACTGTAGATACATTGAAACCAAAAGGAAAAAAGAAATACGTTGAAAATATCTAACCCACTTCTAAAAGGCCACAGAGAGTTAAAGGCCAAAGGCCTGTTTATAGAGGAAAGCTATTGCCTGACAACAACCTAAAGATGTATAATGATTTCGCCAGGCAAGCCTCCTTGAGGAGAACAAACCTGACGGACTAGATGAGCCATTGGCCTGATCCAGCAGGCTCTTGTTGTGTTCTTATGGGTCTGGAGCCATTAGCAGCTTCCTGTGTCTCTTTGTTCAGAAAGCACAGCAGTAGAGGATTGTACATTAAGGCAAGTGGGGCACTGCCCCACCACCTCGGTCTCCCCTTGGCCAACACCCCCACCCCCATCTGCCTGCCTTCTTACAACCAGCCCAGAAGGTGCCCCTGACTATCATCTGATTAGTCTCAGTGTTGCCTTCATAGAACTTAGCAGAGAGTAGGAAGATGAAGATGTCAGGATTCCAGCCGAGGTCACAGGTAGACTGGCCTCACTCTAGGCGTCCGGCTGGGATCCTTATTGACCTTCCCATCTGCGTCTCCCGGCAGGCAAGGTCATAAATCGGCGATTCTCCTCAGACGTGAGGAGAACACACCCTCCTCCTCCTCTCCCTCCCTGCATTCCCCCAGGGAGGGGAAGAAGAGACAGACAGGAGTCCTTTTACATGTCTTTTATTCCTGTCGTACAGCAGTACAGAGAAAACGTGTCTGTACCCTCCAGACTCCGGCAGAAGAGTCACAACTCCGCCCCTGTACTTCCAGTACAGGTCAGATGACACTCTGAGCTAACATCCGGTGCTCAGTACAGAGAATAGACTCCCCCTTTTTCCCAACAGTACAGTTCCACACATCAACATCTTGTTTTGCTTTCCAGCCACCTGCAGCTGGCTTTTGCATTGCTGCTTTTTCCTGACAGAAGATAAGCCTAGAATTAGTCAGCTGCGCCTGCCATTGGCTCTGGCGCCACCTACTGTTGGGCTCCCTGCCTTCCGGCCAAGGGGCACCAGTCACCCTGGAGACACAGATTACAGTTTCATGTATTTATCTGGGTGTGTTTTTTATTAGTATTGATCAGATAAGTCTCACAACTCCATCATTAAAAAATAAATACACCTCCCGGTTAGTGCCTATACAATCACTGAAATGAAATCAGAATATGTGTTGCACATCGCTTTCGAAATCCAGCTATGTGACAATATGGAAAGGAAAGAGAAAAGAGCAAATTTTAAAGTCGGATGAACGGCTCATTCCATCAGAAAATCCACAGGGCAATACTTCACTAGGCCAAACAACAATGTTGCAAAAGGGCGCGCAAGCGTTCAGATTCTGAGTTCTGCCTAGTCAAGAACTCTAAAGAACAACAAAAAACCACCTTGCTATTTTGTGATATTTTGCTTAATTAAAATATCTGGCTGGTTGTGCTGTTTTCACATCCCAAGGGCAGATGTGAGTGTCACAAATCCTTGGGTAGTCATTGCTGGATTCAGCCCCAATCTACCCCAAATAGCCACCTCAAACTGACCTTCCTTCATCCCAGAGCCCAAACCACCTTCCTAGAATGTCAGGAAATATGAATGGCAGAGATGAATCCCAGATTTTGGCCCAGGGATGGCAAAGAGGCATTTTGAGAGTTTGTGGCAGTGGACTACAAAGGTCCTTCACTACAGCTCCTATCTCTGTAAAGACATTGCAATCCTAAGTCTCCTGTTGACTCTCCTCCTCACCAAGCCACCCTGGATCTCTTCACTCACTGTTTAGCACAAGAAACCAAGGACAGGGTCAAAAACGTCAGGACAGGCTCTCCTACCTGGCAGGCCATGGTCTCTCCCCCGCTGGAGGTTCAGGGATGCCAGATCAAGGCCGATGAGCTCAAGCTGCTCAAAGCTCAAAGCTCAAGCTGGAGCTCCTCCACCATCATCTGGTTCTGCTTCATCAGCTTGGCATGGTCAGCCAGGAGGCCACGGATAAGAGGGTCAATGCCACCTGGAAGAGAAAGGTAGTGGTGGCCCTGAAGGTGAGGAACACTCAACCCAAGGTTTAGGGTGTCCTTTTATTTTTATTTTTTAATGGGAAGGGGACGGTTTTTCCACTTTCAAAATTTTCCACCTTCAAAATTTTCCACCTTCAAAGAGACCACAAGGGCCATTGAGTCCAACCCCCTGCCAAGCAGGAAACACCATCAGAGCACTCCTGACATATGGTTGTCAAGCCTCTGCTTAAAGACCTCCAAAGAAGGAGACTCCACCACACTCCTTGGCAGCAAATTCCACTGTCGAACAGCTCTTACTGTCAGGAAGTTCTTCCTAATGTTTAGGTGGAATCTTCTTTCTTGTAGTTTGGATCCATTGCTCCGTGTCCGCTTCTCTGGAGCAGCATCTTGCTGGCCACTGGGAGAACACGATGCTGGAGTAGATGCCTTCAGGGCACTTCTGAACTCCCTCTGAATGAGGCCGCAATGGCCACCAACAGTTGCTGGAAACCACAGGAGGGAAGAGTTGCTCTTGTGCTTGGGTTCTGCTTGCAGGTTTCCCATCCCACAGGCAACTTGTTGGCCACCGGACTAGACAGGCCTTTGGTTTCATCCATCAGGCTCATCGTATGTTCTTATGACTCCACCAACATTTGAACAACCCAGAACCTCTGGGTAATTTTGGTCACAGTGACTTAGCACAGTGGCGTAGCGTGGGGGGGTGCAGGGGGGGCCGGCTGCACCGGGCGCAACATCTGGGGGTTAGGGTTAGGGGGCACAAATCAATGGGTTAGGGGGTGCAAATCCACGGGTTAGGGGGTGCAAATTACTTGCCTTGCCCGGGGTGCTGACAACCCACGCTACGCCACTGACTTAGCAGTCTGGGAGCCCTCGTCTCCTCAGAGTCTTTTCACATTCTTGCACTGGATCAGATCCTGAGGACCATTATAGTTCTCTTTGCCACTGGGCAGGATGTTTTAAGACAGCCGGCTGAATAAGGTCCTCCCCCCTGCTCTGGAGGATTCTCACTTCATATCTTTTTACAGTCCTTGAAATTCCTCAGGTGCTTCCCTCAATTCAACACCCCAAATCTCTTTGGATTTTACATTCTGCAAAATTCAGCAACAACTTCACAGCTCTCTTTTCTTAATAGCTTCGTTTCCTACCTCACCAAACCTACCAGAACATGCAGGTGACATTTGGCAGGACCCATTCCATAGATTTCTGGCTGCAAGATAAGGACAGCCTTGCCAGGTGAGACCAAAGGCCTGCCTCCATGGGCTCTATCCTGTTTCCCATATGCTTCCAGGAAGCTCACAAGCAGAGCAGGGGAAAAACCTTTAAAGTCTTTTCAGAACCAAGTGTTTTGATAAAATCCAGCGCTTTTCACACATATCCGGGGTGAAGAAATCTCCCAAGCGGGTTGGTCGAGTGTGGGACTATCAAATAGGCCCAAAATTTCTCCTTAAATGAAATTTCTTGTTCTGTAGAAACTCTGGAGAAATTTCCTTTTTTTAAAAAAAAAGAAGCAAGAAGGAGCTTTGATAAAGACATGGACATGTGAGTTCTTGTGGTGGTGGAGAGAGGCAGTCTGGCCCTCATCCCTACATCCCACTGTGCCAAACAAATATGGCAGCCCCAAAGGGTCATGTGACCCTCTCCTCAGGTCTGCCTTATGTGAGCTGTCAAGCACTTCTGGCTGGGGAGGCGGCACAGTGCCAGCAAGTACACCCAGCCTGAGGAGTGTGTCTTTTGTGTTGAGAAGCCTGTATTCCAGGCCAAGGGGTGTTTCAAAACTATAGACTAATGGTGTGACTCTCATTCTTGCAACTGATGTTCCTCTGCATGCATTTTGGGAGGGGAAAATCATGCTCATCCTGTTCACTCTGGGCCATTGAGTGGAGGGTGTCGGGGTTTGGATAAACTATGTTTTTATTTAAAAGAAAACTAATTTATTACATTAAAGTCTATTTTCACAAAAAAAGGAGACTGTTGCCATTAGACGTTTACTTCTTTCTATGGAGGGGTTTGCGGTGACTTAGTATGAAGCTGTGGAATAGGCAAATTCCATGCTAGGGATCATTAGGAAAGGAATTGAAGGGGAATCTGCTAATGTCATCATGTCATTATGCTGATACCTCACTTGGAATACTGTGTACAGTTCTGTCGCCACACATCAAAAAGGATATTGCAGAGTTGGAAAAGGTTCAGAAAGGAGCAACCCAAATGATCAAAGGAATAGAACAACTCCCCTAAGAGGAATGGTTGCAGCGTCTGGGACTTTTAGAGTGTCTGGGGCATTTAGAGAAAAGGCAAGAAGAAGAGTTTGGATTTGATATCCCGCTTTATCACTACCCGAAGGAGTCTCAAAGAGGCTAACATTCTCCTTTCCCTTACTCTCCCACAACAAGCACTCTGTGAGGTGAGTGGGGCTGAGAGACTTCAGAGAAGTGTGACTAGCCCAAGGTCACCCAGCAGCTGCATGTAGAGGAGCGGAGATGCGAACCCGGTTCACCAGATTACGAGTCTACCGCTCTTAACCCCTACACCACACTACACTACAAGAGATAGGTGACACGATAGAAGCTTATAAAATGATGCCTGGCATGGAGAAAGTGGGTAAAGAAAAGTTTTCCTTCCTTTTCTCAAAACGCCAGCACTGATAAACATCCAATGAAGTTGAATGTTGGAAGGTTCAGGGCAGATAACAGGAAGGACTTTTTCATGCAGCATAAACTGTGGAACTCCCTCCCACAGGAGGCAATGACGGCCTCCCACTTGGACGGCTTTCAGAAAGGATTTGACAAATTCATGGAGGAAAGGGCTATCCTTGGCTACTGGCCAGGATGGCTCTGCTCTGCCTTCACAGCTGGAGGCAGCAATGCTGCCGAATACCAGTTGCTGGAAACCACAGGAAGGGAGAGGGCTCTTGTGCTCGAATTCTCTTTGCAGGTTCCCCACAAGCATCTGGTTGGCCACTGTGGGACCAGGATGCTGGACTAGACGGACCCTTAGCCTGATCTAGCAGGCTGTTCTCATGAGATGTTTTTGGGGGTCGCTTCCCTCTCCACACCTTTTTATTCCAGAACATCTGCCCCTCCCACCTCACTTCCTACTCATTTGCAAGACTGGTGGGGAAGGCTGTGTCAAGAGAGAGGAGGCCCACAAAACTGTCTGTGAGTTGGCAACAGAAAAGCTAGAAATTCCCCTATAGCTGCTGATTCCATCATTGTGGAACATCATTGTGATGCCTGGTGATTGGCTGCTTGGCCTCATCCACCTGATCCACTTGGCCAGCAACTCATCCAGGTATCCACTCCAATATTAGACTCTTAAGTTAGTGTCATTGCCGCCAGCACCAGTAGTCAAGGAGCCATGATTTGGAAGAGCAAAGAATGTGTTCTATTGGTGCGCAATGGAAACAAAGATGTTGAGGCTGAAGATCTGTGCTGTGAACGTACAGCAATAGCTGAAAGACTTCTAAAGACCATGCACTACAAGGAGCACTTCATATTACTTCTTCTTCTTCTTCTTCTTCTTCTTCTTCTTCTTCTTCTTCGATAATCCGCCTAATGTTTCTATTGCTCTAAGGATCCTTCTCACACTTCCAGTGCCAGTGGCAAGTGGTGAAAGCCATTTCTCAGAGCCCAAATGTGCAAAACCTGATATACACTCAGCAATGTTGCTAAAGAGACTAGTTGGCTTGGCAACTATATCCACTGAACATGTCCAAACATCACCACCTGACCTGAAGGAATTGGTGACGAAATTTGCAAAGGAATGGGCACACAAAATGAAACCGAATCTTTTCAGGGCCATAACTTTTTTACATCACAAGTCACAAGTTATTCAACACGGTTTACATGCTGGAACATATTTTTTTTTTTTGTATTTGAGAAAGATAATCAACAATTGTTGCATTACTTATTCTTGCAATTTAAAATAAATTCAGCACCTTCGACTTGAATGTGTTTTCAATTTTTCTACAAGACATTTGTTTTAGAAATTGAAGTCACCAGTTATTTTGGAGGAGCGCGAGTCTTGCACTGGATGCCTGATACTGGCACTGCATGTACAGCCATACGAAGTAAGAATGCATTATCTAGTTCAGTCAGTCAGTCAGTTTTATTGCACATAGCCAAAGGCTGCCGCAATGTACACAGAATCATTCAACAATTAAAAGAAAATATGCTGGATTAATACAAAAAACTTAAAACATTTATATTATCAAGACATTACCTACTCTAAACAAAGCTATAAAAGTACCTTAATATACAGGTTAAGACATTAAACAATAAAATTTGTAGGCTAAAATCGTCACATGGCCACTAATATATTAAAAATAATGTTAATTAATACAATGTGCAATTATATTTGGAGTTTGGTGATAAAGATAGAATATAGCTTGATGTAGATAGGGTCAAATAAATTCATCTCCTTTACAGTTGGTGGCTATCTTGGCTATATAATTTGCTCTAATTTTCCTAGCAGCAGTTGCAAAGAGTGCTACACGCCAGGTCACATACTTATCTGTGTCTGCAAGGAGCTATAAAATCATGTCAGAGGGGTTCTGGCCAGGGGATCGTGTCATTATCTAGTTATAAATCTCAGTACATGATAATA
This sequence comes from Podarcis liolepis, assembly GCF_965112155.1. Lineage (NCBI taxonomy): Eukaryota > Metazoa > Chordata > Lepidosauria > Squamata > Lacertidae > Podarcis > Podarcis liolepis. The sequence goes on along the minus strand of NC_139567.1, from coordinate 30,271,079 downwards.
TATTATGTTGTTTTGCTTGCCTTTTTAAAAGAAAGAACTCAAACTGATGATGGAATGAGACATGGTGAGAGAAGGAGAAGCAGCTAAAAGACAGTGTTGCCATCTGAATAGAAAACACAACTTAGCCTGCTCTTGTGCTTTCAATGTGTAACATAAACAAAACCCCTGTGTTGCAATACAGAATAATCTGCTCAAATACAGCTGCAACATGTGGCTAATAAGTATGGTAAATGAATTATTAGTAGTAGTTAGAATATAATCCAAAATTTAACAATCATAAACTTCATTATGCTGGGAGTGTGCTCTGTTGACTAACCAGAACTGCATATGCTACAATTGGATCCAGCCCAAATGACTTGATTATTGCAATTAATTAAATAAATTTTAATTTTAATTAAAGCAACATGTCTATTGCTTTAAATCAATTAAAGCAATACATTGTTTTGGAGCAGAATCTTGCAGCAGAAATTCATGTGGCAACTCTAGCACTATGAAATAGCAATGGAAAGGTGCCAATTGAGGCTTGTAACAATTCCCTGTATTAAGCGAACATCTGTGCAATAGAATATGCTGCAAAGGTGGGGATATGGCCTGGGGGAAATGGCTGCTGAGATTCCTAGCTCCATTCCTGGATAGAGCTTTAATCCTCCCAAAATGTATTATTACAGTCATACCTCGGGTTGAAGTAGCTTCAGGTTGAGCGTCTTCGGGTTTACTCTGCAGCGACCCAGACGTAACAGAACATGTTACTTCCAGATTTCGCCCTTCTCGCATGCGCAGACACTCAAAATGATGTTATGCGCATGCATGAAAACGGCGAATCACCAGGATAACCTTTTGTATAACTCTATGAAGGCCACCTTCAGGAGAGTTTGTATTAAAGAAAAAAAATTGTAAAATAATCATAACTAAGATCAGCCACAGGTCCTTGAATAGATGATTTTTGATCTTACAGAAATGTGCAAGGTTACTTACTGGCTCTCAACGATCTACGTACAGTGGTACTTCGCAAGACGAATGCCTCGCAAGACAAAAAACTCGCTAGATGAAAGGGTTTTTTGTTTTTTGAGCTGCTTCGCAAGACGATTTTCGCTATGGGCTTGCTTCGCAAGATGGAAACGTCTTGCAAGTTTGTTTCCTTTTTCTTAACACTGTTAATACAGTTGCGACTTGACTTCGAGGAGCAACTCATAGAACGCGGTGTGGTAGCCTTTTTTGAGGTTTTTGAAGACTTTGGTGATTTTTGAAGCTTTTCCAAAACTTTCCCGACACCGTGCTTCACAAGACGAAAAAAATCGCAAGACGACAAAACTCGCAGAACGAATTAATTTCGTCTTGCAAGGCACCACTGTATAAGGAACGGGAATGTAAGAGGAGGGAATTAAAAGGCCTGGAGGTGAATTCATAGAATTATAGACTTGGAAGGGACCCTGAGGGTCATCTAGTCCAACCCCCTGCAATGCAGGAATCTTTAGCCCAATGTGGGGCTCAAACCCACAATCCTGAGATTGAGATTCTCATGCTCTACTGACTGAGCTTTCCTGTTGGTTTCAACTGTGGTTAATTTATTGCATATAAAATAGTGTTTCGGATTTGGTGGGAAAGCTTCTTAGTTGATGGCTAACAGAATATGTAAACAGGAAAATACATCTAGAACAGCGGTTCCCAAATGTTTTCAAGCCACCATCCCTTGGTTTCTTAAATTCATCCCCCGTGCCTTCTACCCTTGCCAACAAAAAGCATTGTTCAGAAGAGCACTTTGCACGACCCTCTAAGGAAGATAATAACACAATTATAATTCCTTAAACTTTGACTTCAGCTCAATGACATTTTGTAACTCAATCAGTTCTTCCTTCACCACCTTCACTTCCTCAGTATCTGAAAATGGAATTATTTCATTTCATGATCGTGAATTTTCACAAATCCGAAGCAATGTTTTTTAACATACCCCTGAAGGTTCAAAATGATTTTCCTCGATTTCTCCTGGCTGGAAAGAGTTGTTGTTACTTGGGAACTCTGCTATTATTTTAAATTGACATGGGTTGCATAAGGTAGGGGCACATGCAGGTGTATGAAACATTTCTCTTCATTTTGATGCATGCCACATTATTATGTATAATACTTAAAGAAATTCCTTGACCCTCCTGCAGGGCACCTAAGGCCCGGGGACCGAATGCGGCCCAATCGCCTTCTCAATCTGGTCCGTGGACAGTCCAGGAATCAGCGTGTTTTTACATGAGTAGAATGTGTCCTTTTATTTTAAATGCATCTCTGTGGGGCATAGGAATTTGTTCATATTTTTTTTCCAAAATACAGTCTGGCCCACCACATGGTCTGAGGGACAGTGGACCGGCCCACGGCTGAAAAAGGTTGCTGACCCCTGACTTAGACCCTTAGATCCTTTTCACGTGTACTACTGGCAATTCAGGTGTCCCCCATCTAATATTTGAGAACCTACAGTACTTCGCCTCTCTCTTCACCCAAAAGGAAAGCAGTGTCCAACCTTGTGGTTACAGAATAAATGATGCAAGGAGGAAACTGCAGCCCAACACAGGAAAAGTGGTGGCAAGGGAACAGCTAGCTACTTTAAATGAACTCAGAACTCCAGAGCTTGATGAGCTGCACCCAAGGGTACCGAAGAATACTAAAGGAGCTTGCGGGTGTAATCTTAGAGTCTCTGAGGTCCAGCTCCGAGGACCTTCCGGCGGGTCCCTCACTGCGTGGCTACAGGGAACAATACAGAGGGCCTTCTCGGTAGTGATGCCTGCCCTGTGTGGCCTTTCCTCCACCAATCCAGCTCTTGCGGACAGTTCCTCCTGCCACCCGAGGGGTGTGTCCAGGTATAAAAGTGTTGGTGTCCAAGCCACCGATGAGCAGAAGCGTCAAAGATGTCAGGTGAGTGGTCCTTACCCCTCCAAATGCTTTCTGGTCCTAAATTCTAGGCGAGTCAGAAAACTAATCTCCTATTTCAATGATAATGCTTTCTAAATGTTATACAAATCTCTGCCTGCTTTTGCTCTTTTGGGTGGGGGGGGGGAGACAAATGTTGGAGCAGGTGGGGCTTTCACAGGTCTGCTGATGAAGAAACAGTCATGCACTGAAGGAAACTGCTCTTGAAACATTTTTAATTTTTTTTTGGCCAGATAAAATTGTCCTCTTTCTCTTGCTCTCCAAGGTGCACAGCTGCTCCTTTTTCTCCTGGGATGCCTGGTGGCCACGAAACCTCTCCAGGCAACAGATCTTCCTCTCCGTGGTAAGGCCCTTGCTTCTCTTTTTGCTATTGCTTTTTAAAATAATTATATTTGGAGAGTGTTCTGGGTTTTGTTAACCCACCTATCCTCCCCCCCCCCGCCCCCTTAACAGGACCAGATCAAGACATTCTGATGCCCTAAACTATTTCAAGGTTAAGAGGCCCCCATAGCAGTATCTTTTAAAGTGCATTATTGGAACAGAAAGCACAATGAAAAATAGAACATTGATATTTGCAATAAAAAAATTCCTTCCAGTAGCACCTTAAAGACCAACTAAGTTAGTTCAATACCAAGAACTAACTTAGTTGGTCTTTAAGGTGCTACTGGAAGGAATTTTTTTATTTTGACTATGGCAGACCAACATGTCTACCTATCTGTAATTGATATTTGCATACACAAGCAGCAATCTCACTGGAATACTCATCTTGCAATAAGTCCATTTGCATTTGAGAGGCTTTTAAATGAAAGTCCCTGGAGGTTTCCTGCTTAGCATGTAGCAGTGTAGTCAAAGATTCAATAAAGAGCATCTGCAGGAATTACTGTATTTTTTGCACCATAACACTCACTTTTTTCCTCCAAGAAAGTAAGGGGAAATGTCTGTGCGTGTTATGGAGGGAATGCCTACGGGTGGCATGCCTACGGATTTTCCTCCTCTAAAAACTACGTGCGTGTTATGGTCGGGTGCGTGTTATAGAGCGAAAAATACGGTATTTGCTAGAAGGGATATGGAAGCTGTAAAAAGGCATCTAGATTTTCTACCATCTATCCCACTGTAAAAACTGAGCTCGGAATAGAGAAATATTTGCCTGAGATTACTTCCCCTTTGCTTTGCACGGTGTTTAAGGTTCCAGACAATCAAAATTAACTTTTACTGTATTTTTGGTTTTTATGGAAGCCGCCCAGAGTGGCTGGGGAGGCCCAGCCAGATGGGCGGGGTATAAATAATAAATTATTATTATTATTATTTCTGGATGGAAGATACAAAAATATCCCTAGAGAACAGCGATTCCGCATCTTCGGGTGCCAGACAGTTGAGGATACCAAACACTATGTGCTATCTTGTAAGCTGTATGAAAATCCAAGGGCTAAATACTTAAAGAAATTCCTTGACCCTCTTGCAGGGGTAGGCAGCCTAAGGCCCAGGGGCCGGATGTGGCCCATTCGCCTTCTAAATCTGGCCCTCAGATGGTCCGGGAATCAGCGTGTTTTTACATGAGTAGAATGTATCCTTTTATTTAAAATGCATCTCTGGGTTATTTGTGGGGCATAGGAATTCGTTCATATTTTTCTTCAAAATATAGTTTGGCCCACCACATGGTCTGAGGGATGGTGAAAAAGGTTGCTGACCCCAGCTTCTTGTCACCCTCAGTGACATCAACAAAATCAAGTATCTGCTGTCTTGCTCGGTCAAACCAGTCATGCTCAATGGAGCAAAGTTTGCCATAAAAACGTCCCAACTCAAGAAAGTCCTTGAGTCCACTTTTGTGCTCTAAGATAAGAGTCACCATGTATACATGCTCTACACATTACAAGGATTTTATCACAAATGTTTTAATTTGTTTCTGATATTCTTTGTTTACATCTTTTCTTCTTTTTCTGTTTGTTTTTTTTTGCTATAATCTGTATTTGATTGACCAATAAAATTTGTTGTGTTGTTATCTGTTTGTTACTTAGCATATAAGACAACTCATTTCTGCACAGATTTATAAATCCAACAACAAATATTTCTGCAGACAGTAGGTGTGTATATATATATATATTGTCATATCAGAACGGTAAAGTCTGATTTGGATTATGTTTTCCTTTTAAAAATAGAAATTACATAAACTTGAAATTGAGCAAACGAAACAAAAAAATGTGTTTCAGGCCTCTTGTAATCTGGGTCCTCAGTTGGAAGTTTTCATAATTTGTGCAATAAACCCAGCACTGCTCCCAAACAGCCCGAAACATTCTGCAGAATGGCCAGGGATAAATCTGTCAACAGAAGAATTTCAGTTGCTTCAAGGAAACCTTCAGATTTCCTGTGTGTTGCAACCTGTAGCTGCCAGAAGGCCTGTAATTCGACCTGTTTCTGAACAATGTGTGCAAATACCTGCTGCATCAGTCCTGCTCCCCTCCCCCCCCATCCAGAAATTGTGTCATGTTTTCTCAGGGGACTCCGCTCTTTTTTGTCGCTGGAGAACATTTTGCTGTTAGAGTGAAGCCTACATAGTTGAAACGACCCGTGAAATGAAACACAAAAACATCCTTTGAAATTCCCACTTCTCTGAGTTTTGCAATGCACTTCTGCAATGCGCTCTCTCATTGGATCACTTTTCACCAGCTGTTCCTCTGCAGTTTGAGTTCTGTTTCCCTCCCCGCCCGCTATGGAAACAATTGCAACCTTCTGAAATTGTTCTAAGCTGTGCATCCTGTATTTGCTTATGGGACCCTCCTAGCAGCATGTTACAGTCTGCCAGAGGGATGAGTCCTTCGGATCCTCTCCAAAGCTTCTGTGGCTTAGCTGCTGCCCTTAACTGGAAATTTGCTTTGCATGCTGCCTCTACAGCATCCAAGAATCCGGAGAACTGTCATTCTGTAATGGAGTTCTGGGGACCTGTATAACAGAGAACTGTCTTGCTGAACCACAGTTCCCAAGATTCTCTGGGAGAAAGCCATGTCTAAAATGGCCAACTTTTAAACTGGACCCAGCTCCTGTGCTTTGAATGGGTTAGCAGGCGATGTTAATTCTCTTTGCGCAGGGAGAAGCCTCGCCTGCTGATTTCTGCCTATCAGGCTGCTGTTAAACTCCTTAGAGCAGACCAAGACATTTTTTCCTCCTCAGCTGGCAACCCTGTCAGCATAGAACAGCTCTGCTCAGAGAGCTACGCTGATCGCTGATCTGCTCCCAAGTCAAGTCCAAGGTGTTGCCATTAGTATGTGAAATACATTCTTACAAAGGCAGAATGGGAATTATGTGGCACTTGTACAGTGAAGGTGCCTGCCTGATTTCAGTAGGCAGGGAGTTCCAAAGTGTAGAGGTGCTGCCACACTAAAAGATTGAATTCTTACAAATACAGTACAGGTCTTATGTGTCACCTGTAACCATGCCAGTTCCGGAGATCAAAGCGCTTGAGTGGGCATATGTGGGGTATGGCAATTTTGCAGGTAAGCTGGTACCAAAAGCTTTATTCATGTACAGTAGTATCTTGGTTCTCGAACGGCTTAGTTGTCGAATAAATCAGCTCGCGAACACCGCAAACCCAGACGTAAGCATTCCAGTTTGCGAACGTTTTTCGGAAGCTGAATGTCCGACGCGGCTTCCAATTGACTGCAGGAAGCTCCTGCAGTCAATCAGAAGCCACGCCTTGGTTTCTGAACAGTTTCGGGAGTTGAACGGACTCCCGGAATGGATTAAGTTTGAGAAGCAAGATACCACTGTATACTAATAGGCCCACTTTGAACTTTGCCTGGTATCAAATTGGCAACCAGTACAGCTGGACCATGCAGAACCGGGGGCAGCTGGGTACACTTGCCCTGGGCCTCAGAGGGCTGTGTTTTTCGCCCCCCCCCCCCAGGGCCTGCCAGACTTACACAGTCATGCCAAGAACAGGACTCCCAGCCCCAGGCCTCAGACAAGCTCTCTGAGCCCAGGTATTACATGCTGACAATCTCTCACTCCTGTTAGCAATTATGCTGCAATTTCTTGTTTTTAGTGGGAGGTGCAAATGACACCCCTTGGTTTTAAATGGAGGCATTTGATGCAAGATTCTCCTCTTGGACAAACCCAGACTAAGGGACGCGCTCTCTCTCTCTTGTTGCAGCCATTGGGAAGATTCTGGACACCTCAGACCTTCTGAGGAGTGTGGAAGAAGCAAAACAGCTGGTCGAAGATGCCTACAAACGCACCCAGCAACGGTGAGGGCTGCGTCTCCTCCCTTCTCCACACAGCCACAGTGGGTTTAGCTGTGGCTCCTGCATAGCAGGGGGTTGGTTTGGATGACCCTTATTGGTCCCTTCCAACTCTACAATTCTATGATTCTGCATTTCACAGGACGGTGCTGATTTGCATGAGAAGGACCTGGGTGCAGCCACAATGGCAGTGGTCATAACGCCGCTGCCCATGAGCAAACTGGGTGCCTAAGGTTGCCAGCTCTTTTCTTGGCCCCTGCTCCTGTGCATTTAACAGCAATGGTGGCAAAGTGCTTGTCCTTTACTCCATACTGCATAAAGTTTCAACCGCTAGTGTTGACAGATCAGATAATTGTTAAAAGGAGAAGTGGACAACTCAGGCTGCTGTTAAAGGTTTAGGAGCAGGTAAGTTGACAACCTTACTGGTTCCCTTCTGCTTTCTCTCCCGATTTTCCCCAGTTTGCTGGAGAGTTGCTGCATTGTGTTTCAGGTGGAAATTTGAGCAGAAATCCTTCAATAAATCCTCCACACACAGGGGAAGGCTACCCCTCCTGTATATTTGCTTGCTTTGCTTGCTGTGTCAAAAAGACACAGAAGCCCTGCAAGATCAAAGTGATGCAATCAATAATCAATAAAATTGCATTAAACTATCATTTAACAGAATTTCTCTGCCACTTAATTTTAAACATGGTTGGAGGCTTATTATAAGATAATCAGAAAGTCATTACGGTATTGTGCTTGAAATAGCCATGATGACAGGAGCTAAAATCTTACAAATAAACTTTTCTGGCTAGTTCAGCAATAGAATCCTCTATTAGAGTCTAACCCTCACTTATTACAGGAGACCAAGAATTAGGAGGTGCTCAGGGCATCATCCAGACTGACCCCAGCAACCAACAACAATATAATGAAATGTGCTTTCAAGTGCTGTTGCGTGACAAAGCTTCACTCAACTGTTTTCCGACCCTCCAGCTTAAATGAGAAGCTGCAGAGAGAGAAGGTCAACCCCACAGATCTCCTGGTCTCCTTCAAGCAGCCCGTGGGAAAAACCAAGGAGGCGGTGAAAGCAGCCGACACCATGCATGTCACCTGGGCCCTCTTGAAACAGAAGCTGCAGCCGGCAATCCCCGGGGATTTCAACATCACAGGTAGGTGATGGAGGAGGAACCAGGTGCACTTCTTGTTTCAAGATGAACCAGCCTATTTCACACACTGCCCGTCAATGCACGAGATCCAGATTTCAGTTCTGCAGCTAATCTCCAGCTAAGTTGTGTGTGCGCAATTGCATACGCTAGGCCAAAGTGTGCAAAATTATGCACACTTTGTTTGTTTATATTAATTATCACATTTATTTCCCACCTTTTCCTCCAAAGCAGCTCAAGGTAATGTCCAGAGACCTCCTCCCTCTCCATTTCATCCTCCCAACAACCCTGTGAGGTTCATTAGGCTGAGAGGCAGTCTAGAAGATGGAGTTTAGACAGCAACCAAATAACACAAGTTCCTATCCCAGACAGCCATTTGCAGAGAATCATGGAATTGTAGAGTTGGAAGGGACCCTGAGGGTCATCTAGTCCAACCCCCTGCGATGCAGGAATCTCAGCTAAAGCATCCATGACAGATGGCCACCCAACGTCTGCTTAAAACCTCCAGCAAAGGGGAATCCCCAACTCCCCCTCCCTGAGGGAGACCATTTACAGTCTGCAGTTTATGCTCATCAACAAGTTTGATAGTGTGAGGGGAGTCCTCTGTTTTCTTTTTTAGCTGTAATATTGCTGTCAGCTGAAAAAGAGTCTTTAGGCTTCAAACCTTGCGCCAATTTTGTTTTAATTAGTCAACCCCCCCCCAAGTCCTATTGCAGGGGGGTGACCCTCGGGGTCCCTTCCAACTTTACAACCCTATGATTCTGTGATTTTCATTCTTTATTGCACCAGTTTGTCAAAGAAGCACTTGCGTTATGATAAGAGAAATATGCTTTCCACAAAGGTGCGTGTTTTATGGAGCAAAATTGCTTACAGAAAGCTGTGTGTCATGAATAACGGGAACTAGAATGCCGGTGGGTTTTCATGTGGTTTACTTAAAAAATATATAAGTCACCAACTGATGTGGAAATGTAGGGAACTGAACTTGCGGCTTGGAAAATCAGAAATTGGGAGAAACTGAAGCTGGCGTGTTTACCATCTCCCTAGTGTTGGGCAGCCCCCACTCCCACCCCAGGCACGTCTTAGAAACTACTTGAAAGGGATCTGCAAAAGCCACTTCCATTTTCCCAGAGTGGGGTTGTGAAAGGGTGTCAGCCACAGGTCACGCGAAAGATGCTTAGTCCATGAGGCACAAGAGCCTGCTTTAGAAAGAGGAAACAGGACCAAACATGTGCGGTCGTTCAATCCATTTTCTCCCCTGGTGGAAACAAATGTATACAAAATACATTGTTAATCTCAAGGTATGCTTTTCAAAAAGCATTTTATCTATATATATATCTCTATCTATATATATCTATATATATCTATATCTATATATATATCTATATCTATATATATATATATATATATATATATATATATATATATATATATATATATCTGCGGATAAACTCCAGCTTCTTTAACTATGAACCCCAAAATCTGGGGTCGCCTCGAAACTGGTGCCAAAGTTTTATAGCTGTTTTGTAGCAAAAAAACACCATGTTTTGTAGCACCCCACAAACAGTGTAACTGATATGTCAAACCCGGGTTCGTAGTTAACACCCCCAAACCCAACATTGTCTGATCCCCTCAAAACCAGAGCCAAAGTTTTTTAGTCGTTTTGTAGCAAAAACCCCACGTTTTGTAGTGCCCCACAAATGGAGTACTTCATATATCAAACCCAATGTTCTTTCTGCAAAGCCTTTGCCGTAGTTCAGCGTCAGTTTTGAGTGAATCAGACGGTGTTGGTTTTTTGGGTGTTAACTGCAAACCCCTGGGTTTGAAGTATGAAGCGCTCTTTTTGTGGGGCATTACAAAACATGGGGTTTTCCTCACGAAACGACTACAAAACTTTGGCACTGGTTTTGAAGGAATCGGACAAGGTTGGTTTTTGGGTGACCCCGAGACCCCTGGGTTTGATGTATCATTACTCTGTCTGAATACCAGTTGCTGAAACCCACAGGAAGGAGAATTTCTGTTGCACTCAGGTCTTTCTTGCAAATTCCCATAGGCCTCTAAGTTGGCCATTGTGAGAACAGGATGCTAGAACATTGGCCTGATCCAGCAAGCTCTTCTGATATTCGCATCACAAAATTCCGATCTGGGTTTATTAATGCAAGAGGTGTAGTAAATCTGTTCAGCTCACTTAAAAACATGGACCGAATTAAACCCTTGCGTGTCCCTAGCTGAGACCTCTTCCATCTCCTTCCTGCTACAGATGTTCTCAGTCCAGGCCAGATGCAAACTATCTACAAGGCGTCTGGCTGTGCCAAGCAAGAACAGAGCCCATTGCAGTGTGATTTCAATAGCCCTTTCCGGACTATTACTGGAGAATGTAACAACAGGTAAGCTTCTATATCCAGCATGTCGGCTGTTAAAATCCCAGCCCAGCCCTGAACTCATTTGGTGAGCTGCTCACAGACAGGACCATAGTTCAGTGGTATAGGCAGCGCATCTGCCCTGCGGACAGGGTCAAACCCTGGCAGCATCTCCCAGTAGGACTGGGGAAAAGGCCTGGAGAGCTACTGCCAATCAGTGTAGGCAATATTGAGTTGATGGAACCATGGTCTGGCTCCATATAAGGCAGCTTCCTAAGTTCCTATTAGCAATGGAGGAGAAAAACCATGAACTCCCCCTTGAGTGGGATTTAAATGCAATAAATACAGTAAAAATAGGATTCTCTCCCCCCCCCCTTTGCTGCTTTTAAAAAATGAATCTCTGTGGCCCTTCTGGAACATTCCAGGAGGATTCCTACCTTAGGGGCCAACAACCGCCCTTATGCCCGGCGGCTTCTGCAAGAGTACGAAGATGGCATATCCCTCCCGCGTGGCTGGACGGAAAACAAGACATATTATGGATTCCCCCTGCCCTTGGTAAGGAGTCAACCCCAGCTGTGCTCTGCTTTGCAAAGTGGATTTCTGAACAGTTGCTCAGAATGGATCAGGGTTTTAGGAAAAGAGAAGGGATGATTTTTAAAAAAACCAGGATGGAAATCCATAGCATGACAACAGGAAATAGGAACAGAAGATACAAAATGGGTGAATTAATGAATCCATAACAAGAAAATAACGATGGAATATTATTTTAATATATGATCACAGCGGAGAGACTCTTTTGTGGACAAAGGCAGAAAGACTTATTGTTGTTTAGTATGGAGGAATAGTTGTTGAAGTTATTGGAGATAAAGTTGATATGTTTGATTAAAGAAAAACCATTGCTGATGCATTTATTAATAACAAAAATTAGAGAAAGTTACAAATAGGTAGCCGTGTTGGTCTGCCATAGTCAAAATAATTTTTTTTTTCTTACAGTAGCACCTTAAAGACCAACTAAGTTAGTTCTTGGTATGAGCTTTCGTGTGCATGCACACTTCTTCAGATATCTGAAGAAGTGTGCATGCACACGAAAGCTCATACCAAGAACTAACTTAGTTGGTCTTTAAGGTGCTACTGGAAGAAAAAAAAAATTATTTTAAAAATTAGAGAAGCCCTTTTGGACTTTTTGTGTGAAAAGGAAAATGAATTAATTTGAGATATATGGGTTAATAAGTAATATTGCCTAACAGATAGTATCATAGAATCATAGAATCATAGAGCTGGAAGAGACCACAAGGGCCATCGAGTCCAACCCCCTGCCAAGCAGTAGTAGATCAGTTGGATATCATTCTGGAGTGAAGGTTTTGAATAATTCCTTTTATGTAAGTGACAGACAGAAGATCAGAAGCCTTTTTTATTTTTTTTATTTTTGAACATTTTACTTGGGTGTCCTCTGGGCCATTTTTGGAGCCCAAGCGGGGGGCAGGGAAGGATTTTAGGGAAAGAGGGGGAAGGTGGCAAAGCAGATAGGAAAGTGGCCCCTACCATAATGCATGTTATAATCTGTGTTCTTCTATCATAGAATCATAGAACTGTAAAGTAGGTAGGGACCCCAAGGGTCATCTAGCCCAACCCCCTGCAATGCAGGAATCACAGCTATTAATTTAGCCTGGTAACAAATCAGCAGGCAGTGAAGATCTCTGGGCAGTGGTGCTACAGGCTGACAAGGTCTCACTCCTGCCAGCAACTGTGCTGCCACATTCTGCCCTCACTTTAGCTTCTGAACTTTGACTCCCGGGGTGTTTTTGGCCCCTTCAGTGAATCTGGATCAGGGTGAGGCCTTTTGGGGGTGTCCAGGCTCAGGGTATGCAAGTTTACAACCATCAGCCTTGGCGCTTGGAATCAGCAACCAAGATCTGTTCCTCTGTTATGTCTTGGTAACGTCTGCTGCAGGTCCGGGACGTATCCAACCAGATTGTCGCCTTCAACGACAAAAGACTCACCGATGACCCATTCCGATCGGTCATGTTCATGCAATTTGGCCAGTTTATTGACCACGACTTGGATTTTGGGCCCAGTACCACGGCCACCCTCACCTTCATCAAAGGAGCAGACTGTGAAAACACTTGCGCAAAGGCACCCCCTTGCTTCCCCATCAAGGTGCGTGAAAGTCCAGGGTTCGTTCTACCCTTTTCCAGAAATGCAACCTGTCTGATACAGTAGTCCAGGGATCCCCGACACGGCACCAGCAGGATCCAGTGGGCCTGCCAGCACCTCCCCTGTGTCACCCACGAAAGGTCTCTGTAAATATCCCCTCCAAAATCTGCAAAGAGCAAGGAACTCTTTGCTGTTCCTCCTCACCTCCTGCTTGCGCTGACTCAGCTTCTCCTACATGGCATGCACCTCCTTAAAAACGATAAATAATAATAATCCATAATTGAAACACAGCACGATATCACTGGGTGCCAGAATTGGACCCCTACCCTCCCTTTTTGGTCTCTGAACAGAGGAGAGGTGCAAAAAACTTCTCTCTGGTGGCTGAGGAGGTGGGGGGCACAACCAACTACCATTTTGTGGCTCTGCCACTTTTTTTGGCCCTTTTAAATGTGGCAGCGGGTTGTTTTCTGACTGCGTGTTAAATTTTATTTTATGTTTGTAGAAAAATATACTTGTAGATCACAATTTCATACAACGTATCAAAGCGGCTTCTGAAACAATTTTATCCGTACATATAAAAATGTTATAAAAAAACAAGAAACAACTCAATAGGTAACTGTTCCAGAAAATATTTTTCTTTAACTGTCCCTGTAGGGTATTTATTTTTATTTTTATTTTTATTTTGATTGATTGATTGATGGGTTAGGCCACACAACCTCCCCAATGGCAGGGATGACTGGCCCCCATGATGCTCCTCCCCTCCCCCGCCCACCACAATGCCAAATGCGGTAACCGGCCTATAAAGGTTGACAGCCTCAGGAATTTCATCTCTCTCGAGCGGAGACTTCATGGCGGTTGTTGCAGGGGCTGGTGTTGAGCTTAGACACCTGAAGGGAAGCCCCATAAGGCCTGTGCAGAGGGGGTGGGCAGCCAAATACACTTGCCTAGGGCCTCAGAAGACTAAGCTGGCTGGGGGGGGGGGCACCAGCAACCAGTTGCTATTTTGTTTGAGTTTATAACTTTATTCTAACAAGACTCCTACCCCAGCTCTGCATGGACCTGCCCCCCCACCCTGTGTGATCACTAATAATAATAATAATAATAATAATAATAATAATAATTTATACCCCGCCCATCTGGCTGGGTTTCCCCAGCCACTCTGGGAGGCTTTCAACAGAATATTAAAATGCAGTAGTCTATTCAACATTAAAAGCTTCCCTAAACAGGGCTGCCTTCAGATGTCTTCTAAAAGTTTGGTAGTTATTTTTCTCTTTGACATCTGGTGGGAGGGCGTTCCACAGGGCTGGTGCCACTACCGAAAAGGCCCTCTGCCTGGTTCCCTGTAACGTGGCTTCTTGCCGTGAGGGAACCACCAGAAGGCCCTCAGCGCTGGACCTCAGTGTCTGGGCAGAACGATGGGGGTGGAGATGCTCCTTCAGGTATACTGGACCGAGGCCGTTTAGGGCTTTAAAGGTCAGCACCAACACTTTGAATTGTGCTCAGAAACGTACTGGGAGCCAGACTGAAGGTCACATACATTATTATTATTATTATTATTATTATTATTATTATTATTATTATTATCCCACCTTTCCTCCAAGGATCTCAAGGTGGTGTACATAGTTCTCCTCCCCATTTTATCCTCCCAACAGGGTTCTGTGAGGTAGCCTAGGCTGAAAGCCAAACGTCACCCCCATGGCCATTGTGGGGAGGATTCGAACCCAGGCCTCCCAGGTCATAGTCTGCCACTCTAACCACTAGACCACCCCTGGCTCTCCGTTTCATTTTTTAAAAATTATTATTTTGTGGGGCTGCAGATCCCTCCTAATGACCCGGTGAAAGACCCCAAAGGCTGTATGGCCTTCACGAGAGCAGCCCCCGCCTGCAACGGGGGTTACGCCATCCGCAACCAGATCAACGCTCTGACAGCCTTCCTTGACGCCAGCATGGTCTACGCCAGCGAAGTCGACTGGGCGAGGCAACTGAGGAACACCTCAAGCAACCAAGGGCTGCTGGCTGTCAACCTGAACTACACAGACAAAGGGCTGGCCTACCTCCCTTTCGGCAACCCACCAGGCTTCCCAGAGCTCTGCAATAAAACCAACACGACAGCAAAGATCCCCTGTTTCTTTGCAGGTAGGTCTGTTTATTTTTATACTGAATCAGACCCCTGTTTCACACTGACTGGCAGCAAGGGCTCTCCAGGGTTTCAAAAGAGGGGATACTCCCACCCTTCCTAGGACCTTCTCCCTGCACAGAACTATGGTCATGTCCTTTAAAATAAACCAACATGCTAGTCCTCATGATTCTAAATGATTCTGCATGTAAGGCAGATGTTCTGTCACAGAGCTCTGGTCCTTCGGCTAAAGACCAAGTAAGATTCCGGTCCTCATTGTTCTTGATTTGAAAAGGAAGGTATTTTCTACTGAGTCAAACCACAAGTCAATCTAGCTCAGTACAGTGGTACCTCGGGTTACATACGCTTCAGGTTACATACTCTTCAGGTTGCAGACTCCGCTAACCCAGAAATAGTACCTCGGGTTAAGAACTTTGCTTCAGGATGAAAACAGAAATCGTGCTCTGATGGCGCAGCGGCAGTGGGAGGCCCCATTAGCTAAAGTCATGCTTCAGGTTAAGAACAGTTTCAGGTTAAGTACAGACATCCGGAACAAATTAAGTACTTAACCCAAGGTACCACTGTATTGCGTTACAATTTTCCAACCCTGTGAGGTAGGTTGGGCTGAGAGGCAGTGACTGACCCCTCACAGTCACCCCCAATGAGCTTCATGGCCTCCGGAACGAATTAAGTACCTAACCTGAGGTACCACTGTATTGCCCTACACCAGGGGTTGGCAAGGTTTACCTTGCCTGGACAGGTTCACTCCAGTAGAGATCCCTCCATGGGCCAGATCACGCACGTGCCCGCGATTTCCGGTGCCTGCGCAGACACAATTTTCAGCAACGCAGAAGTGAATCCCCGCATCACGCTGGTTTAGCACAGCGCGCGTGGACTCACTGAGCAGGCAGCTTGGTTCGGGAGCAGCTTGTGGGCCAGTTAAAGGACCACCATGGCCTTAGGTTGCTGACCCCTGCCCTACACTGACTGGCAGTGGCTCTCCAGGATTTCAGGCAACCCTACCTGGAGATGACATTGGGGATTTGAACCCAGGACCTGCTGCATGCAGAGCAGGTGCTCTCCCACTCAGCTATGCTCCTCTGGAAACCTGTAAGGAACAGTTGAGGGAGCTGGGTATGTTTTGCCTGGAGACAAGAAGACTGAGAGATATTAGGAAGCCATCTTCAAATACCTGAAGGGCTGTTGTCACATGGAAGGTGGAGCACGCTTGTTTTCTGCTGCTCCAGGGGATAGGACCTCAACCAAGGAATTAAAATGGTAAGAAAAGACACTAAACATTAGGAAGAACTTCCAGGTGGTAGTAGATTTTCAACAGGTCTACCTTGGACACTGGTGGAATCTCCTTCCTTGTAGGTTTCTAAACAGAGGTTGGACAACCATCTGCCAGAGATTCCTTAGCTGTGGTTCCTGCTTTGAAGGGGCAGATAACCCATGGGGCCAGGCATGCTTAATGGGGACTCAAAAAAGGGCCTTTAGGCTCTCAGTGGCTGCTTCCAGACTTTGGGATTCCCTCCCTAGAGAAGCTAGACTGGCTCCTTCCTTGTTGTCCTTCTGCTGGCAGCTGAAGATTGTTTTATTCTGCCAGGACTTTGAGGACTGGCTGTTTTTTAAGGGAGGACTTTTGATAGTGCTGTACTGTTTTTATTATTTGCATTTTAATATGAATTTTATATTGTTTTAATTCTATTAGAGTTTAATTACCTCTTTTTGTTTGGTTTTTGCTTTCTTATTTTTTTACCAAAAACAAAAAAGGCAAAGAAACAAAACAAAAACAAAAAAGACTTTAATTACCTCTTATTGATTTATATTTTATATATTTTTAGCTTCTTGTCTTTTATCTGCATTGTTTCAATTTGTATAAACCACCTTGAGTCCCTGTCTGGGGAAAAGGTGGGATATAATAATAATAATAATAATAATAATAATAATAATAATAATAATAATATATGGGTAGATAGATAGATAGATAGATAGATAGATAGATAGATGATAGATAGATGATAGATAGATAGATAGATAGATAGATAGATAGATAGATAGATAGATGATAGATAGATAGATAGATAGAGAGAGAGAGAGAGAGAGAGAGATGATAGATAGATGATAGATAGATAGATAGATAGATAGATAGATAGATAGATAGATAGATGATAGATAGATAGATAGATGATAGACGAAGTCTTGCTAAAATGCTGTCCCTGCAGAGAGCCTGTGCTTTCCAAGTTGTTTCTTACAAGCACAAGGTGGCTGGTTGGATCTAACAACACTTCCTTCTTCTCTGGGGTCTTCAAGGGGACAATCGTGTCAACGAGATGCCGGGTCTAACTGCCTTGCAGACGCTCTTCATGAGGTTCCACAACCGCATGGCCTCTCAGCTGAAGATGCTGAATCCGCACATGGATTCAGACACCATCTACAACATAGCCCGGAAAATCAATGGAGCAGTAATTCAGGTACTGGTTGAGACAGCAGCCCTGTGACGCTAAGAATGAGCCCAGGTCTTGTCAAGATGCAAGGCCGGTTTGGAAAAGCCCCCGCTGTGTTCAGTCCAGACTACTGATGTTCATGAGTTTGGGATGGGGTGAGCTAGCTGTGGAGAGGTATGGCGGGTGGGGTAGATTCTTATCTCTGTTACCCACCAAGACCAACCTCAGTTCATGTGGGATTCTCTTGGAATCACCTACTGAAACCCTTTTTGGTATGCAGAGTGAGCGCAGTTTAAGCTTGACAGAAAGGCAGTGTAGTGTAGTGGTTAGAGTTTCAGGCTATTTGGACCTGGGAGGCCAGGGTTTAAATCTCTACTCTACCTGGAGCCAGTCACTGCCTCCCAGCCTAATCTGCCTCACAGGGTTGTTGTGGAGATAAACTGAGGAGTAGAAGCCACATCCCAGTGACACGGACTGGCTAGATGCAGAGGAAGGGTTGGAGGCACCAGCTGGGGAACCCCCAAGGGAACCCCCAGGAGAAGAAGGCTCAGAGCCTGGGGATTGTCAGTAGGATGGCAATGAGCGGTCCAAGGGAGAAGACGGAGCAGACTGGGAGGGCTTGGTGAGCAAGAAGAGTCTGTGGCAGAAAAGATCCCAGGATTAGAAGCAGAGGCAGGAGAGGAGGCAGTCTGGCTGGTGAAGAGGCATGGGTGTCTCGCCTTCCTGCTACTATAAACTCCCTTCCTTGCCCCCGCCCTCAGTCTCCCAGGACCAGAAGAGACATGAAGCAAGAAGAGCAAAGTCAGACACACAGGCGCAGTCTCATATTGCTTGAGAGAAACCCTGGAGGGGCCTTAGGCAGCTGTGGGAAGGTGGTGACCCTCAGTCCCTGCAACTGCCTCATTGGGACAAGACCTACTGGGATCACTATGCCTGTGCTGTTTTGGTTTCTTTGAGTATGTTTTAAGGGAGAACTTCAGTGTGTGTTTCTCTTCACGTTCTCCTCTGCTTCTACATTCCAGAAAATCACCTATAGCGAATACCTGCCGGCCCTCCTGGGTGACGCATTCCCTCGTTTTGTGGGTCGCAGCACGGGCTACAATGACTCCGTGGACCCGCGAATCGCCAGCTCCTTCACCAACGCCTTCCGTTTTGGGCATGCCTCAGTGCGGCCCGTGGTGTTTCGCTTGGATAGCCGCTACCAGCTTCAAAGCGAGACCCCGCTCGAGAAGGAATTTTTTGCTTCATGGAGAATCCTTCAGCAAGGTATGTCCCTCTTGGGCAAGTCCAAGAAGAGGAGGGGGGAAGGCGGTGCAAACTTCGGGGGCCCTGAGGTCCGAAAGAGGTCCTGGGGCCCAACCATTTTGCATACGTTTTATGTAATTCTTAACAAAATAATGCGTTTCATGCTCAATGTACACACCATTCTGAATAAAGACTTGCAGACTGCAGATTTGTGGTTTGACTGTACGGCGGTGCAGCCTTGTCGTATTATGCGCCATCACATCTGTATGTTTTTGTAAGGGAAGACCATGCAACTACAACAAAGTTGTTGTGTGATACGCATTGTGTTGTGCTACACGTACAAGGTTAACGTTTAAAGTGTATCACCAGCTCAGCAACTAGTTTGTGAGTGATTATAGTATTGATATTAGTCATTAGGATCTTAATACGGTCGTACCTCGGAAGTTGAACAGAATCGTTCTGGTAGTCCATTCGACTTCCAAAAAGTTTGGAATCTAAGGTTCAGTTTCCGATTGGCTGCAGGAAGCGCCTGCAGCCAATCAGAAACTGAGTTGGATGTTTGGGTTCCAAAGAATGTTTGCAAACCGGAACACTCACTTCCAGGTTTGAGGCGTTCAGGAGCCAAAATGTTTGACTCACAAGGAGTTCAGGATCCAAGGTACGACTGTACTGGGGAAGGGGGTTGGCAAAATATTTCTCTCCGATTCCACTCTCAGCAGCCCTTTTCCGGAGCCCAAAGTGCCCTTGGGGAGTTCTGTGTCAAAAGCCACCCTCTAATTCCTCCAGAGTTTTCTTCCTCTGTGAAAGAGGCTTCTTTTTCTTCCTCTCTCCTCCCTGCCCCCGTGAGCCCTGTAGAATATGCAGCTCCATCATCTCGTCCTTCCCCCGTCACATGGTATTTTCAGTATGATTTTTCCCTCTATCTCAAATTGCAGAAAGACCGTCGCATTGAGGCTAGGGTACTTCTCCCCATATGTGCCAGCCCGTACACTTAGCAGTGCAGGAACCTCCAGGCCACAGGCCAAGTTTGGCCGGCAAAGGTCCTAGTTTTGATGCGCATGGCGAATCTCCCCAAAGCACATACCCTCCACAGCTGAGATTGTGTGTGACATCAGGAGTGGGCAAAAGTGAGGTCCCGATTCTTCCTCGGTAAGCAGGGCTCGCTGTCAGGACCTCGCTTGAGCAGTTGAGGGCATTTGCTTCCTCTGTTGAGTCAAATCCCTTCTTTCAGGCCAGCTTCAAAGGGGCTTGCTGTAGCATCAATCAGTGGTTAAACCCTGCAGGATAGCTCAGTTGGTAGAGCATGAGACACTTAATCCCAAGGTTGTGGGTTCAAGCCCCATGTTGGGTGAAAGATTCCTGCATTGCAGGGAGTTGGGCTAGATCAGCAGTTCTCAACCTGTGGGTCCCCAGATGTTGTTGGACTACAACTCCCATCATCCCTGAGCTCTGGCCTTGCTAGATAGGGGTGATGGGAGTTGTAGTTCAACAACATCTGGGGACCCACAGGTTGAGAAAGGCTGGGCTAGATGATCCTTGTGGTCCCTTCCAACTCTAAAATGTGCCCTACTTGCACAGCTGCAGGCAGGTTGTGGTCTGGAAATCCAGTAGAGGCTACAGGTCCAGCAGGTGGGGGGAGACGGAGGTCCCTCAGGCAGCAGCTAAATGTGCCAGTGAGCCATAATTTTGCAAGCAGATGTTTTGTTCTTCCAGGAGGTATTGACCCGCTTATCCGAGGCCTCTTGGGTAAGCCAGCCAAACTGGTGAGGCCGGACCAGTTGGTGGTGGATGCTCTCAGGGACAAACTCTTTGAACAGATCAGGAATGGCAGTGGACTGGATTTGCCCTCCCTCAACATGCAGCGAGGCCGAGATCACGGCCTCCCAGGTAAGGCAAGCAGAGCGTGCACAGATGTTGGAGACTGTTGCTCAAGGACCAGCCGGTGCAGAGAAATGTCTGAAAGACTCATCGGCCAGCCTCTTGAGAAACTCTCAGGAGATGGGTATGGGAGGCCAGTGAAGACAG
This sequence comes from Podarcis liolepis, assembly GCF_965112155.1. NCBI lineage: Eukaryota > Metazoa > Chordata > Lepidosauria > Squamata > Lacertidae > Podarcis > Podarcis liolepis. The sequence goes on along the minus strand of NC_139567.1, from coordinate 30,250,451 downwards.
AGAGACTCTGCACCAAAGAACCTAGGAAGAGCCTGCAGGATCAGAGCAATGGCCCATCTTGTCCAGCATCCTGTGGCCCTGATGGTTGGTTGACAGATGGGAAGCCCACAAGCAGGAGCTGAGCAGAACAGCCCTCTCTTCACATCCCAACAGCCTTCTTGTGGGATATAACCAACGTGTTTAACTCTAATTAATGCATGAAGGGGTTAAGACCATAGAGTAAGCTGTCCTGTCAGGCTTAGCTAGGTCACACACCCCACCTTGGGAGGAAGCGCTATGGAACTCTTTGTTCCCCTCTTTCCACAATAGCTATGCTCTGTCTCCACCATCAGAAGCAGGATGCCTCTGAAAATCAGTTGCTGGAAAACACAGGTGGGGAGGGTTGTTGCTGTCGTGCTCCCATTCCCTAGCAAAAGTAAACTTCCTGGCAGACTGTATGCCAGGAAAGGGGTCCCACCCCTTGGGTTGGCTGCATTACAACAACAACGCCCCTCTAAAACCCCACTCCGCTCTTCTTTGCCTGTGCTAGAGTGCCTCTTTTGCACGTCAGATGCCTTGAAATGAACCCAGCATTTGATATTGGTGCTTGTCCTTCAGGTTACAATGCTTGGCGGCAATTCTGCGGCCTTTCCCAACCCCAGAATGAGAACGAACTCACTGCCGTCATCCAGAACCGCAATGTGGCCAAGAAGTTTATGAGCCTTTACAAGACCCCCAACAACATTGACCTCTGGGTTGGGGGTGTGGCAGAGCCTTTGGTCCGGAATGGCAGAGTTGGTCCTACCTTCGCGTGCATCATCGGAGACCAGTTTCGAAGGACTCGGACCGGTGACAGGTGAGCAGGCAGAGGAAGCCCAGAACCTCTGTGATTTTCTCTTTCAATCGACTGGTCTTCCTAAGTAGCTTACGTACACCCGTCACTTTCCTTCTAAATTAAGCAGAAGCCATTTCATCACAAAGGCAAGCAAATTACAGCCCATAAACTGGTGGTAAGCCCAGCAGGAGATGGTTATTTTGTTTTACTTTTCATTTATTTTCATAAAATCTATACAAAATTTTAAAAAACCACCCCTCAAAGTGGTTTACAAAAAAGAGAAAAAAATTAAAAACCATTATTTAAAGCATATGAAAGATAAAATCAGCAATAAGAGAAAAATAGATTAAAATATACTGCAACATTCTACATGTCTGTGTAGGCTTGTGTGCACAAAAATGTTTTTTAGAAAATTTTGTTTATTTTCTTGTTACAAAATTGTACACACATAAATGTGTACACATGTGTAAACATGACACGACTATCAAAAATAGGGTCGTGGCAGGGGTGTGTGTGTGTGTGTGTGTGTGTAAAATACTAAACATATTATTTTACAGTACCTAATCATGAGGTAATTACAGTAATCTATAATAAATACCTTCCAAAGCTTTTACAAATTTTGGGCCAGATCCAAATTTCTTAACTACTTCCATTAAATAATTTGGTTCTATGCAATCAAATGCTTTAAAAATATCAAGTGTGAAGCTTGCTAAAGTGGATGATGTTTTCCTGCTGAAAGGAAAAATGTTTTTTAAAAAATCCTTATTGAATCAGTAATTCTTCACCCTCGAACAAACCCAGATTGGACTGGGTGTGTAGAAATGTCAATAAACGTTTTAAATCTATGAACCAGAAGGACTGGAGAGGTTTTATAATCTAGATTTAACAAGGAGATTGGTCAGTATGACTCAGCATTGGTAGTGCCCAGTGAAATCTGATCCCCGCTTCTAGATGGGCCCCTTTTGGCCTGATCCAGCAGGCTCTCCTTTTGCTTTCATGGTGCCAGGTGCTAGGGCACTGACCCCTTTTCTCTTTCCCCTCAGATTCTATTATGAGAATCCCGGCGTCTTCACCCCATCGCAGCTCCAGGCCCTCAAACGAGTCTCACTGGCTCACATAATCTGTGAAAACACCAACATCCGGGAGGTGCCACGCAATGTCTTCCGGGCCAACAGCTACCCCCAGGATTTTGTACGCTGCAGCACCGTCCCAAGGCTCAGCCTCTTTGCCTGGAAGTGCACTTGTGATTGTGAGTCTGTCAATGGAGAGGGATATGTGGCAGGGAGTCCCACAGGCTCCCACTGCAACTAAATGCTTGCTGGATTTGACCACGGGAGCCTTGGTCCTCCGCCTTCCACTTCCTCATTTTCCAAATGCTTGGAGTTTACAGGGGCATAACTTACCATCATGATCACCAGTGCTTTTTTTCTGGTGGTACTCAATGGTACACAGAACCGGTATCTCTATCTATCTGTCATCTATCTATCTAAAATAAAGGGTCAAAAGCCAGTGTCAGTTTCCCCTTCCCCTCCAGTAGCTTCCGATAAGAAGTAATGAGCCTTTGTCAGGTTTATAGTCTGTTGTATTTACAACAACATACTGAGAGCAACATCAGGCCGCCCTCCCCACGGATGGCAGTTGCTCACTCTGAGTCCTATCCCCTTCCACAGCAAGAAGCGCACCACTGGCCACCTGTCCCTCCCCTGAGCTTCCGTTGTTCCTGGAACCTTTCAGTCCTCCAAGTTCTAGAGGAGGGAGGGACTTCCCCGCCACTCTTGATTTAAGAATCTCCCAAAGGCTCCCTCCCTCCTGGTTGCCTAGCTACTATCTCAAAACTGTCCAGCTCTTCCCCTGGCTGAGCAGCCTCTGAATCTGCTGGTCTCTCTGCTTCTGGGAACGTGTAAGGTGGGGGGGGGAATCCTCCTCCTCCTCCTCTGTCAGAGGCTGCTCTGTCTGTGCCTGCATTCCTTCAGCTTCGGAGTCAAGCCAGTCTCTGACATCTGATTCAGACCAGCCCCTGACAGCCAGGGCAAAGAAGTGCATCTTCAGCATCTCTCTGGGGAGGGAGCGCTTTTGATCCTCTTTCTCCCCTTCTTCTCTTAGCTGCAGATGGCTCTTGTTGAGGACGGAGCTCCTGTGGATCTAGACCTGGGACCTGCATCCCTAAGAAAGAAGAAAGGCCTTCGCTTGGCTGCATTTGGATTCCTGCCCCTGTTCACGTCCCACCTGCTGTTTTGGAAATACGCATGGGCAGGGGGAGTCCTACCCAACCTTGCTTTTCGCGACAAAGATCCAGAATAAAGCAGTTGCTGTGTGATAGATCCATTTGTTTCCACCTCAACAAGACATGCACGATGTTGCTAAATTACAGCTACCTGGGTGGTTGAAATGGCTCAAAATAAGTTGGGATTACAGTTATGATGGCATGAGGCTGTTTTCTGTCTTCAGAAAGAAAACTCTCTGTATAGACACTTTTTCAAAACAAAAAATGTATTGGGGGCAGCAGATACAGACACCCCTAAATGGTCAGTGGCTGAAACTTGAGGGCGGGGAGGTTACTACCAAATGGGTTGACACTATGCTCAAAGGACAATTGTTGCAGGTCTGCTGCGCAGGGATGGCCACCGACTTAGATGGCTTTCAAAGATGATGGAACCAATTCATGGAGGAGGAGAAGCTTCTTGATGGCTACTGGGCATGATGGCTCTGCTCTGCCTCCACAATTGGAGGAAGCAATGCTTCTGAATAGCAGTTCCTGGAAACTGCAGGAGGGGAGAATTGCTTTAGTGCTAGGGTTCTGCTTGTGGGGTTTCTGAGCGCATCTGGTTGGCCACTGGGAGAACAGGATCCTAGGCTATTTATTTTATTCACTGAGTTTGTGAGTCGCTTTCTCTTGTCTAGGGCAACCCAAAGCAAATTGAAAGCAGCCAACCAGACAGAACAAAATGAAAACAAAAACCCACATACTGTAGATACATTGAAACCAAAAGGAAAAAAGAAATACGTTGAAAATATCTAACCCACTTCTAAAAGGCCACAGAGAGTTAAAGGCCAAAGGCCTGTTTATAGAGGAAAGCTATTGCCTGACAACAACCTAAAGATGTATAATGATTTCGCCAGGCAAGCCTCCTTGAGGAGAACAAACCTGACGGACTAGATGAGCCATTGGCCTGATCCAGCAGGCTCTTGTTGTGTTCTTATGGGTCTGGAGCCATTAGCAGCTTCCTGTGTCTCTTTGTTCAGAAAGCACAGCAGTAGAGGATTGTACATTAAGGCAAGTGGGGCACTGCCCCACCACCTCGGTCTCCCCTTGGCCAACACCCCCACCCCCATCTGCCTGCCTTCTTACAACCAGCCCAGAAGGTGCCCCTGACTATCATCTGATTAGTCTCAGTGTTGCCTTCATAGAACTTAGCAGAGAGTAGGAAGATGAAGATAAGCCTAGAATTAGTCAGCTCGCCTGCCATTGGCTCTGGCGCCACCTACTGTTGGGCTCCCTGCCTTCCGCCCAAGGGGCACCAGTCACCCTGGAGACACAGATTACAGTTTCATGTATTTATCTGGGATTTTTTTTTATTAGTATTGATCAGATAAGTCTCACAACTCCATCATTAAAAAATAAATACGCCTCCCGGTTAGTGCCTATACAATCACTGAAATGAAATCAGAATATGTGTTGCACATAGCTTTCGAAATCCAGCTATGTGACAATATGGAAAGGAAAGAGAAAAGAGCAAATTTTAAAGTCGGATGAACGGCTCATTCCATCAGAAAATATACAGCAGGGCAATACTTCACTAGGCCAAACAACAATGTTGCAAAAGGGCGCGCAAGCGTTCAGATTCTGAGTTCTGCCTAGTCAAGAACTCTAAAGAACAAAAAAAACCCACCTTGCTATTTTGTGACATTTTGCTTAATTAAAATATCTGGCTGGTTGTGCTGTTTTCAAATCCCAAGGGCAGATATGAGTGTCACAAATCCTTGGCTGGTCATTGCTGGATTTAGCCCCAATCTACCCCAAATAGCCACCTCAAACTGACCTTCCTTCATCCCAGAGCCCAAACCACCTTCCCAGAATGTCAGGAAATATGAATGGCAGAGATGAATCCCAGATTTTGGCCCAGAGATGGCAAAGAGGCATTTTGAGAGTTTGTGGCAGTGGACTACAAAGGTCCTTCACTACAGCTTTTTAAACAGAGGTTGGATGGTCATCTGCCAGGGGTGCTTCAGCTGTTATTCCAACATTGCAAGGGTTTGGACTGGATGAACCTTGGAGTCCCTGCCAACTGAACAATGCTATGATTCACTATCTACAGGATCTGAACTCCAACCCAACTGGGAGTCTCGCTCAGGAGACAGGTCAGTTTTCATCACTCTGTGACCTGAAGAAGGTCACTATGCATTCTGGAGTGGTTGTGATACCCGTAGGGCTGAGTCCCAGCTCACATTAACTTTCTGGCATTCTGGCAGGTTTGCAATGTCTCAACCCATCCCCCCCAAAAAAACTTCCCCTTGTTGCTGCCAGTCTATTCTTTCCAAGCAGACAAATCCAGTCCTCCAATTTTGCGGCATTTCACGAAATCGCTCGGGTAGTGGTTCATCTTGAAAACATCGTGGGGCACCTCCTGGATGTGGGTGTTGTCACAAATGATGCGGGAGAGCGAGGCGCCGCTCAGAACCCGCCGCTGCCAGGGGGTGAACACCCCGGGATTCTCCCACCAGAATCTGCAACAAGCAAGGAGGAAAGGGCAGAGGAAGTGGTTGGTTGACATTTGTCCTGGGACGTCAAACCCCGTCTAATTGGCAACAAGAGTTGTATTCTAACGTGAGCAATGCTAGAAGACAGTTTCATTTGAGCGAACGCTTCCGGGTTTTATCCTTTAAACCAGCAGCTCCCAAACTTTTGGGGGCTACTTCCTGCTTTATTCCACAAGCTCACCCCCCAGCGCCCCCTACCCTATAAAAATCGTTATTCATAATACAGTCATACCTCGGATTGAATGCACTTCGGGTTGAGTGCGTTTGAGTTGCGCTCCGCGGCAACCCAGAAGTAACAGAATGTGTTACCTCCGGGTTTTGCCCCTTGCGCATGCACAGACGCTCAAAATTAGGTCACGCGCATGCGCAGAAGCGGCAAAAAGCACGTGCCGTTGCTAGTTACGTTTGCTTCTAGATACGAACGGATCCCGTTCGTATCTAGAGGTACCACTGTAGTGGTTTGTGTGCCCCACTATAAATAAGATAATAACACAATGAAGTTCAAAACAGTAACAATTAATTGCACATTTACTTAAAATCCAGTTAAAACTATTGAGTTCAATTCATTCAACAAAACTGACCAACTTGAACCAGTGATACCAGCTTTTCCAAATCGGTTAGTTATTTGCACTTCCAATGCCCTCCTGCCGCCCCCTTGCTTCTTAGGGAATCCCGCCACCCTGCAGGGGGTGGTACTGCTCGCTTTGGGAACCACTGGTTTAAATCACAGGTGGACAGTCCTCAGCCAACAGGCCAGATGTGCACCTCTAGACCAGTGTTTCCCAACCACTGTTCCGTGGCACACTAGTGTGCCGCGATATGTTGCCTGGTGTGCCGCGGGAAAAATTAAAAAATTCGAAAGATTTTTTTTTTAAGTCAAATTTTCGATTGGGGCGCCGTCACTAGATGACCCCTGGGGTTCCCTCCCTCCCTCCCGCTCTGCGCCTACCTCCTCCTCCGGGGAGGCCCTTCCTGGCTCTCGGCCAAGGCTTGGCGGCTGCCACTCACTCACTCGCTCGCCCACCCGTCCCTCCATCCCTGCACCCGGCCTCTCCCCCTCCGTCCCCGGTGCGGGGGCTGCCAGGATCCGTAGTCCCCTCGCCCTTGGGCTCCGCGCCCGCGCGGGGTGCGCAAACTACGTTTCCCAGCGTGGCCTGGCGGGCCGGGCGTTTTGTTTGAAGCGCTCTTCTCCCGGCCATGGAATGAGCGCGGCGGCGGCGGCCGGGCGGGCAGGGGCTCTTCCGCACAGACCCCGCGCAGCCTGCCTGCGCCCCCGCGGAGATCGGGCGGCAGGATGGAGCCTGGGGATCCCCGCGGAGGCGGAGTGGCGGAGGCGGAGGCTGCCCCCCAGGTAGGGCTGCGTCAGGGGTGTGTGTTTATTTTTGCAATGCTGCATCCGCGCCGGAGGGGACGCATCGGACCGCGGGGAGACCCCTTGGCGGGCGTGCAAGGCAATGCATGCGTGCAGGCGTTGCATGGAGTGCAGTGCAATGCAATGGCAACGCGGCGCCCTGCATGCATGCATGCAACTTCCACCGGTGCTCCGGACTTGGCAGGTGAGGGGGGTCCCCAGTGGGTGGCAGAGAGAGCCAGGAGGGTGAAGGGGAGCCGGGGGGGAGCAGCGCTGCTCCCCGAGCCGAGCCCGGGGGGAAACTTCGGCGTCGTTGCGCCGGGTGTTGGAAGCGGAGGCTGGCGGGGGCCCCTCACCTGCAAAACCTGGTCGCCTCTCATATATTTCGTGCATTGCATTCATCGCCCGCTTTCTCCTCCAAGGAGCTCCCGGGGGCGCGCGTGGTTCTCCCCGTGTTATCCTCGCAACAACAGCCCTGCGAGGTGGGTCAGGCGAGTGGCCCAAGGGAGCACCCAGGGATTGTCCTGGCCAGGTGGGGTGATTTGAACCCTGCTCTCTGCCCGGTCTTCGTCCTCATTTAGCCCCCACATGTGCATGACTGTGCATGACTGAGGTTTTCCCCCCTCGTCTTGGCTATGGTGTGAGTCTGTGCTGTTAATTAATGGGGTTCTGCCTTCGGAGAAGATGAGCCAGCCCTCAAGGAGGTGATTATGTAATTTGCTAGCAATTCATGTCCCTCCCGGCGTGATGCTGCGCGCTGACGTCACGGGGCTGTAATGGTGGTGTGCCTCGAGATTTTTTTCATGAAACAAGTGTGCCTTTGCCCAAAAAAGGTTGGGAAACACTGCTCTAGACCTCTCTCTCTGGCTCTCAGGGTGCTCCCAGGTCATGCCCCGCTTTACATCTCCCTGGAGGGATTTTAACTGACTGGGTCTCATCCTCAAACTCTGAGAATGCCTGGATTGTTTGCCTGGCTGGAGGATGGAGATGAGCACATGCAGAAGCCTCTGGGTTTTGCATGGCTGCGGCGTAGCCTACTGTACAAAGGTTAAATTCACACCCACTGTCTCCAACCACTTTTGCCTCTGGCCTTATTTAGCACTGGTATGTACCCCACACCACTCTGAGGTTGGCAAGGAAGAAATGTGACTCTCACCCCTTGAAATCTTTCCATGCACCTGCCACGTTTTTTGACTTCTGGTATTTTTAACTGTTTTCACTAACATTATCTGAGATCCCAAGAAGAGCCCAAAGGCCCCATTGTCTCACACCTAGTTTCCTGCAGCAGCCAGTCAGATGCTTAGAGCATCCTTTGCCATCTTGGTGCCCTCCTGATGCTGCTGGACTCCAACTCCCATCAGCCCCAGCCAGGGTGGCTGTACGATGCTGGGGCTGATGGGAGCATTGCTACCAGTAGCAAACACTGAAGTAGATAGGTCTTATCAATCCTAAGGAGGAACAGAATTGGGGGTTTTCTGGGGATCAATAGAGGGCCCTTGTCAAGTACCAACAATGCCAGCACTCCTAGAATGAAACAATGAACAGGGTGATGATACAATGACTTCTGCAATCAACACAGGATAATATCACCAAGGCAACTATCTGTAAACAAACAATAAACACCCATAAAAATGGCAAAAGCAGCTTCTTTCCCTAAATATTTTTTATCTTGAACAATAGCGAACTGTTAGGCTTTGGGGAATTCTATCCCTACCATGGTGGCAGCAAGAAGCAGAGAAAAACAAAGAAGAGTTCTTACTAATTTGTTTACTCGTCACAGTGAGAGACAAAGGAATGCAGTCTATCTCCTGTTAATGGCGTTGCTCCAACTGAACTCCTCCCTGCTCCCTTCCTAACAACAGCACTTCCGCTTACGGTGCCCCCCAGGGGCTAATTGTCTTTGAGACCTTTGCTCTTGCAATGAATGGCATGTTCTGGGAGAAGGGGGCCCAGAAATGCTGTCCAGTGATAACGTGTCAGCTGGCTGCTCTGTCTCCCCCTTCTCTTCTCCCAACACCTCCCAACTCTTCTGTTCGCCTGTCTCTGAGCTGTGACCTTCCTCAAACCACTGCTGTAATTCAATACTGCCTTCCTCTTCTCTGGAAGCTTCGGGAGAAGGGGGGGGGTGGTCCCCACCATTCCTTCTCAGTCTTGTCCCCCTCAGTTTGGCCCTGAAACAAATACAGTGAATAAAAACCTCACCTGTACTATATCAATGGTTCAGTGCTCCTGTCTTCTCTTTCCAAAATAGCTTTTATCTTGAAGAATAACAAATACAGGAATAAAGACTAAACCAGGTTTAACAAATTGAAGACATTGTCCTCTTTCTATGCTCCTCCTGATGGAAACATGCAGATGGGGATAGATATATCCCTTCTTTAAGTCATTTACATACTGTCTTCTCTTGTATATTATTTACTACAAAGCTTGATGACTAGGCTCTTTAGCAACGAAACGTCAGATTACTGGAATGACAGCCAAGCACTGAACCACTGGTATATCACAAGTGAGCTCTTTATTTACTGTGTTTGCTATTGTTCAAGATAGAAACTATTTAGGAAAGGAACTACTTTTACCATTTTTATGGACATTTATTGTTTGTTTACAGATAGTTGCCTTGGTGATATTATCTTGTGTCGATTGCAGCACTCCTAGAATGGCACACTGCGCCCTGCAAGAAAATGGCCACCATCCTCCTTGCTCCTCGCAGATCCCCTTCCCTAAAAAGGGAACCTGGGTTCTAATTACGCCCCAAGCTCTGTCACAAAGCTGTCACAAAGAGAAATGAGATCCTTAGAGGGCAAGTAGCTCACCTGTCTCCGTCCCGGGTTTTCCGAAACTGGGTCCCGATGAGGCACGCCAGGAGGGGCCCGACCCTCCCATAGGGGACGAAGGGCTCAGCCAGGGCCCCGATCCAGATGTCAATGTTCTCTGGTGTCCCGTAAAGGTCTATGAACTTCTTTGCCAGCTGGGAATTGCCCATTACGGCAGCGAGCTCAGTCTCATCGCTGGGCGCTGATAGGCCGCAGAACCGCCTCCAGGCATTGTACCCTGGTGGAAGCAGGGAAGGGTTGTTAGTCTGGCTGGAGGATGGATTAATGGGAAGCAGAGCAGCCTAGTGCCACGGGAGTAAGAGGAGACTGGGGTAAAGAAGGGGGGATTTCAGAAGAATTGCCTTCCTTAGGAACATGGGCCTTCCAAAAAATCAGACCCATGCTTCATTCAGCTCATTATTGTCTGCACTGACTATTGAGCAGGGAGAGGATGGGGACTGGGAGCGAATCACGCTGTGTCACACCCCACACCGGTTTCCTCTCAGCTGCTTAGCCACCTCCTTGCCTCAGGCAGGGCCTTTGCCAGCCAGCCTGCCCTCCTCCTCAACTACTGCCACCAGACAAATAACTGAAGGAGAAACAGCTTTCCAGCAGCCTCTGTTCCAGTTTCAAGCAGGAGGAGGGCTGCTTCTCTTCACAAAACAAAACGGCAGTGGCATCTCTGCAAGGACCATCCTGAGATTGGACCTCCAGTCCTGAGCCACCTGTTGAGGACCAGTGCACTGTTGTAATGGAAAGGTGGTCAAACGTTCTTCCACAGTACTGACAGTATTGCTACAAGGATGTATTTGTGACTGACCACAGTGTGGCACAGTGCAACCCACTGAAGGGAACCAATTTTTTACATCAAATGGTATGGTGATTGTTCTGAAGCTAGAATGCATTTATCAAGCATCTGCCTTAGAATCGTTCAACAAAAGTGTATAAATTGCTGAGATCACTAATACAAATGAACTGTATTTGGAGATTGAGGATTTCCCCAGATTGTATAATACATTTGCAATGGAAATGCACTTCATATTAATGGGGGATTTTAAACACTTCAAGACATTATTTCTTCAAATGTGCTTAAGGATTTGGACATCTTAGGCTATCCCCCCCCCATCTGCTCAACTTGCAGCCTACTCAACTCCTTTTTAAAAAACTATTTTTTAAATTAGCTTTTCAAATTTCACAAATTCTTTTAAACAAACATCAGAACATTTATTTCATATCCGCTGACTTCCCATCCACCCTTCCATTATGTTCTTTTCTTTCTTTATAAAGCTGGTATATTGCTTATATTTTACCCATTATATACTGTATTTTTCCGTGTATAACATGACCCCATGTATAAGACAACCCCTATTTTTTGGAGCCCTCAACAGTTGGTGAGCTTCTTTTCTAAGTTTGCTGAGCTGTTGAGCAGCTTTTCGACGATCCTCCATTCTGGCTGACAGAACTGGTGCAGTAATACACCACATACTGACACTCACCAAATACTCTTCCTAAGCTGGGAAGAGTGAGTAAACAGCCTCCTCTCCAACATCTCCCTGCTCCTGCTGCAGCACCAGCCCTCTCTTGCTCAGCATATTAACCCGTGTATAAGACGACCCTCAATTTATCATTAAAAATTTTCAGAAAAAAGGTCGTCTTACATATGGAAAAATACAGTATGTTGATTATAAATGATTAAACTACCACTTCTTATCTGCTGCTGTACTTCAAATCCTGCATACATTTTAACATAACTGTGATGGGATGATGAGCTGCTTGTGCGTAAAATGCAAGTCCCTCAGAGTTTGATCAGGTTTTCAAACCTCTGCCTGTGACGGAGCCCCTCCGGCATGGCTGCGTCAATCGCTAGTAGAATCCGAAAGTGGTTGTTTTCGGAAACGTTTCCAACATAAGAGCTCTTTCACGGAAACACGTCTTCTGGACTCTCTGCGTGACAGTTTCCGGCGAGGAGTGGGTGTCCCTATAGGAGGTCCTGAAACCTCTCCACTGTTTTCGCTGGAAACGTCTCTGAGCCATCCCTCCGACTCACTTTCCCTGGAAGTTCCTGCTCGCCCCCTACTGGTTCCCTCTTCAGCTGCTACGTCTCTTTCAACCTCAGGGAGCCTTTGCACCTCCTGTCCTTCCGATGGCAGTTCCCTGACATCCACCTCCCCTCCAGGGCCCCCTTCACCCCCTCCCGTCTCCTCCCCTCCGGGCTGGGAGGAAGTAAAACCCCTGAAAGAACCTTCATCATCGTCCGAAGTTTCGAACACTTCCCTCCACCTGCTACTGTCCCTCGTCTCTCGATACTCCTCGTCATCGGAGTCTATTCCCTCTTCCAAATCCGACTCCGCGAATCCTTCCATTTCCTGTTCCTCGTCGGTGGTGCCAAAGTACTCCCTCCTAAACCTTTCTACCGGCTGTGGTTTCCTAGGGAATCTTCGGTGGAACGTTTCTGTTAAAACCTCGTCATTGACCTCCCCTGCAGTCACCCAGGTGTTTTCCGACTCCGGTTCCCCTTCCCACGCCACCAAATACTCTACCTGATTTCCCTTCCACCTGGAATCGAGAATTTCCGCTACATGGTTGCTGCGTTCCCTTTCTTCCAAGGCTGGTCCCCTGGCGTGCTCCCCTGCACTCCCCCCCCCTGTATGGTGACAGTAACGACCTGTGGAACACTGGGTGCAATTTCATGTGGTTGGGTAACCGGAGTTTGAAAGCCACTGGGTTGACCTGCTGAATGACCTCAAAGGGTCCCAATCTTTTGGGCCTCAATTTCTTACAGCCCCCTTTGAACGGCAACCCTTGGGTTGACAGCCACACCTGATCGCCCACCCTTATGGTTTCACCTTCCCTCCTGTTCTTGTCTGCCTGCTTCTTATATTGTGCCTTGGCCCTTTCTAAGTTGAGCTGGAGCTGCTGATGGATCGCTTCCATCTCTTCTACAAAATGCTCGGCCGCTGGGACGCTCCATCTCTCCCCTCCCTCCCCTGGAAAAGCCCTGGGGTGACACCCGTAATTAGCCAAAAAGGGGCTCATCCCTGTGGACACATTCTCCGCATTATTGTAGGCAAATTCTGCCAGCGCCAACTTTTCGGCCCAATCGTTCTCTCTGTCATTGACATAACACCTCAGATATTGTTGGAGTATGCCATTTGCTCTTTCCGCCTGCCCGTTGGTTTCTGGGTGCCGGGCAGTCGAAAAATTGACTTCCACATGCAGCAAGCTCATGAGCTTCCTCCAGAACCTGGAAGTAAATTGTTTGCCGCGGTCTGAGATCACCCTCAAGGGGGCGCCGTGCAACCTAAAGATGTGTTCTACAAACAACTTCGCTGTTTCTTCCGCTGTGACTGCATGTGAGCATGCCACAAAGTGGCACATCTTAGTTAACAGGTCTACTACTACCATGATGGCTGTTTTCCCCTTGGATTTCGGCAGATCCGTCATAAAATCTATTGATACCGCTTCCCAAGGCCGTTCTGGTGTGGGTAATGGTTCTAATAACCCTGCCGGTGCCCTTCTTTCCCCTTTGGCTCGCTGACATTGGTCACACCCTCTTACATACTCCTTTACATCTTCTCTCACCTTGGGCCACCAAAATTCCCGGGTCACCAACCACATGGTCTTGTGTTGCCCAAAATGTCCCGCCGTGGGGCTATCGTGCAACTGCTTGAGTATTCTTCCCCTCAATTCACCTTCGGGTATATACAGTGCCCCTTTGTAATACAATGCCCCATTTCTTTCCTCAAAACCTCCGGGGCTCTCGCCCTCCCCCCTGAGACCTCTGAGCTTATCCTGGGCATATTCATCATTTTCCGTTTCCTGTACCAGTTCACGTTGCCCCACCATCACCGCCCCACACACCCAGCAGTCCTCAGGGATGACATGTCTCTCTTCGATTGCCCCCTCCCCCTCCAAATACTCTGGTTTGCGTGAGAGGGCATCCGCCCTGACGCTTTCTGGGCCTGGCACATAACAAATTTCAAAGTGGAATTTGGAAAATTCCTGGGCCCATCTGACTTGTCGTTGGTTGAGTACTCGAGCTGTTCTCCAATACTCTAAATTCTTGTGGTCGGTGCACACTTGCACCTTGTGTTGTGCCCCAATCAATAAATGTCTCCACCTCCGGAACGCTTCGTGGATGGCGAGTAGTTCCCTGTCATACACCGTGTAGTTCCTCTCGGATTTATTCAGCTTCCTCGAGAAGAAGGCACAAGGTCTCCACTCCAACGTACTCCTCCCCGGTTGAAGAAGTACTGCTCCGATAGCCCGGTCGGACGCATCGGTTTCCACTCTCATGGGTTTTCGTAAGTCCACATGCAGAAGTTGTTCTTCCGAGGCGAAAGCCCTTTTTAGTTCTTCAAATGCTCGCTCCGCCTCCGCCGTCCAAACAAATTTCTTCTTGCTGCTGAGGCAGTCGGTGATGGGCGCCGTCAAATGTGCAAAGTTCTTGATGAACTTCCTATAAAAGTTCCCAAACCCCAGGAATCTTTGCACATCCTTCTTGGTCTTCGGTGTCTTCCATTCCAGTACCGCTTGGACCTTGCCTGGGTCCATGGCCAATCCCTTGTCTGACAAGCGGTACCCCAGGAATTCCACCTCCTTGGTATGAAACTGGCACTTCTCCAGTTTCACCCACAGCTGGTTGGCTTGCAGCTTGCCCAACACTTCTCGAACGTCCTTCACGTGCTGCTCCTCATCCTCCGAATACACCAACACGTCGTCTAAAAAGGCCACACAATTCTTGTAGAGCAAAGGTCCCAGGACGTGGTTCATAAAAGCTTGAAAGCACGCCGAGCCTGCTTGTAGACCGAAGGGCATAACGAGGTATTCAAAGGCCCCCAAAGGGGTGAACATGGTGGTCTTCCATTCATCCCCCTTCCTTATGCGTATCAGATTGTACGCCCCCCGCAGGTCCAGCTTTGTAAGAATTTTCCCCTTCCTCACCCGGGTCAAAAGGTCATCAATTCGGGGCATCGGAAAAGCCAGGGGTTCCGACACGGCATTGAGGGCCCTAAAGTCCACTACCAATCTCGGCTTATCGGTGTTTTTTTTGTCCACAAAAAACCCTGGGCTGGCCCCCACCGCTCGTGACTCTCTGATGAAACCTCGCTTCAGGTTCTTGTCAATGAACTCCCTCAACTCCTGCATCTCCCTGTCAGACATGGCGTACAGCTTGCCCACTGGGAGTTGAGCCCCAGGGAGTAGGTTGATTTGACAGTCAAAGGGTCTATGCGGCGGCAGCTTGTCTGCTTCCCTTTCGCTGAATACGTTGCTCAGATCTGCGTATTGTGGGGGCACTTTCCCTTTATCCATTACTTCCATCCCGGCTAGGGTGACGCCAGCTCCTCCCGGAACCTTCCCCTGCTTGCAGTGTTCTAGGCAATACGCTGACCCAAATGAGACCACCCTCTGATGCCAGCCCACTAGCGGGTCATGTAGCGCCAGCCAGCTCATCCCCAAAATGATGGGCGCTCCTCCCAAGGTGGCCACATTAAATGCTATTGGTTCAGTGTGCCTTGCCACCCTCATTATCATTGGGACAGTCTGTTGGCTAACTTCTCCTCCCAACAGCTCTCTGCCGTCAATCGTGGTCACCTGCAAGGGGTTACTTAAAGGGATGGTCTGTATCTGGTGCTCAGCTGCAAACTCCTTACTCATAAAATTACAGGAGCTGCCTGAATCCAAAAGCGCCTTGACCTGTAGTGGGTGTCCATTTTGCAGCTCTAGTGACACTTCTATCACTAAAGCAGGTCTGGGTGGTTCTGGCGTGGGCACTTTCACTGCTCTTTGGCCTGGCTGCTGTGCCCCAACGGTGGCAGCCAGGCGTTGGCTTTTACTTGCTCCTTGCTTTCTTCCTCCCTCTCCCCAACAGCTCCTGCCATCCCTTGCCATTCCTTTCTTTGTGGGCAGACTCTGGCAAAGTGCCCTGGCTGTTGGCAGAGATAACATTTCTTGGCGCTCTTTCCCTCCTTCTTCCGCCCTTCACTGGGATTTGAAACTGCGCGCGCCCGCGCTGTTCCAACTTCCATCGGCTCTGCCGGCGGGAAAGGTGGCTCTGGAATGTCTGGAATGCGCAGTTCCCTCCAACGTTCTCCTTTCCCTTCCCGCCTTTCCAAAGCCCTCGCTTCCTGGCGCGCTCCTATGGCCAGCGCTGATTTGGTCAGCTGATCCATAGACTCGGCCCTTGGCCCCCGGGACAATTCATCTTTAACGGCCGAAGAAAGCCCCTCTTCGAAAAGCATCTGGATGGGTTCCGCCGATAGGTCCCACCCCAATTTGTGAATCAACATAGTAAACTCAGTCCAGTACTCACGGACAGATCGGCTCCCCTGTTTGCAAGCCATTAACTGCCTTCGCACCACTCCCTGCTCAATGTCGCTGGAAAACATCAGGTCCATGGCACGAAAAAACTTCCTCGTGTCCTTTAGGATCTCATTATTCACTGCCATCAGGGGTCGAACCCAATCCTTCGCCCCCCCTTCGAGATGGCCAATTACAAAAGCCACTCGCGATTCCTCGTCGGGGAAGTCATCATACTGCAGGTTGAGAGCGTATTGCATCTCAGTTCTAAAGGCATGATAGTTTCTGGGATCCCCCCCGAATTTCTGCACCAATCCTGGCACCTTTCTGGCGATCGAGGTGGTTTTCTCCTTTCCCTTTTCTGCATCCTGAGCCCTCCTCTCCTCAAGCCTCGCCGTTTGCATGGCAAGCTGGATCTCCAACGCCCTGTACCTTTCTTCCAGGCTTGGACCTCCTCCAGCTGCTCCTGCTCCTCCGGTTCCGGCTGGGTCGCTCATGATGCCGCTGCTTGCACAAGCTGGCTTTCAGGGACTTTCGGATTGCTGTGATGGGATGATGAGCTGCTTGTGCGTAAAATGCAAGTCCCTCAGAGTTTGATCAGGTTTTCAAACCTCTGCCTGTGACGGAGCCCCTCCGGCATGGCTGCGTCAATCGCTAGTAGAATCCGAAAGTGGTTGTTTTCGGAAACGTTTCCAACATAAGAGCTCTTTCACGGAAACACGTCTTCTGGACTCTCTGCGTGACAGTTTCCGGCGAGGAGTGGGTGTCCCTATAGGAGGTCCTGAAACCTCTCCACTGTTTTCGCTGGAAACGTCTCTGAGCCATCCCTCCGACTCACTTTCCCTGGAAGTTCCTGCTCGCCCCCTACTGGTTCCCTCTTCAGCTGCTACGTCTCTTTCAACCTCAGGGAGCCTTTGCACCTCCTGTCCTTCCGATGGCAGTTCCCTGACAATAACCATGATATATTTTTTTTCAAATATGCTACAAAATACTTCCATTCTTCAATAAAAAAAATTTCATTCTTCATTCTGTTCTTTAATTCTCACAGCTAGTCTAGCCATCTCATAATATTCCATCATCTTCATTCTTCTTTCATTGGGACATCCTCTTCTTTCCATTTGTGTGCTTGGACAATCTTGCCCCCATCATAGCATACATAAACAAATTAAACAATTCCTTCGGTCCAATTATACCTAAAAGAAAGGCCTCAGGTTTCTTGGGAATCACCCAACTCCTATCTCTGTAAAGACATTGCAGTCCTAAGTCTCCTGTTGACTCTCCTCCTCACCAAGCCACCCTGGATCTCTTCACTCACTGTTTAGCACAAGAAACCATGGACAGGGTCAAAAACCTCAGGACAGGCTCTCCTACCTGGCAGGCCATGGTCTCTCCCCCGCTGGAGGTTCAGGGATGCCAGATCAAGGCCGATGAGCTCAAGCTGCTCAAAGAGTCGCTCCTGGAGCTCCTCCACCATCATCTGGTTCTGCTTCATCAGCTTGGCATGGTCAGCCAGGAGGCCACGGATAAGAGGGTCAATGCCACCTGGAAGAGAAAGGTAGTGGTGGCCCTGAAGATGAGGAACACTCAACCCAAGGTTTAGGGTGTCCTTTTATTTTTATTTTTTAATGGAAAGGGGACGGTTTTTCCACCTTCAAAATCGTTGAAAAGCTCTTACCATCAGAAACTAATGTTTCTAATGTTTCGTCGGAATATCCTTTTTGCAATTTGACTCCATTGGTCCCCTCTGGAGCAGCAGAAAACAAGCTTGCTCCATCTTCCATGCCACAACCCTTCAGATATTTGAAGATGGCTATCATATCTCCTCTCAGTCTTCTCTTTTCCAGGCTAAATATACCCAACTCCCTCAACTTGTTCCACATAAGGCTTGGTTTCCAGACCCATCATCATCTTGTCTGCCCTCTTCTGCACACTTTCCAGCTTGGAACAACCTTATATAGAAAGTTCTTCATGACCCCTGTTTGCCCTTACTTTGTTCCCAGGAGATTTCTGTTTCCCAGACGGCCCAAGAACCCCGCAGGACAAGGAACAAAAGCATTACCTTCCATTACGATTCTCCATGAAGCAGAGAAGGTGAGATGAAGGAGGACATTGGAATATGGGACAAGGGGCTTGAAGTTTTGGTCCAGGCGGGGCACAAATGGGGGAACAGAACCGTGTCCAAACCGGAAGGCCAGGGAGAACACGTTTGAGACAGTGGGGTCCTCAGAGTCATTGTAGCCTCTGTACAAAGGCAACTGCTTGTTCATCTCATTGCCCAAAACAAGGGGCAGGTAATCTCTGAAGGTGATCACCTGCAACCAAACCAGGAAAGACGCCACTGTTATTTTTTTGTTTTTTAAAATATGTTTTATTGATTTCAAACTTAAACAACAGTTACAAATTAACAACAATTAAGTAAACCACCCTAGCCTTCCAGAGTGCAAATTGTCCTCTAATGAAGACATAGCTTCTGTCCAGCTTTAAGTTTTCACAAGCATTACTATTTTTATTTATTAAAATTGTATAGAAATGAACACAATGTGTGTGTGTGTGCAAGTGTGTGGCTATGGGTGTTTAGTGGCCACTTTACAAAGTCTGAAGTGAAACAAAGAGAGTCCCTGACCTCTGGGAACTTACACAAGGTCAGGCTAATATGGGACTCATATGAGCAACTGGAGTTACATCTCAGGCATGATTTTTACATATGCAGTACAACCGCATCTTACACACATTTAAGTTGTGCTATTTCAACCCAATGTGGTTGAAGGCAGGCTGGTTGAAATCATCCAAGTTCAATCCCAGCAAGGCAGAGAGCTTTTTGCAATGGGTCTGTTTGTGTTACCTAAAGAGCTTTTAAGCTCTCTGACTCACTTGCTGGGTAAGGCCCGCTTGGCACACAGGATCTGAAAGCACAAGGGATTCTGTCTCTCTCCCCCTCACCCACTAACCATGAGGGGTGTTTGGGAATATGCGATTTTCATGTATATGCAGAAGCCTTGAAACCAAACTTTCACGTTAAGATGCAACTGTTATGTACATCCAGCCCTTTCTTCCAAACAGCTCAGGACCTTGGAGAGTGACTGAGGTGGGGGTTCAGCACCATGGACAGCACTGCTAAGCCCAGGCATCCAAGTTGTCTCAGCAAAGGTCCTGGAGAAGCTGACAGAGTTTTATAGCCTGGCCAGGTAGTCACTGGCTAGAGGCCCTGCCCCCTAAGTGCCTGGAGGTCCTGCCTCCTTGGCAGTTAAAGGGACAGTGCCTTTTTCTACAGCTGTTGGCTTCTTCAAGGTCATGGGGTTTCCAATTCTTCTCAGGGTACTCTTGGTTTCCCAATGAGTTGACTTTTTTGTTATTATCTCCAATATTTACCTTTTAATGCACACTTTAACCCCCCCCCCAAAATATGCATTTTTGTACCCATCACTTGGCTGGAGAACTGCACTGTGAAATTTGGAGAAATGCAAAGAAAAGAATTTGGTTTGAACATTCTTGCAGAAAGTGCAAATTCTGTGAGTTTGTCTCTAAATTAAATTCCTCCCTTGCACCTTCCCTGAAGGCATGAATGAAGTTAGAGTGAAACTCTTTTTTGAATGAAGCTGGAAGGAAGAGCTCATTTGTCACCATACCTGATTCAGTGCCCCAATAATCTTCCGAGCTTCCTGAAAGATCTTTTCCCCATCCCAGTGGGGGTTCAGCGCCTTCAGCTCCCCGGCCAGTCGGTTATGCTCCCGGACAAAGAGGGTGTGGAGAGCTGTCAGCCCCAGATTTTCAGTGACACGTTTATCCCCTGCAAAATTAAAGAAACCGTCCCTCTGATTTCAAGCGGATTAAGCTAGAAAATGAATTAACACTCTTTTATTGCTGTGTGAAGCCACATGGAGACTGGTAGGGCAGAAGGCAGGGAGCCCAACAGCAGGTGGCGCCAAAGCCAATGACAGGCAGAGTCAATAATCAATCCCTCTTCACGGGAAACCCTGGGAATTATAGCTCTGGCAGACGAAGAGGGGTCTCCTAACAACTCTCAGCACCCTTAATAAACTACACTTCCCAGGATCCTTTGGGGGAGGAAATCCATGACTGTTTAAAGTGATATCATAGTGCTTTAAACATATGGTGTGCATTTGGCCTAGCACTTGATGCCCCGATCCATCAAAACATAGGATGTTACCTTATCATTGGTCACCTAGAGTACTACTGTTTACACTGACTGGCAGCTACTGACCATGCCCTGGTGGAAAGACATACCTGCATTGAAACATGGGATGTTGGCAGTTCTGTTTGTGTAGAGGCAGATGCTGTTTGAATTGCTCTCGAAAGGAAGGAGGCCCAAACCAGCGTCTGTGAAGTTCTGGTTCAGCGCCATTAAACCCAGAGAGTTGCTTTGGTTCCGGAGGCTTCTTGCCAAAGGCTCCTCACTCCCATACACCATGCTGGCATCCAGAAAGGACGTGATGGAATTGAGCTGCTCGCGGATGAACGTCGTGGGGTTGCAAACAGGGGTGGTCCGGATGAAAGGCATGCAGATGCCTGGCTTTGTAATCCGCGGGTCTCCAGGTGGAATCTGCAGGAAACAATCCCACAATTCGTTTGTTTTTTATTTATTGCATCTATACCTCCAAGAAGCTCAAGTTAGTAGACATGGTTCTCCCTTCTTCATTAATCCTTACATTAATCCTGTGCAGTAGGTTAGGTGCAGGGACAGTGACTGGCCCAAGTTTTGTTTTGTTTTTTAGATTCCAGAAGACAGAAAGAAAAATAATCACACTCCCAACAAGTTTTTTTTAAAAAAAGAAAATGTTACCACTGATCCAAGTATTGTGGGAGGGTGGTAGGTGATGTTACAGGCATTGGCCAATATGATGGCCAGGGAACTGTTCCTTCCATGCAAACAGTGGCATGTTTCTCCTCCCTCCATGGGCTCTGCTAGATATTTAAAAAAACTCAGCCTAATCAGCCCCCTGGCACAAATCTGCTAGTGGGCAAATGCAGTTTGTGGGCCACTCTTGGAAACACCTGATAAGAATGTGTAAGAGCACAAGAAGAGGCTGCTGGATCAGGCCAAGGGCCCATCTAATCCAGCATCCTGTTCTCACAGTGGCCAACCAGATGCCTCCAAGGGAAGGCCACAAGCAGGATTTGAGCACAGGAACAGCACTCTCCCTTCCTGGGGTTTCTAGCAGCTGGTATACAGAAGCATTAATGTCCCCAACTTTGTAGGCAGAGTATCACCATCAGGGCTAGTCGCCATCAATAGCCCTCCCCCTCCATGAATTTGTGAAATTCTCTTTCAAAGCCATACAATTTGATGGCCGTCACTGTCTCATGTGGGATGGAGTTCCGCAGTTTAACCACCACGCTGCGTGAAGAAGGACTTTTCCCTATCTGTCCCGAACCTTCCAACATTTGTGATGTGCATTTTGCTATGTGTCAAGAGCTACGTGGTAACCCGGATATTTCAGACTGCAGCTCCCATCAGCCAGAATGCCTGTACAATGCTGAGGCTCATGGGACCACAGTCGAGCTGGCTGATGGAAGTTGTAGTCCCACATACCTGGGCGGTGCCATGTTGTCAAAGGCTGCTGGGAGCTAATAGTTCAAAGGGGACAGAGGGCCTGCAAAAGACCTGACTCCACCCCATGCCAGGAAAACACATACACCTGTCTCACCCTAAGAATCTCTTAACACCGAATTTTCCGTTACCTTAATCGGGAAGCAAGGGGGCGCATAGTTGCAGCTGGTGTCGCAGTGGACATCCTGGTTCTGGATGCTGGTTTCAGTCATGGGGGCTAAGTCCATGTCATGGTCGACCCACTGGCCCCAGTGCATGAACGCCAGCGAGCGCTCCTGGTCGTCCGTGATCTTCTCGTTGGGGGTGCCGATGATCTCATTGGATACCTGCCGTACCTATGGTGGAGCACCCAAGGGCCACCGGAGGGAATTATGCAGAGTGTTCAATTTGCATAGCCTCAATGCTAAGTGCTCTGGCTCCAAAAGGGGAAGCCAGAAGAGGAACTGTGAACAATGTGCAAGCAACAACAACACACACATGTGGCAGCACTCTGCCATTCATGCCACTGCCAAGAAGTGCACTAGAGGGTTTGTAGGGCATGTGAATAAGCCTTTTGGGCCATTGTATAGTGGGGATGGAATTCAATTTCTAAAAAACTAGTTACTATTAGAAGCCATGTTGGTAATAGCCCAATACGGGAAAGCATCAAAAATTCCTATTCAATTCCATTACTTTATCTGAATGCCTGGCCAGACATTGATGTGTCGTCTGGGGCAAAACCAAATCAGACATTTTTGACACAGACTGGTCCCCATTTTCTTATTATACAAATAAGGAGAGTTGTACATGCACTCCTTCCATGACTCACTCCTCCTTGTGGTTGGACTATATAAAGGGACCCCTGACCATTAGGTCCAGTCGTGACCGACTCTGGGGTTGCGGCGCTCATCTGGCTTTATTGGCCGAGGGAGCCGGCATACAGCTTCTGGGTCATGGGGCCAGCATGACTAAGCCGCTTCTGGCGAACCAGAGCAGCGCACGGAAACACCGCTTACCTTCCCGCCAGAGTGGTACCTATTTATCTACTTGCACTTTGACGTGCTTTCGAACTGCTAGGTTGGCAGGAGCCAGGGACCGAGCAACGGGAGCTCACCCCGTCGCAGGGATTTGAACTGCCGACCTTTTGATCAGCAAGTCCTAGGCTCTGTGGTTTAACCCACAGCGCCACCCGCGTCCTGATTGGACTATATAGACTGATCTTAAAAGCTGCGTCTCAGTCATTTGTTTTTTGTACGGAATATGCCCTGTGTATGGTTTTTGTTATAATCTGTATGGTTATGTCTTAGTTCGTAGATATGTTTACGATAAATCGATGAAAGCTGTATTTATTTTTAAAAAGTGATTGGTTCAAACTTCAAATTGCCTAGAAGCAGAATATCTCATTTCGGTGAGTGTGCAGGGATTTGCTGTATCAAATGAGAGTAATCGCCTCCTATAGGGGTTGTCCATGTGGTGACAGACACCATGCTGTCCCCCTAGAAACCCCGAATGATTGGTCCACCACCTCAGCCGCCTCTTCGAACCCACCCCCAACACGGCTGTTTCTCTACAATTTGTCCCAGGATCCCCGGATGACTTCTACTGCTCTTACCAGTGGGAGGGGGTGTCCATGATAAAGCTGGCCCTGGATGAGACCCTTGGGAAGAGACACACCATCCTCATACTCTGCTGGGAGCCAGCGGGCATAGCCATGGTTAGACATACCAAAATGAGGGTGCTTCCTAGAGCGGGGGGAGAAGCGCATTAGTTTGGAACTCTGCCCCATGCGTGAAGGCTCTTCTGGAGGCAGGCATGCTTCGAGGGATTAACCTTTGCAAGGTGAGCTGATCCGCACTCCTCAAAATCACATATCAAGAGACATATTTATATGCCTGCTCTGAGAAATGAGGATCTGCATGGGGAGAGTGGGGAGAGAAAAGCTTTTTGCCATCTCTCGTGACCCTAGAAATCATGGACTTCCAATGAATGTTGGGAGATTCAGGACAGATAAAAGAAAATCCTCCAACGGTCATATTTATGGAAGGGCTGTGAGTTCTAGTATTATGAGGGAAGGAGAAAAATCTTTCTTCTGTCTGCTGCCTCCATGCCACGCATGACTTTATGAACTCCTACCATGTCATCTCTTACTTGCCTTTTCTCTAAACTAATAAATCCCAAATACCACAACCTTTTTTCACAGGGAAGCCACTCTATGCCCTTGATCGTTTTGGTGTCCTTTTTCTAATTTTCTAATTTCCTTCAACACCTTCCTTTGGCCCAGGTTCCCAGATGACCTCTCCAGCTCTTACCAGTGGTAAGAGTGGTATTTCCCCTCAGATGAGGGAGAACCTTTGACCTGCCTGCACCCCCACCCCAAATAAAACCCTTCTCCAGCCAGCTCCTCCTTACCGATTGTTGCATTCTCCTGTGATGGTCCGATAAGGGCTGTTTTGTGGGCACCGGACTGGGCGGATCAGATAGTCACAGCCAGTGGCTCTGGTGATCATATCTTTCTGCTGGATGCTTAGCACATCTAAACAAGATATCCGATAAGGGGAAGAAAAGCAATGGCTTTTGTCTTAGAAGCAAATTTCAATGGGAATCTACCTTCAGCGGTCTAACCCACCCCACCCCCTGCACCAAGTTTGAGAGGTAAGGCTGCCCACTTGTCAATCACCTGACATCACAAGGGCATCATTTACTGGCGTGGTTTGAAATCAAGATGCACAAGCAAAGAGTCAGCAGTTTGCAGGCACCGACCATCAGCTGAGCAGCGGTGCCTTCAAACCCCCCTGTTGGCCAGCTTTTACCTGCCTCAGGTAAAGTGGGTGTGGCTTGGCTAAACCTGCCTCGCAGGCTGAAAGTTCACCACCATCCCCACTGTGCTAAAGCTTTTGCCCGGGGATTCACAATACCTGTGATGTTGAACCGACGGTGCCAGACCTTCTGCAGTTTCTGCCTCAGGAGATCCAACGCCGTTTCCATATAACTCGCCGCCCGGATTGCAGTCCTGGTCCCCGCCACCGGTTCCTTTAAATGTCTCAAGAAGTCGGAGGGGGTGAGATGGGGGTTTCTCAAGTTCTCCTTCGCTCTGGAAAGAGAAGCACAGAGGAGATGGCAGCAGGGAGACGGGGGACCTTAGCAGAAAGTGCTCAGAAGTGTCACAGCAAGCCTTCCTAATGGCGAACCTAAGAACCTAAAAGAGCTTTGCTGGATCAGGCCAATAGCCCAACTAGTCTAGCATCCTGTTCCACCCAGAAACCCACTAGAAGGATGCAAGCTCAAGAGCCCCCTCCTCTCTTGTGGTTTCCAGCAACTGGCAAGTTTATGCAGTGACCCTTACTCGCTGACTTGCTGTTGCCGTTTTGCTCCCTTCAGTTTTATTTTTTAAACTACAATGGTACCTCAGTTTTACGAACATAATCCGTTCCCAAAGACCATTTGACTTCTGAAATGTTAAAAAAGTCAACAGCCGACAGCTAGACCTCAGGATCTTGCACTCAGAGGAAACTGTGTGGCACGTTCGACTTCCGAGGCGTGTTCGCAAACCGAAATGTTCGTCAACGGAGAGGTTCGAAAACCAAGGTACCTCTGCATGCTCTTTCTAAAATTCTTTGTTGTTAATGATGCTATGTCAACTCCACCAATATATGAACGGATTGCTTTTAGCTGCAGATTGTGCATGGATAAATACAATGATATTGGGGATCCATTCATAAAAATCATAATGTCTTGTTAATAATTTTATATTTATTGGATTAATTGTATGTAAAGGTAAAGGGGACCCCTGACCATTAGGTCCAGTCGTGACCAACTCTGGGGTTGCGGCGCTCACCTCGCTTTATTGGCCAAGGGAGCCGGTGTACAGCTTCTGGGTCATGTGGCCAGCATGACTAAGCCGCTTCTGGCGAACCAGAGCAGCGCAAGGAAATGCCGTTTACCTTCCTGCCAGAGTGGTACCTATTTATCTACTTGTACTTTGACGTGCTTGCGAACTGCTAGGTTGGCAGGAGCAGGGACTGAGCAACGGGAGCTCACCCCGTCATGGGGATTTGAACCACTGACCTTCTGATCGGCAAGTCCAAGACTCTGTGGTTTAACCCACAGCGCCACCCGCGTCCCTTTAATTGTATGTACTTATGTACTTATATACCCTAGGGGCGTACTCCACTAATGATGACTGAAAGGGGAGGGAGGGAAGATTTAATGCAGATTTACATGAAGGAAGCTCACCTCTCCCGGTACAACTTGTATGCTTGATCCACCAACCGCTTGGCTGTGTTGATGCTGAATAAAATGTCAGGACCAGTCAATTTCTCAGAGGCCAACGCTTTAAAAGAGAGAACCAAAAACATCAGCTCAAAGGGCCCCAAGTCCAAACCAGGGCAATCAAATTTCAGCAGCAAGGTACACAGAAGGCATGATGCAGCGACTATCCAGGACAATCTTGGCCAATGCAGTTTACAAAAAAATTCTCCACCCCACCACCTTGGCATTTTTCACCAGCCCAGCCTTCCCATAAATGTGCATGTCAAATCATTTGCACCACACTCTGAGAGCCTGTTCCACAGGACCGAACATAAAAAATAAAAATAAAAATCTCCTTTCCTGGTCACCTTGAAAATACTCTCAACTCACCAAAGGCGAGTGGCTATTTACAGGCCTTAAGCTGAGATGCCCTCTTGGAGGTTGGTTCCTATCCACATACCAGGTTTTGACAGAAAAGGGGTTCAGAGAGGCACCCTCCCCAACCCAATCAATCATGGAGCTCCTCGAAGATTTTCATAAATTCATGTCCCCAAAACAATGCACGAACTCTACAAGACGTGACCCTTTGGGCCCTTTCCAAAGCTACAATTCTGTGATTTTATGAAAAATCAAAGGCAACTTCCTAGAAATGAGTTCCACGCACATACTTGTAAAAACTCTTTTTGTGAGCTGCTGTGGGCAATCATGGAGTATATAGATATTGTGAAATTAAAATAAAGGAAAATAATTATTCGATTACATTCCTTTTCCAGCTTCCCACCAGAAATATTCCCACCCTTGGAAGAGTCACAGGATTTGTTGTGTTACCTTCCGAGGAAGAGTCGGATGCTGGCAGGAATCCAAAGGCCACTAAGAGGCTCAGGAGAGAAAGGGCTTGCTTCATCTCTGCAAAATAAAAGAGGAAAGGGTGGGTTTTGAGTAGGGGAAATAATAAAAACGTTCTTTTAAAACCCCACAAAAGTTGCTCCAACGAAGGCAAAGGAGAGAACCACTGTGGTTGACTGCTGGACTAGGACTTGGGAGAGACGAAGGTTCAAATCCACACCTTGCCTAACCTACCTCACAGGGTTGTTGTGAGGGTTAATTGAGGAGGGGGAAAACCATATACACCACCTTGAGCTCCTTGGAGGAAAAGGTGGGATATACATGCAATAAATAGGACCAAGGCTTGTCGCCTGTGTTACTCCTACTCAGAGTAGACCCATTGAAATTAATGGACATGGCTAACTTCCTATGTGTGGGAAGCTGGGCATTGCCATGTCCTCAGCGGCAAGAAAAAGGTGCCAAGCCTCACCTGCTGTGCTCAGCTCCTGGCTGTGGATTTTGCTAGGTGCCTAGTACTTTTATAGTCTCTGGTTATCAGGTGTGGGCAGGTTCTTGATGAGACCAGGATGAGGGAAAACACACACAGCAACCTCAGGTTGGTTTAGGCCAAGAGGAAATATTTGCTAGGTTCTTCCTCGATCGAACAGAGAAGTCCCACTTCCTTGTTCCTGGGGGATAAATTTCTGAGATACTGGAGCAGGAAAGGTTATATAAATATTAGTCAGTGATTTATTCTTAAGGAAGAAGAGGGATCCAACCCACTTCAAAAAAATGCAATGAAGCATGTCAGAAAAGACCATGCCTTACATTCCTGACAAGGGATATGCAAATCTGTTAATTTCACTTTCGCATTCTGGCTCTCTTGAATTCAGTTTCCCACTTTACCACATCACTTTGCTGATTTATTTTAAAAAGAAGTCCTTGAGAAAATTCAGTAGAATTTTCATGCACACTGTCTTTGAATGCAGTTTTGACTATTCTGCCAAAAAAGAAAGAAAGAAAAGAAAAGCAATATTTACCCTATGCAATGCATTTTGTATGTACAGTATTTCAGTAATATCTGCAATTTTAGGCACATCTTAATATATGCATTTTTTGGTACACCTTACTTGGTTGGAAAGAACTGCATGTGCGAAATCTGGATGACTGCAGATTTCGAAGGACGATTTTGCCTGTCAGCATGTTTTGTTTCAAAAACCGCAAATCAGGTAGGTTGGCCTTTGAAAGCAAACTGGATTGCATTTCTACTCAATCCCTAGTCCTGATATATTCAGAGTAAAACTCTCCCTTGTTCCCCCTCACCCCGCAAAGGAAAATTGCCTTTAAACAAGGCAGTTTGACCTCCTTGCTTCTCACTATACCTGAGGACCAAAACTGCCTTTGTGAATCAGTCATCAGGCCATTGATGGGCTCAGAAAAGACTTTGAAAATATTGACCAGCAACAGAGGTTGATGCGATGTGTGTTTTCTCAAAAGTGGATCCCAACGAATCTAGTCAGACTTGGGTCACATCCACACCATACGTTTAAAGCAAATTTATGCCACTTATTGTAGAGTTGGAAAAAGGTTCGTGAAAGGGCAACCCTTTTCAGATTACAGCATTTGGGACTTTTAGTTTAGAGAAAAGGCAAGTAAGAGAAGACAAGACAAAGGTCCATACAATTATGCATGGCATTTGGGAGATGGGGAGAAAAACTTTCGTCCATTCACTATGTTGTGACACCGGAAGTCGCGGACACCCAATGAAGCTGAATGTCGGAAGGTTCAAGACAGAGAAAAGAACGTTCTTCTTCGCACAGCACATTGTTAAGCTATGGAACTCATTCCCACAGGAGGCAGTGATGGCCACCAACTTGGATGGTTTGAAAAGAGGATTAGACTACCGTATTTTTTGCTCTATAAGACTCACTTTTTCCCTCCTAAAAAGTAATGGGAAATGTGTGTGCGTCTTACGGAGCGAATGCAGGCTGCGCAGCTATCCCAGAAGCCAGAACAGCAAGAGGGATTGCTGCTTTCACTGTGCAGTGATCCCTCTTGCTGTTCTGGCTTCTGAGATTCAGAATATTTTTTTCTTGTTTTCCTCCTCTAAAAACTAGGTGCGTCTTGTGGTCTGGTACGTCTTATAGAGCGAGAAATATGGTAATTCATGGAGAAGGCTATCCATGGCTACTAGCCATGAAGGCTATGCTTCTGGATACCAGTTTCTGGAGGTTAGAATGCTCTTGTACTCCCTAATGGGGGTTTCCCATAAGGGGCATTTGGTTGGCCACCGTGAGAACTAATCACTGCCACCCGAGGCAGCAGCCTCCTTGTGTCCAGTGGTAGAGCTGGTCCTCTAAAGTGGTTCTTCTAAAAAGTTTCATAGAATCATAAACTCATGGAGTTGGAAGGGACCATGAGGGTCAACTAGTCCAACCCCCTGCAATGCAGGAATCTTTTGCCCAACGTGGGGCTTGAACTCACGACCCCGAGAAGCTGCTCCTGTTCAGCTGTTGCCTTACATTGTACAGTGGAAATTTAAATTCCCCACAGAACTTAAGAAGCAGGAAGGCTGTGTGCTTCTTGCTAGCTGGATTTTCCCTTGCTTCGAGACAAACCAAAGCTGGGAGTTTTGGGTGGGGTGGAAACAATAATCCCTTTTTTTGCAGAGGTCTGTTGGGCAAATATGTTTGATGGCCCAGTTCCAGAGTCTAGAACAGGGGTCTGCAACCTTTAAGACAAAAAGAGCCACTTGGACCCGTTTCCGAAGGAAAAAAAACACCTGGGAGCCGCAAAACCATTGTGACATTTAAAGCATGCGCGCCGCTGCCCTCTGATCTGACAGTGGGCGGGAAGGTGACGTCGGGATGGTGCGTGACTAACGCACGCACCGCCCCCATGCGACGTCACAGCCAGTACAGCGCCCGCCACAGTGGGGAGTGTCGGGGCGCACAATGCGCCTCCTCCCCTCGCTAGTATCCGCCCCGGAGCCGCAGCAAAGGTGTAAAAGAGCCACATGCGGCTCTGGAGCCGCAGGTTGCAGACCCCTGGTCTAGAATCTTCTGAAAAGCTCTGATCTGTACACAGAGCTCTATGCTGGCTTACACACCATGTCAGTGGCACCCATGAATATGTTTTTTTTTTTGTTGTTGTTTTGATGGTTTCCTCACTTTTCTTTACTCGGATTCTTTTTTACAGTTGCTGGTGTGTTTTTTTCAGGTTTTTTTTAATTAATTTTCACAAAACTATAAACGAACAAGACAAACAAACAAACACAAATCATAATCTTATTAGAAATTATACTCCTTAACATTGTTAAGTGACTTCCTCGCTTCCCCTTCCTGGTACTCCTCCTCCTTCTGGTCGTGGACTCTTCCAGTTAGGTCAGCTAGCTCCGAAAAATCCATCATCTTATGAACATGTTTGTTTTTGATAAATGGAGATACTGCTGTTTCATGTACCCTCTGAGACAGCTTGGTCAGTTAGTCCCGATCCAGTTTAGAAGCTGTTCTTCTGTGATCCAGAAGGGTGAAAGATGCAGGACGGATGAAAGGAAGGACTTCTTCACAGTGCAGAATTAAACTGTGGAAATCCCTCTCGCAGGAAACATCGAAGACCATCAACTTGGATGGCTTTAAAACAGGATTGGACAAATGCATGGAGGATATCAACAGCTACTAGCCTCAATGGCTGGATGTATCAATGCTTCTGTATCCCCGTTGCTGGAAGCTGAAGGGGAGAGGACTCTTGTGCTTGAATCCTGCTTGCAGGTTTCCCATGTGGATATCTGGGTGGCTACTGTGGGAGCAGGATGACATGGGCCTGATCCATAATACTGTAAGTCAGGGGTCTGCAACCTTTAAGACAAAAAGAGCCACTTGGACCCGTTTCCGAAGAAGAAGAAAAAACTGGGAGTTGCAAAACTCGTCATTATAAAAATAACTTTTTGTCACTTTTTTATTATTTCTTTGTTTGACCCCTCAGAATTACTCCTCCTCATAGAAATAAACGTTAAATTAACAAGTTACCTTTTTGTGTATGTATGTTCTTCACTCCCCTTCAAAACAGTGACCAGCGTACATGCCCCCTTTCAATGCAGTGACCAGCGTAGATGCCCCTTACAATGTAGCGGGTGGGTGGGCGGGCGGGAAGGTGACGTCGGGACGGTGCGTGACTAACACATGCACCACCCCCATGCGACGTCACAGCCAGTACAGCGCCTGCCACAGTGGGGAGTGTCGGGGCGCACAATGCGCCTCCTCCCCTCGCTAGTATCCGCCCCGGAGCCACAGCAAAGGTGTAAAAGAGCCACATGCGGCTCCGGAGCCGCGGGTTGCAGACCCCTGCTGTAAGTTTTGCTTATGTCCTTAAAATCTGCAGCCTTAGCCAGCAGGAAGGACTGAGAATTTATTATGTTTTGCTCGCCAGATGTCTTGAGTGCCAACATGATTTCTTTCTTTGGGACTGGTGAGCAAGCCATAAGGAAGCATCTTTGTCAAATGCTATAAAAGAACTCTTGTTTTTCACCTCTTGCCTTGTTTGGTGTGACTAAGACAAAGCACACAATGAGGGGATATCAAATCAGGAGGAAACAAAATGAACAGGTTAATGTTTCTTTAAACCAGTGGTTTTCAAGCAGTGTGTCATGTGTTATAAGAATTTCAGGTCTCAAATATATAAATTAAATGTACAAGGCAAACACGTACATTACGATATACACCACATGTCTGAAACAGTACAGCAAGACAGTCCTGAAACCATTTTGACTCTCCCAAACTGACCAAATGTTTCTCTGAAAGGAGGATTCCTGGATTCAGGAATTAAGTACCGTAGTTATAATAACAAAAGAGTGGCCAAAACCCAGATAATGCAGTCAGGTAAATGGCAGTCAGGAGATAAACAACACACTCGGGATTCTGTTTTAGATCAGCCCCTGTGATGTATGTATGATGTATTGGGGGTGGTCTGGAGTTTGAGGGTGGGCAATTTCAAAGTCTATATAAGGGCAGGCAAACCTTTGTTCTGGGTCGTCCTCCTCTCTCCTGCGTGTGAGGGGAGCACCCTGTTGCAACAGTTTTAATAAAGATCAGGCTTTCTAGCTACTTTGCTTCTCAATATTCTCTGGTTGGCCTCTGTTATTTTCTCCTACCAATAGGAAACCCACTTAAGGACTCTATACGGGCTCTTGGATACCCCATAAGGGAAAAAGGGCAGATTTTGTTTACCACACATGACACCCTGGGGTGCCGTGAATGGTAGTCAGGGGTGCTGTGGGCAACTCTGGCCTCTGTCCCTCTTTCCTTCTCTCCCTCCTCTGATGCCCTCTCACGTCTCTGCCTCCCAAAGGCTTGCACAGCTGTCCGTTGCAGCTACAAGTTCCGCAGGCAAATGGTGCCTCTGGGGCTGGCCAGGCGGGGCTGGTTGCCAGGAGCGGAGGCAGCTTTGGAGTGAGTAAGCAAGCAGGCGGGCGAGAGAGCCCAGCCAGCCAGTCTGCCAGTCCTTGCCGTTGGGATTTGACAGATAAGTGGGAGGCTGGACAGGCAGGCACTGTGCTGGCCTTTCTTGTCCTTGTTGTGTGCAAGGCCTGCCTGGGAGCTGAGTGCCCAGTGCATGAAGACCCAGCAGCACCTGCTGCTGCCTCCCAAAGTAAAGTGCTGGTCTCATCTTCACCTTTGGCCAGTCTCTGCTGGGCCACTAAGGCTGGGGGCATCTTCTTCCCAGGCCCCTGTGAGGCAGTATGAGGAGGCATCTCTCTTTAGAGTGAAGGGGACAGCTCAGAGACCAGGGGCAGCAGCAGGACTCCCAAGGAGTGGGAAGAGGAGAGGAGGCTGAGGGAACACTAACGGAGGGTGTTTGGAAAAGGGCGAGAGGCTGCCAGCTCTGCAGGAAAGGGGTGACATAACTGGGCTCCTATCGTAGAAAGAATGTAGTTGGTCAAGGGGCACAAAAAGGTTGAAAACCTCTGCATTAAACCAAGGCAAGCAGCACAATACCAAGGCTACCCGTAATGTTATTCTCTTGTGACAAACTTAGGCAGGTGACGTGGGGGACATCTGTGGCCTTCTGGTGGAGATGATGATGGATGCCAGTAGGACCAATGGTTAGGGTTGATGGGTACATTAGTAGTAGTAGTAGTATTAAATACTGCCTTTTTCTCAGTGTGGGAATCAAAGCACTTACAAAAATTAAAACAACACTGATAAAATACATGCTCTTGTCCATGGGGTCACGAAGAGTCAGACATGACTAAACGACTAAACAACAACAAAAAATGTATAAAAGATAATAGATAAAAAGTAATTAAACTCTAAAAGGAGAGAGAGAGAGAGAGAGGCCTCCCTCAAGGATCTCAGAGCCTCGGCAGGTTCATAGGAGAGAATAGGGTCCTTCAGATAGCCAGGGCCGAAGCTGTATAAGGCTTTCATGACCAATATTTGAATTGTGCCCACAAACAGAGCAATAGCCAGTGGAGCTGTTGTAACATGGGATTTGCACACTCCCTATAACCCTTCCAGCAACTTCTGGAGGGTGCTACATTCTCCACCCCTGTTCTGTTGTTTCTGGCACCCAGTGGTAGATGCCTCTGGATAAGGATTTTCCATTGAGATCTCAGCGCTACCTTGACAGACATATCCACGACAAATTTGCTTACTCCCCTTTCGGAAAGATCCCTGGTATTCAGATTCTGGGTCTGTTGAGCAGAGCACCATGTTTTGCACTAGATACATGTTATAGCATCACCAATGGTCAGGGATGATGGGAGTTGGAGTCTAGCAACACCTGGGAGGGTGGCAGATATTCCCCACCCATTTACAGAAATGTTTGTTCTGCTTCTTGACTCATTGACCACAACAGCACTGGCTGTTACAGCTGGCTGAATGGGCCATTATGAGGTAGATAAAAGCTGGATCTGTTTGTGTGCTGAAGGACTTCAACAAAGGGCTGGTCTCCTTAGGAATGCCCTTTGCTCATTGTGTAATTAAACAATAGCTTTATGCCTGGAAGTTGCATCTTAAAATCCCCTTTGAACAAAGTTCATCCGAAGGGGATTTTCAGGCGCAGCTTCTGGGCATAAGGTTCTATTTTCATACCACTAAGAACTCTTCTTCTTTCTTCTTTGGCGATCACTCGTAGCCGAGTAAGATTGTCTTCCATAAACACGGTTTTAACAGTGAGTCCATGACTGTGGAGGCCAATTCTGGATCCACACATCCTTCCACAGTGGGGACATAGGTTTCTGGGCAGGAGTCGATCACGGTGAGGATTTGCCAAATGTGCCTTCCTCTTAGCACATTTCTCCCTTTTGTCCCAAGTTTTAGTGTCTTCAAAGCCCATGACACCTTTGGTAAGGGCAGTTCTCCTATTGGGACACTCGCAGGCAAGTGTTTCCCAGTTGTAGGTGTTTATACTACATTTGTTTAGATGTAAAGGTAAAGGTACCCCTGCCCGTACGAGCCAGTCGTGACTGACTCTGGGGTTGCGCGCCCATCTCGCTTAAGAGGCCGGGGGCCAGCGCTGTCCGAAGACACTTCCGGGTCACATGGCCAGCGTGATGAAGCTGCTCTGGCGAGCCTGCACCAGCGAAGCACACGGAAACACTGTTTACCTTCCCGCTAGTAAGCGGTCCCTATTTATCTACTTGCACCCGGGGGTGCTTTCGAACTGCTAGGTTGGCAGGCGCTGGGACCGAGCAGCGGGAGCGCACCCCGCCGCGGGGATTTCATTTTTAGATTTAAGGACTAGGGTTATGCCAGAGGGACCATCCCTTTGAAGCGGTCCTTCAGCATTGAAATGGAACCCTTTCATTTGTCCTTCTGACCAGAAAGTTAGCCAGGAGAAAGAATAGGCAAGCTATAACAGAGCCAGAAGGAAAAATGGGGGAAAGAATTAAAAATTGGTGGTGGAAGAGTTTCACAAAGCAAAGAGGTTTGCTGCACGGGCCCCTGCAGTTCCTGCCTTTACAGAACCAAACTTTGTTGTCATGTTGGCCTACACAGAAACCACGGAATCTGGGAAAGAACAACCATTGCTCAATGGTATAGCACCTGCCTCGCACGCAGAAGGCCTCGGATTCACTCCCTGGCAGCGTGGGAAATACAAAGCACTGGAGAATTTTGGCCAGTCCGTGTTGGGAATGCTGAGCAGCATGGACACAGCACAAGGCAGTTTCCTGCTTAAATCTGCTCTTTCTTCAGAACCATTGGGACTGGAAATGTACCGTATTTTTCGCCCTATAGGACGCACTTTTTCCCCTCTAAAAATGAAGGGGAAATGTGGGTGCGTCCTATGGGGCGAATACAGGCTTCAGGAAGCTCTGTGCAACCCTCCGGAGCCCGGCGCCAAGCCGTGCCGGCCTCCGGAGGGTAGCACAGAGCTGCCTGCCCTCCCGGGCTCCACGCAGCTCTGTGCGACCCTGTGGAGCCCGGCGCCAAGCCGCGCCAGGCTCCGGAGGGTTGCATAGAGCTGCCTGCCCTCCTGGGGTCCGCACAGTTCTGCGCGACCCTCCGGAGCCCGGCTCCAAGCCGCGCCGGGCTCCGGAGGGTTGCGCAGAGCTGCCTGCATTCCGAAGCCTTGGGCGTGCTGAAGAGTGTGCCCGGGCTTCACACAGCTGTCCGCAAGCCTGGGGAGACCGGCGTGGCTCCCTAGGCTTGCGGATAGCAGGGTGTTCTGGGGGCTGGGGTCGGGGGAAGCTTGGGCTTCCCCCACGCCAGCCCCGTGCCTGGGGGGGGGAATAAAAAAACTAGGTGCGTCCTATAGGGCTGTGCGTCCTATGGGGCAAAAAATACGGTACTTTATTCTCAAAGCTTTTTAAAACCTACTGCCTCTCCCTGGAGGATCTCCCCTGGAAGCAGTGAACAAGCAACAGCATCCCCTCTTTAGCAAATTCCTCCTCAGTTTTAGAAGAGTGGTGATTTGAACCCAGGTCTCCAAGGTTCTAAGTCCAGCACTTTGACCACTGCACCACCCTCACTCACCAAACATCTGCAAAGCCAGGTTTTGGAAGCAACAGCTCAAGTATTGCTTAAGCTAAAATCCTTCTAGACAAAGGAGAACCCATGGAAGATGAATAGGAGACAGACTTTAAAGAGAAAAGCTTTGTTTTGAATGTTGGACCCCAACCAGGTTTTTAAAGGGCAACTTTCCCCTGTGGCATCTGAAGTTATGCAACCCAGAGAAACCTCAATCAGTTGCCTGGGGCCATTGATGTTTAAACAGCTCAGTTTTACTTCAGCAAAACAAAGCAAAACCCTTTCCTTCTTTTCCAATACTCAACAGTGCAGCAGGGAGAGATAATGGCTTGCTCTGGTCAGACACAAGTTAGAAAATGAAATCAGGAAATGGGACAGTTTAAAATCTGGAGCCTCCTTAGGACAACCCACTGAGACAGTGCATCTGGTTTCCAGAACTCATTTTACCAGCTGCAATTGGTCTCCAGAGGTTAATTGAGTCCCAAATCAAGTTGCAGAACCCAATGTGAGTTTGCATTCAAAATGCACGTGTGTGGTAGAACGGTTAGATTGTTGGACTAGGAACTGCGAGAGACCAGGGTTCAAATCCCTCACTCAGCCATGAAGCTCTCACTGAGTGACTTTGGGTCAGCCACTAACCTCTCAGCCTAACCTACCTCACAGGGGGGTAGGGGGGGATTAAATGAAGAGGGGCCAACATGGCGTGATAAAAGTCTGTAAAATTATATCAGGACAAGTTACTTGTTGTTTACTGTTGTAACAATTGTTTTCTCAAAATTTATCCTCTGTAGCATGAAAATAAACAGTATTTTAAAAAGGGGGGGTCAAATTCTGTCTGCCACCCCCA
This sequence comes from Podarcis liolepis, assembly GCF_965112155.1. Lineage (NCBI taxonomy): Eukaryota > Metazoa > Chordata > Lepidosauria > Squamata > Lacertidae > Podarcis > Podarcis liolepis. The sequence goes on along the minus strand of NC_139567.1, from coordinate 30,213,978 downwards.
TGGATAAAAAGGTGGTATAGAAACAATTTTTAAAATAAATTAAAGCAGTCACTAGAAGGATAGAGGTTTTCAAGATTGAAGATTGAACCAAAATGGGCTCTTGGTGAGGCCTGGCAAAAATTTTATCCCTGGAGGGTGTTAATTTGCATTGGGAGGAAGACCAGGGCTGGAAATATCCCTGTGAAAGCCTGTGTGATTGTGACTTCCTCAAATAACCTACACTCATTATCTACAAAAAACAATAACACACACAATAAGGAAGTTAAGCATTGGTTCTGGAACTGACTGTCTTCTTTGCAATTTGCCCATCGAGAGGACTGTGGACAGTTCTGGTTGCATCATTTTGTACCCTGAGCCAGCAACCAGGAATGACTGGGAAAGTTGCAGAGGAGTCACCAAAAGTTAGATTAATTCCCAGCACCCCCCAAATTAGGAGAGGAGCAAATTGGAGCAGATAGCAGAAATACGTAGAAGTTGATAGGTCCGGGGCCACCAGGTGACGCGTTGGAAGATGGCCGACAATAGCATCTCTCTGACCCATACGAGGTATTAAGGGGCTGCTATGGGAAGTATGTAGCCTTCCTGAACTCCTCCAGGATGTGGAGGAGAACTGCCCTGCCAGCGGTGTTCACAATGCACCCCCTGAAATGAGTGATGGGGGTGCCAAACACTTGGCAAAAGGCCCTCGGTGAAGTCAGACCTTCCTGAGGCCGATTCCAATTAGCGCGTGCTGGTTGCTTCAGCTGGAATTATAATTGGAAACATACGATAGGAAACGAAGCTGAAAGCACATACATCAAGTAAAGCTCGAGATAAGACTGCTGATTAATGGATCTCTGCGACCAGGAGTGACGGATGGATAAGTAAATCTTCTGATGAATCACCATAAGGTGACTGTATGTTTGGAACAAAGGGGGGGGGTGGAGGAAAAAACTCTTTTTTTCTTTGCATGATGTGATATTAATAACCCTTCACCCCAGATAGAATCAAGATCGTCGCGTTTCTATGAATCACAGGCAGGATTCTAAGAACTATGTGGGACGGAGTATAAGGAAAAAAGACTGCAGAACCGTGAGAAAGGAAGAAATTTTTTATGACGCAGTTTAAAAATGGCGTCTCGCCATGACAGGTCTGCCGAGGAAGAAGGACTGGGGGAGGAGAATCAGGATTGTTTGAAAGAGAAGGAATGTTGGAATGTAAGTTTGACCTGACAGAACCCCCAGACTCATTTGTTATTTGGTAAGCCTGAGGAAAATAAAGGACTGATCGGAGATTAATTTTGTTTATGGAAGCGTTGTATAGAGGCTGTCCCGGATTGATATGATGTTTGGAAAAGCACAAAATCCACATAGAATGCCAGCTGTTATCCTGCTTGTGAAAATCATCAGAAATTGCAAAGAAAGGAATTTATGATAACAACAAGAAGAGAAAAGAAGTAACAAAGGACTTTCCGGATCAAACTGGAGAGAACTGTTTAATTAAAGCAGTAAGATAAGTGATGCTGTTTTGGACTCGAGCTGAGCTTGATGTATGGGTACCCCCAACAAAATTTAAAATTTGGCTGTATAATTTGGAATCAATGTGATAATGTGATGTGATTGGCCTGCTAATAAAAATTATTTATAAAAAAAAGAAGAAGTTGATAGGTCTGGCATTATGTGACATCTCTGCTAAGCAAAAAAATTAAAAAGGGACCCAACTCACTGCTCCACACATAACTTATGTAAATAGTCTGGCTTTTTTGATTTATTATCTTTTGACTAGGAATGACAGCAGGTGGGTAGACTGAAGCCCCCCTCCCTCAAACTAGAGGGATGCTGAATAAGTTTTCAAAGGCTCAATATTTTGCTGTGTGTTGTCAAAACCTATTCAGCCAACTCCTTTCATGCATAAGGACTAGAAGCTTGGTGTTTCTCTTTTAAATCAAAGCCCAAAATTACCAGGAAGGGAAGCTGCATTCAGCGTCACATTTTATGCTTCTTCTTTGGGCCTCCTTCAAATTGGCTTGCAGGGGGCAGGGTGTCATACCCACAGAAACCGCCAGCTAACTTTGGCTGGTGCTTTTAATAGAGTGCTGAATGACACACATAGCCCCAAACAGGGAACAAGTAAAAATGAGATGGTAAAGTCTTCCTAATATAAAGAGCTAAAGCAGGGCTTAGATGAGCCTTTGCCAACCTGATGCCCTCCTGATGTTACCGGACTCCAACTCCCATCATTCCTCATCACTGGCAGTGGTGGCTGCTGGGAGTTGTAGTTCAGCAACATCTGGAAGGAACCACAACGTCCTTCATCCCCGCTTTCCAGCGATTAAGCAGGCCAGCATTGTAGCTTTATTTCCTTTTATTATTGATACACTTACACCTCAGCCTTCAAATAAAAGAGTGATAAAATTCAGGTTGGTTAAGCTTCACTTAATGCCATAAATAGGATCAGTTTTAGCACAGGGCATTCACATATATAGGAAGAAAAATCCATGTAGTTTCACTGAGACGTTACAAAAATTAGTGTGCATTTTTTTAAACACAAGCTTATTCAGAGTAGAATACAAAAAACACTATTTTAAAAAGGTAAGATAAACATACACACACACACACACACACCCTTCATATTCTCGAAGATTAATACTATTTAAAGTTATTCTCAGCCCAGCTGCTGAGCTCCCAGCGCAGTTTGGCCACTCGCCTCCTGAGCGAAGACTGGGAGAGGTTTCGGGACCGCACCTGGGCAGCCCGCAAGTTCTGTGCCATCACCTGGTAGTAGTTGACAATGGCTTGATCTCTGCAGAGAAGGAGAAAAGTGTGTTAAGAACATCTCACGTCGAGTTGGGAGACAGAAAGGACTTCCAAGTTAGATCAGTGAAGACAGGGCAGACACATCCCAAGTAATAGATGCTGCCCATCTGACTGGGCTGCCACAGCCACCCTGGGCAGCTGCCAGCAAATTAAAGCATCACAGTAAAACGTCAAACATTAAAGGAGCATTGTAGCACATTAAATGTTTGGTGTGGGTGGAAGCTGACACCCAGGGCTGTCAACCCCCTGGGTTGGTTGGTTGTAAGTTAGAAGGCAAGCCAGTGCGGGCTGACTGAGGGCAGGCCACGGTTGGTGATGCAGCGCCACATTTCACAGAATCGTAGAATTGGAAGGGATGCCAAGGGCAATGTAGTTCCACCCCTGCTATGCAGGAATCTCATCCATGGCAGATATTGAAATACTTTATTGTCACTTGTACAACTTGTATACAGTGAGATTACATGAGCGCCCTCCACTCAGCTCTCTTAGTCTTAATCCCCCTTGTTTACTGACGCACACCCACCAAACCCAAAAGTCAGTTGCCCTGTTGTTGTCTTTTCATTCAGCAGCCTAACAGCCCACGGATAGAAGCTGTTCTTTACCCTTTTGGTGCGACTAATCATGCTTCTATATCTTCTGCCCCAGGAGATCAAGAAAGTGCCGGCCAGGCACTTTAAATCTGTTTAGAAACCTCCAAGGGAGGAGAGTCCATCACCTTCCCAGGGAGTCTCTTCCACTGTCGAACAGCTCTCACCATCAGAAAGTTCTTCCTAATGTTTAGTCAGAATCTCCTTCCTTGTCATATCCTAGAAGTCAGAAGGGACCCCAAGAATCCAGACCAACCCTCTGCAATGCAGGAATCTCAACTACAGTAAATCGCCCATGACAGATGCCCATCCAACCTCTGCTTAAAAACCTCCTAGGAAGGAGAGCGCACCACCTGTCAAACAGCTCTTGCTGTCAGAAAGTTCTTCCTGACGTTCAGTTGGAATATCCTTTCTTGTAACGGTATGCCATTGGTTTGAGCCCTACCATCTGGAGCAGCAGAAAATAAGCCCACTCCATGGGACAGCCCTTCAGATATTTGAAGGTAGCTATCACGTGGGTGGCGCTGTGGGTTAAACCACAGAGCCTAAGACTTGCCAATCAAAAGGTTGGCGGTTCTAATCCACGCAACGGGGTGAGCTCCCGTTGCTTGGTCCCTGCTCCTGCCAACCTAGCAGTTCGAAAGCACGTCAAAGTGCAAGTAGATAAATAGGTACCGCTCCAGCAGGAAGGTAAACGGCATTTCCGTGCGCTGCTCTGGTTCGCCAGAAGTGGCTTAGTCATGCTGGCCCCATGACCCGGAAGCTGTACGCCGGCTACCTCGGCCAATAAAGCGAGATGAGCGTCGCAACCCCAGAGTCGGCCACGACTGGACCTAATGGTCAGGGGTCCCTTTACCTTTACCTATCATATCACCTCTCAGTCTCCTCTTCTCCGGGCTAAACATCCCCAATTCCCTCAACCGTTCCTCATAAGGCATGGTTTCCAAGCCCTTAATCGTCTTGGTTGCCCTTCTCTGCACACCTTCCAGCTTTCCAATATCCTTCTTAAACTGGGGTGCCCAGAGCTGCACCCAGGCTTCAGGTGGGGGTCTGACTAAGGCAGAATAGAGCGGTACCATGACTTCCCATGAACTGGACATTAGACTTCTGTAGATGTAACCCAGAAGAAATGCACTGGCTAAGCTGCTTGACACCCATGTACCCACCCAAACCATCTGCAAACACATAAAAGATTCCATTTTGGCACACTTTAAGGGAGGCTGGTATTATTCAGGGGGGTAGCTGCCATAGAAAACCAGGGGGTAAAGGTTCCGAAGAGGGCTTTAATTCAGCATGCACACATATCTTTTAAAAGCTGGTGTTCTTCATGCAAGAAACGGGTGTGTTAGAGAATATTCCAAGCAAAACAAAAAGAACACATTTTTACCTGGGTGTTTGTTTTTTCTCTCTTCAGTTAGAAATGAGAGAATCTCTCATATCGCTAGTAGATGGAGAGAATATTAGGAACAAAGGGTTTACAAGCTGAAAAGGTATGAGATTTTCAACTGGCTCATAGGTGGTTCCATTTTGATGCCGCTAGAGCCTTGGTCAGCAACAGGCTGCCCTCTAGAATATCTCAGGACAGAAAGTTAAGGGCCAAGCTCCTGAGCTCCACCACCTGCCATCCACCCCCATTGCCACAACCTTATTTCCGTTCCTCTGGATTGGCAAGGAACAAAATCATAGAGTTGTGGGCTTGGACAGGGCCAGAAAGGTCACCCAGTCCTCCAGCTCCCTGCAAGTGCAGGAAGGAAATATCTATGGCGACAACATCCCTGGTAGGTGTGCCATCCAGCTTAAAAAACAACAACTCTAAATGGGGAAAAAAGTTTTAAAAGGGGATTGAGCAGCATTTGATAACCAAGGACCTTAATGCAGGGTGGGTGCTCTCCATATGTTCATACATGGAAAAATATAAATGCGAAATAATAATAGAGTGGAGTGTGCTTGTAAAAGCAGCAGAGCCATTTTTCACCAGCTCTTTCTGACGCTAACTTCCATCCTTAGGTGCCTTACGATTCATTTTGAAGGGGCTGGAAGAACCCCCAACCCTGTTGCTGAGGGTGCTGTCGGGAAACCCCTGTTCCTCTCCCAGAGCTACAATTCCCGGAGTGGTTTAACAGCCGTAGTTTCCCCCAAAGAAGCCTGGGAACTGTTGTTTGTTGAGAAGCCTCTATTCCTCTCCCAGAACTCCAATTCCCAAAGTGGTAAATCTCTCTTCCCAGGGAACTCTGGGAATTGTAGCACACTGGGAGGGGATTAGAGGCTACCCTGCACCCTCAGCAAACTATAGTTCCCAGGATTCTTTGGGGGAAGCCATGGCAATACTGCTTTAAATGTTTGGCGCAGATAGGGGTGGCAAGTCCTTGCCAATTATCATTAGGTAGGCACCTTTGTTGCAGTTGGCTGTATGAGTCCTACTCAGAGTAGAATCATTGAAATTAACTGACATGCCTACCATCATAGAATTGTAAAGTTGGAAGGGATACAGAGGCGCTTCTAGTCCAATCCTCAGCAGTGCAGGATTAGCTTAGGTCTATTCATTTAAGCGGGTTTATTCCAAATAGAATACAACCTACTGCTTTGGGTGCCCATAAAAACATATTGATAATGTTATTGTCTGCTGTCTTTAAAGTCTGTTTTCAATCATGTGGGGTTTTTTTTATGACTGTTGCATACTGTTATGTAAACCACTTAGAGACCTTTTTTTATAAAAAACAACAACTAAGGGGTAATTTCTCACTGAAGGAATAAATAGCCCCCATCTACAAAAGCACATTTGACCAGGAGGATTTGAACACAGGTCCCCTTCAAGTAATGCACTCCCCGCAGAGTCAAGGCAACTACAGCCCCGCCCTAAATAGCAGGCAAGCAGACTGGCCAGTGGGAGGTAGAAGCCCCACCCGACACAACGGGCTCACCTCTCTTCTTGGACAATGATGTCGTTGAAGGCCCGAGAGAGACGCTTCAACTGGCGAATGCCGGTGGAGACCAGCTCCAGGTTGCAATCAAATTGTCTGCAATGGAGAGAGAACGAAGGAGGGTCATGAATCGGGTCTTGAGCAAGAGACTGGGGACTTCTTCCTAGCCCGGTCCATTATTACAGTGGTACCTCGGGTTACATATGCTTCAGGTTACAGACTCCGCTAACCCAAAAAAAGTACCTTGGGTTAAGAACTTTGCTTCAGGATGAGAACAGAAATCGTGCTCCAGCGGCGTGGCGGCAGCAGGAGGCCCCATTAGCTAAAGTGGTGCTTCAGGTTAAGAACAGTTTCAGGTTAAGAAAAGACCGCCAGAACTAATTAAGTACTTAACCCGAGGTACCACTGTATTTATTTAATTCTAGCGGCCTCATCGCTTGGGAATTCCAAGAAACCATAAAGTCAGTGTAGTTTTGAAAGGTTCCAGTCTGCCATCTTGAATTAAGATGGGCACCCAATTGTATCCAAATACAGATGAAAGCCCTGCTCTTTGATCTCAAGAAGCATTGATGATATCATCAGAGATGTGCAAAGGCACAGTGGGCAGGAAAGCAACTTTCCAAAATGTATAGATTTATCTATAGAGCACTTCAAACTGACCTCTCTTAAACCAGGTTCAGCCCCTAGGATTAGCGCTATGGGGGAATTCAGGCAAGGACCATCAGCAGGAGTAGCCTCTGCAGAACATAACAGACATTCCTTTGAATGGGTGAACCAGAAGAGAGAGGGGGGGACTGTGTATGTACAGAAGTCTCAGAGTTCTCCGTGGCAGGAATGTTGTCTACTCTGCAAAGTTAAGCGTAGATCTTAAGAGTAAGAGTAAGGTCTTTTGCTCTGTCTGTTGTTGTTGTTGTTAATTAAATTTATCCCCCGCCTTTCATCAGCAGGTGTCAGAGTGGGTTACAACAATTTAAAACTCAACATTAAACCAGTTGATGCATATAGTTAATTAATACTATGGAACTTCCTCCCTGGACTAGATGAGCCATTGGCCTGATCTAGAAGGCTCTTATGTTCTTAATCTATTATTCTTATTCAATACAAGCAGCCTCATTGCTCAGGAGTTCAAAGGCACCATAAAGTCACTGCAGTTTTGAAAGGATCAGTCCACCATCTTGAATCAAAATGGCGTCCACCTTTATCCAGACACAGATGAAAACCCTGCTCCTTGACCTCAGGAAACATCGCAATTTCAGGAATTACCTCTGGCCCTGCCCACAATTGCTATGTGGCCCCCCAGAAGGTTTCTCCAGATAGAAAAGTGGCCCTTGGGCAGAAAAAGGTATACACCTCTTTGCTGGAAAGGCTGACATAGATCTCACATATGGAGTGGCCTTATATTTCCAAGCAAAGAAGAGGTTTCCCCCAGCCTGCAATTTACATGGAGGGGCCAGGATCTGTAACCAGGAACTTTGGCATGCAAGAGAGATGCCCAGCCACAGAGCTGATCGATCAAAACATCAGCCTCACTGGAAACACCTTTTGAGCCTGAAAATAATAAAGGCTCCAACCCTCCATTCCTTCCTCCTAAGCCCTTGCTGGCAAACTAGCTCAGCAAGCAGCAGACTTCTCTTCCACTTGCCTCCTTTGCCGGACAGACACAGGAGAACCGTATGGGCTTCTCAAGGCTGCAGCCCTCATGGATCTCCGGAGAGGGAGGAGCTCTTTGTTAAGTCGGCAGGAGCCAGGTTGAAAGGGGGATCTCTTGCCAGATGGGGACACAATCCTGGTGTCAGATGTCGGGGTCGAGACAGTGGCAAGCCTGTCGCTCTTGCGGCGAGGGGTCCGGGGCGGCCTGCTTTGGGTTTTGGCAGAGCCCCTGCTGCTGCCACCCACAGAAGATTTGTTCCAGGAGGAGACTAGCGACCGTGTGGGGCCTTGACAGCTTTTCTGGATTTTCTGAAATGGAAAAAAAAGTATTTAAGGCAGTGTCTGGGATTTACGCTCTGGGATGCATGGGGTAGAAAACATGCTACTTTCCAGATATTGAACTGCAACAAGATCGCCTTGCCCGCTTGACTGCTTCAATCTGCAGAAGTGGCCCATTTACAGAAGCCACATGAACTTTATATTCTAACATGGAAATTGGGAAATCACTGCCTGTTGATATCCCTGTAATTTTTTCAGCACCTGCTAAAATCATTTTTGTCTAGACAAGCCTTAAAAAGGTCGGTGCGAGTTTTGATCCATTTTTACTCTATTGCTATTTTAACATTTCAAAAGTCTTACATTATCGTCACCAGTATTGCTTTAGTGATAATTTCATTGTTTTATCTTTTTTTGTAAACGGCTTCTGGGAAGCTGAATTAGCATTCCAGTAGCTGGATCTGAACTTCTTTGAATAGCTGCCCATTGCAGCCACCCATACCTGCGACACTGTCCCAAAGGCGTTCTTAGCTGTCCTTGTAAGCGTCCGCAAGTTCTGTCTTTTCTCCTTGGCCTCCAGGCTCTCCCATGTCGGATTCTCGTCAAAGTTCACCTCCACTTCTTTTAAAGGCATCCGCTTCCGCAGAGACATCCGCATGGACGTCATGTTGCGAGAAGACTTCTTCCTGAACCTGTCCGGAAGCGGACTCTCCTCTAGATCAGGCAGGATCTCGTGATTTCGCCAGCCAACGGCAGACCCCACCACACTCTGGAGCACAGATGTCATCTTCCCTTTCCTGGTGCCGTGCTCCTCTAAGCAAAGTATTGTAAATAAGCCCACTCAGGTTTCTAGTCCATAAGATCACAAAAGGGTTACAGGGAGGGGAGGGGAGAACAAAGGCAGGCATTTAGTGTCAGTTGCTAACCACCTGGATTACTCAAGAGGGGGTCAGTCAAATTCCAATCAGAGATTTACCATATTTTTTGCTTCATAAGATGCACTTTTTTCCTCTTAAAAACTGTACGTCTTATGGAGCTAATGTGTGGTCCCTGGAGCTAAATTGCCAGAGTGCGGCACTCTCCTGAGCTGCTCTTTGGGGCTGGCGGGGGAAACCCTGGGTGCCGGCAGAGCAGTGCCTGCCTGCTGCTCCCTGAGCTGCTCTTTGGGGCTGTCCTGGCTTCTGGATTAGCTACGTGCAGCCTCCCCTTGCCCAGAAGAGGCGGCGCGTAGCTATCCCCCACCAGCCCCAAAGAGCAGCTCAGGGAGCAGCAGGACTGCGCGCGGCTAAGCAAGAAGCCAGGACAGCCAGTGGGATCACAGCAATCCTGCTGACTGTCCTGGCTTCTGGGATTCAGAATATTTTTTTTCTTGTTTTCCTCTTCCAAAAACTAGGTGCGTCTTATGGTCTGGTGCGTTTTATAGAGCGAAAAATACAGTAATGTTGTGTTTACTAGGGCAGGGGAATGGGAATCAGAATACAGGAGAATTGATCCAGCTTTATATCTATTGTAGAGATAGGAAAGGTGCAGAAAAGGGCAACCCGATTGATCAAGGGGTTGATGGAGCAATTCCCTTATGAGGAAAAGTTGCAGTGTTTGGGATTTTTAGTTTAGAGAAAAGCCAAGTTAAGAGGCAATGTGATAAATGCTTTTAAAATAAAGCACGGCATGGAAAGAGTGGATGGAGAAGTTTTTTTCTCCCTCTCTCACAACAGTAGAACTCATGTCTCTTCAATGAAGAGACAGATGTTGGACAGATAGGTAAACTGTGGAACTCCCTCCCACAGGAGGCAGTGAGGGCCACTGACCTAGATGGCTTTAAAAAAGAATTGGACAAATTCATAGAGGAGAGGGCTATGGATGGCTACTAGCCAGGGTGGCTGTGCTCTGTCTTCACAGTCAGAGGAAGCAATACTTCTGAATCCCAGTTCCTATTAAGTCACAGGAGGGGAGAGGGCTCTTGCGTTCAAATCCTGCTGGTGGGTTTCCCAGCAGAGACATCCAGTTGGCCACTGTGAGAACAAGATGCTGGACTATGGGGCCGTTGGCGAGATCCAGCAGGATCTTCTTGTGTTCAAAACTCTATGTAGCTGGATAGCATTCCCAAGCATCACTGGTCGCTGGCTTGAAAACTTAGTTGGTCTCTAAGGCGCTACTGGAAGGAATTTCTTAATTTTGTTTTGAAAACAAGAGATACTCAGACGGAAACAGCACGCGAGGATCAATGCGCTATCCATTTTTACTCTGGCCGTGCAAAACGATGTCCAAATATTTTGCTTTCCTGGCAACGCTTTTAAGAGTACGCGGGGAAACGCCCAGTCTACGTTTTGTTTTGTGTACTCGAGCTTGTTCCCGATCGTTTTGTATTTTATTCGTTTGTATGCTTTTGCTCGCCCACGCCCTGCAGGAATGTAAGGCTCGGTTTATTCCGCGTTGCAAAGAAAGGCGCGTCGCATCCTGCTTTGGGGTGCAAAGGGGGAGCCTCTATGATGCCCCGATATTTGCATGCATGCACCTGGCTAATAATAATTGCAGCCGGACCCCAGAGAGCCCCCCCCCTTAAACTTACCTCTGCCGCTTGCAGCTGGGAGATCTGGTCCTCTTTTTGCGGGTCCTTGAAAAGATTTCAAATCGGGCGCCGCCCCCTCCTCGCCCTCTTCAGATTGGCTGGACTCGGCATCCTCCTTAGCAGAAGGGGCGGGGACAGAGTTTTGAGCCCGGAGCCCAAAGGGAGGCTTTCTGTGCATGCTCAGAGGCGCTCCAGTTTCCTGGCCGCGTCTCTGATGTGAAACGCATTACCAGACCAGTGAGGTCTGTTGATTTCACCGCTGCTAAGGCTGATTTTTAAGCGGCAAAAGCGTGGCGCTCTGCACATGTTCCGAGACCATCAAGCTTCGTGGCCATATCACGTAAATGTGCTCTGGTTTGAAATACACCCTGATCTGAAATTCGCTGACTTGCAAGTTTGTACGTGCTCAGAGCAGCTTCTTTGCTACTCCACAGAGGGACTCTAACCTCGAAATCCATTTTTCTGGAGAGTCCCTGAGATAAGAGTCGCAACTAAACGCAGCACCGCCTCTGAGCACGTGTAAAGTGCTCGTGTCCCCGCAGGCTTTCCAAGCGGGAGGCCAGTGGCTTCCTGGGAATTTGGGAGCTTGCAAATTGGGGCTATAGACATGTATTAGCACTGAATCAGCCTTGCTATTGCAACCCAGATGGAATTTACTCCTTAGTAAGCATGCAGCCTCAGGTAACGCTGCACAAAATAGGAGGTAAAAACCTGCAGGGCTTAGCTCCTCTCAAACCTTCTGCTGTGCATGTTTAGCAGTAACAGCCTCTGAGCATGCACAAAGTGCTTTTCCCTCTCAGCAGTGACCAGTCTCAACCCCAGGGTTTCTAGAATCTGAGGGTGTGACTTCCAGCCAGACATGGGCCCCACCAGCATCCCTCATTTTAAAATATTCTGAGATTGTATCTTTTTCCCTCAAAGAAATTAAGGAACATAGGAAGCTTCATGCAGCACATGAACAGTGGAACTCCCTCCCACTGAAGGCAGAGATGGTGGCCATCAACCTATATGGCCTTTTTAAAAGGATTAGACAAAATTGTGGAGGATATAAGGCTGTTAGCTGCACTGGCCACGCTCTGCCTCCAGAGTCCAGCACAATGATGCTTCTGACTCCCAGTTGCTGGAACCCACAGGAGGGGAGAGCGCTCTTGTGTTCAGATTCTGCTTGATGGTTTCCTACAGGCATCTATTTGGCCGCTGTAAGAACTTGGACTGATCCAACAGGCCCTTCTTTCGTTCCAAAGCAGGCCCACTGTCCCCCAGACCTTGTGGGGGGCCGGACTATATTTTGAAAAAAATATGAACAAATTCCTATGCCCCACCCAGAGATGCATTTCAAATAAAAGCACACATTCTACTCTTTTAAAAACACCAGGCAGGCCCCACAAACAACCCAGAGATGCATTTTAAATAAAATGCACATTCCACTCATGTAAAAACAAGCTGATTCCTGGACCGTCCGCAGGCCAGATTGAGAAGGCAATTGGGCCGCATCCAGCCTACCCCTGTTCTAAAGTCATCCAGTGTTGTGACCATCACTGCATCTCATGGGAGAAAATTCTGCACATGTACCTGGTGAAAAGGGTAACTACCTGTGTCAGATCCGAATCTTCAGCTTCTTTGGATGGCCCAGAATTTTATACATCATGTATAATTTTATACACCTTTGTCAAGTGCTCCCCCCGCCAATAAGCTTATTCATTTCTGAATATGTTTGGAATTGCAGCTGTGAAGCAGACTCAGACTCCCTGTCAACCCACTGGCTTGAAAACAGTGAGCTGTAAGACATTTCAGGAATGTAAAGAGGTCTTGTGCGTTTATCCGTCAGGAAACGCTTCGCGCCGTATAGATAAGGCCGTTTCCTGTCCGTTTTCTTTTTGAAAATGTCAGTGTACGTACGCGCCTTCAGTATGAACCGCACCCTAGCACAAAAGACCCTTTCTTGAAACTTTGCGCATTTTGCTGCCAAAATCCTGGCACACCGCCCCTGCAAAGAATACTTCCCAACTGAACGCCTTTGGAACGAGAGGAACCACAGAACAGGCAGCGCCATTTGGGCCTCTTTTATCTCAGCTTGTAAAGGTTTTATCATTTTACCACAACAGCAATATCAAAAGTTGGCTTTAGCTAAAGGCAGATAAAAAAATGGAAAGGCCAAATGCGTAATTTTTAACAACTTAATTGGACCCTGGGGAGTGCCATATCCTTCCTGCTGGGTAAAGAACAGCCTTTTTATTGAAGAAATCCGGGTTGTCGTTTATGCCTGTCATATTCCAAACGGCATGGATGAACGCTGGGATTTCTGAACTGGGGGTGAAATGAGAGTTTTTGAGCACCTGATGGATGGAGAGCTAGGGGGTGACTCACATTGGGGGTGACTGTGAGGGGCCAGTCACTGCCTCTCAGCCCAACTTACCTCACAGGGTTGGAAAATTGTAACGCAATATCTGTTTTAAAAAGACCAGTGTAATAAAACCAAACAGTGGTAGATAACAGAGGACAAGGCCCAGAAGGGGACCCCAAAACATGGCATTGCTGCAGAAAATTCATTTTTCGCACGGCGCAATTCCTACATAGAAATGTGTGGGAGAGTAATAACACAAGCCTGAGATGGGTTAATAGTTTTTACTGCAGCCCCAGGAACTGGATTCAGCCACCCCCTCAATGGCATCAGGCAGCTCATTTTACTTTGCCCGAGTGGTTTGAAATCAAACCTCACAAGCAAAGGAACAGGCTGCTGCAGATGATCTGCTGATGGGCAGGGCCTACAAATCCCGCCCTCAACAGGGAGTCGCATCATTTCCTAACGTCATACGGGCGTGGCTCATCCGGAATGGCCTCATAGGGTAAATGGAGAGGCCTGGTGGGACAAATCAGGCCCAGAGTCCAAACATTTCCTGTGGCAGCCCCGGGCAGAACAAGCAAGGAGCTATTATTCCATTTAAAACTTGCTCGCCTCTTCCAGTGCCTGAGCAACTGAAGCAAATGTTTCAAAAAGTTCCCTGACCCACACATGAGGGTCCTATTGTTGTAGCCACAGATATTTGATCTCTTCAGCCAAAAGGGGAATTTCACATTAATGCAGCACAGCCTAAGGCAACTGATTGGGAAATCTGTGCAGCTGTATGAGGAAATATATAATGACCTCCATTAACAAAGAAATGTTCCAAAATCCATCTCATCTACCAGAAGCACAGGAAAGCGTTTTTATCCCTGCTCAGGCGGTGCTTGTCTGAAACGCAGACAGAAGCAAGCTCCCTCCCTATGGGAGCCAGAAGCGAGTCCTGTGGAAAGCTTCTGCAGAGGATCACCCAAAACTACAATGTCCAGAATTCCAAGTGGAGCAACGGACTGAGTCCACATTGACACCATATCTTTAAAGCATTTTAAACAGTCATAGCTTCTCCCTCTCCCAAAGAATCCTGGGAGCTGTAGTTTGTTAAGAGTGTTGAAGCTTTCCATCCTAAAGCGGTATCAGATGGCTCTATATGTAGGGCTGCCCTAAATGTAAGGGGTGAACGTTGCCTTAGTGTAAGCACACCGTGGTGGTTAAACCAAATCAAGTGTGGCAGAATCCAGTTAAGCGAGACAGACCTTTGATAAGCTGCCAGCACCCAAATTTAAGGCAACTTTGTTTTCCGTTTCCTGAGAGCTGAGCCAGGTTCCCCAAAGAACAGAGACCCCAAAGGTAGCGTAGAGTTCAAGGGCTTGGCTTCTTGCTTCAGGCGTGACACCAGAAACACAGTTCCCTCATGTTCCTGCTGGGCCCCAGTCTGGAGAGACACCCAAGCCCCTTTGGGACAAACTCCACCATCCACAATCAGGAAGAACGAAGCATGCCAAGGGTCATTTTGGTGGGGTCTGTGATCTTCCTACCTCCCCTCCACCCCACAGTGTTGTATAAAACTTGGAGAAAATCACCTGTGGAAATGCAACTGGGGAATGTTTAGGATTGCGAATTTCACACACAGAAACCCACGAAACTACTGACTACGTGGCAGGAATCTGGCCACACCAAAGGGATCAAGTGAGAAGGCAAAAAGGCAACACTGGGTTTCCAGGACTGCAAACAGAATGAGGTGCAGTTATTGCCCCCGCTTGGGGAGAAGCACAAAGTTTTCACGGTTACCTTTTGCTCAAAAATGACAAATTGCTCTTTCCTGCTTCTTCGAAAGCACATTGCTCATCAGTGAGTAGAAGATGAGAACCCGCCTCAGATTTGTCTGGTGGTTATCAAAGACCTCCTTGCAAAGGTTTCCGAGGCTAATGTAAATGCTAAAATCTCCCTGAAAAGATCTTAAACCAACCTGATGTTCTCGAGACTACAATTCCCATCATCCCCCAGCCAGCATGATGAGAGTTGTAGTCCAAATCAACTGGAAGGTGAAGCCTTGTCTATAGACTGTGACTCTAAAAGGAGTTCTGGCTGTTGTTGTTTTGAGAGTGTCAACACCCCGAGATGTCCTTGGCTTTGTTCTTCCGTTGGAATCGGGTGTCCGTTGGGTCAAAGCCCCTTTCCTTCGCCCCAAAGACAGCCCACTGAGGAGTCGGGGCAACATAGTCAGCCGAGGTGAACGTCTTGGCTCCCCCACTCTGCTCGTACTGGCGAAAGAGGTCCTGAAAGCGATCGTAGTTGATCCAGGTGTGCCACTCCCCGCTGATCTTGAACTGCAAAAGGAAAGGGAGACACACCCACCCATGAACCATTGATCGTCCCCCTCCAGAAAAATTGTCTTTTTTTTAATTAAAAAAACAACAACTGGACAAAGAACAAAAGATCAAATCAGAGACAGCAAGCTCAGCTGGCACAAGCTTGAGGATTCAAATTAAACTTTGCCACTTCAACAGCAAAAAGATGATGAATGCAAAGTCCTGATCAAAACTGTGTGTGCTACAGAATTCCATTATCTGATTCAAAATTATATTGCCCAGGTTGGGGTACACCAGAGTTCCCCTTGATGATTTTGATCAAGGTCAGGGTGAGACGTTCTCTCCCTTCCTTGGAGAGGTAAATAAACACTTATCAGTTCCTTTCCCCCATGACTACACCTGACCATTTTCTAAACACTATTTGTGCCATTGTTTGATTACCATTTTTCCGACGTCTGCTGTAGTTTTTACAATATTGTTTTAATTGGTGAGATGTTTGTTTTTGTGGGTGTAAATATTGATTTACTGTCACTGCCATGAAGCGTTTTGAACTGCGTTATGACTGAAAAATAGCGAGCAAACAAAAAAAATTACAAGCTGAAGACATCTTTGCAAGCTTAAGGATCAGAAACTTGAGGTCGAGAGTTCAAATCAATGGTGGCAAAATAGGGATCCACCTACCTTCTTGTGGGCAATCAGGAGGCAGTTGGAGTGCTCATGCTCGCAGGCGATTTCGTAGTCCGGGAGAAGGTCGACTAGCTCCTGGACAAAGTGCCCCACCTCCTCGTGCCACGGGATGTTGGCCATGGTGAGGTTGCTGGCTGAGCTTTCTCCACAGTAGGTCACACCCTGTCAGAGAAAGAGGGAAACGTTTCAGGTCTGTAGAGGAAGGGATAGGGAAACTGGTCTGGGCGTCACATGCGAGCCAGCACTACATCACATCGTTCCAAGTTGGACTTAACTCTTTATTAGCAAGAACACCATCTACACAGGCTTGGTAGAGTGCCAGGCCTAATGAGCACAGCAGCTCATCCCTGTAGACCTTGTCTCATGGATCAGTTGCCAAGACTCAAAATCCCCATCTCCCAATAGCCGTCTAAGTTCCCCCCTCTCCAGGGCTTTTTCCTAGCAATCAGAGACTGCACTTGTGTGAAGCCAAACTATCCTCCGCCCTCTTCATGCCTCTTATGATTCTGGGAGATCAGGAGGGGGGCAGAGCTTGTCGCAGAAAAAGGGGGAGATACCTAGGAGTCTGCACCAGCCGGACTCCTCGCTGCCTCTTGGCCTCCCTCCTCCCCTGCTTCAGCAGTCTGGGCTTCGCTCTGCCACAGATTCTTTCTCCCTCCTCATTAAACCATGTTGCCTCTTCAGCTTTTGACACTTCCTTCTCCTAGGCTTCTCTCTCTGGCCACTCATCATGGTCCCACCACCACTCCCCAGGCTTTGAGCCTTCTTCCCTGGTTCTTCCCACCATTCCTCCGTGTCCAACCAGTCCAGGACACAAGTGGTCCACTACACCCACTCTTCCCAGGCCACACCTCTCACCAGCTCAGCATCAAATTCTTCTTGTTTGGGCCTGGCTGGAGAACAGGGGACACATTCACACTACACGTTTAAAGCACTACAATACCACTTTAAATAGCCCTGGCTCCCCGCCCCCTGCTGCAGAGAATTCTGGGAGCTGTAGTTTGTGAAGAGCACTGAGAGTTAGGAGGCCCCTCAGAGAGCTACAATTCCATGAGTTCACTGGGGACAAGGATTGACTGTTAAACCACTCTAGGAATTGTTGTTCTGGGATGGGGTCTCCTAACACCTCTCGGCCCCCTAAATAATAATAATAATAATAATAATAATAATAATAATAATAATAATAATAATAATTTATTTATACGCCACCCATCTGGCTGGGTTTCCCCAACCACTCTGGGCGGCTTCCAACCAAATATTAAAAACAATACAGCATCAGACATTAAAAACTTCCCTAAACAGGGCCTTGTCTTTTAAAAGTTAAATAGTTTTTTATTGCCTTGACATCTGCTGGGAGGGTGTTCCACAGGGCAGGCGCCACTACTGAGAAGCCCCTCTGCCTGGTTCCCTGTAACTTCACTTCTTAGCAGCAAGGAAACTGCCAGAAGGCCCTCAGCGCTGGACCTCAGTGTCCGGGCTCAATGTTGAGGGTGGAAACGCTCCTTCAGGTATACAGGACCGAGGCCGTTTAGGGCTTTAAAGGTCAGCACCAACACTTTGAATTGTGCTCAGAAACGTACTGGGACCGGTGTTATATGATCTCGGCAGCCACTCCCAGTCACCAGTCTAGCTGCTGCATTCTGGATTAATTGCAGTTTCCGAGTCACCTTCAAAGAGCACATTGCAGTAGCAAACTACGGCTCCCAGAATTTTCTGGGGGAAGCCTTGACCAAAGGCCCATTAAGCCCAGCAGAACAGCCAACCAGATGCCTCGGGGAAGGCCATAAGCAGGGACACAAAGGTAACAGCCCTCTCCCATCCCTTGAACCCAGGAACAAGCAAGTCAGCCATACTGCTGTTGGACAGGGAGACTCCACTCTGCCAGCAGTGACAGATCCCCCTCTCCCCTCCACAAACCCACAAACTATTTTTGCAAAGGCAAGTCTGAAGTGCAAACAAAAGCAGCCAAACCCAACCTGCCCTTTGGGTATTTTGGTGTGATTTCTGGATCCAGGCCCATGCAAACCATCCCTTCAAAGTGTTAGCTGTGCAAACTTTCATTGTTTTGGTAGGCTGAATTTGCACCCAGGGAGAGTGGAGGTGATGGTGAAGTCTGTTATGGGAAGGACGATGCCACCCTCATGATCAACAACTCACTTTAACCTCGATAAAATCCGGTTTGCCAAGAGACACCAAGTCAGAGTAGGCCTTCAGTTCCTCCACGTTCCAGGCTTTCACCAGTGTGAGCCGATAGACAGTGCGCTGTTGCTGATAGGGGGAAAAGGAAGCGGGTTCAAATTAAATTGCGCCACATCAACAACAAAAAGAAGGTGACAGTCAGGGCTGCATAGCCCTGATCAAAACTGTTTGCACTACAGAAATTCCGTTATCTGACCACATTTCGAAAGCTGCAGATAGTGAGCTTTTCAGTCACACACAGTGGAAGAGGCCACAAAGTGAGAGAGGGAGACTAAGGTCACACTAACACCATGCACTTAGACACTCATGGCTTCCCACAAATAATTATGGGAATGATAGTTTGTTAAGGGTACATTAACAGAACTGTCATGTTTTATATGAGAGTATAGCTGATAAACATTTAAATAAACAAAATTGAACATAAATAAGAATTGGGAGGGGGAGTGAATCCCTAGTCACCCTGGGGTAGGGATAGGAAAACTCTGGCCCTCCAGATGTTTGGGACTACAATTCCCATCATCCCTATGTAACAGGACCAGTGGTCAGGGTTGATGGGAATTGTAGTCCCAAACATCTGGAGGGCCAGAGTTTGCCTATGCCTGCCCTGTGATCTAAAAAGGCAATGCTAGCAAATATGAAATATTGTGCCAGGCCTGACACGGAGAGGTGGAGGGGTTATCTGAAAGACCATATTCTTCCCTATGAACCTGCCCAGGCTCTGAGGTCCTTGGTGAAGACCCTTCTCTCAATCCTGCCACCCTCACAGGCACGCTTGGTGGGGATGCGGGGCAGGGCCTTCTCAGTGGCTGCTCCCAGACTTTGCAACTCCCTCCTAGAGAGGCTAGACTGGCTCCCTTCTTGTCCTGCTGCCGGCAAGTGAAGACTGTTTTATTCCGACAGGCGTTTGTGGACTGGCTGGTTTTTTTAAGGAAAGGGCTTTTAATAAGACTGTGCTGTTTTTATTATAACTGTATTTTTTAAAAATTTGTTTTTTATATTGTCTTAATCCTATTAGAGATTAATTACTCTTTAACGATTGCCTTTTATGTGTTTTTAGCTTTTTCTGTTGCATCTGTGCTGCTTTTAACTCGTTTGAGCCACCCTGGGAGAAAGGTGGGATAAAAATGCATAAAAATTGATCTTCTAGAAAGGACAAAGCACATGCTGTTATGTTTCTCATCTTAAATTTTGAATAAGCAGGTGCAAATCTTACTAAAGCTCACTATTTGAGCACAGTTTAGCAGAAGCCAGACCCTCTGGAAAACATTCATTGCTTTTATTTAAATAATGGTTGTAAAAAATAAAATGTGCTAATAAATAAATGAATGCATAATCATTTAATAATAATAAAAGTAATAAAACCTGAGCTTTTGGCCTAGTGAATCAAGCTGAAATGCCTTCAGCTTGATCACAACCTTTCACTTACCTTATTGCAGCAACGGAGGGTGGGAGGGAATGACAACAATTGAACAGGGTACCTTTTCTGCCAAGGCTTGCAAGCTGTCCAGAAACCTCTGCCAGAAATCCTTGAAGAGAGGCCTGTCGATCTTCTTCAAGCTGTCTCTGGTGCCTGCGTCGACGCTGACGTAGAGCTGCGTCACAGGTTCGAGGCTCCTTTTCGGCAGGAGGGGAAGGGAAGGGGGCAGGGAGAAGGTCCCAAGAGAGTTTAGAACGCTGCAGCCGAAGAAAAATCAAGATACATTTCCCCCTCCCTCGCAAAGGAAAAAGAGCTAGTCTAAAGCAGGGCCAGGGAACCCTTTTCTAACCCAAGGGCCACATGCCCTCCTGATTAACTTGCTGGGGGGCCACATGCCTGCAGCAAAAAGCAGGTGGAGTGATGGATGCTTCGTACAGTAAGCTACATTCCACACATACAATAAGTCTAAGGTTCCTGGACATTTCCAGGGAAGGAAGAGAAATTGTCACAGGTCAAGGAAACATTTCAGCAAGGCATGAGAGCATAAGAAAAACCCTGCAGGATCAGGCCAATAGCAGAGGGCCTTCTCGGTGGTGGCGCCCGCTCTGTGGAACGCCCTCCCATCAGATGTCAAGAAAATAAACAACTACAGTCATACCTTGAGTTGAATGCGCTTTAGGTTGAGCGCGTTCGAGTTGCGCTCCGCGGCAACCCGGAAGTAACGGAGCGCGTTACTTCCGGGTTTCGCCACTCGCGCATGCGCAGACGCTCAAAATGACGTCACACGCATACGTGGTAGCGGCGAAACACGGCATGCGCATGCACCATCGCATCTTGCGTTCCGCTTGGGATGCGAACGGGGCTCCGGAACGCATCCCGTCCACATCCCACGGTACTACTGTATCTGACTTTTAGAAGACATCTGAAGGCCCTGTTTAGGGAAGTTTTTAATGTTTGATGTTCTACCACTTTTTCATCTTTATCATCATCACCATCATCATTCTGTTGGGAGCCACCCAGAGTGGCTGGGGTATAAATAATAAATTATTATCATCATCATCATCATCATCATCATCATCATCTAGTCCAGCATCCTGTTTTCACAGTGGTTGACCAGATGCCTCAATAGGAAACTTCCCAAGCAGGATTTGAGCACAAGAAGTCCTTTTTTTCCTGAAGTCCTTTTTTCCTGTCCTGAATCTTCCAACATGGTATTAGGAGAGAGGGAGAAAATCTTTTCTCTATCCACTTCCTCCATGCAATGCATGCCTTTTATAAACTCGTATCATGTCACCTTTTGCTCACCTTTTCTCTAAACGAAAAAGTCCCAGACGCTGCAACCTTTCTTCATAAGGGTCACTGCATCCCCTTGATCCCTCTGGCTGCCCTTTTCTGAACCTTTTCCCAATAATTCTGGTCTCTCAGCCTAAGCTACCTCACAGGGCTGCTGTGAGGTGAAACGGAGAGGCAGAGAACCCCGCATGCCATCTTGAGCTCTTGGGAGGAAAAACCAAGGGAAAGAGACAGAAGGATAACGAAAAAAGCAGCTTCTCTTCCGGGCCTCACCTGATTTCCTCTGGGAACTGTGCATTTGTAACGAGGAAGCTTGAAATGTTCTTGCGATGGAGCAGCTTTAGGAAACGGTTGATTTCAGGGTACATGATTGGCTCCCCAACAAGCGACAGGGCACAGTGCTTGGGTTCCATCCCTTCTTCAAAACGGTCGTTCCTCACGCCCGGGACGCCTGCAAAACGGAGGAGAAGAGGGGTGTTTGTGGGCTTGCGCAGATGTAGCCTAAACAGCTCCACCCACTGAGGGACTGGGAGAAAGAAGCTGACAACTGGGTGGGAGGGAGGAGTAAGAACCTGGCACCCAGAAATCTCCATGTGGATCTGCGCCAGTAGCAAAACGCGCCAGGCGCTTGGGGAATTTCAAACTGCTGAGATTTCCATTCCACCTTAAGGAGCAGACGTGTGGAACTGTTGCGTGTCACATGTCTGTTTACATTCCAGCACAGCTTGCTGGGAACTTCCGTTGTGTGTATAGCTTTTTCTCTGTCTCTCTGAGAAGACGGAGAGAGAGACAACATGTTTCTTTGTCCTGATTTATGATTAATAAATCTGTAGTTGTAGTATGCTTTCTTAAGCCTCATACCTATTTTGTGTGCGCAGTTTGATCTGCTGATAGTGTGCCCTGGCTTTGAAGCCCGGGTCGCTGATTTATCTCGGAACAAAGGTTGATGGGTCTTTGCAGTGGGATGGCTGGATGGGAGCGACCCAACCGGGGCTAGCCAGCTGGCCTTGCGACCCTCTGCATGTCAACACGAACATGGCCTACTGGCAGCGGTTTCAGGCAGTTTCTCCCACTCCTGCTTGGAGATGCTGCCTTGGGATTGCAAGGCACTGAGCAAGAGCATAGGCAGCCCCTGGAATACCTTTGAATTGCTTGATCAGGCTCTGATGGTTCTCAATGGCCTCCTGCAAGATCATTTCGGGAGGGTCCATTTTCCATCGCCACTCTGTGCCCACAGGGTTTGTGTGGTGCCTGAAAATAATTTAATCTGAATTAAATATACACTACACCATGGTCACTGTGAATAGATTGTACAAAGCTACCTCCCACGCATATAAGGCACCCCTCCTTCCATTCGTAAGAAAAGCCTTAATTAATCAAATCAAGTTTTCAGCATTCTGTCCCCGTTAGTGGACAGCAAGATTTAGGCTACATTCACATAGCGCTATGATACCACTTTAAGTAGTCATGGCTTCCCCCAAAGAATTCTGGGAGCTGTAGTTCATTAAGGATGCCGAGAGTTGTTGGGAGAGATCCCCATTCCCCTCCCGGAACTACAATTCCCAGGCATCCCTGTGGAAAGGGATGGTTAAACAATTCTGGGAACTGTAGCCGTGTGCAGGGAATATTGGGCCTCCTAATATCTCTCAGCACCCTTAACAAACTACTGCTATCGGGATTCTTTGGGGGAAGCCAAGACAGTTTTAAGTGGCATCATAGTGCTTTCTAGCTATAGTGTGAATGTGGCCACAGATTCATAAGAGACCTGCTGGATCAGGCCAACGGCCCATCTAGCCCAGCATCCTGTTCTTACAGTGGCCAACCAGATGCCTGTGGGGAACCTGCAAGCAGAATTCAAGCGCAAAAGCACTCTCTGCTCCTGTTGTTTCTGGCAACGGGTATTCGGAAGCATTCATATGGAGGCAGAGCAAAGCCATTGTGGCTAGGAGTCATTGATAGCCTTCTCCTCCTGCATTAATTTGTCCAGTCCTTTTTCAAACCATTTAGGTTGGTGACCTCCTGTGGCAGTGAGTTCCATGGTTTAACTCTGTGCTGCATGAAGAATGGATTTCTTTTATCTGCCCTGAATCTCCCAATATCCAGCTCCACTGGATGTCCACAAGTTCTAGTGCTATGAGAGAGGATAAAAACTTTCCTCTATCCACTTTCTCCATGCCGTGCATAATTTTATATGCCTCTATCATGTTGTTGCTTCTTACTTGCCTTTTCTCTAAACTAAAAAGTCCCAAACTCTGCAGCCTTTCTTCAAAGGGGAGTCGCTCACATCCTCTCTCTCTCTCTCATATAAAACTTGGCCACCCATTGAAAACCAGTTGGCTGCCAATACAGGAAATTTTACAAATGGCGACTCTGCTGCCACAAAACCCCATTTTTGAGTTGTTCCCAAAAAGGAAAAGATACCATCATAAGAGGAGTGGCCTAGCTAGGGCCACCAGCAATGGCAGCTAAATGCAAACCTCCCTGTACAGGAGCAGTCTATCTCCAGCTCAAAAGGTACTCAAAAGGTGAACCACAGGGGAAGGACGATGCAGTTTTGCCTGGCTTGCAGATTTCCCAGAGGCAACTTGTTGGTCAATGCAGGAAAAGAGGATGCTGGACTGGACTGGGGGGATGGGGCAGGCTTTGGTTTGTGTCCTCAACCCCTACCCAGTTTCTCACCTCCAGCAGAAGACGCACTTGTTGGCACAAGCCAAGCTGGGCGTGGTCTCCAGGCAGCGGTGGCTCTCAATGCCATAGAAGGTGTGCTTGTAACAGCCGCCTCTCCCACGGAGCATCGACTGGTGGGAGGCAAATAGAAAGCAATACGGTTAGAAAAAAATCCCAAAAGCTAAAAATGCGCTGGAATCAAAACACATCCAACTAGCAGAGATTATTTATAGGAGGCCTTTGCGGAGGAGGAAAGACATATCTTAAAAAGGTGGGCACAATGGAAGGGATGAGAAGCATCTATGGATCACAGCTCCTGCCATTCCTGACCACTTGGCCGTGCCAAAGTGGTCTGGAGGGCCACAGACATTCCTCTTCACTGATTCAAGAATCCACCCAGGGAAGGACATTAAATACCTTTGTCCACCGACAGAGCTTCACTCCAGAGTGGCTCCCGATCAACTTGTAGCCTGAAATCAGAAGAGGGATTTGTTTGTTTTCTTGAGCGTAAGGAGATCTAGCAGAAGCACATGGCTAAAGGAGCCTGCACCAACCCTCCTCCCATGTTCTAGCCTGGCTGGAAACAGGTCCTTGAACTCTGGAAATGCCTATTTGCTTGCCTGGATGGAGAACAGAGAGGGCTGGTGAATGTGAAGAAACGAGCATAGCGTACAAAGGTAAAATTCACCAGCATGTGATCCACCCTGAAGGCTGCTCATAAGGGAACCAGTGTCAGAGAATGTGAGGATCGACAGCAACAGCAGCACCTAACCCTAACCCTGCCAAGTGACCCCTGGAATGTCAAATTATACCTGAGGAAACGTCTCCACCCCCATCGTTCAGCCGAAACACTGAGGTCCTCCTCTGAGGATCTTCACTGCGAGAAGTGAAGCTACAGTGAACCAGGCAGAGAGCCTTCTCGGTAGTGGCACCCACACTCTTTGGAACACCCTTCCATCAGATGTCTAGGAGATGAGCAACCTTTAGAAGACTTCTGAAAGCAGCCCTGTATAGGGAAGCTTTCTAATGTGCAGTGTTTTATCATGTTTTTATATTTGTTGGAAGATGCCCAGAGTGGCCGAGGCAACCCAATAAGATGGGCAGGGTACAAATATTAAAATCATTAATATTATTATTATTATTTATTAGGATGGAAGCTCTCAAACTCACAATATATTTGCAAATATCCAACCTCACTTTCCTGAGGTTGGCACAGTTGCTTAAGAAAACAGAGATACAACAACCAGAACAGAAAAGGGCATGTGCCTTGAAAGGATCCGTTTTCAAGCACCTTTTACCAACAGGGGCAAGATGCCACAACTGCATTCGTGCCTGCTTAGGCGCTGTGGGTTAAATCACAGAGCCTAGGGCTTTCCGATCAGAAGGTCAGTGGTTCGAATCCCCGTGACGGGGTGAGCTCCCGTTGCTCTGTCCCTGCTCCTGCCAACCTAGCAGTTCGAAAGCACGTCAAAAGTGCAAGTAGATAAATAGGTACCGCTCCGACGGGAAGGTAAACGGCATTTCCGTGTTGCTGCTCTGGTTCGCCAGAAGCGGCTTAGTCATGATGGCCACATGACCCAGAAGCTGTACGCCGGCTCCCTCGGCCAATAAAGCGAGATGAGCGCTGCAACCCCAGAGTCGGCCTCGACTGGACCTTATGGTCAGGGGGCCCTTTACCTTTTACCTAGTGGGCTTCCCTGAGGGCATCTAGTTTGGCCAGAACAGAATGCTGGGCTGGATGGTTTGATGAAGCAAAGCTCCCCTTAGGTTCAAGGGCTGCTGATCAGGAGAGGGAAACTGAGACTGGAGAACCTGGAGACAATTCCTGCCAATCACACCCAGCTTTTTCCTGCCAATCATGTCCATTTTTCTAGCCCAGGCAGGGCAAGAACAGGCAGCAAGCTTCTCAGCCTAGGACAGATGCACCCCCCCCGGGTCTCCTTGCACCCTGGAGTCTCCTGCCCCTTGGGCTTCTTTGCAGTCCACATCACCTTGTTTCGTGAGGGCATCCCGCAAAGCTGGCGTGATCATCTCTCTCAAGGCATCCTCCCCTCTCCGCTGGAGCCGCCCCATCTTCTCGACCTCTTGGTCAAGCTCACGCTCTCTCTGCAGAGGGATGGCAAAACTAGGCCTCACTTTCTTCATTAGCAGAAGCAACAGAGTGTTAATGAGCAACAGAACAAACAGATCACCAGCTCCATCACATTCAGGGAAGGCACAAACATTCTCTTTAGCGTTGGTCCTAGAGCGGAAGGATGAAGGTACGTCTGCAGCTCTCCATAAGAACCCTGCTGGATCAGGAGAGGCTTTTCTGTGTTATGGAACTGTAGAATTGGAATAGAATGCCAAGGGTCATCTAGTCCAACCCTCTGCAATGCAGGAATCACAGCTAGAGAATCCCTGACAAAAAGCCATTCAACCTCTGATTGAAGCCCTCCCAACGCAGGAGAGTCCACCACCATCAAAAGGAGCCCTTTCCTCTGTCAGACTAAAGGGAGATGGGAAAGGTTTCTCTCAATATTTTCTGTGGTTTGTATTCTATACCTAAGAAAGGTTGCTCTCAAATACTATCTGCAGTAAATTCCTGTGCTGATCCTGTGCTAATCTTACTTCTGCAAATTTTGGCCAGACAGTTAGCACACCGCCAGTGACTGTTGCTAAATTCGGCTGGCAGGTCAAAAGTTCATTTCCTGCCTTGACTGGCTAGCAGAAGCTGCTACTGTAAGCAATAACCAAAGAGGCCCCCTTTTCCTGTCTTATGCTTACTAATGCAAGAATAAGAAGAGATACGAAGGGAATGCTTAGCCAGCAAAAGAAGACACGTGTACAAGGAGGTGGGAGGGAGTGCTTGGCTTAGCAGAAAGACAGGAATGTTTAGCAAGCAATAAAATGTGTTTAGCAAGCAATATTTGCTAGCCGATTGGGGAAGTCTGGGGGTATAAGAAAGTCTGCTGAAGTGTCTTGCTTTACAGCCAGTGTATTTTTAGGAACTATCCAGCTGGTTGTCTCTGAGTACAGACCTTGTCTCTGTGCACAGATTTTCAATAAACTCTTTTTCTCCAAAGAAGATTTTGCTTTCCTGGTACTTTTGTTCCCTCCGAGGTCCAGGGGATGGCGTGGCTAATGGATCCCTAGGTAAATAAGGCTTCATCTCTCTGGGGGCTCGCCCGGGATTTGCCCCCTCCCCAAATACGGACCGGAGGGCCAGGCTCAACCAAGGTGAACAGCTCCGATCGGCGTTCGCATTTCCAGTGCACACCCTGCCAGTTTGTAGGGGGAGATTGCCACACCGTCCTGGAGCGGAGACATCTAGTTGAGGGAGAACAAGAGGACAGGACGGCGCCGAGGGGACAGGTCCGCAGCGGAGAAAGGTAAGCCCGAAGGAAAGGGCTAGGGGCCCGAAGGAAAGGGCTAGGGGCCCGAGGGAAAGGGCCAGAGGCCTGATCAGCCTCACCTGGTAGTTGGCAGTAGAGTGCCCGTGCAGTAAGAATGCCACCAGGAAAGGAATTGGTAAAGGTTTGGGAAAGGGAATGGGGCAGAGGGAATTGAGTGTTTTGTTGACATGTTGTGTGTCAGATACTCCAGTGGATGAATTGTTGAATGAGGGCCAAGGCTTAGTGTCCCCTTGGCCGAGCGATTGTAGGGTTGTGCATTTTCTGACAATCTGTAGCATGTGGAGTGTGAGAGAATTTGGAAACCCAGTTAGGAGCGGTAGTATCTGAAAAATAGGGTCTGGAGCAAGCCAATGTATTCCTCTGGAATGCTTTTTAAATAACTGGAAAACAGCCACGAAGAGTGATGATTCAAATTGAAAAACAGAGACTCAAAACTTTATGTGAGGTGGACTTGCCAACCCAGGGAACTGCGTGGCTTTGATTTGCAATTAATCAACCCCCTGTGGCAAATCAACCCCCTGTGGCAAAATATATTAAATGTCCACCCAGACCAGATCCCCTATATCTCTACATGGAAGACCAATGTAGAAAAGAATCTACCATGGCTAAAGTCTTGCTGTGACAGCAACACACAGAACAGGATTTGTACAGTGAAGCCTCTGGTGTTAGAAGACCCAGAAGATGAGGAGGGGGAGTGATTAAGCCACCACCTTACACTCCACCAACAGCCCCTCCAACCCCCCCCCCAGGCCAAGATCAAGAAGCACAGGGAGGTGCTGGTGTAGGGGGAGGAGGACCTGCGAAGGAGGATAGTGAGACGGAAGAAGAGGAAGATAACGAAGAGTTTAGGAAGACACTAGATGATATGAATCAAGGAAAGAAAATGTGGACAGAAAGACAGAAAAAGAGAGACTAAAGGAGTTTGCAAAGCCATTTGAGGGAGAAGTTGGATGTGAGCCCCTTGTTAGTTGAGGCAGCAGAATGCTGCACCCCTGAAAAGAGGAAGAGATGGCAACGTAAGTGGGGACAGGCGGCGAAGAGAGTTATGTCTCACAGACAGTATGAGAAAACCAGGAAGGATCAGGCAGCTGGAGAAATGCCCCTTCGGAGGGTTTATGATCCACCAGCCCCTGTCCCAGCTGGACAAACGAAGGCACCACAGACAGCATATACCCTTTTCAAGTACAGATGTTTGTAATTGGAGAAATCAGAACCCCTCTTTTGAGGAGAATCCAGCAAAGATTGTAAAATTGTTTGAAGGGATTTTTTTTAAAACCTATAATCCCACTTATGATGATGAACAATATCCCCTGGACTCACTACTAACTACAGAAGCATTGCTTGGCCCCTGCATGAGTCAACTAGGGGAATAGAGAAGGATCCTTTTATATGGGGCAGGGAACAGCAGCAGGCTTTTCAGGATCTCAAAGTGACATTACAACAAGCCCCAGTGCTTGGCATCCAAACCCCAAGAAGCCTTTTACCCTGTTCACAGATGAAGACCAGGGGGGTAGCCAAGGGAGCCTCATGCCAGAAACTGGAAAATTGGCAGCAACCTGTCGAATACTTGTCAGAGAAGCTAACCCCAACAGAACAGAGGTTGCCCCCCCCCCCCCGTATGAGAGTGATTGTGGCAGTGGCCACCCTACTCACAAAGGCAGATAAATTCACGTTTGGACAGGACACCACCTGTGTGACTCCACAAGCAGTCCCAGCCTTACTTGACATGAAAGGCACCTATTTCCTATCACAAGCGAAAATGAGGAAGTGCCAGATGCTGTTATTATATTCACGCCTGAAGTTTCAGGTTACCACAGTCCTTAACCCAGCTACCTTATTACAGGTAGGAGAAGGTGAACAAGGGAGCTGCCCACTCAGTCTTACCTGTGCCTGTAACAAAACCCACAAACCAAGTGGTTAATATAATTAGAGCCACAGGTAAATCACAAAAGGCCCCGTTTTTGCAGTCTGTTACCTGCTGCCTAGGTGGCCAAGTAGTCCAGCACAATTTTTGTATATACCAGAGTGTCCCATTCCTTTATTGGGCCGAGACTTGTTAACAAAATTACAAGCCCAGATTTCCTTCCAACCAATGGGGGAAGTAATGATGACAACTGGACCAGCAGGAGAGTTTTCTTTAGAAATACCCCTGAGAGACCATTGGTGCTTGATGATGGTAAAAGAAGAGGAGGGAATCCTCCCTGTTAGCCTGCTTCATGATGTTGACCCTGGACTATGGGCGGAGGATAAAAACCAATACCCCATCCCACGACAGGCAGCTGAAGGAGTGTGGGTGCATTTGAAGCGATTGCTTCAACATGGAATCTTGAAACAATGCCAATCACAGTGAAACACCCCACTGATGCCAGTGAAGAAGGAAGATGGTGGGTACTGCATATAGGCCCCAAAGTTCTGGAAAAGAGGGAAGGATGAACAGGACTTTGAAAAACCATTGACCCAAGAAACAGGGTCTAATTGGGTATTCATGTTGCCCTTGGCTTTGCTTAGAGTCTGTAGCCTCCCATTGAAACGTATTCACTTGTCACCCTTTTGAAGTGATGTTTGGGAGACCGGTTCCTTATGTGTGCATGCTTTCACCTATCCCTGCTCAAGATGTGGAATTGAACAATTATGTACAGTCTCTCTCTCGAGATTTTCTCTCTCAACCCAGGCCCGAACTTCTTGCGTGACCAGTTTGAGCCAGGTGACGAGGTGTGGATAAGACTGGTCCCAGGCACCACTGCAACCGTGCTGGAAGGGCCCATCTGCTCTCCACACCCACAGCTGTGAAGATCGCTGGCACCACCCCTTGGGTCCACCACATTCGAGGAAGAAAGCTGCTTCAGATTGGACTGTGTCTTAGCATCCTGAAGATCCCCTCCAGTGACGACTGCCTTGCTGATATCACTCCAGAGGCTGATATCTCTACGCACGGTGAAGAATTGGATGGGAGGGGCGCCCGCAGGCAGCGCCCCCAACGTAGACATTTGTTCTCCAGCCAATTTAGAGGCACCACCAGGACTTTTGATATTGGTACCAGAACTCACTCCAGACGATGTGGAACCACGTTACACCCTTGATGAACAGCAGTGGACCAGCCAAGAAGGAGCAACGCTCCAGGAAGGACCAGACAGCCGTGTTTTTGTGCCCCAACATCTGGCCAGCACAATTGTAAAGAATTACCACGAGTCCACCCATTTGGGAGGCCCAGCTGCTAAAGCACACCTTGGGAGAATATTCTATCTCAACTAACTGCTGCTATAACTAACTGCTGCTATATCCCAAAATGTGCCCTGTGCGCCAACCAAGAAACTGAGAACTATCACCCTTTGAACTTCTATATGGCAGGCCAACCCCTTTCGTCCGAGACATCCCCGCCAGTTTGGGGCAGATGGGAGATCGCATCACCCAAGAACAAGTGCAATCCCTGTGTTTGTTGTGTGTGTTTGCTTCCTTTCCAGGTATTCCCTCGAGCGTACACCTGCAGTCCCGTGGCAGTCTCGGTGAGCCGGTTCACCAGTTCCTCTGGGTGACAGCGTCTGGCGACCCCCTCATCCCCAACTGCAGTGAAAGTAGTCGAGGTGATCCCCTGGGTACATCACACGCATCTGAAGAAGGGTGTCTGGACTTGCAAGAGAAATCCTGCTGACCCTCTGAAGTTGATCATCACCTTGTGTCTGACGCTACCAGGAAAAAGCGTTAGGCCACGGGCAACAAGATCCTGCGACTAATCATCACAAGGACAGTTACAAAGACTTTCTCTTTTCTCTCTTATTTTCTTTATTGACTTGCTCTATGTCTTATTGCCCTGACCCTACCGAACCATACCAACCCTATTGGCCTGCTGGCCTCTGCTACGACTGGTTCGTCTTGCCGGTGGTAAGAGATGGCGTGCTCTTTGGCTATTGGAAACTGGGGTTTGATGAGATTGCCGTATTGAGACACCCCACTGCCCCGTTGTGGCTCCTCTCCCACACCACTGACCAGCACGCGTGGACAGTGCTCTTACGGGAAGCTGCAGAGACGATCGAAATCTATCTAGTTCTGGACCGCTCTTGCTGTTGTGGGAGGGTAGTCAACTGTTATCTGGGAGGTAGAGCACTGTACCAACCTCATTTGATAGACCAGGTCCTACTCTTAATCCAGGTGATAGATGGGACGGAACCTATCTTAATGCAAGTATTGCAGGGGTGGGAGCCTTAACCAGGTGTGCATTGAAATTGCTAAACAAGTGCCAGTAAGAATTGCCACCCCAGGATTTCAGCTTCCATATGCTCTGGTCACTAGGGAGGCAGCACGAGAGTTCAATCCACCCAACAGGGTTAGTAGAAAAATTGACCCACATAGTGGGAGCATCAGCTCACCGGTAGGCTCTCACCCTTGAGGAAGTTCACCACAATGTTAAATCTCTCCAATTGTTGGCTGTGTATGCACATACCACCTTATGCTAAACGGCCAGGTTTGATGCTACATAGAATTCCCATTGGTAACATCTTCAACATAGAGAGGAGTTTGTGCGTTAGTTCATTACCACATGGAAACAATGATAGCTGAAAACCCGCTAAAAACTACAGAAGGTGATCCATGGAATTGGTTATATTCTTGGTTGCCCGGTGGTGGATGGATGGGGAGAATATTTACTATGCTGGTAGGCCCAATATTGCTTCTATTGCTTTTCTGCTTCTGTATGCCCTGCTTGATACAAAGCATGCAACATATGATGGAGAGAATGATGTCCCGCATGATGGGACCTCGCGTGATTGCTGTAATGAGAGAATATAGACCCCTACCCCAGAACGAATCTAAGTAATAGATTGTTCAAAAGAAGAGGAGGGAGTAAAGGGAGATGGGAAAGGTTTCTCTCAATATTTTCTGTGGTTTGTATTCTATACCTAAGAAAGGTTGCTCTCAAATACTATCTGCAGTAAATTCCTGTGCTGATCCTGTGCTAATCTTACTTCTGCAAATTTTGGCCAGACAGTTAGCACACCGCCAGTGACTGTTGCTAAATTCGGCTGGCAGGTCAAAAGTTCATTTCCTGCCTTGACTGGCTAGCAGAAGCTGCTACTGTAAGCAATAACCAAAGAGGCCCCCTTTTCCTGTCTTATGCTTACTAATGCAAGAATAAGAAGAGATACGAAGGGAATGCTTAGCCAGCAAAAGAAGACACGTGTACAAGGAGGTGGGAGGGAGTGCTTGGCTTAGCAGAAAGACAGGAATGTTTAGCAAGCAATAAAATGTGTTTAGCAAGCAATATTTGCTAGCCGATTGGGGAAGTCTGGGGGTATAAGAAAGTCTGCTGAAGTGTCTTGCTTTACAGCCAGTGTATTTTTAGGAACTATCCAGCTGGTTGTCTCTGAGTACAGACCTTGTCTCTGTGCACAGATTTTCAATAAACTCTTTTTCTCCAAAGAAGATTTTGCTTTCCTGGTACTTTTGTTCCCTCCGAGGTCCAGGGGATGGCGTGGCTAATGGATCCCTAGGTAAATAAGGCTTCAAGACAGCTCTTACCCTCAGAAAGTTCTGCCCAATGTTTAGTCAGAATGTCTTTTCCTGCAATTTGAATCCATTGGTTTGGGCCCTACCCTCTGGAGCAAAAGAAAACAAGCTTGTTCCATCTTCCATGAGACAGCCCTTTAGAAAACTGAAGATGGCTATCACATCTCCTCTCAATCTTCTCTTCTCCAGGCTAAGCATACACAACTCCTTCAACTGTTCCTCATAAAGCTTAGTTTCCAGACCCTTGATCACCCTCCTCGGCACACGTTCCAGCTTGTCAACACCCTTCTTAAAGGCAGCCATTTTGTGATATACCCCACTCTCACAGCAGCCATTTTGTGACTGGTGCCCAGGACCCTTTATCAGAATTCCAAATTTACCAAGCGGCCCTCAAAAGGTTGGCAAGCCCAGGGATATGTCAAAGTGTTGGGGCCTGCTTTCTTGCTTTCTGCACTACTAACTCTTTCCATCCCAAAAAATGGAAGTGTGATATTTATTTATCGGATCTTCATTGGAAGAATTTATAGGAGCCAAACCATACCATATACTGGACACAACCTCTCTACCACATGCTTTGTTATCAGTGTAAACAATAAAACCATATCAAATTGCATGAAAACCGCGCTTCTTTTGCCCTCTCATCACCTTGAACTTGTCAGATTATTTTTCTGACTGTGTTGTACCACTGGTCTAGGATTAGAGGCGTTAGGGATTTCCAAGCTTGACTTAAACCCTGTGATTGTCATCTGAGACCCTTTCTCAGGAGTTCTGGAGGGTGGCAACACGAGAACGGGCCTTTTCTGCGGTGGCTCCCCATTTGTAGAATGCTCTCCCCAAGGAAGCTTGCCTGGAGCCTTCATTACATATCTTTAGGTGCCAGGAGAACGCATTCCTCTTTAACCAGACCTTTGACCGTTAAACAATCTATGTTCTTTTAAGTGTGCCGGGGGGGGGGGAATATTCTTTATTATATTATGCATTTTGTGTTCTTAAGTTGTAAACCACCTGTGATCTTCGGATGTAGGACGGTATTAAAATTTAACAAATACTAATAATAATTTAGGAACAGCTGTATACAAGTATTTTTATAAATGAACCAACGAGAACACACAGCCACAGGGCTGAAAATAAGAGTTCACCGTTACCTGGGCTTTCTTCATGTGGCCCATGACTCTGCCCAGGTCTTCCACATCCACCATCTGGTTCGCACCCTCTCCCTCTTCATTGCCAGAATCTTCTTCGCTCGTGGTCTCAAAAAGCTCCTCCTCCGCCACCTCCTCCTGTGAAAACAAAAGAGGGCTTGCAAATGCCACATGGCCCCAAAACACCCTGCTCTCCTCCACCCACCCACCCCCACAAAAGGCCACTAGGATGGATTTATTTCTTTATTTTTACATTTATATCCCACCTTTCGCTCTTCCAATGAGCTCAAGGTGGCATACATAGTTCTCCCCCCTCCTCATTTAATCCCCACAACAATCCTGTGAAGTAAAAAAAAAAAAAGGTAAAGGACCCCTGGACGGTTAAGTCCAGTCAAAGGTGACTCTGGGGTTGCAGCGCTCATCTTGCTTCCAGGCCCACAGACAGCTTTCTGGGCCATGTGGCCAGCATGACTAAACCGCTTGTGGCACAACTGAACACCATGACGGAAACCAGAGCGCAGGGAAACGCCGTTTACCTTCCCACCACAGCAGTACCTATTTATCTACTTTCACTGGAGTGCTGTCGAACTGCTAGGTTGGTAGGAGCTGGGACAGAGCAACGGGAGCTCACCCCGTCGTGGGGATTCGAACCGCCAACCTTCTGATCAGCAAGCCCAAGAGGCTCAGTGGTTTAGACCAGTGTTTCCCAACCTTTTTTGGGCAAAGGCACACTTGTTTCATGAAAAAAATCTCGAGGCACACCACCATTACAGCCCCGTGACGTCAGCGCGCAGCGTCACGCCGGGAGGGACATGAATTGCTAGCAAATTACATAATCACCTCCTTGAGGGCTGGCTCATCTTCTCCGAATGCAGAACCCCATTAATTAACAGCACAGACTCACACCATAGCCAAGACGAGGGGGGAAAACCTCAGTCATGCACAGTCATGCACATGTGGGGGCTAAATGAGGACGAAGACCGGGCAGAGAGCAGGGTTCAAATCACCCCACCTGGCCAGGACAATCCCTGGGTGCTCCCTTGGGCCACTCGCCTGACCCACCTCACAGGGCTGTTGTTGCGAGGATAACACGGGGAGAACCACGCGCGCCCCCGGGAGCTCCTTGGAGGAGAAAGCGGGCGATGAATGCAATGCACGAAATATATGAGAGGCGACCAGCTTTTGCAGGTGAGGGCCCCCCGCCAGCCTCCGCTTCCAACACCCGGCGCAACGACGCCAAAGTTTCCCCCCGGGCTCGGCTCGGGGAGCAGCGCTACTCCCCCCCCCCGGCTCCCCTTCGCCCTCCCGGCTCTCTCTGCCGCCCACTGGGGACCCCCCTCACCTGCCAAGTCCGGAGCGCCGGTGGAAGTTGCATGCATGCATGCAGGGCGCCGCGTTGCCATTGCATTGCACTACACTCCATGCAACGCCTGCACGCATGCATTGCCTTGCACGCCCGCCAAGGGGTCTCCCCGCGGTCCGATGCGTCCCCTCCGGCACGGATGCAGCATTGCAAAAATAAAAAAACCCCGACGCAGCCCTACCTGGGGGGCAGCCTCCGCCGCTCCGCCTCCGCGGGGATCCCCGGGCTCCATCCTGCCGCCCGATCTCCGCGGGGGCGCAGGCAGGCTGCGCGGGGTCTGCGCGGAAGAGCCCCTGCCCGCCCGGTCGCCGCCGCTGCGCTCATTCCATGGCCGGGAGAAGAGCGCTTCAAACAAAACGCCCGGCCCGCCAGGCCACGCTGGGAAACATAGTTCGCGCACCCCGCGCGGGCACGGAGCCCAAGGGCGAGGGGACTACGGATCCCGGCAGCCCCCGCGCCGGGGACGGAGGGGGAGAGGCCGGGTGCAGGGATGGAGGGACGGGTGGGCGAGCGAGTGAGTGAGTGGCAGCCGCCAAGCCTTGGCCGAGAGCCAGGAAGGGCCTCCCCGGAGGAGGAGGAGGGAGGCGCAGAGCGGGAGGGAACCCCAGGGGTCATCTAGTGACGGCGCCCCAATCGAAAATTTGACTTTTTTAAAAAAAAAAATCTTTCAAATTATTTAATTTTTCCCGCGGCACACCAGGCAACATCTCGCGGCACACTAGTGTGCCGCGGAACAGTGGTTGGGAAACACTGGTTTAGACCACAGCGCCACCTGCCTCCTGCGAGGCAGGTAAGGTTGAGAGACCGTGATGACCTCCCTTGATCTGGACACTGGACGTCTCTTGCTGCAGCCTAGAATCGCATTAGCTCCTTGTGCTGCAGCATCACACTGTTCGTTTTTTTTAAAGAGATATTTATTAAAATTTTCAAAATATTACAAAATGAAAAAAGAAAAAAGAAAAATACAAAATAAAAAAACAGTTAAAAACAACTCAATCTTTCCATTACTTATTTTTCATTAGCTTGCTTCCCGGACCTCCTCATGCCTCCCTTTTTTGTATTCCAGTTCAGTTTGTTAGTTCAGCAAATCCTTCCCCTCTTTATTTATCCTAATCTTTAATCTTAAAATATTGTAACATTAAATTTTTACCTATTAGTAATCCATTTTTCATATTCCCTTATAGTGTTACAGCTAAAAACCACTTAATTTCTATCCAGCATCATTCTAACATTCATTAATTTTACAATATTTCTGTAAATAGTCTTTAAGCTTTTTCCAATCTTCTTCCACCGACTCTTCTCCCTGATCACACTGTTGGCTTGCTGTCCACACCCAGTCCCACTCACCCTCTGCTCCTGCTCCAACGTCGTCTCCTGCCCAGCTTTCCTCTTGGAGCGGCACTTGCCCTTCTTACACTCCCCTCTGCAGGCCGCCTTCTCCCCTCTGCAGAGGGCCTGGAGCCTGGCCAGGAACTTGGCCTCCCAAGCCTCAAAGTCGGCCTCCAGGCTCCCATGCTTGCTCTTCACCACATTGGCGTCCCCCAGGGCGCAGGAGAGGACCCGCCGGGCCCCCAGCATCCACAGCCATTTGTCCACGCTCCTGCCCACCTGCGGCGGAAACACAAGAGACCTGGGCGTAAGCAACGTAGGAAGCTGCCTAAGTGAGACCGTGACGTTCGTCTAGCTCAGTTTTGTCTGCACTGACTGGCAGCAGCTCTCCAAGGTTTCAGACAGGGGGACATTCCCAGGCCTACCAGGAGATGCTGCCGGGGATTGAACCTGGGACCTTCTGCATGCAAGGCAGGCGCTCTGTCACTGAGCTACAGCCCTGGGGAAGGCAGACCTTTAGGTGATTGAGTCCTAAAACCATCAATATGTACCTTGCCACCCTTGTCAAAATAGCCCACCAGGGGTAGGGAGCTAAAGATCTGGCCCGCTGGTGGAATCCTGCTGTACGTCCAATTTAGAAGAAAGAACAAAATATATTGTAAGAGCAAATGCAGGTGGTGGGATGGTATTAGCTTAAAAACCACCAGGTCTATCTAAAAAGCCAGGACAGTCCAGCAACAAGTCAAAGATGACTGTTATGGGATGCTCTTCCGTGCAAGTTCTTAAGGGAAGATTGGGCAGAAATCCCCTGGAGATTCTTTAGGGGCAGGATTTGCTCTCTGAGGGTAACAGGTCAGATCAGATGATCCCTTGAGCCCTCTCCCTCATCTCAGTTTCTCATTGACTATTTAATTACTTATTTCATAAAATTCATACACCGCTCGATTGTAAAAAAAACAAGAACGCTTTTAGCAGGCGCCAAAAATAGTACAGCAAAGGCGCCTACCTGAAATCAATAGGCAGGGAGTTCCCAAGTGCAGGTGCTGCTGCACAAAAAGAGGGATTTCTTCCAAATGTGGAATGGGTATTATGTGGCACCTGTGGCAAAACTAGTTTCACCAATCGAAGTGGTCAAGGGGGCCTATATGAGAGACAATCTCCTGGGTAAACTGGACCCAAGTTGTAAAGGGCTTTAAAATACTAATAGTAACAGCTTGAATTTGACCTGGAAGCAAAGTGGCAAGCGGCGCAGATCTCTGAGCAGAGGTGATATATGCTGACGTGGCCTCACTCCTGTAAGCAATTGTGCTGCAGCATTCTGCACTAATGGCAGCTTCTGGATCAAGTGCAAGGGAAGAATCTGCTCTCGGAGGGCAATGGGTCAAACTAGATGTCCTCCTGTGACCCACCCACCCACCGCATCTCAGTTTCTCACCAGCTCTCAGTATCAATTCTAGCAGGAATGACAAAAGGGACTCACAGTGTTGTAGTGATCGACATAGAGAGAATTCCCCAGGCCAAAGATGGCATATCTCAAGCCCTTCAAGTACGTTTTGCCAACTCGAAAGTCACTGGATGCTTCTTCTAGCCACTTGCAGAACCACACGGCATTCTCTGTCGGCTTCCCATCTGTGTAAGTGGCAACTAAGAAGACGCAGATGTTCTTGCTGCTTGTCTGGAGAGATTCCCACCAAATGGGGAAAAAATTCTCTGTTATTATTTTTACGCCTCTCCCTCACAGAATTGTAGAGTTGGAAGGGATCCCAAAGGCCATCGAGTCCAACTCCATGCAATGTAGAAATCACTGCTAAGAAATATTAACTGCATGGAGTACGGGTTTTCTCAATTGTATGTTTTAGTTCACTAACCAATTACCATATTTTTCGCCCCATAGGACGCACCGCCCTATAGGATGCACCTAGTTTTTTGGGGGGGGGAAATAAAGGGGAAAAAATTATTTCCCCCCCAGGCACGGGGCTGGCGCGGGGGAAGCCCAAGCTTCCCCCAACCCCAGCCCCCAGAACAGCCTGCTATCCGCAAGTCTAGGGAGCCGCGCCAGTCTCCCCAGGCTTGTGGAGAGCTGCGCGAAGCCCGGGCGTGCTCTTCAGTGCGCCGGAGGCTTCGGAATGCAGGCAGCTCTGCGCAACCTTTGGGAGCCCGGCGCGGCTTAGCGCCGGGCTCCCAAGGATTGCGCAGAGCTTCCTGAAGCCTGGAGAGTGAGAGAGGTTGGTGCGCACCGACCCCTCTCGCTCTCCAGGCTTCAGCGAAAGCCTGTATTTGCCCCATAGGATGCACACACATTTCCCCTTCATTTTTGGAGGGGGAAAAGTGCGTCCTATAGGGCGAAAAATATGGTAAACAGTAGAGCGGCATAAAACGGCAGACGGAAAAATAAGTGAGTCCTCTAAAGCAAAATGCACCTTTTCTCCCAAGTGATTAATTCACTAGATCTGCATAAATTTGCACCTCAGAAAATAAGTGAAGACTTCTAAAGTGAAATGCATCACCTGTCTTTGAACAAAGCTCACATCCATTGCAGGAGGCGCTGTCTCAAAAGAGGAACCCCTTCTGCTTCTCTTGAACACAGGGCGAAAGCCCTTGTTAGCTACAGATTTGGAAGTACTGTACTTGCATTAAAATATCATATTTGAGTTTTTATGTCTGCTGACCCATTTCACCAGGGGCACCTTTTTAAGTCAATCAAAATGTTTTTTAAATCAATTACACAGTAAATATTCGCAAGTTTAAAGAGTTATCATCACTCAATTTGTACATTCTTGGCCATCGGTCCGTAGTCACCAGTATGTGGCATCTCTGAATGCCCAGAGCAGGAGAGGGGAATCCTTTTCAGCCCAAGAGTCCTGCTCAGGAGGCACTGATGGCCACCAGCTTGGATGGCTTTAAAACAGGATTAGACATGGAGGAGAGGGCTATCAAGGGCTACTATCCATAACGAAGGCTATGCAATGCCTCCCCAGTTGGAGGCAGCAATGCTTTCTGAATACCAGTTGCAGGAAGTGCTCCTGCACACAGATCCTTCTTGTGGTGTTTCCCGCTGGTGCCTGATTGGCCACTTTGAAAGGAGGATGCTAGACTAGATGGGCCCTCATTGGCCTGATTCATCAAGTGCTTCAGTGGTGGGCGGGAACCAACGAAAAGAGTGGGTGTGGTCAGAAGCAAAAGTGAGCAGTGGATTCGCTTCCTAGTTTTGTAGCATAGGCTACACTGTAACCCTTCCAACATACGATCAATCCAGGCAAGCTGTTCAAGGCCCCATTCCAGGCCAGAGGTTCCTCATGTTATAAACATATACACTTTTGCACACCCCTGCAATATACCGCATTTTTCGCTCTATAAGACGCACCCGACCATAAGACACGCCTAGTTATTAGAGGAGGAAAACAAGAAAAAAAAATATTCTGAATTAAATGTTGTTGAAGAGACTTTGTGCG
Source organism: Podarcis liolepis (assembly GCF_965112155.1). Lineage (NCBI taxonomy): Eukaryota > Metazoa > Chordata > Lepidosauria > Squamata > Lacertidae > Podarcis > Podarcis liolepis. Next base: position 30,174,087 of record NC_139567.1, on the reverse strand, counting down.
GCTATCCCTGAAGCCAGAACAGCAAGAAGGATTGCTGTGCAGCAATCCCTCTTGCTGTTCTGGCTTCCGCAATAGCTGTGCAGGCTGCATTCGCTCCTTAAGATGCACACACATTTCCCCTTACTTTTTAGGAGGGAAAAAGTACGTCTTATAGAGCGAAAAATACGGTATGCTATTAAGACAGAGTCGGTGAAAGCGAGTTTCATCAGGTTTCCCCATTTCCTGAGGCCCATGCATGTGTGAATCAGCTTTGGAGGTTGCCAACTTTTCTCCTGAGAGGAGTCCATACATGCTTCCTACAGATGGACGTTGACAATGGCTTCTACAGATGCACTTTGTCCTGGAAAAGTGTTTATCCAACACTGCAGCTACCTGGCAGGGAAAGTTGCACTTCTGGAACTTCCCCTGCCACACAGCTGTTAACAGCACAAGAGCCTAGTTAGGTGAGAGAGCTGGCACTGCCTGAGGTGCCTCCAAGCCGGCCCCCACCAAAGAAAATGAGAAGCAGGGGAGAAGAACGACCAACCTCGTCTCCTAGACAGTCGTCGGGGTCATAGTCCTTCATGTTAATGACTTCGGCAGGCAAGTTAAAGGAGGCAACAGACTCAGCAAGTATCGAAGCAAATCTCTGTAAGGAGAAAAAGAAAATAATTATAACAATATTTATTCAATTTCTGGGTAGGTTGCAACAATTGAAAATACAACATTAAAAACATTTTTAAACGAATCACAGCTGCAAAAATAAGGTGGTTTCTAAATAGATTATGTGTTTCTGTGTGTTTGTTTGTATTGCTATAAACTGCTTTGATATTGTAGCACAGCAGTGCGTATATGTGTCTTCAGTAAATACTTTTTTATTGTATTTGTTTATTTATTGCACTTATTCTCCACCTTTTTCTCCAAGGAGCACAAGGTGGCATTCATGGTTAATCCCCACAACAACCCTGTGAGGTATAGAATCATAGAATCATAGAATCATAGAGTTGGAAGAGACCACAAGGGCCATCGAGTCCAACCCCCTGCCAAGCAGGAAACACCATCAGAGCACTCCTGGCATATGGTTGTCAACCCTCTGCTTAAAGACCTCCAAAGTAGGAGACTCCACCACACTCCTTGGCAGCAAATTCCACTGTCAAACAGCTCTTACTGTCAGGAAGTTCTTCCTAATGTTTAGGTGGAATCTTCTTTCTTGTAGTTTGGATCCATTGCTCCGTGTCCGCTTCTCTGGAGCAGCAGAAAACAACCTTTCTCCCTCCTCTATGTGACATCCTTTTATATATTTGAACATGGCTATCATATCACCCCTTAACCTCCTCTTCTCCAGGCTAAACATGCCCAGCTCCCTTAGCCGTTCCTCATAAGGCATCGTTATGAGGAACGGCTAAGGGAGTTAGGCCAAGAGGCAGTGACTGGCCCCAAAGCATCACCCACTGAGCTTCATGGACAAGTGGGGATTTGAACTTGTGATCTATGGTTGCAAGGGGTTCCATGGTCTAAATCAGAGGAATTTCAATTTTTTATTTCAAAGGAGAAATGAAGAAATGAATTAAGTTCCTCTGAGCACAAACAGAGTGCCTTCCCCCGAACAATAACAGCCACCACCACACCCACCCACCAAAAGGAGAAGACTCACTTTTTAATCTCACTGGTTTTATCACAGCACTGACCTTTGCTGTTCCAGTCTGAGAACCAAAAAAAATCTTCACCCCGGTGACATGGACTTTGTCAGTGCTGGGGCCTTTCTGCTCTCCTACAAGCCCTTCTGTAGCAATTTGGGGAAGGCTTGATTTTCTGAGTTGATTTCTATTCTGCAAAATAAGAAATATAAAACTGTAGGAGTCCTAAAGCATCAGTCTTCAACCAGTCCAGACCCAAGACACATCACTGACTCCCAGGCTGCAACATGGGACCCACATTTCCACTTTTAATTTATACATCTGCAGCTTACATAGTCTTTCAACAAAGTTGAAATTAATTAAGTCAAAGTTTGGCTTAATTTTATTACATATGTATAATACAAATAATGAAATAACACCTCCCCCCCCCCCCACACAAACCACAGTATGCAACAATTTGGAATGCATGAGATACTGAGAATTTAATAAATGTTTACATTAAACTGACATAATATTTATTTTTTACTTACTTGTTCTTTGATTATCAGTGTATGTTCTTCATTTGATATCCCCAATCTAGATACAGTATGTATGTGCGGATTGTACTAACTTAATAACTTTTAATTTTAAATGGATGTAGGTGCCAATTTATTTATGGAAGTTAGCAAAGTCATTTTCTACAATATTTGGTAGCTACAGTACATACAGTATCAGGATCAAAGGGGTTATACTGTAACTTCTATGTAAACCAAAATTGTTAATAAATATATATATATACTGAATAGTGCTAATAATATATGTTCTTTAGCAGCCACCATGCGCCAGGCCCCTTCTTCAGGAAAGGTCACCAAGAACACCAAAGATGCTGGAACAGTGGGGGAAAGTACCTGCTTTTTGGTCTTACTGACAAACTGGATGCAGAGCCAAAGGCTGATCCCAAACACCGCTCCAGAGTACAAGTAGAATCTGTTCAGCCACAAGAAGGCCAGGTGAGCATAGAGGCTGTCCCACGTCTCCATGGTCATATCTGGAAGAAAGCAAAAATGCAGTGGACCTGTTAAACAGGCCTGTTTAGGATCACGGCGGAACACAAACCTCTTCCCCCAGTCTTTGACACTTGAGGTGTACAGTATATATATTTTAGGACCCACACTATTCTTCTTTCTTTAACAAAATGTATATGCTACTTGATTGTGAAAAACAAAACAAAACAGTTTGCAAAACAGACTGCAATTTGCAGTCTAAGCAGTTTGCAATAATATACAGAAAATAGAGAGTTGGCTCTTGCTGCCCAGCTCCCCAAGGGACTGAGTCCCCTGAGTCCATGATGGGTCAGAGATGGATGGATGGAGGCAGGATGCAGTGAAAGAAAGGCGGTTCTTTATTTTTCTGTTGCAACAGAGTTCCCCCCTATTTTCTACATCAATATTCATGTGATTATTGTTTGTAACTATTTTAATGTTATCTACTTATTGTTTACGGACGCAGGTGGCACTGTGGGTTAAACCACAGAGCCTAGGACTTGCCGATCAGAAGGTCGGCGGTTCGAATCCCCGTGATGGGGTGAGCTCCTGTTGTTTGGTCCCAGCTCCTGCCAACCTAGCAGTTCAAAAGCACATCAAAGTGCAAGTAGATAAATAGGTAACGCTCCGGCGGGAAGGTAAATGGCGTTTCTGTGCACTGCTCTGGTTCGCCAGAAGCGGCTTAGTCATGCTGGCCACATGACCTGGAAGCTGTACACCAGCTCCCTCGGCCAGTAAAGTGAGATGAGCGCCGCAACCCCAGAGTCGGCCATGACTGGACCTAATGGTCAGGGGTCCCTTAACCTTTACTCATTGTTTATTTCAAAAAAATTATATACAGTACAGCTTGATGGTAAAAAACAAACAAACCAAAACCCTAACAGCTGTTTACAAAAAAGATAAAACAATAAAATTACCAAAACTAAAAACAGATTAAAGCTCGCATAAACTTTCTAAACATCAGGTAGGCTAAAAACAAGGTTTTTGCAGGTGCTGAGAAGGGTACAGGGAAGACAACCTGTCTGATGTCAAAGGGCAGGGAAGGACAGGTGCTGCCACATTAAAAGATCAAATTCTACAACTGCGGAGCAGAAATTACGTGAAATTGTTGCGGACCATTCTAGGACACGAGGGCAAAGGGTGGGTAAAAAATCAAACAGACCATAATAACAACAACTGGGGTAAGCACACACAGAATCTATTCGGTTCCTTCCCCCAAACCCCAATGCCAACTGAGTTTGAAAACGATCTCAGGGCTGTTTCCCGAGCAGGCACGCAGTCCTTACCCATCTCTAGGCAATCGAGCGGCAGCAACAACCACAGCAGCTTCCAGCCTAGCGGGTGGAAAAGAGGTTTACTCTCGAGGAGCAGCCCCACGAGCTCCTGGAAGGGGCCATCTTGCCCACCCCGCGGGATTCTGGGAAGGCTGCATTAACCCCTTTGAGGTGGCAGTTTCTGCAAATGTCTCGCCCCTTATCTTTCCCCTCCACGAATGTTAAAAGATTTCGATTGCGGATCGCGGGCAGGAAAGTTTGCCTCTCCCCCGCCCGACCTTTAAGTCCCATTGAACTCAGAAGGGGGTTACTTTGGAGTAAATCGAGTCAAGAATTTGGGCGGGTAATTTTGCAATACCCTCCTCCTCCTCCTCCTCCTCCTCCCCCACCCAATTTTATTATTTACCGTACTGTACTTTATTTACGAATCGCTTCCCAGGAAACAACTCAAAGCGATTTAACAACAATAAAAGCATAAGCTCCCCTGATAGTGTCCCTGACAAGGAATTTATTTTCATTTTTCTGAATGAGAAAGCAAAACACTCAATACTGTACAATTTTCCAGAAGATGTCTTGTTTTAACTAAAGACGGAGCTTGGAGGGAGCAGAGAAATTCCGTGCCACTGTAAAACATGTAAAACAATCACAGCAAAACAACCAGAAGTCTATGATTTCTGGCGGAATCTATGGTCCTGTGTCAGAATTCTGATTATTTCACTCGTGTAAAAAGGCCATTGGGAGGAGGGTGAACTTGCTAAATCATGAAACTCAGAAAAATCACATCGAACTTGCTAAGTATGTATGAGGATGAAAAGCTGGTCTTGTTGACATTTTCATATCCACACCTTCTGAATTCCCTCTTCTGTATCAGTATTAAGTGTATTTTATTGTTATTATGGGATATTTATATCCTCTCTTTTTCTCCAAGGTGCTCATTGTCGACCATGGTTCTCCCCCTCCTCAGTTAATTCCCACAACAACCCTGTGAGGGAGGATAGACTGGGAGGCAGTGAGTGACTGGCCCAAGGTCACCCAGTGAGCTTTATGGCCAAGTAGAGATTTGAACCCTGGTCTCTCGCACATCATTCTGTCAGCACATAATTGATTTCATTGGGGCATGTTATGACCGGGAGTCTCAGCAAAAACAACAACCCTAAATCTGTTAAATTACGGTTTGAACAGATTTATTTTTAATTGTTTTAATTACTTTTAAAGGATTACCTTTTATATGTTTTAACATTGGGTATTTTATCTGTGTTGTTTTACTTTGTGTAAGCCACCTCGAGTCCCGGTTTGTAAAGTTAATAAATGTTTTGTGTTTTTTAAAAGGGGGGAACAAGAAACAACATCAACTGGGTAGTGCCCCCTCTGGTTTCAATGGGCCAGGTAACTCCCAGGTAAACCCATCTAGGAAGGGTGCGCCGGAACAAGTCATCACGGGCTTTGATTTCCCACCCGGACGGAAATCGGAAAGCACCCACACCAGGCGCTCTCGTCTCTCGCGAGCTCCGACGCTACCTTCGCCACAATAAGGCGGAGGAGGAAAAGGCTCGTTCATTGGCCCTGGTTGGCGTCTGTGGGCGGAGCCAGGAGGGGAGAGCGGTTGGTGCGCAGGCGCAGAGCGGCCATTGCTTCTGATAGCAACTGCGGGCTCATCTCCGTCGCCATCATGTCGATCTTCACACCCACCAACCAGATCCGCCTGACTAATGTGGCCGTGGTGCGGGTCAAGAAGGCAGGGAAGCGCTACGAGATCGCCTGCTACCGGAACAAGGTCATGGGCTGGCGGAGCGGCACGTAAGTTGACCGGAAGCGGGGGCGGGGCATGGGCCGAAAACGAAGAGATTGAGATTGACAGATAAACAGCCTCCTAGAGTGGTGTTGACCTAATGGTTAAAACAGAGGGTTTCTGGGCATGCACAGAGTGCAAGGCTAAATTCTTGTGCCTGCTTACTCACATAGTTTTTCGATAGTATTTATTGTTATATTGATCGTTTATTACCCACCCTTCAGCTAAGGTTCCAGGGCAGGTAAACAACATTAAAGCTCAATATTAAAAACAGTTTAAAACAACATACAGCTTATTAATTAAAGTAACAGCAGCCATTGCTGTCGAAGCAAGCCTAATATGCAAATGCCTAATCTTGGTATGATTAAAACTGGAATTCATATCCGGAAGTGTAGTGGTTGGAGCACTGGACAAGGACCTGGGAGACCAGAGTTCAAATCCCCATTTAGCCATGAAGCTCACTGTGTGGGAGCCAGTCACGGTCTCTCAGCCTAACCCACCTCACAGGGTTATTGTGAGGATAAAAAGCAGAAGGGGAGAACTATGTACATGAGCTCCTTGGAAAGACAGGTGGGATATAAATGTAACAAATAAATAATAAGATGTAGTGATGATCACCAACTTGAATGGCTTTAAACGAGGGTTAGACAAACTCACGGAGGAGGAGATAGCCAGGGACTACTAGCCACAAAGGCTATGTTTTGCATCCACTGTTGGAGGCAGTATGCCTCTGAGAACCAGTTGCTGGGGATCACAAGTGGGGAGAGCACTGCTGTTGCATTCAGGTCCTGCTTTCCATTAGGGCATCTGATGAGATCAGGATGCTGATCTCATGCCTTTGGCCTCATCCAGCAGAATTCCTCTTAGGTTCTTAGGCAGTTTTGTAGTCGTTGCCACCTTAAAGTGCTGGCAAATGACTGACCATAATGTTCTTAGTATTTGCATCCAGTCCTTGTGCGATTATTCCAGAATGTGCTTTACTCATTAAAAAAAATATTTCATAGGGAAAAGGACCTTGATGAAGTCCTGCAGACACACACCATCTTTGTGAATGTCTCCAAGGGCCAAGTGGCAAAGAAGGAAGAGCTGGTCAAAGCCTTTGGCACGGAAGACCAGACAGAAATCTGCAAGATGGTAGGCTCTCAAGATGTCTGTTGGGAGGCAGACAGCCTCCCCTCTCTTTCTCTTGTTAAAATGCCTTTGGGTCATCCTCTAATGCCACAATGAGTACGCACAGTGGCCAGGCCAAGTTTGATAGTGATGATGTCAAGCAACTTGGTTTGAAGTCAAATTGTGTGGGAAGAGGCATTGTGTTTTGCAAGACCTGACAATCACATAATTGGCGGCATCAGCAACCCCCCCTTTCAGCCAGCCAGTCCCCATCTGTACCTGTACCTGTTCCACATATGACATCGTATGCGGCAGGTATAGGGCTGAAATGGCCTCATGGACTAAACGGGGAGAACTGGTGGGCCAAATTAGGCCCATAGGCTAGAAGTCCCCCACCACCACCACCACTACCGTAATACAAACTTGCAATTTCCCCCCCCCCCAAAAAAAATAAAAATAAAAAATTCAAGCTAGTCATTCTTCCAGGGCTTGCTGCCTGGGGTAACCTGTCTAGCTGTACCTGAAAATTTCAGAAGACTGGACCAGATTTTTGCATCCTTTGAATCAGAAAAAGGCAGCATCCAAACACAAAGCTTCTCTTGCTTTCAGATTCTGGACAAGGGAGAGCTGCAAGTGTCGGATAAAGAGCGGCACACGCAGCTGGAGCAGATGTTTCGTGACATTGCAACCATTGTGGCAGAGAAATGTGTGAACCCAGAAACAAAGAGGCCGTACACAGTCATCCTCATTGAAAGAGCTATGAAGGATATTCACTACTCAGTCAAACCTGGAAAAAGCACCAAGCAGCAGGTAAGTGACTCCCACAGGAGACCATCTTATTTCTAGTGGTGTGCCATGCTAAGCTCCTGAAACAGTTTTATTTTTATTTAAGAGTATTTTATTTTAGCCTTTTGGGGGGCAAGCCCATAGGAAGTACCCATATTCCTGCTCCAACTTCTCCAGGTAGTTACCCTGCCTGAAACCCTGGAGAGCCACTGCCAGTCAGTGTAGACCAAAGGTTGAATTTGTATAAAGCAGCTTCTTTTGTTATTAGGAACAGTGCAGTGATCTCTCTCTTGCTGCTTCTGAGCTGGGGAAGGAAGCCTACTGGAAGTGATTTACCTTCTACTCTTCCTGGGGGGGGGGGCAGTAGTCACAGTTAACGGGGCTTAACTAGAGACAGTGATTAAGTAGTTAAGTTTTGAACTAGGACTCAGGACACCCAGGTTCAGTTCCCTGCTAGGCCAGCCAATCTCTCTGTATCAGGTTTGTTGGGAAAAGGGGCAGAGGAGAGCTGCAGGTGCCAGGTGTGAGTTAGGGCGGCATAAGGATGAGATATTGGACGTGGACCAGGGAACCAGTGCATTTTGTAATTTTATATATCATGGAATTTTACATATCATAACTTTGCTGTTATTTTTATTGATTGCAGTCTAGTAACGATTCATTGTAATTGTTCAGAATGAATTTCTGTTTAATTATTATTTGCTGATATTTTGAGAGAGAATTTTATTGTGTAAGGTTACATTCTAAATGGATTACTGAATGATTCTTCACTTGATATAAGTTATTTATTTTAAAGTCATGTTTTTAATTATGGTTTATTGGCTTCAGATCAGATTGCTATAGGATGTGTGATCTTTGCTGTATATTTTGTACACTGGTACCTCTAGTTGCGGACACGATCCGTTCTGGGGAGCCGTTCACACCCCAAAAAGTCCGCAACTAGAGCGGCACTTCAGCGCGAGCGCGGAGCGCAATAGAGCGCTTCTGCACATGTGGAAAGCGCACAGAACGCTTCTGCGCGTGTGGCGAAACCCGGAAGTATACACTTCTGGGTTCACCGCGTTTGCAAGCTGAAAAGACACAACATGTACCTAATGCAACACGAGGTATGACTGTATTCTGTGTGGCTTGTAAAGTGTGAAGACCTTGCTTTTGAAGTGTCAGAGCCCACTGTCCCTCAGTTGGACAAGTAAGCCTCTTGATTTTCCCCACAGGCCTTGGAGGTAATCAAGCAGCTGAAGGAGACTATGCAGATTGAGCGGGCGCACATGCGTCTCCGCTTTGTCCTCCCCCGGAAAGAGGGGAAGAGGCTGAAAGAGAAGCTGAAGCCCCTGATCAAAGTAATCGAGAGTGAGGATTTTGACGAGCAGCTGGAAATTGTAAGTCAAAGAGACATTTTCTGGAGGGGGAGGGGAGGTAAGTGATTCCTCTAGGATCCCTGATCACATGCAAGGAGCCATAGAGATGGGGAGTCACCTTTACAGCCTAGCCATTTGCATCTTGGCTTGTGAGGGGGCCCAGTGGATTCAGTAGGGCCTTCTGCTGGGTAAATCAGTGTAAGATTGCATCCATAGGCCATACCAATCAATGAACGGTTGTGAAGATTTTTAGCAAATAAATGTTAGAAGAGCCCTGCTGGATCAAGCCTGTGGTGCATCTAGTCCAGCATCCCATTCTCACAGTGGCCAGCCAGGTGCCTGTGAGATACCAGCAAGCAGGATTTGAGCCCAAGAGCATTTTTCGTCTCCTGCGGTTTCCAGCAACTGGCGTTCAGAAGCATTGCTGCCTCCAGTTGTGGTGGCAGAGCAGAGCAGAGGCATCACTGGGCATCATAGTCACTATTGGTGTATTCCCTCACCTGGTGCCTGCCCTTCAGGTGTTGTTGGACTACAATTCCCATCAGCCCCATCTAGTCCGTCATACTGTGTGAAATTCACAGCTGCTAAATGTGGGTGATGGATGGCTAGTGGCTTAGATGACTTGAATTCCCTTTGAAACACATTTGAGGACGACTCTGCAGGTGGCTGAATGGAAGCTCCTGCTCAGAGGCCGCTGCTTGGGCAGAATGGAACAGCCAGAATGGGCCTCTTGCCATTTTTGTGGGCTTCTTGGAGGCATCTGGCTGGCTGCTGTCAGACACAGGGTGGAGGGCTAGGTGAAGCTACCTGGATCTGACCCAGCCAAGCATTTCTCCATGTGACGCAACCTGATGCAAATGCCAATGTTACAGGTGTGCCTTGTGGATCCAGGCTGCTTCCGGGAGATTGACGAGTTGATCCGGTGTGAGACTAAAGGCAAAGGGACCCTCGAGGTGCTCAGCCTGAAAGATGTGGAAGAAGGGGATGAGCGCCTGGAGTAGCCGCCGACCAATCCCACCCCAACCCCAGCAAGAACTGTATTAAAGGCTCCCTCGCGTCGCCTGTTTGTGGGTTGACCTTTGCTATTTTCCCAATTCTTGTTTGAGCTTTTCTTTGGGTGTTAATCCCACACCAACATTGGTGAGTGGTTGCATTTTAAGGCAACTTGGAGAATAAGAACCTTCTCATTTGACTCGAAAGGTGGGAAGCCCTCCCTAGTCGGGTTGGTTCTGCTGGGACTATTTCCTCGTTCTTTGAGTGCTTAGCTGCAGGGGGTCGAGGGTCCACAAAATGCCAAAACATCTTTCCTTAAAGACTGAAGAACTGCAGCAGGCCGCCACTTGTCAGAGAAGAAACTGACCATAGCCACTGAAAATAGATAAATGGAAAAGCAGGCCTGATCCTGCCACAGCCTTAGTATGCAGCCCCCCTTCCCAGTTGCCTTTTTGTTGCCTGCTGTGAAGGACAGTGACAAGAGAATGTTGAATGTGGTGTGTGTGCCTTGGAAGCAGCTTGTGGGTTGCTGGGCCAGGAGGAAAATCAGTGTGCCCAGCCTTCTGCAGCTGGTTTTGAGTTCCAGCAGCACCACCGTATGCTTTTAGTGGCTGCGGAGTCATTGTTTATGTTGTGGGACCCATCAAAGCACTGACCAGACACAGAAAAGCCAAGCTCCAGAAATAATTGTTCAGATAATTTATTTTGGAAAAAAGAAAATTATATTTACAATAACTTAAAATATAGAAATCAGTATTTATTCCATAGATCAGCCTCTTGATCTAGCAAAAGGCCCAGTGGGCTCCAGTGACTCTCTACCCTTCCCTTGAGTTCTTTCCATTCATTGTACTAACTGATGGTTTGGCAAATAGACCACACAGGTGAAGACAATTTAGGTGCCAGGTAGAAATTGCCAGGAGGCCCTTAATTTCCTGTAGATAAGTTTGGGGTTACAGTCAGATTTCCCCCCCCCCCAAAAAAAGCATTTCCTGCCTGAGTTCATGTCGTTCTCTAGCACTCTGCAGAGAACGAAGTGCAGACTCTTTGCAGGCACCTCTTTGGGAGCTGCTGCACCTTTAACCTCAGATACTAGACACTAAGAAAGAGAACTTTATAAGGCAAGACATTGTTTTTTCCTTCTAATGTTGCACTGGTGAGATGCCATGAAACTATGTTTTATGCGTGAAATAGGGAAGAGTCACCCTGATGTCCTCCGTCCCCCATCCCTGTTATGGGTGCTGCTGAATAGGGAACACCTGTGGGCCTCCATATGATGATGCCGTGCTTGTTGGTCCCCGTGAGCCTCAGCCATCATTGCCGAGTAAGGTCAAAGATGCAGAGAGTTGTCCAGCAACCCCTGAAGGGCTGCAGTTTCTCCATCCCTGCCTGCTCTTAAGGAACACAGACACAGCTCCCCAGCTTTTGGAGGGGGGGGGGGCAGACGCTGGCTAGAAAGAGAATTGATTCCTCCACATTGCATTGTTTGTGAGTGCAGGGGGAGCTTCTGATGAGAGACTTGTGTTATTTTGGCCTTTGCAAAATATAAAATGCAGAATCTTCGCATTGGATACTGACATTAAAATTAGCTTTCTGCTAACTCCTCTTCCTCCGTCTTTTGTTCCAAGCCTCTTCTTTTGTGACTGTTTACAAACCCTAACCCTTGACTGAATGGCTGATACGCAGATTCTAACTAAGCAGTTCCTTCCCTGTGCATGTTTACTCAAGGACAGGTCTTGGTGTGTTTCTATAACCCTAGATGCTTACTCCCAAGTAAGCCCCACTGAAAAGAATGGGAGTTACTTCTAAGTGGGCACGCATAGGATCAGCCTTCTCACAATCTGGTCCCCTCTATGATAGGGGCTACAACTCCCATTCCAAGAAAGATTTCTAAAATGTGTTAAAGCCCACATCAGCTTGGGAATGCATATGGCATAGTCGTGTTAAACCGCTTTTAGTTAACTAGGAGATTTTTGCATTTCAAGTTTTGTCCCTTAATTCAAAGCCCTTTGTCATCTTTTAATTTTTTTTTAAAATGGCATTAATAATAGCTGCAGAATTCTCTACATTCATCACAATACTTGTGAACATAACCATCCACACAGATTCCTAAATGCACAGGACGTGATTCAGTTAAGTTCTGATTACAGCCCCTTTGCTTTTCAGTGGAACACAGAGCTGGTCACAACAAACAGCTTTCAGTTCTTAGAAGGTAAGTCCCACTATGTTCAGTGGGACTTATTTCCAAGTAAGCTTAATTGCTGATTTAGTCGCAACTAACTTTAGCCAAACTGGGGCCATACCTTAATTATTATAGAACTGTGCGTAAGTGTACCTATTGAAATGCCGAGTCACCACTAAATACATGAAGTTTTATTATACCTGCAGGTTGATACCCCTAAGGTGTAGTGGGGAGCCCTACCCACCTCTGGTGCATCCAGTATCACCAGATTTGCTTTTGAAGGCAAGAAACACATCCTGGGAACCAAAGCAGGGCACAGATGTGGCAGGTTTCTACAACAGTCTTTCTAGGATCTGAGAGTAGCCTTTAGGCTTCCTCAAAACAAATGTTGACCAAGCTGCAGACAGTCACCTTAAGGCGCTTCAGATATAGATTACATCTGTTTTGTGTTGTTGTACCTGAGTGGAGACAGAAAATTCTTATTTCAGCTTGAAAAAGCAGTTCAAGATTTGGAAATGAAAAGACAGAAACATTTTTTGAAAGCCACAGGTAATGTTATGTACACAGAGATAGCCATTAGATGGCTTTAAGGAAGGGATGGATGAGGGTTGGAGAATCTGGGGACCTCTGGATGTTGTGGGACTCAAACTCCCATCACTCTTCAGGTGGCATGGCCAGTGTTTAAGAATGAAGGGAGCTGAAGGCCAGAAACATCTACAGCTAGCTTGGGAAGCCTTTGGCCCTCCAGATGTTGCCAGACTACATCTACAAACTACAAGTGTGGCCAATTGCCAGGGATGATGGGAGTTGTGGTTCAGCAACATCTGGAGTGCCGAAGGTTCCCCACATTTGATCTCATGAAACCAACAAGTTCTCCATCCCTGGATTAGCCAAATCCACAGAGGACAGGCCTATCAATGGCTGTTAACCACAAGAGCTACAGTAACTGGAACCTTCATGTTCAGAGGCAATATACCTGAGTGCCCATGTACTGGAACCACACAAAAGGATGAGCCATGATCTTCATGCCTGACACATGAGCACTCAGCAGCACCTGCCCAAAAGCTTCCATTGGAAATAGTGTCACACTCCATGGGAATTTGCACCCTGATTCTATGCACCAGGTTTTGTGTGAGGTCAAAATAGCACATAAGCAGCCCAAGAGAGCAGCTGGCAAAAAAGACACAATTTGAACCAGGAAGTGTAGAAGGTCGCCAAGCTCAGTTACCTTAATGTGCTTCCTTATTCCTGTGCCCACATTACTGGCAGCCAGGGCATCTGTCTCAAAAGAGGGTTTTTCCGCTGGCGTTCTGGGCAGAGAGCCGTTGGTCACGTTGAGTGGGCACGGCACAAAAGGCTGCTGCAGGCTGTCCAACAAGTCCACTTCAAAGGGGTTCATCCACAAAGGAGTCTTAGAAAAACAACACACATTGACCATTAACATGCTGCTAAAATCAGGGTGCATCTATACTTGCATCCATTTTGAACCATTTTAGTCTGTCTGATTCTCATGACTCCCTGCTCAAAAATAGACTCCAGGGAACTGTAGTTCTGTGAAGGCACCAAGCACTCAATTTTCTACAAAAGAGATGCTCAGCTCCTTCACAAGCAGGCTCAAACCCTAGAAAGTTTCTGCCAGTCAATGTAGATGCTACAGAGCTTGATGGACCAAGTATCTCACTGTGTATGGCAGCTTCCTGTGTTCAAAGAGTAGGGAAGCAAAAATAGGAACAGGATAAGCTGCCCATCTAGCTCTGCATTGTCTACACAGACTGGCAATGGCTCTCTAGGGTTTCAGATAAGTGAATTCCCATCCATACCTAGAGACGATAGGGATTAAACCTGGGATCTTCTGCATGCAAAGCGTATGCTCTACCAGTGAGCTATGGACCTGTCCCTTTAAAATGACTTCTTCCCCTAATGTTCAGGGATTCCATGGTTAGGTCTCAGCCAGGTCCTGCTAGGGACCAGGTTGGTGTCTTTTCCTAGAATGCCACCCTCAAAAGCACATCAGTGCCACTAAGTGCCACAGAGAAGAGGCTGCAATATTAGTTCTCAGTATAAATGCAGCTGACATTGCTAGATACTTAAAAGGCTCAGGTCAAGGCACTTGGCACAAATTGACAATGAGCATCTTAAGGCAGTATGCAGCAAGGTCTCTGCAGTGCATCCCAGTCACTCTAAAAGCAAAGCTTTTAAAATGGTTAAGAAGAGCAGGGGAAGTGCAGGCGATTTGGGGCCCAGTGCAAACAAATTCTGGGATTAAGCCCCATAAACTACCACCAAACTGTCCCTGGGGGCTGATTAAGGCTTTCTGGGAGATGATCTATAATGAAATGAAAAAGGTACTTAAATATACCTTTCTGAAGAAACCAGAGGCCTTTCTCCTGCGCATGGTTGGCCAATTGGTGCCAAAGAAGGATAGAACTTTCTTTATGTATGCTACAACAGCAGCAAGAATACTTATTGCAAAGTATTGGAAGACACAAGATCTACCCACTCTGGAAGAATGACAGATGAAGGTGATGGACTATATGGAATTGGCGGAAATGACTGGCAGAATCCGAGACCAGGGAGAAGAGTCGGTGGAAGAAGATTGGAAGAAATTTAAAGACTATTTACAGAAATACTGCAAAATTAATGAATGTTAGAATGATGTCGGAATGAAGTTAAGTGGTTTTAGTAGCAATGTTACAAAGGAGTATGTAAAAATGGATTGTTAACAGGTGAGAATCTAAAGTTATAATATATTAAAATAAAGGATTAAGATAAAAACAAAGAAGGAAAGGATTTGCTGAATTAACTAACTGAACTGGAATACAAAAAAGGGAGGTGTGAGGAGGTCAGGGAAACAAGTAAATGAAAGACAAGACATGGAAAGATTGATTTGTTTTTAACTGTTTTTACTTTTCTGTATTTTGTATCTTTTTCTTTTTTTTCTTTTCTTTTTATTTTTGTAATCTTTTCCGAAACTTTAATAAATATCATTTTTTTTTTAAAAAAAACTGTCCCTGGGGGCTCACTTAGCAGCAGCTCAAGAAAAATGCAGATAATTGCGCTCACTGTCCCTGCTACATTACCAGCTCAGAGCTGGATTCTACCACCTTCCCAGTGATGCCAGCTGATGGACTGGTGAGCGTGGCTTGGGGAGCGGGGCTAACCTTTGTGGGCTAGACCCCCTTCATGTGTCAAGATTGGCCACAGACCAGAGGTTTCCCAGCCCTGTGGTAACAAGTTACTGTGCTATATTTTGCATACAATTTAATTATATTTTGAAATTTGTTTTTAATGCTGTAGCCTGCCCTGGGACCTTAGGGTGAAGGGGAGGTAATAAATAATAAAAATAATAATTAATCTTGCATTTCATTCCTTTATGGTTTTACTGCTTTCTCTCACACACAATCCTATCTCTTAGAGCCATGTGCATAACAGAGAACGACACTTTATAACAGGGGTATCTAACAGGTAGTGATCGATTGCGGGGTGATTGCGATCCAGTGATTGTGATCCCCCGATGGCTCCCCCCATTCCAAAAAATATATTTAAAAAGCTCAACAACTTTGGGTCATCCTCCCCTAAAAAAAAGCTCAGCAACTTTGACAGGTAGATCACTGCCAGTTATTTTATAGTGGGAGTAGATCGCGGTCTCTTGAAAGTTGGACACGCCTGCTTTATAAGATGCACAAAGTGGACTCTAGTCCACAAGACACAATTTGTTAAGGTGCCGCAAGACTCTTCTTGATTTTGCTGCAGCAGGCTACCCCTCTGGAAATTAAGGATGCCTGAGCTGTTCCTGTTTTGCCTGGCATCCTGCTCGCTGCAGGCAGCTCACCACTGGCAACAGCCAAGCACCAGGCCCAAGAGACCTCTTGTCTGTTCCAGCACAAGCCTTTCTATATACATTAGAGCAATCTGGGAAATAAAACACTTGGCTGCAGTCCAACCTTGCACATCTTCCCCGAGGAACGGCCTAGCGACCCAAGGACTTCACTCCAGTGCGAGAGGAAGCCTGCGTGTCTCTCTTCGACTTTCAGGGCGTGGATTTCGGACTTGAGTTCTTTCAGCCGATCCTCAAACCTCCTGCTCTTATCCAGGTAATCTAATCTGGGTGGTGGTGGAGGGGAACAGACAAACACAAAAAGTTTAGGACTGCCTGCATCTGTCTGTTTGGTTGACAATATTTGGTAAGTAAAAGGGGAGGACAAAAGTGTGGAGAAAGTGCACTCCCACTCTTAAAATCATAAAGTTGAAAGGGACCCCAAGGGTAATCTAGTCCAACCCCTGCAATTAATACTAATTGTGTAATAATACAGTTGTACCTCAGCTCCCAAACATCTTGGGAGTCTAACATTCCGGCTCCCGAACGATTGAAAACCGGAAGTGAGTGTTCCAGTTTTCAGACATTCTTTTGGAAGCCAAACGTTCGACAGGGCTTCCACAGCTTCCAATTGGCTGCAGGAGCTTCCTGCAGGGCAGGAAGTGAATCTGAATGTCAGAAGCTTCAGGGCAGACAAAAGGTGGAACTCCTTGACAAAGAGCATTGTGAAACTAGGGGATTCTCTGCCACAAGATGTAGTGACAGCCACCAACTCTGACAGCTTCAAACAGGTGGGTAGACAAGTTCATGGAGGGGATATTGCTGTCCATGACAACTAGACACAATGGCTGTGTTCTCCAGCCCCGTTGGAGGCAGTATGCCTCTGAGTATCAGTTGCTGGGAATCACAAGTGGGGAGAGTCCTGCTGTTGCATTCAGGTGATGCTCACAGGCTTACAGGGTCCTTGCCGCGGGATCACATTCATCCAGTGCTTTACCAACTGCACTGGCTCCCGGTGGAGCACAGGGTCAGGTTTAAGGTGCTGGTTTTGACCTTTAAAGCTCTATGCAGCCTAGGACCCTCATACCTACAGGACCGCCT
The DNA here is from genome assembly GCF_965112155.1 of Podarcis liolepis. Classification (NCBI taxonomy): domain Eukaryota; kingdom Metazoa; phylum Chordata; class Lepidosauria; order Squamata; family Lacertidae; genus Podarcis; species Podarcis liolepis. Next base: position 30,157,042 of record NC_139567.1, on the reverse strand, counting down.
CTCCTGGTATGCCCCGTGGAGGACCTTAAGGTCCACGAATGACAACATTTTGGAGGTCCCAAGCCACAAAGTAGTTAGGTTGGTCTCAACTAGGGCCAGGGCCTTTTCAATACTGGCCCAGACTTGGTGGAACGCTCTGTCACAAGAGACTAGGGCCCTGCGGGACTTGACATCTTTCTGCAGGGCCTGCAAGACAGAGCTGTTCCGCCTGGCCTTTGGTTTGGACTCAGTCTGACCCTTATGTTTCCCTCCCCTTATGGTTTTGACTTTTAAAATGAGGCTGCATTTTAAATTGCATTTTAACCTGTATTTTTTAATTTTACTTTATTTTTTCTTATTATGTGTCAGGGGTTTAGGAGCAGAGGCACGGGCAAGGGAGGAAACAGAGAGCGAAGGGGAGGAGGCAGAAGAAAAGATGAGTGATGACGACGACCCGAGATCTCCTAGTCTTTCCAGTGAATCAGAGGATTCACAGAAAGGAGCACCAGTGGCCAGGGCAAGGGGGGAGTCTAGGGGGGCACCCCAGGAAGATAGAGCCAGAGGGGACTCAGGGGAGAGCAGCTGGAAATCGGGACCAGCGTCACCGCCAGGAAGCAGGGAAGAGGAAAGGAGCCAGGGGGGAAGCGCTGGCAGCTCACCACAGGAGGGAGGGCATGAGTCAGGAGTGGCCACACCTCCATCGGGGAGCGAAGAAACGGTTAAGAGGAAAGTGGAAGGTTGGGCGCGCGCGCCAAGTTCAAATGCAGAGGAAGGCGGCGCAGTAAGCAGCCCCGAAAGGGAACCAGGTCCTAAAGCCCGGCGCAAGGAGGCAGGAGGGTCCGGGTCAGCGTCAGAAGAATCCCGGAAGGAAGAAGCCCCGGGGGGTAGAGGGACCCAGAGGAGGACAGTCAGGCGGAAAAGGTGGAGCAAGGCTAGGATATTAAGTTGGTGCACACGGGGCGGAGACTCAGACGGAGCTTCGCCGATCTAGCTACTAGACGTAGAGTTGCGCGCAGCAGCGTGAGAATGGAAACTGTAATTCAATAAAGACTTTTACTTAATGATCGCTGGCTAGCGTGATCCTCTGTGAGCTAGGATCTTCAAGCAGCTCTGACATTATGTTTTTACTGAAATTTTATTCGTGTTAGCCACCCTGAGCCTGGCTCTGGCCGGGGAGGGCAGGGTATAAATAAAATTTATTATTATTTATTATTATTATTTCCAGTTCCTACCTCTCTCGCTCTATCTCCAAGGAAAGCCTCTTCAAGTCAATGTCCCTTAAATCCAGTTTTATGGATACTTTGTCAGGGCAGGCATCCCTGGCATCAGCGGAGGAGGGCTGGGTGCCCTTGGCAGCATTCTGGTGACAAAACAGAGAGGAAGGGTTTGAAACATCATCTGAAACCCGGAAGGCTTTTAGGCAGAACAGTTTTTAAGGGGACAGTAGTGGTTATGGCATTCGACTAGGACCTGGGAGACCAGGGCTCAGATTCCCCACTCAGCCATGAAGTTCACTGGGTGACCTTGGTCCAGTCACAGTCTCTCAGCCTAACCTACCTCACAGGGTTATGGTGGGGATTAAATAAGGAGGGGGTAGAACAGTGGACCACACCTTGAGCTCCTTTGCAAAAAAGTTGAGATATAAATGCAATAAATAAAAATACACTGAGTGGGCACAGAACATCTAGGAAAGACAGTCTTGGATGATGGAAATTCTGATTCAGACTCATAATGCCCCATCTGTGGCACTTGTGCCTGGAGCCTGGTGCCAAGTCCAGGGACAGGCTCCAGTTCTGGCCTGCAAAGGGGCTTTAAGACCCACTAGATGGACTGAGACTGGCTTAGGTACATACAAGCCACCTCAGCCACTTTGATCTGCAGAACTGGCCTTTTGCCTACTGTCCGAAGAAGTTAACTTTTTGCTCAGAACTCTGACCACACACATTAGCTATAAACACTGATAAGAGGGAGCAGCCAGGTTGGCTCATTTCATAAAAATCGCTTAGAGAGCTACCTGCATATTTTGCTTCATATTTTGAGAGCCAGTGTGGTGTAGTGGTTAAGAGCGGTAGTCACGTAATCTGGGTAACCGGGTTCGCGTCTCCGCTCCTCCACATGCAGCTGCTGGGTGACCTTGGGCCAGTCACACTTCTGTGAAGTCTCTCAGCCCCACTCACCTCACAGAGTGTTTGTTGTGGGGGAGGAAGGGAAAGGAGATTGTTAGCCGCTTTGAGACTCCTGAAGGGGAGTGAAAGGCGGGATATCAAATCCAAACTCTTCTTCTCTTCTTCTTCTTCATAGCTTTCTTCTAATATTGGCTACAGAATTACTTTTTAAAAATGAGAACACTGACATTTTGACATGAATGCTAGCTGCAGCGAGCATTTTAATAGCCCAGCAAGGAAAGACGTTGAAAAAAAATCTGCATTTTTCTATGTAGTATAAGAACTTGTGGCTATTGTGGAAAGAACTGCACATAAACTGCATGTTTCCAGGGGGAGGATGGAGGATCCAGAACGCTTTTATGTCATCTGGTGGGATTGTATTTCCTCTGCTTCGGACTTAGATGATGATTTACTAGTGGCTTCCAGCAAAATATAAAAACACAATAAAACATCAAACATTAAAAACTTCCCTATACAGGGCTGGCGTCAAATGTCTTCACCAGCTCAGGAAATAGGGATGTCTCAATTTAGATGGTGAGCAGCCATTTCTTTCTCTTATTATTTATTGCTTGTTTGCTTTGTATATGGTATGATGTAACACCCTGCTCCCACACTTTTGCATTGTTAATAATGGTAATAAAGGAAATGTTAAAAGAAAAGAACACAAAATCTTGGGAACCTAACCAGGGGGGCAATAAAAGCCGTTGCAGGCACCTTAGCAAACCCCACACTTCCCTACCAGGAGCAAAACTTACAGAAGGAGGATTGAGCTTGCCAACATCCTGGAGTTTCTGCCTGGCTTTTTCCTCTGCATTTCTGGCTTCCTGCAGGTCCTGTTTCAGATGTTCAGCTTCCTTAGCCCTGCCGAGCAAGAACCACCACCATCAGTGCTCAAGCAACCCCATAATGCTAAACTGATGCACTGGAAATTGCCACAGGCCTTGCCTAATTTTCAATGCTTTCATTGATAAATATTCATAATTCTGTCAGCTGCCTAAGTGGTGCATAATTTGTATGAAATAATAATAATCTCAAAATACATATTTTATCACCAAGTTATTTAAGTACATGTTTTATCTCAATGTATGCCTTTCTAGATATAGTTTACTGGAAAAACATGTGTTTTAAATGCATTTTTGGTACATTTCTTGGAGCCAGGAAGAGAGCTGCAAAATTCAAAGAAGTGCAAAATCCAAAGGATAATGACATTTCAATCCACGTATTAGTCTTGGAGGTGAGAATTAGCGCTATTCATTTTAAAAAAGCAGGCTGGGTCAGCTGAATTAATCCTGAGAAAGACATCGAGCTGAAAGAGGAAATGGGAAAGAGTGCCATTCTTCCAAATTCCTCCTTCCTCTCTATGTACTTTTCAAGGGGCCATCACAAACAAACCTGATCAAATCTGAAAGAAGGACTCAAGGAAATGCCCTCCAAAGACAGAAAAACGTGTTGGAGGCCATCCTAAGCAGCGTCCAGCCAGCCCCAGGAGCCCCAGAGCCCACTGAGCATCCCGCCCCAGGCCTCATCACCTTCGGTCTGATTCTTTCACCAGCTTCATGGCAATCAGTTCTGCCTCCCGCATTTTGTGCTCCATCAGAAGCTTCTCTTCCTTGGTTTTCAAGGCGGCCATCTCCAGGCGGTGACGCTCCTGTTCAGCCTCTGCGGCATTCTGGGCCAGGAGCTTGGCCTCCTCCTCAGCGATCTGGGCCTTCTCGGCCAACAGCTCTGCCGCTGCCTCCGAACGGCGCTGAAGAGGGATTTTGTATTGAAAAGATAAAATACACTCAATAATGACGAGAGACCTGGGCAGCGGCATTCGGGAGTCACACTGGGACTGGAGCTGCCAGAGCCTAAGCGCCCGTAGCTGCTCCTCTGCCTGTTGGGCAATTGGCATGGCGATTGGGGGAATCAGTGGTGGCAGACAGTGGACAACAATCACCTGCTCACCCCACCAAAAGGTCAATAACTCATGGTGATCGCCCAGACTTATGTTGAGCCACCAATTGTCCAGATTTTTACTTCTTGAAATATGGCAACCCTAGGCCCCATTGCCATGGCAATGCTCACCAAAGCCTCATTGGCTTGCCGGGCCTTGTCTTCCACCTCAAAAAGGCGCCGCTCCAGCTCCTCCTTCGCCCGCTCAGCCTCCTCCCGCAGCTGCTTCTCCCTGGCCAGGCGCTGGTGCTCCATCTGGGGAAATGGGCAAGGCTGACCATGAGCAGAGCCGCTTCGCAGGAACATTGTGCAGCCCCCTGAGCCAACAGCTACAATGCCCATCTTGAATCTTGCCTCTCCCCTACGAACACTACATTGTTTATTCATTTATATACCGTCTGTATGCCAGAATGGATCCCATGCTACGAACTGTAATATATCATGAAAGCCTCCTTGCAAATAAGTCCACAAAAGGTGGTTGCCATATTTGACTTCTTTCAGTTTTTCTGTTCCCGTATTCTTCCAACCAAGATGCCCCGTGTGGCTCCCACCTGCTCATTTTACCCTCCCAACCACCCTGTGAGGTAGGCAAAACAGAGAGAGAGAGAGAGAAAGGGTTGGATGGAGGATATGACCTTCTCATGGTCAACCAATGAGCTTTCCGGCCCAGGAGGCAGCGGGTAGAAGCTTTGCAACAACATTTGAAGCAGATGTTCCCCCAAAAGCTCACCTTCTTCCTTGCTTTCTCCTCCCGAGCTTGCGCTTTCATTTGCTGGATCTCGATGGGGTCCACTCGCCTCCTCCTCATAAACAAGTCGTGGTTTCCAATGAACAGCTGCATGATCTGCGGGAAAGGAAGGCAAGTATAACCCTCGCTGGATCCGACATCAGCCAGCATCCTAATTTTCACAATGGCCAGCTGGAGATACATCTGGGAAGCTCACAAGCAGGGTGCAAATGCAACTGACTCCCCGCCCCCCCATGTTGTGATCCCTGAACCACAGCCCACATAGGACCCTGAGGAAAATACAGGCTGCCCCATTCAGTGGGCGAACCTTAGCACCTCCTATTCTGGTCTGAAGAGGTTGCCTTCCTCAGTCAGAGGATGAGTCTCCACTAACATCACCATCCCTTCCACATCATGAAAGCCAGGGCTTCCTTGCAGACAAGGGCCCTTCAAGACAGCATAGCCAGCTCCTCCAAGGAAGTGCTGTTCCGGTTACAGGACAGGCTCTCCGAGCCCGCTCCAGGTGGCCTCAACACTCTGCTGAGACAATGTCTCCAAGCGCTCGGCTCGCAAGGCCCACTGGGAGCTGGCTGTGGTCCTGACTTTACCAAGCTCAGCAAGCCCAGAAGAATATAACATAAGAGCATCAGAAGAATCTGCTGGATCAGGCCAAGGGCCTATCTACTCCAGCATCCTGTTCTCACAGGGACCAACCAGATGCCCATTGTGGGAAGCCTAGAAGCAGGATTTGAGCACAAGAGCATTCTTCCCTCCTGTGGTTTCCAACAACTGGTATTCAGAAGCATGGCTGCCTCTGACTGTAGAGCCAGGACATAGCTCTCATGGCTAGTAACCATCAATAGACCTCTCCTCCATGAATTTGTCTAATCTTTTAAAGCCGTCTAAGCGGGTGGCCATCATTGACTCCTGTGGGAGGGAGTTCCATAGTTTAACTATGCACTGCATGAAGAAGAAACTGGTTTGGCAGCTTGTGCTTCCCCTGTGAGACCCAACCCTAATGGCACACGATACCCTGTTGGTGATCCTACAGCCCTGCCATTCAGAGGTGCTTGGAAGCTCAGTTGCGCTAAACTAGGGTTGCCATACGTTCGTCATTTCCTGGGCATAGCTGGGATTTGCTTATCGGAAACAGTGTCCGGGTGAAAAGCTCAACAACTTTTGTGTCCATATCTTCACTTTTTGAAATATGGCAACCCTAACTAGAGATCCATCTAATTCTGCATTTATTGGGTTTCCAACAGCCATCATCCTGATGCCCCAGGGAAGTGCACAGGCGGGGCTCAAAGGTGATGGCCATCCCATTAGACCTCACCATGCATGTAGTTCTTATTGCCCTAAGCTCTGACTAAAGCCGTGGTTCCCAATGTGGGGCACATGCCCCACAGGGGGGCATTTTGATTTTTAAGGGAGGGTGCAATTTGAGAATGAGTTATTAACAGTAAATGGCCTTTTAGGCTTCCTCCACATGAATAGGAGTTCACATTTTGAATAATAAGAATTATATGTCAATGGGTGTGTGTGTCAGGATTTTAGAGATGCTTAGGTAGGGCATGGCCAAAAAAAGGTTGCGAACCACTGGACTAAAGGATCCTGATGAGACAGCGAGACAGAGGCCTATGTGGCCACATGCTTACAGACCAATTCTAAGCTCATGACTCCCCTGGTGAGCCTGAATTTATCTCTGTCCCTCCCGTCCTTCCATAGGCACCAAGAGACCAGCTTCGGCCACTCCTACAGAGGGAACCACCCTGAAGGAGACAGCCAAAAGGAAACCCTCACCTGTTTGTTGACTTTTGGCTGTGAGGAGAAGAACTTAAAGACTTCGGCCTTCTTGTCAATGGGCTTAATTGTGAGCTAGAGAGAGGTAGAGAGCAAAAGGATTTACAGGTGATCTTCATCACTTCATTCACATGCAAAGCCTTTATGTGACTGAAGCACTGCTTTCCCATAATTAGATGCAAGTGGAATAATAAAAAAGAGGGTCCACACAGCATTTACCATAGACCAGTGATTCCCAAAGTGGGGGGTACTGCCCCCTGGCGGCTCAGTGGGGTTACCTGGGGGCACTAAGAGACAAGGGGGTGCTGAGCCCCTCTGAACACGCTGATCGCTTATTTATGATTCACCAGAATGAAAAACTTCCCTCGCTTCGTATTTGAAGTTTTACTTTTCTTACTGCTTTAAAGCTATTTCCATTGGTCACATTCGTTTGTACTGATGATGCTGAGTTTTCACAAGCCACAAGATAGCCAATTATCAGTAATAATAGCTCCTGGTTTTCTTAATTTTTTTGTTGCCATGCGTCTGGGGTAGGTGAAGGTTTGCACATGTTTGGTGAGTAGTTATATATAAATATTTTATGCCATAAAATTCCTACACCCTTACATCTTTGTTAGCCATGTGATAAGAATTTACTTCTACACCACCGGTTCATTACACAGGTGAGGGAACACCTTTTTTAAAAAAACATGAGACCAAGAGACTAACAACAATCTCAGCATCCTGTAGGGAAGGAATAGGCAAATTCAGCCCTCCAGATGTTTTGGGACTACAACTCCCATCATCCCTGACCACTGGTCCTGTTAGCTAGGGATGATGGGAGTTGTAGTCCCAAAACATTTGGAGGGCCAAGTTTGCCTATTCCTGCTGTAGGGACCTGGTTTATTAAAACTATTGCAAAAATATCCCTAAAATCAGTGCATACCCCTAAACATTTTGTTAATCTTTGTACTTTTGTCCATTTACTGTATTTATTTCCCCCGATTTGAACTATTTTCTTGAGTCAAAACAAAAGTACCCCTAAACATTTTTTTTAGAAAAAAGCACTGCCTAAAACTATAGGCCAGCCCTGCTAATCAGCTGCTCAGCAGAACTTCTAGATAGAAAGACTGCCATGAGGCACGTTAGAAGAAAACTTATATACCGTATTTTTTGCTCTATAGGACGCACTTTTTCCCCTCCAAAAATGAAGGGGAAATGTGTGTGCGTCCTATGGAGCGAATGTAGGCTTTCGCTGAATCCTGGAGAGCAAGAGAGGTCGGTGCGCACAAACCCCTCTCATGTTCCAGGCTTCAAGAAGCTCTCCGCAAGCGTGTGGAGCCCAGTGGGAGTTCCCGCCAGGCTCCGCAGGCTTGCGGACAGCTGCCTGCAGCCCGAAGCCCGGGAGGCGTGGCGCTGTGCACCCCGGGCTTCAGGCAGCTATCTGCAAGCCTTCGGAACCTGGCAGGAGTTCCCGCTGGGCTCCCAAGGCTTGCGGATAGCAGCCTGCTGTCCCCGAAGCCAAAACAGCAAGATGGGGTGCTGCGCAGCCCTCCGTCTCGCTGTTCCAGCTTCGGGATGGCTGCACAAAGCCTCCGCACGGCGGCAGGGTGAAGGCACGCCGCCACCCTGCGGAGGCTACAAAGGATTTCCCCGAAGCCTCAAGCCTTTGGAGTGCAGCTGCGCTCCAAAGGCTTCAGGGATCTTTGAGCCTGGCGGTGGGGGAAAGCAGCGCTTCCCCCCACCGTCAGGCCCACAAGCTCGGGGGGCAGCGGCAAGGCTTTGCCCTGTTCCCCAACCTGCTCTTGCACGCACCTTGAACGCACCTTGTTTTTAAGGGGGAGAACAAGAAAAAAAAATTTTTCCCTATTCTCCCCCTCCTATGGTCCAGTGCGTCCGATAGAGCGAAAAATACGGTGCATAGCACACAAAGAGTTATAAACTTTAAAGCATTGTTCTCCCTACATCAGGAAAGGTTGCAGGTCATGGGATGTAAAACACGTATGGCTCCATACTGATATCTGCTCCCCCACAATTACTTTGGGGTACCCCAAAGCATTTGCTCTCAGCTTTCTCACTTTAACCTTGACAGCCGTGCCTTCAGTAGGAGCTATTGACACTTCAATCTCCTGTCTTACTTCCCTGTTCCAAAAACATGTCAAAGAGCTTCAAGGAGAGATCAACAACCCAGTGCTAACTCAAAACAGGCATAGCCAAACCTCCTGAGTGACCATTTCATTTGTGCCTCTCTGTGGTCAAATAAGGAGAGATGGAATGCAGCATATGAGAGCCGCAAAATGCACACAAAAATCAAGCCTAATGCATTCTACCTAAAAGATTAAATGCAATTAATACTGCGAGAGTTAGAACAAAATATTTATCTATATCCAGTATTCAATTGAATAACACAATTTTTACATCAGTCAGAAAGCGTAAAAATATTTTTTCATGTTATATATTATTTGCTGAATTTTATTGTGTTATTATCTTCCTTAGTGGGTCATGCAAACCACTTTTCTGAATGATGTTTTTCCATAGGATAGGGTAGGGGGCTCTGAGGATGAGTTTATGGAACCAAGGGGACAGTGGCCAAAAAAAGGTGGGGAAACACTGCTCTAGACTATCCTGAAGTGCATATTTCCATAGCTGAGATCCTTCTATCAGTTGCCATACCTTCTCAGCTGTCGGTTAAGTTCTTGTGGAAAAGTGTAAAATTAAATGAATTTCATAGACAGAAGTGGAGCCAGAGCATAAACTCTGGCTCCGGCCTGGTGGAACGCTCTGCCTCATGAGACCAGGGCCCTGCAGGATCTGATTTCTTTCCGCAGGGCCTGTAAGACAGAGTTGTTCCGCCTGGCCTTTGGCTTGGAGCCAATTTGATTCTCTCCCTCTCTTTCTTTTTTCTTTTCCTTCTCCTCCTGCGATGAGGCTACATTTTAATATTTTAATGTTGTATTTTTAATTTTGTCTTTAAGTTGTAATCATTTAACTTGTTTTTATTATTGCTTGTAAGCCGCTCTGAGCCCAGCCTTGGCTGGGGAGGGCGGGGTATAAATAAAAATTATTATTATTATTATTATTATTGGCAAAACCTAACCTTCTCCAGTTCTGCCACCCCTTAATAAGGACACACCTACCTACCTCTTTCTCACTGTAGGAAATGTTCCTGATGCTGCTCCATTCAAAAGATTTGTTCGGAGAGAAGCGGTTGTTGATGCTGTAGACATGGATCCCTTTGGCATCGACGCCAAGCAGAAAGTCTGTACAATTCTTCTTTTGCTGCAGGAACAGATGTTGGAGGCAAATGTCCAGAGTGAAGAAAAAAATCTCTTTAGCCAAGGCTTGACTGATTCTCAGGCATCAGTTCTCAGACACAGCCTGAGAATGGGCCAAGCAGGAGGCTCAAAGTTGGCTGCTGGAGCCTGAACCCAGAAAGCAAACTAAGTGAGGCATCACACACAAAATTAGAAATCACACAAGTGGCTTCTTTCAAAGAAATTGCTGGGGATTCCATCCAGATTAGAGCTGGGCCATGGGAGTGAATCAGGAGCCTTGAACTAGGTGTTAGAATTGAAGAAGCATCTAGATCACAGCAGATCACAGGGAAACCAAGATTCAGTACAAAAGAGCACGATGGAACACAAGTCACACCAGAGATCAGGTAGACCTGGTGGTTCAAGCAAGGCTCAGTGGCAAAGCCATTCCTCACATGCTCCTTCCTACCCAATGGGAGCCAAAGGTCAGCCTAGGTGGAATCATTCTGGAAGTGTTTGGGACTTTTTAAGTTTAGGGAAAAGGCAAATAGGAAGTGTCATGACAAAGTATCAATGCATGGTATGGAGAGAGTGTACACAGAGAATATTTTCTCCCGGGAACATCCAACAAAGAAGAAGAAAAAGAAGAGTTTGGATTTGATATCCTGCTTATCACTACCCGAAGGAGTCTCAAAGCAGCTAACATTCTCCTTTCCCTTCCTCCTCCACAACAAACACTCTGTGAGGTGAGGGGGGCTGAGAGACTTCAGACAAGTATGACTAGCCCAAGGTCACCCAGCAGCTGCATGTGGAGGAACGGGGAAGCGAACCCGGTTCACCAGATTACGAGTCTACCACTCTTAACCACTACACCACACTGGCTCTCATCGAAGCTGAATGTTGGAAGATTCAGGACAGATAATAGGAAGGGCTTCTTCATGCAGTGCAAAGTTAAACTATGGAACTCCCTCCCACAGGAGGCAGTGATGGCTGCCAACTTGGATGACTTGAAAAGACGACTGGGCAAGTTCAAAGAGGAGAGGGCTCTCGATGGCTGTTAGCCATAATGGCTCTGCTCTGCCTCCACAGTTGGAGGAAGCAATGCTTCTGAAACCAGTTGCCAGAAACTACACAGGGAAGGGAGTGCTCTTGTGCTTTTAATCTGCTTGCTGGTTTCCCATTAAGGCATCTGGATAGTCCCTGACGGAACAGGATGCTAAACTAGGTCACCCATTGGCCTGTTCCAGCAAGTCTTCTCCCCTAAGAAGCTGCAGTTGTGCAGCTAGCCACATGGGGCATTGGTTCCCAACAGGAGACACTCCAATGCTTTGCCCCCTTGCTGCAATCCAGATCTGGATGGACCCACGCAGGCCTGCTAATTGAGTTTCCAGTGGGAGCCTTCCCCCACCCCCGCACAAAAAAATGCACAAAGCAGGCACAGGAAGCTTCATTTGGATTGGCACCACAGCAGAAGGCCAAGGGTGAAAGGACCCCTATTTCTCTCATTCTAGGGCCCTGATCCAACTTGGAGGAGAGGATTCATACTGGCAATTTACTCTAAAGATGTCATCTATACACTTCCTAACTGTCTGATGGTCCTAGATAAGATAAGATGATAAGATAAGATAAGATAAGATAAGATAAGATAAGATAAGATAAGATAAGATAAGATAAGATAAACCTTATTTGCATTAGCCAATGGCCATAGCAACATAAAACAAGCAATATATACAAATAAAATCTATACAGATAAAAAAGACAGCAATTGGTAAAAAGGGCAATCAAATGGCCAAGATTATCGTTCAGATACAGTGGTGCCCCGCAAGACGAATGCCTCGCAAGACGGAAAACCCGCTAGACGAAAGGGTTTTCCGTTTTTAAGCTGCTTCGCAAGACGAATTTCCCTATGGGCTTGCTTCGCAAGACGAAAACGTCTTGCGAGTGTTCCGATTTTTTTTTGCTCCCCCCCTTTTTCTAAGCCGCTAAGCCGCTAATAGCCTTTTAGCCGCTAAGCCTTTAATAGCCGCTAATCCGCTAATCCGCTAATAGGGTTGCTTCGCAAGACGAAAAAAACGCTAGATGAAGAGACTTGCGGAACGGATTATTTTCGTCTTGCGAGGCACCACTGTAGTGGCCCTTAATCTCATTGCACCCTCGATAAACCTAGCAACCTTTGCTGTTGTCTGATCATTTTGATCTAATAAAAGAAAGCACAATGTGGCCTCAGACGGGCGGCCTGGGATGGTAAGTAAGAGTGGGGTAATGATCTCATTCCTCAGATCTTTATAAAGGGGACAGGACAGGGTGGTCCTAGCTGCACCCTGAGATACAGAGGGGATGGGGTTAATTAAGCCTCTCCCAGCTCAAATCCACTCAAATCCACTGCTGCTCTGCCCTGACTTTCTCTATAGGAGACTGAGCCACCTTCTCCCCCCCCCCAGCCCCCTACTTCCTGCTGCCAATTTTAAAGGAGCAAACTTCATGCATCCAGAAAAATATAGCTGCATTTAAAAACAACAACATAGGCACTTACAGCTATAGGAAAATAATTGACCCCATACATCTCCAAGTCTTGTGCAATTTTAAGATAGTTCATCTCAGCTTCATACCTAAGAGAAGAGGACAGTAGAGAAACATAGAATTTTACAGTCGAAAGGGAGCCAAAGAGTCATCCCGCCCAACCCCCTGCAACACGCTAGTGAGCAACATTTAATTCTTTTGTAGGATTTCTATTCTGCTTTTCCATTGGCACCAATCAAAACAACTTACAAGCTGCAGCAAGACAATATGAAAAGGCATGTGGAAACCAGCCTGCTGTAAGAAAGGTGAAATTTATCTTCATTGCTCCACCCACTTGTTGTTTTTTCCTGCCCTTGCATTCTAGTATGAAAAAGAAGCACCTAAGAAGCAGCCTCACTTCTCAGTTGCTCCAGCAACGTTTGATAGGACAGTGAAGCCGCATCAGCTGCTCAGCTGCCGCCTCCTGCCCCATGCTATGGCCTCAGACACAGGTGCCCCAGTACCTGGCTATGCCCCGGTGCCCAGCGTACCAGGCTGTAATCCTCTCTTCCCACATGTCAGGTGTCATCTGATATTGGCGGAGGACCTGGAAAGGAAAAGGAAATGAGTAAAGCTGTTCCCTTCTCCAAATCCCAAAGCTGGTCTTCTCAGGAGTCCCCTGTCTTGAAAGAGCCCCCAAATCCCCATCTTAATAATAATAATAATAATAATAATAATAATAATAATAATAATAATTGTATACCACCCTATACCAGCAAGTCTTAGGACAGTTCACAGAATAAAATCACAATATAAAAACACAAAAGACATAAATCAAAATAAAAACAAGAACAACCCAATAATCCCACCCTAACACATTTTAAAAGGCCTTGGATGTCAATCAATCAATCAATCAATCAATCAATCAAAGGCCTGGTTAAAGATGAGTGTCTTTGTCAGGACTATGAAGGTGATGTACAAGGGGAGTCTTTGCTCTTGATATTTCTCCTGCAGCTGATGCAGTGAGAAAATCATGTCGGCTATTGACCTCTGAGCTCTAAAGCCACATTGTGACTAGAGACAGACCCCGTCTGCAGTGTAGAAAGAGTATAAAACAGTAAAATTATAAAAGCAACTATTTAAAAATAATTCCGGCAATAAACTAACAGCGGATCAAAATATAAATCAATATTTTGCAGGCGCTAGAAAGAGTACAGTGAAGGCACTTTCCTGGTGTCAATAGGCATAGAGTTCCAGCGTGTAGGTGCTACCACACTAAAAGATCAAGATCTTGTTGCAGCAAGTGGCTATTTCAGAACTGTCCCAGGTCCTGAAATTCCAGTCTGCCCCACTACCTGCCCAACTCCACCAGCCTACTCTGACTGCTGTTGGTGGTTGTCTTTTTTTTTTTTTAAAGGAAACTTACTCTCTTTGGTAAAAGCTCCTCTGGAGCCAGGAAGCCCGGCTTGTGCAGGTTTGGGTCGTAGTCACCATACTGTAATGCAAAGAAGAGAAAGAAATCAGGAAAGGCGGTGACCCTTTCACAGAACACGCCATGAAGGGAGTAGCCAGCTAGGAGGGAAAAGCTTGCTAAAAGGGTAACAGAATCCTCAGCAGGAGGAGAGGATGAATGCAGTTCACGGCAACAGATGAAATGATATTCGTCTTCAATCCCAACACATTCCCCAGCGAGCATATTAAACCCAACAGATATGAACTGGTTCAGCCGGCCATCACACTTCCAATGAACTTTCCCTCAGGCATTTGAGGTTGGCCACTGTGGGAAAAGGATGCTGGAATAGATGGGTCCCCTTTGGCCTGATTCAGCAGGTTTCTTATGGAACCTCCAGGTCCAGAGGCAGTCTATCTAGATTTCTAGGTTCTTTGGGGTATTTGGCCTCTAGGATAAAAGGTTACTGGACTAGATGGGCCATTGGCCTGATCCAGCAAGGCTCTTTCCCCCCCAATTTTTTTATTAATTTCCCAAATTTATAACAAACATATCAACAAATACAAAAAGAAAACATCAAAAAACAAACAAGCAAGCAAACATAGATCCTAACTGTAATAGTTCCACTTTTGTTAACATTGTTGGGTGACTTCCTCAAATCCCTCTAACTGAGTTTCCATATATATCATTGTAGCAGTTTTCCAACTCTATTTTCATATAAAATTTACTTAGTCAATTAACCTCTTTCAATCCAGCAAGGCTCTTCTTGCATTTGTATGCTAACTTTTGCAGGAGGCAAGAAAGAATCATCAGCAGGATATATTTTAAATGAGCTGGTCATTGCTAGTGTTCGGTTGGAGTGATTTGTTTAAAACTACGTTTTATTCATTTTTTGATAGAATCTTAAAGGTAAAGGGACTCCTGACCATTACGTCCAGTCGTGGCTGACTCTGGGGTTGCGGCGCTCATCTCGCTTTATTGGCCGAGGGAGCCAGAGTACAGCCTCCAGGTCATGTGGCCAGCATGACTAAGCCGCTTCTGGCGAACCAGAGCACCACACGGAAACGGCGTTTACCTTCCCGCCAGAGCAGTACCTATTTATCTACTTGCACTTTGACATGCTTTCAAACTGCTAGGTTGGCAGGAGATATAATCTTACAATGTATTTAAAAAATACAAAGAAAGAATGTTATACAGCACAGCCCCCCACTGCTCCCAAACCTCCCAGGAGCCGTTGGGGGAAAGGGAAGGTCGCAAATATAAGCCACACTTTAACTTTTCACTGTCAGAATTTGGAAATACATGTGGCTTATATTCAGGCCAATATGGTGCTTTTTAAAGTGGTACATGGCTTCTTAAAGTGGTATTATGCTGCTTTAAATGAATAGTGTAGAGGCTTAAAACACTGACTAAAAAAAAATCTACATCAAGGTAGAAAATATGTAAATTTAATCTCAGAGAAGCTGAGGTGAGCAACGCCTGGTGAAATCACAGTCAGAGAGGAGGCTGTACCAGACTTCCATGTCTTTGGACCCTGCGGAAATCCTTATTTGCCAAACCAGAAGTGTCTGCAAAAGAACTGCTCTGCCACAAACCAACTAGCTAGAGAGAGTCACTTGAAAACTCTCCAAAACTACTTTAAGGACAACGACATGGGCGACATAACAACCCCCCTTCTCTAGGACACAATGAAAGCCGTCACCAGAGGAGCCTGCATAAAGGAGAGGGCATCCCTTTAAAAACCAACGTCAAAAATTGGTAAATTATAACAAGACATTACAACCCTCTCACCACACTACAAACAGGAGCCAAAAAACTCCTTAAACTCTTCTACAAAAACAACAAACCCATACCAACACAAGAAATACAAGACAAACTAGGGGACTAGTTTGCTAACACACAATCAACAACGTGCCTTCTTAAACAATCCAGCAGTAAAATCAGTAGCCACTAGGCCCTTGACCACCTTTGAAAACCTTCTCCTGAAAGCACTTACAGGTGGTACTTAACACCACAGAAACTGGCACTGATATGCCCAGGGATGTTGGAGAGGTTGTCCCTCCACAGGCACATACTTCCACATGTGGTGAGGATGCCCTAAAACCTAACCCTTCTGGATAGCAGTCCTACGAGAGATATGCAAAATAACTAAACAGGTATTAGAGCTCACCCCAGAACTGGCCCTACTGAACATCTTCCAAGATCAGAATGAACATTATACAGAGCTTATAACCCACATACTCTCAGCAGCCAGAAGCCTCAGAGCCAAACACTGGAGGAGAGACCTGTCAGGAGTAAACATGGCCCAATGGTATCAAACTGTATGGGAAACGACCTTACTAGAAAAGCTAACCAATAAACTGAAACTGACACAGGGGCAAACAGAAGAGGACGCCTTCACCCCAGTATGGCCCCCCTTTATCACATACACAGCCCAACACAACAAGAATCCACCAACAGCATACGAATCAATCTGGCTTACCTGACCCAACAAGTCTTTCCCCCCCCCCCTCACAAATGCAAACAAACCCCACTGCAACCAGCCACAGACAACCAACCACACCCTGCCCCAACACCTCTCACAACCAAGGAAATGTAATAAACGAAGGGAAAGAGAACCTACCTAGTTGACGCTGACACAAAACGCCACATGTACTCTATGCAAAAGAATATAAGCCTCCCCACCCCACCCCTGTTCTCCCCCCTCTTCTTCCCCAACCTTATACTGTATTCAGCCCTAATGTCTCACAACAAATGTAGCTGATTTGTAAGATAGACTGTACAACCTGGAAAAAGAGACAAGGCACGTACTTTTGTAAACCAAGAAAATCTTTAATAAAAATAAATTTTAAAAAAAGAACTGCTCTTTTTTTCCGCCCTCCTGCAAGCTCTTTGAATTAGGATATGTTCATATATCTTCTTGCATAAACAAGCTAAAAAACCAGCCAACACCCAAAAGAGAAGAAAACAAGGTGTCAAAATTGCCCCATCCTGTTTTCCAGCACTGCTTTAAATGGGTGCTTTCCTGCATTAATTAGCACTGTGTGATTAAGCAAAAGGGGTTTTTAATGTTGTTCTGCAAGCAATAGAAGGTGACAACCAAGCAATTTCAAAGCCTCACCTTGGCTTGAACAGCATAAGACGCTAACAAAATTGTAGCCTCAGGAGAGCAGTAGATTTCTTCATCCAGTATTTGTTTCTTAACCTGGGGGGTGGAGGCGGAAGAAGAGTGGGGGGGGGGCGGAGAGGAGAGAGAGAAATCCAAGGCTTAGACAAGCTTGAAAACAAAACAATACATGCCCAGACTTTGTCTTGGCACATGAAAAGTAACCGTTAGCCGAGTTATAAGTGGGAAATAAAAGAATCTCTGGCAGCAACTGCAGACTTGTGAGCTGTACCCAAGAACATTTCAGGCTGTCAATTACCCCTTTTTTAAAAAGCATCATTGCTAACTAAGGAATGTTCAAATGCTACCCTCTCGCCACATACAAAGCTGCTGGCAGTTAGAAAATAAGCACTCCTGTGAAGCGTTCAACCAGGGTCAGCAAACTTTTTCAGCATGGGGCCGGTCCACTGTCCTGCAGACCTTGTGGGGGGCTGGACTATATTGGGAAGGGGGCAATGAACGAATTTCCATGCCCCACAAATAACCCAGAGATGCATTTTAAATAAAAGAACACATTCTACTCATGTAAAAACACATTGATTCCCAGATTTAGAAGGCAACTGGGCCGGCTCCGGCCCCCAGACCTTAGTTTGCCTAAAGGTAAAGGGACCCCTAACCATTAGGTCCAGTCATGGCCGACTCTGGGGTTGCGCTGCTCATCTCGCTTTACTGGCCAAGGGAGCCGGCGTACACTTCCGGGTCATGTGGCCAGCATGACTAAGCCGCTTCTGGCGAACCAGAGCAGCACACGGAAACGCCGTTTACCTTCCCGCTGGAGCAGTACCGACTTATTTATCTACTTGCACTTTGACATGCTTTCGAACTGCTAGGTTGGCAGGAGCAGGGACCGAGCAACGGGAGCTCACCCCGTCGTGGGGATTCAAACCGCCAACCTTCTGATCAGCAAGTCCTAGGCTCTGTGGTTTAACCCACAGCACCACCCGCGTCCCTTAATTTGTGTTAAACCAAGAAGGGTTCATCTAGCTCAACGTGGAGTGGCCAGGGAGAAAATGGACCAAGAAAGGTTTTCCTTCCTCTCTCAGGACATTAGAACTCATGGACATGAAACGATGCTGAAAGCTGTAAGATTCAGGACAGACCAAAGAAAGGCAGGTCAGAGTTAAACTGTGGAACTCCCTCCCACAGGAGGCAGTGATGGCCACCAATTCTGACAGCTTTAAAAGAGGATTGGATAAATTCATGGACGAGGAGAGGGCTATCAATGGCTATTGGCCATAATGGCTATGCTCTGCCTCCATGGCCGGAGGTAGCCACGCTTCTGATTACAGTGGTGCCTCGCAAGACGAAATTAATTTGCTCCGCAAGTTTTTTCTTCTTGCGAGTTTTTCGTCTTGCAAAGCACGGTTTCCCATAGGAATGCATTGAAAATCAATTAATGCGTTCCTAGGGAAACCGCCTTCAGACCAGGTCCGGGGACAGTCTGTCCCCCGACCTCTTCTGAAGGCGGGGTGGGGGGGGACAAGGGCTTTTCTTCCCACTGCCAGCCTTCAGAAGGCTGTTCTGAAGGCTGGCGGTGGGAAGAAAAGCCCTTCTTCCCACCTCCCGCCCCGCAAGCTCCGGGGACAGGAGGGCTTTGCTGCCGACCGCCAGCATTTTAAAAGCCCCTGCTGCCCCGGGGCGATTTTAAAATGCTGGGGGTCGGCAGCGAAGCCTCCGCTGTCCCGGGGAGATTTTAAAATGCTGGGGGTCGGCA
This sequence comes from Podarcis liolepis, assembly GCF_965112155.1. Classification (NCBI taxonomy): domain Eukaryota; kingdom Metazoa; phylum Chordata; class Lepidosauria; order Squamata; family Lacertidae; genus Podarcis; species Podarcis liolepis. Next base: position 30,138,374 of record NC_139567.1, on the reverse strand, counting down.
GCGAACGCTTCGCTCCCGCCCGCCAGCATTTTAAGATCGCCCGGGGCAGCGGAGACTTCTCTGCTGTCCCGGGAAGGCAGGCGGGGGGGAGCAAAGACTTTTGCCCCCCGCCGGCCTTCAGAAGAGGTCCAGGACCTCTTCTGAAGGCCGGCTGTGGGCGAAAGTCTTTGCTCCCGACCGCCAGCAATTTAAAACAGGTCCCCGGAGATTTCCCTATGGGCTTTCGTCTTGCGAAGCAAGCCCATAGGGAAATTCGTCTTGCGAAGCGCCTCCAAAACAGAAAACCCTTTCGTCTTGCGGGTTTTCCGTCTTGCGAGACATTCGTCTTGCGGGGTACCACTGTACCAATTTCTGGAAACCTCGGGAGGGCAGAGGGCTCTTATGTTTGTGTTCTACTTGCAGGTTTCCAACAGCCATCTGGCTGGCCACTGTGAGAAAAGGATGCTGGACTAGATGGGCCCTGGGCCTGATCCAGCAGGGTTCTTCTTGTGGTTTTAAAATATTAGTTTCTCTAAGCACACATCGGTCTTTCTCCTCCATCCAAAAGTGCATGATCAGAGTTCAAGGACACCGCCAAGCCAAAACACTGGAGGAGGGTGGAAACCCCACTGAGGGGTGTGGCTGCAGAGGAAGTGTAGCCAGACTTCCCACTCCCTGCTTTAATTTAATCTGTTCATTTGAATGCCTTGAAGCACCCAGCTGCCTATACACGCTCTCTCTGCCCCCGCTCCCCGTCCCCAATTATTCTGCTGCAGGTGCGATGTCTGATTCTTAACCGTCAGGAACCTCTGCAAGTTCTAATGCGTCAATTTCCTCACCCTGCTCCCCATTTTGCATTTCTTTTGGAACAGGAAAAAAATAATTACAGCCGAATTGCATTCCTCAAAGTCAAGGCAAGCCAAGGCTGGTTTGAAAGAGAAGAAAATGAAAGTGCAGGTTTTCAGAGATGAAAGGAACCGGGGGGGAGGGGGGGAGGCAGCCTTTAGTGCCTTCGCCTTTGCAAAACAGCTCAACACAAATAATTGTCAAGGTGATCTTGAGAGAAAAATATAACAGCAACAGAAGAAAAACCTTTCACAAGGAAACCTGCTCAACCCTGAAAATTAACTCTTCACAAGCTCTCGCCACTGGCAGGAGGCACAGCGTGAAAGAATAAGCAGACAGTGATTCCAAAACCTAGGGGCCAGACACACCAAACGCCCAGAAGGTAACTACAGCAATTCAAAAGTCAACTTTAAAATAAAAGAAATACCTTCTGACCTGCAGGAAAAAGAGGTGTTGGGTGATCTCCTGCAGAAGTTCCTCTTCAACTTTCTCAGGGTAAAATTTTGCTAAAAAACAAAATCTGATGGGATCTTCCTTAGGAATTTCCTGATCCAGAACCTGTTGAAGAACAAAGGGAATCAGTTTTAAAGAACATTTAAAATAAATGAAATCTTACATTGTTCTTTATAAGGTTTATATATTTGTAAATTTATGGACTTTTAGTATACATGTGTATTTTAAATATTGGGTTTGATTATACAGTCGTACCTCGGAAGTAGAATGGAATCTGTTCCAGAAATCCATTCGACTTCCAAAACGTTCGGAAACCAAAGTGTGGCTTCTGATTGGCTGCGGAAAGCTCCTGCAGCCAATCGGAAGTCACGAAAGCCCTGTCGGACATTCGGCTTCCAAAAATAGTTCGCAAATCAGAACATTCACTTCCGGGTTTGTGGTGTTCAGGAGCCTAAAAGTTCGAGAACTAAGCTGCTTCAAAAACCAAGGTACAACTGTATTTATAGAGGATAATGCTGGTAATACTGTATTCTAATATTTAGAATATTTATGAACTTAAACATTTTATATTATTAGATTTAATATATTTACCACTTTAGGGATGGTAGGTAGAGATAAAGATAGTGTGGGAATCATCAGATATGTTCCTGAGCATTCCACTGGCCATGCCTGCTGGGGGTGATGGGAGCTGTAGGAGGGATTAAGGTGCTCCAAACCTGATATATAGCACATATATGTAGCTTTACAGGGACGCAGGTGGCGCTGTGGGTAAAACCTCAGTGCCTAGGACTTGCCGATCGTATGGTCGGCGGTTCGAATCCCCGCAGCGGGGTGCGCTCCCGTTGCTCGGTCCCAGCGCCTGCCAACCTAGCAGTTCGAAAGCACCCTCGGGTGCAAGTATATAAATAGGGACCGCTTACTAGCGGGAAGGTAAACGCTGTTTCCGTGTGCGGCTCTGGCTCGCCAGAGTAGCTTCGTCACACTGGCCACATGACCCGGAAGTGTCTCCAGACAGCGCTGGCCCCCGGCCCATAGAGTGAGATGGGCGCACAACCCTAGAGTCTGTCAAGACTGGCCCGTACGGGCAGGGGTACCTTTACCTTTACATATAGCATTACATGGTGAAAGAGAGAATTAGTTACACATGTGTGCCTTTTCAACTTCTTTTTCCTTCTCTGTGTTTTAAAGTATGCTTTTGAGAGTATTAGAACTCCTTTTTGTAAAAAGAAAGATGGACAGACAGACAGACAGACAGAAAGATGAGCAGCTGAACCACTGTGCAACGGAAATACTTTGCCAGGAACACATTTGGTTGCTTTAGGCAAAGCCCTGCTCTCTTTGAGAAACCCACCCACCAATCTGCAATATATACTGGCCCAGTTTGCAGCTAAGGTCAGAAAGTGTGGTAGCTTTTCTATGGCTACACAGTGAGATGCAACAGGAAAGGGCTATTGTAACTCAATGGCAGAGCATCTGCCTCTACACAGAAAGTCCCAAGTTCACTTCCTGGCAGCATTCCCAAGTATAGAATCACAGAATTGTAAAGCTGGAAGGGACCTCCTAGGGTCATCTAGTCCAACCCCCTGCAATGCAGGAATCACAGCTAAATAATCCCTGACAGATGGCCAGCCAACCTTTGCTTAAAAACCTCCTCCAATAAAGAACAGTTCACCATACTCAGGGGTTGTCCGTTCCTCTGTCAAATAGTTTTTTGTCATGCTTCCTAATACTTAGACGGAATTTCGTTTCTTGCCATTTGAATCCACTGAATCGGGTCCTGTCATCTGGAGCTGCACAAATCAAGCTTACTAAGGCTTTCTAGATTGCCATGCAAGCTCTTTTGCAAGCTAAAGTCTAGCTTCCAGACCTTTTTATCCATCTTCAACCAGGTGTTCATTCCTTTGATAGAGTACTGCAAGCCAAAGAACCAGGATTCCCGCAGACCCAGCGCACGACACGCCTGGTCGAAGAGGTCCTTCCCCTTCCATTTCATCTACAGGAAGAAAGACAGAACATCAGTGGGGGAAACCAAGAGAAACTCGACAGCCTGGTTTTTAGAAAGGGATGACCCACTCCGTTGCTGGCCTAAGATGAGAGAACTCAAACAGTGCAAGCAAAGAAGAGGCATATCTTGTAGTGTGGGGGGCAGAATTCAGCTCTGTGGAACGATCAAGTTCCTAGCCCTTATTGTTGAAAGCATGTGGCCAATGCCAGAAGCCCAGAAAGGGCAACCATATTGGTCAAAGGGCTGCAGCAACTCCCTTAGAAGAAAAGATTACAATATTTGGAGCTGCTGGGATGAGGAAAAAAGACAAGGAAGGGGGGGGACTTGATAGATGTGTATAAGATTATACCCTCCAACCTGGCGGCCTTCACCTCCTCCTGCAGGAGTGAGTTCCATAGTTTACATTGTCTGAAGAAGCCCTTTATTTTGCCTGTCCTGAATCTTCCAGCACTCAGCTTGTCCACAAGTTCTAGCATTATAGAAAAAATAATTTCTCTACTCCAGTGCCTAATTTTATATGCAAACCCTAAAGTGTCGATGGAAGCATTTCTGCACCTTAATTTTGGCCTTTTTTAAAAAAGAAAAGCCACTTACCTCGCAGCTAAACTCCATTTCGATTTCCATCGTTATAACTTTCACCTTAAACGTTTTTGGCTGCTTCCTCTTCAGCCCCGTGATGGACATATTTTTATGCCTGCAGGGAAAGCCACACAAAGGATGCCTGCAATCCAGTGCAAACAAGCAGCTGCATGAAAAGAACAGATAAACAGCATCAACATCAGGGCAGCCCTAGCCTGGCTCTTGACTCCCTAATAAGAGTGTACTGTAGTGGTTAGTGTGTTGGACTAGGACCTGGCAGAGACCAGGGTTTGAATCCCCACTGGGTCATGAAGCACAGTGGGTGACCTTGGGCTAGTCACAGAACCATAGAGTTGGAAGGGGCCTCAGGGTCATAGTCCAACCCCCTGGAATGCAGCATTCACAGCTAAAGACTCCCTGAAAAGATGGCCGTCTGACTTCTGCTTAAAGACCACCAATGAAGGAGAGTCCACCACTATCTGAGGGAGTCCGTTCCATTGTCAAACAGCTCTTACAAACAGTCACTGCCTCTCAGTATAACCTAATGCAGAGGGTTGTGGTGAGGATGAAATGAGATAGGGAAAATACCACATACACCACCTTGAGCACCTTATCCCTTGAGGATGAGGGAGGGTAGAAATGCAATAAATAAATAGGGTGGGTTTTTTTGGGGGGGGTACTTCTCTCTCCTTTCTCCACACTGCATACTTTTATAAACTTCAATCGCGTCCTCTCTGGAAGGCGACAGTGGATGAAAGGTGAGGAGAATGAAATTGGCACGGCAAATCCGTGTACCTCAGGCAGCAAATTTCAGAGCAGCACTAAAGGGCAGCAGATAAGGCAAGAAATAATTGCCTATCCTATTCTTGCCCGCACAGGGGGTGACATTTAAATGTTCTGCCTCTCAGCATCAAAATATCTTGGCCTGTGGGACAAGGTAATGAGAGATGAACAGCAGAGGCACTTCACAGAGAATTTGCCATAGGAGCAACGCTTCTTCCCTTTCAAGTGTAGGCAAAAGGTGAATCGCGTCCCAATTTAAAATTTGGAAGGGCTGCCAGGAGCCAGATTTTAAAATAGCTTCATGGGAGGGATCTGTCCCAGTGCCCTCAAGCTGACCAGCCCCAGGTGTGGTCGGTGGCGGCAACTGATTGATTTAAGGTTTGCCTTTCTATTCAAATGAAGAAGAAGATAACCCTAGTCTGCTAGGACAGCTGAATAGCTCAATGAAGCAGAAAGCCATCTAGTTTCGCTAACTCTTCTTGCACCACGCCCTGCCCCCAAGAGCCATTTGCTTTGCCTTTCTATGAGCAGTCTCGGGAAAACATATTTTTGTCAAAGCCTTTGCCAAAGGAGTTCAAGGCCTGAGGGAGACATGGCTGTTATCCCCATCACCAGTCGCTTGTTGCCACTAAAGTTGGGCAAACCTGTCAGTTTCCCCCATTTTCATTGTCCCAGTCTTAAGATCAATTCTCTGCATTTCCAAATCACTTTGAGGGTTGTTTGTTTGTTTGTTTGTTGGGGGGGGGAGTCCTTGTGAAAATGCATTGTTACAATTGCCGGCAAAAGCCAAGGTTAAAAACAAGTTTGAAAATCAGAACATAAATAACATCGACCAAACTATGAACATGAATTAGGTAAAGGGACCCCTGAACATTAGGTCCAGTCGTGGCCGACTCTGGGGTTGCAGCGCTCATCTCGCTTTATTGGCCGAGGGAGCCGGCGTACAGCTTCCGGGTCATGTGGCCAGCAGAAACGCCGTTTACCTTCCCGCCGGAGCGGTACCTATTTATCTACTTGCACTTTGACATGCTTTTGAACTGCTAGGTTGGCAGGAGCAGGGACCAAGCAGCAGGAGCTCACCCCATGGCGGAGATTCGAACTGCTGACCTTCTGATCAGCAAGCCCTAGGCTCTGTGGTTTAACCACATGAACATGAATTACAATGCATCAAAACGTTTTGCTGTGTTCATCTGGGCCATGTTGGCTATGCTCTTCTTCCACATTACTGGAGGCAAGTAATGTTCCTGTTGCTGGAAGCCACAGGAGGGAATGGTGCTCTTGGCGGGGGAAAGCGCTTTAGCCAAAATATTGCTGCCCTGGAGGTTTTCTATTATTTGGGGGTGGGGAGATGACACATTATTGCAGAGCTGTAAACAATCTATCTCCTTCAAGCATCCCTAGGGCACTGGGGACTGGACCTCCCGAGGGCAATTTAGGAACAGCTATCTCAGGATAGGGACGCGGGTGGTGCTGTGGGTTAAACCACAGAACCTAGGACTTGCCGATCAGAAAGTCGGGAGTTCGAATCCCCGCTCCCTTGGCCAATAAAGCGAGATGAGTGCCGCAACCCCAGAGTTGGCCACAACTGGACCTAATGGTCAGGGGTCCCTTTACCTTTATCTCAGGATAAGGATAAACTCCTCAGCTCAGTTGGTACAGCATGAGGCTCTTAATCATTTTGCCCCACGTTGGGCCAAGATTCCTGGTCCCTTCCAACTCTGCAAGCAGTGAACAGTGATGTCTGGTACCCAGTGAGAGTTGGTGGGACCTAAGGCAGGGAGTCGAACAGGAGGTAGAGCCAAAACCAACAACAGACAAAGCCAACTAAACTTAGTTTTGTCCCCATCCTCCTCCTCCCTGCTGAGTTCTACAGGGGAAATGCTGAGACTGGAGGAAGGTGACATGGAGGGCTATTGACGGCTACTAGCCATAAGGTTCAGCTAGTCCTTCACAGCAGTGGCGTAGCGTGGGGGGTGCAGGGGGGGCCGACCACACCGGGCGCAACATCTGGGGGTTAGGGTTAGGGGGCGCAAATCCACGGGTTAGGGGGCGCAAATTACTTGCCTTGCCCCGGGTGCTGACAACCCACGCTACGCCACTGCTTCACAGTTGTCCTGCCACCTCCTGGGCTGGGTGTAAGTAGGAAAGCAGGCAGGAGGTAGGCTGAGGGCAGACTGAGACTGGTAAGGAAGTGCCCCGTTCACTCTAATGGACCAGCCTTTGCTTGCAATGGAACAAGGATAGCCAATGTGGTGCCCTTCAGGTGCGGTGGCTGCCAGTTTCCATGGCTTTTCTGGCTGCAAGGGCTGATGGGAGTTGTAGTTCAAAGCAACTGGATGACACCAGGTTGGCAATAGACTTGCTGCAGCGGCAATACTACCAGTGCAAGCACATTCAATACCCAGAACACAGGGGAGGGGGGAGTGTTAATGCAAAGAGAGGGAACATGCAACGTGTGATATATATATTTTTTATATTTTGCATTAGCAGAATAGATATTGAAGATCTAAATGTTGCAAGGACCAACAGTAGTTGTAGTTCAAAGCATCTGGAGGTGCTTTTTAGTTTTATGTATTTTATAATAAATAAATATATTTTATTGTTTTATTGTGATTTTGTAAGGCAGATTTTGGTTTTGCCACGTTTTCTTGCTGGAGTACCAGTTGCATTTCTATGGCATGTGGATTCTATTCCCAGGTTCTGTTCACCACCCCGAAATCCTTCAATGAAGAGCGGGTAATAAATATTTTAAATAAATTAATACAGTGACCAGCCTCTTTCACAGCTAGACTTCCCTCACTTATTTCCTTGTCCCCCTGCATTGCTGGTCACTGCTTGCATTCAACCCAGAGAAATCCAGCCCTCTGCCATCCTAGACATGCTCAGCTGGGGAGTTAGACCCATAGAAATCTATGAGGCTTACTTTAAAGTAGACGTGGACAGGATTAAACTGGAACCAAACACATTTTTTAAAATGCATAAATCACACGCTGAAAAATACATGATTTCTCACACACCCCTCTACACCTTTTATTATGTTGCTTCTTAAATTTTTATCTTTTTCTTTTCCTTTCCGCCTTGCTTTGATTCAATGACAAGGATTTGCAAACAATTTAGCGGTTTGAATGACTTCCCAGATCCAAACAGCCGCTTCCTTACCTCTCTCTCTTGTTATTCCTGGAGGCTGCAATTCCACAGCAGGAGAGTCAAACTGGATTCTGAATTTCTTCTCGGAATCAATGCTTTTTTAAAAAAATAAAAGAAGCATTTGTTTGTTTATTTATTCTAAAGGTTGCATTTTGCACAGCGCACGTTCACATCACCACGGTGCAAAAACCATAGCCAGCGGCTGATCTAGCAAGGGGCTTCCCTTCCCTTTGTCTCCTCCACGCTGGAGCATGTCAGCTCAGCTGCCGGGGAGAAAGCGAAGAATTTACTTTCCCAGGTGATGGCAAAAGACGTCGAGCCGTTTCCTGCCTGGATGCCTGCGAGACTCCTCCTCCTCCGGCGCTGGGTATTTCTAAACAGCAGACACTGCAGGGAGAGAAAAACAGCAACCTCTCACCATAACCCGCTGGGATCCAGTGCATTTGTGCGGTGGAGAAATCAATTTCACCATTATACTGTATTAACCAAAACATCAGAAGACGATACGTAAGCTTTCAAGTTCTGCAGAGTTCTTCGTCAGGTTACATAAAGCAGGAGGTAGAAAGGGAGAACATTAATATTATTTTTCCTCTACTCTCTTCGCACCCTGTGTAGGGTCTTACGTGATGAAGAGCTCTGCAGGTCTCAAAAGCTTGCTATTTTTTGACACTCTTTGGTACCACTGTGGTCCATGTGTTGCTAGCCTCAAGGTTGGATTACTGCAATGTGGTGTATGTGGGGTGGTCCTTAGGCCTGGTTTGCAAGCCCAAGCTGCTGCAGAATGCTACTGAGCCGGGTTTAAGGTCCTATTGCAGTATTAATTTATAAAGCCATTAACAAATTAGTTCCAGGGATCGCCTGAACCCTTACATCCCAGCCTGGTCAGCAAGATATTCTGAAGGAGTGTCATGGGTCGTTCCCTGAGTTGGCAAGGGTCATTTGACAACAACTAGGAGTGGAGCCTTAATGTCATTAGCCCAGTCCTGTGGAACACTCTGCCACTAGAGATTCAGCTTGGACACTGGCTATCTTCCTTAGCCTGACCAGACACCAGAAAATATGCATGACTGAAATAAATGTGTATTTTGTCCATCCCACTCCTCTCATGGGAAATGTGGAAGATCCTTGGGGCAGAGATCTGTCCTCTTCTACTGTGTGAAGTGTCGTGTGCATCGATAGTGCAAAAATAATAATAACAACAACAAAAGCAATCTTGTTGCACTAGATACAGTAGTACTGTATCTTGTATTCTTTGGCTGTTTGGCACTTTGCGGGGGGTGGGGTCTGAAACTGTACAGAATGGATCAGTATAAGGCAGCGGAAAGTCCTGGTTTCCATCTCTCAGTAGGGCTGGGAATGTCCTCAAATTTTGGAGGGCTGATTCCAGCACTGAGCTAGATGGTCTGACTCAGTGTAAGGCAACTTCCTTTGTCCTGTTTGTCCTCTTCTGATGTCCTCCTGGCTCAGGAACGCTCATGTTGTGTAATGCATTTGTTAGGCTTTGAGGTGCCTCAAGACTCTTTGCTGTATTCACCACCTCACAGAGTTGTGTGAAAGAAAGATGAAGAAAGCCCTTGGACGAAGCCAGTGATCAATATATAAAGGAAGTTCACAGAGCATAGTTAAACTATGGAACTCGCTCCCCCAGGAGGCAGTGGTGGCTATCAACCTAGATGGCTTTAAAATAGGGATTGGGCAAATTCATGGAGGGCAACAAGCCTTTCAATGACTACTAGGCAGGATGGCTTTGCTCTGCCTCAACAGCTGGAGGCAGCAATGCTGGAAACAACAGGAGGTGTTCTTGTGCTCGAATCCTGATTGGAGGTTTCCCATTAAGGGCATCTGGTTGGCTAACAGGATGCTAGACTAGAGGTGCCATTGGCCTGATCCAGCAGGCTCTTCTTATATTCTTATACAGTGGTACCTCGGGTTACATACGCTTCAGGTTACATATGCTTCAGGTTACAGACTCCGCTAACCCAGAAATAGTGCTTCAGGTTAAGAATTTTGCTTCAGGATAAGAACAGAAATTGGGTTCTGGCGGCGCAGCAGCAGGAGGAGGCCCCATTAGCTAAAGTGGTGCTTCAGGTTAAGAACAGTTTCAGGTTAAGAACAGACCTCCGGAACGAATTAAGTTCTTAACCCGAGGTACCACTGTACAGTGCCATTTTTCTAGAAGAAGTGGTGCCAGAACTCACCATGAACACCTCCGTTGTTCTCTTATCACGGCAATGGCGCCCACCTGAGATCTGCCGGAACTGAGTTTCCAATGTTTGTGTTTAATTAAAAACTCAGTTCTTTAAAGCAGTAGCTTTTCAAATGAAGAAGCATCCCGAGGCGCCTTGGAGGCTTATCACAGATTCCTCAGTGATTAAATTTCTGGAGGAAGACACACTTATCTAAAAGGTGGCATGTTCTGTCTTGATCAAACACTCCCTGAGGGAAGAGGAGAGTGGGTGGGCACATGCAAAGGTTGAACTCGCACACATTATTTGCCCGAGAAGGGACCAACGGTGCCCACAAGTCCCAGGATGGGTTGCAGTAATAAAAAAAATTTACAACAGCTTGCAACCATAAAAATAAGATGGGTCCTAAAAACATACACCTCCAGTGTCAAAAACCAGGATAGAGAGGGCCATCTTCAGCATTCACTGGAAGCTCTATAATGAAATCTTTGGGGAGGGGAGTTCCACAACGTAGGAGCTGCCACAGAGAAGGCCCTCTCCTTGAGATTCTGAGGGTGGAGTGATGACACCCAGCTCTACTTCTCCCTTAAATCAGAACCAGCGAAGGCAGTGAAGGTCCCGTGTGAGTGCCTGGAGGCGGTTGGAGGATGGATGGCAGCTAACAGATTGAGGTTGAATCCTGACAAGTACTGTTTTTGGGGGACAGGGGGGGTGAGTGTGGGGGATTCCCTGGTCCTGAATGGGGTAACTGTGCCCCTGAAGGACCAGGTGCGCAGCCTGGGAGTCATTTTGGACTCACAGCTGTCCATGGAGGCGCAGGTTAATTCTGTGTCCAGGGCGGCCGCCTACCAGCTCCACCTGGTATGCAAACTAAGACCCTCCCTGCCCGCAGACTGTCTTGTCAGAGTGGTGCAAGCTCTAGTTATCTCCCGCTTGGACTACTGTAATGCGCTCTACGTGGGGCTACCTTTGAAGGTGACCCGGAAACTGCAATTAATCCAGAATGCGGCAGCTAGACTGGTGACTGGGAGTGGCTGCCAGGACCACATAACACTGGTCCTGAAAGATCTGCATTGGCTCCCAGTACGTTTCCGAGCACAATTCAAAGTGTTGGTGCTGACCTTTAAAGCCCTAAACGGCCTCAGTCCTGTATACCTGAAGGAGCGTCTCCACCCCCATCGTTCAGCCCGGACACTGAGATCCAGTGCCGAGGGCCTTCTGGCGGTTCCCTCATTGCGAGAAGTGAGGTTACAGGGAACCAGACAGAGGGCCTTCTCGGTAGTGGCGCCCACCCTGTGGAACACCCTCCCTTCAGATGTGAAGGAAATAAACAGCTATCCTATCTTTAAAAGACATCTGAAGGCAGCCCTGTTCAAGGAAGTTTTTAATATTTAATGCTGTGCTGTTTTTAACACTTGATTGGGAGCCGCCCAGAGTGGCTGGGGAAACTCAGCCAGATGGGCAGGGTATAAATAAATTATTATTATTATTATTATTATTATTATTATTATTATTATTATTATACCAAGAAGGCCCCTCTGCAAATCTCAGCACCTAAGAGAGTCTTTAGGGAACAAGGTGGTCTTTCAGATATTTGGGGCTTGAGTCATTTAAAGCTTTAAAGACCAATGTGAGACCTTGAATTGGGCCTGGAAACAAACTGGCAACCAATGCAGCTGTTTTAAAACGGGGGTTGTATATGAGATCTAAATGGAACCCCAGCCAGTAATGTGTCTGCTGCGCCTGCATTATGGACCAACTGAAGTTTCCAAGTTGTCTTCAAGGGCAGCCGCACATAGAGCACATTGCAATAAGCAAATCTGGAAGCTAGCAGAGCATGGAGTACAGTGGCCAAGTCATCTTTGTCCCAAAGCCGTCATTGGTGGCAAAACCAACTGGAGCTGAAATAAGGCACTGCTAGTCACCAAGGCAGTGCCTTTTTCTGTAAACCACTTGGAGACTTTTTTGTAGTAATCAAATGACAAATCAAATAAATAATAGTAGCAGTCCTGTATTTTATAGCATTAAAAAATTGTGAGTCACCCATTGAACACATGATACAGGGCTGCCATAAAAAATATAGCTAATGAAAAAACAATAAATTAGGGCTCCATGAGGAGTGTGCCCTGAGAGGCTCATTTTGTGCTCCTGTTGACAGATTTAATTTTTCAGCTAGTCAATTTACGTACCACTTCATATTTCAAAATAAATCTCTAAACAATTTACAAATCCTAACAAAAAGTACGGTAATTCAATAAAAGAAACACAGCACAATTTCCACATTCAAAACCAACGACTACTAATAATTACAATCAGAAGCCCACATTTTAAGTTATGTAATTAAATACTGTATGCACATAAAGAAAATGACGTAAGAACTACAAAAAACAAATTGTATACAAAACATCCAATTATATAAAGGTGCACAAAAATGTAATAGAATTACAATAGATCATAAACATTTCATTACAAAAAACACACACATGTAAAACAACCATTAAGACCGTTTACTGACACATTGATGCAGATTGTTAAAATTCCACCAGGGGGAGAGATGGGAAGCAGGGCTCTCTACATCAGCTCTGTTAAAAGACCAGCTGCAGCAGGCATTTCCTACCCAATATGCACCGTGGTCATTACAGGAACAATTGTTTAAGAACTGGAACCTGGGGTTGTTTCCCCCTCTTTCCTCCTGGCAAATAGAAGGGGAAGAAATGGAGGCAGTGAGAGATTTTACTTTCTTGGGCTCCATGATCACTGCAGATGGTGACAGCAGCCACGAAATTAAAAGACGCCTGCTTCTAGGGAGAAAAGCAATGACAAACCTAGACAGCATCTTAAAAAGCAGAGACATCACCTTGCCAACAAAGGTCCATATAGTTAAAGCTATGGTTTTCCCAGTAGTGATGTACAGAAGTGAGAGCTGGACCATAAAGAAGGCTGATCGCCGAAGAATTTATGCTTTTGAATTATGGTGCTGGAGGAGACTCTTGAGAGTCTCATGGACTGCAAGAAGATCAAACCTCTCCATTCTTAAGGAAATCAGCCCTGAGTGCTCACTGGAAGGACAGATCCTGAAGCTGAGGCTCCAATACTTTGGCCACCTCATGAGAAGAGAAGACTCCCTGGAAAAGACCCTGATGTTGGGAAAGATGGAAGGCACAAGGAGAAGGGGATGACAGAGGACGAGATGGTTGGATAGTGTTCTCGATGCTACCAGCATGAGTTTGACCAAACTGTGGGAGACAGTGGAAGACAGGAGTGCCTGGCGTGCTCTGGTCCATGGGGTCACAAAGAGTCGGACACGACTAAACGACTAAAAAACAACAACAACAACAACAACAACAACAACAAGCCTGTGGGCAGGGACTGTCTTGTTTAAATGATGTTATATAAGCCACTCTGGGAGACTTTTTGGGCTGAAGAGCAAGGTACAAAGGCTTTGAATTAAAAATCAATCAATCAATGATATTTTTCTGGCATATCAACCCAGAATAACAACCACTCTCTCCACTTTGTCAACAGGGTGGGAGAAGAAAAATGCAAAGTATAGTAGAGGGCAGATTTAGTAGAACACCCAGCAATGCCTGATGGGCAAGTGGGGGTGCAGGGGCACAAGGAGTTCTCCCCATGGAACCCCTCTCCATGGAACATCAGGGCACCCCAAATATCCTCTGATACGCTGGAGGATATTTTATTTATTTATTTTCGGATTTTAAAAGCACTTTGCAACACAAAACCACCAAAGGGGTGTACAGTATGATAAATCTGCATTTAAAAAATGCAGACAGGCCTTTGCAGTCATTTAATTTCTAACATTTTAAGCAGCCAGTGAGTTTAATGTTGTGTTTTTAAGATGGTGGGAAAGTCAACAGGAAGGCAGCTACTGTATTTCCTTTCCCTTTTTTGCAGGTATGTGCTGTGGGTTAAACCACAGAGCCTAGGACTTGCCGATCAGAAGGTCAGCTGTTTGAATCCCTGTGACGGGCTGAGCTCCCATTGCTCGGTCCCTGCTACTGCCAACCTAGCTGTTTGAAAGCACATCAAAGTGCAAGTAGATAAGTAGGTACCGCTCTGGCGGGAAGGTAAACGGCATTTCCGTACGCTGCTCTGGTTCGGCAGAAGCAGCTTAGTCATGCTGGCCACATGACCCGGAAGCTGTATGCTGGCTCCCTCAGCCAATAAAGCGAGATGAGCGCCGGAACCCCAGAGTCGGCCACAACTGGACCTAACGGTCAGGGATCCCTTTACCTTTTACTGTTTTCCCTATCACTGCACCTCCAGCTGACAGAATATGAAAACTCAGTGCCGGCAATGCTGTGTTTGTCATATTTCTGCCTGTTGTGGAACTTTGAAAGGCAGGGAAATCTTGCCATGGCAACCTTAAAATAGATGTGATTTTTGTATAAACGTTTGTCATTTCTTCCAACACTTCCACTCTGGCACAACTTCTCTGCTGTAAAACAAAACAAAACGCACAGAACAGACAGAAATCCAACATACAGAGCCTATCCCGCTCCATTATGAAGAATGACAATTTTAATTTTATTTTATTTCTGATTCTACAGTCAAATGAACTAATGCAGCTCTAAGAAGAATAAAATATGCGGCTGATTAATAGAGACCGAACACAAGAAGGTATTAGCGTCAACCCTGCTTGGTCCTCGAACCAACAATCCTCTATGCTCCCCACGCCGGTTCTTTACCCGCTAAACCACGCAGGCAAATCCCAGAAGGGCCTCGGAGGCTACAAACACACACCACTCTCCTTTCCTAGATGGGCTATCGCGGAACTTCCGCTACTGGCTCCGCCTTTTCCTTCTCTTGGCCCCGGCTCGCGTTACCAGCCTGGAGACAGAGACCCAGTAAGAGTTTCCAACGGATTTATAGGGCGGAGGGCGCGGGAGTGGGGAGCCTTACTGTCTCTGCGGGGCAGAGACCTGGTTGGGGTACAAAGGCAGAGGTGGACGATATAATGGAGATTCACGTAGGGCTGTGGAGGGGGAAGGCCGCCTCTGCTCCTCTAAACTCCCCTATAATTCTGGGAGGCAGGAGGGCTCCTTCATCCAGTCCTCTTGCAACCCCCCTAATTTCCTCTCACCTTTTTTTTCATCCTATGGTGGAAGCGTAACTTCACCCCAAGTTTTCAGGAGCAAGGTCACTTAATGGGGATATATTTGACAGACAGCTGTGTGCCAATGAAGCAGCCCTAAACTGTCAGCTGCAATAATTTTTAAAAGACAAAACAGTGGATGTAGTGTCAGTTTGTTCATCATTTTGTGGCATTACCTATTCTCCAGCAGTTTTCCAGGATCTCAGACATACAAGGATTTTCTCATCCCTGCTTGTGAGATACTTTATCAAAGGCCGGGAAGTTCATGGCCCTCCAGGTCTGAAATCTTAGAATCATAGAATCATAGAGTTGGAAGAGACCACAAGGGCCATCGAGTCCAACCCCCTGCCAAGCAGGAAACACCATCAGAGCACTCCTGACATATGGTTGTCAAGCCATCTTACACCACAATAAATCTGTTAACAACATAAAAGAACCTGCTGGATCAGACCGGGGGGGTGGGTGGGTGGGATCTAGTCCAGCATCCTGTTCTTACAGTGGCTATGGGAAACGCACAAGCGGGATTTAAGTATAAGAGCACTCTCCCCTCTTGTGGTTTCCAGCAACTGGTATTCAGAAGCATCACTGCCTCTGACCGTGGAAGTGGAGCACAGCCATCAAGTTAAAGTACTGCAACACACCTTTCTCATGATTAAGATCTAGGCATCACACACTGGCAGTACCAGCTTTTCCACAGCAATAATTTTGTCCTGCTTTCTAAGTTAGTGTGTGGTGTTGATGTGCACTGGGCTTGAAGCATTTTTACTAGCATCTAGCATTAATACTTAGGGGAGCCTGGGTTTTCAAGACTAGCAAACCTGGGGTGTTCCTCTGCCTTTCTTACGGCTAGAATGTAAGGAGAAATGCTGTTTCTTTGTTTAGATTTAAAGTGTTTTTAATATTATATTTTTTAAATTGCTGTGATCTGCCCTGGGACTTGGTGGTGAAGGGTAGGAAATAAGCCAAACAGATACATTTATTATTTGTTTCATTTGTTTATTTCATGAAATTTATTTACTGTTTGATTGTTTAAAAAACCCCAACAGATAGGTTTATAAAAAGAATAAAACAACAAAATTATTACTAAAAACAATTAAAACATTCAGAAAATTAAAACCAGTAATAAACTAAAAACACATCAGCATTCTAAATATCTAGGTAGGCTTGTTATTATAAATAATAATAGGTGTGTTGGCTTGGCTGTACTTTGCCACTGGCTGTTAAAATGATACCTTGTTCTTGCTTCTCAGGGTGTTCGTAACTGAGCCATGTCTGCATTGCGTGGTGCTGTCCACGCAAAATGGATCATAGGGAAAGTCATTGGGACCAAGATGCGTAAAACAGCGAAAGTGAGAGTGACGCGGCTGGTGCTGGATCCTTACTTGCTAAAGGTAAACTTTCCTTTGGGGTTGAGTTCCACCAGTATGATGGAGAACTTCAGTCAATGTCAGGGCTGAGCAGCTATCCCGGTTCAGTCTTGCTGGCACTCAGGTTTCTCTGAATCATTTGCCTACCACTGAATAATCCATGTGCTCTTTCCTCTCTTCTCCCACAGTTCTATAACAAGCGGAAAACATACTTTGCTCATGACCCCCAGCAGCAGTGCATTGAGGGAGACATCGTTCTCTTAAAAGCTTTGCCCGAACGGAGGAGCAAGCACGTGAAACACGAACTGGCTGAGATTGTGTACAAGGTTGGGAAAATCATTGATCCAGTGACGGGGAAGCCTTGTGCAGGCAGTAGGCTACTGGAAAGTGTAACGGACTCAGAAAACCTGACCGATAGAGATACCAGTTACCTTAGTGAAAAGCTCCAAGAATTAACTGTTTCTTCTTCAGATAAATGATGGGGGTGAGGACAGGGTAGGCAGCATAATCTGAGACTTTCCATGTGCTTCTGTGGATGAGCTTGTATGTAACACAATGTTTATGTGTTCTTTCTGAAATTGTCATGATTCATAATAAACTTGAATTAACCTGCTCACAGGACAACAGAAACATTCAGTTTACTTTTAAAATCTTTCAAGTGAATGTAAGTTGGTCTGCTACAATATTTATAAGTGGCCTCTCTGCTTGATGGTATCCAAAAACAATACACAATGTTTAATACTTCACAGTGCAGCAAAGCAGTGAAATCCAATATTGGGGGACGGACGGACAGGTAAGCCCCACCCCACATCATTGATCACAAGATGTGACACACACACACACACACACACACACCATTTGAATGGCAATGCCCATTAACTTTGGGGGCTCCAGCCCCCTCAAATATTTTATGGGGGGCAAAGGGACCTTGACCCCTAGGAGTTGGCTCCTATGGCACAGGGTAGATGGAGCCCACCACCTTTTCAAACACTTCAGCTGGTATAAGACAACGTTTAGGATCAGGCACTACTGTGAGAATTGCCTCTGGGTGTAAGTTTCTGGGCACCATTAAAAACAGTGGAAGACTGATCTGATCCATGGGAATTGTCCCCTGGGATATGCGCAAGAATGGAAATGGTGCAAACACTAAGATTACCAAACGTCCCCGTTTCCCAGTGACAGTCCCCAGATTTACAAATCAGTCCCCATACAAAATCCATTGAAGTTGAAAAGTATCCCTGGATTCATTGAAAAAAATCTGGTAACCTTAGCAAACACTCTTCCATGTTCTTGCACAGCTCAGGTTCCTGTTAGTGGTGCTTGTACAGGCAAACATCCCAGAGGACTTTGCCCCTTCAAGGGAGGGAGAGGGCTCTCGTGCTCATGTTCTGCTTGCTTGTTTCCCATAGGCATCTCGGCCACTGTGATAACAGAATGCTGGACTAAATGTGCCAAGGGCCTCATTCAGCAGGCTATTTCTTATGTACTGGTTTCAAAACTGTACTGATATTTTTGGTTTCTTATAATTCCCAAGCAACGTTGGGCACTTTCTGCTGGTAAAAATGATATATTATGCTCTGCTCTTTTATTAAATGTTCCCAACCCAGCACACTACATAATCATAAAACTATATAGGATAATCCTAATAATTATACTATAATTATACAGCACTTGGGCTGAAAGTATTACAAAAACAACTACCTGATCCTAAACATGCTTACTTTAATGTATTACTGAGCTCAATGGAATTCGCTCCCTGGTAAAGACAGGCAATTCTATTGATCTCTGTGGAATTTACATCTAAGTAAGCCTGTTGAATATAATACAATATTCTCCTAATAAAATTAATTTCATGGGAGTAATATTGCTTTTACTGGTTGTTTTTTTATTTTTTAGAAATGTGGATTATCAGGGAGTCACCCAAAAAGAAAACTTGATTTCCCAAACCAATATTGTCCCAATTTCAGAATTAGTTGCCAGCTGGCTATAATTTTTCTGGCCAGAGTTTCATTAACAACTTGGATGCAAAGCCGGTGGGGAAACGTTCATTGTTTTTTTCCTGTTCCATGTATTAATAAACAAATGGGTTCTTCTGGGAGGTGGGGAGGAAATCTATCAAAAATTAGATGTTTTAAAAATACTTTTTACTAAATTTATTACAGTGGAGAGTACAGATTTACAAAGCAAGACTTTAATATGATACTTCTTTGTTGCAGCAGCTACCTGCAAATTTTGGAAGGGCCAAATAGGGGACATTTTGACTTACTGTACTAGTTTAATAGTGTGGACTGCTGTGGCTATGCTGATCAGGGGTCCACACGAAGTTTGGCATCAGTATGATAATTGCCTTAATTGAAAAAAAGTATGCAAACATTGTGCATGGCTGGAGAAAAACACAAAACATGCATTTACAGCTGGCTGGGCATCTATTATTACATCTACAAACAAATATGACATCAGAAGGGTATCCAATGTCTTTCCAAATTTATGAATTATGCAAACTTTTGTTCTGGACCAGAATGTCTTCTTTAGCCTTTCCTCAGGCTGAGGTTTTTGTGCAAATGGTATACAAGTGCCACTTCCTTGGTTTACATGTTTTGCATTGGATTTGAAAAATAATTACATTTAAAAATGCTTTCTTTTGGTGGGGGTGAGCGCACTCTACACAACCACAGGAGCCCTCTGTAGGCCTAGTCTGTGGTGCCCTTTGTGAACAAAAAATGCACTCTGCCCATGTTCAGAAGGGGCTTTTCCTCAGGTCTATTAGAGCCTATTCATTTAAATTGTTCTAAGAGGAGCAAGATGGCACTTTAGGATCCACGTAGGGCAGCCCCCCTCGAGGGGAACTAAACCGTTTATTTTTCAATCCGTCACACTGTTCAACCCCCCAACAAGGTTCTGGGGTTGCACCTTGGCCAGAGTCGCCTCAGCTTAATGGCGCTGCGCCTTTGAGACCTTCGTCGGAGAAATGTGCGGCGTTGGGGGGGGGGGAGAGAGAAAGCTTTCCGTGTCCCCCTCCTCAACTCCGTCCCTCCCGGTGGGGGAAAAGGCTCCCTCTAGTGGCTACTGGGGGGCACTGCGCCCCCATTTCCCCTTCCTTTTCCCCCGCGCCGTCCCCTCAGGTTGAGGTGGTCAAGATGGCGGCCGGGGCGCTACTGCTGCTGCGGCGGGGGAGCGGCGGCCGCCTCCGCCTCAGCGCCTTCCCAGCCCAAGGGGGCCGTTCCCGCCTTTTTTTCCTCAGGTGAGGGGGAAGCTGCCGGGGAGGGAGGGGTGGAAAGTGGCGGGAAGGTCGAGCGACGGGGGGGGGGGGGAGAGGAGAGCCGTTTCTTTCTGGCGCGCGCTCTTTCCTCCCCCCCCCTCGCTCAAGGTCATGGGCTGGTCAGGTGGTTTCTTGCTTCCTCCCCCAACAGCACTTCAGAGTTAATAAATTGTGGGAATGGGGGGGGGGTCTCATCGTCTCTTCTCTTCCCCGCTCATATTATTCAATAAATAGCGTCTTTGACACACACACATATATACTGTGTGTATATACACACACACACACACACACATATATATATTTGCTTTCGTAGATTTTCACGGGTACAGGAATGTAGGTTTTGGTGTCTTCGGGTGTCTTCCCGTGTAAGAGTTGGGGTGTCTAGGCGACGTTTCGACGAGGTCTCACTCGTCATCTTCAGGCTGGTGCTTTCGGCTTCTTGTTACTGGAACAGAGCAGGATCTCAGTGTTTGATTTCCTATAAATACTGTTGAGGGGGTGTGGTGTATAGCCTCCAACGTTCTGGGCAGAGGGGAAGTTCCCAGGTTAGTTTGCCTATTCTTCTTTTGTTCCTTAATTACTTGAGGGATATCTTGAGTGATTTCTTGAGTGATATTCTGAGTACCACTTAGGTGGGTCATTAAGTGTGGATTAGTTGCTAAAGCTTTCGTGTCTTGACCTCTTGAGCTTGTGAAGAGTTTTTCTGAGAAGATGGCTGTACTGCACTTAGTTGTGCTCTGGCTTGGCTTCGTGTATAGGGGCGAGCTGTGGTTTTGTGCCCTGTGCCAGCCAGATCTGTGTAGGGATTGCAGGGGGGTGCAGCATCCGGAGGTGCCACTATGGTTTGGCTACTGGATGGTGTCTGTAATTTATCTGTGGAGAGGGTCTGGGTTTGGGTCTGGTGTGGTTGATTGGTGATGGCGTTCTGTGTGCCTCTGGTTCTGGTGTCGGTTTTTGTGGGGAGGGCTAATTTCCAGATGTCTGGCAGGCGGCACGTGTCGTCACGCTTGTTCATGTTGTGAGGGTGTTTCTCTATCTCGATGGCTTCCATGATTATTCTCTTGTGGTGATGTTCCATGTTAAAGAGCAATTTGGAATCTGCAAAATTAATTTCGTGTCCTGTTTCTTTCATGTGTTGGAAAAGAGAGGAAGTTTTTTCTTCTTTTTTGACGGCATTCTTGTGTTCTGCGATACGTGCATTTATTCGTCTGTTTGTTTGTCCAATGTACGTGGCTGGGCAGACTTTGCAGGGTATTTCATAGACCCCTTGGTTTTCCAACTGGATTTTATCTTTGGGGTTTCTGAGGATATTGGCTATTTTTTGGTTGGTGCAAAAGGGCCATGCCATTGCCACCCCCCAAAAACCAAGACACAGAAGAAAACAATGGCATGGCCCTCCTTCCTTATATCAAGGGCACTACAGATAAAATTAGCAAAATCCTCCATAAACACAATATCAAAACAGCCTTTTGCACCAACCAAAAAATAGCCAATATCCTCAGAAACCCCAAAGATAAAATCCAGTTGGAAAACCAAGGGGTCTATGAAATACCCTGCAAAGTCTGCCCAGCCACGTACATTGGACAAACAAACAGACGAATAAATGCACGTATCGCAGAACACAAGAATGCCGTCAAAAAAGAAGAAAAAACTTCCTCTCTTTTCCAACACATGAAAGAAACAGGACACGAAATTAATTTTGCAGATTCCAAATTGCTCTTTAACATGGAACATCACCACAAGAGAATAATCATGGAAGCCATCGAGATAGAGAAACACCCTCACAACATGAACAAGCGTGACGACACGTCCCGCCTGCCAGACATCTGGAAATTAGCCCTCCCCACAAAAACCGACACCAGAACCAGAGGCACACAGAACGCCATCACCAATCAACCACACCAGACCCAAACCCAGACCCTCTCCACAGATAAATTACAGACACCATCCAGTAGCCAAACCATAGTGGCACCTCCGGATGCTGCACCCCCCTGCAATCCCTACACAGATCTGGCTGGCACAGGGCACAAAACCACAGCTCGCCCCTATACACGAAGCCAAGCCAGAGCACAACTAAGTGCAGTACAGCCATCTTCTCAGAAAAACTCTTCACAAGCTCAAGAGGTCAAGACACGAAAGCTTTAGCAACTAATCCACACTTAATGACCCACCTAAGTGGTACTCAGAATATCACTCAAGAAATCACTCAAGATATCCCTCAAGTAATTAAGGAACAAAAGAAGAATAGGCAAACTAACCTGGGAACTTCCCCTCTGCCCAGAACGTTGGAGGCTATACACCACACCCCCTCAACAGTATTTATAGGAACTCAAACACTGAGATCCTGCTCTGTTCCAGTAACAAGAAGCCGAAAGCACCAGCCTGAAGATGACGAGTGAGACCTCGTCGAAACGTCGCCTAGACACCCCAACTCTTACACGGGAAGACACCCGAAGACACCAAAATATATATATATATATATACACGTACACACACCCTCCATCTCTATACAGGAGGGCGTGTGTACATTGGCTCAGCCCGCCTCACGCAGAAGCCCCCCAGCCATTGGAGGTCGCCTCATGGATATTTCGCCTCCACATCTTTTACGGTGTAAAAGTGTTCTACCTCGGAGCCCCCACCTATTATTATCCCTTGTCCCCACCCCATTGTAGGGGGTCACCCCATTAATCTCTTGGCTAATCCTCTACACACTCCCATCTAAATTATGGGAGATGGACAACCCCCCCACCCCTTTTCATTTATCACATTGTATTATTACTGTTGTTGTAAGCCATCTTGTATGATCGTTGTTATTTATTAAATTTATTAGCTGCTTTTTTGCCATGGCAGCACAAACGGACTTGTAATATTTTAAGCATATGGGGGGAAATAAAAATAAAGACAATTCTGTTTTTTTTAAATGGATTAAAACATCCCATGCAAAAAGGCCTCAGGTAATTAATTAAAAGCCAAAGGTTTGATGAGAAAATAATGTTTTTGCCTGGAGACTAAATATATTGTTATTGTTGGTTATTAGTCTTAAGAAGTTATTTTTGGGACTGAAATAATGCCAATTGAAATTCCTTTGGGTCCTAAATAATAATGATAATGAGCCACCCTGGGTTCTTTCAGGAGGAAGGGTGAGATATGAATGGATTGATTCTTAAATTTTTTTAAGGACCCCAACCAAATTTACTTATGTGGCCTGGGAACTTGCTTCAAGGGGTGGTGGTAAAAATCACTATAATAGATAAAATAAACAAATGCAATTAAAGATTCTAGAAAATGCCTTCTGTGTTCTGGATAAATGTTAACAGGAACATTCCCTATGTTTGTAAACCATGTTGAGGTTGTTGTTATTTTTAACAGTCAAGTTGTATATATAGAAATGTTATTAAATAAATAATTGTGCTGATAATGATCCCTGCTGTTTATTCTAGTGTCCCATTTATCAGGAGGGAAGAACTGTATATTCCTGTGTCAGCTGCCTTCCTATCTTAATTCAAAAGAAATAGTTTTTAATTGGAGGTGGAGAGATATCTGCCACTTCATGAGTTCTTGCAATTGAGTCAGATAGATTTAAATACTCATGTGGTAAATTGTTATAATGATTGCTTACCGATTTTGTTGCTGTTTCAACTGATCTGTAAAGCTATACAGTGGTGCCTCGCAAGACAAAATTAATCCGTTCCGTGAGTCTCTTCGTCTAGCGGTTTTTTGTCTTGCGAAGCAACCCTATTAGCGGCTTAGCCCTATTAGCGGTTTAGCGGCTATTAAAGGCTTAGCGGCTATTAAAGGCTTAGCGGATTAGCGGCTAAAAGGCTATTAGCGGATTAGCGGCTTAGAAAAAAGGGGGGGGAGCGAAAAAAAATCGGAACACTCACAAGACGTTTTCGTCTTGCAAAGCAAGCCCATAGGGAAAATTGTCTTGCGAAGCAGCTCAAAAACGGAAAACCCTTTCGTCTAGCGGGTTTTCCGTCTTGCGAGGCATTCGTCTTGCGGGGCACCACTGTATCATGACATGGTCAAGACAGCAAACTAAACTAAATTGAAAAATGCTTTAGGTTTCTAGAAGCAAATGTTGTTTAGGGTTGAAAAATCAATTATTCTCCAAAATCAACTTTTTCAGTTGCCTAGGATTTTCCCATCCCTTGGGAAGAGTTCTGCTAGTGTGTGAATAAGGATGTGGTTTTGCTTAACACTTTTACTTTCAGCAAACTCTGTAACCATCACATAATCCTCCCTGACTTTCATAGAAGATAAGGATACATGCACTCCAGGACACAAATGGTGGGAAATTAGATACACTGTCTTCCTCAAGATAACAAGTAGTGTAGTTTGGAGGTTTGTGGGTTTGATTTCAGTTTCATCTTTGATTTTCAGTTGTGTCACACAGTACAATTTTGTTACTGCAAATATTTGGGTATTATAAGCATGCTTGAAAGCTTTAACTAATCCTCCTCTCCCCAGTAAATCAGTAGACAAGCAAAAACTCCTGAACAACAGCTGTTGCTGCTCTCTGGTTTCTGCCCCAGACTTAATTAAAATGAAGCTTTTGAGATTACTTTTACTTCCAGTTTATACTGGTATATCATAGCTGTGGAAAAACTCGTAATTTCATTTTCCAGAGAAGTACCAGTAACTATGCTAGCCTGTTACACAAAATAGATCTGTAGTACCTTAATGTCTGACAAACTTTTATTATGGTATAAGCTTTCATGAACTAGAGCTCACTTACATATATCAGCCTGGATAGTTCAGTTGGTTAGAGCATGGTGCTGCTTATACCAAGGTTGCAGGTTTGATCTGCATATGTTCCTACATTGCAGGGGGGTTGGACAACTTTACAATTTTATGATTCTGACATGCATGGGGTGTGGTGGCAGAAGAACTGGACAATGGTGCTCAATATATGGGTAGAAGCAGTCCTTGTACTCAAATAGGTACCGCTGTGGCGGGAAGGTAAACGGCATTTCCATGTGCTCTGGTTTCCGTCATGGTGTTCCATTGCACCAGAAGCGGTTTAGTCATGCTGGCCACATGTCTGTGGACAAACACTGGCTCCCTTGGCCTGAAAGTGAGATGAGCGCCGCAATCCCATAGTTGCCTTTGACTGGACTTAACCGTCCAGGGGTCCTTTACCTTTACCTTTTAGTACTCAAATAATTGGTTGAATGATTCGATTAAAAATATTTTGATTGACTAAAAAGATGCCACCAGATTAACTGGTTGGCAAATTTAAAATTAGCTAATAATACAAGTTCTTGTATAAGCAAATGGCCTTGGCAAGATGAGGCCTCCCTGGTTGTCTATGAAAGAAGCAGGGAGGCAAGCAACAACTATTAAAAAATACTGTCTTTGTTTTCTTTATGACTACTTTATCATATATACATTTTTAATGTTTTGGCTGAAGTCCAATGCATATTAACTTTGGGGTAAGTCCTGCTGAACATGATGGGACTTCATTCTGATTAAACTTTCATAAGATTGGTCTGTTGATCTACTGATGAGTCAGCTCAAACTCCTATGATTAGTAAACTAAGATTAATGTAGTCAGGTTGAATTAAAGGTAGGTGCATCTTGTGTATTCTAGAGATAATGTGAAAAACACCTTCCAGTAGCTGGGAGGCTAATCAGGAATCTGCTCTTTGCTGCACTACTTCTCAGTCCTGATAAAAATGAAACAGGAATGAAGCTTACACAAGTTCTAGAACAATGTTTGTCTTGCACACTTGCAGGGGCCTTGTGTCGTCAAACAGCCGATCCGCAGAAGACAGCTGGTTAAAATCGCTTTTTGTCCGCAAAGTTGATCCCAGAAAAGATGCTCACTCCAACCTCTTAGCCAAACGGGAGACCAGCAGTCTTTATAAAATACAGTGTGAGCTGCTGTTTTTTTATATTTCTCCCTTGTCTGTCTTTCTTTTTTTCTTTCTCTCAGCATTTAATGATGACTTTTCCTGTTTCAGTTCACAATGTCAAACCAGAATGCCTAGAATCCTACAACAAGCTTTGGTAAGTCTGAATGCTATGCTGGAACATTTGGTGGGTTAAAATCTGGAGCCTTGTTAGTTACTAAACTCATACAAACTTAGTATACAGTCACTGGATTCAGTGAGAATTACTTCTGAGTAAACTTGCATAGGATTAGGAAGGGGCAGAGGAATCCTAACTGGGCTGGGGAGGTGGTGAATCTGGCACCATATCCCTTGCCCTGCTTCTATGCCTGTCTTGTTATGGTGGCTTTCATCTTGATGGCAGTACTTAAAAGCTCTCTTTAAGCTCATTGATGGCAACTACCCAGCAGCACACAGGTCATTGCCACCCTGGCAGTTTTTTTGGTGCTGTGGTTAGGAGAAGAGAGAACACAGCGGTGGTGGGTGGGGTCTTCCAAGTCTCAGTAGAGACACTGGCAGTCCCTCACTTCCTTTATATACCATACCTTATGCAAATGAGAGAAAAGTCTGCCTCTTCACCAGGTATATGCTAGACTATTCAAGGGAGACTGAAGAGTTAGCATAAGGTTACCAGATTTTTCTCAATGAATCCGGGGACACTTTTCAACTTCCTATTAAATAGATGGATTTTGTCAGGGGACTGATTTGTAAATCCGGGGACTGTCCCCAGGAAACGGGGACATCTGATAACCTTAAGTTAGCATCTACAACAGAAAAGGGCTAGCTGGTGAGCCAACCAACATTTGTGCATCTCTTGGGTTTGTTGTTAATTTCTGTACCAGAAATTTATGCAATATAAATTTAAGAAGGATATTGACCAGCTGGAACGGGTGCAGAGGAGGGTGACTGATATGATAAAGTGTCTGGAAACCAAGCATTATGAGAAGCATTGTGTATGTTTAGTCTGGAGGTTAGAAGGCTGAGAGGTGAAATGATGGTCATCCTCAAATATCTGAAGGGCTGTCACATGGAAGATGGAGCAAGGTTGTTTTCTGCTGCTGCAGAGGGTAGGGTCTGTACCGATGGATTCGAATGACAAGAAAATGACTAAACACTAGGAAGAACTTCCTGGCAGTAAGAGCTGTTCGCAGTGTTAGAAACTCAGATATTTAAGCTAGGCACAAAATGGCTCATTAAATCAGGATTACAGTATCAAAGCAGAATGCCTAGTTGCCATTTTTGGTCCAGACAGCTCTGATTGTGCAGATAAAATACAATGGATAGAATTCTACAGGATGTGTTGCTAGTGTGTGAAAACAGTCAAGACTGAAAGATCCATAGGCATGCATTTCCAGATGGTCCTTGGTTGCAAATGGCTGATAGCCAGGTGCAAAATGCACTTCATGCCTGGCAGATTTCGAACACTGGCTGTTTGACAATGGAACAGACTACCTTGGAAAGTGGTGGACTCTCCTTCATTGGAGGTTTTTAAACAGGGTGGATGGCAATCTGTCAGGAATTCTTTAGCTGTTATTGCTGTGTTTCAAGGGGTTGGAATAGATGACACTTGGGTAACTCATAACATAGGAAACACATGGGAATGTTATTTATTTGATAAAAACATTTTTATCAGCTAAAAATTGTTCCCAGAGCAGCTTATGAATGTCAGTGATAAGACTGTCCTTGCCCTCAGGCTTAAATCTGAAAGACATGACACAAAAAGAAAAGGAATTGGGAGGAGGAAAAAGCAAATTCAGACTGGAATGGATAGATTTCAAGTAGATGGAAAAGTTGTTGGTGTTCCATTGGAGCCGATCAAGAGGCCCTGCAATCCCATCTGCCTTCTCTTCTTTAGCTTGATGGAATGGCTACTGTACTTATGTTCCTTTTTGCTTCTCCTTTTTTTAAAGTCAAGAGGTGCTGCCAAAGATCCACGAAGGGAAGGAATATCCATGTACACTGGTGGGGACGTGGAACACGTGGTACGGAGAGCAAGATCAGGCTGGTAGGAGATAAGACGTACAACAGAATGCACAACTGCGCTAATGATGTGTGCTTGTGATAGGGGCCCTCTTCCAGCCAGGATGGGAACCTGCAGGATGTGGGGCAAGGTCTGGGGACAGTGGACAACCAACACCAGCAGAGAACCTCTAACGAGCCCAGGAAAATTCCCAGAGAAAATGGACATTTTCTCCATCAAAACTCAGCCTCAACAGAATCCTTATGTCCCCAATGTAACCTTGCCTGAATGTCCTTCAGGCAAGGTTGCAGGGAATGTAAAGGTGCTGCTCTGGCCCAGGCCCAGGCACTGCAGAACCATCAAATGGTATATTCAGCTCCTGTGAATATACACCCTTGCATAGCTGGCAGGCTGGTTCAGACACATTCAGAGTTGCCACTCCCAAGTTTGGATGTGCCACTCCCAAGTCTAGACACTCCCCGTCACAGACGGGTCTTCTTGCAGTTCTTTCAGGGGACTGGCCAATTTCATGGTCCACGCGACCTTCTTGGCAGATGATGCTGGCTCAAATTCTGTATCAGAAAGGCCTGAGTGACTGGGTGACAGTTTGCAGCCTTCCTCTGACTGGTAAAATCTTTGGAAGTGGGCTCGTGGTAGAGCTATGGCTCTTTTATTTTTTATTTTTACAAACTTTATATACTACTTACTCAACAGAAAGCCGCTAGGTGGTTTACAGCCACTCTTTGCTGCCTCCCTCGACCCAAACACACACATTAATTTCAGTGGGGCTTGTGTAGGATATCTTCCCCAGGGCATTGTCCCATTTATCTTTTTTGTTTGGCCTCTGACTTCTGCTGGTGAAGAAAGAAAATTATACTGCAGAGGCTTAAGGAAGGACAGTGACCAGTGAATAAATCCTGGAGAGCCGCAACCAGTCAGTGTAAACAGTACTGAGCTAGATGGATGAATAATCTGACTCAGTATAAGGCATGTTCCTAGGCACTGAGAGAAAGTGAGAGGGCTAACCACTCTCAAGGTGCTGGGAAAAGGGTGCTGTGCCCACCAGAATTGGAAAGAAAGAGCTAGGTTCTAGAAATGACAATGGGATACAATATTTGGCCAGGAAGAAGCTGACGTTTGAGGAGTCTGTTTTGAATCTCCAGTAGGGAAGGGAGACTCTTAAATATGCCACTTTTCATTTCAGTTCATCTGTGGCGGTATGAGGGAGGCTACCCAGCTCTTACAGAGGTCATGAGTAAGCTTCGACATGATAAGGTAAGTCCTAGCATAAAAGATTGGACTTCATCAGCCTGATCCTTAAAAGTCACTTTGCCTCTCAAACTTAACAGTTTATTGCAAAAAAACAAATCAAAAAAACAACAATAACTGCATTGTCAAGGACTCCCAGAGTTTTTGTATCAAACCAGGATACACTCTTTAAGTTTGATGTCCTCCTAGTATTAAGCTCTTAATATCCAGACAGATGAAGCATAAACTAGATAATTTAAAAAATAATTCATGTGATCTTGCCTTGTCATTGTAAGGATTTTTCATTTTATTTTTAGGGGTTTGTGGAGTTTCGCAAAGAGAGGGGAAACATGCTTCTCTCCCGCAAGAATCAGCTGCTGTTGGAGTTCAGTTTTTGGAATGAGCCTGTTCCGAGGACAGGGCCCAATATCTATGAACTGAGGTCTTATCAACTCCGTGTGAGCATCTTTATGTATTCATAGAATAGTCATTCCCTCCCTCCCTCTGTGTGTATCCTTGGGTTCATGAGACCTTTAAGAGCGAGACTGCATTCACTCTTTGTCAGGCTAGCCTTTAAATTTGTTATGAGAATCCTTCTGGTAGACAAGTTGGCAGGTTGATTCCTGCCAGAAATGGATAACAGAGAGCACATTGCAACTCTTTTTCATTGATTTTCCTTTTTTCTCTTGGAAGTTCTGCCTTTTGAACAGAAAAGGTTGCATTTACTAACAGTGCAATCCTATATGTTTTTTACTGAGAAGCAAGCTTATTGTGCATTTATCATATATATTCAGTGTATATATCATATTTCTGACAGAAACGCTCCCTATCAGTGTCAACAGGTGATGGAAATGAAAATTGGGACATTGAAAAAAGTATTTGAGGGAATCCTGGTCTTAAAGTGATTATGTAATTGCCCCATGTCTTTTGGGCTGAGTCGTCTTTTTTGTTACTGATTAGAATTCAGAAACCTTTCTGGAGGCAGGAGAGAAAACCCACATCTACTTCCCAGTTGCAACGGGGGAGGGAATGGAGGGTGTCATTCTCATAGAGTCACCTGCTCTGTATTTCTTTTATCCCCCCAGCCTGGAACAATGATTGAATGGGGCAACTACTGGTAAGTGTCCCTTGCTATGCTGGGCTCCCCTCAATTCCAAATACCATTTTGAGAGATGGACAGAGCTGCCCATTTGTCAATCACTTGGACTTGCCATGTGCGTTGATTACAGATGAAAGTGTGCTCTGGATTCTTTTCTTTCTTCCTTTGCAGTAGCAGTTTGGATTCAAGCCACATCTGCAAAGGAAGATATTTCCTTTGCGGCCCAGCTTGAATTCAAGGTGTTAGCCTGCAGAAGAGGAAATTGTGGCAGAGCAGAAGACAGGGTGGAGTGGGGCAGAGGAGGTGAGGCTGCAGGCCAGATAAAAAGGTACACTAACTAGGCACAGCTCATGGTCCAGAGGCTCACCATCTGATCTGCAGGATATTGCATTTGTTGCATGATATCCACCCAGCACTATGTGTACAAATGTGCATCAAAACAATAGTTGCCCCTTTTTGTCTCCTGTGCGGTGAGCCTGCCTTCCTAGCAATAAAAACATACTTGCCAGTTATTCCAGTGCACTTTCAGTCATCAGACTTGCCTCTTCCTTTTTATTATTATTTTTTAAAGCATCACATGTGCCTTCATACAGTTTAACAATAATTCTGTGCCTTTTTTAAAAAGACGCAGAATCTGGGTGGTTTTTTTTAAGTTTTTCAAATCACTGGGGATGAGGAGTGAGGTGGGTTCATGATGTCACAGCAGCCATCCAGTTGGCACGGTGCGCAGCTGACTTCTTCTGAAAACCTGCAAAGCTCATTTTCCTGGAGCTCGACCCTGGAGAGGGCTGTTGTTGAAATACCATACCCATTCAAAGGACTTTTTCATAGTAGATGGGCAAGTTGATGCACTGGAACTCCAGTTTAGGGTCATGTCCTCCTGTTCAGCGATCTTGCCCGTTGTTTGATTAACTGGGTTTGTTGACACATACAGACAGTGAACACCCAGGAGGCAGAGAACACTCTATGCATGGGAAAATAAAATTTCAGAGTTGCACTCTGGAGAAACAAAACAGTATTCCACCTTTTCAAGAATAAATGGTGGGGTGGGCAGAGGATATGCCTCCCAATGAGCATGACTGATAATATAATCTCTGATAAGTTCTTTTCAGACAGTGGTGGCCATTAGTCAAGTTTTATTTACCATCTAATGGAGAATTCACCAGAAATTTTGACTGATGATAACTAATTGAGTCTGCATCTGCTGAGAGAGAGCAAGTTGCAACAAAGCCTGCTGGAAACATAAAGCATAACAATGTCTGACTCCCCATCTCTGGAAACAGAAGAAGTGGCCATTGTCCACATCTGTCTCTATCCTTAGGTGAAATGCACAGGACCGTTGATAGGTGGAAAACAGTAATAAAGAGAAACTAAACAGTCTTTTATGTTGACAGAGGTGGAAAGTAGTGCCTGATACTTCCACAGCACCTAAAGGGTCTCATTTAAATGCCTGCCTACATCTCATATTTTGTCTTTAAGATTATCACCAAATGCAGACACATGGCATTACCATCATAATTTCTTTCTGTTACTTTGTTTACCATCTAGCCTGATAAAGAGTTTTAGGGAAACTCAAAAGCTTGTGATATTTTTTGTGATATTATTATTGGCCTGAACTTTGAATGTCCTTTTCACATTTTCCCTATGGGCCAACGTGGGCTACCTTTACCCTTGGTGTGAAGTTATAGCAGATGCTGTAATATTAAGAATTCATGCAGGCTTCTAGCCCTCTGAAATATTTCTCTAGCTCTGAATACCAAGGGGGTTATGTTATTATAATGTTATGCAGTGATGGAATTAGTAGATCCTTGCTGCATTCTTTCTAGTACTGTTACATCTGATAGTTACCTTTGTAATTGTCTCAGCTCCAACACTCATGTCTTGTTTGTAATACATATGTATTCTACCTTCCAGGGCTCGTGCCATTGGTTTCCGGCAGGATGACAAAGAAGCTGTTGGTGGCTTTTTCTCACAGATTGGGCAGCTTTACATGGTTCATCACCTTTGGGGTAGGTCATCCTGGACCTGAGAAATCTGGGGAAGGACTGTAGCTCTGTGGCAGAGCACCTGTTTTGTATGCAAAAGGTCTCAGGTTCAGTCCCTAGCAACTCCAGGCAGGGAACATGAAATCCCACTACCTAAAACCCTGGACAATATTATATCCCAGTGTTGAAATATTAAGCATAGGTGGACCACTGATCTAACTCGGATTAAGATAGCTTCCTATCTCCCTTTTAATCTGCTCTCCATTCCAACAGGACAAGTAATTTTGTGAAACTGATATGACCCTTGCCTCCTCATAGCAGTACAGTTTCCAAGGCTCCTTAGAGCAGGGTGGATAGAGCCATGGCAGTAAATAACTGTTTAGGGTTTTAAGGAGGTTTGCCCTCTGGTGCTTTGTTTCTGGTATGTTGCTGTATTTGAGAGAAAGGTGCTGATGGACATCAAGACACTGATATTTCCAAATTATTTTTCCCCCCCCAACACTTCCAGCGTACAAAGATCTCCAGACAAGAGAAGATATCAGGAACGCCGCATGGCACAAGCCTGGTTGGGATGAGCTGGTATACTATACAGGTAACACGGGGGTGGTGATCCTCAGGCTTAAGGACCAAACACAGTCCTCAAAACTCTCCCCAGGCCACACTCCTTCCTAGTCACACACCTCACCAGTCCTACTACCTTGGAGTGTTTTTGCCTGGCTGGAATGTGGTCTTGACACTTGATTGCCTGAATAGAGGGTGAAGAGGGGCATGTATATGTAGAAAATTGCCTTCTTCTTTGGCAATCACTCATAGCTGAGTAAGATTGTCTTCCATAAAAACGGTTTTTAAAATGAGTCCGTAAGTGACTGTGGAGGCCGATTCTGGACCCACACGTCCTTCCACAGTGGGGACATTGGTTTCCGGGCAGGAGTTGATCATGGTGTGGATTTGCCAAGCGTGCCTTCCTCTTAGCACATTTCTCCCTTGCGTCCTGAGTTCGAATGTCTTCAAAGCCCATGACACCTTTGGTAAAGGCTGTTCTCCAACTGTATATGTAGAAAGTTGCCTTCTATACAAAGATTAAACTTATATTCATTGCTGTGCCCACTTTTGGCTTTGGGCCCACACACCATAAGCATATGGCGCTCCAGAAAATTGCCAAGTTGGAAATGGAACCCTTTGCTTGAAAAAGTATCAACACCTTGCTGTAACAGTTTAGTACCTGTGTGGCAGTGGCAGTTACCCAAAAACCTGCTAATGTGGGAGACTTGTCTTTCCTCTCCTAGGTTAAGATGGCCCCATTGAGCTTCCCTTTCTCTGGGGTCCCCCAAATCCTAGAACCGGTCCTGCTTCCTAGTCTAATGCTTTGTTGGCTACAAAATCCCCCCATGTTTCATTTGTAATATCTTGCATTAGCATTTTTTTTTAAAGTGCTAACACAATTTCTTTCTCCTTTCCAGTGCCCCTTATTCAGGAAATGGAATCCAGAATTATGATACCATTGCAGATTTCTCCCCTTCAGTAAAGCCACTGATTGATCGGTGCAGATTTACATTGACAACCATTTGTCTTTTAGTTAATTTGATATGTGTGTATGACAATGGAAACTCTGACTTCTAAAAGTACTGTATGCTGGGGCTTTATGAATGTGACCTCATTTCTTCAGATCCTGCAGGAGCACTTGGGATTGTGTTGGGGAGAGGCTTGGGAGTCATCATAAGTCTTACTGTTCAACCATCTAGTCTGGCTCTCTGTGAAACAGCCTTTTTCAAACACAGCCATGCATTCAGAGAGCTGGCAGGCCCTGTTGGAAACGCACAAGCTTCAGTGGTAGTTGCACGAGCTTTAAACCCTTGAACGATGCAGTATTTAATTATGGGGAGATTTGTCACATGCACTCCTATCCATTCTTTCATAATCATTATGGCATGTCAAGCTTACAAGGCCTTCCTCTGGTGCCACAAACAGTTGCTAGAGAAAGCAGCCCTTTGTTTTGGCCTAGCCAAACTTAGCAATCAGCTAAGCCAGTATTTGCAAACTTGCAGCTGTTTTGGACTACAGATCCCATCAGCCCCAGTAAACACATGCTGGCTGAGGCTGATGGCAGTTGTAGTCCAGAACAGCTGGGAGGGCATCTGGTTGGTGAAGGGTTATAAATGGCGTTGGGATGAGCTCTAAAGAAGAGTTAGTGTCATTAACATTTGTTAAGCACTCCAGGATTATGCAGTGAAACAGAATGTGAGGATTTTATTATTGTTAGTTAATAAGCATTCATGATTTCCTCCATTTGTGTGGTTTAACTAACATAACTGCAGAAAGTAATTCTGAAAAGATGCATCAAGATGAGGCACATTAAATCACTTAGGACTGGCACAAATCACTTCATTTCCCATGCCCAATTCTCTATTTTTTATTAAACTTTAAAATAGAGGGATTTGTGTGTGTGTGTGTGTGTGTCTGTAACATTGTGAACATCCTGTATGTTGAAGCAATTATTCTGTTAGTTAACAAATCAGTGCAATACACTGTATGTCCGATTACCTAAGAAACATCCACTTTATACATTTCAGTGAGTTTTCTGGCAGAATGTGTCAATAAAATCCTATTGATTTTCGCATGTTTTGGGGAGTTTTTGGACTTGTTTCAATAATGATGAATTGTGAGTTTCTGCTGAGATGGCCTGCATGGCCACAAAGTCTACTGGGATTTTAAGGCTGCAGTCCTGTTTACCTTTACCTGGAAGAAAGTCCCATTTAAGCAGATGAGCGTGCAGCAATTATGAAAAAGGTGAATTCTGTTGCTAGGAATTCATTAGCCAAGAGATAGAAAAATAAGACAGTATCATGATGTCATACAAATCTGTGATGAGACCACAGTTTAAATACTGTGTACAGTTCTGGTTACCTCACCTCAAAAATAATACTCTAAGAGACAACTTGAAAAATCCATGGGGGATAAGGCTACCAATGGTTACTAGCCATTATGGCTGTGTTCTATCTCCAATGTATCACTAATAGGAAGAGTGCTGCCATTTCACTCAGATTGTGTTTGCAGGCTTCCCTTTCCCTGCTTATGAATCTGAATTTTCCTTGATTTCCTTGTTTTATCTTTATAAACCACTTTTAGGGTTGTTTTTACAATTATGTGGAGTATGAATTTTATGGGGGGGGGGGCGGAAATAAGCCTTCTCATTGGCCACTGAGAGTAGGGTGCTAGACTACATGGAATTTTGCCCTGATCCAGCAGGGCTCTTCTTACATTCTTAACTTACTTCTTCAGAGTTGGCATGTATAGGATTGCACAGTAAAGTTTCCAGTTAAGTGGGAATCTTCCAGTGCAAATTAAGACTCATTTGCTGCTCAGACACAGGAAGTTGAAGTTCCATGCTACTGTCCATATTTGCCTTTATGGATCCAGTTTGTTCAGATCCAAATTTGACTCTCCTGATGGGCCTGGAGTGGCATTGACTAATCAGCCAGCTGCATAGTGTCAGATAGCAAATGAAAGGAATTTTCCTAAACTTTTCTATTCTCTTCCCTGCCCTTCTCAAAAATGGGATCTTCACTGTAATTTTTTTTCTAACTGACCAATCAGTTTGTCTCAACAAAATAAAGACTGCTTTGAAGTTTGTATTTCCTGAAAGCCAGGTCTGCAAATACATTTTTTCCTGGGAATTTTCCACCTTCAAATAAAGCTTTGAGTTGCCTCATCTGAGGAAGCAACCCCCATCCATGTGCAACACCTCTGAAATGTGTCCCAAGCACATTTTGCACTGACCCTGATGGTCCTGTGTTTGCTTGTTCTATTTGTCAATTGTGGAATTTTCCCATGTGACCCCTGTGAACTTTCAAGTCTTCCTCTTCCTGAGGAATAGCTTCATTATCAGATCAGATATATAATGATGGTTCAGATAAGCTAACTTCACAGATTTCTCACAGACCTTTTGCAGCCTTGTTTGCACATTTGCTGTTGGGAAAATGGAGTCATATGTGTCCTAAAAGGCATGTCAATGGAGGCCTTGCTGGCTGTGTAGATGAAGACTGTCCATTCTCCCGCAGTGAAAATTCACTTGGTTCCATCTCCTATCTTGCAAAACCCTCCTCAAAGGCCCGAGTGTCTTGGTTTACCCTAGATTCTCATCCTCGACCCTAAACAATCCTTAAGTATGTGTAATGTTTGGTGGGGTGACCTTCCATTTGCCAGCAACTCAATAGTCACTTCAGGCACTGCATCTCAGCAGTACTTGCCAGTGTTTCATCCACATCCCTCATCTTTTTCTGTTGTCCATCTTGGACTGTAAGCAACTTCATGAGGAGGATGAACCGAGAAAACAAATAAGCTTCCTTAATATGTCACCAGGATGTGTGTTTGTCCATGCACACAAAATTTAAGTTTCTCTCTGCAAAAGAGCAGCCATGGCTGGCATCCTTACCCCATTTGCTTGACAACCATATGTCAGGAGTGCTCTGATGGTGTTTCCTGCTTGGCAGGGGGTTGGACTCGATGGCCCTTGTGGTCTATTCCAACTCTATGATTCTATGATTTACCTTGGAGAAAGCCCCACTGAATTTAGTATGAGTTCCTTCTGAGTACATACAGGAGAGCAAGGTCAGCAATTTTAGGGGGCCCATGGGCCTATTTGAAATTTTTAGCAAGTATCGTGGGTACCATCATAAAATGGCTGGCATGGGGCACAGGGGGCAGTCACAAAGTGGATGGTATACTAACTGTGGTTTGGGACTTCTCTCTGACCAGCATGTTGGGTGGGATAACAACACTGGCCTATCTTGCAGGGCTATTGTAACAATTACTAAGATACTAAGTGCACATGAAGCACTGAGCACTTTGAACGTGCTATAAATGCTCAGTGTTGTCTTAATATATACCTATGCATGTATAATCTCCAACCCTTGCACTGTTCATGCATCTGAAGCTGTAAGATACTGCTTACAAAAAGCTGATGCAATCCTAGAGGTGTTGCTAGAGGCTATAAAGAAAAGTGGCCACCAGGTTTGTGTAAACACTGATGCTGTTTTCCCTGCATAGTAGGGATATGTTCACAAATGCAACATTGTGAGTTTTGGCAAAACAATTCTCAGAACAACAGGAGGCACAAAAACAACAGCAGCCGCCAAATATGTGCATGGACTTTCTTTAAAAAAACAACTGCCCTGTTTTAAGCTGGATGGAACTGATTAACTAGATCTCAAACACACACTCTGACCTGAAGCTACCTCTGGTTTTGAGGTTCCAAAGGGGTCACAATGTTCATTGGATGTGAGGGTCAAGCAGAAGAGGAAGATATGAATTGCCTTCCTGAATCAGGAGATTAGAAGCTCTTATGATTTGAATCATAGAATTGTAGAGCTGTATGGGATCCTGAGGGCAGTGGCATAGCATGGAAGGGGCAGAGGGGCTGTTGCCCCAGGAGCAAAATTGGGATGGGGTATAAAATTTCAGAAGAAAAATCAACTGGAGGTTTGTTTGTTTTTTAACAAGCGGTGTACAATTTCATGAAATAAATAACACGTAATAAAATTAATGGCTGCCACTGCTATCCCCTCCCCAGCTTCCCTCTCCCTGCAAGGAAGACCCTTTCCCACAACCAACGCTGCTGCCACCCAGTCCTGACAGGAACCATGGATTGGTGGCATAATATTTGCCTTGCTCCAGGCATTGGCAACCCACGCTACGCCACTGCCTGAGGGTCATCTAGTTCAACCTCCTGCAATGCAGGAATCTTAGCTAAAGCATCCATGACAGATGGCCAGCCAACCTCTGCTTAAAAGCCTCCAGTCTACCACCCTTGGGAGTCTGTTCTGCTGTAGAACAGCTCTTGCTGTCCAAAAGTTCCTGATGTTTAGCTGGAATCTTTTTTATTGCAACTTGAACCCATTGGTTTGGACCCTACCTTTTGCAGCAGCGGAAAACAAGCTTGCTTCATCTTCCATGTGGCAGCCCTTTAGATAGTTGAAGATGGCTATCGTAAATTGGATTCAAAGTTCCAGCTAGTCCATCACCCTGTCCAGACACATTCAGCTCAGGGGCCTGCGATTTCCCCACAAAGGACCTTTGAGTCTTGACCACCCTTCAGGAAGGTGCTTTCGTTCTCTCTGGAGGGCTGCGGCTTCTCCTTGGTGATGGAGATAATGGAGACCTCTGTGATCCAATGACCTGATTTGGTCAGGCAGCTTACTAAGTTCCACTGTGAGAAATGAGGTTACAGGGAACCAGGCAGAGGGCCTTCTCAGTAGTGGCGCCCTCACATCATGTCAAGGAAATAAACTACAATCTGACTTTTATAAGACATCTGAAGGCAGTCCTGTATAGTGATTTTTTAAATGTAATAAAACCACGGTAAGTTTTATAATTTGCTGGAAGCTGCCTGGAATTGCTAGGGCAACTCAGTCAGCTGGATGGAGTATTATTATTATTGTTGTTGTTGTTATTATTATTATTAGCTACAGGACTACGCTCAGGGTGGCAGTGAAGCAGGGTAGCTTGGCAACAGCTTTCTTAATTAGCTTTTCTACTTAATTTCTTCTGGGACTGAGCCCCAACATTTAGAACAGGTTCTGGGGTTGAGCTTTGATTGAAATCGTTAGCTAAAATTCATCTGCGGTACTTGATTGTGTGGAAACAAAAGAGCAAGAGTGAACGAGAGCCTCTTTTCACATTCCCTTGAACAGAAATCCTGGCACGTCCTGAGCTCCCTGGCTCTGGCACAATACGGCTATTGTTTCTGCCTTGAGCCCTTGAGTTCAGCAAGAGACAGTTCCCTGGGAGAGTTTCCTCTCTCCCCACCCAAGTCACTGCTGCCACCACTCTCTTTAGGAATTCTTCTGGGACCTGTAGATGTGATTGGTCCCTAAGGATTTAGGCTGCTGGATATGTATTGCTTGTGTGTGTGTGATTGTTGCTCAAATATTGTTGGTGAAAAGCAAGGGGTAGAAATGCAAGAAAGGTTTGGGAGTGGATTGTAAAAAACTGGTTTTTTTCAAGAGTTTGTGCCTTGCAGTCAGTGACCTCTCAAGCCCTTCATGGGCTGGGCTATGAACTTGCTTAACCCACTATTGTACACTATTGGATTACAATAGTTTTTCTTCTGCTCTCTGTTTTGGAAAGCTGTTTGTCTTTCTGCTAGTTCTGTATGCATTTGGACGCCTCTTGAGATTTCACTGCCCAACTTGCACATCACCTCCTGATATGGAGGAGCTGGTTTTCATCTCTGCTTAGAAACTTTTGGATGGCATTTTGATTCAAGATGGTGGAATGAACCATTCCAAAGTGCACTGATTTGGATATCTCTGAGAATATCGTTGCCAAATACTTGTTTGTGTTGAGGGGTGCAGCCCCTGAAACCATAATTGGAAAATTGCTGTTCTCCACTAGAAAAGTTAGGTCTTTTTATTTTTCAAAGTTCAGCAGCAAATTATCAGATTTCCTGAGGAATAGACTGTAGGGGAATCTGTACACATCACTCTAAACTTAGATTTCTGCACTCTTCCACCCTGCTCTACCAATGGGCATTGGGCTCATCCAATATGATGTGTGTGAATGAACATCTATAGCTGCCTTTTATCAAGTCAGAAGAGGTCCTAGAAAGGAACTTATAATGTACGCTGTGTTTCCCCCATCCCCCAACCGAGGGGTTGTTGGGCAACATGGAGGCTAGATGAGGGAAAGAAGGGCTCCCGGTCCTAGGAGATGGTATGTTTGGGCAGTAGCACCTAGGGGTTACTGGAGCAGGCTAGGGGATACCTAAATTTTGTGGTGAGAAGCTCAGCACAGCAATCCAAGGTTACCACTTATGGAGTGAATTTGTGAGGGGTCTAAACACAGGCGCTTTAGATAACTGCTCCATTTTGAAAACCTGTGTTTTAACTCTGGGGATGTAACAAATTTTATTTATGTTGCTTTCAATGTTTTGTTTTGGTCTAGTCTAGTACAGTGGTGCCCTGCAAGACGAATGCCTCGCAAGACGGAAAACCCGCTAAAGGGTTTTCCGTTTTTGAGCTGCTTCGCAAGACGATTTTCCCTATGGGCTTGCTTCGCAAGACAAAAACGTCTTGGGAGTGTTCCGATTTTCCCCCGCTTCCCCCCCTTTTTCTAAGCCGCTAAGCCGCTAATAGCCTTTTAGCCGCTAATCCGCTAAGCCTTTAATAGCCGCTAAGCCTTTAATAGCCGCTAAACCGCTAATAGCGCTAATCCGCTAAGACGCTAATAGGGTTGCTTCGCAAGACGAAAAAACCGCTAGACGAAGAGACTCGCGGAACGGATTATTTTCGTCTTGCGAGGCACCACTGTATATGAATTTTTGTACATGTTACTTTGCTGGCAAACTGCATTGCAAAATCTCGAAGGTTGGTTATGTTTTGGTACATGCATTGCTTAAGAAAGTGTGAATTTGGTACTTCTAAATTTAAATGTAAACAGAATCCAATTTATTTCCATTCCCTCTCATTGTGTAGCTACAGAACCAACCTTCTTGGATTAAGAGACTAGGCTTTGACGTCTTTTCTGACAATCAAGTGGTATATATGTTTTATGAAATAAAGTAGTAAGATGGAGTTGTTCTTGGGACATTTGGGTCCCAAACATTCTGTTCTTAGAAAGAAACCATTGCTGTCATTTGTGAAAGCCCCCCTCAGATATTACTGGACTCCGACTCCCATCAGCTCCAGCAGCCAGTTTGGCCAATGATCAGGAATGATGGCAACTGGAGTCCAGCAACACCCGGAAGGCCACAGATAACCTCTGGTCACATCCGGACCACCCTTCCCTTCCTTTCCCTTTGCTATGAGTTTACCAAGGTGCATGGAACAGAGCCATTTGCCATTGGAAAACCCGACATGTAGTAGAGGTGCACTGTGTAGCCAGAAATTAAAAATCCCAAATGCCTCTGTTTGCAAACAACAATAAGAATATGTTTAATTGCATAGTTATACATCTAGCTACAATACGTGTTAATAAAATAAGCCTAGTTCATAATTTATCGTTCCTCTAGTTCTTTCAGCAGTTCGTCAAAATGGGTGATGTACCACTTGGCTTTCTCCTTGACCTGTTTCCGCACAACATTGCCTCCAAAGCCAATGAAACAGTCCTGGGGAAACAAAAAAGAAGAGATGGGCTGGTTATGTCTCCATTTCAGAAAATGCAGAGGACTTTCAGGATTTCTCCTCCATTGGAGAGGTTAGATGGTCATCTGTCATGGATGCTTCAGTTGAGATTCCTGCATTGCAGGGCATTGGAACAGATAACCCTCAGGGTCCCTTCCAACTCTGCTATTCTAGGATTTCTTGTCAAGGATGAAAGTGGATGCGAGATGGAGTGGATAGGCATCCTCCATCCCCTGGTAGTACATGAGATGAAGTCAGACCCTGGGGGAAGCAGAACAGACGCAGGCAGCTGCTTAGGCGTCAATGGGTAAGGGCAGGTGGGGAGTGTGGGGGAGTGTGGACTAGCCCAACCTTCCCCAACCTGGGGCCCTCCAGAGCTTTTGTACTACAACTCCCATCAGCCCCAGCTGGACTATTCAGAGAGAACCAAATAATCAGCTACTTCATCTTATTAACAACCAAGCAGACTCCCTGCAAATCCTTGCAGAAACCTGGCTGGGTTTGGTAAGTGACCTTTTCCTGGCTCAGCATAATCTGAATCAGAAGCTGCTGCCAACAGTATCACCCTCCTTTTTTTTTTAATCAATCATGTGATGTGATGAATAGGTTTTTGCTGGAAAACGCCTTTGCAACACAGGGCAACAGCCATGGTCGTGCTCCTTGATGCCAGTTCTTGATGCATTGGCTGCCTGCCTTGACCTATTAATTTGGACCTGATTCACCTCCCCTGGTAGATTCCAAAACAATCATTAACAGGCAGCTGAAATCATTAACCTGGAGCAAGCGTCTGTCTGGTTCTTATGGAAGACATGCAGACTTTTGTGGGGTTTTTTAACGCTCCTGATTTTTTACCTGCTCCCCCCTTGCTTCTTTTAGGGTTGCCACATCCAGCAACCAGATGCTGGGGGAGTGGAGAGGTGCCCTTTTTCTTTAGGAACATGTGACAGATTGGTTTTGCTTAGGCTTAGGGTCTGACTGGTTGTCGTACAAGCTCTTATCACAAGGACATCAGAACAGCTCTGTAGCTTAGATCAGACCAAAGGCCCATCCAGTTCAGGATCCTGTTCCTTAGGGCAGGCTGGCTGCAACTGTAGAGTGGGTGCCTTGCAATGTTGCGCTATGTGACTCATCTACGTTGCTTGAAATTTGAATCACAAAGTAGATTGGTTGGGCAGAGAGGGCTGGTGGGGTGGGTGATTCTGCCTCCCAGCAGGGGCTAGGTTGGGTGGCCTTCTTGTGGTTGCAGAAAGGTAACCTTGTGGATCTGCACAAATTCTGGGCATTCTGATGCCAGAAAGAATCAACCATACAGAAGTCAACTCTGAGCTAACTCCTATGAGCCAGTGAGGTCCAGTCACTATTGGCTAAGCTGTTGAATTTGGAGTCCTGGCTTCAAATCCATATCCAACAGCATCATTCACAGGGTATCCTTTGAACAAAGGAACATTAGCCGCCTTTTACTGAGTCAGACTACTAGAGAGCAGACTGGTGGCAGCTCTCCAAGGTTTCAGACTGGAGACATTCCTTGGGATTGAACCTGGGAGCACCTTCTGCATGCAAAGCTGGTGCTCGATGACTAAGCTGTGGTCTTTCTTTTGACAGCCTCTCTGTCCCTTTTTCTCTGCTTAACCTACCCCACAGAATAGCTGGGAGAACCCAAGTAAGCAGCCCTGGGCTGAGAGGAGGAAGGGGTAGAAGGCAAATGCCATCACCCCACAGTCACTACTCACTGCAGGTGGGCAGGCTTCCATATCTGTTGCTCCGTCTCCAATCATCACCACCTTCTTAAACTGAAACTGCTCCTTCAGGTAACTAATGACTTGTCCTTTGCCACCCGACTCAGCAGTTGGCTGCGTCTCATCAAAACCGGCGTATTCTCCTAGAGGCACATCAGAGAGAAAGTCAGTCATGGAGAATCACAAGGAAAGTCAATGTTTGAAGGCAAAAAGGGGGGGCATCCCTGGAGGGAAAGGGTGGAGAACCTGGTGCCCTCCAGATGATGCTGAAATCCGACTCCCAACAGCCATAGCCAACATGGTCAGTGGTCAGGAATGATGGGTGTGGAACATCTGGAGGGCCACAGGTTCCCCTCCCTATTCTGGAAGGAGGGAGGGCGACAGTTCAGTGGATCAGAAGGAATTTTTGCAGAGTGAGCCATGGTCCTGGTTAGGAGATGGATTCTATCGCAAAGAAGAATCTTCTCTCTCTCTGCCTATTTGTGTATGCACACAGATCTTCCATCCTGCCACAAGTTAGAGCAAGGATGGGGGACATCTGTGGCCCTTCAGATGTTGTTAGGACCCTGAAACCCAGCATGGCCAATGACTAAGGAGGATGGGAATTGTAGTCCAACAACACCAGGAGAGTACTGCATTGACCATCTTCAGTCTAAGGGTTTGTTTTTAGTTTATGTATTTTTATTTATTAGATTTATATACTGCCCTTCATCATAAGATCTCAGGGCAATTCATAGAATTTCCAATATCTGGGAGATGTACCCTCAGATGTGGAAACCTTCCTTGCTGACACCAGTGTAGGGTATTTTGGCTCTATAGCGCCATAAGGGCAATTTGGGGAACTACTATTTCCACACACCCACCCTTTGGCTCCCACACTCTCAGTCCCATCAAGATTCATGGTAAAGGACATTCCACGTTCAAATAAATCTTCCAGAGTGGACCTTCTACATGCTGTGAAGGAAGGGGCAAAGTCATGTCCAAATAGCCTTATTTGGATCTTGTTGATAGAGGGCTTTCACCAAAGCCAGCAACCTAAAACCCGTTCATATAGTAAGAGATCCACCCATCTTTTTCCTCCAGTGGTCAATCCTGAGGAATTCTGCCAAAGCTTAGCTTCAGACGTGTCCCTTGAGCGACCCTATTTATCCTGGCAACCCTGAAAGTTGAGTTTGGCTGCACAGCTATGCTATAGTTAGCTGACAAAATATTTCACCTTGAAGAGCTGTTTTATCAAGCTGCACAACCCACTTGGTGGATAAGAGACCTGTCTCTCAATGTGCTGACTCTCTCAGAGCTGCACTCCTTGACCCTCCTCTGTGCCAGTGCATCTGAGAGTTAAAGCTTAACCATGGGAAGGAACAGTTCTTTCCAAAGCAGCTGGGCAAACGGGGGCTTATCAGAAGCAGCAGGTCATTGGTGACGCTTTGCTTCTTTTCAATCTGGGAACCTTTTTTGGGCCAAGAGACGCACAGTCCCTTCCAGGCAATATTCTGGGAACCACAGGTCAGAGGCAAAAAAGGGCAGGGTAGTGAATTTAAATTTATACAGTACTGTAAACTAGT
Source organism: Podarcis liolepis (assembly GCF_965112155.1). NCBI lineage: Eukaryota > Metazoa > Chordata > Lepidosauria > Squamata > Lacertidae > Podarcis > Podarcis liolepis. Next base: position 30,094,051 of record NC_139567.1, on the reverse strand, counting down.
TTCTATACTCATTCCTGCACCCCTTTCTATCCTCCGTCCAGGCAAGCAGGAAACATTATTTAATCTTATCTTTTTTTATAAAAGTATTTATATACTGCCCTCTCACAAAACATCAGGGCACCTGCATCAACATAAAAGCATCAGTTGAATTGCTTTCAGATGTTTTGATGTTGCTGTGCATACGGAGTTCAAGGACACATTCCAGCGAGGTAGAAAACACTTAAGAGTGCAAAGCAGCAAGGGGGAGAGTCCAAGGGCCCGGTAGAGAGCCCTGCACTCAGCCTGCCTGGTAAAGCTTACCATTGAAGTAGAACTTCAACCTGTTGGCAAAGACGTTTGCTGTTGGGATGTTGAGCTGCAAAGCCACGTGTTCCACGATGCTCTGAAACCCCCCGGAGATTAAGAAGACCTGGACACCTCGCTGGTGGAGCCGGTTGACTAGTTCCCTGTGAGGAACAGGAGAGGGTGGCTAAGGTCCATGTGTCAGGGCAGGATTCATTAAGATGCTTCTCTTTTGCCTTCTGCCCTGCCTCCACCCCCTTCACACACAGCTGCAGCACAGTGCAAGAAAGGCTTCCAGGCTCAGTAACATGCTTCAAATAAAGGAATGGCCCAGGAAAGTAAGTGGCCATGGACTTCCTCACAGGTCTTCCTCTATGCTGAGCCATTTTAGAAAGGATGTTGGTGAGTGAAGAAGAGTCTTGCTTACATGCAGGGAGCTGAATGACCCCCCCCCCCATTTTGTTCCTTCCAATTCTACATTGTCAGGCTTTTCTCTGGGACCCATAAGGACTGGGGTGCAATTGACTGGGGAGCATCTGCTGCTAAAAGGTAACTGGAGCAAACAAAGGGGGCATTAGATGCCAGGAGAATGGATCCACACGCTCTCCCTTTTGTTAGTTTTCACAATTGCTTTTTGCAGAGGGATCTCACCACAAGGTGAGGAATCCCTGATGCAGTTCAGTGGCTCCTTTCTCTCACAAGCGTGTCCCAAACAGTGTTGGGAAAGGGAAAGACAGATACAGGTTTCCCCCACTGAAAAGGACGCCTTCCAGCCTCTTTCTGCCTGGTTAAGAAGGTGGAATTCGTAATTGTACAGTAGGTCTTTGATCCTCCCTACCCGCTTCAAATGTTGCTACAGCCAATTCTTCAGGAATCATAACCCATGAGGAGGAGATAATGTGGAAGACGTATCCATGGATGGACATGGAGTCCAACTGTTCAGAATGCCTCTTACCTTATTCCCGGTGTTAACTGGGGCGGATGCTCCGATATCAATTTCTGCACTTGTTCATAGGAGGGGCGGATGAGGCCTAGCCGGGCAGTCAAAGCAGCCTTGAACGTTACAGTGCCACCCATCGCTCTTCGAGTCCTAAATTGAGATTCAGAGAAATCAGAGAAATACAGACAGGCTTTCTAAGGGCAAAAATAAAGCCATTCAGCTGTGTGTGTGTGTTTGCTTTACATACACAAGCAGTTATGCTACGTCAAGGTAAAATGAAGTCTGCTTCAGTTCCTCATTTAAGAGGATGGCCGCTGGATCAGATCAAGGGCTGTCCACCTTCGTGGGCGTAGCCAGTATTTTTTTGGGGGGGGCAGAACCTCAGTTAGCTATGTATTTTTATGTATTGGGGAGGGAGCTGCTCCTCCCTGCCCCCTTTAAAAAAACCCATCTGTGTTTACTGCAGTCTCAGTCATGATCCTCTGCTGCTATTTACATGTTTAAAACTACACATGTAGCCCATTAATGGCACGGTCATTTTGACCGTTAGATGGCCTTAAAAGAGGATTAAATTGATCGAGGAGGAGGGAGCCACAGCATCAATCTGCGGCTATAATGCCCAAATCAGCCATAAACACTTCAGATGATTTGGATGGCAACTCCTATCAGTCCCAGATGGATAAATCAAGGTGGGTTCCTAGGGGCTGCTGTGCGGGGTGAAGATTTAGCCAGCTGGATCCCAAGTGAATCAGGAAATGCTGCATTCCATTCTGCCTGATGAGTTCTGTGAAACTCTAAAAGGTGGCTTATCCCACACCAGATGTGGAAGCACATGATCTAGTTGTGTTTCCTATGGTTTGGGGTCACCGTACAGAATGGCCCCACTAAGCCTGCCATCCCAAACCTTTATGCCATCCTGATGTTTTGGACGACACCTCCTGTTAGCTGGGACTGATAGGAAGTGTAGCCCAAAACATCTGGAGGGCTGAGCTAAACCATCCTCAGACCTGCCAGGAGTTTCAGACTGAGCCACAAGCAGACAAGTTTTTCAGGTTGGAGAGAAGATTGCTGATGGGTTGGGAAAGAAGGATGGTTGCCTGATAGTTCAGTATGCCAGGGAAAGGAAGTTGGTAAGTGCTCTCTGCTCACATAACCTTGTGGCAAAGCTAAGGAGGTATGGGCTTGGTCCAGAATGTGGATGGGAGACCACTGTAGAGCCTCACAGCACACAGAAGTCAGAGTCTAAGTGCGAAAAAGGGAAAAGTTCTTAAAGCAACTTCATTACACCTTACACAAACATGCAAGGAATGGCTGCTTTCTCTGCCTAATGCATGGTAACAAGGTTTGCCAGTAGTGGCCCATGCCCAGCCTCAGAGCTTGCCCTCCCTACCCCCGCAAGAGGCTCCTGTCCTGAAAGGATGCCGTAGAGGCCAGGCCCAGAGGTGTCTCTCAGCCACTTCTCAGCAGCATCCCCCAAATGTTCATTCTTGCATTTAGGTCCCCCACCCCAAAGACTAGCCTTTACAAATTCTCACTAGCCTGCTTACAAAAAAGGCTTCCCCAACAGCCAGCTGGTATCAGGTATGGCAGGATCCGGGTCGGGGATGGAGCTCAACGCCTTTGCCCCTTGGGAAGGGAGGGGACAGATCTCTGCAGAAGCAAATGAGAGACAGCCTTACGTACATTTCGGCCACTGCGTCTCCAACGCCGCAGAATTTCGCCAGCTCGTCGATGCCTTCCTCTTTGATGACCGTGCTGTCCACATCAAAGCAGACGGCATCAGCGTTTTGGAAGACTTCCTTCAGCTCCATAAGAGAGGACATCCTTTTGACGGGCTTCCTGTTGTGGGAGAGGAAGATGAGGTCGTTCTGGATATCGGCACACTGAACCCTGTGTTGAGCCATCTTGGAAGAGGGTCCTGTGGGGCTGGTAGCTTGGTGTAGAGAGGGAGAAGCGAGCCGTGTGACTCCTTTTTGAGAGGGAGTGGGTGGCAGTAGAGGGGGGCGGAAGTGGCTGCTGATTTGCTGGCCATGGGGGCAGTGCAGGAGTGGGCAATCAGTCAAGGTTGGCTCCCTGGCTGAGTTAACCCTTCTGGGAGCTGCTGCCTTCACTGACGTAAAGAGTCAAATAAGAGATTTTGGCATTTAGTGAACCTCTTGGAAGAGAATGCTATTCCCTCCAGAGCTGGCTGCCTCCTCTCCTGTTTCATCAAATAATCACAACAGTGTAAAGTACAATAATAAAAACAGCTTAAAAATAAATTACAGTCACAAATAGAGTGGATCTTAAGTTTATATCAGTTGTCTAAGGACAGGGTGAAGAGGTGCGTCTTCAGCATAGGATGAAAGCTTTATAGTGAAGGTGCCAGACACACCTTGGTGCCACAAAGGATGCCCAAAGAAAGCACATTTTTGCAGAACAATTCCCCTTATAAAATACTGTAAAAATATTGTTTCCACTAATATATGCACTTATATGTATACTTTACTCCAGTACATGTATTTTTGTACACATTACTTGACTGGAAAACTGCATTGCAATATTTCGGAAAGTGTGAATTGTAAAGCATGGTTGTGCATCGGTTCACATTTTGTTTCAGAAAGTGCAAATTAGGTATGTTCACTTTTAAATGTGTACTAAGTCAGGTATCTCCCCCTTCTATATAAACGCCCCAGGGATCAAGGCGGGACAGCCCTCCACACTAAGTCCCCCAAGGGATGGCATTTGCCTGGGGAATATTCTTAAGAGTGTTGTTGTTGTTGTTTAGTCGTTTAGTTGTGTCCGACTCTTCGTGACCCCATGGACCAGAGCACGCCAGGCACTCCTGTCTTCCACTGCCTCCCGCAGTTTGGTCAAACTCATGCTGGTAGCTTCGAGAACACTGTCCAACCACCTCGTCCTCTGTCGTCCCCTTCTCCTTGTGCCCTCCATCTTTCCCAACATCAGGGTCTTTTCCAGAGAGTCTTCTCTTCTCATGAGGTGGCCAAAGTATTGGAGTAGGGGTAGCCAATATGATTCCCTCCAAATATTGTTGGACTTCATTTCCCAATGGTCAGGGGTGATGTCAGTTGTAGCCCAACAACTTATGGAGGGCCCCATACCAACTACCCATGTATCTAGAGCAGCCTTTCTCAAACTGGGGTCCCCAGATATTGTTGGACTACAACTCCCTGACCCCTGATCCTTGTAGCTAGGGATGGAGTTGTAGTCCAACAATATCTGGGGCCCTAAGCCTGAGAAAGGCTGACTTAGAGGCTTCCAATTTCCTTGTATTGCCCCCTGATGATACCCTGATACAACGGTTACCACTACAACTGACTAGGAACTGGCTGTCACATCACTTTTATTGCCATAGCTAAGTCCAAAGAATATTTTGAAGCATCATTTGGTCTTGAGAATTCTATACAGGGGCAAGCAACATGGTGGTTGTTGGACCACAACTCCCATCAGCCCCGGCAGACAACACAGCTGACGGACAGGGGTGATGATGGGAGTTGTGATTCTGCAGCATCTGGAGGGCACTACTCTGCCCTCCAGATGTGCACTGCAGTTCTCAGGGTTTCCTGGGTAAGGTGCAGCTATGAACGAAGGAGGTTTACGTTTGTTGTGGTGCGGATACAGACAGACTCTGAAACAGTCTTGCTGTCCTGGTAGGCCTCATAGCCTGCTTTGCAGCCTTGACTTGCCTGTTGGTTCTGAGCCAGGCAGAGCTGCAGTGGGGTGGGAGGAGGGAGCTTTGACTCTGGGGCAGGGCTGGGACACCTTGCGCAGTGACGCAACATTGCACAATAGAGTCAGCAAGGCACGTGTTGACATCTTTGGAACAGGCCCAGCTACCTGAGGTTTTTTCCAGGCCCTAGGGAAGGCTGAACATCCAACCAGAACCCAGAGCTCTGTGCTGGGCTGCCAGTTTTGAAAGAGCGACCCTGGAGGGCAGTGCCAAGGCATCTGCGTCATAATGTCCTCAAATCATGATGTAACGCCCACCGTCCAAGGCTGGGTTGCAACAGGACCATATGATGCAAGGCAAGGATGAGGTTGCCAGAAAGTGACGTTGGCGCCAGACATACTGCAAGAGGATCTTCTTCAACAAGCCAATCCTTCTTGCAAAAGTTGAGAAGGTTATGGAGACTTAACGGGTCCTGCTGCTCAGTCAGAACCATGAGTCTGGATTTTTCATTTTTCCAAACATGGACATCGAGGGTTAACATCAACCTGGTGTCCTCTAGATACTGTTAGACTACAACTCCCATCAGCCCTAGCTGGTGCATACAAAACACTTTTGAGATTTTGCAAAGTGGAGGCTATGGCTTCAGGAAATCTACAAGCAAGGCTCTTTGAGAAATTTAGAAATGCACACCTGGCTTCAAAGCTTATGCAGATAATGCAGTTTCATAAACTGTATTTCATATTGACCTCTAGACATGGCTGCATATGACCAATATGCAAATGAATCCAATTCTAGTTTCCCTGCAATTCTTTTGGACTTTCTTTTCCTTCACTTCCTGCTCATCCATCCCCAAACCTTCCTTTCTATCAACAGCAGCCAGCCCCTCCTACCCCTAAGCCCTGTTGGATTTTTTCCTCTCATATCCAAATGATCCTTTCCCTAAACTTCCTTCACAGCAACTGCACTGTCAACACCCTTCTGCTCAGATCTTTCCCTTGAGAACTCTGGATGTGTAGGAGTATTCTGTGGCATCAAAAGCAACTCAGCTAGCAGTATATGGAAAAAGTAGGAGCTTGCAGGCAATAGCAAGAGCCAACGCAACCCACTGAACCATATGCTGCTCCTACAGCCATGTCCAATGGCCAGCCAGGACCTTGATAATCCCCTCCCGATTTTTGCTGGCTGCCTGGGATTACGATAAGAGGGAAACTGCCAACCGCTTCAATGGCCATGATCCATGGATTGCAGGTTGCATTTAGTTTGGTGTCTCCCTGAGTTGGGCAGGATCAGGATTTCATGGGGCACACAGAGATGTTACAAACAGTCACAGGCTGTGATTTGTAGAAATAAGAAGCATTATTATTAACACAGTAATAAAAAGATGTGGTTTGGGGTCAGTGTTTTGCTTCACTATTATTATTTATGCCTTCGTAGAAATGACCTTAGGACAGACTTCACAAACCTGCCCCCCCCCTTTCCTGGTGTTTTGGACTGCAACTCCCATCAGTCTCGCTGGCATTCAGAGACATACAGCAGAGGTAAGACATAGCCATTGTGGCTAGTAGCCATTGCTAGCCTTATCCTCCTCTGTTTTGGGGCTTGTCCACACCTGCTCGTCTCACCACTTCTCTCCCAGGAAAACCTGATCCTTACCACTGAATCGGAACAAACATCAGTCAGGTTCTCTGCGGATTGACGTTTGTTCTGATCTAGCAGTAAAGAGTGGGTTTTCCTGGGGCAAGCAGTGGGGCAAACAGAAAACCTCGTAGGCCCTTGCTTTCCAGGCATGGAACAAGCAGAAGTGTGGACAAACCCTTTGTCTAACCTTCTTTTAAATCCATTCAAGCTAGTGGGCGTCACCACCTCTTGCTATGTGGTTTCACTATATTTTCTTTATTTTTGTTTATTTCTGTACATTTATATCCTACTTTTCTTCTGTCATAAAACCCAAGGTGGTCAACATGTGGTTCCTAAGCCGTCTCCCACAAAGACACTGGCCAGACCCAAACCTACGTAGTTGCAGCAAGGTGATGGTCCCATTCCTGGTCTGCTAGGGGTGTGGATGAAAGAAGAAAACAGAATGGGGGAAGTGAGAATGAATTGGATTGCTTTGTTTGTTTGATTGTTCTGGCATAGGGTGTTTGGGAAGGGTGAGCTCAGCATCCTATTTCCACAAGGACCAGCCAGATTCCTCAAAGGAAGCCCACAAGTAGGACATGAACACAATAATTTTAATAAATAAACTACTTTGGGACCAGATCTTGGGTAAAAAGCAACAACAACAACAGCTTCTGAAGTGAACCAGTAATTACAGCACACTTCAATTTATGATTTGCATTTGACAGATTGCATGAGAAGTGTTCATTTCCCCCTTTTCTATCTTCAGAAAACAAGTCATACCATGCTAGTCATAAAATCTGATTCCAGCCAGGCTGCAAGCTTTCTGTGTGGCATTTGGTATCTGCCCTTGGAAGAAACCCAGCTTCCTGAGAACTTTAGATTTAAAAAGAAAACCTTCAAGTTTCTAGGCCTGGTGGAGGCATAAAATAGCCTGTATGCAAGTAGGTCCTGGAAAGCTTGGAATTAGCAGGATCTGGGAGAGGCTTCCTGTAATCAGGGTGATTCCGTGGTCTACTTATGAATCCCAGTTTGCTGGGTGTCCATATCTCCCCTGCCCCACACTTTCTATGCCCTCACTGAACTGCTGACCAGTCTGGGGCATTGTCCTTAGTGCTGAAAGGCTGAGAAGGGCAAACAGTTCAGTGAGAAGAGAGCATACACAAACAGATGTTGCAATCCTACACCAAGTTACATCATATGCTTCCCGCTGGAACAAGAGGGCCCTTCTGTGTGCATACATAACTGAGTACAGGATTGCAGCTTTGGGGAATGGGAGGGCTCTTACATAATTTATTCTTCCAGAAGAATAGTCTTCCTTTTAAAAAGCCTCCCCTCCACATTAGCTTGTGTTTTCTCTCTGGCACGGATGACCTCACTCAGATCGGCTTTTAATGCACTCACCCTTGTGGGTAAAAGACCTGAACTGCTTTCTTCACTCAGTGTGCAATTAACTAAGTAGCTTAAGGTTGCGGTCCTAACCCTACTTACCTGTTGGGAGTAAGCCCCACAGGATTCGTTGGGACTTACTTCTGAGTAGGATTGTTAGGAATGCACTGTGTGTAGCTTTTAAAAATGATAGGGAAAAATCAATGGAAAATAAAAGATAACAGAACTTTTAGTGACAATAGCTTAATGTAGTATTTGCCAACTTGGTGGCATCCAGCTGTTTTGGACTACATTTCCATCAACCCCAGCCAGAATGCTGGCTGGGGCTGATGGGAGTTGTAGTTCAAAACAGCTGGATGCCACCAAGTTGGCAAAAGTTGACTCAGAGAACCTCCATGGTCAGAGAGTGCATACCTCTGACAGCCAAATCACTGGAATCACCATCGCTTCTTGAGGGCTTCCTGGAAAGATTGTCTGGCTAGACACTATTTGACTAGATGGGACTTTTTGTCTGATCCAGCTGTTCTTAAGTATTAAGAAGCAGGATCTACCTGCTATCCTCAGACAATTTATATGGAAGTTGAAATTTCTGTTTGTTTCTAACCAGTACTGTTGATAGTTTGAATTCAGCTTCTCTCTGACCCATCCTTCCTCAGAGGGAAAGCAGAACCTCAGAGCGAGGCATCCTGAACATCCTGCATGCATCAGGACAGATGCTGATGCTTTGCCTGTTCAGGATTGCATCATTCATTCATCCCTTCATCACAGGGAGGCCCTGCACTTTTTTTATTCCTGCAAAAAAATTAGCCACCAGCAGAGGGGTCCAGAAGGCGAGTCCCTGTGCCAACTGTCAAATCAAAGGAGCAAACTCGGAACCACAAAGTTGGAGGAAGCAAAACAGAAAGAAAATCTGGGAAAGGGGGAAAAAAAAGAAACCACCACCCTCACCCCCAAATTCAAACAGCCGGCAACTTACAGGACTGTGGAGCCTGCTGCAATTTTAGATGTCAATACCGGGCACCTCTTGGCTGTGCAGGCGAGAGAAGGCTCAGTGAAGCCCTTCAGTCACATCGATGCAAATGCACCCAGCAATCTGGAAGCCGGCCACATTTTCTAAACCAGCTTTGCTGAGTAAGCGACAATCCTCCTCTGTTTTTCCTTTCCCCCTTTTTAATCGCTGCACACATGAAAGCAAAGGGCTCTGCTGTTTACAGAGCGAGGCTTAGGAAAGAGAGGTGTAATTTTGCACTTTGGGAGGGAGGAGCCCTTCAAACCCAGCCCTGGAAGCTCCCTGATTGGCTCAGGAGGAGCCGGCAGAGAGAGAAAGGCGAGGAGGTGGAGATTAGAAATAATAGGCTCCAGATCTCTTCTTGGAATAAGTCACCTTGAACTTGCAAAGTCTGCAAGAGAGATTGTCAGGTGATATCCATATGAAATGGACAGAGCTAAGCTCAGTCATAGCCATTCGTTTCAATGGGTCTACTCTGAGTAGGGTGAATATTGGATACATTCCAATCCATCAGACTTAAGGCCTTTGCAGATGACACAGGATGGAATATCACAAATAGTAGAGCTGCGGGGGAAGGCTGATGGGCCGAAAAGGCAACTGGCTGCAGAGTTCAAGAGCGGTTATGCTGAGCCCTGCAAGGCGAATGTGGTCATATTTATTTATCTAACAAGTTTTCTATACTAATCAACAATGCCATTGAAACAGTTTACAGAAACCATTCATCAAGCATACAAAACAAGCTGATATTGAAGTGATATTAAAAAAATACAAATAAAGCCAGCAACTTTTAAACCAACAAACATACATACATACTTAGATGGGCTTGCCTAAACTTTTTTCCAGCAGGTACTGAAAACAATACAGTGAAGGCTCCCGCCTGATGTCAATAGACAGGGAGTTTGAAGTGCTACCACATTGCAGGACTGATTCTTTGCAAGCGCGGAATGAATATGATATGGCCCTTGTCAAAGTGCCTGTTCCATAGAGGCAGGAGAGTGGGCACATACATGTGGGGTGAGGTGATCCTTCAAGTGAAGGACTCAGGGATGTTTCATCTGAGGACAGTGGCGTAGTGGGGGGGGGCGGGGGGGGCGGCCGCACCAGGCGCACAACATCTGGGGGTTAGGGTTAGGGGGCGCAAATCCACGGGTTGGGGGCGCAAATCCACGGGTTAGGGGGCGCAAATTACTTGCCTTGCCCCGGGTGCTGACAACCCACACTACGCCACTGTCTGAGGAGACTAGAAGGTCTAAAGCAGAGCTTTCCAAACTTCTCATGTTGGTGACACATCATTTCGTGACACTGCAATTCAGTTTTACTAGCAAACCAGAGGTTAAACTAACCCCTTTCCAGCCCCTACTCACCGCAGCCGGCACAATAATGTGTTGCGTGACACACAGTTTAGGAAGCAAAGCTAGCTTATCAGCAGCTGGGGAATCTGTACCTCCACTTGGAAGTTTCCAAACTTTCTTTCTAACTCCAGTGAACTGAGATGCAGGAGCGCAGATGCACTGGAGAAAATCCTGGGATGTGCTCTATGCAACACATTCACATTAACTGACCAAGTGTCTTGGGCTACCCACAAACACCCTCGACCCCCTCCCTTGCAACTCAGGACCAAGGAAGGAAAGCTTATCTGCTCCTACTTTTTTCTTTTCTTTTCTCTTCCTACAGACGAATCCCCAAAAAGCTTCCAAGGTGCTCAGAACACAGCCTCAAAACTTCTTGAAATTTAATTTCAGTTCGAGGCAGTGACCTCTTAGATTGTATTTCAAGGGGCTTTTAATTCAGCTCCCTGTTTTGAGGTAGGATATCAGCATAGCACATTCACCATCAACTTGCTTCTTTCAGACTAAACAGCACCGCAAGAAAGGTTCACAAAAGCCAGAATTCCCATAAAGGCCACCCAGGCACTCTGGAAGCAGATGGCATCACCAAGAAGGCACCAAGGTAATGGCCACCCCATGTACTGGGTCCCAGCATTGGGTATCCAGAGGTATACTGCCTATTTGGACATCGAAGCTCAATTCCTGTTATCAGGGCTAATAAACAGGAATTATAGGGGCAGGAATTTATCTAATTTTTTTTCCATGATCAAAGTTTTTTTTCCTCTACAGGACAAAGTTCCTGTGGGACAATTAGCTCTATGTGACTCCTTCAAGCCAGCAAATCTACATTCCTTCCATTAAAAAAAAAAAGAAAGAGGATCCAGGTATACTGGCCAATCTGAGGAGAAAATCCACTAGTCATTGGATGGATTATGAATTATCATTGTAGTCCATTCTTCAAGACATGTATCAAAGCAGTGGTTCTCAAAATTTTTGATCCCATAAACTCATTCCCAGTGCCTCCTCCCCTATAAAAGGCATTATTATTATTATTGTGGAACGTCCTCCCATCAGATTTCAAGGAAATAAGCAACTATCCTACTTTTAAAAGACGTCTGAAGGCAGCCCTGTTTAGGGAAGTTTTTAATGTTTAATGCTGTATTGTGTTTTTAATATTCGATCGGGAGCCACCCAGAGTGGCTAGGGAAACCCAGCCAGATGGGTGGGGTATAAATAAATTATTATTATTATTATTATTATTATTATTATTATTATTATTCAGAATAGTGGTTTACATGACCCACTAAGGAAAATAATAACACAGTAAAATGCAAAACTGTAACAATTAATTGCACATTTATTCAAAATCCAATTACACCTACAGCATTTAGTTTAATTAACTCAACCAAACTGATGAACTGGATCCAGTGATGCCAGCTTTTTAAAGTCTGATAGTCATTTATGCCCCCAGCGCCACCCTGCAGCCCCCTTGCCTCTTAGTGCCCCCCAAGTGATCTCAACGCTCCCCAGGGGGGCAGTACCGCCCCCTTTGGGAACCACTGTATCAGAGCAAAACTCACATCAATCAGATGTAGGACATGATCCCTTGCATGGTTAATGGAATTCTAAATGTTGTTGATTTCACCATGATAGAGTTAAACATACCCCACTGAAATCAACAGGGCTGGAAATTTAGCTGTATTGCACCTTAATAATGCCATGGCAATGGACCTCTTGTTGTCACTGTCACTCTTAAAGGGCCCACTTTTGTGTGTGAAAGCAACAAAGAGCCTTGTAGCACCTTAAAGACTAACCAATTTATTACAGTATGAAGCTTTTGTGGACTCACACCCATTTCACCATATGCGGGAAGCAAAATCTTAGTTGGCAGGTATATAATGGAGAAAATCTTAAGTTGGGAGTTGAAATGAGATGCAAAGATTGCTGTCAGTGATAATTAGAGTTTAAATGTGTGTTAAACCGGCACAACTATTACAGTTAAGATTGCAGATAACTTTCTCAGCATTGCTAAGATGACTGTATGATAAATATGGGTGTGAGGATTTTTGGGCTCTTCAGATGTTGCTGAGCTCCAACTCCCATCATCCTTGGCCAATGGCCATGCTTGGTGGGGCTGATGGGAGCTGTAGTTCAGTGACCACTGGAGGGCCAAGGGCTCGTCCCCTGCCCCCCCCCCCCCGTGCAGTGGTGCAGGGAACAGGGAGTGAGCATGCCACACCTTGTCTTTACAAGTTTTGGGGGGGGGGCAGGGAAACTTGTTGGGACATCTTTGTTACTTCTTTCCGGTTTGGAACATCTCACCCTGTTCCTGGATCATGACTCCTGAGCACTGTGTCTGCTGCTGAGCCTGTACTGATAATTGCCTTAATAAAGATCTCTGTCGTAAATAAGACAGAGATCGTTATTAAGGCAATAATCAGTACAGTACTTGTAAGTAAGAGTTCCCCGTTTGTAAGTTTTAGGTGGCCATTGGCTCTGCTGAGAATCCAACTCCATCAGGCTTCACCTTCTCTTAGCTGTTGCCTGGCTGCAGCAGCGGCAGAGGAGGAAAACAGGCCTGCTCCATCAGTTCTGCTAAAAGACCAGCTCCATTGGACCTTCACTCCATCAACTGTCCCCCAGAAGCAGCCGCTTCAACAGGTCACAGCAGAGGGAGCACAAAGAAGCAAGGCCTCTCCATTAGCATTGGGCTCCTTGAATTATTTCCATTCCAGCAGCTGCTCCTTATGAGAAGTTTATAACTAAGAGCTAGTGTCTGAGGTTGCTTTCTCCCCTTTCTGCCTTCCAATTGCTTTTCCTTTTGCGTTGTGTCTTTTAGACTGCAATATAACTGATCTACATAAGCAGCTCTTGGAACCTAAGAGCACTCTGCACATGTATGAAAAGCTCTTTTATTGCTTGCTAAGTCTTCCAGAGCTTAGGTTTGGCCCTGAAACTGATTCCAGAGTTCAGCTTTGTTTTGGACTTCGGACAAAACTAGATGTAATGTAGGAATTCTGTGATTGGATCTCCCAATCCCCCCGTACCACTCTTTTATTAATGATTAAAAGCATCCATAAGAGAGGAAGAATTTTAATAAGTACTGCAGTTCCAACTCATTTTTCAACTCATTTCCCTACACCGTATCCCAAACAAATATCAATTGTTCTCTGCCCCCCAAAAGCTGTTATTAGCCAGAGAAGGGGAGAAAGGTAGAAAACTGAGTTTTTGAATCAAATGCTTGTACAAGAAGAGCCCTGATTCTTGATCAGACCAAAGGTCAATCTAATCCAGCATCCTGTTCCTACAGTGGTCCAGCAGGTAATTTATATAGACAGGATTTACCGTATATACCACTTAATCATCAAAATCTCTAAGCAGATTCTCAGAAGTCCGCAAGCAGAACCAGAGTGCAACAGCACACTCGTGTTCCTCAGCAAGCAATATTCAGAGGCATACTATCACCAGAATGTGGCTAGTAGCCAATTATAGCCACTGTAAATCATAATGCCCTGTGGCATGTCCTTCGGCTGCCCAGATAAATTTGTGAACATCCTCCACGATATTATGACAGCAACCATCACAGATAACAATGGCTCTCAAATTGAACCATTCACAGCGGGATGAGGTGTTAAACAGGGATGTGTTATCGCCCCAACTCTATTTATTATTTTCATTGCTATGATCCTACACACTGTCAAAGGGAAACTCCCCACCGGGCTAGATATCATATATCAAACAGGTGGAAAGCTCTTTAACTTAAGTAGGCTGAAAGCAAAGAGTAAGGTTACCATAACTTCCGTCACAGAGCTTCAATATGCTGATGACAACGTAGTGTGTGCACACTCAGAGGATGACCTCCAAACCATCCTAAATATCTTTGCAGAAGCTTACAAAAAGCTTGGCCTATCACTCAACATCCAAAAGACCACAGTGCTGCAATGACAAGCACAAAACAACCCCTCTGCAGCGCCACAAATCAAACTTAACGGTATAACCTTGGAAAATGTCAATCACTTTTCCTACCTGGGCAGTTATCTTTCCACAAGGGCCAACATTGATGCAGAAATCCAGCACTGCCTGAACTCTGTGAGTGCAGCTTTCTCCCAACTGAAGTGCAGAGTGTTTGAGTACCGGGACATTTGCAGGAAAACCAAAACACTTGTTTACAAAACTACTGTACTACCAACTTTATTGTAAGCTTGTGAAACGTGGACCACTTATAAATGCCATCTCCAGCTCCTCAAAAGATTCCATCAAGAGTGTCTCCAATTTTTTTTACATATCACTTGAGAAGACAGGCAAACCAATGTGAGGAAGCAAAGATCACCAATGTGGAAGCAATGATTCTTCAACATCAACTTCGTTGGACTGGTCATGTTGTTCAGATGCCGGATTATCATCTTCCAAAGCAACTACTCTATTCCAAACTTAAAAATGGAAAGCATAATGTTGGTGGTCAATAAAAGAGGTTTAAAGACTCTCTCAAGGCAAATCTAAACAAATGTAGTATAAACACTGACAATTGGAAAACACTGGCATGTGAGTGCTCCAGTTGGACAACAGCCTTTACCCATGGATTTTGAAGACTCTCGAACTCAGGACAAAAGTGAGAAACGAACTAAGAGGAAGGCATATTTGGCAAGCCCTCTCCATGATCAACTCCCACCCGGAAACCTATGCCCCCACTGTGGAAGGAGGTGTGGATCCAGAATTGACCTCCACAGTCACTTATGGACACGCCGTTAAGACCATGTTCATGGAAGACAATCTTACTCGGCTATGAGTGATCACTAAAGACGATAACCCTTTCCTCCATGAATTTGTCCAATCCTGCTTTAAAGCCATCAAGTTGGTGGTCATCACTGCCTCCTGCAAGAGTGGGTTCGTTCCATAGTTCAGCTATGTGCTGCATGTATAAAGACTTCATTTGGTCTGTTCTAAATCTTCCAACGTTCAGCTTCATTGAATGGCTCCACTGAGTTCTAGTATTATAAGAGAGGGATATGATGGTCTGACTAAGGGAATGTTCACATTAGCAACCTAGAGGGCACTGATGTTTTTCCCTATGCAAAGAGAGATGAATGGATTACAACTGGTATGAATCACAGAATCATAAAATTGTAGAGTTAGAAAATGTTGTGAGGGTCATCTAGTCCAACTCCTGCAATGAAGGAATCTTTTGCCCAACGTAGGGCTTGAACCCACGACCCTGAGATTATAGTTTCATGCTCAATCTACCAATTGGGCTATTCCAGCAATCACGAAGCTGGTTTGAGAAAAAGAGCATCAAGCAGTAGTATCTTATAACAACCTGCATTTTGGACAACCTCATGTGAACATACATTAAAAACCCAGCACAGGAAGCGCAGTAAGTGTGCAGTAAACCAAGTATGAACACAAACTTCCTGACTGGGTATGGCTGCATTGCCCTCTACTGGTTGGCTATACACACAGTGCAGATAAACCCAGTGCCCATCATAGACAAATATGTGGGGGCAGTTTACAGATTGGGAGGGCAAGAAAAATGATGTATGAGCTTCCCTTCAAGTGGTTTAGGAAAACATCAACCACATCCTGGGAAAAAATCTTCCTTCTAAGTTAGTCAAACATCCCAACTGCAATCATGTTGACTCAGAATGAGGCCCAACTGAATGGCAATGAATCTAAGTTAATTTTACAAAGCTTTTATCACAGGTGAGACTAACCTGTGGACTTCCAGACACCAACTCCCTTCACCTCCAGCCAACATGACCAATGATTAAGAAAAATGGTCCAACAGTTCCTGAAGAGCCATAGGATTCCTATTCCTGATCCATGGGCATAACAACAGTAGCTAACTTTACAGGGTTGCTTACACAAAGCCTTTACACAGCCTTTACACAAACAAAGGCAAAAAACAGAAGAAATAAATGTCTATAAAAATGTAACCAATGTAACTTACTGAAAAGTTAGAAAGAGAGATTTTGGTACCTGTTTCCTCTTTTCTTGAAGCACATCACACCATGAAGGGACCACAATGGAATTCTAAGCTGAAAGTATACGGGAAATTGCTAAAAATATGTACACTGACACCTGCTATAGAAAAGTTGAATATTACTTTATGAGATATTAAATATTAATATCTGCTGTGAAAAACATCTCTAAAACATCACACCCTCTGCTAGTGACTTCAGATGGTGAGAGCTGACAGGACTGGTGCCAAAATGGGACTACAGTGGTACCTTGGGTTAAGTACTTAATTCGTTCCGGAGGTCTGTTCTTAACCTGAAACTGTTCTTAACCTGAAGCACCACTTTAGCTAATGGGGCCTCCTGCTGCTACTGCGCCGCCGGAGCATGATTCCTGTTCTCATCCTGAAGCAAAGTACTTAACCCGAGGTACTATTTCTGGGTTAGCGAAGTCTGTAACCTAAAGCGTATGTAACCCGAAGCGTATGTAACCTGAGGTACCACTGTATTAAAGCCACATCCACACCCTACATTTAAAGCAATCAACTTCCTCCCAAAGAATCCTGAAATTTATCAATTGGAGAGCTACTATTCCCAGCACCCTTAACAGACTATAGTTCCCAGAATTCTTTGGGGGTAAAGCATGCAGCTGGATCAGGCCACAGAGGGCCCATCTAGTCCAACATCCTGTTCGCACAGTGGCCAACCAGATGCTTGTGGGAAACCTGCAAGCAGGACCTCAGCACAAGCCCTCTCCCATCCTGTGGTTTCCAGAAACTGGTATTCAGAAGCATTGATCCCTCCAACAGTGGAGGCAGAGAAGAACCACTGCATACCCTCCAACTTTTCTCCGATTAAAATAGGGATGTCCCATTCCATAATGATAATTTTACTATTTATACCCCACACATCTTACCGGGTTGCCCCAGCCACTTCCAACATATATAAAAACATAATAAAACATTAAACCTTTAAAAAACCTTCCCTATGCAGTACAGGATTGCCTTCAGACGGCTTGGGGGTCAGACAACTCCATACCTTCCAACAAATAGGGGCATCCTAAGGAAAAGTGGGACATTCCGGGATCAAATCAGAAACCGGGACAGTTTCTCTAAATCAGTGACATCCCTAGAAAATAAGGACATTTGGGAGGATCTGCCATTGTGGCTAGTAGCCATTGGTAGCTCTTTCCTCCATGAATTTGTCCAGTCCTCTTTTAAAGCCATCTCAGCTGGTGGCCATCACCACCTCCTGTTGGAGTGACTTCCATAGTTTAACTCTGCTGCCGCATGGAAGGGATATATATGCTTGTGCACATGATCGTGAACTTCGTGCATGCTTTTTGTGACTTATCACACTTGCTCCTTCTACCAGTTCATGGATGGTAGAAATAAAAGCCTTTTCTCCGAAACTATTCCTTGAGTGTCCGTTGACTCCCACTTCCCTTTCCCAGGCGCAATATTTTTCCCACCCGAGGGCAAAGCCTCATAAGGCTACATTTCTTGGTGCGTTGGCCGGGAAAAACAGATTCCCTGAGGGCATGTATCTTGTGGATTTCCTCAATGGTCAGTATTGTAATCCTAGGGCTCAGTTCTGTCCTATGCGGCTCTCAAAGCCTTCCCTTCTGTTTCTTTCTGTCTGCCAATTCACATCCTTGCATTGTGCTGCTTCTATCCCAAGAAGCCACATGGTTCTACATACTGAAACACTCTTTCAGACTGTCTGCTTGTCCACTTTCTAATTCCTTCTGAATTCTTCATTCTCCATACCACCTTCACAATGAACTGAAGGGCAGAAACATTTTAAGTAAATCAATAATGCTGTTAGAAATGCTGTTGTGAGTCCCTTTGGAGTCCCTGCTCAACAATCAGGATGCAAATTTAACTGATAAAGAAAGCCAAATGGAAAAGTTAAAATATACATACTTACCCTTGATCTAAAATGACACAAGTTGTTTGGACTGCTCCTGAGTTTCACCACTCTCAATTATTTGGTATTTTGTTGTTTTTACTTATCAGAGAACGAGTGGGTCACAAATAATTGCAAATAAATAAAATTAGACATATAACCCGTAATTCTAGTATTTAATCAATGTAGGATTTAAAAAGTGTTACGTGCTACACCAATACATTAAATACTTTATATAACATATTATGTACTAATATGCCCAACTAATTATAGACATAGCATGAGATACTATATATTAAATCATTATGCTATACATATTTTTGTGTATTTCATTAAAAAAATGTATATCAGTACTGCGTTTTATATCTATCTGTATCTATATTGAAGGAGGTGAGGAGGAGGTGAGGTTTAGGTAACCTAAACATAGGTTAAAAATAAATACTAGTGCTATGAATTATTTATATAAAATTATTTAGATCCTTAAAGGGAAACACTTAATTTGCCTCAGAGTAAGACATCATGAATATAGCATGAGGCGCTTATGCATATTCATGGCCTAGTTTGCCAACGCCGGGGCCGAGGCCTGCCACGATTTTGCATAGCAACCGTCTCTAACTGCCATCCAGGCCGCCACCGTTTGCGCCCGAGGCAGCTTCCTCCTGAGCGACGGGTAAGCCGGACCAATGGGAGCTGAGAGGCGGGCCCCCGAAACGGCGGAGTATTCTAGAAGGGGCTAGGACGCCACAACCCCCGCCCTGTCGACGCCTGCGCATGCGCGGGGACGCCCCTTTCTCTTATCACTCCCTTTCCTTTTCCTCGAGGCGGGCGGCCGACATGGCGGTGAAGGCGCTGAACCCCAAGGCCGAGGTGGCGAGGGCCCAGGCGGCTCTGGCCGTCAACATCAGCGCGGCGCGGGGCCTGCAGGACGTGCTCAGGACCAACCTCGGCCCTAAAGGAACCATGAAGATGTGAGGAGAGGGGAAGAATTGGGGGGATGGGGGAGGCCGGTGGGCGCGGGGGGGGGGGAGGGGAAGGAACGTGGATGCCGGGATGGGCGTGGCCACGTCGATCTCAGCCCACCCGCGTGGCGCTCGAGGGCGGAAATGGCGCGTGCGCAGAGCGTGCCAGTGAACCCCGAGCCGGCTAGGGACTCTAGACCAGCGTGTGCATGTGTACAATGATTTGGTTAGCCCTGCTCATGGTAGACCCATTGGAATTAAGATGATTTAAATACTATGCTTTAATGTTGTAACCCGCCCAGAGGAACCTTCGGGTGAAGAGCGAGTAATAAATAATAATAATAATAATAATAATAATAATAATAATAATAATAATAATAATAATAATAATGGCACAACTAGTGTAGGCCATTAATTTTAGTGGGTCTGCTCTGGAGGAAAAATGAGCAATAATATATAGTAATTTATTATCTATGCCCCGCCCATCTGGCTGGGTTCCCATTGTCCAACTCGTCATTAATGCTATCGTTATTGATTGATTCCTAATCTCCCCCCCCCCCTAGAAATGTTGAACTGTAATACTATGGCATCTGCCACTACCCTGGGGGTATGAGGTGAAGCAGAGTCAGGCCATTAGCCTACCAGGCTCTCTATTGCCCACAGCAGCGGTGGATAGGCTTTCAGGCTTGATGGATTTGCTTAAGATTTTTACTATCTAGCATTGAGATCCTCAAGCTATAGAGCCAGAACAAAATGATGGTGCAGGCTGAGCTGTACACCTAGAGTTAAGGAGCAGGGTGTATCTGAGCATGTGCTCAGCCAAATAATTTGTTTTGGTACCACAGACTTGTCTCATCTTGGACTTCCATTCACAATTACTAATCTATTCTTTGTGAGCTGCTGCCATTTGGATGAGACAGCAGTGGGCTTGATGCATCCATAGTATGACTTGACCATATGTGATGATCATTCAAATGTGTCAAGAGTTCCCTCTCTTGCACAACTCTTAAGAGTACTGGAGTCATCTGTTGTTTGGTGAGGCAAAGCAGCTGCAAAGAAAATCAGGAAAGGAACCTGGGCCTGTTTGTTTTCATTTGTGTGTGTGTGTGTGTGTGTGTGTGTGTGTGTGTGTATACACACACACACAAAACAGGAGTGGGCATAAAGTTTATCTCTGAGCAACTTGCAGTATACTTACTGCTAGCTGCCTGGGCAGCTTGCAGTAGACAAACACATTTCTGACTCCAAATTCTAACAATAGGCAATAAACTACCCACCCCCTTGTGCCTAAATTATACTGGATGGGGGTGTCCTGGAGTGGGTTTTTGTATAAAAGGTCTGAGTTCAGTTTTGGCTTCCAAATAAAATCTTAGTCTTCTAGTTACTTAATTCTAAATGTATGTATTTTGCAGCAGGGTCTGGTTGATGGATCTTGGGTGGGGCAGGGGGGAGCAGATCCCCGTCTGAAACTGGAGAGGTGCTGTCAGTAAGCGTCAGCAATTGAGCTAAATGGAGAAATGTCCTGACTTGGTATAAGACAGCTTCTTATGTACTGAGTGGAGGGCAGCAATTTTTGGCTAGCCTTTCCCAAAATAGAGGATAAGCCTGTCCGTGGTTGCATATTACCTCCAGTATTGGTGTACTATGCCTCTGAATACCAATTGCTAGGGCATCATGAGTGGGAGAGGCTGTTTGTATTCATATCCTGCTTTCAGGCTTGCCAGAGGCATTTGGTTAGCCATGGTTTGAACAGAATGCTGGTCCTAGATAGGCCTTTGGTCTGAACCAGCAGGGTTCATCTTGTACGCAGCTACAAGGACCCACCTGGCCTTTCACAAGTGGATAGGCAGAGGTGCTTAGAAGCAGCTCCAACATTGCTCCTCATCCTTCCCAAAAGAAGGACTAGTATCCGGTTGTGGCATGATCCCTTTACCTAAAAAATGAGTCATTTTGCATATGCTGGCTGCAGCAGGGATGACTGCTATAATCACCTCCTGTCCTCAGCAAGAGGAGGCTGGGACCAGAGGGTTGATGGCTGTGCTCTGTCCCCACACAGGCTTGTGTCTGGTGCTGGAGATATCAAACTTACCAAAGATGGCAACGTCTTGCTTCACGAGATGGTGAGTTCTTCTCTCCCCTGGAGTCCACTAAGATGCCATTGGCATAATCTGGAGGTTTGTGGTGGTAACTGTAGGCATGAAGAATTGGCAGCAGGTTGAACATAACTGCCCATCAGAGGTTCATAACTTGGAAGATTATAGGCAACCTTAAAACCATGAGGTGTATCCAACTAAGTCCTCAGAGTGCACCCATTTAAATTGATAATCTTAGATCCATTGATATCAGTAACTTAATTGCATATGACTTTAGTTGGGTACAACCCCAGATGTCTAGTCCAGCCTTTCAGTTGCTGCTGAGCTCTGCCTCCCATCAGCCACCACAGTCAACATTTGGGGATGATGATGGGGATCCCAACAATAACTGGAAGGCTCCTCCAGATTAGGGAAGGGCAGATCTTCTTGAAGGATCACTCTTAGGGTGTGTCTTTTTTTATTCTTTGGAACATAGCTTTCATTCATTTTCAACTGTTTAACATGGTTGCATTGGGATATATCTTTGTTTACCTCAGAATATATGAAAATTAACATGCAGTTTTGAAGTGACTGTTCACCATCAAAGCCCGGTTCCTTCTCTGGTTCGGATCATGGCATGAGATGCTGAAAATATATATGCAAGGCTCAGTGTTGGGCTGATGGGAAAGCACACTGATGAGGGATAACTCTTTTGGTTATTGTTCCCCTTGTATCTCGCAGCAAATCCAGCACCCGACGGCCTCCTTGATTGCCAAAGTAGCAACAGCGCAGGATGACATCACTGGCGACGGGACCACTTCCAATGTTCTCATCATTGGGGAATTGCTCAAGCAGGCAGATCTCTACATTTCAGAGGTGTGTGGCAGCTTTCTTACTTTTTCATTTGCCCTATGCTGTTTGTTTTGTTTTGGGTTTTTCTTAGGTGCTGGGCTACTCTTTATTTTCAGATTAAATAAATTCACTTGTGAGGTTTCATCGTTTTAGTGATGCTGGCACAAGCCTTTGGATAAAGATGAAATGGATGATACAGGAGGAATTTCTGCTGTAGTCTCTGACACTAGAATATATATTTTTGGAAGGGGTGGAGCTCATCTGTCTGGCATCTTTACCGCAGAGCTGGACTTCTATGTTTCTTTAGACCAGGGGCCGATGGGAGTTGTAGTCCGAAACAGCTGAAGGGCAGCAGTTTGGGGGAGGCTGCTTTCTTCATACATCTGCTTCTTTGTGGTGTAATCAACAGTTGTCTGTGTGAAAATTTATGGAGCCTTCAAATCCCATTGCACGGTGAACACCCAAGTGAGCTCTGTAGTTCCCTTGGCATAACTCTGTGCTAGAGTAACCTGTGCTTTACCCTCTGCATTGCAAGGAACATATTTCCTTTCAAATGTATTCAAAAGGACAGGACAGTTGATCCTTGGGAGCAGACTTATTCCTTGATGAAAAATTGACAAGATTCTTGCAGGGGAAACTTTTTATTGCCTTCACAGATTTAAAGGCAGGTTTTGATTCTGATCTCCAGGGTCAAGTTATGGCAGAAATTGGATGGTGCTCTTGTGGAAGGCTTCTTTGCCGTATTAAGGCTTATAAGGATATACTCATTACCTGGGGAGTTAGGAAAGGATGTATGTTCTTGTCCCTACTCCATTCAATCCGTTTTTAAATGATCTTGTGGATCTGTTACATTGTGAGATTCCAGTATGGTTGATGCCCCCCCCCCACTTTGCCCAATAGCGCATGACTGAAAATATTAAGAGGGTGGTGGAAGTGCGCAGAATTTTTTTAATTGCTTGCTTTGATGTTAGGGTTTGCACCCTCGAATAGTCACGGAAGGGTTTGAAGCTGCCAAGGAAAAAGCCCTCCAGGTCTTGGAGCAAGTCAAAGTGGTCAAGGAAATGGACCGGGAGACTCTCCTGGACGTGGCCCGGACCTCCCTCCGCACGAAGGTCCATGCTGAGCTTGCCGATATCCTTACAGAGGTGAGCATTCAAGAGCCCTCTTAGTTTTCCGCTTCAGGAGAAAAAGAGGTGAGCTTTCATGTTTTGATTAGAAGGAGAGCAGCAGTGGAGGCTGGTCCTTTAGGGTGAGGGGGGGGGGTTGCCCCACCAGCCTCTACTCAGCCTGGCCACACCTGCTGGCCTTCTTACCTGCAACCAATCAGGAGGTGGCTTTGCCTCTGGCTCCACCTACCATTGGTGTTCTGGCCTTCCTCCTAGTCTTATGGCTGCCAGCTCCCACTGCATCAGCAGAGGGTAGATATTTGGGGAGAGGCTTGCTAGATCTTGGAGTGGCCTTTGATGGGGGCTGCTTTTTCTCTTTCCAGGCTGTCGTAGATGCCATTTTGGCCATCAGAAAACCAGAAGAACCAATAGACCTGTACATGGTGGAGATAATGGAGATGAAGCACAAATCTGAAACAGACACAGCGTAGGTACAATGGAAGGGGTCTGTTCTTTAAATCGTTCTTTACATTTCTTCTTCCACTGCCTTCCTACTGGAAATCACACAGCTGCCACTGTGTTGCATTTTCTGCTGCTGAGGAGATGGCAACGTGCTTAACTCTTTCCATGTGGCAAAGAGACAGAAGGCATTTATGCCGTGGCTAGCAGCCTCCTCTTTGTCTGTGCAATGGATGCCATTCTCCAAATGGTCTCAGTTAGAGGTTCTGAGCTGTGAGAGTCAAACTGGCGTAAGCTTAAGGGCATGGATGAATTCTGTGTTGGCTTTGACAGTGGCCAATGGAGTCAGACACCATGCAAAATGAAAGTTCCTGCTGTGGACACTCCTAGCGGTATGCTGCATATTTGGTAGCCTGCCCAAGTCTGGAAAGGATACAGGTCTAAATTGTTTGCCACGTATTAGGAGTCAGGATGGTAGTAGAAAGCAGGTGACTGCGCATAGAATAAACAGGACACAAAGGTTGTTTAATCAGTTTATGATTTGATGATTCAAACACAGAGTTGGAAGGGACCCAAAGTCTTTATTCCTACCTTGGTATTTGGTTAAATTGGAAATACTAATTGTTGTTGCTGTAGTTTTGCTTGTTTACAATAGAATTGTTTAGCTGTTTATTGGTCGTATTTAAATTATTTTGTAGTTAGTGTGCATTGTTTTCCTCTGTTTATTTTTATTCTGTGTTTCCCTGCTGTGGGATTGGAAACATTCAGTGAAGAGCAATAAAGATGATATTGGAGGGGAGGGGAGTTTCCTTTGTAATATGACTTTTCCTTAGACAAGCAGAATTAAATATCAAATTAATTAACCTAGGATAAAATTCTCAATAAAATACTGTAATATGTGAAATAAAAACTTCTTCTTAACAGGCTGATCAGGGGACTTGTCTTGGATCACGGCGCTCGCCATCCAGACATGAAGAAGAGAGCTGAAGATGCTTACATTCTCACTTGCAATGTATCACTAGAATATGAAAAAACGTACGTATGCGATGAGGGTGGCAGGCTTAATTGGCTGTAGGCTGGTCTGGTCTTCACATTCATGGGAGGAGTTTTGGGCATCACTTGAATGTGCTTCCACCTATGTGCTTACTGTGGTGAGTTTCCAATCACATTTTTTCTGTTCCCAGAGAGGTGAATTCTGGATTTTTCTATAAAAGCGCAGAAGAAAGAGAGAAGCTAGTTAAAGCGGAACGGAAGTTCATTGAAGATAGAGTGAAGAAAATAATAGACCTGAAAAGAACTGTGGTTGGAGAGACAAATAAAGGTTTTGTAGTAATCAACCAAAAGGTGAGATAGTTGGAGTGAGGAACTCAGAATTGATTGGGACAGTTTTCTAAGAATAGACCTCTCATTGCATTAGTTGTCTTTCAAACTACAATCTGTAACATTTCAAAATAATATTAATTTCTGTTTTTTCAGGGGATTGACCCTTTTTCCCTAGATGCTCTTGCAAAAGAAGGAATCGTCGCTTTGCGCCGAGCAAAACGAAGGAACATGGAGAGGTCAGTTTCTGGAAGGGTGGGAGGAAACATCTTGGGCACCAGTTTTATAAAGTTCATAAGATTTATCTACTACTTGATTGTGCAAGATCTCAAAGCAGTTTACAAAAAGAATAAAACAATAAGATATTTTTTTGTAAAAATGAAACAATCAAAAATAAAAAAACAGTATTCTATATATTTGGTAAGGCTTGTGTAAATAAAAATGTTTTTAGCAGGTGCCAAAAAAAACCACACAGTGCAGGCACCTGCTGGATGTCAACAATTAGGAAGTTAGAAGTGTGGAATGGATATTTTGGGGCACCTGTAGCAGTGCCAGTTCAAGAGGGCATATATGAGAAA
This sequence comes from Podarcis liolepis, assembly GCF_965112155.1. Lineage (NCBI taxonomy): Eukaryota > Metazoa > Chordata > Lepidosauria > Squamata > Lacertidae > Podarcis > Podarcis liolepis. The sequence continues at coordinate 30,068,611 of NC_139567.1, read as the reverse complement.
GGCAATCTTACAAGTAGATTGGTCCCAAATTATTGACGGCTGTGTCTACTCATAGAACCTGGCCTGGTGGCAAATCAGCAAGCAGTGCAGATCTGAGCATATAGTAGTTCTTACAGTGATCGGCTGTTCTGGAAACAATTGAGGAAGAGCCTGAGAGAGCTGGTCTTGGGCAGAGTTGGTGGAAAGGGCCCACTTCTCCCACATGGAGCCAGCTGTCCTGGCTGCTGCTGAGCTGGTCTCTGGTCAGGGGGAGAGAAGGCCTGATGGAACTGCCATAAGACAATTGCGAAAAGGGATACTCCTTGTGCTGGAGTGATGCACAGCAGCTCTGGGAGGAGGGTAGACTTCTCTTGCGCCATGATTCTAAGTGCAATTGGAAGACCCATCAGCACTGGTTTCAGTGAATCTTTGCTTCCAATATAACTTAGCACTGCTGACTCCAGTTACTTGTGTTTAGCCAAGCTGAATTTATTCTTTAGTAGGAATGGGTACCTAGTGCCCTCTAGATGATGTTGTACTGCAGCTCGCATCAGGGATGGCCCAGTGGTCAGGGATGGTGGGGGTTGGAGTCGAACACCACCTCCAGGATAGTGCAGGCAGCTTTCAAGAAGCCAGTCAACCAGTGTTATTGGTTAGGTTCAACCGCGTGACCTTAAATGCTGAAACATGGCTTTTTCCCACCTCCTAGGTTGACTCTTGCTTGTGGAGGGGTTGCTATGAATTCTGTGGAAGACCTCTCTGTGGACTGCCTGGGACATGCAGGACTCGTCTACGAATACACACTGGTATGTGTCACCTTCCCCTTTCACATTCCTGGCAACAGTTTTGTTTCTGTGGCAAGTGTTGCAAATTGGGAAACTCCCAAATGAAGTCTTCTAATGCCTTCTGGATCAGTGAAGACTTCAGTACCTGTTTAAGTTTTGACAAATGGTCAAGATTCCCCCCCCCCCCCAAGTAATACTACACAATTTTGTTTTGTCCCCCCCCCCAAGTAATACTACACAATTTTGTTTTGTTGCTCAGTTAATTGGAAAATACAACTTGGACCACTGCGTTAAAAATAAATAAAAGCATCTCGGGGAGTATAGTCAGTGGGGTGCCTTTGCTGGAGCCTGGTAGATTGTTGTGGCATTTATAACACTCAAATAATTAATTCCCTCTTCTTCTTGGCCCCAGGGTGAGGAGAAGTTCACATTCATTGAAAAGTGCGACAACCCTCGTTCTGTGACGCTGTTGATCAAGGGGCCGAACAAGCACACGCTGACACAAATCAAGGATGCCGTCCGGGATGGATTACGTGCTGTCAAAAATGCCATTGAGGATGGTGAGTGGGTATTAGAAGCACTTAATAAGGCTTTGATGGGCAGGGCATGGTGGGTTAAAAGGGGAAACTTTGATTTTGCTACATCTTCTCTAGCAATGGTGGTGGTGGTTCAATACCTAAGGGGGGAGGGCCCCCCACAAAAGGCCCCAATTGGTGTGGAAATAAGAATATGAATTCTGTATTGTAAATAATATAAGAGAGAGTCCAAAATATGTAATTTGAACAGTCCTGTGCAACCCCTTGTAAAACAATGAGCAGCAGAATGTTACAGTTGAAAGGAACAAACATATAATAGTCAAAAGGATGTACATGTTGCCTTCAATTCAAAGCCAATGTGGTGTTTAAATGCTGTGTCACATTGTCCTTTTTGCAGGGTGTGTGGTCCCAGGTGCCGGAGCCGTGGAGGTGGCTATAGCTGATGCCCTCGTGAAGCATAAGCCCAGTGTGAAAGGAAGAGCCCAGCTGGGAGTCCAAGCTTTTGCTGATGCTCTGCTTATCATTCCAAAGGTCTGCTTGATGGGGAAATAAATCAATTTAAGATGTTAAATTTACTTAGCTTTCTACCCAGTGGTTAGGGCAGCTGGGCTGATGGAAGTTGTATCTGGAATTGCACCAGGCTGGCAAAGGCTGGGTTAAGGGGAGAACGATCAATAAAATCTCCCAAAAGTGCTTCAGTTGCAGAGGGAAGAGAATGCAGCTGGAAGGGCAGGTTAAAAGGAAGATGAGGACAGATCGAAATCTGAAGTGACATGTGTCATGAATGTTGGCAGTTGTGGGGAGAAACCTGAATTTTCTTTGTGTTGTGATTCTTTCTCAGGTACTTGCTCAGAACTCTGGCTATGATCCACAAGAAACGCTTGTGAAAGTTCAGGCTGAGTACGCAGAGTCCGGGCAGCTGACTGGTGTGGACCTCAACTCTGGTAAGGGAAAAGTGCAGTAAAATGGAGGTTGGCTTTATCTCAAGAAGGGCTGGGACCCTGATGTATTGTTCGAAGCCCTTCTGGATTTCAAACTTGGTGGAAGTGGAGGAGAAGTTGGCTGAGCCCCCAAAACTGCTTATTTGACTTTAAAGTATTCTTTGTGTGGCTCTGAGTAACTATTTAAGTTACTAACCCAGAACCCAGCCTCTGGAGAGCTGTTCAGAATTCCAGGTCGGTCTAAACCGGTTCATTTGACATGCTTACCTCTGTGGAAACCCCTGAGATGGGGTTAGTTGTATGTATGAACTGGTTGGGGGTCAGCTCTTCCTTTATGCAGGCATGAAATGGGTTGGTTTTTAAAAAAAAAAAAATAAAGTCAAATGGTCTGTGTGAGGTGTTCTTGACTGTCTGACCTCCAAAGAACAGAGTAAATTCTAAACTATAGAAAACCTGGGCATTGAGAACTATGGCAAATGTCCAACCCCAGATCTAGTCCCCACCATCTCCCGGTAGGATTGGGAAAGGCCTCTATATGAAGCCAAGGAGAGCCGCTGCCAACCTGTGTAGAGCAAAAGTTGCTTACTCCTCCCCAGCTCCATGGTTTTGGACTAGCGCTCCCCAACATCTCTGAGCGGTGGCTGTTTGGGCTCATAGGAGTCCTAAGAACGGCTGAATGGACTGTAGATCAGCTAATTAGGGTGGTTACAGTTCTGAACCAGGTGGGCCAATGGTAGAAGTTCTTTGGTGTAAGGTAGCTGCCTATAAAAGCCCACTGTTGCCTCCCCCCACCTCTCTTGGAATAAGATGTAGGTCATCATTTAGCTTCTCTAGGCTTCAGGTTTTGTGTGCTCAAGGCAGAGTTCAACCCAGGCTTCACAGCCTAAAGCACACACGAGCCTGTGAATAAATTTGATCAGTCTTCATTACTGTTTGAAGTATGTCAATCAGCTACAGCATTGCTGTTACCTTTTAAACATTTATTTCTTGTGTTTTCCAGGTGAGCCAATGTTGGCGGCAGCGGCTGGAGTTTGGGATAATTACAATGTTAAAAAGCAGCTTCTTCATTCAAGGTAAATGTTTTTTCAGCTAGCAGAAGTTGGCAGCTAAATGAAGAAACACTTGGCTTTTAAAGGGCTTGGCTTGCAGTCCTTCACAGATCCGTTGGGCAGTCAAGTCCAGTTGCATTTAGTAATGCTTCCTTTTCATCAGGCTGGGATGGTTTTGCTCTAGACTTTGCCTGTAGTCCAAAACAGCTAGAGGGGAACCTGGTTGGCAGAGGATGGGTAAACAAATGATTGGGCTTTCAGGGGTTTCTGTGAGATGGCAAATATGAAGCATACATATCCAGAAGGCTGTATGGGAACTAATACGAAGGAGGGAGGCAGGATGTTGGTTGCATTCCACAATCAATGAAATCTTTCTTCTCCCTCCCCCCCCCCCCCCCCGTTTTCTCTTCTAGCACCGTCATTGCAAGCAACATTCTCTTGGTTGATGAAATTATGCGTGCCGGGATGTCTTCTCTCAAAGGCTGAGCTGAAAAGCTGGCTTGAGGGCAGAGTGTGTCTCTTACAAGCAGCCTCTGGAACGAGTTCAAGATGTCCCCCTGTATCCCTCCCTGCACAATTTAGGTGGATTTTCAGGCCAGCACGAGGAATTGGAGCTCTGCCTTTGGGAAATTCTGGCCACTCACAGATGAAAATTGTTAGCTTCTGTTACTATTTATTTTTTACATGCACTGACTGACTTAATACATCTGAAGTTACTGTCTTTCTACCCAATAAACAGTTCTGCTCTCTGCTTCGACTGTAGCAATGTCAATTTATGCCAGTCTGTTCTTTCGTCTCTTGCTCTCAGTAGCTGTTCCTGGCTTCCTCTCTGTGTTGTTGGCAGGAGATTAAGAGTTAAACTCTCTGGCAGGTGTCTCTTCCCCCCCCCCCCCGCCGTCACCCTCCTTCCAGGTTGATTTTCTGGCTCCATTAGCAAGGAGGGTGTTTTCTCAGGTCTTGTTCATATTTTTAGCTGGTGGGGAAAGGGGGGTTTCCAAGACAATTGCAGAGGTGAATCTTGTTCTCTGATGCTTGTCCATCTTGCACCATGGGGAAATGACCCTGGTGAAAGGTTATTCTTAATGTATCTCACCACCTTTGACATGGAACGGGCTACCTTGGAAAGCGGCAAACTCTTCTCCATTGGAGATTTTTAAACCAGTTGGGTGGCCATCTGTCAGGGATTTGCTAGCTGTGATTCCTGCATTGTAGGAGGTTGGACTAGATGAACCTCAGGGCGGGGGGGTCCCTTCCAACTCTACAGTTCTTTGACGTGGTTTTCTGACAGGTGGGCACCAGTCACCCTGGCAGGTTACTTGAACAGTGAGTTAATTGAGTCACCAGCCTCTGCTAGCACCCACAACATTGAGGGTTCTAGTCTGACACTGGAGGAGTAAGAAGAGCCCCATGTGGGGCATAGGAGAAAGTGTGCGCATACATACACACAGATCCACAAACCTCAGGTGGGTCCCATGAAATGGGTAGAGGGTAGGTGCATGGGGCTGTTGGCTCTGAACAGTCAAAAAGAGGAGACCCCCAACAATGTAGCCCCTGCTTCCCCTCCCAGTGGAGACAGCTTTCCTTACAGTATCCTGTCAGAGATTTTGGCTGTTATCCATTACCTCATGTCAGTGGATGAATGTTCTTTTCAGGCTGTGGTAAGAACCCCAGAGATGAACAGAACCACAAAACCAGAGAGGAGGCTTAAGGGGAGAGGGCATGACAGGTCCACAGAAAAGAAACTGATCTCTAAAGAAGATTTTTAAACCAGTGGTTCTCAAAGCTGGTGGTGGGATTACCTGGGGGGACCTTAAGAATTAAGAGGGTGATGGAAAGCTGATGTCACTGCCTCAAGTTCATTTAACTAGTTTGAATTGCATTTTGAATAAATTGTTGAATTTTTAGCATTATTTTCCTTAGGGGATTGTGAGGTTTACAACCTTTTGGGGTCCACAGCTCCCTTGACCACCTGCATTCTTTCTGTGGCACCCCTGTGGGGCTCAGGAGCTCAGTTAGGCCACCCTTTGCCTGCAGAGCTGGCAGCCTCTCGCCCTTTTTTGAACACCCTCCCTTGTGGAGTGTTCCCTCTGCCTTTTCTCCTCTCCCTTCTCCTTGGGATCCCTCCAGGCAACTGCTGCTGCGGCCCCTGGTCTCTGAGCTGCCCCCCGCCCCAAACCACAGTTTTAAAGGGTAGGCTATGGGGCACCGGGGATGAGTTTATGAAACTGAAGCAATGGGGACCTGAAAAAGATTGGGAGCCACTGGTCTGAAGATTGCTTTTCCAGCCATCAGAACCTGCTTGGAAGCCCCCAAATGAGGATGTGAAAGCGGCAACCCTCCCCCACTCTTTATCCTCAGCAACTGATTGCTCTAGACTGCATTTGCAGCTGGAGGTTCCATTTATGCAGCAACCCTAACATGGCCCAGTAGACCTCTCAATCTTCCACGTTTGCCCAATCTCCTTTTCAAGAGGCCTCAACCAGCGACCACATGAATCAAAGCATGAGTGGCCATTCATGTATTAATAAAATTTGGGGCTCCTCCAGGGCCATTTTCCATCCTTGGGAGCAACATCTGAAGGGCTGCAGGTGAGGCAGTCCTGCCCTAAATGAATGCCAGGATCGCTCCTTTTGAGTAAACGTTCTCTACTCGCATGCCCTTGGCCTTGTTTTTGTACTGGTATCCATGATCTGTCCAGCTTGCTTCTTGGGGCAGAGACCTTTAATTCTCGTGTCATTCCATAAGGCAGCACTGGGCGGGTGGGTGTCACATGCAGCCTTTGATACAATGTTTTGCTTCAGAGTAAGAAGGCAGAGGATAAAGACAAATGGTATTTTAAAGAATATTACAACAAATGTTCAGTTGTAGTCTTTCCAGCTTGCTAATAAGAAATTAGCTGCGATTCCTGCATTGTAAGGGGGTTAGAATAGATAGCCCTAGGGGGCCCCGTCCAGTTCCACAGTTCTATGAATGCTTTGATATCTTGATGGCTGCCTTTTGATATAGGCCATCCATTTACATGTTATTAATTTGGAAGAGAGACCTATTAAAAATCATTCTTACTAGTAATTCATGTTATTTATGTATGCAACAACTGGTCTGTTTTTTGTTAGCCCCAAAATGGAAAGTGAGCACGGTCGCAACCAAAGAGGATTGGCAACTTGAGTTGACATAATATGCAGAACTTGCAGATTTAACATATAGAATAAGAGAGCAAGAAGAACACGCATTTAAAGAAGAGCGGAAAACATTTATTGAATATATGGGAAATATACAGCTGAAAACGCTGGCAACAGAGTAGATAAATATTTTTTGATGGATGTAAAAGTGGAACACTGATTTGAATGGTTATAGTAAAATATGCAGGGAAAATATGTAAAATGAACCATGGAAAGAGAAGGGAAGTCACTGGATATTTTTTGCAGTTTGTAAGATGTTTATTTGAAATTGTAAAACAGAAAGTTGATAAAAAGTTAATAAATTATTTTTTAAATCCTTCCAAAACAGGGAAGCGGAGTCATGTATTCAGCGCAGTTTTATTTTTTATGGGGGGGGGGGAGAAAACGAAAAGAAAGCTTCCCACGTGCTGACCCCGGAAGCGATTCCTTGCCTTGCCCCCGGTTCCCTTTGCTGCCTTCAGCTGCAACTCAATTCTGGGCGCGGGAAGGAGTCGGCGGGCGCCTCTCTCACTCCGGCTGCCATGGCGTCCGGATCGGCGTCGGGGTGCCGCGGCGTCGGGGTGCTTTGGGCGGGCCTGATCTCCGCCTGGGCGCTGGCCGGGAGCAGCTCCCAGCAGCCCGGTGAGTCTCCCGCCTGCCCGCCCGCTCAACTTCCTCCTCCGGATCGCAGGCAGGAGAGTTTCTCCAGGCTGGTCTTCCTCCTCATCGGTAGACCTATGCCTTGCTTGCCCCCCGGGGGAAGTATCATGAAACGCATTTCAGCCTTGCAGCGAATGAGTATTATTAATATTGTTATCGATGGTGCATCTGATATATGAAACTGATTTCAGCCTTGCAAGGCAATTATTCGCATTATCTTTATTATTGCTGATGCATGAAACGGATTTCAACCTTGCATAGAAATTATTCTTATTGAAGATGCGTGAAACAGATTTCAACCTTGCACAGAAATTATTCTTATTGAAGATGCATGAAACAGATTTCAACCTTGCATAGAAATTATTCTTATTGAACCTTCAGCAATGAGGGCTGCTCAGACATGGCTTCATTAGGGTCGCTGAGGTTAATGAGCCTGGTCAGGTGCATTGGGTGTCCCTATCTTCAGGTGTACTTGTGCAGCGCAGGTGTGAGCACACGGACACTGATACATCAAACTTATTTCAGACTTAGATACCCATCATCTTCCCCTTCCCTGTTTCCAACCACTGCAAATGGGTGTACTGGAACGATTCCCCCTGGTGCCGTAACATTTAATGGTGTCCCCTGTTGGTGGATGCTAATATAATTCAGGCATATTTTTTTCTGCAGAGACATCATTTCATAGAATCGTAACGTTGGAAGGGGCCCAGTGGGTCATCTAGTCCAACCCGCCGTAAAGGCAGAAATGTAGGAATCGTAACCACCATTTTTGTGTGTGTTGACTCTCTCTCCCTGTTGATTTACACCCTCCTCTCAGCAGACAACAGTGTGGTGCGGCTGTCTGGTGGGGTGTTCCAAATCGGGGCGGGTTTCTTGGACGGTAAAAAAGGAGACGGAGCCTTCAGGAAAGTCAAACCGTTCCTGATGGACAAATATCCAGTCACCAACAAAGACTTCCGGTAAGGCATAAATCCCACGCTTGCTTGAGGCTGGCTGTGCTTCTGGGTCCGTGGGGATGTGGTGTTGCAAAATTGCAATGATTTCTGTCTCAACAGGACATATGAATAGGACTTCAGAGTGTTCTACATGTTCTGCATACAGTTTATTTTTTATTTCATTTATAAGAGTATTTCTAAGCTGCCAGCTCGTTCCCTATGCCTGTTCTACACTGGCTGGCAGCAACAGGGTGATATTTCCAGCTCTGCTGAAGACATCAGGGATTTGAACCTGAGACCGTCTGCATGCAAAGCACATCCTCTGCTGCTGAGCTACAAAGCAGATATCGAGATAATTCAAATATTGGCTATACAGTGGTACCTCGGGTTAAGTCGTTCCGGAGGTCCGTTCTTAACCTGAAACTGTCCTTAACTTGAAGCACCACTTTAGCTAATAGGGCCTTCAGCTGCCGCCGCGCCGCTGGAGCACGATTTCTGTTCTCATCCTGAAGCAAAGTTCTTAACCTGAAGCACTATTTCTGGGTTAGCGGAGTCTGTAACCTGAAGCGTCTGTAACCTGAGGTACCACTGTATATGATGCTCTATATAGTTTAACTGTCAGGTAGAACTGTCTAGTGGAAAGTGTTCAGATTAGGACCAGTGTAACTGATGGCAAAAGAATTATGGTGCTTTCCTCTACATTTATAAAACTATGCATGAGGTTGAGAAAGCGGACACAGAAAAGCTTTTCTCCCTCTTTCTTGTAACAATAGAACTCATGGGCATGCAGTGAAAGTGAATGTGAGAAGATTCAGGACGAATAAAAGAAAGTCCTTCATGCAGTGTATAGTTAAACTGTGGAACTCACTCCCACTGGAGGCATTGATGCCCACCAACTTGGATGGCTTTTAAAGAGGATTAGATGAATTCATGGAGGAAGAGAGGGCTACCAGTGGCTACTAGCTGTGATGGCCATAGTCTGTCTCCGTGGTTGGAGGCAGTAATGCTTCTGAATGCCAGTTGCTGGAAGCCGCAGGAGGGGAGAGGGCTCCTGGGCTCAGCTCCTGCTTGCGGGTTTCCCATTAAGGGCATCTGGTTGGCCAGTGTGAGACCAGGTTGCTGGCCTAGATGGGCCACTGACCTGATCCAGCAGGTTCTTTTTATGATCCTGCTATCTCAGATCTCCCATCCATTAGCCTCCCAGGATGCTTATGGTTGGGGGGAAAATAGGTAGAAAAAGAAAATGGGTCAAGAGAGGTGTTCAGGTGTGCTGGATGAGAAAAGTTGGACAGTCAATCAAAGCCAGCTGATGGGAGTTGTTGTCCAAAGCAGCTGGAGGGCACCAGGTTGGGGGAGGCTGATCTAGGGATTTGTGTCTTAAGTTCCTGGTTTGAAAACCAACAGGGAGTTTGTGAGAGACCAGAAATACAAAACAGAAGCTGAGCAATACGGGTGGAGCTTTGTCTTTGAGGATTTCGTCCCCGAAGAGCTGAAGAAGAAAGTGACACAGAAGCTGGAGGTAGGGGACAGCCCTAAAGACGAACGGGGTCCCTGGTGGGGCCTTAGGTCGTGGGGGTAAATGTCCATCACAGGCCTGTTCCTGCAAACAATATGCTTCCTCCCCCCCCGAAGATTCTGGATGTTGTCTTTCCAAAAACTGAGACTCGTCAAATCCTAAAGCTTCTGTGCCATGCTAGCTTGATGCTACCTGCCCATGGTTTGCCCTGCTCTCAAGCCATTGGCCAAGCTTCTGTGATGTCACTAGTAATACCTTTTTCCTAAAACGGGACATAGTTATTGTAAGGGGGGGGAGGTGGGCTGCATTAGCACTGGTGAGATTTTTGCTTTGAACACGCTTTTCTTCCTCCTTTTAGTCTGCCCCGTGGTGGCTTCCTATTGAGAAAGCATTTTGGAGACAGGTGAGCCTTACGTAGGGGCAGGGGAATGTTCATCCTTCTATAAGAGTGATGTCACTGAAATGGTCCATGTTGACATCCAAGGAAAGGGAGTAAAAAGTGGCCATTAGCTGGAGCCCACAGATCAGCACAGAGCCTACCCTATAAAGTGCCCCCTACCCTATAAAAAGCATTGTGCAGAATAGCAGTTTGCATGACCCGCTAAAGAAGATCATAACACGGTGACATTCAAAACAGTTACAACTAATTTCACATTTACTCAAAAATCCTGTTAAGACTATTTAGTTTAATTAACTCAACAAAACTGATGCACTTGATCCAGGGATACCAGCTTCTCTGATAGTCAGTAGTGGCCGCCATCTTGGGTCTGCGCTAGTGCTCTGTGTCATCGTTGTTTACTGATACTGTGGTCTGGTTCAAGGCCTACTCAGCGTAACCCCAATCAGCCCGCAGGTCCCGGATCTGGCATCAAGGAGAGGCTGGACTTCCCGGTGCTGCACGTGAGCTGGAACGATGCCCAGGCCTTCTGCGCGTGGAGAGGGAAGAGGCTGCCGACCGAGGAGGAGTGGGAGTTTGCTGCCAGGGGGGGCCTGGAGAGTACGTAAGCGAAGGGCCCAGGGTCGCGGTGGCGGCAGCTTCATCCGGTCAGTGTATCCAGACCAGGGGAGAGCAGGCTAAGTTTTTTGGGGGGGAACCCTCATCCAAAGAGACCAGCCTCTGAGCACAAAGCTGGCTCGGAACGGCTTCAGACAAATTGTCAGGGCACGGGGAGGAGACAAAAACGAGGTTTAGAAGAATTTCGTTATTGCTGGCAGCTGTTTTTGTGCTCTGGATTCCTATAAAGTGGGGCAGGGGCTATTTTTTCTCCCCTTTCCCCCCCCCCCTCTCTTATATACCTCCTTTTCTTTCTCTCCCCTCTCTCTGTGCCACCCCCTTTACCCCCACTTTCCGCCGATTCCATCCATGTGAAAATTAGGCCTTCTAGGACTACATAAGCAGTACAAGTGGCAGCAGATTTCTGAGGGGCTCTCTGGTTAAAGTGGGGAGTGTGGCATAAGGAGGACTCCCCCCCCCCCACGCACACACTCTAAGGCTACATGCACAACAGGAGTCAGGATCGGGGAGTCAATTTAAGTTTAGCCCAAAGGCAGCAAAAGCATTCTGACCATCTCTCCATCTCTCTCTCTCTCTCTCTCTCTCTCTCTTCAGGCATAAGGGCGGGGGGTGGGTAAGATTTCCGGCTGAGCTGCTGCTGTTCCCCTTCTGCATCATCATCAGTCGTTTTAATTTAACATTTTTAGGATAGGATTAAAATCACCCTTTCCTGCTCGCCTGGTTTGATAAGAGAAGGTGGTGTTTGTGTATGTAAACGTGTTGGAACTGATAAAACAAGCTTAAAAAATGACCTTTTCTTTTTCCCTCCCTATTTTTTGCCAGACAGATTGTATCCTTGGGGGAACAAATTCCTCACCAACCGTACGAACCTCTGGCAGGTAGGAAGACTGGAGAGCAGGGCTTTGGGAACCTTGGTTCCAGCCGTCCCCCAACCTGGTGCCCCCAGATGATGAGAGTTGTAGTTGGAAACACCTGGCGTACAGCCTACTAGTCTTCCGTTTGTGTTTTGTCGTGACTCCTATTTATTTATTACATTTATATCCTGCCTTTCCTCTAAGGAGCTCTAGGTGGCATATCTGGTTCTCTCCCCGTTTGTTCCTCACAACAGCCCTGCAAGGTAAATTAAGCTGAGAGGCAGAATGGTTGCCCAGCAAGGTTCATGGCTAAACATGGAGGGTGAGGATTTGAACCCTGGTCTATCTAAGGCCCTAGTCTGACACTCTAACCACTATGCCACAGCTGGCTGTCAAGACTGGCCCCTTCTACAGGAGACTCTGTGACTGCAATATATCCCCAGCCTCCGGGGATTCTTAGGAAAGCAGCAAAGCCACACTCAAACTTTGGAACTCCCTGCCTCTTGACATCAGGCAGACGCCTTAACTGGACTCTTTTTGGTGCCTGCTAAAAACATTTCTGTTTCGACAAGCTCACCTAGATGTTTAGAAAGCCAATGAAAATGTTAATTCTGTTTTTAGTCTATTGTTATTTCAGCTTTTCGAAAGCCTGAAATGATTGCTGTTATTTTTGCTTATCAATAACGTTACTGTCTTATCATTTTCGTAATCCCCTTTGAGGTGTTTTTTTCTATATGAAATAAAATAAAAAGCTTGTATCCCACATGCCTTTAACTCTGTGGCATGACCACACTTGGAATATGCTGTGCAGTTTTGGCAGCTACATCTCAGAAAGCCACCTGAGCATTTCCTGCCTGGTGTAAACCTCTGAGCCTTCTGTTTTTATTATCAATACAGTGGTACCTTGGGTTAAGAACTTAATTCGTTCTGGAGGTCCATTCTTAACCTGAGACTATTCTGCACCCCTTTAGCTAATGGGGCCTCCTGCTGCCGCCGCGCCGCTGGAGCACGATTTCTGTTCTCATCCTGAAGCAAAGTTCTTAACCTGGGGTACTATTTCTGGGTTAGCGGAGCCTGTAACCTGAAGCGTATGTAACCCGAGGTACCACTGTAAACAAAATAAGCCAAAGACAAGGAGCATAAAGAAAGACCATTACAGCACGTTGAAAGCAGCATACGGTTGGACATTATCATTGAACTTCTTGTTACAAACATTACGAAAAATACAAACGAACCTGGTTTATATGTATTCTTTTGCAATAAGTCAATTAATCCTAGTTACTGTAAATAATTTTTTCTTGATCCATTTGGATATGCAGACAACCCCCAATCTGTTCCAGGTCATCCCACACAATGACGGAGCACACATAAGCCCCTGTTCTGGCCACTTCCCAGTCACTGTGATGCAAGCGTGGTCACACATCAATTGGATGCGCTTAAATCAGTCATTGCCACCCCCCAATTACTAGCCGTTATAATCTGAGCTATAACACTGAAACACTATTTTCTGGTCATTTCCTGCAATAACAGGATAAACAAGCAGAAATATTTTAGGTTCCCAGGGTATATGGTATCCTAACATATCAGAGACATTAGCCTGAAAGGATTACCAGATTTCTGCAGCTTCTTAATGGACGCAATCCTGAGTGTTTTTTCAAGGCCAGTTTTCATGTTTTGCTGCCCTTAGTTACAACTGAATCGGCTTATGCCCTGGGGTGTCCTTTGGGGGCTTGTGACTCCAGCTGTGCAACGCACACACGAATATTGAGTGGGTGCTCCTTCCCTCTTTCCCCACAGGGCGATTTTCCTGCTGTCGACACAGCCGAAGACGGCTACCATGGGGTCTCCCCAGTGGCTGCGTTTCCTCCTCAGAACAACTACGGTAAGGAAAGTTTATTTTATTGCATTGATATCCCACTTTTTCTTCCAAGGAGCTGGAGGTGGTGCACATAGTTCTCCCCCTCCCATTTTATCCCTAGTTATCCCTGACTGGCCCAGTTATCTTCATGATGGCTGGGGGGGATTTGAACCCTGGTCTCCTAAATCCTAGTCTTGACACTCTAACCACTATGCCACACTGGCAACTCCTCCTTCTAGACTCCACAAAGCTTCCTGGGATTGCTCAGTCAGTGGAGCGTGAGGCTCTTAAGGTCAGGGATGCAGGTTCAAGCCCCACATTGGGCAAAAGATTCTTGCATTGCAGGGGCTGTTGGACGAAATGGCCTTCCAACTCTATGTTTTTGTGATTCCATACTCTGTTACCAGGACTTAGTTCAAATCTTCCTTTAGCCATCCCACCCACTTGAAAAGCCCTGGCCAATGAGCTACAGTAGTTTTGGTTCCTGAACATGTGCAGAGTGCATTTTCCTCCCCAGTGGGGGAGGAAAGCAAGTAGCCTAACCAACTGCTGTTGCTCTGTATCCCAGGGTTATATGACCTTTTAGGAAATACCTGGGAATGGACAGACTCAGAGTATAGTCCAGAGGGGCCTACCAGGGTCCGCCACTCGGCTCAGGGGATGCGTGTTCTGCGGGGAGCCTCTTGGATTGACACGGTGGATGGATCAGCCAATCACAAGGCTCAGCTGACGACAAGGTAGGTTGGCCCTTGGGCTCCTCATTAGCATCACCCCACCCACCTGCTCCACCCACTAATATTTAGCACTCATTTTGAAAACAACGTCTCAACTGTCCAAAACGGACTCCCGTTTTCTGAATCTGACAGTTGTAACTGAGGTTTCACAATTTAAATCTCTGAAATTTTGGTTTTGTGGGAATGGCTTTTAAAAAACACACACAGGCGATATTTCTCACACTCACTTGACAGTACAGTGGTACCTCAGGTTAAGTACTTAATTTGTTCCAGAGGTCCGTTCTTAACCTGAAACTGTTCTTAACCTGAGGCACCACTTTAGCTAATGGGGCCTCCCGCTGCCGCTGCGCCGCCGGAGCACGATTTCTGTTCTCATCCTGACGCAAAGCTCTTAACCCGAGGTAATATTTCTGGGTCAGCAGAGTCTGTAACCTGAAGCGTATGTAACCTGAAGCATATGTAACCCGAGGTACCACTGCAGTCCATATTGCAGTCAGCGGGGCTTACTTCTGAGTAAAATAGCACTGATTCTAACAGGGATGAAGCACTTTGGGGTTGCAACACTGGAGCGCTGCTGCCAGTCAGTGTAGACCGTACTGAGCTAGATACATCTGATGGTTTGATTCTGTTGACGGCAGCGTCTTACATTCCTATGAATTTGTCCGATCCTCTTGTAGAGCCCTTGATTTAGGTTCATGAAGAAGAGAGACCTTCAGAGGAAGGGCTGTGAGCTCAGGGCAGGTCACCTGCCTAGCATACAGAAGGTCCCAGCAGCCTCTCTAAGTAGTGCTGAGAAAAGACTCCCTGCTGCCAGTCAGTGCCAACAATACTGAGGTGGGCTGGTGGGCTGACTCCGTATGAAGCAGCTTCTTGGGAACTAACCTTTCCCCCTTTCGCTCCTTAGGATGGGGAACACTCCAGACTCGGCCTCGGACAACCTGAGCTTCCGGTGTGCTGCCAGCCTTGCCAAGCAGCCGCCCCCAGCAACTGGGAGCGAAAAAGCAGAGCTCTGAAGGGGCTTCCTCCCAAAAGGAAGGAACAGACCTTTTCTCCAGTGGAGAGACCGGATCCCCGCTTTGGTTCTGGGGAGGAGCCTCTTGTAAAAGGAGGTTTAGGAAGGGCTGAATTGGTGATGCTGCAAGTTTGAGGCAAAGGTGTCTTCCCCAACCTGGTATCTTTCATATGCGGTCAGACCCTCAGGGTCAACCTCCTGCAATGCAGGAATTACAGCTCTATATCAGAATCATAGAGTTGGAAAGGACTCTGAGGGTCATCTAGTCCAACCCCCTGCAATGTAGGAATATGCAGTTGTCCCATATGGGGATCGAACCTTGCTGTAACCAACGGAAGGCCACCCAACCTTTCTATAAAAACCTCCCACCAAGGAGAGTCCACCACCTTCCAAGGGAGCCTGTTCCTCTGTCCAACTGTTCTTCCTGTCAGAAGTTTCTTTGTAATGTTTAGTTGGAATCTCCTTCCCTGCCACTTGAATCCATTGTTTCAGGTCTGACCCTCTGGAGCAGCAGGAAATAAGCTTGCTCCATCCATCTTCCATGTGGCAGCCCTTCAGAAATTGGAAGAGGGGTCTTGTTTCACCTCTCCAGGCTTAACAGGCCCAGCACCCTCAGCTGCTCCCCGTAAAAGGCTTGGCTTCCAGACCCTTCATCATCTGAGTCACCCTTCCCTGCAGATGTTCCAGAGAGGTTGATGGGAGTTCGAGTCCAGCCACATCCAGAGGGTACCAGCTTGTGGGATGCTGAGCTGCAGAGCACTGCAGAATAAACGGATTATAACTTGGAAGCGCACAGAGGCGCCTGTTTTATCATAGGATTCTAGAGGTGGAAGGAGACCAAATGGTCCTCTAGTCAAACCCCCTGCTATATGAAGAATCCTGTAGACGTCGCTAAGCAAGTGATTCGAGGAAGCAAGATGTCGCTGTGCAATGAACAAAACTCCACATCCAATAAATAAAGCACATTTATTCATTCTTAAATCAATCCCTCCCCTAGAAAACCAATCCATTCCCTTCCGTGTGTGCAGATGTAATAAATAGTCATAATAAATATTTCACACCCCTGAGCTGGGCTGATGCTATATATAGCAGGAAGTGCGGGGGACATCCCTAGCCTTCCAGATGTTGCTGAACTACAACTCCCATCAGCCCTGACCATTGGTTGTGCTTGCTAGGGCTGATGGGAGTTGTGGTTCATCAGTACCTTTTCTAAGGCTTGCTGGACACTCACTTTGCCACTGGGCATCACAATACAGACATGAAGCAGCAGTTGAGTTCCAGAGTCCATGGCAGGCCAACCAGAGGATGCAAATGCCTCCCTCCTGGTCCAGCATCCTTGTTTCCAACGCTGGCTGCACAGACGCCTTCAGGAACACGAGAAGCCAAACTTGAAAGCAAGAGGCAACCCCCACTCCCCCTGCCCAATCCCATTGTTTGTGCCCTATGATCTGGTATTCTGAGGTATACAGCCTCTGACACTGGAGGTTCCATGTTTATCTCTCGCCACTCACAGCTCCTGGAAAACCCCATGCATTTGTCTAGTCTTAAAAGATTTCCTGGGGCAGCAAACTCAATATTTCTAAGAGGTTTAAGGGCTTTGGGGCTCCTTTCCATAAAGCAGCTTCTCTGCCTCCTCATTTAAGCAGCCATACACTGGGGGGAAAAGAAGCTTGCTTCACCTGTTGAGTTTCTTCAGAGGCCCTGTTGAATGTCTTCCTGCCATGCACCCCTTTTTACGTTGCATGGAGATGACCTTCAATGGCTGGAGTTTACCGCTTCAAAATTGTTAACAATCAGAATTGTGAGCTGGAAGGGGCCTCAAGGGTTATAGAGTCCAAGCCCCTGCAATGCAGGAATATTCAATGCCTGCATTTAATTTCTGAGCATATATCGCCTTGCATATTTTTGTCTGCCACTCTTAGGATGGGGCTGGTTAGAGATTTAAACAATGTCCCACCCTACCCCACCCCACCCAGTCCAGGAAGGAAAACTAGACAAAATTCTGAAAGTTTCTAGAGCACTACTATACTGTTATAATTTTGGTGTGTCTCAGACTGTGTAATTAAGGAAAGTATATATAATGAGAGCATCTGGTATAGTGGTTAGATTGCCAAACTAAGACTTTGGGTTCAAATCTCCACCCCAGCTCAGCCATAAAGTTCTCTGGAGATTGCTCACCCTAGCCTACCTCACAGGGTCGCAGGGAAGATAAAAATGGTGAGCAGGAAGTGTAGCTGAGCTCCATGGAGAAAAGGCAATATGAGTTGTTGTTTTTTTAAAGTAAATAATAAAGTTTTGCTTTAGCTGTTAACATGCTAGGAGGCTTCTCCCGACCACTGAGTGTGCTGGAACTCAGAACAACTCTTCCTCGGCTGCCAAGCGGAACAGAACGGCCTTGGGAGTGTTTTCAAAGAGAGCGGCCCGGTTCTGGGCTTCACCCTTCTTCACCCAGTGCCCGTAGACCCGGAAGGCACAAGCGTCGATCAGTTTGCGGACAGGCTTCAGGCTGTAGGGGTCCCGCTGCAGCACGTCCCTGGTGATGGGCTTGACGTTGCGATAGTTGAGGTAGATGCGGACCGATGCCAGAACAGTCAAGCAGATGACCTGGAGAGGGAGACGGAACACGTTTAGAAACTCAGTGACGAGGGCTGTAGGCTGATAAAATGAAAGGACAGCACATAGTTAAACGGTGGAACTCACTTCTGCAGGAGGCAGTGAGTGCCACCAAATTGGATGGCTTTAAAAGAGGATTCGAGATGTGGGTGGCGCTGTGGGTTAAACTACAGAATCAGAAGGTCGGCGGTTCGAATCTCCGCAATGGGGTGAGCTCCCATTGCTCGGTCCCTGCTCCTGCCAACCTAGCAGTTCGAAAGCATGTCAAAGTGCAAGTAGATAAATAGGTACCACTCCGGCGGGAAGGTAAACGGTGTTTCCGTGCACTGCTCTGGTTCGCCAGAAGCAGCTTAGTCATGCTGGCCACATGACCCAGAAGCTGTACGCCGGCTCCCTCGGCCAATAAAGCGATATGAGCACCGCAACTCCAGAGTTGGTTACGACTTGACCTAATGGTCAGGGGTCCCTTTACCTTTACCTAAGAGGATTAGACAAATTCATGGCGGAGGAGAGAGCTATTGATGACTAATAGCCATGGTGGCTCTGCTCTGCCTCCACGGGTCGGAGGCAGCAATGCTTCTGAATACCAGTTTCTGGAAGGAGGGCTGTGTGCTCTTGTGCTTGGATCCTGCTTGTTGGTTTCCCAGAAGCGGCACCAGGATTGGCCACTGTGAGAGCAGGATGCTGGACTAGCTGGGCTGTTGGCCTCATCCAGCAGTCCCTTATGTTTAGGGAGCATTTCATTGACTCATCACCTGTCTTGACTGAGGAATCTATATCAATTTAACTGCTTTGAAATGATCTTCAGCATCAATAATTGACTTTTGGGAGGGGGAAACCTGTTTAGGTCAGGCCCAGCTTCTACACAGGACATCTGTACTACTAGGTTTAGACCAGTCTTCCCCAAGCTGCAGTCACCAGCTGTTTTGGACTCTCAACTCCCATCAGCCTCAGCCAGCACGGATTTATGATGCCTGGGGAAATGAGAGTTAAGTGATAAAAAGAACAAGGAGGAGCTTCCAGTGCACAGCAGGCCATGTCAGAAAATTTTAGGGTTGGAAAGGATCTCAAGGGTCATTCAACCCCCAGCAATGCAATAATCGCAGCTAAAGAAGGGGGAAAGGACTGCAATTCTACGGTGAAAGGCAACATCTGGGAGTCAGACACTGGGCCAGGTGAGCCCCCCAGCAGAACCTGGCTAACTCACTTACCCTGAATTTCCGGAAGGGGCTGAAGTGTCGGACCTCCTCCACGACGTACTGCTGGAAGAAGGGGTGGGCGAGGGCGTCTTCCACAGTGTAGCGGTGTTGCGGCTTCACCACCAAGAAGTGGGTGATCTGTAGGCAGAGGAAGAAGAGCTGGGGTTGGGCCGCAGGAAGGCTTCAGGGGCTGCTAAAGCACGAACTGGGGCCCAGACAATTTTCCATTGCCCTGTACCAGTCAGAGCTCACCAGCCGCAGATCATGGCCTGGCACATACCTAGCAATCAAACTCTTCTCTCTTCTTTTTCTTGCCTGATTATAAATTGTTCAGGCCTTGAATGAGGGGTCACCCATGGGTTTTAGAGACAGTGGACCCTTTCAGACTCTCTGTTTTCAAGGGGGATTCAATTGCACCCCAGAAAATTCAGGTGGTGTAGTTAAAGGTCTGGCATTATGAGTGTGGAAGGAAAAAAACAACTCAATTCAGTTTCTGCACCCTGTTTGTAATTGTTCTGACCTCTGTCCTTTGAGTTGCCTTTTCTTCCTTAGGGTCAGGAGACCTGGCAAGTGAACTTAGGAAGCTGCCTATACTGAAAATAAAGGAAGATTCTAGTCCTCTTGATTCTAAACAAAGGGCCAATTTAAACAGGAAGCTGCTTATACAGAGTCAGGCCATCTAGCAGTGCCAGATGTAGGGTGGTGTGGGCAGTTCCCCCACGTGGGGGTACCAAGCCAAGGGGGCTAATAATATAAGTACCTACCCCCAAGTACAAAAAGGAATTATTGTGAAAATAAGAAATATATGGGTAAGGGGCCCACCAAATATTTTCCTTGCTCAGGACGCCATATTACCAAAGTCTGTCCCTGCATCTAGCTCAGTATTGTCTACACTGACTGGCAGTGGCTCTTTGGGTTTCAGAAGGGGGACGTTCCCCACCCTATGTGGAGATGAACCTAAAACTTGCTGCATGAACCGAATATGCTCCACCACCGAGCTACAGCCCCTTCTGCTTAAACAACAAAATATTATACTTTAAATCTGTTGTTCACAGAAACTTAGGAAGCTGCCTTACATGTAGTCAGGCCATTGGGTCCACCTGGCTCACTATCGTCTACACCAGGCTTCCTCAACCTCGGCCCTCCAGATGTTTTGAGACTACAATTCCCATCATCCCTGACCACTGGTCCAGCTAGCTAGGGATGATGGGAGTTGTAGGCCAAAAACATCTGGAGGGCTGAGGTTGAGGAGGCCTGGTCTACACTGAATGGCTGCAGCTGTCCAGGGTTTCAGGTAGAGGGGCCCTACCTGGAGATAGTGTGGCTTGAAGCTGGGGCCGTGTGCATGCCAAGCAGATGCTCTGCCATGGAGCTATGGCCCTTCTGCCCTCCCTCTTGATACACCACCCACCAGGTCCTTGACGGTGTCTGACTGATCGTCCCACTCTGGGGAGCCGAACTTGTAGTCCCCGTTCATGATCATCCTCAGCATCAGCATCTGCTTCCGGTGCCAGAATGGAGGGGATCCTGCCAGCAAGGTGTACATGATGACCCCGGTGCTCCACCTGAAACAAGCAATCCCATCCCCATAATTAAATGCATCTGCGCCTGAGTCGTGCATAATGTAAAGCAGACGCAACGCGCACCGAGAGTCATGCAGAACGAAGGATGGATGAAGACAGAAGTGTTGGGTAATTCCAATAGTGTGCCGGTGGGTGGATAACAAGGAGGGAGCCAGTCTGGCCTCTTTGGGGAGGGAATGCTGCAATCTGGGAGCAGCCGTGGGGAAGGCTCTCTCATGGGTCACCACCAGCTGTGCTTCTGATGCTGATGGGATTAAGAGAAAGTGCTTCCCTGAGTACCTGAGCACCCAGGTAGGTTCCTCGAGGGGTATGTGATATATTTTAGGTAAGTCTGCTCCCCCACCCCATGATGATATATTGGTTCTGCTTACATGTCAACTTCCTTCCCATAACCTGGATGGTCTGGATCCATGGAACATTCTAGTATTTCGGGAGCCAAGTAGCCAGGAGTTCCACAGATCTCTGCAAAGAACAGGAATAAAAAGCTAAATACTTGTTAAAAGTACCGCTAATATCAGTTAGTATTAGGTATTATTAAAATCCTGCTATACCCATTGGCTCAAAGCAAGTTAAGAACCTAAGAAAAGACCTAACTAGTCCAGCATCCTATTCTCACAGTGGCCAACCAGATGCATGTGGGAAACATGCCAGTTTCAGGATTTTTTGTCTAGACAGATGCTGCAGGACTGTATGATTCTGGGCTTGTAAAATGGGGAAGGGCTTTGACTCATGGTTTGCATGGTGAGGTTTTCCAGGCTCAGTCTACAGCACCTCTAGGTGAGTGTTCGGAAAAGACCCCTGTCTGAAACCCTGGCTGGCCAGTGTGCACAGTACTAAACTAGATGGACTCCGTATAGAGCAGGGATGGGGAACTTCCGGCCCTGGAGCAAAATGCATCCCTTAAAACTAAGGCTGTAGGAAGGAATTGATTTCTGCTCTGTCTACACAGCATGCAACACTGTTTCCCTTCCACTGCAATTCGTCTTCTGGCAAAAGCTACATTATTCATCTCTTAGCAATGGCAAAATTTTACCTAATTCCACGCCATTCATTTCAGGGCAAAGGAACACAGTGCAAATTAGCAGGAAAGTCATCAACAATACATGGTTTGCGGGCAACAGCAACGGGGAACACCAATAATGTTTGTTGGATTTGTTTCCGTTCTGGACACAAGATGAATAAAACAAACCTGCAGCAATTTCCCTCAGAGTTCTCTGGCCTCCCTTAGGAGCTGTGCCATAACGATGAACTTTTCTCTTTCCAAGCTGTGACACTTTAGGACTTACAGTTTCTATTCTTTGTTTTCTTTCTGTCATGTTTGCACTTTCTTTTTGTTAACAAATCAAATAAGATTAATAATATTATAAAACCTTTTGCTTGCGCAGGTACAATGGTGAATGTGTGTGTGTGTGTTTAAGGTTCCATATTGTACCAAGGTAAGAGTCCCACTAGTTGTTCCACCCACTTTTTGCCTCTGGCCCCACCCACTCCAGCCAGTGGCCCCCCCCCCTGGGTGGTTTTCCTGTAAGGGAATGTGCCCTTGGGTTGAAAAAGATTCCTATCCCTGATATGGAGCAGCTTCCTAAGTTCCTACTTTTTTTTTTAAGGGGCAGGGGTTAGAATGCAGCCTCCATCTTCACCACCCCACATTTTCTTATCTTTGCCATAAGCCTGCCATGCCACCTTTGAGCTTTTCGTCTCTGTGCAGCTGACAGGAGAAGCCAAAGTCGGTCAGTTTGATGTTCATGTCGTCGTCCAGAAGGATATTCTCTGGCTTGAGATCCCTGTGGACAATGTTCATGCTGTGGAGATACTGGATGACTTCCAGGAGAGCACGCATGATCTTCCTGCAGGGAGAGAGAGCAGATGCTTCTTAGCAAAAGGAAACCATCCAAAGGAGAAGATGGGCACCCCTGTTCCCTGTTGCTTTGCTGGAAGTATGTAGATGCATGGATAGATAGATCAGGGAAGCCTGTGTGATACCCTCCAGATGTTGCTGGAATCTCCCATCATCCCTGACCATTGGTCATACTGGCTGGGCCTGATGAAGTCCAGCAACATCTGGAGGGCACCACATTGCCTAACCCAGAGAGAAAGAGAAACATAAACAACTCAATATTTTAGTGTGGCAGCACCAACAATTTGGAACTCCCTTCCTATTAACATCAGGCAGGGGCCTTCAATGTACTCTTTTTATGCACCTTCTTAAAACATTGATTAGACAACCCTACCCGTTTGTTCAGAAAGCTGGCATGAGTTTTAATCTGTTTTTAGTCCATTGTTATTTTACCTTTTCAAAAGTCTTAAATTACTGTTGTTAATTCTTCTTATTGGTAATTCTATTGTTTTATCTAGTTTTGCAAATCGCTCTGAGGTTTGTTTGTTTTTTGTACAACCAAGTGGCGTATAAATTTTATGAAACAAATTAAATAACTATTATATACACACAGGCTACAAAAAGTGAGGCTGGAGGGAAATGAAATGCACCCTAAATTTATAACAAGAAACAGATAAAGTTGCTATCGTAGTATACTTCTCTTGTCTTTTTATCAGTTGTTTTGTTTATGATTGTATAATTATAACAAGAAATAGAAATACAAGGCTGTCACCACACAGCCCCATAGGAGGATTTGTAGTGCTAGATTTGCATGAAGTCGAGGTGGGAAGCAAAAAGAGAAGGCAGGTTTTAAAATGTTGGTTTTCAACAACAGGAGAGATTTGAATAAAGTAAGGATGGAGGGACATGAGATGCTCTGAGGAGATAGGGAAGTTGGGTGGGAGTTGGCAAGCAAGGGGAGCAGGGGAGCAGCCCCACCCACAGTTGTTGGTGATGACACAGAGATCCTGGCATTCCAGGGAACAACCCTTTCTAATCAAGCCTGTCCAAAGATTAATTCGCAGGACACTTGTATTCAGAGCAAATCTGTTCTCTCTCTCGGGCTCAGACCCAGGCTTCTTATTACAGCGGTTCGTGTCTCTAGAAAACCCAACTCCCAATATTTTGCCATGCTCCGGTGCGAGCAAAAACCCAGACCTGGGGTGCAGAGGCAGGGGGATAGGTTGACAACTCTAATCAAGCCTCACAACAGCCCTGTGTGGTAGGCCAGTATTATCACCCCCATTTTGTCTCTTTAGGGCGGTTGAAACAGAGAGGGCTGAAATGCCTTACCTGGTTTCCTTCTCACTTAAAGTCACCTTCTCCGTGAGGTAATCAAATAGCTCCCCTCTCTTCATTCTAAGTTGAGGGAGGGGAAAGAAAATTACATCAAAAATAAGCTAAATAAAGGGCATTAGAAGAGTTTGGATTTGATATCCCGCCTTTCACTCCCTTTTTTAACGAGTCTCAAAGCGGCTAACATTCTCCTTTCCCTTCCTCCCCCACAACAAACACTCTGTGAGGTGAGTGAGGCTGGGAGACTTCAGAGAAGTGTGACTGGCCCAAGGTCACCCAGCAGCTGCATGTGGAGGAGCGGAGACGCGAACCCGGTTCCTCCGGTGGTCGAGACTACCGCTCTTAACCACTACACCACACTGGCTCCCCACATTAGCTGATGTGGGGAAGGTTGGAAGCTTCACAACTCCTCTTTCCCCTTTTACAGATCGAACAGCACTCCTAAAACTTCCAATGTATACTTCAACTGTATACAACTCCAAATCTCAGGGTTTTGGGGTGGTTTTTTTTAAGCCTCTGGTCCTCATGGTTCAAAAGATAAGCTTGGTCAGAAATGGGGATATGGCCTAGTAAGATCTCAGCCAGGAGACGGACCAAGAAGAATTCCACAGGTCAGGATACATATTTAAAGCACTCATGGGAATCAGAATTTCTGCCAGAAGATACATTTGGATAAATTCTAATGACTGTATCATTATGAATGAATTATGGTATATGCTTTGACAGATAATAGATATGTGAAGAGAAGTAAGAAAAAGTGTGTCTGAAAATGATGTTAGGAGAATTTGCTTACCCAGAGTGCATTAAAAATGTATCAAGAATGTTTGTGCAGGAAAAACTCCGGTTAAAGCAGCCACCACACCAGCTATTACACAAATGCGGGGCGGCTAAGAATAGACCCCCAAGGATCTGTGACAGCAGCAGAGACCTTAGCAAAGGTTATTGGGAAATCTGAGCCAGCCCCACAACAGAGAGGCGGAGAGACGAACAGCTGCTCCCTTCATGCCATGGGAACGTTTATCGTTGACCATTGCGAAAAGCAGCAGGCTTGGCTTGATGAACCTTTGCTCTGATCCAGCAGGGATCTTCTTAGATTTCAAAACAGGTGACCCACTAAGATGGTGACTCGAGCCTGTATGCAGGCGAGTAGCTGCATTTTTCACTACCTGAAAAGCTCCCCAAACCATTTTCAAACATTATATCGTTTGTAAGCCCCAGCCCGGATGCCCATGGCAAAATCTCGCTCTTTCAGCATGATGCGTTAGTTAAAAAAACCCAGTACTTACAGGTCAAACACCAGGAAGAAGAACGTGTTGGATTCAAAGCTGTCCTTCAGCTGGACTGCAAAATAAAAGATGGTATTCTTAGCAATGTGGGATCACCTTTGAAGCATTCACCACCTCCACAAAATCTGGGCTTGAAAGCTGAACTGGGCTGGGAGAGCTCTGGACAGCTCTTTCTACAAACTGTTCTATACCACTCTAACGTTGATGATGTCTTTCCTTCAAGATATCCTAGGAACTGTAGTTAAAAATCAGTGCAGATATCTCTGCAAGATCAACCGGGGAAGCTGGTTTATATCACTTCTGACCCAGTGTAAATTAAACTTTTAAAACCTGGCATCACTAGATCAGGTCCATTCGTTTTGTTGTATTAGTTAAACTAAATAGCTTTATTTGGATTTTGAATAAATGTGCAATTCATTGTTTTGAATTTCATTGTGATGGCCTGAAAAGGTTTGGGAAACTCTGGTCTAGATCACTTTACTGGCTCTGGCCCAGATATGAGACTGGGAAGGTCCTTCCTGTCCTCTGCTTTCCAAGGCCATTTAACTGGAGATCGCTGAGCAACGGTGCATTGTAATTCAGCTCCACCAGGTCTGCTCTCCCTCACCTGTCACCTGGGGCCAGCCATGCCACAAGACTGGTCATGTGACCACCTGAGGTTGATGGGAGTTTGAGTCCACCATCATCCAGAAGACCACAAAGCATAATTGTCTCCCAAGGATTGAGGCCCCTAATGTCTAAAAGACCCCCCCTTTTCCCTACAGACCCTCTCAGGTGTTAAGCTCTGCAGAGGGGACCCTAAGAGGTATGGGGAGTGACAGGCTGGGATGGGGCTTTCTATGTGGTAGCCCCTAGATTGGGAAACTCCCTCCCCACAGATGTGCATCTAAGCACCTTCACTGTAGAACAGATTATAATTGTCACACACCTTATGGTGAACGGCAGGTATGAAATAATTTAAATTAAATTAAAATGGTGCATAAATAGCACATAGGGAGAGATGTGATCATATAAGGAAAGCAATAAATAAATTCCACTGTGATGCCTGTAAAATGTTGAAATGTATGTTTGTTTAAAAATCCTTCGTGGATGGCGTGACTCAGGCAGGGTGACTCAGCAAAGTCAGTCTGGGACATTTTGGCTGCCTGAGGCGAAAGACAAGTTGTTTCATGTACAGAAGCTGACTGGACTGGCAGTTAAAACTTATTTTAACACTGGCAATGGGATGGATGTCTCCGCTACACCTGAAGCTAACAGGCTAGTGATGGCAGAGGGAGACTGGGGGCAAGGGGCAAGGACAGGTCGTATGACATACAGAAGGTTTGCTGGCTGCTTAATGGTAGGCCCCATAGCTCAAGGACGTTAGCATACCCTCCAACACTTTGAAGCCAAAATCCAGGACACCATCTTCCTGTTTTCCATCACACAAACCAAGCAGCCATTTTGGTTGCCTTGACCTCATGTGATTCACGCTGTGATGCCGTCCCCCAACCCCCAATGCACTTTTTGGGGGCACAGGAATATAGGAAGCTGCCATATATCCCTTGCAGACTATTGACCTAGGTGAGTAATGTCAACACTGACTGTCTGTGGCATTCCAGGGTTTCATAAATTGAGTCTTTTCAAGCCCTACCTGGAGATGCTGTCAAGGATTGAACCCAGGATCTTCTGCATGCAGAGCAAATGCTCTGCCACTGAACTATGTCCCTTTCCCAAAGAATAAAGCATGATTCTAGTCCTCATTGTTCTGATTTGAATAAGAAGATAGAAACAGTCTTATATTCACTCAGACTATTGGTCTACCTAGATCTGCAATATCTACAATGTGTGGGACATTCTTATCCCTACCTGGAATTGACGCCAGGGATTGAAACTGGTGCCTTCTGCATGCAAAGCAGATGCAGTAATTGAGAAATTGCTGCCATTTCACACTAATGAAAAGCTACCCCTGATCTCTCTGCCTCTAGGTGGTTCTGGCCCTGGAACCAACCGATTCCTCTGCTTGGCTGATCCTCTGTGAACATGTCTAGGAAATCTTCCAAGGCAGAGGCTGTCAACCCCCTGCTGTCAAAACTCCCTGGAATCAGCCCTGGAATTACAAATGGGTCCCAGAAACGCATTAGGCACCTCTTTACAAATGCCACGAGGCAAGGAGCAGATAGCAAGAAGGGGGAAGCCTTTTCCTGGGAGTGCCTGGTCCTCCTTAAGTTATAGCCTGTGTGTTACGGTAATGCTGATTCATCAGCACATCGAAAATATGATAGCTGGGGCCGTGTGGGGATCTCTCAGGGGCTGGATTTAAAGCAGGGGGGGGTGTCAAATGAGAACACCATCTATCACAGGGAAGAAACCCGTGTCCAACGTTGCCTATGACCAAGGGAACGAGGATTTTTTTTTGTGGCACGGAAATTTTACTCTCTTGGCACTGCAAATGTCACACAAGGAATCGAGACGCTGCAGCACAGGTGTTTATAACAAGATCCCAGACCAGATTTCCCCCCCATTGTTCCTCACACCCATCAATTCATAATTTTCCAAATGCAATTTCTATTCTCATCGAAACATTTTGCACATATGTTTGATTTTACTTAAGTTGCATTGTTTTTATTTTATTTCTTATTCTTGCATGTCAATGAGGTGTGGGTCCTTTTTAAAATTGGAAAAAGGGAAGAAGCTGACATTTCAGTGAAATGGGTGGGGTGCCAGAATTTTTGCCGAATTTATGTTTGAGGAGATGGAGCAGGATTAAT
Organism: Podarcis liolepis; assembly: GCF_965112155.1. Lineage (NCBI taxonomy): Eukaryota > Metazoa > Chordata > Lepidosauria > Squamata > Lacertidae > Podarcis > Podarcis liolepis. Next base: position 30,040,976 of record NC_139567.1, on the reverse strand, counting down.
GTGAGGGTTCTTTCTTCCATTCCTCAAATCATCTCCCCAGGGGTCTCTGCTGTGTTGCCTACCCAGCTTGTGGGCTTCCTAAAATGGGCTGGCCACTGTGAGAACAGAACGCTGGGCCAAATGGGTCCCTCTTGGCCTGATCCAGCAGCCAGGCTCTCCTTATGTTCTTACCCAGAGCATTTGAAAGACAGCAGCACATTTCTCCTGAGAATTGGCGGGACGCAGGGTTCAGAATCATAAAGACAAAGCAAATCCACAGGCATGATCTCGAGGTCTAGGTCCTTCACTTCAGTGAAAATAACAGCCAGCAGACTCCATTTTTTGCCGCCACCCCCCAATTCATAGCTGTTGTTCCGTCAGAACTTTCTGGAACCAAAGCCTGACTTACTAACGTTTGGGTGTCCAGACACCTTCTGGAGTATGTCAATTTCTTTCAGAGTGGCGTCCCTCAACTCCTTGACTTCTTCTGGAGACAGATTCCCAGCTGTGATATCTATGATTTTCACTGCATATTCTTCTCTTGTAACTTTATGAATGCAGCGCCGGACAACGCTGCTCACTCCCCTGGAAGGGCAGAGCAGACAGGAGAGGTTTTAGGCAAGAATTAAACCCTATATCTACACCCTATCTACAAATATATAGGTACTAGGGCCAGTGTGGTGTAGTTGTTAGAGTGTCAAACTAAAATCTGAGAAACCAGGGTTCAAATCCCACTCCATCCTCAACCAAAAATCTCACTGGGTGCCCATGGGTGCCATCCACTGCCCCTCCCAACCTAGCCCACCTCACAGGGTTGTTGTGGGGACTAATTCAGGAGGGGAGGGGGAGAACTATGTGTTATGCCATCTCCTTGGAGAAAATGCAATAAAAAAATCAATCCTAATATTACTACATTTGTGTCCTACTTTTCCTTCAAGTAACTCAATGACAACCATGGGAGGTAGGCTAGGCTGAGAGACAGTGACTGGCCCCCAAGGCCATCCACTTTCAGGTGGGGATTTTGAACCATTTTGTATAATGCCATACCCTCCACAGCAGCCATGTGTCCTATAACCCCTGCCCCCAGCTGCCATTTTGTGCTATGGCACACACTCCCATGGCAGCCATTTTGCATTATGCCCCGCCGCAGGCAGCCATTTTGTGACTGGCACTTTCTCAAATTGCCAACCGGTCCAAAAAAAGGTGATTGGCAGGGTCAATAGGAGTCCCCTGCACCTGTCAAAGTGGCTGGCCATGGAGTGGGGGAACTCAGAATCGGGCCCATCAGCCAGATCAAGCCCTCCACCCCATGCTATGAAAGATAATAGTGCATCAACAGCTATAGGCCAATGGTGGCTGGATGGAACCTCCAAGTCCAATAGCAGTATACTTGAGAACTACAATTGCTAGAAATGGGACTCTTGACAAGACAGTTCCAACAAGACTTGTTTTGGGTTCTTAGTACTTGTGCTATATATATATGTTATATATATGTTATATTGTCCTGGCAAAAGCTTTCCAATTTCCACAACTGGCTGATTTGACATCCATATTCTGGTTCTGAGGGACATGCAGCGTATTAACCAGCAAGATTAGTCCCATATATTTCATTTCATTTCATTACCTCCCCAGGATTTCCTTTGGCTCATATTTCTCATAAAATTCCCCAGACGTATGGCTGTCCGGCACTTCTTCAGTCTTAGTCATCTTGGCCTGATTTCCAGCAACCTTCTAGAGGTTTACTTCAAGATGACAAAAAGCTGTAAAGAAACAAACAAGCAAAAACACCCACAGGAAATTAGCCGTCTTCTCCAATATATACCAAATCTTATTGCAGGAGAGGGGATCCAGAAGGCCTGGGAGTCAATTGCGGCCCTCTACACTTTTCTAACTGGCCCTCAGGACTCTTCCCATTCCACACACCCCCTTCACAGGCCATGCCCCTCAACAGCAGTAATCTTCATCCTCCTCAGGTGTTTTTTCCCAACTGGGATGTGCCCTTGAACTCTCATCATGGCACTTGCATTACCTGGACAGTGGACAGAGAAGGGTATGTGTGAAAAATTGCCTGCTTAAAAAGTTACAATTCACATTCCTTGCTCTGCCCGCTTTTGCCACTGACCAAGCACGCCACATGGATGTGGCCCTCAAAAAGTTGCTCAGAAGGGAAAGTGGCCCTTGGACTGAAAATAGGTTTTTATTTCAACTTTATTATCAAAGAAGAAGAATTCCTTGTGCCGATCTTGTATTATTTTGTTGTCACTGCTTGTTTTTTCCATTGTGTGTATAGTCTGTTTTTGTTGCTAGATACAATTTCCAAAAAAGGTCCCCCATTCCTGACATGGGATGTTGCCCAACATTAGTCAAATCCACAGTATCCTGAAGGTGCAGTTAGTGCAAAATACTACAGCACAATTGCTGACAGGAGTGGGGTCTTGTCAGCATTTAACACCTGTGCTCTAAGATCTGCACTGGTTGCCGATTTGTTCCCGAGCCAAGATAAAGGTATTACGATTAGTATACAAAGCCCTTTGCAGCATGCAATATTGCCTTATCCTATATACAAGCCCACTAGACTGCTTCCACCTGTGGAATTGGCACTATTACGCATGCTAGGTGATTATAGTCATTATGTTTTTGCAATAAATCAATCTTCTGGTGTGGTGGCACCCACCCTTTGGAACTCCATGCCAATTGACACCAGGCAGGCGACTTCACTGCACCCTTTTTGGCACTTGCTAAAATGTTTTAGTTTAGGCAAGTCTATCCAGACATGCAGAATGTTGGTGTATGTTTTAATTGGATTGTTTATTAAAATGTTTTCAGTAGCTTCAATAGCTGATAATTTTATTGTTGTTGTTTTTTAAACTGCTTTGAGGTTTATACCAACTTATCTTGCAGTAATAGGATTGTGTCAAATTGGCCATAGCTGTCAACGTTTCCCTTTTTTAAAGGGAAATTCCCTTATTCCGAATAGGATTCCGTGCAAGAAAAGGGAAAAATTGACAGCTATTAAATTGGCTTGTAGTTCCCCTTGAAGTCTATGGGACGAATGAAGCCAGTGAAGTCTAGTGAGAGCCATAGTAGTGCAGTGGTAGTGCCGTGTTGGACTAGGACCTGGGAGAAACCGGGTTCAAATCCCCACTTAGCCATGAAGCTCCCTGGGTGACCCTTGGGGGTCAGTTGCTGCCCCTTAGCCTAACCTTCCTCACAGGGTTGTTGTAGTGATTAATTGATGTGAGGGAGGACCATGTACACCACCTTGAGCTCCTTGAAAGAAAAAGGTGGGATATAATTGCAATAACCAAAAAACATACATCTGAAATCTCATTGGTTTCAATGGGCTCAGCCTTCTATGGGGAAGGAGGGAATCTTCATTCTGCGGGCTCACGGTCTTCCTGTTCCTCACCCTTCTCATGCCCTGATCCCCCATACAATTAGGCTTGCTTAAAAACAAACAAGCCATTAGTGACAATTGAAGCTTTTAAAAAGCCTATGGTCACAACTGAACGGCGCAGAAAGGGAGGGTTAACCTTCCCCTCATTTTGTGCTGTGACACAAAATCACACTCCCACCCGCAATTGTGGCATGAGGTATCAAAATAGCCTGCCTTTGGCTCTGACAGCCAAGTCCACCTCAGGACATAATCCTTTGAGGCACGTGCAGAGTTCAAGCCTCTCGTTCCTCTCATACCCGTACAGGCAGCTCATATGCATTTGGGTTTTAAAGCAAGCAGCTTTGAGAGCTTCAGGGTCAAAAGTCTGACCTCGGTTCCAGATGTCTCAGGGACTAATTGTTATTTCCGAGCAGCGAAGAAAAAGCCACACTCTGGACAAGCTGTGCTCTGCTTTAATTCGGAGCTGAACCCAAGTGCAGATTCAGCTCTGCTTCCAGGCATACTCAGCCCCACCCCAACAAACACATACTTATGTCTTATAAAGTAATCATTACACCTGCATAAACGTAGGATGGTCTCCAACTAAGTCCTACTCAGAGTAGGCCCACTGGAATTAATGGGCCCATGTATATCATGCCCATCATTTTCAGGGGGGCTGTCCTGAGTATAAGTCCCCCCCCCTTAAATCTCTTTGCTGAACAGGAGCAATTTCTGGACAAAGTAAATTGGTACTCACCATTACCTTCCTTTCTCTGAAACTGTTCACTTAATCTGGCCTTAGGAAATGCCTTGTGAGAAAATCCAGCAGGCAACTCCAGAAACAAATTGCCTCAATTATGTTGAGGCTACAACAAACCAGCCTTCTGCATTCTCTGTTAATTTGCTGTGGGTGCCGTTCTGCCGCTGCGGGAACACCAATGACCAAAATAAGAACGGTCATGCAACCTGGGAGCTGGTCCAGCCCTCTGGTTTGAGCATGCTGAACTGCTGGAGTGTTTATTTAGGAGTGACCCTGCTTTGAGGTGAAGGAGCAGCTCAGCAGAGGCAACAACGCTGTCTCTGAGTTGCTGGAGTGACACTGAACAGGGTGGTCAAATCCTCACCTCTCAAAGTATACTGTAGAGTTGGAAAAGGCTCAGGAAAGGGCAACTTGAATGATCATGGGGATGACGTGGGTCCCCTTGAAGTTTTTGCAGCACTGGGACTTTTTTAGTTTAGAGGAGACATGATAGAGGTGTGTAAAGTTACACATGGCATTGAGAAAGTGGGTCGAGAAAAGTTTTTCTTCGTCTCTCCTAAGACTAGAACTCAAGGGCATTTAATTAAGCTAAATACAGTGGTGCCCTGCAAGACGAATGCCTCGCAAGACGGAAAACTCGCTAGACGAAAGAGTTTTCCGTTTTGGAGGTGCTTCGCAAAATGAATTTCCTTTGGGCTTGCTTCGCAAGACGACAATGTCTTGCGAGTTCCTGCTGGTTTTTTTTCTCCCCCCCTTTTTCTAAGCCGCTAAGCCGCTTATCAGCTGATCCGATCAGCAGATAAGCCGCTAAAAGCCACTAAAAGCCGCTAATAGCGCTAATCCGTCAATGGGCTTGCTTTGCAAGACGAAAAAACTGCTAGACGAAGAGAATCACAGAACGGATTCTTTTCGTCTTGCGAGGCACCACTGTATTTCATAAATGAAAGTTAATGCAGAGCATAGCTAAACTATGGTACTTGCTCCCACAGGAGGCAGTGATGGCCCCAAACTTTAAGAGGGGATTAGACAAATCCATGGAGGATACAGCTCTCAGTGGCTACTTAGCCACGTTAGCTATGCTGTGCCTCCATTCAGAATACCAAATTGCTGGAAACCACAGCAGAGTTTGTGTGCTTGGATCCTGCTAGTGGGTTTTCTGCAGGCACCTGGTTGGCCACTGTGAGAACAAGATGCTGGACTGGATGGGCCATTGGGAAGGCTTTTCTCACGTTCCTAGAGGGTCACCCCAAGGAGGGAATCTGGCACACAAAGATAAGTTGGGCGACGCACACCGAGATGGCCAGTGATCAAATCTGGGACCCATAGGGACTCACATTCAGAATGACTTCTGAAGAAAACAAAACTGGACCCAAACCACATTCAAACCAATACACACATCTTATTGACTCGTCTAGTTTTTCTTTTTGCATATTTCAATCTTGTCTTTCTTCTGCCAGGTGGCATCCAGGTCATCATCCAGGCACATGACAAGCTACATGTAGCAGTAAAAACCCCACAAGGTGGTGCAGAGCTACATTTTGTTATTTCATGGTCCTCCACACTTCTGGGCGAGAAATGCAGAAATGTCTCCCTTCAGTCTTTACTAGCAATTATTAGGAGTGCCTAGCTTATGTAGCTTCCAAAGGGGGCAGTGGAATTACCTGGGGGTGCTAAGAGGCAAGTGTGGGGCAGGGTGTGTGTGGTGGCAATAGAGGTGTAAGCGACTATCAGACTTCAAAAAGTTAGCATCACTGGATCCAGTTCATCCATGTTATTGACTTAGAACTTAATAAAGGTGCAGTCACTGCTGTTTTGAATTTTATCATTATCTGCTTTGGCGGGTTATGCAAACAGCTATTCTAAATCATGCTTTTTATAGGGTAGGGGACACTGCACAAGGGGGCAGTGGCTTGAAAGTTTGGGAACCACAAGTCTTTCAGTTGCAGCATATTCTACACGGTGTAGCCACTGGTGTCAAGGCAGCCTTGCAGGAACAATATGGCTGTATCTATTTCTGTAGTGCTCACTCCCTGAAACAATGACCGGAAATAGCCATGTGGAATTTGCCTATTAAGGAGGCTCATGCATATCAAGCATGTAGAGAGGGGTTGTGCCCGGGCAGCTGGTATCATGTTGTAAGGTAGTTCATGGCTTGTCCTGGGCACTGCTGGGCAGACACCCTTTTAAAACACCCTTTTTAAACTGCACTGTGCTCAGCCAACCATGTATTACCATTGCAGCCTGCAAACAGCCATTCATGGCAGTAACATAACCCTGGCTGCAGCCCAGAGCAGAACAGGCCCTACCTCGGCTCACAGGCAGAGATTTATTTCATTTTCATAGCCTGCTGTTCTTTTTGAAGGATGCCCACTTTAATTTGCACTTGCTCCCATCTTCAAATAAGGCATCTGCACATGTAGAGGGCAAGTGTGCAGAAAGGGGAGATATATTTGGCTTCTCCACCCCAATGTTTACCTCCTCTCTCACCTCTATACAGATTCTGGAGTAGAACTCCTCCTTCAAGCATGAAGGCTTTCTGCATAACTGAGACCTGGGAGATCAGGGCTCTATATAAACCAGGCAGGAAGCTCCCCCTCGTGGAGAAGACACCCCATAGCAGTTCTTACACTGAGACACATTCTCCACCACTTGGCACAGTGCTGGCACCAAGACACTCAGCTGCAGTGGATTGGCATGGCTTTCTTTCATCAATTTGTTTGAGCTGCAGAATTTGGATTCCCACGCAGCAATACTCTGCTTTCTGTATTGCAGAGGGCTGGGCTGGATGATCCCATCCAACTCTACAATGCTATGCTTATATTCTACCGTGACACTGAACAGCACTGGGGAAAGCATGCTATTCATCATACAGAGGGAAAATGGAGACTGCCAGAGATCCTACCACCTTCTGTTTCCCAGCTCAGCCATACTCATCAGAGATCCATGATGTGAGCTACAGAACAGGCACTTCAAAACATGTTTTCTAGAGAGAAATTGACTTTTATTCAGAGGCGCATACTGGTAAATACAAGCAGGGGACGATCACAATCCTAGCATTCTGTGTGTCTTATCTCTCCCCACGCAACAGATGCCCCACACTCTCTTGCCAGAAGACCCTTCTGGCTGTAAAAAGCACTCCAGGGAGACGGACAAGTGGCCACACATGAAGAAATGCCAGGCAGCTTTTAAGATGTTAAAAGAAGAAAGAGTTTCACTAGCGACATGTCATTCAACGAGGGGGATGAGATTCATCTCGAAGAGCTCGTTAGGCTAAACCTGTGTATTTGAAAGAGAAAAAGAGGAAAGGAAACTGATTACTATCAAGACACACATAAAAGCCATATATTCAGAAGAGGTCTTGCTGTGTCCAGCAGACCCCTGGCTTCTTAATGTGTCCTCCAAAGACTGCTTCTGCCCCCTCCCCAGCCACCCCAAGCCCCTAATAACATTTCTGATTTTTCCACAAGAACCTAAACACAATCCACCTTGCTGAAATGGAGCTTCAGAGCAGTATTATTCTATTTTCCGGCATGGTGGTGGTGGTGAAGTAGGTAGGAGAGTTCATGGATTTCAGTCCAGAACCTGCATATCAGAAAAGGGGCCCAGGATGGAACCCATCTAACGCAAATATACTGGTGTGGCCTTATTTGTAGATCAGCCTTTGCTAACCCAGCACCTTCCAGATGCGCTGCTAACAGAAGCTAGGTTCTAAAACATCAGAAGGGCACACATTTCAGATTATAGGAAGTGTCTGTTCCCCACACCTCAGAGTCTGGTGCTCTGAAAGCAAACAAACTGGAAAACCTGCTCCTTCAACTGATCTGGCATCAACCATTAATGAGAAACTGCCACAGAGGGAGAGGTGGGAGGCAGGTCTCATTCCATCAGCCCTGCTGGAAAAACTGGTTCCACTGAACTCTTCCTGTCCCTGAACCGCTTTGACAACAGCTAGTTCATGATAAGCACCGCCTTTTAACTTCAAAAATCAGTGGCTGAGCTGGGCTCCCCCTCCTTCTTTCCTCCTCATCCATTTTTCCTTTTGTGCTGTGATTTTTAGACCATTAAGCAAGTGTGCAGGAACTGTCTTGTTTGCCTTTGTGGCTGATACAGGGTATAAATAAAGTTGAGCCTATGCACCAATATTTCACCTGGGTACAATGCACCCAATAAAGAGGACCTAATCCAAGACTGTGGAGCAACAACCCTCCCCCATAATCTGTGTGAGGCTCCCTCAAACCCTCCCCAGCAGAATCTTAGGGCAGGAGGGGAGGTGGCACTGAATACAACCCCGTGTCAAAACAGCTTCAGTGTGATTGGGAGAACGAAGCCTGTCTGGGATCCCACTTTGGTTCAAAGAAATCACAGCGCCTATTCAGAGGCCATATATTCTGCCAGGAATTGCAGTATATACTTTTACTGCAAAGTATATTAGCAGCTATCTAAAACATGTACAAAGGACAAGGACTAAAATAGCACACAATTATGCAAGTCAGTTTTGTATTACTCTCTCATTTGCTCTATACTGACTGGTACAGCTCCTTGTTCTCTCTCTCTCAACCTGGCAGGGTCTGGAAGAACCAGAAGCACCTCCTCAAAAGTGTTACACTGGCTCGAGACCCCTCAGCCCTGATCAATTGCAGCATCCAACATTTGCTGAGACCTCCGGGGAGGCCAAAGGAGCTACGCACCATTTGCAAACCGGCATTGCTTCAGCACCTCGCTAAACCCCTCGCACAGCTTCAAGTCGGCCTGGTTCTGGGCACACTCCAGGAACTGCTTCATCTCGTACTGGCAAGGCGTGAACTGCGACTGCTGCATCGCAGGCTGGGCTGTCTGAGGCTCCTGAGGAGGAACAGTAGCACAATTAAGATGGGAAATTGTTTTTTAAAAGATTACATTTGCTAAGAACCCCACCCGCCTTCAACAATGTTTTCAGGGTGCCAGAGTATGGTGGCTCCCCAGCAGAAAGGGGAGGCATCAAGAGACACAGCAGCATCCTCATTCCAAATTGCTGGAGGACAAAATTTCCAAATCTCAGGGGTGCCAACAATTTCCCTTCCTAGTCAGTTGGCTAAATCCTCCAGTTACTAAGGATCGCCAACACTTTTTATACCTTATGCATTCAGAATTAGCTTTCAATGTTTGTTGATTACTTTTTCACCTTAAGTCCAACAATCTCAAGCTGTCGTACATGGTTCTCTCTCTCTCCCCGCCCCCCATTTTACCCTTACAAACAACCCTGTGAAGTAGGCCTGGCCCAAGATCATCGAGGTTCCATAGCCAAGTGGGGATTTGAACTGTGGTCTCACAGGTGACAGCCCAACCCTCTGATCCAGGGGTGCACAACCTGCGGCCCTTCAGATGTTTCTGGATAGCATAGCCAATGATCAGGGGTGGTGGGAGTTGTAGTCCAGAAACACCACACTGGCACTTAGATGCTGCTAATACAACTGAGGTCCAAGGGAGGGGGGAGTGCTATAAAATGATGCCTTCTCATGATGCCCAACTGGCTTGTTAGTTGGATTTCTGCATTCAGTTCTGTCAGGTGTCAAGGTTATTTTATGTATTATTTCAAATCTATAACCAATCCTTTCTCCCCAAAGGAAATCCAGGGTGTCTTACAGTAATAACATGACCCACAAAAAATTAGAATAGCACTATAAAATACTGCTGAAAGCAGTTAAAAGCAGTAGTGTGAAAAGGTTCATAAAAACTATTGTCCAAAATCTTGGATAAATAAGAAAGCCTTTACGTTTTTCTTCCTGAATGCAGGGCACTGCCTGATCTTCACTGGGAGGCAGTTCCGTAGTTGGGATGCCACCACCAAGAATGAAGTTTTGGATTCTTTGTGCAATTCCTACTTGTAGGAGACCATAAGCAGTGTCTTCTTCCCAGGTAACAATGTTCTTACTGGTGAAGGCACCCTTTCAAGTACTTGGGTCCCAAGAGGCTTAAGGCTTTGTACACTCATACTAACATCATCAAATGGGTGTGATTCATCAATACACAACTGCACATTATCTAGTCTCTTGACTTTCAGAACTGATGCAAATCCATAACTATACCAGATACAAATATATGCTTTACTCCTGGATTGGCAGGTGCTCAAATGGAACACACGTTGCATGTATTCTTTTGTTCTTGAAAAGCTTTTGTTAAGTTGCATCCTGCCAGCAAGGCTCACTCATAAGCCATGTCTGAGCCCACTTCTTTGACTTGAGGGGAGGAGGCGCAGCTCTGCCCTCATCACCTATCAGCCCAGAAAACTTGACATGGGTTTCATCAGCCAGGAGGAGAATTCTGTGTGGCTCAAGGTGCACCTAAAAAGCTCAGATAAACAAAAACATATCATTTTCTCTCTCACCTGGTAAGTGATGTCGGGCCTTGCCGCTTCAGAGCTTCCACCTCCAAACCCTCCGGTCATGGCGTGCCCCAGGGTGTGCCCCACAGCAGAGCCCACGGCCACGCCAGCAGCAGTGGTGGCCATCTGGGCCATTAGGCCAGGCTGCCTGGGGGCAGGAGAAGCCACTGCAGAGGCAGGGGCAGGGGCTGGAACAGGGGCATGAGAAGCTGGTGGTGGAGCAGACCTCATAGGAGGCGCACGGCTGCAAAGGCAGGAGAAGAAACACATTGAAAAGCATTCCTGGATGCAAACATTTGTTACAGCGGCCCAGTGTGGGATATTTTTTATTTATTCTGCCTGTGTTTATTTATTTGACTTCTTACCAGTCCTTCAGCATAAGGTTCCCTGATGCATTTCGAAAATACAATCATACAAGTAAAAATAAACAAGTATAGCAATTACAAACCAAAGTCCAGACTTTCCTCCAACCTGGTCCCCCCTCCAGAGGGGGTGGGGGATGCTGATTCTAGGGATTTGCTGCCTCAGTTTAACTTTAACACATCTCCCTACAGCATGGTCTGAAGCCACCTGATGCAGCCATTTTGCTGAAATCAGAGCTGTTATGTGAAAAATGCTCAGGAACAATGACTTGGAAAGCAGTACATATGTACCTTTCTCCTGAACGCTGATCCTTTGAATGCTTTGAGGGTAAGAAAAATACCCTCCTATACTCTCCTTGAAGAATGTTGAGCCCCAACAATTGGGGCTATGCTTCCTCACCACCTATGTTCATGTGAACACCACCTACATCAGCCTTGAACCTTTCCCCTCCTCCCCCATATGTTGCTGAACTACAACTCCCATCAGCCCCAGCAAGCATGGACAATGACTGGCGATAACAGAAGTTGTAGCTCAGCAACATCTGGGGGAGGAGGAGAAAGGTTCAAGGCTGATGTAGGTGGTGTTCACACACACCTGATACATAAGCTTTCTTGGGCAACTAGCTTTCCAGCCCACACACTTGTACCTGCAAGCAGGCTAGTTCCTGGTCGATAGTGCTCCTGTTCAGAGAAGAGTTGCTAAAATGCCCCTGATGCAAGAATCCAAAGTTTCTAAATCTTTGCATGCACAACCTTCTTGCCCACCTTTATCCCCAAAGACTATAGCCCTCACTTTCCACCAAAGAATGCAGCATTAAACATATTACGTACTAAGAGCTAAATTGGAAGCTGGGCGTCAACACAAAACATTACAAAACTGAATTGGTCCTTAAACTGGCTAAACATTCACAGAGGAAGACACAGCCTCTTATGAAACCTGCCTTGTACACAGAGGGAGTGAAACATGATACTGCTGATCTTTGGTCAGAGCTGGTAGAGAGCCAGTCTGGAGCAGAAGTGGGGGACCTGCGCCCCTTCAGATGCTGCTGGACTACATCTCCCTGTATCCCTGACCACATTGGCTAGGACTGATGTGAGTTGGGAATCCAGCACCCATCTCTACCTGTCCCAAATTTGAAGGTGGGATGGGATCCTGGTTTTTGCAACATTTGGATTTTGCAACTGAAACGTAGTCTCTTTGGTGGCTGACTGCCTGCCAGTCTAGTGACCTGTCTGATGGAACAATGTGCTTTTTTATACTTCTGTGGTAAGCGATGTATACATTTAATAAACCTATCCTAGTAAAGCTGGGATAATGGACTGGGGTAGTACGGCATAAGACTCTTAATCTCAGGGTCATGGGTTTGAAATTCATGTTGTGGTTGGACTAGATGACCCTCGTGGTGCCTTCCACCTTTACAATTCTGTCTAAGCTGCTTGGAAGGAAGCAGCAACCACATTCTAGCCTCTCTTGGTGGTAAGTAAAGGCCAACTTGTAAACTTAGATTTACAGACTTGATGTACATAATAATAAGAAAGGCAAAACCAACTGTCACTGCTTTTGCAGTTCCAAAGTCTGGTCACAGCCACCCTATGCATTTTAAGCACTCTGGTACTCTTAGTAGCACCCTGAACAAGCTACAGTTCTCAGAATTCTCAACGACTGCTAAAAGCGGTCTAAAAGTGCTTTACATGTCTGTTGTGGAAGTCCCGCATTTGCAGTGCTTTACCAATGCAACGTGGATCCCTCTCTTAGTCAGAACTTTTGTTCAATAAAACGCCAAGGTTTTTACTTGCTCAACTGCCTGCTCCTTGACCCAACAATTTCACTCCACGAACTTCAACTGTTACTCCTTCCCCAAACTTAACCTGCCCCCTTACCCACCTCTTCCATTTCTGCTTGTGATCTGCCCCTCCTCAGCTCTCACTTTCTCTGGCCACACCTCAGAGACCTCTGCCTTACCCCTAGGCAAGAACCAGGCCCAGTGAGGTCAGCCCTTGCCTAAGGTAAGCCAATTAGTACTTTTCCAGCTTTAGCATCAACTTGCTGTCTGAATAGAAACTCTTAATCCCAGAAGCACCAAAGCAGTGCTGGCTTTTACAGCACATGGTCTTCTAGAATATTCCTCCTGTGGAATATTCTAGAAGGTCACGGTCCAGTCCATCCAAATCATTTGGCATCCTTCAGTTGTGGTGGGAGCACTGTACGCTGTGAGGTTTCTGAAGTTAAGCATTTGATAAACAGGACTCTCATTTAGACCCTTAAGTCACATTCAGCCTATTTACCAAGAAGGATGCAAACGTAACACCAGAAATAAGCTCTGATTTACAGATCCATAATACAACTTCCATTCCACAAGTGAAATGCAAGGCACGTATTATACTTGGCAACCCACCGATCTGTCTCCATCTTCCATCACCTCCACGTGTATTGCTGTAATCCTCACCCGAACTTGCCACATCCGCATGGAGACTTTGGATTCCCCCATCCCATCCCTTTCCACCAGCATCTGCTCCTAACATGAGATTACAACTCTCCCTCTCTCTTTATTAATAAAGGGTAGAGACTCCCCCCTTACTACTACACGTGGCAGGGAGATAATAACCCCCCTTAATACAGCTGCCCCCTGCAATCTCCAACATCGCCTTTGTTTTGATCCCCCCTTCCTTCATCACCCCAAGTTTTATGGCATTTCCCTAATATCTCCCCCCCCCTCATCTCCACTGAGTTGGCAGCGCTGGGGGCGAAATTAGGAGGCCATAGAGGCGTCACGTGGCTCCCTCCCAGCCCTTCTGCCATGAATATCTCCAACCACACCTCCCCCTCCCGACCCTTCCCAGATCACCCTCACAAATCGCCTCGTTCTGCCCCCTTACCTGGCAGGGGGCGCCATCCGGGACGTTCGGCTCCTGCTTCCCCTCGGCATGGTGGCGACAATAATAAAAGCGGCTCTCGAGTTGCTGTTGCTGCAGCTGCTCTCTCTCAAGGGCTCCGCAGTCCGGCCTTTTTCTACTTCCGTTTCCGGCTCTTTCTCTAGTTCTCTTTCAAGGTCACCGCTAGAGGGCGCCTGTCTCCCGCACTACGCATGCGCAAATCATTAATACTGACGACAGGGTGCCGATGGCCGAGAACGAGGCTGTTGCAGCTGCCCCCGCCCCCTTATCTAAATAGGGCGGAGCCAGACCGTTAGTTGGAGAGGGAAGCGCAAGGTGGTTGTGCTTAATAGGTGTGGCCGCGGCTAAACCAATGAACGAGCGGGGGGGGCGGAGCCAAAAATAGGCGAGCTGTATAAATAGGCGAACCTTAGCGTAAGGGTACGCTAATTCTAAGGCTTTGTAATGGGTGCTGGGTGGGCTTTGCTGCTCTAGAGCTAGTAATAGGCGCCGGGGAAGCGTGGTCGCCATTTGGGGGCTGGGTGGGTCAGGGCGGCTTGTATATTTTCTTTATAGTGAGCTCAAAATAGGCAGCTTGGCAAGCGGAATTAGAAGTGCTTGTCTCTCCCTGACTCTCTGAAAGAAAAAGCTTACCTATATTTAGTTTTTTTCTGTCTGGCGGCTATCGACAGAGGGGAGAGGAGGGGAGGTAGCACTGTTTTTTGTCTTTCCTCCCCCTGGTGATTATTTTTCCTCGGGAAACCTTTTTGTTTTATCTTTAGTCTAGTTAAAAAATACCAGGGAGTCCAAACCAGAAACGAAAACTTGGGTTATGAACAGCCAGATTGTAAACTGAGAAGATGAAAAAAGTAACTGCAAAAATGCGGCAGGATTTATAAAATGGGTGAAACAAGATTATAATGGGACTTAATACTGTGGATAAATAGGGAGATAAAGGTGCCTAGTACTAAAAAAAAAGTTGAGTGCTTTGTTAACTTGATAAACAGAAGTGAGGATTTAAGATAAGTAGAATGTGAATGTAGCAATAGGACAAGTTTGGTGAAAATGAGGGAATGGAATAATTGGTCCAAGAGAAATATGAGCTAATATATCAGCATGAATTATTTTAAAGTGCTTAGAAAGCTGCTTCATGTTTCATAAGTCTAGTCATAGTTTTTTGAAGAGCCGCAACCTAAAGCTAATAAAATGGCATGGAAGCGCATTTTAAAGCAGGAAAAATATATGGGGAAAACCTGGGCAATAAACAGGAAGGAAATTGATTCAAAAGACTCACCTTTTTCTCTTATAAAATATAAAAAGCCAAAAAGCAATGTTTAATATTTGGGTAACTTAAGTTTTAGATTTGACTGAGCTTTTTTTGTTGTTGGCCACATTGGGCTTCACCAGGAAAGAGAAGCAAGATACCGTCAATATTAACATGGGGATGTAATGAAATGTGTTATCTACCACTCAGTTGAAGAACTTAATAGTTGCTCCAGCTACCATTTTAGCACTTAATTTCAGATAGTACAATTAGTTACATTAGGGTGGTTCCAAATCCAGTTTTTCAAAGTAAGACATGTTCTAGTTCGCATATAAAGAGAAATTACTATCTGCTCCCCAAAAAATCCCAGTTGTGTAAAATCTAGAGTTTGTACCCAAGTTCTCAAGAGCAGACCAGCTGAAATTATTTATGCCCGTTAATATGACTGGGTTTCATTTATGTGAATTTTAAAGTTTCTTGTACCTAGCAGTTCATAAACATCATGGATATCAATTCCAATAAAAGGAATGCGGTGGGGAAAATGGTTTATATCATAATAGAGAATTGATTGGGAAAGGGAAGGATTTTCAGTCAGGAAGAGGGGGAAATGAACTTCATTGGGTATGTGAACAAAAATCCAGCTCAAACTGTTACGGGCTGTTAAGTAGTAGGGCAAATGCTTTGCATGCAGAGGGTTCAAGGCCCAATCCCTGACACGCCTTAGTAGGGGTGGGAGAAAACACGCCTAAAATCCTGGAAGGCTACTGCCAGAGTAGAAAGTAGGTGGTTGTCAAGGATTAGGGACACACAAGCCCTCTCCAGACCAGGAAATACGAAAATTAACTTGCAGTAGAAGGCAAACACAGTACAAGAGAACGGAGCAACTTTGAATTGACATCCCAGAGCAGTATATTTGAATAAACCAAGCCTTTTCAATCAAACTTCTAATTAAGAATGTGAAACAAAGGCATTCCAATTAACTGTTAACACACATAGAAGCAGGGTCGCAAGGGAGAGCAGAAGTTTTTGAAACTTGAGGAAATAATGATAAAAAATAATTGGGATGAAGTTTTTAAAAAGCACTCCCCCCTCCCAACAGGCATCCCTTTTGTGAAATGGTGGAAGTACCCAGGAGTCAGAAAAAATTAGGTATGCTGCTAAAATGCTGTGTGAGTGAGGTCCCCAATAAGGTTTGGGAATTGAAAACTACTGAATATGCAGAGTTCTTAGGTCTAACAAGTAAAACAAGAACAAGATGATGAAGTATATAAGGAATGGGAAAAGTCAAGTATTTGGAAAATAATTTTAAACAAGTGTAAACGCTAACAGGATTAAAATAAATTCAACAGTATAATATACTAAATGGATGTGCAAGAATGCAGGAGTGGTGGGAAACTCAAAAGGAACTGGGGAAGGGAAGATGTTGAGTGTTCTATTATAAAGAAATATCACAACTGGATTAAAAAATTCAGGAGTATAACAACCAAGCATGTTGAACTAATAGGGTTGTGTTGTCTAGACCCTATCACAAAGAATCTAACCAACAGCACCTGGGCTTTACTAATTAGGTCAGGACAAGGCCAATTGGACCTGGACAGTAACTTCTTATTAGTGGTGTCTCTTTATTTACAAGAGACCTTTAAAATGTGCTATAGGTTCTAATATAAGTTTGAATACAGTGTTTGGGAAACGGATAGTGGTTGGCAATAGTACGTAAAAGCTTGGCAAGCATTGTGGTGAAAGCCTCCAATTAAGGTGATAGTTTTGTGAGCACTATTCACCAAAGAAAGCAAAACATAAAAATTCCTTCCAGTAGCACCTTAAAGACCAACTAAGTTAGTTCTTGGTATGAGCTTTCGTGTGCAAGCACACTTCTTCAGATTTCTTTCAAAGACACTTCAGATTTCTTTCAAAGAAAGCAAGTCAATGATGTCAAGGCCTTTGGCAACTTGGACTGGGGTTACTTGAGGTTCTCAAATTATAGCTACTCAAGTAGAAACAGTCGGGTCTGTAGTATTTAAAATATGGTAGTTTAACCACAAAACGTTCCTTTTGTTACCAATCTTCACGTTCTTAGCAAATATAGTTGTAAATCTCAAAATTTAAAGGCACATGAAAGTAGGGGTCAGTTTCAATTTAGTAATTTTCTATTGATAACAGCTCTTGCTGGGTGAAGCGTTGGGTTCTTTAATGGCTGTGACTAAAGAATATTGTGAAGTAGCCAGCCACCCCAGTATGATTCAACCCTTAAAGGGCTCTGGCTGCTCTGAAGCTACTTTAATCTCCAGTTCCATGATGTTTGCAGTTGCCTTAGGGTCCCAGTAAGCAGACTTGGTGGGGCTAAGATGGGCAACATGAGTAACAGGGCCGGCTGTTGAGTGTATGAAGACGCCAGCCCCTAGAAGTGTAAAGGGCCTGCCAGAGGAGGCTCCATATAACACTACAGGACAGGCAGATGATTTGAGGGCGTGACGGGTTACATGAACAAGGAACCATGAAGGGAGTTGGGTCTGAAATGCTTTGAAGGGCAAGCCAAGCTGGAGCAGGAGCGTTAATAATTTGTGACTGATGAGGAGGTTGTCCATTCTTCATGAGCTTCCCAGATGGGGCTTGGGGATCTCGTGTCTGGGAGAGGTTCTGGTCCTGGGTGGCCACTCTGCCTGTTGGGAGATCAGCGTGTTTTGCAGCTTTAGGGCCTCTGTATGGATTGGGTCCTCCACCAACAGTAGCTCTCTTTGCCAGTGAGATTTTGAGGGATCTTTGAGCTCCAAGTGGATGCAGGCTTTTCACAGTAGACTGGGTTGGTGTGGCATCTGCAACACTTCAGCCCTGGTAGTCATTATTGGAAATTGAGGAGGAAAATTGGCAAGAGGGCCTTGGATATCTTCCATTATCTTCCGCAAGGGCAGCCTCTGCTGTGTAGCGTCACTATCCTAGTCTGTGGAAAAGAGGAAACAGCTTTCACCTCTGTCCCTAGCCTGCAGGAGATAATCAGTGCAGCAAGTCACTTCAGCAAGGTTGGGGGGGGGGTGTCATTGTGTCTGATGATAACCACAGCAAAGAGGGAGAGAAAAGGATGCAAGAGGTGGGGGGGGGGGTATCACGACTAGCAGGGCAGGTTGTTGGGAGTGAAAGACCTGCCTGCTGCCCCTGGAAGTGTCACTCTTACTTTTCTGCACTGAACCAGGGCCAGGCAACCCCTTCGCCCCCTTCTGAGTCTGACCTACCCCCTCCCCCTCGGCCCATGCAAAAACCTGCACAGCAGACCTGACTTGCCCACTGTCCCCACTTGCTCTCTGCTCCACTCACTGCCCCCACTTAAGTCAGAGCAGCCCTCGCTTCCTGTCAAAGAACTCAGTTCAGGGGAGAAACCATAGTGGTGCTTAGAATGCGGAAAGTTGCTTGAGGCTACGAGTGAGGGGAGCCATAGTCTTTTGGTTCTCTTCGTCATCACTTTCGTCGCTGTCACTACTGTGTGCATCCTCTTCTTGACTTTCTACGCTTTCATCATTCACCACATCAAGGTAATCGGGTCACATGGGGCCTTCAAACCACTGAAATGGTGGAAGTACCCAGGAGTCAAAAAAATTATGTATGCTGCTAAAATGGTGTGTGAGTGAGGTTCCTAATAAGGTTTGGCAATTAAAAGCGATTGAATATGCAGAGTTCTTAGGTCTAACAAGTAAAACAAGAACAAGATGATGAAGTATATAAGGAGTGGGAAAAGTTTGTCAAGTATTTGGAAAATAATTTTAAGCAAGTGTAAACGCTAACAGGATTAAAGTAAATTCAACAGTATAATAGACTAAATGGATATTTAAGAATATGCAGGAGTGGTGGGAAATTCAAAAGGAACTGCGTAAGAAGGGAAGTCGTTGAATGTTTTATTACAAAGAAATGAACAGTGGAAATGTATATTTATGATTTTGGAAGATCCATGATGCTGGCGGTTGCGGTAGGGTCTCAGCAGACTTGGGGGGCTAAGATGGGGGGCAACATGAGTAGCAGGGCTGGCTGTTGTGTGTGTGAAGACACCAGCCCCTAGAAGCGTAAAGGGCCTGCCAGAGGAGGCTCCATAACACTACAGGACAGGCAGATGGTTTTGAGGGTGTGATGGGTTACATGAACAAGGAACCATGAAGGGCGTTGGGTCTGAAATTATTGAAGCCAAGCTGGAGCCAGGAGCGTTAACAATTTGACTGACAAGGTGGTCCATTCTTCACGAGCTTCCCAGATGGGGCTCGGGGATCTCTTGTCTGGGAGAGGTCTGGAGGTGATGGGCGAGGGGAGCCATGGAGAACGTAAGGCGTTAGGTCCCGGGTGGCCACTTTGCCTGTTGGGAGATCATGGTATTTTGCAGTTTTAGGGCCTCTGGATCAGGTCCTCTTCCACCAACAGTAGCTCTCTTTGCAAGTGAGTTTTTAAGAGGTCTTTGAGCGCCAAGTGGATGCAGGCTTTTCACAGCAGACTGGGTTGGGGTGACATCTGCAACACTTCAGCCCTGGTAGTCATTGGAAATTGAGGAAGAAAATTGACAAGAGGGCCTTGGATATCTGCCACGATCTTGCGCAACAGCAGCCTCTTCTCTGGGGCCTCATCAAGGTCTGAGGAAGATAGGAAACAGCTTTCACCTCTGTCCCTAGTCTGCAGGAGATAATCAGTGCAGCAAGTCACTTCAGCAAGGTTGGGGTGTGTGTCATTGTGTCTGATGATAACCACAGCAAAGAGGGAGAGAAAAGGGATGCAAGAGGTGTGTGGGCGGGGGGGGGGCATCACGACTACTGTTTTGAGTGATTTTGAGAGGTATTTGAGTAGACGATGGGTTGGTGTGGCATCTGCAACACTTTAGCCCTGGTAGTCATTATTGGAAATTCAGGAAGAAAATTGGCAAGAGTCCTTGGATATCTTCTACTATCTGCCGCAAGGGCAGCCTCTTTGTAGTGTCACCATCCTGGTCTGAAGAGAGGAAACAGCTTTCACCTCTTTCTGTAGCCCACAGATGATCAGTGTGGCCCAAATAGCAATTGCCATCAGGAAACTGACACCCTGGCCAGTCTGCCACTACTGGACCAGATGCCTTTTGGAAGCACCCACAAATAATGGGTATTGAAGAGCACTGAAGCAGATCCAGGGCAGGGAAGACTTTCCTCCATCATGGGTCTGTGTGAGTTCCATCTGCTTGGCCCCAATTCTTTGCCCTAGAGAATCTCAATGGGTCCTGTGGCCTAGTAGGCAGAGACTAAAAGACAACACCAAGAAAGAAGGCAGGAAATGTGGTAATTACACTTTATAGAGTTGTGTGCTATTTGCCCTAAGTTGTGTGACTCTAGTTATTTTCCCTCTAGAAAAAACCCACGCAACACTCAAGTTTTAAAAACAACATAGGAATTTTACTTGCTCTTGTCCAATTTGAATGTACAAGGGAGGTAGGCAATACTTAAGTTACTGAAGAATATTTTCATGAATTTATGTCGGAGACAAATATTTTCAGACTGGCTTTGAGGCATGCCTAACTGAAAACTGCCTACTGTGGTGGCAGTGTGAACTCTCTACTACATTAATTCTTTGCATAGCATTTTGGATGCACTACTCTGACAAATTGCCTTGATTTCTAGGACTGGGGTGGCAAATTCTGGTGTCTCTAGCAGCTGAGGTTGGATTAGAGTGACCTCTGATCCAATATCCCTTAATTCAACTATCACCTCATTCAATGCCACAAGTCTGCATATAGTTCCACTTCGGCTGGTCTCTCAGGCTGACTATTGAGTTTGCTCAGGTTCTGTGGACTGACTTGTGACAGGTTCCACTTCTTAAAATAAATTTATCGCTTTTGGCTGAATCTGTATTTTTGGGGAAGGCTTTGTGTTATCCCTTCCTCCTGACAGTGGAAAGCAGACTTCGACTGTTGATATCACAATGACCCGATTGTCAGGGTTATCTGGATCGACCGCCCCCCCCCCCCACATTTTGAAGGCAGATACAAGCCGCATGTAAAAAGCCAACGGGTGTTCATCTGTATCTTGGGCACTGGTCTGGATCTTGGTCCAACCTTGATTCCCCTCCGCCGCCAATATAATTGCTTCCAAGATGGTCCTCCTGAGACTCCAAATCCCAGCCTCAGCAAGGTGGGGGGGGGGTCACTGTCTGAGGATAACCACAGCAAAGAGGGAGAGAAAACTACTGTTTTGAGTGTGATTTTGAGAGGTCTTTGAGTAGACGATGGGTTGGTGTGGCATCTGCAACACTTCAGCCCTGGTAGTCATTATTGGAAATTGAGGAAAATTGGCAAGAGTCCTTGGATATCTTCTACTATCTGCCGCAAGTGACTTGACTTTTTAATTTTTATTATTTTCAACTAATTCACATTACATGTTAATTGCCATTCACCTTCATTATTGTACATAAGATGATTATATTCTGCAAATTCCCTACATCGAACCCTGCAACCAACCTCCCCTTATACCCAAATGCCCGTGTGACTTCCTTCACCCACATGCGTGATGATGCCCAACTTAATGAAAACCCTATAACGTTGTGTTCATTTTTAATCCTTACGATAGTCCTTCATCTATTAAAATTGGGGGGGGGGGGGGAGAGAGGAAAACAACTTCTTAACTTTATGGGTTCAGTCTATACTTACCCAGAGATTTCTAATAGAATGATTTTGTACAATATATTTTCCAACACGATTTCCGTTCCTTAATTTTTATTTTAATTGCAATCTGATTGATGCAATTTTGATTGCAATCTGATTGATTGCATCTTGGCTAGTTCAATATATTCGGGAAGAAATGAGGAAGTAGACAGATTTAGAATCTGTTTGGGTAATGTCTGCAGGAGGGGAAACTGTTCTTTTGTATTCTGCTAACTTGCAAAATGATGTAATCTCGCTCTGCACATGCTCTTGTACCCGTGTCTGGAAGTTGTTTGTGACACACTTATAAAAGTGAGCCGTAAATAGCAATTGCCATCAGGAAACTGACATCCTGGCCAGTCTGCCACTACTGGATCAGATGCCCTGTTTGCCTGTTGGGAGATCAGCATGTTTTGCAGCTTTAGGGCTTCTGTATGGATCCGGTCCTTTTCCACCAACAGTTAGCTCTCTTTGCTACTGTTTTGAGTGAGGTTTTGAGAGGTGTTTGAGCTCCAAGTGGATGCAGGCTTGTAGACTGGGTTGGGGTGGCATCTGCAACACTTCAGCCCTGGTAGTCATCATTGGAAATTGAGGAGGAAAATTGGCAAGAGGGCCTTGGATATCTTACGCAAGGGCAGCCTCTGCTGTCTAGCGTCACCATCCTAGTCTGTGGAAAAGAGGAAACGGCTTTCACCTCTGTCCCTAGCCTGCAGGAGATAATCAGTGCAGCAAGTCACTTCAGCAAGGTTGGGGGGGGGTGTCATTGTGTCTGATGATAACCACAGCAAAGAGGGAGAGAAAAGGATGCAAGAGGTGGGGGGGGGGGTATCACGACTAGCAGGGCAGGTTGTTGGGAGTGTAAAGACCTGCCTGCTGCCCCTGGAAGTGTCACTCTTGCTTTTCTGCACTGAACCAGGGCCAGGCAACCCCTTCCCCCCCTTCTGAGTCTGACCTACCCCCTCCCCCTCGGCCCATGCAAAAACCTGCACAGCAGACCTGACTTGCCCACTGTCCCCACTTGCTCTCCTGCTCCACTCACTGCCCCCACTTAAGTCAGAGCAGCCCTCGCTTCCTGTCAAAGAACTCAGTTGTTCAGGGGAGAAACCATAGTGGTGCTTAGAATGCGGAAAGTTGCTTGAGGCTACGAGTGAGGGGAGCCATAGTCTTTTGGTTCTCTTCGTCATCACTTTTGTCGCTGTCACTACTGTGTGCATCTTCTTTCTACGCTTTCATCATTTACCACATCAAGGTAATTGGGTCACATGGGGCCTTCAAACCACTGAAATGGTGGAAGTACCCAGGAGCCAAAAAATTATGTATGCTGCTAAAATGGTGTGTGAGTAAGGTTCCTAATAAGGTTTGGCAATTAAAAGCGATTGAATATGCAGAGTTCTTGGGTCTAACAAGTAAAACAAGAACAAGATGATGATGAAGTATATAAGGAGTGGGAAAAGTTTGTCAAGTATTTGGAAAATAATTTTAAGCAAGTGAAAACGCTAACAGGATTAAAGTAAATTCAACAGTATAATAGACTAAATGGATATTTAAGAATATGCAGGAGTGGAGGGAAATTCAAAAGGAACTGCGGAAGAAGGGAAGTCGTTGAATGTTTTATTACAAAGAAATGAACAGTGGAAATGTATATTTATGATTTTGGAAGATCCATGATGCTGGCGGTTGCGGTAGGGTCTCAGTAAGCAGATTGGGGGGGGGGCTAAGATGGGGGCAACATGAGTAACAGGGCCAGCTGTTGTGTGTGTGAAGACACCAGCCCCTAGAAGCGTAAAGGGCCTGCCAGAGGAGGCTCCATAACACTACAGGACAGGCAGATGGTTTTGAGGGTGTGATGGGTTACATGAACAAGGAACCATGAAGGGCGTTGGGTCTGAAATTCTTGAAGCCAAGCTGGAGCCAGGAGCGTTAACAATTTGTGACTGACGAGGTGGTCCATTCCTCACAAGCTTCCCAGATGGGGCTCGGGGATCTCTTGTCTGGGAGAGGTCTGGAGGTGATGGGAGAGGGGAGCCATGGAGAACGTTAGGCGTTAGGTCCTGGGTGGCCACTTTGCCTGTTGGGAGATCAGTGTATTTTGGAGCTTTAGGGCCTCTGTATGGATCAGGTCCTCTTCCACCAACAGCAGCTCTCTTTGCAAGTGAGGTTTTAAGAGGTCTTTGAGCTCCAAGTGGATGCAGGCTTTTCACAGCAGACTGGGTTGGGGTGACATCTGCAACACTTCAGCCCTGATAGTCATTGGAAATTGAGGAAGAAAATTGGCAAGAGGGCCTTGGATATCTGCCACGATCTTGCACAACAGCAACCTCTTCTCTGGGGCCTCATCAAGGTCTGAGGAAGATAGGAAACAGCTTTCACCTCTGTCCCTAGTCTGCAGGAGATAATCAGTGCAGCAAGTCACTTCAGCAAGGTGAGGGGGGGGGTCATTGTGTCTGATGATAACCACAGCAAAGAGGGAGAGAAAAGGATGCAAGAGGTGTGTGGGCGGGGGGGGGGGCATCACGACTACTGTTTTGAGTGTGATTTTGAGAATTCTTTGAGTAGATGATGGGTTGGTGTGGCATCTGCAACACTTCAGCCCTGGTAGTCATCATTGGAAATTCAGGAAGAAAATTGGCAAGAGTCCTTGGATATCTTCTACTATCTGTCGCAAGGGCAGGCTTTGTAGCGTCACCATCCTGGTCTGCTGAAGAGAGGAAACAGCTTTCACCTCTTTCTGTAGCCCACAGATGACCATGTGGCCAAGGCGGTTTCTCCTGAATCGTGATTGCAAGTGGTTCAAATTGTCCGCATCATCCAGACATGCCTGGAGTTGTTAAATGACAATCCGCTAAATCATTCTGAGAGTTGTAGGATTTGAAACGATTAAAACTTGACAATTTAAAATAACCCCAACCCCATTAAAAACGTTAATCCTACTGGGGGGGGCAGCCCCCACCTTGTTCCACCAGTGAAGTCCTGCTCCCAAAGGAATAGCCCCGTTAGTTGCTTATCTACTAATTCCCATGCAAATAATTTCCCCCCAAAAAATGTCTGGGGTGGATCTCCTCTTTACCACTACCCCAACATTTACCAAATTTATTCCCGTTTTAAAATACAGTTAATCATTAAAAAATTAATTTAGATTTTTACATTTTGGAAAAGTTGCCACTGTGATGCCTGGAGCTTGAGGCTTCTCGGTGTGGAGCTGTGTTGGATGCTGACACTTTCGGCTTGAACTTGCCCCACCCTGTTATTTTCTGTAGCCCACAGATGATCAGTGTGGCCCAAATAGCAATTGCCATCAGGAAACTGACACCCTGGCCAGTCTGCCACTACTGGACCAGATGCCTTTTGGAAGCACCCACAAATAATGGGTATTGAAGAGCACTGAAGCAGATCCAAGGCAGGGAAGACTTTCCTCCATCATGGGTCTGTGTGAGTTCCATCTGCTTGGCCCCAATTCTTTGCCCTAGAGAATCTCAATGGGTCCTGTGGCCTAGTAGGCAGAGACTAAAAGACAACACCAAGAAAGAAGGCAGGAAATGTGGTAATTACACTTTATAGAGTTGTGTGCTATTTGCCCTAAGTTGTGTGACCCTTTTTAAGAGTTGTTTTCCCTCTAGAAAAAACCCACGCAACACTCAAGTTTTAAAAACAACATAGGAATTTTACTTGCTCTTGTCCAATTTGAATGTACAAGGGAGGTAGGCAATACTTAAGTTACTGAAGAATATTTTCATGAATTTATGTCGGAGACAAATATTTTCAGACTGGCTTTGAGGCATGCCTAACTGAAAACTGCCTACTGTGGTGGCAGCGTGAACTCTCTACTACATTAATTCTTTGCATAGCATTTTGGATGCACCACTCTGACAAATTGCCTTGATTTCTAGGACTGGGGTGGCAAATTCTGGTGTCTCTAGCAGCTGAGGTTGGATTAGAGTGACCTCTGATCCAATATCCCTTAATTGAACTACCACCTCATTCAATGCCACAAGTCTGCATATAGTTCCACTTCGGCTGGTCTGGTCTCTCAGGCTGACTATTCAGTTTGCTCAGGTTCTGTGGGCTGACTTGTGACAGGTTCCACTTAAAATAAATTTATCGCTTTTGGCTGAATCTGTATTTTTGGGGAAGGCTTTGTGTTATCCCTTCCTCCTGACAGTGGAAAGCAGACTTCTACTGTTGATATCACAATGACCCGATTGTCAGGGTTATCTGGATCGACCCCCCCCCCCCACGTTTTGAAGGCAGATACAAGCCGCATGTTAAAAAGCCAACGGGTGTTCATCTGTATCTTGGGCACTGGTCTGGATCTTGGTCCAACCTTGATTCCCCTCCGCCGCCAATATAATTGCTTCCAAGATGGTCCTCCTGAGGCTCCAAATCCCAACCTCAGCAAGGTGGGGGGGGGGGGTCACTGTGTCTGAGGATAACCACAGCAAAGAGGGAGAGAAAACTACTGTTTTGAGTGTGATTTTGAGAGGTCTTTGAGTGGACGATGGGTTGGTGTGGCATCTGCAACACTTCAGCCCTGGTAGTCATTATTGGAAATTCAGGAAGAAAATTGGCAAGAGTCCTTGGATATCTTCTACTATCTGCCGCAAGGGCAGCCTCTTTGTAGCGTCGCCATCCTGGTCTGCTGAAGAGAGGAAACAGCTTTCACCTCTTTCTGTAGCCCACAGATGATCATGTGGCCAAGGCGGTTTCTCCTGAATCGTGATTGCAAGTGGTTCAAATTGTCCGCATCATCCAGACATGCCTGGAGTTGTTAAATGACGATCCACTAAATCATTCTGAGAGTTGTAGGATTTGAAACGAGTAAAACTTGACAATTTAAAATAACCCCAACCCCATTAAAAATGTTAATCCTACTGGGGGGGCAGCCCCCACCTTGTTCCACCAGTGAAGTCCTGCTCCCAAAGGGATAGCCCCGTTAGTTACTTATCTACTGGTTCCCATGCAGATAATTTCCCCCCCAAAAATGCCTGGGGTGGATCTCCTCTTTACCACCACCTCAACATTTACCAAATTTATTCCCGTTTTAAAATACAGTTAATCATTCTTAAAAAAATTAATTTAGATTTTTACATTTTGGAAAAGTTGCCACTGTGATGCCTGGAGCTTGAGGCTTTTCGGTGTGGAGCTGTGTTGGATGCTGACACTTTCGGCTTGAACTTGCCCCACCCTGTTATTTTCAGAGCTACACGGGGGCACAAAAGATGGAGATTTGCCCTTCTGGACCCTTCAGAACCCCAAAAGACCTTTGGGCTTTCTTGGGGGTGCACGGCGCTCTTGTGCTTCCCCCAATTACCTCACAATGAGCAAGCTGTTCACAGAATTGGGCTTGCCATTCGATGGTGTTCTGCAATAACCTGGAAGTCGGAATCAATATGCTGTTGTGGAGGTGGAGGGATGATTAACAAAACAAAATCAGTCCTCCTGGCAAACTGGGAAAATCTCACTCATGCAGTTTAGGATATTCCACACTTTTTCTTAGCAATTTCTTTCTAGAGAGACTTCCGGGACGCCGCAGCCACGGGAAGGAGCACGAGCCTGCCCTTCGGGGGAGTCTCGAACAACACAGAGGTCTAGAGGGGTCACGAAGGCTCCGTGAACCTCGTAACCCCAGGAGGATTATCCTGAGGGTCAAGGTACCCAGCGACGCTGCCCAAGCTTCCCTGTATTGTCGGCGTTTTGCAGGGTTTGAGCTGCAGCATGAAGGGGTTGTAACAGACTGTGTTGTGAAGCCTCAGGCTCCGTGTGAAAGCGGTGAACCTCCGACAACAGTCATAAAACTGGGAAAAAACAAACCAACTAAGCTGATAAAAAGACTAACTAAAGAACCCAGCGTAAAAGGATTACGAGAGGTAATAGAAGGAATCCACTACCGGCGGTAAGAGAAAATGGGAGTACAACGTAAGGCTGGGAGAGAGGGAAAATAAAAAAAAGCTGCCGCTAAGAGGTTGTAGAAGAGAGACCTCAGATACAAAGTATAAGGACTCTGAGGCAAAGTAACAAATGAAATATCTTAAGGGATTAGAAAGAAGTGAAAGGAATTTTTCTGTTCAACTTGGTGAGATAGCAGTGTTTATGACCGGGAGGAGATTGCAGGGGCGGTTTCATGGCAATTAACTCCTTTGCACGCCGTCTGTAAACATGGTCTGAATCAAGCAGCATACGCTTAGAGACTTTTATTATTCACACCTCTTTGTTAGTCACACCTCTCACATTGGTACAAAGGACAGAAACTGCTATTTTACTTGGGCCAGCTAAAAGAGTGAAAAACAGATTGGCAGCAGGAGGAGGGAAGACGCGGAGAGGCAGCACCCTTCCAGTGACGTTTGGAAGGAAAAAGATTTCTGTGTTTGGAGAAAGTAGCGAGTTTCCGTACCAACACCCTCATTTCTTGTTCTTCTCCCCGATATAAAGAGTCACAACCTAATACGTTGGCTGGAGAAGAGGGGGTTTACTTTCTAGATTATTTCGCCGCTACAGCGGAAAGAGACTGAGAACTTTTGGAAAGGGGGAAAGCGAAATCAAGACGGTGGGTCAGGACTTTTTGCAACATATAAAAGCTTTTTCACTCAGGAGATGCTCTAATTGGGTCCTGCCCCACACCCATATGCTCGCTTTTGGATTAAGACACACCCCACACTCCGTTTAAGTTCCAGGGGATTATTGGCCACTGGCATTTAAGCCAATGGTCTCAGTAACTTTGGCGATTATTTCTGTGCTGCTTATATAGTCCTTTTATGAACTTTGCAAGCTCTTTTTCTTTTTTCTCTCCCCTTTTCTCTTTTTTGCTCTGTGCTTTGTACTGGTTGATATTTGGGTCACCCTCTTCCTCCCCTCATTGTTTGATTACCTTCTTTATCTTGATCGCTTTCCCTTATCCTCCTAATAGGCTTTATTTTTTTCCTGTGGTACGGTACCTCCTTATTCTTAGCCCCCCCCCCAATGGCGGACAAAACAAAGTGAAACATTTTAACGGACTAGAGAGAAGGGAAAGGAAGCTTTCTGTCTCACCGGGTCGGAGACTTAACTCCTTGGAATACAGCGTTTCTCCACCTCTTTGAATACAGTGTTCAAGAGGGGAGCGACACAAACAGTACAGCTTCAATTTTCCGTGTAACATCTGAGAGACGTGGGTTTTGCCACCAGAATACTTTCTCTCTTTCTACCAAAGGAGGAAGACTATTAAATATATAAAATGAAAAATGGATCGAAAAAGGGGGTGGGAACACCAGTAGAAAGGAGGCCATCAAGACAAGAAGAGGGGAAAGAGGCGAAAGAAATCAAAGATTACGATAGTTTGATGGCTGAAATAAGAAAAGAATTCAAAAATAATGAACAATACATCGAGAGAAAGTTATTAGAAGTGCAAGTTCTGGAGGTGATGGGCGAGGGGATCCATGGAGAACGTAAGGCGTTAAGTCCTGGGTGGCCATTTTGGCTGTTGGGAGATCAGCGTGTTGTGCAGAAGGGATTGGTAGACCATCAAATGCATGGCTCTTTTCGGATAAGCAGCAGGAACTACACAAGAAAAAGCTTGGAAGCCGTTTAACCAATTTTCAAGTTTTCTCAACCCTGGGGGTCTTAAACTTGCGTTTACCAAAACCATGCTTCCTTTCGGGTTTTTCATGGGACTCATCTAGCAGGAACAGCTTGAAATTTTTGAAGACAAGTGGTTACCCAGGATAATGTCCTTTGGTCTATTAGTAGAGATTTTAACATCCTCCACCTGGCCCCATCTTTACACTCCAAGGTCCCCCACAACCTCTTCCTATGGGAATTAGCCCTCCTATTCCAAGCCCATAAAGGAAGACCAGGAACCCCTTTCCCCTTGCCCCACGAACAATCCATAGACTCATCACTATCAGAATCAGATCTGAATCTGAATTCCTGGACTTTTTGCTCTTCTTGCTGGAGTCTTATGATGGCGCTTCCTGAGTGCTATTGCAGCACCTGGAAATGGAAGCAATGCCGCCCAGCAGTAGCATTGATGGGAGGGGGAGAAACTGGCCTTTTTGCGCCTCTAGTAATCCTTTGGCTCGTTCGCCGAGCCTGTGTCACCCCGACTTGTGGCGGATTCTCATTACTACCCCTGTGGCGCAAGTGCGATGTCACAGTGGGCTTTTTATTGCGGGGCCGGGGTGCAGGGTTGGATAGGTGTGAGTCACTGAATAGGGCCTGAGAGGTAGAAGGCATCTCATCCCTGCCATCACTGGCCAAGGACATACTAGAACAACTGGCTCCAGTGTCGGGAATACAGTCGGGGGTAGATTGAGGGTCAGAGACTTGCAAGGCCTTCACCCCTTGGCCTAAACCGCTACATCATTGTATCAAATTCATTAAAAAAACTTGGTAATGCGTGTGGATTCTTGGCCATACCCGCCAAAGTGGTACCTAACTGCCCCACTGCCTGCCCCACCAGTGAAGCACCCTTGTCTGCCTGCGCCGATTGGGATCAGGTAATGGGAGCGCAACGTGAAAACAGCTTGGAAAAGTTTTACCTCAAAGCTGGACCAGCAAATGCTGGGCAAAATGCTCTGTATCAGCCGTCATATTTCTAGTCGGATTTGGGGGTATGCGCAACGCCAGCCAGCAAATAGCTTCTTAACATGGAAATTGTCACAAGAGTCGGGCTGCCACAAACAATTACTGAAATAAGAGTGCAGACTTGTGAAGGCTCATGGTCTTAAGGGCCAGGCCTTTTTGTTTCAGATAAACCAAATACTGTATTTCAAGACATCAGATTCCTTAGCATAATGCCCATAGCTGGAGCAAAACCTGGCTCTGACCCTTTTGAAATAAGACGATGCTTTTGTGTAAGCCCTCAGGCTGGAGGGTGCAAGGGCTCTCAATACTACCTGCATCACTTGGCTTGTGCAATCTTCCTTTTAAAAAGGATCACTATCAGTATCAAGTGGACTTTCTCATCATTTACTGGAATAATCAAAACATCTTTCTTTAGCACTCCAAATCTCAAACAGTACTTCAAGGTTTGCACTGACAATCTTTGACACATCACGGTCTGTATGAAGTGGCAACTAAGTGGGAAAATTGTTCCATTGTGACCTAACTCTTTGGCCATGATCACCCTGGAGGCAAGAAATGCATCTATTGTCATTTATCCAGTTTCATCCTCTCAGTGTGTCTGTGTCATCATACACAGAGATGGTTGTAGACTGAAATCATACACAGAGATGGTTGTAGACTGTGGTGAAGGTAGAGTTGTGCCATGGGGGAACTGATGTACAAATCAGTGATTTGCCCAAACACTTCTCACTTTGTGTTGAGAATATGGGGCTACTATATGTCATATTTTCTTTATCGCTTCGCATGCTGTGAATTTCCAATTTTCCCTCCAAAGCTTCTCCCACTGTGATACTTGAATGTTTTTATCCATAGCCCATTTAATCATTACTTCCTTGATTTGTTCGTCCTTAATTTCCCATTCTAATAATAATCCATACGTTTTGGAAATTACCTTAACATTACTTGTTATTACTTTTTATCTAATAGTGAGACTTCTGTTGCAAATCCTTTGTTTTTCTTGTCTTCATTAAATTTACCATATAACTAGTGGTATTGAATCCACCCTGCCAGGTGATCCTTTATTTCTTTGTAATCCTTTAATTTTAATTTATTAACCCTTTCCTCTAGCAAACTGTATGTAGCCCAGTTTGTTTCCAATATTTTTCTTTTTAATCGTTACTGCTTCTTGGGAGACGGCCACCAAGGTACTTTGAGTTCTAAAAGTTCTTTATATTTTCCCCATAGTTTATATAATGATTTTCTTACAATATGGTTAAGAAAACCCGTTTACCCTCACTTTTCATACCCTAGGGGTGTGTGCCAGCCAAAACGATTATTGAACCCTTCTAGGTCCAATAAATCTCCATTGTTTAGTGTTAGCCATTCTCTCAACCACATGAAGCAAGCTTCATCAAAATATAAATTAAAATCGGGTAACGACAATCAGCCTACTTTTACTATCTTTTAATGATTTATCTTTAATTCATGGTGTTTTGTATTGCCAAATAAATTTTGTTAAATCTTTTTTCCATTGCTTAAAACATAGCTTTCATCTTTCTTAGGCCGCAGAAGTTCTCGCCTTTGTACAAGATCCATGATTTGTGATGGATCACAAGCTATATGAGGAAAGACTGTGTTCTGGTGATCTTGAGTGCCGGATAAACTGAGGCTGCAGATGAAGGTTTCCTGTGTTACATAGTCCACGAAAAGTTACTCGAGTAAAGTTTTTGCATTGCGTATACAGATAACACCATTGCTTCAATCATAATTTCTTTCCATTGTGAAAGTCTTTTTTAGAGCTGCATGAAAACTCAGACAGATTTCATTACAGTATATATGTTCAGTCTCTTTGAAATCCAGGCCCCAGCATGAGTTACTATTGCTTGGTGCAGGTCTTCATTAAAGTAGTCCAAGAACACTTTGCTCCACCATCTACTGAGTTTATTTAATTTGAATGTGTAGTCTTTGCTCAGAATTTGACCTCAGAAGATAAAAGTCAGCAAGGTATACCTTGGTATCTTCTGAACTGGCCCCATGTTTTTTCAACCAAAACACGATCTCTCTGTGGATGTGATTCCAGCATACCACTCTGTGGCTCTTGAGCAAAACATTATCCAGAGCCTTTTCAATTCCTTTTTCTCTGTCAGACACTGAGACAACTTTATCTGAATTGAGCAAAGGACACAGCTTTGAAAGGGTTTCCAAAAATATCCTGTGATTGTTCTCAAGCCTGCTGTCGTGTATCATGAACATTACAGGAACCAGTGGTGATTCAGTGAAAAGCACATTTTGAAATAACAAAATAGGTAGTAGTCTCCCAAGTTGTGTTGTAGCAATTGGTTAGGCCAGTCAAATGACCACGCAGCAATCAGAAATAAAGCAAAAAAAAAATTGTTTGCTGGCAGCAAGCAATGGCACGGAGGAATAAGTTCCAAAGTCCGGCCCTTCCCAACAGGGAAGGCTTCCCTTTATACATTCTTTAATGAGGTTTTTATCCAATCAAAAGTTACAGCATTGCACATACTCAGATACAATAGATTCTGCCTTCCATGTCCCTATTTGTTAATCCTTATCAACCTATCTGTGTGTCTCTGGGTAGTGGGTGTCTGAGTGTATGTACTGGATATGGGGGCCTGGTGGAGATCAACAAAATGGCTTTCTTGCTTAACATTTTTAACTGTCAAAATGGCTTCCCTGAGCACATAGCCACAGTGTCTCATGAAAAAAGCATAGGTATATCTGTCTTCATTGATACTACTTTCCCAATTTCAGATGAAATATCCTGTAGGCCCATAACAACAATCACCGTAGGACACAGATATGGATGAAGCCTTCAAGGAGTTCTGTAAATTCCAATATACTGTACTGTCTATATATTTCTTATAATTGTTGATAGTGCAACCAATTCTGATAGTGATCTTTTATCTCGTCATAGTCTCTTAATTTCCATTTTCCACCGTGATCCTTTAACAGATCAGTATATGCAAGCCATTTCCCTTTCTTTCCAAGTGGTTTGAGCAGTAACCAGGGGCGCCAACTTATAAAAAAGTCCTGCCCCGGGAAGTTTTAGATGAAAATTAGTGAGTTTTTTAAAAGTATTTTAGTCATATGATCAACATTAGAACCCCGAAAACTCGACTCTCTATAACTCCACACTCCGGGAAACTCGACAAGCCTGAAACACTTTTTGGCTTTGAAAAAAGAAAACATAAACACGCACGGTATTTTCGTAAAAAGCTAATTTAATTTACAGTAATAATTATGCTTATAGACTATTACAGAGCAGTGAATATATAGCTCTGAAAAGACTGAAATGATATTTAAATAAATCCTAAACTATCATTAAAAGAATAAAACACAAAATATTGCTGTCGCACAGTAATAGCACTTTGATGAATAAGTGAAATAGCTAATTTAAGCTTTGAATAAGGCTGAGGGTTCATTAAATAAAAATAATATCTCAAAGTTAATGCTTTAATACAGTTAATAAAGTTAATACAGTATGCCTAATACTGTATGTAAATACTGTAATACTGTATGTAAATAACGGGCTTTAATTGGGTCTTACACCCTAAAAATATTTAAGTATTTGAAAATAACTAATACAGTACTATAGTAATATAGAAATACAGTACTAAACTAGTACTAATATTTCGAAACTGAAAATTTAACATTCTGTATGTATTTAATTCTCTATTTTATAAAGATTTTTAATATTGCTCTAAATACCATTATTAGGGCTAGAGTGTCTTTAGAAAGGTGCAAATGTCGACCGTCTGACTGGATTACTGAATATGAAGTTGTTGATGACTGGTCGGATATCCAATTCATCCAAAACATCTCGATGGGCTTGAAGAACAGCCAAGTTGTTCAATCGCTTCTGTCCCATTGTTGATCGGAGATATGACTTCAGACGTCTAAGGGCGCTAAATGACCGTTCTTGCTGTTGCTGTCGTGATTGGAACTACTTGGAGAAGCTTAATGCACTTCACTACTTCACATAACATTTCTCCAACTGCAGGCTCTTGTGTAATGTACTTTCTCACATCACACATGTTTTTTAAGACCAGTTGTTTTTTATTAGCGATATCGGCTAACATATTCAAGTGTAAGCGCAGTCTCTCAATGTCTAGGTCATTTTTGAAAAACTCGGTTGATTTTTCAAAATTTGTTTCACCTCTGTTTACTAAAAGCAAGCACTCTTGTTCAACTGCAATGACCTGTGTGAATCCAGTTGATGCAAACCGCTCAGTAATGCAAGATTGCACCGTTTCACAAACTTCAATGTAAATAGCTTTGTAGTATTCCTTTGGGGTTTTGAAAGTGCGGTGAGCTGGCTTCGTTGTTTTCATACTTCTTTGGTATACGTCGATTCCGAGGAAGCGAAGGATCATCAACTTGTGAAGGTTTTTCTTTTAAACACAATTCCCAAAAGTGTTCAAAACTATCACGCCTTCCATTCAATATACAAATCAAGCCCTCATACATTTTTTCCAGATCAGCAACACTTAGATGAGGGCATTGAATTTTTTCATTGACATCGTCTACTGGGTTCCTTGCATGGCAATAAAGACGTAAAAAGAAATAAGTTTTGAATTGTAACATTGACTCAAGGTAGCCTGCACATTTGTAACCTGCCTCTGTTTTGTCCTCTGCAGAAAATGTTTCAAAAAACTCTAGAAGTTCTTCAAAGTTTTTCAATATTCTCAAGATACTAGAAGCTCGCATAGTCCATCGAGTCGGGCAAAGGGGTCGTAGACCAGCTTTGTCGTTGGCGCTCTCACAGCGTATGCTTCTGAAAAGTCCCATCCTTTTGTTGGATTCCCTTACGGTGTTTATTAAGTCCTTGGCTAAGGCCATAATATCCCTCATAGACGTAAGATGGCGGAGACTGTCTACAACTGCCAAGTTTAAACTGTGAGCAGTGCAGTGCACATAACGTGCTTTTGGTTGTATATCCAAAACTAACTTTTTTAGTCCTTTGAACTTGCCTCTCATATTCGAGGCACCATCATAGCACTGTCCTCTTAAGTTATCCATTGACAAATCAAGACGAGCAAATACGTCTTTTAAAATACTAAACAGAGTTTGTGATTCAGTGTTGGGGGTCTCGTATAAGCCAATAAAGTCTTCGTTGATAATTAAGGAATCATCGACAGTACGAATACAAAATGACACTTGTTCGTGAATCGAAGAATCACTTGTTTCGTCAACCATAATAGAAAAATGTTCAGTCTTCTTGATTGAAGCCAATACTTTTCTCAACACAGACTTTCCTAGTAGATCAATGATCTCGTTTTGAATATCGTGGGACATCCACATATACCCCAAACGCCCTAACCAATCTTTTAACTCAGGTACGTCATTCTTTCGGAGTTCCAACAATTGAAAAAAATTTGAGTTTACATCTTCGTGCCCTCTAATTGCTAGTCCTTGTCGGCATAAAAATTGCACGGTAGTAAAAATTGTCTCAAGAGCTAAACGGCCTTTCTTCATATCACTATCTAACTGTTCATTCAATTGGGAGGCCACACTTCGGTTAGTGGTGGAATTTAGTTTCAGAACACCTTCTTTATGCGTAAACGTATTTTCATGAAGACGGAATTTTTCCAAACCCTTTTTCCAGTTAGAAAACCCTACGGAAATAAATGCATCTTCTTTTTTTGAAGAAAATTGTAATAGATTTTTAGCATCTGCCTCTTTGCAGGTTTTGCAAAAAACTTTTTCGGTACATGCTTCATATTCTAGCCATGTATATTTGATCAACCAAGACTTCTGAAATGAACGGTTCTCGCCTGAAGACGACGAAGCAATTGACGACACAATTATTGTCGGAGGTTGACTTGCAGTATCATCAACTTCCAAGCGCGCCTTTTTGGTAACAAATTTATCCATTGCAAACTTAATTCACAATACACTAAGAGACTAAAGTAAACGAATAAAATATAGTCATATAAAAGAGTCCACTAAACACTAAAGTCGGAACGCTAAACACGTCTGCAGCATGCACTGAACGAAACTATCCACACTGAATGACTGCGCCAGCAGGGTGGGCTTTATATAGCCGTGGCGTCGTAATGTCTCGAAGCGTCAAGGCGATGCGAGGTGGAGGATTCCAGGCGCTTCTGCTCCAGTCCTTTTGATGTCGCCGCGGCCGCAGCGCTGGCCCGCCAGACTTTACACGAAGGTTCGCACACCGGGACAAATTCTAAGTGTGCCCGCAGCACCGTAACACTATCATGATTCACACCACTCTTTTCAGTTAACCTGCTTACTACCGTAATAATTATTTGTTTTAACTCATTACTGAATGTATTTTAAAAGGTAACTATCGTCAAACAAGGAAAATAAAAAATACCAACATAATTTTGGGATTTTACAAAGCATAATATAACTAATAATTTTCTTAAATTATTTGGGGGGGCAGAGCCCCCCCAAACGAATTTTTGAGGGGGCTTGGGCCCCCTCAGGCCCCATGGAGTCGGCGCCTATGGCAGTAACGCTTCACGTGGTGAGAGCCACCAAGGAGTTTGTTGTTCTAACAAGTCTTTGTATCTCTCCCATACTCTCATTAATGACTTCCTAATTATATGGTTGTAGAAACTTCTATGAACCTTCCCTTTCCCATTCCATAAATATGCACGCCAGCCGAATCTGTTAACATATCTTTCTAATTCTAATTCTGCTTGTTTTTCCAACCTCATCCAGTCCCTGATCCATATCAGGCAAGCAGATTCATAATACAATTTAAGGTCTGGGAGGGCAAACCTGCCTCTATCTTTTACATTTATAAGTATTTAATATTTTATCCTTGGCCTTTTCCCTCCCCTGATAAATTTTGAAATCTCTTTCTGCCATTTTTTAAAAACATTCATCTTTCAGGAAGATTAGGATTGATTGCAAAAGGAATAACATTTTTGGTAACACATTCATTTTAATCGCCACTATTTTTCCTAACAATGAGAGTTTCATTCTACTCCGTATTTCTAAGTATTTTTTTACCTCAAGCCAATTTTTTCATAATTATTTTTATATAAATTTTTATGTCTTGATGTCAACCATATCCCTAAATACTTAACAACGTTTTTATGGACTTCAATCTCAATGTTTTGTTCTAACTCCTTTTTTTTTCTTCAAGTTTTTAACTAATAATTTTTGTTCCTATTTAATTTTAAATCCTGCCACTTCCCCAAATTTCTGAATCTTTTCTATTACTTTAGGGAGTGAAGGTTTTGGCTCTAACACTGTTTTCACTAAGTCATCTGCATATGCTTTTAATTTAAACTCACTTTCCCCAGTTTTAACACCTGTGACCTCTTTATCCACTCTTCTGGCAAGTACTTCCAGTACCAGTACTTCCAGTACCATCCAGTACCAGGATGAACAATAATGGTGATAGTGGACATCCTTGTCTAGTTCCTCTTTGAATCTTACAATTGTCCGTTATCACCTGATTTATAATTAATTTTGCTTTTTGTTCTGAATAGATTGCTGCTATTCCTTTTAAAAATTTAGAACCACATTTAATTTGTTCTAATAACTTTGCCATGAATTTCCAAGACACGTTGTCAAAGGCTTTTTTAGCATCTATTAAAATAATTGGCGCTTTCCCTCCGTTTTTGAACTTCAGGTATTCTATTTATTACCTTTAGAATATTCCTTATATTCTCCTTTATTTGTCTACCTGGTAGGAACCCTGCCTGATCTTGATGTACATACTCGTTTAGTATATTTTTAAATCCGTTAGCTAATATGTTTGCAAACAATTTGTAATCATTATTTAACAAAGAAATAGGCTGCTGCCGCTTTCCTAGTTGTTGCTCCCTCCTTGCCTGACATCTCTTTATCTGTTGGTTCCCAGTGTTGTATGAGTTGTTCAAGGTCACACCTGCAGGTTCTGAGTCTGTTTGACTCTCCCCCCTCCCAGATTTTTTTCTAGTTCCCCTTTCTCTTTTTTCTGCCTTCTCCCTCCCCACTACATCATACAATTACATAGCAAAAGAAGAAAAAAGGCAGAAAAAACCAGTCAATAAATCAAAGTATGAAATGTGCAATTTAAAGAATAATAATAATAATAATAAAAATTTTTATTTATATCCCGCCCTCCCCAGCCGAAGCCGGGCTCAGGGCGGCTAACAACAATCAAATAATCAAACAGTCAAATAGTCACACAATCTAAAAATATTTCATTATAAAAATTAATTAAAATGAAATGGAATGGAATGAAAAATAAAATGGAATGAAAAATAAAAAAGGAAAGTAATGAAGTAATTTAAAAATCCAAAAAGCAGAGGGAAGAGAAAAGAAACGATAAAAATGTTAGGCCAAGTCATTTTCAAGTTTGCCTTTAAAGGAAGAAAAACGAAATTGTTCATTGAATTGTACTTGCCTCCTTATAAATGTCTCAAACAGTGGTGACTTGCAGTAGTTCCAAAAGTTATATTTCCATTTTATTATTTTTAATCCCATGGCGTTTATGTTGTAGTTCAGTTCACAGAAGTGTTTGGGTTTCAGTTAGCAAATCTTTCTTGGTGAGCTCTTTCAGTCTTTGGGGCATCAAAGATGCTTTAGAAACTGTTCCAGGCTCTTTCCACTTTCTGGGGTTACCCCCCCCCCAAGAGTCCCCTGGCAAGCTTCCTTCCTTTCCCCCTTTACTCTTCAGCTCCACCAATTTTAAAAGACTGTTCAGATTCCTCCAGCTGTCAGTAGCTTTTTAACTTTGTATTCCAGTAGGTAACTGAATACAGTTAATGTATAAATCCGTTAGAATGCAACCATCCACCAAGTCACGAGTTAAACGTTGCAACTCTCCTTTGCTGTAAGCAATGTCGTGAGTCCCATTCACAAAAAAAGTTCCCTTTGCAGAGCTCGTCCACAGAAATCGGAAGCTGACTTTCTGTTTTGCTTCCGTTTTGCCAAATTAAATTTTTAGACTCTTAATTCAAAGTTCAAAATGTTCTAGTTGACTTTTACCTCTAATTGGGAGATC
Source organism: Podarcis liolepis (assembly GCF_965112155.1). Lineage (NCBI taxonomy): Eukaryota > Metazoa > Chordata > Lepidosauria > Squamata > Lacertidae > Podarcis > Podarcis liolepis. The sequence continues at coordinate 30,001,842 of NC_139567.1, read as the reverse complement.
TACTGCTTCTGGTGACGGATCGTAGCTTTGGCAGGAGGCTGCGTTGGTGCCGAGAGCGAACTTGAGCCTCTTCCCCTTCCCTCCCGTGCGCACAGCAGCAGCTGGGAGATGTTTGCGGGGGGGGGGGAGATTTTCCGCTCCGCTGGAGCCCTCAGGTCCCCACTCTCCTGTGGGGGGGGTTAGGGGGTGCGGTGATCTCTAGCACTGCCATCCAACCCTCTCTGCCGACTCTGTGTCACGGATGACACTTAGCACACCGCCATTGTCCTCCTTAGCCTTGACCAGTAGCAGGAAGGCATCTCAGCACATCCCACGTCTTCCATGACCCTCAAAACGGCCCAGTGAACGATGCTGTGGCCAATGATCCAAATGTTTAAACCCAGGAACCTAAGATGAACAGCAAAAATCAGGCACAGGAAAACTGAACGACGCGATCTGTTGCATCCCTTATAAGCCTCTGATCTCCAGCGTTCCATTTTTAAAAAAAATATTATTCTGTCCAAAGATTTTTGAAGGCTTAGCATTTGTATCTGAAATCTTTCCTATTACTGAAGGCATTGTCCGTACATGTGGTCCTATCAAATTTCTCTTTCTGTTACCATGAGGAACTGCATGGAATTCCTTCTCATTTCCAATATAGTGTAACAACCATTTCACAAGAAGGTTGTAGCAGTGTAATAAAGTTGCCTGTACTTGAACCAGTTTTGATTTTATGGTAACATTTTCTCAACTCTGGGTCCTTTCTTTGCCTTAGTCGGGCACCACAGTTGATCCAAGATTATTGATCACAGTGCCAATTGGTTTTCCCCCCCCTGAGGAGAACCTTTGAATGAATACAGGAAGACATCACCACCAAGAGGCTTGCATGGCGGATCATTTACAATCTTCTGATAATCAGGATGAGTTAGAATATGAAGGGCTTTTTCTGTTGGAATGTTCAGGGGGGCAGGAGAGGATATATTTTTTAATTATATCCTTCCCAACTTGTGTTAACAAGTTCTATAATTTAGCGGAGTAGCATTCCCCTTTTAAATTTGCACAGCAGATAATGTCCTTGCCAGGCTTGGGTAAGCTTCTAAAATAAGTTTCCTGGTAATTACCTTTTATTCCCTCTTAAAAGAATAGACACGACAGTCTTGTATATAAAATAGTTTACTCAAATTCTATTTGCAGAAGGATCCCAGAAGGCAGACTTAAGTTGCAAAATATATACACCTGGAATCTATCCCATAAGGAGATAGTTCTTTTGTCCTCTAGAAGCCAAGAGAGCATCTCAGGCTAAGGAGATGACGCCTAGTGTCCTTTACTGGGGATGGCCCCCTATTTATTATGCATTGCCTAAAGCCGGATAAGGGTCCCCTTCCCCTGTTGATTGGTTTTGAGTGACGGACATGCAGAACTAAATCGAGCAGGATAGGGTCAGGATTCCCAGGCCACAGAATCCGGCTGGCCCTTGCAAACCACCTCGCCAATGCGCAAAGCGCCAAAGAAGGCAGTGGAGTAAGCGGCAGAAAATAATTGTGCCTCAGATTTGTGAGAGTCTGTGTCATGCTTGTGCTACATTCATTGTGTCAACTCACGGTGCAGGGGTGCTCCAGACCCCTCCCTACCATGTTCGATGTCAGAATTACTGTAACACTTAGCAAAAGCTTTCTCAGCAGTTTCAAAGCTTTAGCGGCTTCTTAGCATTTTCTTAAAGCTACAGGTTTCTTAAAGTTACAGGCTTCTATAAGTTCCTTTTCCCAGTCATGTGATGGCACAACGGCACTTTCTCACCCTAGCGCCATTGAGCCAGCCCTCAATTAAATTTAGTGCAACCACCTCACGGTACACCAGTTAGACGAATTTCTACAATTTACCCCAAATTGTGGGAGACTTCTGTGAGGGAAAACTTAATGATTTAGAGTGTCAGGCAGGAATTTATCAAACAAACATGAAAAGTTTTTATTAAACAAAGGCAGTTTATGACACAAAGTGGGTCAGGAAACGAGTTCTTTCAGGTAGAATTTAACTTACTTTATAAGATGTCTCAGGCTTAAACACATAGGTACAACTCTTCTTAAACTTCAGTTACTAAACATTGGTTAGCACACCAGGTAGATAAATATTCAGGTATCCAGAAAAAATGATAAAATGTTCAAATCAGTGTCTCGCAGCTTAATGCTTCGGTTCATGAGTGAGTGGCATTTTTCTTCAGTTACTCCCTCTCTTTGGTATTAACAGACCCAGGGGATCTCCTCTCCCCTTGTTACTGGATTGGGAGTCTTCAGTACCTAGACGAATTCTCCCTTCCTGGCTAGACTGAAACCCAGGGAGCCAGAATTCCCACAGGATCTCTCTTTCCTGGTTCAGACTCAGCCCTCCCAGCACACTCCTGTCTGGATCTCTTCCCCAGACTCTCAGCCTGGTCTCCCTATCCCAGCTGCGAGGCTTTGTCCTCTCCCTATGGATAGTCTCCTGAGTGTGTATCTCCTTTCCCTCTCAGAACCCCTTCACCCACTCTCCCAACCAGAAACCTGTCTTAACCTCTCCAAACCAATCATATCCCTCCCCTGGAACTCTGGCCAATCAGACCCTATTGCCAGTCAATCCTTTGCTGGCAGGAAAAAAAAATCACTTGGTGACCCAAACTGCCCAGCAAACAAACTTTTCCGTCACAGGCCTTGGGTGTCAAGGACCATTGTGGGCTCGATAGAGGAGTCCAGCTTTTCAAGGATAACATGAAAGACAGCCGAGGACAGAGAACAGTCAACCTGTGGACATCAGGAGGACTGCTCCAACCCCAAACAGTTGGTACAGGGTTGCATCGCAACAGGAATCCCATGCAAGCTTTCCTTCCACCCAAAATCATAGCCCTAGACCTTCTGCCCACCTCACGACTGGATATCTCATGCAGCTTCTCACTCTCCACAATTAAGTATGGCAGCCATACTTGTTGAATATTTTAAGGATCTTCATGCCTCTACAGTCTCTAAAGTGGAATATTGGCATGCCAAATTGTTAAACAAAGCTCATGCTTATGTTCAGAATTGGGAATCTTCATTGCATAGACTAGCTGCAAAGGGATGCTGCTGGTCAGCTGATTTCTGTGTCTTATGTTTTCAGTGGCAGTGTAACATCTCAGCTTCTGTGGGAGGAAGCAGCATATCAGAATCACGGGGCTGGTCTGGACCAAGGAGGCAGAGCACAGCTTGTGGCAAACCCCCTCAGTGAAGATGTGTCATAGAGCTCTGTCGTCCTTATTTATGCCAAAGGCACAAGGCCGCCTATGAGATCATCGTGGGCTCTCTGAAATGTGCCCTCTTTCCATGATGTTCAGAGAGAACCAAGGAGCGGAATTTAAAAGTTAGTTCTCCTTGGACATCAGGACACAACAGGCTTTAATTTTATTATTATTATTAAATGTAACAAAAAAATGAATAGAAAAAAAGAAATAGAAACAATACATAACCATACATAAAAACATTTTATCTACACAATTTTCCAGAACGCAAACACAAAAGAAAGACAAAAGATAAAAGAAACAAGAAAAACAAATGAAAAGAGAAAATACTTTTCATAATCAATTATTCCAAATTCATACTTCAAACATTACAATATTTAAACCCTAGTTAAAATATTATAAAAGACTTCCACCGCATTCGCCACACGTCTCTTGGTTATCTAGTTAACTTTTACATCTGTTCTTCAGTCACTTCCTTTCCTTAAATTCTTTCATAGTAGGAGACAACAGGCTTATTTGATTCCAAGTATCCTTGGCAAGTCCGTGCCAAATGTCCTCATTAGCCATTGTCACAGCCAGACCCGCAGGACGTCTCCCCAAATTCTATCCAATCTTCTCGTTTGCCAGAATCTCCTGGGCAACGAGACCTTTTCAATAGGCAAGGCTTTCCTTGCCCTCATAGCAGGTGCCCAGGACACTGGAGAAATGCCTCATCCCAGGACAGTTGCTGACATGGGCAAATGTCAGGCTGTCACTTCAGGGAAAGAGCATTTCAGCTTTTGGGACTGCAGAATGGAAAAAACTAGGAGAGTAATGGGTATTCCAGGATCCTGGGCGAGTGTTTTTTTTATCTCCCCCCCCCCCAAGCTCAATAACTTCGATCAGGTCCCTGAAAAGCAGGTGATACGCTGAGCGCTTGGCTGCCTAGTCAAGTGGGGGGGCAGGACAGAAAGAAGAAAGCCCGTTTCCTTTTCCCTCCCTGTAGCGCTCCCTGCCGTGGAGGCGGGCAAAGGCAGGGTGTGCGGCCAGCTCGGGTGGGTGTTGAAACTGGGGCTTTAAAAAATGGAGCAAAGTCAGAGAGAGGATGGTTTCCACAAAAACGCTCTTCCTGCAAAGAGGGGAGGGGCTGTGGGCGGGATCCGATCTCTGCCTCAAGCACCCATTCACCTGGCTGGCGCACCACGCCCACAGGCAAGCGCCCAACCAGGCGGCTTGGAAGGGGTGTAGACGGCAGCTTAACTTGCTGCTGCACCAGCCACGCGGCCTCACTTTTCGCCGTCCCGTCGCGAGTCTGGGGCTTTAAAAAATGGAGCGAAGGCGTAGAGAGCGTGGTTTCCACAAGAGTCTTTGCAATCGAGCACCTGCTGCTCAGCCGCTTCTCTTAAGTGTGCAGCCAGCTGGATTGTGGCTAGTGGCCCCTTGTTGGAGATAAGAAACTGCGGGTCCATGGCTCGATCCTGGGTGTTAAGTATGAGAGACTTTCGAAGAAACCGGCTGAAAGGGACTGAGAGAGATTTGCGTGCCTCAGACGTAAGATCACCAGGCTAAAAAGATGGACTAAATGGATTTTGGTTAGGGATTGAAACCGGAGAGAGAAGGGTGGGATCCAGTAGTCCGAAGGGGATCTGTTTCTTTTTTGCCTTTGCAGTATAAAAACTATAGGTTTTTTATTATTATAAGAATGGGGAATCCGTGGAGGGGAAATAGTGGCAACCTTAGGAAGGGTATCTTTTTTAGTTTTATTCTTACATTTTCGTTTCTTCTTTATATATAGGGTCAAGGTCTATATTTTAATAAACTGCTAAGGTATAACAACGAATTAAAGTTTAATTCTACTATAAAAAATTATTTTAACTAAACTAGGGTTAAGTGATTTTAATAAACTATGTTTCAGGATATTAAGGGGAAAACTTGCTTGAATAAACAATTGGAGTTGGAATACAATAAGGGGAGGCGTGGGGAAGTCTTGAAAAGAAGTTACGGAAAATGAGTGTTAAAAGGTGGAAATTTTCTTTGTTGTTTTTTGTTTTTTTTTTCTTTTTCTTTCTGGATTTATTACTTTTATCTTTCTATTTTTTTCTGCTCTGTTATTTGTAACCTTTTGAAAATTTAATAAAGATTATTTTAAAAATAAAAAAATAAAAAATGGAGCGAAGGCGTAGAGAGCGTGGTTTCCACAAGAGTCTTTGCAATCGAGCACCTGCTGCTTGCTCAGACGCTTCTCTTAAGTGTGCAGCCAGCTGGATTGTGGCTAGTGGCCCCTTGTTGGAGATAAGAAACTGTGGGTCCATGGCTCCAACTTTACACTCTTATGCAGCCTCTGGTCCTGCAAACTGGAGACCTGCGTGGATCAAATTTCCTGTTCTGGTTTGGCGGGGTGTCTTCAGACTTCAGTGCGCCCGTTACTAGGAGCTACTCGGGTTTACAATAAAAAAGTGACGTACTTTATTGAAGAGGCTCAAAAAGCGTTGAGAAACTCTGACTGTTTGGGAAACGAGGGGGGTTGATTTCCCTGGAGTCGGAGAAGCCAGTCACAACGCTATCTCCTTACAAGAAATCTCCGAATTTGAGGAGCCGTTGCCGGAGCTAAGTGAGGCTGAACCGAAAAGGAAGGCAAGAGGGAAGCTGGGACGGACGGAGAGTGCCAGAATGCTTCCTACTCAATCTTCCTACCGTGGACCATGGAGTTTGGCCGGAAGTGCCCAATGCGGAACAGCCCTCATGGTAGCTATCAGGAAGCCTGTTCCAAAGGCACTAGGATGATGCCGTGACCCATCCACCCAAGCTAACCTCAGTGCGATTTGAAGCAAGCTGCTGCAGAAGCGATGCCGTAGTCATTGCTGCCCTCTCCATCATTGCAGAAAACTCCATCATTGCAGCTCTCGGTTGACTTTCCCCCATTTCCCCAAGTGGCCACCAGGATGAAGAGGAAGGAGAATTGAACCAGAGCCCCAACCAAATGCTCCATGGTCTTCAGGATGCTGTTGCCACAACTGGAAAGGAATCCACCAGCTTTTTCCAAATAATAAAAGTAAGCCGCAAGGAAGTAGCAGGAAAATTCTACTGTTTGTTGGAGCTAGCAAATCTGCAAACTATTGACCTGAAGCAGATAGACCCATGTGGTGATATTACTATAACGCTTGGTTCCAGATTCCATCGTCTTTGAATGTTTGGCTTACTGCATGTTAGCACAATTAGTGCTTACCTACAGGAGAAGAAAACAAGTCTCCTAGCTCTTAGGAAACCAAAATGGAGAACAAGAACAGAACAGAACATGGAGGCCGGTTGCTCCTCTGTCCAAGAAGAGGCCACACCCACATTAAGTCACATGCAAAGGAAGTCTGTCACTGCTGGGAAGTTTTTGCCTCTGCACATGAGTCTGAGAATGTTCTGCTCAGTTCACATTGAGTTCAGTACCCTGACCTGTTCTTAACGCATTGTTGACCACATCTACGGAACGCGATTGTTATGTTCTTTCATGTCATGCAATATCAATCATTAGTAATAGTTTAAGTCTTGATAATCACTAGTTAATAGTTTAATAAGGAGGTTTCACGCTTGTCCAATTCTGTGTTCCCTTTCCCAACCTTTAATCTATTGATGATTAATATTCAACCTTTGCATTGTATTCATGTTAACCAATCAGCAACAAGCACTTATGTGGGAATGTTGTAATATTCATTAAAAGGGACTCTCCGAGACATGCTCGATAGATGCCTCCCATATGACACCTTGCCATTAGTCTGTCGCTTATTTCAACCCAACATGTCGCAGCTCAGGAGGAACTAGCAAGTTTTCTCCTGAGTGATACAAAGCATTCCCCAGCATGTGCATTGTAGGAATGTTGTACTTGACTGCAATATGTTTTTACATCTCACAAATACTACCTCTGGACTTTTGGCCAGCTTTAACCCAGTGATTTATGTTATCTCATTAAACATATTTACACCTCCACCACATGTGAACATAGTACTTGGTTTCCTGGCATCCCCTTTAACATAACGCCGAATATTCCTTATTTGTTTGATTTAATCTTACTGGTGTTAAATACCACCTCCAAGCTAATTTATAATATTTTTTTTTTAATTCTTATAGACAACATTTTCAATGTACGATTCTCCCATATTTCCTTCTCCTAGCTTTGACTAACTATTTGTCCTGTTGTCTCCTATTCCTACACCTCTTTCAATTGATCATCCTGATCCTCCATTTCTACTAATATTTTATAAATTTTACTGGTATTATCCTTTTATAATTGTATTTTCTTAATCCCCCTTTTTAAAATCATTGTTTTAAATTCTTTGCAGTTTTCCCTTAACCACTTCTTTGTCCATTGCTTCAGTTGTATACAGTTAAACCAAGTCATTTTGGTTCCTGTTAGAGCGTCTGTCACTTGTTCTTTGCTTCTCATTTTCTCCACCTAATTCTTTAGTTAAAAGTATTTTATTCTCTTTCGCTTCTTTTTCAATATCCTTTAAAACATTTCCTGGAAAGTCTTCTATCACTACCTCCGCAGTTATTTGGGAATTTGCTGGTATCAATTTTCTTTTATATTCTACCCATATTGTTTCACTTGATTTTGGGTGGCAACTGCACCCATGTTGCAGGCAATTGGTTTTTGAGCATTTGCTGTTTTCTTTCACACTTGGGGAATCTTGAAATAATATTTGCACCAATCTGCGTACTGCAATTTGACAATGATGTGTTGATATATCCCTTTAGCCATTTCCTAGACAGGAAGATTGACTACAGAGAGCAAAGGGTATGTGCTTGAAGGGATAAGGATGCATGACTTTACGTCTTTATATACAGGTTATTGATTGCACTAATTTGTTTAACAGGTGTACGGGGTGTTCGGGGAGGTGGCGCCCTGCACTCAGCTCTCACCTGTGGTTCCTAGAAGCTGTCAGCATGCAACAGCAGCCACACCCCGGAAATGGCTTGGACTGGCCAGCTAAACCACATGAGGGTAGCTGATGGTTTTCAAACCCTCTGGGAGTCCCTTTCTGTGTGAAGAGATCAAGAGTTGGGTATAAGAAGCTGCCTTACATTGAGCCAGGCCACTGATCCATCTAGCTCAATATTGTCTACATTGACAGGCAGCTGCTCTATAGGATTTCAGGCAGACGTCCCTAGGGATTGAGCTGTGGCCTTTCCCCATGCGTTGACCGTGTGGGGCATTCGGAAAAAGTATTTCATGAATGATTAAATACCACTGTGTTGGTCCTGTGGGTTATCCGAGAGGTGAGGCCCAAGTCTGGTCCGTGGTCAGAGGTGCAACGTGGAGGCAGTCCGTAGTACCCAAAGCTGGGTGCAGGGCAGGGAGTCGGGTGAAGTCAGGAACAGGCTTGCAAGCAGGGTGCCAGGGCAGGGCAGGAGCTCTAGCAGGAAAGCAGGGCAGGCTTCAGGCAGGAACTAGCAACCAACAATGTTGTTCCCACAACTTGGGAGTGGGGTTGGCCGGCTTTTATCTGCTCCGAGGCATAGGGTGGCCACGATCCTCTGGTGACTCGCCTCTCCTGTCCTGGTGGCGAGCATTCCTCCTACGGGAACTTAGTTCCCTCTGCCTCTCTGCCTGAGCCTCTGCAGCTCAGGAGAGACTGGAGGGTTACCAGACCCAGAGGCAACCTCATCTTCCTCTGACAGGGCTGAGAGTGGAGCACCTGCAGACAGTGGGTCCTCCATCACCTCAGGAGCCAGAGCAGACTCAGCTGATGCCTGCACCTGAGGACCCAGCACAGGTGGTGAGGACCCTTCAGGCTCGTGCCCCAGCCCCGGCTCAGCTGGTTCTGGAGGTGGAGAATCCTGTGCAGGCTGGGATCTCTCAGGTTCAGCATCCAAGTCCGAATCCCAGGCCATCACAACCACTTTGCAATGATTCCTGCTGGAATACCTTAACCAGAGACAAAACACGTCGCCATTCTTCTATGCGTGGACACGCCCTTCCTCGCCATGTCAGAGGCTATTTCTGCCCAAAGCATCATGCAATTGTAGAATTGTGGAGTTGGAAGGGACCCCAAGGATCATCTTGTTCAATCCCCTGCAATGCAGGAATCTCAGTTGAAGCATCCGCGGCAGCTGGCCATCCTATTAAAGGTCACAGTCCATCACACTTCAGCTGCTTGAGAATACTTGCGTGTAGGCACCTCATTAGAAGCTTTCGTCCATTTAGCAGACTTTCTGGGAAGCAGTGATCAGCGATTGCAGTTACACTTTGAGATGAAACACTCACAGACGCCGTAAAACTCAGTCAAGTGATCTATTCCTTGAACCAGTCATAAACACATCACGGTAGTTAGTAATATTTACAATCATAGCAATAGCTGTAATTGCATACTTGACTTTCACTCCCTCTTTCTCTTGAGCAACGATGTAGGAAGACATTCTCCAAGGCAATCATGACAGAGCAGTTTGCAGACAGCATTTGTTGCTCAGTTGTCTGCCGTCCGCTCTGTAAAGTGTTCACTAAGCTCAATCAGCTGTGCAAAAAGATTTTTGTTTTTTCACTTTTTTGATGGACAGTTTTATTTCCAATCATGTCAAAATTCATTGGAGTTTAATCCATATTTCCAAAACTACTTAACGCATAGCCATGTTTGGTGCCCTGTTGTATTACGTATCGATGGAAACTATTTACTTTGCTATCAAGATCTGCAGGTAATTTTGGGGCAATTTTCATCTTTTAGATCACTGCTAGTAATGTCATATTGTAAAGTTAGCTGTATTGCTATGTGCCAGTGGCTTGTATTTTTTGGAGTGTTTTTGTCACCCTCCCCCAATTTCTCAACAGCTCAGTGCCCCCCCCCCCAAAGCTCAATAACTTTGATCAGTAAGGTGATTCATAATTTTTTTTTTTAAATGCCTGCTCTAAAGGTCTGGTCTTGCAGCTATCTAAAATTTTATTAATTTCGTGAGGTAATGCCTTGTTCCCCCTCCACTGAATTGAAATTTCAGCCTTCATGACATAGGAAAACAGCCAAGTAAACGCTGTTTTCGTTACTTTATGACCAATTCAGCTTTATTTGGCATGATTTGCTTTTAAAAAAACACACACAGTAAAAGATGCTGAATACAGATTGATACTACAAACAGCAGTACTTTTTTTTTTACAAAAAAACCTTTTAATGATAGTATTGGCATTTCAATCAAAATGTGACTCATACGATCCTACAACAATTATTTTTTTCCACATTTAAGCAAGTGGATACGTGAATATTGAATACCAACTTTTATTATGATTTAATACTAATAATGGCATGCAAAGTTACATTTACATTACTTCAAGAATAAAAAAATTAAAGCCGTGAATGTGAACTATTTTGGGACAAAATTCTTCTTTGATTCCTGTTTCGGGTATTTGGCCCGATTCTCCATTGATTTCTTTATAGTTAATATAGACCATATATATAGTTTATATAGACCAACTTAAAGAATTCTACATACCATTCAATATTTTGGCCCTGGTTTTTGAGGACAAATGATTACCCAGGATAATGTCCTTGGGCCTGTTGCGTGGCAAGTCACCTCCCCCAATGAAATGAAGACACGGACACAATGATATAAGGTTAATGGGCGTAAATGGCCACAACTTTATTGATTACGAAAATTGAAGGTATTGGCCTTAGGCATTGGCTCCTATCGACTACCCGGCATGGTGACCGGGAAGGGTTGAACACAAACCGCGGGAGTCCTGTTGAAGTACGCCAACTAGGATCCCACGCGTGTCACCGCTCGAAGGCGTGCCGGGGGCCCAACCTCGCAAGGCTTCGGACAAGGCCACGCCCCCCGGAGTCCTCTACCGGACTACCCCTTCACATTGGGGGAAGGTGATGGCGCTTCCTTCCCCCCTCCATTTGTCTAACCATTGCCCCATGCCAATGCCTAACCGCCACATGAGCAAAGCTCGCCGCCAATACCTTCAAACCCGCAACCAATCCCTAATACTTGCACTGATGTCCCCCAACCACATGTCATTTCCTGCATCTGATAGATGCACGCCATCCCATCTGTAGAGGGCCTCATTGTTGAACTGGATGCCAGGGTGACCTATGACACACCCATCCAGGTCCGCCACTCTACGCTCCACAGCCCGCTCCAAGACCTTTCTAGCCTTATTGATTCCCGCGGGGCTCACACAATCCCTCCAAATCCTCCTCTCAAGCAGTGAGGACCACAGGATGGTAATATTCGGGTAAACCGCCTTTAAATGCGCCAAATCATCGAAAATGTTCCATCTCAAATCGATGGCCTTGCGGTATGCCAAGTCATTTTCCCCTAATTGAATTAGCAAAGCGTCGGGAGGCCCCTCGGCGGCAGCCCTCTTAAACACCGCCGGTTCAAATTCGCTCCAACGCATCCCTCTACGCGCAATCCAAGTCAGCTCAACATTTGACGGCAGGCTCAAATTTTGCCCCAGTCCGGAACTCACAGCACGGTTCTTGGCCCAGTAGACTATACTGTGGCCCACCAACCAGATGCGCACTTTCTTGGCTTCTGATAGATAGATAGATAGATAGATAGATAGATAGATAGATTCTTTATTGTCATTACACTAGTGCAACATTGCACAAGTGCAACGAAATTGGATGCCATCCCTTAAAAACAACAAAAGCAAAGCAACAGCAACAACCAAACAAACCACCTTCCAACCACACCCACACCCACACCCATCAAACTCCCAGGTCTCACTATCGAGTTACAGCATTCAAAAAGGCCACAGCTCTTGGATAGAAACTGTTTTTCAGTCTATTTGTCCTTGACTTGATGTTTCTATACCTCCTGCCAGAAGGCAGTAGTGCAAACAGACTGTATCCCGGGTGAGATGGATCCTGCAGGATGTTGTTTGCTTTCCTAAGGCAACGGGAACCGTACAGTTCTTCCAAAGGTGGGAGAGGGTGACCAATAATCCTTTGGGCTGTGGTTATGACCTTCTGGAGCACCTTCCTCTCCCTAGCTGTACAACTGGAGAACCAAGCACAAATACAGTATGTAAGTATGCTCTCTATGGAGCCTCGGTAGAAGGACACCAGCAGTCTCTCACTCAGATTGTTCTTTTTTAAAAGTCTGAGGAAATAAATTCTCTGCTGGGCCTTCTTCACCAGAGCAGTGGTATTTGCGCTCCAAGTCATGCCCTGATCCATAGTCACTCCCAAAAACCTGAATTCCGCCACCCTCTCCACCCGTTCCCCGTTGATATACAAGGGCTGAATGTCCGCCTTTTTCCCCCTGTAATCCACCACCAATTCCTTAGTCTTAGCCGTATTAAGAGCCAGATTGTTCTCTCCACACCAAACACAGAGCCGCTCCACCTCGTCCCGATAGGCGGACTCATCCCCTCCTGAAATGAGCCCCACCACCGTAGTATCATCAGCAAACTTGATGATTTTGTTGCTGGAGTAGATGGCTGTACAGTCATACGTATAGAGAGCATAGAGCAGGGGACTCAACACGCAACCCTGTGGTGAGCCGGTGTTAAGGCTAAGGGCTGTGGACACATGTGACCCTACTCTAACCCTCTGAGAACGTTCTGACAAAAAATCCAAAACCCAGAGGCAGGTGGAGTTGGGGAGTCCAATCGTCTCTAGCTTGGACACCAGTCTATGGGGGAGGATAGTGTTAAAAGCAGAGCTAAAATCCACAAACAGCAGCCTCACATAATTCCCCGGCTGCTCCAGATGGGACAGAGCAGCATGGAGAGTGGTGGTGATAGCGTCTTCTGTGGATCTATTTGCCCTGTATGCAAACTGGTAGTTGTCAAAAGTTGATGGAAGACAGGAAATAATATGACGGCGCACCAGTTTCTCAAAACGCTTCATGATGATTGGAGTCAGTGCAACTGGTCTGTAGTCATTCAAACTACTGATTGTGGATTTTTTAGGCAGAGGGACAATAGTTGACGACTTCAGGCAGGGTGGGACAATAGACTGGTGTAAGGACTTATTGAAGATCTTAGTAAAGACCCTCGCCAGCTGATCCGCACAGCCCTTCAACACCTTTCCAGTGATGCCATCAGGTCCAGCCGCCTTCCTCGGATTCACCATCCTCAATACTTGTCTCACCTCGTGCTCCTCTACAGTGAATGAGGGGCCCCTATGGGCTGGTGGCTGTAATACCGGCGTCTCAGGTGGCTCCTTCTCGAAGCGAGCAAAGAAGAGGTTAAGCTCCTCCGCCAGCAAAGGGTCACCGTCGACAGCGCCAAGGTTAGGTTTGTAGTTGGTAATATGCTGAATCCCCTGCCACATCTGTCTTATGTTGTTGCTCCTTAAATTATCCTCAATCCTCTGCCTATAATCCAGTTTTGCCCGTCGAATACCCCTCTTCAAGTTTGCTCTTGCCACACTGTAAAGCTGCACCTCGCCCGACCTGAAAGCCCTGTTCCTTTCCCGCAGCAGGCACTGGACCTCTCCATTCATCCAGGGTTTTTGATTAGGATAAAACCGGATGGATTTATTTACTGTGACAGTGTCTGTGCAGTGATTGATATAGCACTGTTTATTTTCTGCAGGGAAAATAAACGGAAAAGGCATTCGATTTCCACCTCCCCAAGTCCTTGATCCTCTCCGTGGAGAGCCCTAAGTGCACTGCGGTGGTGGCGGCCCCGATACGGAAGGAGTGGGCTGAAAATTCCTCAGCTGGGAAACCACAAGCTGCAAGTGCAGCCCGCAGCACACGCGTGAACTGGTGTCTAGACAAGCATGACCCATCTGCATGTACAAGAAATGGGGCAGGGCCACTGGGTCTCAAATACAGAAAGCGCCGTGTGTCTCTTACGGGACAGGGGCCACGACCCTGCACGGCAGATAGTCGTAGAAGAGCGCCCTTACTGAGCTGGTCTGTCTTAGAACTCCGCACCTGAACAATCAGCTCGGACTCGGACAGGGACAGATCACTTAATAGTAAGCCTCTCTGAGAATGGGCCAACCCGCGCTCACAGACTAGCTCCCCGATGCGCAGGGCACCAAAGAATGCGATGGAATAGGCGGCAGAGAACAGGCGCGCCTCATATTTTGACCAGCATATAGAGCGTAACTTCTTGTGAATCTGGGTCAAAGCGTCAAACGTTATAGGCCTCCTCCTGTCTAAGCTGGGAGGGTGCTGCCGACGCCATCCCTCAAGAGTCTTATGGACGATAAAAGCTGAACATGGGTCAGTGGCAAAAAAGGCCTTACAAAAGTATGAAATTCCTGCGGATTGAATATTAAGAGTTTTAGGGGCCCTTCCCAACTCCCTTAGGTGAGCCAAATAGCGGAGAACCTCCCTCGTTGAGGGAATGGAATAAGGCCCCGTGCAGGGCCTGTTGCTGCGAAATTTTAAGAAGTCGGCCCAGGCCTTCTTGTATGATCTCATTGTGGAAGGGGCCACGGCACCGATTAAACCTTTCATCACTTCTTGCTCCCAATGCTCCAGAGATGCTCCGGGAAAGGCATCGATGATTGCTCGGCATCCGGCGCTAACAAGCGGAAGCGCTCCATCTGAAAGCGAGACAAAGCATCCGCGATGTCATTGTTAATGCCGGGTACGAATTTAGCAGAAAAGTATATGTTGTGCTCCAAACAGAAAAGGACAAAAGACCGTAGAGGTTCCCCACCCTGGATGAGCGCGCAGACTGCTTAGAGAGAACCGCAACGACTGCTTGATTATCTGTATTGAAGCAAACCCTATGATTGCGGAACTGATCTACCCAAAGATGTACTGCTACCACGATAGGGAAGAATTCCAAGAATGTGAGATCCCGGGTAATGGACTGGCCCTGCCATTCTGGGGGCCACCTTTTGGCGCACCACTGACCCCGGAAATACACCCCAAAGCCCAGCGAACCAGCGGCATCTGACTGTACTTGAAAGTCAGCCGTTAGGGACATGGAATCTTGCCATAGTGATATGCCGTTGTAATTGTCGAGGAATTGCAACCACATGTCCATATCCGCCTTCACTTCCTTGGAAAGCCGGACTCTATGTTGGGGAGCCCTGAGTCCCGCGGCCAATCTAGCTAGACGGCTGCAGAAGGAGCGCCCTGGCGCCACTACCCTACAACCGAAGTTTAGGTGACCCAGCAAGGACTGGATTTGTCTCAGAGTGATTTTCTTTAGGGGCAGAAGCTGCTGAATCAGCGCTTTAAGAGCGGACAGCTTCTCGGCGGGCAGCCGAGAAGTCTGCGGTACTGTATCCAATTCGATGCCTAAATAAACCAAAGAAGTGGTTGGACCCTCTGTTTTCTCGGCTGCCAGGGGAACCCCAAGTTCCTCTGACAGGGCTGTGAAGGCACCCAGGAGGGCGGAGCAGCCCTGCAGACTGTCTGACACCAGGATAAAATCATCGAGGTAATGGGACACGTCCACGGACCTTGATCTGAAGCGGAGGGCCCATTCAAGAAAGGTGCTAAATGACTTGAATGCCGCGCAGTCTACTGAGCAGCCCATAGGCATCGCTTTGTCGACGAAATACTCCCCTTGGAATTTAAAGCCCAACCAGCGGAAGTCCGCTGGGTGCACTGGGAGCAGTCGAAACGCTGACTCGATATCACATTTGGCTAGCAGCGCACCCCTTCCGAATTGCCGAATCATCTTAACTGCTTGGTCGAAAGAGGCATACTTGACTGTGCAGAATTCCTGGGGAATAGCATCGTTGACAGAGCCCCCTTTTGGGTAAGATAGGTTATGGATCATCCGAAACTCCCCCGGGGTCTTTTTCGGAACGATGCCCAGTGGGGACAAGTGAAGCCCTTCAAATGGAGGCGCAGAGAAGGGGCCAGCCACCCTCCCAACTTTAATTTCTTTTTCTATCTTTTTCCTGGCTATATCAGGCCTTTCCCTAACCGACTTTTGATTTTCAGGCTCCCTGGGGGTAGGGGGAACTGCCACGGGGATTCTGAAGCCCTTAGAGAAACCCTCCCAGAGGTATTCCGCAGCTTTTCAGTCTGGATATAAGTCCAGTAGGGTTTTCAGGGGCTGTAGACGGATAGGGGTATAGGCCAACGGAAGCTTGTGGTTACTGGCGGTTACTGGAACCTTGATGAGCGGGACCGGGGGCACCTCTGGCGTTGTTGAGGAAGTACCCCCTGCCCCCCCGAAAGGGCTGCTGCTTGTTCTTAAAGCACGCAGTGGCGGGGTGGTTGCCCCAACACCGTTCGCACTCGTGGGAATATTTACAGTAGGGGCGAGAACAAACACCCCTATTGAACTCCCAGCACTGGCGGCGCCTTTTTGCTTCAGTCCCTGACTTGGTCTGTGATGGTGTTTCTTGACAAGCTGACATTGTAAAAAGC
This sequence comes from Podarcis liolepis, assembly GCF_965112155.1. Classification (NCBI taxonomy): domain Eukaryota; kingdom Metazoa; phylum Chordata; class Lepidosauria; order Squamata; family Lacertidae; genus Podarcis; species Podarcis liolepis. The sequence goes on along the minus strand of NC_139567.1, from coordinate 29,985,356 downwards.
CTGTCTCTGCTCAGGGCACACCTGTTCACATACCTTCAGCATACACTGCTTTACAAATGCACCTTCTGAAAAGCACTTTGAAGCTCGCGCAATTTCTTCAGCCACAAGATAGCTGGCTTTCACTGCTGCATCATTTTTTGCTGTCATTTTTGCAAAAATATTCCGTTGAGAATGCAGGCTACCTTTTAATTCTTGGACCTTTTGTTGCCTTTCCTGGTGGCTAAGGTTAGCAAATTTGGCTCCATGTTTGGTCTCAAAGTGCCGGGGTAAATTGTATTCCTTCATCACTGCCACTGCCTCAAAGCAAATAAGACATACCGTGTTCTAAGCTATGCAACAACAAATGCAGCTTCCCCACCACGAAAGAGGAGAAATAAAGAGGCTAGAGAAATAAAGCGGCTGGGGGGGGAATACTCTGAGCTACTCGATCACAAAGGCAGCCTCCTCACTGACGAATTCACCCTTATTGAGGACCTTCCCCACACCCGGACAAGGTCCTAGCAGATGCGTAGTGAGCAGGGAAGCTGCGCGCACGGCTTAAAGCAGGGACCGATTTAAACCTCCCTGCCTGGAAAATTAGTCTAGCAAGATCCACAGCCCCGCAGATACCCATCTTGCGAAAAAGGGGATTGCCTGATTAAATTACAGAAACCACCCCCCACACCCAAGTACTTAGCCAGTCGCCGGACGATCAGGGGAGACTGTCTGGATGTCCCAGCAACTCCGATGTAGCTTGGGAGCAAAACACAAACGCAGAGACACTTTACACTCCCAAAAGCTGGTACAGTAAAAGGAACAGAGGGCAGAAAAGCCGACAGACAAGAAACCGGGTCAAAACCGGGCAGCTGGAACGGGGCAAAGAGGGCGGTCCCCGGGCGTGCCGGCCTTAAATGGGCTAGGCCATGCCTCCCCTGCCCGCCAATTGGCGAGCCGGGGATTCCCTCTTCTCGCGGGGGCTAAAACCAGCCCCCGCATGTGTGGGGGGGGCCCACAACCCCACCTCCTCTTGAGCTCAGAAGTGGCTTTCTTGAGGCTCCGTCACGGGCACCCCGCCATACTCGCTCTAGCCGTCTGAGGTCCCACTTCATTTTCCGAAGCTCCTCGGTAAACCAGGGAGCCCGGTTTCTGCGGGGTTGCAGAGGGCGCTTAGGTGCGATCTCATCGATGGCTGCCAGGAGCTGGGTATTCCAGCCCTCAACAAGCTCAGTCAATGAGCCGCCAGGGGGAGCAAGGTTCCGCAAGGCTTGACGGAATCTATCAGGGTCCATCAGCCTCTGCGGGCGAGCCCAAATCGGCTCGCCACCTAAGCAGGGTGGGGGTGGAAAGTCAATCCTGGCTTTCAGAGTGTAGTGATCAGACCATGGCACCTTCATCGAAGGAGACATGATCACATCTATACCGGCGCCAAAGATCAAATCCAGCGTGTGGCTTGCTTGATGTGTGGGGCCCGAAACAAACTGGGAGAGCCCTAGTGTCGCCATGGAAGATACCAGGTCCAGAGCCTGTGAAGAGGGAGTGGCATCAGCGTGGAAGTTGAAGTCTCCCAATACCAACAGGTTAGGGAACTCCAAGGCCCAGCCGGCCACCGCCTCCAGCAGGCCTGACAGGGTGGCTGCTGGTGCGCTAGGTGGCCGGTACATCAGCCAGACAGCCAAGCTCTCCGCGGAGCCCCACACTAGGCCAACACTTTCAATGCCGGGGATCGATGGCGATGGTAGAGCCCTGAAAGAACAATATTCCCGGATTAATACTGCCACCCCTCCCCCCCGGCCCACAGTCCGTGACTGGTGGAGGACGGAGAAACCCGGGGGCGCCATCTCTCGTAAGGTAACAGTTAACCCTTCGCGCACCCAGGTCTCCGTCACACAAGCCAGGTCGACTCCCTGCGAGGTAAAGAAATCTCGCAGGGTAGCGGTTTTGTTGCTTATAGACCTGGCATTGCACAACACCAGTGAAGGAGGTGAGTAATCCTTGCTCACCCTACCCTCGTCTCTCGGGATGGGGCACAGATTGGAAGGGGTACGAGCATATCCGTATCTCGATCCCCTTCGCCTATAACATCTGCCCCCACCGCCATACCTCCCTCGCCCCTCCACGGTAGCAATCCCAAGCCTCATACTAACCTCCATTTACAAAATAGAAAACAAAACAACCAAAAACAATTATGCCCAAACAAACCAATCCCCACCCCACTCAATGTCCAACCCCAAAAACAAAACAAGATGGAACGAAACAAAAATACATAGATAAAAACCACCATTCACGGTGGTACAACAAAGTAAACAATAAAAACACCTTTAAAACACCTTAAAATATTTATAAACATCTTTAACATTTGCTGCAGCAGCACCAGTGTCCTTAAAGCTATTACGGAGGTGAGCCTGGGCCCCGCCCCCTAGGCCGGATGGAATTAGCCTGAGGAGGGAGAGGCCTTCTCCGACACTCACGATGCAGCAGCAGCGATGTCCCAGGCCTCAATGAGGCCTCTTAAAGCTGTGGCGAAGGTGAGCCTGGGCCCCGTCCCCTAGGCCGGATGGAATTAGCCTGAGGAGGGAGATGCCTTCTCTGACACGATGCAGCAGCAGCGATGTCCCAGGCCTCAATGAGGCCTCTTAAAGCTGTGGCGAAGGTGAGCCTGGGCCCCGCCCCCTAGGCCGGATGGAATTAGCTTGAGGAGGGAGAGGCCTTCTCCGACACTCACGATGCAGCAGCAGCGATGTCCCAGGCCTCAATGAGGCCTCTTAAAGCTGTGGCGAAGGTGAGCCTGGGCCCCGCCCCCTAGGCCGGATGGAATTAGCCTGAGGAGGGAGAGGCCTCCAACACTCACGATAAAAGCATTTAAAACATTTAAAGCTGAGCTATAGGGTGAGAGATCCGCTAGAAGCTGCTGCCTCAGACGCGATCTGTTTTTCTTGAAGAAACTGGATTTGAGTTAGAAACTGTTACAGCTTTACCATCAGTTGGTGATACATGGCCCAAGAACTGCCAATCAGGAAGTGAAACAATTGTGACATGTTCCTCAGTTTTCCTTGAGTATTTCTCGTCTAATTTTTCTTGCATTAATGTCACATATTTTCACCCATCATAACAAAATCCACCAAGAAACAAAGTTGGCGCTGCTTGAACTTCTTCCATATAGTACTTAGCTGCTCTGTGGACTTTTGATTTGTCTACTATTTCTGGAATAGTGTATGTACGAAGAGTGGCATTGACAATGGAAGCCGTGGCTCTATCAGAGATCGAATTCTGAAACTTGGCTTCCGCTATCTCCTGAAGATCCCTTCCTCAATTTTTCAAAGAGATTTTGACAACACTAGAAGGACTATAGGTCAAGGTACAGTACTTGGTTTCACCTGGAAATCTAAGTCTGAATTATTTGCAGGACAAATACCTTCCTCTATTGTTTCAACTTTATCTTCACCATAGTCACCGGTTTCAACAATATCAACATTCTCGGCAGCAACAATTTGAAAGTGAGATTCTTGTTGTCGTTACTGTGCAGCCCTGCTTTCCTTCTGCTTTCTTACTTGACTCTTTCTTCTGTTGTTTCCTGGTAGCCTCTTTATCCACTGTACTACTTATGGTTATATTCTGGTTTTTTTTTTTAAAAAAAGGATATTTATTGAAAATTTCAAAATATTACAAAATTAAAAAAGATAAAAGAAAAATACAAAATAAAAATAGTTAGAAACAATTCGCTCTTTCAATGACTTATCTTTCATTTGCTTATTTCCTGGACCTCCTCGCGCCTCCCTTTTCGGTATTCCTGTTCAGATAGTTCAGCAAATCCCTCCCCTCTTGTTTATCCTGGTCTTCAATCTTAAAATATTGTAACATTGGATTTTTACCTATTAATCGTCCATTTTCTCGTATTCCCTTATAACATTACAGCTATAGACCACTTAGTTTCTATCCAACATCATTCTAACATTCATTAATTTTACAATATTTCTGTAAATAGTCTTTAAACTTCTTCCAATCTTCTTCCACCAACTCTTCTCCCTTACTTATGGTTATATTCTGAATGGATCGCTGATCTTTGAGAAATTCACTTCTATTCAAGGAATAGAAAAACCAGACTATAAGCCTGAGAACGTGTATAGTACGAATAAAAAAACACAATAATGACTTTAAAATTTTTATCTTGGAATGTGAACGGAATAAATGACAAATCTAAAAGGAATAAAATTTGGAAGGTTTTGATGAAAAAGAATTTTGATGTGATATGCTGTCAGGAAACACATGTGGCTAAAAAACAAAAACATATTCTGATAAACAAAAGGTTGGGGGTTGAATTTATTAATTCAGATGCAAACAAAAAAAGAGGGGTAGTGATATATGCTAAAGAAAAATGGGAGCCCAAATTAATATGCAAAGATGAGGAAGGAAGAATTTTGGGAATACAAATTATTTTATTTTTTTAATAAAATATTTATTGAGATCATACAAAAAATTACACATAAAGAGAAAACAAACAAAAACTAGCTAACAAAAAGGTTAACAAAAAAGCAACCTGGAAAGAAGGAGAAAAAAAGGGGGGGGGAATGATACAAAATACAAAAACCAGATAACTAAGAAATAGGAAAAAGAAGGAAAAAATATTTTAAAAAAGAATAAATCCATTTTTCAGTATCTTTAAGCTCATTTGCTTATTTCCTTGACCTCCTCTCACCTCCCCTTTTGTATTCCCGTTTTCAAAGTCTTTTCAGGAAATCCTTACCCTCTTTCATTTATCTTTACTCTGTATCTTAACCTATTATAACTATATATTTTCATCCTTATAGCTATCTATATTTACCTATTCTTATTAACCTTATTACCAAAACCACTTCTTTTCAGTCCAACATCATTTTAACATTCATTAATTTTACAGTATTTCTGCAGATTTCTTCCAATCTTCCTCCACCATTTCTTCTCCCTGGTCTCGGATTTTGCCAGTCATTTCTGCCAATTCCATATAGTCCATCACCTTCATCTGCCATTCTTCCAGAGTGGGTAAATCTTGTGTCTTCCAATACTTGGGAATACAAATTAATCAGGGAGAAAAATTTAATGTGGTAACTGTCTATGCCCCAAATACGAATAAAGGAGAATTTTTCAAAAAAATGGAACAAATACTATTGGATTTAGAGAATCATAAATTGATTTTACTCGGTGACTTAAACGGAGTACCAATACCAGAATTAGATAGAAGTGCAAAAAGGAAAAAAACTGAGTCAAGGGAAATTACCAAAATCGTTTAAAAATCTTGAAGAAAATTTAGACTTGACAGATATCTGGAGACATAAAAACCCGCTAATAAAACAATTTACATACTTTTCAGAGCCGCACCAGAGCTGGGGCAGAATAGTTCAGATATGGGTATCAAAAGAACTAGCAGCAAGAGTTGAAAAATGTGAAATACAACCCAGAACTCTTTCCGATCATAATTTAGTAACCCTGGAAATTAAGTGTGGAATTCAGGGTGTGTATAGATGGAGAATGAATGAATATCTATTTGAAAGCGATGATGTGATTGAGAAGGCCAAAAATACCTTGAAAGACTTTTTTGACTTAAACCTTAATAAAGAGACAAATATTGATATAGTCTGGGATGTCAGCAAGGCGGTGCTAAGAGGCTTTCTAATTCAACAAAATAGCCATAGGAAAAAAATAAGAGAAGAAAAGAAAGATGGAATCCTCACCCAATTAAGAGAATGTGAGAAAAAAATAATAACAAATCCCAGTGACGAACAGAATAAACAAACATCCAAATTGCTACAATTACAATACTCAATGTTAATAAACCAAGAAGTGGAATGGAGAATTAAATCAATGAAGCAAAATTTTTTCGAATCAGAAAATAAAATGGGGAAATTTTTGGCGTGGCAATTATGAAAAAGGAAAAAACAAAATGTGATTAATAAGATAAAAATAGAAGAACGACATGTGGAAGACCCAAATGAAATAAAGAAAAACTTCCTTAAGTTCTTTGAAAAACTATACAAAAGAAGATATAACAGAAATAGGAAAATATTTAGAAAACAACAGAATAACATCCATAATGGAGGAAGAGAAAACCCAACTGAACAAGCCCATAAAAATAGATGAAGTCCAGGAGGCAATAAAGAGAATGAAACAAGGGAAAGCACCGGGCCCAGATGGATTATCGGCCAAATACTATAAAGTTCTGGAGGAATACCTAGACCCGGTGCTATGTGATGTAATGAATAAGATCCTACAAAGAGGAAAGATACCGGAGTCCTGGAAAGAAGCACATATTATGTTGATACCTAAAGCAGACTCAGACAAATTGAATATAAAAAACTACAGACCGATACCGCTTCTTAACAATGATTACAAAATATTTGCTGAAATAATGGCGAACAGACTCAAGAAATACCTAAATAACTCAATACATACAGATCAAGCTGGATTTCTTCCTAATAGACAATTATAAGATAATGTAAGGCACATAATAAACATTATCAAATATCTGGACAAGAAGAATTAAATCCCTGCGGTATTAATTTTATTGATGCAGAAAAAGCATTCGATAATGTATCCTGGCAGTTCCTATTAAAGTGCATGGAGACAGCAGGGACAGAAGGTGCCTTCATGGAGGGAATTAAAGCAATCTACTCAAGTCAAAGAGCCAAATTGATTATCAATAATAATTTAACTGACTCATTTGTGATCTTGAAGGGCACGTGACAAGGTTGCCCCCTGTCACCACTTTTATTTATAATGGTATTAGAAGTAATTGCAAATAAGAAAAACACCAGAGATACAAGGAATCAGAATTGGGGTAAAAGAAAACAAATTGAAAGCATACGCTGATGATTTGGTAATATCGTTGGAGGACCCCCAAAAAAGTGTTGATAAAGTTTTGGTATTACTAGAAGAATTTGGGAAAGTATCGGGTTTTAAGTTAAATCAAACCAAAACTAAAATGATGGTTAAGAATATGGGGGAAGACTTAAGGAGGCAGTTAGAATTTCAATCAGGAATTAAAGAAGCAAAAAAGGTAAAATACCTGGGTGTCTGGTTAACTATGAAAAATATAAATTTAATGGCCGATAACTACATAAACACCTAGAAAGAAATTCAAAAGGAATTAGATACCTGGAATAGGATAAAACTCTCCTGGTCAGGTAGAATGGCTGCAATTAAGATGTGCATACTGCCGAAACTACTATTCTTATTCCAAAACGGCCCAGTGATCAGAGGAAATTCAATATTCAAAAATTGGCAAAAAATTATTTCCAAATTTATTTGGCAAGGCAAAAGACCGAGAATTAGGTTTAAATTGTTAACGGATAGAAAAGATAGAGGAGGATTTGTGGTCCCAAATTTGAGACTGTATTATGAAGCCTCGTGCCTTTGCTGGCTTACAGAGTGGATTGTCTTAAAAAACACAGATCTGCTGGACTTAGAAGGCTTCGATGTAAGATTCGGCTGGCACGCATATCTGGCAGAATAAGGAGAAGGTGCATAAAGGCTTCTCAAATCATATTATTAGAGGATCATTGTTAGAGGTGTGGGAAAAGAATAGAAAACTATTGGGGAAAAATACCCCCTGGTGGCTATCGCCTATTGATATCTTAACTATTAAAAAAATAAATATTGAAGGTGAGAGATGGACTTATGAAGATCTCCTGGAAAGAACAGAAAAAGGCTGGAAAATCAAACCATATGAAGAGTTAAAAAACTAACAGGTTGGTTGCAGTTTCATCAAATCAATGCCTTATGGAAAGAAGATAAAAAGACTGGGATGAATGAGAAAAAATCTAGATTTCAGGTAGAGATAATAGAAAGTAAAACCAAACTTCTATCCAAAATGTATAACCAGTTATTAGAATGGGACACTAAGGATGAGGAGGTCAAGGAAGTTATGGTAAAATGGGCGATAGACTTTGGATACAATTTGGACTATGACAGTTGGACGAGGCTGTGGAATAAAGGAATGAAATTCACAGCCTGTACTACTCTTAGAGAAAATATGGAAAAGATGATGTACCGTTGGTACATCACCCCTGTGAAACTGGAAAAAATGTATAAGACCGGAGATAAAAGGTGCTGGAAGTGCAAAACTAAAGAAGGAAGTTTCTACCATATGTGGTGGAAGTGTGAAGAAAGAAAAAATGTTTGGGAATCCATATACAATGAATTGATAAAAATATTTAAGTACACCTTTGTTAAAAAACCCGAAGCTTTCCTTTTGGGAATGATCGGAGACGATATTAAGAAAGAAGACCACATAATGTTTCAATATGCAACTGAAGCTGCCAGGATCCTGATAGCACAAAATTGGAAAACCCCAAATATCCCGACCGTTAAAGATTGGCAAATTAAACTATTTGAATACTTAGAACTGGCAAAAATGACGCAGAATATCAGACAGCAAAAAGGTACAAGGTATATTGATGATTGGACCAAATTTATAACATACATGGAAATAAATTTTAGAGATCTAAAAATCACAGTAGGTTTAACATAATCCTTGTCATGCGTAGATGTTATAAAAAGAAAACTGCAGAATGGAATTAATATTTTACATAATCCAAAACCGAGATGGAGGGAAGTCAATTATTATTTGTTGTTAATTAATGTCTGTTTTTTGGTCCGTTTATGTTTTTCTGTTTTGGTCATTATTTTCTTTTTTTCTTGTTTTGTTTATTTGTTTCCTCTGTTTGGTTATTGAAAATTAATAAAAAGAATAATAAAAAAAGAAATTCACTCTCTGGGATATTCTCATTGTCAACAACTTCAAACAAACAGGACATTTCTTTCAGAAACACATCTTTCTTGATGCTTTTCATACACTTTCAGAACAAAGGCCTTAATTGTGTCTTTTCGGACTGTTGGTATGGATGCACGTTTGTAAACACCTTCAACACAACAATCTCTGCAATAATACTGTTGCCATGGCTGTTTTCCTATGTTGTGAAGACTGAAATTTCAATTCAGTGGAGGAAGGTCCAGATACTGATATGCAAGATATTAAATGATATTCAACAAGGTGCCACTAGCCACAATCTAGCTGGCTGCACACTTGGAGAAGCTCTCTCCGACTTTGCTCCTTTTTTTAAAGCCCGAGTTTCAACGCCCACCTGAGCTGGCTGTGCCCCCTGCCTTTGCTCGCCTCCATGGCAGGGGGCGCTGCAGGGAGGGGGAGGGAGATGGGCTTTCTTCTTTCTTCTCTCCCCCCCCCCTTCCTAGGCAGGTGCGTGCTTAGCGTATCACCTGCTGCTCAGGGACCTGATTGAGGTTATTGACCATTTGGGGGGGGGGAGGCACTGAGTTGTTGAGCTATTTTGGGTGTGTCTGTGTGAGACAAAAAAACACTCCAAAAAATACAAGCCACTGCCACTCGCATGTAGCGATATATCTAACTTTACAATATGACATTACTAGCAGTGATCTAAAACTATTACAAGGCTGCCTGCCTAACATGGATTAGGGATTGGTGCATATTAAAAGACTCAGACCTGCTAGATAGATCTGGAAAGCTACAACAACCGTTATGGTTGGCATGCTTACCTAGGGTACGATCAAGTAAAGATTCATAAGAATTTCTTCCATCATCGTATTATAAAAAGGTATCTTTATATGATCTGGGCAAAGTATGAAGAGCTTTTGGAACCTAAAACACCATGGTGCATCTCCCCCCAGAAGCATTTGCTATGAAAAAGAAAAATATGAAAGAAAATTGGCCAGTATATAAAACACTACTCGAGAGATTTTGCAGGAGTTTATATACCGGCCAATTTTCTTCAATATTTTTCTTTTTCACAGCAAATGCTTCCAGGGGGGAGATCCACCACAATGTTTTAGGTTCCAAAAGTTCTTTACACTTTGCCCAGACTGTATAAAGAGACCTTCTTATAATAAGATGATTTAAGAAATTCTTATGAATCTTTACTTTATTGTACCCTAGGTAAGCATGCCAACCATAACGGTTATTGTAGCCTTCCAGATCTAGTAGGTCTGAGTCTTGTAATATGCACCAATCCCTAATCCAGGTTAGGCAGGCAGCCTTGTAATATAGTTCTAGATCACTGCTAGTTATGTTATACTGGGAGCAGATTGCAATTTCTTGGGAGTTGGACGTACCTGCAATATCGGAATTAAAGCTATGTCAGCAAAACAACCGATATGAATGCAAATATGCTTAAGCTAGAAGCGCAGGAGCGCTAAAATGAAATGTAACTAAATGAGTTCTGGCTAACAACATGCTGTATGCTTTTTTGAATGAGGTAATGAGAATGCATATTGTCATGGGCTCAGGAGCAGAGGCACAGGGGAGAGAGGAGATGGAGAGCGAATGGGAAGGATCTGAGGGCAGCGGAGGGGAGAATGACAGTGACCCGAGAGATTCCATGAGCCTCTCCAGCGAATCAGAAGATTGCCAGAAGGGGGCGTCGGTGGTCAGGGCAAGGGGGGTCCCAGGGGGGACGCACCAGAAGCAAGGGGCCAGCGGGGACTCCCAAAGCAGCAGCTGGAGATCAGGACCAGCTTCCCCACCAGAGCGTAGCGGGGGGGAGGGGGAGGTTCCCATGTGTCAGGGCCAGCGTCTCCTCCAGCAGGGAGAGGAGATGAGTCAGGGCTGACCACGCCTCCATCGGAGAGAGGGGGAAGGGAGGGGAGGTCAGATCCAGCTAGCCTCCCCAAAGGGGAGAGCAGTGACAAGAGCAGGTTAACGGTCAGGAGGAAGGTTACTGGCTGGGCGCGTGCGCCTAGTTCAAATGTACAGGCACGCGGGACAGCAGAAAACCCGGATTGGGAACCAGGTCCTAAAGCCCGCCGGAAGCAGGGAGAAGACTCAGGGGACTCAGCGTCAGAAGAGTCTAGGAAGGGGGAGACCCCAGCGGACAGGCTGACCCAGAGGAGGAAAGAGCAAAGGAAGAGGTGGAGCAAGGCTAGAGTCTTAAACTGGTGTCGGGGGAGGAGACTCAGACGGAGCTTCAGCGGTCTAGAGTTTCAGACGTAGAGCTGCACGTTGTGGCTGTGATAACGAAAATGAACTTCAATAAAGACTTTTGTATATAACAACGGAGTGGCGTTGGTCCTTTGTGAGCTGGGACCTAGGGCAGCTCTGACACATATGATTGGAGGAAATTGTAATGCTTTGTGTAAGAAACCTTTAAGTAACCCCACCCATGGTGTTTGGGAGGGGTTCAACCTTTGTGGAACAATCCCACTGAAACACTTTACTGCAGTAAATAAACTTTGTGGATTCTTGCTTCAACCCGACTCACGAGTAGTTAATGGTACAAGTGAGACAGCAGATTTGCCCTACTTCACCAACACTACTAATGCCCACATTTACTCAGTCTTGCCTCTGTGTTAACTCTCACACTTTATTCTTCCCAGCATACCTAGCTAAACAACCGTCTGTCACCTCACAGCCTGTTAGCCTGGCACCCTTCCAAATCCCCAGAAACCCCTTTTGCAGGGATAGCCCAAGTTTTATTGCTCTTTATCAGATCTAAATGGTGTGGTTTGATTTTCTGCTAGGCCTGAAATCTTCAGAGTAGTTTATCACAATGTGTGAGGTAGGTTGTAAGTACTGCCATTCTTAGGCTAAATTTGAAATAGCGCATTGAGGGCTGACTAGGGTTGAAAAGTATTACAATTTGGTGGTGTGAGTGCGAGCAGACAGCCTAAACTGCCACCTTGTGTATTGATGTCATCAGCCCCTTCTTAACCCTGGACCAGTCGTTTCCCTCTCAAGTCATGACGTTTCTTCAGAACTTTGAGGCACTTGCTATTCCTCTCTGCAAGTTTTCTGGGTCATATCTCTGTGTCCATTTCTTAATTTCTCTCCCAAATCAGATATATTCATTTTTCAGCAGTTATTTTTTTCTGCAGGTAACTTCTCAGCATCTGAGTGAGGAAGGAGGCGCTACATATGTCAGTCTGCTTGGGGTCAGATACCACCGATGGATTATTTCTAAAGTTAACCCCCTGTTCTTCGCCAAGATGTATTTATATGGAGGGTGATGCCAGAGTCTAGTCCAAGTGTCTCCATCCATAATGTAGTCAATATCTTTCCCCCACATCAGCTTAGTACCATTTAGATGGCTAAATTCAAAACAAATTTACATGAATTTGATATTATTTTTATTTTCTGTTTTTGTTTATAATAAACTTTTGAAAAAGGTTATGTAATGTAATGCAATGTAATTAATTTCTAAACCCCCTATACCCGAGGGTCTCAGGGTGGTTCACAGAATAAAATCAAAATATAAAACCACAAAATACATAATAAAAATAAAAACAACAACCCAATAGCCCCCCAAGCCAATGGTGTGGTCCCGAGCGAATCTCCACCCCCCCCCGTCTCTCCCACTTCCTCATTCAACACTTCTACATGCCCTCTGTCTTTGAGCTCTTTGCTCTCCTACTTTCAAGGCTTGCTGGGTTCTGGGAGGGGAGGAGTGGGGTCTGGAACACTTTCTAAAGACACCATGTGCGCCTGCTGTCGCCCCTCTGCTGCTGCTTCCTCCTATTATTTCCCAGCTCCCCCACCCATCTGCCTACTGAGTCACATTCTCTAAAAAAGATTTGTTCATTAAATTCTCGCCAGAGTAGCCACGAGAGGGGCTGTTTGCCCAGTTTATCTCTTTAATTGCTCTTGGGAGATCAGAACTCTATTATCATAAAGAGCACACACAAAAAGTACAGTTTAACCATTTGGATGTTTTCTTAGCTATGCCATGTATTATATCATGTTGGATGACACGCTAGAAGGGAAAGCTGAGATAACCCAGGGGCCGATTAAGTTGCTTGCTGTGTCCAATGTTTAAAAGTTGTAAATCTGCGTTCTTAAAAATTGTTTATTTTCAGATTACAAAAAACAATGAACAAGGGTTCATAACAACAAAGTTCATCCCAATCAGTGAAATCAACATGTACAATGTCCTGTAATAAACATTGCAAGTTTTATTCCAAAAGGTCTTGCCACATTTTTGTATGTGTTGATGGGGGACTTTTGTGCCCAGTATTTTTACATAATCCAATAAATGGTTGCCAATTTCTTATAGATTGAAAAGAGACAGGCATTCCCTCTTAGCTAAGAAACTGACATGCCAATTCAAAACTGCTAACAAAACTGACCGTATTCTAGTCGAGTGGCTCTCAAAACATTTTTCTCCGGGCCACACTATCAGAATAAAAATTAGCTCATGTCACGCCAATTTTTTATTGAAAAGAAAAAACATGGGAAAACAAAACAACAACAATGAACTCTTAGCAGTGCTGATTTATAAAATAGAACACAACTACCATGTAACATGATTATGGGATATCCAGAAAGTATAAAACAATGCAGCTACAGAAGAACATGAACCATTGCCAAAATACAAAATAGTTGTGTCCAGCACTCAGTTTGAACAGCGATTCTGGATCACAACGATGATTGTTCTCAGCATCATTTTTTTTAAATAAAAAATACATACAAACTATTTAAAAGGCAGGTACAAAATAAACATCCATGAGCCATCCAGTTCAATTGTTTTCACATTTAATAACCATAATACTTAAATAGAAAGTTGTGTGAATGCATGTCGATAATAATAAGAACAAATTCCCTGGAGAAATTATGCTTTCTAACTACTTTATGTCAGAGCTAAATTTTGAGACAAGCTATTAAAACTATTTTCCTAAGCAAATAAAGCATAATGAAAATGAAGAAAATAAAATAGCAACCGACCAAACTACTGCACCAAAGAAAATATAAATCCTATTGCCTGAACTGCATGGAGAGAGAGCCAAATTATTTGAGTGTACTTTGCACACATGCACTTACTGTTATCAGAGAAACAGAGAACTGCAGCGTTGGAAGGGTACTCCAAGGGCCACTTAGTCCAACCCCCAGCAATACAGATAGGCTTTCCCATATTTTGCATTTCAGCTGTACTTGACCCTTTGAAAGCTACAATCCTTAAAGGTCATACAATCTCCCAATTTGAACTGTGTGACTTACTTCTGAGTAAACATGCATAGACATACTCTGCAAACGCTGTTTCGTACAACTTGTGGAAGCAGCCAAGTGCTTGAGATAACACAAGCCACAAGTTAATAGTCTTCATTGCTTCATATACGCGGGCAGAAATGTTTTTAAGATGAGGATGCTACATTTATATTACACAAAATAATTGAAATAACACTTGACACAGCCTGATTCTATGCATGTCTCCTTCTATTCCAGTTCTTAAAATGTGACTGCTGCCCTGCAGTTGATAGAAAAAATGCTTTGGTCCTAAAATACACAAAACCACATAAAAAACTGTGCTTAAGTCAGCAGCCCATAAACACTTTGTATAAAAGGTAATGCTTTTTTTTAATGTAAAGGCAACCTGTAGAGCAAAGCAGCAAGGCATTTGATATTAAAAAGGGGATAAAATTGGGAAATTGCATAGGGCACCTACTTCTTCATAGTGGGAAATGTTCATTGTCTGCAAAATTGACTGCTAACATTTGGAAGCGGGTAAGCAAATAGAGAGTAATCCAGAATGTACTTTGGTAATAACTCTTTGATAAGCCCCCTTGGAGTCTTACACAGGTAATAATGCAAAGTTTCTGGCGTCACCGGCTTATACCACGATTGCCGTTCGGGGAACTGCACAAAAGAAGGCGCCCGAACTCTTCCTAGCACGTAATTGGCGTCCTCATTTAGTCTTTCGTAGGAGCCAATGAAATCGTACCTGACCGCGCAGGGCTGGCACAGGTTGTAGATGGGCATCCAGTGCTCATTCATCCTCTCCACGTCTTCATCTAAGAGGTACTGGATGAATTCGGAGAAGGTGACGTCGTCTCCGGCGCTTTGCCCAGGGTTCTTCCTGTACCGTTTCACTATTTCCACACCGTACCTTAACTGGTATTCTTTGATCTCCCCGAATTTATTCCTGTAAGCGGACAGCAGCCTCTCCATCGGGTCCCGGACGAAGATGAACTTGAAGTAGTGCTTGAGGCGGTAGCGGATCTCGTCGGGCTTCATGTCGCCAAGGAAAACCAGGTCCCTCCGGTGGTCCATCTTCAGCTGGGTGTTCACGTTCTCCAAGGTGCCACCCAGCACCTTCAGAATGCGCTTCCAGTTGGAGCAAGCCACCTTGGGCACGTAGCAGTACAGGAAGCGGTGCTTGTCGCTCACCAGGAGGTGCTTGAGCACCACGCGCCGCTGCGCTGCCGAGAGCTCCCACACGCTCCGAGGGGTGCCCGCTTGCCCGCATGCGGCGCGGATGGTCCGGTTGCGGATGTCGTGTATCACCTGCGCAGCCACGTCCTCCTCCTCCTTCGCCACCCCCACGCTGCCACCACGCCTTGCCGGCAGCTCTCCGCGGGCAGGGTGCATGGGCAGGGGCTTCACCTCCGCCAGGATGCCCTTCTCGATCATCAGGAGCAGGCTGCTCGATGCCACAATCACACCAAACATCAGCATGGAAGGCAGGAGCTGGCGGGGGCCGCTGCTCCGCGGTCGGGCCCTGGGAGTGGCCCCCGCGGGTGCTGAGGGGCATGGAGACATGGCCTGCTGCGTGGCTTCGGGCCAGAGGGGCTGGTGGATGGGCCGGGCTGGCCCTGCCGGCAGCCGCCTGCTTCGCTTCTTTTTGCAGATCAGCTGGGGCTGCAGCTGTCAGCCTGCCCAGGGCTGGTCAAGGATGGCAGGACCTGCCCCCTGCAGCTCTGCCTTTCTCTTTGGTGTCTTCCGGGAGCTCTGGAGGTGGGTGCTGGGCGAGGAGAGCCAGTGCTGCTGCCGGAGGAGGAACCCCTAGCCTTGCAAACTGGAAACACAAGGGTTAATACCACAGAGCAGCCTTTCCCAAACTTGCTTCCTCTCCCCACCAGGAAGCAGATGTTGCCCATCATCTCTGACCTGTCTGTGGGGCCAGGGCTGCTGGGAGCTGTAGTCCAACAAGCCTCAGAGGGGCGGAAAGGGGTGGGCAGTTTGGGAAGTGGCCTCACTGGCCACAGCCTGGAGGAAAAGCCGTCTGCAGTATCACTGGATGCTCTTAATCTCATTTTGAAAAGAGATTTCTGCAAAAAAACCCTCACCCCAATCTTTATACGCTACTATACTGAAATCTTCAAACGTTTCTTTGATTGTCCTTGATTGCCATCGTCTCCTGTCACACCAGGGTGGCGTGCTGCTTCCTTTGAGAACCCCTGCTCTAGTCTATTATGCCAGGATTCAACATTTAAACTCCATTGTTTCTGACACCTAGTAACTTTAATTCTCGCTGCTGTTAAAGACGAAGGAGAGCGGATCATTGTTCAATGATCTCTGGGTCTGGGTGACTTTAATCCCCAGCAATGCTAGTTCTGGTGTCACATCTATTTTTATACCACAAATTGAATTTATTTCACTGGGTACAGTGGACAAAAATAATCTTAATGACTCCACCATGCAACCACAGGTACCTTGGTTGTTACACCCCTCTAGCAGATTTGACTGACTGACTTGAATATGTTGAAGCGCTATCTATGATACCCATCTTTAAATATTTCAAGGGTTATCACATAGAAGAGGCAACAAGCTTGTTTTCTCCTGCTCTGGAGGGTAGGACTTGAACCATTGGATTCAAGTTACAAGAAAGGTGATTCCGACTAAACATTAGGAAGAAATTTCTGCAAGAATACTCATCGCAAAGTACTGGAAGACACAAGATCTACCCACCCTGGAAGAATGGCAGATGAAGGTGATGGACTATATGGAACTGGCAGAATCCGAGACCAGGGAGAAGAGTCGGTGGAAGAAGATTGGAAAAAGTTCAAAGATTATTTACAGAAACACTGTAAAATTAATGAATGTTAGAATGATGTTGGATAGAAACTAAGTGGTCTTTTGCTGTAATTCTATAAGGGAATATGAGAAAATGGTTATTAATAGGTAAAAATCCAATGTTACAATATTTTAAGATTGAAGATTAAGATGAATGAAGAGGGGAGGGATTTGCTGAATTAACAATTGGAACTGGAATACAGAAAAGGAAGGCGTGAGGAGGTCCGGGAAATAAGCAAATGAAAAATATGTGATAGAAAGATTGAACTGTTTTTTAACTATTTTTATTTTGTATTTTTCTTTTTTCTTTTTATTCTGTAATTTTTTGAAAATCTTAATAAATATCTTATAAAAAAAAATAAACATTAGGAAGAAATTTCTGTGACAGTAAGAGCTGTTTGACAGTAGAACAGTTTCCATCAGGAGGTTGAGGACTCTCTTCCTAGGAGGTTTTTAAACCGGTTGGATAGCCATCTGCTATTGGATGCTTTAGCTGAGATGCCAGCATTGTAAGGGGTTGGACCAGATAACTCTTCCAATTCTATAATTCTATGATTTTATGACTCTTGAGAGTGTCACGGCCTCCTCAGTACACACAAAGCACAATGGTGGGGGAGGAGCCCTAGTGGCTGGTCAGCAACGACATCACACTGGAGGGACCTGCGCAGTGATGTCACGGAGTGACATCATAAAGCTGGGAGGGGTGTTGGAAGCTCACAGCTGCTTCCTCCAGGAAGTCGCACAACATTTCCGGGACCACTTCAGCCTCTGAAGTCCCAAGGACTGTGTTGCGTTGATACATCGCTTTAGCCATTGCCTAGACAGGAGGATTGACTACAGAGAGCAAAAGGTATGTGCTTCAAGGCATAAGGATGCATGCATTACGTCTTTATATACAGTTCATTGATTGCACCAATTTGTTTAACAGGTGTATGGGGTGTTAGGGGAGGTGGCACTCAGCTCTCACCTGTGGTTCCTAGAAGCTGTCAGCATGTGACAGCAGCCACACCCCAGAAATAGCTTTGACTAGCTAGCTAAACCAGGGGAGGGTAGCTGAGGGAATTCCCTTTTCTTTGTAAAGAGAGCCAGTGTAGGGTATAAGAAGCTGCCTTACACTGAGCCAGACCACTGGTCCATCAAGCTCATTGTTGTCTACTCTGGCTGGCAGCTACTCTCTAGGATTTAAGGGATTGAGCTGTGGCCTTTCCCCCTGTGTTCACTGTGTTGGGCAGTGGGCAAAAGTATGTGCTCAACAAGATGCAGGGATGAGCCAACCTGCCCTTAGTTGGGAAACTGGCAAGGAGGCCTTAGGACCATTTTTCCAGCCCCCACAGCAATTTTCATTTTGTGTGTCAGGGCTAACGTCCCTTTCTCACTGCTAGGAAAGTATAGGAGAAAATGTCGGGACATTATTTTCCTTTCCTATCTCACCTTTTCCTCCAAGGAGATCAAGGTGGTAGATGTGGTTCTCTGCCTCTTCATTTAATCCCCAACAACCCTGGGAGGAAGGCTAGGCTGAGAGGCATGACTGGCCCCCACGGCCACCTTCAGTAAACTTCACGGCCGAGTGGGGATTTGAACCCTGGTCTCCCAGGTCCTGATCCGACACTCCGACCACTACCCCACGATGGATAATGAGAGGGCCTTCTTGGGAGTGGCACCCATCTTTTGGAACGCCCTCCCATCAGGATGTCAAGGAGATGAGTAACTGTGTGTAACCGTTAGAAGACATCTGAAGGCAGCTCTGTAGCCTAACATTGTAGAGTTGGGACCACAAGGGTCATCTAGTCCAACCCCCTGCAATGCAGGGGGGCTTGAACCTGAGATTGCTCAAGCAACTAAGCTATTCCCATATTTTATGCATGGAAGCCTTTTAATGTGTAGTGTTTTACAGTGGTCCCTTGGTTCTCAAACTTAATCCGTTCCAGAAGTCCGTTCCAAAACCAAAGCATTCTGAAACCAAGGTGCGCTTTCTCATAGAAAGTAATCAAAATGGATTAATCTGTTCCAGACTTTAAAAGACAACCCCTAATAAAACAGCAATTTAACATGAATTTTACTATCTAACGAGACCATTGATCCATAAAATGAAAGCAATAATCAATGTACTGTACTATAAAATAGACTGTATTGTAGATTATAGAAATTAAAATTATTTTTTACTTACGTGCACTGATGATAGTAATTGTTTGGAGGGGGGGTGGCTTTTATCCATTTCCGCAGTCACACAATCAATCAATCAATCAATCAATCAGTAGCTGAACTGGGTTCCACACAGTTACAAAAACAAAGTAACCAAAAAAGCCTTAAAAAGAAAAACGCTAAATAAATAGCAAAAACAAAAGCGCCAGACTTAATCTGTTCTGGAAGTCTGTTTGACTTCCGAAACGTTCAAAAACCAAGGCGCAGCTTCTGATTGGTGCAGGCACCCCGAAAACAATAGCCAACAGCCTCATTGGACGTTCGGCTTCCGAAAAACATTCAAAAACTAGAACACTTTCGGGTTCTTGGCATTTGAGTACCAAGGCATTTGAGAACAAAGGTACCACTGTATTTTGGTTTTTCTATATCTTGGATGCAGCCCAGAGTGGCTGGGGCAACCCAGTCAGATGGGCAGGTACAAATAATAACAATATTATTATTATTATTATTATTATTATTATTATTATTATTATTATTATTACTACTAGTACTAATAACTAGTACATTTCAAGGGGGCTCCTCCTTTTAAGACGTTACAGAAGAACGTAAGAAGAGCCTGCTGGATCAGGCCAATGCACTCACGGTTGCTAGCTAGACAGGAATCGCGCAAACGGGGCCCGAGTTCGAGGACGCGTTACGCTATGGGTCAACGTTTTTTTATTTCACAGACTTCTTCCGAGTGCTGGGCTCACCTCGATGGAGCCGGACATTCTCCAAAGCCACGCAGACATGAACCCGTGTGGCCGAGTCCCTGAGCCGGGGCCCCAGTCCCCAGCGCCTGTGGGCAAGGGGGTGCCCAGGATGGTCCAGGGCGGGCTGAGCACCCTGTACCTGCACTTTCTCTCCTTGCGGGTGGGGCTCCTGGACTGGTATTTCTGCTTCAAGCAAATCCAGTGGGACCTCCTGCGGTGGATCCACGCCTCCTTCGAACTGGCCACCGACTTCTTTTTCTGCTGGGCCCAAAACATCCTCTTGGCTTCCATGATGCTTCTGCTGCTGGCCTGGAGGGCTCGGGACGGAGCCAAGGAGCGCGGGTGGAGATCAGTGCTACGGGGCTTGGTGAGGGGGCCCCAAAGGAGGTTGGGTCCTGAGGAGGAGGAGGGCAGGGGAGCCGGGGCTGAATCCTGACCCTTCTATGTACTTGGAAGCCTTTATCAAAAGCAGCTTCTCCAGAGCCTCGCAGAGAGCGGCTTGCAGCAATAGCCAGTAATGGAAACATAGAGGTGAAGGAGGTGAGGGTTAAGGTGACTTCAGGCCTAGGTGGGGTAGAATTAGAAAGGGTCAATCTCGTCCAACCCTCTGTAATGGAGGAAAGATGCTCTCTGCCTTCAGACTTAGGACCCCATCCGCCCTCTCCACTTACAGCAGCATCGTGCGACTTTAAACAGGTAATGGCTTCTCACATAAGAACCCTGGGAAGTGCAGTTTCTTAATGGTGCTGAGGGTTGCTAGGAGACTCGGATTCCCCTTGTGGAGCCATAGTTTCTCAAGAGCGGTTTGACCGTTGCTGTTTTTCCTTTGGGAACCGTAGCTCTGTGAAGGGAATAGGGTCACCTCACGATTCTCAGCACCCTCGACAAAATGATGTGTCCTGGGATTCAGCATCCTTGACAAACTGTTTCCCATAATTCTTTATGGGGAGGGAAGCTGTGATTGTCTAAAATGTTATGATGCTGAAGGAGCGTGTCCACCCCCGTTGTTCAGCCTGGACAATGAGGTCCAGCTCTGAGGGCCTTCTGGTGGTTCCCTCACTGTGAGAAGAGAAGCTGCAGGGAACCAGGCAGAGGGCCTTCTTGGTAGCGGCACCCGCCCTGTGGAACGCCCTCCCATCAGAAGTCAAGGAAATAAACAATTAACTGACTTTTGTGTGGCGAGTTCCCGCCTTCCCCAGTGGAAATAAAGACACATGACATAATTATTAAGGTTAATGGGCTAAATAAGGC
This sequence comes from Podarcis liolepis, assembly GCF_965112155.1. Taxonomy (NCBI): domain Eukaryota; kingdom Metazoa; phylum Chordata; class Lepidosauria; order Squamata; family Lacertidae; genus Podarcis; species Podarcis liolepis. The sequence continues at coordinate 29,964,449 of NC_139567.1, read as the reverse complement.
CACAACTTTATTGGTTACAGGTGATGAGCGGTATTGGCTTAGGCATTGGTCCTAAGCAACTATATCTGGCTTCAGCCCGTCCACTAGAAGTCTGGGAAGGGTTAACCACCAGTAGGGGGAGTCCTGCTGATGCACATCAATGCGGAACTCCCCCGGGGTCAGCGCTCGGGGGCATGCCTTAGGCCCTCACCTCCATAGGCTTCGGACAGGGTCACGACCCCCCCCCCCCCGGAATCCTTTATCGGACTACCCTTCAATATGCGGGGCAGGTGATGGGTGATGGCGCTTTCTCCCCTCTTCCATCTACAAAACAATACCAATGCCTAACCGCCAATACCAAGAAAGTTGTGACGATTTGCTACGAGGTAGGCGAAAACCAAGTGGCTGGTGCCAATTTACCAAGTGGAAAAATTCCTACCAGGCCCCTCAATGGCAACCAACCAAGGTCCCTAGCAAGGTCAAGGAACGAAAACCTTAAAGGGCGGGAGGGTGGGAAACAGGAACAGCTGGCAGGAGGGAAAAGAGGGAGATCCCCGGCCGCGGCTTCATTTAAATCGGGCAGGCCAAGTCACCCCGGCCAGCCAGTTGGGATTCCCCCAATCGAACGGGCTGGGCTCCAGTCCTGTGATCTTGGTGGGGCCGTGACACGCGCAATCCCACCTCTGCAGGGCAGAAGTGGCTTCAGAAGACATCTGAAGGCAGCCCTGTTTAGGGAGGTTTTTAATGTTTGATGCTTTATTGTATTTTTAATATCTGTTGGAATCTGCCCAGAGTGGCTGGAGAAACCCAGCCAGATGGGCGAGGTAAAAATTTTGTTGTTGTTGTTGTTAAATGGATAGTGCAGATGGGACCTTAAATTCTGAAAGTCCCAACACAAAAGGAAGAAGGAATTGGGGAGGGGGAGTAGGCCTGCCATGGCTGCAAGGAGGCTGGCCGTGGCTATAAATAGCCTCTGCAGAACTTGGAACTGCTGTGGGAAGGCCCACCATGGAATATGTCCTTTACAATTGGGGGGGGGGGGGAACGAGACTCTTGGCCCCCTGTAGATGGCCCCCCTGTTCTTAGATGTTCTTTCTGGTGGTGGTAGCAGCCAGGGAGCAAGCTCCCTCAATGCCGTTCTTTCTCTGGCTGATGGTTGATCCCGAGTTGGTTGTCCCCCACACCTCCCCACGTCCTGGGAAGCAGAGAGCTGGCCCCACATCGGCCCTAGATCACCAGGCAGAGACCAGACTCTGCTTCTCGTCTGATCTGCCATCCTAGAGCAACTTCTTCTTTTTCTCCGGCATAGCAAACTTAACTGCAGGAAGGAGTAAGGATTTCAATTTGGTAATTGCGTTTGTAGACAGAAGTACCCTTTTATGAGCTCTGCTGTTTAAAATTATTTTGATTAGCTTGCCATTTTAACGATTTTGGATGGTTTAAAATGGTGATTTATTGTATGCGGTTTGCCGCAATATTTATTATACATTTATTGCAATTATATCCCACTTTTCTCCCAAGGGAGCTCAAGGTGGCATACATGGTTCGCCTCGCACTACTCATTTAATCCCCAAAACAATCCTGTGTGGTAGGTTAGTTTGAGAGAGGCAGTGACTGGCCCCCAAGGTCACCCAGTGAACTTTATGGCTGAGAGGGGATTTGAACCCTGGTCTCCCAGGTCCTAGCCCGACACTCTTAACCACTACACCACATTGGCTCTGGTGGTGTATATAAATGAATGACTGAGTCAATGCCCGAGCTGTTCCTCCCAGCACTGCTGTTTGCCCTGCTGGGTGTGTATGGCATGTTGCTAGTCCCTAACGAGCCCTTGCCTTTTCCTTGCCAGGCTCCGAAGGGTCTGATCACTCGGGTTTTTTCCCTGCTGAATGCCTGCTGCCGGTACCTCGAGAGCCTTGTGGCTCAGATCATTTGGGGTCTGGCTTTCCGCTTGACTTGCCCCATCGTCTGCATCACCCAGGCCCTGGAAAGCACCTTTCAGCATGCTGTCGAAATAGCAAGCGAGGAGGAAGATGAAGATGAGGAAGAGACTGCGCTGGTGCCAATGCCATGCCGCGCCACCCTTCTCCCCAAGCAAGAGGAGCGGACCTAGCTGGCGTTCAATAAATGGCACTGGAAGCAAGCCTGGCTGTTTGCTTGATTCCTAGGAACGGTACGGTACGATATCTTTATTGTCATTGTCCCACGCAGAACAGTGACATTGAAAAACGACATAAAACATTCAAAACCCAACAAGCCTCCTATCCCCGCTATCCCAACCTGCTTAGCCCCCTAAAAACTATGATACCCATTTTTAAATACAATATACTCCCATACAGACTCCAGACTCCTTAAACATGCGTTTAAAACCAAAATCGCATTTGGGTAGAAACTGTTTCTCAGGTGGCTAGTCCTAGTCTTTATAGCCCTGCACCTTCTTCCAGAAGGCAGAAGCTGAAAGAAATCATTTCCAGGGTGCGCACTATCCTGCACTATGTCTGCAGCTTTCTTATGTCACCTGGAAGCATAGATTTGATTTAAGGTGGGAAGAGTGCACCCAATTATTCTCTCCGCAGTCTTTACAACCCTGGACAGCATTGGTTTTTCCCTGACCGTGCAGCTCCCAAACTACACACACAGACCATAAGTTAATACACCTTTGACATTCTCACTTCTCTTAATTTTGTAATGCAGTTCTGTAGCCAAAACACACACCCAAACATATACATGCTAGTCTGCCTTTTGACCAGGAGGGAGCGCCCTTGATCTACATTTCTGGATCATTCCCCAGCGCCAAAAGGCAAAACGTTGCTTCTTCAAGCAGTCTCTTGCAAGGGGCTTGTCTTGTGATCTTCTCCTGTCCTAACATTGATGGTTGATGATGCTGGCAGCACAGCAGGTTGGAACGAGAGTCGTGCCAAAATCTGCCCTTCGTTTTCTGAAAGCTCCCCCCGTCCCGCTGTGAAAGAGGCTCCCATTTTTATGTTTCATTCTCGGGGCGTGTTAGAATTTCAGTGGATGCAAAGTTTTGAGCTTACCTTACGGCTGCGGTATGTTCTGTGTTTCCTTTGCAGTAGGACATTTCTCCAGCAGTTTCCTGACCAACCACAGAATTGTAGAGTTTGAAGGAGCCACGAGGGTCATCTAACTCTTAACTGCCTGCAATGCCCGACATGGGACTCGAACCCATTACCTTGAGATTAAAAATCTCACGCTGTGCCCATGGACAAAATAAAAAATTCCTTCCAGTAGCACCTTAAAGACCAACTAAGTTAGTTCTTGGTATGAGCTTTCGTGTGCATGCACACTTCTTCAGATACACTGAAACAGAAGTTGCCAGATCCTTCTATATAGTGAGAAGGTGGGGGGGGGGGGGTATTACTCAGAAGGGTGGTGGGAATGGGAGATTGGCAGATAGCTGAGATGCGCCTGTTGACGACTCTTAATCTCCCATTCCCACCAGCCTTCTGAGTAATACCCCTCCCCACCTTCTCACTATATAGAAGGATCTGGCAACTTCTGTTTCAGTGTATCTGAAGAAGTGTGCATGCACACGAAAGCTCATACCAAGAACTAACTTAGTTGGTCTTTAAGGTGCTACTGGAAGGAATTTTTTATTTTGACTATGGCAGACCAACACGGCTACCTATCTGTAACTGTGCCCATGGAGCTTACCTTGTTTAGTAAAAAGGCTTTTCTCAAGATTTTGAAATCTACAACGGGCTCACATTTCAAAATTGGGCCTTTCATTGTATTCAATTTTAGTCAAATATTTATGAACCGCGCTTGTGTAAAAATGGCAGCGTGCTAGAAATTCAACACAAGACTTTTGAAATTTGTTTGGGAGTTCGTCTAAGTAAATCTACAAGACGGATGCATATAGCTGTGCCCCTATATAGCATGTTGGGTGAGAAACAATCCCGTGAGAGTATTTGGGAAACCTATGAAGATAATTTTGAAAAGGGTTCGGGGTGGCAAATTTGTTCCAGCTTTTAATTTTTGAAATTGAAAAAAAACTGTTTTTTTGTGTGGATATTTTTTTTTTAACAAACAGACATACCAATAGCGCCCCCTGGTGACCTGTGCGCCTCTTTGCACATTTCAGGGTGCAGGATTAATGCTCCTTGAAGAAAGCCGGTGGGTGAGTGAGCTCTGCGTTCCTTACAGCCAGAATCGCAGAAGCATGCAAGAAATGGAAATAATGTTCATCATCGTCCCTTTCCTTCCATACCATGGTCTGGCAGAGGGATAAACAGAGCCCTTACATCTCCCCCCCCCCTTTCAACAGCAGGGTTCAGCCCAGACTTTGAACATCATCCTGGCCCTGTGTTGTTGGATTGCCCAGACATCCTTCACGGCTGTCAGAGCCTCTGTTCTCCCGCTCTTAAAAACCATTACTTTAATAGCTTGTTTCACACGTTTAGCACTTTGTTTCCATTGCTAATTGAGTCGGCGGGTCCCCTTACAAGATCAACAGGCAGGGTCACCCTCCTTTGCATTCTCCACTTGCTGGCTGGACGAGGCCCGGACTCCTGGCTCGCCTCGCAAGCTGACATTCCTGAGCCGGTCCCTCTGACAGGCCAGGCCTTTTTTCGCTGAGAAATTCTCAAATTAGCTGGCGCTTTCCTAGACGCCGTGTTCCCAGGGGCTGGCGTTCGGCTCGGGCAGGCAACAGCTGTGCAAACAGCTCCGCTCACCTCTGGCGGGTGCCAGCTGGCGGGGAGTAACGCTCGGCACTGGGAAAGAGGGAGGGGGTGCCAGAGGCAAAGCTAGGACTTGAAGCCCAGATGCCCCATTGAGGTGCCTCTGGACTCAACCCCCACTCCCATTCCCTTTGGCGGCACCTGCGCAGCCTGACGCCAGCCCAGGCAGGTACAGGGCAAGTCGCGTTTTGCTCTGCAGTGGGGGCATCGAGGGGACTGGCTGAGCAGGGAGGGTGCTGGCTTGTTCAAACCGCTGCCCCATACTGGGATGCGGGACACCTGCAGCCTTCCAGATGTTTGCTGGATTCCAGCAGCCAGACTGATCAGAGATGGCGATGGGCAGTGCTTTATTTTTAAAGAAAAATGTGCCATACTTGGAACATGGGGGCAAAAGGTGCTGGTACAGTGGTACCTCGGGTTACAGATGCTTCAGGTTACAGACGCTTCAGGTTACAGACTCCGCTAACCCAGAAATAGTACCTCAGGTTAAGAACTTTGCTTCAGGATGAGAACAGAAATCGTGCTGCGGTGGCAGCAGAAGGCCCCGTTAGCTAAAGCAGTGCTTCAGGTTAAGAACAGTTTCAGGTTAAGTACAGATCTCCGTAATGAATTAAGTACTTAACTCGATGCACCACTGTACTGTGTACCCTTGAGTGCCTCCAGAAAAAAGCACTGGCAGTTGGGGAGTTGTGGTCACAGAGTTGTAGAACTGTCGAGTTGCAAGGGACCCCATGTGTCATCTAGTCCAACCCTCGGCGATGCAGGAATCGTAACGGAAGAATCCCTGGCAGATGGCCACCCAACCGCTCTTTAAAAAGCTCCAAGGAATCAGAGCCCACCACCATCCAAAGGAGGTTCTGCTGTCGAAAAGCTGTCACTGTCGGGAAGTTCTTCCAGATATATAGGTGGGGTGTTGGTTTGTGCCTGGGCTTTTATGGAGCAGCAAAGCTCAACTCCGGAAGCAGCAACAAGAGCACCCTGAGCATGTACAGAGTCCATCTCCTCGGCTGCTGCAAGAATTAAAAAAACACACCCAATGATTACGTGGGAAGCGCTTTCGTGAGAAGCCCCTGTGCCTCCTTTCATAGCTGTTAGCAGCCTCACCTGTCCAGGGACAGTCTACGGGATATCTAACAATCCAGGATAGCAGCGGGAAATGGCACTGGAATAAGGGAATTTCCCACAAAAAAGGGAAGGTTGACAGCTATGGCCTCCTTTTAGAAAATAAAACTGGCCTCCTGCACCCAGTCTGGAGATTTCCCACCTGAACAGAACCCGGCATTGCTTGTGCAAGGAGGACAGATGTCTCAGAAACAGCTGGTCGGACTCAAAAACTCCCAATTTCTGCAGAGCTGAGGGGAACAAAAAAGCTGCTTTACCCCAGTTTTCCCATCTAGCCCAGTATTGTTGACACTGACAGGCAGCAATGGCTGTCCAGAGTTTCAGGAAGGAACAAACATTCCCAACCTTGGAGATGCCAGGAGGGATTGAACCCGGGACCTTCTGCATACGGAGTACAAGCTCTGCCACTGAGCTGTGGTGGTTCCCCCGATTCTGAGGCTGTTTGGAAGAGGGACAGGCTGCTTTTGTGTGTATGAGAGAGGAGAGATGAACCATCTTTCAGTCGTCAAAACTCCTTCCAGTCCTCTCCAAATAAAGAGCTTGACTCTGGCCTCTGTTCAGTTTGGGGACATAGCAAACTTGTCAACCTCAAGCAGTGATTTTTGGTTAAGCCTCCCTGGGTGGGGTGGGGGTGGGGCACTCACCCTGGGGACCTCTCTTAAAGCCAAAGGCATTTCTTGGCCTGGGTGTTTATTGCCCCGCAGAGACTTTTTTTACAGGGCAGAAATATCACAAGATCTGGCGGGGAGAGGGAATGACTTCATGTTCTTCCAGGCTCAGGCATCACCCAACAGCATTCCAAGAGCGTTATCGGGAACCGTCGAAATGCCCCGGTGGAAACGCACAACTTGGAGGACGGAGCTGGGTTTGGGGCATGATCTGGAGGGACGTCTTTGGCCTCACCCAAGCTCTGCACATGAGGAATGGCTGCTTGGGCAGGAGACGCCTCTCCCTTGTGCGACCTCAAAAGCCACCGATTTCTAGGCCTTTGACTGATCTTTTCGTATTGACTTTGGGTTCCCATCGGGCTCCCAAATGGAACCGAAATAAAAACAAAACGTGAAAGGCCTTGTAAGTGCTTGACATCGTGGTTTCAAAGAAAGGGAGCAAGTTTGCAGGAGCAGGGGGCAAATTTGGGGTTCTGCATCCTGGTCTTAACAGTGGCCAAGCAGATGTGTCCAAGGGAAGCCCCCAAGCAGGACTGGCACATGAGCTGACCCTCTTCTTTTGATTCACAACCATTGGAATTCAGAAGCATTACTGCCTCCAACTTTGGAGGCTGAGCCAAGCCCCCTTGTCCAGTCAGTAGCTGTTGATAAAGCCATATCCTCCAGGAATCTGCCCAATCTGCCTTTAACCATCAAGGTTGGTAGCCATCGCTGTTTCCTGCAGGAGGGAGTTCCAGAGTTTAACTCTGTGCTGCGTGAAGAAGGACTTTCTCTTTTCGGCTTTACTTGGATGCCCACAAGTTCTAGTGTTATGAGAGAGGGAGAAAAACTGAATGTTACACTTAAGGCACAATACAGATCTGGGTAATAGCTGGGCATTCCAGTTCTCATTCCAGAAGCCATGGTACATAATTGGATAGGTATAGCACCTATTAGTGACTGACCCACTCTGCAATCTTCATCTTCAATCAGTGTCCAAAATGCAGACTTCAGCATAAAGCCCATTTATTTATTCATTCATTTATTCATTTATTCACTCACTCACTCACTCATCTAGTGAGTTTGTCATTTAGTGTTCTGGAGAACTCAACAACTTAAATCCTGTTTGGAGACATTTTGCATGCTCCTAGCCCTACATGGGGATGCCATGAGGGATGGACGTGGGTGGCACTGTGGTCTAAACCACTGAGCCTCTTGGATTTGCCGATCAGAAGGCTGGCGGTTTGAATCCCTGCAACGAGGTGAGCTCCTGTTCCTCTGCTCCAGCTCTTGCCAACCTAGCAGTTCGAAAGCACGCCAGTGCAAGTAGATAAATAGGGAAGGTACACAGTGCTTCCGTGCATTCTGATTTTCGTCACAGTGTTCCGTTGCACCAGAAGCAGCTTAGTCCTGTCCTGCTGGGCACATGACCCGGAAAGCTGTCTGTGGACATACGCCAGCTCCCTTGGCCTGTAAGCCAGCTGAGCGCCGCAACCCCGTAGTCGCCATTGGCTGGGCATAACCAGGGGTCCTTTACCTTTACCTCTTACCTATTAGGGATGGAACCTGGCACCTTCTTCTGCATGCAGAGCTACGGCCGTCCTCCACCCCAAAGAAACCACCTGAGCACCCATGCAGCCAGTCCTTTTTAAGGAGCAGGTGCGATGTTCCAGTGGGCCATTTGAGGACATTGGCTGCCGTGGCAGAGGGATGGGGCTTTGGGTTAGGTGCTGGGGAGAAGGAACCCCCACCCCTGGGAACGTTCAGCCAGAGCGTTCTGTGCGTTCAATCCCACATTCAGCCGGGCCTGCCAGAGCGCACGCAGCTAGCCCTCCTATTGGCTGCCAACGCCGCTCTGCTCCGGGGCTGATTTACAGCCTCGCCCTGCTGCTCCTCGCTACCTGGTCGACAGCCATGTGGGTTTGCAGGCCAGCACCAAATGCCTTCGTGACAGCTCAGCTGGCTGTGAGAGCAGGGCAGGAATGTCTGGATTTATGAGCTGGGAAACCGGGCCATTGTCCAAGCCCTCCCTGGGGGCTCGTGGTGCTGAGTGGAGCTTTGGGGCACTTGCAGGAGGGCCTAGGCTTGCCTTTCCTCACCAAGAAGGCCCTCTTCCTATGCTCTGGCCCCAGGTATCAGGTAATCCTCCCCCCCCCATAGGGAGAAACCCTGTCAACCCCCCATCCCTCGCCAGGAGAGCTTTCCTGACCCGTCCATCTCTTTGCGCGCTGAGTTGAAGATTGCAGTGCAAATTAGTTAATTAGTTGTTGTAAAATTATGAGCGCTTTGCACTCTCTTGACTCTTTGGAATCATCCCATTTTGTTTCTTCTAGTGAGGGCCAGAAATCATTGCAAAAGGTTTTACCAACCAGGATTAGCAAGGTCGGACAATGAAGTCTTGAACTGGCAAACTACAAACTCGTTTAAGGCTTAGCTGACGCCGGGGAGCTGGGCAAAGGAGGTGTCCGGTGCCGGCAACGTCCCTGTGCAAGCACCAGGAGGAGAGCTCCCCTCAGCACACCCCTCCATAGTCCTTTGCACCTCATAAAAAAGGAAGGGTGTGGCCTTGCTTGACCCCTAAGTCCCCACTCCCAGCAGCAGGAAGGTGACAGCGCTGGGATGCACCCGGTCAGGTGGCCAGGGTGGCATAGAGAGCATCTGATGGGGATCTGAAAGGGCATCCTAATTTGAGTTTACTTGGAAAACAAAAATACAATGTACGAAAAAAGAGCTGGCTGGATCAGGCCAGTGGCCTACCTAGTCCAGCATCCTGTTCTCACAGTGGCCAACCTAGATGCCCTTTATGGGAACAAGAGCAAAACAGCAACATTCTCTTCTTCTGCTGTTTCCAGCAACTGGTGTTCAGAAGCATTGCTAAACCCAAATTGCTGACTGATGTGAACGCAAGCGGGGGAATATGAAAGGAACCGAAACGGGATCAGTTTGCCTGTGATGTGGCTGCTCCCCGCTGGCCTTTCTTCTTCCCAGGACAACTTCTGCTCCTTGACTCTCTCTGGACCGTGGCCTTGGGAGTGCTGAGCTTCTCTCTGCCACCGTGAGCCACTCTGCAGCTGAAAACAACCGTCTGGCCTGCTGTGTAAGCCTAGGGGCACCCAGGTGTCCGCTTCCCCAGCTCTTGGCAAAGGGCCTTTTCTTCTCTGAACATAACAGGCAGGCTGCCCGAGAACAGAGAACAGGAAGCCCACTTTGTATTAGGCCGGGAGGCGGAGGTCTGTGAGGGGTGCTTTAAGGTTCCCACCGGGAAGGGGGGAAGAACAGGGTGGTGGTGGTGGCGGCAGCGGTGGCATCGAGCCCCGCAATTGTCTCGCAGGCCCTGGAGAGACTGGCGCTACGAAGTGCTGCTTGGCCAAGGCTGAGCCTTGTGTATGGTTCTTGGCCTTGTCTGAGCCATTGGCCAGGTACGTAACTATCCCAGCCATTTCCTCTTGGTTCAAAAGGGAAAGGGGGTTTGGCTATAAATATCCCCTCCAGTCGGGAGGAAAACATTGCAGACAGATTGCGTCCGTGGCAGGCGCGGCCAGCACCCCACTTTTCTTTCCGTCTCTGGCTCAGCGGCACTGGCTCAGCGGCAGGGACCTGGGCCAGCTCTGTCCCACATTGGCCGGTGATTGATTGATCCCCCCCCGCCCTGTCCAACCCTGTGACTGGGGCCAAGTCTCCGGGTTACGTGCTTGAGGGTGCAGAGGGGGGACCGGGGGAAAGGGAGGCTGAGCTGGACAAGATGGTGCTATTGTCACTCAAACAGGTTTCTAGGGTCAGTGGCTAATCGGGGGACGGAAAGAGCTCCCATCAAAATTGGGGGACCAGTGGCTCTGTGGAAGAGCATCCATCAGTGTTTGCAACTTGCAGAGGAGAGTAGTCTCTCATGCCTTCCAACATTTCTCCGATGAAAATAGGAACGTCTATTCAATAATAATAATAATAACAACAACAACAATAATAACAATAATAATAATATTACAGTCGTACCTTGGATCCCAAATGCCTTGCGAGTTGAACGTTTTGGCTCCTGAATGCCGCAAACCTGGAAGTGAGTGTTCCAGTTTGCAAATGTTCTTTGGAACCTGAACGTCTGGCGTGGCTTCCGATTGGCTGCAGGACCTTCCAGCAGATGACCGGAAGCCACACTTTGGTTTCTGAACGTTTTGGAAGTTGAATGGACTTCTGGAATGGATTCCGTTAGACTTCTGAGGTACCACTGTAATAATAGTTTTTATTATTTGTACCCCACCCATCTGACTGGGTTGCCTCAGCCAATCTGGGGGGTATTCCATAATAATAATAATAATAATGATAATAATAATAATAATAAAAATTAAACATTCAAAAACTTCCCCATAGGTTTCTGCCTTCAGATGTCTTCCAAATGTTGTATAGTTACCTATCTCTTTGGCTCGGGGGTCAAATAACTCCATACCCTCCAGCATCGCAAGGAACATCGTAAGGAAAAGCAGGACATTCCGGGATCATATCAGAAACCAGGAAAGCTTTTGTAAATCCGGGATGGTCCCTAGAAAATAGGGACACTTGGGGTCTCAACAGCAAAGGGTTGTCTCCCATACTAATCCTACTGAGAATAGGCCCATTAATAGACCTAACTAGCTTGAGTCCATTAATTTCAATGGGGAGTTGTGGGGGACACATTGTGCTCCTTCTGGGGTAGTTTGTCTACTTTTGGTCCCCACCCTGCGCTCAGCTCTCACCTGTGGCTCCTAGAAGCTTGTCAGCATGTGACAGCAGCCACACCCTGGGAACGGCTTCAACAGGTTGGCTCAACCATTGATGGCTTTTGTTCTCCATGGATTTTTCCTCAAAAGAACATGGCTAAATATCACGGGAGTTAATTCTGTCTTGTGATGGTGGAGGTCCTCTTTAGCTAGCTGTCGTGCTCGCACAGCACATTGTAAAGGTAGGTAAACGTGTGCGAGTGGACGGGAGGAGAGGGAAGCGTTATCTTTGTTCAGGCATGTGAGATAGGACCGGAGCAAATGTAAAGAAACAACATTCCCAAACCAGGCCTGTTAACAGCAGTTTCATCTGACAAATCAGTGCTTTTGTTGGCTACCCTTTTCACAATTCTGGACGCCGCTGGGTTTAAAAAAGGAAAGGTGTGTGTCGGCGGGGGAGAGGGTCAAGTATTTAATCTGGCAAGTTAAGAGCAACGGGCACGATCCAGGCTGCGTCCTGAGCAAAGGAATGCACACGCACGCAGTCTTCGCACCAGCAGAACTGGAATAAATGGGAGGGGAAGTCTCTTGTAAGGAAATCCCATGTCAGATCAGCACGATGGTCTTAACATTTGTCAACGATTTAGCTGTTCTTCCATAAGCCAATTTAAAGGAATTAACAAAAATCCCAGCCCTGGCCTAATTTTCCGGCGGGGTGAGCGAGCAGGAACGAGACTTTGGGAGTCTCTGGGGAGGGATAGCTCAATGAAGATGTCAACCCAGGGTGTGGCAGCTGTGAAGAAGGCAGATTCCATGCTAGGGATCATGAGGAAAGGAACTGAAAATAAAACAGGTATCCTAACGCAGCTATACAAACCTATGCTGTGTCTGCATTTGGAATACGGTGTACAGTTCTGGTGGCCTCACCTCCAAAAGGGTATTGTAGGGTTGGAAATTGCAGAGTAAAGGTATTGAAGTGAGGAAGGGGGACAACCCTGAGGTGTGTTAGGAGTCTGCACGGTGTTGAGGAAGTGGATAAGGAGAATATATTTTTTCTCGTTCTCCAGTAATACAATAGTGTGTTCAGTTCTGGGCACCACAGTTTTAAGAAGGATTTCTGCAGAGGAGGGCAACCCAAGATGCTCCAGAGTCTGGAAAGCAAGCCTTATGAGCAATGGAGGAGGAAGTTGGGGATGTTTAGTCAGCAGAAGAGAAGACTTGAGAGGGAATAGGAGAGCCGTCTTCCTATATATGAAGGGCTGTTTTATGGAAGATGGAGCAAGTTTGTTGCTCTGGAGGGTGGGTCCCGAACCATTGGATTCAAATGACAAGAAAGGAGATTGCAACTAAACGTTAGGAAAAACTTTTGGAGGGTAAGAGCTGTTCAACAGTGGAACGGACTCCCTTGAACATTGGAGGACTCTGCCTTGTTGGAGGTTAATAAAGAGAGGATGGATGTTGGGAGCTTCTGGATAGGAAAAAGATAGTGCTTTCTCGCACCATGCATGGTTAAAACTGCAGAATCCATTTCCACAAGATAAGAGTGATGGCCACCGACTTGTTGTTGTTTAGTTGTGTCCGATTCTTCGTGATCCCATGAACCAGAGCACGCCAGGCACTCCTGTCTTCCACTACCTCCCGCAGTTTGGTCAATCTCATGCTGGTAGCTTCGAGAACACTATCCAACCATCTCGTCCTCTGTCGTCCCCTTCTCCTTGTGCCCTTCATCTTGCCCAGCATCAGGGTCTTTTCCAGAGAGTCTTCTCTTCGCATGAGGTGGCCAAAGTATTGGAGCCTCAGCTTCAGGATCTGTCCTTCCAGTGAGCACTCAGGGCTGATTTCCTTCAGAATGGATACGTTTGATCTTCTTTCAGTCCATGGGACTCTCAAGAGTCTCCTCCAGCACCATAATTCAAAAGCCACCGACTTAGATTGTTTGAAAAGAGGATTAGATATGACGATAACCTGCATTAGGAGGCAGTGTGCCTCTGAATACCAGATGCTGAAATTCACAAGTGGGGAGAGGGCAGCTGTTCTGCTGAGGTCCTGCTGGCGGACTTTGTGGCGGACTTTGTGGAAAAGGCAGAAACTGGTCTTGTGTACAAGACCCATCCAATAAATGCCACAAATTGATCCTGGGCAGCTCTGCTCAGCGGGCCTTGCTCACTCCTCCTGCTTCAAATCTTCATTATTTGCGGGATAATTCTAAAACGCTGATGAATTTTATGAGGATTTTTGTTAAATTGCAAACCGATGTGGGCGTATGGAGAACTGAACTTTGAAGGCTGGGGAAATGAAGTGAAACTGGAGTGGACAGATTTTGCCCATCCCTACTGTGGGCAGGGACGCCCCCCATGGCACCCATAAAAACATTACAACCCTCTGCGTTTTGCTGCGGCTCTCCCCTGTTGCTCCTCCAACCGAGGGGTCTCCTACCTCTTGTCCTGTCAGCCCCACTGCCTCTCCTTTCCCCATCTCTGCCTTCCCGTCCTGTCCTGGCTGAGATCCGTGGGCAAAGACCCAGCTTGGCGTGGCGCCTTTGCACAGGAGCAGCCAACAGCTGCCATTTTTATGGTTATGGAGTGCGACCCCCCGTCATGCCGCTGAGGAAGCAGTTGCTCCTCACGCCCAAAGTGGCTGGATCAGGCAGCTACTGGCTGTGGAGGTGGCGGGCTGGGGGGGGGGCATGGCGGTGTTCGCCTTGGCCAGCAGTCAATGCTGCCACTGGAAACTGGCCTCATTAAAACATTACAGCCACTTGCAGGACGAACGGGCCCCCATTTGGCAGTACCGAGATGTCCTCATGAATCTTCCCGGCAGCTGACACCACCTGCCCTCAGGAGGCAGAGCAGACATGTGTTTGTGGTGCTAGGACATGAACCTCTGTAGGACAAAATAAAAAAATTCCTTCCAGTAGCACCTTAAAGACCAACTAAGTTAGTTCTTGGTATGAGCTTTCGTGTGCATGCACTATTTTGACTCTGTAGGACAGAAGTTGCTAGTCCCTAGTGGCGTAACGTAGGGGGTGGTTGCCCCGGGCACAACATTTTTAGAGGGTGCAAAATTTAGAGGGTGGCGCTGGAGGACGCTGCCGCCACTGCGGAGTCCTCCTGCAAGGGGCTGCCGATGCCGGCACCAGCCGGAGCCGCTGGGACTTCACAGGGGCCAGACATGCTGGGCGCGGGGGCCAGGCTGGCCAAGCCCTCCTTCGTCTCCTACATCAGCCCGGAGGAGGTATATGTGAGGGAAGCCACAGGAAAGGAAGTAGAGCCAAATTTGTTGCCAAGTGAACTGCTGCTTTGCGAGGCAAATATGGTTTTGAAGTACACACAAGATGATGGATCAAACCGTGGCACCTATGGGAAATTTATATGCACGAATTTCAATATTTCATTCCTTGGTGAAGAATCTGCTTTGGAGGATGATGAACCAGAATTTTATAATAAAATCATTGGGGGAAATGACATCACTCTTCAGTGTGTGGACCAGCGTTATGGAGTTTATGATGAGAGAAAGAAACCCCTGAATGGTCAACTGAGAAAATACCCAGAATACATTTGTGCGCTCCATTACTGGGCTTGGTTGAAAACAGCTTATCCACGCAAGCCAGGAAGTGACCTCTCCGGACAACAGAACAACTCTTAGCTGTGCAGTTGCAAACTCCTGGGTGACACGGATGCAACTGAATGCTCATACATGCTCTGTCCATTTCCCTCTCTCCCACTCATCCCACTACACAGCCACGGGCACTGGCAACCCACGATAAGCCACTTCTAACTGTGATGGCTGTATTCCACAGTCCGAGGAATTACGCCTCTGAATATCAGGTGCTGGGAATCACAGGTGTGGCTGAGAGTTGCTGTGCTTGTGTACCGCATGTGGGTTTGTATCTGGCCTTGCATTCTCAGTTCACACTTTGTGAAATAAGAAGCGAACCGAAGCACAGCCCTCCTTCGAAATCCTGCTCTAATTTTTGCAGGGTGTTTCTCCAGCCAAGGGATGTATACAAAGATGCATATGCCAAAGGGAAAATAGCACACGGAAATGCATTATTGCATGCAATTTTCTTTACCGTAATGTATTTTATACTAAGATGTGCATTCCTGGGAAAGCTTTTTACCTTAGTCTATGCATCTTTGATGGGATGTGGGTGGTGCAGAGCCTAGGATTTGCCGATCAGAAGGTCAACGATTCAAATCCCCGCGACGGGGTGAGCTCCCGTTGCTCGGTCCCTGCTCCTGCCAACCTAGCAGTTCGAAAGCACGTCAAAGTGCAAGTAGATAAATAGGTACCACTCCGGCGGGAAGATAAACGGCATTTCCGTGCGCTGCTCTGGTTCGCTAGAAGCGGCTTAGTCATGCTGGTCACATGGTCCGGAAGCTGTACGCCAGCTCCCTCGGCCAATAAAGCGAGATGAGCGCCGCAACCCCAGAGTCGGTCACGACTGGACCTAATAGTCAGGGGTCCCTTTACCTTTACCTTTTAATGCATCTTTGCACACCATACTTTGTTGGAGAACAGTGCAAGCCTCACAATAGGGTGTATCACACTAATCCAGTCTTGAAGTCACCTATGCATGAACTACTGAGTTCAAACGTTCCAAATCTGGGAACAGCCATAGATTTTGCACCATTTGAAGCTGGTAGAAGCTGCTTCTAGCCACTGAGGTTACCAGGATCCTGAAGAAGCCCCCAGACTGCATATCTGCTCCTTCAGGGTGAGTGCAATCCCAAGCCATAGCAGGAAATCAACAAATTTCTCTGGCTGGAAAGATTGGGTTGGGGGATGAGAAACTGACACATTCATTCACCCCCTGAGTTGAAACAATTTAATCACAACATTGGCTTGGCAAATGCTTCATTTGATGAATTGTTTTAAGTATGAAAAGTATACTAGCATATGACTCATTTTTTTAAATAAAAAAATTGGACTGTATTATGGAATTTTGATTTTGCCAGTAATTTTACGGATAATTTCTAGTTTGATATGATGTGAAATGAAGCGGCTGTGAAATATGTATCTGGAAAATACATTGTCACTGGGACATTGTTTGTGGACAATAAATATAGGAACATTTTATTTTTTAAAAAATTGAGCAATTGCTGACATTTTAGTGGTGTAGGGGACTGATATAGTGGTTACAATTGTCGGAACAGGACCTGGGAGATGAGGGTTTGAATCCCCATGCAGCCGTTCAGTTCAATCACCGCCTCTCAGACTAGCCTGCCTTTCAGGGTTGTTGTGTGGATAAATTGGGTAGGGAAGAGCAGCACACACCACAATGGGCTCCTTGGAGGAAAAAAATGTGGGGTGTAAGTGTAATAATAAATTCAATTAATAACTATGGGTACGCAGTGAGGTGAGATTTGAACCCTTTCTACATTTTATCTGTGCCATGCAAAGTACTTTAAAACTCATTACAATGTCCCTCTGGAGCCAACTGGAGTCTCCCCAATCTTGCTGAACTAAAACTGCAAAGGCCATTCCTTCCAGATGTTCTGGACTACAATGCCCAGCATTACCAGCCAGCTGTGAACCTTGATTGGTTTTGTATCATAAGTCATAGAATCATAGAACTGTAGAGTTGGAAGGGGACCCAGAGGTGATCTAGTACAACCCGCTGCAACGCAAGAGTCTGAGCTAATCACAGTTAGCAATTTTCACTCTTTTCCAGGTCTGTGCCCCCCCCTTTTCTAGATCGATGGAGCCATTAGAGGTTCAAACTGCATTCCCATTGGGATTGCACTTTTGATTTATATAGAATACTTGCTCCACTCGTCAACCCTGCCAAACCCACTTCTTTCACACCTCCATTTACACCTGACTAACTCCCTCCCTTTACATCCCACTAGCCCACTAACCCTTCCTTAGCTCTGTTAAAACTGCACGCCTGCCTGCGCTTCCATTGTCTGGCTAGAGTGACTGCAGCGTGACAACAGCCTTACGTTTTTATGCATATTGGAAGATAATTTTACATTTCCAATCCCTTTCCCTAATGATCCCCAGGAACGTGCCCTTTGTCTCCGCCACTGCCTGGTGATTCAATGTTTCTTTCACTTCTCCTCCAGAAAGGATGGAAAACAAGGACGGTGGCCAGCCGGGCTAATCAACTGCGGCTTGGAGGAGTTACTTTGCCTGTCACAGGACAACAATGGTGCTCTATGGACTGTCATCTCATTGCTATTTATAATCCCCAATTGCATCGGCCTGGAACGTGTGTCTGAGCCCCATTCAGAGTCCCTGAGAGAGCTGTGGAGAGGCCTCTCCCCTCACCTCCTGGGCAGGACTGTGGTGTTGTGTATGAGCTTTTTTTTAAGGGGCTAGAGTTGGTATGTTGCTTAAACATGAGTGTGTGCACGTTCTGCAGCCCGTTTCCTGGCTGGCAGTCCTCTTGAGGTGCCCATTGGCTATGACAGCTGAACCTCTGGAACAGTGAGTCGTGGGCAACTGGCAACCACCAGGAGCAGCGCCTCAATGCCTCCCGCATGCGCTGCGTCAAGAAGATTTTGGGCATCACGTGGCAGAACAGTCTCAAAACAAAGATGTGTTCTCCCAAGCCAGCATTCCCAGCATGTTCTCACTCCTATCTCAGTGATTTCTACACTGACTCGGTCATGTCCACACAATGGAAGATGGCAGGATCCCCAAGGACGTGCTCTATGGGGAGCTGGCTTCAAGGACTAGGCCCCTTGGCAGACCAACTCTGCACTACAAAGATGTCTGCAGTTGTGACAGGAAGGCTGGCAACGTCAACCCTGCCATGTGGGAATCCCTTGCAGACGGCCGCAGTGCCTAGACCCAGGCAGTCGGGTTGTGCATCCATAGCAGTGACCAGAGGAGGAATGACCGCTGGGCGGTGTGCAGAGAGGAGAAACTGCATGATGCATCTGCAGCAGCAAGACCGGATGCCTTCATCTGCCCCAGCTGCAACAAAACATGTCTCTCTTGTATCGGTTTCTACAGCCACAGCAGGCGATGTGAAGTTTGGCTTCACTCCCCAAAGGCTCACTCCTCCATTGTCTCCCGAGACAGATGCCAACCACAAACTCCAGTGGAGGTTGGTCCATTAGGGCACAGCCCCACCAACCTCAGCCTGTCCTAGCTAGCCCCACCTGCCTGTTGGTCCTCTCTGCTTAAGACAACCAGTCCGTGGGGTGGCTCTGCCTGCTAGCTTCCTCCTCTTCCTCAGTCTCAGTGTTTAGATCTGAGCAGAGAGGAGGAGGAGGAGAAAGGACTATTCCACAGATCATACAGTGGGCACACCCAACACCCCGAGGATAAAGTGGGCAGTAGCACCCTCCAGGTGGGCGATGGGATTACCTAGGGAGGCGCTAAGGGGCAAGGGGGCAGCACATTGGCACTGGAGGTGGGAAAGTATCCAGCTTTGAAGGGCTGGAATCGGAAGTTCATCAATTTCGCTGACTTCCTTAAACTAAAAAGTTTCAATTGGATTTTGAATAGGAATGACTGCTTTGAACGTTGCTGTGTTATTATCTTCCGCAATAGGTTGTGCAAATCGGGTAAGGAGTTCATGAAGCCTTCAGCCACGTGTCACTACAGAAGGGACACAACTCAGTGGCAGTCCGGTTGAACACTTGCTTTGTGTGCGGAAGGTCCCAGGGCTGATTCCCCCAATGGATCTGGTAGGGCTGGGAGGAGACAATCCCCTGCCCCACTGTCCTGGAGAGCCAGTCAGTGCGAACAATTCTGAGCTAGGTAGCCCAGTGTCATGACTTGGTATCAGGCGCACTGTTTCCTCTAGTGTGATGTCACCCAAGCATCTCATTATTTTGTCTGTGAAATGTTGGAGGATGCGGCACTTTCCCTGAACATTATGAGTCAGAAGTGAAGTATTGGAAAACAAATCACACTTTCGGTTCCAAAACACAGTGTAGGAAATTAAACACACACACACACACACACAAATCTTCGACACCATCAGTTGTTTCCGAATGACGCCGAATACTTTTATTTCCTGATTGAGCCTCTCAGCGTGTCCCGTCTCAGGCCCACAGAGAAAACCCAAAGACAAAGCAAAGCAATGGCGCAGATGATGTTGAGCGAAACCTATGTTTGTGCGGATTCTTTTTAAGTGTGTAATTGGAAGTCTTAATGGAGAGAAAAAATGCAGGCTGATGGATCTGTGATAAAGCACCGGGTGTGAGGCAGAGAAGGTTGTCTTCGTTGCAGGACAGCCACCCTGCCGCCTCCCCATGCATCAGAGACAGAAAACACATTACAAAGCCAACAATGTAATGTAGCAGCAAAACAAGCAAATGCAATTCTAGCTGCATCAACGGAAGCCCAGTGTCCAGATCAAGAGAAGTCATGGTGCCTTGCTATTCTGCCTCGGTCAGACCACACCTGGAGGACTGTCCAGTTCTGGGCTCCACCAGAGGCGGGTTTAGGGCAGAGCAACCAGTTTTTCTGCACCAGGGTGATCCAGGGCATTGCAACTAGGACGTGAATTGGCCAGAATGGAAGGTGAGAGTCAGGATGGGGCTGAATGCTGGTCTTGCACAGGGTGCCGCGAAAATTTGAAATGGCAGGCAGTGGGACGGACTCATTCGGAAGGTGTGGGACTCCCTTTCCTTTGAGATTTCAGAACACAGGTTGTGCGGCCGTCTGTCAGGGATTCCTGAGCTGTGATTCCTGCACTGCAAGGCTGGACTAGATGAACCTCAGCAGTCTCTTTCAACTCAAAAAATGACGATTCTCCCACCGGGCTGTGGTCCTTCATTCGCTGATGCGGCAGAATTTCCTGTTCTTTAATAAAATGAAGCTGCAGATCACAAGGGCCCCCTGGCGCTGGTTGCCCTGAGACCTTGGCGAGCCCGTTGCCTGCCTGCCTGGTGCCAAACGTGGCCATGTGAACTTTCCCAGGAGAAAAGCTGCCAGGGTGGCATGGGAACAGTGCAGCTCAGCAGGGCTGGAGGCCGTGGTCCAAGAGAGCTGAACCAGCATTTCCTGGATCGGTGACCGTATTCCTGCATAACCCCAGCCAGGAATGTGGATCTGGGCTGATGCAGCTGACAGTGGACCAGGGCAGCCTCCTGTCCCCCAACCTTTCGGGGGAAATGACGCCGTTCCGCATTTGGGAAACACGTTTGCAGCCAAAGAGGGCATTTCCCTTTCCTTTCTCCCCATTGTCTCTCTGCAATCGGGGTCATTCATGAAACATGCTGCATAGCGAGGGGAGAAGTTTGGCACAGGTCGTGGCATTCGCTTGAAAAAGGAATTGTAGAGTTGGAAGGGAACCCCAAGGCTCATCTAGTCCAACCCCCTGCTATGCAGGAGTCTCAGCTACAGCAACCCTGATGGATGACCACCCAACCTCTGCTTAAAAACCTCCAAGGAAGGAGAGGGTAAGGTGATGGTGGGGGGCATGTTGAGAGTGACACAGATCCCAGCGGCTGCTGAGCAGCCACCTGTCACTGAAAGACCATTAGGACCCAAAATCTCCCCAAACGGACAGACGGGGTCATTCTGCAGTCACCAAGGAGCTTGTTTACAACAAGAACATCCTTCTCCCACCCACCCCACCCCCCTTCTAAAAGAGAGAACATAGAGTTACATTCCCCTGCCTTCAACATTTCTGGAACTCTTGCATCTTTTGTTGTTAGAGGTGCAGACAAATGGCTGTTGGCTGGATTTCCCGCTGTCCCAGATTCGCCTGTTGAATCAGAGTTGGCTGCGCCCCCGGGTTTCTAGAAAGTTGGGCGTGATGGGCTCCGCAGACCTCGCCCGTAGCAGAAAATAAACATCTCCCCCTCTATCTTGCACAACAAACACATACAGGACAAGACCACGAAGTACACCCAGCGATGCCTTAGTGAGGGGCTGGTGCCGCCCACCTTTTCAGGCCTGGGAGCTGATACACAACAGCAGAGTTAGGATGCCACGAAGGTGGATAAATGCAAAAGGAAGGGATGGCGGGTCTCACAAGCTCTTACCAGATGGAAGACATCTTGGCAGGTGCTCCTCATCAGGCCGGGCTGAGGAATATGTCCCTGTGGAACACCCTCTTCCAAACGGCTGCCTGCACACCATACAGTGGTACCTCGGGTTAAAAACTTAATTTATTCCAGAGGTCCATTCTTAACCAGAAACTGTTCTTAACCTGAGGTACCTCTTTAGCTAATGGGACCTCCCGCTGCCCCTGCACAATTTCTGTTCTCATCCTGAAGCAAAGTTCTTAACCTGAGGTACTATTTCTGGGTTAGTAGAGTCTGTAACCTGAGGTGTTTGTAACCACTGTATATTTGAAGCATAGTTAAAGCACTTGATTTCTTCCAAAGAACCTGGGAACTGTAGTTTGTTAAGGCACCGGGAATTGTACTGTTTGGAGCAAGCAACGATCTGCAGGATTGGGGGAAACTCTGTGCTTTAGCTATATGCATGATGCGCATGCAGCTATTTGTGTGTGTGTATTCAAATAGCCGCAATCCCACTCCTGACACCTGAAGACAGGCCTTTATCCTCAGAGGGAATGTTCCCTCCAACTGTTAGGAGAAGCTACCCTCTTAGACATTTATGTATTTTATTTCCTTCCGTAAAATTTATATACTACTAGATTGTAAACAACTTCTCTTCATTCTCTACCTACGGAAGGAACCGGTGTGTGTTCTGCCTAAGGATAGAGGCAGGACTTAAAACATCTGGTGACTGTATTTGCTGAGGGGTGCGGGGTGCTCAGCCGTAATCTCTGTCCCAGGGGGTCGTGGTGCAATGTGAAACCGGCAGGCACCTGAAGGCGCCTCATTTGAACGCCTGCCAGCTCTTCCCACACTTGCCTCTTGAAACTTACCAGATGTAGACAAGGATGGCTCAACTAACACCAACAGCCTTTCTCTTGCATTCTAAACATCTCGCCTGGTGAAGGGTTCTGGGGAGCTCAGGAGCTTCCACAATCCCTTGCTTGGCCTAAGAAAGGAGTGGGACGAATATGGAAGTTCCACCTCTCTCCCTTTACATAAGAACGTAAGCAGAGCCTCCTGGATCAGGCCAATGGCTCCTCCAGTCCAACGTTCCATTCCTCCAGTGGCCAAACAGATGCCCCAGTTGGGGAATCTTCAAGCAGACTCTGGGCACAGGTTCACTCTCCCAGCCTGTGATTTCCAGCAACTGCTCTTCAGAAGCATTACTGAGTGGCACCATCGTTGTCTGGTAGCCATCAATAGCCCTCTCCTCCAAGAATTTGTCCAATCTTCTTTTAAAGTCATTTAGGTTAGTGGATTTCACTGTCTCAAGTGGGAGGAAGTTCCACAGTTTAACTGTGCGCTGCATGAATAAACCTTTTATCTGTCCTGAATCTTCCAACATCCTGCTGGATGCCCACAAACCCTTAGTCTTTCCTTTTTTTATTGTCAATACTTATATCCCGCTTCTTCTTTTTCAAATCCAAAGAGTTGCAACTATTTACTGGATACTTAGGGTTTTTTAAAAAAATCCTTTCCCCATCTGTATCAGCCCTGCTACCCATCTTGATCCTCCAAGGCATGTGGCCCTCAAAAGGTTGCCCCCAAGGCAATGTGGCTCTCCGGCTGAAAAAGATTCTTCTGGCTTTGTCCTAGAAGAATCGCCCCTCCCCATTTCCCCCAGTCAAACCAGTTAAATGTCCAGCCTTTGTAACTCTTGATCACTTTAAGGAACTTTAGAGGATTATTGAATTGCCCCCAGAATAGTGTGGCTGGAGCAACCTAGCCAGATGGACGGGGTTTAAATAATAAAATTATTATTATTAGAATTGTAGAGTTGGAAGGGACCCATAGGGGTTCGTCTAGTCTTAACCCCCAGCATGGCGGGAGTCAACTGATTGAAGCGATGTGGGCTAGTGATTTCAAAAGTATTTCTGGTGGATCCAAAACAGATTCAGAGGCTCACTGATGAGTCCGGGGAAGCTGAGGCAAGGCAGATGGGTTGCTCTGCAGAAATCCACTTGCCCCCTTTCCCTTGTCCATAGAGGTGGGTGTTGCTTGCCCTGAATTGGGGGAGCAGGAGGGGCTGCTAGGTGTCCTGGGATGATGGGCACAGACAAATCCCCTCTCCCTTGTTTGACCATTTCCAAAAGAGCAGCCTCTTTGTAGAGCGGAGAGCCTTTGCACAAAGTGGATTCAAAGCAGCAGGTGTTTTCTCTGTCCACTTCCTTTCTGGCCGGGCGGCCTCAGGCTGTGTAATATATTTGCTTTGGCCTCTGGCCATTCCACACAAGTTCTCGGCCGACTCAGGCCTCCCGCTAAATGAGATCTGACACCGTCGACATGGAGCGACTTAGGCCCCTGTCAACAGGCGGCAGGAGCTCTGCCTTCTCCATGCAGCCGAAGCAAAACGGAGATTGTAGGCCGTTTCCCCCAGGATGCCCACTTGGGCAGAGGTGGGCTTGATGTCCTCAGCAGCTGCAAAAGAACGGTCCATGTTGGCTTCCTTAGCTTGCACTGCCCTGCAGGCAGAAATGTTGCCCTGGAGGCGGAATGAATAGGGATGCTGTAGAGGCAACCGGGGGACCAGAAAGTTTACGATGTTACATCTAATATAGAGAATTTCATAATTTTCATTATTTAATTGGGGGTATGAGGTCTGGTGAATGTGCACAATAACCAGTTGTTCTGCATATTAGCCACTCTTAAGAACACCAGAAGAGCCTGCTGGATCAGGCCAGTGACGCCTCATCCAGCATCCTGTTCTCACAGTGGCCAACCAGATGCCTATGGGAAACCAGGATCTGAGCATAAGAGCCCCCTGCCCTCCTGGGGCTTCCTCAATAAACACACAAGACGTAACCAGCTGTGTTCTTAGATGAATAAGGTATACTATTCATTGTAACAAATTGTAAATTTCAACAGAAGTAACTAATAAAGTTCAACAAACGAACAAAGCAGAAGACCCAGTGGATCAGATCATTCTGTAGTCAGTTCATGCATAAGGTCCGTCCGTGTAATGGTGTCTATTCCAGCTGTCTGCTCATAACGTCCAAACCATCCACTTGAAAGGTTGTTACAGTTCCACAAAATCCTTTCACAGAGTCTAAGACAAGGATTTCCGGAATATTGGCCTTGTTTCGCCATCTTGGGCTTCATCAGTAGTTAAAGCTCATATGTGATATTACAGGACAGTGGATCTTATGGCAAAATAGTAGCTGCTAATAGTATACCTTATTCATCTAAGAACACAGCCGGTTACGTCTCGTGTGTTCATTGAGTATGCTTTACGTGACCATAGGTTGGTTTGTTGTTGCTTTTGCTCCTGTGGCTTCCAGCAAGTGGTATTCAAGAGCATCTTCGCCTCTGGAAACAGAGCACTGCCTTCCCGGCTGGCAGCCATTGAAAGCCTTATTATCTGGACTGTCCAATCTTTCAAAGCCACACAGGTTGGTGAACGTCGGTATGTCCTGTGGGAATGAGTTCCGTAGTTTTAACTCCATGCTGTGTGAAGACTTAAATTTATACACACACCTCTCTCCAGGAAACTGAGAGGCATGTTTGTAGCCCAAAGGCACATCCCAGTCAGGGAAAAGCCCTCAAGGCAGGTGTGAAGCAGAACTGGTGTGGGCCAGGGAGGGTGCTGGAGGGAGAGGTCAACCAGGCTCCAGCTGCATCAGACCAAAAGACCCAGGATTATGCTTCCGACAGAGGACAGCTCAGAAGCAGAAGGTGCTGGGAATGGTGGCTTATTTTCAAGTCGGGCATGCAGAGTTACACTGCTTCTGGAAATGTGGCTTCGCTTTAGCTACCCTATTAAACGGCCGTCATTATTAGTCCAACCCCATTCTCCCCCCACCAAATTTATGTACCACTTGATTGTTGTTGTTTTTATAAAAGAAACAAAGCCTTGAAGTGGTTTACTAGGAAAATAAAACAATAAAAAATTTCAGTTTAGAACAACCCCTGAAGATAAAATCAACAATAAACTAGAAACAGATCAAAACACGCATCAACATTCTGCATGTCTGGGTAGGCTTGCCAAAAAAAAAAAATATTTTTAGCAGGTGCCTAAAAAAAGCACACTGAAGGCTCCTGCCTGTTGTCAAGAGGCAGGGAGTTCCAAAGTGCAGGTGTTGCCACATGTAAGAGATCCAAGTTCTTACAAATGAGGAACGGATGTTATGTGGCGCCTGTAACAGGGCCAGTGCTGGAGGTCGAGTGGGCGTATATGGAGCAAGGCGATCTCGCAGGTAAACTAACCCCAAGGATTTTACCTATTCATGGTGAATTTGGCCTGGTAGCAAATTGGCAAGCGGTGCAGATCTCTGAGCACAGGTGTTCTATTCACTCCTGTCAGCAATCGTGCTGCAGCATTCTGCCCTAGCTGCAGCTTCTGGATCAAGCGTAAGGGAATGTAGAGTGCCTTGCCCTAATCCAGACTTACACTATCTCTGGAAATGCACCGTCCACTTAGTTATCCTATTAAATCGTTAGACCAACCCCAAAGATGGAGATCAGCTCTCTGCCTCTTCCTGACCTCTCAGCCGGCCAGCGGAGTATCCCAGGGAGACACAGCTGGCTTTTTTTTTAAAGCTCTCAGACACATCTGGAGGCGTTGAGGCCCAAAACGCCGCATGGGTGCTGGAAACGGGAACACACAGGCACGAGACAAATCGGCCCCACTTGCAAGGAGGGACTGGCTGTCTGGTGCACTTGGGTGAGGCAGCCAGATGGTTGTGTTCAGGGCCTGTGCTTCAGGGTGGGGCTACAGAGTTGTCCCCCCCCCCACTCAAAACTGCTGAGCTGCAGACAAGAACCATCCATCTACGACCAATTCTGGCCCTTTTCCCACCTCCTCTCATCTCCCCACCACATCCCAGAACTTCCCCAAATCCTGGAGAGAGACTCTGATTTCTCCCACAGAGCTTTGAGCCGCCGTTCCCCTCTCTCCCGCTACCTGGCCAGTCATAAAAGTACATAGCTATTTTCATTTGCGAAGTCAAAGCTAACTTTGAATGATCTGTTAGGGCTTGTTCCGAGATTGCCGGGAGATGAATGAGGTATCAAAATCGCTGCAAATTTGCAGGGGCGGCAGGCTGGAAATTCTTTGCCTGTCTACCCCGAGGAAAGAATGAATGCAGACCAACTTGGCACAAAGGAAGGAAAAGGTGTGGACACACATACACACACACACACACACACACACACATACACAAACGTTAGTAAACACAGCCTGCGGCTAGCTATTTATTGAAACCTAGTTAACTTTCTAGCCAGAGGAACACTGGCTTGGTTTATTGAAAGGAGTCCTCCATGGGGTCAGCAGCTGTGGTTGCAGAATGTTTACGAATATATAAACTGCTCTGGAGTTTAAAGAGGGTCAGCACACGAGGTTCTGGGGACGAGGTTCCGTCTGATAGAATAAAAGGAAAGGAAGGACGGAACGAAACTTTGCGTGTGAGAGGAACTGGTACTGTCATGGTATATGAATGGTACTGAGCCAAGTTCAAGGTTATTACTATCAATATATAAAACCCTTAACTTGGGAACCAGTTTGCCTGCAAGATGGCCTACCCCATATATGCCCACTAGACTGGCATTGTTACAAGTGCCACATAATAACCCATTCTACATTTGTAGAAACACAATAGTTACACTTTGGAACTCCCTGCCTAGTGATATCAGTCAGGCCCCTTTCCCTGTACACTTTGCAGCACTTGCTAAAAGTGTTTTTGTTTAGGCGAGGCTACCCTGATGTTCGGAAAGTTGATGTGAGCTTTAATTCTGTTTTTAGTCTTTGTTATTTTAACTATTCGAAAGCCTTAAATTATGACGGTTAATTGCTCTCGTTGATAATTTTATTGTTCTCTTTTGTAAACCGCTGTGAGGTGCGTCAGGGTTTGGTTTATTTATTTATTTTACAACCAAGAGGTGTATAAATTTTAGGAAATAAATAAATGACAGAGAGGGACCACTGAGACAGAAGGTGCTATTACGGGACAGCCACCCCCCCTCCCGGCTTTCCCTTCTTATATTGATGCTGCAGTCACGCCAGCCCCCCCTGCCCAGCAGTGAGGGCGCATTAGCAATCCCACAAGGAATTGTGCTTGATCTGGACTTCATGAAGAACGGAAAATTGCCCTTGGAAATTTAAAGGCAGCCCCGCCACCTGAGACCCCGAAACCAGCAAAATCTCCTTTGCCGAAGCTCACGTTTTGTGGCAGGCGGCGAGACTGTGGCTTGCTTTTTGCATCCCGTTCCTGGCCTCTTCCCAAGCCTCGGATCTTGCGCAGGCCAGCCAAACGCCTCGCGGTCCACGGATCACGTTGCATTGGGCTCTTTCTTCAGCCCTGGGTTTGTGGTCTCACATGATGGCTTGTGGTTCCCCAACCATCTGGCCACAGATCATTGTTTCATTCGATGAGTTTTGGCAGGCGCCTTGGGCATGATTATTCGGAGGGAGGGAGACAAAGGAGAATTAAGAAGATGATGGGGTGGGGTGGGGGTGTAGCTGGGAGAGAATTGCATATGGATGGAAGGAACCACCCTTCCTTTCCTTGACAATTAGAGGGGCCCAAGCGGCTCGTGGCTGATGAACTGACTAACCCATTTCTCAGTTTCCGCTCTTTGCTAAGGGCATTGACTCCTACACCTTGTAGAAAGCTAACCCAGAGGTTTGTAAAATTATGAATAAGGTATTGTAGGGTTGTTGCTTTTTGCAGGGGGGTCAGTCTGGACAATGCCCCGAGACTCTTCCAGTTCTTGGGAATCCTGTACCCAGTGAGGGGTTAGAACAGTGTTTCCCAACTTCGATCTCCAGCTGTTTTTGGACTACAACTCCCATCACCCCTAGCTAGCAAGACCAGTGGTCCTGGGAATTGTAGTCTGAAAACGGCTGGAGGCCAAATGTTGGGAAACACTGGGTTAGAATCTAATGAAAGATTCTGCTGAACTGATCAGACAAGTTTATTTGCAAGACAAATGACCTTAGCTGGCCACTTACGTGTCCTCATCAGCATCTCTAAAGCATAAGCTAGATCACAAGAGCTACCAGTAAGCGATGGGCCCTGCAGGTCTCTTCTCCACTAGGTAGGAGAACAAGAGCCAGTTTGGTGTGTGTGACCTGACCCGGAAGCTGGAAGCACAGAGACCTGCTTGCTCTGTGCTGGATCCAGGATGATCATGTGGGTCTGGGCTGAGGAGCTGGAGAGAGTGGAAATGAGGATATTTTCATCTCCACGTCCTCAGGGTTTGCTCAGTGGCTGCATACCCTCCAACATGCTGCAGAGAAAAATTGGGACATGTGTATTTCAAGGCCAGGGTCGCGGGTGGTGCTGTGGGTTAAACCACAGAGCCTAGGACTTGCTGATCAGAAGGTCGGCGGTTCGAATCCCCGCAACGGGGTGAGCTCCCATTGCTCGGTCCCTGCTCCTGCCAACCTAGCAGTTCAAAAGCACGTCAAAGTGCAAGTAGATAAATAGGTACCGCTCCAGCAGGTAGGTAAACGGCGTTTCCATGCGCTGCTCTGGTTCACCAGAAGCGGCTTAGTCACGACTGGACCTAATGGTCATTATTCCCTTTACCTTTTTATTTCAAGGCCACATGTGACTTGCACGAGAACACAGCCCCCAAAACAGGCATCTTTTGCGCTCTTGCAGGAGCCAAAACAAGACATCCCAGGATCCAGTCGGAAGCCAGGATGGCTTCTGTAATTCCGGGATGTCCAGGTATTTTGCTGCTCCTTGGGCTTCTGTTGCAATTTGCAGCAATTTGTACGACTTTTGAAATAATTAAAAATCCTCATGAAAATTGGCCGGTATTTTATTGCAAGTTTCTCCAAATAAATACATTTTTGGTATGCAATTTCCCCAAATACAATACATTTCTGTATGTTGTTTTCACTCATACCTGCATTGCAAAATTTGGAGGAGTGCACATTTCGAAGGATGCCTTTGTTTCGGTCCTGATAATGCTTCGGAAAGTGTGAATAGGATAGATGCAGCTTTAAACGTGTACTGAATCAACTTTCTCTTCCATCCCTGTCCTGGGCACTGGAAAATAAACACTCCTTGGCGGGCCTTACTCTTCAACCTCACCATGCCAAAAGGTTCTGTTCTGGGACAGAAAAAACACACCAGGCATTTTTAGCACGCCTGTCTTCACCCTTAGGATGCCGTTGTTGACAGGTATCTGGCTGTGGTCAGATTCATCCTCTGATGTTCACATCGGACTAGGATTGTGCTTGATGGGTGTTGGGCAATGGAAGCCAGAAGCAACAAGAATCACCTGCCTCCCTGGCTGAGAAAGTGGATGGAATATTTTTCTGAAAACACAACCCATTGGATCATAGAACTCTGATTACTTTAAGGAGCCTTGCAGGATAATTGAATTGCCCCAGAATAGAGTGACTGAGGCAACCCAGTCAGATGGGGGGGGGTTATAAATAATATATTAATAATAATAATAATAATAATAATAATAATAATAATAATAATAATAATAATAATAATTTTCAAAGATCTTTATTGAAACTTAACATATATACATAATAACCAAAATTCCCAATGATTTCCCAATGAAAGAGAAACGGTCTCCTGTGTGATTCGGACAACCCCTTTAAACCATGATCTATGTTTTAGGCGATATCAACATTGATATCCCTGATCAATTTATGAGCAGAGGGCGATGTATAGGTTACAAAATTATTGTAATGTACAAAATTATTGTATTGTGATGGTGGTTTCTGTTTGTATGATGGTGGTTTTTGTTTTTGTTTTGCTTCTGTTACTGTTTGTCTTTTGTAAGTTTTGGTGATTTTAAATTTGGAGGTTTAAGTATAATATGTCGGTATGGGAAATTGTCGTGTAACGGGCCAATGGCCGTAATAAAGATCAATCCAATATCTAAATTATAATATCTAAATAAATTATTATTATTATTACTAGAATTGTAGAGTTGGAAGGGACACCAAGAGTCATCTAGTCCAACCCCCAGCAATGCAGGGATTGGCAGATGTGACCATCAAGCACCCTTTATCTCCTTGGATGTTGCCAGACTACATTTTATTTTATTTTATTTTATTTATGGCATTTATATTCCAACTTTTCTACAAGGAGCTCAAGGTGGCGTATATGGTTCTCCTTCTCAAATCCATACAACAACCCTGTGAGGCTGACAGGCAGTGACTGGCCCCCAAAGGTCACCCTGTGAGCTTCATGGCCAAGTGGAGATTTGAACCCTGGTCTCTCCCAGGTCCTAGTCTGACACTCTAACCACTACACCACAACCAACCCTTTCAGTATGACTGATCCTTGGCCATGATGTCTCATGGGCTTGACATCTGGAGTCCAGCAACATAAGCCCGTAAGACGGGCCTGCTGGATCCCCCAAACGCCTGTGGGGAAATCTGTGAGCAGGATTCGAACACAAGAGCTGTATTCCCTCCTGCAGCTTCCAGCAGCTGGCATTCAGAAGCTTTGCTTCCTCCAGCTGTGGCGGCAAGAGCATAGCCATCATGGCTCATAGCCATCAATAGCCGTACCTTCCATTAATTTGTCTTATCCTCTTTCAAAGCCCACCCCCGTTGCTGTCTCTTGTGGAAGTGAGTTCCACAGTTTATGTGAAGAATTCCTTTTATCTTTTTTGAATCTCCCAGCATCTGGATAGTGTAGTGGTTAGAATGTCGGCTTAGCACCTGGGAGAGACCAGAATTTAAGTCCAAGTCAGATGGCTACCTCTGCAGAGCTGCTCCGGTCTATGAGGAGATACTTTTTCAAAAAGTTGGGAAACGGGAGGGCCTTGACTTTTTCATCGATCAGCCAGGGTCTGAGATGTTGCCACAGGAAAACCCGGCACATGTGTTTCAAGGTAGGAGGGGAGTCTT
Organism: Podarcis liolepis; assembly: GCF_965112155.1. Classification (NCBI taxonomy): domain Eukaryota; kingdom Metazoa; phylum Chordata; class Lepidosauria; order Squamata; family Lacertidae; genus Podarcis; species Podarcis liolepis. The sequence continues at coordinate 29,933,510 of NC_139567.1, read as the reverse complement.
CCAGCTTCTTCAGGCTGGTGAAGAGGTCCGAGATCCTCTTCCTGTGCAACTGGCAGTTGCTGAGGTTGATATCGAAGTTGCTGGGGAGCTTGATGATCTGGGAGCTTGAGGCCAAGAGCTCCAGCACCGTCTCGGCCTTCTGAAAGAGGTCAGCAGAGAAGGTGTCGTCCTCTAACCACCACAGGTAGGAACACAGCCACTCGAAGATACCGCTGAAGCCCGACCAGCAGGCAGGTCCATGGAGGGTGCAGTTGTAGCGTGCCCCAAACTCCAGGAGGGGAAAGCGAAGCTGGAAGTTTTTCAGGCGCACGTGGTTGTGTTGAATGGTCACTTTAAAATGTGAAGGTTCATTATTGTTTCACAAGTTGTGTATGTCTTTAAGGGCCAGGGCCAGGGCAAATAACGAGACCCAGTCTTACAGCTGTGAAACATAGCAGGTGCTGCTGAGTTGTGTTAATCAAGCTGTGTCAGTAATTGGGTATAGTATATAAGGAGCAGCACCTAGCTCTCCCATTACCCTGTGGGATGGGTTGGTGGTTGGCTCTGGTTTGTTGTTGATGTATTTAGTGTATAGGGAGCTTTTGTTATTGTTATTAATACCTTGTTAAAGTTATTTTTGAGTCCCTTTTTAATGCATGGTCTCCCCAGCAAGCTCTCTGCATCGCTACTAAACTGTAAATAGCCAACAGGTTGAGGGACTCGTAGGTTGAACACTCACTAGGTTTGGCCCTGTGGGTCATCGGCAGCTGAGTGACCTGGAAGCAGAAACGGTTGACGGTCTGAGCCTCCTCTTCATCACCTCCCACTGTCTTCCAAAGGAGGGAGATGATGGAGGAGAAGACGGTGTCGCCATCTTTTGTTGTGGCCTTCACATTGGTTCCTGAAGGGCAGGGACAATAAAGAAACGGCCAGTTTACTGGTTTGGTTTTTTAAAATGACCCTTGGCAACATCACCACTGTCATCATTTTCCTATTTTTTCTAATCAGTTTTTACTAAAAGTATTTGACATAAAACACAATCAAAGCGAAACTAAGGAAGAAAAAAAGAGAGAAAACGAGAAAGAGAAAAGAAATATATGGCCTGCTATCACCATTATATCTTAACTCTTATTTAAAGTAATACCAAAGAGGTTTAATAATGTGTTTAGAATAGTGTTGGAAGTATTTGAAGTTGAGAATATAATGCGGCAATGCAAGATTATTCGTATTTCTTTCAGTTAACCAAAAATAAAAAATAATGTTCTTTTTTGCCTAAGTAATCAATTACCTATATATATCTCATAAAAATACATTAGGATTGATCAGTGCTTGCCCTTTTATCATTCCAGTCCACCCAGGCAGGTCGTCTTAGGGAGAATGCCATGTGGTGGCAAAAGGGTGCCAGCCTTCCGGGCTCATATTCCTGCTCTGAGACCGCTGGTTGTTTTGCACTGGATTTGAAGGAAGCAGCAGGGCTCAGTAGGGCGGGCGGGCGGAGGAAGCTCACCTCCTTCCAACAAAAGGCGAATGCTTTCCGTATTGTGGATCTGAACCCCAACACTGCTGACTAGAGCCTAACCAGAAAGGAAGCAGTTGAAAAAGGGGGGGGGGTGTCACAAAAAATGTATATAAAAATACAGTCTCCATAAATAGTTATTCTAATCATTTCTGTAATTTTAAAATAAATGCAAGATGTGAAGCATTAACTGGGTCCCCCTTCAACCTTCAAAGGTGATGTCTGCCGCACCACGCAGGAGGGCTTCTGTGGCTTGGACCATCCCATACGCCGCCATCTTCAGCAATGAATAGTTCACACCCTCCTGGTAGTACAGGAAGCTGGTGTTCCTCTCCAGCAGCTCATGAAGTGCTGCAATCCGTCTGTCATCTTCTACCACGGCGCTGGCGCTTCACAAGAAAACAAGGCAAATAAAGCACCACCATGACCATAGGAGGAGGGCAAAGTTCCGTGGTGGTGGTTTGGTAACGATAAAGAGCCAATCAGTAGGCAGCTCAGAGGGAAGAGCGGTGTGCCAATGAGAAGACATGTCCTTCTGGGGGCCACACGCCAGTGGTGGGCAAGGCCAGAGTGGGTAGGAGAAACTAATGTGATTGATTTATTTTTACATTAATAATACTTTTATTGTCAATGTACAACCTGTGTACAATGAAATTAACCGAGCCTCCCTCCCCACCACATAAACACTCAATCTCATAGCCCTCTGTGTGCTTGTCGCACAACACACCAACCCCGAAAGTCAGTTGCACCATATCATTTTCCATTCAGCAGCCTAACAGCCCACGGATAGAAACTGTTTTTTAGCCTGTTGTTTACGACTGATTATACTTCTATATCTCCTGCCCGAGGGTAGAAGATTAAAGAAGTGCTGGCCGGGGTGTGAATCGTCCCTGATAATTTTTCTCGCTCTCCTAAGGCAAGGATCCCTTGCGATGTCATCTAGTGGGCTCAGGGGACAGCCCATGATATCATGTGCTGTGTTCACCACCCTCTGTAAAGACTTTCAAGCCCAACATACCACTCTGTGATACAATATGAGAGGACACTTTCTTTTGTGGACCGGTAGAAAGAGGTCATCAATTGTTGTTTAACATTGTTCTTTCGCAAGACCCTGAGGAAGTGGAGTCTCTAACCACCTGAGTTATATTGTTTTTTCCAAGTGAGGTCTTCGCTAAGGTAAACTCCCAGGAATTAGACCACCAGGTCCATCTAGCTCAGTACTGTATGCACTGACTGACAGGAGCAATGGCTCTGCAGGGTTTGAGGCAGGGGATATTATAAGCGCCAACTTGGAGATGCCTTCTGCATGTACATAAGGTGTTCTACCCTTAACCATGGCCCTTTCCCTGAAAGTAGGATTCCTTTTGTGCATTTCAATGTACACCGCTTGATTGTAGAAAACCCTCAAAGATCCTAGTTCTCAAAGTTCTGAAGAATAGGATGAATTGAATAAGAATAAGAACCCTGCTCAGTATTGTTGACCTACACTGATGGGGAAGCAGCTTCCCAGTTACCTGTCCATCATTTCCAGCACCAGAGGATTCATACATTCCAAGATCTCATTGACCAACCCCTGGTACTCATAGATGCGGCTGAAGCCATGGAGAAAAGGCATTTTGCTCGACTCCCTGCATCAATACATTCAGGAAATGGTCTAAAGCTTCTTCCTCAGCCTACCAAAAAATAAATTCTTCATCACCATGACTGTCATTCACAACCATACGTATCCTACAGCGCTTGTTAACACATCCCTCCAAAACCCACAGTACAGGTTAACCATTTAGGTAGGATAGCAATGTTTCAACCAGTCTCTTGCTTCTGCTAATAATAATAATAATAATAATAATAATAATAATAATAATAATATCCTGCCTTTCCCCCAGATTGTGACTAAAGGTGACCTACACAAATTAAAACATAGATAAAATACAGAAAGCTAAAACGTGTTTTAAAATAGTAGTTTAATTAAAACTGTAATGGAACTTAAACAATTTGAGAATGAATCTATTTCCCGACAAAGTCAGTGGGTTACTTTGGTGGTTGCTCACTGCCTCTCAGCATAACCTACCTCACAGGGTTGTTGTGTGGGGATTAATTGAGGCGGCGGGGAGAACTACATCCGTCACCTTTAGTTCCTCAAGAGAAAAAAGGTGGAATGTAAATACAGTAACGTAAATAAACGAAGCAGAAAACATTCTGCCGAACACAGCAAGTACTTTTGGCTCAGCCCTCATCCAGACATGCTGTCAACATGTGTCTCTGCAGATATACAAGGGGCGGGTGATTGTGTGCGCACGAGAGTCCCCTGTGCGTATCAAACAGGCCCAGTTTCTGAGGATGCCAGACAGGATATCCAGAGTGTCAGGAAGATAAACGCCAGAGCCACAAGGTGTTTTCCTCTTGCTGTCTCCTTGTGGGCAGCGCCTGGGCTCTGAGCAGCTACGCATGTGTATACATGGGGAAGGGGCTTGGGGGGGTTGTAGAAAAAGAGAGGGGATGTGCGGACTTAGAAGATGTGTGGTATGGATTTATGGGGTGTGTCTGGCAGCTGCTGGGAAGTGCCTGGCTCCAGAGCAGCCGTCTTAAGCACCTTTGGCACAGCTCTGGGAATGCGCACGGCCACAGACACCACCACATGGCGTACGCCCAAGGAGAAGGGGGCATGGAGAAGGACTGTGGGGTTTGCAGGTGGAAAAGGGCAGCCAGAATGGTCAAGGGCAACTGCCCTATGAGGAAAGGTTGCAGCATTTAGGAGTCAAAGATGACATGATAATAGACGTTTTCCTCCTCTCATAACACTAGAATCCGTAGCCACCCAATGAAGCTGAATGAGACAGCAACCCTTCTGAATATCAGTTGCCGGAAGCCACAGGAGGGATGCTCTTGTGTTCGAATCCTGCTTGCAGATTTCCCACAGGCATCTGGTTGGCCACTGTGAGAACAGGATGCTGGACTAGGTGGGCTCTCTGTGTAAGGTTACTCAGAAGTAAGCCCCATCAGTTACTCCCACTTTACTCTCTGTTGTCTTTACTAGTCTTTACTAGTTCTGTTCTCTCTTTATTCTGAAGAATAATGGAACTCACAGGTAGAGAATATTTTAAAAAACGAATCTTTACTATTTGTAAAGGGAATCTTTGCATGAATTAATACTTGACTATCCCTTTCGAGCTGCACTGTATCTTTGTACTTTTGTCCCTCCAGGCTGATTTAAATTTCTGATTCTTTGTTTTCTTTCTCTTTGTTATGTTTGCACTTTTTTGGGGGGGGGGTTAATAGATCTATTATTATTATTATTATTATTTATTATTATTATTACTATTCCAACATTTTTACTTTCCTATCTGTCATCTAGTTCAGACCTATTTATTCCTAGGGGCACTTGGAGCCTGTATCATTTCTGTTTTGAAAAGTATCTGGTTTTAATGGCTGGATTTTCGCTGTCAAAAATAGCTTGGGGACCCTGGGCAGAAAGCGGTCTAAAAATCTTAACAAATAAATTAAACCCCTTTCCTTTACGGATCGTCCCCGGCTCACCCCCCTGGTTCATCTCCATAGCTGGGCTGATCTATCATCTCTGGTGATGCAAGTCCAGTGTTGACTGCCAGGCCCTCTGTTTTGACATTCCTTCTGCGCCCCCCTCCAGGGTAACTAGGGTGATTTCAGACAATCCCGAGCAGCCGCTTCTCTTGAATGGATCCCAAAATGTATCCGACCGCTGCGTTTTCTGAAAAGGCTCGGAATTGCAAGGAACATTCTGTTCTTGGTGGTGTTAAATCAAAAGATGCACAGATCCTTCTCCTCGCGCTCTTGGCTCCAGGAGAACCATCTACTCGGTTACAGACTGTTAGTTTTAATTTAATTTCCTCAACCTTAAGAGGCTGGCCCATCTCTGAGGCACGGGCGGATGGCAAGCAAGTTAGCGGCACACACCGCAGAGACAGCGTTAAGGCGAAATGGCAACGTCTGACATTGAAATCCTCAGACCTTTTGCTGGTTTAATCTCAACCCCATAAAGCCCTCTTGGATTCAGTGACTTAAAGCCATAGCTGAAATGTGAGAAAAGGCAGTGTGGTGCAGTGGTTAGAGTGTCAAGCTAGGACCTGGGAAGGACTGGGGTTTGAATCTCCACTTGGCCATGATGCTCACTGGGTGATTTTGGGGGACAGTCACGGCCTCTCAGCTGAACCTCACTCACTTGAGTTCTTCACATTTCCACATCATGGTGCAATTTTTTTTTAAAGGCATTGTGAAAATTCACGAGCATTTTAGTGTAAATTTCTCCTAATAAACTCACTGCAGCGGGGCAGACTAGATGGCGCTGGTGTCCCTTTCAGTTCTACAGTTCTATGATTCTACATTTATGTATACAGCTTTACCTAATGCACACATTTTTTGCAAAGCAACTTTCCTTTAACACAATTTCTTTATCTGTTATTTTCACTAAGAGCTGCATTATTTTATTTTATTTGCACATTTCACCCCAGTGCAATGCGTCGTTGTACAAATTTCTTTCATGGAGAACGGCGTTGCAAAATTCGGAGCAATGCAAATTTCAAAGGAGGGAATGCATTTTGGTTTGTGGAATGCTTTGGAAACTCAAATCAGGCAGTTTTGCATTTGCATGTGAACTGAATCAGATTTCTCTCCCAGCCCCCTCCCCAAGAAGGGGGGAGCTTTCTACAACCGGGAAATGAAGTGTGTGGTGGCAGTGTGGTGCAGTGGTTAAAGAGTCCAGGGTTTGAATTTCCACTCGGCCGTGAAGCTCACTGGGCGTGACTTGAGAAGGGCAGTCACTGCCTCTCAGCCTAACCTACCTCAGAGGGCTGTTGTGGGGATTAAACGAGGAGGGGGAGACCCACAAACGCCACTTGGAGCTCCCTGTAGAAAAGGGTGTCATATGAAGACAATAAATAAACAAGAATAAACATAAATAATCATCTGCAGATGGAGCTCCTGTAGCACAGGAGCGAGGGCTGGTGGAAACACTGGCAATTCTGACTTGGACGTGTTGGCTGTGGATCAGATTGCTGCATGCAAAATAGTGGAGAAGTGACTCTTGGCACAGGGCAAAGCGACAGTCACCACTGGTGGTGACTCTGTGTGTGTGGTGTGTGTGCGTGTGTGCGCGCGCACATACACAGGATGGGTCCTGATGGGAATGCTGGCAGTTCCAAGTGCGAGTCACATTTTTCTGCCAGGACATACAGTGCACTCTCTCTCTTTTGGCAGAGGTGTGTTCAAGGAGCGCTGAACGTGGCAATTCAGATTTGGCCAAGGGAGAGAGGCAGGCAGGATTTGGACTCCATGGGGTTTGTTTTTGGACGGGGATCAATTGCATCTCTGCCCCCTTAATCCCCAGTGAGCCTGGGTGCTTGCAAATACAGCAGGTCAACCAGCGCCAGGCTGCCAGTTCCAGGTCCTCTCAGCTTCTCGTTTCCCCAACCGCAGGTCCAGATCTCCACTTTATCGCTTGCCACTTGTCACCCTGGGACACCGATTTGATGAATAAATCAACACAGTCTGTGAGGAGAATTGCACCCATTTCTGTGTGTGGCTCTTCTAACGGGTGCCCTTTCCCTCGAGCCTTTTCTCCTGATGTGATGCTGATTTGGATATCCTTCCCACTGATTTTGGGTATAGGGCGGTATAGATAAATAATAAATCAATCAATCAATTTAGGTGCATTCCCCTCACTTATATATCCTATTTTGGTGTGCGTGGAGGACTACTGCGTCACAAAATTTGGGGACATGTGAGCTTTAGCTCCTGTCTTGGTTTGGGGAGTGCAATGGAGAGAGGCGGGACAGATTTGTCCCCCATTCCAAGTAGATGCCCATCACCACCCGCTGGTGCTTTTTCCACCCAGGTTATGTGAAGGACTGTTTCCTCCCATATAAACCTGCCTGGGTTCTCTTGAGATCTTTGGGGATGGCCCTTCTCTCAATCCCACCCCCCTCACAGGCATGCTTGGTGCAGGGCAGGGCCTTCTTGGTGGCTGCTCCCAGGCTTTGCAACTCCCTCCCTAGAGATGCCCTCCTTCCTTCCATCAGCTGATTTTTCCCCTCCCCCCCCAAACAGGTGTTTGGGAACTGTTTTTTTTTAAAATGAAATGAAATGAAAGGAGTTTTAATAGTGCTACACTGTTTTTATTACCTGTATTTTAATAGATCTGTTTTCCCCGCTTTAATTCTATTAGAGTTTAATTACTTATCAGCTATTATTACTTTAAATATGTTTTTAGCTTTCTGCATTTTAGCTGTGTTGTTTTAATTTGTGTAAGTCGCCTTGAGTCCCGGTCTGGGAAAAAGACAGGATATAAATGATAATGGTGATTTTGGGCACCATGATCTTGTGCGACATTGTGCTGCGATTTCCCCCTGGAAAATGTGCTTTTTTGGGGGGGGGCTGCGATCTTAACGCAGCACTACAAAACACATGTTTTCGGGTGCCATGCCTGAAGGGAAATAAATTCCCAGTGGAAAATTGCAGTGCGGAACTGCGCAAACTGACGATGACCAAAATGGCCGCTGTTCTCTTGTGAGAAAAATGGGGAAATGGAGTCCAGGAAGATGGTGTCTCGAATTTTGCTGTTGTGGTGTTGGAGGGCATGCAGTGCTGCTCAAGATGGCCTGATAAGACAGCATCCTACATCCCTGTTGAGTTCAGCTCTTTATTCAGAACCACGAGGACCAGATTGCTTACTTAATATGTTATGTACTGAAGTTCTCACCCTGGGCCAGCAGGGGGATACTGTAGATAGTTTTCACTCAGGTCCACATATGCAAATAAGGGATTGAAAGTGACGTTCAGCGATTGGATAGTTACAGAACGTGTTACAGTTGCGTTGTAGTGGAGCTCTATATAAGCAGGCTGGCTGAACCCTTCAGTTCTGTTCTGGCCTGTGATAAACCAGAGCTGTTTCAAGAATCGCTGTGTCGTCTGATATATTCACCCACAACTTAACATAATACTTAAGGAGAGGGCAAAAAGGCTCTGGAGTAGAGCACTTGCTTTGCACACACAAGGGCCTGGACTCTCCACACAGCTCTGGAAACAACAGCGTGCCTGAAACCCTGGAGAGCTGCTGCCAGCCCGTGCAGACAACACTGGACTAGATGGATGATGGTTCTGACTCCGGCAGCTTCATGCACATCAACGATGCTCTGAGGATCAAAACAAAAACGTTATTAATAATAGCTTCCCCCCTCAACCAAAAAAGAGAGACACTGTTTTGCAGAGCCGCTTTTCCTGGCAACTGCCCTCTGTCTCTTGAGCTGGGGGTCCAAGACAGGCCCTGGGGAGGCCTGGGATGCAGCCAGCCCCCTTTGGCAGGCCTCCCCTCGTGAGAACAATGGCTGACATCATGTTTTGTTTAAGCGAAAAAGCCGCCTCACAGTGTCGGAGGGAAGAGCGTTTGTTTTCCTTTCCCATTTTCTCCCTCCCTCGCTCCCTTCTTCTCCCAGGCTGGCTGGGGCCCACATACCAGGCAAGTGAGTGCTCTTTGCTTACGGGCCCCAGCGCCACCATTACAGAGCCTGGGCCCTCCTCCTCTCCTGCGCCAACCCTGCAAAGCTGGCTGCTTCCTGCCTGGCCAATGGGAGGCTTGGAGAAAAATCTGCTCCAAGGTGACCTGACGAAAAGCTGCATTCTAGGAGCTGTAGAAATTCAGGCAAGTATTTGCATAAGCATCGCAGGGTTCTCTTGGCCACAGGGAGGGGGCAGAGATGCTCACTTGAAATCTTATTTCCCCCCTCGCACCTCCCGTTTGGCTTTGGAGATCTGGCACGTATCGTTCACACACACTATCAAGCTTTATTTCTCCTTGAGAACATAAGAAGAGGCCTCGGACCATAGAGGCAGAGCATAACTACTATGGCTACTAGTTACTGATGGCCTTACCTTCTGTTATTTGTTTAATCCACTTTCAAGTCGGTGGCCATCCCTGGCTCCTGTGGCAGGGAGTTCCATAGTTTTAACTGCGTGTCACATGACGAAGGATTTTCTTTTATCTGTCCCAGATCTTCCAGCAGTTGGTTTCACTGGATGTCCACGAGTTCCTGTATTACGATCAGCGGGAGAAAAACTTCTCTGTCCACTCTCTCTATGCCATGCATAATTTGATAAACTTCTAAAATGTCACCTGTTACTGGCTTTTTCTCCAAACTAAAAAGCCCCAAATGCTTTAACTTTTGTTCCTGGGGGAGTTGCTCCATCCCCTCTTGTCATTTTGGTTGCCTTTTTCTAAACCTTTTTCAAGCTCTGTTGTTGTTTAGTCGTTTAGTCGTGTCCGACTCTTCGTGACCCCATGGACCAGAGCACGCCAGGCACTCCTGTCTTCCACTGCCTCCCGAAGTTTGGTCAAACTCATGCTGGTAGCTTTGAGAACACTGTCCAACCATCTCGTCCTCTGTCGTCCCCTTCTCCTTGTGCCCTCCATCTTTCCCAACATCAGGGTCTTTTCCAAGGAGTCTTCTCTTCTCATGAGGTGGCCAAAGTATTGGAGCCTCAGCTTCAGGATCTGTCCTTCCAGTGAGCACTCAGGGCTGATTTCCTTCAGAATGGAGAGGTTTGATCTTCTTGCAGTCAGTTTCAAGCTCTACGATATCCTTTTTGAGGGGAGACGACCATAATACAGTGGTACATTGGAAGTCAAACGGAATCCGTTCCAGACGTACGTTCAACTTCCAAAGTGTTCGGGAACCAGGGTGCGGCTTCCGATTGGCTGCAGGGAGCTCCTGCAGCCAATCGGAAGCCGCAGAAGCCGTGATGGACATTCGGGTTCTAAAGAACGTTTCCAAACCAGAACAATCGCCTCCAGGTTTGTGGCGTTCGGGAGCCAAAACGTTCCGAGTTGCAAGGCGTTCGTCAACCAAGGTACGACTGTATTAGGAGGCTCCTCCAAGATAACAAACTCTGCACCCCTTCCCCCCCCAATAAAATCTAATGTTTTTCAGGGCATCTTCAAACACTAGGGAGGCACCAAGCCCAGTCCATGACCTTTCATGACAAGTGGGAGAACTTGGCTTTGAGCATTTAAAAAAATCTTTCTCTTTATTACATCCAATAAAGTAAATAAAGAAATCTATGGACAAATACAGTATTCCAACACATTGAAGGCAGCATGAGATGAAACACTATTTTTAGACTCATTCCAAAACACTATAATCTATATTAAAAACATTTTTTCCATGGACCTCTTAGGTTGGCTTATATGTATTCCTTTGTAATAATTTATTAAGAGGTGACATGATAGAAGTTAATAAAATGATAGCCTGGCATGGAGAAGATGGATAGGGCAGAGCTTCCCTTCCTCTCTCATAACACTTGAACCCGTAGACATCCAAAGAAGCTGAACATTGGAAGATTCAGGACAGATAAAAAAGAGTTCTTTTTTCACGCATCACATTGTTAACCTGTGGAACTCCCTCCCACAAGAGGCAGGGATGGCGACCAACTTGGATGGCTTTAAAAGAGGATTAGACAAATTCATGGCTATCCATGGCTGCTAGCCATGTGTGCTATGCTTTGGCTCCACAGTCAGAGGCCGCAATGCTTCTGAATGCCAGTTCCTGGAAACCACAGGAGGGGAGAGGGCTCTTGTGTTCGAATCCTGCTTGTGAGCTTCCCATTAAGGGCATCTGGTTGGCCGCTGTGAGAACAGGATGCTGGACTAGATGGGTCATTGGCCTGATCCAGCAGGCTCGCCTTACAGTCTAAATGTCTTACATTCTTCATATAAGCCAGATCTTCTCTAACCATTCACATACTGTATGAGATATACTATTTCTTGGTCATTTTCCAGGATAATATCCTTCAGGGAGCCCAATAGCAGTACAGTGTTTTACTTTCTATGGGTATCTGCAGGGGGCTGGACTAGACTACGACCCCCCCCATTTCCCTTCCAACTCTACCGTTCTGTGATATCCTAAGATGTCCGAAATATTAGCCTGCACATATTCCAAAACGTTTGAGAGCAGTTCCAAAAGGGGTGTATGTGGTCTGCTTTACTCGATACGCGTCTCCAGAATTTGTCTGATTCCAACTTAACTTACAGTGGTACCTCAGGTTAAGTACTTAATTCGTTCTGGAGGTCCGTACTTAACCTGAAACTGTTCTTAACCTGAAGCACCACTTTAGCTAATGGGGCCTCCTGCTGCTGCCGTGCCGCCAGAGCCCGATTTCTGTTCTCATCCTGAAGCAAAGTTTTTAACCTGAAGCACTATTTCTGGGTTAGCGGAGTCTGTAACCTGAAGTGTATGTAACCTGAGGTACCACTGTATCAAGTTTAAATTTTGGAGTGTTCAAATACATTTGACAAAAGGTCTGAAAATATTTCTCCTGATTCAGGCCTGCTGAAGTTATCTTAGATGTTATACTTTGCATTTGTTTTATTCTTTTCCTTGCCAGAAATAATGAGAAGAAGCCGCAGGATTTCCATCTCAGCAGTGGCAGCAAATGTAAAATGACGGCCCCACGCTGGGTTTCTGATAGGACTGGGAGAGTTTGAATGCCTCCTGCATCGAAATTAGGTCAGTTCTTGAGATTTCTCCACATTTCTGTCTCAAACCAGAATTCCCCATCATGTTCTTCCCCATGATGGGAGTCGTAAAATCATACAATTGTGGAGTAGTCTAGTGCAACTCCCTGAAATGCAGGAATCACAGCTAAAAATCCCTTCTATTCAGTGGCACAGAGCCTATGCGTAGAACTGAAATGAAAGATTGACCAAATCAAATGGCCAAAAAGGAAATTCGGATCAAATATTAGGAAGAACTTTCAGAGGTTAAGAGCTGCTCAACAGTAGAATGGACAATCTCGGAAGGTGAACAACTCTCTTTCCTTGGAAGTTTTGAAGCAGAGGTTGGATGGCTACCTGTCAAGGATTCTGTTATGTACTGAGTTGAATAGGATCCAAAATGCAGCAGTCTGATTGGTCCTAGAACAATAGGAATCAGGTGTACTCGGAGTCAAGAGTGGATTTCATGCTCTTTATTCAGCTCATAATGGTGAGGAAGAATGGAAGTTCCCCCAGAATGTCTGCTTTATATACATTATTTACATAATGGGCCCCACGTGATTGGCTAATTCCGGGATTCTCCTATAGCCCAATCAGGTTGCAGACTCACTTCCACCTGGAGCTGGATTGGGTGGCTCCTGTGGACCAATCAGACTGCTGCATTCTGGATCCTATTGTTCTAGGACCAATCAGACTGCTGCATTCTGAGTCCTATTGTTCTAGGACCAATCAGACTGCTGCATTCTGAATCCTATTGTTCTAGGACCAATCAGACTGCTGCATTTTGGATCCTATTCAACTCAGTACATAACAGATTCTTGAGCTGTGATTCCTGCATTGCAGAGGGTTTGACTAGATGAGACTTGGGGTTCCCTTCCAAACCTACAGCTTTAGGATTATATAAGCCAGCAGAGGCCATTGTCCTCTGTGCACCCCTGGGCAACGGAGCCCGGCTTCGTGATCCAGCAGCCGTGTCCTCGTGATGAGAAATCAAATGTGGAATTCATCAATGTGATCTTGCTGACAATTGGTCATAAATATCTCGAGTGCGAGAGACGGTGCCATCGGAGCCCTTTCCCAAAAAGCTGAACAATCAGCGGCGTCCATTGCGTTTGATTTGAATTGTTCAGGAAGGTTTGGCGGGGTGGAAGGAGGGAGGGAGTCAGGGCAGCCTAATCATTCCCATCTGCCTCTCTTGAGTCGAGTGGCTCCATTTCCCAAAAAACATCCAAATTCCTTCCTTGATTTCCCCAAACACCCATTCCGTCTGCCCTCCCCACCCCCACCCCGTCTCCCTTTCCAGCCAGTGTGCAATTGTGGGATGGGCTGAGCTGTGGTCATAACTGTAGTAAACATTCCGCCCCACCCTGGAATTCTGCACCCTGTATAAATTATGCAAATTGGGAAAATTTGCATAAATTGCTTTAGTTGGCACCACTGATGGGGCAATCCTACCTGGAGATGCCAGATATTGAATCCAGGACACGCCGAGCAGATGTTCTGCCACTGAACTACATGGGCTTTTCAACTTTGTCTGCTTGAACTCATATCCCAGTTCACTCACTGACAACAAGATGAAACTGTGTCCGTGGCCCAGTCCTGTGGAACTCCCTGCCACTAGTGATTCAGCAGGTAAATGCCTGCTGGAAACCATTTTTTGTCTGTGCTGGCAGTTAAGAATACATTTTTCCACACAGTGATTAATTGAGGTCTGTTTTTATCTGTTTAATGGTCTTTATTATATTCTTTTATGTTTTTGTTGCTGTAAACCGCTTTGATACATCTTATATGACACAGCAGTACAGTGGTACCTCGGGTTAAGTACTTAATTCATTCCGGAGGTCCGTTCTTAACCTGAAACTGTTCTTAACCTGAAGCACCACTTTAGCTAATGGGGCCTCCCACTGTTGCCGCACTGCCGGAGCACAATTTCTGTTCTCATCCTGAAGCAAAGTTCTTAACTCGAGGTACTATTTCTGGGTTAGCGGAGTCTGTAACCTGAAGCGTATGTAACCTGAAGCATATGTAACCTGAGGTTCCACTGTATACAAATACAGTTATACCTCAGGTTGAAGTAGCTTCAGGATGAATATTTTCGGGTTGCACTCCGCGGCGACCCGGAAGTAACGGAGCACATTACTTCTGGGTTTCGCCGCTCGCGCATGCACAGATAGTCAAAATGACGTCACGTGCATGCGCGGAAGCGGCGAATCGCGACCTGTGCACGTGCAGACGTGGGTTGCATTCGCTTCAGGATGCGAACGGGGCTCCGGAACGGATCCCGCTTACATCCAGAGGTACCACTGTATTATTATAAATAAGTCAACATTGTCCAATCCACCCACCCCTCGTTGCCACGGAGGCGTCTCTCCTCTTCTTATTTTCTTGACAGTCCTGTATGTGTCTCAGCTCTGTCCTGGAGGCCAGGGACCACAGCTGATGGCAGGGCATCCCATAATAATGCAGCAGGCAGAATATTTTCTTCGCTTCTGCCCTGACTCTGTTGCTCACTTGCTCCTCTCTGGGGCTGTTTAGCCAAAGCCAAGATTCCTTCCTCCGTATTTCTTTGCTCCTGCCTGAAATGCAGAACCTTTGCTCATTAAAAATGTTCAGTGCTACCCAGGGAAATCCTGCTAATTTTATGGGGGTTCTTCCCCCCCCCCTTTCCCTCAAAACCCCTTACAGATGGACTCTGGCCAATCCACATTTGCCACAGGTTTTCCCTTTTTATTGTTGTTTTAGGCCAAATTAAGTGAGGACTCGCTTCGGGAAATGGCGCAGGGAGAGAGAAATGACTGGGCTCTGTAAGGTTCAGAATCCCAGTACAATCTTAGAACCCAGATTCTAAGCAAAATCTCAATGACACATGCTTTTTTATATATAAAAAAGTTCAGAAGCCTTGAACTCTTGTTCAGGCAAGAAAGAACGTGGCCCTGCAGATCTCTTTATCTGGCCCTTGAGAGCCTCCCCAGACCCCACAACCTTCACCAATCCCTGATCTGCACCTTTCTTGATTTTTGACTGGCTGGCGTGAGTTCTTGAGCTGCGATCCTGCCTCTTCCCTGCCTGGATGGAGAGAGAGAGAGATTTGAAATATTAAGCAGCAAATAAATAAACGTGTCTCTGTGTTTATAAATAAATCTGCATGGCCGAAATGTCGCCTGCCGTGCGAAAGGCAAGCATCGCATCCATTGTTCTGCCTGGCTCTGGCCGCTGTTGCAATGTGGCCCCAGAAAGCTTGCCAGTGATGGAATGCGGCCCTGTGATTAAAAAAAACACCCCACTCTGTAGTAAAGTATCAGCTAGGCCAATTTAATCCCTTTACACCTTGTTTTATTTGAAGCCCCTCAATCTTATCATTACCCATAATTTTGAATTCGGATTCTTTTTTCTTTCTTTTTGTGTGTGCAGAGAAGCAGAAACCATAATGGTTCTCTGGGAAACTGTTGCCCTTAAGAAGCAATTCTATCTAGCATGGGTATTCTGAAAGCTTTGCCTCAGTTGCCCCTCTGCAGATTTTCACGCAGAAATGAGACACCGTCAAGGAGATGAAGTGACTCCCCTATGAAGAAGGGTTGCAGCGTTCAGGGAAACGGTAAATAAGAGGTGACTTCACAGAAGCTTAATAATAATAATAATAATTTATTTATATCCCGCCCTCCCCAGCTGAAGCCGGGCTCAGAGCGGCTAACAACAGTAAAATATACAACATTCTAAAATCATTTCATTCTAAAATCAGTTCAAATCAGATTAAAATTATGCCTGGCATGGAGGAGAGGAAGTGGCTAGAGAAAAGCTGTCCTCCCTCCTGCCCCTAGAACTGGTGGGATGTTGGAAGATTCAAGACAGAAGAAAGGACTTCTTCATGCAGCGCATCGTTAAACTGTGGAACTCCCTCCCACCAGAGGCAGTAATGGCCACCAACTTTGATGGCTCTAAAAGAGGATTCGACAAATTCATGGACGAGGAGAAAAGGGCTACTGATGGCTGCTAGCCAGGCTGGTTCTGCACCCCCTCCATGATCCAAGGAAACAATGCTTAGAGAATATTTATGGGGGGGGGGGAGAGAAAGGAAAGGGACAAACCAGCAAACCCCCCCTCTGCACAGAGATGTTAGTTGCTCAGCCCTCCTGGACAATGGCCATCTCCACCTCTGCACAGTGTCAGGCCGCGCCGCGATATTACATTTTACCTTTTGCGAAAAACCTTGCAGCTTTTAATTGCGCACTCAGGCCCTGGGATTTCAGAAACTCCCTGCTCTGGTGGAGAAAAGATCATCTGGATCTTTGAAAGCTTCGGGGGGGGGGGGGAAGAAACGTCACCTTAGTTACATTTTAAGCCCACTTTGCCCTTTGCAGATCTCGGGGTGATGTCTGTGGAATGCCCCCCCCCACTGTCCTCAGCGACAAAGCTGCGAGGTAGGCTGGGCCGAGCCATAGGTCACCGGAGTGAGCGTCGCGACTCGAATCCGCACCTTCTCCCCACCCCATCGGTGTAACGCACCGACTGTGTCCCAACGCAGAAGGGAGGCCTGCCAGCGCTTAAGCCTCATGCCTGGATTTCCCTCCAGCCCCGGATTTAAAATAGCTGAGATCTCGCTCTGGTTTATGTCCGTCTGCCATCAGCACTCCTCTCTCTGCAGAGGGACTCTGAGATCCCAGGCAAGACCTCTTCTCAGCCTCCCCACGGGGCGGCCTGCAAATCTCCTGCTGACAGCCCTTGAATTTATTCCTGCAGCTTTAAAAAAAGGCAAGGGAGGCTGAGTCTGAAGTCACTTAAAGGTCATTTAGCTCACCCCGCCTTGGAGGAGGATTCCACTTACCTCTGGCCACAAAACACACATGCACACTTCCATCTAGCGAGGCAAGCATGCCCAGAAATAATAATAATAGTAATAATAATAATAGTAATAATAATAATAATAATATCAAGAACTGAAATTTTTTTGCTATGGCAACTCAAAATGGTTTACACTATTTTAAGCAAAAAGCAAACCAGCATTAAGAAAATGGTAAAAGACCTCTTTAAAAAACTAAAAAACCCATTGCCTTAAGATATTCCCTCCATGGAAAAATGTTTCAAGATGTGTAATGATGGCGCCAGGTGTGCCTCCCCAAGGAGAGCATTCCACAGGAGGGGAGCCACCCCTGAAAAGGACCCGTTCTTGTGTTGTTCGCATAACAACTTGGATCATGAGGAAAAACCCTATTTGGATGAGGTCCAACTAGTTCAGGCATAGGCCAACTCGGCCCTCCAGATGTTTTTGAGACTACAATTCCCATCATCCCTGACCACTGGTCCTTGGATGATGGGAGTTGTAGTCCCAAAACATCTGGAGGGCCGAGTTGGCCTATGCCTGAACTAGTCTCACCGTGGCCAGCCAGAGGAGGTAACTCAGCCGGCGGTACAGACAAGAGTGTCTCTGAGCTTTCGCTGAGTGTCTCCCCGCTGCCTCTCAGCAACCACAACCAGCCTTCCATTTGCTGGGATTTGAGGTGGCATAGATCGGTTTGGGGTCACCGATCTAAGGCAGCTCTCCTTTGTACCTTGCCAATTTTTGAATGCAGTTACCCCGTCAAACAATGTGCGCACCAGGGGGAAGTGTTGTTTAAAAATGCCCCACGTTACTGAACATAAGGCATTATATCAGTGGAAATGGCTTGCAGAAATTGACCAGCTGAGACTGGAAAAAGAGGTCCTCAATCATGGGTTGTTTTCTTTTTGACTCGTAGAACCACCCATTTCATAATGAAGTCAAGATCTGAGTCCTCTGAGTTCAGCTGGTGAAATTAGCTCAGTTCACAGAATTCTAGAGTTGGAAGGCAACCCAGGGGTCATCTAGTCCAATCCCCTGCAACTGATTTGCTTTTGAACCCTGTGAGATAGGTCATGCTGAGACTGTGGCCAAGGTCACCCACTGAGATTCATGGCTGAGTGGAGATTTGAACCCTAGTTCAACACTCTAACCACTACACCACACCTGTATGTCCAATAATAACAGGTTGAGGGTCACTGATGTCCATCACTCCTGCTATAAAACCAGACTAGGGATGCAGGGGATTTTTTTTTAATTTTAAAAACAGAAATAATGTTATAATTTATTATCTCTCCTTCACCTCAAGGTCCCAGTGTGGGCTACAATTTAACACACAACATAAAACAACAACAACAACAACTTGTCTTGAAAACACAAAGTGATGTGGAAAGGTTGGGAACTGGACGTGAGATTGGAAAAATGAGAAACCGAGAGCAGTCAAAATGGGCGCCTTTGTCCACCCTGAACTTTGGAGGCAGGTGGACTGGAAGTACGTTAGACATGGGGTGGTACTCTGTGTTTTCTTCCCTTGAACTTGTGGAGTGTTAAGCCCACAATTGGAGGGATGTTCCCATATGCCCCCCCCCCGCAACCAGTGAGTCAGAAGGGCCCTTTATTCATATGCAATCGGGAAAGATTTGCAAAGAAAATTTTATGAGCGATCAGGGGGACGACTTTCCCTGCACATTTGGCGGTCTAGCTTTGTGGGAAAAGCAGAGGGGGTGGGGAAGGCTTTTTGATGCAGGTGTCTCTCCCCACACTTCGTCGACTGCCCCAAATTGCCCATCCGAGCAACCGCCGGACCCTGTGAGACTCCCCAGCCGCACTCCCGGCCCCGGTTTGATCAACAAACAAGAACCCTGGTAACCAAGATGAAAATTAAGACCAGGTGAAACCTCAAAGGGGGTGGCTGATGAGGCCAGCTTGTTGTGTAAGCAAAGCCCTGGACAGCTCCCTGCCTAAATCTCCTCCGCTCCACCCCAGATCTCTCTGCCCTGTGGCTGGCTGGCCCCGCTGCATGATGATGGCGATGAAGAGCGAGGGGGAAGCATGAGCCACTGAGACGGAAAAACATGTTTGCTGGAACAAAGCGCTGGTGCACACTTGTTTAGTTCTGAACGCAGGCACAAACCTCCCCACCACTGGGTGTCGGAGCCCAACAACACAAAGGTGCGATGAATGCTCTAGGATAGTAATTCCCAAGCATTTTGGGGAAACCGCCTTTGGTTCCATAAACTCATCTCCAGTGCCACCTATCCTGCCCTATCAAAAATATTATTCAGAGTACAGTGGTACCTTGGGTTAAGAACTTAATTCATTCTGGAGGTCAGTTCTTAACCTGAAACTGTTCTTAACCTGAGACACCACTTTAGCTAATGGGGCCTCCCGCTGCTGCCATGCCGCTAGAGCACAATTTCTGTTCTCATCCTGAAGCAAAGTTCTTAACCTGAAGCACTATTTCTGGGTTAGCAGAGTCTGTAACCTGAAGCGTCTGTAACCTGAAGCGTCTGTAACCCGAGGTACCACTGTAGTGACTTCCATGAACCGCTAAACCAGAGCTTTCCAAACGTTTCATGTTGGTGACACACTTTTTTTTAGACATGCATCATTTCGTGACACAGTAATTCAGTTTTACTAGCAAACAGGAGGTTAAACTAACCCCTTTCCAGCCCTGGGAGGAGCGTTTGTGTGACACACCTACACACTGCAGCCGACACACTAATGTGTCTTGACACACAGTTTGGAAAGCTCTGCACTAAGCAGTAACGGATCAGTTGCACGCTTACTCAAATTACAGCTAAAACTATTGAGTTTAATGAAATTGTTTAATGATACCAGAAATTGCAGGAAACATATTTTTATGCATTCTTGAGGGAAACATAAAGGTGAAGGAAATTTATAGCATGAAATAGTTCTATATAGGTAAAGGAACCCCTGACCGTTAGGTCCAATCGTGGCCGACTCTGGGGTTGCGGCGCTCATCTCGCTTTATTGGCCGAGGGAGCCGGCATATAGCTTCCAGGTCATGTTCTATATAACTACTCACCAAAGGTGCACAAATCTTCCCCTTCCGCAAATATATGGTAAGTAATTAAAAGAGAATCGATAGCAATATTACCAATAAATGGCTAACCTGTGACGACACTGAATCATATATACAAACAAACATGACCGAAGAAAATAGCTTTGAAATAAGAGTGTTGAAACTTTAAATACGAAGCAATGAAGGTGTTTCGCTAGAGGCTGTAGCCTGGTCTTTCAGAAATAAGAGATCAAGATGCTTGGAGGGACCCACCTCCAGTGCCCCCCCTGCCACCTCCTTGCTTCTTAGCGCCCCCCCCAGGTAATCCCACTGTCCCCCAAGAAGAGATGCTTTCTCCTCTGGGAAACACTGATCTAGCCCATGGGGAAACAGGTGTGTGTGTGTGTGTGTGTGTGTGTGTGTGCATGCTTGTTTCTTTCCTGATTGATCATAGAACCACAGAATTGGAGTCATCAACAGGGGCTTTGACCCTCTGCAATGATACCTTCCTGGTTCATCTTGTGGCCGGGCTGGGTGGAAGAAGGGCTGTCACTCAGTGGCAGAGGAATGCAGGGTCATGTCCCAGCACCCCCCCCCCCCGCCTCAAATCCAGGAGCACTGATGAGATGGAGCCACATTGACCCAAAGATTTGACTTGACCGAGGACGGCGACAGAAGCTCTTGTTCAAAACCATGATGGCTGCCTTGCATGCAGAATGCTTCTGGGGAAACCCGCAAGCACTCCCGCCCCCTGGTGATTTCCAACAACTGGTACTCAGAAGCATTGCTGCCTATAGCCATGGAGGCAGAGCCCAGTCCTTGTGACTAGTAGCCGTTGATCACTTTGTTATCCTCCACAAATCTGCCCATTCTCCCTTTCAGGCCATCCAGCCTGGTGGTCCCAGTCTGAGAGCCCCCTGGCTGTTCATTGCACTGAGTCAAACTTGCTTTGGTGCACGTGCACCGTTGGTGAACAACCTTAGCGAGCCTCCTGCAGTTTTTGTGCCCAGGGTTTTGAGATGTCAGGTGGCTGTTGGCCCCCGACTGAGGCTTGGGTTGGAGCCCCTCTGCTTGCAGTGACGAGAAAGGAGAAAGGCGACGCGATGTTTTGTTTCTTAATGTTCTGTTCTCGGCTGTCTCCATGCAACGTACGCGGTGAGCTGATTGCTTATTGTATCATTGTATCCTGTTTACAGTCCAAAGCTGGAAAGGGGCTTAGGAATTGTGCTATTTTAAAACACACACACACACACACACACACACACACACACACTCACACACTTTAATCTTATTTATATACTAGCAAAGAAATGACTATCATTCTGTCTGGAGGACAAAAAGGCTGCAATCTCCTTGATTAACCTTCAGAGCGGGAGAATCCTGCAATATGCTTTGTATGCTGACAGCCTTCCAAGTTTCTATTCGACAAGAGGTCAGGAACAGGATCCCACCAGCTTTCTTCTCCCCCTGCCCTCCCTGCCAGAAAGGGCACTTGTAAGAACTTTGTAACTAAGAAGTAGCGCATCAAGTTTTTCTTCCTCCCTCTCAACCCCTTTTCCTTTTGTGTCATGTCTTTCATTCAGATTGTCAGCCTGAGGGCAGGGACCCTCTTATTATTCACCACCCTGAGCCACCCCAGGAGCCCCCCTTTTTTGGGCTGAAAAGCAAGGCTTTAAAAAAATGCTTTAAATAAAACAAAACATTTAAATTAAAGTAGGGGAAGTAGGTTTCGAGGAAAGGGATCAGTTAATCCTCCACATATGTTCAAATTAATTGCATGGCTCCTATGAGGGTTCAGCTACTGGCAGCCGCTGTGCTCAATCCGGCCTCTTAGGAAGATAGCCTGGCCCCTTCTGTATTTATTTCCTACCTCCACTGTCAGAGGCAACCCCAACTGCTGGGAATCGCAACTGGGGAGAGTTGTTATTGCAACCTTGGTCTTACTTGCAGGCTTTCCACTGGGGCATGTGGTTGACATGAGGACAAGGCGGGCTTCCTTTGCCCTGATCTGGCATCTGGGCTCTTCTGATTGTCATCTGCTTTCAGATGCAAAGGCAAGCAGCTGTGGCCTTGAGATTTGCAGGTTGGATCTGGGGCCCCCAACCCACTCCCAGTTCCTTCTCGAAAGCGTTCACCCATCAACATCTTGTGCTGGATGGGGTCCTCTCCCTCCCTGCCTCCCAATTATTTGGAGACGGCGCAATCCAAAACCACACTGGCTGAGCCCCTCTATTAAAAATGCTGAAAGGTATCCCTGAGCGAAAAGGAGAGGGTGTGAATTCTGGCAAACGGGGGCAGCCTCGCGATACGGGCCAGGGAGGAATTTGAGGGACAAATAGCTAGAGACAGAAAACAAGGAACGTCCGAGACGGGGAAGCCTGCCAAGGAAATGTTACAGAGCATGAAGGTGTAAGAGGAACACTTAGAGCTGACGGGAGATGTGGCTGAGGGGGTCCACATGCCCTGCACAAGCAGGGGGGACACACTTTGGTTAGGCCGCCCCGCTGGGTGGAGGCCTCAGAGAGGTGATGAAATCTGGACAATTAGCGCAAATTGAAAAGGGGTCCCAGGACATGCTTTCGGAGCCGTGAGGGACGGCTCTCGTGAGTCATGGTGACCATGAAATCGGAACACTTCTGAATCGGATATTCAACATCTCCAGTGTTTGTCGAGGCAGCACAGCTGTGGGCTCAGGGATGCCAATGGTCCACTTTGTTGCTGGAGCTTGTCCCTGGTAGGAACACAGAAGTAGAGAGGGTCCCTTCCCCCCAAAATGTAGTCTCCTTAGGCTGTGTGCGAGATTTCCAGCCATTTGCAGAGCACAGGCTTTAGGAGAAGGACAACGACAACAATTTTATTATTATTTCTATGTCACCCATCTCACCGGGTCACCCCAGCCACACTGGGTGGCTCCAAACAGAATAATAAAAACACAATGAAATATCGAGCGTTAAGAAGCTTTGCCTACAGGAAGGTGCAGGGTCAGTTGCTTGTATCAAAATGGTAAAGAGGCTGTTATACTTAAATGGCCACCGGCCACAAAGGCTGTGATGGCCATGCTCTGCCTCCACAGTCGGAGGCACAGATGCTTCGGAATAAAACTGGAAGGCACAGGAGGGGAGAGGGCTCTTGGGCTCAGGTCCTCCGGGTGGTTTTTCCAGAGGAGGCATCTGGTTGGCCACTGTGAGAACAGGATGCTGGGATAGATGGGTCATTGGCCTGATCCATCAGGCTCTTGTGTGCTTATTGGTACAAGACGTGCACATGTGGAGTGAAGTACTCCTTCAGCATGAGTTTGACCAAACTGCGGGAGGCAGTGGAAGACAGGAGTGCCTGGCGTGCTCTGGTCCATGGGGTCACGAAGAGTCGGACACGACTAAACAACTAAACAACAACAACAACAACAACTTCAGAACTTTATAAATAAAGTTAATTATACAAAGGTTGTACTCTCTCTCACACACACATGAATGGCAAATTAGACAAGCTTGTGGAGGATGGTCTATAGCACGAAAATGAAACCTCCAGATTCAGCAGCTGTTTATCTCTTTAATTCCAGTTGCATGGGGAGTTGGGAAACATATTACCCTTCATGCCCTCTTTGTGGGCATCCTGGAGACATCTCAGTGGGCAAGGTGGGCTTCTGGGCTGTCCTTGCACATATCTCCCAACGCCTCCCTGCGTGTGTTGACGGACACAGCCAACCCTTTTCACTTTGACACCCCATTAACCGCCTAATCAGATTGCAAGTGTTGCTGGACCTGTCTTTGAGTCCCCTTTCCCTGTTTCAGGATGAGGACTGCCAGTTCCTTGCTCAGATCAAGCATGCTGTTAAAGCGACCACGAGCTTTTTGACCTCATCAGCCAATGGCAACAATGATCACCCCTGCTTAGATTTGCATTGGCCGTACCAGTGCACCAGATATTACCCCCCTTCTGTGTGTACCAAGTGCAAGATTTCTGCCCCACAGTCTCTCTGTGTTGGGTCAGATGGGTCCAGAGTCATCTGTGGCTGTCAGGTGGTGGGGCATCAAGCGGGAAGAATAATAGATTCATAAAATGTTTGGGAGGGACCCCACAGTTCATCTAGCCCAACCCCCTGCGAATCACAGCTACAGAATCCAGGATAGGTGGCCTTCCAAACTCTGTTTAAAAACCTCCAAGGGACAAGAGTCCACCACCTTTGGAGGCAATTGGTTGGATTGTTGAAAGGCTCTTGGCATCAGAAAGTTGTTCCTAATATTCAGTTAGAATTTCCTTTCTAGCCATCTAAATCTATTGGTTGGGGTCCTCTGGAGCAGCAGAAAACAAGATTGCTCCGTCATTGGTGGGACAGCCCTTCAAATGTTTGAAGACGGCTCCTTTGTCACCTCTCAGTCTCCTTCAGGCTAAACACACCCCACTCCCTCAACCGTTCCTCAAAAAGGCTTAGTTTCCAGAACCACCACCACCCTGATTGCCTTCCTCTGTGCATCTTCCTTGTCAATGCCCTTCTTAAACTGGACTGCCCACAACTGGACACAGGACCAGGTGTGGTCTGATGAAGGCAGAAAACAGATCAGGGCTATTACTTCCCTTGAGCAGGACACTAGACTTCTGTTGATGCAGCCTGGAAGAGCATTAGGGTTTTTTTGTTGCTGCACCATCCTGTTGACTCGTGCTAAGCTTGTGGCCTTTATTATAAAGATAATAAAGGGGCATTTTCTAAGCAACAAGATCCTGAAAACATTTAAAAATTCAAAAAGTGCCATGGGGTGTGGCAGCTAGTGACTTTACAAAGCCAAATAAAATCAGATTTTTTAAAGATATATGTAGTTTGTTTTACTGGATTAATATTTTCTGCTTTATATGTTGTTTGTTTCCAGAAATGCATTTTCAGAATCATGGGGCAGAAAGGAAAATGTTTCTAATATATGAGTCTCTGTGAGGATGTAGCCTACCAGAGGGAATGTGCGGCAACAATTGCGTGTAGCAGAAAATTTATATACAGTAGTACCTCTTCTACCTTCCATCAAACTTTTTTTTTGTGTGTGTGCAGAAAGAAAGAGTGAACCCAAAATTCAGAGCATCAGGGTGCCTCTTAAGATTGTTGCAGCCATTTTGTTTGCTTGAAGTACACTCCTATTTGCCCTCTGCTATCCCACAGCTAAAAGCTAGGGATATAATTTATCAGGGAACCTGTATGAGGAAATGGTTTTTAAATGAATAAAACAGAATTGGCTATGCCAAAAAATAATAAAATAAAATCAGAGTTTCCAGAAATGCTTGCGGCATAAGCCTGTCACCCCGACCTTTTTTCAAAAAGTTTAAAAACACTTTAAAAACACAAACCTCTAGCCCTGCCCCGTAAATTGTTTTGGGGATGGATTGAGTGGTGGGGAGGGTGCCCCGCCTCAGGGTGACACTGGGTGCTCCAGCGGCCTAATGTGTACATCGCCTTTGGCATGCATCAAAGTGCATTTGGATTTCAAAGCAACAATTTTGCTTTTCTAGGCTGGTCCACAATGGGTGAGAACTTTCAGTTCTGCTGGCCTGCGCAATGACTTGGGAGCAGGTGGTAGGTAGGGTTTGACATCACTGCTGGCTGCAGATTCGCCCTTTCGCAGATCAGCAACTGGCTACAAGCAGGAAACAGACGGGTGTCCATCAGGCAGGGGAGAGAGGCTCATTGTCAGCAGAACGTGCCCCCGCCCCCGGTCCTGGCAGTCTGGGATGTGACCCACACTCTGCTCCTGTGATCTGGGAAAGGGTGTGGGCCAGGGCAGGAGGCAGAACGTCTGCTGAGGACACAAAACGCACAAACAGCCGGTCAGGACCGTATACTGACTATAGAACGCAAAGATACATTCTGCAAAGATCGTGTCATCTGAAAAACCAGCTCAGGTTACACACAACACAGAGGTTTCCAGGGGAATGTAAGAAAGTCAGAAGGTCCCTGTTGGATCAGGCCAATGGCCCATCCAGTCCAGCGTCCTGTTCTCCCAGGGGCCAAACATGTAACTCTGTTGGGAAATCTGCAAGCAGGATTTGAGCACAAGAGCCCTCTCCCCTCCTGTGGCTTCTAGCAACTGGCATCCAGAAACTTTGCTGCCTTCAACTGGGGAGGCAGAGCACAGCCAAAATGGAATTGAGATAGACTGCCGCTGGACCTGGAGGTTCTGTATGAACATAAGAAGAGTCCTGCTGGATCAGGTCAAAGGGGGGCCCATCTAGTCCAGTATCGCGGCATCTCTCTTTCTCTCCACCCCCTGCCACCATAATGCCTTGGCAGCCTGCTCCTCAGTACTGTGGTTAAGCTGTGATTCCTGCATCACAGGGGGGTGGACTGGATAACCTTTGGGGGTGCCTTCCAATTCTACAGCTTTACGAGTCTTATCATTCTAATACTTGCCCGGCCAAGGCTAATCTGCAGCGAACAAGCACCTCAGCGCCTGGGCCGCGTGCACCACATGCCAGGAATATCTTGCATGCTTTTGGAAGGACTTCAGCGTTCAGCCACTTAAGAGATGCCTGTGAGTCAGGCCCGTCCTTTGCCAGAAACTGTCTTCTGCGCAGGGCTGGACAATGGGCCAAAAGCCACACAGAGCAGATTGGAAGACCCACAAGGACACGGGAAGCTGCCTTGCACCGAGTCGTGCCCTTGGTCCATCCAGCTCAGGATCGCCTAGACTCTGGCAGCAGCTCTCCAGGGTATCAGGCAGAGCGCCACAGAATTGTCAAGTCGGGAGGGATCCCGGGGTCATCTAGTCCAACCCTCCTTGATGGGAGAAGTGCACTGCAAAATTTGGAGAAATGCAAATTTTGAAGGGTGTTTCTGCATATCGGTTCACAACTTGCTTTGGAACCTGTGAGTTATGTAGGTTTAAATGCAAACTGAATTGAATTTCTCTCCCCTTGCTATGTCCCGGCTTCTGCAGTTTGAGGTGGCACAGTCCAAAACTCTACTGCATAAAGGTAGCAACTAAAGCTGTCTTTGCCGGGGTGGGGGAAAGGAACCAATGTTGGCATGCTTTTCTCCCCAACTCCTAAACATTTTGGCTTGCAAGGAAAAAGGAAGATGCTTTCTCCATGCAAGGAAAATGAGCCAGTAACAGCTGCCCCTGGAATTCTGTCCATGCTCAGGAGAACAAAAAATAATTCCACGAACCTCCTCTTCATTTGACATCAAACAAGTGCAAGAAGTTCACCCTGATATTCTTTCCCCCCTTCAAATGGGAAGAGAGACCTTTTGCTGCAGGTCAGAATCCTTAGCCTTTCATAAAAGCGCATTGCATTCCATCATCCTCACAACTGCTCTCCAAGGGATGCCGGGGCTAACCTGCCTTGATTGTAGATGGAGGGAAGGAAGTGGAAAGATTTTAAACTACTGGAGGTCACTTGATTATTGTATTCATATATTAATGGAGAGAGAGATCACAGCTTGGGAACAGAGCACCGTCTCTTGCAAAAATTGAATGCTGGATGATTCAGGGCAGATGAAAAAAGTTCTTCTGCACGTAGTGCATAGTTAATCTGTGGAACTCTCTCCCACAGGAGGCAGTGACGGCCCCCAACTGAACCGGCTTTGAAAGAGGATTAGACAAATTCATGGAGGAGGAGAGGGCTATTGATGGATACCAGCCACATTCTGGAGGCAGTATGCCTCTGAATATCAGTGGCTACCAGCCACAATGGCTACGCTCTGCTTCCGTGGCTGGAGGCAGCAACACTTTTGACTTCCAGAAGAGAGTGCTTTTCTGCTCAGGTCCTGCTTGCTGGTTTCCCACTGGAGCGGCCACTGTGAGGAAAGGATGCTGGACTGGGTGGGCCATTGGCCAGATCCAGCAGGCTCTTCTCAAGTTCTTCAGGTCCCAGGTTAAATCTTTGGCACCTGTAACCCTGGAGAGTTGCTCTCAATCAGGGCTGACAAGGAGGAAGTCATTGCTGCGCCCTCCCTGATGCTGTTGAGCTGCAGCCTGCATCCTTTTCTGGAGCCCGACAACATCTGGAAGGAGCCACCTTGGCCATCTATGCAGGCAACTTCCTGCATTCCTCCAAGGATCTGAACCTCAGACGTGGCACCCCAACGCTTTCAAGGGCGCAGGAATTCAGCCTTCCTCCTCTCGATGTGTGTTTCTTGGGGTCCAACATTCTCTGCGAGTCATTGCCTGGAGAGGAAAATGAGAAATTGTTCTACAAGCGGATTATGGAAAGAGAGAGAGAGAGAGAGAAAGAGTGTTCCTCTTGTTCGTTCAAAATCTGCAATTTGTTAACTACAAGTGCCCTCATGTCACTGCCTTAAGTGAGCAAGTAAACAGCTGTTGCCTGTTCATTTTTTCCAAATGATGCATGAGGTCATTGGCCTCTGGCATCTCCCCCCACCCCCACCCCCTGCTTGCAGCCCCACCTACACAGATCTCTAGGGCAGGGTGACTGTGCCCTCAGGTTTCACAGCAGGGGTTTGCCCCACATCTCTATAAAGTCTCTGGAAGACGATTGTGCTGGTTTGGAGCTGTAGTAACTCCCCCAAAACCCTACAGCTACTGGGATAATAAGTGAGCTCCTGCACAATTCTGTGATCCCATTTTACAGCAGTGTTTGAACCATAGGATCATAAAGTTCGAAGAGAACCCCAATCACAGCTTAAGAATCCATGGCAGATGGTCCATTCAACCTCAGTTTTAAAAACCTCCAATGAAACAGATGCGGGTGGCGCTGTGGGTTAAACCACAGAGCCTAGGACTTGCCGATCAGAAGGTTGGAGGTTCGAATCCCTGCGACGGGGTAAGTTCCCATTGCTTGGTCCCTGCTCCTGCCAACCTAGCAGTTCGAAAGCACGTCAAAGTGCAAGTAGATAAATAGGTACCGCTCTGGCAGGAAGGTAAACGGTGTTTCCGTGCGCTGCTCTGGTTCGCCAGAAGCGGCTTAGTCATGCTGGCCACATGACCCAGAAACTGTATGCCGGCTCCCTCGGCCAATAAAGCGAGATGAGCGCCGCAACCCCAGAGTCGGTCACGACTGGACCTAATGGTCAGGGGTCCCTTTACCTTTACCTTAATGAAACAGAAAGTAGCTATGATTCCTGCATTGCAGGGGACCAGACTAGACAATTCTGTGTTTCTGTGCTCTAGCCCTGAACCTCCGCACCTCCCTTGAAAGATGTAGCCTGTGGAGCTTCAACAGAGCCTGATGGGTTAGAATAGGCAAACAAGGGCAAAGAGCAAACGTTGCTGAGCTGAAGGCCTTTCGCTTCTTTCACACTCATGATAAATTTGGCGCCTTCCCACAGTCCGTGGTGAATCAGCCTCCCATTAATTTTAACGGACTTTTAAAATGGAATATGTTGTTTTGAGGAAGAAGGAACAAGCGCTGTTACCTGTCCCAAGAAAGGCCAGTACAGGACAATCTGTGCATTTGAAACAAACCGATGACAGAACACACACCCCGCCCCCCCCAAATCCCGTGGTTTTGCGTAGGTGTGCCTTGCGGACGGTGGTGGCTCCCTTCCACATCCCCGTCCTTCCTGGAAGATTCAGTGAAAGAAAGAAGAAGAAGAAAAAGAAGCGGGGGAGTTCATTGTGTTTTGGGCTTGGCCCAAAGGACTACTCCACCGTTCCTGCTTGGTGGCTGGCCTTGTTTTCTATTTATACAGCTCAGACGTGTCTGCTCTTCATGATAATTTTCTGAACCGGGTCCAGCTTGGCGTTTGCAAAACTTCCCAGTCCTCTCTAGAACAGGCCCTTCTCCCATCCCGTATAGATAACGGGGCTCTTTCTTTCTTTCCTCTTGGACTTAGCTGCAGCTTTGGGCTTGCTCCAAAGGCCCATGGAATGGTTGCTCGCCATCTTCTTTCTGGATTTCCAGCTTTGAGCTCTGGGTTTCTGGCTGGGCTGCCGTGGAAGAGCTCTTGCGCTCCTATTCCACGGAGGTTGTGCGTGTGTCTTCCTGCCTTTCTCACGCAGTCTCTGCTCCTAATTAAACGGATGCTCGGAACATGTTCAGGATCCTTTGCCGTTAACAGTTTTCCAGCCGGGCGGGTTGGATCTGGGCTCAAATCAGGACTGGGTTTTGGATCTCAGAAGAAGAAAGAAGCGGCGTGGGATCGCTTAAGGGAATCAGAGCGTGTTGTGTAGACAGGCGGTGTGGTGTCATTCTGAACCGCCCTGAGATCTTTTGATGAAGGGCAGTATATAAATATAATAAATAAATAGTAAAATAAAATAATAATAGTAATAGTAATAATAATAATAATAATAATAATAATAATAATTTATTATTTGTACCCCACCCATCTGGCTGGGTTTCCCCAGCCACTCTGGGCGGCTTCCAACAAAGACCAAAAATACACTAAAATGTCACACATTAAAAGCTTCCCTGAACAGGGTTGCCTTCAGATGTCTTCTGAATGTCAGATGGTTGTTTATTTCCTTGACATCTGATGGGAGAGTGTTCCAGAGGGCGGGCGCTACCACCGAGAAGGCCCTCTGCTTGGTTCCCTGTAACCTTACTTCTTGCAGTCAGGGAACCGCCAGAAGGCCCTCGGAGCTGGACCTCAGTGTCTGGGCAGAACGATGGGGTATACAGGATGGGGTATCCTTCAGGTATACTGGGCCGAGGCCATTTAGGGCTTTAAAGGTCAGCACCAACACTTTGAATTGTGCTCGGAAACATACTGGGAGCCAAATAAAATGGAGTTATATGGGGGGGGGGAACACCCTAATGATGTCACGTTTGAACAGAAGTAGCAATTGGCAGTCAACTAATGGGCCAGTGAGTTTGAATTGATATATACCTGTTG
This sequence comes from Podarcis liolepis, assembly GCF_965112155.1. Taxonomy (NCBI): domain Eukaryota; kingdom Metazoa; phylum Chordata; class Lepidosauria; order Squamata; family Lacertidae; genus Podarcis; species Podarcis liolepis. Next base: position 29,902,884 of record NC_139567.1, on the reverse strand, counting down.
AAGTGTCTCCTTGATGAGCGAGGTTTTCTGGTTCCGTGCTGGAGTTGTGGGAAGGCCTGTCTCCTCCCATCTGGTCTCCTGACTCTGGGTCTTCATCAGAAGAAGAGGCATCCTGGCTTAGGTCAGGATCCGGCTTAACTGTGCCCTCCAGACTGTGCTACAACTCTCAAACATATGGAGAGCACCAGGTTGCTGAAGGCTGCTCTAGATATCCCACTTGATTTCTCCAGCTGTTCCAGATGTTTGGAACGGCCTCCCCTGAACGTTCTCTTCACTTCCTCCTCCTTTTTCCTTTACGAAAAGCAATTACAAAAACATCTTGTTTCCTCCTTGGCCTTCATCATTTTTTTGTCTTTTTGCAGAAAAACACACTTTTCCTCTTATTTACTTTTTTTGTCCTGGTCTCTGACGAACACCCTCTGCCTTCTCTCTCCTGCCCTCAGGACCCTTTCCCCAGATTTTAAGCCTCAATGGAAAGGAGGAATTGACAAAACTGTCAGCTTCGGTTTCTCTGGATTTCTCAATTTCCCACTCGTCAGTTGAGTTTGCCGCATTTCCACATCAGTTCCCCATTTTCTTCTTGTTTTCCTAAAAGACTCCTCATGTAACTTTGTAGCATTTTGGAACACATTATTCCTAACTTACAATTTATTTTTTCCATGAAATTTCCTTTAATATTTTTAGGACTCATATTATTTTTGTGACTTTTTATACTGTTCATAACATTGCATTTTAATGTTGTAACCAACCTAGGGGCCTTAGGGTGAAGCGCAGGTGGTTAATAATAATAATAATAATAATAATAATAATAATAATAAATAAATAAATAAATAAATTTACAAACAGATGTGGAAACATGGAGTTGAAAAATGAGAAATCAGAATGGACAGATTTGCCCATTCTTTGCAACTCATTTCCTTCTACAAGATGCAATAGTCACGGACTCAGATGGCCAAGGATGATGATGAAAATAATAATAATATAGTATTTATACCCCGACAGATAGATGTTTATTTCCTTGACATCTGACGGGAGGGCGTTCCGCAGGGTGGGCGCCACTACCGAGAAGGCCCTCTGCCTGGTTCCCTGTAACCTCACTTCTCGCAGTGAGGGAACTGCCAGAAGGCCCTCGGAGTTGGACCTCAGTGTCTGAACGATGGGGGTGGAGACGCTCCTTTAGGTATATCCTTCAGGTATATACGTGCAACGTGGGTATTCCTTTATATAATCCACAAGTATATTTTGCAAAGATTAGCATGATCTTTCAGGTATTTAAGTTTCTCCCTTAGAAGAAGTCAGATGCCACTACCAGATTTCATAAAACAGAGATTGGATGGGCACCTGTCAGGGATGCTGAGGTTCCTGCATTAAACTAGATAGCCCTTCCAACTCTACTCTTCCCCTTCACCTGAAAGTGACAGGTTTGCCTACTCTTAAGTCCATGTCTCTGGGGGACCACCCCATGCTATTCCGGAGCCAGGACAGATTCGGAGGCTGATACCGTACCCCTCTTCGTGCCGGCGCATGCATGTGCAAGTGTGTGGTCTTCTCCAGTTGCCTTCCAACCACTGTGTGTGGCGGGGGAGCGAGAGAGACCCGTGTGGCTCTTAATCGGCTATGACGGCAGTTTCGTAGCCCTCGCCGGTACAGGATAAGCCCCAGGGACGTGACCAGTGTGTACTTCCTGACAAGCAGGCAGCAGGCAGGCCACGCAAACCCACGTCGCAGCCTGCGGGGTTTCCTGCCGCGCAGATGTCTCCAATTGACGACAACTTGTGGCGAGGTAATGGGAGGTGAGCGCAGACTCCGGCTCCCATCCAGCCTTCGAGAGACACCTTGGAAGCACCGGTTGGAGGAGTCACGCGCAGGAGCGACGGAAAAGGCCTGGTCCTCACTGCCAGCTTTCTGTCCATTCCAACACGCTGAACCATTTAGAGCTAATTTCACGCTAACTCCTCTAATCAAAAACATCTTCGTTTCCTTTTGAGAAAAGAGAGAGACCGGGGGGCAGGGGCGGGGAGGAGCGATATATTTCATAGGGGCTTCCATCTCAATGTAGGGAAAAGAAACACCCTGGAAACTGTCCATATCCCCATGGAACCTTCGGGCCAAGGCAGAGTGTGGTTACTTCCTACGAGACATTACATCACTTCCTGCATGGCCACTCTAGAATAAGAACATTTCTTTGTGCTCCTGGAATGACTGAGACGTGCTCAAAGAGTGGTTGAGGCTCCAGCCTGCAGTCGGAGGGCTCAGGGTTGATTGGGGTGAGCTCACTCAAGGGGTCCTTCGTTAATGTCAGGCGCCCACCCTTGCCAAATTATTAATTATTTCCAGAATGTAAAAATTAAAGGTTTCCCGAGGCAATGGGTGTCTGGAGAATTCCCCCCCCCCCGGTACCTAATCACAAGAAGAAATCTCTGAACATCTGGATGAGAAGGAAAACATCGTCTCACTAACACAAAGCAAACACGGTGCTCAGGCGGCTGGTGCAGAGCAAATTCTGCGACAGCCCTTCGGTGTAGTCCAGACCCACACGTTGAGTAGTGTGGTGTTAATTCAGAGGTGTGGGAACTGAGTAGCTTATGCAAGAACCCTGCATGGGGGCAACCTGTCCTTCTTGCTGCCCCTGCTGAAGCCCTACCTACGGAGGTTGCATGGTTGCGGCTTCCCAGGAGATTTTGTGGGGCTCTCATGAGATCAAACTGGAACCCGGAAGCTATCGCAGCCGCTTCTCTGGAGGTGGCAGTGTGTATCTGGAGAGGGGCATCCATGGAGGCTCCTCTTGGATTCCACCACCTGAGCCAGCCGCCTCAGCCTGCCTTATGGATGAGCTGGCCTCGACTCTGCATTGTTATCCAGTCCCATACCCTAGGTAGGCCTGAGTGTGTGGCGTCCTGTGCACCATCTTGCCTCTTCTGCATGTCAGAGGCCTTGCCTGAGAGACAATAACTTAACAGCAAGCCTCCAAGGTGGTCCACTCAGAGATGGGGTTGGTGCACAATGTGAGCAGGGGTCGCAGCCTCTAGTAGAACCTATATTGTTCTCTTTTGCCAACCAAAAGCCAGCAGGCTAGCCTCTGTTTCTTTTTAAAGTCAGTTTCTAAAGGAACATGATGTTCTGGCACAGTTGATTACTTGTACAGTGTCCTCTTAAGGCCAGGCCTTTTCCAGCTAGGAGAAACTTCTCTGGTGCAGGTCTGTGTGAAGAGCCCAGACAAGGAGCCAGATATAACCTTCTCCAGAGGGGCAGGTCCTGATAAGTCTTTTGCCTCAAAAGCAACAGAGTGCCTCACAGCCCCTTCAAGACCAACAAACTCGCTAAAACAATACCAAACAACTTCACGGAGGAGGAGGTTACTGGTGGAAGCCACAAGCTATCATGGCAACTTTCTGTCTCCACCACCGGAGGAAGGAAGTGCCTCTGAACATGACATCAGCAATGAGGAGAGTTGCTGCTGCTGCACTCAGGTCCTGCATCTGGTGGGCCACTGTGAGAACAGGATGCTGGAGTAGACCCCAGACGTCCCCTAGTCCAGCCCCGTGCAGTGCAGGGAATCACAGCTGAAGAGTTCCTGACAGATAGCCATCCAATCCCCCCATTAAAAACCCCCCAGTGAAGGGGAGTCCACCACCTTCCTAGGGTCAGCTGTTGATCCACCAGCCAAGCCGTCATTCCTTTAACCAATTTATTACAGCATCAGCTTTCATGGGCGAGATGGATGATGTGTTTGCTTTCTTCATCAGATGCTTGAAATATTGAGCTGATTGCTAGGGGGCAGGGAGCCAACCGGAGCTCAGGAACAAAAATCATTTGGGGAGAAAGCATTCTTAAGGGGTGAAGTTGAAATTGTTTCTGATTGTCCAAATGGGGGCATGATAGAACTGTGGAATGGAGTGTCTCTCTGTGTGAGGGAACACGAGGCACGCAAAGATAAAACACACATGCCAGATATTTTGGGAGAGTCAAAGTATGCATAGGTGGAGAACTAGGGAGATGGGGGCTGGGGCACACACCAACGAGACCCCGCCAAGAACCAGAGAAATCTTTCCCCCAGCCTATTGTGGCTCAAAACATCTTTTAGGGATGTTTTCCTCACATGGAAATGGTTACGTCCAAGCGCTCACACATGGATGTTTCCCAGCAAAATTTCCGCACATTCCTCTCCAAATAAATCCAGACCTTCTGCCAAGTTGGACATCTTCCTCAGTGGGACTATTTTGGTGTCCTGGAGCAGGGGACGGAATCTGCGGCCGCCATTGGGGAGGCACCAGCGTGTCAGCGTTGTATTCTGAAACCAGGCGTGCAACTCCTCGAAGCGGACGAGATCTCCATGATCCCAAAAGTGCTGCAGGAAGCCAAGAGGGAGATGGTTTTGCAGGCTGATTGTCGGTTCTGGCTAGGCGACCAAAAGCACCGTCTTGGCATTTTTGTGGGTTTGTGTACGTGTCCATTTCCCCCATAAAGCAAACAATATTGGCTGTTGTTCACCAATGCTTCACAGATCCATGGCATGGGCTTCACGGCTGATCAGGTCTGGCTGTGCCATCACGTGAGGGCAAGCGAGGGCAAAATAAACCATGCAAGGTGAAGAAACCATCATTCTGTTGCTGCCTAAACAACAAAGGTGGCCAAATCATTTTAAAGCAAGGGGTTCTCTGTATTAAGGGCCAGCCAAATGAGGAGTGTTGCTCATAATTTCCCCTCATGGTGGGATTAGATAAAGGAGGAAGAAAACGCTATCAATGGCTACTAGGCATGATGGTGACGCTGGGTCTTCACAGCTGGAGGCAGCAATGCTTCTGAATGCCAGTGTCTGGAAACTCCAGGAAGGGAGAATGCTCCTGTGCTTGAATCCTGCTTGAGGGTTTCACATAAGCATCTGATGAAAACAAGATGCTGGACTAGAGGGGCCATTGGCCTGACCCAACAGAGCTCTTCATGGGTTCTTGTGACCAAGGGGGAGCCAAATCTAACCTTTCTTGCGAGAGAATCCCACAACCTGGCTCACTCTCTGGTCGCCACCAGCTGTGGCTCTGATGTTGATGGGGCCAGGAGAAGGTGCTTCTCTGAGGATCTCGGCACCCGGGCAGGTCAATATATGAAGATGTGACCTTTCAGGGAGCTTCATAAGTCTTCACCTGCACTTTGAATTGTGCCTGGAAATGGACCAGAAGCGGCAACTGATCATCCTGGAAAGCCTGAAGATCTACCAAGGTCAAGCAAGGTGAATTTTTTCATTTGACATAAAGTTGTGTTCGTTTTTGATATTGCAAGCTCTCCATTCCATGTGCTGGGAAAGAAAAAGGCCCCCCTCACTCGCTCCGAGACCAGGATTGCGTCAGCAGACGTCGCCCACCCTTGCTTTGCGGCAGAAAGTGCGGCGAGGAGACACTGCCAGATGTTCTCCGGCAGTAAATCCATGTTAACGGAGTCACGACAGGCCACTGGCATTTGGCAAATGTCTTTGGAGCACCCCAAAACGAGGCAAGATGTGGCTTTTTTTTTAAGAGGAAGATTGGGTTTTGTAGAGGGAGCCTGGAGGTTGTCATCTGGGGTGGCAGTAGCTAAAAAGGGGAATTTTTAAAAAAAAATTGTTTGCATCTGATTCTCCAAGATTCTGGTTGGAAATGAAATGGCTGATTCCAACTGAACCAGAGGTGTTTATGCCTCTTTCCAACCCATAGAAAGCAGTGTGGGAATATAAGAAGAGCCTGCTGGATCAGGCCAGTGGCCCATCTAGTCCAGCATCCTGTTCTCACAGCAGCCACCCAGGTACCTGTGCGAAGCCCGCCAGCAGGAGCTGAGCTCAAGAGCCTTCTCCCTTCATGTGGCTTCCAGCAACTGGAATTATGGCCCCTGACTGTGGAGGCACAGCATAGATATCATGGCTACTAGCCATCAATAGCCCTCTCCTCCATGAGTGTGTCTATCTACTCTGCTTTCAAAGCCATCCAAGTTGGTGGCCATCACTTCCCCCGGGGGGAGGGAGTTCCATAGTTTAACTTTGCATTGTCCTGAATCTCCCATCATTCAGCTTCATTGGATGTTATGTGCATCATAGTGTTATGTGAGGGAAGCGGGTGGCACTGTGGGTTAAACCACAGAGCCTAGGACTTGCTGATCAGAAGGTTGGCGGTTCGAATCCCCATGATGGGGTGAGCTCCTGTTGCTTTGTCCCTGCTCCTGCCAACCTAGCAGTCCGAAAGCACGTCAAAGTGCAAGTAGATAAACAGGTACCACTCCGGCGGGAAGGTAAACGGCGTTTCCGTGCACGGCTTAGTCATGCTGGCCACATGACCCGGAACCTGTCTGCGGACAAACACCGGCTCCCTCGGCCAATAAAGCAAGATGAGAGCCGCAACCCCAGAGTCGGCCACGACTGGACCTAATGGTCAGGGGTGCCTTTTCCTTTTAGTGTTATGTGAGAGGGATGTCTTGATACTCAACTTTTTTCTAAACAGAAACCCCCCCAAACGCTGCAACCTTTGTTTATGGGGGCATCTCTCCATCTCTTTGATCATTGCAACACACCCCTCATTATTATATCATTTTAGAAGGGGGCCTTGGCTGCGACTCTCTGGAAGCAACCCTGCACTTTAGAATTTGCCCTATCCTACTGCCCTTAACATGCAGCTCTTTAAATGCTGGTTAAAGGTAAAGGTAAAGGTACCCCTGCCCGTACGGGCCAGTCGTGTCTGACTCTAGGGTTGTGCGCCCATCTCACTCTAGAGGCCGGGAGCCAGTGCTGTTCGCAGACACTTCCGGGTCACGTGGCCAGCGTGACAAAGCTGCTCTGGCAAGCCAGCACCAGCGCAGCACACGGAAACGCCGTTTACCTTCCTGCTATAAAGCGGTCCCTATTTATCTACTTGCACTTAGGGGTGCTTTCGAACTGCTAGGTGGGCAGGAGCTGGGACCGAAAGACGGGAGCTCACCCCGCCACGGGGATTCGAACCGCCGACCATGTGATCGGCAAGCCCTAGGCGCTGAGGTTTTACCCACAGCGCCACCCGCGTCCCGACAAAAATGCTGGTTATGCAGAGGTAAATGGACAGTGCTGGACATCAAGCATTATTATTATTATTATTGATGATGGTGATGATAAATTGCCCTTCATCTGAAGATCTTGGGGCAGTTCACGAGATAAAAATACAGGATAAAAGCACAAAATAAATAGTTAAAATGAAAGCAACTGCAGGCCCCTCTCAGCTTCCCCAACCAGCCGTCTCTGAGGCCCGTTCTCGTGTTTTACTTCCAAGCGGGCAAGGGAGACTCTAGAAAGAGGAGGGGGTGGGGGAAATGAAGCAGACCTCAAAGCAGCTTACAACAATCCGGTTGAAGTGAGGACAGCATTAGCTTGGCTTAGCCATGTAGGGCCTTGACACTCGAAGAGGCACCAGGGTCGCTCGCGCCCCACAACCCAGCTCCAGGGCTGATAAAAACAATCCTGAGCAGGATTGATAGAGTGGCAACGGAAGAATGTAAGCACACGGATGTGTCAGGGATTTCAGGGACGGTGCGCAGGCATGTTTTGAGAGCCATCTTTTTCTATAAAGGGAAAAGGGAGACGGCTCGCAAATTAGCCAGCTGGGACTTGGGGGGAGAATGCCGTACATTCCTCAGGGCCCGGGGCAGGGGGATGCCACTCCTAAAGTGTCAGTCAACCCTGATTCCAGGAACAGAGATGGAGTGGACATCAGCCATCTGCAAGGAAGGGACAGCTCTCCAGGGGATTTCCATCAGCGCCACCATTCCTGTGGCTGTTTGCCACTGGGAGTTATTGTAGAGTTGGGAAAAGGGCAACCTGAATATTCAAGGGAATAGAGGGGCTCCCTGATGTGGAAAGGTTGCAGCCTGTTGCCTTTCAGCTAGAGCTGCTATCTTTTAAGCATGTGATTGGGCACTCCAATGTCTTCTTCTGGAGTGACCTGTTGTGTTTTACACTGTACCTCAATTCCCTAAAAACTGAAGCACCCTTTGTGCTTTCAATGTGCCGCTTTGGGGTGTGCAAAACAACAACTCCTCCTCGCTCTTCCTACGCACCTTCTCCAGAGGACCCTGGGAGCCCATCCTCACCTCCTTTCACTCCAATTGGCACAAAGGTTGTGAATGCTGTGTCCAATTCTGGGTGCCACAGAAGGATATTGACAAGCTGGAAGGTGTGCAGAGCAAGGGCAACCAAGATGATCAAGGGTCTGGAAACCAAGCCTGATGAGGAACAGTTGAAGGAGCTGGGCATGGTTAGCCTGGAGAAGAAGAGACTGATAAGATAGCCATCTTCAAATATCTCAAGGGCTGGCACATGGAAGATGGAGCAAGCTAGTTTTCTCCTGCTCTGGAACCAATGGCTTCAAGTTACAAGAAAGGCAATTCTGACTAAACATCAGGAAGAACTTTCTGACAGTAAGAGCCCTTCGACTCATTGGGAGGTTGTGGACTCTCCTTCCTTGGAGGTTTTTAAGCAGAGGTTGGATGGCTCTCTGTCATGAATGCTTTAGCTGAGATTCCTGCATTGCAGGGGGTTGGACTAGATGACCTTTGGGGGATCCCTTCCAACTCCAAGTTCTTTGATTCTATTATTCTATGATTTCTCCATCGCTGAAGAGCTCCCCTTTCAGTGGCTCTAAGATACTGGAGAGAGGAACCCTGCAGCAGAAATAGAAAGGGATCTTTAACCCCAGACCACTACCCCACCTTCCAGGGGTATAGGTAACCTCAGGCTAAATGTGCCCCTCTCAGCTTTCCTGTCTGACCCTCAGGAATCTCCCTAGGCCACACATGCTCTCCCAAGCCACCGCCTCCCTGGGCCTGCTCTGCATCATGTGCCTCAGGTGAGTTCACCTGGCTGCATTGTGCTTTTGAACAGGGACCACGCCTCTTGCCTGCCTGGATGGAGCGAGGGGTACGTGTGGAAACCTCAAACTTTTGCGTGGCTGGAACGCACCCTGTGGTTCAAAGGCCAGAGATGCGCCCATTGGCCAACTCCTTTTGGCCCCTGCCCACCACAGCCATAAGGAACACAGCACACACCCATCTTGCTGTCTCTCGTTCTCTCCCCCCGGATAACTGCCCCAGAATGTCGTTCATCTGTGGGAGCATGAAAGGGCTCGCTCTCATGCTTGAGTGTTGATTAGGCATGTGGCGAAGGAATGCAATGTGGAAAATTGGCCCGGAGGAAGGTGGGGGAGAGAAAGAGTTTCCAGAAACTGCCCCATCTGGGAATCACAGGGCAAGTCATCCACATACACAACCCAAGCTTCCATCTGAGTCTTCATTGCTGCCTGTTCCTCCAAAGTTGGCTCTCTAAGCCCACTCCCAAGTTATCTGCTGGTGCAGAAGCCCTCTTCCAGGCTGCATGGAGATGGCTTGGGCACTCTTCGTACCTTTCCTCCCTGGGGATCCTGGTTACACTGGACAGTTATGGACATCCTGCCTGTTACAAAGGAGGAACGGAAGGCATTGTGAGGTTTCTCCAGAGCTGTGCCAAGGAAATGCTCAGGCAACCCCTTCTGAAGACTCAGGACAGATTTAAAAATGTCCTTCTTCATGTAGTGCCTAAACTACAGAACTTGCTTGTGCAAGAGGCGATGGTGGCCACCCACCTGGATGGCTTTAGAGCAGGATTGGACAAATTCATGGTGGAAAGGACAGTCAATGGCTACTAACCACGATGGCTCTGCTTTGCCTCCACGTTCGGAGGCAGCAAAGCTTCTGAAATTCAGCTGGTGGAAATGCAGGAGGTGAGAATGTTGCTCTCGTGCTCGGATCCTGCTCTCTGGTTTCCCACAACTGGTGTCTGGTTGGCCACTGTGAGAACAGGATGCGGGACTCGATGAGCCACTGGCTTGATGCAGCAGGCTGACTTATGTCAACCTTAAGAAAACCTTCATCTTATCTGTGTGGGGAGAGGCTCACCCGAAGGCAAGAAGGTGGGGGCTGCTGAAAAGGTGATTCCTTCCCCTCCTCTGTCCTCTTAAGACTCACTGTGAAGAGAGCCAGTGAGACCACCCCGTGCACCTGCTTCCTTTGGGTGAAGGGTGAATATCCTGGTTTCTGCAGGGCCTGTTCCTTGGGTCCCTCAGCGTGGTGTAGTGGTTAAGAGCGGTAGTCTCGTAATCTGGTGAACTGGGTTCGCTTCCCCGCTCCTCCACATGCAGCTGCTGGGTGACCTTGGGCCAGTCACACTTCTCTGAAGTCTCTCAGCCTCACTCACCTCACAGAGTGTTTGTTGTGGGGGAGGAAGGGAAAGGAGAATGTTAGCCGCTTTGAGACTCCTTCGGGTAGTGATAAAGTGGGATGTCAAATCCAAACTCTTCCTCTTCTTCTACCTGCAGGATCCACCTCACCACAAGGGGAAGGCTCCCATGAGTCCTGGTAACACATCAGTTCACACCAGGGGTGGATCTAGACACATAAAAAAAGCGGTTCAGTTAAAAGCATGGTAAACTTCATACAGGGAAATCCCATTGGTGAAAGACTGGACTCCACAGCGCCATCTGGTGTCACAGTGTTATAATACATATAAAGCACTTCATCTTTATGAATGTAGCTGAGTCCCAGCAAGGGGGGGGGGGCAAGAAGGCCACAAGTGTCTTTTGTGGGGGGAGGGAGTACCTAAGAACATCAGGAAATACAATAATCTGCAATTCCTGGCCTTATGCATGCACTGGAAAGGGATTATCTATTTAATTCCACTCTTCCCCAAATGTTCTAACATTGTTCTCAGTTGGGGTGCAGGGGAAGGTATCAAAATATGTATATAAATTCATAAAAATCTCTTTATTATGTATATGTATAGAGAGGTGTATACATAAAAATATACAAAGTATGTACACAACATATACATATTTCTAAAATTCAACTTTTAAGTACAGTACTGCGCTTTGTCACCTCGCAGTTTTAGATGTCAAGTGCGCTTTTGGGATCCTCTTTCATTCCAATGGCTACAGGGCGCCCACATGAGTTGGACTCCACCTCCATGCTGTATGTGCGCAGATCCTGCTTGTTGGCCACTGTGAGAGCAGGATGCTGCCCATTGGGCACTCCCTAGGTCAGGGGTCTGCAACCTTTAAGACAAAAAGAGCCACTTGGACCCGTTTCCGAAGGAAAAAAAAAACTGGGAGCCGCAAAACTCGTCATTATAAAAATAACTTTTTTGTCACTTTTTTATTATTTCTTTGTTTGACCCCTCAGAATTACTCCTCCTCATAGAAATAAACGTTAAATTAACAAGTTACCTTTTTGTGTGTGTGTGTTCTTCACTCCCCTTCAAAGCAGTGACCAGCGTACATGCCCCCTTTCAATGCAGTGACCAGTGTACATGCCCCTTACAATGTAGCGGGCGGGCGGGAAGGTGACGTGGGGACGGTGAGTGACTAATGCACGCACCGCTCCCATGCGACGTCACAGCCAGTACAGCGCCCGCCACAGTGGGGAGTGTCGGGGCGCACAATGCGCCTCCTCCCCTCGCTAGTATCCGTCCCGGAGCCGTGGCAAAGTGGAAAAGGGCCACATGCGGCTCCGGAGCCGCGGGTTGCAGACCCCTGCGCTAGGTTCCTTTGATGGTGGACTAGTTGGGCCAGTTTTGTCCTGACCCAACAGGCTCTTCTTAGGTTCCTATGGAATCTGCGGAAGGGGAGACGGATCCTGTGCTCAGGTCCTACTTGAAGGTTTCTGCGGGCATCTGGGTGGCCACCGGGAGAACAGGATGCTGGACTAGGTGGGGCATTGACCCATTGCAATGCAGGAACACGCAGCTGCCCCATAGGAGGATCAAACCTGCAACCTTGGCATTATCAGCACCACCACACCAGTGGTGGGAAGCTGAGATGTCCTTCTGGCCTGACTGTCCCCTCTCTTTCTCTCAGGCAGGGTTTGGCTAAGAGGCAAGGGTCCTGCGAAACCTGCCAGCTGTGTCCCCACTTCTGCCTCATGCAAGGAGGGCCAGGGTGGAAGCGGGGAGGGGAGAAAGGGCCTGGGGAAGGATGGAGCTCAGCAGAGAAGAATGTGTGCTGGGTCCCTGGAGGCCATTGTGTGTGTGTGTGTGTGTGTGTGTGTGTGTGTGTGTGTGTGTGTGTGTGTTGCTGCCCCACGGAGCGAGGTAGAGGAATGTCTGCTGCGCTTGGGAGACAGCCTTCGGACGGCTGTCCTTGGAGACTTCCTTGCCCCCAGGCAAATACCAGAACAACTCGCACAACATCACACGCAGACGTTTTCTGGACTGGCACAGAGTTCCTCTCCCAGGCCAGTGTCTCGGCGATTCCCCCTGAGGCTTGCTTCTCCTCCTCGCCCTGCCAAAGGCCCTGATTCATCTCCTCCGTCCTGTCAGCTTGGGAAGAACAGAGTCAGAACCCCGCCGGATGAGGCCAAAGGCTGGTCCTTGACCCGGGCCTGATTTCCAAGAGGAGTTGGCCAAATGCCTCTGGGAAGCTCGCAAGCAGGAGGCCAAAGCGATAGCCCCGCTCCCAGGGCTGCCCGCCAGCGACTCAAAGGTAGACTGCTGCTGAACACAGAAGCTCCATTTCTAACTGTCGTGGATAATGGCCCAGCTGGATGAGACCAAAGGTCCATCTAGCCTAGCATACTGTCTCCAGTAGTGGTCAGTACAGATGCCACTGCACAACCTAACAAGCAGACCTTGAAATCCTTCCCTCTTTCAAAGGTATGTTGCAATAAAATGATTCATCTGCCAGTTTACTCCATCAAGCCTCCCAAACGGCTTCCATCCCAGGTGGTTGTCACGATAACTGTAACTTTAAAGAATTGTTGTCTGGGCTTGCTTTTTTCCTCTGCCCTCCTCATCTCTTTTTCCTTTTGTGCTATGTTTTCAGTTCTTGTAAGCCCAGGGACAGGACCCCTCCACTTTCTTCTTCTTCCATTCACCTTTAAACCAGCCAGCATGGCCTGTGTTCAGGGATGACAGCAACTGTAGTCCACATCCAAAGGGCACCATCTTGGTTATTGCTGAATTAGCATGTGGAAATTGAGCCCAGATTTGTGCAACATTCCCCCTCGCTTCTTTATGTACTTAGCAACACCCCTGCACCTTAGGAGCCATGAAAACCCTGTGTATAATCCTGTTGTGGTCCATACGACAACCCTGCGAGGCAAAGTGCTGTTATTATTTGATTCCCTCCCTCCCTCTCTTTCTTTTTTCTTTTCCTTTCTCCTCCTGCGATGAGGCTACATTTTAATATTTTAATGTTTCAATATTTTAATTTTGTTTTTAAGTTGTAATCATTCAACTTGTTTTTATTATTGCTTGTTAGCTGCCCTGAGCCCGGCCTTGGCTGGGGAGGGCGGGGTATAAATAATAATAATAATAATAATAATAATAATAATAATAATAATAATAATAATTATCCCCAGGTTGCAGATGATGAATACTGAGGCCAAGAGAGGAGACTTGCCTCTGACTGCTAAGTGAGTTGACAGCAGAGACAAAATCTGAACCAGGGAGACATCTTGATTTGTAAACTGGGTCTTTTAACCACCAGTGCCACAGCTTTGCTTGAGAAGCAGGGCTTGGGATGTGGTGAGAACTGTTTCCTTTTAAAACCCAACCACAAATTGCCTCCCCAAGGAAGTGGGGATGAGAGAAAGTGCTCCTTCACACAGCTCTGCCTAGTTAAGACTCTGGAATCTGCTCCAGCAAGAGGCAGCAATGGCCACCAACTTGGACGGCTTTAAAGAGGGTTAGACGAATCGTCCTTGGAGGAAAAGGCTGTGAACTCCCTTCAGGGTGAAGCTTCCCATTGGGGCATCTGGAGGGGGGGGGGGCAAAGTGAGAGCAGCATGGTGGTCGAGATGGGCTCCCTTTGGTCTCACCCAGCAGCCAGGCCCTTTGAATGCTCTGCACTTCCTGATCTCAAAAAGTTGCATGCGGGTTAGACAAATTCATGGAGAATAAAGCTGTCACTGCCACTAGCCAGGATGCCTATGTCTCTCTCCACAGCTGGAGGCAGTTGCTGGCATCCATCTGAGGAGAGGAACAATGGGGGGCGGGGTGAAGTCAAACCGCTGCTGCGTTAGCAGCACCAAAGTGATCTCTCTGGAGTGCAAGCCTGGGCAGCGTGTATGGAGGTCTTGGGCTGCCTAGAGGACAAGACTCCCCTCTTGGCCTTGCTGATGTGATCCAAAGCAGAACAATACCTTTGGCACCAGCTTGGCTGAGGGAGTTGCAAGAAGGAGTGCCATCCAGTTGTCTAAAGGACTCCAGATTTGTGTAGGGTTTACTCCTGAGCCTTTTCTTATCCCGAATATATGCTGCAAGCCAGCAGAGGTTTAGGACCAGAGTTTCCCTTCTCCAATCAGGAGAGTTGCTGTTGCACTAACACCCAGCTTTTGGGCTTCCCCAAAGAGGCATCTGGTTGGCCATTTTGAAATGAGGATGCTGGACTAGATGGGGCCCCCTTTTGACCTGATTCAACAGGACTCTCTTCTTATGGAACCTCCAGCTTCAGAGGCAGTCTACCTGGATTCCATATGATGGCTGTGCTCTGTCTCCCCAGTTGAAGGCAGCAGTGCTGCTGAGTAGCAGCTGCTAGAAGCTACAAGAGGGGAGAGGGCTCTTGTCCTCGAATCCTGCTTGTGGGTTTCCCTTTGGGGCATCTGGTTGGCCCCTGCGAGGACAGGCTGTTGGACTAAATGGGTCCTTTGCCTGACCCAGAGAGCCAGTGTGGTGTAGTGGTTAAGAGCGGTAGACTCGTAATCTGGGGAACCAGGTTCGCTTCCCCGCTCCTCCACATGCAGCTGCTGGGTGACCTTGGGCCAGTCACACTTCTCTGAAGTCTCTCAGCCCCACTCACCTCACAGAGTGTTTGTTGTGGGGGAGGAAGAGAAAGGAGAATGTTAGCCGCTTTGAGACTAAAGGGACCCCTGACCATTAGGTCCAGTCATGACCAACTCTGGGGTTGCGGCGCTCATCTTGCTCTATTGGCCGAGGGAGCCGGTGTACAGCTTCTGGGTCATGTGGCCAGCATGACTAAGCCACTTTTGGCGAACCAGAGCAGCGCACGGAAATGCCATTTACCTTCCCGCTGGAGCGGTAGCTATTTATCTACTTGCACTTTGACGTGCTTTCGAACTGCTAGGTTGGCAGGAGCAGGAACCGAGCAATGGGAACTCACCCTGTCGCGGGGATTTGAACCGCTGACCTTCTGATCAGCAAGTCCTAGGCTCTGTGGTTTAACCCACAGCGTCACCCGCGTCCCTGGCACCTCCTCCTCCTCCTCTTCTTCTTCTTCTTCTTCTGTTCTTATTTTCTAGGTTCTTGGGGTCATTTGGCCATTGCAAGAACTGGACTAGATGGGCCTCCTCCTTTAGCCAGATCCAACAGGACTGTTCTTAGGTTCTCATGGAACCTCCAGGTCCAGAGACAGTCTATCTAAATTCCTAGGTTCTTAGGATCATTTGGTCACTGTGAGAGCAGGAACCTGGGCTAGATTGGGGCCCCCTTCTGCCTGATCCAGCTACAGCATTCTTTATCTGCACGAGCAAGACATCTTCAGCCCTTAATTTGACCCTCCCTTCCTGCTCAGATTGAAGATGAGGCTTTGGATATTTTGAAAGTGTTGTCTGCTGTGAAGTGGGGGGGGGGGGAGAGAGCAAAGGGGGGCGGGGCAAGGGGCGGGGCAGCCTCATACCTTCCATGTTACTTCATTCATTCCTGCCTCCATTAAGAATTGTGTTTATTTCTCTGGGAGACTTTTGGCCCCGACGCAAAGTTCCTTTTCGCACAGCGAGCGAGCGAGACGGCAGCCAAGCAGCGGGGAGCCACCCCCCCACCCCACCCCACCCACAGGAATGCGGCTCCTTTGACAAGGCTGGCCGGCCGGGACCAGACGGGGAGTGCACCTGCCAGGATCCGAGCCCTCCTGCCTTCTCCTCCAAGAAAGGCATCCGTGCACAGGAAAAGCTGGGTAGAAACGTGGGAAAGCAAGAGAAAAGGGCTGGATCCGGAGCAGAAAGAATGCAGGGAAGCAGCAAACACCTTTGGGATTGAAAGGAAAAAACCCAGACCCCTAAATATGCTCTGCTTCCGGAGGCTGTGGGACCTTGAGACTGACCCTTGCTGCTGCAGGAGGGCAAACCATGCCACGACAGATTGTAAATTGGGGTGGGGGCAACTGTGGTCCTCCAGATGTTGACAGGCTGCAATTGATGGGAGCTGGAGTTCATCAACATCAGGAGGGCTGCAGATGTCTCCCACCTTGACATCCTTGGCCAAAAAGGGCTCTGCACACACACACACTTTTGGGGGGGGCAACAGAATGAGCCACCCTTGGAGGAGCTGCTCTTAATAATCCATTGTTCTGATCCGGATCGCTTTTTGATCAACTTCAGGATAGAGAGCAGATGGGAATGAGCTTTCCTTCTCCCTCTCTCATCACAGTGGAGCTGGCAGGCATCCCACAAAGCTGTTGGAAGATTCAGGGCAGGTAAAAGGAAGCCCTCCTTCATGCAGTGCTGTGGAACTGTGGAACTCACTTCCACAGGAGGCATTAATCAACAGCCACCAACCTAGATGGCTTCGGGAGAGGATGGGACAAATTCATAGGGGAGGAGAGGGCTACCGATGGCTACTAACCACAGTGGCTATGCTCTGCCTCCAGAGAGGCAGCAGAGCTTTTGAACACCAGTTGCTGGAAGCCACAGGAGGGGAGATGACTTTTGCACTCAGGTCTTACCTTTGTGTTCCCCCAGCAGTATGACGGGGCAGGGCTGGGGGGCTGTCAGCCCAGGCACCCCTCACAACAGGCTCCCTCCTGTAGGCCAGAGCCGCAGGGAAGGAATCTGTGCCTGGGCCGGGCCTTTGTGCCGTGACGGCTTGGCGCTGCCCTGCTGGAACAACACTCTCCGAACAAGCCTGGCCTGGCAGTGGGAGAGGAGGAGAGCAGAGGCAGCATCTTTATGCCTCTCTTCTGCTTGGCTCCAGCACGCAAAGGACTTCCTTGTGCAATGGCCCAGCACCACTGGGCTGCCCAGTCCACACGCTCTTCCCTGGACAGCGGCAACTGATACTACGCTGCTGCATTAAGAACAGGATGCTGCAGGACTCGATGGGCGGGTGGCCTGATCCTGCAGGCTCTCCTTCTGTTCTTCTGTTGCCGTGTTCTGCTCTGGAGGGCCACAGGTTCCTGCAATACCCTCCCTGCTCCATCCTGGGTCTCTGAGGAGCAGGTGGGAATCTGGAGAGGAGAAGCCCCCCTCTCTGGCTTTGCGCTGGGCTGGGATCCCACTTGGCAGAGCTCGCCCCTGTCAACCGGGAGCTGGCCGGGCCGCCACTCTCTCTGAGTCACCCTCCGTGTTTTGTCTGCCCCGATCCAGCCCGCCTGGAATCAATTAGCCTCCCATCTATCTGCACTGGCTCTTCGCTGAGGCCTGTTTGGTTGTGAAACGGACAAGCCAGCATCCCCACATTGCCGTCCGTTGGACCCTCTGCTTCCTGCGAGGGACGGGTGGTGGAGGGGAGCCCGGAGAGTCGCTCTGAACAGCTTGATTTGCATCTGTCCGGCGAGCTGAGCTGCACGCCCTGGAAGTATCAGTGGGGGACGGGACAGCCCCCAGCCCCGGCAGCAGGGACAAGACAAGACAGCGTGCTTAGAAAACATGAGTCCTGGCAGCGGTGCTTGGACAGGAAGCGGCGTAACCCCCCAGTCCTCATTAAGGCGGCTGCATTCCTCTAACTGGACCTCCGAACCACGGCCTCCTCCCCACAGCCTGCCTGTCCCTCTGCTGCTCTCAGGCGCCTGTCAGCACCCCCAATCTCAGCCTCTTTTGGTTCCTTATCATCCTGAACACAGACACAGCCATAAGGGAAAGCGCTCCGTGACGGAGTTGAGGCAGGGAAGCAGGGCTGGAAGGGTTGCCTGTAGCCTGGGCTGGAGCATCTCTTTTGAATGCCTGGCCCTTGGCTGAAACCCAGGAGAGCTGCTGCCAGCCAGTGTGGACAGTACTGGGGTAGATGGACCTGAGGGTCTGACTTGGCAGAAGCTGGCCTCCTAGGTTCCTATTTAAATCCTCCCTTTCCTCAGAAGCATGAGGAAGGTAGCAGATTTAATCCACGGCATCTCCAGTTAGGGCTGGGAGAGAGACCTCTGCCTGAACACTCTGGAGGGTTTCTGCCAGTCAGTGTATGTAGCACTGGGACTGGCTCAGTTAAGGAGCTGCCTTTCTTCCTAAGGTTATTGCATTGGCTGCCCCCAACTCCTCCAGTGCTGAGAAGCTGGAGGAGGATGTGCTACTAAAGTGAGTTAAGGAGAGGTGCTTAAGCCTTCACTTTGTGGCTCCAGATGTTTTATGGGCTAGCTGCAGCTACTCAGTAGTGAGAGAAAGGCTCTCTGCATTCTCAGAATCAGCCTTCACAATTACAAAGTCCTGTACTTCTGAGCCGGGAAAACAAGAGGGCCGAGCCCCCGATCAAATGAACACAGAACTGAGTCTGAAATCTGTGCACTCTTTGGGTCAGAGAGCAGAGACAGGGATGCAATTGATTGAAAAGGCACTCTGCACATGCTCAGAGGTACCTTCTTCTCCATCATTACTGCACAACCCAAGAAGGAATGTGGGCCTCCTGCATTGGAGGGGGTTGCAATAGATGGCCCTGGAGGATCCCCCCAACTCTATGATTCTGTGATCTTCATTCAGTTTACACATTCGTCAGTAAAAGGATGAGAATATAGCAATGTTCTGGTGGATCAGAGCAAAGGCCCACCCTGCTTATTACCACCAATGATCCTAGGACAATGTAGCATTTAGTTTTTACAGGCAGAATGTTGCTGCATAGGAGGCTGTTACTGAACGATCAAAGCTAATTGCTGCCACAATTAGCTCAATGCTTTGAGTTACCTGGGAGAAGAGTGAGCGCTCAGGGCTCAGTTGAGCCCTCTTCAGGCTTGGAGAGGGATTGCAGTGTTTAGCGTCTGGACAGCTGAGACCCAGGAAGAAACCAGCCTGTGAAATGCAGTTTCTCTCCATTCAGATGCAAACTGGTCTGATCTGCACCTCCCAGGCTAACATATAACATTCAGGTTTCACACTTCTCTGTCGTTTGCGAAATAAGAACACAAGAAGAGCCTTCTGGATCAGCCAGTGGCCCCTTGAGCCCAGCATCCTCTTCTCACAATGGCCGACCAGATGCCTTTTCTGGGAAACCCACAAGCAGGAGTCAAGCACAATAGCCCTCTCGCCTCCTGCAGTTCCCAGAAGCACTGCTGCCTCCCAACCATGGAGTCAGAGCCCAGTCGACATGGTTAGTAGCCTTCACGAATTTGTCTAATCCTCTTTTTAAAGCCACCCAAGTTGGCGGACATCACTGCCTCCTGTGGCAGTGAGTTCTGCAGTTTAACTTTGTGCTGCATGAATACAGACTTCCTTTTTTTCTGTCCTGAATCTCCCAACTTTCGGCGGGAGCATTGTAAAAATCTGAAGTCGTTGGCAGGCCTAGATACAGAATGACTTCTGCGGAATAGTAGAAAACCTTAGGAAAATAAGACCATTGTGATATGTTATGATGGAAAATGAAAAGTGTGTTATATCAAATGTGTTGTGGACCCATGGTGGGGTGACTGGAAGTCACTATAGAAATTATAGAAGCAGGTGGATAGCCGTGTTGATCTGTCATAGTCATAATAAATAACAAGATGAAAGATGAATACATACACACATACACACGAAAGCTCGTACCTTGAAAGCTTATATTTAGTTGATCTTTAAGATGCCACTGGAATTATTAAAAAATATTTTTCATCTTTCATCTTGTTATTTATTATAGAAATTATGTAAGAAGAAATTAAGTTAATTTTTGGTAAGGTGTATTATTCTTTTGATGACAGTTTGCTTTTTAATTTCAATAAAGCATTAAAAAGAATCTTTTAAAAAAGAAACAGGGAGGTAAACTTTTCTTTCCCTGCTTTCCCCATGCAGTTCTATCTGTCGTGTTGCCAGACCTCAGCCCTACAGCTTGTAAGCTCTGCTTTGCAGCCTGGCCTGCCCAGATTCCAGGGCTGAGCCCAGCGCTTGAGCTGTGACAACAGGCAGGCCTTTGATTCCTTTAACAAGCTGTGCCAGGCGGCAAGCCAGCTGAGCAGCTGCACGCCCAAAAGATCTTCCTTAATCCCAGATGCGTGGGCAAGCAGCACCCCACACAGACCTCCTTTTCTGCCTGGGTTGCTGTCTCAGTGAGGATTGCTGAGCAGAAGCCGTTTACCCCACCCCAACCCATTTAAGGTGTATACCAGGAATACGCCAGCAAATTTTACATGGAGAAAGTGAACAGAGGAAGCAATTGTCTCCCTTTCTCTCATAATGCTAGAACTCACGGACAGAGGCGGTTTTAGGGTAGTGTGACTGGGGTGTGTGTGTTGCACTGGGCACCGTGCTGCAGGAGCCACCAAAACAACGTTGTAGGACTGAGGGCGAGAGGCCGGGGTACCGAATATTAGCGTCGCCCGGGGCGCTGCTGAAATTTGAGAGTCTGCCACTATCATGGACATCCAAAAAGAAAGTCGTCCTTCATGTAGTCAATTGTTAAACTATGGAACTCCCTGCCACAGGAGGCAGTTATGGCCACCAACCTTGATGGCTTTCAGAGAGGATTAGACAAATTTGTGGAGGAGGAGAGAGCTATGGAGGCAGCAATTGCTTCTGAATACTGCTTGCTGGAAAACACAGGATGGGAGAGGACTCAGATCCTTCTAGCGGGTTTCCCATCAGGACATCTGGTTGGCCACTGTGAGAACAGGATGATGGGCCATGGGCATGATCCAGCAGGCTCTTTATACATTTTGATGTTCCTTTCAGTTTTAGGGTTCAGGGGAGTTGTGTCTAAGGTAGGGGTGGCTAACCTTTGGCCTTCTGGATAGGGCTGGACTCCATCCCCCACCATTCAGGCCCATTGGTTGCTCTGGAGGGGACCAGATTTTTACCCTATCCCCTGTTCTGGGGCACAGACGTGAGTATCCCTGTTTTTGAGCCTTGTGTCCATTCTGCTTCATTCAGCCCTCTCGTGCCTCTTAAGGACTCGGACCCAGATGTATGTGGGTCAACAACATGCTTGCCTCTCTCCCCCCCCACCGCTCCATCCCATTCCTCTATATCTACCTTGGCTTGTAAACAGACCCCCTTCCCCAAACGCTCCGGCCTGCGCGCCAAGTGGCTCTGTTATGTGGTAAGATGTAAAGCATTTTAATCAAATATTCTCCTTTGCTTTCCCAGGCTAGATTCCTAGAAGACAGGAATTTATGGTATAATCCCACTCCAGCCAGGGCGAGAGCCAGCCAAGGTCAACACCATAAGACAGGCAGCTCTTGCCAAGCGGAGAGAACAGCTCGCTCCGCGACGGGGGTGAAAGGGGGGGGGGAGAGATAGAACAAGAGGACCTGGAAAGCAGACAAGTTGAAAAACACACTTGGAAATGAACGAGGCCCAGGCGAAGAGGAAAACAGCGGAGAGGAAGAGCCCCACCCTGTCTGCCTGACTCCACCCCTTCACTCGCTTTCCTCCGGTGGGGGCCCCCACTTGCATGGACCCCAGAAGCAGGTTTTCCGCAGCACCAAAGGGTTTAGCTAGGGATGCACGGACCACCTCTCCCGAGGCATCTGTCTCCTCTCACTGAAGCTGTTTTCGTTGCTTGGCATGGCTTCAAATTCCTCAGATGTTTTGCTTGAATCCAAATCTGTTTGGGGTGAAATTTCAGGGCCAGCACGTGCTTTAACAAACACGTCAAATTGCATTCGTGCTCGTGAAATTTCGGTGCCAATGCGAGTTTAAATGAATACATCAGTTTGCATTTGGGCTCATGAAATTTCAGGGCCAACACGAGTTTAATGAAGACATCAAATTGCACTTTGCTCGTGAAATTTCGGTGCTAACATGAGTTTAATGAAGACATCCAATGGTATTTTGCTTGTGAAATTTCGGCACCAACGTGGGTTGAATGAATACATTAAACAGTGGTTTGCTGGTGAAATTTCAGCGCTGACATGACTACATTGAATTGTGAAATTTCAGTGCCAACATGATTTTAAAGCATACATTGTATTTGTGCTTGGGAAATGTTGCTGTCAACATGAGTTTAATGAATACATCAAACCATATTTTGCTCGTGAATTTCTTGTGCAAACATCGGTTTAATGAATACATCAAATTGTATTTTGCCCGTGAAATTTCTGTGCCAATGTGAGCCTGAATACATCAAGGCTCTCTTGCTTTCTCTCTGTGCTTGTGCTAAGAAGGTTTCTGTGTAATTGACCAGAAAGCTATTTGCTGCTAAAATGACTCTTGGGAGATTCCATAGCAAGACACTGTTACATCTCATGGGATGCTTGAAAGAGGCAGCATAGATAGCCCTGGAACACTTAGGTCCTCCTGGGCAGAAAGAATTGCCTAGAACAGCCTTTTCCACTAGCAATCCCCATCCACCTATGTATGTGCAGAGCATTGCAGGATGAGACACAATGGCCCTTTCCTCCAGAGGAATCAACTACAAAAGAACAATAGCTGTTCTATCCCCATAGAAGTACAGTGGACCCTCTGGATATGAATGTACCGTATTTTTCCGTATATAAGACTATATTTTTTCCTAAATTTTTGAAGTTTAAAATAAGGGGTTGGCTTACACATGGATATTGCATAGTGCATTTTCTTAATTTTGAGTCCCAAAAAATAGGGGGCGTCTTATACACAGAAAAATATGGCAATTCGTTTCAGGGGTCCGTACGTACCCGAAAAATCCGCAAGTAGAGATGGGCTTCGTGCATGCACGTGGTGCGATAGAGCGCTTCTGCGCATACGTGCGTAATGAAACCCAGAAGAATACACTTCCGGGTTTACTGCGTTCGCAACCCGAAAGTTACATTACCTGAAGGTAAGGCAACCTGAGGGTCCACTGTACCCATATTTGTGTTGCCTTGATGTTAAAATTCATGCAGGAGCCACACAGCTTGTTTGAAAGGAAGCCAGCGTGGAGTCACACTTTGTGGGGAGAGCTGGATTCAAATCCTGACTCAGCCCTGAAGCTCATTGGGTAGCCTCAGACTGGCCACTTTCTCTCCCAGCCTGACTTACACCGCAGGGTTGATCAAGTGACAAATCAGAATGTCTCAGCTGTGCGCCTTGTAGGAACAGCAGGACGCAACTGGAAAAGAAATAAATTTGGAAGTTGTAAACTCACCTGTTAGCTGACCAGAGGGATAACCTTGTCAAAATCTGCCTTTAGCTCCAAACAAATAAAAGAGGTCTGCTTATTTTTTTTCCTTTCCTTTCCTTTCCTTATCATAAGTATTCTGTTACACACCACCCCAATATTTGAGTGGCAAGAGAAACTAGGGGTTCCAGGTGCTTATTCAGGTATGGTTGAGCAGGTGGTCGTGGACCAGATCCAGGCACTCGTGGAGGAAACTGGTTTTCTAGATCCATTTCAATCAGGCTTTAGGCCTGGTTTTGGCACAGAAACTGCTGTGCATGATGACTTCTGTCTGGGGAGAGACAGGGGAAATGTGTCCCTGTTAATTTTCTTCAACCTCTCAGTGGCTTTCAATACCATTGGCCATAGCATCCTTCTGGAACTGCTGTGTGAGTTAGGGGTGGATGGCACGACTTTGCAGTGGTTCCAGTCCTACTTGGGTGGTTGTTTCCAGAGGGTGATGCTTGGGTAGGAGTGTTCTTCGGCCCCGTGGAGCCTTCAATGGGGGCTTTGTCAAGGCTCTCCCCATATGAACCAATCTGGATCCTGCGATCATCATCCGAGGCCCTTCTTTGGGTGTCTCCTCCACAGGTCCAGAGGGTGGTAACACAGGAACAGACCTTTTCTCTGGTGGCTCCTTGTTTGTGTAATGTGCTCTCCAAGATGGCTCACCTGACCCTTCCATGATATATATTTTGGGCACCAGGTGAAAACATTTCCCTTCCACCAGTCACTTGGCTGATTAACAGTCCATGGCCTTTTAAATATGGCTGTCGGAGGAGGGCTCTTGTTTTTTAGGTATTTTGTGTTTTTCATTTTGCATTTTTATATTGTGAACCACTCTGTGATCTTGCGGTGAAGAGCAGTATATAAATGCTGTTATTATTATTAATAATAATAAACATCATCGTTCAGACTGACCCCACCCCAACCTCATAAAAAATACGATTTGTATTTTTCTTTCTTCTCATTGAGCTGGGCTGCAGGGCAGCATGTTGTGTAGTGGCTAGAGTGTCAGACTAGCGAGAGCTGAGTTCAAATTGCCACGTGGCCACAAAGTTCACTCAGTGAACTTGGGACAGTCGTTGCCTCTCAGCCTAGGCTACCTCATGGGGTTGTTGTGAGGATGATATGGATGGGGGAGCCATGTACACTGTCTTGAGCTCCTTGGAGGGAAAAGATGGGATATAAATGCAGTAATAAATAAAAAATACCATCACAAAGCCTATTCAGAGGGAATGTAATGGCTGGTGCCTTTGCTCTGAATGAGCTTCTTTAAGCAACACCACATCCCTGAACAGGATATAGATAGATATAGATACAGTGGTGCCCCGCAAGACGAATGCCTCGCAAGACAGAAAACCCGCTAGACGAAAGGGTTTTCTGTTTTTGAGCTGCTTCGCAAGACGAATTTCCCTATGGGTTTGCTTCGCAAGACGAAAACGTCTTGCGAGTGTTCCGATTTTTTTTCGCTTCCCCCCCTTTTTCTAAACCGCTAAGCCGCTAATAGCCTTTTAGCCGCTAAGCCGCTAAGCCTTTAATAGCCGCTAAACCGCTAATAGCGCTAATCCGCTAAACCGCTAATAGGGTTGCTTCGCAAGACGAAAAAACCGCTAGACGAAGAGACTCGTGGAACGGATTATTTTCGTCTTGTGAGGCACCACTGTATATGCATGCCAACAGGGAAAGGAGGCTTTAAAATGTTTGTGATACATATTCCCCTGGTTCAGTAAAGTGTACAGTCATGCCTCGGGTTGAATATGCTTCAGGTTGAGCGTTTTCAGGTTACGCTCCACGGTGACCTGGAAGTAACGGAGCATGTTACTTCCGGGTTTCACCACTCGCGCCTACACAGACGCTCAAAATTACATCACATGCATGCATGGAAGCGGCGAATCACGACCTGCGCCCACGCAGACACAGAGACGCAGGTTGCGTTCACTTCAGGATGCGAACGGGGCTCCGGAACGGATCCCCTTCGCATCCAGAGTACCACTGCATTTCTGAGCACTGCCTTTCCCTCAGTGCTGAATGAACACAGCCAGGCACTCTGCCTGGTTATTATTCCAGAGGAGGGCGCCCAGTGTGGCTTCTGAGATGGTGGGCTACCAGCTCTTCTCCCTTCCACAACTGAGCCATCACAGTCGGCAGGGTTAACTGGAAACGTCCCATGTTTCAATTCTTCCATTGACAGCAGCTTCCAAGGGTGTACTTAGAAAGCATGGAACATTGAATGGGACTGCCTCCACCTCTGCGAGGCGGTCCCCTTGGCTTGCGAGATGGCTCTCTTGTCCAAGAAGCTCAAGGGCTCCCGGCGGCTTTGGGGAATGCAATTTCTCAAGCTCTCCTTTCGTGGGCTCTGCGAGCGCCTCTCCTCTTGATTCCACCCCCCATCCTTTGTTGGATGCAGGACTCAGCCCTGGAAGAGACTCTCAAAATTGGAATTGGCACCCCTAGGTAAAAGGTAAAGGGACCCCTGACCATTAGGTCCAGTCGTGGCCAACTCTGGGGTTGCGGCGCTCATCTCACTTTATTGGCCGAGGGAGCCAGCGTACAGCTTCTGGGTCATGTGGCCAGCATGACTAAGTCGCTTCTGGCGAACCAGAGCAGCGCACGGAAATGCCGTTTACCTTCCCACCGGAGCAGTACCTATTTATCTACTTGCACTTTGACGTGCTTTCAAACTGCTGGGTTGGCAGGAGCAGGGACCGAGCAACGGGAGCTCACCCCGTTGCGGGGATTCGAACCGCCGACCTTCCGATCGGCAAGTCCTAGGCTCTGTGGTTTAACCCACAGTGCCACCCGCATCCCTGGCACCCCTAGAGATACCATTTAATCCCCATTCCACATTGGTAAGAACGGGATCTTTTTGTATGGCGGCATCTAACCTTTGGAACTCCCTGCCCATTGACACAAGGCAGGCACCACTTTCTGGTGACTGCTAAAAACATTTTTGTTTTGGCAAGCCTTTCCAGATGTTTAGGAAGTCGATGCAAGTTCTGATCTGTTTTTAGTCTCTTGCTATTTAAATTTTTTGAAAGCCTTAAATTATTGTTGTTAATTTTTCTTAGTGACAATACGGCTATTTTTTGTAAAAACACTTACTGTAGATTTTATTTATTTATTTTTTACAGTCGACCAGTGTATAAATCTTGGGAAATAAATAAATAAAATGCACATGACAAAGTGAGAAGTGAGCATGTGCAGAGGGCTGTCTCCTCGTGGCTTCAACATTCCAGTCAGCAGGCAGGTTGTGGAGGCAACTCTTTTTATGGAACGAGAAACACGGCCCTGAAATTTAATCCTACATGTAGCTGGCCTGGCTTTTCAGTTTCTGATGGATCTCTCCTGATGTTTTATTCAGAAAATCACAACCTGAATGATCAAGGGGAAGGAGCGACTCCCCTCCAAGGAAAGGTTACAGAATTGGGGGCATTTTTAGGCAAGAAGTAAAATGACAGGAGTTTATAAAAGTTTGCATGCGTGGAGAAAATGGATAGAGAAAGCTTTTTTCTCCGTCTCTCATAATATTAGTGGACATCAAGAGAAGCTGAATGTGGGAATATTCAGGACCGATCAAATAAAGTCCTTCTCCATGCAGCACATAGTTAAACTATGGAACTCATTGCCACAGGAAGCAGTGACGGCCACCAACATGGACGACTTTAAAAGAAGATAAGGCAAATTCATGGAGGAAGATGGTCAGGGAGGATGCCTGTTTTGCTTGAAAGGGAAGAAAATCTCTGAGAAGCTGGAAGAGAGGTTTTGACACAGGATGACATTTTAAGGGGAAACGATGGAAGAATTGGCAACTTGCTCAAGAAATCCATAGTGGGGGTTAAATCTACATCTCTTCCCACACAAAGTGTGGTTCCTGTAGCCCAGACTGGATGTACACAGGCTGAAAAAGTCCAGTGAAGAGTGTTGGCCGTAGTCCACCTCTCCTGACATCAGCAACGAAATTCTGGAGAGATTTATCATCTTGGTTTTTATTTATATCCCCGCCCCCCGCTTAGACCCATTGTCAAATATAGAGACACAGGAAGCTGACTTGTATGAAGCCAGACCCGTGGTCCATCTAGTTCTGTGTTTTTTAATTTTAATTTTTCTGCATTTTTATATCACCTTTTCCTCCAAGGAGCTCAAGACGACGTAGATGGCTCAACCCCTCCTCATTTAACCCCCACAACAACCCTGTGAGGTAGGCTATGTTGAGAAGTAGTGACCTTCATGGCCAAGTGAGGCCCAGTGTGACCTTCATGGCCAAGTGAGGATTTGAACCCTGGGCTTTCCCAGATCCTTGTCTGGCAATCTAACTGCTAGACCACACTGTGCCAAATGGCCTTCCAGGGTTTTAAGCAGAGAACCTTTCCCAGCCATATCTAGAGCAGGGATGGGGGAAAATTTTAATTCATTTCACATTTGAAGACAAATTCGGATACCATTTGCGAAATGAAACACAGCCCCCCCCCTTTGAAATTTGCATTTTTCAGAATTTTGCAACGCACGTCCGCAGCCAAGTAATGTGTTTGAAAGCGTAACATTAGTGATATGCATTACATTCTAGGCAATTGCTTTGCAGAAATGTGTACACAAGGCAAAACAGCCTACGAGAAAATGTGGATATTAAGATGAATTTGCATGACAATGCTGGCGAATTTTCAGGAGGACTTTAAAAAAATAAAAAAGTCCTGAACTGAACTGAAGATTGGGAAAAGGAGCAACAGGGAGCAGCTGAATTGACAAAAATTCCCCCTAACCCAGAGATTGAACCTGGGTCCTTCTGCATGCAAAGCAGGTGTCCACTGGAGAGCCAGTGTGGTGTAGCGGTTAAGAGCGGTAGTCTCGTAATCTGGGGAACCGGGTTCGATTCCCCACTCCTCCACATGCAGCTGCTGGGTGACCTTGGGCCAGTCACACTTCTCTGAAGTCTCTCAGCCCCACTCACCTCACAGAGTGTTTGTTGTGGGGAGGAAGGGAAAGGAGAATGTTAGCCGCTTTGAGACTCCTTAAAGGGAGTGAAAGGCGGGATATCAAATCCAAACTCTTCTTCTTCTTCTTCTACCAATAAGCTTTGGCTCTTCTGCTCCTCAATATTCTGAATCGGAAACCTATTTAAAATGGAACACAGAAAACTGTCTTGTACTGAACCAAAACCAATAGTTCATCTAGCTCAGGAGTGCCTACACTGACGGAGAGCAGCGGCTGTGGAGCGTTTCAGAGAGGAAGTCTCTACTAGTCGTACCTGGAGATGCCATTGGGCAGAGGCACCGACTTGTGCAGAAAATTGGGGGGAGGAGCGATGACACATGCGTGACATCGGGATGTCACACAAGCGATGTCAGGACGTCTGGAGGAGCCAGGGGCAGAACCGAATGTGGCAGAAGGGTAGTTTCAGTGGCCAGAAGCTCCTCTACTCTCTCTCTCTTGGCCTCCTCCTTTTGCTGCCCTCCGCTGGCCAGGGACTGCTTGTCCCTTCTTTCCCTTACGCAGCAGGAGGAGGAGAAGGAGCTGTGGGCCACTGAAGCCTCGCCTCGCCTCACCACACCATGCTGGGCCCCCCAATTGGCCTCTCCTTCCTCTTCCTGCCGTCGCTAACCACTAGGTGCTGCTTCCCCCTTCCTTGCCCTCTGAGGGGCTGGTTGCCGAAGCCACACTCAGATCCACACTCGGCCTCTTTTGCCCCCCTGATCATTCTGAACATTTTTTTTGGGGGGGTGAGGCTGGGCCACCTAGGAATTGGTGCCTATGCCATTGGGCATCAAACGTGGGGCTTTCTGAACACTAAGCAGGTGCTCTGCTTTTCAGCTGTGGCCTTTTCACATGGCAACAGCAACAACAGAGGGAAGCGCCGTCTTGCCTGCCAAACGAGGCAAAAACAACATTTTACGGGAAAATCTGCAGGTGTTTTAAGCCTCGGTGATTCCCACGGGAATCATCTTTTCGGGATACGAAAGACAGACCTGCTTTCTGATCGCACGCGGTGATGAGTTCTCTGGGAGTAAAAACGGCCCCTCCGAGGGAGAGACAGCGCTTGCGATGCAACAGGATCCCTCAACTCAATGTTGGACGCGATTTACTCATTCATTTAAAGCCTTGCTGCCCCGCCTGTCATCGAACTCAATCCCAGGGCGGGGTTCGAAGCACAATTAAATAATCTCCTGATGATTGAAACATCTGTTTCAATTATAATAAACCCTGTCTGGTTTTAGAGAAGGGGTGGGTGGGAATCATTGCACGCGGGAGGCCTCGGGTTCAAATCCTGGTGGCATCTCCAGGTAGGGCTGGGAACATCCCATGCCTGACACCCTGCAGGGCTTATGCCAGCCAGTGTAGGCAATATTGAGCTAGACGGACAAACAGTATGACTTCGTATAAGACATGTTCCTGGGTTCCTCTTTAAGTCACCCCATAGCTTCAGAATCATGGGGGCTGGAAACATGTGTGGTTAATGGGGGGAGGAGAACAGTTCAACTCATCATGCTTTGCATGCAGGGGGTTGCAACTTCAATCCCTGGTATCTCTTGCCCGGACCCCACCAGGAGTTCTGTGTCAGTTTAAGAAGGATATTGACAAGCTGGAACGTGTGCAGAGGAGGGCAACCAAGATGGTTCAGGGTCTGGAAACCAAGCCTTAGGAGGAAGGGTCGAGAGATTTGGCGCTGTTTAGCCTGGAGAAGAGAAGACGAGACGTGGTATGGGAGCCACCATCAGATATCTAAAGAGCCATCGCATGGAAGATGGAGCAAGCTTGTTTTCTGCTGTTTGGAAGGGTAGGGACCTGAACCAGCTGATTAAAATGGCAAAAAAAGTGATTCCAACTAAAGATCAGGAAGAACCTTTGATGGCCAGAGCTGTTTGACAGTGAAATGGTCTCCCTTGGAAGGTGGTGGACTCTCCTTCACTGGAGAGGTTGGATGGCTGCCTGTCAGGGATTCTTGAGCTGTGATTTCTACATTGCAGGGGGTTAGACCAGTGTTTCCCAACCGGTGTTCCGCGGCACACTACTGTGCCGTGAGACATTGGCTGGTGTGCCGTGGGAGGGAGGCGGGCGAGTCGGGCGGTGAGAGGCGGCGGCGGCGAGGATCCGCGTCGAGCCGGGGGCGGCTCCGCGGTGGTGGTGCCGAGCGGCGGGGCAGCGCGTGCAAAAGGGAGGAGCGCGAGACAGCGGAGGAGGAGGAGGCCGGCATGTCCGGGCAGCAGCAGCAACAACAGCAGCAGCAACTCCCGGCGACGGCTCCTCAAGCCCCGCCGCCGCCCCCTCCTCCGCCCGCTATCGCCGCCACCACCACAACAGCCGCCGCCGCCTCAGTTGCCGCCGTCCCTCAGTCCCTCGCTCTGCTGCCTCCTCCCACCCCCAAAGCTTGGAGGTTCCCCGGCAAGGGGGAGGGAAAAAACTTTCACTTTCGTGCGTCCCTCCCGGCGTGACGCTGCGCGCTGACGTCACGGGGCGGGGCTTTAATGGTGGTGTGCCGCGAGATTATTTTCAGTAAACAGGTGTGCCGTTGCCCAAAAAAGTTTGGGAAACACTGGGTTAGACAACCCTTGGAGTCCCTTCCAACCCAACAATTCTGATTTCTAGGCAGGAATAGGAGAGACCCCTCATATCCTAGAGAGCTGCTGCTAATCTGTTGTATGCAGCACTGAGTTTGGTTGATCAATGATCTGACTCAATAAATGTCAGTTTCCGATGCCCACCTAGCCCTGAGTTGTAGCAAGGTCTCAAAGGCAAAGGGTCTTTCCTATCACTTGCCTGCAACCTGCAGGGATATTCTGAGGTTCTGATGCTTCCCTGCTGAAGACTGGGATTGGGCGGCTTAATGCTGATGACGCTTGACTCTAAATGGCCTCGTCCCTGAATATTTGAAGGAATGTCTCTGCCTTCACCATCCAGCTCAGACACTGAGGTCCAACTCCAAGGGTCTTCTGGCGGGTCCCTCACTGCGAGAAGTGAAGTTACAGGGAACCAGGCAGAGGGCCTTCTCGGCAGTGGCGCCCGCCCTGTGGAACACCCTCTCAAGAGATGTCAAAAAGATCAACAGTTATACAAGCACGATTTCTGTTCTCATCCTGAAGCAAAGTTCTTAACCTGAGGTACCATTTCTGGGTTAGTGGAGTCTGTAACCTGAAGCGTATGTAACCTGAAGCATATGTAGCCTGAGGTACCACTGTATTGGGAAGTTTTTGGTGAATTGTGTGTTCTTTTATGCTATGTTGGAAGCTGCCCAGAGTGGCTGGGGCAACCCAGTCACATGGGTAGGGTAAATGTAATAAATTAGCATCAGCAGCAGCATAAACTTTATTGCACTAGCCAAAGGCCATGGCTTCATAAAAAACTCAACCATCACTACATATACAATAAAACCACCATCAAATCTACTAAAATTCTTTGTCACCTCCAACCTTTTCCATTCATAAAGAGCATCTCTTAAAATCCTTGCCACAAATCTTCTGAAACATCTGCGCAGAGAGACTTCAGAGTCGTAAGGTCAGGAGCTGGGGAAAATTTGGGGCACTTGGGTTGAGCTCTGGGACCCCCTGTTCTTCCCTGGGTCTCTCTCTCCCTCCCCTCGCCCATCATCCTGTCTCTGAGACCCCTTGCCTGGGCGGGTTGTGGACGGACTCTCTGAG
Source organism: Podarcis liolepis (assembly GCF_965112155.1). Lineage (NCBI taxonomy): Eukaryota > Metazoa > Chordata > Lepidosauria > Squamata > Lacertidae > Podarcis > Podarcis liolepis. Next base: position 29,871,066 of record NC_139567.1, on the reverse strand, counting down.
ATCATCCCTTTCCAACTCCCCGCCATCTCTCCCTCCATCTCGTTCCCTCGGGTTTTGCCTGGGCCAGGGATCAGTGACTCAAGCAAAAGGCATCCCCAGCGCTGTCCTCTGGGATCTGGCCCCAGGGTTTAACGAGGAGCGGTTTGTGGCAGTGAGCAGCGGCCGGCGGGGGTGGGAGGAACACACACACACAGACGCACGCAGATTCGAGACACGCTGCCCTCTGCTCCAGCCTCTTCCTTCAGCTGCAACCCTGCTGCAGTTGCTCCCTGGTGGAGGACCCAATCTGCCACAGGGTAGGCTTGGAGTAGTCATGGAGGGATCCTCCCCATGGTTCAGAAAGCCCGCTGGAGAGGCCAGGGGCCCTGAGCCAGGTCAGATCCTGATCATCATCATCATCATCAGTGCTATTTTTCTAGAAAAAGAGGTGCCAGAACTCAACACAGATACTTCCCTTGTTCTCTTATAATTGCAATGGTGCCTACCTAAGAGCTGCCAGAACTGAAAAACAGCCCTAAATAATAGCATTAGTCAGTGATGGTGGTGTTAGTGTCTCAGATTAGGACTTGGGTTCAATTTTCTCACTCAGCCACGAAGTTCACTGAGGCCTGTCAATTGCAGGGTTATTGTGGGGATTTAATGAGGAGGAGAAGCCCCCCCCCCATGCACCACCTTGAGCTCCTTAAAGGAAAAGGTGGGATATACAGTCGTACCTTGGTTATCGAACGCCCTGGAACTCGTACGTTTTGGCTCCTGAACGATCAAAACCTGGAAGTGAATGTTCTGGTTTTTGAACGTTCTTTTGGAAGCTGAATGTCCGATGGGGCTTCCGGGGCTTCTGATTGGCTGCTGGAGCTTCCTACAGCCAATCAGAAGCCGCACTTTGGAAGTCAAACACTTTGGAAGTCGAACGGACTTCCAGAACAGATTCCATTCGACTTCAAAGGTACAACTGTAAATGCAATGAATGAATGAGTGAATGAATGTTCTGGGAGGATGATTCTGGGAAACCATCAACTGTGCGTGAATATAGGATGGGGAACACCTGGTTTACTAGCAGTACACGTGAAAAGGATCTAGGGGGTCTTGGTCAACAGCAGCGGCGGGGGGGGGGGAGCTAATGCTATTCTAGGCTACACCAACAGAAATATATTGCCCAGATGAAGTGAAGTAATAGTACCGCTCTATTCTGCCTTGGTCAGACCACACCTGGGGTGCTGTGTCCAGTTTTAGGCACCACAATTTAAGAAGAATGTTGACCAAGATGGTCAAGGGTCTGGAAACCAAGCCTGATGAGGAACGGTTGATGGAGCTGGGTATGTTTAGCCTGGAAAAGAGGGGACTCAAAGGAGATATGATAGCCATCAAAAGGCTGCAACAGGGAAGAGGGAACAAGCTTGTTTTCTCCTGCTCTGGAAGGTAGGATTTGAACCAATAGCTTCAAGTGACAAGAAAGGACATTCCGACTAAACATCAGGAAGGATTTGCTGACAGTAAGTTGTTTGACAGTGGAACAGACTTCCTCGGGAGGTGGCGGACTCTCCTTCCCTGGAGGTTTTTAAGCAGAGGCTGGGTGGCCACCTGTCATGGATTCTTTAGCTGAGATTCCTGCATTGCAGGGGGCTGGACTAGATGACCCTTGAGGTCCCTTCCATGCCTATTATGCCTATTGTCACGGCACTGTCAGGCAAGGAATGTCCCGAGTGAGGAATTAACTATTTATTGTCAAAAGCACACTTACAAGTTAGGAAAAGGCGGGTCCACTAGTCCTACGTCTCCCAGTTACTTCTAGGTGTGCGTTGAAGGCGTCTTAGCACTGCTTTTAAGCAGCACACCTCTTGAAACGCAAAGCACTGGCGAAACTGCTGGCTCTGGGCATCTTGGGGGAGATTTAGCCTGTCTCTGAACCGAGGCCTTTCCGTCCACACCCACCTGCCCACTCGGGGCACGTCTGGGTCAGCAGTGAGGCGGGAGGGTGTTGCGGCCAGCTCCACGGAAAGGAACCTGGGAACGGCCGGAGGACGGCGATAAGCCGGGCATTTCACACCCTCCCGTGCCAAGGAAGGGAGCTGGGCGGGGAGGAGGAAGCTGCAAAGGTGCCAGCGGGGCACAGAGGGGAAAGTGGGCGAGGTGAGTCAGAGGAGGAAATGGGGCCGGCCAGCGAAAGGAAATGCCTTATTGCTCTGGATAAGGTCCCATGGACCGAGTGGCACCAGGGAGAGGAGGGTCCTTCTGGGTCCTTGTGCCAGGAGTCGGCAGTGGGCTCCCTGCAAGGAGGAACAACTCCTAGGAATATGGGTAGGTGTAGCCACAGATACCCCCCCCCTCAACTCACATGTGGTTCAGCTGTCCCATATACAGTGGTACCTCGGGTTACATACGCTTCAGGTTACATACGCTTCAGGTTACAGACTCCACTAAAAATGAAGGGGAAATGTGTGTGCGTCCTATGGGGCGAATGCAGGCTTTCGCCAAAGCCTGGAGAGCGAGAGGGGTCGGTGCGCACCAACCTCTCTCGCTCTCCAGGCTTCAGGAAGCTATCTGCAAGCCTTGCGAGCCTTGGACGGGAAGTTGCGCCAGTCTCCCCAGGATTGCGGATAGCAGCCTGCATCCCGAAGCCTGGGGCGCGCTGAGCAACCCGCCCCGGGCTTTGGGCAGATACCCGCAAGTCTGGGGAGACCGGCGGGAGTTCCCGCCGGGCTCCCCAGGCTTGTGGATAGCAGCCTGTTCTGGGGGCTGGGGTCGGGGGAAGCTCGGGCTTCCCCTGCCCCAGCCCCGTGCCTGGGGGGGAAAATAAATCCCCCCCCAAAAAACCTAGGTGCACCCTATGGGCCGGTGCGCCCTATGGGGCGAAAAATACGGTAAGTACTTAACCCGAGGTACCACTGTACTAAGTGCAGCCCCGATTCCAGGTTCCAAATGACTGTTGCTATTTTGTCTCTAATTTTCCCCTTGGAGAACATCTCATTTTAAAAAACAGAGATTTACAGGAGTAGGGATGGAGGGGTTCTTGTCGGCCTCCATCTGTCTCCAGAGGCAATGGAGGACAATGGCGCCTTCAGGGGTGAAGTCAAACCGTTGGAGAGTTACAGTGCCTGATGTAGCTGTAGAGACCAACACGGGAGAGACAGGTTTTGTCGCAGCTGGGGAAGATGGAGGCGTCCACTTGTACTGATGTAGGGATGAGGTAGGGGTGTTTGATTCAGTTGGCACGTAAAGGAAAACCTACCCCATTTGCAAGATCCAAAACTGAAACACAGAACCAGCCTTTGAATTTGGCCTTTCCCTGAAATTTGCAATGTACTTCTCCAGTGAAGTAGTGTGTACAAAAACGCATGTACTAGGGTAAAGTGTGCATAAAAATGCACATATATACACTTGAAAATGACATTGTATTCGGGAGATATTCTGAAGATGGTCCCTTTCACTCTGGCCTTTGACAATCTGAGATGTGTGTTTTCAGGACAAATTCATGGAGTATACAGTCATGGAGTATACAGTCATGTGTATACAGTGGTACCTCGGGTTACATACGCTTCAGGTTACAGACTCTGCTAACCCAGAAATAGTACCTCGGGTTAAGAACTTTGCTTCAGGCTGAGAACAGAAATCGTGCTCTGGCGGAGCAGCGGCAGCAGCAGGAGGCCCCATTAGCTAAAGTGGTGCTTCAGGTTAAGAACAGTTTCAGGTTAAGAACGGACCTCCGGAACGAATTAAGTTCTTAACCCGTAGTACCACTGTATTAGGCAAAATTGAATACAAGCACCTGTACATTAGGAGACGTTCACTGGTGAACAGGCACGTGAAAGCCACTTTAACTCATGTGGTGGATTCTGCACATGGAATTTGACATTTGTGAAGCTGATTTTATTCCAGTTCTGATACAAAATGAGCTAACCTATCCCTCTTGGCTCCAGATTGGAACTCTGCTCCTCAGTGGGCGTTGCATTATTACTGATTGTGGCCACCTAGTTCTGAGCAGTTTAACTGTCTCGGAAATATGCGTTTTGGAGAATGAGGAATCCGGCAAATGTCCCCCCCCCTTCTCTTGCATTTTACATCCACCTGCTGCTCTGTAAACACTTGGGTGTTCACACCTTGTGTGCAGTGCCTGCGTTCAGGCTGGCGAAGACATCTCTTAGGTGGGGAGACGAGAAGGCTGCCTCTGTCTTGGAGACAACAGTCCTTTCAGCAAGAGAGGGAGGCTGTGTTGGACAACCCAAGCCACATCGCTGGGCTGGCTTGCACGGCGATGTGGAATAAATGGCCAGCCAAATTTGAAGTGTTCTGGCTCAGCTGGCTGGACCAAGCCTCTCTCCCCCAAGCAGATGGGCTCTGTGTGTGCGCGCACATGCAAATCGTACATTTTTCCGCATGTGCGCTCACCCGTCACATATCTCCGAAGCAACCCCAGTGCTCTGTCCTGCTCTCCAATTTTCCTTTAAGAGTCACCACGGGCTCGCTATCAAGCCGAGTGAAAATGCAGCCCGGGTGGAATTGGTTTGAATTAGTGGCAAAAGGCTCGGAACGGAAATGGAACATCAGCCTAAATTAGGCCTGTCGCTTCTGGTAACGCTAATGGCCCTGGAGTGACGCTTGCAGGGGTTCCATATGGGCAGGGGCCTCCGTCACCGTCTCCCGTGGTGTTTGCTCCAAAGCGGCCGCACGAAAGCATCATGGACGCACTGAGCGAGAAGGCTTGGCGTGGGCGTCTCCAGCGCACTGTGGAAGATCCTCAAGCATGCCATTCAGTGCGCAATGCATGTGCATTGCCCCAAATGCGGCTGCCGGGCTGTTAATGAGAGCCAGATGCATGGAACGTACAGTTCCAGTGTTCCTCCCTACGGGGCATTGAAAGCCAGGGGGTGGCCACCATTGATCTGAGGGGCTGATGTTCCCCTGTCCTGCTCTTATGCAGCCATGAAGATGTCAAATGGGAGACCCAGGGCCATGCATTTTTTAAAAAATGACTACCATCCCATGTGAATGCCGTTTAAAATACCTCCCCCTGGTGGTGGTCACCCCATGGAAAAGCTTACTCGTGCACAGCTTTGCAGCAAGGCATGCTCTCTGCAGGACTGAGGAGTGCAGGAAACTGCCATAGGCTGAATCAGAACGCTGGCCCATCTGGGTCAGTGTTGCTTACACTGATTGTCAGCAGCCATAGTCACTGGCTCCAGGGGGCTGAGGCTCTGTGGGTCCTCAATTCTTTTTTTTTTTAGGGGGCCAGGCCCCCCATCGTTGAGGCCAGGCCTCCCTTGAGACTATTTGCTTGACAATACATGTGACTCCTGCCTTAGACTAGATGGCCCTTTGGGGTCCAACTCTGCAATTCTGTGATTCTTTGGTTCTATGATTCTATGACTTCACCATGGTCTGCCGAAGCCTTCAGACTTTGGTGCCACCCTGAATATCAAAGCCCGAGTCCCACATGTATGCAAATGAAAAATCACATCTGTCTTTTTCTGCATCAATTGCGCAATTTATTCCAAGCCCAGGCAAAGGAGAGGGGGAAGGGTGGAATTCCTTCCTACTGAATTCTGGTTGTTGTTGTTGTTTTCCAAGGAGGAGATGTTTTCAGTGGGGTTTGCGAGGGAAGCTGGATCTCTCTGCCGTCCCCCACGATGCCACAAGGCTTTCTTCTTAATATCAGTGGATGTGTTGTTGTGTCTCATTGTGAAGCCCTCTGCTCCAAGGAGGACCATGTGCTGCAAATTAGGGATTCTTTCTTTATTTGCTACCCAAGGCAAAAGCATCTGCTTGTGGCGGAAGGCAGGCTGAGGTTGCATCAGGCTTTGCAAACAAAAACACCTGATCCTCACAATGGGGCTTGATCAAAAACCAAGATCCATTTAATCCAACACCCTGTTTCCAGACATCCAGCAAGCAGGAGATGAAGGCAAATTTCGAATGTTTTCTTCTTCACGAATAGACACATTTTTGTGCATTCTTTCCCTTAATGGATGCATTTTTGTGAAGAGCGTTCGGTTCAAGAGCTGCGCTGCAAAATTCGGAGAAGTGTGAATTTATGCATGGCATGGAGAGAGCGTCTAGAGAAAAGTTTCTGTTCTCTGTCTCATGACACCAGCTCTCTAGCATCCTGTTCTTCCAGTGGCCAGCCAGATGCCTCGTCTGGGAAACCAGCAAGCAGGATTCGAGCACAAGACCCTTTCCCCCTCCTGTGGCTTCCAGCAACTGGTATTGAGAAGCACTGCTGCCTCTGACCGTGGAGGCAGAGCAGAGCCATTATGGCTGGCCACCTTCATGAATTTGTCTTGTCTCACTAGGTTGGCAGCCATCACTGCCTCCTGTGGGAGTGAGTTCCATAGTTTAACTAAATGCTACATGTCCTGAATCTTCCAACTTTTAGCATCATTGTGGATGCCCACCATGTCTAGCATGATGAGAGAGAGAAAGGCTTTTCTCTGTCCACTTTCTCCATGGCAGGTGTGATTTCAGACATCATATAACAACAACAACTATTATTATTATTATTATTATTATTATTATTATTATTATTATACATCATGTCACCTCTTACTTGCCTTTATGATATTGGCAGTGCTGTTTTCCTTTCCTAATGATCCCAGTAAGAGCTGTTCTCCAGCAGAATGGACTCTGTTTGGAGGTTGTGGACTCTCCTTCACTGGAGGTTTTTAAGCAGAAGTTGGATGCCCATCTGACATGGATACTTTAGGGGATTGGACTAGATGGCTATGGGGGTCCCTTCCAACTCTACAGTTCTATAATTCTGTGCATTCAAAGTTGCTACCAATAGGCTTCCCTGAAGAGAGAATCTTGAAGCATACGGTATATATGGGTGGGTTTGGGAATGTCATTCTGGATGATGCCCCGAGCCTTTTCCAATTCTTGGGGTTCAGTGAGGTTTAGAATCTAATAGAGGAAGTTGTTGAACTGGTCAAACAAGTTTCTTTGTAGGATGGTGACCTTAGCTCATGGGTAGGCAAACTAAAGCCCAATCGCCTTCTAAAACCGGCCCACGGATGGTCTGGGAATCAGTGTGTTTTTACATGAGTAGAATGTGTCCTTGTATTTAAAATGCATCTCTGGGTTATTTGTGGGGCCTGCCTGGTGTTTTTACATGAGTAGAATGTGTGCTTTTATTTAAAATGCATCTCTGGGTTATTTGCGGGGCATAGCAATTTGTGTTCGTTTGTTTTTTCAAAATATAGTCCGGCCCCCCACAAGGTCTGAGGGACAGTGGACCGGCCCCCTGCTGAAAATGTTTGCTGACCCCTGCCTTAGCTGGCCACTTAAGTGCCCTCATCAGCATCCCAAAAGAATGAGCAAAGTTGCAACAGCTGCACCTAAGTGATGAGGCCTTCCAGTCTGATGGGTGGGCTTCCCCCCCCACCCCCCTTGCTTGGCTGCTGGGTAGGAGAACAGGAGCTTGTGTTTTTGGGTGTGAGCTGAGCTGGAAGCAGGCTGGAAGCTTCCATGCTCTGCACTGGCTCCAAAGCTGTGACTAATGGAGAAGCAAGATTTGTGGCAGAGGTTAATGCTGTGTCTCCAGTTGTATCCATGCATCAATAAAACCATATATCCTAAAGACACCACAGTCTCCGCTGGCTTTCATTCCAAGGAAACTGAACTCTGAGCAGCCTCCCACTGCTCAGAGGGTGGGGTGGAAGGTAACTATTCTGTGCATGCTCAGAGGTCACCTCCCCCTCAACGAGCATGACTGCATTTTCCAGGACGGCGCCCTGATCGGGAAAAACAAGCTCACATGTGTGAGCTCACAGGTTCAGGGGCTGACCTCTGGCTCAAGTGGAGCTGTTTCTTCAGAACTCTTGTCAAAAGGCTTGGACGGTGGGTTGGTCTCGGAACAAGCTGCCAAGGGTTTATTTTATTTTTGAGAAAAGGGAGACTGGGTCTGTCTGGTGGGCCCTGCAGCTATGCCGAGCAGGAGGGGCTGGAAAGACCCCAGAGGGGCATAAATTCTGGGGGCTGCTGGCACCAGGACCCCCATCTTCTTTCTCCTGGACCCTCCTCTTCTCCCACCATGGTTAACTCTCCCAACTGAGGTGTGTGCCCCTCTCTCTGGAACGCGGTCGCTGATCACCAAGGGGAGTCTTGCTGGAAGATCTCAGCCCTGTTTTCCTTTGCAAACATGCCCGGCCCATGAGAGCCACACACGGCCTCTCCCAGCTTTGTGCGGTTTCTGGAGGAAGGGCCCATCTGCCTTGCCAACCATGTTCTAAGCCTCCCTTTCCTGTGCTGGAGAGCCTGGAATGCTGCACCTGGAGACACACAGGGGCTATTCATGTCCGATGCAAGAGAGACTTATGTCACCCTCGAGGCCTGCCAAGGTCCCATTCAGCCTGACAGGTGCTTGGCACACGGAGAGGGAGAGAGAGCTGGGAGGGGGGGGGGATGTCAAGCAGCCAAGGCACCTTTGCAGCAACAGGCAGAAGAAGCAAGAGGAGCCCAGAGGGAAAGAGCACGGACTCGCCTGCCTTGTTCAAAACAGCTTCTCCCCCTAGCCTTGTCTAAAGGCAGAATTGCACAGAAAGCGATCCATAATGTCAATGCTATTATCTAATGTCTTTATATGCCACCTTGGAATTCAAGGCGCCTTGCAACATTGAAAAATAGAAAGTGATAGAAACTCAGTTAAACCAATAATTCAAATGCATTTAAAAAATGCACTTGGAAGCAGTTAAAGTCCACGTTAATGCCCAGTTTGCCCTGACAGTAGCCCAGGGATCAGCATTGTCTGCACCTTAGTGTTTCACAGCAGCACATGTGAAAAGGATCAATGGATCATACCAGACCTTGAGTCAATAGTGTGATGCAGCAGCAAAAAAGGCTAATGCAATTCTAGGCTGCATCAACAAAAGTCTGGTGTTCCGATCAAAGGAAGTTATCGTACTGCTGTATCCTGCCTTGGTCAGAACCCACCCGGAGTCCTGTGTCCAGTTCTGGGTGTCACAGATTAAGCTGGAAGGTGTGCAGAGGAGGGTGACCAAGACGATCAAGGGTCTGGAAACCAAGCCTTATGACAAAGGAGTCGGGTATGCTTAGCCTAGAAAAGAGAATATCTTCAAATATGTGAAGGGTCGTTGCATCGAAGATGGAGCAAGCATCTTTCTGCTGCTCCAGGGAAAAGGATCCAAACCAATGGATCCAAATTTCACGAAATTCCAACTAAACCTTAGGAAGCACTTTCTGGCAGTAAAGCTGTTTGTCTATGGGATGTACATCCTCAGAAGGTGGTGGACTCACCTTTGTCTGAGATTTTGAAAGAGAGGTTGGGTGGCCATCTGCCAGGTCTCCTTTAGCTGTGATTCTGGTGGTTCCCCTACTGCGAGAAGGGAAGTTGCAGGGAACCAGGAGGAGGGCCTTCTCGGTGGTGGCGCCTGCCCTGTGGAAATCCCTCCCATCAGATGTCAAACAGACAACCACCTGGTAGGCTACTGTGAGGTCAGGAAACTGGGCTGGGTGGGCCATTGCCTGATCTAAGAGGCTCTTATGTTCTTCTGTAAATTAATCCAGCAGTTGGAGCAAGACATGAAATGCCTGGTACGTGTGTCTTGGGCAGTAATCATTGTTAGGACAATGGGTGTGTTACAAGCACTCCCCTATTTTTCTCTGAAAATGGTTGGAGAACATGGCAAACCCAGATCTCATTTGCAGAAAGAAGCAAGGCCACCAGGTATCGTTTTTTCAGGACCTTTGAATTGCGGCGACCTCTGGGATGTTTATGAACTTCCGGTGTCCTCCCAGCGGCTATTGACCTGTTCTATTCATGCACGGTTGCACTTCCTCCCTGGCGGAGTTTGAATCCACGTCTTTGTTTTAAGCTGCAAAGATGGCCCCGGATCCAACCTGAAGCCTTTGGGGGCCGTGCGGACTGAGCGCTGAGTGCCTGCACTGTGACTCACCCTCCGCTATGTTTAGAAGCCTCGCAGGATGCATTTTGCTCCGATTCCAAAAACATCTTTCCTTGCCCGAGTCAGGGCTCCAGTAAAAAGGGCGAAGATGAAAGGCCGGCTAATTCCAAGAGTTGCTCATGCTGGGGCCGGCAGGCGACTGGAGCTTTGTTGACCTTGGCTCCTCACGGGCTTGGCATGCTCTCGCCTCGCTCGGAATCGGCTTGTGGAGCTAATCTCTGTCTCCCACACCAGTCCCAGCCTGCCTTGTCCAACCCCCCCCCCCAACTCAACAAGAGAGGGCGGGGGAGATGAGGAGCAGGACAAACTAGGCAACATCTTCCTCGGGAAAGGGAACACTCTGGGTACACAAATTTTCAGCGTGCTGCTTTGCAAGGGGAAAGGGGCACCCTTGTCTGATCTCAGCCAAGGTGGAGGAGACACCTGTAAGGGCTCACATGTCCATGCAATAATACAATCATAGAATTGGAAGGGACCCCAAAGGCCAAGTAGTCCAACCCCTGCAATGTGCAGATGACCATCCAACCTCTCTTTCAAAACCTCCAAGGAATGAGAGTCCACCGCCTTCCAAGGGAGATTGTTCCACTCTGGAACAGCTCTCACCACCAGAAAGTTCTTCCTAAGGGTTCATTGGAATTGTCCTTTGGATGCATTGGCTTGGATCCTCCCTAATGTTTAGTCAGTGTCTCCTTCACACAAGGGACACTTGACATAAGAGCCCTACAGCTAGACCTCTGTAGTCCAGCATCGTGTTCTCACCTTGGCCAACCAGCTGCCCCAAGAAGAAGCTCATAAGCAACACCTGAGCACGACAGACAGCAGCAAATCTCCCCAGCGACTGGCAGTATTCAAAGATGCACTCAGATTGTTGTTGTTGTTTAGTCATTTAGTCGTGTCCGACTCTTCGTGGCCCCATGGACCAGAGCACGCCCTCAGATTAACAAGCCTAAATTGTCCATTAATTCCCATGGGTTTACTCTAAGACTAGCCTTTGATGCAACCTCTAGGCAGCTATCTGTAATTCAGCAAGGAAATGGAGTTAAGCTCATCAGCCCTAGAAAATTCAGTTAGATCAAACAACTTTACTAGTTTGAAATAAGAAGGTAAGAGGAGCTGGATCAGGCCAATGGCCCAGCCAGCCTGTTCTCACAGTGGCCAACCAGATGCCTGGGAGGAAACCCACAAGCAAGACCTGATCACAGGAGCATTCTCCCTTCCTGCAGTTTCCAGCAACTGGTATTCAGAAGCTTCTACTGCCTCCAACTATGGAGGAAGAGAATAGCTCTCATGGCTAGCAGCCATTGATGGTCTTACCCTCTTGTGAATTTGCTTAATCTTCTTATCTAAATTGGTATCCATCACTGTCTCCTGTGGGAGTGAGTTCCAATCTGTGAAGGGGAATTTCCTCTTACCTGTCCTGAAACTCCCATCATCCAGCTTCATTAAATGGCCCCACCTGAGTTCTAGCATTATGCTGGAGAGGTTATGGAACTCATTGCTACAAGATGTGAAACTGGCTATTATTTTAGATGACATTTCAAGGGCTTGCCAAGGATCTACAAAGGATAAGTGTATCAGTGGCTATCGGTCATGGTTTTACTTTATTTGTAGACTACTTTTTACCACAGTGTGTTCACAAAGCAGTTTCCAATAACAGTTATTGAAACAAATAAAGAACCCAAGTACCACAAACATTTAAAACCACAGCATTCATCTTCTCCCTTATGAACCTGCCTGGGTTCTAAGATCTTCAGCGGAGGCCTGTCTCTCAGTCCCCACCACCCTCACAGGCACAATTGATGGGGATGCGGGACAGGGCCTTCTCGGTGGATGCTCCCAGGTTTTGGAACTCCCTCCCTGGAGAAACCAGACTAGCTTCCTCCTTGCTGTCCTTCTGCCAGCAGGTAATACTGTTTTATTCCAACAGGCCCTTGGGAACTGATTGGCGTTTAAGGAAAGGGCTTTTAATAGCACTGCACTTTCATTATCTGCATTTTAATCCTTTTTAAAATACAGTCGTACCTTGGATCCCAAATGCCTTGCGAGTCAAATGTTTTGGCTCCTGAACACCGCAAACCCGGAAGTGAGTGTTTCGGTTTGTGAACGTTCTTTGGAACCCGAATGTCCGACGCAGCTTCCGGTTAGCTGCAGGAACTTCCTGCAGCCAATCAGAAGCTGTGCCTTGGTTTCTGAACGTTTTGGAAGTTGAACGGACTTCCAGAAAGGATTCTGTTTGACTTCCGAGGTACAACTGTATTGCTTTAATCCTATAAGAATTTAATTATTGCCCTTTATATGTTTTTAGCTTCTTGTATTTCATCTGCATTTCAAATCGTGTAAGCCACTTTGAGTCCCAGTCGGGGAGGAAAGGTGGAATATAAATAAATACATTAACAATAACAATAATAACAACAACAGAACGATGGAACTCTTGAAAGGCAAAGCTGGGCTCCTTTCTTGTCACTTAAATCCATTGGTCCCACGCTCTTGAGCAGCAGAAAGAAGCTTGCTCCATTTTCCGTGCGACAGCCCTTCAGATATTTGAAGATGGCTATCATGTCTCCCCTTCTCCAGGCTAAACATACCCAACTTCCGCAACTGTTCCTCATAAGACCTCATTTGCAGACCTTGGTCATCTTGGTTGCCCACCTTCCAGCTGGTCGATATCCTTCTGAGAACGTGGTGCCAAGAACTGGCCAAGTGTGGTCTGACCAAGGCAGAATAGAACGGGACTATTACTTTCCTAGACTTTTGTTGATGCAGCCTAGAATTGCATTGAGATCTTTTTGCCGCTGCAGCACACTGTTGACTTGATGTTAAACTTGTGGTTTCTTTGATCCTTTCCGCATGTCCTTTAGGTATGGCCTGCTGTTACCTCCCCACCACCCCACCCTGCTCTCTTAATTCCACCGCCATGCCTCTCCCAGCCCAATCCCTCCCCTGCAGCACATCAAAAGGGGCAGGTGCCGTGCGCAACTTGTGTGTTCCTCTTGCGCAGCCCCGAGCACGCTACAGTCAACCTGCCTTGGATCCCTCTCTGCATGCTTGTTTTGCAATACTCCACCACAGCTGCGTAAAAAAGGAAAAAGAGGGAGAGAGAGAGGCTGTGTTCATTCAGAAGCAGAATCCACATCCGCCCAGACAGGCCATCTGGAGCCATCCAGAGCCAAGTGGAAAAGATAGAAACCCACTTGAGAGAGAGAGACAGAAGAGCAACAGGCAAGCTCTTGAAGAGACAGAGGCCGTCTCTAATTGAGGGCATTTCGATTGCTTCTTGGTCAGTGACCGGAGGCTTCCCGCCAGGCTCAAAACAGCTGGGCGTGCAAACATCTGGCCGGGGTCCCTCACTGGCTGCCCCCTCCTCCCAAGACGGCGCATCGTCAAGCTGCGCAGTTATTGCCGCAGAGAGCCAAGGGCGCTGTCTTTCCTCTCCAGACCGGTTTTGCTTTTTGCCCATTGCACCTCGCCCCTGTGTGGTGTAGTGGTTAAGAGCGGTAGTCACGTAATCTGGGAAACCGGGTTCGTGTCTCCGCTCCTCCACATGCAGCTGCTGGGTGACTTCTGTGAAGTCTCTCAGCCCCACTCACCTCACAGAGTGTTTGTTGTGGGGGAGGAAGGGAAAGGAGAATGTTAGCCGCTTTGAGACTCCTGAAGGGGAGTGAAAGGCGGGATATCAAATCCAAACTCTTCTTCTTCTTCTTCAAAGCTCCTGGAGGGGGCCTGCACAGAGACAGACCAGCATTTCAAAAATCGGGCAGGGACTGGGTTACTGGGTGCCATCACAAGACACACCCAGCCTTAAGCAGTAGAATGGGTGATGGAGGCAGTTTGGGGTCTGCAGGGCACATGAAGGGGTCACGAGGGCTGGGAACTGTGGATGCAAGATGGGTTGTGCATACAATGGGGCCGGATAGACTTCTGATGCATAGGGTGGCAGCAGGGAGAGCGTGTAGCCATCTAGATGTGGTTCCCTGGTGACAAGCCATACCGGTTGGGCTGAGGGCAGCTGGAGTCCAGAAACATTTGGCAGGCCCCCAGGGCTGCAGCGCCAGTCATTGAGCAGGGCAAGCGAAGTGGACCACAAGCTTAACATGAGCCAACAGTGTGATGCAGCAGCAAAACAAGCTAATGCAATTCTAGCTGCATCGACAAAAGTCCAGTGTCCAGATCATAGGAAGGCATAGTGCCTCATTATTCTGCCTAGGCTAGACCCTAAAACACAGTTTAGGAAGGATATTGATAAAGATGGAAGGTGCGCAGAGGATGGCAACCAAGATGATCAAGAGTCAGGAAACCAAGCCTTATGAGGAATGGTTGAGGGAGTTGGGCATGTTTAGCCTGAAGAAGAGAAAATTGAGAGGTCATATGATAGTCATCTTCACATATCTGAACGGTTGTCCCTTGGAAGATGGAAAAAGCTTGTTTTCTGTTACTCCAGAGGGGAGGACCCAAGCCAATGGATACAGTGGTACCTCGGGTTACAAGCACTTCGGGTTACAGACTCTGCTAACCCGGAAGGAGTACCTCGGGTTAAGAACTTTACCTCAGGATGGGAGCAGAAATCATGCGGCGGCAGCAGGAGGACCCATTAGCTAAGGTGGTACCTCAGGTTCAGAACAGTTTCAGGTTAAGAACGGACCTCCGGAACGAATTAAGTTCTTAACCCAAGGTGCCACTGTAAATGACAAGAAAGGAGAGTCCAACAAAATGTTAGGAAGATCTTACTGCTGATGAAAGCTGTTCAGCAGCAGAATGGACTTCCTATGAATGGTGTGGACTCTCCTCAATGGAGGTTTTTAGAGAGAGGTTGGGTGGCCGTCTGTCAGGGCTTCTTTAGCTGTGATTCGTGCATTCCACGAGGTTGCACTAGATGCCTCTTGGGGTTTCCTTCCATCTCTACAATTCTATGATTCTATGAAGAGAGGGCTGGATAGAGCCACGTTTGGCCCCAGGGCCCCAGGGCCCCAGGTTCCTGACCCCATCTCTACAGCCTGAACAGTCATCATAGTGGGTCACATGCTAAGCAAAACCTCCCTACCATGTAGTCTGAGTACCTGACCTGGGGAAAGGACAAAGGCAGGGTAGCCAAGCTGCTTCATGGTGCGGTTATTCCCTCCAGCCTCATCCTGTGCAAGGTCCTTTTGTTTCTGCCTGTACATTCCAAAGCCACTCTCCCCACCCAGAGGGCCGGACACTCTCCTTTTAAAAAAACACACCAGTGCAATCTGAGCTGAATCCTGCTCATGCTGCTGTCTTTGTGGCTCTTTCCTGCTACATGCAGAGCTCCGCTTGCCACAGCGCTGATGGCAGGAAATCTCACCTGTGGCTGGGCATCTCTAGAGAGTGCGGCCCCCTGTGTCCTGTTAGGTCCTCTGCAGAGGTAGGTGCAGCAAGAAAGAGAGGGTTGCTTCACTGGCGCCACCTATAGGTTCAAAGAAGACATTGGAGAGTTTTTCAAACTCTTCAGCTGTGCTTTTCTAGTTACAGATGGATGATTCTGTACTTTCCAATTTCTCTCGGTTTATCATTCTCTCTCCACCCCCCCCAACTGAGGTTCAGTCACCCCTTTTCCGCATCCGTTTGCGATATATTTCAAAAGCCTGCATGGAGAAACAATTTGGTGCATAATTTTGGACCTAATATACACGCTCCATTTTTGCGAGCCATTTCCCTGTAAAATGATGGATTTTTGTACATGAAATGTGTGTTTGCTATAATTCACCTTGATATGCATTTTTTTGAAAGGACTTCCCTTACATAATACACTTTTTGGAGCACCTTTCCATCAGAGAACTGCACTGCGATATTCAGAGTGCAGATGGGCAATTTGGGTGGTTTCTGATTTTTCTTGTTCACTTGCCCACATTTTCACATTAGTTTGGGGATCTTTCTTTTTTCAGTCTTTGTCAGCATTTTACTGCGAAGTCCTCCCCTAATATACTTTGCCTAGATGCACATTCCTCTACCTACTAAAAGGCTTCTGGGTATGCCACTCTCACTGATAAATGCACAGTGCATCGTTATACACACTTTTATGTTGATATATAAGAACATAATAAGAGCCTGCTGGATCAGGCCAGTTGCCCATCTAGTCCAGAATCCTGTTCTCATGGTGGCCAACCAGTTGCCTCTTCTGGGAAATCCACAAGCAGGATTCGAACCCAAGAACCCTCTCCCCTCCTTCCATTTCCAGCAACTGGCATTCAGAAGCATTGCTGCCCTGACTGTGAAGGCAGAACGTAGCCATTGATAGCCCTCTCCTTCATGAATTTGTCCTGTCCTCCTTTAAAGCCATCCAAGTTGGTGGATATCACTGCCTCCAGTGGCAAGGAGTTCCACAGTTTAACTATGCACTGTATAGTCTTTTATCTGTCCCAAATCATCCAGCCTTAAGCTTCATGGGGTGTCCACAAGTTCTAGTGTTATGAGAGAGGCAGGAAACTTGACTGGAGAACTGCAGCTCAAGATTAGGAAATGTGTGTCTTTCAAAGATTGGCTGTGTTTTGAGTCTGCATATTGTTTAGGAAACTGTGAAAGCAGGAGGTGCCTCTTTAAGCGTGAACTGAAACAAGTTTCTCTGAAATACAAAGGGATGCCGAGTTTCCTCCACAGAGAAGGTTGGGAACAGTGGACAAGCTGTCCTGAAAACCAGCCTGGTCAACTCTGTTTCTTGTCCTTTGAAGCCTGGGCTGCCAACTGATCACCCAAAGCCCAACCTGCAGCATCCCTGTGCCATTGACTGCAGCAGGTCCAGTAGGGGGAGCTTTCGAATGCAGGGATCCCCTGCTATCATTGCCCAAAATGAAGTACATAAATACATTCTATTGGAGGGAAAGCGCTGACGAAAATGTATGTTTGAGACGAAAATGCATACAAAAATGTGTTTCTTGGAAGTACTGCAACACAACACGATTTGCACACTATAGTCCAGAAAATATGCAGAGAATCTCCCTTTCTCTAGATTTTACCTGTCTGAATGTGCTGTTTCTATTCTGCTTCTTTATATTGTGTGATTATTTTTTTATTAAAATACTTTTCTATCATTTTACGTCACTAATGTAAGGCCTTTCAAGCTCAGCAGCAGACCACCTGCTTTGCATTCAGAAGGTCCCAGCTTCAATCCCTGGCAGTGTCTCTATGTAGGGCTGGGGAAGCCTGAAACTCTGGAGAGCTGCTGCCGGCCAGTGTAGACAGTACTGAGCCAGATGGACCAAGGCTCTGAATGTAGCTTAGAGGCAGAACACTTACCTTGTATATAGAAGGGTCCAGGTTCAATATACAACATCTCGGGGGGGGGGGGAAGACCCCTGCCTGAACCCCTGGCAAGCCGCTGCCAGTCAGTGTTGACAGTATTGAGCCAGGGGACAAAGGGTCTTAATGTAGCTCAGTGGCAGAAAACCTGCCTTGCACGCAGAAGGACTTGGGTTCAATCCATGGCATTTCTAGGTAAGGCTGGGAAAGACCCCTGCCTGACCCCCTGGATAGCTGCTGCTAGCCAGTGTAGACAATACTGGACTAGATGGAGCAAGGGTCGAGGCTTTCCATAAGGCAGCTATATTCCTATGTTCCTATGAGCGGTACAGTCATCAAATAAAATGACTGGTAGAAAAATGACAAAAATTCAGAATGTTCATTTTGTTTAATAGCCTGTCCTATCTCTCAGGTTATGCAGATAACCTCAGATATGCAGATGACACAACCTTGATGGCAGAAAGCGAGGAGGAATTAAAGAACCTTTTAATGAGGGTGAAAGAGGAGAGTGCAAAATATGCTCTGAAGCTCAGCATCAAAAAAATCAAAGATCATGGCCACTGGTCCCATCACCTCCTGGCAAATAGAAGGGGAAGAAATGGAGGCAGTGAGAGATTTTACTTTCTTGGGCTCCATGATCACTGCAGATGGTCACAGCAGTCACAAAATTAAAAGACGCCTGCTTCTTGGGAGAAAAGCGATGATAAACCTAGACAGCATCTTAAAAAGCAGAGACATCACTTTGCCAACAAAGGTCCGTATAGTTAAAGTGATGGTTTTCCCAGTAGTGATGTATGGAAGTGAGAGCTGGACCATAAAGAAGGCTGATCGCTGAAGAATTGATGCTTTTGAATTATGGTGCTGGAGGAGACTCTTGAGAGTCCCATGGACTGCAAGAAGATCAAACCTCTCCATTCTTAAGGAAATCAGCCCTGAGTGCTCACTGGAAGGACAGATCCTGAAGCTGAGGCTCCAATACTTTGGCCACCTCATGAGAAGAGAAGACTCCCTGGAAAAGACCCTGATGTTGGGAAAGATTGAGGGCACAAGGAGAAGGGGACGACAGAGGATGAGATGGTTGGACAGTGTTCTCGATGCTACCAGCATGAGTTTGACCAAACTGTGGGAGGCAGTGGAAGACAAGAGTGCCTGGTGTGCCCTGGTCCATGGGGTCACGAAGAGTCGGACACGACTAAACGACTAAACAACAATCTCTCAGGACTTGGGGTGACTCTCAGTTGAAAACCGCACTTTGAAAAAAATCAATCAATCTGTAAGACATTGAGCTTTCCCCTAATACTTTGGAGTGCCTCCCCCCTCAATAGCTGGAGCCTTTCCCTGCACCCCGGGGGAGAGTCGGCCCTCCTCTCTTGGACCAAACTGAAGTCCACCTAATCTAGCATCCTGTTTCTGACAGCTGTGAGCCAGATGCCTCCAAAACGGCTACAAGCAGCACACAAAGGCAAAGGCCCTTCTCTGTTGGTGGTCCCCCAACATCTGGAGGTACTCGGAGGTAGGTTGCCCCTGAACCTGGAGGCTCCACATAGCTTGGCTAATCTAAAGATTCGACACCTGTTCCCAGCAACGGCTGGGCGGATGCCTCTGGGGAGCTCAAATGCATGGCACAGAGGAGACAGCCATCTTGTGTTGTTTCAGCAGGCGGGATTTGAGGATAACTGCTCCTGGACCTGGAGGTTCTACTCAGGGTGGACTTGAGTGAGCACATTTAACAGCTGAAGACATGGGTGTTTGCTGCTGAAAATGGCAGGCCCCTTCTCCATCCACAACACGAGAGACAGCGTGGTGGAATGGCTCTAGCGCAGGGTTCAAATTTCTCCTCCATAAGAACATAAGAGCCTGGAAGGTCAGGCCAGTGGCCCATCTTCCCAGCATCCTCTTCTCACAGTGGCCAGCCAGATACCTCTTCTGGGAAACCTGCAAGCAGGATTTGAACACAAGAGCATTCTCCCCTCCTGCGGCTTCCAGCAACTGGTATTCGGAAGCACTGCTGCCTCCAACTGGTAGCTATTGATAGCCCTCTCCTGCTCCATCACTTTGCCTAATCCTCTTTGAAAACCAACCGAGTTGGTGGCGATCACACCCTCTTGTGGGAGGGAGTTCCATAGACAATGTGCTTTGTGAAGAGGGACTTTCAGGGTGACCGTAGTCCAGCTGTAGTTGCTCAGCCTGGCCTACCTCATAAGGCTGTGTGGGAGGCAAAAGCAGGTTGTTGTGGAGGAAAGACTGGATGAAACACTTGGAGAATTGTGGGCTTTGTTTGGTTTTGCAATCAATAAATTCCTCGAAATAAATAAAGAGATAACAAGCAAGTGGTGGTGGGAGGAGGAAATCCTGATGGTGATGACGTATCACCTCACAAGGCTTTTCCCTTGGCACCCCCATTATGGGCTATGGAGAAAAGGAGGGCTGAACTCCACAGTCTCTGGTGGTGAGGGATCTCCAGCCTGTGATCTTAGTTAATGACGTCTCCCCTTTTGGCTGGTGAGGACATTCTGGCTAACCTGTATATGATGTTTATTCTGCCTTGGAAAACCCCACCTGGAGTGTATCTACACACAGGAAAAACCCACTATATATAAATTAGAAACTAAATCGTTATAATAAAGGAAAAAGAAAAACGCTATGTAAAATCGCATAGGAATTGTTTTTTGCTCTCCAGTGCCCTCTGGTGTTGCATGTTTACAACACATTCAAAATACTGTTTTTTTTTTACCAATGTAGCTGAGTCCCTGGAGTCCAGTTCTGGGCACCCCAATTTGAGAAGGATGTTGACAAGCTAAAAGGTGTGCAGAGGACGGTGACCAAGAGGTTCGAGGGCTCAGAAGCCAAGTCTTGTGAGGGAATTGGGGGTGCTTAGACTGGAGAAGAGAAAACTGAGATGGGACCTAAAAGCCATCTACAAGTATTGGAAGGGATGTCGCATGGAAGATGGGGCCATATCCTCCATCAAAATCAAAATCCAGAACGCCATCTTTCCAGATGCTGTCTTCCCGCTTTTTATCACAAGAGCACAGCGGCCATTTTGGTTGCCATGGTTTGTCAGACACAGTGCCCCAAAACATGTGTTTTGGGGTCACTTGAACCCTGGCATCTCCCAGGTGCAGCCTGACACTCTAACCACTCTGCCACACTGTCTCTCTTAAGATAAGGCTCTGGCCTGGTTTGCATATCATAGAAAGTCCACCTATTTATTTATTTAATGCATTTATATTGCCCCCTTTTCTCCAAGTATCTCAAGCTGTTATGCACGCCTCATCCTCCCCCCTTAACCCCCATGGCACCCCAGTGAACTGGGTTGGGCCAGTGAGGTAGTCACACCCGGTGAGCTTTGTGGCTAATAAATAGAGATACAAACCTTGAGGTCTTAGTCCAACATGCTAATCACTGTGCCACACTGCCTCTCAGCCATTGCTTCTACATGTGGCAGGGAGTTCTGTAAATGAATGGCTGCATCCTTTGCTCATTCTGAAGCAACCAAATGGACTTTGCTGAGTGCCTGCGAGCTCTGGCGTTTGGGCAAGTCTCCTGAGGCAGGGAGTTCCATAAGTGAACGGATGCATCACATTAGGAAAAGAGGCTTTCTTTGCCTTGTTGAGTGCCTGCAAGCTCTGGCCTTCTGAGAAATCTGCTCCCTGCCTGCCACCTTGTTCATGTAGGGAGAAGGAGGCCCACGTCTCTTCCTGTCTCCTCCACTGTGCCCGACAGTTTGGCGCAGGCGCCTAGGTGTGGCTGGGGAAACGGGCAGGCCCCTGCCCAGCTGCCTGAGCCAATGCCACTGGAAAGTCTTATTCTGCCCGGCGGAGGGCTGCCGTGTTTTTCCAACCCTGCGAATATTCTGGGGCTCAGATTGCCAGGCCTCCTCAGGGAAGTCGGCTGAGGAAACTGTCCGATATTTGCAGGGTGTGGCTTCCCAAATGTCTGATATTTGGTTTCTCTCTTTCTCAGTTGAAAATCGCTGGTAGGATGCTCCGTTCTTGAGCCCTGAAGCCCTTGTTTCTAAAGAAAACTTGCTCTCAGAGGAGTCTGTTCTCTGGGTTTCTGCCGGAGTCACTGGTCTGGGTGTGCAGCAGAGGGGTGCAGCGGTTTTGCCTGGGGCAGAAGGGCCCAACTGCAGCTGATGCAGGGTAGCAACAAAATTACTGATTCAAAGGAGGAGAGCCTAGACCAGTGAATCATGCAGGTTTGCAACAGGCAGCCTCCTCCGGATCAGGTGTGATGGAATGATCCTATTATGCCCCAGACCAGGGGTCTGCAACCTGCGGCTCCGGAGCCGCATGTGGCTCTTTTACACCTTTGCTGCGGCTCCGGGATGGATACTAGCGAGGGGAGGAGGCGCATTGTGCACCCCAACACTCCCCACTGTGGCGGGCGCTGTACTGGCTGTGATGTCGCATGGGGGCGGTGCGTGCGTTAGTCACGCACCGTCCCAACGTCACCTTCCCGCCCGCTGTCAGATCAGAGGGCAGCGGCGCGCATGCTTTAAATGTCGCAATGGTTTTGCGGCTCCCAGGTTTTTCTTTTTCTTTGGAAACGGGTCCAAGTGGCTCTTTTTGTCTTAAAGGTTGCAGACCCCTGCCCCAGACAACAATAGGGACGAATTGCCCACTGTAGACCCAAACAGCAACCTCCTCTGAGATGGGGATGGATGCATTTGTCACCTTTGGCTTTTAATTCTTCTTAAATTCAGTTTGCCACATTTCTGAATCGGTTTGCATTTTTTTAAAAAAGAGCTCTCATGGAAATTAATCAGTACCTGGCGTTCAAGTCACTGATGGTCACCCGCCTTTTGATCCTTTCCAAATGTTTTTTTTTTTGTCTATCCTGAAACTCCTGCTAGCTTCATGCCACATCCAAGTACTTCTGAGATAAGAAGCAACATTCCTCTCTACACCTTAAATAAAGTTTTGTAGAGATCGAAGGGAACCCCAAGGGACATCTAGTCCAACCCTTGCAATGCAGGAATCACAGCTAATGAATCCCTCACAGATGGCCATCCATCCTCTTGTTTGAAGGCACTGAGATGAACCTTTTTTAAAAATCCCGTCCAACAACCTGGCTAATGTCTTCCAAACACTGACATCCTGAAAATGATGGGATCTGGCGAATAAATTTGCCAGACGGGGGTGGGAGGGGGCAGGGAAGGCACCCATTTCTGGCATCGAGGAAAAAAGTCAACAAAATACAGGCTTTCTAGGAGGCTGGGAAGAACAATTCCTTGGAAGCAAAAGGTTCCAGAAATTCTTGAGTGGGGAATTCTGCGCCCCATGCCAGATTTCTGTGGATGGGGGGTTATAGCCATCTGTCTCCTCTATATGTGACCCTACACATAGTGGGGGAGCAGTCCTACTCTATCTGCCACTGCTGCCCACACCAAGGTGGGTGGCATAGCAAGGGATGGGACTCTATCAAAGGTAACACCTGGTTTCTGGGCCTAGAATGAAGATTTTATGAGCATCTTGAAGATGGCAAGAGTTCTCCTGGGCATATACAAACCGTGCTTCAGTCATTATGGTCAGGTATGCATGAGGCTTCTCTACTCCACCTTCTGTAGCAGGATGGAGAGATACTCTTCTTCTAGGGTCTGCCCTGAGCATGTGCAGAGAGCATTTCAGTCACCAATGTGAGAAGGAACATCATTTGGAAGGATCATCTCCAATCCTGCCATCTCCTAACCACCTTCATCATTACAGATTTCCTTGTAATCGCTTCTACTAGGAATTTTGTCAACGTGTTGATGGATGTACCCATTTCACAGAAGGGCAACTGAAGCCAAGAGAGTTGCCCAGCACTTTGTGGTGAATGCAGCAGGGCAAGACATCTTGAAATTCACTACCTACGTCCCCAAGATGTTTGTGTCTCTCTCACTGCCCTGAAGGTGGGGGGAGGGGATAAATTCTGCAGGCGAGACTATCTAATTCGCACGTTCCCAAACAACCCGAGAACCGAACCTTTGACATATGCACTTCTCCGAATTTTGCAATGCAGTTCTCCAGCCAAGTAACAAAAATGCATTCTTGTTAAGCAAAGTGTGCCTAACGTTGCATGTATTAGCAAAAAGAACATGCCCGAAATGCATTATGTTATGTGAAACCGTTTTGCAAAAAAAAAAAAAAATCCCGCATAGAGCCAGGCCAAAAATTGCATGCAACAAACTGCATGTAACTGTGTGCATTCGGAGCTGACGAATTCTCGTGAGGGCTTTCCGGAATAAATAAACAAATTGCAAACCGATGTGGAAACATGCAGAAGCAGACTGGGGGACTGGAAGAACAAGGACCTGAAGTGGGCAGGTTTATCTGTGCCACTCCGCCTTTGCAAATGTGGCAACGAGAGCATTGGTGCTGTTGTTTTGCTAAAGGTCAGGGGTCCGCGACCCCCTTGGCTCAGGGCCACTTTCAGGCCATGGTTCCCTGTGTTGCAGAGCACCGGTCCAGGTGTAGGATGTCTGAGCACAAACAAAACTGAAGCAACCGCTTAGCGGGGGCTGGCTGGCTGCGGCCCAGGGGTTCAGCTGCTCAGAGCTGGAACCCTTTGGAGATAGCTTATCTCCAGACTCTCCGACTTAATTTCCGCCACCTTCCCCCACCCCTGCTCTCTCCCTCACCCCACCCTTAGTCCTGTCTTTTCAGCGGGGACCCGTTTCCATCCAGCTCCCATCCTCAGGGCCCCTCACATTCCATTCCAAGACACCCCCCGCTTCCAAAACCCATTCCGACGAGGGACCCTTGTCCCCCTCGCTTAAGTCCCACAACCTGACTGCCTCCTGGCCCGTCCTCTTGGCCTCAGGCCTTGATGCCCTGCATTGGTCCGGGGCATCTGATTCAGCCAGAACTTTATCCCCCTCCCTAAAAGGAGGGGGGGAGCCGCTGTACCAATCTGGATCCCCCCTCCCTCCAGCTCCCTCCCCCTTTTCCTGAAATCTCTCTTGGCAGCAGAGCTCGCTTTTGGCAACAGATCCCACCCGTGCTGGGGAGAGAGAAATTACAAAGGCAAGCCAGGCTCTTGGAGAGAGAGATCCGTGTGTGTGTGTGTGTGTGTGTGTGTGTGTGTGTGTGTGTGCCCCCTCTCCCAATGACGTAGTGTCCTGAGCCTTGTCCCCTCCCCTCATCCCTCCCCTCTCTCCCCCCCCTTTTACATCCTTGGAAGCCACAATTAAGCAGCTCCGCTAGGATAAAACACTCCGGCGGCCAGCGGGCTGGGGCATTGCGTCGAGAGAGATGGCCAGGCTACGGACTCCTTCCTTCCTTCCCGGGGCTGTCACTGTCCTCCTGCTCTCCAGTCTCCCGGCTTCGTGGCAAGGAGGTAAGAGACAGCGGGAGCAGCAGAGAAGGCTCAGGACGAAAACCGCAGACAGCCTCTGACCAGATGCTTTCCCCCCCTCGGCCCTGGAAGGGGTCGTCGAGCCGCCTCGCTTCCAAGCCATCTGCGGCGGAGGCTGTTCCGTCTGGGCAATCGGGGCACCTGACCTCCGCCTGCACCCACCTTTTTGCTTTCTTGCAACAGGCCACTGGCTGTCACAGCCTCCCCTCTGAGGTGCACTTGTAGAACACAGCAAGGAGCAGGATGGGGGGCAAGACTGAGAGGAGTCACCTCTGCCTCCCTCTGCTGTGGGTCTCTCCAGCTCCTGCCCCACTGGTGGGCACCTGCCGCCGCACCTTTTAAAAACTCAGTGCCTGCCCCCCCCCCTCCGGAGCAAGACTCACTGCTCCAAATCTCAGACATGCTGCAGGGACCAATCCCTCTACTCCCTGCTTGTTGGTGACAAGGGGCAAAATTCTGGAGCCCCCGATACTGGCACTCACCGTCTTCAGGGTCTCTGAAATCTTCCGGGTGCACCCTGAAGGTGGCTGAGGTGCTGCCGGCCCGCAGGGAGTCACTAATATTACCATTGACAAACTTTAAGGGTCTATCGTGGTGGTTGAATGGAAGGGGGGCAGGATATGAAGCCAGTGGACTCCAGGAGAGGACAGGAGAGGCTTAACTGAATCCCCAGAAGGTGTTTGCCAAACACCAAACCTCAGCCCCTCAGATGGTACAAGCATGTAATGCAGTGTTTCTGAGCATGTGCAGAGTGCATTGAGGAGCCATAGCGGTGCTTTGGGGATTGGGGCACAGAACGTCGGGGTAAAAAGGGTTCCTCTTGAACCCCAACATTTACTTTCATCTTCTTTGGTGTTGTGGGGGAGTTAGCTCCCCGCTTGCCCCCCACAAGTGAGTCTAGTTTGGTTGTGGCTCAAGAATTAGCTGCGGTTCCTGCTTTGCAGGGAGTTGGACTAGTTGAGTCGCTGTGTCCCTCCCAGCTCTACAATCCTATGATTTATTGCATGTCAGAAGGATGTGCCACCTGCACAGCCCACACAATTTGCACAGGTCGCTCTCCTGTGGTGACGCCGTGGCTCTCCCCAGGCGACCACAGACGCTTTGCCCAGTCGGAGGGCAAAGGGAAGCCCATGGGGAGCGGGAGGGCAGGATCCAAGTGAGGTTCCTGCCTTGCACCCGATCCAAAAAGGGGAAGCAGGCAGGAGAGGTGGGTCATGCCCGTAGGTTCCCATGGGGTTCAACAGAAGGGATGCCCCCATCCCAGACGCCTTTGCCCCATCTCTGGGAACACCGCGGTCCCGCCAAACAGCCGCCGCCTTTGCCTGCAACTTGGGTGTCCTCTTGGAAAACATGCTCTTCCCGGGTTTTGAACACAGCAAGAGGCATTAATGAAACACACTGTCTTGCTTTTCTATTTTGGCATTCCCCGCGAGATCGTACTGTCTCCCCTTGCCGCCCTCAGGAACTGTCATCGCTTCAGTCCAAGCATGTGGGGTGACAGCTTGAGGATCCCATTAAAAGAAAAAATCTCTTTGGGAAGATTCAGATATGATAGGCTGGAAGAATTCCCCGTCTCTGGGTCAAACTAGACAGAGACCTGCTGTTCAGAAGGCTGGGCTTTCTCACTCCAGCAACCTGCTTGACAGATTGTGTCTGCATCCAGTAGGGGAAGGATTGCCTAGGGCTCAAATGTTGGGACCTGGGTGAAGAAGGGCACCCAAAGATCGCCACGGTCAGGGCTGGGGAGCTGGTGACCCCATAGACATTGCAGGACTCCAGCTCTCATTATTCCCCATCGTTGGCTGCTGGGAGTTGGAGTCCGACAGGGTCTGTAGGGTTACAGATGTTCCCTTTGCTATAAGGGGCCGGGGGTGGCAACCTGACAACCTTTGTGACATCATGGGGGAACCTGTGAGGTAGCTGTGATGGGTGAAGCAGGCCCACTCAAGATAAGAGAGGGTCAGACTAGACCGTTGGTACCCCTTCCAATTCTGTGATTCTATGTCCCGCTTCCATGGGACAAGAAACATTCCTCCTACTCTCTCTCTCTCGAAGTGAACTAGAGGAACGCACAAGCTCCGTCACCATCTATTCCTTCTGAGCGGGTTTTTCCACGCTGGTAGACCGAAGTCATTTTGCTGCGAGAGTCCATTTATTTATTTCCTTCTTTATTACAATGGTACCTTGTTTCTCAGACTTAATCTGTTCCGGGAGTCCGTTCAACTCCTGGAACAGTTCGAAAACCAAGGCACAGCTTCCAATTGGCTGCAGGAGCTTCCTGCATTCAAGCAGAAGCTGTGGAAGCCGCGTTGGACGCTCGGCTTCCAAAAAACGTTCGCAAATGCAAACGTTCGCAAACGTTCGGGAGCTGATTTGTTTGGGAGCCAAGCTGTTTGAGTACCAAGGCACCACTGGAAATTTATATCTTGCCCCATCCTCCCAAAGGAGCCCAGGGTGGGGGCGAGAAGGTGGTCCCCAAATTCACAGAGAGACCCTGACTGCACGGGCAGTGGGGTCCTTATGTGGAGTGAGGCAACTGGTTCAGGCTACAGGCAGCAGTGCCCCAACCCCTCTGCCAAGCCCCCTAAGCTAGCCTCTACTCTGCAGCCCCTAAGCCGCCCTGCTGCCTCGGGAAGAGCTGAGGATCTTGTCGAAATAAGTCATTCATCAGTCCAGTCAGATTCTGTCAGGGCCACTGGGACAGGGCAGAGATCTTGCCCTCCAGCCCTTTGCCTCAGGTGGTAAAATGTCATCACCAAGAACCCCATTACCGCCAGCAAGTCAGCTGAGAGGGCAGGGGTGGCCAGGCTGCTTGGTGTGCCCAACTGGTTCCTTCATCACCTTGCCACCATTCAGTGCTTCCCTGCCACCAGAAGCAGCCTCCTCTTCCTTTTGCCCAGCAGCAGAGCCGGCCCTGATGCCACCGGGAAACTCCTGGCTGGAGCTGGGGGGTGCCCTTTGCATGTTCGCTGTTCAGGCTGCCTCGTACGAATTGCTGCAAGTGTGGCAGGTCTGGGAGGCAGGGAATTTGGTGTATGCAAAGCAGGTGTCAATTGGGATTGCTCCCGAGTATGGCTGCACATGCATAAGGGTCCCATGTTCTGTCCCCAGCTGGGAGAGACCCCTGCCTGAACCCCTAGAGAGCAGCTGCCAGTCAGTGCAGACTGTCCTGAGCTACATGGACCAAAGGTTTGACTTGGTAGAAGGCAGTTTCCTGCCTTCCCATGCAATAAGTTGGATTCCCCCCCCCCCCTCCGCTTTTCCTGGGCGCTCCTGGGATGTAACCAAAAAGTCAGCCTGGATAGCTTAGTAAGTTGGCTACAGCACGGTGCTGAGAATGCGAAGGTTCCAGGTTTGATTCCCGTACGGGGCAGCTGCATATTCCTGCACTGCAGAGGGTTCGGCTGAATGGTCCTCAGGGTTCTTCCAGCTCTACAGTTCTATGAAATAGCATCCATGAAATAGTTTGAAGGTTCAGGACTCTCAGGCCCACGATATGGATTAATTTCTGGGCATATGAAGATGGCTGCTGGCTGGGTTCTCAACAGCAGTTTATAGAAGCCCCTAAGCACCTCTCAAGGAAAGGGGAAATTGTGACTAAAAAGTGGGGGCAGGAAATCTGGGACCCGGGGCTTGGTCACCGCTAACAACACCCCTGTATTTCGCCACCATTCCTCCGACAGACGCTTCTCCATAAATATTTATCAGGGAGAAATTGTCTCTGGAAGCCAGAGCCATGCCTGCACTTTTTTGTCCTTCCTACAAAGGTGTGTCCGTTATGAGAGACTAGATGCCCCTTTGGGTCCCTTCCAACTCTACAGTTCAGCTATTTCCTCCTGCCTAAACAGGAGTTCTGTGCACAAAAGATCTCATGAGAGTTGGCAGAGCTCTGATTTCCCCTTCTTTCATTCCTGGAAGGGAAACAGCCACAGAAAGGGGAAGCGGGCTCCCCAACAGCTCTTTTCCTAGTCGCCAGGGGTGAGCCGAGATTGCCTG
The DNA here is from genome assembly GCF_965112155.1 of Podarcis liolepis. NCBI lineage: Eukaryota > Metazoa > Chordata > Lepidosauria > Squamata > Lacertidae > Podarcis > Podarcis liolepis. The sequence continues at coordinate 29,842,564 of NC_139567.1, read as the reverse complement.
CTGGTTGACCACAGCTTGCAAATGATCAAGAGGGTGGTTTTTCTTTATGAGGTGCTAGAGTGCCTAGAGATCCCTAACAGTGGCTAGTAAATTCTTTTGGTAATGACAAAAATGGGCCGTTTTTTGTTTTTAACACAAGCTAGTATTCTCTTCTGTGGTCAGAAGGTCAGTTTATGTCTGTAATTCCTACTCTGTGTTGCTTTAAGCAGTGGCTAAATTGGATTTAACTTTCCCCTCGCACACAGACACCCATTCGAAACCCAGAAAAAGACCACATTTCCCTATACATTAAGGATCCTCAAGGCCTATTCACACCCACCCTCCGTGTTCCGAAGTGAGCTCCAATGAATTAAATTGTGGAGCTCTCTCCCCCTGGAGGCAGTGACCCGCCACCAATATGGATGGCTTTGGAATGGAGAAATTCACAAACTATTGGTGGTTACTAGTCATGATGGCTTTTTTCTGCCTCCACAGTTGGAGGCAGCAATGCTTTTGAGTAACAATTCCTGGAAAACACAGGAGGGGAGAACGCTCTTGTGCTTTAAACGCTGCCTCTAAAAGTGCTCTGATGTCTTTTCATTATTGCTTTCCGCTAGTTTGCTTTCATTACTTTGCCTTTGATAGGTTGGACGCCACCTCGAATCCATGCTCTGAAGAAAGGCAGAGAGTCCAAATAAATTTAAAAGATAATAACTTGCAAATACACCCACCCCCACCAGAAAGGATCCAGATTTGCATAAAATGTGCACCTGCTGATTGTTATGCATTGATGAAAATTTAGGGACAATGACTGTAGTTTCAGAAGAAATTCAATAATCTCACCCCAGTGGCCAAGTTCGCTGAGCCTGCAAGCTTAACCAGCTGCCCAGGTGCTAATGACTGTGGACGGCTCATTTCAAGCCTCCCAGATCCCCCTTAAGAGAGTTTGTTAGCACTAAACGGGACTTGGACCAGCTGGTTCAATGGTCCTCAAAGTGGATAGCACTCCCTGGCAGGTGGTCAGATTACCTGGTGGGGGCAGCGGCACTGAGATGCAAGGGTGTGGCAGGGGGGCGCTGGAGGTGGAAATGACCACAGCCTTTGAAAAGCTGAGATTTTTGTGGTTCCTGCATTGCCAGGGGTTGAATTCTTGGGAAGCCTTCCAACCTTGCAATGCTGTGATTCTATCAGTTTTTGTTGCATTGATCAAAATACTTTTAAATGGGTTTTGAATGAATGTGCAATTAATTGTTGGTGCTTTGAATTTTATTGGGCTCTTGCCTTGCTTAGTAGGTCACGCAAACCACTATTCTGAAAAATGTTTTTTTGTGGTGTTTTTTTGTTTGTTTGTTTGGTGGTGGTCAACAGGGATGAGTTTATTTTCTCTTTCAGGGAAAAAGGTTTGGTGTAAATTAACAAGTGATCATAATGATAATAGTTGGCGGGGGGAGGTGACCCCAAAAAGTCTGGGAAACGCCAAGCCAGTTTTTCAAATCGGAGGGCCATTTGCTGCAAAAGGCCACGCTTATCCCAGGAGAAGTGGCCTCCCGTCGGCTGATCCTTGGCGTGTTTACTGGGAGGTAGCTCCCACTTGGTCCAAGTGGCCTTCCTCCCACATTGAAGCATTCAGAGAATTGCAGGGAAATTGCTTAAGGAAAACAGGACGGTGCATTTTTTGAGTTTGGCAGGCCTTCAGATCCTTTAAACCGGTCAACAATTTTGAGGAATCAGGGCTTGGGTTCTGTTCCAAAGCAATCTTTAGAGTTCAGTGAGAGCCTGGGCCTACGTCTAGGAACCATGCACTCCGCTGGACAGGAGTGTTGCAGGCACTGTGTAAAAATTTAAAGATACTGTGCAAAAACTTAAAGATACAGCAGCCCTGCTTGAAGGATTGCAGGTTGATGGGCCTCTGCAAAGCAGTAGCTAGGTCATAAAGGTAAAGGTACCCCTGCCCGTACGGGCCAGTCTTGACAGACTCTAGGGTTGTGCGCTCATCTCACTCTAGAGGCCGGGAGCCAGCGCTGTCCGCAGACACTTCCGGGTCACGTGGCCAGCGTGACAAGCTGCATCTGGCGAGCCAGCGCAGCACACAGAACGCCGTGTACCTTCCCGCTAGTAAGCGGTCCCTATTTATCTACTTGCACCCGGGGGTGCTTTCAAACTGCTAGGTTGGCAGGCACTGGGACCGGGCGACGGGAGCGCACCCCGCCGCGGGGATTCGAACCGCCGACCTTTCGATCGGCAAATCCTAGGTGCTGAGGCTTTAACCCACAGCGCCACCTGCGTCCCAGCTAGGTCATAGGCTTCCTCAAACTCGGCCATCCAGATGTTTTGAGACTACCATTCCCAGCATCCTTGACCACTGGTCCTACTAGCTAGGGATCATGGGAGTTGTAGGCCAAAAACATCTGGATGGCTGAGTTTGAGGAAGCCTGAGCTAGGAGGATAGGAGGCGGAAGGGAAAGGGAGGGTTGCTTAACCCCTCCTCCTCCCGCCCTCCCCTTGGCTTTCTCCCGCCTTGTTTTTCCCTCCCGCCAAGAGGCTAGAAATATGTGCGTCCGGCTGCCTTGGGAAGCAGAGGGAGGGAGGCAGAGAAATGGTAGTGGCTGTGTGGGAGGGGCAAATGTTTCTCGTTTTTTTTCGAATCGGAATCATAGAATTGTACAGTTGGATGGGGCTCAAAGAGCCCTCTTCTCCAACCCCCTGCAATCTGAATTTCAGTTCCCCACATTTCGACATCAGTTTGCAAATTTTAGTGATAATAAAAAAAGGTCCTCATGAAAATTCATTTTAGGACAGATTTCTCCTAGCTGGGAAGGCTTGAGGGAGTTAGGGGTGTTTAGCCTGCAGAAGAGAAGAGTGAAAGCCGATAGGATAGCCATCTTCAGATATCTGAAGGGCTGTCACATGGAAGACGGAGCCACCTTGTTTTGCAATGCTCTAGAGAGGAGGATCGAAACCAATGGATCCCATTCTCAAGAAAGGAAATTCTGGTTAAACATTAGAATCTGATATATCTGAAGGGGCGTCTCCACCCCCATCGTTCTGCCTGGACACTGAGGTCCACCTCTGAGGGCCTTCTGGCAGTTCCCTCACTGCGAGAAGTGAAGTTACAGGGAACCAGGCAAAGGGCCTTTTTGGTAGTGGCACCCACCCTGTGGAACACCCTCCCATCAAATGTCAAGGAAATAAACAACCACCTGACTTTTAGAAGACATCTGAAGGGCAGCCCTGTTTAGGGAAGTTTTTAATATTTGATGTCTTATCATGTTTTAAAAATTCTATTGTGAGCGGCCCAAGTGGCTGGGCAAACCCACCCAGATGGGCAGGGTACAAGGGTACACATAAATTATTATTATTATTGTTGTTGTTGTTGTTGTTGTTGTTATTATTATTATTATTATTATTATTAGGAACTTCCTCACAGTAAGAGCTGTTCAACAGCGAATGAACTCCTTTGGAACGTGGTAGGCTCCATCTTTGGAGATTTTAAAAGAGAGGTTGGGTGGCTACCTGTCAGGGATTCTTGAACTGTGATTCCTGCATTGCAAGGGGTTGGACTAGATGACCCTTGGAGATCCCTTCCAATTCTACAATTCCATGGTTTTCTGAAATCTTGGAGAGCCCCTGCCAATCAGTGTCAGCAGTACTGAGCTAGATGGACCAACAAGCTCAACTGGCTCTACAGAGTGGCACAAGGCATTTCACTGTGTTCTTATGAGTGGGGTTTCCATCTACAGAGGAAGTCTACCTCTGAGAACAAAATGACGGGAGCCAAAACAACAGGGCTTGGTTGTCATCTGCAGGTTCTTCTTCCATGGTTCCTATGGGGCCTCTGGAGGCAAAAAGAGCAGGCTGGACTCGACGGGCCAGGAAGGGAGGGAGAAAAAGGTTGCTCCATCAACGAAAACTTCACAGATTTCTTGAGCTGGCAACAAATAGGACTTGCAAGGCTCTGGAGGTGGTTGGAAACTGAGCAGCTGCTTATTAGAGCTGGGGCAAATTAGCAGCCCCAATGTTTTCCTTCCCGATATATCATGGGCCCAATGTTATTTCTTATGGTGTCCTCACGAAACCTTTGTTAAGAAGAGGCCTGCAAGATAAGATAACGACCCTTACTAGGCTTTCTATCCTCCTTCTGTAACCAAAAAAAGGATTGGGATCTGAGGCTTGCATGCGGGGGAAAGGAAAGTCTCGCCTCCCTGATCCCATAAAGATATTGTGCTTTTCTCGTTCCTTTCCTTCCTAGCTTGCATGCCCTTCATGTGTTTTCTTAAGCTGTTCGGGACATGGCAAGGCCTTGCTTAAGCCGTTAAGTCAGTTTCTTAAGCTGCCTCTCCCCTCCCTCGTGAGTAGCAGGAGCAGAGGAAGGCTTGGGAATTAATGCAGCAATTGGCATCAAGGCACCCAGTTCATAGCAATAGGCCCACTGTATTCTGCTTAACACAAGTCAACAGTGTGATGGTCAATGCGATTCAGCAGAAGTCAACTGTCCAGATCAAGGGAAGTAATAGGGCCAATCTAGTCTGCCTTGGTCAGACACCACCTGGAGTCCTGTGTCTGGTTGTGAGCACCCCTGTTTAAGAAGGGTATTTTCAAGATGGAAGGTGTGCAGAGGAGGTGACCCAGATGATCAAGGTTTTGGAAACCGGGTCTTATGAGGAACGGTTGAGAGAGCTGGGTATGAGTTAAGCCTGGAACAAAGGAGACTGAGACGTGATATGAAAGCCATCTTCAGATACCTGAAGGAAGATGGAGCAAGCTTGTTTTCTGCTGCTTCAGAAGGCAGGGCCCAAACCAATGGATTCAAATTGCAAGAAAGGCAATTCTGACAACACATTAGGAAGACCTTTCTGGCGGTAAGAGCTGTGTGGTGGACAGAAGGTGGTGGGCTCTCCTTCCTTGGAGGTTTTTAAGCAGAGGTTGGATGGCCCATCTGTCAGGGATTGTTTAGCTGTGATTCCTGCCTTGCAGAGGGTTGGACTAGAGGACCCCAGGGGTTCCTTCCAACTCTACAAATGAATGATTCTATTACACATTTTTTCTTGCCTTTTCCCCAAGGAACTCGTAACAGTGTAGAAAGCCTTCTCAGTCACTTGAGCATCAAAACAGCCCTGCGAGGTGGGTGCATCATGCTGAAAGATGAAGACTGGCCTGAAGCCGGACACTGTGCTTCATGACTCAGTGGGGATTTGAATCCAGTTTTCCCTGATGCTAGTCTGACACCCACGGTGCTGGGTTGGGGGGTGGGATCTGTTAATTTCAGTTCCTACCAATTTATCATTTTTCCAATTTTCAGTTTCTCACGTTTTCCTATCGGTTTACAAATTAGTCCTTCAGAAAATTTGTCAGCTTTTTAGTGCAAAGCAATTTCCCCTTCCACAATGCTTGGCTGTATTTTATTTTATTATTTGACTGTCAGATGCTCTTTAGCCACACTCTACCCCAGAGTATGGATTTTTGTACACATAACTTGGCTGGAGAACTGCATTGCAAAATCTGGAGATGTTCAGATTTTGAAGGATGGGTTCTCTGTTTCAGTTTGCATGTTGCTTTGTGCAAAGTGCATATTAGGGAGGCTTGCTTTTAAATGCAAACTGAGCTGTATTTCTCTCCCCATCCCTAGTCATAGCTCAGTGGCAGAGCATGCAAATGTTCCCAGGTTCGATTCCTGGCATTCCCAGGTAGGTCTGGGAGAAATTCTTTACCAGAAACTCTGGTGAGCTGCTTCCAGTCAAAATACTGAGGTGGTTGGACAGGGTATAATAGAAGGCAGCTCCCTGCATTCTTGTAAGTGGAGCTTCCATATACCAAATTAGTCTACCTCTAAGAACCAGTGACAGGACGTGCGTGGCGCTGTGGGTTAAACCACAGAGCCTAGCACTTGCCAATCAGAAGCTTGGTGGCTTGAATCCCCGCGACAGGGTGAGCTCCCGTTGCTCGGTCCCTGCTCCTGCCAACCTAGCAGTTCGAAAGCATGTCAAAAGTGCAAGTAGATAAATAGGTACCACTCTGGCGGGAAGGTGTTTCCATGCGCTGCTCTGGTTCGCCATGCTGAACCACATGAACCATGCTGGCCACATGACCCGGAAGCTGTATACTGGCTCCCTCGGCCAATAAAGCGAGATGAGTGCCGCAACCCCAGAGTTGGTCACGACTGGACCTAATGGTCAGGGGTCCCTTTACCTTTACCTTTAAGAACCAGTGATGAAAAAGCACAGCTGCACTGACCGGGGTGGCTGATGGGAGTTGTGGTCCAGCAACATCTGGAGGGTACTGAGTTGACAAAGCTGGTTCTAGTCTCAGAAAGAAACTATTATTTGGGCCAGAAATTTGGCTGCACTTGCTCGACTGCAGATGCAGACGTGATTTGTCCAAGTCATAATGCAGGGGGTTGGAGGAGATGACTCTTGGGGTCCCTCCCAGCTCTAAAATTCTATGATATTCATCTCTGCCACGGCAGTCTTGGGCCTCCTGAGCCTGGCGTGTCTCAGTGCTAAGGCGATTAGCTTGGCTGTCGTTGTGCGGGGACACAGAGGGGAGGGAGGGAGGCTGAGGCAGCTGGGCACGAGATGCCGGCACTTGGTGGCACTCTCAACTCCTGACCTCTCTTCCCCGATCTGAGCTTTGGCCTTGAGGACGTGGGTGGAGGAAAAGAAGCTTTTTTGTGAAGAAAGGTGGCAGCATTTGGGACTCTTTAGTTGAGAGAAATGGCAAGAAGGAGGCGACTCGATAGAAAATGACGCCTGGAATGGAGAAAGTGAGTAGGGAAAAGTTTTTCTCCATCTCTCATAACACTAGAACTGAGGGACATCCAGGGACGCTGAGTGTTTGAAGATCCAGGACAGGCAAAAGGAAGTCCTTAATGCAGTGCAGAGTCCAACTGTGGAGGTCTCCATGATGGCTGCCAACTTGGATGGCTTTAAAAGAAGATTGGACAATAATAAGGCCATCAGTGGCTATTGGCTGTGATGGCTATGCCCTGCCCCCATGGTTGGAGGGAATACCAGTTCTGAATACCAGTTCCTGGAAACCACAGGAGAGGAGTGTTGCTCTTGTGCTCAAATCCTGCTTAATGTACCTGTACTTCCCAATGAGACAACTGGTTAGGAACTGATTCTGTGGGTGGTTTTGTGAGGTAGACCATTCGACCTCTGCTTTTCTCATCTGTGAGATTTGAACAGTCAGCGTCCGGGAGATCCACCAGAATCCCAATTCCCATTTGCACGCCCACCCCACAAAATCTGTAGGTTTCAGAAGGGCAGCTTGTTGGGGGTCTCCTGAACGTCTCTCCAGACTTTTCCCTCTGGCAGGAATTTGCATGAGGCGCCATCAGAAGTCCTTGGTAATGCTTTGGATTGGGGTGGGGTGGGTGGGAAATGACCTCCAGAGTCGACAAATGTATCCCTTGCCCCCCCCACCCCCAAATGTTAACACCCACCAAGAGAGCAACCTTTCTCGCTTCCTCTCAATTTTATACCCCCGAAACAAATCTGGGAGGAAAATGAGAAAATGATCCCTTAATTTCCCTGTGACAAGAAAACATTCTCAGTCTGAGATCACAGCAAATGCAAACATTGCTCTCCATCTTTGGAACATGATGGGTGTGTGTGTGTGTGTGTGGAGGGACAGAATCTGATTATCTTGCCAGAAAATGTCCCCCCTCTCCCTTTTGAGACACCCCAGGCCACACCTTCAGCTGAACATACGTTCCCAGACAGGAGATAAACACAGACCCGTGTGGGGATCAGATTGGCTGGAATAGCAGCCAACTTTCTCGATTAAAAACATGATTTAAGAGCCTAAGAAGAGCCTGGTGGATTAGGCCAGGGGCTCATCGAGTCCAGCATCCTGTTCTCACAGTGGCCAACCAGAAGCCCCAATGGGAAAACCTCAAGCAGGAGTCAATCTCAGGAGCAACTCTCCCTTCCTGTGGTTCCCACCAACTTGCATTCATAAGCATTGCTGCTTCCATCCATGCAGCCATCATGCCTAGTAGCCATCAATAGCCCATGAATCTGTCCAATCCTCTTTTTAAAGCCACCCAAGTTGCTGGTCATCGCTGCAGTGAGTTCCACAGTTTAACTCTGCTCTGCGTGAAGAAGGAGTTGCTTTTTCTTGTACTGAATCTCCCAGTGTTTGGCTTCCTGGGATGTCCATGATTTCTAGTTTTCTGAGGGGGGGGGGGAAACCTTTCTCTACCCACAGGAGCAAGTGATGGCTCCCAACCTGGATGGCTTTAAAAGAGGATTAGTCAAATTCATGGAGGAGCAGAGGGCTATTGATGGATACTAGCCGGGGTGGCTATGCTCTGCCTCTGTGGCCGGAGGCAGTAACTGAATACCAGTTTTGGGGAACTGCCAGAGGAGGGGAGAGGGCTTGTGTGCTTGGGTCCTGCTTGCAGGTTTCGCAGAAGAGGCATCTATTTGGCCACTGTGAGAAGAGGATGCTGGAACAGATGGGCCAATGGCCTCATCCAGCAGGTCTCTGACACTCTGACATACTCTCTAACATTTCTCCGATGAAAATAGGGGTGTCCTATTTCTTCTTCTTCCCTCGCCCATCTGACTGGATTGCCCCAGCCACTCTGGGCAGCTTCCAACATATATAATAATAATAATAATAATAATAATAATAATAATAATAATAATAATTTTTATTTATATCCCACCCTCCCCAGCCAAAGCCAGGCTCAGGGCGGCTAACAACAATAAAATAATACAACATTCTAAAACCATTTCATTAAAATTAATTCAACTCAAATTGATGGCAACCGTTAGGCTAAAGTTCTGTGAAGATTGCCAAAGGAGAGAGTCAGGCTGTGCCCTGACCAAAGGCCTGGTGGAACAGCTCTGTCTTGCAGGCCCTGCGGAAAGATGCCAAGTCCCGCAGGGTCCTAGTCTCTTATGACAGAGCGTTCCACCAGATTGGAGCCACAGCCGAAAAAGCCCTGGCTCTAGTTGAGGCCAGCCTAACCTCTCAGTGGCCTGGGACCTTCAGGATGTTTTTGTTTGAAGACCGTAAGTTCCTCTGTGGGACATACCAGGAGAGGCGGTCCTGTAGGTAATAAAATGACAAACATTTTTTAAAAAAATAAAAAATCCCTATACAGGTCTGTCTTCTAAAGGTTGTATAGTTACTTATCTCCTTGGCTTGGGGGCGTCTCATACTCCATACCTCCCAACATTTCTCCGATGAATGTCCAAAGGAAAAGTGGGACATTCCAGTATCATATCAGAAAGAGGGGTGGCTTCTGTAAATCCAGGACTGTCCCCGGAAAATCGGGACACTTGGAGGATCCGCTCTAAAGCTTTTGTGTCTGCTCTGTTAACTTGGCACCTGTGAGCCAAAGTGTGGGGCCAGGCTGTGGGGGCAGTGCCTGGCATCATTTCCCGCTCTGTAGCCTCTGCCCATGTGCTCCTCTTGCCCTCCTTGTCCGCACCTGGCAGGCATTAGCTTAGCCTGCTCCCTTGCAAGCCAGCCAGCTACAACACAGAAACACAAGCATCCAGGCTGCCTGCTATCATCCCCGGCTGCCTGTTGCCTAAGGAACTCCATTATCTCAGGGCCTTAGGCCAAGCCGAGGCATCCAGACGAGTCCTGATTGGCCAGCCTCGAAGGTGTGTGAGTAAGAAGGAGCTGGGAGGCCCATAATCCTTTCCCAGAGGGAGGCAGGGCGGATTATCAGCGTAAAAATCACCATTCCTGGGTCCAGTTTCCGAAGGCCATCTGCGTGTGAGTCAGGTCTCTCTCTCTCTCTCCATCCACCGCCCAGGAGCTCTCTCCAATTGCTGCTGGATGTGTGCGTCTGCAGACACCTCCATGCCAAGACAATCATATCTGTGAAAATAGGAGAGGTTAAAAATATATTCAAGTTGGTTTGAAATATAACAGACAAAGCTCCCTCCCTTGTCTGAAATGCCAGCTCCCAGACTTGTATCTTGCGCTGGCCAAGAGATGAGGCAACTGCGCCGTCTCCAAACTGAAGCAGGTGAAGAATCAGAGAATCGGAGAGTTGAAAGGTCACCCTTAGGGTCATCTAGTCCAACCCCAGTAATGCAGGAAACACAGCTCAAGCATCCCTGACAGATGGGGCCGTCCAACCTCTGTTGAAAAACCTCCAAGGAAGGAGAATCTGCCACCGTCTGAGGGAATCCTCAAACAACTCTTACTTTCAGAAAGTTCTTCCTAAAGTTTAGTCCTTATGTTTGCTGTTATTTTGCTCATGAAAGCCACCTTTAGCCCCAGAACCTCTTTTGAATGTCAGTTTTCCTCCCCTCTGGAGTATGAAAAAGCAGGCACAGACATCTCTGGGCATGTGCCGAGTGCATTTTGCCTTCACAGTCTACGTTGTGTCGGTCGCCGCTGAGTTTTGTTCAGAGTGAAATGTCAAGGTGGGTTTTGCACATTACTGAGGAGAACAGCTCAGGTGGCAGAGTTTTGACTCTCCGCCTGCCTGAATTGGGAGACGGGGTTTGATGCCCAGTGCCAATTTTAGAAGAGGCAAGACATCTTCCTGAGAGTAAAGGCCTAGATCTCCTCTCTGTCCCAACATCTTTATGCCTGGAAGCTGAGATGGTTCTTCCCGCCACCTCTAAGCTATGGAACTCATTGCCACAGGAAGCAGTGATGGCCGCCAACCTAGATGGCTTTAAAAGAGCATTCAAGAAATCTATGGAGGAGAGGGGCTAATAACCATGATGGCTGCTCTCTGCCTCCAAACTCAGAGGCAGCAATGTATCTGAATACCAGTCGCTGGAAACAACAGGAGGAGAGAGGGCTCTTGTGCTGGGGTCTTGCCTGCAAGTTTCCAATTGGGGCATCTGGTCAGCCACTGTGAGAACAGGATACTGGACTAGATGGGCCCCCTTTGGCCTGATCCAGGAGGGTCTTCTTATGCTGCTACGGGACACCAGTCGCAGCCTATTTGGCACCGAGGCTGTGCAAAGCTTTGCTGCAGCTCTGCTGGAGGAGCTGGAAAGTTCGGCTGAGAGCCACCCCCAGCCTGCTGTTTGTCTGCGGACTGCTCTCACACACAGCAGGCGCCTCAGTTTTCCCCAAGGAGATCAAGGGAGGCCGCAGCGTTGAGCCCACAGCACCAGCTCTCATGCCAAACCCTCTCCTCTTTGACCTGTCGTAAGCTCTGGGAAATGGGCTGGGGGCAATTGGCGAGGATGTCTGGAGTAGAGGGACACACCATCAGGATAGTCAAAGCGCAATGGCCACAGAGAAAGCCAGGGAGGCCAGCTCTTGGGTGTTTTGGGGGGCAGTGAGGTCAACAAGGCCCCTTGAGTTGAGTCGAGGACTGTGGCATCTGGCTAACAGATGCCTATAAATAGGAGACGTTCATGAGAAGCGCCCATCATTGCTCGGGAATGCTAAGAAACCTAACAGATCAGTGCAGTTTTCAAGTCTGTGCAGTTTGCAAAGCTTTGATCCACCATCTTCATTCCAAATGGCGTCTGCCAATATCAAAATTTAGATGCAAACCTGCCCTTCTATTATGGATACCAATATCTCAAGAGAACAGACAGACAGATCGTTATCTAGTAGATGTGAGGCATGCTGGAATCGTAGAATTGGGGGGATGAACCCTCATTAATCCAACAGTGATCTTTTGGTGGCTGTATCTACAGGGCAGGCTTAGTGTGGCTTCCTATTCACTCATTCCTCTCAGGAAATCCCTGCGAACTGATGTTCTGCAAAGGGGAGAGAGCAATGAGAGGTCCCTCCCTCTCCCCCACATGCCCCAGCTGAAACAGCGACTCCCAGAATGCTTTGGGAGACATCGCAACATGTATGAAACTTGATGTAAGAACATAAGAAGCGTCGGTTGGATCAGGCCAGTGGCCCATCTAGTGCATCATCCTGTTCTTAAAGAGGCCAAACCAGCTGCCTGTGAGAAACCAGCAAGCAGGACCCGAGTTCAAGAGCCTTCTCCCCTCCTGTGGTTTCCAGAAAATGGGATTTGGGAAGCATTGCCATCTCCAGCCACGGAGGTGGGACAGAGTCATCCTAGCTAGTAGCCATGGAGAGCTCTCACCTCCACAAATGTGTCTAGTCATCTTTTAAAGCCATCTATGTTGTGGGCCATCACTGCCTCCTGTGGGAGGGTGTTGCGCTGTTTAAAATATGTGCACTTCCTTTCCTGAATCTTCCAGGCCTCCTTTTGCACTTTGCAGTCTGCATGTTAGTATAGGGTTTCATTTGAGCTTAGACCTTGGCAACTGTTTACAGCCGAGCCACTTGAGAGCAGGGACGGGGTGGAATCCAAGCAAGAAAGACTCTGGGCTCACGCAGAGTGCCTTTCTCTTGTTCCTAAATCGCCAGCTCTAAACAATTGTTTGTCCGTCTCCAGCTGTAAAATTTCTGGCGGAGGAGGGAAAAAAAGGCACACACCCCGTTTTATTTTCATTTTTAATGAAAAGAAAATACGTAAACATTGCAGCAAAACAATGAGATCTTCGGAGGGTTTCTGAGTCCCATCCCACCCTTTGCGTGCAAACGGTTACATCCTTTGTGGGGAGAGCTTCGGTTTGCAAAATGGCACCCCCCCATCCCTGAAAACACTCATGTTTGCAGCAAACCGCCTGGGGGGTTAGTGAGTTTAGGAAAGAAGTCTATTTTTCCAAATCCCCCATTTTGTTTTTCATAGCAAGCCATGGAAAAATGGGGAGGTGGGGGGGTGGAGAGAGCATTTTCCAAAAGTTGATTCATTTTCTGGGCACAAACATCAGTGATACAATTAAGCAGCCTTTGACTGTCCTTTTCTGTTTGCTAACAGGGAGTGGGGTAGAGCAGGGCTTAATTAGACTATGGTTGCGATGCTAACCGTCTGGGGAAAATCAAGCACCTCTGAGCATGAGAAGAGTGCCATCCTTTGCAACAGTCCATAAGTATGGCATGCATGGCCTGGAGAAAATGGGTATAGAGAAAAGCTCTGCTACCCCTCTCATATTAACACAAGAAATTGCAGATATCCAATGAAGCGGGATGTGAGATGATCAGGACAGATAAAAAGACTTCTTTATGAAGCACAACTCATTCTTGCAGGAGGCCACCATGCTCACCAACTTTAAAAAATCATAGGATTTTAGAGTTAGGGTCATCTAGTCCAACTCAGCAATGCAGGAATCTCAGCACACAGTCCCCCATCCAATTTGAAACCAGACCCTCCAAGTGTCACTATTTTCCAGGGACAGTCACAGGTTTACAGAAGCTCTCCCGGTTTCTGATTTGATGTCTCATTTTTCCTGAGGACATTCCTTCGGATGTCCCTATTTTCATCAGAAAAACGTTGGAGGGTATGGAGTTATGCGACCCCTGAGCCAAGGAGATAAGTAACTGTACAACCTTTCGCAGACATCGGAAAGCAGCTGTATGGGGACTTTTTGTTTAATGTACAGTATAATGCTTTATTATGTTTTAAAATACAGTATGTTGGAATCCGCCCAGAGTGGCTGGGACAACCCAGTAAGATGGGTGGGTATAATAATAATAATAATAATAATAATAATAATAATAATAATAATGGAATAGGGCGTCTCTATTTTCATTGGACAGGTGTTGGAGGGGTATGTTATTTTCAATTCCTCTCCTAATGATCCCTAGCCTTTTTCACGCCCTCCTTGGGAAAGGCATTGTAGGCCTCTCTCTCTATTGCTCGGCAGTTGCAAAACCCAGTGCATTTAGACTGAGGAGACAGCGAGATATAAGCCGAGTGATAAATACAAATAAATCTCGGAGAGTCGTCCGTCTGCGAGGCATCAGATTCTGGCTTGCCAAGTCTCTCCGCGTGCAGCCGCCTCACTTCCTGGAATCGCTCTCCATGGCTGCCCAATCCTGAGTCACATTGCACAAGGAGTGTGTGTGTGTGTGTGTGTGTGTGTGTGTGTGTGTGTTGCAACAACTCCATTTTATACATGTTCACTGACAGCCCAGCAGAGCTGTGGTTAGAGAGAGAGAATGATGGCCTGTCTTGCGTCCCCTTTCCCTGGAAATTCAAGAGCAAGACTTTGGCAGAGCCTTATTTGTTAAACAAAATCTATATGCCACTTGATCAAGGCTCCAAACGGTTTACGAGAAGTCATCCATCAAAAAACAGTAATTGGAAACATTTGGGAAATGATTAAAATTAACGGCAGACTAAAGAGAGATTTGAAGTACATGCATACATGCCTGGGCAAGCTTGCCTGAGCAAAATCTTTAAGCAGGTGCTGTAAAGAGTGCAGCCGAGGCTCCTGCCTGATGTGAAAAGCCAGGGAGTTCCAAAGTTTGGGTGGTGCCGTGCTAAAAGAACAGATTCTCACAAGTGCAGAGATTGTGTGGCACCTGTAAGTGGGCCAGTTCTGCAGAGCAAAGCAGTTGAGTAGACGCATTACGAAGTCAGGTGGTCCTGCAAGGAAAGCGGTCCTAAGTTTTCAACAGGTTTTTGTACCAGTAACAATGCATTGCTACCTTGGCCTGATAGCAGCCTGTGCAGGTTCCAGCTAAATGTGAGGAAGAACTTTTTGGTAGTAGGAAATGTTCGATAGGCGAGTGGACAACCTTAGAAAGTGGCTGGACTCTCCTCCCTTGGAGGTTTTTAAGCAGAGGTTGGATCTGCCAGGATATCTTTTGCTGTGATTCCTACATTGCAGGAGGTGAGATTAGATGACCCCTGGACTCCTTCTTAAACTGTGGTGCCCAGAACTGGACAAGCTTTCCCTTGGTGATTCATCTTCTCTGGTCTGGAGAAATAGCTCCTGGTGCCAGAGGTTTTCCGGGGCAGAATCCTGGACCCAATGGGCTGTGTTTGATGGCAGGCCTATTTTCTGGGGGCGGGGGGGGGGCAGGGAGAGAAAGAGAAAAAGAGAAGCATGTTCTGATTACAGGCAAAGGCAGAGGGGAGCTGGCCTGCAGCCACTGACAATTTTGGGAAGGAAACAAAAGATTGTGTTTTTGTTTTGTTTTGTTTTGTTTCTTACAAAGGAGACACAGAGAGCTCTAGCGAAGCCAGCTGTGAGGGAAGGCCAGGATTGCTCCAGGCACATACCTAGGCAGATTGAAGCCTCAGCGACATCTGCTGGGCAAGGCGGAAGTGGCACAACTACCGGTAATTGTTTCCTGGGCAGCAGGTGATCGTGCTGATCTTCCTCAGGAATGGCTGCAGCCCGGCGGTCAGGCACCTGCTATGCACACAGAATCCTGAGTGGCGTCTCCTGGTAGAGCTGGGAGACCCTTGTCTGAAACTCTGGAGGCTCATTGCCTGTCAGTGTAGACACTGCTGATCTAGATAATAGAATTGTAGAGTTGGAAGGGATCCCCAAGGGTCATCTTGTCCAACCCCCTGCAAGGCAGGAATCTTTCGCCCAACGTGGGGCTCGAACCCTTGGTGCTGAGATTAAGAGTCTCATGCTCTACCAACTGAGCTATATAGACCAGTGGTCTGACTTTGTCAAAGGCTGTTCTCTGTGCTCCTATTTGGGAAAGGCCTATTTAAACCAGCTGTTTGTCTAGAACCATGAGGACTAGAGTCTTACTTTACTTTTAGTGAAAGCAGTACAGCATCTGCTCTGAATGCAGAAGGTCCCAGGTTCCATCCCCAATGACAGGTGCAGGTAGACCTGAGACTGTCTCTTTCTTGAAACTATGAAGAGCCATTGCCAGTCAGTGTCAACAGTACTAAACTAGATGGATCAGTGGTCTGATTCTGTACAAGGTTGCTCCCTTTGTTCCCCACAGAGTAGGCAAAACTGATGGGGAGGGCAGAGGTCCCACATTGGCTGGGATTATCTAGTGTGATGTATTTTCTGTATTACAGTGGTACCTTGGGTTACAGATGCTTCAGGTTACATACGCTTCAGGTTACAGACTCTGCTAACCGAGAAATAGTACCTCGGGTTAAGAACTTTGCTTCAGGATGAGAACAGAAATCTCATGATGGCATCGCGGCGGCAGCAGGGAGGCCCCATTAGCTAAAATGATACCTCAGGTTAAGAACAGTTTCAGGTTAAGAACGGACCTCCGGAATGAATTAAGTTCTTAACCCAAGGTACCACTGAATTATGTATTCATTGTGTTTATGAACCACCTTTTTTCTCCAAGGCAGTGGTGTACCATAGGTTGCCAATGCCTTGGGCAAGGCAAGTATTGCATCCCCTAAGCCATGGACCATTAGCACAGATGCCAAGAGGAAGTTTTCTAGGTGGGGCTTGGCGATCTCACATGGGGCTGAAATGGACCAAGTTTGGGAGTTGTAGATAACCTTAGGATCAGAGGCAGGCGGAAAAGCAAACACAACTTTCCGCTTGCCTGTTTCTTTGTTTGTTTCGGGCAAGTCTGTGCAAGGGCTCGTTTCTTTTAAAAGAGGCGCTATCTGAATCCAGGGAGGTGGGGATCACGGCATGGAAGAGGACAACAGCAAGCTGGGAAGTGCCAGTATTTTTCCTTTTGAAATGTTGTGCCCCCTAATAATTTTGCACCCAGGGCCCCTACCCTCTCCTCCCCATGCTAGACCACTGCTCCAATGAGCTCTAGGTGGCGGACATGGTCCCCCTGCCTCATTTAATCCCCACAACAACCCTGTGAGGTAGGTGATGCTGAGAGGCAGTGGGCAGCCCTCAATGAGACCTTCATGGCTGAGTAGGGGCAGAATTCGAACCCTAGTTTCCCAAGTCCTAGCCCGATACTACAGTACATTGGTCCACCCAAAAGGCAGAAGGGGATAAATCTGAGCCTCTTCCTGCTCCTTTCTCCTCCCTCAACGCCATCCCCCCTTGCCGGCAGCCACGCTCCTCCTCGGGTCTCTGTTTATTTCATCACCCTCCTCTTCCCACCCTCCTTCCCTCCATCCGTTTTGGCGAAGCCTCTTGCCTGTTTCCCAGTTCACCCTGGCTTGCATGTCTTGGGGATTTTGGCTTGTGTTGACTTCACTTTGGGCTGCTGTCCAGCAGCCAATTAAGCTAGAATGCCGGAACTTTAAACCAGTTCTAGACCCGCTCCGGAGAACGGGGGAGGGAAGGCGGTTAGAAGAGGCATCGGTGTGTGTTGGGGTGGGAATAGTGGGGGGGGGGGACACCAACCTAGAGAGTTTTGCTGATCTGGAGATTGGAGGCCTGTTTCTTATGCTGGTTTCCAGATGTTTTTTCACCGCGCTCTCCAGCACGCCGGAGCAGATGTTCAGGCGGTAGCGCTTAATTGGTGCCTAACCTTGAACATGAGAAGAGGCTGCTGGATCAGGCCACTGGGCCACCGAGTTGCAGCATCGTGTTCTCCCAGTAGCTGGCCAGATGCACCACTGGGAAAGCAGGATTCGCCACTTGTGATTCCCAGCATCGCTGCCTCCAACTGTGGAGGAAGGACATAGACAGCATGGCTTCAATAGATGTCTAATCCTCTTTGGAATCCATCAAAGCTGGTGGCCCTCGTGGCCTCCTTTTGGAGGGAGTTCCTGAAGAACCTAGGGAGATCCTGCTGGATCAGGCTGAAGGCCCATCTACTCCAGCATCTTAGGAAAAGGAAATGGGTTCAAATGAGAGATTCCGACTAAACACCAGGAAGAATTTCTGGCGGTAAGAGCTGGTCTGGACCCTATTGGAAGGTGGTGGACACTCCTTCCTTGGAGGTTTCAAAGCAGAGGTTGGATGGCCACCTGTCAGGGTTTGGCCTAGAACCCTCGTACCTACGGGACTGCCTCTCCTGGTATGCCCCACATAGGACCTTAAGGTCCATAAATAACAACACTTTGGAGGTCCCAAGCCTCAGGGAAGTTAGATTGGTTTCAACCAGAGCCAGGGCTTTTTCAGCACTGGCACCGATGTGGTGGAACGCTCTGTCACAAGAGACTAGGGCCCTGCAGGATTTGACATCTTTCCACAGTGCCTGCAAGACAGAGCTGTTCTGCCTGGCCTTTGGCTTAGACTCACTCTGACCCCTTATATGGGATTTGGTATATAAATTTTCCCTTGGCTTTTTTTGCTGGCCCATGTAGGACCAGCATGGATAGCTGGCTTGGGTGAATATCCGAAGTTTTCTCCCTTTATGGTCTTGATTTATGGGCTACTACTAAAATGAGGCTGCATTTTAAGCTGCATTTTAAGCCGTATTTTAATTAACTGTTTGTTTGTTTGTTTGTTTGTTTGTTTGTTTGTTGTTGTTTTTCTATTACATTTTATTTTAAATCATATTTGGTGTTAGCCGCCCTCAGCCTGGCTCTGGCCAGGGAGGGCAGGGTATAAATAATAAATTATTATTATTATTATTATTATTATTATTATTATTATTATTATTATTATTATTATTGCTGTGATTCCTGCATTGCAGAGGGTTGGACTAGATGACTCTTGGAGGTCCCTTCCAACTGAATCATCTTCACCACCACCTCCCTAGGAGGCGCTGCTGATTCCTCAGTCTCAAGCCTTCTTTGCATGCTCCCAAGTATTGTAGCCTACCTTTTGCAGTTGTTGTGTGAAATTGCTCCGATAAAGCATGCAACTCTGCTTTTTTGGGGGGAGGGGGAAGTGTTATGGAAATTCTGTGAGACACTCTGTGATTTTTATGAAGCTTATGAAAATACGCTCCAAGCTCAAAGGCGGGAGGTGGTGGGTGCAAGATTGGGCATGGCTCCTCTGCTCCTCTGAGTCGCACTGTGGCTCACGACTTTGATTTGGGGATGGACTGGGGTTTTGCTGCCAATGCACAGCTTGACTCGCTTGCTTGAGCCATCCATGAGTCTTCGCTCAGTTGCCTCATCTCCCTTGGGTGCAGGTTCAGTGGGGGTGCTTGGGCTCATGGGGAGGGGAGATTGAGAGGGCCGTGTCCTTTGACTGACTGTCTTTTCCACGGTTTGAAGAGAGGGAAAACAATCTTCAGAGAATGGCCCCAGTGTTAATTAGCTAATTAGGGGGATGCTGAGAAGGTTTGTGTGTGTGTGTGTGTGTGTGTGTGTGTGTGAGAGAGAGAGAGAGAGAGAGAGAGAGAGAGAGAGAGAGAGAGAGAGAGAACTTCATTTTTCCACCCCCTAAAAAATTAAACCTCTTCACAGCCCAACTTGGCCTTTGTTTGACAATGGAACAAACTCCCTTGGGAGGTAGTGGACTTCATTGGAGGCTTTTCAACAAGAGTTTAGAAGACTACCTATCAGAAATTCTTGAGCTGTGATTCCTGCATTGCAGGGGTTGGACTAGATGGCCCTTGGGTACACCTCCAACTCATAGAACTGTATTCTATGATTCTATGTATCTGAGGCCCCTCCAGATGTTTTGGACTGGAACATCCTCCAACTTCATCAACAGGGAGCTGTGTTCCCACCAGCTGAAGTATCACATGACCACACTGACTGGGGCTGGTGGGAGATTTATTTGTTTATTTATCTATTAACATTTATACACTGCTTGATTGCAAAAAAACCCACAACCCTCTCAAAGAGGTTTACAAAAAGATAAAACGATGAACTTATCCGTAAGAAAAATTAACAACAAAAGTTAAGACTTTCTGAACGTTAAAATAACAATAGCAGATTAAGAACTAGAAGCAGATTAAAATTCACATCAATTTTCTAAACATCTGAGTGGGCTTGTCTAAACAAAAATGTTAGGAGGCACCAAAAAAGATACCTGGACTGTTTATGTATGTGACAACAGCTGCAAGGATGCTACTAGCCCAAAGATGGAAAGAACCAACAGTCCCGACTAGGGAAGAATGGCAAGCCAAACTGCCGGACTATGCTGAAATGGCAAAACTGAATGGGAGACCCAGGAATCAAGAAGATAATGACTTTAAAAAAGAATGGGGGAAATTCATTTACTTAGGAGACCATTGTAAACAAATTAAAACGTTAGCTGGACTTTAAAAATAATGTGTAAAGAAATGAAAGATATGGATAATTTAGAGAGATAAAAATTGTGGAGAATGTAATATGTAGTTTTAGAAAAAATATTTTAAGGACCTATGCAGGGGATGGGGGGGAGCCACAAGATTCAGAGAATCTGATATATGGATATGTTGAAAGTTTTTTTTTCCTTTTTATTATTTTGAATTTGTTCTTGTAAAAACCAATTAGAAATATTATTAAAAAAGAAAAAAAATGGTACATGCTTGGTATCAAGAGGCAGGGAGTTCCAAAGTGTAGGAATGGGTATTATGTAGTCCAAATCATCTAGAGGGCCCTAGGAGGTTGGTCTAATTCCTCACTCTGCCAGCTTCTGCTGCTCTCCCTACTTGGCAAGGGCACTCTCCAGATTTCCTAGTGGCCATCCCATAATAAATCATTGCCATTGGGGGTGGGGCAGGAAAGGGGGAGGTGCCCACTTGAGGCAAAGAGCACAGGGGCAGAAAATTCCAGTTTTCTTTGCTACCCCTTCACAACTTATCCAGAGAGCAGATATGTTTGGGTGTTGCCATTCTTTCGTAACTACCGCCAGATCTGCATTCGATTGACTCTCTCTCTCTTTTTTTAAAAAAAGGAAAAGGAAAAGCCTTCTCTCTTGTTAACAGAATGTTCAAAGCTTTAGAGGGAAGAGATTGATGTGTGCAACTGTGTGGTTTGCATTTCTTTCTGTATACAAGCAAAGCAATGTCACGCCATGTGGTCCACCTACAGGAAAGATGGGCAACATCTGGAGAGGGGGATCCAGATGTGCTTGACTCCAGCTCCTGGCATCTGGCCTCGGGGTTGATGTTAAGAACTGGGAATCCACCACATACCTGGAGACCCCCACAGATCTCCCCCAACCATGACCTGAAAACTCAGCTTGGGAGACTGGCTTTTTAAAAAGCCCTTTCAAGAAATACGAATATAAGAGGTCTGTTGGATCAAGCCCATGTCCCATCTAGTCCAGTAGCCTGTTCTTACAGTGGCCAATCAGATGACTGTGGGAAACCCATATGCAAGACCTGAGCACAAGAGCCCTGTCCCCTCCTGTGGCTTCCAAAAACTGGTATTCAGAAGCATTGCTGCCTCCAAGGTCCCTAGCTGGAGCCCCAGACCCTGGGCTGACAAAAGGTCCCCTCCCTTTGTTGCAGCAAAAGAAAAGCACTCTGCTTGTGCTCAGGAGCAATCCTCTTTCTTGTTCCTACTTCAGAAGAGCCTTCTAGATCAGGCCAGAGTCCCAGCTAGTCCATCATCTTGTTCTCATGGCGGCCAACCGGATGCCTCTTCCGGGGAACCCACAAGCAGCATTCGTGCACAATTGCACTCTTCCTTCCTGCAGTTTCCTGCAATGGGCATTGGGAAATATTGCTGCCTCTATCTGTGGAGGCAGAGCAGAGCCATCCTGGCCAACAGCCATCTATAGGCCCTTTCCCCCATGAATTTGTGCAATACTTATTTGAAGCCCAGTCAGTGGCCATCACTGCTTCCTGTGGCAGGGAGTTTTGCAGTTTAACAATGTGCTGCATGCAAAGTGCTTTCTTTTACCTGCCCTGAATCTCCCGACATCCAGCTTCCTTGTATGTCCAATATCACGAGAGGGGTGGGGGGAATCTTTCCCTTATCCTCTTTCCCCATGACATGCATGCTTTTATTTTTTTTTATTTTTTACCAACAACCAAACACAAAGAGTGAAACCCCCCAGGCGGCTGATACATTGGGTATACATAATCAATAATAACTTATTTAAATCAACCATGTGTACAATTTTATATATGTTAACATTCCTCCATCCACAAGGACATGCATGCTTTTATAAACTTCTATCAGGTTGCCTCTTACATTTTCTCTCA
Source organism: Podarcis liolepis (assembly GCF_965112155.1). Lineage (NCBI taxonomy): Eukaryota > Metazoa > Chordata > Lepidosauria > Squamata > Lacertidae > Podarcis > Podarcis liolepis. Next base: position 29,820,883 of record NC_139567.1, on the reverse strand, counting down.
ATGAAAAACCCCCTTGGAGGAGTGTCTCTCCATCCCCTTAGGCTGCTCTGCTTGGCCACAGGCTAGGGCTGGCATTGCAAACAGGTTCTGTGGCTGAGCCCCGTCTCAAACGAAGCTCTATGTGGGAACTCTATGTGGGAGACAATTCAGTTTCTCCCAGGGCTTTGCTTCCAGCTGAGCATCTTTGCGCTCCCACCAGCCACACCAATAGCTCCTTGGCCTGGAGAGAGCCCTTCCGCAATCAGACGGTTGAGAAAAGGTCAGCTCTGTTGTTCGACTCCCAGGGCAAAGCATGTTGAACTTAAACACAAGTGTTTATTTAAGAGGGGAGGAGCAAGGAAGGCGTATTGGCTGGGCTGGAGGGCGAGAGAGTGGGGAGGAAGGCAACATGAAAACAAAGGGTGAGCTGTTCGGGGCATGGTTGCGCAATCCTCACGGAGGGTCAGAGGCAAAGCAGGATTCCACCCCGGAAAGCCAAAGTGCTGTCAGTGACTGGAGCAGCTGCTGACACAGGCCAGAGATGGTGGGGGCGGGTTGTGCAAAAGAGAGAGCACAGATCTTAACACGATACTTGCCGCATTAATTATTCCTCTTTATGCATCCAGGAAACTAGCAGATCACACTTGCGAATTTGGTTCATAGAATCCCAGAATTGTAGAGGTGGAAGGGAACCCCAAAGGCCATCTAGCCCAACCCCCTGCGATGCAAGAATCACAGCTAAAGAACCCTTGACAGATCGCCCTTGGACTTGTGCCCTGAGCCCTTTTACTACCCAGCAATGCTCCTGAGTAGCAGGAAGATGGGAGCGGGGGGGGGGGGAGATGGAGGCCAAGGGAGTCTTCTAAGCCTCTCAATACTTTTGTCTTGGATGGGCACAAATGGGGTTTCCCTTCATCACCAGCTATGAGCCAATCAAACTCTCCTTTCCTTTCCAGGGGTCCCAGGTGCTGGCGTTGGAGTTCCCGGGCAAGGCTACTACCCAGGTAAGGGGGTGCTACTACCTGCTGTGTTTATCTTTGTGTTACAGATGTCACCAAATCCACCCGATTTTATTTGTGTGTGGAATTTCTCTGCCCCTTCCCGCAATAAGCCACCCTTCTCAAAGACCCTTTCTTGCAAGAAAGGGTCACAAACAGGAATAATGGGGCGAGATAACGCACTGCCCTGTGGAATTCATGCATGCATTCTTCCATTTGTCTGGCTGATTAATTTCTGATCCTGCTGACACACCCTCTCCCTAAGCATCCCAGGGGGAATCGCATCGTCTTAAAAACCAATCTCAAAATAATGCATAATCAGTCAATGAGAGCTGGTGCGGTATATAGTGGTCAGAGTGTCGGGTTAGGACCTGGGAAAGAAGGGTTTGAATCTCCCACACCACCACGAAGTTCCCTCGGTGACTTTGGGCCTGTCACTGCCTCTCAGCCTAGCGTACCTCATAGGGTAATTTGTGGGGATTAAATGTGGGAGGGAGGGAAACCATGTATGCTGCTTTGAGCTCATTGGACAAAAAGGTGGGCTATAAATGCAATCGATCAATCAACAAACTGTCAGTCAACAACAGTAAATGCTACAATTGATAGCACCATTTGCAGCGGGTGAGGCCTGTGGCCCCCTGATTGTTGCTGAACTACAACTCCCCTCCTCACCCCTGAGCTACTCTTGCTGGTGCTGAAGCTAGTTTCAGTTCCAGTGATGGGTGCTGCGTAAGCCTGCTTGCGATGGCTAGGCGCTGTTTGAGGGCCCCTCCTGGGTCTCCTGAGACAACCGTCTTGATCCCTACAGGAGCTGCTGGCGTAGGAGGACTAGGAGGACTTGGTGGGGCAGGTGAGTCCCTGGAGGAGGGAAAGGATGCTCTCTGCCTCCCATGCTTGAGTGACCGAACGGTTTAGAAGATAATGCATGGGGCAGGGAACATAGGTGGTGGTCCTTTCCCCTGTTTCACCCATGGATCAGTGGCTGCTTCTCAGGACAGCTGCATTGAACCTAAACTGAACCAAGGGTCAGAAAAGGGCAACCCAAACGATTGAGGAGGGGCAGCAAATCCCCCACGGGGAAAGGTTGCAGCATTTGGGACTTTTTAGTTTAGACTAAGGCAAGCAAGAAGAGCTTGTAAAATTGTGCATGGCATGGAGAAAGTGGGTAGAGGAAAGCTTTCCTCCGTCTCTCAAAATGCTGGCATTCCTGGACATCTAATGAAGGAGAACAAGGGAAGATTCAGAACCTGCAAAAGGAAGGACTACTGGATAGCTTAGTTGGTCAGAGCATGGTGCTGATGATGCCAAGGTTGAAGGTTTGATCCCTATAAGGGATGGCTGCATATTCCTGCATTTCAGTGGGTTGGACTAGATGGTCCTCAGGGTCCCTTTCCAGCTCCATGATTCTTCACGCATTGCATAGTTAAACTCTGAAACTCTCTCCCACAAGAGGCAGGGATGGCCACCAACTTAGACAGCTTTAAAAGAGGGTTAGACAAATTCATGGAGGACAATAAAGCTATTGACGGCTACTAGCCAAGATGGCTATGCTCTGCCTACATACTTGGAGGCAGCAATGCTTCTGAATACCAGCTGCTGGAAATAGCACCTATAGGGTGTCACGTTGGCTGCCCATGATATACTTTGGAGCTTAGCATCAGACAGTTGGGAAATGTGAGTGGGGAGTCTTCAAAGTCCATTTTAAAGTCTTCAGGGTAGCACCCATGTTTGCCTTTCTGGGGAGGGTATTCCACAGAATGGGGCCAGTCACCATGAAGGCCCTGTCTCTCTTTATGTCCACCAATCTAGTTCACATTAGGGAAGTGTGAGGACAGGGAATTTCAGGCCTGGGTGCTGGATGCAGCCCTCTATGTGGCCCCTGAGACCCTCATCTGCCCTGCACCTGCCCGGAGTTGTATTGCCTGGCAGGGATGGGTTCTTGACCTGAGAGGTTGCCTCTTGCTTGCTTGGATGACTGTGAAAGTAGTGTGTGTTTTTGTGGGTGTGAGAATTTCTGAGTGTCATGGGGCTCGGGTGCAGCCTACCATACAATGGTAAGTGCCCCAATCTATTGCTCTGCCCACTGTTGCTTTTGGGGACACTTCTCCTGACATTGGCGCTCATCTAACTGTACCCGATGCCTCCCTTTATCCCCAGGATTTGGAGCAGGAGCAAAGCCCCCCAAACCAGGTAAGTGGCCATCTCCACTTCCCCTAATGCTCTTTGCGACTGACATGGTCTCTCCTCTCTTGTTGTGGCTACTAAATGGGGAGAGGAGGAGGAAGAGGCAGCCCAGTGGGCTTACTTGTGTACTCCTCTCCCCAGCTTCTGTACCAGGGATGGGGGGAATCTGTGGCCCTCCAGATGTTGACCACATCATGGTCGGCCACTGGCCCTGCTGGCTTCCAGGCATGGGCATAGCCAGGATTTTTGTTAGGGGGCGGAGCAGGCCTTTTGTTAGTGGGAGAGGGCAGAACCTCAGTTTGCTATGTGTTTTATTGATTTTTTATTGATTTAGGGGGGCAGCTGCCTCTCCCTGCCCCCCTGGCTATGCCCATGCTTCCGGGGCTGGTGGGAAATGGATAAGGTTTGGAAAAGAGCAAGGGGATAGAATGTCTCCCCTGTGAGGAATGGTTGCAGCCTCTGGGGATTTTTAGTTTAGAGGAAAGGAAAGCAAGATAGACCTTTATGAACTTATGCACAACCTCAAGAAAGTGGATAGGGAAAAGTTTTTCCCCTCTCTCTTATAACATTGCAACTTGTGGACATCAGGTGAAGCTGAATGTTGGAAGATTTGCGACAGCTAAAAGGAAGGACTTCTTATTCCAGCATTTGCAGGGGGTTGGACTGGATGACCCTCAGGGTCCCTTCAAGTTCTGTGGTTCTGTGATTCACGCAACACATAGTTAAACTGTGGAACCCACAGTTCCCACAGGAGGCAGTTATGGTGACCAGCCTAGATGGCTTTAAAAGAGGATTGGATAAATTCAAGGAGAAGAGGGCTATCGTTGGCTACTAGCCAGGATGGTCAGAAGCACTGATGCTTCTGAATTCCATTTGCTGGGAACCACAGGAAAGGATAAGGCTTTTGTGTTTATGGCATTTCGTGGCTACTGTGAGAATAGGATGCTAGGCTAGATGGGTCCTCTGTGGGCTGATCCAACTGCAGGACTTCTGACGCCCTGGGTTCTTTTCTCCTCTGCAGGTGTCGGAGGGGTTGTCGGAGGCACTGGAGCACTAGGTAAGCTTGCCCTGAGCTCTCCAGCTGTTTCCTGGGAAGGTCTGGCTGAGAACAGGGATCTCAGACCCACCACCGGCTCTCCTAGGGCTCCCAAGCTGGTGAGAGGGAATTGTTTGGAGGATATGCAGAGCACTGGCTCAGCAGAACTGCTGCCTGGGGCAAAGCGGAAAGATGCCACCTTATCCCATTCTATGCTCAAAAGCAGACTGGCAGCTGAGTCTTACTTCAGCACTGGCAATGGGGACAGCACCCTGTGCTGCATGTGAGGGCAGAATGCCTGCTTGACCTAGTGGTTCTCAAAGTGTGTGGCATTGTGCCCATGGGGTGGGCTTACCTAGGTGGGTACTAAGAAGGAAGCACAGAGGCTGGAGGTGAAAACGACTATCAGATTTTGAAAAGTTGGCATCACTGAATCATCAATTTTCTAATTGGATTTTGAATAAATGCACTTTTAATTGTTGCTGCTTTGAATTTTATTGTGTTGTTATCTGCCTTAGTGGGTCATGCAGGCTGCTATTTTGAATAATGCATTTTATGGGGTAGGGGGATGAGTTTATGGGACCAGGGGGTGGACCCCAAAAAATTTTGGGCGGGAACTCCTGGAACTCGCTCCCACAGGAGTCAGTGATGGCAACCAGGTTGGATGGCTCTTGCTAGTTTAAGAGATGGGCACATAGAAAGCAAGTGGAGCCCAGTGGCTGGACAAAGAGGAGTGGTGGGAGGCAACAGCCAGGGAACCCCCAAGGGAAACCCCCAAGGAGGAAGGCTCAGAGCCTGGGGATTAGTGGCGGGACACTGGGGAGAGGTCAGAGGGAGCAGAGTGGGAGGAGCAACTGGATGCTGTAGGGGCAACAGGGTTTAGTGAGCAGGAAGAGCCTGTGACAGGGTGTTCAGACTCCAAGGGGTCAAGAGGCTGCAAAAGAATCCAGGGAGTCTCCCTCTCCTGCTGCAACAAACTCCCCTCCCTGCTGGTCTCCAATAACACAGAGAATAATGAGGATGGGGGCAGAGCAGAGGTCAGAGACGCACAGACACAGATGGCTTTGAAAATGACTGGGAGAGGAGGAACCTTAGGAGGGATGGAAGGCAGCTGCCCCATAGGGGCAAGACCTGCTTGGAAGTGTTGCTGAGTTGCATGCCATTTCGAAGAAAGAGTTAACTTCACTGATGACAGAGTCCTGAATCTTTCAAGCTGACCTGCATCTGACTCCAGCCCTGACACTCAGTGCCGCTTTCCTTCTCTGCCCTAGGTGGTGGTGTCTATCCAGGTGGCGCCTATCCAGGAGGTGTGTATCAAGGAGGTGTCTACCCAGGTGCCGGAAGCCCTGCAGCGGCAGCTGCTGCTTATAAGGCAGCTGCCAAGGCTGGTGAGTCAAGGCTGCAGGTGTCTCTGATGATTATGGAGGTTCTTCTGCCTGCCTACTCCGTGGGACACAGAATCCGCGCTCTGGCTGCCTCTCTGCCCCACAATGCAGCCATTGCTTTGCTGGTCTCCCCTCCTGATATTTTCCCCTTAGAAGGCAATTCCCAAACAATCCCTCGGTGGTTATGTTGGGCTGTCGCAATACAGAGATGCAGTCCTTTGAGGAGGCTTCCCATTCTAGTTATTCGAATGCCTTCTCTCTTTTTTTTAAATGATATTTATTAAAGTTTCAGAAAAGGTTACAAAAATAAGAAAAAGAAAATACAAAATACAAAATACAGAAAAATAAAAACAATTAAAAACAAATCAATCTTTCCATGTCTTGTCTTTCATTTACTTGTTTCCCTGACCTCCTCACACCTCCCTTTTTTGTATTCCAGTTCAGTTAGTTAATTCAGCAAATCCTTTCCCTCTTTGTTTTTATCTTAATCCTTTATCTTAATATATTATAACTTTAGATTATCACCTGTTAACAATCCATTTTTACATACTCCTTTGTAACATTGCTGCTAAAACCACTTAACTTCATTCCGACATCATTCTAATTTTGCAGTATTTCTGTAAATAGTCTTTAAATTTCTTCCAATCTTCTTCCACTGACTCTTCTCCCTGGTCTCGGATTCTGCCAGTATTCGAATGCCTTCTCTGCACCAGAGGATGCCATCGCTTGTGGTGCAGGGACATAGCAGAACAGGCAGCCTCTTGTAGGCTTCTGGATAAGTCCCTGTTCTGGACAGCAACTCACCCAGAAGCACAGGGAATGTGCTCCTCTGAGAGCAAGTGATTCCTGCTTTTAGGCACTCAGAAAATAAATATTTTGGGTGAGGGAGAAGGCGGCTTTCTGAAATGTGATCATGGCTGCTCCAGCTATGACAACAGGGTCTGAGTTCCTGAGACTCTGTTTGTGTTGTTCCTTAAACAGGCGCTGGGGCTGGTGCAGGTACTGGTGTAGGCGTACCTGGAGCTGGCGTGGGTGTACCTGGAGCCGGTGTAGGCGTACCTGGAGGCGGCGTGGCTGTACCTGGAGGTAAGCTATTTCCACAGGGTATGTTGCCTTGATCTCCTCGCACCCCAGAGACTTAGGAACACTGGAGAGAGAATTGGCCCATCTAGTTCAGCCTTGGTCTAGAGAGGAGACGTGGCTTGGAAAATGCCCACAGAGGCCTGGAAAGCCACATTCAGCCCCCAGGCCTGAGACTCTCTGGCCATCCTAGGGCAAGTGATGTGATATTTCTCTTTCTTTGTCTCCCTCCCGCAGGTGGCGTCTTGCAACCAGGAGCTGGCGGGGCTGGCGTTGGGGCCAAGCCTGGCAAAATCCCTGGTAGGTCGAAGGCTGCCCAATCTAAAATCCAGGGGCAACTTGGGGAAGAGCCAGATGTTTTTGTAGCAGACAGGGAAGAAATCTGTGCAGTCTGGTGTGTGAGCTGGAATGCAGCCGGTCCTTTGAAATGGTCACTTCTCCGAATTTTGTGATGCAGATCTCCACCCAAAAGTTTTGTATCCAAAAATAGTGTATCCGTTAGGAGAAAATGGGCACCAAGATCAATGTGTTTGTGAAAACAGCATACAAAAAGTATATGGCACAGATTATCTTGATCCAGAACTAGTGTAGTTTGAAATTTCCTTAAGAGTTTGAACAATAGTTATCTCAGCATCTTTTAATCAACTCCTTCAGACCATTTCTTTTTTTAAACAAAAAGTATTTTATGGTTCTTCCACATAACATATAATAAACATAATTTAAAATACAATTACAGTGGTACCTCGGTTTTCGAACGTAATCCGTTCCGGAAGACCGTTCGACTTCTGAAATGTTCGAAAACCGAGGCGCAAAGGGGTGGCTGCAAGTTCAATTGAGAAAACTGAAAAACATGCAGCGGAAGCCGTTCAACTTTCAAGGCACATTCGAAAAAGGAAGCATTTACTACTGGGTTTTCAGCGTTTGAAAACCGAAACGTTTGGCTTCCTAGGTGCTCGAAAACCGAGGTACCACTGTAACAGCAGAAATAGCAGCTAGTCTGTAATTTATTTGAGGGAAAGCATAACAACAGCTTAAAGTTGGAACCACCACTTTATTAAGTTTACTAAGCATATTTAAATTTGTAGCCCGCTAGGTCTCTCCAGAAGTTTCCAATGGTCTGGGGAGGTTGTCTCTATTGATTGCCATGTCTTGCATGGGAGATGAATGGCTGCTAGGATAAAGGCCTCGTCTTGCTTTGAGCCGCCCTGACCTGGAAGGTTAATTTCTCAGCAACAGACCATACCTGAGCATACCAGGAATCTATTGACAGACCTGTTGCTGGTCACCAACATTTAGCAACTACTGTATGAGCAGCAAAAATGTCAACACCTCCCAGTGAGATACATGCTGATTTGATTCATCTATTATTCCTAGCAAGGGTAACAAAGGAGTTGGATTTATCATTCTGTTACAAATTGATCCCGTTTCTTCAAAGATGGCTAGCCATTTCTGTAGGCTGCATGTTGCAGATGCTCCACTGCCTTGGCTCCATGGCTGGTGCTCACAGTTTGTGCTCTCTCCTCGACAGGTGTGGGGATCCCTGGCGTCTTCCCTGGAGGTGTGCTCCCTGGCACAGGTGAGTTCTGTCCCATTCTGGAGAAGGGCCATAGCTCAGTGGTACGGTCTCAACCTTGTATGCAGAGGGTCCCAGGTTTAGTCCCCAAGGCCATCTCTAGGTATGGCTGGGGATGTCCGCTGCCAGAAACCCTGGAGAGCTGCTGCCAGTCAGTACCAAGTTAGGGGAACCAGAAGTCTGACTCTCAGGGTAAGGCAGCTTCTTCTGTTTAAATCTGCCCTTGATCTGGAACCATGAGGACTGGAATCTTAGCTCAGCTGCCTTGCAGGCAAATGGTCTCAGGTTCAGTCCTTTCATAGAATCATAGAATTGTGGCTTTGGAAGAGACCTCCCAGGGTCATCTAGTCCAACCCCCATCAATGCAGGAATCTCAGCAAAAGCATCCATGACAGATAGCCATCCAACCTCTGCTTAAAAACCTCCAAAGAAGGAGAGTCCACCACTTCTCATGGGAGTCCATTCTGCTGTAGAACAGCTTACTGCCAGAAAGTTCTTCCTGATCTTTAGCCAGAATCTCCCTTCTTGTAACTTGATGCTATTGGTTTGAGTCCTACCCTCCAGAGCAGGAGAAGCTAGTTGCCTCTTCCATGTGACAGCCTCTGAGATATGAGAAGATGGCTCTCCTATCTCCACTAAGTCTCCTTTTTTCCAGGCTGAACATACCCAGCTTCTTCAACCATTCCTCATAGGGCTTCAACTCCGTATAAGGCAGATATCTGTGTTCTCCCATAGGAACTCAACAGTTCAGCACATGGTGTCAAAAGTCAACACATTCTTAGCACATCCCATCCTGTTTCCAGTTTCCAGTTCAGCTGTTGAGTGCATTCAAATAAAGACCCGCATTTGAAGCCCTGCTGTAGTTTTTAAAAGAGTCCAGCATCTTCTGTTCCTCTTTCAGGGATCCGTTATCCTGGTGTAGGAGTCCTGCCTGGCGTTCCCACCGGAACTGGAGTGAAGCCAAAAGTTCCAGGTAAGCCTTCTTTCCCCTCCCCAATGATGGCTTGTATCCATTCCTTGCTCCAGAGAAGGTGGGGTTGGTCACGTTCAGATGGGCTTTGTTTCTCAAATTATTATGGCAGTTTTCATAGGTAGGAAGTCTCCTGCAGCCGACACTCAAGTCGTCCGGTTGCTAGAACAAGCGTAGCCATTGTGGTGCCTCCAGATGTCATTGGACCCCAACTGCCAGCAGAGCTCATGGGAGTTGTAGTTTGACAACATATGGAGGGCACCATGTTGATTACCCTTGCGCTAGAATATGGGCCGTTCCACACATGATGAATGCTCACAACTACAGAACTCCGGCTGTAGTACTTACTTAAGAATATCAGAAGACCCTACTTGGATCAGGCCAGGCACCCAGGGATGGTGATGGGAGTTGTAGTTTGGCAGCATCTGGAGGACCAAAGGTCTCTTGCACTTTGAAATCCACTCTTTTGGCCAAAATGAGCTTTAAATAAAAACTATTATGTGTGATCAGCAAAGAAATGTATTTCACATTCATTCCATTTATATACCCAACCTTCCATCTGAGGAATTCAAGGTGGCACACATAGTTCTCCTCATCCTCATCTTATCCTACCCTGTGAGGTAGGTTAGGCTGACAGAAACGGGCCTAAAGTCACCCATGGGCCTTCATGGCTGTGTGTGGATTTGAACCCTGTTCTCTCCCAGGTCCTCGTCTGACACTAAGCACTAAATCAGGCTTCCTCAACTTAGGCCCTCCAGATGTTTTTGGCCTACAACTCCCATGATCCCTAGCTAACAGGACCAGTGGGCGGGGATGATGGGAATTGTAATCTCAAAACATCTGGAGGGCGGAGGTTGAGGAAGCCTGCACTAAATCTTGCAACACTTAAAGCCTTCTTCCCATTGCATTGAAATGTCTTGACCACCATGTATCACGCTGCTAGTCCTGTGTGTGCAAGGACAGCCACTGATCATTATCTCTTTCCCTTTCAGGGGCAGGAGGAGGAGCTGTCAATGGGATATCTCGTAGGTTATCAAAACACACCTATGCATGTGCCCCATTCCCGACAGAGCTGGGAGGGAAACAGATCGGCCCACCATGGTGGAGTAGGGGGGTGAGAATGGTTGCACTGTGGGAAGCCTCATTTTCTTTTCCTTTGTTGTTCTAGCCTTCGGAGTCTTTGGAGGGCAGCAGCCTGGGCTCCCACTGGGCTATCCCATCAAGGCACCTAAACTCCCTGGTGAGCCCGACACCCAGAACCAAATTGCTGTTGAAAACCCCATTCTGAGAAGGTCCTCTTTACACGATCAAAAGAACACGAGACATATCTCCCCTCACCTCTTGTTTTTGGCAAGCGAACCAGGCTCTGAGTTTGAGTCCTGCCTGAGACTGTTGACTCACTGTGTGTGACTCGTGCAGGTTACCGCCCGCCCCGGCCTCAGTTCTACTTCCATAAAATGGGACCAAAACCCACCCTTGGTTGCAGAGCTGTTCGGTGGCGGTTTGGGTTCCTATAATAAAGGGCTGTAATGCTCGTGTCAAATGTGAAAGGCAAAGGTGAGGAACCTTTTTTCACCTGAGGGGCCACATTCCCTTCTAAGCGGCCTTCCGGGGGCCGTATACCAATGGTGGGTGGAGACAGAAACAAAAGTGGGTGGAACAACAAAGGCTAATTTTAATTAATGGATAATGTGGTTTTTTCTGGGGGGACACAGGGGTACGCATACCCCTAAACATTTTGTGAATCTTTGTACTTTTGTCTATTTAATATATTTATTTTCCCCTGATTTGAACTATAAAATGGTGATTTTCTTGAGTCAAAATGAGAGTATCCCTAAACATTTTTTTTAGAAAAAAGCACTGATAATAGTAGTTCTACCTTTGAACACCAGGCTTGTTTTTACATTTACACACACACACACACACACACACACACACACACTTTCCTTTGTGCAGATAAGTAAGAAACAATATCATCATCATAATTTATTAGTTATACTCCGCCCTTTTGGCTGGGTTTCTCCAGCCACTCTGGGCGGCTCCCAACAGATTAAAGGATTAACAGGGTTCAAGGGCAGATCCTAGCTAGGAAAAATCACTCAAAGAGGGTGCCTAGCAGGGTCGGTAAGGTGTGTGGCCTGGAGAGAGGGGGTGTGGCCTAGTGAAAGTCTCAGGAACCAGATAGTAAGGTTGGGAGAGCATCTGAGCCCGAGGTTCCCATCACTGGTGAAAGGCATCTCATTTCTGTTCTTAATTTGTTTAAATGTATTCAGATGGACAGCTTCTATCTCTAAGGCAGCTAGCCATGGTTTTTAGCGCAAATGCAAACCATCCCTTTAACATATCAGCCATTGTGGGGGTGGGTGGGAATTAATAAAGATATTAAAAACTGGCTCTGCTGAATTAACTTTCTGCTAAGGGGTTAAGGACTCGCTTTGCATTTAGAAGGGCCCCACGTTTAACTCCTGATATCATCTCCAGACTGAAGGGAGCTCTAGTAGGCGGGGAACCAAAGGCCATTCTGTGCTCAATGAGGCAGTGGCATGCAGTTCCTTAGGCTCACATTATGATTTTTTCTTTCTTTTCCAGGTAGCTATTATGGCCTCCCATACGGTGCCGGGAAGGGGCCTTATGGCGGTGAGTTCTCTTAGTCTCAAGTGCCTAGCTTGTGGCCTGGGGGAGATGGGGAGGGGCTGAGGGAAACGGGTGCATTTTGGGGGATGAAAGTACATGGATCTGTGTTTGGGGTGGGCTTCTCCAAGGTTCGGCTCTGGGTACCACAAATGAGGCTGGCTGTACAGGCACCTCAGTGCTACAGATTTCAACTAGTCAGTTTGAAACCTGTTTCACTCTCACGGCTTTTGCGTGAGGACTGCGTTTTTTGAGGGGGGATTTTGAACCCCCTTTGGAAACTCTGTCAGTTGCCATTCAAAACTACAATCCCATAGACGTCCCTTGATTGAGAAGCAGAGCTGATGCCGGCACCAATATCTCAGTGTAGACGTCTAGTTCTTTGCATCAATAAGGAGGAGGGGACTGTACCACATCACTCTGAAGCAATCTGGGGATGGGCAAAAGTACAACAAAAAGTTTCTGATCCTTGGAACCCACATCATCAACCCCCAGCCAATTTCCTCTGGGCTTTGCATTTGGCGGTTCTTCTCCCCTGAAGACTTGACTTCTCTTTGTGGTTCTAGGTGTTGGGCCGGGCGGCGTGTACGGTGGTGCCGGAGGGAAGGCCGGTTACCCAACAGGGACAGGTAAGCAGGTTCCATTAGCACACAACACCAGCGAAGGATGACCCCCAGAGTCTTGGACCCCTTGCTGACACCTCTGTTGCTCTGCACAGTGTAATAAATGAAAATCTGCCCTTATTCCCTTATGGGGGACACAAGAGCCCTTATAGAGTCCTTTGTAGGTTCTCCATCGGTCAGAGGGAAAAACAGAGGCCAACCAGAGAATATTGAGAAGCAAAGCAGCTTGTAAGCCTGATCTTTATTGAACCATTGCAACAGGGTGCCCCCTTCACACACAGGGGAAGGAGGAGGACCCCAAACCAAGGTGTGTCCGCCCTTATATAGACATCTTAAATTGCCAGTCTTGGAGTCAAAGACCACCCCCAGAAACATCATACCTACATCACAGAAAGGGCGGGCTAAAGCAGAAATCTGAGTGGGTTGTTTACCTCATCATCTGAGTGGGTTGTTTAACTCCTGTCTGGCAAGTTACCTGTTAATGTTTACTGGATTGATACCCTGGGGAGCCTGGCTAGTCTTTTGTAATGATAAGTACTTAGTTCCTGAGCCAAGTCACAGGCTCACCCTATTCATACACAGATATACCCTTAGGACAGGATTTGTGAAGGAAAAGGCAATGGGGAGGCTCCTCCATTTGACCTTGCAGAGAAAACACCTGGTCAGCCTGGGAGTCAAAATGGCTCCATAGCTGTGCAGCTTCAGACAAATGGCCTATATATCTATGTACATGTTTGCTTGGTACATTTATGAACCTTTATTATATACATAAGACCTTAATTTGTTTATTTCAGCAGACGGAAATCAACACATGCTTAGCCAACCTGGTGCCTCCAGATGTTGTTGAACTACAACTCTCACAGCCCCAGCCAGCCTAGCCAGGCTATCTGGGGCTGATGGGAGTTGGAGTCCAAAATGGCCTGGCTGGCTGAGACTGATGGAGTCAAACAACTTCCCCAGGTTGCCAAAAGGCTTGGCTCCAGTGTGTTACTTGGTTTGGATCCTTGATTTCTGAAGCCAGTAAGCTGGAAGGGATATCTGTGCTTTGTGTCCTGAAGATTCTAGCAACGTGGCCACATCGCTGAAGCTCTTTTTGTTCTTTTTGCAGGAGTGGGAGCTCAGGTAGCCGCTGCAAAAGCAGCTGCCAAATATGGTGAGTGACACCATGCTGGAGGAGCCCATATGTAGCCATTCTCTTAAGCCCAGGCTCTGGCTGGCCCCCATTCACTCCTCTTTCTTTCTTTCTTTCTTTCTTTCTTTCTTTCTTTCTTTCTTTCTCCGAAGGTGCTGGAGCTGTGCCTGGGGCGGTCGGAGTCCCTGGCGCTGGGGCCCTTGGAGGAGGCTTGGTGCCCGGTGCTGGTGTCCCAGGAGCAATAGGTAAATGACCTTGGATGGGTAATAGGCAAACAGTTTTGTAGAGTTAATAGTCAATGCCTTTGGAGGAATGATAGATAAGCATCTTTTAATGGGCAATAGTAAACACATTGGTTTGTATGTATGTATGTGGGTTTGATTTTTTTCTTTCTTTTAGGTTCTTTATATTTTGACAAAGTAATAATCATAAATAAAAAAGAATAAGAATGTGCACCCCACCGCCGAGACCATTCCATTGTAACTATCCAACCTCCCGAAATTTCAACACCTCTTGCAGCGGTTGGGCCCCTTTCTGTATTTCGTGCAGCTGTCAATAAATTTGTGAGCAAGTCCTTCACAGCCTGCGAGGCTTCTTTTCTTTGTTTTTGTAAGTCACCTTGAGTTGCCCCTGCAAGAAAAAGCAACTAATAAATTAAATTAATAAAAATAAATAAATAAATAAATAAATAAATAAATAAATGATACGGATAATGATGAATGCGCTAGGTGAGTGCCTTTGCTGTCATTGTGGCCAAAAGATTCTGCAGTTGTGCTCTTCAAAAACAAGCCCATCCAAGTTGGCCAGGCGAAAGGAATGGCTCTCACTTTCTCTCACCCTTTTTCACTGCAGGTGCAGGTGGACCAGCGGCGGCAGCGGCGGCAGCAGCCAAAGCAGCAGCCAAAGCAGCAGCTTACGGTGAGCTGTTTACCCAATTGCTCGATAAAACAGCCCAGAAATCACAGGATTTCTGCAGTGCTTAAAACAAACAGAAGCCGTAAAGGTAGAAATGCAAGTTCCGTCAATAGGTACAGTAGAGCTTACCGAGAATGCCTGCTGAAATCAAAAGGTCTTTGCCAAGTGCCTGAAATTCAACAGGGAGGAGGCGGCTTGCCTTATCTAAGCTCCACAAAGTCGGTTCCACAATCCTGAGGCTGATATGGAGAATGTGGCTCTCTATGAAAGTTGTTGTTCTCTCCTAACACTAGAACTCACAGGCATCCACGTGGGCAGATTCAGGACAGAGAAAAGAAAGTCCTACTTCATGCAGCACAGAGTTAAACTATGGAACTCGCTTCCGCAGGAGGCAGTGATGGCCAAACTGAATGGCTTTTTGAAAAAATCAGAAAGATTAATGGAGGAGAGAGATATCAATGGCTACTAGCCAGGGTGGCTCTGTCTACAGTAAGAGGCAATATGCTTCTGAATAATGCCAGATGTTGGGAGTCACAAGTTGGGAGAGTTTTTGTGGCACTCAAGTCCTGCTTATGGGCTTCCTTTGGGGGCATCTGGTGGGCCACTGTGACAGCATCATGCTGGGCTCTGTTGGGCCACTGAGCCGTCCAACAGTCTCTTCTTATCTTCTTATAGATATGAGCCAGGCACCTGAGCCAAGGGCCACCACGAACAGAGAACCCCTTTCCCTAAGATCTCAGTGACTGGGCAAGGATATATGGAATCAGGTGGTCCTTAAAGCATCCAAATTGTTGAGGGCCTTTTAATTTAATCCGGACTCTTTGAACTCGGCCTGGTAGCCAGTGCAAAATTGATAGGGGAAGGGGTCCAGTTTGGAGTGGGGGGAAGGGTACGTAACCCTTCCCCCACCTGCCATCTCACCCACTGTACTCTCTCTATCTGCTTTTGTGAAGTAACAGCAGGAAACTCTCCTTCCTAAGCTACTGATGAGGTCCTAAGCTACTGAAGGTAATGGGGCCTTTATAAGTCCAGCTGTCTTTTGTCAACAACACATTGTTGCTGTTTTTTGTGTTGAATATACGCTATATGATAATTTATGGACCTAATAGGTATCTAAAGCCATTTCCACATAACAAAATATGTATTTTATCATAAAATACATATTTTATGCAGGCACCCTATATATAAAAATGAGCAAACCAAGAGAGTGGGGCCCTAAGCTATAGCTTGTTTAGCTGATACGTAAATCTGGCACTGATTTCAACTCTCCCCACGCTTCGCTCCAGATTGCATCTCTTTCCTCCTGCTCTTTAAGAGGCCTGCCAAAGACGTGGATCCCCAAACCCAGATTTTTTGTGTTTTCTAATGGAAATTTCATTCCTGCCACTCAACGCCCTCTTGCGTTTGGATTCGTGAATCCAGTTTGGATTTAGGGCGGGTGAGAAATCTTGCCCCAATTGCACAGAAGCAAGGATAAGTGCACTATCAAGAATGGATCCATGCCAGTGCTTCTTGAGTGCTGAGAATAAGATCTGATTTGGGGGTGGGGTGGATCTTCTGGACAGACTCCAGCTCCAAAGGTGTGAGCTCAGCCAGGCTGGAGCCCCAACACACACACACACACACACACACACACACACACACACACACACTTTTGTGGAGTCCTTAGTAACTCTTCCCCCTGCCTCAACCATTGCACACCCAGCCGCACCTGATCTGCTCCAGAGAGTGATAGCGGCCTGGCCTGGCCTGGCCTGGTTTTCCTGGGATCGTCCCAGAACACCATCTGGTTTTGATTGGAAGCAGGCGGCCAGCGGGGAACTGTGCAATTTTGGGATTGAAGAAAAGCCACAGTCGAATCAGGTTTCGCTGGAGTGTGTCTGCAAGGAAGAGAGGGAGAGAGAGAATGTACTCCTTTTCCAGCTTTTGCTGCGCTTAGTAACCTTCCGCCCTGTGATTGGTTAGGAGCGAGGGTGCCAGAGCTTCATGGATCATCTCTATCCACACCACATTGGAGCTTATTGTGGGGGAGGGAACTTCCAGCGTTGAAGTTGGGGCACTTTAGTTGCTGGAGTAACTTGTCTCCACAGCAAGACCACAGACCAAAATCCGGTGTTCTTTTCTAGTCACTTCACCTCAAGAAGAATAGTGTAGAGTTGAAATAAAAAATTCCTTCCAGTAGCACCTTAAAGACCAACTAAGTTAGTTCTTGGTATGAGCTTTCGTGTGCATGCACACTTCTTCAGATACACTGAAACAGAAGTTGCCAGATCCTTCTATATAGTGAGAAGGTGGGGAGGGGTATTACTCAGAAGGGTGGTGGGAATGGGAGATTGGCAGATAGCTGAGATAAGCCTGTTGACGACTCTTAATGACTGCAATAGGTCTTACAGGAAAAAGCAAGGGGTGAGAAGGTGAAAAATGGCTTAGTCATGTATAATGAGATAAGAATCCAATGTCTTTGTTCAGACCAGGTCTCTCCATGGTTTTAAGTTTGGTAATGAGTTGCAATTCAGCAGCTTCTCTTTCCAGTCTATTTCTGAAATTCCTTTGTAGTAAAACAGCTACTTTGAGATCTTGTATAGAATGTCCTGGGAGATTGAAGTGTTCTCCTACTGGTTTCTCTGTTTTGTGATCTGTTTTGTATCTGTAAGTGTGGAGTTGGAAAAGGTTGAGGAAAGGGCAACTGGGGATGGAGCGAATCCCCTTTGAAGAACAATTTCAGCACTTGGGACTTTTAAGTTTAGAGAAAAGGCGAGTAAGAGGCGACATGATAGAGGTTTCTAAAATCATGCAATGCGTGGAGAGAGTGGCAGAGAAGTTTCCCTTTCTCTCTCATAATAACACTAGAACGACAATGAATCTGAATGTCGGAAGATTCGGGACAAGATTAAGGAAGTCCTTCACGCAACGCAAAATGAACCTGTGGAACTCCCTCCCACAGGAGGCAGCGGTGGCCACCAACTTGGAGGGCTTGAAAAGAGGATTGGACCAATCCATGGAGGAGGAGAGGGCTATTGATGGCTGCTAGCCAGGATGGCTCTGCTCTGCCTCCATAGCAAGAGGCAGCAATGCTCCTGAATTCCAGTTGCTGGAAAGATAGGAGGAGAGAGGGCTGTTGTGCTCAAATCCTGCTTGCAGGTCTCCCATAATGAGCATCAGGTTGGCCATTGTGAGAACAGGATGCTGGTCTGGATGGGCCCTTGGCTTGATCCAGCTGTGCACTTATTATGTTCTTGTACTATGTTTAGCCCTGCATTTGCAAGGCATCGTCCTCGTATAGAGGGGCTTTGGCAGAGAGCAACTTATGACAGCCCTGAAGTGGCAGCTACTCCCTGTTTGTTTTTAGCCCAGAGGTGGGTGGTGGTGGTTTGGATTCTCAGCCACCCCCTCCCCCTGTGAAGCACCCCTTGAGGTTGAAACAGAGGCTGGTTCAGCCTGAGTCTAACTCTCAACTTCATTCTGAAGCCTTGCACTCCATTGACCTGGGTGCAGAAATGTGGCGGATTTAAATATGTTAAAACTGATGCATATGCAAATGTGTTTTTGCTCACAAGTCCTGAGTTAGAAAGTGCATGAACTGTTTATGCTGTAATCTTTTTTTTTTTTGCAGTGGTGGGGTGCGGGAGAGATAGGCTACAGTGAAATTTTAGATTACTCCATTGATTCCTTATGGGTACCTACATTCCCAAAGGAGTTGGAGACGGGAGGGTCTGCTGAAACCAGAAGTTCAGACTGTGTGATGTTCCACATGCTTTTAGCTCTATGGCCCAAGCAGAGTTGGGATCCCACAGAAGAGGGAAGCTGCCATCTAGTGGATCAGTCTGGCTACAACACACATGTGATTCTACGGGGTGTTGAACTGCAGATGACAGATGGGGGGGTTGCCTCAATTCAAGACCAGATTAACCCTTCACTTTCCATATAGCCAGAAATGTTGACGTGGTGGTAGGAATCATAATTCATTGTGGAGCAGCAAAAAGCCCCTCATGTCACGTATAGATAATCCTATGAAAGGGATTCCAGTGATCTTGCCCAGTGGCGTAGCGTGGGGGGTGCAGGGGGGGCCGGCCGCACCGGGCGCAACATCTGGGGGTTAGGGTTAGGGTGCGCAAATCCACGGGTTAGGGGCGCAAATCCATGGGTTAGGGGGCGCAAATTACTTGCCTTGCCCCGGGTGCTGACAACCCACGCTACGCCACTGATCTTGCCCATTGGGCTGCTTTGGCTATTTAAAATGTTTGGGTTTAAACTGAAATACGTCACTGATGTACTCTTTCACGGCCGTTCTTCCACTTTAAGCCTCAGTGAGATTTGCATATGGGGAGGCACGTGAAGGTTTGCTGTATATCTTAGACACCCCCCCAAACTACCTCTGTAAACCCAGTGGCATACCCTCCAACATTTCTCAGATGAAAATAGGGACATTCTATTCTACATCAAGAGGCTTCTCCCGTGTTTGATCTCCTGCACTCATATATTTCACATACACCTATACATCGGTCACCTTGAGACAATTGCAACCTTTAAGCCTAGCCTACCTCACAGGATTGTTGTAAAGAAAAAATGTGTGAGGGAAGGGGTCATGTACAGCCGCTTCAACAGATCAGTGGAATGGAATAGAATGGAATGGTAGCTGTAAGCTGCTTGGGCGTGAAGGAGAGGAAATGGAAAACAGGGACATTCCATGATCAAATCAGAAAGTGGGGTGGCTTCTGTCATTCCGGGACTGTCCCTGGAAAATCGGGACACTTGGCGGGTATGCAGTGGTTCCCGGACATTTTTGGGGCTTGCCTCTTTGGTGCCATAAACTAAGCTCCAGTGCCCTCTATTCTATAAAAAACACATGATTCAGAACAGTGGTTTGCATGAGCCCCTAAGAAATATAATAAAACAATGAAAGAGTCACAATTAATCATGCCTTTATTCAAAATCCAATTGAAAGTTGTTTCGTTTAATTAATTCAACAAAATGGATTAATTTTATCCAGGGTGCGACTCCCCAATACCATTCCAGAGGACAGCTGTGTTTCTGGCAATTTTTTACTCTCCTCTCCTCTCTCTTTCCCCAGGTGGCCGAGTTCCAGGGACGGGCATCGGTGGCGCTGGTGTCCCAGGGGTTGGGCCAGGTGGCGTAGTTCCTGGCGCCACACCTGGTGTTATTGGAGTCGGCCCAGGAGGAACTGGGGTAGGAGGTATGTGTCACAGAGTGGGGGGGGGGGCAGATGAGGAAGGTGAAGTCAAATTGGAGGGATTTGATCCTGTTTGCACATTCGTAATCTGCTTTTCGTGACTTACGAAACACAGACCCCCATCCTTTAAAATTTGCATTCCTCTGGCATTTGCAGTGCATTTCTTCAGCTGAGTTACGTGTACAAAAATGCACGTACTGGAATAACTGTGCGTATAACTATGATTCTTAATTCATTTCCTGCTCTTCACCCCAAGGTCCCAGGGCAGGTTACAGCATTAAAGCACAATGACAAAAGCTATTTTAAACAATTATAAGGGTACCTGCTTTACCTCCTATTTCTGAGACCTATCTTCCTGTTTTCTCTTTGGCAGGAGTGAGTCCCGCCGCAGCAGCAAAAGCAGCAAAGTATGGTAAGATCCTGAGTTGTTGAGTCACAGTTTTTGGTGGGGTTTGAGATGGCGGGCATGGAGGGATCCTGCCTCAAGTGTACTCCACAGCACTGGGCACACCAGGCAACCCCCTTAACATCCTTGTGCCCATTTCAAGTTTCATGTCTCAGAGGCGAAGAATAGGTGGGGGATCCACTTGGGTCACTAGTGAAATACCGCTACTCATCATTTTTTCACTTACCCAGCAATGGGGAGGGGAGCCCACTTTCCAGCAAAGATCTTCCACTGCAGCCAGCCCAAAACAGATCCAAATAATCGGTGTCATCCAAAACCTCCTGGATTAATAGAATTGTAGATTTGGAAGGGACTCTCAGGGTCATCTTAGTCCAGCCTCCTGCAAGAGTTAAGGGGTGGAGACATCGCCACTCACTCTTGCCCCAGAATGGCAAATTCAGTCCCTGGCAGGACTTAACCCAAATCAGCTAGATCCAGGCTGGGTTTCTTCTGAAGGGGCCAAACGATGACCTCCTTTAAGGGAGCTGGACAGTCCCTCAAAGAGGCAGTAGCCACCTCCAGGGTCTAAATTGTGGATCTTTGGCTGCTTTTAATGGTGGGGATCTGATGAGCTGGTTGGAACTGGCCTGGCTCTCAGATTCATTTCTTCTGTCTCAGGTCTTATTCCTGGTGCTGGTGTTGGTGGAGTTCCTGGTGCTGGTGTTGGTGGAGTTCCTGGCGCTGGAGTTGGTGGCGTTCCTGGTGCTGGCGTCGGTGGAGTTCCCGGTGCTGGAGTTGCTGTTCCAGGTGCGTTTACATGAGAAGGTAACAACATGGGACCAGTTTATCTGCAAGATCACTTTGATTTGCAGAACTGGCACTGCTGCAAGTGCCACATAATACCCGTTACGTGTTTGCAAGAAAATTCATTTTTAGCATGGCAGCACCTACACTTGGGAACTCCCTGCCTTTTGACACAAGGCCAGCGCCTTAACTGCACTCTTTTCAGTGCCTGCTAAAAACATCTTTTGTTCAAGCAGGCCTGTGCAGACATGTAGAAATCTGCTGTGTCTTTTAATACTTTTTTTTTAGCATATTGGAGATGTTATCTTTTGAATTTTTAAAAGAGTTGTAGAGGGTGTTGGTAAAGTTTTCTTTAATTTCATGTTTATAATGTATATAAAACAGAACAATGATATTGACAGATGAAAATTGAAATGAGAAACTACAAGACAGACACACAGAATGAGTGCAGTTGCACACAGGTGAAAAGAAAGCAAGTTACAAGTAAATAATATCAGCGTTATATGATAACATAGTTCCAGATTTCTGCTGTGGGCTGCCTTGAAAATGATGGTTTCGCTGTATATATAATAAAGGAATGGCAAATCATATTAAAAGCACCTGGGCGTGCTAGCCCCTATGGAAATCTACAATACGCTTAATTTTCCCCATTATAGTTATATTCCAGAGTGGGTGGTACCAAGCATCCAGTATAAGATTTTGGGTCGTCCCCCCATTGTGTTTCCTATTCGAGCTGCCAAGGTCATAAGTAAGACCAATTCTTTTGGCAATATATCTACACTGGTATCATCAGAAATACAGTGGTAACTCGGGTTACATACGCTTCAGGTTACATACGCTTCAGGTTACATACGCTTCAGGTTACAGACTCCGCTAACCCAGAAATAGTGCTTCAGGTTAAGAACTTTGCTTCAGGATGAGAACAGAAATCGTGCTCTGGCGGCGCGGCGGCAGCAGGAGGCCCCATTAGCTAAAGTGGTGCTTCAGGTTAAGAACAGTTTCAGGTTAAGTACGGACCTCCGGAACAAATTAAGTACTTAACCTGAGGTACCACCGTATTCAGCAACTTAAAGAGTTGTTTTTACCGGTAATTCTGTTGTTTGACTCACTTTGTAAATCACTTAGGGTTCTGTTTTTAAAACCAAGCAGTGCATAAATGAAATAAACAAGGTAGCTCCAGGAGTGCACGGGTGCCGTGGCTGGCTAGCCCCTTGACTCATTTTTGTCTCTGCCAACAGGAGCTGGAGTGTCGGCAGCAGCGGCAGCAAAGGCAGCGGCAAAGGCGGCCGCCTACGGTAAGCTGAGCATCCTCCTCCTGTCCCAACAGCATTGAGGCTGCTGGATAAATCAGGGCAGGCCGAGCCAAGGCAGGAAGGAATGGAAAGATCTCTTTAGGGAAACAGAACATGGGCTTGACTGTTTAAGAAAATCAGGCGATTATGAAGCAGCACTCCAGACAGACCACCTGATGCCACTGAATATATTACAGAAAACCCATAAAGTCTAGAGCAGGAGCAAGGAAGTTTTTTCAGCCCTTCTGTTTCAGGAAACTTGGGGGGGGCGTATGCCAGAGGTAGGCAGGGCCAGAGGCAAAGGTTTCAATCTGCAAGTTTTAGTCCTTTTGTGTGTGTGTTTCTATTATTATTTAAACTTTTTGAAACCCTTAATTTCCTTAGAGATAATTTTACTGTTTTTCCTTTTTTGTAAGCCGCTCTGATGGTTGGCTTTTGTTTTTTTACAATCAAGCAGTGTATAGATCTTATGAAATAAGTGAATAAATAGAAATGGGCTACACATGTAGATTTTTGCTAGTTTCTACACACTCTCACGCAGCCCTCTCTGTCCTCCATGTGGGGGCAAGCAAACATGCATTGCCGAGACAAAAAGCTCTTGAGGAGGGTATGAAGGCCCCGCTAACCATGCCAGGCTAGACAAAGCCAGGAGCAGCAGGTCTCGATGGATTCACAGAATTGTAGAATTGAAAGTGACCCACAGGGGCCACCTAGTCCAATTCCCTGCAACGCTGCAATCACAGCTCAAGAATCCCTGATAGGCGGCCATCCAACCTCTGCTTAAAAACCTCTCCAGGACTTCAAAGTCCACCACCTTCCAAGGGAGTCCGTTCCACTGTCAAACAGCTCTAACCCTCAGAAAGTTTTTCCTAATATTGAGTCAGAATCTCCTTTCTTATCATTCGAATCCACTGGTTCAGGACCTCCCCTCTGGAGCAGCAGAAAAGAAGTTGGCTCCATCTCCCAGGGGGCGGCACTTCAGGTATTTGAAGGTTTGCGGCAAATGGCTAATCTGACCTCTTGTTTGTCATTTCCTGCAGGGACTGGTGTGGTGCCTGGCTATGGTGCCATTGGTGGTGTGGCACCTGGTGGAGTCATACCTGGTGGAGTTGCACCTGGTGGAGTTGTACCTGGTGGAGTCGCACCCGGTGGGTTAGGTAGGTTCCCCCCTCTGTGGGAAGTCAATGCCTTCTCAAGGGAACAGAGCGGCTCATCCCGAAACCTTGGTCTTTGCAATAACATGGAGGCTGCTCCTGCTCTGTGGAACAGCGTCAAGATGGGACAGACACCCACTCTCTGCATTCCCTGAAGACAATGGGAGATGTGAGGCAGTTGTGTGTTGGGGGGGGGGAGGTTCCTGGCAGGCTTTCACAGCTGGATGAAAAGGGTCTCTACTATGAGTGCGCACCACCCACTGCTCAAAAGCATCCAGGGTCCTGGAAGGATGGGAGGAGAATGGTAGATGGGCTGGGCTGGGAAAGAGCTTTGGCTAGTGGCCAAGGTGGTCAACCACTGCCATCAGACCTGGTGCGGGTGGTCCTGCTGACACCTCTCTCCTTCTCTCTCTCAATTCTCAATTCTCAGTGCCAGGAAGCCCCGCGGCCGCTCAAGCCGCAGCAAAAGCAGCCGCCAAAGCAGCCAAATATGGTAAGGAGGGCCACTGTGGTGTGTAGTGGTTAGAGTGTCCGACTAGGACCTGGGAGACAAGGGTTCAAACCCCTGTTGGTGGTGGAAGCTCACTGGGTGACCTTGGGCCAGCCACAATCCTTCAGCCTGATCTGTCTCACTGGGTTGTTTGTGGGGATTAAATGAGAAGGGAAAGAACCATGAATGCCGCTTTGAACTCCTTGCAGGAAAGGTGAGATATTAATGTAGAAAATAAATAAATATCAAGACTTCCAACCAGCACAGGAGATAAGGATGGCAAAGGAGATGCGGATCAGTTTTTCTTTAGCCTCGCAAATAGTAGTTGTGCACAAATGCATGACGCTCTTGGATTCCTGTCGTAAAAAATATTGACACTCTGGAGACACAGACAGAGATGCTCGTGGAGGCTGGTCTATTAGGACGAAGAGGGTGCTGCCCCACTGCCCTGAGCCAGCCCCACCCTGCCTATCTTCTTCAATTACAACCTCTCCATCGGGTGGCTCTGCCTATCAGCTTCCTCCTCCTCCTCCTCCTCCTCCTCCTCCTCCTCCTCCTCCTCCATTGTAGGGAGGAGGAGGAGAAAGCCAGGCGTTGGCTCCACCCGTCATTGGCTCTAGCGCCACCTACTGGTAGGCTCCCTGCCTTCTGCCCTACCAATCCTGATGGACACCACTGGGGCAGGCCCTTCCCCCTTTTGATGATGTAGCCTCATTTCAAGAAGACACGGAAAACATCAGTACGAATGCAACTGGCGTTAGGAGGTGAGCAGGCTGAGCAGGGAGCCTGCAATACCCTCTCCTAGTTTTGATCTAAATGTTTTCCTCTGAGGACATTGGCTCCACCCAGGTGCTGTTCTCAGGGTGTGGTGGGGCTCAGGACCATTTTCCAAAAGTGTGCCTTGCTCCAACAGGAGCAGGAAGAGGCGTTGGCGGCGTTGGTGGCGTTGGCGGCGTTGGTGGAGTCGGCGGCGTTGGCGGAGTCGGCGGCGTTGGCGGAGTCGGCGGCGTTGGCGGAGTCGGCGGCGTTGGCGGTGTTGGTGGTGTTGGCGTTGGTGGTGGTAAGCAGCCATTAAGTGCCAACAACTTAGAATTTTATCTTGTTTTATTTGGGGCATGGAGATTTCCAGGTGGCTCCATGCAGGGCAGAAGCTTCCTGAGCAGTTCACAACACAAAATGAACGTGAGCCAGCCCAGAGAGATGCTTGTGGGAAGCCAAAATAATGATGAAGGTTTTTTAAATGAAAACAAATTTATTTCCTCAGCAGCAGCAGCAGCCCCGGTTTAGATGGCTGCACACAGCTGCTGCTTTTAACTTCTTAAAGCAATGCATACTAGCTGACTGCACATCTCAAGTTGTGTCAAGGACTGGGTGGATGAGGCAGAGTGGTGGAAGCCACTTGCCCAAGAGCCCCCAAGGAAGGCACAGAAGAAGATGACTTAGATCCTGGGTCCTGGTGGCAGGATACTGGCTGCAACTAAGAGGAGGGGACAAGCTGGGAGGTACTAGAAGCAGGAAGCTTGAGGTATCGTGAAGAGGCAGAAGCAGGCTGGTGGCCCAGCACAGGGCAGGGGAATGAGCTTCCCAGTTTGGATGAAGGCTACAACAGAGGAGAGCCAGACCCTTCATCTCTCCCACAGCTCCATCATGCCAGCCTCTCTGCTGATGGCTCTCTGGCTCCACTTACTCCTAGAACGTGAAGGACGTTACGTATTGCTGAGCAACAGGCTAGGCAGGCACAGAGAGAGGCTCCTGGGGCTTGCTGTAGCAGAAGATTGCAAGGGAGGAGCCCTGACTCGGAGGGCTAGATAGTAATGGAGGGGCTGCACACCAGTTCAAGCAACTTCTTCATGGGGGGGTGCCTTTATGAGCCTCCTTGTATCCCCCCCCCCTTTCCTTAATAATGAAACTAACTGCACATTAGCCTCATGTCTCCCCCTCTGACCTGTGAATGACCTGATCTTTCTATCAGCCCCCTGACAAATTGCTGGAAACCACAGGAGGATCTTGCGCTCAGATCCCGCTGGAGGGCTTCCCATGGGGGCATCTGACTGGCCACTGTGGGAACAGGAAGTTGGGCTAGGGTCATCTTAGTTCTTATGTCGTGGTGTCCCAATGGGTTTGGCCCTAATCCTGACTCCTTCTGTTCTTCCGCTAGTTCCTGGGGGAGCAGCGGCAGCTAAAGCAGCAGCAAAGGCAGCTAAATACGGTGAGTCCCCATTGCACCCGTCCTGATCTCATATCCCCTGCCTAATCAAGTTCTTCCCTGCCCCTCTGCGCATCCTGGCCCACTGCCCCATAGTGCCAGCCAGTGAGCTTTTTCCCAGATGCAAAAACATGATATCATCTCTGAAGCATCCCACATTGCCATGATTCAGATTGTAAACTTTCTGGGGCATGAGGCCTTAGTTGTGTGCTCACCGTTCATTTAAAACACCTTCAGAACACATTCCCACCTGGAGAATCCTGAGAACTGTAGTTTGTCCCTCACAGAACTACAGTTCCTCACACCCTTAACAAAGCACAGTTCCTAGGTTTCTTGAACTGGCCCAGTCATGATGGAGCAGAGAATCATAGGATTATAAACTTCGGAGGGGACTCCAAAGGCATTTGGTCCATCCCCCCCTCCCCGCAGTGCAGAATTCACAGCTAAATGGGTGGTGGTGGTGGAATTTGGTCAAATTTTGCCCCTAATTCCAACCTCTTTGTAGGTCGTGGGGCAGGTGTCTTTCCTGGTGGTGGAACAGGCGTCTTGCCAGGGGGCGGAACAGGCGTCTTGCCAGGGGGAGGCGTTGTGCCAGGTGTTCCTGGAGCAGGTAAGGGACCCCCTCAGCTACTCCTCATCCTCTGATCTTGGGGAATTGGCACTGGACAAGATTCCCAGTCCAGTTTTGCTGTGCACCAGAAGAGATCCCTGGGCATTGGGGCTCTGACACAGATTGTTTCTCCTTATCTCACAGGAATCCCCCAAACTGGACTGCAACCAGGGGCCAAGCCACCTAAATATGGTACGTATGAGTCCCTGTCAGGGAAATGGGCAAGACGTAAGTAATAATAATCATAATGATAGTACTGGAAGTTCTGCCTAGCCACTCACCTGCCCACACCTCACCCAAAAAACAAAAACAAAACACCCAAAAAACAAAAACAAAATAGTCACAGGAGATCTAGCTATCTGTTGATAAAAGGAAACCCATCTTCACGCAGCACAGAATTAAACGTGGAACTCCCCACCACCACAAGAGGCACTGATGGTCACCAAACTAGAGGGCTTTAGGATTGGGTCAATTCATGGAGGAGGAGGGGGCTATGAATGGGTACAAGTCACGATGGCTATGCTCTGCCTCCACAGTTAGAGGCAGCAAAGCTTCTGGATACCAGTTGCTGGAAGTCTTTGCGGGGAGCAGGGGAGAGGGCGCGTGTGCTCCTGTTTCCCACAAGAGGCATCTGGTTGGCCACTGTGAGAACAGGATGCTGGACTGGATGGACCTGATCCGGCAGACGCTTCTTATGAGTTGAAGAACTGGGAGACATGGGAAGTGTCTGGTCGGCAGTGGGGAGAAATGCCTTTGATAAACCAAGACTCACTTTTTCTCACCCCAACAGGTGTGCCAGGAGCTGGGCTGGGTGGCTTTGGCGTACCAGGTACGATGCTGCGGACCCAAGGGGAGGGAGGGGAGAAGAGGGGCCTCCACACAAGACAGGGCATTCTTTGGGACAAGATGGACAGCTCCATGGCTCATCCCTTGTCCTGGCTACACATCCGAAATCACTTGGGGGCTGGGCTGTGGGGCTTGGGAGCATTCCAAGCAGTCATAGGCTGAATAACTTCAGTATCCTCCATGTTCCTTTATTTACTCTATGGGTTCTCCACATATAGCTTATTTCTAATGAACCGTGAGGTTGGGTTTATGACTGAGCCACTTTTTCTGGCAGGCTTTGGTGGACGAGGAGGCTATGGGGTCCCCGGCGCAGGGGGAGCGGGCCTTGGTGGCGCTGGAGCTGGAGGTGCGTAGAGATCGTTCAGCCAGAGCACTGGGAAGGAAGCCCCCAATGTTGTGCTCTGAATTTGCGGGTGGTGTGAGGGGACTTTGCAAGATGTCTCGGTGGCCTTACCCAGTGGTGGCCTCAGTGAGTTGACCCTCTGCTTTGTCGTTGCTACCAGCCAGAGCCTGCAAGGAAGCGGGCAGTGGGATCTGCTAACTGTTGTAGTTACACCCTGTTGTAGCTACTCCTTGTTTTTAGCAACTATTCGTTGTAGCTACTCCTCATCCTCACCCCTGTTTCCCCCTCCCCTGCTCACCACCCCTGAGCCAGAGTCTGAGCCAGAATTATGACAAAGCAGGAGAATGAAGCTCTCTTCATGGAGGAAGATGAATACCAAAAGCTATTTGCCTCTTTTGGGGCAGCCCATTGGCATTTTGTACTGGTACCTACAACACCTTTCTCAATATAGAAGTACCAGCACCACATTTTTCTTACCCGCCCCCCCCCAAAATAGTACTGGATATACCACAAATGTTACAGCCCCAATCTGCCTCCTACAGTCCTATTTCGGGGGCCCTGCCTCCAGCTCCCCTAGCCTGCCCATGCCCTCTGAGGCAGCCCCACCGCTCCCTTGAGGTCAGCAGGCCACAAGCCTGACTTCCAAGACGAGCTTCTAATTTCCCCTCATGCTCTCTTGCACAGGGCTGACGTACCCAGGAGCCGGTGGCAAACCTCCCAAACCAGGTATGAGCAAAATGGGACCACGTGGTGGAGTTGGGTAATGGCGGAAGGCGAGTGGCGGAGCTCAGTTTCCCTCAGAACTCTCCAGATTGCACCAAGGTTCAAGGCAGAGATTGGGGACCTCAAATGCGGCCCCCATACCTCTTAGGACTGGCCCAAGGCCACGCCCCTCCTTGCCCTGCCCTGCACCCTCTTTGAGTGTCGGTGCCTGGCTGGAATGTGTCCTTGGAAGGTCATAAAGCCTCTTCGCTTGCCTGGATAGAGGAAATGTGTGTATAAATATCTGACTTTCAAATGACTGGGAGACAGCCAGGCATAAAATGGCAACCCTCACATCTGTAGCCCCACCCCTTTCTGCCTTTGGCTCCGCCCACCACTGGGAGCGGCCCTCACAAATTTGCTCATGAGGCAACACGGCCCCCGGGCTGAAAAGCCTTCTTATTTGTTTCATATCATTTCATAAAATTTATATACCACATGACTGTACACACACACACACACACACACAACCCTCAAGGCTGTGTACAAAAGAGCTAAAACAATAAAGTTATTGATAAGGAAAAATGGCAAGAATGATTTAAGGCACCTGGAAAGTTAAAATAAGAACAGACTAAAAATGGATTAAAACTCTTCACCCATGATGTAAAATGGTGGAGCCTCATAAAGGACAAATTTACCCTAATGGAGGTTCCTACCCCCATGGGAAAAAAATAATTTGGGATTGTATGTTTGACCGAAGTCTTGGGATTTCATAGAAGGACCCCCCACCCAAAAACAGCCTTCAACTGCCCTAAGGATGCAACATTGAATCTGGACACGTACATTTCAGACTTTCAGTGTATTGCGATATTGAACAGGGCGTTGCCAGAGTTGTGTGATACACACCCCAATTTGACCTTCCTCAACAACATCTATTCTGATCAAATGTCTTCTTATTTCTATCACAGGTTATGGTGCTGGCATTCCACAAGTTGGTGAGTTGATGAACTAAATTCCCTTTATTATATAATGTGTATGCATGTGTGTGTGTGTGTGTGTGTGTGTGTGAGAGAGAGAGAGAGAGAGAGAGAGAGAGAGAGAGAGAGAGAGAGAAATTATAGAACAAAGTTCAATAATGCTGTCACTGCGAGACAAATTTGGTTTCAATAAAAATGCTAAGTCTTTTTAAAAAACAACAACAACACACCTAATGTTACATTATTATGCTTTGTAGCCAAGATCATTAGACATCCAACATGCTTGCTTGTCAAGAAAAAAGAAAGAAAGGGAAATAAATAAACAAAAGAAAAATGACATATGAAGCAGAACAGGAGCGGCTTAGTGAGGCGAGAAACTCACAAAAAACACTGTAAAGTACCATGAATAGATTAAAAGGGGAAGCTATCTTAATTTACATTGTCATTCAAAAAATGCTAAGTCTAAATGATGTTAAATAGAGCTTTTAAGCAGAAAGAGAAAATAAAATAGAGGAACCCCCCCCCTCTCTGATGGTTTGATAAAACAATAATGTTGTAACAAGTTATGTAACAGAATTAAAATTAAAAATAACACCAAAACTCAGCAGCTACATTAGTATCAGTAGTAAGACTTCCACTCGTTCTCTAGAACAGGTAAAAAATAAGGTTAACTCCTTTTTATTTTAAGCACCTTTATCGGGGGTCACCAACCTTCTTATATATTTATGTATTTGTATGATTATTTAATGCATTTATATGCCACTCCTTTCTCCAAGGAGCTCAAAGTGGCTTACAAACAATAATTAAAAACAGATCTCAGAACCCATTTAGAATGGGCCATTAAAATCCAGTTTGCCCTGCCAGCAACCCAGTTGGCCAGCATCGCCTGCCTCTCCGTTTCCAAAGCTCTGTCGAAGCAGGAAGGCCTTAGCCTGCTGGCGGAAGGATAACAAGGAGGGAGCCAGACAGACCTCTCCTGGGTGGGGATCCCACAATCTGGGAGCAGCCACAGAAAAGGCCCTGTCTCTTCAGTGCCTCTGATGTTGATGGGACCGAGAGAAGATGCTCACTCAAGGATCTGAGCATCCAGGTGCAGAGCATCCTATCTTTCTGGTAGCCTGGCCCCAAGCTGTATAGGAATGTGTGAACTGATTCCACCCAACTGATGAGAGGGGACAGATGGGTGGGAGAAGAAGAAGAGGAGGAGGAGGTGTGGAAACCTGCAAGGGGTTGGACTAGACCCTTGGGGTCCCTTCCAACTCTATAATTCTATGAACCAGGCTTGTGGAATTCCTGCAATATTGAAGCTTTTCTGACTCTCTCTCTCCCACCCATTTTTTCTCCATTCTAGCGGGCGGAGCTGGCTATGGTTATGGTTTGTCTCCTATTTACCCAGGTATGTTAATAGGGGGCGGGGGGTGTGTGAGTTCAGTTCCTGAAAAACCCGGGTGCAGGGAGAAAGCAGTGGCCTTGTGGATGATACCCACAAAGGAGCTGAAACAGACCAGGGGAGCAGTCAATTTGGGGGCAAGCAGGTGGTCTTCAGTGGGGTCATCTCCCTCATAAGGTATGCCTTACACCCTGTCACTGGTACCAGTTCATAAGAACTTAAGAATCTAAGAGCCTGTTGGATCAGGCCAATGGCCCATCTAGTCCAGCATCCTGTCTCCACAGTGGCCAACCTGACGCCTGCGGGAAACCAGCAAGCGTAAGATGCCTTGCTCCCACAGGAGGTAGTGATGGCCGCCAGCTTGGATGGTTTTGAAAGATGCTTGGTCCATTCATGGAGGGGGGAAACTAACAATGGCTACTAGCCATGATGGCTTTGTTCTGCCTCCATGGTTGGAGGCAGCAGAGCTTCTGGATATTAATTGCTGGAGACCACAGGAGAGGAGAGGGCTCTTGTGTTCGAATTCTGCTGTCATGGACTCGCTGGCTGCAGAGGAGTGGTACGAGGTGCCAGCGGGGGAACCCCCAAGGGAAGACGTCTCAGAGCCAGGGGATTGGTGGTGGGTCAGAGGGAGAAGAGGGAGCAGACGAGGAGGAGGAGGTGTCAGGGCTGAGGAGGTAACAGGGTTTAGTGAGCAGGAAGAGGCTGTGGCAGAGAGCAGTCCAGAGGCAGAGGCAGAAGCAGAAGCGGAGGCTGGAGAGGAGGAGGGCCAAGAGGCAGAGTGGAGGCAGGCTGCTGGAGAAGCCAGGGAGTCTCCCCCTCCTGCTGTGACCAGCTCCCCTCCCCACCGGTTCCCCAGAACCAGAAGAGGTATAAAGAGGGCGGAGGAAATACAGGGAAGACGACAAAGCCTCAGATCACTTGGAAAGAACTTAGGCAGCTGTGGGAAAGCAGGGATCTTCAGTCCCCACAACTGCCTCCTTGGGGGAAGCTCTATTAGGAACAGCTCAGTGGCGTAGCATGGGTTGTCAGCACCCAGGGCAAGGCAAGTAATTTGTGCCCCCTAACCCGTGGATTTGCGCCCCCTAACCCGTGGATTTGCGCCCCCTAACCCCCAGATGTTGCGCCCGGTGCGGCCGGCCCCCCCTGCACCCCCCACGCTACGCCACTGGAACAGTTGCTGTGCTCACTAGGCCAGAGCTGTTCAATTCCTTTGAATAAAGAGTTAACTTCATGGACACCTTGTGAGTTATTGCTGACTTGTTCCCTACTCCTGCCTTGACACCTCCTTAGGGGTTTCTCATATCAGGCACCTGGCTGGCCACTGTGAGAAGGAGGTGCTGGACCAGATGGGCTTCCTTTGGCCTGATCCAGCTACAGGGCTCTTTGTATGTTCTTATGCTTAGAGATAAGAGTCCCATACTAATGATCTGAATACAAGGAAATATAACAAGATGCTTAGGTGTTTCCATAGAATCCTGGAACAGTACAGTCATCTAGTCAAGCCCCCTGCTTGTTTCCCCATCAGTTTCCCCGCTTCTCTTTGGCTGAGGCCCACTGTGACCTTTGCCATGCACCCCTCACCCAAACACACACACACAGTTCAGAATGTGGGGTGGGAGGGGGCTGCTGGCTGCTCTGTGTGGCTAACCAGTTTTCCTGCCTGGTTTGGGCTTGCAGGTGGAGTCCCTGGCCAGCTGGGCTATGGTGGTAAGTGCATTGCTTTCTGCTGGCCGGCTGGGTGGGGGGTCAAGGGTGAATCCAGGAGATCTTGAGTGACCTCACCCCATGTTTCTCCCTTGCTTCTCCACAGGCAAACCTCCCAAGCCGTACGGCTACAGAGGTAAGTCGCACCCCAACCCAGAAGCAGTCCACTTTCAAACTGTTTCTGTCTTGTTCCAAGAGCCTCCAGGTTCAAAGGCAGTCTACCTCTGAGTGCCAGGCTCTAGCTTAGTGCCAGGGTGGGGTGGGGAGAGCTTCTTCCCATCAGGCCTCGCCTGTACGGGGAGGGTCTCATGGGCTGCTAATGGGAACAGGAGGTCGAAGGGCAAATTCTCTTGGTCTGGCTGTTTTTGCAAAGGGGCCAAGAAAATGGCCACCAATCACATTATGTTTGTGGACTTAAATGATGACAGCAAGTACCAACAGGTTCACTTGCCTGAATTCCGCCCCAAGCTGAGAATCAGCACACAAATGGACACAATTTGGAGTGCTGTTTTCCAGTCCACCGGAATCTTCCACTATCCCTACCTGTGAGCCACCCATGAAAAATACCCCCCAGACACACAGTGTCCTCCTCCTATTGTTGTTGTATTTTATTTTAATGTGTTTATCATGCCTTTCTCCGAAGGTGGGATTCAGGGTGGCTTGCAGCATTATTATTTTTTCAAAAAATTATAAATTACAGGGTAATAAAAGCAAAGTAGTTTTAGAACCAGCAACTGAAATACAGTTTGCCCTGACAGCAGCCCAGAAGATGGTTAAATAAGGACACCACTGGTAGCAAAGGAGCTAGTCCATATGAACCCATCCACCAGTTTTGGTGTGCTCCAGGTGCCTCAAGGCCAGCCCACCCACGAGGCAGGGTGAAATGGAAGCCCCCGAGGCATCACCCCCACAGATGTCCTTTAATGCCATCAACCCAGTCCTGTGGAACTCTCCACCACTGGAGTTTCAGCAAGCGCTGAACGCTTTTCAATTCCGCCAAACCTAGTGAGGCAATTCAGAACACATCCTCCCACAATGTCTGTTTTAAACTTTTTGAATGGTTTTATGCTTTCATTGCTGTAAGCCGCTTTGACATATATATTTTTCTGATGTTGCAGTATACTGGTAATATTATTATTACTATTTTTACAAATAAATAATACAAATAGTTCAAATGCAGCTGGGATGTGAGTAAGGCATGTGTCACCGCTGATGGTCTTCCTCTTCTCCTCTCCCCACACCTTGCAGGCCGCAAGAGGAAGTAGCCCTGACAGACTGCCTACCATTCACCTCATGAACTTTGGTGCTACTGCCTGGTCTCGAATGTACCCCCTCACCCCGAGAAAAGCAGATTCCACCACCACCGCCATCGTCACCGCCGCCCTGTGCCTTTTTGCCCCACAGACCCCAAACAGCCCTCCTCCCTCTCTCACTGGTGCTACACCCAGCCGTCCACTTCCTGGGCGGTGGGGGGCCTCTTTGGTGCTGCGGCCGAGGAGGGCCGCTTTCGGAGGAGGGGGGGAAGATGCCCGAGCACTTTAGCCCACTCCTGAGCCCTGTGCGGGGGGGTCAGTAGTCACACTGGCCAGTTGGCCCCACTCCCTTTCCCAGTCTCCGCCCCCTCTCTCTCTCTCCAGGCTCCAGTTTTTCTGGGGGGAGAATGCCACTGGGTTGCCAGGGAGCCCCTCCCCTGGCACACTGCCTGCGTATCGGCAGGGGAGGGGGAGCAGGCCGGGCTGGGGGGTCGGTGCCAACAGGATTAACCTTAATCCTCCAGCTGCTGCCTGTCAAGGCCGCAGCGGATTAGCACAGCCCAGGCCACATCCGGCCTTTCAAGGAAGAGAGCCAGAGGCCACGCCGTCCAGGTCCGAGCAAAGAGGCCGTCCTGGGGGTCCCCCTCCCCTCCCCACGGGACCGTGGCTGACCTGCTCCACGACTCTTCATGTTTAATCACTTCGATGTAACTGGGATGGGACACTTTTTATAAAGAGGAACAGTAAACCGCTTTCCGGGAAAAAAAGAATTAAATAAAACCTGACTAATAAATAACTTTTTAAAGGAACATTTCTTGTGCTTTTTCCTCCTGGAGACGTACGGTCTGGAACCTACTTTCCCTTGAGCAACCCGAGCAAACACAAATTGAGTGTCTCTGAGCCTGTGCAGAGGGGCAAAGTGAGTGCATCTTGGCAGGTGTGGCTGTTTATTATTAGAAGCACAGAACCTAAGAGTTTTCTGGTTCAACTGTTTGCAGTGCATCATGGCTGAAGATGCCTGACAGGTGGCCATCCAGCCTCTGTGGGAAAACCTCCAATGATGGAAATTCCACCACCTTCCGAAAGAGCCCGTTCTACTGTCCAATAGCTCTTAACACCAAACTGTTCTTCCCAGTGCTATTTTTCTAGAAAAAGAGGTACTCAAACTCACCATGAATGCCACCCTTATATTGGCAATGGTGTTCACCTAATAGGTGCCAGAACTAGGCGATATATTGTGCAAAACCAGTGTGAAGTCCATATCGTGATATTAGTTTCATCATTTTTGACCTGGCAATATATCATGAATCATGATGCATGCATGTGTATGTGGTGATATATCACAATGTTGAAAACCAGATATCACCCAGCCCTATCCAAAATCGAGTTTCAGTGAGTTCTGGCCAAAAAAGGGGGCCCTGGTTCTTCCTACTGTTTATTCAAAATCTCCTTTCTGGTAATTTGAATCCATTGATTCCAGTCCTCCCCTCCAGAGCAGCAGCAAACCAACTCGCTCCTTCTTCCATGTGGAAGCTCTTCAGATCTTTGAAAATAGTTCTCATACCATCCCTCAATTTGATAGATAGTAGTGGGATGCACACTTGGAAATGGATCCTATAGCTTGTATTTTAACAGGGAGAAATGTAAAGTATTGCACTTGGGCAAAACAAATGAGAGGCACAAATACAAGATGGGTGACACCTGGCTTGAGAGCAGTACATGTGAAAAGGATCTAGGAGTCTTGGTTGACCACAAACTTGACATGAGCCAACAGTGTGACGCGGCAGCTAAAAAAGCCAATGCAATTCTGGGCTGCATCAATGGGAGTATAGCATCTAGATCAAGGGAAGTAATAGTGCCACTGTATTCTGCTCTGGTCAGACCTCACCTGGAGTACTGTGTCCAGTTCTGGGCACCACAGTTCAAGAAGGACACTGACAAACTGGAACGTGTCCAGAGGAGGGCAACCAAAATGGTCAAAGGCCTGGAAACGATGCCTTATGAGGAACGGCTAAGGGAGCTGGGCATGTTTAGCCTGGAGAAGAGGAGGTTAAGGGGTGATATGATAGCCATGTTCAAATATATAAAAGGATGTCACATAGAGGAGGGAGAAAGGTTGTTTTCTGCTGCTCCAGAGAAGCGGACACGGAGCAATGGATCCAAACTACAAGGAAGAAGATTCCACCTAAACATTAGGAAGAACTTCCTGACAGTAAGAGCTGTCCAACAGTGGGATTTGCTGCCAAGGAGTGTGGTGGAGTCTCCTACTTTGGAGGTCTCTAAGCAGAGGCTTGACAACCATATGTCAGGAGTGCTCTGATGGTGTTTCCTGCTTGGCAGGGGGTTGGACTCGATGGCCCTTGTGATCTCTTCCAACTCTATGATTCTATGATCCTATAGCTTAGGGGGAGGAGTTGGGCTGTAGGGCTCATTAAAGATCCAGAGGTGAACTTGCTAGAGTGGAGCAAAGCACTTTGCAACCAGCAGTTCAGCTCCTTTGCAGCCTGATGAGGAGCTGAGCTGTTTCCATGGGAGTCATGCAACTTTTATTGCAGAATGCCCAGCAATGGGGCAACTTCTGTAAGCAAAGACACTACTGAGAAAATGATGGTGTTGGTTTGGTTTTATAAATACATTTTATTGAATTTCACACCTATAAGCCATCTCAAACAATAAAAAACACTACCAGGGGGGGGGGGGAGAGAGACAGTAGAAATCGGAGAAACTGTAAATGAAGAAT
This sequence comes from Podarcis liolepis, assembly GCF_965112155.1. Lineage (NCBI taxonomy): Eukaryota > Metazoa > Chordata > Lepidosauria > Squamata > Lacertidae > Podarcis > Podarcis liolepis. The sequence goes on along the minus strand of NC_139567.1, from coordinate 29,784,287 downwards.
TAATTCTCCTGGAAAATATTGCAGAGGAACTGTTTTGGATTGTCATTATACTAGGACCGTTATATTTAAATGTAATATTTTTCTTTCCCTAGTCATAAAACCCACAGGTGAATAAATGCATCTGGTGGAGACGAACTATGTTACTCCATGCTTGCAAATAGAATAAAATCATAAAATCGTACCTTACTGCCAAAAACGAATCTGCAGGGATCCTGCAGCACCTGTGTGAATTTCACAAGGAAATATCAGTGTTTGTGGTGCAAGTGAACTGAAAATAGGCAGGAAATCAACACTGAGGAGGGGCGAGAACATCGGGAATCATCGGGAAGCGGAACTGAAATTTCTACAGACCATGTCCTAATGCCATACAAAGCTATGCTAGGGTCGCATTTTGAACATTGTGTGAAATTCCGGCCACCTCACCTAAAAACGGATATTGCAGAATTGGAAAAGGTTTAGAAAGCAACAACCAAAATGATCAAGGGGGCTGAAGGAGAAAGCTTGTGGCATTTGAGGCTTTTTAGTTAAGAGAAAAGGCAAGTAAGAAGCGACGTGATAGAGGTTATAAAATTATGCATGGCATAGGAAAAGTGGATGGGGAAAAGTTTTTCTTCCTCTCTCTCATAGCACTAGAAGTCATGGACATCCAATGAAGCTGGATTGGAGATTCAGAGCAGACGTAAGGAAGTCCTTCTTCAGGCAACTTGCTCCCACAGGAGGTAGTGATGGCCCCCAGCCTGGATGGCTTTAACAGAGGATGGGGCAATTTCATGGAGGATAAGAAGACTATTGATGGCTTCTGGCCATGATAGATATGCTCTGCCTCTGCAGTTGGAGGTAGCAATGCTTCTGAATACCAGTTGCTAGAAACCAGAGGAGAGGAAAGGAGAGGAGAGGGATCCTGTGCTTTGGTCCTGCTTGCGAGTTTCCCAGTGAAGCATCTGGGGTGGTCACTTTGAGAAGAAGATGCTGGACTAGAAGGGCTGTTGGCCGAACCAGCAGACTCCTCTTATGTTCTTAATGGAAGCTAGCCAGCGCTTCTGGTGGAAAATAATAATAATAATACAACACATCAAAAGAATCTCAATATAGCCATATGCACAATTGTCCCAAGACTCCTTTTTGCCAAGTATTGGCAAAGTTGTTCTGTACACTGGCAATGTGTGCAGGGGAGGAAAGGAGACACATACACAAATAAGCTGAAGGAATTGAAGGCCGTCACTGCTTGCTGCTCTGTACAAATTCAGAAAGGCAGAAGTACAACAGAACAAGAGGAGATCCTGAATGCATCAGTCAAGCACTCTAAGAAGTGGATCAGGCCATTTAGACCGGCACCCTGTTCTCAGTTGGTGACCCGGTGGCCATTGTGGGAAACCCACAAGCAGGATTCATGCACGAGAGCACTCTGGCCCCGCCTGGCTTCCAGCAGCTGGTATTCAGAAGCATTGTTGCCTCTGACTGTGGAGGCAGAGCCATTGTGGCTACTACCCATCGATAGCCTTTTCCTCCATAAATGGCTGCGCATTAGCAACCAGAAAATAGACAGCAGATAAGAACCTAAGAGGTTGCTGGATCAGGCCAATGACCCATCAAGCCCAGTTTCCTTTTCATATAATTGTTGAGCTAGGGTTATCCAAGTCCATCCCTCTGCAATGCTGGAATCTCAACACGTAGTTCCCCATCCAATTTGAAACCAGACCAGACCCTGCTTAGCTTTGCAAATCTGCCAGCAGTTTTAGAGGCCAAGCGATGTCCCAAGGGATAGGCCGCAAGCAGGATTCAGGTATAAAGGGACTCCCCCTCGCGCCACCATGGCGTCCGGCAACTGGTATTGATAAGTCTTGCTTCCTCCCACTGGCTAGAGGGACTGGTAGTCTGAAAGCAGTCCTTGGTTGGTAACCATGAGGACTGGAGTCTTAACCCAGTGGCAGGAGAACATCTGTCCCAGGTTCAATCCCAGGTGGCATCTCCAGGTAGAGACTCCCACTTTGGAGAGAGCTGCTGCTGGTCAGTGTCCACCATACTGGGCTGGACTGCTGGTCTGACACAGGATAAGGCAACTTCCTACTGTTATGAGTTTATGAGTTTCAGACTCCTACCCACCCGTTACAAGTTTCTGGATGCCAGACACTGAACTTCTGGATTCAGTAAATGTTAAAATATAAACTAAGCCAGTTTCCTGATCGGGAAATCACCTGGGATGATGGAGAACAAAAGCCATTAGGAAAACCAAATGCAAGGGGCCTCAGCTCAGAGTTAGTTGGGAAGACAAAGAGTCTGAAGTAGAGTTGACTGTGATCTGACCTAAGTTGCAGACTAGAAAAAGTGGCCGGCTGGAAAAGGCAGAGAGTCAGAGCACAATGGCTGATGTCTGTTTGAATCCAGAGAAGCAAGAGTCTTTTAGGGTGTTAATGCTGGGAACTGCTGCATCGTAGGCTCAGGTTGCATATACAGTGGTACCTCGGGTTAAGTACTTAATTCATTCTGGAGGTCCGTTGTTAACCTCAAACTGTTCTGCACCACTTTAGCTAATGGGGCCTCCTGCTGCCGCCGTGCTGCTGGAGCACGATTTCTGTTCTCATCCTGAAGCAAAGTTCTTAACCTGAGGTACTACTTCTGGGTTAGCGGAGTCTCTAACCTGAAGCATATGTAACCCGAGGTACCACTGTATGTGTAAATAAACTATGTATCATAAAAATACCTGAGTCCCCGCTATGCCTCATTTTTAAAAGGAAACATGTAGGGGTGAATTTTCGTATTTCAAATTTTTAGTGGCGCCCTCTGCAAGGCCAAAATCTGATGTCCCCTGCCTCTTGCCTTCCGTTCTGTGCGCTATGTCACAGTTGTGGCACCCTGTGGTGTCCCCTCGGCTCGGCGCCCAGTGCAGGCGAACCTAAATCTGGCTGTGAAAACATGGACCCTTGGTAAAGGTGCCTGGAACCCAATAGCGTCTCGCACAGCTCAGAGATTGGGGTGGCACACAACAATACGTTTTCCTCTTCCCTGCACTACCCCCTCGCCTTTTGTCTGCAGATGCCCCTGGGCGCTCTGCACATACTCAGGGGCCCCTTCTCCATCCCCTCCTGAAACCCTGGAAAGAGCGGCTGCCAGTCAGCTGTGGACCATCACAGCTTAGCTGTGGTCTGACACGAGATCATACATTTCTCTTCACACACCCCCGTCGGTTTTATCTGCCGTTGCCCCCGGACCCTCTGCGCGCACTCAGGGCTTCCCTCACCATCCCCTCCCTTTCCGTCAGCTTCGCTTCCCAGGGAGCGCGCGGCGGCGGCGTGTGTGTGTGTGTGTGCGCGCGCGCGTGTCCGGTTCTGGCTGGCTGGCAGCATCCCTGCCGGGACTCCGCTTCTTCTAGCCCCCCGCCCCGTCCAAGCGAGAGGGGAGGCGCCTGGCCTTGCATCGCCTTGCAGCGCACGTTGCATTATAGCTGGAGACGGGCGGAGTAAGGGGGGTCCCTCTGGCTGGCTGGCTGGCTCCTCTTTGGACCCGCCTCCCTCCTCCTCCTCCTCCTCACCCCCCGCCCCATTTTCCCAGGGCTGCCGCGCAGTCGGCCCGGGCGAGTCCGCAGCCGGCGCAACCAAGCAGCCCGCCCTGCCCCCTTCGCCGCCCGGCAAGCGCAGGGAGGAGACGCCGACGCCGACGCTGCTGCCGCCCGAGCCGGGGGGGTCTGGCGCGGCGTCCGCATGAGGCTGATGCTCCTGTGCTGCACCTGGAGAGACGAGCCCATGGGAGAGGACGAAGGTGGGTCCTGGAAGAGAGCCCTCCCCGCCCCCACTCCACGTCGCCCCTCACCCGGCCTCTGGCCGGCCTCCTGGGGCGCGGTGGGGACGGAGTGGGGTGGCGTTCAGGGCTCCTCCGCCCCTCCCCTGCTTGACCTTGAGCCCTACAGGGGGTGGGAGAGAGAGAGAGAGAGAGAAACGTCCGGGCCGCCCCCTTGCTGCATTGCACGCGTGGCAGGCATTCACACGTGCAAGAGGCCGGGAGGGGTGGGGGCGAAAGGAGCGATCTACTTCACGCGCGTGGGGCTTGTGGAGTGGTCCTCGGAAGGTTGGGAGAGGCCCCCAAGGCCTACTTAGCCCCTTCACTCGCCTTAAGGGGCGTGCGCAGACTAACTGGGAGCGCGTCTCTGAGCACGTGCAGAGCGCGTTTCCTCTCTCCCCACCTCCAGCCCGTTGTCTCTGCGCTTTCAACTCACCCCAGGAGGCGGGGGGCGGGGAGGTTAATCCGGTGCCCATCCGGTGGGTGCTGTCCAGGGTGCTGTTTCTCCCGACCTCCTGCCGCAGGCAAGGGAGTCTCGTCTGACCGGAATGCAAGAAAGTGGGGTTTGGATAAAAGACTTCGGGGTAGACTCTAGGATCCATGCTTTCCCCCTTCTTTTTGCAAATATTTTCGCTACTTTACTGAAAGTTGAGGATTCATAGAGCCTTTCCTGAGTGTGGGAATTCTCCTTTTGCAAACGGGTGGAACAGGATAGGGTGAATAAAATGCTCTTTCACAGCAGGAAAAAGGGTGTCCCACTCGCCCCACAAATCCTATCATCTTTCTGATCCCCATAACCCCAATGGCACCTGGGCCCAGAAGAGGGTGGGCATGCTGTGGTTACAAAGTAAAAAGAAAAAAGAAAGCACCCTCTGTGCATGCTCCAGGACACTTTTGCTCCCCTGTAATTGTTACAGCATGGAGGCCTGCTACTGAAAACAGGTTCAGAGTCTGGGTGCAAGGAAAAATTTATTCCCCCCCCCATTCTGTTCCCCATTTCTAGGGATGCCTCCCCAGTTTCCCTGCCACTCCTCTCCACACCCCCAATCTATGGGGGTGAAGTAGGGGACAGTCCTGCTGTTATATAAACAGGAGATCGATCTGTGGCCACCAGCCATGGGAAAGGAGGTCATAGGGCTAGCCTCAGCTAGGGGCCTCTGGGCATTCGTGAGCAGCTGGGTGCAGGAGAATTGCCATTATGCCCCCATGCCCCCTCTCAGAGTTAACAGGGATGAGGCTCCTGGTGGAGCCATGCTTCAGGTTCGGATTACGGAAGTTATTCTGCATGTTCTCAGAGGAACCCTTGTTCATTCAATGTGAGTGCTGCTTTTCTTTGAGCACTGCTTCAAACAAATCTATTCTGGGGGGGGGGGGCACAAGAGGATGAGGTGCATTCTGGGGGAGAGAGAGAAATCACCCACAGCCCCTCTGGAGTCTTGGGGTGCCTCTGCACTATACATTTAAATCAGCGTCATGCAACTTTAAACAGTCATTCCTTTCCCCCCAAAAAATCCTGGGAAGTGTAGTTTGTTGTGGGTGCTGAGGGTTTTTAGGGGACCCCTTATTCCCCTCCCCAAACTGCAAATCCCAGAGTGGTTTGACAGTCAATCCCTGTTCCCAGGGCTAATAGGGGTATTTCTAAAAGCAACTCAACATCCTTAGCAAACCATGGTTCCCAAGATTCTTCGGGAGAAGTCATGCCTATTTAAAGTGGTCTTGGGCTGCTTTAAATATGCATTGACTCCCTCCTTCCTCTCTGAGGTCACACCACATATCCAACATGCACTGAAAGCCTGTTTGGCTTCCCAGGACCTGTAGTTTGTTAAGGGCTCTGGGAACTGTAGCTCCTCAAGGCTGAAACTGCCGTCCCCAGAATTCCTTCGGGGAAAGCCATTCCGGTTTGAAGTGGTACAATACCACTTTAAAAGTGTCATGCAGACAACAGCCCTGTTTGCTAGGCCTACATCTGGTTTTGGGCAAAAACTGAAATCCTGCAGTGAGAGCCCAGGCTGTGCTGGTGATACCCCTCCACTCAACCTGCCCCCACTTCTGTTTTCCTCTCCAGGAAGCGACCTGCCAATATGCGCCAGCTGCAGCCACAATATCTACGACGGCCAGTATCTGCAGGCCCTCAACGCGGACTGGCACACCGACTGCTTCAGGTAGGACCGCTCTGGTAGGGCGGCTGTCACCAGTAGGGTGGGAAGGGGGAGCCAGCATCCTTCTAGCTGCTTTTCTGAACTGCCATCTCCCATCAGGCCCTGCCAGGAGGGTCGAAGGTCAAGGACGATGGGAGTTGTAGTCCTGCAAGCTAAGGGAAGGACTATAGCTCAGGGATGGAACACTTGCTTTGAGTGCAGAAGGCCCCAGGTTCAATCCCCAATGGTGAGAGATTCTTCTGTCTGAAATCCTGGCGATCTGCTGCCAGTCAGTGTAGACAGTATTGGGCTAGATAGACCAGTGGTCTGACTTCCTGTGTTCCGATCTGGAGAACCACAGTTTCAGAAAGCAGTGAAGGGGTTATTAGAGCAAGGAAAAGTTTCAAGATCTGGGGCGTTTTCTTTAGAAAGTGGTAGTGTTGGATTAGGACCTGAGAGAGGCCAGGGTTCAAATCCCCACTAGGTCATGAAGCTCCCCACTAGGTCATGACTTTGGATCTGTCGCTGCCTCTTGGCTTGGCCTACCTCACAGGGTTGTTGTGGCCAGGAGAACCTGGGAGGAAAAAAGGTGGGCTATAAATGCAATAAACAAATAAATAGCTTGGCTTTCCATGGTGTGCAAACTAGGCCAGAGCTACATCTTAAGAGAGGCAGTGTTATCAGACTAGGACATGGGAGACCTGGGTTCAAATCCCCACTCGGTCACAAAGTTCACTGGGTGACCTTGGAGGCCAGTCACTGCCTCTCAGCCTTACAGGGTTGTTGTGGGAATTAATTGAGGGGGGAGGGGAGAACCACGTCCACCACTCTGAGCTCCTTGGAGAAAAAGGAGAAATGCTAGGAAATTCAGGGCAGACATAAGAAAGTCCTTCTTAATGCAATGCATAGTTAAATGATGGAACTCACTGCCGCAGGAGTCAGTGATGTCCACCGGCTTGGATGGTTTTAAAAGAGGACTGGACAGAGGGGCTGTTGATGGTTATTAGCTACAATGGCTATGGTCTGCCTCTGAATCCTACTTCCTGGGGATCCCAAGTGGGGAGAGGGTTGCTCTGGCGCTCAGGTCCTGATTATGGGCTTCCTGGAAGAGATGTCCGGTTGGTCACTGTGAGGACTGGATGCTGGACTAGAAATCGGCTTCTTTTCGACTGAGCCATCCCAGGACTCTTCCTATGTTCACTGTTGCTTATTGGGCCAGAAAGGAAGTGCCCCCACCCTTAGAATATTCTTTAGCACGGGTTGGTGTGAGCAACGAGATCCAGTGCTCTCCTGCCAAGGAGGCTCGTGGCCTGGCCCTGGGACAGCTTGAGCAGCTCCTTCTGCACCAAAGAATCATGCAAACCTAGAATTGTAGAGTTGGAAGGGCATCTAGCCCAACTTCTGCAATGCAGGAATCGCAGCTAAAGAGTCCCTGACTGATCGCCGTCGAGCCTCTTGAAAATCCTCCAGTGACGGAGAATCCACTGCTGTGGAAGGAGAATCCTCCACCGTGGAACAGATCCTATGGTCAGAAAGTTGTTCCTTGTCAGAATCTCCTTTCTTGCCATTTGAATCCTTTGGTTCGGGTCCAGCCCTCTGGAGCAGCAGAACAGAAGCTGGCTCCATCTTCCCAGTGAGAGTCCTTCAGGTATTTGAAGATGGCTATCATATCACCTCTAAGTCTTTTCTTCTCCAGGCTAAATATAACCAATTCCCTCACCCATTCCTCAAAAGGCTTTGGGCCCTTGATATTCTCCATCACCCTCCTCTGCCCACCTTCCAGCTTGCCAATATCCTTCTTAAACTGCAGGGCCCTGAATTGCACGCCGCACTCCAGGTGGGGTCTGACCAAGGCAGATCTGGACACTAGACTTCTTCTGAAGATGCCTATCATAGAATTGTAGAGTTGGAAGGGACCCTGGCGACCATCAAGTCCCACAATGCAGGAATATGCAGCTGTCCCATACAGGGATCGAACCTGCAACCTTGGCATTATTAGCACCGTGCTCTAACCAGCTGAGCTATCCTGCTTGCACCTCTCGGTCTTCTCTTCTCCAGGCTAAACATACCCTCTCCCCTCCAGCATATGTTCCAGGTGCCTGGTGGGGAGGGGGCGAAAGACGAGAGCCACCTTCCTCCGCTGATCATCTGTTTCCCCAACAGCTTGGCTGCTCCATTCATTCTTGGCTTTACAGTTCCCCCCCTCCTCCTCCTTCTGGGCAGCCGTCAATATGGCTGGTGGCATCTGGCAAGCGCAGAGACTTGGCTCTCCTTCCAAGAGACACACTCCTCACACGTCCAGCTCGGAGCCGATTCCCTGGGCCCCGACCCTGGCTGCTTTGGGGTTGTGCGCTTTTAAAAGTCTGGCTGCCTCCCTCACCAAGCAGGGAATAAAATAGCTCTTCTCTCACACTGGAGTCTGCTTGGAAGAGTCTGGCTTGAGGACAAACGGGCGCGTCTGTGATCCATCTGAGGGCATGCATTTAAACTCCGGAACTTGCTCCCGCAGGACGCAGTGGGGAACACCAACCTGGATTCCTTTAAAAGACTAATTCATGGAGGAGAAGGCTACTAATCATGATAGCTATGCTCTGCCTCTGGGCTCTTCTTATGTCCTGATGGAACCTCCAGGCCCAGTGGCAGTCTATCTCTATTTCCAAGTTCTTAGAGGCATTTAGCTATTGAGGGAACAGGGTGCTGTGCCAGATGTGTCTTTGGCCTGATCCATCAGGCTCTTCTCACGTTCTTACAGCTCTTGCATGCTGGGGAGATGCCCAGGTGTCAGTGCTCCCCCCACCAGCTAGCGGGGCACGGAGGTGGGTGGAAATTGCATGTGTCCTCTGAGGTGGACAATGCGCAGGCTGGCTCGATGATGCAAGAGGCGGTGCAGAGAGAGGCCTGCGCTCCGGCCTCCCAGCTGTGGCAAGAACACATCTGCGCAGGGCTGTTGACAAAGATAGCTACGTGACTCCCAGGGGGGCGGCTGAGAGAGAGGCCCGATGCTGCGTGGAGGCGGCAGTCACAGAGGAAGTTCCCCTCCTTGTGATTACAGAACAACTTCCTGCCCTGGGGCTGGGCTGGCTGGAGTCAGCTTCCGAGGCAGAACAGAGCAGAGCAGAGCGGAGCAAATTGCAATGGCAGTGAGGAGCTACTCTTCGGGGTCAGAGCTGGCGAACTCGGGGGCTTATCTCGGGGGCCGGGCTCAGCCCCTGGCTGCCCAGGGCAGGCAGGGAAGGGTGTGCCTCTGCCCACGTTCGAGGCACCAGCAGTGGGCAGGTGCCAAGGAGGAGACCCCATTGCTGGCTGCCGTGCTCAAGAGCAACCACTTTCTGACAGCAGGAGCCAAGTAAGTCTCCGCCGGAAATGATGAAATGCAGGATTTGAACTCAGAGTTGGCAGGAGATAAAAGCTGACTAGCTGGGCCAGGCGCTGGGTTGGGTTGGTTCAGTGCACTGCCTCCGACTGTGGTCAGTTGGCGCCTCTGGAAAGCTTCCCAGTACAGTGGACGCTCGGGTTGCGAACATGATCCGTGCGGGATGCACGTTCGCAACCCGTAGTGTCCACAACCCTCAGTGACACATCTGTGCACGCGCGGGTTGTGATTTAGTGCTTCTGCACAGAAGTAACCCGTTCCAGTACTTCCGGGTTTCGGTGGTCCGTAACCTGAAAAACCGCAACCTGAAGCGTCTGTAACCCGAGGTATGACTGTAGTGCTCCTGTTGCCCTTTGGCTCTAAGCATCTGATATTGAAAGATACACTGCCTCTGAATGTGGAGGGTTTATTTAGCAGTCACAGGTGAGAACCGCTGACTAGGGTTGGGTGATATATTTATATATCCTCCAATTTGCAATCCTTGGCATAGAACAAGCGGAAATGTGGACAAGCCCAAAGAGGTGACATGGTAGAAGTTTATAAAAGGACACCTGGCATGATGAAGGTGGCTCAGGTGGTTAGAACGTGGTGTTAAAAATGCCAAGGTTGTGGGTTTGATCCCCGTATGGGCCAGCTGCATATTCCTGCATTGCAGGGGCTTGGGCAGAGGCCCCTCAAGGTCCCTTCCAACTCTGCAGTTCTATGATTCCATGGTGAAAGTGGATAGAGAGAAGTTTTTCTCCCTCTCTCATAACACTAGAACTCGTGGACATCCAATGAAGCTGCTGGATGATTTGGTACAGAGGAAAGAAAGTCCTTCTTCATGCTCTGCATAGTTAAACTGTGGAACTCCCTCCCACAGGGGGCAGTGATGGCCAACAACCTGGATGGCTTTAAAAGAGAATTAGGCACATTCATGGACGAGGAGAAGGCTCTTGAAGGCTACTAGCTATGGTAGCTATGCTCTGGCTCCACAGTCAGAGGCAATAATGCTTCTGAATACCAGTTTCTGGGAACTGCAGGAGGAAAGAGGCTCTTGTGCTCAAGTCCTGCTTGCTTCTCCATGGAGCATCTGGTTGGCCACTGTGAGAACAGGATGCTGGAGTAGCTGGGCCATTGGCCTGATCCACCAGGCTTTTCTGATGTTCCTGTTGTTCTTTGTCTCTAGCATCTGGTGTCCAAACTTACACTTCCTCTGAGCATGGAGGTTTGATTTAGTTGGCCGGGTTCTCCGTGGTATTAAAACTGTCTTTTAAAGCAAGAATGGAGGATCCCTGTTGGGCTTGTCTTTGCATTTGGTTTCTGAAGTTATAGGCAGCAATGCTTCTTTTGAATTGGTCAAGGGGGTGGGGCATGTCTGTTCGGCTCACTTGCACCTGGCATAAAGAGGTCCAGCAGGTTTCTGCATGGTTTCCAAAACCTGCTGTACATGGTTTGACCCGAGGCAAAAGGAAGGTGGAACAAATTTGTGTTGCACTCTGGGGTGTGAAATCCCATTCTGTTTTCTTCAGGCTGAGAACAAGGAGCTGCCAGCTCCTGGTTGCCTCATAGAAGCTTCTCAGTGCCAGCAAACTGGAAGAGTTTTGCAGCTTCTGATTCTATTTCCAGATCAGCGGCTACCACTTGCCAGCACGTGCCAGCGAAGGTCACCTTTCATTGTCCTTGGTGGAGAAAGAAAGGCAAGCTGGGCTCCTTTTGTCAACATCCTGTCTCGTATTATTAGGATCACTGGTCCTGGGCAAGGTGGAATTCTGAAGGAAATGGGAACAGGAGCAGAAAATGGCCAGTGTCTGCTGATTTGTTCCTTGTGTGGGACAGAAATCAGTCCAGTGAATGTTATCCACATTCACTGTTGTGGCTTTCAGTCTGCAAATGATATGTAATTGGTGGTGTTCCTCTCCCCTGTTTGCATTGGATTTCCTTTGCATCGAAACGAATAGTGCTGATTGATTGATTGATTGATTGATTGATTGATTGATTGATTGACCTACTATATATTTTGGAAAGTAGTTTGTCTGCCTGCCTGCCTGCCTGCCTGCCTGCTCTCTATGTGTTTGGACACGTCTTGGGATAATGTTTCCCCAGTGTGGCATGATAGTGCCTGAGATAGAGGAACATTTTTTCCATCTATGTTTGAATACCATCTGATGCCGTTTTGAATTGAGATACTGTTGTAGTAGTAGTAGTAGTAGTAGTAGTAGTAGTGGTTGTTGTTGACCTTTCCCCCCAAGGAGCTCAAGGTACCATGCATGATTCTTCCCCTCCTCATTCCAAAAGGAAGCCAAAACTCATTTTGGGTGGGTGTCCCACATTTAACCTCATTTAAACTTTAAACCTTTAAGAGGAAGCCCAGCCATCAGAGTCCATGGCTTGGGAGCAGACCCTTTTCCATTCACAGCGCCTGGTTTTGACTGTGCTTCCTTTTAAATGCTGATTTTCCTTGGTAGGTTTTTGGAAATCCCATTGAAACCCCAAATGGCTGAGCCTGGTGGGTTCTTTTCTGCATTAACCCCCAGGGCAGACTCTGAAAAGGGAAGTGACTAGGTTTGGTTCCTCTAGGTCAGGGTGGTCCAACTCTTCATACCAAGTGGGCCACAAGAGTACTTTGACACAGAACCTGTGAGCCACACACAGCCTGGGAGGGGGAGTGAGGCCCAAATTTTAGCTAAGGACCAAACGTGTTCAGGTATAATACCAGTCCATAATAAGAGATGGAGATCTGGGAAGAAGACTGGTCACTGTTGTCATAAAACTTATTCGACAAAAGGAAACCCAACAACTGAGAAAAATGTTGTTACATAATTAGATACGTAACTGGTGATGTCAAATTCCAGAGTGTGAGATGAGTGTCTTGGTTTTTTGCCAGAAGCTGAGCTGCAGTCAAATGAAAATGGCATGTGTGATGTACAGAGTCTTCCATGTGACTCTTAATGGAGGGAGCCCCCAGAAGCTTGCAAATTAAATTGTGTTTGAGAGGGAAGCAGCAAGGCGGCAAGGCAGATAAGAAGGAAGGGGAGACAAGAGAGAACTTCGAATGGCTGCAGTTTCATGTTTTCAAGCTTCCATTTTGTTGTGGGCAGCAATGAAGGGGCCTGAACTGTAGGCCTCACAGGAAAGGTGTTTGTTTGTTTGTTTTTAGTAGGAAGGAACCGAACATTTACTTGCTTGGAGCTATCTTCTGTGAGCTCATGAGTGCTTGCAATCCACTGGATTCTCATGGCATGCACATAATTTATTTACTGCATTGACACCCACCACATCCCTGTGAGGTAGGTCAGGCTGAGAGGCCGGGACAGAGCCCAAGCTTCTTGGCTGATGGGGGGATTTCAACCCTGGTCTTCTAGTTCCTAGCCTGACACTCTAGCCACTATGCCACACTGGATCTCCACACAGCCTTTTGAAAAATTATTTTACAGTGGTGCCTCGCAAGACGAAAAGAATCTGTTCTGTGATTCTCTTCGTCTAGCGGTTTTTTCGTCTTGCGAAGCAAGCCCATTGACGGATTAGCGGATTAGCGCTATTAGCGCTATTAGCGGCTTTTAGCGGCTTATCTGCTGATCGGATCAGCTGATAAGCGGCTTAGTGGCTTAGAAAAGGGGGGGGGAGGGGAAAAAACCAGCAGGAACTCGCAAGGCATTGTCGTCTTGCGAAGCAAGCCCATAGGAAATTCGTTTCGTGAAGCACCTCCAAAACGGAAAACCCTTTCGTCTAGCGGGTTTTCCTTCTTGCGAGGCATTCGTCTTGCGGGGCACCACTGTATCTTATTTTACATTGCGATGTTGTACTGAGCCACTGATAGCCCTCTCCTCCTCCTTGAATTTGTCCAGTCGTCTTTTAAAGCCATCCAAGTTGGTGGCCTTTGCCGCCTCCAGGGGATCCCACAGCTGAGCACGATAGTCTTTGGCCTGTTCTGAATATTCCAAAAATTCAGCTTCCTTGGATGTCCACGAATTCTACAGTTGTGAGAGAGGAAGGTAGCCTCTTCTCTGTCCACTTTCTCCATGCTGGGCATAATTTTATAAACTTCAGTCAGGTTGCCTCTTTTACTTGCATTTTCTCTAAACTTAAAAACTCCCAAATGCTGCAACCTATGTGCATATTAGTGTGGTGTGGAGGGGGAGGAGCAGGCAAGGAGGCCATCCACCAGCAAGGAAGTGTGAGTGGGCTTTGCATGGAAGTGAAAGCGATATCCAGCGGATGCTGGGGGCCAGATACCAGGCTACCACAGACCAGTTGCTTCTTGTAGACTTCCAAGCGGCATCTGGTTGGGTGGTGCTCTTGCTCAGATCCAACAGGGCTGCCCTTATTCCCTGTGGCCGTTAGGAATGGACCTGCCATGTTCAGAGTAAGTCTATCCCTGAACACCACTTTCTTCAGGTAGGTGTGGTGGCTTTTGCTTCCATTAATATTTTTTTAAAAATAATATTTTGAACGACTTATATTCAAAAGAATTTCAGATCAGCGCATGGAAAACAGAACTCCGATACAGCAGGGTAGAGTCTCAGAATGTTATACAAACCAGAGGTCTGGTACTGTAGGGAAAAAATAGGTTGCAACATTTGCGACTTTTTTTGGTGAGTAAGAGGCAACACGATAGGCAAAATTATGCCTGGCATGGAGAAAGTGGATGGAGGAAAATTTTCCTTCTTCCTCTAACGCTAGACATTTGATGAAGCTGAATGTTGGAAGATTCGGGACAGATAAAAGGAACTTCTTTATGCAGCGCAACGTTAAACTGTGGAACTCACTCCCACAAGAGGCAGAGATAGGCACCAATTTGGATGGCTTTGAAAGGGGATTTGGCAAGATCATTAAGGAGAGGGCTGTCATTTGCTAAAAGCCACAATGGCTGTGCTTTGCCTCCACAGAGGCAGCAATGCCTATGAATGCAGAGGGGGAGGTCTCTTGTGCCTGGATTCTGCTTGCTGAGTGACAGTTTGGCCACTGTGAGAGCAGGATACTGGACTAGATGTGCCATTGGCCTGATCCAGGAGGCTCTTCTGATGTTCAAAAATGGAGATCCAATGCAAAAAAAGCCAGAAACTCTAATCGACATACATTATCAAGTATAATCTCACAACAAAATACAAAGTGCAGGTCAAATGCAGCGCAAAAGAAAAAGATCAAGCAATATACTGTACCAGGCAAAAGGCAAAGGCAAAAACCAAATAAGTGCTCATTCACACTTTAACTTGACCCATATTTTGATTGGATTGTGTATCGATTAATTCCACTGCGTCTGAGAGCTTTTATCGCCGTTCCACTGCTGTGCCTTGTGAAAATCAAATCTTACCTGCTGAATCAGATCTCATCAGATGCGTGGAAAAAACTGGAGAGGGATTTTGCTTACTGAGCTTCTGATTCAGCGGGTAAGATTGGATTTCCACAAGGCACAGCTGCAGAACATTGAGGGAAGCTTCTGGACTCTGGGGAATTAATTGGGACACAAGGAGATCAAAATACGGAGCAAGCAAAAGTGTGGATGAGCCCTAAATCTCAGAATGCTAGGACTGTAGAGTTGGAAGGGCCCTGAAGGGTCATCTAGCCCAACCCCCTGCAATGCAGCAAATAAAAAGCAGATGCTGTACAAAATAATAAAAATAAAATAGTATACAGGAATATTAACAATAAAATCAGAGAACCTTTCCAAATAGCACTATGCTCTCAATTCTTACGTTCTTCTGCTCCTTACTCTTAGGTTTCTATGCGCCTGCTAAATCCCAGGAAACCCAGAATAGCCATTGTTTGGTAGCCAGGCATGGGTTAAACGCAGCCGGCTCTGCTATTGGCTCCCCTCTCTCCCTGCTTAGAGTTTGAGCTGGGAAGTTCCGCAAGGGTGATGTAATGGGGTGGCCCCCCTGCAGGTGACGTCAGTCACTGCTGCTTTGGCATTCCCCTCCTCACTCTGGAAATGAGGTGGGGAGGAGAGGAGGGGGCTGAGCAGCAATGATGCAATGGAGCCTCATCACACAAGCCAGAGACACATGGACCAACTCAATCTCCCCCTCTGGCAGGAGCGTTTCTTTCATGGGGGTGGGATGGAGAGTCCGGGAAGACCCTCTCTGCCCGGGGCCACTAGGAGAGATCAAGGGGTGCATGAGGGTTCCTGCTGGCTTGTGATGGAGCCCCCAAATGCCAGCTGATTCCTGGCACGTTCACACCATGAAACGGGGTGCCTAAGAAGATAAGAGCCCTCTCCCGTCCTGTGGTTTCTAGCAACTGCGATTCAGAAGCATTGCTGCCTCTCACCAGAGCACAGCCACCCTGGCTAGTAGCCATGGAGAGCCCCCCCCTCCTCCTCCATTGATTTGTCTAATCCTCTTTTAAAGCCATCTGGGGTCGCTGCCTCCGTGAGGTCAGCTGGGGTGGCACCCGCAGCATGCAAGGCTATTGTGCAGAACACCTGCTGGGTGGCGCCATCCTTCTGCAGGTGCCTCATGCTAGGAGAGGCGTGTAAGTAACTTCACCAGTGAACACGGAGGCTTATAGCAAAAAGCTGGTCCCCTCAGGGTACTTTCTGCCCTTGGGGAGGGGGCAATTGCAGGCTTCTTGTGCCGGAAGAGAGGGGGGGAGGGGAGAGAGAGAGCTTCGCACGACAGCTTGCCCGGATGCCTCCTGTCACGTAAATCCATTGCACCAGCGGCAGGCTGAGTCACACTGAATACCTTTCCGCAGAAACTCCTGCTGCAGGCTCACCGCTCCCAGGGTTCGTACTTGGTTGGCCAGCCGGCGAGGCAGCCACAAGGAGGCAGGCCTCAGACAATGGGAATCGTGGCTGGCCTAGGTGGCGCTGATGCAAGCAAAGACCTCCCTCCCCAAATGATATAGACATGGAAATTAACTGCACTGTAAGAAGGTGGCAGATTAGTAAATCAAGGCAGGTGTTTTCCCAGAGAGTGGCTGGTCCAGAAGACTTTTCTTCTTCCTCTGCCATATTCTGGAAAGTCTTGTTTTTAAATCTCGGCATGCTTGCAAAGCACAGATGCATGTGTGCACCCTAAGTTTGGGAGGTGCACCTTTTTATTGCCAGTGACACCTGTAGGTTTTTTTTAATTGTCAGAGGCAGTGTGGTGTAGTGGTTTGAGTGCTGGACTATGATCTTGGAGACCAGGGTTCTAATCCCCACTTGGCCAGGAAGCTCACTGGGTGACCTTGTGGGACAGTCATGCTCTCTCTCAGCCTAACCTACCTCACAGGGTTGTTGTGGGAGTTGATTGAGGAGGGGGAGAACCATGTACGCCACCTTTGCAGAGTGTTCAGCTAACTCCACCTCTTGCCAACCTGGGCCCTTCCAGCTGTTTCAAAGGACAGTATGTTCATCCCCTGGTGCCACTGCTGATGGGAGTTGTAGTCCAAAACCTAGGAAGGACCTAGGTTGGCCAAAGGTTTGGCATATGATTGCGCAATGCTGGTCTCCTGCATGAGAGTCATCACTGCTCAACTCAGTGGGCCTTACTTCCTAGTAAAGAGGTGTAGGGTTGCGCGGTTATGTAAATCTGGCCAGATGGTTGTAATCCAACTGAGATCCACTTGAATTGGTCCCATCAAAAGCAATATACTCTGTTATTTCAGTGTGTCTGTTTTGAGTCTGTTTTGCGTAGGACTAGTGTTGGACACAACATATGTCATATTTCATGTGGAAGGTGCTGAGACTTACCCTTTTCTGAACAATTATAATTAAATACTTTCCCTGATAATTAAAAGACCTGCTGCTGTAGGAGGTAATAGAAAGAAAACATGTGTCACCAGGCTAATAAAATAATTCACAAAAAGGTCACAACTCACTATGCAGAGCACCCATTTAGCATGTGGATGGGATCCTGGGTTCAAATCACAGCCGTTCTAGAGGATCTCAGCTTGACTTTGGAGACTAGCTGCTGGTCAGAGAAGAGGACCTTTGGGGCTAGATCAATCCAGTTCTGATTCCCTGGAGAAGTCCCCAGGGCAAGTCAGGTCAGTTGTTTCAGAACCACGGAGAGCTCCTCATGAGCAAGTTGCTCCCTCAGGGTTGGATGTGAACCAGGGCCTCAGCTCAGTTGGCATTAAAAGAGAACTAGTAGACAAAATCATGGAGGATAACACTATCATAAATGGGGCAAGTTTCTGTCATGCTTTGGGGCTTCCCATAAGCATCCGGCTGGCCCCTGTGGGAATAAGATGCTGGACTGGAAAGGTCCATGGCCTGATGCATCACGGGGGTGCAGCTTTGGGCCCCTCCTGATTCTGTGATCCGGCAGGGCTCTTTTCACACTCTTAGACCATCCTTCAGATTTGCAGGATTTGTGAGTAAACCTTAGGAGCAAGGTTGCCGATAGCAGTCTTTCTGCTCAGTTGAAGGGTGATAGTGGGTCCCCAGGGGTGCCTGCTTGGTTGCCCTGATCCACCAGAAGCAGGGGGGAGGACAAGCCGGGAGGGACATTTGACACCCAAATGTAAACGGAGTGCTCAAGGACAAAAGGAGCGTTGCAGACAGAGGCAAAACCAGCCTTTGCAGGTGGCCACTTTTCAGGAGACACCCGAGCCCTGCTTCTCCCTTTTCAGATTGGCATCTCCAAACCGAGGATGAATCAGAGAGCAGCTAAAAGGAGACGCAGTGGGAAATGCCCTTGGGATAACTGGGGGACTTTGCCAGAAGCGGAGGCTGTTTGAGAATACAAGAGCCTGCTAGGTTATGCTAGTATCCCATTTAGTCCAGCATCCCATTCTCCTGGATGCCTCTTTGGGGAAACCTGCAAGCAGGACCCCAAAAAAAGGTCAGGATAGGAATATAATTAATAATGATGCAAATAGCTGCTGATTGAAAAGGGATCCTGGTAGAAAAATGAAAGTGCACTGAGAGCTCTGTCTGTGTTGGAATAAGGTGGGACCCAGGATGGTTAGACTGGGAAGGTTTGGGAAGTTGGCACACCCTTCATCTGCCCTGAAGTGGGATCTGAGCCTCCCCTCAGGGCTGGGTCTACGGCTGCCCTTGTGGAGGTGCCAGTAAGGGGGCGTTTCTGTGGCTTGTTGCTGATCCCATGCCACAGTGGCGTGAGAACACATGCAGTGGCTTTGCAACCTGTCAGACCCAAACAGGAAGCGAATCTGTCCCATCACTTCCTCCTTTCCTCAGGGGAAATCCCCACCAGCCGTTAGCTCAGCCCTGCCTGGTTCCTTCCATGCAAAATATACATAAGGAAGGATTGGAACCCCCCCCATTTTTTATCCTCATCCCTGGCATCTAGACTGCCCCTGACACTGGAAATTTTGTTTAGCCACCAGCCGGACACACAGACACTCCAATCCCCTTCTCTCCCATTAATCTGTAGGATCCCCATTTGGAGTCTCTTCAAGGACTGCCCCCACCTCTTGTGGCAGGGAGTTCCACTGGTGAATTCCTGCACTGCAGGGGGTTGGACTAGAAGGCCCTTGGGGATCCCTTACAACTCTGTGGTTTCATGCTGCATGTGAAGAAGCATTTGCTTTTGCCCACCCTGGATCTCTGCTGTCCTGCTGCCAGCTTGGGGGATCTTTGAGATTTCTAGCTGACCACGGTCTGAAAAAGGCACGGGGTGAGATGGTGGGGTGGAGAAAGTGTTTGCGCGCACACACATACACACACCTCAGTCTCCCAGAAGTCTAGAATTGAGCACCCTAAAGGAACATACAAATCATAGAATAGTAGAGTCTGAAGGGATCCCAAGAGTCATGTAGTCAGAACATTGGCCCATCCAGCTCAGTGTTGCCTGCACTGATGGGATAGCAGCTCTCCATGGTTCCAGACTGAGCCACAGTCAAGCGTAGGTCAGCAGTAAAACACCCAGTGTCAATGAAGTTAACTCTCTATTCACAGCAAGCAAAATATCGCAGGCCTTGTAATCCCACCAACTCCTCCCAGTAGGTCTTCCCCAATGAGGCAGTTGCGAGGACTGATGGTCCCCACCTTCCCCACAGCTGCCTAAGTCCACCCCTCTCCAGGGTTGTCCCCCCAAGCAATCAGAGACTGAGACTGCCTCTGCGCACAACCAATCTCTGCTCTGCTCTTTTCATGTCTCTGTGTGTTCTAGGAGACCCACAGGGACGGGAGCTGGTCGCAGCAGGAGGGGGAGACTCCCTGGCTTCCTCACCAGCCTGCCTCATCTCTGCCTCTTGGCCCTCCTGCTCCCCAGCCTCCGCTTCTGCCTCAGCCTCTGAACCCATCTGCCACAGTGTCTTCTTGCTCACTAAACCCTGTTGCCTCTTCAGCTTCTGACACCTCCTCCTCCCAGTCTACTTCCTCTTCTCCTTCCAACCACTCATGGTCACCCCACCACCAATCCACTGGCTCTGAGCCTTCTTCCCTGGGAGTTCCCTTGGGGGGTTCCTTAGCTGGTGCCTCCCACCACTCCTCTGCCTCCAACCAGCCCTTGACACAGGGAATATTCCCAGCCCTGCCTTGTAGATGCCAAGGATTGGACCTGGGACCTTCTGCATGCAAGGCAGAATCATTGCCACAAAGAAACTCATCCCTCTCACCATCAGAAAAACCCAGCTGTTCCCAGTAATAGCTGGTCCTTGACGGCAGACAGTTTGCTCTGCCTGCAATCAGCTCTGGCACCCCCTGCTGTTGGGTTCCCTGCCTTCTACCCTATCCTGTCTCAATGGGTTCCAGCCACCATCACGTCTGACCTTCTGGTGTAAGGAAAGTTCTTACAGTATTTGGACATGTGATTTTGGGTGAGTTTTGCCTCCTCATTGTTGGGGAACTCACCCAGAAAAGTGTCACAGTTCTTTTGCAAGCCTGGAAATGACCTCGATGAAGGTTCATAAGGGTGGAAAGTAGAGTTGCTTCCCTAAACGTTCAGTTTCAGAGACGGAAACAACGGGTGGCATGTTCAGATCCCTGGCCTTGGTCTTGCCAGCCTTTGACGCCTCTTTGTTGCCACAAACAAACTGCACCTAGCTCGTCTCTCTCCCACAGGCCCACCAGCCTTTCAGGGTTGCCAGGGATTCACCAACCTCTGTGCCAAAGAGACAATTTCATGGTGCATATATTTTGAATGTGGCTGGCAGTCACAACCGGATTGTCAGACGTCACCAAATATTCATCAGTGTTCAGAGTTTTTGAAGAGCTGAGCCACCTCTGCCTCCTTACCACAGCTTCCCATAAAAACTGCCTTCTTTTCTTCTCTTCTCTTCTCTTCTCTTCTCTTCTCTTCTCTTCTCTTCTATTGCTCCTGCTTTGCCTTTAACCGTTAGCCCTCCCACATACCTCAGGAAGTCATTTTAAAACGAAGCTGAGTGTTTGGAGATTGCAGTAGAAGTATGTCTTCACACAGTGCGTAGTTAAGCTACGGAACTCCCGCAGGAGGTAGTGATGGCTGGATAAGAGAATTAGACAAATTCATGAAGGATAAGGCCAGGCTGGCCATGTTTTTTGGTGAAGACATTTTGTTTCTGTTATAATGCATATAAAACAGAGAGAACGGTGATAACAACAGATGAGAATTCAAAGATGACAAACAAAACTATAAAATAGGCACGTAGAATAAGTACATTTGCACATGGGCTAAAATAACAAAGTCCAAGTAAAAAAATATTAGCGTTTTCTGATTATTAAGTCTAGTTTCCAATTTGCCAGGCTGGGGACAAGGATTATCATGAAAATGATGTTTCTGCTGTAGACGTCATAATTCAATGCCTAATCATATAATAAGTGTCTGGAGGTTCTAATCCCTGTGGAAATCTCAAATTATGCGTATTTTTCTCCATTATTCCAGTGTGAGAGGTACCAAACGTCCAGTGTAAGATTTGGGGCCATTTTCCATTGAGTTGCAGTTACTGTTTGAGCTGCCGAGATCATATATGAGACCGGTTATTTAATTTTGGACAATAAACCATGGTTTCTTTAGGAATAACCATCTGCCAATTTTTTTTTAAAAAAAAAACACCAAAAAACTTGCACCAATTTACAGCACCACTATAAATGATATGTGCCAAGTTTATTGCAACCTCCCCAACAATTAAGTGATATAGAAGAAAGTGTTTTTGATATCTGCCAAGGAGGGTAATACCTTCTGTGACGGCTGTGTTTGACCTCTGTGTTTGACCTCCATTGTCTCTGAATGCCCATTGCTGGAAATTGCAAGTTGGCATAGCATTGCTATTGCACCCAGATCCTGCTTTTGGACCTCTCATTCAGGCATCTGGCTGGTCATAGTGCTGAACTATGGTGGGCCCAATCCTCTGGATGTTGTAATGAGCCCAAGGATCACCCCAGCTGACAATGAGAGGATTCCCCTTTGTCCTAGTCAATTTAATGCTTTGAAAAACGTCTTGACCGTTATTTGACCGGCTGAGGCAATCATTTCCTCAATCAGTCAAATGCCCAGCCTGAAATCCACGAGTCAAGCTTAGGGAGGGAGGGGATTTATTTTATCTCTTGCCCTGATATCCTACCTTTCCAACAAGGAACTCCAGGTCGTAATACATGGTTCTCCTCCCATCTCCACTGTATCCTTAAAACAGCCCTGAGAGGTTGGTTAGAGAGTGTATGGCTGGCTCAAGATCATCCATGGCTGTCTGGATTTGAACCCTGGCCTCCCAGGTCCTAGTCCAACAACCTAACCACTATGCCATGCTGGAAGGGCATTACAGTAACTCAATATTAAGTGGATCTGACCCAAAGGGACCATTTCAGTCTTTCCCCAAACTTTTGGAAGGGCTGCTGTGCACACATTGCTCGGTTGAGGGCGAAGGCCATCTGTTAAGACGCTTGAGGCTGAAGCTGCAGTTGGTGCAGAATGCTGCAGCGTGATTGCTGACAGGAGTAAGGCCTTGGCAGCATATAACACCTGTGCTCCAAGAACTGCACGGCTTGCCAATTTGC
The DNA here is from genome assembly GCF_965112155.1 of Podarcis liolepis. NCBI lineage: Eukaryota > Metazoa > Chordata > Lepidosauria > Squamata > Lacertidae > Podarcis > Podarcis liolepis. The sequence continues at coordinate 29,762,155 of NC_139567.1, read as the reverse complement.
TATGGGGCCAAGTTCAAAGTGTTACTATTAGTATATAAAGCTCTTAACAACCTGGGACCAGTTTACCTGTGAGATCGCCTTACCACATCTATATCCATTTGGCTGCTTTGATTTGCAGAACTGGCATTGTTACAAGTGCCACATAATACCAGACGCTCCCAGTGTCTTTATTTTCCAGGGACAGTCCCGGATGTACAAAAGCCGTACCGGTTTCTGATGTGATCCTGGAATGTCCTGCTTTTCCTTAGGACGTCCCTATTTTCATCAGAAAAATGTTGGAGGGTAGGGAGTTATGTGACCTCTGAACCAAGAAGATAAGTAACTACAGTCATACCTTGGTTTTCGAACAGCTTAGTTCCCGAATGTTTTGGCTCCTGAATGTTGCAAACTCAGAAATGACTGTTCCGGTTTGCGAACTATTTTTGGAACCCAAACGTCTGACAGGCTTCTGAGGCTTCTGATCGGCTACAGGAGCTTCCTGCAGCCAGAAGCTGCAATTTGATTTTCGAACATTTTAGAAGTCGTACAGACTTCTGGAACGGATTCCATTTGACTTCCAAGGTACGACTGTATGCAATCTTTAGAAGACATCTGAAGGCAGCCCTGTATGGGGAAGTTTCTTAACGTTTAATATTTTATTATTTTTTATATATGTTGGAAGCTGCCTAGAGTGGCTGGGACATAGATAATAAAATTATTATTATTATTATTAGTTGTTGCTGTTGTTGGTTGTTGTTGTTAAATGGGACGTCCCTATTTTCATTGGAGAAGTGTTGGCGGTTATATAATACCCGTTCTATATTTGTAAGAAATCTATATCTTAGTGTGGCAGCACTTAAACTTTGGAACTCCCTGCCTCTTGAAACCAGGCAGGCGTCTTCAGTGTACCCTCTTCAGCGCCTGCTAAAAACATTATTGTTTGGGCAAGCCCATCCAGATGTTTAGAAAGTTGATGCACGCCTCAATCTGTTTTTAGTCTATTCTTATTTTAACTTTTTGGGAGCCGTCATGGAATGAGTTAATAAATATGGGTCCCGGGGCCTGATGTCTCTCTCTCTTGCTGTCCTTGCAGGTGCTGCGAATGTGGGGCATCCCTTTCCCACCAGTACTACGAGAAGGATGGACGCCTCTACTGCAAGAAGGACTATTGGGTGCACTTTGGGGAGCTCTGCCACGGCTGCTCAGAGCAGATCACCAAAGGGCTCGTTATGGTAAGAAAGGGGGTCCAGGAGAGAGCGGAGGGATCTCCTCTAGCCCAAATGCTTTGCTGCAATGAAGACATTCTGTGTCTTTGGCATCCTCATGATCTACCAAACCAGCCGCTGCATCAAGAAAGGAGACAAGCTTTGTCTGGCATGGCTTCCTCTTGAGAAATCCATAGTAGCCTCTAATATCAACACATTATTTTCTAGATGCTCCCAAATGGACTCCTTAACCGCCTGCCCTAGAATTTTGCCCAGTATAGCCATTGGCTCTTACATTGGCTCCCAGTATGTTTCTGAGCACAATTCAAAGTGTTGGTGTTGACCTTTAAAGCCCTCAACGGCCTCGGCCCAGTATACCTGAAGGAGCGTCTCCACCCCCATCATTCTGCCCGGATGCTGAGGTCCAGCGCCGACGGCCTTCTGGCGGTTCCCTCACTGCGAGAAGCAAAGCTACAGGGAACCAGGCAGAGGGCCTTTTCAGTAGTGGTGCCCGCCCTGTGGAACGCCCTCCCATCAGATGTCAAAGAGATAAACAACTACCTGACATTTAGAAGACATCTGAAGGCAGCCCTGTCCAGGGAATTTTTTAATGTGTGACATTTTCATGTCTTTCTAATCCTTGTTGGAAGCCGCCCAGAGTGGCTGGGGAAACTCAGCCAGATGGCAGGGTACAAATAATATTATGTTGTTGTTGTTGTTGTTGTTGTTGTTGTTGTTGTTGTTGTTTTTGTTGTTTTTGTTGTTGTATTATTGGGCTGGCCTGCCTGAATTTCCCAGAGCTGTTTTCCTTTTCTGTTTTTGAAAAGCAGGGGCAATCCCATCCCACTCGTTTTGCCCATCTCCAGTCTCCAGGCCCCTCACCTTCTCTCCAAAAATGCTCAAAAGAGGCTCTGAAATAACCCACTGCAAACCCCTCTTTAGACTTCTTGGTTCTGCAATTCCCAGGCTGAACATAGTTCCCCTAGCAGAAGAAGACAGAGGCCGAAAAGGAACTGAGTGGTTCCTATTTCCTCCAAGTCACCTCTTAACTCAAACCACAGCCACCTGCACGTCACCTGGTGTCATAGTTCTGGGAATTAGGTCTTATGTTGTGTTCCTGGAGGGGGACACATGCCCCCTGTAGGATCAGACTTGCAGTGCTCTTGGATTCCAACATATCACTGACAGTGAGCCCTTTGTGATATGTGCCTTTGCAGGTGCAGTTTGAATCCAGGCTCAAAAGCAAACGGACCAAGCAGGGCTTGCTGTCAGTGCAGATCAGCTGGTCGGCACTGACAGCGAGCCCCTCCAAAGTTATCCATGTGTAGGTGCAGATTGAATTTAGCTTGCAGCTGCCAATGGGCAAAGTGGGGCTCCCTATTGGTTCCTGTTGATTTGTTTCAGAATTTAAAAACCCCTCTCCATAGAACTAGAGAACCGGAAGAGATGTAAATATGTAAATGCAGTGGTACCTCGGGTTACATACATTTCAGGTTACATACACTTCAGGTTACAGACTCCGCTAACCCAGAAATAGTACCTCGGGTTAAGAACTTTGCTTCAGGATGAGAACAGAAATCGTTCTCTGGCGGCAGCGGGAGGCCCCATTAGCTAAAGTGGTGCTACAAGTTAAGAACAGTTTCAGGTTAAGAACAGACCTCCAGAATGAATTAACCCGAGGTACCACTGTACATGTGTCTGTTTCCCTCCTAGGTTGCTGGAGAGCAGAAATATCACCCCGAATGTTTCAGCTGCCTGAACTGCCGGGCGTTCATCGGCGATGGAGACACTTATGCGCTGGTGGAACGGTCCAAGCTCTACTGGTGAGAGGGGAGAACAGCTGGGCTCACTTGCGGGGGGGGGGGCAGTGCTTGGGCAGGAAACAGGCAGAGAGAACCAAAGGGACAGCTTTCATTATTGCAGGCTGCAACTGGAGATTTCAGGCTCCGCTGTGCAGCCTTGTCCCGTATCAGAAGAGCATCAGCAGAGCCTGGTGGATCAAGGCAATGGCCAATCTAGTCTAGGCTCCTGCTCTTGTAGGGGCCAACCAGATGCCTCAAAGCAAAGCCTGAAAGCAGGATTCGAACACAAGAGCCCTCTCCCCTCCTGTGGCTTTGCTGCCTCCAGCTATGGAGGTGGCTAGTAACCATTGGTAGCCCTCTCCTCTATGAATTTGTCTAGTCCTCTTTTAAAGCCAACTAGGTTGGTCATTATGTAACTTGTAAATTGCCATGCAAAACAACACCGGTTCCTCCACTTTAGCTAATTTACTGATCCAAGTATTTGTTTCCGGTAACATCAGTGCAGCTTGTTTTCTCTAGGCTGCAGTTTTGTGCTATTTCCAAAACTATTGGTACTGGGATATTTTACCAGAACACAGCAAGCCTGTCACATAGACAGCTTCTTGAACATTGAGGGCAGCCGGGGACAGTGTGGTATTAAATTACATCTTCAAATAAAATGCGTATGGGTTATTATTATTATTTTAAATTGATTGATATTATTATTTCTAATAGTTTCTAATATGCTTTTTTTTTTGGAACCGTTGTACTTAAGTAATCACATGAGATGTTGTGAGCCACTTTGGGCACAATTTTGTGGAAAAGTGGCATACAAATAATCAGATGATGATAAGAGTTCAAAGGCACATTTCCAGCCAGGAAGAAATGCTCAAGGAGGGTGTGGGGGAACACCAAGGAGAGATTTGGCCTGGTGGGCAGGAGAATTGAAGAGTGCCAGGCAAAGAGGCCTGCTTTCCCTCACCCTGATCTAGAACCCTCATTCGGAGGAGACCTGTTGGAACATCTCAGGAGCCTCAAGTTGTGCAGTTCACTCCATTTCTCATGGGACTTTCGGGGCTCGCTCACCGTTTGAGAACGACTTCCCTAGTGCCTGACCCTTCTCCTCCTCCCTGCCACAGCGGACACTGTTATTACCAGATGGTGGTGACGCCAGTGATGGACCAGCTGCTCCCAGAATCCCCTGGCACCCGGATCCCGCACACCGTCACCCTCGTCTCCATCCCGGCCTGTTCTGATGGCAAGAGGGGCTTCTCCGTCTCCATCGAGGCTCCACACGGAGGCTCAGAGCACCCACACACTGTCCGCGTCAGAGAGTAAGTACAGCCCGCCAGGCGTCAGGCTCTTGTCTTGCCCTTGTTCAGGTGATGTGGTTCACCTCAAGGAACTGCCCACACTCAGCCTCCACGGCCGCCTTATTCTGATCGTTCCAGTGAATAATAGCCAACACAACTTGAAATCCACCAAAGCTTCCCATTTCAAACAAAGTTTTAAATTTAATGTGTTTTCCTGTGAAATTTTACAGGCAGCATTTTGAAATTTGCATATTCTTAGACTTCACAGTGCCTGCTGATTTGTTGCGATTCCAGTAGGCTTCAGATGCGAAATCTCATATGCTGTCAGCTCTCAAACACCAAATTACCATTGCATGTCAAATCCTAAATTACCATTGCATGTCAAATACCAGATTACCATTCCATGCTGTCTTGTCTAATGCATTTGTGTGGCCCTCTCCAGACACTGTGGAATTCTGAATAATGTGATACGGCTGTTACAAAATCTTGGATACCATGATTTGCCATCTTTCAAATGATATCAAATATTATCAGGTGTTTTTGGTTAACATGCTTTATTCTTGTGTATTACTACATGCATATCCCATCAATTCCTCCAAGGAACTCTAGGTGGCACGCGTGGTTCTCCTGCTCCCAATTTTATCCTCAGAAGAACCTTGTGAGGTGGATTAGGCTGAGAGACAGTGCCTGGTCCAAGGTCACTCAGTGAGCTTCATTGCTAAGAGGAGATTCAAGCACTGGTTCCCCAGATCCTAGCCTGACATTCTAAGCACTACACTGCGCTTAACATTTGAAATATCCATTGGATGTCAAGTGAAATTGGAGCTCGAGGCTCCAGCAGCGTGTGTGGTTCCCCTGTACAGGGTGCCGAGCCAAGAGGGCACAAAACAACAACAACAATTTTACCTATATTTATATGGGTATCTACTGAGAACATCCATTAAAAAAACAACTGCGCCAAAAGGAATTATTGTGAAAATATGAAATATTTAGAGAGGAGCAAATTTTGTCCTTTCTCAGGGTCCCATATTACCAAAGTCCACCCTGGCTCCAGCCTGGTCAACTGTAAATAAGAGATTGATGCATTGTGGTCCTGTTTTTTCCTCCACTAGGAATTCTGGAGCCTGGTTTGCTCCTCTGGGACTTGGGTTTGAGGGGGTGCCCCCATATGCCAGCTTGGAATAATAACCCTTTTCTTGCCTCCTTCTCCAACACCCTGGAAACAGATTGAACCCCGACTGCATAAGTCCTGACATGAAGAACTCCATCCACGTCGGGGACCGCATCCTGGAGATAAATGGCACCCCGATCCGGCATGTCCCCCTAGACGAGGTGATGTTCTGGGGGGTTCTTTCTCCTCCATGCTTTTGAGAAAGTAACTGCTGGATCCCATGCCTTTCTGGGAAACATCTGGGCTCCCCAAAAGAACATCAGAAGAGGCCCTTGGCCCAGCTAGTCCACCATCCTGATCTCACAGGGGCCAGTTATCCCTAGGAATCTAGATAGACTGCCTCTGGACCTCAAAGGTTCCATGAGAAGAACCTGGCTGGTGGATTCAGGCCCAAAGGAGCCCATCTAGTCCAGCATCCTGTCTTTGCAGTGGCCAGCCAGGTGCCCTAAGGGGAAACCCGAAAGCAGGATTTGAACACCAGAGCTCTCTTCCCTCCTGCCATTTCCAGTAACTGGCATGGAGAAGCATCGCTGCCTCTGACTGTGGAGGCAGAGCAGAGCCATCCTGGCTATTAGCCCTCTCCTCTTCCATGAATTTGTCTAATCCTCTTTTAAAACCATCTAAGGCCCTAAGGAAGTTAGATTAGCTTCAACCAGAGCCAGGGCCTTTTCAACACTGGCTCCGGCCTGGTGGAACGCTCTGTCTCATGAGACCAGGGCCCTGCAGGATCTGATTTCTTTCCGCAGGGCCTGTAAGACACAGTTGTTCCACCTGGCCTTTGGTTTGGAGCCAATTTGATTCCCTCCCTCTCTTTCTTTTTCCTTTCTCCTTCCTCCTCCTCTGATGAGGCTGCATTTTAATGTTTCAATATTTTAATGTTGTATTTTAATCTTGTTTTTAAGTTGCATTCATTCAACTTGTTTTTATTATTGCTTGTTAGCTGCCCTGAGCCCGGCCTTGGGGAGGGTGGGGTATTAATAATAATAATAATAATAATAATAATAATTATTATTATTATTATTATTATTATTATTATTATTATTATTATTATTATTAGGTTAGTGGCCATCACTGCCCCCAGTGGCAGGGAGTTCCACAGTTTAACTCTGCACCTTGCAAAGAAGTCGCTTATTCATGCCAACCTGGCCTGCCTTACTGTCTCCCCTCTGCAGATAGACCTGCTGATCCAGGAGACCAGCCGCCTGTTGCAGCTCACCATTGAGCACGACCCGCACGACATGTTGGAGAGCAGTGGCGGCAGCCCCCTCTCGGAGCTGCGAAGCCCCCTCCGCTCCCCCAGCCGCACCCCCTGCCCAGAACCGTCCGCCATCCGCCAGCGCTCCGTCATGTAAGGCAATGAGGCTAAGCAGCCAGTCCTAAATGGGGGGGGGGTATGCCTGTACCCCACCACTGCAGCAATGATGGGTCAGGGATGGTGGGAGTTTAGCAAACCTGGGGGGCACCAGGTTGGGGGACGCTGGAGGCAGGGTTGTACCTGCTCTTTTTTCATCTTTTTTGCAAAATGTGTACACTGCTTGGTTGTAAAAAGTAATATGCAAAACAGTTTACAAAGAATATAAAACAATCAAATTATCAACAATCATAGTATTTTTAAAAATAATTTTACTTATAAGCTTTTACAAGACATACAAAAAAATCAAAACACCACCAATCTTTCATATATCTCTTATTTCAGCTCCCGTCTTTCTTCGGTTCCTTATTTTTATGTTGTTTTTATCAACAAGAAGAATTAATAACAAAATAGGACGTTCAAAAAGTTAAAGTAGCAATAGGCTAAGAACAGATTGAAACTCACACCAACTTTCTAAACATCCTGGTCAGCTTGTCTAAGGAAATATATATATATATATATAGAGAGAGAGAGAGAGAGAGAGATATTAAAAATTAGCAAGCTCTGAAAAGAGCGCAGCAGAGGCAGCTGCCTGACTTCATTAGGCAGGCAGTTCCAAAGTTGTAGGCACTGCCAAACTAAAAGATCAAGTGCTTACAAATACGGAATGGTTATGATGTGGCACCAGTAACAGGGCCACTTCTGCTGAGCAAGGCTGTCGAGTGGGCATAAGGCAACCTCGCAGGTAAGCTGTTCCTGAAGTGTTAAGGGCTTTGTATACTAATAGTAACGCCATGAAATTGGCCCAGTAGCAAATCAGCAACCAGTGTGGATCTCTGAGCACAGGTGTTACATGTTGGCAAGGCCTCGCTACTGTCAGCAATCGTGCTGCAGCATTCTGCACTATCCTCAGCTTCCGGATCAGGTGCCAGGAGGCCCCACATAGAGCACATCGTGGTAATCTAGTCTTGGGTAACCAGTGCATGAACTGCAATTCCCATAAACCCTTAACCAGCTGTGTTGTCCAGAAATCTATGAGAAAAAACATGCTTCAAACATGCTCTGAAGGTACAGTGCCAAAGCAGTTGGGTGGGCACAATTGGGGTGATCTTGCAGGTAAACAGGTCCCACATTTCCCCTTTCAAGAGGGCAGGAGTGACCACTATTGTTCCTCTGTTGTGCCCCTGCTGATGCCCCCTCTCTCTTTCTTGCCTTGATCCTCCTAGGAGAAGCTGCAGCATCGACAAATCTCCCTGCTCCAGTTCCCTGGGCTCCCCTGCCTCGCAGCGGAAGGACATTGGGCGCTCTGAGTCCCTCCGAGTTGTCTCTCGGCTTCACCGGATCTTCCGCCCCTCGGATCTCATCCACGGCGAGGTCTTGGGCAAGGGCTGCTTTGGGCAGGCAATCAAGGTACCAGTGTGCCCGCTCTGCCCTTCCCCAGCTGGGCCTTGTCCATGGCTCGATCACACCAGCCCCAGGCAACTCATTGGTTTTCCCCTGGCCTCCTCGCTGGCCCAAATAGGACTAATTTAGCCAGCTAGCCCTAGGGATCATCTAATGATAACTGGATGGATTTCCCCCTTAAATTGATTTTGAATTCTGAATTTATTGTTATTCACGTTTTATACTGTATTTTATGCTGTTTGTGGTTGCATCAATTAAGTGTTTTAAATTTGTTGTTAGCCGTCCTGAGCCCGGTTTTCTGAACCGGGAAGGGTGGGGTATAAATAAAAACTTATTATTATTATTTATTATTGATGATGAACATGCTTTGACATCACTCTGGGATGCTCGCACAAGATCTTGTGGGGCCATCTGAGCTCCTGTGAGATCTCGTGTGGGCTTCCCCAGCCTTCCAGATCCCACATGCTGAGCCCACCTTGCCCCCCCCCACCCCCCAAGCATGCAGAGAGTTTAAAAGCTCTTTTCGTGCTGTTTCTGCTTGGCTACCTGGCACAAAATGAGCTTTTGAGTTGCCTGCCTTGCTGCGGTTGGGCAATGCCCATTCAGTGCTCCAGCTGAACGGAGGAGTCTCCTCCCCCTTCCCCGCTAGCTGTGGGGTGGCTGCAAAGGTTCGGGTATGCACGATTTCCGTGAATTTGTGGAACCTTTGGAACCGAACCCCCGCATGAGATGCGCTAATACTGTTAATGATGTTTTAAAGGTTTTGAGCTTCCTTTCTGGGCATGAAGAGTGGGCAGGGCTGGATTGAGGTTTGATGAGGCCCTAAGCCACTGAAGGTAATGGGGCCCTTTCTATGTCCCAGTGGCGTAGCGTGGGTTGTCAGCACCCGGGGCAAGGCAAGTAATTTGCGCCCCCTAACCCGTGGATTTGTGCCCCCTAACCCAGATGTTGCGCCCGATGCGGCCGCCCCCCCTGCACCCCCCACGCTACGCCACTGCTATGTCCAGCTGTCTTTTGTCAACAACAAATTGTCGCTGGTTTTTGTGTGTGTTGAATATATGCTATATGGTGATTTATGGACCTAATAAGTACCTAAAGCCATTCACACATAACAAATAGGAGCCTACACAACACAAAACACTGTTGCTGTATGTAGGTTTTATTTATTTTTTTTATCTTATATTTTGGAAATGTACATCCAGATTTTTCCCCTTTAAATTTTTTGGGGGCCCCAAGAGAGTGGGGTCCTATAGCTTGTTTAGCTTATATGTAAATCCGGCACTGAGAGTGGACCACAAAACGTGTAAAGAAATAAATGCATCCTTTGGCAGGTGACGCACCGGGAAACGGGAGAAGTGATGGTCATGAAGGAACTGATCCGCTTTGATGAGGAGACCCAAAGAACATTCCTTAAGGAGGTAGGTCTAACCTAAGTATATTCCAGTAGCTGTGGAGTCCCCTCAAAATACCCTGCTCTGTTTTTCCCTTGATAGCTACCATAGAGTCATAGACTCATAGCATTGTCAAGTTGGAAGGGATCCCAAGGTATTCTAGTCCAGCCCCTGCAATGCTGGAATCACAGCTAGAGATCGCTGGCAGATGCCCATCCAACCTCTGTTTAAAAACCTCCAATGAAGAAGAGTCCACCACCTTCCAAAATGTCCTTTCCTCTGTCAAACTGCTCTTACACTCAGAAGGTTCTTCTTAAGGTTTAGTCGGAATCTCCTTCCTTGTAACTTGATTCCATTGGTTCAAGTCCTCCCCTCTGGAACAGCAGAAAACAAGCTAGCTCCATCTTCCATCTCTGTCACAGATTGCCTGTATGTTGGCATTCCATGGCTGGCCCTTCCCTTTCAGAATGTTGGAGGGCATCCCTTCTGTGATGTCACAGAAATCCAACCAATTGCTTGGGAGAAGCCAGCAACAGCCCTCATACAGTCTGAATAAATCTGCTAGGCTGCTCCTCCCCATCCACCCTGACTACTTCTGGCCCCAGATAAATTCTTGGATAATCTCTGCCACTCCATCTTGCCTGGTGGCTGACCCCCTCGTGGTTCTCTTCCGCCCTCCCTCCCCCAGGTGAAAGTGATGCGATGCCTGGAGCACCCCAACGTGCTGCGGTTCATCGGGGTTCTCTACAAGGACAAGCGGCTGAATTTCATCACGGAGTACATCAAGGGAGGGACGCTCCGTGGGATCATCAAGAACATGGTGAGGGCATCGGCAGAGATTACAACCTGGGTGACTCAGGGGCTTGGGAGACCCTCATTTGCACAACACAGGGGTTGGCGTCTTCTGCCTCCGCCATCCCACCCGCCACCAGCTCAAATAAGAAGGTTACAGCCTCACCTAATTATGCTAGAATATAATTCCATAGAATTTGAGAGTTGGAAGGGACCCCAAGGGTCATCTAGTCCAACCCCCTGCAATGCAGGGATCACGGCTGAATTTGACAAACGGCAGGAGGGGATGCATTCACAACCCACCAAGTGTTTGTGAACTGCCCAGGGGTTTTCTAAATTAAAAGCAGTGCATAGAAAATATCATTTATTTCATTTATGGAGCAATCCCCGTGAGGCATCCCAAAGCAACTTGCAATATCCTTTGCCATTTACAAGCCCACAACGATTATCCCAACTGCCTGGCTGTCTTTGCTCCTCTGCCAAGAAAGCGGGGTGCCCCCTCACCACCTGCATCTTTGCTTTCAGGATGGTCAGTATCCCTGGAGCCAGAGGGTCAGCTTTGCGAAAGACATTGCTGCAGGGATGGTGAGTATACAGGGGAACAGCCACCTTCCTGCAATGCAGTGCGACAAGGTGCTATGTGAGGTTCGGGAGTGAACAAAGCCATCACAAGACCCACTGGGGAGATATATTTTCCTGGTTTGGACCAGGGCATTCAGAACATAACTGGAGGCATTCCTGGAGCTGTTGGTCCAGAAGAGCTTCTCTGTCCAGAGGCAGTGTACCTCTGGGTGCCAAGTGCCTTTAGCAGGGGAAAGCCAAGAATTAAACATAAAATTATGATAGAAATAAAAGAAAGAGGAGGCTCTGCCCTGCCAGACCTGCAAATGTATTATGAGGCAGCCTGTTTGTGTTGGTTAAAAGAATGGATTACATTGGATAATGCAGATACTTAGAAGGTCATGACTTAAAATTTGGCTGGCATGCATGTCTTTGGTGTGGGAAGGAGAAAATTTATAAAAGTTTTATGATCTATATTCTTAGGAAGAATCAGTATAGAGTTTGGGAGAAATATAAAAATCTGCTGAAAAGGAAAACGTCTTTAAAGTCTTCTGAAAAGAAGCATAGCAAAAATCTAACTTGTCTCCCCTGCCACTTCCAGGCTTATCTGCACTCCATGAACATCATCCATAGAGATCTGAACACACACAACTGTCTGGTGCGGGAGGTGAGTTGTTGCAGTACCAGGTCCAGTGCAGCAGGGAGGGTCTTGCGCTTCCTCTGTCAATGACTGCAGACCTTGAAGCTGCCATGTGGCTGATGAGGGCCATTTCTCTCCCTGGACAGAACAAAAGTGTGGTAGTGGCCGATTTTGGCCTTGCAAGGCTGATGGTCGATGAGAAGAACCAGCTGGCCACTCTGAAGAAGCCAGACCGCAGGAAGAGGTACACGGTGGTGGGAAATCCCTACTGGATGGCTCCAGAAATGATCAACGGTGAGTGGTGCAGAGGGAGGGCGAGTGGGGACATCGCCAGGGCTTCCTTGCTTGGCGTTCAGCATCCAGAGCCAGGGAAGGTTCATGGGAACAAGGGAAACTGCCTTACTTTGAGTCAGACCATTGCTCCACCTTGGTCAGTGTTGTCTACACTGACTGGCAGCAGCTCTCCAGGGTTTCAGGGGGGACATTCCCAACGCTGTTGGCGGTCGACCTTGGGCCCTTCTGCATGCCAAGCAGGTGCAAATAGTCCGATCCCCATGGTTCCACATGCAGGAGGCATCCTTATGCTGAGTCCAACCAATGGCCCGCCTTGCTCAGTGTTGCATGCACTGACTGGCAGCAGCGGCCCTCCAGGGATTCAGGTTCAGTGGTCTTTCCCAATCCTCCCTGGTGATGTCACTGGGGATAGAACCTTCTGCATGCCACTGAGCTATGGCCCTTCCTGTCAGGGATTGGCTGGAAGACCAGCAGTGCGGGGGGCGGGGTCTTCAGGCGAGGAACTCCCTAGAGAAGCCACAAAGGAAGAAGGCGCCGACCCAGGGGAGTGGTGGTGAGACACAAGAGGCAGATCAAAGGAGGGAGGAAGCCGGGAGGTGGAAGAAACAGGCAGCTTGGGTGAACAAAAGAGAGCCAGAGGCAGGAATCCCTCCAAGGACAGGAAAAGGGACATACATTTTATACTGCATTTTAACCTGTATTTTAATTTTTTTCTTTTTTTTCTTTTTTCTTTATTCAAAGTTATAACAAAACATATTATCCAAAAACATATCCTTATTTTCCCATTAATTTTTCTTTTCTTATTATGTTTTTACTGAAATTTTATTGGTGTTAGCTGCCCTGAGCCCAGGGAGGGCAGGGTATAAATAAAAAACTATTATTATTATTATTATTATTATTATTATTATTATTATACTTCAAGCTCAGTATTGGAATAAGAGTTCAGGGAGGGGTCAGAAACTGCAAGAGCTTATTCACAGCAGCTGCCCAGTCCCTCTGCCTTGAGCTCCCCTCACCCTTTGATTCCAAGATCACGCAGAGCATTACACATAGCCAAAGGGAAAGCTAGGAAAGCCCAAGGCAGGGGGTTCCCTCCTCCCCAACGGAGTTTGCATCTGCTTGGGAGACGTCCGGAAGAGGAAAGCTAGGAAGAAGAAGAGGTGCAACATTTTCAGTGAGGGCAGCCATGCCGGAGTGATCTCTGTTGTATACAAATTGCCCGAATGAAGCAGCTGACTTGACTTTGAGTCTCCCTCCTGACCTGTTGATAAACCTGCTCCCCCTGACAGCCCCCTGACACTTGCCTTGTAAAGTGGGGAGCAGTTGACGGCGCCCTCCCAGGCGATTGTTCTGTGACCGGGCTGAACAATCCGGTTTGAGCTGCACTTTTGGGGAAGATGTCTCTCACGAGGGTTGTGCCTCTGTGGCTCTGGTGAAATGGCTCTTTCTTTGGCACGGAGGAGCACCAGGGTCTGCAGGCAGCACCATGTGGGCAGAGAAATGGGTTGCTGAGAGAGTGCTTGTAGGCCTGATGTCTGGGTAATGGACTCCCTCTCTCTCCTTGTGCAGGCAGGAGCTACGACGAGAAGGTAGACGTGTTTTCCTTCGGCATCATCCTTTGCGAGGCAAGTAGGCTTGGCTGCACCGGCTGCTACTCCCAACTTTCCCAAACCATGCCCTTTTTGCCTGCCGATTTAATCACTTGGGATTTCAGCCATGCACCTTTTTCTCTGAAGCGTGCGTGGCATGGAGAGAGGGAATAGAGAAAAGCTTTTTCCACTTGACACTTGAACTAATGGATATCCAAGGAAGCTGAATAATGAAAGGTTCAGGACTTTCAGAAACTATTTGGAAGCCTTCTTGCCTCCGACTGTGGAATCAGAGCATAGCCATCTTGGCTAGTGGCCATTGCTAGCCCTCTCCTCCTCCATGAATGCATTAAGCCCTCTTTTAAAGCCATCCAACTTATGGCCATCACTGCCTCCTGTGGCAGGGAGTTCCACTAGAAAGGCGTTTCTTTTATCTGTCCTGAATATGGCTGTGAGTTCTAGTGTTAGGGTCCCTCTTACGCTGGGCTCTGGGTTCTAATCCTTTTTTAATTAATTTTCCAAATTTGTAACAGAAATAACATACAGAACACACTAAAGAAAACACATTACAATACAAAAAGAAGAAGAAAAGACAAATAAAAACACTTATTACTTATAACCTAATTTAACTTTCATTGTTAACTGACTTCCTCAGATCCCCCCTAACTGAATTTCATTGTATCACCTTGTAACAGATCTCCAAAATCATATTTCTTTTAAACTTAACTCCTTCAATTTACTATCCTCTTCTCTTTTATTAGTATTCTTATCCTTAATTCTTTACAATCCATTCTTAATCTAGTCCTAAGCCTATTTGATACTTCCAAGTGATTTCTAATTATCTTAAGTTACAATATTTGGCTAAATATTCTTTGAATTTCTTCCAATCTTCTTGGTATTCCTCTTCCTTCTGGTCGCTGATTTTTCCAGTCAGGTTGGCCAGCTCCAAAAAGTCCAACATCTTCACCTGCCATTCTTCTGTTGTTGGTATCTCTTGCCATTTCCAATTTTTATCTGTGTTCTAATCCTGGATGAGCCCCCGATGCAAGGAGGCACGTCTAACACCTCCTTCCTCTCCATTGCACACAGATCATTGGGAGGGTCAGCGCGGACCCCGACTACCTGCCTCGGACCCTGGACTTCGGCCTGAATGTGAGGGGCTTCTTGGACCGCTACTGCCCTCCCAACTGCCCCCCAAGCTTTTTCCCCATTGCCGTCCGCTGCTGCGATCTGGATCACGAGAAACGGTGAGCGGCGGGGGGGGGGGGGCATGTATGGGAAGTGGATCTAGTGCTGGAAAGGGGTCAGGATGTTCTGAGCTGTCCCTCAGGGGTGGACCCATAGGAACTAATTTGCATATGGTAATTTATAGCTAGGTGTAGGTTCACATTTGGAAATTAAATGTCGCAGGAGGCAGGGCAACCATTTTCCCTGTCCAGATCACCCGCAGAGACATTATTTCGTTCATTTGCACCCGCCAACCCCTATTCCTATTCCCAACGAACCCTAATTAAAGTCCCCTTCAGTTACTCCCATTTGTTATCTCCAGATAAACTCCTGCATTGCCAGGGATGGGACTGATGATAATTTGGTCCCCTTCCAACTCTAAAGTTTTTTGATTCTGTGATTCTTCTTCAAATCATTTATTTCAGGCACCCCCAACCTTCGGCCCTCCAGATGTTTTGGACTACAGTTCCCATCATCCCTGACCACTGGTCCTGTTAGCTAGGGATCATGGGAGTTGTAGGCCAAAACATCTGGAGGGCCACAGGTTGGGAGTGCCTTTATTTTCTCAGATCACGACCCATTCACTTCCCACCAACAAATGTATGTACTGACCCAGAAACAACCAGGCCCCTTAGAGAACTATTGGAGGGCTGTGTCTCTTGGGCTCACCCCTTGCAACACCCCTAATGAATTTTTTTTTGGGGGGGGCAGAGCCTCCTGGCCCCTCTTGCAACACCCCCTAAACCCACAGGGTCCCTGAGATGAATTGGAGGAGTGGGCTATGTCTCCTGGGCCCCACTGCTTACAACACCCCTGCCAGCAGGCTCTTCTTACCATATTGTTGAGCCTCCATGCACAGGAGCAGCCTACCTGCAAGAGTGAATCCTCATGTCCTCCTTGCTCTTCCTGCAGGCCTTCCTTCAGCCGGTTGGAGCAGTGGCTGGAAGCCCTCCGGATGCACCTGGCCATACAGCTGCCCCTCATCTCCCAGCTGGAGCAGCTGGAGCGGGACTTCTGGGAGACGCAGCGGCAGGCTGAGGGCGGGCTCCCCGCGCACCCCGAGGTCTCAGAATGAGCACCGGGGGGCTGGAAGACGCCTCCCATCCTGCTGGGCCATCCTGCAAGCTCCCTGCGTCCGCTCCCTTTCCCCCCCACCATGCCCGCCAGAGCCGGTCTCTGGGTCCAAAGAGGCCACGTCCATCCGTGGCGCCCTGCGTGGCTGGGAGCTGGTTCTCCCTGCTTCTTTCCCTGGGGGTGGGATGGGTGGGATCTGTGCCTGGCATGCACAGTTGTCGGAGGGGCACCTTGAAGCTCTTGTAAATACCCTTGTCTATGGAGAGGCACCTGGACAAAAACCCTGCAAGGGAAAGGGGGGCGCCCCCTTGCCCCACAGTACCCCCAACTTCTGCCTGGCACGCTTTGTGGCTGTGAAAAGTCTTGGAACACCCCACTGAGCACGTTCCTTCCTGTTACCGGCTGGCTATTGCTCCACAAGCTAGCGTTGTGTGTGTGTGCGTGTGTGTGGTTTTCTTTTGGGGGTAGAGAATCTCTGGGGTGCCTCATTCCAGCGCCCCGCAAACAGGCTCTCTTCGCTCCCTGCCTTGGGCAGAGTCTCCCACTCCTGCAAAGCGGTGCCTTCAGGTTTTCGTCGTCCCCTGGTTCTCTGCCCGCCCCCTTTCATTTGTTCTCCGTATGTGGGTCACTTTCGCGGGGACGCAGGACTCGCACCTGTGATGTGCAACATTCAAGGCATGGCCTGTGCGCTGCCCGGAGCCTGTGTGGTGTCCGTATCTCTCTGTGCCCAGATGTGTCTGTCTGTCTGTCTGTCCGTACCCCCTTAGACAGTCTCCTAACCCTGCTGGTGGAGGACCTGTTGTCGCACCTTAGTTGTGGGTATTTGGAGAGAAGTGCTCTCGGTGTGCAATGTGGGGTGGCATGATGCGCTTGACCCCTCCCCTCCAGCCGCTTCTCTGCTCTGCCTCGCCCTTCCACGCCACACTGCTGTTCTGCTGGTAGGGATTCTGTTGTGCTGCGGGGAGTTATTTGCGACATCGGCCCACTCCTCTTTTTCCCACGGAGAGCTTTGGGCACACAGGCTTGCATCCTCCGGAAATGCTTCCCAGGTCTGAGAGGGATCCCCACAGCTTAGGAGTGGAGCAGAGCTGGGCCCGGAGGAGGTAGAACTGGCATCATCAGGCATCTCTTGAGAGCCGACACTCTTGCAAGGGGCCCACTGCTAGGCCTCCAGGCCTCCTGGTGGCTGCTCCTTTCTTTTAGGAGCACCTTGGAGAAGATGGAGAAGAATCATAGAATTGCAATTTAGCTGTGACTCCTCCCAACTCTACCATTCTGGGAGTCGATAAGCGGCAAAAATATGCATACACTGGTACCTCTCGAACTTAATCCGTTCCAGGAGTCCATTCGACTCCTGAAACTGTTCAAAAACCAAGGCACAGCTTCCAATTGGCTGCAGGAGCTTCCTGCACTCAATCGGAAGCCGCGTCAGACGTTCGGCTTCTGAAAAATGTTCGCAAACACTTACATCCGGGTTTGCGGCGTTCAGGAGTCAATTTGTTCAACAACTAAGCCATTTGGGAACCAAGGTACCACTGTACTAGGGAAAATGGCATAAAAAAGCATATTATGACATTCGGACTAAGATGCTGATGAATTTTAATGAAAAAACTATTTGCAAACTGGCATTGTCAGTGAGTCGCTCGCTGCCACTGGGCTCCACTTGGATCATTCCTTCCATGGTTGACCTGACTGGGTCCCTTCCTGCAACACCTGGGAGGAAGGGAAGCTTGGAGAGTGTGGGGCATCAGAGCCAGGGTGACCCAGGACTGTGGCCCCCTCTGCCGTGGGGGTCTCCTTCAAACGAACTGGGAAGTGTTGCATTTCCACGGGGCCCGTGCAGAGTGCACCCCTTGTGTCCCAAGTCAATCCTGATCTCCCATTTGGGGCTCCTGAGCCCCTTGCTGCTATCTTTGTTCTCTGGACCACTCCACCCCCATTCTGTTGTTTGTGAAGGGGCCTGGGCCAGCCACCTCCAGCCCCGCCCCACCCTACTTTTGCCAGCTAGTGGGGCTGGTCGGATCCTGGCCTCTTGTCTTGCATTGATTTCTCCATGCCATGCCATCCCTCTAGGTGCTTTTAAACTCCCTGGTTGCTGAAGGGTTAGGCCCAGCATCTCAAGGAGTTTTTCCACGCTGGGGGGGGGGGATCTTCCACACCGCCTTCTGCATTTTGGGGAGGGGTGCTTCTGCGCGGTACGTCTGAGGCCCCCTCCTCCCCCCTCTCCCCACTACATTCAGGTTATTTTTTCTGTAACATAGTTGAAGAGAAGAGTTTGTATTATTTTTTCATATACAGCTGCCCTTGGCGCTTTTTGGAGTTTTGCCATGTTTTCACTCTGCCTCAGTTTCGCCTACGGGGAAGTATTACTTTGGGGAGTCATTGGGTGGGTGGGGAAGAAAGAGCACGCGAGATTTTTGTTTTTTTTTAAATAGACTGTGAAGCATCTGTACGCACTTTGACCCGGAAGTGAACCTAGATGCCGTCTCCGGAGGGGAGGCGGAGGATTTGCAAAACAGGGATGTGAATTAAATCACGTGGAATTAATAAAAAAGATATTTCCACCCCACACTCCAGTTTCCTGTCGTTTCCTTGGAGGGGAAGGGGGATAGAGGAAGTTGTCATTTACTGACTCAGACCAGTATCACCTGCACTGACTGGCAGCAGCTGTCCAGGGTTTCAGGCAGGGGACATTCCAGTCCTACAGGGAGATGCTGCTGGAAATTTCACCTGGAACCTTCTGCATTCAAAGCAGGTGGATGATGAAGCACCCTTGTTTTTGACTGCTCCAGAGTGGAGGACCCAAACCAATGGATTCAAGTGGCAAGAAAAGAGATCCTGACTTAATCAGGAAGAACTTTCTGACGACAAGAGCTGTTTGACTGTGGAACAGCTCCTTCATGGGAGGTTTTGAAGCAGAAGTTGGATGGTCATCTGTCAGGGATTCTTTGGCTGTGATTCGTGCATCGCAGGGGGTTGGACTAGGTGACCCTTGGAGATCCCTTCCAACTCGACACTTAGTGGATTCCATGAAATGCCCTCTGGAGGAGGCCAGGGCTACCTACCCCCAAATGGGCGCTGCATGGAGCAGTACTTGGTGGTGGCGGTGTCTACTCATTGAGCCCTCCTCCAACCTTCTGGAGTCCAGCCAGCTAAAGGGCATACTTTCTTGTTCATGCGCTGCTACCAACTTTGTGATAAGGTAAAGGTAAAGGTACCCCTGCCCGAAGGCCAGTCGTGTCCGACTCTAGGGTTGTGCGCCCATCTCACTTAAGAGGCCGGGGGCCAGCGCTGTCCAGAGACACCTCCGGGTCACGTGGCCAGCGTGACGAAGCTGCGCTGGTGTCAGCTCACCAGAGCCAGCACCAGCGCAGCACATGGAAACGCCGTTTACCTTCCCGCTATAAAGCAGTACCTATTTATCTACTTGCACTTAAGAGTGCTTTCGAACTGCTAGGTGGGCAGGAGCTGGGACCGAAGACGGGAGCTCACCCCGCCGTGGGGATTCGAACCGCCAACCATGCGATCGGCAAGCCATAGGCACTGAGGTTTTACCCACAGTGTCACCCGCACCCCCCCAACTTTGTGATGGCACTGCTCAAAACCAGGGGCTTTTGGGAGGGAAGGGGGGGGGGAGAGTGGCTGTCATGCAGGGCTTCAGAAACTCAGCCTTCCCTGCAAGTGTGTCTCTCTCTCTCATTATGAGAACATAAGCAAGCAGGTATTTAGAAGCCCCATGGGTATTCAGAAGCACAGCTAGTATCCACTGAATACCCCTGTCCCTCCATGAATTTGTCTAACCTGATTTGAAAGCCTTACAAGTTGGCGGGCATGACAGCTTCCTGCAGTAGTGAGTTCCACAGTTTAACTAGGCACTGCGTGAAGAAGTACTTTCTTTTATGTGTTCTTAGTCATCCAACATTCAGATCCAAGTTTTGGTGTTACAAGAGAGGGAGAGAGATAAATATCTATTTCTCTAAAGTAAAAAAACAAACCGAAACACTGCAACCATTCCTCATAGCAGAGTCAACTCCATCCCCTTGATCCTCTTCATTGTCCTATTCTGAACCTTTTCCAATTCTGTGATCTCCTTTCTGAGGTGAGGCGACCAGAACTGCGTGCAGTAATCCGATCACAAACGCACTGTATATTTGTAATATTGGCGTTGTGATATTGCCACAGAGCAATGCAGTCCACATGTTGACGCCTTACGCTGCATTCAAAGAATCACAGAATCATAGATTTGGAAGGGACCACAAGGGTCATCTAGTCCAACCCCCCGCAATGCAGGAATATTTTGCCTGACGTGGGGCTTGAACCCACAACGCTGAGAGTTCAATGCTCTACCAACTGAGCTATCGCAGCAGTGCACGGACCTACGCTTCAGACCCAAATCAGGACGAGGCCCCAACAAACTCATGGAAATCAGCTACATTTATTAGCAGGATAAAAAATATTTCGACTGGAGCGATTTGAATGTATAAACCTATAATTTTTGTGTTTTTTACAGCTTTTAAATAAATAAAGCTTTCCTTCTCTTTTCTTGGTACAACCGTGCAAAGATATAGACCCTCTCTTTTTTTGGTAAGAAAATAGCAAGTTTTGGAAAATAAAGAAGCAAAACCAGAAACAATCATTCCTCTCCACCCCAGCACAAACCTCCTTCAGAGCTCCCCAAAATAAGAGGCTGAGGCAGGGGGAATTAAGGCATCCTTTGCCAACCTGGTGCCCCCCACCCTAGACAATGTGGTGGACTATTTTTCCTCAGAGGTTTTTCAACAGAGGTTGACAGCCAGGGATTCTTTCGTTCTGAGATTCTATGCTACAAAGGTGTGAGTTTGTAGGTCTTGGGGCTGAGGGTCACCTCTCCATAGAAGATCTGCCTCCAACCATCTCAAAAGCAAATCAGTTTTCCAAACAGCTTTCTCAGTGCTCTGCCACTCCAATTATATAATAATAATAATAATAATAATAATAATAATAATAATAATAATATCATCTAAAACTGAGTGACTTGGAAAAAGCAGGCATTTTGCCAATATCTCATGCAGAGGAACATGTGGAAATGTAACTTTTCTCTTCCTGGCTGAGGGCGGGAAATAACAATTCATAATCAACTGTAAACCATAATTGACAACAATAATAAATATATAAAACAATAAAGGAATAACATGAAGGCAGTAAGAAACCTAAGGAGTAAAAAGGGAGTATTTTGAAGCTGAGCTTATGCTAGGGTTGCCAACTTTTCAACCAGCCCCTGCTCTCCTGTGCATTAATAGCAGGTCAATCTGCAGACATGGGGCTTGGGTTAGGAGGGAGGATTTTCCTGCCACGCCATGAAAAGCATTAGCTGCCGGTTTGTGCAAATCAAGGTGCTGTTGAAGGCACAGGAGCAGGCTGGGGTGGCTTCTTCCCTGGTTAGCTGGCAACCTGTTCTATTGTGTTTGGTGGCTTGACGCAAAAGCGGCCTAAAATTCAGGGCCTGCGGTGGTTGTGAGACATGGCGTCTTACGGGCTTTCCTCGTGCAGAGGCTTCTGTACAAGGTGACCATTGTGACGGTTCTTTGAGCTCTCAGGCTGGGGTTTCGGAGTCCCTGGCTGAATTTGGGCTCAACTCCAGATGTTGCAACAGCCAGTCGTGCAGGCAGCTTAAAACAAAGAGAATTCAGGCATCGCCACCACGGAAACTAGCAGGTATCTCTGATGCGAACAAGGAATAGAGCCTTCACTGCCAGATGAAGCCTATTCCAGATGACTAGATGCTGGTAATATGAGGGGGTCTTTGCATTCCTCTTTTGCCCAGCAGTTTCCTGTAGGGGCCTCTGGCAGAGCATGTTCAATGTTCCTTATTCCAACGCGAAGTGAGGTTCTCCCAATTCTTTGGCTGCAGAGGGGGCCCTGATATTTGGCACCTACAGGTGCCGGGAGCATCCGCCCACCTGCTCATGTCTCTTCCTTCTCTGTGGTTGATGGAGAGAGAAGAAGCAACGGTAGGGGTGGCTCATTGATTTAATGTAAAAAAAAAGGGGCCTAGATATTTTAGGAGGCCCATCGACACTGAGCTGTGCATGCAGGCTCCAAGCAAGCAGACGTTGTGAGGGTGCGTCCAGACCAGGGTTTCTCCTGCTTCTTCTCCAGATCGTTCCCCATGAAGGCCACTTCTTGAAACAGGAGATCTGCCCCACCTTCCACATGGAATGGGCTTGGATTCCGGCGTCTCTCCGACGGTCCGTTCCGACAACCCCAGGGAGAAGGCTGTGCAGAGGAGCTGGTGGCTTCGACAGCACCTCTCTGCCCCCTGAATCCATCTCTCACCACCAGTCCCTTTTTACACATGTACAGTGAAAGTACGGTTTGGAGACGGGGTATTGTGCAGCTTGGCTCGCTGACTCGATCTCTTCAAGCTTAGCATGGCGCATGGATGCTCAGCAGAGATGGGGGTTTGCAGCGGGCTCACAAACACGGCTCCGGGGGATGCCCGCAGCATGCAGAAGCAGCCTCAGAAAAAGGCGTCGCTCAAGTTTATAGACCTCTTGGAAGATTTCTGAGCAAATTAGGCCACAGAGGTTCATTCTGTGATTTGGCTCCAGTTTGGGTGTATTTGACTGAGCAAGAAAACACACCCTGATGGTCTCCTAGTTTGCGCCAGAAACCCTTCTGACACAAAGAAGTAAATTTCTCAGGCCAATTGTCCTGAATAAAATTAACTTGCAAAAAATAAAATAAAAATTATTTTAATTCTGTGTTTTGTTTTGAGCATTTCTCAATTATGGGAGGGTTGTTGGGGTTTTCACCCCCCCCCAAAAAAAACAGGATATAAAATAAATGTATTTCGTATTCATAAGAACAAAGCCACCAAGGAGATCTTGGATGCAAAAAGATATTGAACTCCCATTCATTTTAATTGGAAACCTTGCACCCCATAGTCTTTCAGATTAACTTAAAAAATATTAAGAGGAGCAAAAAAAAGTCAAATTTTAAAACAACCCCATGAGATCGCCTTACCCCATTTATGCCCACTTGACTGCTTCAATCAGCAGAACTGTTGATTCAGGTGCCACATAATATCCGTTCTGCCCTTTTAAAAACTCCAACTTTTATCACAGCAATATCTACACTTTGGAACTCCCTGCCTCTTGACATCAGGCAGGCACCTCCACTGTACTCTGCTAAAAGCATTCTTGGTTAAACAAGCCTACCCAGATGTTTAGAAAGCAGGTGCAAGTTTTAATCTGTTTTTAGTCTACATTTACTTTAACTTTCCGAAAGTCTTAAATTATTGTTGTCACTTCTTATTGATAATTTCATTGTTTTATCTTTTTGGTAAATCGCTTTGAGGGTGGCTGGGGTTTTTTTACAATCAAGCGGTGTATAAATTTTATGAAATAAATAAAATTTGATCTCTCAAACAGGCAATTTGAGAATGCATCTGGGTTTTAAATTTGTAATTTCACCTATAAAGTGTCCCGCCACATGTTTTCAGCAACAGAGAGGGCAGAGGGTGTGTTTGATCAGAGAAATCACTCATATTAAAAAGAAAAAAATCTGGTACCTAGCCAGAGTGGAACATGGGCCAAAAGCTAAGGTTGTCACGGTGGGATTTGCTGGGCAAATGATCCGAGGACACACACTGCCATCAGCTAGGAGCGAGAAATCCGTGTTTGCTGAATCCTCCTGCAGCTGGAAAAAGAGGTATTTGAATTGCACATGAATTGCACCCAAATCATTATTGCGACGGCTGCCAAAGGGTTCAGGTCAGGCAGGAGAGCAAGAGGCAGAACATTCTCACATGCTGGAGAGTCGCAGGCAGAATCTTTGGCGCCCGGGTGAGCTCCTCGTTCCTTAGGAAATCCGATCTAGAAGCCGGGATGAGTGTCAGTTATAAGGCGATGATCATTGCATCGGATGACCGTTAGCTTAAGGTGCAAGGTGCATCGTCAGGGCCAAGCGCTGGGAAGGGGCAGATGGAGTAGCTGAGATGTAAACATTTTGTGTCTCTGGGGGGCGCGAGGAGCAAAGGTGTTTTTGCAGGATCTGAGGGGGCAGGGGCTAGTGGGCATCTTCCATCTGCCGCTGGATTTTCTGCAACATGTCCTGCATTCGGCGTAACTGAAAAAAAAGGGGGGGAATCAGACCTGAGAGTTCCTTTTGTTGGGTTGCAAGATCAAACATTATGCACCGCCCGCCCCCCTTGATACTGGGCCTGGGTCTTTTAAATTGTGGCTCTGTTCCCTCTGACGTGGATAAGCCACAAGGAAGAAACTCCACCTAGGGATTTAGAGGAAGACATGCCAATTTATTTTGGTGGTTAGCAAATTCATATATAGGCTGTTCTATATTTAACCGGAGCGGTTAAATCTGGAATCACTCATACTGTCGAGGGCTTGGCAGGGTCAGTCTGGATGATGCCCTGAGGCCCTTCCAATTCTTGGGGTCCTGTACCCAGTGAGGCTTGCAATCTAAGGCAGGAGGTTGCTGAACTAGCCGTACAAGTTCGTGACTTTAGGTGGCCACTTAAGTGTCCAACATCCCAAAAGAATGAGCTCAGTTGAAAGTGATGGGGCCCTGTAGGCTAACAGGCAGGACCCACAGGGGCCAAAGGGAAACCCTCAAGGAGGACTTGAGCGCAAGAGCTCTCTCCCTTCCTGTGCTCTCCACCAACTGCTATTCAGAGGCATTGCTGCTGCTTCTGACTGGGGGTAGCCCTCTCCATCTATTTGTGTGATCCTCAAAGTTGGTGGCCCCCACTGCCTCCTGCGACCGTGAGTTCTTGGTCTGTTTGGGGCACTCCCTAGCCCTACTGGGCTCCCATCTCTGTCGCTCTCATCCATAGCTGTCAACTTTTCCCTTTTCTTGCGAGGAATCCTATTTGGAATAAAGGAGTTTCCCTTTAAAAAAGGGAAACGTTGACAGCTATGCTCTCATCTGACCTGCAGGTAACCACCATGCCACTCACCTCGTCGTCCTTCTCCCGGATCAGCTTCTCCGTCTCCACATCTGGTGTTGAGGGGATGGCCGGAATGGGGAAATCTGTCCCACTTTCTCTTGTCAGTTTGCTATTTATTTATTTTAAAGAGAGAGAGAGAGAAAAGCCATCAAGGCCAAAAACAGCAGCGATGTGTTTGCACCCACCACCACCACCCCGACTCTACAAGACACAGCTGTTCAGAGATGCCTAAACAACTGACTCTTCTCCACCCCACACTGAGGTCCTTAAATTTACTCCCTTAACTGCCATCCTACAAGGCTGTCACAAAGACATCCAACAATTAAAATGGAGAGTAACACTTTGGGTGGGGGGAAGCCCAGCGTCAGGCTCTTTGGGAAAGTGTTGCTCTCAAATCGCTCTTCACCCCGCAAAGCTTACCTAAATAAGTAGGACTTTCTGAGCCTCCACAGCGAACCAGAGTGTTGAACCTCCTCTGGGAACTCACTCCAGAGTCTTGGGGCTCTTGCAAAGAAAGACTTTCCTCCTCTGTCGGTCTGCTCCAACAAGGGATGTTCTTAAGGAGCATCTAGAGATACAACAGGTTTCCCCCCACCCAGTTCTGGCTGGGCTACAATGCCCAACAGCAGCAGCAGACCTTGGGGCTCTCAAATTCCAGCGGCATCCTGTGCAATGCCAAAATTCAGCACCCCTCTGCCTTGTGCTCTCCATTCTAAATCATAGTTGTTGCGCCTCCTCCCCCCCCCCCCACAAAGTGGTTTCGCTCCCCTGAATCCATGTCTGCCATCAGCCCCAGTCAGCATGGCCGATGGTCAGGGATCCTGGTCTGCAAGCCCAGCCAGGTCGCTGAGCACCTGTGGGCCAAGTTGAACTGTGGAATTCGCTCCCACAAGATGTAGCAATGGCCACCAGCTTGGATGGCTTTAGAAGAGGACTAGGCAGATTCATGGAGGAGGAGGAGGCTATCAATCATGGCTACCAGCTCTCCCTTCGCTGGCAGAGGCAGTCTGCCATGGGGAGAGTTGTTGTGGTCAATGTTTAGACAGGATGCTTGACTAGGTGGGTCTTCTAAGGTTCTGATAGGTGGCTTTCAAAGGATGGAAGCGCAGGATACGTTCTGCTGACGAGGAGCTCACGGGGGGTGCAGCTACAGACACCCCATCCTGCTTTTTCTTTGGTTGGGTAGTCTAAGTCCAAAAAAAGGACTGTCTTCTGCAAAGGACGACACCTGGCTTGGAATTCAGTAGGTCCCAGGTTCAGGCCTCCAAATTGGTTTCTCCAAGCAGGGCTGGGAGAGGCTTCCTCTCTGAAAGTCTCTGTAGACGCTGCTGCGAGTCAGTGTAGACAATACTGGGTGCATCTGTCTCAATTGAAGCTTTCTATATAATATTTCCATGGCTTGATAAGTGGCCAAAGGGCAGAGATGTTGTTGCAAAGACAGATTAGTGGATTTGGAAGAGGGGGATTAATGGGGCATGCAGGCAGATGGTTATACTGTGCACTATATGCTTGTGAAAATATACCATTTTTTTTAATGTCAGCAGGGGCTCATGACATTCCCAAGCATATGCGTCCCTCCCATCCAATTTCTCTCCAACGTTTCTACCCCACCCCCAGTCACAAGCTTCTGTGATGGAGAGACGCCTCAAAAAGTCAGGGTACATCCCCAAAGGTACCATCATGGACAATGGTCTTCGGAGAAGTGCTGGTTCTCGGTTCATGTGGGAACCCTGTGCCATGTCAAGCCTGCTGAGAGATGTGTTTCCTGGGTTTCAGATGACCTTTGGGGTGTGTCCCTTCCAAGTCTGTCATTCTATGAGTCTCTATGTTCCATCCACAGCCCCCTTCCTGCTCCCTCTCGCCTCTGAATGTAGTATCACAATCCTGCTTTGTCCCCATCCTAAAGGGTTCTTAGGGTAGCAGCAGAAGATATGGGCTGACCCAGAGCACCTTGGCCAACCACCATAAAGGGTACTGATGCTATAAGAGGGCCAGTGTGTGCAGTGGTTAGGGAGTCAGACTCGGACCTGGGAGAGACAAGGATTCAAATCCCTACTCGGCCAGAAAGTTCACTGGGTGACCTTGGGCCAGTCTCTGTCTTCTCTCAGACTGGACTGCCTCTCAAGATTGTTGTGCGGATCATATGATGAGGAGGAGAACCATGTACATCACCAGGAGCTCCTTGAGGCATAAATGCGATAATGGAAATAAATAAATGCAGTGCTGCTTCGTAGAGTCATCTGGATCTGGTGACAGCCTAGACCAGGCATAGGCAAACTCCGGCCCTCCAGATGTTTTGGAACTACAATTCCCATCATCCCTAGCTAACAAGACCGGTGGTCAGGGATGATGGGAATTGTAGTCTCAAAACATGTGGAGGGCTGGAGTTCGCCTATGCCTCATCTAGACCCTCTGAACGTTTCAAGGCTGACCTGCAAATTCAGCGCAGTTTCTGATCCCCCAACCAAACTTTCCAATGATCGGGAGACCAGCCTGGAGAGTAACTGAAGTGGAGTGAAAGAACAACATGGCACATGGCCTCGAGGAATCAGGAGTGGGCCATAGGCAGCCATTTGCCAAAGGTTATTTAGCTGTGATTCCAGCACTGAAGGGGGTTGGGCTAGATGACCCTTGGGGGTCCCTTCCAAGTCTACAATTCTATGTTCCTGTTCTGATGCACTCTGTCTAAAGCCAGGTTGTGCAGTGTATCAATGCCCCCCTTCCTCTGCACAGCAAACTTAGTGAGGTGGAGGGCAAATCCATGACACAGGCTTCCCCATCTCCCACGCACCCCCCACCCCCCAAAAATCCTTGAGCTATGACTTCTGCAGTTGTCCAGTGATGGCAATACGACACTCAAGAATCTCCTTTGCCAACCCTTGCTGGGTGAGAATCTACTTCAGGGGTGGGAAACCTCCAACCCATGAGCCAAATTGGACCTAACAAGGACCCTGTTTGGCCCACGAGGCTGTTGCCCACAAGCCATGCCCTACATTTAAAGGGTTGTCATGTGATGACTTTTCAGCAGAATTTGGATGGCCATCTGTCAGGGATTCTTTAGCTGTGACTCCTGCATTGCAGAGGGTTATGCTAGGTGACTCCGGGGGCGGGGGATGTCCCTTCCAACCCTACAATCCCATGATTCTGCAAGGGGACAGGCAGTCGCATCCAGTCTCAGCCAATCAGCGGGCCGTCAAAGCGCTTTCCAAGCCCTGGAAGGTGCTTTGGAGTCCCTGCAATCATTGCCTGGCGAAGAGGCGACGCATCCCGTTTCACTGCTGGAGGCGAAGTAGGAAGTTGTGCTGCTTTGCCCTGCCACCACTGCCCCCACTGAACTCCTTTTGCCACCGCCATGTGACCCGCCACATTCACCACTGGTGGAGAAGCATCACCACTACCAGCGCTGATTTTGGGCAAGATTGCACTGATTTCAGGCAAGATCTCAACCAAATGGACACCACCTTGCCTCAAATTGGTGGTATTGATTCTCTGTTGTTGTAGGAGGTGGGGGGGCAGGCAGGGCATGCCGCCTGAGGGCTTTTGCTGCCTGAGGCAGAGGCTTCACCCTGCCTAATAGGTGAGTTGGCTCTGACTCACCCAACAGCTGTGACCTTCCTTTGATGTCTTTACGGCCAAATTCTCCCTTGCTTGTGAAGCTCCAGTCCACTTCAACAGAGCTGACCCCAGACCACATCCTATATTGTTGTTTTCTCTCTTCTTAAGGAACAACCCCTCCCTCAATCCCCCCTCCCCAGCCACAGGCATTGCTATTTATGCTCACGACAACATCACCCCTTTGCCAGGAGTGTGACACAAGGATGCATGGCCCTTTGGGGTCAATAGTGTTGTGCCAAACAGGGGGTGCACTCCTCTCCCCAAAAAAACCACATTTTGCTTTCCCACAGACACAAGGCAAGGGTCCGAGACAAGGATGGGTTAGAAAGAAAATAATTTATGTAAAAATGCACGGACGCCAGACAAAACACAGGTCTCCAGGAGAGAAAGAGAGAGAGAGAGAGAAGGAGGAGGTTGGTGGTGCAGCCCCAGGGTGGGGGGCGGGTGGGAAACGCCGCGCGGATCTTCAGCCGGGAAAGGGGACCTCAGTCGCTCACTCCATAGAACAGTCGCTGCAGCAGAGTCTCAAAGATGAGGAGTCCCTCCTTGGTTCCCCCAAAAAGATGGCGGCAAGCAGAACAAGGGAATTGAAACACTAGGCTTAGATTCACCATCAGGGAAACCAAGGCAGACGGTGGCTGAGACATTGCAGGGGTTGGGCTAGATGACCCTTGGGGTCCCTTCCGACTCTACAATTCTATGCTTCCCATTATGATGGTCTTGCCCCTTGATCTTTTGTGAGGGGCTCATGGCTGAAGATGCAGACAGAGGGAAGGGAGTGCAGAATAATACCCCAGACAACTGAAAGGCCAAACCATGGGTTGTGTAGGCAGAGCTTATGATTTGGGTGTGAGGCACGTAGAGGCGTACTTAAGAGTCCCCTGGGCCCTTGGCAAGGAGTTGTATCAGCAACCCCCATAGGGAAAAAAATACCACTTTACTGCAATTGCCACATTAGAAATTACAGTGGTGCCTCGGTTTACAAGCATCTTGGAAGCCAAACGTTTTGGTTTTCGAACGCCAAAAGCCCAGAATTGCTTCCATTTTCAAATATGCCTCAGAAGTCGAATAGCTTATGCCGCGTGTTTTTCAATTTTTCGAATTGAACTTGCAGCCAGCCCTTTGTGCCTCAGTTTTCAAATGTTTCAGAAGCTGGACGGTCTTCCGGAACGGAATACGTTCAAGAACTGAGGTACCACTGTACAGTGGTGCCCCGCAAGACGAATGCCTCGCAAGACGGAAAACTCGCTAGACGAAAGAGTTTTCCGTTTTGGAGGTGCTTCGCAAAACGAATCTCCTATGGGCTTGCTTTGCAAGACGAAAATGTCTTGCGAGTTCCTGCGGGGGTTTTTTTCCTCCCCCCCTTTTTCTAAGCCGCTAAGCCGCTTATCAGCTGATCCGATAAGCCGATAAGCCGCTAAAAGCCGTTAATAGTGCTAATAGCGCTAATCCGCTAATCCATCAATGGGCTTGCTTCGCAAGACGAAAAAACCGCTAGACAAAGAGAATCACAGAACAGATTCTTTTCGTCTTGCGAGGCACCACTGTACTACATTTTTACACAGCCCAAGTACTTTAAGCGTGCAGAGTAAGGGCAGGGCAGAAGGGAGGCGAAAATTGCATGACTTCATGCCACAGTGCAAGATGGATGAGAAGCTTCTCCTGGAAATGATCTCGCTGTGACAGCGATGGGTGTGTGGCCACACACGCCACACACTCCCTAGTCTGGTAGGTGATTTTTGCCACCCCCCACTTGTTTGGTCTACGTCCCTGGCGGGGTCTGGCTTCGCCAACCCCTAGGTACACCTCTCTCTGTGTTCCCCTGTCCTTTGGCCGAGTGACAGGAATTCCAACTCCAGGGAGCAAAAGGGCAGTCACGGAATGTTGGCAAACTGCAACTCTTGGGGAGAAAGCGAGAGGTCAGTTTAGATGGGGATTGAATGCAAGCAGAGCACGGTTGGCTGGAATGGGGCAGAAGAGGAAGGAGGCTAAGAGCAGAGGAGATCCAGAACGGGGTAAGAAGCTAGCAGCCCGGGGAAAGGAAAAGGGTCGTGGCCTAAGAAGTGTGGAGATCAGGGAATCACGAGAGGATGGGGCAAGATCTGAGAGAAAGAGGGATGTGGAAAAGAAGGCATTAAGGAGCTGAGGGAGGACTTGGGTAGCAGCAAGGCAGGTGGGCCATACATGCTTCTAGGATGGAAGGAGAGGGTGGGCATATGAGCTTCAGAGACCAACAGGCTACAGACCAAAGAGGCAGAGAAAGCCACTAGGGGGAGCTGGAATTCAATCTACCGGTTGGAATTAACCAAAGCAAACTCATGCTGTGGAGTCCCTGGGATGACCACCTCCAACCTGGAACCATCCAGATGTTCTGGACTAAAACTCATGCAGCACATAGCCTGTGGAACTCCCTCCCACAGGAGGCAGTGATGGCCACCAACCATGATGGCTTTAAGAGAGGGTTAGACAAATGAATGGAGGAGAAAAGAGCTACTGAAGGCTACTAGTCACAATGACTGTGCTCTGCCTTCAGTGATGCTTCTGAATACCAGCTGTTGGAAACTCCCATAAAAAAAACATCTGGAGGGAAACAGCTTAGCAGGGGCTGCCCTGGTGGAATGGTTACTGATCCCTCCTTCTTACGGAGGGAGACCTCTCTACCCTTGATCACTTTTAGGGTACTCAGCCTGAGGACAGGGCCTGTTATTGTGGTTGATCTCTTATCTAGTTAGTTCATAAGATTTATAAATCCCTTGATTGCAAAACAAAGCAAGACATCACACCCGGTTTACAGAAAGAATTAAAACAATAAAACCATCAGCGGTTAAAAAGAGCTATTGAAAAATAATTAAAATCAACAATAAGCTGAAAACCAGAATAAAGCACACATCAATGTTCTGCGCGCCTGGGTAGGCTTGCCTAAACGGGAATGTTTTTAGCAGGCCACCAGAAAGAGTACGGCAAAAGCACCAGCCTAAGTCAAGAGGCAGGGAGTTCCAAAGTGCGGAACAGGAATTATATGCTATTTCCGCAAAACTAAGCAATAAAGTGGGTGTATAAGGGGTAAGGTGATCCTGCAAGTAAACTGGTCCCACGTTGTTGGGTTTGTTTGTTTGTTTGCTGCTGTTGTTGTTGTTGTTGTAATCCTTTAAGAGCAGGCAGTTTCTTAAAAAAAATAATGCTCCAAATAAACCAATGTATTTCAATTGCGAATAATTTATTTAAGTTGCAAAATGGTGGCCTGTTGTGGTTTTAATAAACTCAAGTCCTGCTTTGGGGGGGCGGGGGCTAAAACAATAGTGTTTTCTGGGGTTTTTTAATAAAAAAAGAAGAGATAATGATCTTGGAATCGTAGGCAGCGCTAACCTTCCTGCAGAATCCTTCTCTCTCTCTGTCTTACACCCTCGCCCCAGCTGGGGGCACTGTCCATCTCTCCGCCTGATGCCTGTTATTAGGGTGGAGGGAGGGGGCAAGAGCATGTTATTGAGGTCGGGGAGGGGGAGTCGCGCTCCATCCCAGAAGGGGGGCATATCCTCCCCACTCCCTGATCAGGCCAGCCCCAGATAACACATGCAAGCGCACACAGTCTAACGGCTTACTTGCGATTCCGCTCTTTGACCACCATCCTGGTCATGCTCTGGATGCACTGCGCCCGGTAGTTCTCGTAATGGGTCTCCCGCGTCACGTCCTTCAGGTCCTGCATGTGGGTCCTCACCAGCATGGTCCGCAGCTTGACAAAGTCACAGTGCAGAGGGTTCTCCACTGTGCAAGAGAAGGCAGCATTAGCGGGCGGAACTCCCCACCACATGACATGGTAACAATGCAAATGAAGACGCCTTTAAAAGTGTGTTGGGGGAGAGATTGTACAAATTCATGGAGGATAGAGAAGTCTGGTTATTGTGTGGCTACTAGCCATGATGCTCCTGAATAGCATTTCCTGGAAGCCGCCGCAGGAGAGGAGAGGGCTCTTGTGTTTGAATCCTGCTTGCGGGTTTCTCACAAAGGCATCTGGTCAGCCACTGTAAGAACAGGGTGCTGGGACCCATGCTGGACCCAGGAGGGCTTTTCTTATACAGTGGTACCTCGGGTTACATACGCTTCAGGTTACAGACTCCGCTAACCCAGAAATAGTACCTTGGGTTAAGAACGTTGCTTCAGGATGAGAACAGAAATCATGTGCCGACGGCACGGCAGCAGCAAGAGGCCCCATTAGTTAAAGTGGTGCTTCAGGTTAAGAACAGTTTCAGGTTAAGAACAGACCTCTGGAACAAATTAAGTACAGTGGTACCTCAGGTTAAGTACTTAATTCGTTCCGGAGGTCCGTACTTAACCTGAAACTGTTCTTAACCTGAAGCACCACTTTAGCTAATGGGGCCTCCCACTGCCACCGCACCGCGCCTCACGATTTCTGTTCTCATCCTGAAGCAAAGTTCTTAACCTGAAGCACTATTTCTGGGTTAGCGGAGTCTGTAACCTGAAGTGTATGTAACCTGAAGCGTATGTAACCCGAGGTACCACTGTACATAACCAGAGGTACCACTGTATTCCAGCTTCCAGATCCATTTGTTTAGGGCCAGAGCAGGCATTATAAAAGGACATGGTGCGGTGTCATATCATTCCAAGCCCACCCCCCTCAACCCACCATTGCCACTCTTCTTTATTGGCTGATACTTGGGGAGGGAGGGAGAGATAGAGGGGGGGGGGGACATCAGGTCACATGCCTTTTTCCCCTGGATGTTACCAGAGAGATGCAAGGAGATGGTTCGAGGCTATTCCATTCTCTGCACAAAAGCCGTGCATTCCTCTGAACACCTGTAGTTCAGCACTCAGGAAGGAGGGGGAGAGGACAAAATCTTTCTGGGACTTCTACCCCACCGCTTGCAAAGGTAAGACACCCCACTGCCAAAATTAATCATTTCAAGCCCCTGTAACTGGTCATAAATTCAGTCCGTGATCAGTTTGGGGCTGGCTTTGCTCTGCTTCCTGCATGGGCCCGCTAAGCAATTTGTTGTTGCTGCTGCTGCTGTTGTTGTTCTACAATTACTGCTACAAAAATTTCTATGCTGCCCTTCATCCGAAGATCACAGGGCCATTTATAATAAAAACACAAAAATGCATACCATAATAACAAACTAAAACAATAACTGCCCACCAACAGTTTAACAGGCTAACTAAACAAAGGGATGAGAGGGATGTTTTTGCCTGGTGCCCAAAGATATGTAATGAAGGCGCCAGGCCAGAACATTCCATGAGTGGGGAGCCACCACAGAAAAGGCCCTGTTCTCGTGTTGCCACCCTCTGGAACTGTTATAGAGGAGGCACATGAATAAAGGCCTCAGATGAAGAAGCTCAAGGTGGCAAACATGGTTCACCTCCTTCACATTTTATCCTCACCTCAACCCTGTGAGGTGGCTTAGACTGAGAGTAAGTGACTGGCCCAAGATCACTCCATTGTCGTGGGGATTTGAACCCTGGGCTCTCCCAGGTCCTAGTCAAACACTCTAATCAGTACATCACACTGCCTCTCTT
The DNA here is from genome assembly GCF_965112155.1 of Podarcis liolepis. Lineage (NCBI taxonomy): Eukaryota > Metazoa > Chordata > Lepidosauria > Squamata > Lacertidae > Podarcis > Podarcis liolepis. The sequence goes on along the minus strand of NC_139567.1, from coordinate 29,728,292 downwards.
GAGACCAAGCTCTGGCCTAGTTTGGGCATCATGGAAAGTCAAACGTTTGTTTGTTTGATTGATTGATTGATTGATTGAGTGATTGAGTGATTGAGTGATTGATTGATTGACTGCATTCATCTCACCTTTTCCTGCAAGGAGCTCAAGGTGACAGACATACTTTTCCTCCCCCCCTCCCCATTTTCTCCCTACAACAACCCTGAGAGGTAGGTTAGACTGAGAGGCAGTGGCTGAGCTCAAGGTCGCCTAGTGAGATTCATGGCTGAGTGGTGGGGATTTGGTCTCCCAGGTCCTAGACCGACACTCCAACCACTATGCCATGCTACCTCTTGCCTCCAAATTCGAGATGAGTGGCTTTCCTTGCAGGCACAGCAGAACCATCACAATCTAGGAAGGGCTCTGTTGGTTACCTTCCACGATGCCCCACGGATACAGCCTCCCACGGATCCGCCGGCCTTTCGTCTCCACCACCGTGTTGCTCCCAATGACGGCGAAAGGGATGCTCTCCTGGAAGAGAACAGGGGCAGTCAGGGGCCTCGTGGCATTGCAAAGAACACAAGTGGCTGTTTGCAAAATATTAGGAGCACAGAAACAGGGAAGGGATGGCTCAGGAGGTTTCTGGCTAGGGTCACTATGAAAAGCATTCATTTGTAAATCTGCTCCATCCATGTTTAAAAAAATACATATTTATATTCCACCTTTAAGGAGTCCAAGGTGGCATATATGAGTCTCCTGCACCTCCTCATTTAATCTACACAACAACCCTGTGAGGTTGGTTAATCTGAGAGGCAGTGACTGGCCCAAAGTCACCCAGTGAGCTTCAGGGTTGAGTGGGATTCAAACCCTGCTCTCTCAGGTCCTAGTCCAACACTCTAACCGCTACACCACCCCTGGCTCTCCATTTCCACCTTAACAGAATGTTAAGTGGTCATGGGGTGTAGCTCAGTGGCAGAGCATCTGCTTGGCGTGCAGAAAGTCTCAGGCTGAAACCTGAAACCCTGGAGAAGCTGCTGCCAGTCTGTGCAAAGAATACTGAGCTAGATGGGCCAGTGGTTTAACGCCACATAAAGCTGAATTCCAATGTTCTTACATTTACACACACACACACACACACACACACGTATAATGTTCAGTATTTAAACAGGCATTTCAACACATATTTTTTCACAAAATATATCCTCCCCCTCACCTTGAGGGCTTGATCCTGAAGCTTGAAATCCTCATCTTCATCAGAATCACATTCAGGAAACTGGTAGATGCGGATCCCAAACTGATCAATTTCATCGCGGATCTGAAGAAGAGGAACTTAAAATTTATACACAGCTCAATTATAAACAGCAAACAAACTTCAAAGCACTTTACAACAACAAAATTATTTAAAAAAAATTAAATTGCCAGTAAGAAAAACTAGCAACAACCATCTAAGACATTCAAAAAGTTGAAATAACAATAGACTCTAAAAGCAGATTAAAACTTGCTTCAGCTTTCTAAACGTTTTGGTGGGCTTGTCTAAACAAAAATGTTCTGAGCAGGTGCCGAAAAGAGGGCAGTGAAGGTGCTTTGCCTGACATCAAGAGGCAGGGAGTTCCAAAGTGTAGGTGCCATATGACTAGATCCGGGTTCTAACAAATGCAGAACGAGTATTACATGGCATCTGTTCCACCAACTGAGTGGGTGTGCATGGGGTAAACAAATACCTAGAATCCTAGAACTGTAGAGTTGGAAGGAACCCGAAGGGTGATCTAGTACCCACTGCATCTGGTTGGCCACTGTGAGAACAGGTTGCTGGAGCAGATGGACTCCCTTTGCCCGATAGTAGCCATGAGGCTCTCCAGATGCTCCTCTGGCTGGCGTGAGAGGATCTCAGGTCACAGCAGATATCCTGGGACAAAGGCGCTTCTCCTGAACTTCCCACCACCCGGGAAAGTAGGCAGGCCCACCAGGAAAAAGGTTTTTAAATATACTTTTAACAAAAAACCAGAGGCGTTTTTGTTAGGTATATTTGGAGACGAAATTCCTAAAAAAGATGCAAATTTGTTTATGTATGCTACAACGGCAGCAAGGATACTTTTGGCCCAGAAATGGAATCAGCAGGAACTTCCAACATTGGAAGAATGGCAGACTAAGATGATGGAATATGCAGAATTGGCAAAGCTGACTGGGAAGATCCGAAATCAGTGCGACAAACTTTTTGAAAAGGACTGGAGTAAATTTATACAATATATGAAAGAAAACTGTAAACGTTTGTAGGTTTGAGTTGAAATATTTTGTAATGTTAATACTGGGACCTGGTTTACATTTAATGAGGTAAATTTTATTAAGAAAGAAAGAAGGTAAATAAGTGGTGATAGAAATGCTAAGATGTGATTATTTATGAAAGCCAGAGAGTGGGATGGGGGAAAGTCGAAGCTCAGTTTGAGCATTGTTTTTTGGTTATGAGATTATGTAATGGAATGTGATTATGGTAAAATGTAAACTCAATAAAAATTATTATTTAAAAAAAGGAAGGTCTTCATCTCCCCTCCCCGCTCCTAATTCCTCACCTTGTTCTTCATCCGCTCGACCTCGGAAGGCATGAGAGTGTCCGCTTTGGCTAGAACGGGAACGATGTTGACCCGCTGGTGAAGAGCCTTCATGAACTCAACATCCAGAGGCCGCAGCCTGCCAAGGAGAGACAGCACAAGTCTCAAGTGTACAGCGCACAAACACACACACACTGTTTGGGGAAGACTCAGTGGCAGAGCAACATGCAGGACATCCCAGATTCATTCCCCAATGGCATCTCCAGGTAGGGTTTGGAGACACTCCTGCCTGAATCCCTGGAGAGCTGCTGCCAGTCAGTGTAGACAAAACTGAACCAGAGGAGCCAATGGTCTGACTAGCATAAGGCAGCTTCCTAATTAATCCAGCTCTCTCTTCTCAACCATAAGGACTAGAATCTTTGTTTTTAGGGGAAGGCCTGCAGCTCAGTGGTAGAGCTTGGGAGGCAGACCCCTGCCTGATAATCCTGGAGAGCTGCTGCCAGTTAGTGTAGACAGCACTGAGCAAGGCATGCCAATGGTCAGACTCAGTATAAAACAGCTTCCTGTGGCCCTAGGCTTAGGTTCTGTTTAGCTTTTTTATTGTGGTTTATAAAAATTTCAAAACACAGTAAGGAAAACTTCAAAATTGTATTTTCTTTGCTGCATAATGAGCCCAGGTCCAAGATGCACACTGAGGCCTTAGCTGATTGTTTTGCAACATCAACAAGTTTTGTCTTTCTACTCAAATTATTTCATTGAATCGTAGAATTGCGAAGCTGAAAGGGACCCCAAGGTTCATCTAGTCCAACCCCTCATGGCTTGGACGTTTTGCAACAATTTGGGACATATCCATCAGTTTCAGCATCTCATCTGCCCAATTTTTAGTCGAGTTCTGCAATCATCCCATGCCCCTCCCAGAGCCCAGACAGGCCAGACTCAGCTTGTACCCATGGCCAAAGGGTGAGATGAAGTAGAGGCAGCAGTGGACGCGGTTGTCCAGGATGTTCTTCCGGTTCAGGCCGCTCTCATCCCGGAAGTACTGTTCAAACTGCTGGTCTACATAGTCAGCCACCGGCTTCCAGCTGCAGAGGGAATTGCAAAGAGTCACCAATGTGGTGCCCACGGGCACTAGCGTGCCCACCAGCGTTTCCCATGGTGCCCACAAAAGGTCTGAGTAAATATCCTGAGTTCCCCCAGCCCCGTACCTAATCAGAGTCTAGGCAAGTCATCTGCCATAGCTTTTGTATTTATTTGTTTGTTTGTTTGCTTGCTTGCTTGCTTCTCTACTGTTATTATAATCATATTTTTGTCTGTTTTTACCATAGCAACTCAAAGCGGCTTACAACTATTTTAAACAAACCAACACAAGCAGACATTAAAAGCAACATTTTAAAAAATCTAAAAGACAATTGTGTTCTGAAAAATTAGATTAAAACATTTCGCCCGAATGAAAAGGCCTTAGATAATTAAAAACCAAAGACCTGGTGAAAAAGGAAAGCTTTGTATTTCCTATTTTATATTTATATTCATAATTTAGATTTATATCCCACCTTTTTCTTTCCAATGAGCTCAAGCTGGAGTACATCACTCTCTCTTGCTCCTCATTTAATCCCCACAACAACCCTATGAGGTTGGTTAGGTTGAGAGGCAGGGGCTGGGCCTTCAAGGTCACCAAATGACCTTGAAGGCCAAGTGGGGATTTGAACCCTCGTCTCCCAGGTCCAATTCCGACACTCTAACCAGTATACTATGCTGGCTCCCTTGTTTTCTGTAGTTTCCTATCCTGAGCAATGGGTAGGACTAGGGTGGCAGCCATTTTTTAGAAAGATTGCCAAAATCTGCACTTCCAACAAGGGTTGTTTTGAGTCCAGATTTTCCCGGACAGTTCTGTGATTTTTGCCCGGATGCAATTTCTGAATTTCACAGGGCTGCCTGTGAAGACGGTTCATAAACTTCAGCTAGTGCAGAATTTGGGCAGATTACACTGATCCTGGTCCAACTGCACTGTCTACCAATTAGCTCCAGGCCCAATTCAAACTGGTGGTTTTGACCTATAAAGCCTTAAACAGCTCAGGACGGCAATACCTCAAGGACCACCTCTTTCCAGACAAACCTACCCAGACCCTGAGATCATCTTCTGAGGCCCTTCATGGCAACATGAGAACGGAGCCTTCTCTGCAGTGGCTCCCTGTTCGTGGGATGCTCTCCCCAGGGAAGTTCACCTGGTGCCTTCGTTATACAGACAAAAACGTGACATCCAATACCCTTTTAAAATGTGTTGGGGAGGGGAATTTATTGGGTTTTTTTAAAAAAAAATGATGTCTTTTGTGTTTTTATATTGTGATTTTATGTTGTAACCACCCTAAGACTTGTGGGTATAGGGCAGTATACAAATTTAATAGGTAGTTAGCTAATAATAATAATAATAATAATAATAATAATAATAATAATAATACAGTTGTACCTTGGAAGTCAAATGGAATCCATTCCAGAAGTCCGCTCGACTTCCAAAATGTTTGGAAACCAAAGTGTGGCTTCTGATTGGCTGCAGGAAGTTCCTGCAGCCAATCAGAAGCTGCAGAAGCCCTGTTGGACATTCAGGATCCAAAGAAGGTTCGCAAACCAGAACACTCACTTCCGGGTTTGCGGCGTTCGGGAGCCAAAACATTCAAGTACCAAGGCGTTTGGGATCCAAGGTACAACTGTAATAATAATAATAATAATATCCCCAAATGAACCTGTTTCGCTGGCAGATCAAAGCACTCCAGCTCTCGCCTGGGATTTACCTGCCTCACAGCCAGTTAGACTTTGTCTTCCACATATTATTTTTATCCCTCCTTGGCCCCCACCCAAAGGTCAATGGCTTAATGGGATTCCCTCCAAGCAGCTCTGCTGAGAAGCTGCCAGGGCTAATTCCTCTCTGCTTCTCTGCTGCCCCCCAACCCCCTGGGAGGTGGCCGTACCACTCTGTGTTGTTCAAGGCATCTCCAAAGCCTGGTGTGTCCACGATGGTCAAGCGCAGTTTGACACCCTTCTCCTCGATGTCCACCACATGCTTGGTGATCTCCACCGTCTGGAGGATCCGCTCTGGCCGTGGGGAAGATGGAAGGAAGGAGTTCAGAACGTGGGGGGAGGGGTTGAGGAAGACGAAGAAGAAGAAGAGTTTGGATTTGATATCCCACCTTTCACTCCCTTTAAGGAGTCTCAAAGCGGCTCACATTCTCATTTCCCTTCCTCCCCCACAACAGGGGGAGTTGGACAGGGGGTTGGACTCGATGGTCCTTATGGTTTATTCCAACTCTATGATTCTATGAACAAACACTCTGTGAGGCGAGTGGGGCTGAGAGACTTCAAAGAAGTGTGACTGGCCCAAGGTCACCCAGCAGCTGCATGTGGAGGAGCGGAGACGCGAACCCGGTTCCCCAGATTACGAGACTACCGCTCTTAACCACTACACCATACTGGAGGGGGAGCAGGGAGCCCAGAGGGAGTAGGAGAGGATACCTCACCCTCAAACCCTGAGAATCCCTCTCTGCCAAGAACATAACCAACAAATCAGGGCAAGATGCGTCCAACCAGGTCAACGTTCTGGGTATAAGAAGCAGTGGCCATCCCATCCTCCTCACGGCTTCATCACCAGCATCTAAGTATTGGAGGTAGACTATTCCTAAACATGGAGGGTTTCTTTAACTGCTACAGATAGCAGCCGCTGGCTGGCATGACCCCCATGAGAACTGCCTTGCAGGCGTCTGCTGAGCCCAGAAAGGCCTGCATCTTAGGGTTAGAGTGCCTGCTTTGCATCTAGAAGGTCCCAGGTTGCATCCCAGGTAGGGCTGGGAGTGCGTCCTGCATGACACCCTGCTGCTGCCAGTCAGTGACAACAATACTGAGATAGGTGGATCCATGGTCTAGCTTGATATATGTTGCTATGTCTTAAGGGAAAAGCCAGAGCTCAGTGGCAGAATATTTGCTTGGCATGAGGGAGGTCCCAGCTTCCATTCCCACTGTCATCCTCCAGGTAAGTCTGGGAGAGATTTCCTGCCTGAAACCCTGGAGAGCTGCTGCCAGTCAGTGCAGACAATACAGACCCAATAGCCTGACTTGGTAGAAGGCATTTTCCTATTTCATTGGGAGCCAGCCAGATTCCCCTGTGTGGCCTGAGAGCAACATCCCCACCTGCTCCCCCAGTGTCAGAACAGGGGCAAAGGCTGGTCCAGAACTCCCACCGACCAACCGACCTACCTTCGGCATTTAAGAGTTTGCGGTCTTTGTACAAGTCTGTGAGGAAAAGGCTGTTCACCAGGGTGGACTTCCCAAGCCCGGCCTCTCCTGCAAAGAGAAGGGGGGGGGGCAAGCAAGATCACTCAACAGGAAGGTGGATCCTTAAGAATCAGACTTTGGGGAAGAAAAGGAAAAGTGCAGACCAATGATAGCTTTTTAAATAAAGAGAACAAGCTCAAGCCATGTTCAAGGTGGTACTATTTATTATTAAAAACTTGGGACCAGTTTACATTTGAGGTCGCCTTATCCCATATGCGTCCACTTGACTGTTTTGATCTGGCCCTGTTACAAGTGCCACATAATATTCATTCCTCATTTGTATGAACCTGGTCATTTCGTGTGGCAGAATCTACACTTTGGAACTCCCTGCCTATTGAGATCAGGCAGGCGCCTTCGTACTCTTTTCAACACCTGCTAAATACATTGGATATGCACAAGTTCTAGTGTCATGGGGGGACGACCTTTCTCTATCCTTTTTTCTCATGCCATGCCTAATTCTACACATTTCCACCATGTCTCCTTCTACTCACTTTTCCTCTCACCTTAAAAGCCCATTTCCTCATAAGGGAGTTACTAGTGTGGATGACTATGAGGGAAAAGGTTCAGGCATCCACCCTGGGGTGGCAGCTTTGCCCTCTGATGTGCCCCCATCTTCTGCCGGCCACAATTTCCATCCTGATCCGGTACAGGCCAGGACACAGTCCCCAGAAGGTTTGTGAACCACCCAAAAGTGCGTTGGAAGTGCTCCTAAACGTACAGCTTCAACATAAGTTGGCAGAGAGCTAGAAACTTGATAGCCTGTTTCAATCAGAATTCATTGTTGTGCATTGCACTGGCTCTACCTTGAAATATTCATGCGTAATTGAGAAGGCGGGAAGTGGGAACAGCTGCCCCTCCCAAGTGCCCTGGTACCTGCAACCATGAGGGTGAAATCGAAGCCTTTCTTCACAGACTTCCGGTGGACTTGATTGGGGAGCGTGGCAAAACCCACATACTCTTTGTCGTCCTGGAGGGAGGGAGGAAGGAAGGAAGGGGAAATGTGTGGTTAGAAGAATCTCAGAATTCCAAACAGCTGGAGCAAGTCAGTCCAAACCAATTATTCATATACTTGTTGTTATTTACAACTAATCCTGTCCTTGAGAGGCCTGGCCTGGTAAAAGGTTTGAAAGACCCTGCAACAAAAATCATATGCTATATATTGCCTAAGAGAGAAACACCACCTAACTGTACAGTCCTACACACATCCACTCTGAAGAAAATCCCATGGAGTTCAATGTGTGCTGGGTATGCTCCACATGCTATATTTCTACCATCTCTAGCGAGGTCCTCCTAGAGATTGCCCGTGAGATTTATCAGTTTATTTAGAACACTTCTTAGCCACCCTTCAGCCAAAGCTTCCACCAAGGCAGGGTGGGCAAAAGTGTGAAGGAGATGAATTCGCAGAATGGCTGAAAAACACGTTAACATAACAAATGACAGGAAGGCAAAAGAACGCATATGCCACGCCCACGAAAGCTAAGCGCCCGCCATTTTAAGAAATCTAAACAGGGTTGAGGAACCTACACTCGGAAGATGGGGCAAGCTTGTTTTCTGCCACTCCAGAGGGCAGGACCCATACAACCGTACTCAAATGACAAGAAGATTCTGCCTAAACATTAGGAAGGGCAAGAGCTGATTGGAGGTGGGGCGGACTACCAGGGAAGGTGGAAGACTCTCGTTTCTTGGAGGTTTTGAAAGAGAGGTTGGCCATCTACTGGGGATTCCTGCATTGCAGAGGGTTGGTCTGGATAACCCTTGGGGGTCCCTTCCAATTCCACGGTTCTATGAACCTCAGGCGATGAGGCCAAATATGCCCACCTCAACGCCAACACGTTTGGAGCTGGTTGTGTATGGGAAGCTTGAGAGAAGGAAAGCCAAAGTGAGATCCGGGGGAGGGGGTGTTTACCATACCTCATCAGACTCATAGGGGTCCAGCCTGCCCCAGGGGCTTCTGGGACGGGACGGGCTGGGGGGCGTTGGAGCGGCCATGTGCTGCTTCAGATCCAGAGGCCGCGGGCGGTGGAAGCTCTTCTGCTCCTTCTCTTCTGAGGCCTCGTCGGGGAGGGTCCTGAGCGCCGCACTGGGGAACATCTCGGGCTCTGCACCGCCACCGCGGCCCCTGTCCTTCCAGGACTCTCCCGGCTCCACACGGCGGAAGCCCTCCTCAGCCGGGTAGTCGTTGAGGAAATGGACCAGCTCGGCCTCCTCCGAGTCTTCCTTCAAGAGGTGCTTTATCTGAAGCAGCAGAGGAAGAGAATAGGAAATGCACTTAAACACAGGGTTTAAAACTGGGGTCTATCATGGGAGTAAAATTTGGGGGTCACAACCCTTAAAACCTGCTTACAGTTTTCTGAGGTTAAAGAATCACACAGGTGGTATCGCCCTCCTTTGCAAATGTCAAAACTCTTTCCTTCCAAAACAGGTAATTGTTGGATGGGTTGCGATAAACTTGGTACATGTTTATTGTGGGAATATAAGTTGGCACAAGTTTTTTCCAAATTTAATTTTGACAGAAATGATTAATATTACTATAGAGACTATAGGTTTGTTGTCCATAATCAATGTTACTGAATATTTTTGTTGATAGCAATGTACATATGTAGTCAAAAGAACTGGTATTATAGATGATCTTGGCAGCTCAAATAGTTATGGCAGCACAATGGAAAACAGTCCAAAATCTTACACTGGATGCTTGGTATAACTCTGGAATACAGCTAGAATGGAGAAAATTATGTATAATTTGATATTTCAACAAGGACCAGAACCTCAAGGCACTTTTTAATATGATTTAAAATTCCTTTGTTATGCATCAAAGCCATCAATTTCAGGGCAAATCTGGCTTGAAATCACAAACCTGGCAAATCTGGAACTATGCTTGATAATCAGAGAATGCTAATATTTTTTTCTTGGATTTGGCTATTTTAACCCATGTGCAACTGTACTCATTCTATGCGCCTATTTTATAGTTTTGTTTTCCATCTTTTGATTTTCATCTCTTGTTATAACAGTTCTCTCAATTTTATGTACATTATTAAATGAAACAAACAAACTTTATAAAAGAAAAAAATGCGATCTATTTATTTTCCTGATCTTGGTGCAATGAACTTTCTTCAAACTTTCTTTCCAGCAAGGGCCGGCTCTAATGTTAGGGAGAGGGAAGTGGCTGCCTCAGGCGGCAAAATGTGATGAGGTGGCAGTGAGGTCTGCAGGACGAGGCACCACTTGCCCTGCCCAATACTCCCCTGAGTTAGCACTGCACTCGCTGGTGTGGACGACGACACTGCCTGGTCACTATTGTTGAAGTCAGATACAACTACCAGTCGCATCACCTCATTTCCATCTAAGACAGCAAAATGTCTTGGGCCAATGCCACTTCTAGCTACCTGCAGCCTTCAGATCATGGCACAACTTTTGTTTAGGAAGCCCCACTGCCAATTCATGTCATGTCTCCCAAGTGCTAATGGTAGCAGTGTTGTAGCCACAGCAACCCTGGTAGACCTCTTTTTTTCCTTTTTGTTCCATTCAGGAGTCTTGCAAACACTGGGTCTGCCAAGATCGCATCTTGGCTCATTTCCCTGCTCCCATCTCCCAACCCAAAGATACCAAATTGTAACTTATTCATTTTATCTTACTATATAAATAAAATTGGAAGGCTCTTATCACATGGCAGTTTCCGTAGCTGCCAATAGGGGGCCGTACCAACTCCAGCATTATGACAGAGCAGCATGTAAAAGAGGGCACAGCCATCGTGGCTAGTAGCCTTTGACAGCCCTCTCCTCCGTAAGTTTGTCTAGTCCCTTTTTAAAGCCATCTAAGCTGGTGGCTAAGGGATGCAGGTGGCGCTGTGGGTTAAACCACAGAGCCTGGGACTTGCCAATCAGAAGGTCGACAGTTCAAATCCCCGCGACAGGGTGAGCTCCTGTTGCTCAGTCCCTGCTCCTGCCAACCTAGCAGTTCGAAAGCACATCAAAGTGCAAGTAGATCACACAGGTACCGATCACACAGGTACCGTAGATCAAATAGGTACCGCTCCGGCGGGAAGGTAAATGGCGTTTCCGTGCGCTGCTCTGGTTCGCCAGAAGCGGCTTAGTCATGCTGGCCACATGACCCGGAAGCTGTATGCCTGCTGCCTCGGCCAATAAAGTGAGATGAGTGCCGCAACCCCAGAGTTGGTCACGACTGGACCTAATGTTCAGTGGTCCCTTTACCTTTAAGCTGGTGGCTATCACTGACCCCTATGGAAGCAGGTTCCACAGTTCAACTATGTGCTGTGTGAAAATGTACTTCTATGATTGTATGATTCCTTTCATGTGTCCTGAATCTTCCAACATCCATCTGCAATGGATGTCCCGAGTTCGAGTGTTATGAGAGAGGGAGTAAAACTTTTTTTCTAGACACTTTCTCCATGCCATCCATAATGATAACCTATGGAGGGCCACAAGGCCTCTATCCCTGATGAACGCAAACCCACAGTGGTGACCCAAACCCCAGCATTAAACTCCATAACAATAATACCATAGCAGTGCAGCGTTTGTATCAATGCCCGTCGCCAAAATTGGGGTGGAGGCGGAGAAATGACAGGGAGCAGAAGGAAACATGTAGCTACAGTCAACTTTGCATGCACCCCTTAATTCTGGAATTAATTCCAGATATTCTCCAGCTTAAATTCATACTCATAGAATTATAGATTCGGAAGGGACCCAAAGGGCCATGCAGAAATCACAGCTACATTGAGGAAGAGTCAATGAGAGGAACAGGGAAGGAATGCAACAGGAAAATCCGTGGTGCTTATTTGCATCTTCCAAACATAAAGAACCGTTGGGTCAATCAAGAAAGGAAAGTGTGGGTTAGGCCGCAGGAGAAGCTGAGACAGCTTGAGTCAGGGGTCCATGGAGGAAAAACCAGAAGGCTCCCTCTCCCCACATGCCGAGGTCTTACTGCTTGCTCCCTGGGGATCCTGGCAGGTTCTTCCGGCTGCCCAGGGAGGCCAGAATCAGCATCCTCCTCTCCTGGGGCACCAGCAAAGGGCATTTCTGCTGGGCAGGGTTGGGTCTCTGTGAAGTCATCCTGCGTTGGCAAGGTCTCTTCCACCTCTGCAGCCTGAGTCGAGAGTACAGGGCAGGACACAGGAAGAGAGGCGAGAGAAGTGGTTGGGACGGCAAAAAAAGGGACAGAAACCAGAAGATGGAGCAAAGTTAAAGCAGCTGGAAATGTCCCGGACCCAAACCACACACCGGGGGGAGCGAAGGCAAGAGGATGTTTTCATTCCATGATGGTTGTTGTCATAGACCAGGAACCAATTGCAACCCTCCAGATGTTTTGAACTCCAGCACTCGTCATGCCTGGATGTTAGCCTTTTTGTCGTAGAACTTTAGAGCTGGAAGGGACCCCAAGGGTCATCTAGCCCAACCCCCCAGCAATACAGGAACCACAGCTAAAGAATCCCTGAAATGTGGCCACCCAACCTCTGCTTAAAAACCTCCACCACCTCCCAAGGGAGTCCATTCCACTGTCAGACCGTTCTTGCCACTAGAAAGCTGTTCCTAATGTTGAATCTCCTTCCTTGTCATTTGAATTGATTGGTTCAGGTCCTCCCCTCTGGAGCAGCAGAAAACAAGCTGGCTCCACCTTCCATGTGATGGCCCTTCCAGTATTTGAAGCTGTGTCTCCTGTAACCATGCCATGCCGAGTTTTATAAACTTCCACCATGTCACCTCTTACTCTGCTTCTTCACCTAAGTCCTTCAGTTAGAAAACCTCCTCCTTGCCCCCAAGCCCTTTGAACATTTGTTGCCGCTTTACACCAGATCAGACAATGGGCCCATCTACCTCAGTACTGTCCCCACTGACTGGCAGCAGCTCTCCACAATTCCAAGTGGAGGTCTTCTTCTCAGCCCTATTCAAAGATGCCCCGGAAAAGACCTGGACTGTCTGCGTGTAAAGATATACTATTACACTATTTAGATCATTTGTTCATCTAGTTCAGGGGTCAGCCACCTTTTTCAGCCGTGGGCCCGTCCACCGTCCCTCAGACCATGTGGTGGGCCGGACTATATTTTTTTTGGGGGGGGGGGAGGGTGAACGAATTCCTATGCCTCACAAATAACCCAGATGTATTTTAAATAAAAGGACACATTCTATTCATGTAAAAACACGCTGATTCGTGGGCTGGATTGAGAAGACTGTCCGTGGGCTGGATTGAGAAGGCGATTGGGCCTTAGGTTGCCTACCCCTGATCTAGTTCAATGCTGCCTACACTGACTAGGCAGAGGCAGCTCTCCAAAGTTTTAGGCAGGGAATCTCTCTCTGAGCCCTACCTAGAGGTACCAAGGATTGAATCTGGTACCTCCTACATGCCACATAGATGCTCTATCCCTGAGCAACAACCCTTCCTGTATATAAAAAGAGAACTGTATACTAATCCGATCATTGGTTCATCTAGCACAGTGTTGTCTACACTGACTGGTAGCAGCTCTCCAGAGTCCCAGGCAAACTGTCCTTATCAGCTGGAAATGGTGGGGACTTTTTTCATGCTTTGCGACTGCAGGATGGGCTCCCTCTGCCCAAAAAGAGGTGGCTGTTGTCATTTGACGCAGGACTGGCAGGAGAGGCGGTGGGGCAAGGCCAGAATGAGGTCAGGGTGGCTCCCTCCTCTCCCCCCCCCCAACAGTGCACCATCTGGAGAGGGGCTCTGCTCATCCACCCTAATCAATTTCACTCATTATGTCTGCCTAATTGCCGCGTCCCAGATCCCAGCCAAACTCGCCGACTCTGACCTTGGAGAGGTCGCAAAGTGGTGAGCGACTGCTTTAGGCCCATGCAGTTGAGCAACCAAACACACACCCGACAGATTCTGTGCTCCTGCTCTCCTTGAGCAGCACCTTCTTGTGAGAGCATCAAGCTTCTAGACCTCAGCTTTTTCCTCTCTACCTCTCCACCCCAGATTTCAGTCTCCTCCCTTTTGCAGTTTCCTCTGCCTACTGGGAACCAGGCCCAATTGGATCCATCAATGCATGAAATCCTAGTCAGAAAGAGTTAGGACCCAAACAGTGCTCTCTGCCTTTGCAATCTTCAGGGACTGGTATACAGAGGCACACTTCCTTTGAAAGAGGGAGAGCGTTCTAGCTAGTTGCCATTAATAGCCTTATGAACATAAAAAGACCCTTGCTGGATAAGGCCAGTGGCCCATCCAGACCAGCATCCTGTTCTCACAGTGGCCAACCAGAGTCCCCAGTGGGAAAACCTCAAGCAGGACCCGGGTGCAAGGACACACTCCCCTCCTGCAACTTCCAGAAACTTGGTCTCAGAAACATCACTGCCTCCAACTGTGGAGGCAGATCTCAGCCACAATAGCCCTCTCCTCCTCTATGAATTTTTCCAATCCTCTTTTCAAAGCCATCCAGGTTGGTGGCCATCACTGCCTCCTGTGGGAGGGAGTTCCACAGGACTTCCTTTTATCTGTCCTGAATCTTCCAACCTTCTGCTTTCATAGGATGTCCCTGAGTTTCTATTGCGGAAAGGGAGAAAGACTTTATCCACTTTCTTCATGTCATGCATAATTTCTTAACACGTCCATCATGTCTCCTCTTCCTCCTTTTCTCTAAACTAAAAAGTCACAAACACAGTAACTCCACACCTCCCCCTTTCTTCTCACTGTCTACTGAATGTTGGTGTAAATTTCTAATGGACTTCTTGTGTGAGAGGCAATACATAAATCTAACTAATCTAATAAACAAAAGCCAATAATGTTTCCTGCAGTGAACAACCTTTCGCCAATGAACCATTTCCAAGACCCACTCTTGGAGCAGAATTCCCAGAATATGGTTAGTAAAGGCAAATCTGTCAATTTCAGTTTATTGTAGCTTCTCACTTGTACATTTCAGTTCTCCATAAATGCATGTCTGTTTGCGAACATATGTTTTTTTAAGTCCCTGTGAAAATCCATGAAAATTTCTCCTTCGTATGCAATTCTTGGCTAACACACGCATTTTTGCAAAGCAATTTCTCTTCACATAATGCATCTTTGCTTGCAATTTTCACCAACAGATGCATTCTTATGCACACTTTGCCTTATATAGTATATTCAATTTTCTACACATTACTTGGCTGGAGAACTTCATTGCTTAAAACTCGAGGGGCGAATTTTGAAAGACGGTTGCAGTTCAGTTTGCACATTGTTTCCCAAAGTGCGAATTCGTTACGTCCACCTTTGAATGCAAACTAAATTGGATTTCCCCCCACGTCCCTACTGAGGGCCACCACATGGACCACACATACCATGTACACCCCCTTAGGTTCCAGCATGAAAGAAAGGCAGGATATGAACATTTTAAAAATTGAATAACTGAATAAAAGTCGAGAGAGGCAGCTGCGCTCTGCAAAAATGAGATCCTATGGAATGAGCTTTCATGGACCAGAACCAAAAGCGCCAAGGCTCTCAGAACAAGAGTCAGAAATGGCCACCGGTCAGGAATTCCTGCATTGCAGAGGGTTGGACTAGATGACTTTGGAGGTCCCTTCCAACGCTACAATTATATGATTCCACTCAAAATCCTTAAAGGACATAAAGGACATATCTGCATCCAGCGTGCATGGGCTCATTTATTCACATAATTTAGGTCAGCTTCCAGAGGGAAAGTCAACCTGTAAGCAACATTAAATTTAAATGGGTGGGGTTGAGAAGGGCAGAAGATCGGGTGCAGAAAATCTCCCTACTACGCCCCTGGCCCCCAGAGGGTGGAGACTTTGCTTCCCTTGCCCCCCCCCCGAGCCCCAAAAGAAAAGAAGGCGCTGCCCCTGATAGTGCCAGATCCAGCCCCAGAAACTGGGCATCCTCCTCTCCGCCTGCTCAGTACCTTTTCATCATTCGTTGGCTCTGGGACGGACGAGGCCATTTTCCACTCTGATGCGAGATCTAGGCTGCAAATGGAATATTTTGCTACAGGGCTTGTAAGATCAGGGGAGAGTGCAATGGGATGGGCGCGGGGGGGGGGAGAGAAAGGGCATGCCTTTCATTTGCATGGCCACATCCCAGCAATGGCTGCATGTCCTTCGTCCCGCCGGGGGCAGCTGTTTTGGAACAGCGTGCAATGGAAAGGGTTTCTGCCATTGGTGCTGGGTGGAAGAGGGAGGGGAGCCAGCGCTTACTGCCGGCTTCCATTCGTTCAGTTTGATTCCGAATCCTCTGAACGAACAATACAGGAGTGTCTCTGAGCATATGCAGAGTGCCCTGCACTTGCCAGTGAACTGGCCTCAGCCAGAAGAGCGCTAAAGTTTCAAAAGCGTGGAGCTATCAGGATTTGAATGTGGATCACATCCCTGGTCTCTGAATGCCCTTCTTGTAGCTGGAGAACTGAGTTAACAAGAACATAAGAAGCACCTACTGGATCAGGCCCCTGGCTCATCCAGTCCAGCGTCCTGTTCACACAACAGCCAACCAGATGTCTGTGGGAAATGAGCAAGCAGGACTGGAGGACAGGAGCACTTCTGGTAGCTGGCATTCAGAAGCGTTGCTGCCTCCCAACTGTGGAGGCAGAGAATAGCCATTATGGCTGAGAGACACTGATAGCCCTCTCCTCCTCCATGATTTTGTCAAGTCCTCTTTCAAAGCCATCCAAGTTGGTGGCCATCACTGCTTCATGTGACAGTGAGTTCCACAGTTTAACTATGCGCTGCATGAAGAAGGACTTTCTTTTATCCGTCCTGAATCTTCCAGCATTCAGCTTCATGGGATGTTGACAAATTCTGGTGGTTATGAGAGAGGGAGGAAAACTTTTCTTGATGTGTTTTCTCCATTCCAGGAATCATTTTATAAACTTCTATCATATCTCAGCATTTTTCTAAATTAAAAAGTCCCAAACACTGCTACTTTCTTTTATAGGAGAGTCATTCCATCCCGGTGATCATTTTGGTTGACCTTTCCCAAACCTTTTCCAACTCTACAATATTCTTTTTGAGGGGAGGCAGCCAGAACTGTACGAGGGGGAAACACTCTGCATATGTTCAAATGAGCTTGCAGGTGTGTTAAAGACCTCAAACATTAGAAACTCAGGTGTGAAGCCATCTTACAGGGTCAACAGGATGTCAGCTGGTTGCTTACAGCAGTCAGTAGGGAGGTCAATGCAATGCAATTCTCTTTTGAACAGCCAATTTAAATATTATTCATCCCTAGAAATCCTCGTCTCAGCATCAGCCAGCTTAGCCTATCAGCACATGAACTCAACCAGAAGCGAACGGCATTGCAGAACTTGTTAGATCTGAGTTGCGAGGAAGGCTGTTGGCCCAATTCGCAAATATTTTTCTAGCTTGATTAAATCATATGCCTTTTAACCAAGTAGTTTTGAACCAGATGGATTTGATTTAAAGGCATG
This sequence comes from Podarcis liolepis, assembly GCF_965112155.1. Taxonomy (NCBI): domain Eukaryota; kingdom Metazoa; phylum Chordata; class Lepidosauria; order Squamata; family Lacertidae; genus Podarcis; species Podarcis liolepis. The sequence goes on along the minus strand of NC_139567.1, from coordinate 29,711,081 downwards.
TCTGTACCAGCAAATCTCAATGATTTAGCTTTCTTGTTCCGATAAGAAGAGCAACAATGGATCAGACTGAGATCTACCTAGCCTAGTCTCCTGTTTCCAATGCTGCACAGCCAACTGCTTCTGGGAAGCCAATGAATGGGGGGGGTAGGTTAACAGCCCTCCCCTGTTTTCTGAACCCCAGGATCAATTAAAATATTTTGCCTCTCCCCAAAGAGATCCTCAAAAAGGGGGACGAAAGAGTACAATGAAAAAGCTGTACTCTTTTCGCCAGCAGTGCTGAAGATCTGGAAAGTCTTGAGAAGCTATCCGCTGCCCCCAGATTTATTTATAAGTGAACTGTTGCTTCCGCCACACACACACACAAACATGCATAGAATGCCTGGCTTGTTACATGAGATTTTAAAATATATTGAGAATCTCTGGCATGAACTTCCGCGTGTTGTAGAAAGCCATGGGAAAATTACATGAGTGGTGGAGGTGCTTATTTATTTATTTTTCTCAAGAAATTTATATACGGCATGGTTATTAAAAGGAGAAAAAAATGCACTCAAAGCTGTTCACAATAAAATTATCAATAAGAAGAATTAATAAGTATTTAAGACTTTATAAAAAGTAAAATAACAACAGACTAAAATTGATTAAAACTCGCAACAGCTTTCTAAACCTGTGGACAGGTTGCTCAAAGATGTTTTCAGCAGGTGCCCGAATGGAGTAATAGGGAAGGCTGATTATCAATAGGCAGGGAGTTTCGAAGCATAGGTGATGCCACGCTAAAATATCAAGTTCTTACAAATGTGGGGCGGGTGTTGTGTGGCACCTCTAACAGTGGCAGTTCCGCTGATCGAAGCAGTCAACTGGGCATCTATGGGGGAAGGGGGTCTTGCAGGAGTGGGTGGTGTGAGAATGACCCACTGCTTAGAAATAAACAAAGACCAGAAAGACAGAGAGCAAAGATCATTTCAGTGCAGAGACTGAACCAAAGCCTTCCTAAGAAAGATATTGGAAGAGCCCAACAGGGACAGGCTGAACGTCCACCCCTTCTGATACCCCTGCTTCCAACAGGTGCCTCTAGGAAGTGGGCGTAAAGATAGCAGATCTCCTCCGTGGTTTAATCCCATCGCTTGGTATCCAGAGACAGGCTGCCTCTGAAGCTGGAGGTTCCATCACAGCCATTGTGAGATTCCCTTTCTTCCCCCTATGAATGTGCCCAATTCTTTCATGCCTCTGGTGACCCATCCCATCTCACAGCCACGAATCCTGCACGTTTGTTACACACTGGGAGAAAGAGGCCCCTCCGTCTCACCCAGAGGATTTTGGACCAGCTCAAGTGTGTGATGAGAGGAAAACAATGTGGGATGCCCAAAGGGCGACTCAGGGTGGAGGTGATTGCCTCAAGGTGTCTCTCTCTCACACACACACACACACGCACACACACCTCGTTCCAGAGGGTGGCAAAATCAGGGCAAGAATCAGGGTGTCTACATATACATATACATATACATATACATATACATATACATATACATATGTATATATACATCCTGCATTGATTCTGTGGGTCCCTACATTTCTACGATTCCCGTGAAATGAAATTAAAAACCCCCATGTCCCAAAGAAGAATGTTTGTGTTGTTTGTGCAACTAGGCCAAGGTCTGGTTAATGTTGACGTTGCCTCCTTACTAATGCTCACTGGGTGACCTTGGGCTAGTCCTTCTGCTCTCTGTGTGGCCTACCTCACAGGGTTGTTGTGAGGATGAAACAGTGGGGAGAGGAGAACCATCAACATCTCTTAGAGCTTTTTGGAGTGGGGAGGAGGGGGAATATAAATGTAAGAAGAAAAAAATGAATTGCTGGATGAGAACTTTGTGTGGATTTTGTATTGTCACGGTTTAAAAAATAATTCTGGCTTTTATGCATTTTGTTCTGTTGCTTTCTGACTTTTTTGCTGCGTAAAGTGGCTGAGCGGCAGTGTGGCACAGCGGTTAGAGAGTTGTACTAAGACCTGGGAGAGACCATGGTTCGAATCCTCCCACTCAGTCATGAAACTAGCAGGGTGACTGCCTCACTCCCTCACAGCCTAACCAACCTCACAGGGTTGTTGCGGGGGGTTAAATGAAGAGGAGGAGAACCATGTATGCCACTTAGAGCTCCTTGGAGGAAAAAGTGGGAAATAAATACAATAAACTGATAAATAAATGGCAGAAATAGTATCAACAACAGCTTGGGTTCACGGTTTCAATGAGTATCCACCTCTGGAGCATTTAAAATGCTTTAGAGCACAGCACATACAACACCCCTGCGAGGGAGGCTCACATACACACACTGTATCCATTCACCCCATATTCCAAGTGGTAAAACTGAGGCTGAGGAGAAACAGATCCTTGCCTAAAATGAGCTAGACAGTTTGTGGCTGGTGCCAAGCGCAGTCCTGACTCATCCTCGTTTCTGTTCCCCGGCGCGGAAGAAGGGGAATCCCCAATCTTACTAACTGAGAGGAAGCCCCCCCTCTAACCCCCTTACTCCAGATGCAGAAGGACAGCATGTCTGGAATAAGGACCAGTGTTGCCTAGTGGTTAGAGCATCAACCAAGGACCTTGGAGAAGCTAGGGTTCAAATCCCACTCAGCCATGAAGCTCACTTGTTGACCATGGTGACCAGTCCCCGCCTCTCAGTCCCTAACCTACCTCACAGGGTTGTTGTGAGAATAAAAGAGAACCCCCCGCCCCATATGCCACCCTGACCTCCTGGGAGGAAAGTTGGGACAGAGATGCAATAAATAAATAAATAGTTTGACTTTCCGTGGTGTGCAAACTGGGCCAGACCTCTACCTTACAAGAGCCAGTGTGCTGTAATGGTTAGAGTGCTGGGACCTGAGCGGCCCGGGGTTCAAATCCGCCTGCCGCTAAGAAACTCACTGGGTGGGTGACCTTGAGGATCAGTCACACTGCCTCTCAGCCTGGCCTACCGCACAGGGTTGTTGTGAGGGGAGGGAAAGACCACGTATGCCACCTTGAGCTCATTCGAGGAAAGAAGCTGGGGTGCGAATGCAGTAAATAAATAAATAAGCAGGCAGGCAGGCACTCTGCAGATGCTCAGTGTCTCCCTTTCTCCTGGCTGGAAAAAGCGCTAAAGAGGGTATTTGTGGCCAAAGCGGCCACGGAGAAGGGGGAGCTCCTACTTGTGCCTCCGAAATGCAGCTCTGGAGAGCCGCTCGGGGCAGAGGCCTGTCTACTCCCCCCCCCCCCACTTCCAAACCTCCCCTCGGCGATGCGGCGGCGGCGCCCTGCATCCCTTCCCTGGAGCAGGGAGGGCGATGCCTCTCGGGGCAGCCGAGAACGCGCCAGCCACTTACGCAACCATCCGGATCCCGGCGAATAACGCCAGCCCGGCTCCGGAGTCACTCCGGATTGCCCCCGCCCGCTGCTCCAGGCGCGCACCGCACCCGCGAGGCTTACCATGGCAGGAGGAAGCGGCCGGGATGGATAGATGGATGGGGCCGGCAGGTGAGGTCTGCGGGGCTGGCTCCGTTCCTCTCCCAGCCGGGCGCCGGATTAGGGCAGCCGACCGAGGCAGGCAAGCAGGCAGCCATGTGACCGGCGGCAGGACGGGCGGGGGAGCCTCCCTGCCTGTCTCCCTCCCTCCCTCCGGGCCTCTGCGGCGGAGATCCCAGGACGCCAGAGTGTCTCTGAGCATGGACAGTGGGCAGCGCTCCCTCTCTCTCTCTCTCGGAGCCAGCGTGGGACCCTCCGCGGCTCCAGAACGGGGCGGAGTCTCTGGGCACGTGCAGAGGGCAGAGCTGGCATTTGAACCCGGGGCGTGGGCTGATGCTGTTGAAAGGAGCAACGGGACGTCCCTGCTTCGGAAAGGAAGAGGCAGGATTGGAAGAAAGGGGGAGGGGGAAACAGGTGTTTTCGGGGGAAAGAGCATGTGCAGAGTGCAGAACTGCTGTAGCTGCCAGCGGAGTCCAGGGCCAACTGCAGATGCTCTGCCACCACTGAGCTAAGATTCCGGGCCTCATAGTTACAAGGGCTGCTTTAAAATAGGGAAACTGTACTAACTCAGACCTTTGATCTATCTAGCTCAGTATCGTCTACACCATGGGTAGGCAAACTAAAGCCCGGGGCCCGGATCCAGCCCAATTGCCTTCTAAATCCAGCCTGTGGATGGTCCAAGAATTAGCATGTTTTTACATGAGTGGAATGTGTCCTTTTATTTAAAATGCATCTCTGGGTTATTTGTGGGGCATAGGAATTTGTTCATACCCCCCCAAAAAATATATAGTCTGGCCCCCCACAAGGTCTGAGGGACCGTGGAGCGGCCTCCTGCTGAAAAAGTTTGCTGACCCCTGGTCTACACTGATTGGCAGCGGGTTCTCTAGGATTTGAGGTAGGGGATATTCTGACTCCCACCAGGAGATTCCAGGGTTTCATTGAACCTGGAACCTTCTGCATGCAAAGCTACTGTTTAGCTACCTAGCTACCCTACAGGATGTTAGATCTGGGCTTCCAAAGCAGCTCAGGCTTAGCAAAGTTCTCTCGGTTTACCCTGTTGCTTTACTGCTTTAATTTGCCTCGTTTTACATTTTGCAAGCCTTTCAGGGTCAGTATAGCAGCACAGAAAAGCAGAGTACAGGTGCTGAAAGTAAACCATCTCCATCTGCAAACGGAGGCCACGACTAGAAGCTTTGCAGGTCATCGATCTGAGCTACCTGACGGCTCGGGTTCAGCAAGGTTCACTGCGTGATGTGAAGGAGGCGGGAAAGAGCAGGCCAAAATGAGGAGATCAGCAAAGTGGGCGGCAGGGATGAAAAGAGCAAGAGCTTTGAATCAGGGTGTTTCCCTTTCCGCTCTCGGAGAGCTGGCAGGACAGAGGACTCTGCCGCAAGGAAGCAAAGAACCGTGGAAGTCTAAATCTGTAGCCTGTCCACTGAGCGCCTTCCTCCAAGATCTGGGATTACTGAGGATTACCCTCTTAGGCCTTCCAGATCAGATGCATTTCTCTGCCACAGCAGCAACGTTGCTGGTGCGCCTTCCCCCTGGATTTGCAAGGCAAAACCCAGACTGGATAAGAGGGGGGAGAGGCAAGGAAGAGGACAGACATGGTAGAAGTTTGCAAAATTATGCTTGGAGAGAGCAGATAGAGAAAAGTCTTTCTTCCTCTCTCATAACACTAGATACCGTGGACATCCAATGAAGCTGAATGTTAGAAGACTCAGGACAGATAAAAGGAAGGACTTCTCCACACAGCATGGAGTTAATCCATGGAACTCACTGCCACAGGAAGCAGTGACGGCCACCAACCTGCATGACTTCAAAGGGAGATTGGACATATCCATAGAGGAGAAGAGGGCTATCAATGGCTACTAGCCAGGATGGCTGTGCTCTGCCTTCAGTGGTGGAAGGCAGCAATGGTGCTCAATACCAGTTGCCAAAAACCACAGGAGGGGAGAAAAACCTTGTAGTGGAGTAGAAGAGTGCAGGTGGGGGTGGGATTCACATCTGTCAATCAATGTGCCTTTTTGGTTTCAGACACCAGGAAGTTTAGTTTGGTCAGAATCGAGTATACACTTCCAGAGTCTATGCTAAACACATTACTTCTGGTAAATGAGCCACCATAACTGCTGGAGGGCCGTGAAAATTTGTGTCCCAGGCTTTTTTAGACTCATCTACCCAGGTACTAACGGGACGCGGGTGGCGCTGTGGTCTAAACCACAGAGCCTAGGAATTGCTGATCAGAAGGTCGGTGGTTCAAATCCCTGCAACGGGGTGAGCTCCCGTTGCTCAGTCCCTGCTCCTGCCAACCTAGCAGTTCGAAAGCACATCAAAGTGCAAGTAGATAAATAGGTACCGCTCCAGTGGGAAGGTAAACGGCATTTCCGGGCGCTGCTCTGGTTCGCCAGAAGCAGCTTAGTCGTGCTGGCCACATGACTGTACACCGGCTCCCTCGGCCAATAAAGTGAGATGAGCGCCGCAACCCCAGAGTCATCCACGGCTGGACCTAATGGTCAGGGGTCCCTTCACCTTTACCTTTACCCAGGTACTATCTGCAGCCCAAAGGGCACATTGATTGCAAGATGTGAGCTATACAGTATTGACATTCTTTTCAGCTCTCCTACCTCACAACTTGTGTTCGAATCCTGCTTGCATGTTTCCCACAGGCATCTGGTTGGCCATTGTGAGAACAGGATGCTGGACTAGGTGGGCCACGGGCCTGATCCAGCAGGGCTCTTCTTATGTTCTCATGCCAGGGCAACATCTCATGACTCTGGTGCTGCACTGCAATGGGGAACCCAGGATACTGCTTGAGCCAGGCCACTAGTCCATCTACTGTAGTTCAATGGTGTCAACACTGACTGGCAGCAGCTTTCAGACAGGCCGTCTTTCCCCAGTCCTGTTTGGAGATGCCCTTGGGGATTGAACCTGGGACGGTCCGCATGCCAAGCAGGTGCCCAGCTGCTGAACTACGGCCCTCCCCCAATTTCTGCCATTCCGCACCTTTCCAAAATGTGCCCTTTTGCCAGAGGAAGTGCACACACCCTCCCTGGTGAAAATAGCCACATTTTGGCACCTGGTGTGGAAAAGGAGGGGGAAACCCACAGGCACATGTGTGCAGCACATTGTTATGCCCTGCTGTGCTCCTGTTGACCTCAGCAGGGCTTGCAGAGAGGAGGCCTTCCTAGAGGATGCTGCCTGCCAGATCCCAGCAGCCTGCCTCCCACTGTGCTCTGGCTCTTGAAATCTGTGGCTCTGGGCAGCTGCTTACCTACTTGCCTCGCAGCAGGGCTGGCCCTTGGAGAAAGGGAGAAGCCTAGCACCATCACAGGTGACAACCCCGGCAGGATGTAAGGCTAGTTGGAAATCTGCTGCAGGTAGCAGAACACGGCAGGCAGCAAACAGCACATGGCGGTGTGCTGGAAATGCAGGCACAATCTCTCCAAAGCCGCCAACGGGGACGGCGTGCCGTAAAGAGCTGAACAGCCAGTCGGGAACTGTTCAGGGAGCCTGGCATGTGGGATGCTTGCAACAGATGCTTTGGCACACAGTGCCAAGAGGGGAGCTGGCAGTAGTCACAGTTGGAGGCTGTCAATGGCAGCATTTGGAGCCCGAGCAAATCAAAGTAGCACTTGCTGGGGAAGCGGGAGAAGAAATGGCAATCAACCCTGAAGCAGGTGGCATAAGTCTTCTTTTGAGCAGCGAGCTTCGCCATCCTTATCATCATCATAAAATTGGAGAGTTGGAAGGGACTTCCAAAGGTCATCTAGTCTAATCCGCTGCAGTGCAGGAATCACAACTCAAGAATCCCCGAAACATGACCAAACAGCCTAAGCTTAAAAGCCTCCAACAAAGGACATTCCACCACCTTTGGAGGTTGTCCGCTCAACTGTCAAACGGCTCTTACTGTCAGAAAGCTCTTCCTAATGTTGAGTCAGAATCATTTGAATCCACTGGTTTGGGTCCTCTGGAGAAGAAGAAAAGAAGATTGCTCCATCTTCCATGTGGCAGCCCTTCAGATATTTGAAGATGGCTCTCACATCACCTCTGTCTTCTCTTCTCCAGGCTAAACTTACCTAGCTCCCTTCACTGTGGCTTATAAATAAGGCTTGGTTGCCGGACCCTTGATCATCTCAGTCGCCCTCCTCTACACATGTTCCAGCTTGTCAATATCCTCCTTGAACCCAGAACTGATCACAGTACTCCAGGTATGGTCTGACCAAGGCAGAATAGAGCCGTACTGTTACTTCCCTTGACTGGGATACTAGACTTCTATGGATGCAGCCTGGAATAGCATTAGCTTTTCTGCTGCTGCATCACACTGTTGACTCATGTCAAGCTTGTGGTCTATTAAAACCCCTAGATATTTTCACATGTGCTACTGTCAAGTCAGGTGTCCCCCATCCTATATGCTATCCAGAGCCCTGCTGGATTAGATACGCAACAAAGGTGGAATCTAGACACATATAAAAAACCACTGTGAAAATGCTCTTTTTAAAAGCGTTTTGAAAAATATATGGAATTTGCCATAAGCTCACCATCTCCATCTAGTGTCACAATTGTAAAATGCACTTAAAATGTTAGATTTGCAGCTGTACAGTGGACGCTCGGCTTGCGAACATGATCCATGCGGAATGCACGTTTGCAACCCGCAGCAGCGCATCTGCACACATGCGGGTTGCGATTCGGCGCTTCTGCGCATGCGCAAAGCGTGATTTCGCTCTTCTATGCATGCGCGACCGCTGAAACCCAGAAGTAACCTATTCCACTACTTCCGGGTTTTGGCGGGTGCGTAACCCGAAAAAACGCAACCTGAAGTGGCTGTAACCCAAGGTATGGCTTTATAGCTGAGTCCGTGGCCTCTGACCAATGCAAATGTCCCTGTGGGCTCAAACATTCCACTGGTGGTGTTCTGAGGAGGCTCCTGGACTCAAATCTTAGTCTCAGGTGTCATCAGTGGCCAGGTTTCACAACCCTGGATCCAGCAGTGATCTGGACACAGGGACACAGCAGAGGCACCAGAGGGAGGTTCCAGGTTCTGAGCTAACCACTGGAGATGAGGAGGCTACCCTGCCTGAGGCTGTCCAACAGGAATTCCCCAAGGAAACCCTACCCCAGCTACCAGGGCCCATAGGGCCAAAGCTCAGACTTGCCCCAAGCCACCAGACATCTCCCACTGCACATCACCAGTCCAGTGGCCCAGGGAGAAGGCAGGAGAAGCCTGTGGAATGGAGGAGGCATGCCCTTCTTCAGGTGCCAGAACTGATTTCTGTACTACCTTCAGCCGGCACACCGGCAGCCACCAAACCAGAAGAAGGTGGGCCTCACCTTCAGGACACATGCTTTGCTTACATCTAGGCTGGATTACTGCAGTGCATTCTGCATGGGGCTGCCCTTGGAGATTGTATGGAAGCTTCAACCAGGGCAGACTTGTAGGAGCCGGGTGCTCTGATCCTATCACACTTATCCTGCACACATGATGCAGGCTGCCTGTATGCTTCTGAGCCAAATTTAAGGTGCTACTATTGGTCTTTAAGGCCCGCAGCATTTGATTTAGTGCAACAGCTTACATACACAACGTAACACCATTAGGTTACAAAGTACAATAAAACTCAACAATCAGAACGCATACTTTTTAACACTTGTTAAAATAAACAGGTCAGCAAATGTTCAACAGTTTCATTTTGTGTGTCTAGGACCGTTAGGAACTGAATCAGGGCATTTCGTTCAGCCACCTCATTTTCACCAAATAAACATACACATTCTTATGAAGCGATTTCTCCATCATATAATGTTTGTTCTTTTCATGATTATATGCTCTTTTATGCATACTTGCCCACAGCATACGCATTTTTACTTTGCTGCCGAATGGCTTGGCAAAATTCGGAGGGTTCCAAGGGAAAGTTGCATTTCAGTTCACCAAGTGCAAATGAGGTCGGTTTGCCTTTAAATGCAAATGGAATCAAATTCCTCCCCTTTCCCCTCCCCCTCCCTGTCACACCCCCTACTCATGGGATGGACCACCCTTAAGCCCAGCTTCCTGTGAAGGGAGGGAGGCTGCAGCAGCTCGTGGCTCATGGGGGAAGAGCTATAATTATCTACAGAGGCCAGATTTTATTTTGGGAAGGATCTGGCCCGCTGCCCAGGCCTCTCTCTTCCCAACAGCCAAACCCAGCAGGGCCAGACCTGTTGCAGAGACAAGCACCCAGACTGCAAAGCAACATTCATCTTACCCGTTCTTGCAGTTGTCCCCAGACACCTTTTTCACGTAGCACATGCATTCCCACGGGAGGCAGTGAGGGCCACCAACCCAAGTGGCTTTGAAAATTCATGGAGGAGAGGGCTATTGAAAGCTACTAGCCAGAATGTCTATGCTGTGCCTCCACAGTCAGAGGCAGGGATGCTTCTGAATACCAGAGGCTAAAAACTGCAGAAGAGGAGAGGGCTTGTGTTCAAATCCTATTCGCCTGTTTCCCAAAAGAGGCATTTGGATGGCTACTGTGAGAACAGGATGCTGGGATAGCTCAGTTGGTAGAGTAAAGGTAAAGGGACCCCTGACTATTAGGTCCAGTCGTGGCCGACTCTGGGGTTGTGGCGCTCATCTCGCTTTATTGGGCGATGGAGCCGGCGTACAGCTTCCGGGTCATGTGGCCAGCAAGACTAAGCCGCTTCTGGCAAACCAGAGCAGTGCACGGAAATGCCGTTTACCTTCCCGCCAGAGTGGTACCTATTTATCTACTTGCGCTTTGACATGCTTTCGAACTGCCAGGTGGGCAGGAGCAGGGACCAAGCAATGGGAGCTCAACCCGTTGCGGGGATTCGAACCGCTGACCTTCTGATCAGCAAGTCCTAGGCTCTGTGGTTTAACCCACAGCGCCACCCGCGTCCCTTCAGTTGGTAGAGTATGAGGCTCTTAATCTCAGGGTTGTGGGTTCAAGTCCCATGTTGGTCAAAACACTCCTGCATTGTAGGGGGTTAGAGTAGATGACTCTCGTGGTCCCTTCCAACTCTATGATTCTATGTTCTTATGTTCTCCACCCCTTTTAAGCCAGCCTTGGTTAATTTTTATTTTATTTTTAATAAACCAACCTTGCTCTTGCGTCTTTAACAGCCGCCTGATGTGCAACAATTCAACAGGTGAAGCTATTCCTGGTGAAGTCTATTAGTATACCTGTCAGAGTGGCACATCCACCTTGAAGCCCTCGGGCAATTCTGTGGCCTGGCATAGGCACAATTAGCCAGAAAGGGAATTAAAACAGAGGTGGCGCCCAAGGGTTTTTAATATATTCAATTTTGTTTTCAAACTTCAGGGGAGGGGAGTCCACCAGTAGGGAGACAGAAGCACAACTCTCACCTGCAAGGTCACGAGCCCAGCAGACTTAAGGGTAGGGAGACTCATACATACTTTTGCAAAAAGAAAAATACTTGACTAAAGACTGAGCATGCTCAGTCACTACAGAATGTTGACTGACTGCTGAGAGGTAAAAAACAGACAACCAGGTGGGAGAAGGAATGGAATGGAAAACAAGGCAGGAGGAAGAGATATTAAAAGGGTAGAAGGAACTCTCTTGATGTCTAGTGCTGATTGCACTTTAAAATGATCAAAACCTTTTGTTAAAAAAGGGGGGGGGGAATCACATGAAATTAGACGCAGAGCAGAGATGCTAACTTTTGTTGTTTCTCCCTGCTCAGCTACAGGCTGGGAAACAGGTGAGGCTCAGAGGCAGAACATCTGCTCTGCATGTAGAAGGATCCAGAATAATAATAATAATAATAATTTATTATTTGTATCCCGCTGTCTGGCTGGGTTTCCCCAGCCACTCTGGGCAGCTTCCAACAGAGATTAAAAATACATTAAAACATCAGTCCCTAAACTTCCCTTAATTTCCAGGTAGGACAGAGGGAGACCCCCTTGCCTGAAATCCAGGAGTGCCACTGCCAGTCTGCGGTGAGCTAGATGGACCAATGGTCTGACTTGGCGTAAGGCTGTTTCCTACATTCCTGTGTCTCAGGACACCTGCTTGGCATCCAGAAGACCCCAGTATCAATCCCCAGCATCTCTAAATAGGAGTGGGAAAGATGCCCAAATGAAACCTTGGAGAGCTGCTGCCAGTCTGTGGAGACAATTCTAAGCTTTATGGGATAATGGCTCTAATATCCACACACCAAGGTTTTGTTAAGGGATCCTGTTTGAAGGGCTATATGTGATCAAGGAAATACCTCTCCCCCCCCCCCCCCGTGGCCAAGATCCTTATACAGTGGTACCTCAGGTTAAGAACTTAATTCGTTCTGGAGGTCCGTACTTGACCTGAAACTGTTCTTAACCTGAGGTACCACTTTAGCTAATGGGGCCTCCTGCTGCCGCCGCGCCGCCTGAACACGATTTCTGTTCTCATCCTGAAGCAAAGTTCTTAACCTGAAGCACTATTTCTGGGTTAGCGGAGTCTGTAACCTGAAGCGTATGTAACCTGAAGCGTATATAACCCGAGGTACCACTGTACCCACAAGTAAGGCATTCTATTGCAGGGGGTTGAACTAGATGAACCCTTTGGGTCCCTTCGAACTCTGTAATTCTAGGATTTTAAGTTCCAGTCAACAATGGTTTCCAGCAACATCATTTAAGTTTCCGCCTGGTACTAGCAACGTCTGTTAATTGCTCCTTGTGACTGCTCCACTGTCAAAATCTGTTCCCACCGGATGTGGCAGAGGAAGCTTCAATTACAAGTTCCTTAATATTCATTTCCTTTTTTAAAAGTGCACTATTTTACTGTCATTAAAACTTGTCCACCCTCAGAGCAGAAGTCAATTAAAAGAGAGTCTTCCTTCTGGCTAATCCTACAACCTTGGTGGCCTCCACAATATATAGGAAACAAATAGATTGGAGAGGATTCAGGCAGAAGAATGCCTGGCCCATTGTTAAATCAACACTGCCATCTCCTGGATGAACTCAAGATTGCTTGCATCCCATTTCTAGTGACATAAGATAGGAAATGTGCAGATGAGGGCAATCGAAGACAGAAAAGGACCTGAGACCCAAGCCTTATGAGGAACGGTGAAGGGGATTGGGGGTGTTTAGCCTGGAGAAGAGGGAACTGAGAGGTGATATGATAACACCATCTTCAAATATCTAAAGGGCTGGCACATGGAAGACAGAGCAAGCTTGTTTCTCCTGCTCTGGGGGGTAGGACTTGAACCTATGGATTCAAGCTACAAGAATGGAAATTCCAACTAAACATTAGGAAGAACTTTCTGAGGGTAAGAGCTGTTCAACAGTGGAATGGACTCACTTGGAAGTTGGTGGAGGTTTATAAGCAGAGGCTGCATGGCCACCAGCCGGATTCTTCAGCTGTGATTTCAAGGGGTTGTTCAAGATGACTCCTCGGGTCCCTTCCAGCTCTATAATTCTACAATTCTATGCATCTAACTGGACACGGGTGGCGCTGTGGGTTAAACCACAGAGCCTAGGACTTGCCGATCAGAAGGTCGGGGGTTCGAATCCCCGCAACAGGGTGAGCTCCCGTTGCTCGGTCCCTGCTCCTGCCAACCTAGCAGTTCGAAAGCACGTCAAAGTACAAGTAGATAAATAGGTACCACTCCGGCACAAAGGTAAATGGCGTTTCCGTGTGCTGCTGTAGTTCGCCAGAAGCGGCTTAGTCATGCTGGCCACATGACCCAGAAGCTGAACGCCAGCTCCCTTGGCCAATAAAGAGATGAATGCCGCAACCCCAGAGTCGGTCACGACTGGACCTAATGGTCAGGGGTCCCTTTACCTTTATGCATCTAACTGGCCCCATGGGTCCCAGTCAGACCTGTTTCCACAACTGCTCTGCATGTGCCAACTGGTCACACCTGAAGGCTGTTCAGGTTGGAAAATGAAGGGAATAAATTCGGAAGAAGATTACCTCCCTCTCTCATAACACTGGAACTCATCATGGACATCCCATGAAGCTGAATGTTAGAAGATTCAAGACACATAAAAGAAAGGACTTCTTCGTGCAATGCTGAGTTAAACTGTGGAGCTCACTCCCGCAGGAGGCAAAGACGGCCACTAACCCGGATGGTTTTAAAAGAAGATTAGATAAATTCATAATATGGCTATGAATGACATACTAGCCAAAATGGCTATGTTTGACCGCCTCTGTCGGAGGCAGGACACCCCCAAATACCAGCTGCTGGGAATCCCAAGTGGGGAGAATTGCCATTGGCCATTGTGAGGACTAGATGGGTCCCCTTGGCCTGCTCTTCTGATGGTCTTATCTTGCAAAGGAGCTGAGAGGAAACTGTTAGGATGGGCAACTAGGCAAGCAGACCTGGCTATGAGACAGTATCCTTGAGTGCATTATTATTAGTAGTAGTAGTAGTAGTAGTAGTAGTAGTATGAGAGCCAGTGTGGTTTGGTGGTCAGAGTGTCAAACTAGGTCCTTGGAGATCAGTGTTTGAATGATGCTCACTGGTGACCTTGGGCCAGTCATGCCCTCTCAGCCTAACCTACTCATAGACTTGTTGTGAGAGCCTTGTAGTCATTTACACCTCCACCCCACCCCCACCTGAAATAAATAAATCCTTTTGATTTGTCAGCCACTTGTCGCACAATAGATGATATCCAGGTGACTTACAATGCACCTCTGAGCTCCAGCATAGCCCGAAAACACTTTAGAATAAAAACACACACAGCTCATTGAAATCTACAAAGCACACCCCCGCCAATGGCAGAGAAAAGGTTCAGCAGTCCAAACTCACAGCAAGTGGCATCATCATAGCCCAACAAAGGTCTAGGAGTGGGGGCAGATAAGATGTCAAGGACAGCACCAGGCAGACCTCACTGGGGAGAGAATGTTCTACAGGCAGGGAGCCACAACCAAAAAGGCTCTGCTCTTGCTTGCCATCACCCTCTGAGTCTCCACTTAAAGGAAGCACCCAGAGAAGGGTGTCAAGATGAAGACCTAAAAGTCTGGTTGGGCTCATAGCCAAGGAGAGGCGTTCCAGAAGATATTGGGGTCCTGAGCCATCAAGAGCTTTGTAGGTCAGAAACCATCATTTTGAATGGGGTGTGGAAACCTAGGTTTCCCTTCTGCAATGTGGGACACCTTCATCCTCCTCAGAGTCTTCCACTTTAGTCAGATGCCTAATGTACTCCTAATGTACTCTCTGACTAATGGGAGAGACATCCATTAGTCAGATATGCACAAATGATGAATTAGCATGGAATAACTTTCTGAGAGTTCAACTTTCCTCCCTCTAAGGTGTCTAATGATGGGTGGGAGGGGGAAGCTGGGAGGTGACCTGTAGTAACATGAATTGCATCTGGTTCCCAAAGTGGGTGTCCACACCCCCTGGGGGCCCGTGGGATTGCCAAGAGGCAGGGGGGCACAGGAGCTAGTATCCCTGGATCCTCAGTTCTGTTGAATTAATTCAACAAATAGTTCTAATTCTCTTTTGATTAAATGTGCAAAGAATTGTTACCGTTTTGAATTGTGTTCTGTTATGATCTTCCTGAGCGGGTCTTGCCATCCACGATTCTGAATAACACCTTTTAAAGGTTTGGGGCCCTAGGGGTGAGTTTAGGGAACCAAAAGCTTAGGGACCACACCTAAAGTGTGATGTTTAAGAGTAAGACCATTACTATTTTGAGGTCTACTTTTAATCCACCCTGTACCTCCTGAATAAAAGAGCAGACCTTACCTCCCTCGAGGGGGTTGGGTCCAATCCAACTGGGCAGGCAAGTCACGCAAATACTAAAGTGCTGAAGGGAACGTCACACAGAGGGCCCCTCTTACCTCTTCGTCTGGTGGGTTCAAAGAGCCATCGTCCCAAGCAGGGAAGAGGTTGGAGAGATGGGCGGTCAGGAGGTGGCAAGGATGAGAAAGAGAAGGGACCAAATTAGTGCAGCGTCACACCCAAGAGCTAAGCAGAGGGGCTTTGTAGGGGCCTCAGAAGCCCCATGGCTGTCAGGACGGATGCATTTGGGTGACCAGGGAGAGCTGGCTCATTCTCCTTCCCCCCATGAGAAACACCCCCCACCCATCACATCCATCCCAAAATACATCCATCTCAGTCCAGGGAATCCCAACAGCTGTGGCGCTTCCAGTGCAAACACAGAGTTCCCAAATCAGCTGATCCACCATGCAGTGCCTGACTTTGCCCCCTATCAATACTAGATCTGGCCCTTGCCTTGCAAGGCTCCATCCTATGATCTCCTAGACTCTGCCCTTTGATTTCAGCTGCAGGGAGAAGGAAGGGGCGTGCGATGGGGACGGACAGCCCCGGGTGTCACCACTGAGGGGGGTGACAAAATGCCGGGCGGCATTCGCCATGGGGCCTGCAGCACACCCAAGCCACGTGTCTCTCCTGGGAGTGACGCTGTGGCTTGGGCGGCACCCGCAGGCTCCAAATGGTCCGCCTATTGTCTCCCCCTCAGTTGTAGGGCGGCTGTTGTGGGAGGAGGCAGGCAGACTCCTTGGAGGCCCCGTCCCTGAGCACAGGGCACACGCACCGCCGCAGGTGCCCAATTGGCTTGCTCCACCGCTGTTCAGCCACAGAAGATATGGCAACTCTTAGCATTTGTGTCATTATTATGATGACTAATAGTATTGCTACTAGTGCTATTGTTTTAGTCGTCGTTGCTATTAATGAGATGATGATGGTGATTGAATTATTATAGTTCCACCCATGTACAAGGCTCTGTACACAATTAAAATAAGAAATTCCACCCTGGAGGGTATGCAGCCCCAAACAACAAATTTAAACAATAAAAAATCAATGCTTTAAAATGTGTAATTCACAATCCACAGCACCGTGTATAATAAAACTCGCTAACCAGCCCCAAAGGCCTTAGGAAAAAAAGATGAGTTTTAAAAAGAGACTTAAACATGTGAAGTGAGGGGGCAGCCCACCAATGTTCCAGAAGACGATTCTAAAGATAATGGGAGAATGAACACTGCTGACCAGTCCTGGCCTTTTGACCACCCTTCAGTGCTGCTCCTGTCTTCACTTAACCATGCTACTCTGAGCCACAGGAAATTCAGGGTAAATTCAGAATTGCTGGCTCTGAGTGACTGATTGGCTAATACCATTACCAACATAAGAAGAACCCTGCAGGATCAGGCCCATGGCCCATCTACTCCAGCATCCTGTTCTCACAGTGGCCGACCAGATGCCCCCAATGGGAATCCCACAAGCGGGACCTGAATGTAACAGCATCACTCTCCACTACAACCTAATTGTATGTTGCAAATCAGTTTCTGGTTTTAGTGGCGGGTGGCAGCAAGCAACGAGGATTCTGTCTTAGCATTTCCAGAAGGCTAGACATCCGCTTACAGAGAAGACAATGAAAAGCCTTGTGGTGCCTTGAATGTTGGAAGATTCATGGAATACTGAATCCAATACAGTGGTACCTCAGGTTATGTACTTCGTTCTGGAGGTCTGTTCTTAACCTGAATCTGTTCTTAACCTGAAGCACCACTTTAGCTAATGGGGCCTCCTGCTGCCGCTGCACCGCCGGAGCATGATTTCTGTTCTCATCCTGAAGCAAAGTTCTTAACCCAAGGTACTATTTCTGGGTTAGAGGAGACTGTAACCTGAAGCGTATGTAACCCAACGTACCACTGTACAGTCATACCTCGGGTTGAATGTGCTTCAGGTTGAGCGCTTTCGGGTTGCACTCTGCGGCAACCCGGAAGTAACGGAGCACATTACTTCCGGGTTTCGCCACTCACGCATGCGCAGATGCTCAAAATGACATCACGCACATGCGCGGAAGAGGCAAAATACAACCCACGCACGTGCAGACGCGCCATTGCGTCTTACGTTCCATTCAGGATGCGAACGGGGCTCTGGATCGGATCCTGCTCGCATCCCGAGGTACCACTGTACTTAATGTTGGGAGATTTAGGGCAGACAAAGTAAAGTCCTTCTTCGCACAACGCATAAACTATGGAAGTTGCACCCGCAGGAGGCAGTGATGGCTACCAAACTACATGGCTTTAAAAGAGGATTAGGCCAATTTATGGAGGAAAAGAAAGCTATCGGTGGCTGCTATCCATTGTGGCTCTGCTCTGCCTCCACAGTCAGAGGCAGCAATGCTTCTGAATACCACTTGCTGGAAACCACAGGAGGGGAAGGGGACTCAGGTCCCGCTTGCAGGTTTCCCATTTGGCCTCTGTGAGAACAGGATGCTGGACCAGATGGGCCATTGGTCTGATCCAGCAGGCTTTTATTGTGTCCTTATGTCCTCCAGCCCACCTGTGGTGTGAATCAGTGGAGGAATGACAGGGTTTTAATGGGCCATGCTTGTGCACTAACCAGGGAAGGGGCAAACCTGTCAATGTTTTTCTCTGCTCGTTATCTTTATTTATGTTATTATTTATTGCATCCCTAAGCAACCTTCTTCTCCAGGGGGTGAATGGTTCTCCCTTCTCCTCCCACTTAATCCCCACAACAACCCTGTGAGGCAGTGGCTGGCCCCCAAGTTCACCACCCAGTGAGTTTTGCGGCTGAGTTAGCCTCCCTCACAGGGTTGTTGTTGGCATTAACTGAAGAAGAGGGAGACCCACGTGCATGCCGCATTGAGCGTCTCAGAGAAAAAGGTGGAAATAAATAAATGTGTGTGAACCTCAAAGAACATTTGCCTCTAAAAATGAAAGGGATGGGAAAGAAACGATGACTTTGCACAGGCTAACAGAAACAAAGAAAAAATGTCTACAGCCAAGGCCTGCAAGGGGGTGCATCAGATATAATGAAGAACCTCAAAATGTTTGGCAACTCTTTGGTAAGTCCTCTGCTGTTAATGAAGAATTTAGAGTATCTTCTATAGAATACAGTGGCACCTCGGGTTAAGTACTTAATTCGTTCCGGAGGTCCGTACTTAACCTGAAACTGTTTTTAACCTGAAGCACCACTTTAGCTAATGGGGCCTCCTGCTGCTGCCTCACCGCTGGAGCACAATTTCTGTTCTCATCCTGAAGCAAAGTTCTTAACCTGAAGCACTATTTCTGGGTTAACGGAGTCTGTAACCTGAAGCCTACGTAACCTGAAGCGTATGTAACCCGAGGTACCACTGTATTGATTCAGCTGCTGTGTAATGGGACATGCTTCTCTTCTGATAGCAATTTATTTTTTATTGTGTTTATTTCCCAAGTTTTTCTCTGAGGAGTTCAAGGCGGTGTGCACATGGTCTCCCCCTTCTCATTTTATCCTCACAACAACCCAGCGAGGTAGATTTGGCGGAGAGCCAGTGATGGGCCCAAGGTCACCTAGTGAGTTTCACCGACAGGTGAGGATTCGAACCCCAGTCTCACCCAGGCCCTAGACGGACATTCTAAGCACCATGCTGCACTGGTTCTCTATGATGCCAACGGAGCAGTCTCAATGTGCATTTTACTCAGAAGCCCTGCTGTGTCCAGTGGGGTTTACTCCTAAGTCAGGATCACTGCACAACTTGAGACTCCCCACTTGCTAGTCAAGCAGCAGGGAGTGGAATAACTAGAAAATGGACAACGTCTTGCTGGGAGGAGCAGCAAGTTTTTGTTGATCTGTGACACCGAACACACACCCCGATTTGGCCCTGGTCCTACATCCTCAGGGCTTGCAGGAAAAGGATCCCAGGAAGGGACAATTTCAGGAAAGGCCACAGAGCCATTTCAGCACAGACACACAATGACAAATCAAAAACAGGAACTCTGCTTTCTTTCCCTTCCCTCTCGCCCCCTGGGATTGCGCTCCAAAAACACCCACCTTTCAGCCACCAGAGAACGTCCGTGTGCATCTCGTCCGAGACATCTAGAACAGAGGAAGAGGGAAAGAAGCATTAGGAGCTGCAGTGCAGCATCTGAGAGGCAGGAGGGAAGCTAGCCAGCCAGCCTGGGGATCCTGCTTGCGAGATTATTTTTATTGGCCAGGCTCCTGAACTCAGGAGGAGAAGAAGGAGTCAGAGGCTGCCCGGGAAGGGGAGGCACTCTGGCGAAGCCGAGCCCACAGTGGTGGCAGGGAAGGTGGCACAGACCCCACGCTTTTCCCAGTGGCAACCTTGGGGGTCTTGCGTCTCCCGCAAGCTGTTCTGCCCCTCGAAAGCCGAGCATCAGGGCCTTGTTTTAGCTCGGATCCAGCCCTGCTACAAGCAAACAGAGCCAGCGACTTGCATGAGGGTTTGGGAGAGAGATATATGTGGGGGCTTCCCAAGATATTGTCAGACCCCAACTCATCCCCAAACTTTGGGCATGCTGGCCCCTGGGGCTGGTGGGATATAGGGAAATTGACCTTTTAGCGGGGCAGCGTCTATTTTCTGGAACTCCCTGCCTTCTGACATCAGGGGGCGCCAGTACTCTCCTCTTTTTGGTGCCGGCTAAAAGCGTTTTAGTTTAGGTAAGCCTGCCCAGGCAGGTAGAATGCTGACGGACGTTTTGATCTGTTTTTGGTTTTGATTCTTTTAAAATGTTTTAAAGAGTTAGTTTCACTGATAATTTTATTGCTTTACAGTGGTCCCTTGGTTCTGAAACGCTTTGGTACTCAAACAACTTGGAACCCAAACACTGCAAACCCGGAAGTAAGGTTTGCGAACTTTTTTTGAAAGCCGAATGTGCTTCGTTTTGAGTGTTACGCTTCTAATTTGAGTGCCACACTTCTGTTTTGAGTATTACACCAAGGTCTGTCTCAGCATTTTTTGTTTTTGTTTTTGCAGCTCTGTGTGAAACCCAGTTCAGCTACTGATTGATTGATTGTGTGACTGCAGTACATTGTTTATTGTTTTCATTTTATGGATCAATGGTCTCATTAGATAGTAAAAATTCATGCTAAATTGCTGTTTTAGGGGGTGTTTTTTTAAATCTGGAATGGATTAATCCATTTTGCATTACTTTCTATCAGAAAGTGCACCTTGGTTTTGGAACGCTTTGGTTTTGGAACGGACTTCTGGAACGGATTAAGTTTGAGAACCAAGGTACCACTGTATTCTCCTTGTAAACTGCCTTGAGGGTTTCATTTTGTTTTTACAAAATAAATAAGTAATAAAAGCAGCAACAGCAACAACAACAGTAATCTTCCCCTCTTGTCTCTTCCAGGCCCCCTCCAAACAAGGATGCGTTGGCCCCACCTGCCATTGCCTCTGGCGCCCCCTAGTGCCGAACTCCATGCCTTACACACACATAGACCAACCATTCCCAAGCTGCCACTGGTGGCAAAGCAACCTGCTTGGCATGCATAAGATCCTCAGCTCAATCCCTAAGGGCATTTCCAGTTAATGTTACGCTGCACTGTGACCCTTTCTCTGCTGACCTGAGTGAGTGCCGTATGTAGGAGCCGTGCTTGGGAGAGGTGGAGAAATCCCATCCTTTCCTCATTTTAAGGTGGAGCCACCTGATTCGCACTTCCCAAATCAATATGCCTCCCAAAACACAGTTCATCTTACAAAATTCGCATTTCTCTGAAATTTGCAATGCATTTCTCCATCCAAGCAACATGTGCAGAAGTGCATGTACTTGGTGCAGTAAAGCGTGCATTAAAAGGCATATGTGACATAAAGAAATGCATTTGATATGGGGAAGCTGTTTTGCCAAAATGAGTATATTATGCAAAATTAAATGCGAAAAGGTGTATGTTGGGAGGAAATCACAGTAAAATGCTGGTGAATTTTCATGGGGATTTTTTTTTTTAATGCAAAATGTGAAAATGTGGAATGAGAGAGACTGAAAAGGACATCTTTGCCTGTCGGTGTTTTTTCTGCCTTGCCCTTAGCTGAACAGGAACTCGACTGAGAGTCAGCCCTACCATAAGGGAGATTGAGACAGCGACCTTGGGCAACCATTTTTCCACACAGGGCTGACTGAATTTATACCCTGCCTTCTTCCCAAAGGAGTCTGAGTGGGGAGAAGGTGGTGCCAACCTCCAAACTCACAGATGGAACTCAACTGGACAGGCAGTGGGATCCTTCTTCAAAGTGAGGCAGCAGCCTCGGGCGGCAGGGGCGTAGGAGTGGCAAACAGCAGTCCTGCAACCCTTCCTCCTGTGCCCCCTAAGCTAACCTTTACTCTGCACCCCCTAAGCTGCCCTCCTGCCTTAGGCGCAGTTGGGGATGTTGTCGAAATAAGAGTCATTTGTGAGTCCAGTCAGATTCTGTATGTCGAATGGGGGCGGGTATCATCTTGTCCTTTGCCTCAGGTGGCAAAATGTATTGGACCAGCCCTCACCGGGTCTGATGACTGCACTACTGTGTCCAGCCCTGCCTAGCTCAGCACTGGCCACTCTGACTGGCAGCAGCACCACCTCTTCAGTTTCAGGCAAAGAAACCTACCTAACTGGGGACACCAGGAATGGAACGCAGGACCTTCCACATGTAAACAGGTAATCATAGATTTGCAGAACTGGCAGGGACACAAAGGGTCATTTAGTCCAACCCCTTAAAATGCAGGAATCACAGCTAAAGCTGACTTCATGTTTTAATATATATTTTTAAACTAACGGGGGGGGGCTTTTTATTTCATCTTTGCAAATCCACCTTGCCTCTGATGAGTGCAGCCTCCTCTGCCCTCCTCAAGGGGGGGCCCAGCCTGGTGGCACGAGATGCAGCCCAACAGACTCCTGCAACATACCCACAAAGAAAGCACTAAACCTCAGGGGGTCCTTCCCTCGCCGCAGGTTGATGAGGTCATCGGCCTCACTGCTGGGGCCCACACACGCCAGCCTCTGGTCCTGGTGGGCAGGCGGCTCTTCCAAACGCGCTGTCTGTCTTGGCAGGTCTTTGCTCGAGGTGGAAATGGCATCCTGCGGCAAACCCAAGGCTTCCTCCAACTCCCCAGGAAAAGCCGCCGCGACCTTTGCTGGGTCCGGAGCTGGCGGGCTGCTTAACATCTCCCTCAAGTCCGGAGCTAAGCTGGAGCGAGGCTTCTCCCTCAAATCTGGAGCTGGCAGGCTGCAGGGCTTCTCCCTCAAATCCAGAGCTAAGCTGGAATGCTTCTCTCCGAAGTCTGGAGCTGGTAGGCTGAGGTGCCTGTCCATCACATCCGGGGTGGGAGGGCTTTGGCCTGGCTGGAGCAAGGGCCACCAAGTTGACTGAGGCCCAAACTTGCTTAAGGGCCTTGGAGGCAAGAGTCCCCAGTCCACGGTGGCCTCTGGATCCGACAAGGGCCTGGGTCTTGCTATGGTGGCGGTGGTGGGCTGAAGAGAACCTCTCGGAACCTGATGGGCATCGAGGCCAGGCTCTGACTGGGTCCAAGCTGGCCCAAGGCTCCCGTGCTGTGGGGTCTCCCTGACGAGGGAGCCCCTGTGTGGAATATCAGTCCCTGGAGGGGCGGACCGGCTGAGGGCTGCCTCCATTTCTTTATGAAAAGGGCACCTGTACTCAGATTCGCTCTCTGGATGAGAAGCAGGTCTGTAGACAGGCTGGAATTCTTGCGGCAGAGAGTCAGGCCAGGGGGGCACACAAATGGTGGATCTGGGGACTGTTTGGAGGGGGGTCCTCTTGGCTTCGACATCTTTCAGCAAGGAGACCCTTCTTGCCTCAGGCTCCTGAGGGACGGATCCCCTTGGAGCCGGTTCGAGCCGGGCTTGGAGGGAACTTTTTCTCTGTTCGGCAGTGGAAAGGGGTTGCTGGCCATGTGGCTCATGCCCCGGGGAGAGAGCCCGCTTCCAAGCATCCTCCATCTCCTGGTGGATTGGGCAGAGATACTCAGATTCATACACAGGGTGGAGGGAAGGCCTGTAGATGGCCTGGATTGGTTCAGACCTTGCCTGGAGGGAGGTCCGCTTCGCGTCTGGCTCCCTGGGAGGAGAGCTCCTTCGGCGGGTGGGTTCAAGGGGTGGTTCAAGGGTGCCCCGCCTCGGATCTGGCTCCCTGGGAGGAGAGCTCTTCCGGTGGGTGGGTTCTTGAGGGGGCACATGGGTGCCTCGCCTTGCGTCTGGCTCCCTGGGAGGAGAGCTCCTTCGGCGGGTGGGTTCAGGGGGCGGTTCAGGGGTGGCCCGCCTCATGTCTGGCTCCCTGGGAGGAGAGCTCTTCCGGCGGGTGGGTTCAGAGTGCGGTTCAAGAGAGCTCCTCCTTACTTCAGCCTCTGTGGGGAGAGGAAGGGCCAACCACACCTCTGCTTGAGGAGAGTCGCTCTTTGGGAAAACGGAGACCTTGTAGGCCGGCTCCGTCTGGGTCCACTCGTCCTTGGGGTTGGGGACGTGTTTGCGGATGAGTTTCCGAGGTGGCTGGCAGGTGTCCTGTGGTCCCAATTCCAGTGCCAGCTGGGGAAACCCCTTGGGCACCTGAAAGGATTCCCTCTTTGGGGGATTTACTCGTGCAGAATCCTCCTTGGGACTCGCCATAGGCCTCAGATAGCTCTGGGTTGTCACCTGGGGCAAGTCACTCGGATTTGGGGAGATGGGGATGCATCTGTTGTCTACTTGGGTTCTCCCTATTCTGGATGCAGCCCGGGACCTCTGGTAGATTTCCTCCCGTTGCGAATTGAGGCTCTGTTGCATCGCCATCAGCATCTGGCTGTTCGTCATGGTGAGCTGTCCCGGCTGGATGGAACACTTGCCGCACCGGTAGTCCACCACCGGCTGAGGGGAGATGTTCCGGATGGACGTCCTCCCTCTCTGCGGAGGACCCCCGAAGGAGAGCTCGTTTTCTTCCTGACACCCTGACCTCAAGGCAGGTCCCTGGGAGAGCTCACTCCCTCGGCGGGATGAGGTCCCAGCTGGGAGTTCGCCCCCTTTTGGCGAGGAGGTCCTGCTCCAGAAAGCATCACTTCCTCTGTGGGGAGAATTGTTCCGCAGAAGGTCACCCGGTTGTTGGTAGAACGAATTCTCGGAGACCCCACTCCCTCTCCGCAGAGAAGGGCCCGGAACAAGGTTGTTTGGCCCTCTTGGAACAGACGGCCTTCGGGGTTCCTCGGCCCCCCTCTGAGAAAGGGTGCCCTGGGAGACCTCGCTTCCCTTCCGTGAAGAGGCAGCCGGCAGAACGGACAGTCTTTGGGGAGCCTCGCTGACGCTCCCCCTCTGGGGCAATGCATTCTGGGACAGTTCACTTCCTCGCCGAGGGGAGGAGCTCTGGCCTGCATCACTCCCTCTGGGGGGCGAGGAGCTTCTCAGATGCTCACTGGCTCTCTGAGGGCTGCTCCCTCGATGGGACCGGGTGCCGGAGGCTCCTTCTCGCCGAGGGGACGTGCTCCCCCGGGTCTCTCTGCTTCGCCGGGGAGAGCCCTGGCGGGGCTCGTGGGCTACGTTGGCTGGAACAGGCAGAACCATCCTGGCGGGCGGCCCCTTCTCATTGGAGCCCATGGCGCCGCTGGCTTCCCCTGGTCCTCCGCCGTCGGGGCACGAGCCCTGCCGGCAGTGCTAAGCACAGGTGATCTTGGGCCCTCCATAAAGCGCCTGGTTGTTCTGGGAGCATCTTCAGGGGCCCCTCCGTTTCCTCAGCTCGGCAAGGTCCTGGCAAGATCACAAAGCTGTGATGTCATCCTGCTGGACTGTGATGTCATCAGACACAACCCTAAGGACCTGCCCAGAGGCCATGGCCGCCTCTCCTATGCACGGCCCTTCGAAGCACTGCATCTCTGACCCTGCAATGTTGGCCCTGCATCTCCAGGTTCAAAATGATGAAATTCCCCTGCAGGTCTTAACAACTTTAAAATAACTCTGTTCCCAGGGCTTTTTTTCCAACCAGGACTCCTCGGAACTGAGTTCCGGCTCCTCTCAGGTGGGCGTCATTGCCAGGATGGCATTCATGGTGAGTTCTCTTTTTTTATAGAAAAATAGCAGTGACCGTTCTAGAGCTGAGAGACAGTTGAACTTTGAAAGATGGAGGACTTCTCCTTCCTTGGAGGTTTTTAAGCAGAGGCTGGATGGCTGTCTGTCACGGATGCTTTAAGTGTGATCCCTGCATTGTAGAGGCCCTATAATTATAAGATGGCAATAACTAAAGCACAACGTTTAAAAAGATGCCAGTTTTGAACAATACCGGTCAATGCACTAGAACAGGGGTGGTGAACCTTATGCCCAATGGCTGAATGTGGCCCTCCAGACCTTTATGTTTGGCCCTCAGAGTGCTCCCGAACCCAAGCCCCTCAGTGGACCTGCTTTTGCCTGGCTGGGATGCATCCTTGAATTCTGTTCTTACTCTCTTTTTGGGGGACTGTCTGTGGGTGTGTAGACACTAGCCTACTATACAAAGGTAAATTTTGCCTTTGCTGCTCCACCCATTTTTCCTCTGGCCACACCCACCACTGGCAGGTGGCCCTCGGGAGGTTGCCCAGAGGGGAATGTGGCCCTCGGACTGAAAAAAAATTGTTTCCCCATACTAAAGGAACAGAGCAAAGCTAACAGAGATTCAGCCCAAACTACTGGTAACATTTAAGGGGAACGCCTTAGAATCAATGAATTGTAGAGCTGGGACCCATAGGGTTATCTAGTCCAACCCCGGCAGTGCAAGAATCACAGTCTCCATTTCCTGGAAAGTGTTCCAAAGAGATGGGGTCACCACCAAAAAGGCCCCGCAGCTGCATTTTCCCTACACTTTCCGTGGCAAAACGATGGAAGCACTTAGGTGGCCTGGCAGGTGGGGAAAGCGTTCTCCTAAACCCCAGGCTTCGCAATCTGTGCTTTTTTCTCACAACAACCCTGCGAAGTGGGCAATGCAGTTATTCCCACTACACATGTGTGAATTGAATCAGTGTGTTAATTGCTCATTGACCGACTATATTATTAGTAATTTTATAGTAATACTCTTACTATTATGAAGTTGTAACCTACTAAGTTCTACTCAGAGTAAACCCATTCAAATTAAAAGACCTAAGTTCATCATGTTGTTAATTCCAGTGAATCTGCTCTGAGTACAACTTAATTGGAGATCACCCATTATTATTCTTAGTTTTTCCACTTTTTCTAATTTTTTTTTTAAAAAAGGTTACAAGAAAGAAAAAGCACCCAGTTTTTTAAACCCCACTTTTTAAAAGTCCACAGTCAAATTAAAAGCCGAGACCAGCAAAGTTCAATACTTAGTAGAATACCATCATTAATGTTTAAAGAGAATTTTCTGCAAATACCTGGAGATGATCTTATTACTTATTTGTTTATTTATTTATTTATCATTTTACTATGTTAATCTGGTGCCACCCCCTGGTTGGATCCCTCGCTTTCACCTAGCCAGCCACCACAGCTTCTGACATTGCTCTTAACCAGCAGGAGGCGCTCTCGCAAGAGCTGAGCACCCGCAGAGCATCGGGCGATGATGGGAATCTTCAGGGAAGATCAGCTCAAGTCCAAGACTTTTCAGTGGAGACTGTTTACCCAAGGGTTGTCTGGCCCATTCAGGCCCCAAGATCACCACAGGAAAGTGTACATTTGAATTTTAACTGCTATGAGGGTTTTCCCCCCCAAACAACAACAACAAAACATTGGTTTTGTTTGTAAAATTTTTAATGTAACTTGCTTTTAATGTGTTTTTTTTTAAAGGTATTTTAAATGACTATTTTAAGCTGCGTTGAAAACCTCTGAGAGGCCTTTTGTCCTAGTAAGCAGAATATACATTTTGTTAGATAGTCCTGAGCTGTTTTTATTAGCTGTATTTTAATAGATTTGCTTTCTACATTGCATTAGAGTTTAATTACTTTTAAACAATTACCTACATGCTTTTAGCTTTTTGTATCCCCCCCTCCCCGTTGTTTAAATTTGTGTAAGCCGCCTTGAGTCGCAATCTGGGAAGAAGGCAGGATATAACAGAACATAATAAATAATAAAGATCAAGATCAAATACAAAAAAAAAGCTTTCCTCCTGTCTCTTTTAGCAGCTATCTCACAATTCCTGCTCCGACTGAGTGTATGTCCCCTCTGTGTAGAATCATAGAATTGTAGAGGTGGAGGGAACCTAAAGGGTCATCCAGTCCAACCCTCTGCAGTGTAGGAACTGGTGTGATTGTGTAAATGCACCAGTGGCATGCCTAAGGAGTGTTAAGTAGCCACAACTACTGCTAGGATGTGGGCCCCAGAGGGCTGGGGCAGCAAGAAGATTAAGGTGCACACATTCAGACATTGCTCTTGAGGGGTGCGAGATCGAGGTATGAACACACAAGTGTGAGCTTCTTCTAACCCCAGGAAACCAACTCTGGTTGGGCCAAGGCTGAACAGAGAGTCTGTGGCAGAGATGGGGCTTTGATCTGAAGGCCCTGAGAGTAGCCCAGTGCTTTATCGCTAAGCATCCAGTTATTCTCTTTCATCACCAGGGTGCCACCACTAAAAAGCCCTGCTCACAAGTGCCCTCCCACCTCTAATCTCACACCACCTAGAACCTAATAACACCAGCTAGGTCAAGCCAAATGTCCAACGTCAAACAAATGCCCACTGTAATCCTCCTTACAGCGACCCTGAGAAGCTGCTCCATCTTGCAGCTACAGGGAGGAATTGGGGTTGAGATTCTGGCCACCGACCTACAACTCAGTTCCTAGTCTTCATTTTGCAGTATTATTATTTTCTCCAAAGAGGTCACAAGGAGAGCTGTGTAGCCGGATGAAGCCAAAAGGCCAATCTATCGAGAATCCTATTCCCACAGTGACCCACCAGTCCTCAGTGTTTTGGGGAGAGTTGAGAGAAAGCACACTTGACATGCTCAAAAGCTCATTTTGTCAAAGCTGCAGGAGCCCCGCCCCCTTTCTCCTACTTTCCCCCGTGGGAAGAGGACTGAAAGGCACCCTTAGGGTAGTCAGAAGCTCCTCCTTGTTGAGATGTGATCAGATGCTCGGAGAGGATATAGTTTTGTTAAATGACACTACTGATTTCACTTCAGACGCCAAGGCAGCAGAAACCCCGCCCCCTTTTTCTTGCTCTCCCGCTGGGAGGCTGAGAGAAAGCACTCTTAACATGCTCAGAATCTCCTGCTTAAGATACCAAGGCAGCAAAGGACCCGTCCCCTTTAGGCGACCCCCCCTTCCCGCTGTTTTGCGAGGAGGGGGGCTGCTTTAAAGCTTTCCCTCCCCCGCCCGCCCCTTCTTCCTCCTGCCGCGCCCACCGCCTTTTTTCCATACCGGGAAAGCGTCGTCGGCGTCGGCGTCCCCTTTAAGAGCGTCGGCGCGGCCGAGGGCGCCCCCTGGCGGCCCGCGGCGGCGCTGCAGGTGCAGGTGGAGGATCGCGCGCCTCCAGGTGCGGCCGCCGCTGCTGCTGCTCCGTCGGCTCGGCCGTCCCCACCATGGAGCGCGATCGGGGCCCGCGGGGCTCGGCGGTGGACCTGGGCTTCGGGGCGCTCAGCACCGCGCAGCTCCGCGCCCTCATGCGGGACGAGACGTGGCTGGAGCGCATCGTCAAGCTGAGCAGGAAGGTAAGCCCAGGATCGGGACCCCGAGGAGGAGAGGATCGGGCCCCTGGGAGGGAGAGGTGGGACTGGGGGGGCCGCATCCTGCCTCTTTTTTTGCACGCATCGCTTGGATAGCATGCATCGGGATGCATATCCTAGCCCCCTCCCGGTCCAAACATGTAACCGACCCCCACCCCACCCCGCCATCCATCTAATCCCCCCCCCCGCCGCCAATTAAAACACCCACAGCACACAAAGGGGGCACCGATGCCCCCATCAGGCCTGCCACTGCCCTCCTCTGGGGCCGTGCCACACACCCCAAAACCCTATTGCAGAGAAGGTGCCCGCTGATGAGGGGGGCATGGCATGGGGGGCACAGTGCCAATCCAGCCAGGCCTGTGCTTGGTGCCCAGAGACGGTGTCCAGCACCACCACTGACGGCCTTTCCACAGAGGCTTGTGGCTATGACCCCCCAAAACACCCCATGCCTATGCCCCCCAAATGTGCAATCCTGTGGGGCAAACCAGCCGCTCCCTGACTGCCTCCCAACCTGGCCGATGTGCCTCTCCATCTTAACCCCCCAATCCAATCTTGGGGGGGACCATAATGCCCCCCACTTACCTTCAAAGCTCCTACCAGGACACCCCAAACAAATTTGAGCACAGCTGCTGTTTCCTTGGCACCCCACTTCCTCAGTTACCCACCCACCCCCTACCAAAATAGATGCTACTGAGCCCTTTTGCATGTGGTTTTAATATTCTGCTGCTTCCCCAGACACCTGTCACTTGGACCCCCCCTCCCCAAAAAATTAACCGCCCCCTTGCAGCAGTTTTTGCAAAGGCTCCTTCTTTGTTATCTCTATGCCACTGGCGATACCAGTTGAGGGTCGAGGTGTGTGTGTGAGAGAGAGGCTGCAAGGGCCTGGATGCTTTGTCTGGGTGGGTGGGGAGCTTCCATCCTGGGGTGCCCCCTCCCTCCCCTCCAAAACCAGCCCCAATGCTCACAATCGCAAACCCACGCACCCTCCCCCCACACCCCTGTCTGTTTTGTTTTTCTGTACCCTTAGGAAGGGAGTTTGGGATCCATCCAAGGCTCCCTGAATCAGCCAGAGGATTTATTTTTATTTTATTTGGGGGGTGGCTGTTGCTGTCTGTATTGTTTGCAGGGTGGGTGGGTGGGCTTGCCAAATAATTGCCAGAGCCTTTCATACATTTGGATCACGGATGGCGTAGGGTTTTGCCTTTCCGACAGAGAGCCATGGAAACAAAGGACATCCTCTTTTTTGTTTTTGGCCAACCCCTACTAAATCTAACTAGCCTCCTCCGCGTTCCAGGAATCCCCCCCCCCCGCCTCCTAATTCTGGCTCCCCAAAACCTTTACAGGCCCACTCAATTTTGTGTCCACCCCCACCCCCATCCAGACACGTCACAGACTGCTGTTGCTGTCCATTCTCCCAAGAATACGTCGGGTCTGTTTATCTCAGAAAGGCACCTTCGCCTCGCGACCCTGGGAAGCAGGAGATTCCCCCCCCCACACACACACACCGTTTCCTGGGTTTGTCCCGGGTTAACTGCTCTGGAATAACTGTTTCTCTGTGGGGTGCCCCACAGGGGTTTCAGAGGACCCCGGGACCATCCCTGTGTGGTCCCACAACTCCGCCCCACTCAGTGCCCCAGAGAAGCTCCCAAATGGGGCCCGGGTGTAGACAGGATTACACGTCGTGTGGACATTTAGCCAGGATTAAAACTGGGGTGGGTGATGCAAGGCCCTGTCTGCCCACCCTGGTTGTTGGGGGGGGACCTAAACAAAGCCTTGTAGCAGGCATCATACTTGCAATGCTATTTGAGAATTGCTTAAAGAATTGTCGCTATGTGCAGTGTGTCATCTTGGAAGAATTAGACGGGTCTTGGGGGGGGGAGTCCAGATGCCATCTTACTCTGAGGCTCAGTCAGGGCAGCAGGTTAGGCAGAGGTGGGCACCGCCGCAGTTTCTCATTGGCCCTGCTGCAAACTCAAGAGTGCTGAGTGGATCTAGCTGTTGGATATGGGTTGGTGGAGCGGAGAAGCATCCATCTCTGGCCCATCTGATGAAAGTGAATGTTGCGAGGTTCGGGAAGTTCTTCCTGCGTTGCATGGTTAAACTATGGAACTCACTTCCACAGGGGGCCACCAACTCGGGTGGCTTTTCAAGAGAATAAGACAAATTCATGGAGGATAATAAAGCTATCGAAGGCTACTCGCCATGGGGGGGGGGGCTATGCTGTGCCTCCAGAGTTGGAAACTCTGTTGCTGGAAATGGGAAGAGGGGAGAGGGCTCTTGCTTGTGGGCTTCCCATCTGGTTAGTCACTGTGAGAATGGGATGCTGAGCCAAATGGGCACCCTTTGGCCTGATCCAGGCCTCCTCTTGTGTCTGTTAAGCACATGTATCTGGTTTCTTCCATGCAGGGGCTCCGAAGCCACTGTTGCTTGCCTGAGCCATGAGAGCTTAAAGTTTCAGAAACAGGAGCCTTAAAGACCCCAAAATGTTGGGCAAGGACAGGAGAGAGCTGGGAGCCTGCTCTAAGGAGAGATGTTATCATTGTCTGTGACACTTGCGATAGTCAGCTGTTTAGAATCTAAACTTTAGTTGCCTTGTGGCACAGAGACATTCTCTCTGGTTATCCTTGTAAAGTCGCAGCTTGCTTCTTATCCCCACATTGCAGATGGGAAAACTGAGGCTGAGTGGTAATTGTTTACCCAAAGGCACCACCAAGTGAGTTCATGGGTGTTAGATATAAATCCTCTCTGTTCACAGTTTTAGCCATACTGCATGGTTCGTCTTCCTGTTGTTTTATAATTAAGTTTATTAGTTTACTCCTCCATCCATCCTCTCCCCCACTACCCCCCTGTGGGCTCTCTGTTATGAAGCAGGGCCTTTGTACTGGTGGCTCCACTGCTCTAGAGCTTGGCTCTCCCTGTCTGTGAAAGGGAGCCCTTGTTTCTTTCAGCTTTGAATTGTTTTGGTCACCAGCATATTACAAAAACCTACTTGACGTCTGCAGACTGTGTTTGTCAGCCATTAAAGATTGCATTCTGCTCTAGATAGGAGCTGTTTATGGCACAAAAGCTTTTAATAAGTTTAAAAACCAGTCCATCAATTTAATATCAATAACACAACACCATCAATGTGCCTGGCACTTTGAGAAGAGGTCCCTGCCTCATGGACCAAACAGTTGCACCATTTGCAAGAAACAGAGGATGGCCGAGCCACAGAAAAGGTGCCTGGTGAGCAAACAGGTAGCTCAAGCAAGTTAGTCAAGCCGCATACTGCAAAGGATTGCAAGGCCAATCCTTTGTTGTTGTTGTTGTTGTCGTTGTTGTTGTTATATTTATATCCTGCCTTTTTCCCAGACAGGGAGTCAAGGCAGCTTACACAAATTAAAACAAGACAGATAAAGCACAGAAGGCTAAAATCATATAAAAGATGATAGTTAAAAAGTAATTAAGCTCTAATAAAACAATATAAAAACAGATCTATTAAAATACAGATGTGACACTATTTAAAAGCCCTTTTCTTTAAAAACAGCCGGTTTCCCAAAAGCCTGTTGGAATGAAGCGGTCTTCACCTGCTGGCGGAAGGGCAACAAGGAGGGAGCGAGTTTGGTTTCTCTAGGGAGGGAGTTCCTCAGTCTGGGGGCAGCCACCGACAAGACCAGGCACCCCCAAACTTGGCCCTCCAGATGTTTTGGGACTACAACTCCCATCATCCCTAGCTAACAGGACCAGTGGACAGGGATGATGGGAACTGTAGTCCCAAAACATCTGGAGAGCCAAGTTTGGGGGTGCCTGGACAAGACCCTCTCCCATATCCCCACCAAGTGTGCCTGTGAGGCTGGCAGGACTGAGAGAAGAGCCTCTGTATGGCTTCCCCCATCCTGCACACCAGCTAGACTAGTAGCCGAAACAACCAAACTCAGCCTCACCCACCTACCCGAAAATATTATTCCTCCAAACGTGGAGGCAGAGCATAAGCCATCCTGTCAAATAGCCACCAATAGCTTTATTCTCCTCTGTGAATTTATCCAGTCCTTTTTAAAAGCCATCCAAGTTGGTGGCCAGCCCTGCGTCTTCCTGTGGGAGGGAGTTCCACAGTTTAACGCTGTGTCTGTCTGTTGCAGTTCCAGAACTTGCAGCTGGAACGGGAGAGGCGTCTGGCCTCCAACTATGCCTTGGCCAAGCAGAACCTGGCACTGCAACCACGGCTGGAGAACGGCAAGGCCTCCCTGGCCATCAAGTATCAGGAGCTGAGGGAACTGCGGGAGACATGCCGGGACAAGCAGCAGCGTCTGGGTGAGCCCCCTCCCCCCTCCATTTCCCAGCCTGGCAGCCATCTTTCTTTGAGCCTCGCCTGACCCCTCATTCTGGTTGTCTGCCAGCTGTGGCTCTCTGCACGGAAGGGAAATTCTGCACATGCTTTTGTGACTTATTTGCTGTTTATTTCCTAATGCTTCTAAACCGCCTCCTTGTAGAAAACCTCAGAGCTGTTTGCAAAAAGAGTAAAACTGTAAGATTATTAATAAAAACCGCTAAGACATTAAAATTAAAATAAAACCAGCAACAAACTAAAAACACACCAACACTGTAAACAACTGACCAGGCTCGGTTAAACAAAAAATGTGTTTAGCAGGGGAAAGAGTGATGTCAATAGGCAGGGAGTTCCAAAGGGTAGGAATTTGAGTTGGGCTCCAGGCTGGGCTTTGTCGGACTGGTGTGTCCCATGAGCAGGGCTGCCAGACCTCCAGGGCTCACCTGAAGTCTGCAGGTTGGTCTGGCCCAGGTGGCAGGGGAAGCTGGCTGCAAATTATTGCATAGATTCTCTAGGGTGGGAGTCTGCCCTCCTGCCCTTCCTCCTCCCCTCTCCCAATTAACCTCCATCTCCAGGGCTCAGTGGAAGGAGGGAGTGCAGAGGAAGACCCACCAGGGGCTGCCTCCTGTGATATCACCCTAAGTCTCAGCTTTGGGCCCTGAAATCTCAGCTTCTGGGATGCTCCTGACCCGGTGACCCTATCCTTGAGCCACGCTGGCATCCTAGAATAGCATGTCATAGCCTCTTCCTATACCCCCATCCACCATGCCATGCCCTAGGATAGAAGCTTCCTGTTGTTGTTAATTGCCCACCCATCACCCTAAGGTCCCAAGGTGGCGTACAGCATTGAAACACAGTATTAAAAACAATTAAAAACAACATTCAACCATAAAATTAAGGTGGTTCCTAAAACCATAAACCTCAAGGGTCAAAAGGACCTTTTTGGTGGTGGCTCCCCACTTGTGCGAAGCTCTCCGCAGGAGACTTGACTGGCACCGCCTCAACATACACAAAACATTTCTTTTCTGCCTGACCTTTGGCTGTGAATTCTCTGTGGCCGCCTTCCGTGGGTGGGATGTTTTATCCTTGCGTTTTAAAAAGATGAACACGTTTTAGATTTTTCTCTGTGTTTTGTCCTGGGCTAGTTTAAACGTATGTGGGCTTTTTTATTGACTTAAGTCACTTTAAAACAAAAAACAAAACAACCCTCCAAGTTTAATAAGTAATAATAAATATTGATAGCCATGCCAGCTGCAGAGAGAAGAAGGGACTTGGGATCCAGAATATCTGGTTGGGGAAGTCTGGAGTATGCAGTGTGGCTTAGCAGGAGAGCCCCATACTTTTACAAGACAGCTATTCTTTTGGCTTAAAGTGTGAAAGAGACAAAAATGGCATTAAGCACTCCTGTATGTATGCAAACACCTGGCATTCTGAATTGGGCTGTGGACCAGTAGCCCCCAACACATCCTACAAGTATGCTGTAATTCCCATTAGCACAGCTGCATGAGACCCAATTGCTTGTGTGGAGTCACTCTTGGACCGAAATGATGGGGCATTGAGGTCACCCCTCCAGGAACCTTCCCCTTTTATTTGTTCATTTGAGAAACTGCATTTATTTACCACTATATATCATTTTTAAAATAAAAAACACACACAATCAAAGCAGTGTTCAACAATAAAACCATAAAAAGGTTAGAAACAGACAGCAGTCAACCAGTGAGGAAGGATGCATTTACAATTGCCTGCGAAGTATTGGCAGAATAGAATAGTTTCCAGCAGGTGTTTAGATGCCGGCACAGAAGGCGCCTGCTGAATCTCTAACGGCAGGGAGTTCCACAGGACACCAAAGTTTCGGTTTCTCGTTGTTGTCAAACAAGCATCACCAACCCGGGGAATGGCCAGCGATGTTCCTGCAGATAATCTCAGTGATCAAGTTGGGATGTGAGTGTTCAGGCAGTCCCTGGTCAGGAAGGGAATCTTCCAAAAGCAATTTGCAAGCCCCCATGTCACAACAGAAACTACAATGCAATTTAAGGAGGAGGGCGGGAAAACATCAAAACAAAGCATTTTATTCAGGACTAGCAACTTGCCCATCCTACTAGTTCTGTACACTAAACTTTTGCCAACCTGGTGTCCTCCAGAAGTTTGGGACTATGGCCAGATTCACCCCATACATTTAGTGGACTGTGATACCATGTTGAACAGTCATGGTTTCCCCCAAAGAATTCTGGGAAGTGCTGTTTGTTTAGGGTGCTGAGAACAGTTAGGAGGCCCTTATTCCCCTCCCAGAGCTACAATTCCCAGCGTGGTTTTACAATCCCTCTTCCCCAGGAAGGCTGCCAGGGGGTCAATCCCTGATGTCTCCAGGTAGCAGGCTGGGAGAGATGCCTTTCTGAAATCCTGGAGGGCAGCTGCCCATCAGAGCAGACAGCCTAGAGGTAGATGGACCAGTGAGTCCAACACTGTAAAGGCGGCTTGTATTCATCATTATATTTTATTATTTGTATGCCAGCTATCTGACTGGGTTGCCCCAGCCACTCTGTCGGCTCCCAACAAACTGAAACATCCGACACAGTAAAACATCAAACATTAAAAACCTTGAGGACTAGGAACTTACCACGATGGTAGATCACCTGTTATTTTGCTGACCCGGACTAATGTTCCGTTTCCTAGAGCAGGATGGAGAAGGAAGGTGAAGCCCCGATGGCGCCTTGGGATTAAACCCTGCTTGGTGGGAGGGAAGAGTGGGGACATGGGGAAGGAGTGTCTGCGACTGAGGCTGCTTTTTTGCCTGGCAGGGGCCTGCATGGCCAAGTGGACCCCCGAGAATGCAGTGAGCAGGCTGCAAGCTGAGCTGGACGGCGTGGAGGCCAAGGTGGAGGTGAGTTGCCATGAGGGGGGGGGGCTAGTAGTGAGGGGAAACACCCACACTGAAGTGCGTATGGCTGCCTGCCCCACAAAACTGTGTTGTAGGGTTGTCAGGGAGTCCATCAGCTGGGGGCACCAGAGCCCAATAAGCCAAGTTTTCTGCTCAGCCTCATCCTCCCTGCTGAGTTCTGCGAGAGGAGGAGGAAACTCCTTGGGTGTTTTTGCCACGGTGGGCAATGCCCTTTAACCTTGACGGCTGAGATCACAGAACCATAGAACAGTGCAGGGATCACAGCACAGATGGGGGTGTGTGAAGGTTTGCAAAAACAACCTCCCCTGCAGAGGTTTATCATTTATTTTTAAATGAAATTTGTATACCACCCTTCACCTTCACATCTCAGGGCGGTTTGCAACCTAAAATTGCAATACAGTCGTACCTTGGATCCCGAACACCTTGCGAGTTGAACGTTTTGGCTCCTGAACGCCACAAACCCGGAAGTGAGTGTTCCGGTTTGCAAACGTTCTTTGGAACCCAAACGTCTGTCGCAGCTTCCAATTGGCTGCAGGAGCCGCACTTTGGTTTCTGAACGTTTTGGAAGTCGAACGGACTTTCAGAACGGATTCTGTTCAACTTCCAAGGTACCACTGTATAAGATTTGCGTTCGTTGTCCCACCCACTTTTGCTCCTGGCTCCGCCCACCACTTGCACGCGAAGGTGTCTAAGAAGGGAACATGGCATTGAGCTGAACAGGGTTCCCTGTCCCTGACCTCTCTGTATAAATTGGGCCCTGCAGGTTTCACTTTCCCCTCTTCACTTTAATATCATAAATGGGGTCCGAGGGTCATCTAGTCCAACCCGCTTAAAGGAGGGGGTGAGAGGGGCGGAAGGCCCTCCAGAGGCTTGCTTGAATTCTCCCATTCCTTCCTCCCCCTGCCCTGTTTATTTCCAGGAGCAGATGGAGCAGTTTCTCTGCTGGGACCTCCCCGTGGAGACCTTTGTGGAGTCTTTCCAGCACGCCCGAATGCTCTCCCACCTGCGCCGCACCCAGCTGGAGAAGCTGCAGAGTGCCCTCAAACTGGAGAAACTGGAGAAGGCCAAGGACAAGCCCAGCCCCGGCAGCGAGGAGCCGCCCGCCGTCTCCCCCGCCCTCCCAGTGCCAGCGCCAGCTCCGCCTCCGCCACCACCTTCGGCCCAAGCCCCTCCTCCAGCGCCAAACGGGCCGCCCCCCAAGGTCTTCCAGCTGCGCTTGGCGCCAGCGTTCCTCATCCCCTCGGAGGCCGTGCTCCCCATCCCGGTGGGCACCGGCCCCCAAAAGTGCTGCCTGCCGGCCCTGGCCACCTCGCACCCTGCTGCTCCCTTTGTGAGCTCGCCCTTGAGCCTGATTGGACACATCCACCTGGCGCAGGCCCACCTGCCTCCCCAGCAGAAGAAGAAGGAGCCGCCACACCGGTAGCCGACCGCAGCTGACGGACCGTTTTTACCGGAGCCTCCGTCGCGAGACGAGACGGGCCAGGGTCCGGGGCGCGGCGCCGCCAGCACCCCCCGACCTGCCGACCACTCTGCCCGCCCAGACTTGCCCGGAGCTGGGGCGTTGGGGTGGGGCAGGACTATGGCAGCTACAGGGGGGTGTCCTATATGATTTAGACGCTTGGCGCTGTCTCTGTCTCCCATCTCTTGGGGCTGCCTGGCCGGCTGGGGCTATCAAACGTTATTGTAAGTATAGGTGCCGGAGGGCCGGGGAGGGGGGCTGCCCTCCCCCATCATTTAGAAATAAGGGAAAGTCTATATTTAGCTCCACCCCTCTCCTTTTTTGTGGGGTGGCCCTATGACCATTCTGCACCCATTCGATGCCAGAAAGAGCATAGGAGCCAACTCTCGGGGGCCGAGGTCCCTTCGTCGTCGTCCCCATAAAATATTTGAGGGGGCCCCCCAAAGTTGATAGGCATTGCCATTTAAATGGTGTGCGTGTGCCGCGTCTTGTGATCGATTATGCGGGGCGGGATTTACCTGAGCCCCCCGATATTTTATTCCATTTGGCACCCCTGAGAGAGAGAGAGGCTTGCAGGCTGCCCCCCATCCTGCTTTGAGGCGGCTGACTCTGGGTGGGAACGCCTGTCCTCCAGACCCAGCCCACAAACAGAACTTCCCCTATAGCACAAGTGACTCCATTTTGGAAGCCAGAGGAAAAGACCAAGAAAAGGGGTAGAGTAGAGCACATTTGGGATGGGGGTGTGGGGTGAAGGGAGTTGGGCACAGGCAGATATTCTGTTGGCGGGGTTTGTTGTTGTTTTTTCTGAGCCAAAAGCTGAATTCTCCTTCTCCCCCTCGCCTCCTCACAATAATTTGTATGTTGGGAGTGAGGGGGGGCGGGGCGGCTTCTGAGGTAGAACTGGGAGGGCTAATTTGGGAGGTTGGGGGGCAAGGGCTGAGGTTGCGAAGCACAGGGTAGGACATGAAGCCCAAAGTTAGGCCACGGCTAGAGGATGGGTTTGTGGAACCAGCACACACGGATTCAACAGGGTATGGGGTGTGGGGCTCAGCCAGGGTCTGGGGCGGGGTGGGGGGGCGGGGCGGGGTGGAATTTGTCTTTCCGGAAGACGTAGGGCTGAGTGACACACACACACAAAACTGGGGCGGGGTGGGCCAGGTGAGGATGTATTTTTGAGCCGTTTTAACTTGAATGTCCTTGCAAAAATTTGAATTGTCAGGAACGGGGGGAGGCTGCAGCGAGAAGGAGGATTGAACCAGAAAACTTATTTGTGTTTTTTTAAAAAAAAAAATCCAGAGAGTCTCAAGTGCTCCCTCATGGAAGAGGTGGTTTCTGTGTCTCTGCATGAGTCACTGGCCCGGTTTTCTTCTCTTATTCAGCCTCCTCAGGAGCTGGTACAAGTGAGTCATTCAGTCACTGCCGAGGGAACCAGAAAGCAGTATTCTGACCTGTCAGCAGATGAGGCTGCCTGCCGCTTCTCTGCATGAGCAATTTGTATGAAGTGTCTCGAAAAACGTTCTTAAAAAGAGCGAAACAAATCTCGAAATTTGCGTTCAGCTGTCAAAAGGTCCCCACTTTTTGTTGACGGGTGGTGAGATTTTTATTTCAGCTCTTGCAGATGGGGCATGCCCTGTCGTCTGGAGACAGACAGCTGGGGTGGGTAAGGATGAGTGCAGCTGTTGCGCCTCTGACTGTGCCGGTCCTGGTATAGAAAGAGCGTTTGGGGTGTCCCTGGGTAAGCTGGTGAGAAAGGTTCGGCTGTGAGAGATGACTGTGGGGAGCCTGCTCAGGCAGGGGACGACTTTTCCCCTCTCCCATGGGGTATGACGTCCCTGTGACTGATCCCACTTTGGGAGAGGAGGACGGCAGCGCCCTCCACCTCTGGCTGGTTGCTGGGGTAATTGTGTAGCAAGAGGGATTGTGTACCAGGGCAGCCCCTCCAATCCGGCGCTGAGCCCCTGATGCAGGGAGCCAGGCGGTCTGGGACAGTGAGAGGAAGACAGCAGCTGTCAGCTGAGCTGGAGGCCTGGAAGAACCATCTTTCTTTGCTTGAACCCAGGCAGGAGCATGGCACAGCAGCTATGATGAAGGGAATGCACTCTGCACACGCTCAGAGGCACTGTCAGCATTCCACAGGTCCCTATGCTGAAAGCACATCCAGTTGCTTTGCCTTGCTAGATTACTCCGGTTCAAATGAACCCCTGGCCAGCCTAGTCTTCCTTCTACACTGTATGATCCCTGACCCGCCTCACTGCTGCAGCCGCCAGGTTCTCCAGTCACAGAGTCATTACAACCACCTATTTTCCCTCCGCAAGGAACGGCTGCAAAATCCAGTTCCTGGAGGAGGAAATGTAGAGGATTGGGCCCTGAGGGGCTGTGATTCAGGACCATCTGAAACCACCACCCCCCACTCTAGAGGGCATATTCCAGGGAGCTGAAATGAAACGCCGATTTAATTTTCATAAAATTTATCCTCCGCTTGATTGTAAGAAAAACCTTGAAGTGGTTTACAGTGTTTGATGAGGTCTGAATCCCAAATGTCAAGCTTGGTGGAATTTGGCAGAAGCAAAGCCAGTTTGCAAAAATAAACGGGTGGGGGCTGAATTATTGGTAGGAAATGGAATCATAGAATGGAAGAGTTGGAAGGGACCAGAATAGGGGAGCTTGTAGCCCTCCAGACGGAGCCAGATGCCGGCTCCCATCATCATCGTCCCTGACTACTGGTCATGCTGGCTGCTGGGAGTTTGACTCTAGCATCCAGGGGGCACCAGGTTGGCAGGCTTATATCATGGCACTCCGGAGGGTCCCCCTCCCTGGCTTTGCAGTAGTTATGGTGGCCCCTGATCTTGAATGCTGTAATTGTCAGGACTGATAAAAGATAGTCCTTTTTTGTGCAGTGCAAGGTTGAACTGTGGAACTCCCTGCTGCAGTGATGGCCAGCAGCCTAGATGACTTTAAAAGAGCATTAGACAAATTCATGGAGGAGGAGGAGGACCACTGATGACTACTAACCATTATAGCTAGCTAGGGTTTCTGCAGTTAGAGGGCCAGGAATGCTTCTAAGTACCGATTACTGGAAATCCCAGGAGGGGGAGAGTCTCTCAGGTCCTGCTTGCAGGTTTTCCATAGGCATCTATTTGGCCCCTCTAAAATAAAAGGCTGATGGGCTAGAAGGGCCAATGGCTTGATCCAGCAGCCTCTTCTTAGGTTCCTGTGTTGTTAGACTTCATCTCCCTTCATCCCTGGCCAATGGCTATGCTCTCTAGGCCTAGTGGGAGTCTAACAACACCCAGAGGAAGGCCACAGATGTTGGCCCTCCACCCTGGTTTTATAGGCTGGCTCTCTGAAACCTGCTAGTCCAGAGCCCTGCTGGATCAGGCTGAAAGTCCACAGCATTCAGCATTCTGTTTCCACTAGCAGCCAATCAGATGCCTTTAGGAGGCCCACAACAGAATTCCCGGCTGGTCATTTCCAGTGGGACAACTACAACTCAGAGGCAGACTACTCCTGAACCTGGAATGTCTCTTCAGCTGTTGTGACGAATGGCTGACGATATACCTCTCCATCCATGAATTTGCCCAAACTCATGTTTTA
Source organism: Podarcis liolepis (assembly GCF_965112155.1). Taxonomy (NCBI): domain Eukaryota; kingdom Metazoa; phylum Chordata; class Lepidosauria; order Squamata; family Lacertidae; genus Podarcis; species Podarcis liolepis. Next base: position 29,670,038 of record NC_139567.1, on the reverse strand, counting down.
ACTGGAAATGTAACAGAGGGTGTTGCTTTAGAATATCCGGGGGGTGGGGGGCAGGATGGCTCCATTTGCAGAGGAAATCTGACATTCCAAAATTTGTCTGAAACCTTCTAAGTTGTCTGAGCTCCCAAGGAAGGAGAGGAGGAAAGCAGAGGGCCATTGGGCAATTATATTTTAATTCATTTAAATGCATGCAAATGTAACGCGGCTGGTTTTCTAGCATTGATACAGAACAGTTTTCCTATTTGATGGCTAGGTTAAAAAATATATACAACCACCTGGGTTGAGCTTTGAAAGAGCCCCACATCCTGGTTTTGGGGGGGTAGGTGGGTGATAATGTATTTCCACCTATATCCAGAAACAGACCCCCCCCCCCAAAAAAAGACCTCACTTTCCTGAGAAAGCCTAGTGGCCTCGTTCTTGGAATATAATTTTGCTGATTTGATTTTTTTCTGCAAGATTTGAGAAACGGGGGGTGGGGGAGGAGAGGAAGGGGCAGTTTCCTGGGGTTCTCCCCGTCTCCGAAACATCAACTGAACTTTCTTGACACTCTCCCCACCCCCCACCCCATTACAAGCCAGAACCTCTCTCTTTCAGGATCCACTGCAAAACTTTCCATGTGTGTCAGGGGTTGGGTGGGTGGGTGGGTGGGGGTCTTTAAATATTCCCACGGTCTCAATCCGATTCCGGCAGCTTCAAGGTAGACCCCATGCTGTCTTTGTGGACGTTTTCTTTTCCATGTAATGTTTTTGGAAAAATAAGTGTGGAAACAAGTATATAAATATAAATATATTCTTTGGAATAAATCGAAGGAATACATTTCTGCCAGCGGCGTTTTCAACTGCAGGGGTCATCTGCATTCTAGAGACATTGAAGTATGCGGGCGGGCAAGAGACCAGCATCATGGTGGAAACAATGAGATTTTCATAGAACTGTCAAGTTGGAAGGGACCCAAGGATCATCTAGTCCAACCCTTCAGTGCAATTTGTTTTCCAGTTGGCACATGAAAATTTGGAGGATGTGCCCATTAAGTCACAATGCTCTGTGGTCTCCGAACGTAGCCACAGTGGCCATGCATAGTTGCCTATTTAAGTTCATGCCTATCTCTTAAATCGATGGTTGCAGACCTGCTAACAATGGCAGTCATTGCAATGTGCTGGGCATGTTGGTTGCTAAGCATGCAGATAGGTCTGAGAACAGGCTGAAGATTGGAGGAGTGGCTGCTGATGTCACAAAAGCACTAAGGGCTACTTGGTACAGAATCTTATGAGGAACAATTGAGGGAGTTGGTGAAGTTTAACCTGGAGAAGACCAAGAGGTGATATGAAAGCCGTCTTCAGCTATCTTAAAGAGGGTCAAATGGAAAACAACAACACTGAACACCAGCTGTATTTGCTGGGTTGATTTCTCTTCCGGATATGAGACGAATAGGTGGTCTGCTGAGACCTGAACATGAGTCAACAGCGTGATGCAGCAGCAAAAAAAGCTAATGTAATTCTAGGCTGTATCAACAGAAATCTAGAGTCTCGATCAAGGGAAATGATAGTCCCACTCTGTTCTGCCTTGGTTAGACCCCACCTGGTGTCCTGTGTCTAGTTCTGGAAGGTGTGCAGAGGAGGGCAACCAAGTTGGTCATAGAATTATAGAGTTGGAAGGGACCCTACTGGACCCAGGAAGTCCTATTGATGCCCCATAGATCTGTGAGGAAAACTGGGAGAGCGGACCCTCTGGAAGTTAAGATGCTGATGGACTATGGCAGGGTATGTGTGTCTCACAGGCCCTGTGCTTTGCAACACAGCAAGCTTCCCTATAAGCAAAGTTTTAACAATTCAGACAAATGTTTAAAAGGATATTTGTTTTATTTACTTATAAAAATATTTGTATACTGTCAAAATATAGCAAAGCAGTTTACAGCAATAAAAACATAAAAGCAGATAGGAAAAGCATAACAAGTGAAAAACAAAAAAGCTAAAAACAAGCATCAGTAAATCATTGTGGAAAGATATATTCTTAATAGTCTGCACTGGCTTGGTGGAATAAAAAAGTTAACAACAGGTGTTTAAAAGTTGGCCTGCTGAGTATGTAGTGGCAGAGAGTTCCACAGGTCTTGGCTTCTCATTGTTGTCATATGAGCCCCACCAACTCTGGAAATGATCAACAGCACTCCTTCAGATGTTCTCACTGATCGAGCTGGGATATCTTAAGGGATTAGGTGATCCCCAAGGTACCCTGGACTTAATTGTCCAGGGATTTGTAAATTAATACAATATTTGAGGCTCAGTATGAAAAACCCAGGGCAGGAGGTGCTTGGGGCGACCCTAACAACACCCCTGTGAGGCAGGAAGCCAATACACGCTCTAGAGAGGAGCTGGTTCCCTGCTGTATTAAGTTCCAACGGATTGCGCCCAGGCCTTGACAAATTAGCATGGCTTGGGCCACAGGCCCAGCGCTCTCCAGGGTAGACAGTAACAGAACATTCAATCACAACAGAAATTCGCATCACCAACAGCTCCTGCAAATATAGCAGGAACAGCCGGCTGGCAGGGTGAGCGTTTGCCTCGGCATAGCACAGCCGTGTTTGCTGTTTCGGGGGAAGCACCAGACAAAATATTGGCGAGGCTCTCCCCAGTCAGACAAGCAGTGGCTGCTTCTTGGAAAGACAGAATGTTTTAAAAGATGCCCCCCCCCCCAAAAAAAAACATGAAATGTGTGTTTAATTAACAGCAAAACCTCCAGCAGATATTAAGAGCAGAAACCAGGCATCAATCAAGAAACACAAATAAGGAATTAAAGAGCAAAATAATTCAACACAATAAATACGGCCTAACATTCAGTAATAGACCGTATTTTTCGCTCTATAACACGCACCAGACCATAACACGCACGTAGTTTTTAGAGGAGGAAAACAAGGGAAAAAAATATTATAAACGAAATAGTGGATATATTATTTTTGTGGTTCATGCTGTGGCCACAGACATGTGATCTGACAGTGAGTTTAGAGTAGCCCAATGCAAAAATCCTGAGGATCCATGTGGATCCATGCTTTGTAACCATGGAGGAGGGAAGGAAGGGGAACCATGGATCCTCTGCTCACGACTGCAGCAGATCCCCCCCGCCACCCGCAGGCATTCGCTCCATAACACGCACAGACATTTCCCCTTACTTTCTAGGAGGAAAAAAGTGAGTGTTATGGTGCAAAAAATACGGTATTTTTACATCACACAAGGGCAGGGAGAGAAATGTTCAACAAGGGTATGGCCTCTGAAGAATAAAAGGATCTTTGTTGCAGACTCCTGTTCAGGTCTACTCTCAAGTGAGGGAGTAACTTCGTTCAGTGAGGAAATGTACAGTACTGCTATATTCTGTCTTGGTCAGATTCCTTTGCTCAGTTCTGGGCACCCCAGTTTAAGAAGGATATTGAGAAGCTAGGAGGTTTGCAGAGAAGGGTGACCAGGGTGATAAAGGGCCTGGAAACCAAGCCTTATGAGGAACGGTTGAGGGAATTGGGCATGTTTCGCTTGCCATTCATATATGTGTTTATGAGGTGTTAGCAGAAGGGTACACCATGCTCCTCCTAGGGTATTTGCTCCACCTTTGGTCCCCGCTTTGCACTCAGCTCTCACCTGTGGCTCATATAAGCTGTCAGCATGAAACATTGGCCATACCCCAGAAACAGTGTCAATTGGCCAGCTAAACCAGGTGAGGGTAGCCAGTAGGTCTCAAACCCTCAGTGAGTTAGGGACTTCCTTTGCATGCGAAGACATGTTCTGGTGGACTGAACAGACAAAACCAATAGTGGGTCCATACTGTCACAAGGGCAGTTTGGGGACTTGTCAACCTGGGAAGGTAACCCATCTAGGAGAAGGAAGACTGATCCTAAACTTCTGCTTCCTTATGGGATACCTGGGAGAAGAAAAGGCTAAGGCGTAAACCCTACACAAATCCGAAGTGAAGTCCCTAAGATGGTTGGATGGTGCCATGTACTCCTCCTTCCAGCAACTCCTGCAGCCAAGCTGGTGCCAAATGTCTTGTTCTGCTTTCTTTTGGACCATATCAGCGAGGCCAAGAGGGGAGATTCTTGCCATCTAGGCAGCCCAGGATCTCCATATACACTGCCCAGACTTGCGCCCTGGGGAGGTCACTTTGGTGCTGCTAATGCAGCAGTGACTTCACCCCCAGAAGCACACTCCCTTGTCTCTCAAGACAGAAGGATTCTAATGATAGATAGATAGATAGATAGATAGATAGATAGATAGATAGAGGAAGAGTTGTTGGGTAGCTCACTTTCCTTTTCACAAACTTCAAAAAAAATTCCTTGGAGAAAATGGTAGGGGGAGCTTGAATGTCATCAGTAATAATTACATACTCTGTTTCTATTGAAAATAGTTCTATGTGTGTTTGTGTATGCACACATTAAGGCTGTGGTTGTGAATAACCCCGAATAATGCTGATTTGGGTGCACAAACTCTGTTCGCCTAATGCAGCTCTGTGTGGAACCAGGGACAGAGTGGAGTTTCAGCCTTGCCTTGAGCTCCTGGTGGCTTCCCCATCAGAAATCGAGCATTGCTTGCTGGAATCATAGCTGGAGAAATAAGTTGGCTGGATCCTGTCCCGTCCCCCCCCCCACTCCCACCCCCAAGCCTTCAGGGACAGGTTATTATGCTCATGAACTAGCTGCTAAGTAACCGCTGATGGGGAGGAGGGGGTCCTCTTAGCCCCCCCAGTTGCTTAGGTTAATAGGAAATCAAACGCTTTCCCAGAGAGGGGGGGACTGGAAGGTGGGGGGAGAGAGATCTGCTTCCCATTTGCCAGTGGGTAACCCCTGGTTACAGGCAGCAGAGTCGCTGTCTCTAGGATGCCAGCCGGGCCCTGCGATTGGTGGAGAGGACCAGCCAGGCTCTCCTGCTCGCTGATGGGCCGCCCGTTGCCCTGGCAACAGCAGCATCCAGCTCCTCCTGTGTGTGAGAGAGGGATGTCTTGCTGTTCTGCAAACCTCTCCAAAGAGCCCTAGCAACTGCGATGTGCCTTCACCCGACAGTCAGGATCGTGTGGGGTGTGTCTCAGAGGACCCCCCACCCCGGGCTGAAATAAGCAGCACATACAACAAGGAGTATATACCTACTCCCTTTCTGCAGGCTCTGGGGCATGGCTGGGGGGCCTGTGGGGGGCTTCCAGGTGCTTTTATTTGGTTATTTACTATATATATATATTCTAAGGAGCTACGTACATGGTGCTCCCACACACATGCTGCATTTTATCTTCAGCACAACCCTATGAGGTAGGCCAGGCAGAAGGAGAGGGGGAGAGGGAGAGAGAGGCTGAAGGTCACCTAGTGAACTACATAGCTGAAGGTGGATGGGATTTAAACCTGGGTCTCCCTGGCTCTACATGCTAAGTCAACCTCCTTCAACTTGCATGGTCCTCGGGATGTTTTGGACTCCCAGCTCCCTTCACCATCCCATCCTGCCTGGGGCTGATGTGAGTTGTATCCAACAGTCATGAACAGACTGGCAGCCCCATCACATTTTTCTTCTTTAATTTGTGGGCTAGCTTTTGTGAACTTGGGGGACAAGAGGTCCAAAGCACTGAGGAAACCCAATCCTGGGACTTCAGGCTTCACGCTTGAAAATCAAGCTGAAACCAAAGAATTGTAGGATTAAAAAGGACCCCAATAGTCATCTAGTCCAACCCCCTGCACTGCAGGAAATACAGCGAAAGAATCCCTGAAAGATGCCAATCCAACCTGTTTAAAAACCTCCAGTGAAGGAGATTACACCACCTTCCAAGGGGGTCTGTTCCACTGTCAAACAGCTCTTACCACCAGAGGGTTCTTCCTAAGGTTTCATCAGAATTTCCTTTCCTGTTATTTGAACCCATTGGTTCAGGTCATCCCCTCTGGATCAGCAGAAAGCAGCTTGCTCCATCTTCCTCAAGCCTTCTCTTCTCCAGGCTAAACATGCCCAACTCCCTCAACTGTTCCTCGTAAGGCTGTTTCCAGACCCTTTATTCCTGCATTACAGGGGTTTGGACTAGATTACCCTTTCCAACTCTACAATGATATTATCATCTTGCTCACCCTCCTCTGCACAGAAAGCATCAGAAGCAGAACAGGAGTTATGTTGACTATTGCTTCATGCTGTTAGGAGAAGGAATTCTGACAGATGCATCTTTTCCTGCAGTGGAACTAGACTATGAGGATATACTCAAGTGTATGAAGATTAAAGTTCAATCCTCAGTAGAAACCCACGGACGATAATTCAATTTGCAGTGGGGGGTTGAAATTCGGAGGCAGGATTTGGCACAAAGGCCAGGTAGGGATTAGAGGCCAGATGCAAGGACCTGCACTTTGCAAGACCAGGATGAGGGTAGCTAATGCTGGCCCAGTGGCTAACCAGCCAAGTTCATCAGGGATAGCATTCAGCAAAGAGCTTCACTTATTTTCTGCCCAAGCCAGTCAGAATTGCATTCTTGTCTGTATGCCGCCGCCCCCCCCTCCCTAATGCTAGCTCAAGCATCTCATAGGTGTCTGAGGAAAGACCTTTGTCCAAGGAAGTGGTCCAACAATTGTAGCAGGAGTTGAAACTCCATAGCTGAAAAGGGAGATGGAGGGGGGCTATTCTGAATGGCCAAGGGATACCTGGGCTTGGAGGACAGCAGCAGCAGCAGCACCCTGAATCAGATGCAAATACTCAAATGGAATGGATGGGCTGGTTGCCTGGTGAGGTTTTCACTTAGGGAGAAATCAATATAATCATCTATATTTCTATTGGATACCTTTCATAGTTTTGTGATCCAGTTATCCTACTACCTCCCCAGCTAGCTTCAGGCTTCTTCATCAGCCACCCCCCAAAAAAACTTCTTCCTTGCCATCAACCTAACAGTGAGAAGAGCTCCCTCACCAAGCCTGGCTGAGTAAGCCACTCCCTCCTTATTTAGCTGTGGGATGACGATATCCTTTCCAAATGAAAAATCAGTTTCCTTTCACTGTCAGCTGAACAATGGTGCAAGGACCCCCTCTGCTGTACCACTCGGGAACAGCAACCCAGCGCTTGGAAAAACACAATTTCAACACAAGGGGAGTTGCTGAGCTGGACCAACCACAGCTCAGGGTGGTTGCCCTCCTCTCCTAACTTGCTTCAAAGGGAATTGCAAGAAGGAATGGTGAATGGAAAGAATATGGGGAGAAGAAGGGGGCGGGCTTCTCCCCTTCCCACAGCCTACTAAAAACTCACCTTTTACTAGAAGTCTTTGCCTGACCCACAACCTTCAACCCACCTGCAATTTCAGTGAAACCTACCCATATGTATTCAAAGAATAACATGTTAATCGAGTTTGAAGGGAGTCAAAGGGTCATCTATCCCAAACTCCTGCAATGCAGGAATAACATTCACCAAATGCTACTCTCTCCTCTCTTGGCCTTCTAAATAACCCTACACAATGTTTGCTTACTTTTACAACTCAACACCAATCAAAGGGTGGCACTGTGGTCTAAACCACAGAGCCTAGGGCTTGCCGATTGGAAGGTCAGCGGTTCAAATCCCCGCGATGGGGAGCTCCAACAGGGTGAGCTCCCGTTGTTCGGTCCCAGCTACTGCCCACCTAGCAGTTCGAAAGCACCTCAAAATGCAAGTAGATAAATAGGTACCGCTCCGGTGGGAAGGTAAACAGTGTTTCCGTGCACTGCTCTGGTTCGCCAGAAGTGGCTTAGTCATGCTGGCCACATGACCCAGAAGCTGTACACTGGCTCTCTTGGCCAGTAAAGCGAGATTAGTGCTGCAACCCCAGAGTCGTCCACGACTGGACCTAATGGTCAGGGGGCCCTTTACCTTACCAATCAAAAGAGGGGACCAGGCAGCTGTGTTTCCAAAAGCATCTAAGTGCTTCACTTTAAGACTTGGAAGGACCAGGAGACAGTTCCTAAATGTTTCTTTGTGTCTTTATACAGCATATTAAAATAAATATCATTCACATGATTGGTTTGAATCCTTTGGATATACAGATCAAAACACCGTGGCCACGTCATTACATTCCAAACTGCAAGAGTGAATCCTACAGCAGTTTACCCCATAAAAGCGTATGCATTTCCCCGAACACTATTAGAAGCCACCACAAAATCTCCAAATAATAATTTTCTTCTCTTCAGATGCATCCTTTATCAAAACAAATAGGTTTGTTAAGTGCCTAAGTTGTGGAGCAGCGTTTTTGGGCCCAAGTGCAGGGGACACTCCAATAAGTCAGCAGAAACTTTATGAAAGAAAGGTAAGGTAGACCTGAAATCCCTCCCTCCCCCACCCAGAGGAAGGATTTCAAGCTACAGAGATGACACCTGCTAACTGAAGCACCATGCTCAATACACTGACACTCATAAATATCATCCACTTCTCACAGTACAATTAGGTGTGGGAAATTAAACCCACTTGCACTTTGATCCAAATAAAACAGCTGAGGCAACCAATTCCATGCCAACAATAGTTGGATGATAGGGGTATGATTTTTAAGGCAAAGTAAAGCACGTTTTAAAGGTTTTATTATTATTGGAACTGGCATCTGGAGTCTTGCTCCCCAGCACTGTGTAGGGGGTTGGTTGGTTGGTTGGTTGGTTGGCAACACTCCAAATCCTTCTCAAATTGTTATGTTCTCTGGGTGATTACAGTGAGGCATGTAGGAAAGCAGAGATCTCTCCAAGCTTGGCCCTGGTGGGAACCCGTATCAGCCTTCATGAGGGATGCTTTTTGTACCTCTTGAAGCCAGAGCCTTTGGGGAGGACACGCTTCTCCTAGCCGGTTCTGCCTGCTCCAGGAGAAAGTCCCCCCGGAGTGGCAAGCCCAAAGTGACACCTGGCCATGCCAGCTTCTCCTCCTCCTTGCTCACTTGAAGCTGACCAGGAGGATCAGAGCTGACAAGAAAGTGATGGCGGCCAGCAACTCCTGCAGGTGCTCCCGTCGCCACATGTTTTCCATCTCGGCCTTGCGCTTCTGCATCTCCCGTCGTTTCTCGCGGATGAAGCGCTCACGCTCCAGCTGCTCCCCATAGTGGGCCTGGTAGAACTTGTCAAAGTCGAATATGGGCTTGTTGTGGGGCCACGTGGAGGCAAAGGGCTGCGTCCTGGTGGCTGAAGAGGTGGTGGTGGAGGAGGAGGACCCTGCTGTCTTGCCCGAGGGCTTCCCGGCGGTGCGCAGGTCCTCCCTGCTGAGGAGGCCGCGGTCGTACTTCCTTCGGAGGGCGACGCTGCCCAGCACCAGGTAGGCCTCGTTGACGAGGGTGAAGCGCCGCGCCGCCTCCTCGCTGCCGGCGTTGCGGTCCGGGTGGTACAGAAAAGACTGCTTGTAGTATGCCGTCTTGATCTGCGCCTGCGTGGCCCCCGAGGGGACCCCCAGCAGGGCGTACAAGTCCTGTGGACCGGAGCCTGGCCGGCCTGTGCCGCCCCCGGATTCGGTCCCCGAAAGGCCCGCCGTCTGGGGCGGGCGGGAGAGCACCGCCCGGGGCGCCCACAGCAGTGGGGCCGCCGTCCCCTTGTTCAGGCCCCTTAACAAGGCCATGGGATGCCGCCGGCTTCAGCGGCCCAACCAGGCCGCCCTTCCACGACTGACCTCCACCATCTTGGCTCGCTTCGGAGGTAAGGAGCCGGCCGGCTAGTGACGTCACAGGGCCAGGACCCAATTGGGAGGCAGTTCCTTGCTGAGAAACGGGTAGCGCCGTGGTTGCTGTTGGGCGGGATGCAGACGGACGCGTTCCTCTGCCAATAGCAGGAAAGAACGCATCACGGGCGAGGGCGGGCAAATGGCGTCATAAGGCGACGCATTTGCCCGCACAGCTGGTCGATGGAAGAGGAGGAGCGCGCAGAGTGATGGCGTTCTGGCACTCGATTGGAGGGATGCGTGGCTCGGCTATTCGCCAATGGGAAGTGGTGCGGGGGAAGGCCAGTGAGTGTTATTGGAGGGCTGTGGCGGAGGGAGGGGACGCTGGGCTACACTGCAGGGCTGTTGTAAGCCCCTCTCAGCCCACACCATAGTGGGAAACGAACTGGACTACACTGCGGGGCTGTTAAAAACCATCTTCTTTCCAAGCATCAGCCCTCATATGTTCCTGAGAATATCGTAGCTTCACTGGACTGCTCTGCAGGGCTGTTGTAAATTCAGGTCAGAAGTGATCTGGTTATAGATAAATTCTCTCACAAACTCCAAGTTTCAAACAAAACATTTTCAAAGTTATGGTTCTCCCTCTTCTTTCTCAATCCTGAAGCCATTTTGACTCTCCCAATAACCTCAAATATTCCTCTGCAGTAAGGGAGGTAAATGGGGAAAGCTTTCCCATTGTCTTTTTACTTACAGATGCTTCAAATCCTGTCAAGGGTGTACTTGTGTATGAATAGGGTGAGCCTGTGACCTGGATTCAGGAACTAAAGTATTTACTGTAGCAGGGAGTTCTGTGGGCTCAAGTTGGATCATCAAACAAAAAGTTCCGGCCAAGATAATCATGCAAAATAGCAGCCAGGAGGCCTGATCTTTATTGTTTCAACAAGACTTCAAACTACAACATAAAGGAAGCAGAGAGAAGCCCTGAACAAAGATGCTTCTCATTTTAAAAGTTCCTCATAGTTACCCACAACACCCTTGGAAAAACATCATGCACTTGTCATAAATCAGGTGTAGCATCTGAACTGAAACTTGAGTGTCAGACCTGCCCTGTCAGTCAAATTTACTCTACGTTCCTGTTTCCAGGTACAAAAAAAAAAAGTATTTACATCTTCCTGTTTTCTCCCAGTTGAGTCAAGTACACCTCTTTGTCTTTACTTAGACCCCCAATCCACTGAAGCAGGACGGTCATTGTCTTTGCAATGACTACCAGTCTGGTGCTCTGGAGCAGGATGCCAGGGTTTATCACCCAGGTAGTATTGTCATTGGGTACGTGGTCCTATTCTTATGGCTGACCTTACCCATAGATCAAGCCCCTCCTCTGGTAGGCCTCCCTTCTCTGAGCAAGACAACGTTGGAATTGTAAGAATCCGCCACAGGATTGATTTTATATGAATTTCTAAACGTACATGCTTAGAAAAAGTCTAAAAGCTAAACTAGACACACTAATAACCAGCAGGGGTTCTCTGCAACCCCAGCTGAGCCCTTGTTAGGGGGTGCTATTGTATAAGCATATCAAAGTTGCTGTCAAAATGGACTCTTCTGATTGGTTGCCGATTTGACAGCTATTTGATCGTTCTTGATTGGCTAGGCATCTTGTGGATTGTTCTTGATTGGCTAGGCATCTTGCGGATTATTCCCCAATGAATGAGTATGGCAACTGGTCTAGCCTTATGTATGAACACACCCTGGATGTGAAGGGTAAGGAAATGAAGGGAGCAGACCAGTCAAAGTCTGGTGACCCCTGCCATGGGAACAGGTCTGTGCCTCCCCCATTCTGATTCCGGTAACATTACCATCACAAAAAAATGGCCAAGCTACCCAGGTAATGGAATCAGTGACCACCATCAGGTATCCTGGCAGACAGGATTTCTGCTGTAGACTGCCTCCTATGATGTATGTGTGATGCTTTTAGGGTGGTCTTTGGCTAAGGGGTTGGGCAATGTCAAAAGTCTTTAAAGGTTCCTGCACACTTTGTTCTGGGTCTCTCCCTCCTTGCATGGAGGGAAGAGAACTCTGTTGCAACAGAAAATAAAGATATGCCTTGATTTCCACTGGGTCCTGCCACCATCCATTCTTCTCTGACCAATCATGGACTTAGGGGACTCAGAGTCCCATGGGAGTTGGTCAGCAAAAGCCAAACCCCAATGTTTACATCAACGTATACTGCATGGCTGTCGCAAGCTACTCTCCCTCTACCTCAGTCTCACCTCCCACCCTGCACCATTAACCACAGACTGGGGGTGCTTCCAGACACCAGCTTGACACTGCAACCAAGTCATTGGAAACAACTATTTTACGTTTACTTGCTGGATTTCCCCTGGAAATGATAAATCCAGATTAAATGGGGATGCATGTGATCTATCCAGGCTGACATTTTGATGCTGATAATCTTGTGTCTGTGAGGAGCACCCATACCACTGTAAAGCCCCATCTGGAAGCACCCTACTTTGCAGGGCTGTTGTCAGTCGCCATGCACTGCCACAAAATGGCATAATAACAGCAGTCTGCACTGCAGGGATGTTGTAAATGGGTCCCTGCCAGAACACCCTGCGATATCCATATAATATAGAGCACCGGTTCCAAAAGTGGACAGTACTGCCCCCCCCGGGGGGGGGAGGGAACATAATTACCTGGGAGGGGTGCCAAGAGGAAAGAGGGAAGCTAGAAATGAAAATTACTTTGAAAAGTTGTTATCACTGGATCCAGTTCATCAATTTTGTTGAATTAATTAAACTAAATGCTTTTAATTTGATGTGCAATTAATTGTTACTCATTTGAATTTTACTGTGTTATTACCTTCCTTAGTAGGCCATGCAAACTGCTATTCTGAATAATGCTTTTTATAGGGTAGGGGGCCCTGGGAATGAGTTTTTGGAACAATGGGGGCGGTAACCCCCCCAAAAAAGTTTGGGAACCACTGATATAGAGACTGGATTAAACTGCAGGATTGATGCAGGTTACTCTCCCCCTTTAGCCTTACCTACAGAACTATCCATGGGCCACAGTACAGTGTTGTCATAGCTTGACTCTCTCACTCATGAAAAATGTGGGGACAAACCACTGACTATATTATAGGGCCATCGTAAGCCACTCCCAGAAATACACACATTCTTGCAATGCCAGGCACACAGAAGCAAAGGCTTCTTTCACTCTAAGAGGCAATCTCCAAAACTCTACAGGAGATGCAAGGCAGGGAGAGAACAAATTAGCCAGGAGTTTGGGAATGCAGCCTGCTGAAATAAAAACCTTTTAGACATGAAGCCTAAAATTTGGGGGTTTGCTTAAATGAACGTGTTGTGAGATTGTTAGTTACACTAGCCTGCAGAAGGAGTCGTCAGGGAACTGCCTTGATATATCAAGTCAGACTATTAGGCCCATCTAACTCAGTACTGCCTACACTGATTGGCAGCAGCTCCCCAGGGTTTCAGGAAGGAGTTTCTCTCAACCCTGCCTGGAGATGCTCTTGCGGATTGAAGTTGGGACCTTCTGGTTCTAAGGCAGACACTCTACCACTGAGCTATGGCTCTTTCCCTAAAGAATGCGGGAGTTCAAAGAAGCTCTTTTCAATCCCAATTGTAAAGGGGGGGGGCAATTACAGAAAATATAAGCAAATAGATCACATTACAGAATAAACGTAAGCTTTTGCAGAAGTTTTATTGCTGCACTGGGAGGCAGTGTTTCCGCTACGCAGGTGCAAACATGTCCTTGTTACAATTGAGGCTGCTTGTTTCGGATTTGGCACAGCCTGGCACAAGATGGTTCTGATGGTTTCACTTTGAAAGAAGCAGGAGCAGCTGGGATTTATTCCCCTTGGGTGGAGGGTGGAGGAAATTTTTCGCAGTTTAAACATGGGCTGGAAAAGAGATGCAGGCATGAGCTTAAGAAAAGGTCACCAGGGGAGTTTGCTGGCTAGCGGAAGGCAGTTGCTGCACTGTTTAGCAGGTGGGTTGATGCTGGGGCAACTAAATGTGACAGCTAAGTGAGACCTCCACATTCAGGGGCAGTCTACATTAGAGTTCCAGATTCTGGAGATAAAACACTGTGAGAGGGTTTGTGCCTAGTCTGCAGGTTTCTGAGAGGCATCTGAGAAAAGAGGGCCCTGAAAATACCTTTCACTCAGAAATTAGTGAATGCAAAAATGTAACAGCAGCGGTTTGGCTAAGTTTCCCCACAAATGAAGAACGAGACCATGTACCCTCTCTGAAAATGTAGGTTTTTCTTCATTCGGGAAAAGCGACCGTGTGTGTTCTACCAATATAAGTGGGGTGCCATTGGGATTCTCTTTGGAAAAAAAGTCTCCTAAAATGATTGAAATGTGGGCTAAGGCACAAGCAGGGGGTTGTCCAGTTGCAACATGGGCGCATCTCAGAGGCCTGGGTGGCACTGATGGAGGCAGGCGAGATTTGACAGAGGAAAAAGGGCATCTTCCAGAACCCACAGTGACTGGGAAAGTGGCACAGTGCCACTGCAGAAGCTGAAGAGTGTCCACTATGTGTGCAGAGAGAAAGCAGGCATCAGAAGATCAGAATAGTCCCGCTATATCAAGCCAAAGGGGGCCCATCTAGTTCAGCATCCTGTTCTCGCAGTGGCCACCCAGATGCCTCTCCTGGGAAACCCACAAGCAGGAGCAGGAGCCCTCTCCTCTCTTGCCATTTCCAGCAACTGGTATTCAACTGTGGAGGCAGAGCATAGCCATCATGGCTAGTAGCCATCAATAGCTCTCCCCTCCCAAATTAGTCTAATCCTCTTTAGAGCCGTCTAGCTTGGTGGCCATCACTGCTCCCTGCAGGAGCGAGTTCCACAGTTGAACTATGCGCTGTGTGAAGAAGTACACAGCCTACTTGAGGTCTGGTGGCAAGTCCACTTCCTACATAGGCCAGGATGTGGAGAGTGCTGCGGTTGTGGCTTGCGCCGGGTGGTTTTTGAGCTGTGGTCGCTAGTAAATTCAGGAGGAAATGGGCACAGAATAGTCTGCCAGGGTGAAGGAGGCTTCCCTTCCAGGAAAGGGGGCTGGCCAGCCTGGGGTGTGGGCAATTTCTTCCAGGCTGCTTCTCTCCTCCAAGCCGCTCTGGACAAGCAGTTCCTCAGCTGGGATGAGAGATCTTGCTGGTGCTGCTCTAGCCAGTGGCCATGCTGGAGTCTCATCATCCTCTGGGGCTACGAAGAACCATTGCTGGCTCCTGCCCTTGTCACAGCCTGGGTGGCCTGCTCAGGGATGGCTGCCGGGTTGGTCAGGATCGAGGTGGAAACGCTCAGCTGACGGAGGGAGCTCAGGACGGCTGAAGGAAGAAAAGCAAGCATTAGACCATCAGCAAAGTCATGTAGCTGGATCAAGCCATGTGAGGGTTCACCCAGTTCCTCACAGTGGCCAACCAGATGCCTCTTCTGGGAAGAGACAGTGCTTCAGAAGGCAATTAATAAATCAAGTGTAATAATAATAATAATAATAATAATAATAATAAGTGCAATGACAACAAAAACTTTGCCTCGTCCTCTTTTAAAAACATCAGTGAGCACTTAGGAAGAATGCTGTAGCTGGATCAGGTCTAGCCCAGTAGCCTGTTCTCAGAGCTGCCCACCTGATGCCCAATAGGAAACCCACAAGCACAACCGAACTCTCCCCTCCTGCGGTTTCCTGGGATTTCGGGAGCATCACTTGCTCCACTTGAGAAAGAGTCACTTCCCGACAGAAGCCATTCACACTTTTGGCCTCGCAAGGCAGCACGGAGATAGCTTTCAGAATGTACACACCATTTCCTAGTTTGCTCAACTGCTCTTTCCTGTGCAATTATTATTATTATTATTATTATTATTATTATTATTATTATTATTATTAACTTCTTTGTGTATATTTTCTACATGGTGCCTCGCTTTGTCCAAGAAGCCTTCTTATCCAGGACCCCTTTGCTGTACTAGGAAGAAGATGGCGACAGTGTTGAAAGACCCAACTGCCATCACCCTCCTGGAGGGAAGGAAGTGGGGGTCACAGAAACTACTCACTGGGCCGCAGCGCTGGGAGAGAGCAGTACTGATCCAGCCAGGCCAGGGACGTCTGGCCGAGGGTCTCCATGCTGCTTGTGGAGACCATCCCGTTGAAGGACTCAAAGAGTGGCCTCATGATGATGCTGAACTGAGAGAGGAGGTGCTGTTAAGGACCAGAAGGGAGTGTGATGAGCTGCCCCACCATCGCCACCTTCTCTTATTTGCGCTGTCTCAAAATCAGACCTGTCCACGGTCTGTTCCTGAATTTGGGGGCTCTGAGCCACATGACATTTCTACTGCCTAGGTAGCATTTTCCCTGGAGCTAAAACCCACTTTCACCTAACCAACAGCAGAACGGAATTCTAAAATGATTACATTTTACTGTCGCCTGCAACATGCATTTGACATACCATGTTTATGGGGTTATAGCAGCTCCTTGCTTTCACACCCCACCTCCTGGGTGGTGTCCACAACCATGTAAGGATATAAGAATATAGTTATACTCTGCTGGATCCGGCCAATGCCCATCTAGTCCAGCATCCTCTTCTCGCAGTGGCCCAAAGGGAAATCCGCAAGCAGGACACAACCACAAGGGCACTCTCCTCCCCTGCAGTTTCCAGGAATTAGTATTCAGAAGCATTGCTGCCTCTGAATGTGGAGGCAGAACAGAGCCACCATCGCTAGTAGCCATCGATAGCCCTCTCCTCCTCCATGAATTTGTCCAATCCTCTTTTATAGCCATCCAAGTTGTTGGCCATCACTGCCTCCGGTGGGAGGGAGTTCCACAGTTTAACGATGCATTATGTGAGAACGTACTTTCTTTTATCTGACCTGAACCTTCCAACATGCAGCTTCGTTGAAAGTCCGGCAGTTCTGGTGTTTGAGAGAGGGAGAAGAACTTTTCTCTATCCACTTTCTCCATGGATAAGAAGAGACTGGAAGAAGGTATGATAGTCAACTTCAAATATCTAAAAAGCTGTCACATGGAAGAAGGAGAAAGCTTCCCCCTCCCCCCCCCCCCCCCGCTCTGGAGCGTTGGACCCAAGCCACTGAATTCAAGTTGCAAGAAAGAAGATTCAGACTAAATCTTAGGAAGAACTTTCTGATGGTAGGAGCTGTTCAGCAGTGGAGCAGACTTCCTTGGAGGTTTTTAAGCAGAGATTGAATGACCATCTGTCACGCATGCTTTTGTTGAAATTGCTGCATTGCAGGGGGTTGGACTGGATGACCCTCAGGTCCCTTCCAACTCCACAATCCCATGATTCTATGCCATGCATCATTTTATAAATGATGCCTGCTACTCGACTTTTATCTCAATTATTGCTTGCCCCTCCACTGCTGCCTATTTCCAATTAATCCTTACCAAGTACTGTGAAAGTAGTTGTGATCACAGACACACACACACACACACACACACACACACACACTCTCTCTCTCCTCCCAAAAAGGATACAACCCAGAACTTCCAGTTCTGCAAGGTGCAAGAACGGACGTAGTCATCAAACATGTCCCGCATCTGGTCGAAGCGCTGGCGGGTGATGGGCACCCCCGTGGCAGGCAGCTGCTGCTGGCACAAGCTGCAAAAGGAACCACAAGGAGACAGTTTTACTTTCAGGGAAACGATCTCTGAGATCATCTGCAGGGGCGTCGCTAGTCTTTCCTAAATTGGCAAGGCTTGTTTAACAACAAGGAACAGAGCCTTTCTTGTCGTCAGCCCAGTCCTGTGGAACTCTCTGCCACTAGATTCAGCAGGCACCTTCTGTGCTAACTCTTGAAATGCCTGCTGTAAACTTTTCTAAGTCTGCCTGGCCTACGCAGGCAATTAAGAACACATCTTTTCACAATGGTTAACTGATGTCTGTTTTTAACTTTTCAGTGGTTTCCTTGTATGGTTTTATGCCTTTATTGCTGTAAAGGGCTTGGTTATATGTTTTTACGGCAAGCAGTATACAAGTATATAAACAAACAAATAAATCACCAGTGCTCACAAAGCGCTGTGGCTTTTCCTGCATGGTTTGATGTGAACCAGCAAACGGGGCAAAACGGGGCTCACATGAAACAGGGAAGGTCAGGAACTGGCCTGTTGGCCAGATTGAGATCCCCGCCCCTGAGATGTGCCTCCCCCCCCCAAAACCACATAGAGTCCTACTTGATGGCAGCGTTCAGCTCATCGATCTGATCCCGCAGGTGTTGTGCCTCGTCCTGCAGGGCAGCTCGCTCTTGCTGCAGCTTGCCAATGTACTCAGCCGTCTTCTGCAAGGTGGTGGCTTTGCTGACCTGCACAGCATCGTCAGGTGTGGGGAGGCAGGAGGGAGAAAGCGGGGTAGGCTTAGAGAGGCCGGGCTCATCAAGAGGCCAGAGAGAGCTTCAAGACCCCCAGCCATTCAATGTCACATCTGCTGCACCATTGCAGGTGTCACATAACACCAGTTCTGCATTTGTAAGAAATCGATCTTGTAGTGCAGCTGCACCTACACTATGGAACTCCCTGCCTCTTGACGGCAGGCAGGCACCTTCGCTGTACTCTTTTTGGTGCCCGCTAAAGACATTTTTGTTTAAGCAAGAATGTGGCTTAATCTGTTTTGAGTTTGCTGTTGGTTTTATCTCTTGAAAGTTGTCTTCCTTGATAATTTCATTGTTTTATCTGTAAACTGTAAACTGCTTTGGGATGGTTTCTCTTGCAACCAAGCGGTGTAAAAATCTCATGAAATACAGTGGTACCTCGGGTTAAGAACTTAATTCGTTCCGGAGGTCCGTTCTTAACCTGAAACTGTTCTTAACCTGAAGCACCACTTTAGCTAATGGAGCCTCCTACTGCTGCCGCTGCGCCGCCAGAGCACGATTTCTGTTCTCATCCTGAAGCAAAGTTCTTAACCCAAGGTACTATTTCTGGGTTAGCGGAGTCTGTAACCTGAAGCATATGTAACCTGAAGCATCTGTAACCCGAGGTACCACTGTAAGTAAGTAAGTAAGTAAAATACAGAGAATGACTCCATTCCAATGCTGGGCATCTGATTGGCTTGCAGAAATTCTCTGGTTCAGTGCCCGGCACTTCGAGGATAAATTCCCTGCCTGAAACCTCGGAGAGCTGCTGCCAGTCAGCCAGATGAGCCAATGGCCTGACTCTGTATAAGACAGCTTCCTGTGGTCTTGCAAGCCTCAGGGTGCCCCTCCCTGTCCTGTTTGTCTGTTCCCACCCCAACCCCTTGCCGCTCACCTTGAGGCTGGGCTGGGAGCTCAGGGTGCTGACCAAACTGTGAAGGGTGTCGAAGCCCAGCTTGATGTTGAAACGGCGCTTCTGCTCAGCCGAGATGTGGGTGATCCGGCGGCTCTCGGTCTGTGGAAGAAGGAAGGGCAGTTGCTAGACGGGGGTGGGGTGCAGAAAGCCACTCCTGTTGGACGGTCTTGGAAGGTGATGGACTGTCCCTCCTCAGATGTTTTTAAGCAGAGGTTGGATGGCCACCTGCCAGGGATGCTTTTGCTGCGATTCCTGCATTGCAGGAGCTTGTAGTAGATGGCCCATGGGGTCCCTTCCAACTCTATGGTTCAGATTTTGGTATGCCACGTAAATATCTAAGAGGAGCATTGGACAGAATGCACACCTGCATTGCCAATGTGCATTGGCAAAGGCCCCAGGTTCAATCCGTGATGGTATCTCCAGGGAGGGCTGGGAAATATTATTATTATTATTATTATTATTATTATTATTATTATTATTATTATTATTAATTTCCCTTTATGTACCACCCTTGATCACAAGATCCCAGGGCGGTGTACAACATTAGGAACAGAGCATGAAAATTAAAAGATAATAAAAAGCAGAATAATGGGCAGAGTAATAACAATAACAACTCCATTTCTTTCTCCCTCTTTTTCTTGGAGTAACTTCTGCAAGGTTTTCAGGATCACAATGCAATATGAAAAAGGAAATGGATACAAAAGAAGACACACAAAAAACAAGCAAAGGACGGCCAGAGGATTAAGTGCATATACCGAAGGCAATTGACCCACCTGGAAAATATATATATCATTGAATGAGAGGATTGGGAATGTGAATGAGGGAGCCAGGAAGTATGTCTTATAGCTCCCATACTTCCCACGAGGCTGGTGAGAGGAATTAATTCAGGTGACCAACGTTGGAACACGAAACAGAGTCCAAACTCCCACCAAAGAGTACATTTGTATTATTGTTGTTTATTTTTTGGACTTATGTCCCACCTATTTCTCCAAGAAGCTCAAGCTCTCCTCCTCCTCATTTAATCCCCACAACAACCTTGTGAGGTAGGTTAGGCTGAGAGGCAGTGGCTGGCCCCCAAAGTCACCCAGTGAATTTCACAGCCGAGTGGGGATTTGAACCCAGACCCTAGTCCAACATTGCACCACAATGACTCTCTTTTCATTGGGAGGTGACTTGTCACGTTTTCTGCTTTGATCACTACCTGTCCAACGGGATGCAAGCGCTCTTCATCAAATGCATGCACAGACCCCTCTGTTTCGCCCCCTTACCTTGCTTGGCTCCGTCTTGTTCCGACTGCACGAGTAGGGGCTGGGTGAAATCATCCCCTCCACCAGCAGCACTGGGGATCCTTGCCCCGACATCCTCCGGTTACTGCCTGAGGAGGGAGGAGAAAGAGACTCTGCTGTTCTTAATCACATCTGAGCATGCACAGAGTGTTTCCCCTTCACCACTGACCCACAGCATAATGGAGGAGGGCAGCGTAGCTCCGGGATATGGGGCTTGTGTTTCGTTTTGTTGAGAGCAGGAAGGATGGCATTGTCCCCTGAGCATCAGAGGAACTGATGAATGAGGAAGCAAGATGTGATGGTGCATAAGTGCTGCCAAGCCTTCCATCCCGTGCTCAGGTCATATATAAAGGTAAAGGGACCCCTGACCATTAGGTCCAGTCGTGGCCGACTCTGGGGTTGCAGCGCTCATCTCGCTTTACTGGCCGAGGGAGCTGACGTTTGTCTGCAGACAGTTTTTCTGGGTCATGTGGCCAGCATGACTAAGCCGCTTCTGGCGAACCAGAGCAGCGCACAGAAACGCCGTTTACCTTCCCGCCAGAGCGGTACCTATTTATCTACTTGCACTTTGACGTGCTTTCAAACTGCTAGGTTGGCAGGAGCAGGGACCGAGCAACGGGAGCTCACCCTGTCACGAGGATTCGAACCGCCAACCTTCTGATCAGTAAGTCCTAGGCTCTGTGGATTAACCTACAGCGCCACCCGTGTCCCCAGGTCATATATACGTGGTCAATAAAACCCTATGTTTTGGTCATTTCCCAAGGGAGCAATGGGATTACCTGGGGGGAGGGAGCGCTGGATCTGGGCCCCTCTGAGCCCACTGACCGCTTCTTTACGATTGACCAGGCTAGAGCCTTGAGCGAAACACCTTCCTCGCTTCATATTTAATGTTTTCCTGCTCTTCCAAAGCTATTTCCTTTGATCGTGTTTGTTTCTATTTACGAGTTGTCACAAGCCAAGTTCCACACAACACTGGGAGGTGGGGGGAGCTCATCACGTGCGCATGAAATAACACACGCGACACACACCTGTGACATCACACCTGTCGGGAAGAGGCCGCGAGGCCCAGGGAGGCCTGCCAACACCATGGATTGGCCCAATAGGGCCCCCTACTACCACAGGGAGGTCTGGTGGGACCCAGGCCCTCAAGATTGGGGGGGCTCAGCCCCGTCCCCGCATACTGGGGGGGGGGGAGACAGGGACTGAGCTGTTCTCAGTCCCACAGAGTTGGCATCTATGATCACAAGATTACTGGTAATAGCCAGGCTTTTATTCAGCTGGAACTCAGTTCCAGCAGTTCCCAGGTGGGTGCCAATGCCATTCTAAGAGAACAAGGCATTCATGGTGAGTTTGGGCACCAGTTTTTCTAGAAAAACAGCACTGGTAATAGCTATTGATTTCCTTATAAATCAGTCACTGTACATCTGCGGTAGGGAAAAGTTTGTGCATGTCTGGTAAGAGGGTAAAGGCGGATGTTTCATGCTATAAATTTCCTTCACCCTGACACATTTGTTCAGTGCTTTTTTCCTTAAAAAATGTTTAGGGGTACTCTCATTTTGACTCAAGAAAACCACCATTTTATAGTTCAAACCGGGGGAAATAAATACAGTAAATGGACAAAAGTACACAGATTCACAAAATGGTTAGGGGTATGTGTACCCCCCAGAAAAAAAGCACTGCAAGAAGGCGCAGCAATATTTCTCCTGCAATATTCTTGGCTGAATGTGATTGTGTTACTAACTTCCTCAGGGGTTGTGCAAACTGCTATTCTGCATAAAGCTGTTTATAGGGCAGGGGCCCCTGGGGGTGAGTTTATGGAACCAAGGGGGCGGTGGCTCCAGAAAGTTTGGGAACCACTTCCTAAAGACATCACAGTCTCCAGTGACTTTCATTCCAGGGAAACTGAACCCAGGGAAAACACAGGAACCCCCTGGAGGGTCTATGAGGTTGTAGGGGGGCAGGCACCAATATATGCAGGTCAACACAACTGCCTGCATTTTGGGATCCTTCTTTGGGGGCATGGCTAGGGACTCTCCACAGGCCACAGCGAGGGCCATGAGGAGTTCCCCACACACTTCAAAATTGGCCCCTTTTGCTGACTTGCTACAGAATAGCCCCTTTACACGCACAGACAGACGTATAATCAGAAGTCAATAGAGCTGGAGGGCTGTGCTGGGGGATGACTGCCAACTCTGCGCCACTCACCACAGACAGGGGTGGGGGAGAGCCGTTCCGTCTTGGGGACGAGCAGGGGTCCCGATGGCAGCGCGGCCGGGACGGACTGCGAGGGGCTGGAGGCGGGGGACAGCCGAGGGCTGAGCTGGGTCATTCTGGGCAGGAAGTTGGCCGGCTCCTCGCCAAAGGCATTTTGCTACAAAGGAGGACAGAAAGAAACGGTTAGAAGGCACTGGCTCGGTGGTGAGGGTGCCTGCGGAACTCACCACCACAGGATGTTGTGGTGGCCAGCGGCATAAACGACAGGAGCCTGTAGAGGGTGGCTCTGTCAGTTCATAGCCCTCCTGGCAGCAAGGAATGGAGCTTCCAGGTTCAGGGAGAGTATACCTCTGAATACCAAATTCCAGGATCAGTCAACGGGATGGCTATCTCCATTCCGCTTTGCATATGAGCTTCCCAGCCCCGACTGTTGGAGGCAGCAGGCAGAATTAGATGCACCCTTGGCCTGATCCAGTGGGGTCACAGACCCATCCCTTCCCACCCCAAAGCCAGTTTGGAACCCAGAAAGGAAATGCGGACCCCTGCTATCAACAGTTGACTCCTACCTGAGGTTCAGGCACCGGAGGAGCAATGGTGTGGCTAGGACCAGGCAAAGCCTCTTGAGTTGGCTCTGGTTTAGCTGCAAGAAGGAAGGAAAAATGTGTTGAAGCCAACTAGTTGGGGGACTGCGGCCATTCCTCGCTAACTTTCACCCCCTGAGACTTCTGCCTCCCTGTGCCTTAAGGTATGCAGAACAGGTATGCAGAAAGGTATGTGGAGGGGGGCTTGTACAGCCTCTTCTACCTGTCCCTCTGCAGCTCATGCCTAGACCACCTCCCACTGTTTCTCATTGTGCTGTAGTTTGCAGCGCCACCTGTCTTTGGCCAAGCAAACTGCAGCATGATGACACATTTACCTTTTTATTATATCTGTGGGTGTATCCTTGATTAACTGGAGTACCTTTTTTGGTCAATCAGAATTTAGCCTAGTGGTTCCCAAGGTGGGTGGTATTGCCTCCTGGGGAGCAGCAGGAGCTAAGGCGGTGGGAGCTAAGAGCTAGGTCGGTGCTAAGAGGCAGGTGGGCAGCCAGGGGCTGGAGGTATAAATGACTTTCAGGTCTTGAAAAGCAGGTATCACTGGATCAAGTTCATCCACTAAACAGTTTGAGCTGGATTTTGAGTAGACGTGCAATTAATTGTGACTGTGTTGAATTTGATTGTGTCATTCTCTTCCTAAGTGATTTGAGCAACCCGATATTCTGAGTAAGACTTTTTATAGGGTAGGGGGTACTGGGAAGGAGTTTACAGAATCAAGGGGGCAGTGACCCAGAAACGTGAGATAGCTGCTGCTTTAACCAACCAGTCAGTCAAACATCGCAGCCCTGAGCTCAGTGCACGTTAAAGAGCAGAAGGGACCCTGGAAAAGAAATCCCACCTTCCGCCTACCTGAGATCAGCAGCTGTGTCAGACACGGGTTGGGCATTGCCACAAGGGGAGGTGCTGGGATTCTCGAGGGCCTCTTGGTCTTGGCATTGGCCCCCTTCGCCCTGGGCCGGTCACTCCCCGACTGTGGCTGCCCCCTACCAGCAGCAAATATGGGGGGACTTTGCACACCAGTGTGTAGTTGTGGGGTGCTGAGAGGAGAGTGGTACCCTGAGGACAGGTCCATGCTGTAGCCCGGGACATTTTGGGAAAAGCAGGGAGTGGAGAGTGATGGGGATGGGGGTCCAGAGTAGAGCGGGGAGGGCGGGTAGTGGAACTTGGGGTTGGGGGCAGGAGGGCGCCCTGGCTCCTGACTCAGCAGAGGGGCGCTGGGCATTGGGGTGGGGCAGTAGGGCCCGTAGGGGTCTAGGCTGAGCCATTTGCCAGGATACGTATATGGGAACATGGACTTCTGCTTGAGGTCGGGGCCGAGGCTGCTGGGGGGCGTTGAGGAGGGCGGAGCCGACAGGAGGTCATGGTTGAGGAAGGCGCCAGGCGAACCGAGGTGAGCAGGGCACCCGCTGGCTGGCTGTGGGGAGACAGAAAAGGGAGGGAACAGAGAGGTGGGTGCAATTTGCTGACTCTCAAAAGAAACTGCAGGAGAGTCATTCAGCAGCTCTTGTCAAGCTTCTTTTTGCAATGCAGAGGACTAGAAGCTTGCAAACTGGAAAAAAACACAGCAAATTAGGGGGGCCCTGAGATATTAAGGTGCCTCAGGGAGAAAACTCAAACCATTGAAAACATTAATGTTATGAGTTTGAGGTGGGGGTCAGTCTGGATGATGCCCTGACTTCCTTCCTATTCTTGGGGTCCTGTATCTCTGGGGGACAAGGTGTGAGAGCAAGCTTGCCACACCAATATTTTTGTTTGGTCAGTAGTTGTGGCTGACTAGTTAAGCACAATGAACAGCACAACCAGAGATGTTGATGTGTGATGTGGACCAAGGTAGGAGAGCAAGAACAACAGGAGTCCGTTTGAGCTGAGCTGGAAGCTGGCTGGAAGCCAGAGACACAGAGACCAGCTTGCTCTGTGCTGGATCCAAAGCGGCAATTATTGGAAAAGCAAGATCTGTTGTGGGGTCAATGCTATGAGCCCCTGCATGCTAGGCTCAGGTTCTATATGTGTAAATAAAACTTCAATCTCTGCTGACCGTCATTCAAAGGAAACTGAACTCTGGACGAGTGCCTGGAACCCCTGAAGTCTCTCACTGCTCAGAGATTTGGGTGGCATGTAACAGTATAAATAAAGACCAAATCTTGCTGTTTCGCCATGAGGTGGGACAACTCCATCAGCCTGTTTATAGCAGGGCCAAAACTGGTTGGGTGGGACTCAGCACCATCTGACTGGACAGCAAATAGCTCAGCCTCCTGAAGAAAGCCAGACCACCTGTCCATCCCAGGAGTCCACACACACAACAACCCATGCAAATTACCAAAGTCACTCTGCACATGCACAGATAACCCATACCAGCGAGAGGCCTTCATCACCCAGGAACTTCTGCTCAAGCTACGCCTCTGACCAGGGCAGGAATTGTAGGACAAGAGAGCAAAATGAGCCTAGGGCAGAACCATCAGCTGGTAAGACTAAGGGCAAGCAGAGCTTTCGCACCTGGTGCCGAGGACTGGGCAGGACGGGAGAAGCAGCAGGGCCTGGGGAAAGTAAGGTGTCTGCAGCACTAGAGAGGAGGGTGGTGCCGGTGGTCCCGAAGAGGGTCTCTGATGCAAAACAGGGCTGGTCCTGATAGTTCAGGGACGTCTGAGCTGGCAGCGGCCGAGGGCTGGAAAAGAAATCTGGGCAGGGGATGAGAAAGAAAGGTCAGAGCAGGCCAGGCAAATGGCTGCACCAAACATGCCATATTTTGCAATGTGACGAAACCGTGCCAATTCCAACAAATGACATTTGTATTTATTTGCATGGAGAGGACCAATTCATGGAGACAAATTCATGGAGGAGAGGGCTATCAAGGGCTATTAGCCACAAGCTCTATGCATTGCCTCCACAGCTGGAGGCAGGAAATGCTTCTGAACACCAGTTGCTGGAAACCATAGGAGGGGGAAGCGCTTGTGTGCTCAGATCTTGCTCATGGGTTTCCCAAAGGCATCTATGCCATCTCCATGTCCCCTGGAAACCTTTCAGGCAGGAGGGGGACAAATATCAAGGAAGGCCATGATGTTTATTCTTAAGCCGTGATGATGATGATCAATTTTCTTTTCTTTTTCTTTTTAAAAATTTGTTAACACAAAAAAGTGCAAACATAATGAAAAGAAAGAAAACACCGAGCATCAGAAGACTAAACCATAAAGTGTCACAGCCTGGACGGACAGAAATACAGGGATTCAGCACAGCACCAAAGGGATACTAAAGGATTAACTCATACAAAGAGTCCCCCTGCAATTAATACAGATTTATAAAAATAAAAGGATTATCCACCTGTGAGTTTCACCGTTACTGAGAATAAAGATTCTATATAGTTTTAAATGAGCCCGATATTTGCATATACAAATAGTGCTGAACAATCATGTACAGTACCTCAATATTTGTATAATAGATAAAATCATGCCATATTATTTTTAAAATGTCATTTTTAGATACTTTTTATGAGATGCACAATTTTCTCTCTCTTAACTAAATGAATGGGGCGGGGGGGGGGGTGCTTCCAAAGAAAGAAAACCAAAGACTTAATTCACCCCCTCCAACCTGCCAGACTCCTTGCTGCATGTAAAGGTACAGGTGAATTTTGTGTAAATTAAGGACAACCAGGAAGTTTCCTTAGGGTACCCCAGTGTTATCCCAAAGTTTTGGGGGAGGAAACTGTGCTCCTGCTTGTGCCAGTTCTGCGAGGGGGGGGCCTCCTCCTGCTGCTGCCACCCATGCTGCCTTCATCCTCTCACCTGGCCAACTACCAGTTTGGAGCGGCTGTCGTTTCAAGCAGCAGAAGAAGCAAGAGTGTCTGCAGTTGTGAAACACGAGCATTTTTGCTGCATGGGCAGGCAAGCCCGTGTCAGGGCCGCCCACGGGTCACTCAAGCCGCACCCGACACCTTCCGGGGCCCTGACCGCAGCAGGGCGGGGGGCACAGCGTTGCCACATTTGCAAGTCGAACCACCCCAAACATGCAATGCAATTGCCCTCTGCCTTGCACGAGAGCCTGAGGCTGCAGAGGTCAGGGGTCAGCTCCAGCAAGATTCAGTGTTGGTGGATGATGGGAGTTGGAGTCCAGCTGCATCTCTAGAGGGCCACAGGTTCATCATCCCTGATCTAGCCCAATCTCACAGCATCCCTCTGGGGTGTCGGGGAGAGAAAGAACTTTCTCGTCACTTGCGGGGGGCTGGACTGCATGATCCTTTGTGCCCCTTCCAACTCTACAATTCGATCTGCTATTATGCTAGCAACGTCAGACAATTCTCCTGGGAACACAAAGAAGAGCGAAAATTGCTGCAATCTGAAAATTTGTCTGAGGTCAAGAAAAGAAACCATGCAATATTGTAAAAGCGGTGTTCACTATTGATGATTTTTTTTCCCCAGTGCACAAATGTTAAGTAAATCAGTAATGTCATTTTCTGCATTGTTCTGACAACTCCGTTCCATGGAAATTAATCACGCTGATTTTAACCCCTGCAGATAGGGAAACGAATTAATGTAGGTGTTAGCAAAAGCTGAATTGCAGTGGAATGCAAACAGTGCTGGTTGTGATTAATGTGGTATGGGACAGAAATCACTGCCTCCGGACAGCTAGACATGCTACTTGATCTTTGAAGGAGAGTTGCAGGGGATTGACATAAGAATGTATGAATATCCCTGCTGATTCAGGCCAATGGACCACCTAGTCCAGCCTCCTGTTCACACAGTGGTCCCCCAGATGCCCGAATGGGAAACCCACAAGCAGGACCGGAGCACAAGAGCCCTCTCTCTCCCCTCCTTTGGGTTCTAGCAACTGGTACTCAGAAGCATTGATGCCTCAAACTGGGCAGGCAGAGCATAGCCATCCAGGCCAGTAACCATCAATGGCCCTCACCTCCATGACTTTATCTAATCCCCTTTCAAAGCCATCTAGCTTGGGGGCTAACATCGCCTCCTGTGGCAGGGAGTTCCACAGTTTAACTCTGCTCTGCACGGAAAGGTATTTTCTTCTATCCGTCCTGATTCTTCCAACGTTCAGCTTCATCGCTTGTCCTTAAGATCTAGAGAGAAAAACTTCTCTCTCTCTGCTTTCTCCCTGACGTGAATAATTTTGTAAACTGCTATTGTGTTGTCTCTTACAGTGGTACCTTGGGTTGAGAACTTAATTTGCTCTGGAGGTCCGTTCTTAACCTGAAACTGTTCTTAACCTGAGGTACCACTTTAGCTAACGGGTCCTCCCGCTGCTGCCGCACGATTTCTGTTCTCATCCTGAAGCAAAGTTCTTAACCCGAAGTAATATTTCTGGGTTAGCGGAGTCTGTAACCTGAAGCGTCTGTAACCTGAAGCATCTGTAACCAGAAGTACCACTGTACTCACCTTTTCTCTAAGCTAAAACGTCCCAAACGCGGCAACCTTTCCTCATGATCATTCTGGAAGCCCTTTTATCAACATTTTCCAACTCTGCAGTGTGCTTTTTGAGGTGAGGCAACCAGAACTGCAGACACTATTCCAGATGTGGTCACAGGGGTCTTTTTCTGTGTGCGAAGCAGGTGCTCTGTGCCACTGAGTGATGCCTCTTCCCCATGAATTCAGGCAGGCAGCTTGGCTTCGTTGGGGCGGGGGTATGAATTGAGCTATATCCTTCTCCAGCTAGTGATGGGGAGGCCATGAGTTCAGGTCACATCCTAGCACCAAGTTACGTAATTTGTACTTTCTGAACCAGCCACCTTTTGAAATATGCAGACCTTTGAATTCCACGATGCAGTTCTCCAACCAACATTTTTTTGGGGGGGGGGGAAAGGCTTCAAAAGTGTAAATTAGGGGAAAGCATGCTCAAAAGTGCTTACATTCATTGAAGTACCGTATTTTTTGCACCATAACACTCACTTTTTTCCTCCTAGAAAGTAAGGGGAAATGTCTGTGCATGTTATGGAGCGAATGCCTGTGGGTGGTGGTAGGGATCTGCTGCAGTCGTGAGCAGAGGATCCATGGTTCCCCTTCCTTCCCTCCTCCGTGGTTACAAAGCATGGATCCACATGGATCCTCAGGATTTTTGCATTGGGCTACTCCAAACTCACTGTCAGATCACTTGTCTGTGGCCACAGAATGAACCACAAAAATCATATATCCACTATTTCGTTTAGATTTTTTTTTTCTTGTTTTCCTCCTCTAAAAACTACGTGCGTGTTATGGTTGGGTGCGTGTTATAGAGCGAAAAATACGGTAATGCATGCAAAATGCATTAGGAAAAGTTGTTTGCAAGAATGTGCCTATCTTGGAGAAATAAGAATATAATTGAAACTGCCAATATAGCGCAACTGCATTTGAAATACTGTGGATGGTTCTGTTCCCCTCCCCTCATATATATATATATATATATATATATATATATATATATATATATATATATATATATATGTTTTCGTAGATTTTCACGGGTACAGGAATGCAGGTTTTGGTGTCCTCGGGTGTCTTCCCGTGTAAAAGTTGGGGTGTCTAGGCGACGTTTCGACGAGGTCTCACTCGTCATCTTCAGGCTGGTGCTTTCGGCTTCTTGTTACTGGAACAGAGCGGGATCTCAGTGTTTGAGTTCCTATAAATACTGTAGAGGGGTGTGGTGTATGGCCTCAAAAGTTCTGGGCAGAGGGGAAGTTCCCAGGCTAGTGTTCTTTTCTTCTTTTGTTCCTTAATTACTTGAGGGATATCTTGAGTGATTTATTGAGTGATATTCTGAGTACCACTTAGGTGGGTCATTAGGTGTGGATTAGTTGCTAAAGCCTTCGTGTCTTGACCTCTTGAATTTGTGAAGAGTTTTTCTGGGAAGATGGCTGTACTGCACTTAGTTGTGCTCTGGCTTGGCTTCGTGTATAGGGGCGAGCTGTGGTTTTGTGCCCTGTGCCAGCCAGATCTGTGTAGGGATTGCAGGGGGGTGCAGCATCCGGAGGTGCCACTATGGTTTGGTTACTGGATGGTGTCTGTAATTTATCTGTGGAGAGGGTCTGGGTTTGGGTCTGGTGTGGTTGATTGGTGGTGGCGTTCTGTGTGCCTCTGGATCTGGTGTCGGTTTTTGTGGGGAGGGCTAATTTCCAGATGTCTGGCAGGCGGGACGTGTCGTCACGCTTGTTCATGTTGTGAGGGTGTTTCTCTATCTCGATGGCTTCCATGATTATTCTCTTGTGGTGATGTTCCATGTTAAAGAGCAATTTGGAATCTGCAAAATTAATTTCGTGTCCTGTTTCTTTCATGTGTTGGAAAAGAGAGGAAGATTTTTCTTCTTTTTTGACGGCATTCTTGTGTTCTGCGATACGTGCATTTATTCGTCTGTTTGTTTGTCCAATGTACGTGGCTGGGCAGACTTTGCAGGGTATTTCATAGACCCCTTGGTTTTCCAACTGGATTTTATCTTTGGGGTTTCTGAGGATATTGGCTATTTTTTGGTTGGTGCAAAAGGCTGTTTTGATATTGTGTTTATGGAGGATTTTGCTAATTTTATCTGTAGTGCCCTTGATATAAGGAAGGAGGGCCATGCCATTGTTTTCTTCTGTGTCTTGGTTTTTGGGGGGTGTTTCTTTTTGGATTAGCTTCGTAACCCTGTTTTGCTGGTATCCATTGGCGATTAACACATTTGAGAGATACCAAACCATAGTGGCACCTCCGGATGCTGCACCCCCCTGCAATCCCTACACAGATCTGGCTGGCACAGGGCACAAAACCACAGCTCGCCCCTATACACGAAGCCAAGCCAGAGCACAACTAAGTGCAGTACAGCCATCTTCCCAGAAAAACTCTTCACAAATTCAAGAGGTCAAGACACGAAGGCTTTAGCAACTAATCCACACCTAATGACCCACCTAAGTGGTACTCAGAATATCACTCAATAAATCACTCAAGATATCCCTCAAGTAATTAAGGAACAAAAGAAGAAAAGAACACTAGCCTGGGAACTTCCCCTCTGCCCAGAACTTTTGAGGCCATACACCACACCCCTCTACAGTATTTATAGGAACTCAAACACTGAGATCCCGCTCTGTTCCAGTAACAAGAAGCCGAAAGCACCAGCCTGAAGATGACGAGTGAGACCTCGTCGAAACGTCGCCTAGACACCCCAACTTTTACACGGGAAGACACCCGAGGACACCAAAACCTGCATATATATATATATATATATATATATTGTAGAGCTGGCAAAAACTTCAGGAAAGAGCCACTAAAATAGTCAAGGGACTGGAGCAGCCCCCTTGCAATATTTGAGACTTTTCAATTTAGAGAAATGGCAAGTGAGAGGTGACATGGTGGAAGTTTGTAAAATTATTCCTGGCATAGAGAAAGTGGATACAGGAGAGTTTTTCTCCCCCTCTCAAACATAAAATAATAAAAATATAATCTTTTTAAAGACATTTTTTTTTTTAAGATAGGTGTGCAAGAGCCCTGAGTCAGCTTTGAAATGTTTGAGCCCCTCAGTGGGTGGGTGCAGTTTCTCCCTTCCAGGTCTCCCTCCCTGCCCTCTTGCGCTCGCCTTGCGTGCAGCCTGTGGCTAACCACATCCCGTGGCCTTCCCGAATCCGAGCCCCGTGACCCTGCCGTGCCCCCCCTCTCCCTTCCTGCCCCTGCGCCGCAACCCTCTCGCTTCCTCAGAGTCAGACGACCCCCAAACTGCTGTGGCGGCACTTTCAGGGCTCCTGCGAAGGGACACACATCCAGCACGGGCTTGTTTTCTTCCTCATTCCGGAGTGGAAAATTTGCAAACCGCAACCCCACATCAACCCCTCTGTGGCGGTTTTTTCCACCGTCTTTGCTTGGGCTCCTTGACCCATTTCAAGTCCTGACCTTTAAACGCAAAGTCCCCCATTTGAAACCCTTTTGGGGTTTTTTAGCCACTTGCCAACAATTGATCGCGCCTGCACGAGTAAAAACTAATTGCCCATTATTTTGTCATTTATTGGTTTCGCACAATTTACGTACTGCTTGATTGTGGGGGGAAAGAGAATTTTTACATCTCAAAACAGTTTTCAAAAAGGAAAAAAACAATAATATTCTCCCTAAGAAAAATGGGCGATGGTAATTTAGAGCTTTCAAAAAGTTGAAATAACAATAGACTAAAAACTAAGGCTTTCATCAAATTTCTAAACATCTGCGTAGGCTTGTCTAGACCCCCCCCCCCCCCAGGCACCAGAACGAGTCTTGTGAAGGTACCTGCCTGATATCAATAAGCAGGGAGTTCTAAAGTGTAGGAACTTAACTGATTTACTGACACAGTCCTTTGCACAGTTCCCTGCTGGGCCTCCTAGAACAGGCCTGCAGCAAAGGTTGCAGGCCAGTGTTAGGTGGCCGACCAAAGGGAGACAAAGGGAACGAAGGACGGAATTGCTAAGCTTCCTGCATTGCAGGTGTTAAGTTGTGGGTGAACATATCAGACGACACAGCAATTCTTCAAACAGCTCTTGTTTATTCACAGGCCAGAAAAGAACTGAACTGAAGGGTTCAGCCAGCCTGCTTATATAGAGCTCCACTAGAACGCAACAGTAACCATTTTCTGTAACTATCCAATCACTGAGCATCACTTTCAATCCCTTATTTGCATATGTGGACCTGAGTGAAAACTATCTACAGAATCCCCCTGCTGGCCCAGGGCGAGAACTTCAGTACATAACACCAGGGGGTGGACTAGATGAGCCTCGAGGTCCCTTTCAACTCTACACTTCTATGATTCTATGAATATGGCAGCCGATTTGCCTTTAAGCGGGCAGTGCAGTCAGTCCCTCGTGCCCGGGTACAAAGGCAAATGCAAAGTGCTGCGGAATTGCGGCGAAGTGAACCCAAAACCAGGAAAATGAGAGAAACTGAAATTGACTGATTTGTCTGTTCCTGCTCCCAGCCCCTCCAAAAATAACTCCCCTCCATAACACACAATATGCCCTCCTAAACACACACACACACACAGGCATCCTGGGCCAAGCCATTTCCCCTTTTTGTCACCCCATCAAACAGACACCCTCCCCCCCAACACCCCTCCCCTCCAGCACATTTACTACAGCCCTCATTGCTTCATGCAAACACAACACCGCCTATGCGGTTTTCTCCTCCACGCCCCCCCTTACACCAAAATATCCACATATATAACTTCTCTCTTCCTTTCCACTGCAACTTCCCCTTTGCATGTAAACACCAGATCGTCAGCATTTGCCTTTTTTCAAAGAGCTGTAGTAGCACACATAAATAAACCGCCACGCTCTCCCGTTTCTGCCGATTGCTTCCTTGCACAACAGCCCTGCAAGGTAGGGATTCTCTGAGCCTACAGAATGTGCCTAGTTCCATGTTTGCAAGCAGAAAATGTACCTTGAGCCCTCACATGTCACCATAAGAAAACCCAGCGGGTGTGAAAATGCCTTTCATCTCGCATTCGTCCCTTAGGAACGCATTAAGCTTCCTGCATCCCCACCCCAAGTCAGACCATTGGGGGTCCATCTAGGTCAGTATTTCCTGCACTGGCTGGCAGCAGCGCTCTCGGATTTCAAGCAGGGCTCTTTGCCTGGGTGTCTGTGGGATTCTTTTCCCCCAGTGGGAATTCAAAGGGAAAGGGAAAGAACCGTGCATGGACATTTTGCCTCATCTCTCACATTCTACAAACGCTAGGGGGGGGGGGGAATTCTCTTTAAAAAATAATAATAACAGCTGGGAATCTTGGACTACGACCTGGGAGGCCGGAGGTCAAATCCCCACTCAGCAATGAAACTCACAGGGTGACCTTGGGGGCCAATCACTGCCTCTCAGCCCAACCTACCTCACAGGGTTGTTGTGGGGATTAAATGGGAGAAGAGAACTATCTATGCCACTTCCAGTTCCTTGGAGGGACAAAAGATGGGACAGAAACACAATAAAGAAGCAGTAAATACAGGCCAAGGACTTTGCTACTGATTTTAGCTCATGTGCTAAAATGCGGGATAGAATGTAAGTAATAAGCACTGGTATGGGTTTGGGGGGTCAGTCTGGATGATGCCCTGAGTCCCTCTCAATTCTTGGGGTCCTGGACCCAGTGAAGGTCAGAATCTAGCAGAGGAGATGGCTGAACTGGTCCCTCGGTAAGACAGTGACCTTGGCTGGCCTCTTCAGTGTCCCCATCAGCATCCCAAAAGAATGAGCTCAGTTGCAAGAGCGAGCACTAAGTGATGGGACCCTGCAGGCGAATGGGTGGGCCTTTCCTTCACTCCCTCACCTAGTTGCTAGGTAGGAGAGCAATAGCTAGTAAGATGTGTGTGAGCTGAGCTGAAAGCAGCCTGGAAGCTGGAGACACAGAGACCTGCTTGCTCTGTGCTGGATCTAAAGCTGTGACTAATGGAGAAGCAAGATCTGTTGGGGTGTTGATGCTGTGAGCCCCTCCATCCAGTGCTCAGGTTGTACAGATGTGCAAATAAAACCATATATCCTAAAGACACCACAGTCTCCTCTGACTTTCATTCCAACGAAACCAAGCCTATGTAAGCAGCTGGATTCTCTCAGCACTCAGAAATTGGTGTGGCCCAAAACTGGTGTACCCTGGAGCCAAAAAAACAAAACCACCAGAAATTGGTGTGGCATGCAGCAGTATTTTAAAATACTCTTATAAGTCACCACAAGACTAATTCTAATAGTAGGTGACTAAGAAATTAATGGATTGATTAAATAATAAGCCTCAACTTTAGTCCCATGCCACATACAAATAAGCAAAACGAGAGGACTTTGTCTATCATGGAAAGAGCAGAGATTTCATGGCACCGCAACTTCCAAAATGGATTGCGCCATGCCCCAAATTACAGTTCAAGCAGCCGCCTCTCAAGTTTCCATTCCGATCACGAGTTTGAATCCTCTTCTTGCATCAGCCAAGATGTTAAAAGAGAGACTAAAGCAACCTCTGGGTTTTATAAAACGTGTGCGGTGGGGGATGCACACGTTAAGATTAAGCCACAGAAGGCCCTGCCCTACCCCGTTTTGCAAAAAGCAAGAATGCAAAATCGTCACCAGGTTATATTAACACTGAGAGGGAGGCAACTGGGAACTGGCACAGAAGCAAGGCAACTCACAATCTGTGGTAGCACCCCAACTCTGGAATATGCCCCCTCCTCAAAACCACATGTGTCATTGCCAACGTTACAATCTTTTTGGCACCAGGTTAAAGCCTCCCGATTTGCCCAGCCAGGGCGAAAGTGATTTTAGCTGGAATTCTTATGTTAAGAATGTGAAGAGAGCTTGCTGGATCAGAGCAATGGCCTACCCACTATCCTGTTCTTATAGTGGCTGACCAGATGTCTCAGTGGGAAGCAGGATTCGAGCAAAAGGGAACCCTCGTGTTCAGAGGCAATGCTGCTTCTGACCACGAAGGCAGAGCATAGCCAACATGGATACTAGCTTTCAATAGCCCTCTCCTCCTCCATGAATTTGTCCAATCCTCTTTTAAAGCCGTCCAAGTTGGTGGCCATCACTGCCTCCTGTGGGAGGGAGTTCCATAGTTTAACTCTGCGCTGAATGAAGAAGGATTTTCTTTTGTCTGTCCTGAATCTCCCAATGCTCAGCTTCATTGGATATCCAGGAGGAGAGAGGAAGGAAAACTCTACTCCTCTCTCCATGACATGCATAATTTTATAAATTTCTATCGTGTCACAGTGTAGTGCAGTGGTTAGAGTGTTGGGCTAGGACCTGGGAGTTCAGGGTTAAAATCCCCAGAAATTCACTGGGTGGCCCTGCAGGGAGGGGAGGCTGTCACTGTCTTTTCTCAGCCTAACCTACCTCACAAGATTGTTGTGGGGATAAACTGAGGCTGAGAATAATGTCTACCACCTTGAACTCCTTGGAGAAAAAAGTGGGATAGAAATGCAGTAAACAAACATATGCCTTTTCTCGAAACTAAAATGTCCCCAACATGCAAGAATAAGGAATAAAATGTGATGTTAACATATTCACCAGGAAATTCTGCCAGACCCACACAGGAGATCAGGGGACTGTCAGGTACACAAAAGAGCTTGGCAAGCCTTTAGTACAGCTCTGGTTGGCACCTGTGGCCCTCTAGATTTTATGGGGAGACCCCCCCAACTCCCACCGGGGGCAGCATGGCGAGTGGTTAGAGATGATGGGTGTTGGACTCCAGTAGCATCTGGAGCGGTGACCCCCAAACCTCCTTGGACCTGGAGCATATCTGGTAATCTAAGAGGCTGTTGTGGGTACCAAACACACACATGTGCCCATTTTACAGAAGAAAAACTGACAGCGGTCAGAATTACTCCCAAATCAGACAAAACTCAACCAAAATGAAACACAGACAAGAGAAGCAGGCAACTATACCAACTTTCCAACTGCCCTCAGTTCCTGAGCCTTTCAAAGTGGCCTCCTGGGCAACAACCAGGAGAGAACGTTTTTCAAGGAGCAGAGCTGGAGCTGACTGTAGCGTTAGGTAAAATGGAGCAGGTCATTCCAGCAAGAATGCTGGGCAATGGTGGCGTGGGCAGGGCCCATCCTGCCTTTAAGCCAGCAGCAAAGTCTCTCAGGCTTTTGCCAGGAGGACCCAAACCGACAGATTCAAGTGGCCAGGAGAGTCCAGCTAAACATACGGAAGAGTTTTCTGTCAATAAGAGCTATGTAACCATGGAGCGCTCCTTCACTGGAGATTTTTAAGCAGAGGCTGGATGGCCATCGGTCAGGGATTCTTGAGCTGTGATTCTTCCAATAATTCTCCCTTCCAACTCTACCTTTCTCTGATTCCCACTGCCAGCTGCTCTGGGATTCAGTGAGGGAGGGTGTCCAGAGAGCAGGGGGCCGACTGCAAGCAAGATTAGGCAGTTCCCCACCCCCTTACCCACCCCCTGCCCCCCACCCCAGTCTCCTACCTGCAGAAGGGGTCCACCCGCGGTCGGTTACCATCCCTAGGGTGGTCTGCCACGGACCTGCCATGGGGACTTCTACATATGGCTCAGGTTCCTTCTCCAGCCTCGGTTCCTCATTCACGCTGCCCTTTGATTGACAGGCAGGAGCCCAGGAAGCCTCTGGCTGGCTGGGGACAGAGGTGGTGACCTTACCCCCAAGCCCATTGCAACAGCCCTCCGTGGGGCTGGCCCAAGTGCCTTGCTTGGACTTCCCTCCACCCACCCAAGCCACGCAAGCTCCCAGAGCATCTGGAGGCAGTATGGAGGCGTTCTCAGCCTCCCACAAGAACGTGAGAAGAGCCCTGCTGGATCAGGCCAGTGGCCCATCTAGTCCAGCATCCTGTTCTCACAGTGGCCGACCAGATGCCTGTGGGATATTAGCAAGCAGGATTCAAGCCCTTTTGCCTCCTTCTGTTTCCAGCAAATGGCATTCGGGAGCATTACAGCCTCTGACCAGTATAAACAAAAATGGCTATCGATAGCCCTCTTCTCCAATTATCTCTTAAAGCCATCCACGTTAGCAGCCATCACTGCCTCCTGCAAGAGCACATTGCATAGTTTAACTCTGATCTGCATAAAAAAAGAATTTTTTTCTTTCTGTCCTGAATTTTCCATCCTTCAGCTTCATTGCTTGTCCACAAATTCTAGTGTTAGGACAGAGGCAAAAAGAAAAATCTTTATCCATTTTCTCTATGCCATACATAATTTTATAAACTTCAGATACTCTTAGTGTCCCTGTTTTCCAGGGACAGTCTCGAATTTACAGACGGTGTCCCGGCTTTTGATTTGATAATGGAATGTCCCGCTTTTCCTTAGGACGTCCCTATTTTTATCAGAGGGTACAGAGTTATGTGACCCCAGAGCCAAGCCAGAGCAGTTTTTGAAAGTATTATGCTTTATTATGTTTTTTTTATATGTTGGAAGCCACCTAGAGTGGCAGGGGTAACCTAGTGTGATAATTATTATCATTATCGAATAGGGTGTCCTTGTTTTCATTGGAGAAATGTTGGAGGGTATGAAACTTCTATCCTGTGGCCTCTTAATTCGCCTCTTAACTCTTGTTTTCTCTAAACTGAAATGTCCCAAACACTTTTCCACACCTTTTTCAACTCTAATTTTGGAGGGGATGTGAACCGAACTCCAGGAGTTTGCAAAGGAGTCCAGCACTTCAGGTCTGGAACAAGAAAAGACCAAGAAGGAATGGATACTTGTCAAGGAGGCGGGGGCTATGATCCCTGAAATCCAAGCTGCATAGGTTTCCTGCAAAGCCCAGTGGATCACAGCACCTTGCTTTAACCAGAGGGTCTCTAAGGAAATTAAGGCAGCTGGAAAGCTGGGCGTCTTGCCAGCATTTAGAAGTGAGGGAGAAATTCAGTTTGGTTGCATTTTCCTGATAAACGACCAGAACCTCTCAAACTAGCCAGCAAACTGGATGGCAGCTATCTTTTGAAATTCACACATCTCTGAATTTTGCAGCCCATTACTGCAGATTTTTTTTAAAAAAGATTTTTTAAAGGGGGGAGCAAGGAAGCTGGTGCAAAAGACCGAGGACTCATCACACACACAATTTTTTTATTACATATTATCTTTACCATTATTTAGATTCTGCCTTTTCCCCAGACTGGGGACTCAGGGTGGCTTACTGTTAAAATAGAAACAGCTAAAAACTTTGGGGGGGGGGAGTAATTAAAAAGCAATTAAACTAGCTGATTTATTTAATAACATTTATACAACAACAACCCTCAAAGCAATTTAGAAAAAGGTGAAAGGATAAAATCAAGAAAAATTTCACAGCAATAATTTCGAGCAAACGAAAAGTTAAAATACCGAAACATTAAAATCCACACAAACTTTCTATGCATCTGGGCAGATTTCTCTCTAAACAGGTGCCGAAAAGAGTACAGCAAAGGTGCCTCCTCGATATCAATAGGCAGGGAGTTCCAAAGTGTAGTTGCTGCCAAGTGGCGGGATCAAGAGAATGGCCTCCTCCCCAGATCTCACACCCTGGGAAGGTTTGTATTCTTTCAGACAGCCTGGTATGGGGCGCGCACGCACACACACACACACACTTGGCTCATCCTAACCAAATCACGAACCTTACTGTGTGATCTTGGGCCAGCCATTTGCTCTCAGCCTAACCTACCTCACAGGGTTGTTGTGGGGATAAAAAGGAGGAGAACTATGGAGGAAAGGTGTGGTATAAATACAATAGATAAAGAAACTCAACCCTCCCCCCTTCTTCAGGTCCTCAGCCCTCTATTGCTCGACAGCCCCAGCTGCCCCTCTTTCCCCTTTCTTGGGTCAAAAGTTTCCCTTCCTCTCTCGTCTCGCCCCCAGTGTGGTTTCACATTCCTGTAACCCAAACTCTATTTTGGGAACTGCTGCAAGATGTAGGCACTCTATTCTCACTCAATATATTGACCGTCCCATTTTTGCCCCCTCTGCCAGTCTGGCTCACACACACACACACACACACACACACTCCTCAGAGCTCCTCAACGCTTCTCCATCCCTGCTTTAGTCAAACCTCTGTTTGTTGTTTAAAACCATCCTTTTAAAAACCTGGCTTTTCTTTTGCTCTCCGCCCAGACTTCATGTAAATCCAGGACTGTGACGCAGCACTACAGATCCTGCAACTGGAGCTGTGTGACGACAGCCTTACATTTCTATGTATATAGGAAGGAAAAAATCTGCCCCTCCCAATGGCCCCCAAACCAGTATCTGTTATTCTTTGGGAGTACAGAATGATGCATTTCGTAATCAAATACGGTACGGAGATCTTCTCAGTACTGGCTCTCCGTTTGTGGAATGCCCTCCACAAACAGCTAGTGCTGACCCTGGTGGGTTTTAGAAGCTACTCAATGGCATTTTTATTCCGCTAGGCTTCGGACTAAATGGGTTGAGAATTGAGCCGCGTGTCCTCGTTGGTATGTTGTATGTGATGAGGGGTTATTTGGTTTCAGGTAATCATTTTATGCTTTGTGTTTGTTTTTAGATGCCCTGAGATTATTTTAATGAAGTGTGGGCTAGAAACCATTCTAAATAAATAGCGAAATGGTGCCTGTTTCCTATAAGAAAAATTAAAAGAAAAAGAGAGAGAGGAAACCATTCGTGCCTCTACTACAACCCACCTCAGAACAGAAATGGACCCTTCTAGAATATTTGAGGGGTCACTAATGCATGGTTCATCGCTAATTCTCAGCCATTATAACATCCAAAGAGCCCCAAATTTTTCGTATAACACTATGAAGCCTTTTTTTGCCTTCTCTCTGCTAAAAATCCCTAAATGTTGTAACTTTTCCTCATAAGGAAGCTGCTCCATCCCCTTGATAATTTTGGTGCCCCTTTTCTGAACCCTTTCCAGCTCTAAAACAACCTTTTTTGAGGTGAGGCCAACACAGCAGTACGCAGGCTTTCATCGCTAAGTATTTTTGTGTAACAGCATCATGATATTGGTGTAATTGACTGACGTAAATGACTATCAAGCAGACTGATCATGCTTTTATGTTTTCAAAAACTAAAAAGAAAAGAGGACAGACCTGAAGTTTGATCCCGGTACGGTGGAACCTCGGGTTACAGATGCTTCAGGTTACAGACGCTTCAGGTTACAGACTCCGCTAACCCAGACATAGTACCTCGGGTTAAGAACTTTGCTTCAGGACGAGAACTGAAATCGTGCGGCAGAAGCAGGAGGCCCCATTAGCTAAAGTGGTACCTCAGGTTAAGAACAGTTTCAGGACCTTTGGAACAAATTAAGTTCTTAACCCGAGGTACTACTGTATTGCAGAGACTCCTAATATTGCAACCAGGGCTTTTTTTTCAAGCTGGAACTCGCCAGAACTCACTTCCAGCACCTCTCAGGTGGGTGCCATTGCCATTGTTAGAGAACAAATCACGGTGAGTTCTGGCACCTCTTTTTCTAGAAAAATAGCCCTGGTTGCAACCCACAGCTCAGCCTCAAACAACAGAGCTACGAACATAAGAAGAGCTTGCTGGATGAGGCCAATGGCATCCTCTTATCACAGTGGCCAACCGGAAGCCCCAATGGGAAACCTGCGAGCAGGATTCAAGCACAAGAGCAGCATTCTCCCCTCCTGCAGTTTCCGTCACGGCTCATAGCCACCAATAGCCCTCTCCTCCATGAATTAATCTAATCTTCTTTTAAAGCCATCCAAGATGGCGGCCATCACTGCCAAACTTTCCTCTCTCCACCTTCTCCATGTGCCAGGCGTCATTTTAAACACTTCCATTGTGTCACCTCTAATTCACCTTTTCTCGAAACTAAAAAGAAGTGTTTCAGTCTTGCACTGCTCAGGGGCCCAGTGTGCAGTGGCTCCAGAGCTGCCCTCTGTTTTAATCCCGCTTTCAAATAACCGCAGAATTGCAACCTTAGAAGTGCTCAAGGGGTCCCAGCGTGGAAGCAACCGGTTCCCCCCAAAGTCGCTCCAATTTCCCATACCTCCCTTCCACCACCACTCATTGCATTAATTTCTGACCTTAGAAACAAAGCTGGCTCCTACCAGATATCTCCATGAAATCGTCGAGGGTCGGCTGCAGCGGCGCCAGGTCTGGTTGGATCATGTCTGCATTGCCAATGTAGGCTGTAGGCAAAAGAGAAGAGAGAGGAATCAGCACATCACCAAGCTTTTCTCTTTCCTAAGAAGCGTCGGCATGGTGTTGCAGTTAGAGCGATGGACTAGGACCCAGGAGACCAGGGTTCAAATCCCCACTCGGCCATGAGCTATGAATACCATCGTGAGCTCTTTGGAGAAAAGGTGTGATAGGGATGTAATCAATAAATAAATCAACACACATTCTACATATCTGGGCAGGCTTGCCTAAACAAAAATGTTTTTAGCAGGCATCGAAAAGATTACAGTGAAGGCAGCTGCCTGATATCATGAGGCAGGGAGTTCCAAAGTGCAGGTGCTTACAGATCCAGATTGGCTGTTACATGGCACCTGTAACAGGGCCATTTCCGCAGATCGAAGCGGTCAGTAGGTGCATGTACAGACACTCCAAGTGTCCCTATTTTCCAGGGACAGTCCCAGATGTGCAGAAGCCGCCCTGGTTTCTGATTTGATCCTGGAATGTCCCGCTTTCCCATTGGGCATCCCTATTTTCATAGGAGAAATATTGGAGGGTATGAAGCTATGCAAGCCAAGGAAATAAGTAACTGTACAACCTTTAGAAGACGTCTGAAGGCAGCCCTGTACAGGGAAGTTTTTAAATATTTGATGATTTCTTATGTTTTTATATATGTTGGAAGCCTTCCAGAGTGGCTGGTGTAACCCAGTCAGATGGGCAGGATGATGATGATGATAATGATAATAATGATAATAATAATAATAATAGAATAGGATGTCCCTTTCTTCATTGGAGAAATGTTGGAGGGTATGACATATGGACTAAGGTGATCTCACTGATAAACTGGTCCCAACCTGTTAAGGGCTCTATATACTAATAGTACGGTATAGGAGTATATACTAATAGTATATACTAATATACTATAGTATATTACTAATAATATAATATAATTATATATAGTAATAGGGACACGGGTGGCACTGTGGTGTAAACCACTGAGCCTTGGGCTTGCCAATCGCAAGGTTGGTGGTTCGAATCCCCGCGACAGGGTGAGCTCCCATTGTTCAGTCCCAGCTCCTGCCAACCTAGCAGTTCGCTAGCACATCAAAG
This sequence comes from Podarcis liolepis, assembly GCF_965112155.1. Classification (NCBI taxonomy): domain Eukaryota; kingdom Metazoa; phylum Chordata; class Lepidosauria; order Squamata; family Lacertidae; genus Podarcis; species Podarcis liolepis. Next base: position 29,627,496 of record NC_139567.1, on the reverse strand, counting down.
TGCAAGTAGATAAATGGGTACCGCTCTGGCGGGAAGGTAAACGGCGTTTCCGTGCGCTGCTCTGGTTTTGCCAGAAGCAGCTTAGTCGTGCTGGCCACATGACCCAGAAAAACTGTCTGCGACAAACGCTGGCTCCCTTGGCCAGTAAAGCAAGATGAGCGCCGCAACCCCAGAGTCGTTCGCGACTGGACTTAACTGTCAGGGGTCCTTTACCTTTATACTAATAGTAACACCTTGAACCCGGCCCAGTAGCAAATCAACAACCAGGGCAGGTGTCTGAGCACAGGTGTGATGTGGTGACAAGGCCTCGCTCCCACCAGCAATTGTGCTGCAGCATTCTGCGCTTGTGGGTTCCAGCACACAATTACCTTCTTCCGGTGACAACTGAGGGGGGCAGCTGGCCTGGGTCATGGTGAAGAGGGTGTCGGAGATGTCGGAGATGAAGCTGTCCAGATCGAAGAGCTGCCTCCCATCGGCCTCCTTCTCCTCGTCCCGCAGCAGCATCGGGACCACGTTGGAGAAGAGGTGGTCGCACCAGTTTTCCGGAGACTTCCAAGGTTCATCCTGAAGAGGAGAGATAAGCAAGTCTGGGAGGGATCCACCCAGGACCATTCCCCACCCCAAATGGGGACCAGGAGGACCCTCATTCCCCATCCAGCAAGCCTGACTGGTTAGGGTCCCTGCGTCGTAGGGGGTTGGACTAGATGACCCTTGGGGTCCCTTCCAATTCTGTCATGCTTCTTAACTCACTAGTTTGTGGCTGGCGGTTTCCTCTTCCCGGCTGAACCTGCGGAGCTGCAAGGGAAACACAGGCGACAAAATGATTGAAACGTTTTTAAGAAATGAATAAAACCAACGCTAATCTAAAAACCAGAATAAAACGCACATTAACGTTCTGAGTGTCTAGGCAGGTTTGTATAAACAAAAATGTTTCAGCAGGGGCCAAAAAGTGTGTAGGGAAGGTGCCGTCCTGATATCAACAGGCAGAAAGTGAGATCCATTAGAATCCTAGTCTGCAATAAAGGAATCAACATTCCCTGCACCTCAGAGAAAATGGCTGAATGCCGAAGCATTGCAGTTAATGAATTTAAAGTGGATTGGTGACCTTTTCCTTCAAAATGGTAGGATGGGCTACGTATGGCAGCACCAACATTTCCTTCATTTGGTGCAGATATTTTATTTTATTTTCGCGAACTCGACTTTTAATTGTTCTCCAAGAAATGGAGGGGAGAAAAAATGAGAACCGGGATCAAATCAGAAACTGGGGCAGTTTTTGTAATTCCGGAGGTGGAGCTACACTTGTGCTTTATAACGTTAAGAAAGGGTTAAGAAAATGCTTCAAAATGTAATGGTCATATTACTGTTTTTTTTCGTATATAATACGCCCCCGTGTATTTTGGGGACCCCAAAATAAGAAAATGGGGGGAGAATTGCCCTGGGTTGTTGAGCTTTTTAAGGGAGGATTGCTGAAAATCGCTCACCCGCCTGACCTACACTGCCACTCACATGTGCCGCAAAAGCCGCCAATCACCCACCCAATTGCCGCAGTGCCAGCCAATCAACACCAGCCCTTGCCGCAGCCACCAATAACACGCACAATAGCCCCTGACAATCTCCAGCTTGCGGCAACAACCAATCCCATGTCCCCCCTAGCCACTATCCGTGTATAAGATGACTCCCAATTTTTAACATTTTTTTAAATAAAAAAAAGCTTGTCTTATACATGGAAAAGTATGGTACGTTTCGTTTTAGAATGTTAATAATGTGTTATTAAAACTTGACAGCAGAGGGCTCTGCAGAGCTATACTACTAGCTATCTAAAACCTGGTCGACTTTGTGGAAACAAAACGAAAGAGAAACTAAATGGGACTCAGGTTTTAGAATGACATTTCTAATAATGTTTTAAAGGGGCCTATAGATCCAGCCTGGGTTTGTCCCTGGAAAATAGGGGCACTTGCAGGGCAATAGCCACTAACAGCCGTATCATGCCATCACTGGCTCTTGTGGGAGGGAGTTCCATCGTTTAACTATACGCTGCATGAAGAAGGACTTCCTTTATGTGTCCTGAATCTTCCAACCAAGTTGAGGGTGGGTGGAAGAAAGCTGACCCTTTTCTTGTAGTAGATCCGCCACTTGTGATACTCCTTCATCACCACCTCAATGCGTCGCTTCCAATAGTTCCCTTCCAGCACGACAGCCTAAGGAGGAAAAGGAGAAATGGAGGAGAGGGAGAAGGGAAGGAGGGGAGAGAAATGGTTAAGAGCTTAAGACACGGCTGATACTGAGAGGGGCCAAGTTGGGAGCTTGCCTGGGCCTCAAGTGGGTCTCTAGTGCCCTCACAGCATTCAATTGGCACAGATTGTCCAGGAAGATCAGAAATAGAGACATGGCCTGAAATAATTTTCCATGTCTGACCTCATCCAAACCCTGGAGACTTTGCCTAGGACCCCCACTCCCATACAGATATATTTGAAGTTTTATAATTATGAGAAAAGGTAACATTTATAGACAGAAAATAAGCAGGAGAAAAGATACCAAACAAAGAAACAATCAAACAAAAAAGCATTACGCAGAGGCAATGAAATATGAGTACAGCAGAATATTTTTCAGGTTTAACAAATACAGTGGTACCTTGGGTTAAGAACTTAATTCGTTCTGGAGGTCCGTTGTTAACCTGAAACTGTTCTTAACCTGAGGTACCACTTTAGCTAATGGGGCCTCCCGCTGCTGCCACGCTATTTCTGTTCTCATCCTGAAGCAAAGTTCTTAGCCCGAGGTACTATTTCTGGGTTAGCGGAGTCTGTAACCTGAAGTATCTGTAACCTGAGGTACCACAGTACTTCTACATATGCCACAATAATAACTGATGTGTTGAACACAAAGTGTATCCAACAAAAAAGTTAACCTTAATTCCCTTGATTTTTCATCATGTGTGCACCATAGGAATAGAATAATGGCAGTGAAGGCAGCAAAGAAGGCATACTTTGCTGCCTCCATTGCATCTTCCTTGTGCCGTCCGGCAGATTCCCCAGGTAGTGCAGGGCCTCTTATGGTCTGGCCCTAAGGAGGTGGCAGATTGCATCCACTGGGATCTTGACTCTGCTATTACAGTACAGTCGTACCTTGTTGACAAACGCCTTACGACTCGAACATTTTGGCTCCCAAATGCCGCAAACCCGGAAGTGAGTATTCCAGTTTGCGAATGTTCTTTGGAACCCGAACATCCGACGCGGCATCCGATTGCAGGAGCTTCCTGCAGCCGATCGGAAGCCACGCCTTGGTTTCTGAACATTTTGGAAGTCAAACTGACTTCCGGAACGGATTCCATTCGACTTCTGAGGTACAACTGTACCTGCATTACATATCTTTAGGTGGCAGGTGAAAACGTTCCTCTATAAACCAGGCCTTTGGATGTGCTTGCGGCAGGGGGGTTATTGGTTTGTTTGTTTGTTTCCATTATGTAGTTTGTGTTCTCGCTTTGCATTTTTATGTTGCGAACTGCCCTGTGATCTTTGGATGAAAGGTCTTATGCAAATTTAACAAATAATTTTTAAAAATCAATATAATCAGAATACAATATAAAATTAAAGAGCATGAATGTGTTGCATTTTATTGATTGTATTTTCATGCAACCCATTAGCTGGGGGACTATCCATTTGTATGTGTCCAATATTCGTAAAGGAAAGGAAATCAAACCACACACACACACACACACACACACACCCCTCACAAACACACAGTTTTCACCACAGAGATGGAAATGTGTTTGGGATACTCACCTCTGGCTTGCGGTGCTCATCTGCCTCTGAGCCATCCAGGGGGGTGACGAATCCACAGACGGGACTCTTCCGCCGTTCCACATCTGTGGCAGAGGGAGACTTCAGAGCAAGGGTCCCGATCCTGCTCCTCCACCACCAACCCCTCAGTGCAGGGCCTCTCCAACCCTTTCCCACCCAGCAAAGATACAGCCAGACTTCTGTCACAGCTGAAGATCCCTTCATAGAACCATAGAATTGCAGAGGTGGCAGTGACCCCAGGGAACATCTAGGCCAACCCGCTACAAGGCAGGAACCCCAGCTAAAGAATCCCTGGCAGATGGCCATCCAACCTCTGTTTAAAAACCTCCTATGAAGGAGAGCCCACCACATTCTGAGAGAGTCCATTCCACAGTCTAACCTCCTGATATTTAATCAGAATCTCTTTTCTTGTCATTTGGGCCCTTGTTTATTTAAAAGGTGGCCCATGAAGTAAATAAAGGGAAATCGTAGAAGCCCAGTTTTCAGTTCTGAGTGCAGGTTAAGCTCCTTTTAGCTTGGGTTGCAATGCAGACCCAGAAACCCCAAACTGGCCATCAGCTTTCTATGGCCGAATCCAGTCCCCACCCTTCCCCAGCCCCAGAACTTACACTGGATGTACCAGGCTCTCCAAATGGCATTGTTGAGGCGTATCTTGTCCCGGCAAAGCAGCCGCAGTCCCTTGAAATTCTTCCATTTGGGGGACACCAGTTTCTCACTAAAACGTCAAGCAGCAGAATATGAATGGGGGAGGTGGAGATACATGCAAAAAGTGAACGTAAACGGATGCTGTCAGATTTGGGGGATTTAGGGTTAAATTATAGAAATGCCTCAAATGTTTAAGGGGGCTTCTAGATGACCTGTCACATGACTTTATTCTCTTTGCAGGGAGGTTAGATGGTGCCTGCTGCTTCTTGAGCATTTGATTAAAGTTGATTAAAGTTTTCTTGAAGTGCAGTTGCTGTGTCTTCTTCCAAGGGGCTTCAACCGAGAGCTTCTCACTCCACACCCTGCCCTTGGGCCTTTGAGCTAAGCTAAGTATGAGGGGTCAGTTTGGATGATGCCCTGTGTCCCTTCTAATTCTTGGAGTCCAGTGAGGGATAATACCTAATGGAAGAGGCTGTTGAATGAGTCAGACAAGTTTCTTTGCAAGACAATGACCTTGGCTGGCCATTTCAGTGTCCCCATCAACAGCCCAAAAGAATGAGCTCAGTTGCAAGAGCTATCACTAAGTGCAGACCCTCCGTGTCCCTATTTTCCAGAAGCCGTCACAGTTTCTGATTTGATCCTGGAATGTCCTGCTTTTCCTTAGGACGTTCCTATAGAGGTCTGTTCTTAACCTGAAACCTTTCTTAACCTGAAGCACCACTTTAACTAATGGGGCCTCCTGCTGCCACCGCGCCACCAGAGCACAATTTCTGTTCTCATCCTGAAGCAAAGTTCTTAACCCGAGGTACTATTTCTGGGTTAGCGGAGTCTGTAACCTGAAGCGTATGTAACCCGAGGTGCCACTGTATTTTCATCGGAGAAATGTTGGAGGGTATGGAGTTATGCAACCCCCGAGCCAAGGAGATAAGCAACTATACAACCTTTAGAAGACATGGGTAGGAGAGCAATAGCCAGTAAGATGCATGTGAACTGAGCTGGAAGCAGGCTGGTAGCTGAAGACACAGAGACCTGCTTGCTCTGTGCTGAATCCAAAGCTGCGACGAATGCAGAAGCAAGATCTGTTGGGTTCCGATGCTGAGAGCCCCTCCATCCGATGCTCAGGTTGTATAGATGTGTAAATAAAACCATATACAGTGGTACCTTTGGTTAAGAACTTAATTCGTTCTGGAGGTCCTTTCTTAACCTGAAACTGTTCTTAACCTGAGGTACCACTTTAGCTAATGCGATTTCTTGTTCTCATCCTGAAGCAAAGTTCTTAATCCGAGGTACTATTTCTAGGTTAGCGGAGTCTGTGACCTGAAGCGTCTGTAACCCGAGGTACCACTGTATCCTAAAGACACCACCATCTCCACTGACCATTCCAGGGAAACCAAATCTTGGAAAGTGTCTGGAATCCCTGGAGTCTCCCACTGCTCAGAGACTGAGGGGTGACGGCATGTAACAACGTAATGGTAGTGTCCTAATTTAATAACGAGGAACTGAGCTGGCGCCAGGACTCAGCTTGGTCAGGCATCTGTCTGGGGCTCCCAATCCAGAAGCGGGGCCCCAGACCACAGCAAAACACACCTAGCCACACACACGGCTTGCTTTTCCACTCCAGCAGTGCAACCTGCTTGCTCATCCGCCTCTCTCCCTGGCCAAAGGAAAGGTGAGGGGGAGACTCAACAGATGCCCCTGCCTGCTGGCTCAGTGGCTCTCTGCCTAGCAAGGTGGGAGCAGTGATGACGAGGCTGACGAGCGGCAGCAGTTAGAAACCCTGGCAGTGTGGGGGTGGGGTGGGGGAATTGAAAACCTGAAGGGTGATGGCAGCTCAGATTGTTTTTTCTTTTCCTCGTATCCAAGTTCCCAGGAAGAGTCCAGATGCTGTTTGCTCTGCTGCTGAGAAGAGGGGCCTAATGGGGCCAGGCACAGATCTGTGTGCAGAGACCCACACTCAGAGCAACCCCTCCTTGTCTCCCGGATAGGAAAGCAAGTAAACAACAGGTGGGGTGGGGAATACAGAGGCCAAGAGCTGGCGGTGTGGGGGCAAAACCATGAAACTGTTTGGTGGCCCTGGTTTGGCCACTTTCTCAGCCAAAGTTGCCTTACGGGGTTGTTGCAAGGAGGAAATAGGAGTGGGTAAGGGATGCGGGTGGCGCTGTGGGTTAAACCACAGAGCCTAGGACTTGCCGCTCAGAAGGTCGGCGGTTCGAATCCCCGCGACAGGGTGAGCTCCTGTTCTCAGTCCCTGCTTCTGCAGTTTGAAAGTAGATAAATAGGTACCGCTCCGGCGGGAAGGTAAACGGCATTTCCGTGTGCTGCTCTGGCTCACCAGAAGCGGCTTAGTCATGCTGGCCACATGACCCAGAAGCTGTCTGCAGACAAATGCCGGCTCCCTCGGCCAATAAAAGCGAGAGGAGCGCTGCAACCCCAGAGTTGGTCACGACTGGACCGAATGGTTTTACCTTTTTAAGGGAGCCTTGCATGATATGCTGAGCAGCTTGGAGGAAAGGGATGAGGATTAAAAAACATGTCCTATAGAGAAAGATCAGGACAGAAGGTAGGTCTGGAGGCTTAAAGCCTAAATGAACATCTCCAGCTACGTTGTAAGCTGGTCTAACACATTGTTCGTTTTGTTTTCCAGCAGTACATAATAGGATGCCCAGGTAACCTCACACTGAAAGATGGAACCACTTTACAATAATGCATGCAATTAATATGACATGCTGAAGGAGAAGAATAGAAGTATAGAGTTGGAAGGGATCCCCAAGGAACATCAAATCAAACTCCTTGTAATGCAACGCAGGAATCACAGCTCGAGAATTCCTGACTGGTGGTCATCCAACCTCTGCTTTAAAACCCCCAAGGAAAGAGAGCCCACCACCTTCCAAGGGAGTCCGTTCCACTTTCAAACTGCTCTGACTGACAGGAATTTCTTCCTAATGTTTAGTCGGAATCTCCAAGCTGCTCAGCATATCATGCAAGGCTCCCTTAAAAAGGTAAAACCATTCGGTCCAGTCGTGACCGACTCTGGGGTTGCGGCGCTCATCTCGCTTTATTGGCCGAGGGAGCTATCCAGGTCATGTGGCCAGCATTACTAAGCCGCTTCTGGTGAACCAGAGCAGCGCACAGAAATGCTGTTTACCTTCCCGCCGAAGCAGTACCTATTTATCTACTTGCACTTTGACGTGCTTTCAAACTGCTAGGTCGGCAGTCACGTGCTTAGGTGACCTAATTTCTGTTTTTTGCTCAGATACAAATCCACAGTATGACCACATTTGGAATACTGCGTAGGGTTCTGGTCGCCTCGCCTCAAAAAGGATATTGCAGAGTTGGAAAGGGTTCTGGAAAAGGCCACCAAAATTACCCACAGGAAGCAACAACGGCCACCAACTTGGATCGCTTCCTATGGCTGTCCTAAGGATTTAGTGAGGTAACCGAAGCAATTTGCACAGCGCGGCTGTATCCATTACCCTGCCGGGCAAAAGGAAAGGAAGAAAAGCACTCTGCACATGCTCTCTCGCTTTGGAAAGGGCTGAGGCCTGACCAGCCAAGCCTGCCGTCCCAGTTTAAGGAGCCTGTCTGTACTCTGTCATGCGCTGGGAATTTGGACTCTTCCAGGGCAAACATGTTAAGCCCGTGACAAGCAGGCGAGTCAACCAATGGGGAGGCAGCAGCTCCCGGGCACCGGGCCAACCGCCCCAGGGGCCAAGGCTACCCAGCTGTTGGGAAGCCAAGGGTTGCCACAGTGCAGACTCTCCCCTTTAAAGGGGACAGCACATTGAAGCACCCTGGCTGCAGGGCCACAGCCCAGATCACAGAGCCTGGTGCTCTGGAATTGGCTCTGGAAAGGGAGACAGTCGGAAGTCTCAGCTCTGCCACAGAGAGGCAGTGTGGTGCATTGGTTAGAGCAGTGATTCCCAAGGTGGGGATGTTAAAGGGGTGGCAGGGGATCCTGGAGGTGCAAATGCCGATCGCTGGCTCAAGTTCATCCATTTTGTTAAATTCATTAAATGATATCTTTTTAACTGGATGTTGAAGAAATGTGCAATTAATTGTTCCTGTTTTGAATTTTACTGTGTTCTTATATTCCTTAGCAGGCCGTGCAAGCCACTCTTCTGAATTAGGCTTTTTATAGGGTTGAGTAGAGGGCACTGAGGAGGAGGAGTTTATGGGACCAAGCAGACAACAGCCCGAAAAAAGTTTGAGATCCACTGAGTTAAGAGTGTCAGAGTAGGATTTAGGCGACCCGGGTTCAAATCCCTGCTCAGCCACGAAGCTCATTGGGTGTGGGCCAGACAGTGTCTCTCAGCCTAACCTACCTCGCAGTGTTGCTTTGAGGATAATGTGGAGAGGAGGAGAACCTTGGAGTATAGCTCCTTGGGATGTAAACATTATAAATACATTTTTTAAAGGAGATTGCAACCAAGGCAGCTTTTCAAGATTAGTATTTGTGCACATGCAGCCCAAATCGGCTCTGATGTGCATTCACTACTTTGCATTCGCCAAAGAGAGTTATGGGAAGCGCATTGGAAGGGGGGGAAGAGTCCAAGAATTCCCAGTGGGATTTCACACTCCCTGCCAAGCGGGATGCAGAAATCCTTCTGATTCACAGACAGAGCAGAAACTTAGCACTCAGAAAACACCCTTTCCCCCACATGTCTGGGACAGCATCTGGGTGCCAAGCGACAGGGAGAAGGGAGGGTAGGGAGGCTACAGAGCTGGCCCCATTCTTGGTGGGGAGGGACACAGCAGATCTGGGCTGCCCCAGAGACACAGACACAGTGAGGGCAGAAAGGGACAACAGCATCAGCTGTACAGGGAAGAGTCATGAAAATGGGTGTGGTTGCCCTGCTCAGGATGCCGCAGTGACGTAGAATCACAGAATCACAGAACTGTAGAGTTGGGAGGGATCCTGAGGGTCATCTAGTCCAACCCCCTGCAATGCAGGAATCTTTTGCCCAATGTGGGGCTCGAACCCACAACCCTGAGAGTCAGATCTGGCCCACACATCATGGAACATTCAAGCGGAGCCATTCAGGAGATCTGAGATATCCAAACCCCATGGCTCACAGCTTCTCATGCAGAGGTTCCAAGGATGAGCCAAGAAAGGCAAATATCCTTAGCTTTGATTCCTGTATTGTGGGGGGTTGAGCTAGATGACCCCTGAGGGTCCCTTCCGCTCTACGATTCTATGAGTCTATGCAAGGGCAGGGAATGTCCCTGAAACCCCCAAAGAGCTGCTGCCAGTCAGTGTGGGCAACACTGAGCTCACTGGGTCTGACTCAGTAGAAGGCAGTTTCCTATGTTCCTAAGCAGCCCTCAATTGGGAATCATGAGGACTAGGGTCTTAGCTCAGCAGCAGAGCACCTGGTTTTCTTGCAGAAAGTCCTCTCATGAGGCCCCAAACATTGTCAGGGTTGGGCTCGGGCTGAAAGGCTCTCAACTCAGTTCACACTGAAAGGCAAAAACGACTGAATCCACTCTTTCAAAAACAAGACGCAGGAAAGCCAATTTCCTTCCAAATTCGTGCTTGGTCAAATTCTCCAACCACACAATGTGTATAAAATCACACATATTAGAGCAAAGGGTGCATAAAAACCATGCAACTATCGGGGAAACAACATATTAAAAATGCATCGTAATAAAGAGGATTGCTTTGCAAATACACCTCTCTCTCACTTGGGGGAAATTGTGTACACATATACATGCCTCAGGAGAAATTCACACAAAGACACCAGTGCACTTTCACAAGGACTTAAATTCAGATCTCCACATTTCCACAGCCGTTTGCAATATCTTGAGGTGGAGTTGGGGGAGAAATGAGAAACTGGGGGGAAGCAAAACTGATGGATTCAGCAATGCCTATTTACCATTTATAACATTTATACTGCCAAGGATCTCCACGGCCCCCCCATTTTATCCTCACAACAACCCTGTGAGGTAGGTTTGGCTGAGAGGAAGTGACTGGCCCAATGAGCTCCATGGCCGAGTGGGGATTCAAACCCTGCTCTCCCAGGTCCTAGTCCAACACTCTAACCTCTACCCCACCCTGGATCTCAGCATCACTGCATTGTTGAGTGCTACTAGCCATCATCACAACCTCTGTTGGAAATGAAGGCCATTCAGTTAAAATATTCCCTGAGTGAACCTCCGAGCACCAATCTGAGTTTTAGTGTATGGAGTGGGAGAGGTCATCTCCCTTCTGTCCCTCCCCTCTATGGCAGTTCTTAGAAAAACAAACAGCAAATGCATTTTCCCCGTGTGTGTGTGTATGCGTGTCACAGCTCAACTTTTCTGTCAAAGCAGACACCAAAAACGGCCGTTTGCAGAGTGGACGGCTGAACACCACGGGGGTCCCTTTCCCGTGTTCCTATTGACCGGATCTGCCTGCGCTTGGACTGCCCTGCTGGTCAGAGTAAACAGGACTTGAGCACAGCATGTCCAAAAGTCAATGGAAGATTTGGCATTGTCCTCCCAGCCTCCTCGTTCGACAGCAGGCGGGTCTGGGCTAGCAACAACACCCCAGTAGCATTGCTTCAGCAAGCTGGGCCCGGGAGGACTCAGAATTGCATATTTTCAGACCCCCCAAGTGTCCCTATTTTCCAGAAACGTCCCAGTTTCTGATCTGATCCCGGAATGTCCCGCTTTCCCTTAGGATGTCCCTATTCTCATTGGAGAAATGTTGGAGGGTATGGAGTTATCCGATCCCTGAGCCGTCTGAAGGCAGGCCTGTACAGGGAAGTTTTAAAAAAATGTATAATGTTTTATTATGTTTTCATAGATGTTGGAAGCTGCCCAGAGTGGTTGGGGCAACCCAGTAAGATGTGTGGGATATAAATAGTCAAATTATCATTATGGAATGTGACGTCCCTATTTTCATCGGAGAAATATTGGAGGGTATGTATTTTTGCATGGCCTGGAGAAAGTGGATGTAGTTCTTCTCCCTCTCTCCTAACACTACAACATTTCTCTGATGAAAATAGGGGTGTCCTATTCAACAACAACAACAACTTTATTATTCATATCCCGCCCATCTGACTGGGTGGATCAAATAAGAAACCGCAGGGACACTTGGAGGGTCTATAGAACTCATGGACATCCATTGAAGCCAAATGTTGTGTAATGAATATAGGGGTTGCTCGTGCGTAAGTTGCCGCCACTCCTGGCTATGTTGCCTTGTTAAACCTTTTCTGTCTGGACAGCCCTTCACTTCGTGACTGCCTCAGTCGCTAGCAGAATCCGTCAGTTGGCGTTTCTTAAACCTTTTCCAGCATAAAAGCTGTTTGACGCCAAGTCTCCTCCTACTTTCCCTGCGCGGAAGTCTTCTGCACAGGGAGGGTGTGGGTAGCGGAGGACCTGTGCTCTCCCCGCTGGTGTCCAGCGAAGAGTCCTGGAGCCCTCTCACCAATTCCCCCATCTGCCCCCCTTTATCCCTGGTGTTGCACTGATTTCCTCCCCCCGCTTAGCTACCTCTCTCCCTGCTGGGTCCCTCTCCAGCATCACTTGGGAGCCTTCCCTCCGCCTCTGGCTCCGATGTCAGTTCCCTGACATGTTGGAATACTGAGGGCAGATAAAAGAAAGTCCCTCTTCATGCAGTGCACAGTTGAACTATGGAACTCGCTCCTTCACCATCCTAGATGACATTAAAAGGCAAATCCATAGAGGAGAGCGCTATCAATGGTTACTAGCCAGGGTAGCTCTGCCCTGCCTCCACAGCTGGAGACAGCAATGCTTCTGACCGCCAGTTGCTGGAAACCACAGGAGGGGAGAGGACTTTTGCACTCAGGTCCTGCTTGGTATCCGGCTGGTCTCTGTGAGAACAGGACTCTGGACTAGATGGGCCGCTGGCCTGATCCAGCAGGCTGTTCTGATGTTCCTGTGGAGTAACAGTGCAATACCACAACAGCAACCAAGGTAGTGGCGTAGCATGGAGGGGCAGATGGCAAGACTCAGGTGGACGCACATATCCATGTCCCACTCCTGCTCCTCAGTTCCACCCAGCAGCAGCAATGCATGGAGAAGCCGGTTAGGGGGCACAATATTTGCCTTAGGGAGCACAATACCTAGGCCTGGGTGCCAGCAACCCACACTATGCCACTGAGCCATGGATCTTCCTGGCCAACCCTGACAGGTGCTAACAGGCAACAAAAATGTTTAAGAAGCACCCTCCTTTTTTAGATACAGGTCAAATGTTCCTTGGTCACATCACAAGGGCTGGAGACAGAGGATGACTAATCTAGGTGTGGGGTACCTTTGTTCCTCCCAAGTTTCCTGAGCTGTTGTAGCTCAGCGCTCTCTGGAGGGCCAAAGTCCCACCAAAACCCTAGCCGTTTTGACAAAAGCAGCAAAGGGACGAAATCTAAGGCTCACGCATTTCAGCTGGCGTTGGTGGCTAGCCTTGATATGGTCGGGGAGGCAGAGAGCTCAGCCCCTAACTCTGTGTCAGGCTTTTCAGGCGGCATGAAAGAAGAGAGGCTTTCTATCCCCAACAGCAGTCATGTGGCAGAGAGTTCCATAGGCTAATCATGCATCGTGTGAAGTAGTCCTTTGGGAGTTCCCAGAGGAATCTTACTGCCCCCTGCTGGAGACAGGCCACGGGTGGGGGTTGAAGAGAGGTGATGGGCTCCAATACAGGTTTGCTCTCAAGACCAGACATGGACTCGCTTGGAAGGTGGACTCTCCTTTGCTGGAGGTTTTCAAGAAGAGGTTGGATGGCCATTCATCAGGGATTCTTCAGCTGTGGTTCCTTCATTGCAGGGGCTTGGATTAGATGGATTTGGGGTCCCTTCCAAACCTACAGTTCTGTGATTCTACTGTTCACAACCCCACCCCACCCCATAGCTTTCAGCTCTACAAAGAAGCCCATCCATGTTATACAATCATTTAGAGCTCCGTCGTCTGTACAGCCTAAACTTTCCCCTAGTTTGGGATTTCGGGAGAGTGAGAGAGAAAAGCAAGCTTGGCTAACAGTACAAGATGTATGACAGCGAGAACATTTACCAGTGAGAGCTATTGGCAGACAGGGGCCCCAATGGTGCAATTAATCTGCGCCTGCCCTCCCAGGATGTGAAAAGCCCCATAAGAATATAAGAAGCGCCTTGCTGCATCAGGTCAGTGGCCCATCTAGTCCAGCATCCTGCTCTCACAGTGGCCAACCAGATGCCCCCAAGGGAAGGCTGCAAGCAGGACCTGAGCCCAAGAGCCCTCTCCCCTCCTGCGGTTTCCACCAACCGGCATTCAGAAGCATCGCTGCCTCCGATCATAGAGGCAGAGCATAGCCATCGTGGCCAATAGTCATTGATAGCCCCCTCCTCCTCCGTGAATTCATCTAATCCTCTTTGAAAGCCATCCAAGTTGGTGGCCTTCACTGCCTCTTGTGGGAGGGAGTTCCATAGTTTAACTAAAGTATCGCTTCTGAACAGTTCCCTCTCCCGGGCGAAGGAGAAACCCAAAAGAACACAAGAAGAGACTGCTAGGATCAGGCCAAAGGGGGCGAATCCTGCCCACCATTCTGTTCTGACAGTGGCCCACCTTTCAGAAACGCAGCAGGGGCTCAGTTGGTACAGCATGCGACTCTTAATCTCAAGGTTACAGGTTTGAGCCCCACGTCTGACAAAAGGACTCCTGCATTGCAGGAAATTGGACTAGGTGACTCTTGGGGTCCCATCTACAATTCTATGGAACTACACCTGCGAAACCCGCAAACAGCATTCGAACACAAGAGCCCTCTTTCCTGTGGTTTCCAGGAGCTTCCTCCAGCCTCAGATATTCCTGAGGACGAGCCAACGAGTAGATGGCCATCCCAGTTGCACCCCAGACCTGTCAAGAAACAGACTTGGCCACCAGTAGCCACCTGAGACTCACCTGTAGGCCAGGCTCATGCACTCAAAGAGCCGAGTGAGGGTGGGGTCGATGCTTGGAGGGGCAGGGGCTTCCTGCTCCGCCTGATGGTGGCGCCGGCGAGGCCCCACATCGCTGTGCGGAGACGACACCATGAAATGTCCACTGTGGATGACCTGGGAGCAGGTGGGGTAGCCGGCCCTGGGCCTAGTGCCGCTGGGGGCTGGGCTGTCGGAATCGGAATCCGAGTCGTCTCTGGGTCCCATCTGCGGTTCCAGGTAGAGTCCTGAAGAGCCCGGCTGGAGGGATGCCATGGGGAGGGGCAAAGGCCAGCTGGCCCAGAGGGCTCCTTGCAAGTGGCCTCTGCGATCCAAGCTGGTGCCCCACACGTGGGCACCTGCTGACGATGGCGCACCTTGGTTGGCAAAGAGCCCGACCTCTCGCTCCCTCTCCTGCTGCCACCTGCTCTCGCCTCCTGTGGCGGCTGTATTTATAGAGCAGCCTGGTTGGCTCCACCTCCTGGTGGGTGGACACAAAAAAAGTTGGGGGGAGTTAACCCCTCGTGGGCTTGGTGCATTCAGAAACGAACAACTGGGAAGAGGCAACTTTCAAAAAGACTCCAGCTAAGTTTGCCAGCTTCTGAATCGCAAAGGCGACCCTCTGGTCTTCTGCCACGATCGGGTGATATGGCATGTCGAGGAAACTGTCCCAGCCATTTTCTCGCTTCAGTTGCTGTATATGTGGGGGGCAGGGACACCCCTCTACACAGAGAGAGAGAGAGACAGCTGCTGCCAATGAGCTACTCAAACAGGGTTTGTTTGCCTTGGCTGAGAGTATGTGCAGGAGAGGGAATTATACCCAGTGTTTACCCACTGCTAATGTACTCCCCTTCCCAGAGTTCCCAGCGAGCAAACACCGATTAAAGGACAAAAATAAGCAGGAGGAGAGCGACCCGGGTGCAACGCAGCGTCAATGGACATCAAAAGCTGCTCCCCACCCACAGGAAACAACAACAGAAAGAGCGAGAAAGGGGGCTCTTGCAGTCTATGCAGGGGGAGGCCACAGATGGTGCCTATGTGTTTGAGCACCCACAGAGGAAAAAAGGCACCCAAGCAGATTCATAGGAGGAGCATAAGAACCTAAGGAGAGCATACCCTCCAACATTTCTCGGATGAAAATAGGGATGTCCCATTCCCTATTTTGATAATTTTACTATTTATGCCCCACACATCTTACTGGGTTGCCCCAGCCACTCTGGGCAGATTCCAACATATATCAAAACGCAATAAAACATTAAACATTTTTTAAAAACACTTCCCTAAACAGGATTGACGGCTCAGGGTTCAGATAACTCCATACCCTCCAGTATTTCTCCAAGGAAAATAGGGACATCCTAAGGAAAAGTGGGACATTCTGGGATCAAATCGGAAACCGGGACAGCTTCTCTAAATCAGGGACGTCCCTGGAAAATAGGGACACTTGCAGGATCTGGGAAAGCTTGCTGGATCAGGCCAAAGGGGGCCCATCTAGTCCAGCCACTGTTCTCACAGTGGCCAACGAGATGCCTCTCCCCTCCTGTGGTCTCTGGCATTCAGAAGCATTGCAGTCTCTTGACTGTGGAGGCAGAACATAGGCATCACCGCCAGTAGCCATTGATAGCCCTCTCCTCCATGAATTCATCTAATGCTCTTTTAAGGCCTTCCATGTGGATGACCACCCTGCCTCCAGTGGCAAGGAGTTCCACAGTTTGACTATGTGCTGTGTGAAGAAGTACTTTATTTTATCTGTGCTGAACCTTCCAACATTCAGCATCATTGGATCTAGTTCTAGTGTTGGGAGAGGAGGAGGAAAACTTCCCTCTATCCACTTTACCCACCATTTTACAGTGTGAACACTGGAGCACATTGTCAACAATTCACAGCTGCCTTCCCCAACCAGGTGGACTCCAGCTGTTTTGGACCATGACTCCCACCAGCCCCCTGGTCATCGCAGGGGCACCAAAGATGGGGAAGGCTGCTTGGAAAGCATATGTGAAATTGACAAATCTCCACAAAAACAAGAGGAAGTGATGGTGGATGAAAGCCAGAAAGGCATCTCTGTCAATTACCCTGGGCTTCTGGGCTCAGTACTGAGATGGAGAGATGGTTCATTTCAACTAAGGGCTTATCCACTTCTCCTGCTGCTCCACCCCCTCCCCCAAGAAAACCACTCTTTAGTGCTTAGTTGGACCAAACAGCAATTCCAGTTTCCTCCAGATTAATGTTTGCTCCAATTTAGCACTAAAGAGCAGGTTTTCCCTGGGAAAGGAGCAGGATGGGGGGGAAGGTTTGGAAAGAACGGAACAAGCAGAAGTGTCAACAGCATATCCTTTTTCAGAAGGAAGAAAACAAGGAAGGAAGCAACATGGATGTTGAAAACGTCTACAAGCACATACAGGGCAATTACATCTTATGCAGGGGTTTGGTCCCAAGCGTTCCACGTTTACACAAAAATCCCATCCAGGCAGCGACCATTTTGCACAGGTTCAACTGATGCGCAAATGCCAATGTGAGAGTCGTTTTGGACCCAGAAGAGGGCAGAATGGGGGTGGAACGAGGTGGAATAGGCTTATGCAGTGGCGTAGCGTGGGGGGTGCAGGGGGGGCGCAAATCCACGGGTTAGGGGGCGCAAATTACTTGCCTTGCCCCGGGTGCTGACAACCCACGCTACGCCACTGAGCTTATGCATACCGCACTGATGTGGGGGGGCAGGAATGCGACCCCCACACAAATCAGGGGTTGCCTGCAAACCCTTGGACCCACCTCATGGCTAGCAGGTGAGGGGGAGAGAGAGAAATAATTCCCCCATCCTCCCAGAACCAGAGGGCTCGAGAGCTCTTTTTGCATTGGGGGACCCCAAGTCAATCAGGAATATGTATAACTTTTCGGCTCTCTGCCCTGCTTGCTGGGCATGGCCCACTCAGCACGCTGGCTCTGGGATGCTCAAGTGCGATCTCAGGGAACTCGGACGGTCCCACAATATCTCGCAAGAGCATCCTAGCGCTGCTGCGCTGAGTGGAACTTGGCCCTCTTGCAAGGTAGAGAGCTTAAAAGCCATTTTTTTGACAGGTAACCCCATGCGCATCCAGCACGGAAATAGCTTTCAGGCTCTCCCCCTTGCTTGGATTTCACTTGTGTGATTTCAACCTTGGTTGAGTTTGCTCAAATTACATGTGTGCAAGGTGTGGTCGTTCCTGTACTTCTTGGCAACAGTCACAAAACTCACCCAATTGCTGGGACAACCAGGTTTAGAAATTGGGTCACCACCAATCAGGCTGTGTATCTGCAATCCAGGGCAAGAATGCCGCCCCGTCAGGCTGGCGGTGCTGACAAATATTCTGCAGTAAGGAGCAGAAGCAAGAAGACATAAATTTCCAGAAGGGCAAATGTTAAGTTGTGGGCGAACATATCAGACGACACAGTGATTCTTCCAAAGCAGCTCTTTATTTGGAAGCTGGAACAGAACTGAACTGAGGAGCTCAGTCAGCCTGCTTATATAGAGCTCCACTAGAATGCAACAGTAACCATTTTCTGTAACTAGCCAATCACTGAACGTCACTTTCGATCCTTCATTTGCATAACTATCTACAGTATCCCCCTGCTGGCCCAGGGTGAGAACTTCAGTACATAACAGCAAATGTGGTGCTGTTTAGTCTGCAAAAACAACAAGGTCTTGTGGCACCCTAAAGACCATGTCAGGGTTCATATTAGTGGCCTAAAATGCAGCGAGGTGACCCTTGTCCCCCGTTTCAAGTCACATTTGCATGAAGAGGGGTGCAAGGAGGTCTTTGCCCGATGCACATTGCCTGTTTGAGTTCCCCACACCTGCAAACACCCACACCCTGGAACTCCTGTTCACGAAAAGAAAAAGAAATCATTTGAGCATGTGCAATGGCTGTCTCAAATGGACACACCTCAGCTTAACAGGGAAGTGACAGTGCCTTACATTTTCAAATTGGATGGAAGCTGATTTGAGGGAAGACACATCAAACTGCCGCATTTCTCTAGAAAGTACAAAACAGCTAGGAATTGTGAGCACACATTTTTGAACGCCAGCAGCGGAAGGGTGTTGGAGCTGGAGGAAATGGTTAGATATACACCACCTAATGCATTTATGATGGCTTCGCCCAGGGAAAGCTAACACAGGGCCCTCCAGATGCTCCGAGACTCCAACTCCCAGCAGCCCATGTGGCCAATGGCCAGAGATAATGGGTGTTGTAGTAGTCCAACAACATCTGGAGGGCACCATGTTGTGGGACAGAATCCTGACAAAGTAGAACCTGGGGAGCTCCTCTGGTTTTGATGGCTGCTGGGAGCTGCAACAACAACTGAGGGGGCCATAGGCTTCCCACCCTTGCTCTTAGGATCCCCTACTGCAGCCAAATATTTTTGCCTCTGCAAAGAGCTCGTCAGGGTTTGAACCCAGGTTCCTTCCGCATGCAGTATGGAGTCTCCATGTTGCGATCAATGCCTGGCAATAACAAGACCTCTCCTCCCTCCTAGCAGTTGTCGTTTCAAAGCAGTTGATAGCTGTGGAACTCCCTGCCACCGGAGGCAGCGATGGCCACCAACCTAGATGGCTTTAAAAGAGGATTAGACAAATTCATGGAGGAGACAACTATCAATGGCTACTAGACATGAGGGCCATGCTCTGCCCCCACACTCAGAGGCAGCAATGCTTCTGAATACTGGAATACTGAATACTGGCTGGAAGCCAGAGAAGGGGAGAGGGCTCTGGGGCTCAGGTCCTGCTTGGCGGTTTCCCACAGGCATCTGGGATGCTGGACTGATCCAGCACACTCTTCTTCTGGACTCATGTTCAGGTGTGGGCCAGCTGTCATTGCTGCACCTCGTGGCCACGAACGCTTGAACCAATTATGAGCTAATTCCTTTCTGCCTGTCCTAAGACTCTGCTGATGTGTCACTGGGAGGATGGATCAGGGAGGGGGGCATGTGGGCCCTGGCAGAGAATGGTGACAGATGGCAAGTGGAGGCACAAAGGAGCATCTGCAGAGTGGAGGGGGCAGCCCTCTGGAGCAGCTGGAGGGGGGGCAGTGGAGAATCAAAGGGAGCCCTCTTTTGTCAAGAAAGCAGGTACAGGGACCTGTCACCCAGGTGAGGGAAAGCGCAGAAGAGGCCTCCTCCAGCAGGCTCCAGGGCTATCATCATGGGTGGTGTTGCCATGGCGCCACGTGAAAACAGACGCCCCCCCGCCCCCCCCTGCAAGGCCCCGGGGTTGCGTCAGCAGGACGCACATTGGCTGACTTGGCAAAAGACCAGGCTTGAAAATGCACCCCCTGGCACTGCCAGGCATGTGCCTCCCCCCATCACCCCTCCACTCCAGCCCCACGTCTCCTAAGCGTGGGGCTGCAGGAGGCCAGCCTGGTGGAAAATCAGAATATAAGGTTTGGAGCCAGCTGCTTTGGGAATTTCACCTGCAAATCATGGAATTGTTTAACTTTGGAAGGGACCCCAAAGGTCTTCCTAATGTTTAGCCAGAATCTCCCTCCTTGTATCTTGAATCCACTGCTTCAGGTCCTGGCCAATGGAGCAGGAGAAAACATGCTTGCTCCATCTTCCCTGGGACAGACCTTCAGATGGCCACAGATGGTTGAATAGGGCATAGCATGGATTTATAGCAGGGGTAGGGCACCTCCGCCCTGTGGGTCAAATCTGGCCTGCCAGGCAACTCCATTTGTCCCACGAGACCATTTGGGGGCAAGCCACACCCACCTGCTACACACCCCACATTGTATATGACATCAGGTGGGGGGCATGTAAAGGAAAAATCGGGCTTTTGCAGGCACTGCTGACCCTTGCAAAATGCTTGACAAATGGCTGGTTGAGCCAGCTCTTTAAGCTATCTCCCTCTCCCTACACTCTGCCAGTCAGCTTGGAAATGCATCAATCACCTGATGCCATTACGGCATCAGATGATTTGAGAGGTGGCCAGGACCACCCACCTGTCAAAGCAGGGTCCTGCCTACCTGTCCAATTTGGCCCAGGGCATTGGTGGGGGAGAGAAAGATCTGGCGCTACATAATGCCCTTTCTGCATCTGTAAGAAATCAATATTTCAGTGTGGCAGCACCTACACTTTGGAAGCTATCAAACAAACAGGGTTGTTGTGAAGACGGAAGAAATGAGGACTGCAAAACGTTAAGAACATGGGAAGAATGATAATAAACTAATAATTCGTGGAGGAGAGGGCTATCAATGGCTACTGCCTCCACAGTCAGAGGCAGCAATGCTCCTGAATACCAGCTGATGGAGACCACAGGAGGGGAGAAGGCTCTTGGGCTCAGGTCCTGCTTACATGTTTCCCACAGGCATCTGGTTGGCCACTGCGAGGACAGGATGCTGGACTAGATGGGCCACTGGCCTGATCCAGCAGGCTTTTCTTATATCCTTAAGACTAATAAATATATTATCCGCACAGATTCTGCAGGGCACGCTGCTGTACTCTCCGCGACCAGCAGGTGGCAGAACACCAGAGCACATCTTGCTAGTTGTTCCCGAGACTCCCTTCATGCTCTTGGGGGACATAGCTCAGGGAGCACCATCCCTAGGATTCTTGCACTCATGGCAACATGCATGGAAATGAGTCAGGTTATGGGTTGCCAATTTCTCGACCAGCTATTGCCGCTGTGTCTTTCAACCGTGGCTTGGTGTGGGTAAACGCCAGCCCTGGGGTGCTCTTGACCTCTGGTCAGTTGGCAGCCATGGCTAGGTAGCAACCCAGCTAGTCTCATTTTGTGTCCCCACAAACAACTCTCTGTATTTGGCCTTTGGCTATGATGACCCATACAATGCATTCAGTTTCCCATTCCAGAAATCCCAGCACTCTGCCTCTGAGCATGTGCAGAGTTGGTTTTTTTTTAATCAGAGGGGAACAGGCTTGTTTTGCAAAGGCAGCTCCTAATGGTGGGGGTGTAAACAGGCCACTGCGGCCAGCGACTGAGACTGGCCAAGGTGGTAGGGAGTGGGGAGACTTAAAGATGGAAGCTATTTGCTTCTGATCTGACCAGGCCTTGCTGAAATGGGTTTTTGGGAAGGCTGTTGGGTTATTTGTACACAGGGCTTGTGAGAAAACACAACGTAGGCAAAGGGGCCCCTGACCTTTAGGTCCAGTCGTGACCGACTCTGGGGTTGCGGTGCTCATCTCGCTTTATTGGCCGAGGGAGCCGGCGTACAGCTTCCGGGTCATGTGGCCAGCATGACTAAGCTGCTTCTGGCAAACCAGAGCAGCGCACGGAAACGCCGTTTACCTTCCCGCCAGAGCGGTACCTATTTATCTACTTGCACTTTGACGTGCTTTCGAACTGCTAGGTTGGCGGGAGCTCACCCCGTTGCGGGGATTCAAACCGCCGACCTTCTGATTGGCAAGTCCTAGGCTCTGTGGTTTAACCCACAGCGCCACCCCAGTAATAGAATTGTAGGGTTGGAAGGGACCCCAGGGGTCATCTAGTCCAGCCCCCTGCAATTCAGTTTAGGGAAGCAACAATTGCAAAGGCAAGTCACCTTCTTTAACCCCTTCTTTTCCTTCTCCTCCATGCTGACCAAGCTCACCTGCTCACAGTCAATGTACACATACATATACACATGCACACATGTACATGCACACACACACACATACATACACGCATACATACTCACACACGTGTGCTCCTGAGCTTTTAACAGCCACAGAAACTAGCCACAGCTGAAAGCTTTTCCAGGTCTAGAAATGACTGCCCCGCCACTCCCGCCGCAAGGCAGGTTCCTCTTTCAGGCTCTCTGAAGCTTAAAAAAATAAGCTGGGGTCCATTGAACCAGACGGGGCTTGCTGCAAACTAAACCTGTCGAGGATCTGAGCGTGCCTCTGAGCATGTTGGGAGTGCAGGCGCCCGCGCAGCTGGAGATCCGCCTAAGAAGGCGGGGCGGCGTTCCTTTTCTCCCAAAGAGACTGGAGAGGTAGGTGGGAGCTTCGCGCGGCTCGGGCTCCTTCTGGGGTGGCCCCGTCGCGGGTGGGTGGCGACGCGGAGGCGGCCGTAGCGGAGTGGGCGGACGGACAGACAGACAGGCGGGCGGCCGCTCCCCGCTCCCCTCCCTCCTGCTCGGGCTCCCGCGCATGTGCCGCCCCCCCCCCTCGCCGTCGCGGCTTGCTGCTCCTCCCTCGATCGCCGCCCAAGAGAGCGGAGCCGGAGCCATGAAGGATCGGACGCAGGAGCTGCGCACGGTGAGCCCCGTCGGGGAAGGGGCCGCGGGAGGGAGACGGGGTGGAGCCCCCCATCACAAGGCTAACAGGGAGGGGTCCCCTCCAACCGTGGCCCCTCCAGCCTTGCCCCCTCCGTTTGAAGCTGAGCGAACCTCCCCGTCGAAAACGGAGCCAGCGTAGAACCGGAGGGGGACGACAGCGATCCCTCCTCTCTCCATAGGGCGGTGCCGTCCATGGATGCATGCGGCGGGGGTCGTGGAACATTTTGCCCCCCTCTCAACTCTCCAGGGAACGGACGACAAGGCTGTGCCCGCTCCTCGCGCCTCCATATCGCCTTGTTGATTCGTGGGTGTAGGGTGGAGAGATAGGGGGCTGGCTGGAGGGATCGCCCCAGTTCTGATCTGCAGGAACAAGGGCGGCATCTCGGGTGCGGATCTGGTCTTCAACCCCTGGAATTGGGAATGATGAAGCACTCTGCCCCACGCCCGCCATCTCCTTTGAATTCTCTTGGGGGTGTATGTGGGGGGTTGACGAAGATTAGACCCCGTCCTCTTCCTAGGGACGTAGCAGCGCGCATCTCTGGGACGTGCGGCGTCAGAGGGGAGAGGCGGCTCCTGAGCATCTGCAGAGTGCCTGCTCTATCACCCTGAGGGCGTGGGGTGAGCCAAGCTCTGGTGATGCTGTAGGCCACCACAGCCCCAAAGGGAAAGGTTGCTAATGGGAAGTCCCATCGATGGGGCCAGCTGGGGTGACTTTTCTTCCGGGGAGGGGGGCTTTTACTCACAAATAGAGGCTCTTTCTGTCTTCACGGGGGTGGCGGCTTTGCTCCCGGGGAAGGGTGCTCAGGAGTCCAGCCTTAACATGGCTGTTCTTTACTAAGGGGGCTGCTTAAATTCCTCTAGCTTGTTTCAAGCACCTAATTGTATAATTGTTTAACTGATTTTGGTTGGAAGCCGTAACTTTTTTGAATGACGAGAAGGGAGCCGTGGTATGTTGTTTTCCCAAGCGGAATTTTCTTTCTGTGCTTTTTTTGCCTCTGGCAACCGCAGGCATCTCAGGTGGCTGCCCTCCTGGTTTTCGACTGCCTAAAAAGGAACCTGCTTGAGCCATTGCATAGCTGCCACCCTCTCAAAAACTTTGTTGTTTTTGTTGTCGTTTTTTCTATAATGTGGGGATGGGAGACTTCGGATTCTAGACTCCAACTCCCATCAACCCCAGGCAGGGAGGATGATGGGAGTTGGAGCCCAACGATGGGGGGGGGGACTACAGATGTCCCCCCACCCTTGCTGTAATGCACAGCAAATTTCTCCAGGGCAGGCAGGGGCAAAGATTGAAATGGAAACCTGTGACTCTCTGCGTGCTTGAGGGCTAGCACCTTAAAAGTCACCTGTTGAGCATGCAACACCTGTTTGCTACCGTGCAACACTCTGTGGCTTCCTTATGAGTAAGGTTGGTTGTGGATTTAAGGAAGGGGTGGTCTGGGGATGGATTCAGGACGTTGTTGCTTCTTTTGGAGAGCTAAGAAAACCCACCCACTTTCCAGTGAAACAGAAGTCCCGACATTTGTGGGTTTTGCTGCATTCTGATGGCCCCAAAGAATCGTCAGATTGTAGAGTTTGAAGGGACCCCAAGGGTCATCTCAGTCCATCCGCCTGCAATGCAGCTATCTTTTTGCCCAACGTGGGGCTCAAACCCATAACGCTGAGATGAAGAGTCTCGTGCTTTACCATCTGAGCTATCCAGGCTCAACATAGGCCAGTGGTTAGAGCGCCTGCTTTGCATGCAGAAGGTCCCAGGTTCAACCCGTGGCATCTCCAGGTAGGGACAGATGCCCAACACCCTAGTGAGATGCTGATGGTCAGTGTGGACCAAGGTTTCCTTGGATAGATCAGTTGGCAGAACATGAGACTCTTAATCCCAGGGTCTCAAGAGTTGTGGGCTCCAGCCCCACATTGGGGGAAAGATTCCTGCATGGTTGGACTAGAATCACTAGATGGTCCCTTCCAACTCTGACTTTCTATGACTGCACACCACATGGCGCCCTGTGCCCTCCAGATGTTCTTGAACTACAACTCCCATGAGCCCCCGCTTCCCCATCCGTGATGCAGACAGCGCTGACCTCCGTGGTCCAGTGGCTGCCTGACTCAGCAAGACATTCCAACAGAGGTGCATAAACTCACGAGCCATAAGGAAAGCCTGCTGGATCAGGCCAATGGCCCACCCAGTCCAGCATCCTGTTCTCATAGCAGCCAACCAAAATGAAGCCCATAAACAGGACCTGATTACATGAGCCCTCTCTCCCTTCCTGGGGCATCCAGAAACTGGTATTCAGAAGCATCAGAGCATAGTCATTGTGGCTAGTAGCCATCTATAGTCTTCTCCTTCTCCATGAATTTGTCTAATCCTCTTTTAAAGCCGCCTAGGTTGGTAGCCATCACTGGCTCCTGTGGGAGGGAGTTCCATAGTTTAACTATGTGCTGGGTGAAGAAGTCCTTTCTTTTATCTGTCTGAAATCTTCCAGCGCATTAGAGGGTTCTTGTTTTTGAGGATGGGCTAAGATTCGGGAGTCTCTGGCAGGGATCTTGGCTAGATGGGTTTGAGGGTCTTCTTTTGTACAAATCATCCTTGACTCACAGATGCTGGCTTTTGTAAAAGAGGTCATGGCTGCTTTTATTTCTCATACAAATATTGAGGCACGGGGGTCACTGAGCGCCACTGGCATATGCAAATATCTGGCTCATTTAAGACTATAGAGAACCCTTAGTCTCCATGATGGAACTCGCAGGTGGAGAACACTTTTATAAATCTTTTTTATTTGCAAAGGGAATCTTCGTGTGAGTTAATATTTTATTGACCCTTTAGAGTTGTGCAGTATCTTTGCACTTTTGTCCTTCTAAGCTGTGACGCTTTTATGGTTTATATTTTTGATTCCTTTGTTTTCTTCTCCCCATCGCTCTTATTTTAATCTTTCAGTTTGCAGCGCGCCTCCCTAGGAGAATCAGGGCCCCTCCCTGCTGCCTTCCCTTCCCAAGTGGGTTTAAACAAACCCCAGTTGCTGTCTACTCAGCGCCCCCTCTTCTGTGCTCCAGCCCTTCTATTCATCCAGAATAAATTTCTGCTGTGGAACGGAAAAGCCACAACTTGCTTCGAGCAAGGCCTGAGGGGGAGGAGACTGTGAGAGCATGTTGGTTGTGGCATGTTGATGGAGGAATGAAGCTTCGTAGTAATGAGGCATCCCAGAAAATGAGCAAGGCTTTTTCAACTCTGGGGAAGGAGGTCTCTGCTTGGCCAAAGGTGAACCAGAGGGCACCTGAGGGTCCAGCTTCAGCCTGCGTCACCTTTTGGGGCCTGCAGACTTCCCAGGAAATAACATAAGAATCTACTGGGATCAGGCCAGTGGCTCATGTAGTCCAGCACACAGTTCTCACCTTGGCTGGCCAGATGTCCTAATGAAAACCCCACAAGCAGAGTTTGAGCCCGATAGCCTTCTCCCCTCCTTTGGTTTCTAGCAACTGGTTCTCCAGAATGTCATGGAGGCAGAGCAAAGCCAGTCCTGGCCTAGTAACCCTCTATAACCCTCTCCCACACAAATCTGCCCAATCCTCCTTTAAAGCCAACCATGTTGGTGGCTATCGATGCCTCCTGTGGCAGTGAGTTCCGTAGTTCAACTAAAAAGGTACTTCAGTCTGTCCTCAGCCTCCAGCTTCCAAGGAATGTTCATGCATTCCAGTGTTATGAGAGAGGGAGAAGAGCTTTTCTCTATGCACTTTCTCCACGCCAGGCATAATTTTATAAGTGTCTTAACATATTGCCTCTTCTCTAAGCTAAAAAAACCCCCAGATGCTGCAACCTGTCATCACAGGGGAGACCCTCACTTGCCTATCAGGCATGGCCAAACTTGGCCCTCCAGCTGTTTTGGGACTACAATTCCCATCATGCCTGACCACTGGTCCTGTTAGCTAGGGATGATGGGAGTTGTAGTCCCAAAACATCTGGAGGGTGGAGTTTGGCCATGCTCTAGGTCATTGTAGCTGCTCTTCTCTTAACCCTTTCCAGCTCTACAATATCCTTTTCAAGGGGTGGCAGCCAGAGAGGTTTCCATTGTGTCACTGTGTGCCTTTAGGTAGCCTTTGGCACCTCGCAGGTGGAAAACATGGAAAGTTATGGAAAATATTCTTCCTTTGTTTGCCTGCCTGCTCTTGGCTTACAGGGGTAGACTGCCTTTGCACATGGTGGCTCTGCTCTTTGTTGCCGCCTAATGGGTCTGGAGTGGTGAGCGCCGCTTTGCACGGACACCTGCGTGATCTGGGACTCTGCTTTTGCTGCCAGCGATGAGTTCAAAACGTTCGCTGGCCGCTGGCTTCGTGACTTGCTGTGCGTCTCCTCGGGGAGAGCAGATGCTTGACCTTTGCTCCGCATCTAATGGGACCGGGTTGGCTTGTTTGAAAAAAAGCCCGTTAACTGGGCTAATTGGCCAGCTCTGCCTCCTTTCCTTTGGGGTGTGCTATTCTTAGCCCGGGCTGCTCAGCGAGGCGACTGTTCCCTTTTGGCTGCTGTGCCAAATGTCCCCCTCGAAAGCAGCGCAGCTGAAGAACCTGGAAAGCAAAGGGGAGACGTAAGGAGAGATAAATGGCCCACTCCTGGCAGCCTCCCCACCCCTTGCACGCCAGGCTGGATGCCAATGATTCCAGCAGGAATTTGTGGTTGCTTCTCGGCTGGTTTCAAAGTGAGGAGGTGCATTTTCAAAGGCTTGTTTATTATGCATCTTATAAAATGTATACACACCACTTGATTGTGTAAAAAAACCCAACAACCCACCTCAAAGTGGTTTGCAAAAAAAGATAAAAGAAAACCGAGGGGGGAAATACAGTACTTCAAAACATACAAAATGTTAAAATACTGAAACAGGTTATACAATTCATATCGGTGTTTCTAAGCATATGGGTAAGGTGAAGGTAAAGGGACGCCTGACCATTAGGTCCAGTCGTGACCGACTCTGGGGTTGCGGTGCTCATCTCGCTTTATTGGCTGAGGGAGCCGGCATACAGCTTCCAGGCCATGTGGCCAGCATGACTAAGCCACTTCTGGCGAACCAGAGCAGCGCACGGAAACGCCATTTGCCTTCCCGCCGGAGTGGTACCTATTTATCTACTTGCACTTTGACGTGCTTTCGAACTGCTAGGTTGGCACGAGCAGGGACCGAGCAATGGGAGCTCACCCCGTCGTGGGGATTCGAACCGATGACCTCCTGATCGGCAAGTCCTAGGCTCTGTGGTTTAACCAACATCGCCACTCGCGTCCCTAAGCATATGGGTAGGTTTGCCTAAACAGGAATGTTTTTAGCAGGCGCTGAACAGAATATAGTGAAGGCACTTGCGTGGTGTCAAGAGGCAGAGAGTTCTGAAGGATAGGTGCTGCCATACTAAATGATTGAATTCTTACAAATGCGGAACAGGTGTCCTGTGGCACAGGGCCATCTCTTCCAGTTTAAGCGGCCAAGAAGGCAGAAGTGGGGTAAGGCGATGTTGTAGGTAAACTGATCCCAAGTTGTTACGGGCTTTATATACTAATAGTAACACCCTGAACTTAGACTCATAGGAGATCTGCAACTGGTATAGATCTCTGAGCACAGGAGTTATCATCTTCTTCTTTGGCGATCACTCGTAGCCGAGTAAGATTGTCTTCCATAAACACGATTTTAACAGTGAGTCCGTAAGTGACTGTGGAGGCCAATTCTGAATCCACACGTCCTTCCACAGTGGGGACGTTGGTTTCCGGGCGGGAGTTGATCACAGCGTGGATTTGTCAAGCTTGCCTTCCTCATCACGTTTTTCCCTTGCGCCCTGAGTTTGAGCATCTTCAAAGCCCATGACACCTTTAGTAAAGGAACAGGAGTTATATTCTGACAAGAACTCACCCCTGTTTGTGCTGAATGCTTCAGCACAATTGCTAACAATCAAGCATGAGGGAGGCCCCACATAGAGGGTTGCATGTCTCTTTGAATTTGTGTCCAATATTCGTTCCAGATTAAAGGCCTCTTTTCTGGATTTGCTTTCTTTGCTTACTCCCCCCCACCCCCACCCCCGCCAGCACCCAGATAAGGTCATTGTCAAAGTCTTGCTGCAGTCTAGCCAGTGTTTTCTGTGATGTGGTGATTTTCTTCCCACCACTACTTTTTAAAAAAATTAATTGGAACACCAGCCTGTCTGGTAAGGGGACACACATCAAATGCCTGTGAGATTTTTTACACACACACACACACACACACACACACACACACACACACACTGTACTCCTGTGTGTTTAAGTAAACTGTTTCCAAGTGCTGGCCATTTTATTGGTTATTAATCACACTTGCGGGGGGGGGTATGTCTATGTCAGTTTCTCTTCTCACCAGGGGGTGGGGTTAATTATGGATTTCCGTATATTTTCCATTTTTAATATGGGAGAAATAGTGCTATTTAGTTATTTTTTCAAAAAAAAGAAAAAAGAACATTAATGCAGGGAAGCAAGTACTGTAATTAACTCCCCCTCCCCCACCGGTGGGAACTGAAACTGACAATAACCCGGTTTGCACATCACAGTAAACCCTAGACAATTATTGACTGTCACTGCACTAATCTGGGTTGTTTCCTCCTCCCTACTAGCACACAGATCTGCAAACCCTGGCATTGTTTTATGTTCAAACTAGGGATCAGGGTTTGTTTTGTGCCAAAGAAACCACAGTCTGTAGCCAGCCTACTTGCTGTCTCTGACAGTGGAAGCAAATTGTGGCTATTGTGGCAAGTAGCCATGGGCGACCTCATCCTCTGTGAATTTGTCTAATCGTCTTTTGAAGCTGTCCAAGTTGGTTGTCAGTCCTACATCCCAGGGCAGTGAGTTCCACCGTTTAACCATGCGCTGCCTGAAGAAGTACTTCATTTTCTCTGCCCTAAATTTTCCAGCCTTCATGCAGAGAATGTTCTCCCCATCTCCCTTCGCTATGTACCATGCATAATTTTGTATGCAAGGGGCTTCTTGGCAATGAAGTACACTCTCTCTCTCTTTTGGGGGGGGGGGTGGTCTTGTCTCCTGTGTGCCACATAGGAGGGTCTTGGCAGCTGCTCTCTGTGGAAAAAGGCCCCTGTTTGAAACAATAGCAGATAAAAATGGCATAATAGGAGAGGTGGAATTAATTGCAGGGCGGGGGGTGGAGATGCTGGGAGTGCAGGTGTGTTTTCCATAGTGGTGTCGAACGAGGGGCGGCTGCTGTTCCAGGCACGCGAGGATTGAGCCCGCCCACCCATTTGCAAACACCCACCCATCCTCTCGAAGCGTACCTAGTTCCAAGGATCCTAGCTTAGCTGATGTTCCTCTGCATTCATTCTTTTGGATGCTTTCCAGAACTTTGCTTTTAGGTGTCACACTTGTCAGATTCGTTTTATTTTTATTTACTTTCTAAGTATACACCCTGCCTTTCAGCATCCAAGCTTTCAAGGCTGGGGAGTCTGGAGGGGAGTCAGACTGGAAGAAAGGGGGTGGTCTCAGCCACACAGCATGATCTGGGAGGGTTTAGGGTTCATATATATTATGCATAGTCTTTAGGGATGCAGGTGGTGCTGTGATCTAAACCACTGTGCCTCTTGGGCTTGCTGATCCAAAGGTCAGCGGTTCTATTCCCCGCAACGGAGTGAACTCCCGTTTTTCTGTCCCAGCTCCTGCCAACCTAGCAGTTCGAAAGCACGCCAGCGCATGTAGATAAATAGCTATCACTCTGGCAGAAAGGTAAACAGCGTTTTCGTGCACTCTGGCTTACATCACGGTGTTCCGTTGCGTCAGAAGTGGTTTAGTCATGCTGGCCACATGACCTGGAAAGCTGTCTGGACAAACGCCGGCTCCCTCGGCCTGAAAGCAAGACAAGCGCCGCAACCCCATAGTCGCCTTTGACTGGACTTAGCCACCCAGGGGTCCTTTACCTTTACCTTTTTATATTATGTATAATCTTAGGGATTGTTGTTGATATGCACTCTGGCATTATGCGTTGGGAAATGACAATGGAAATTATAATCCTTGACATCTTCAGGTAAAGGCAAGTGACCTGTGCATGCCTGCTCAGTCTGCTGTACAACAGGTGCTGCTGCTACCTGTTCATAGAATTGTAGACTTGGAATGGACCCTCAAGGCTGGTGAGGGGCGGGGCCTAAGAAGAGAGGGTGTGGCTTGGAGGGTGTCCCAAGGAAACTATGGACTGTATTTGGCACTTGTGTATTATAAGCTTGGCCATTGTATAACCCCATTACTATCATTAATCTCTCTCTCTGTGTTTCTTTATTTTGAACAAAATTCTTTTCTGGCTCTACTTTTACATTTTCAAAAATGTAAATGAAAGTGTGTTACCTCTAAGGGGGCAATGCTAATTAAAAAAAAAATAAAGGGGGGGGGACATTTTGGCAACTCCCGCCCCCAATAAAGCACTAATCTATACTTTTGTTTCAGGGTTGTTGTTGTTTTTTGACATTTCATGGGTAGTAATAGGGATTTGTGTTAAAATGAACAAGTGCATAGTGCTTGATTAATTATTGTTGTTGTTTTTTTGAAACAATAAAAATAATAATCAAGAATTGCTTGCAAGTTATTCTTCCTCAAACTGGACCTTCCCCACCAACATTTATAGGTGAAATGTTTATAGGTGAAAATGGAACAGCACAGCAAGATGAACATATTGGGGGGGGGGGGAGGTATCCCATGTCCCTGATGGGGTCTATTGCAATTCTGCTTGCATCATGCAGAAGAAGAGCAATGATTTATTAGTGCTTGGGAGCTGCCTGTCTGGAAACGGCTGCTGTCTGCGCTGAGAGTAGTTGCATGAACGATGGGCACTCAGTGCAGAGGTTGATGCCCTCCCCCCACAGGAAGCGAATTGAAAAGACGAGGCAAGCCCAGAGCAGAGACTCATGCAGAGTCACAGCCGGCGACCTCTGCTGTGAATTACTAATTTGGGCCTGTGAGAGCCTTTAGCTTTTTATTTCCCCATTTGATGATGGTGCATCTAAAGTGTCGAAATGGTTAGGATACTAGTTTGCACGGTATCTTCTGATGCCTCTCTTCCTCAGGACCAGGTTGGTGCCGGGGGGGGGGGCAGGCAGAACATCTGCTTTCCATGAAGAAGGATGCAAGTTCAGACCCCAGGGCCATCTCCAAGGGCTGGGACTGGAGAGGAATCCCTGGAGAGCTACTGCCACTCAGTATGGACGATAGTGAGCAAAATAGGCCAGTGGATCAGCTCAGCATAAAGCACCTATCAATAATAATAATAATAATAATAATAATAATAATAATAATAAAAATAATAAATTTTATTTATATCCCGCCCTCCCCATCCGAAGCCGGGCTCAGAGCGGCTAACATCAAATGTATAACACATTAACATAAAACCAGACAATCAATTAAAATACATCCTCAAATCAGACCAGGATCAGAATAAATGTTCCTGTTTAAATCAGCCTTTTATTCAGCTCCATGAATTGCATTGTTTTTAATGAAAGGAGCAGAGCATTAGACTAGATCACTGGTTCCCAAAGTGGGTGGTACTGCCCCCTGTGGGGGACAGTGGGATTACTACATTGATTGCTATGTACCTGTATATGGACATTTTCAGCACAATCTCAATATGTACTTGTAGCTTAGTAAAGAACACCTTTTGTTCAGTAAACTAGATGTTTGTGACCAAAATATTGCTGCTGAGAGGCAAGGTGACAGCAGGGGGCGCTGGCGGTGTAAATGACTCTCGGACTTTGAGAAGTTGGCATCGATGGGTCAAGGTAACCAGTGTTGCTGAATTAATTAAATACCGTAGTTGGATTTTGAAGAAATGTGCAATTAATTGTTGCTGAATTTTAGTGTGGTGTTATCTTCCTTATTGGGTAGTGCAAACCGCTGTTCTGAAGGGTGCTTTTTATGGAGTGGGGTAGGGGCACTGGGGATGAGTTCTTGAAAACAAGGGCGCCGTGGCACAAAAAAGTTTGGGAACCCCTGGTCTTGGTGGTCTCCAAAGACGTCGGCAAGGTGCAAAGTCCCGAGGGTTTCTCTCCTTCAGAAGTCTGTCCAAGAGGGTTTCTTTCATTCAGGGCATTTCATGTCTTCCAGGCTAAGGACAGCGACGATGACGATGACGTCACTGTCGGAGTGGATCGGGACCGCTTCATGGACGAGTTTTTTGAGCAGGTGAGAAACCCTGTTTAGTTGCACGAATTTGTCAGGGAGTCAATTCTTTGGCCTCTTCCTGCAAATTCCTCTCCCCCACTAGTCGCCCCTTTGCTTCTTCTTTGAGCAACTAGACGCATTTTTGGCGTGGGGTGGGGGGGGGGTTTGCACCTGGCAGCTCAGAGCAAAATGACTTGAGTCCTGTGCAGATCATTGGGGAAGAGTTGTGGAGAAGTGGGAAACCTTTTCGGTTTATACCGCTGTGTATAGATATTTTGCAGCATTGAAAACATTCAAAAGTTAAAAACAGACTTCAGTTAGCTGTTACAGAAGGTTGTACTCTTAATTGCCTGCATAGGCCCAGTGGAATAGAAAAGTTTTCAGCAGGCAAAAGTTGACATGGAAGGCACCTGCTGAATCTCTAGTGGCATGGCGTTCCACAGGAATGGGCCAGTGTTGTGAACAGCCCTGAGATCTACAGTTGAAGGGCAGTACAAAGACTTTCAAATAATAATAATAATAGTAATAATAGTAATAATAGTAATAATAGTAATAATAGTAATAATAATAATAGTTTATTTATACCCCACCCATCTGGCTGGGTTTCCCTAGCCACCCTGGGCAGCTCCCAACAGAATATTATTATTAATGATAATAAAAATAAAGTGACAACATATCAAACATTAAAACATCAAACATTAAAAGGTTTAATTGTTGTCAAATAAGCCTCACCAATTCCAGGGAACAACGTTCCTGCAGAGATTCTCAGGGATTGAATTGGGATAGAAGATTTCAGGCAGTCCCTGGAGCAATTCTTAACTGAATTCAGTAGTTCTTATTCCCATACAAGCTGAGTTAAGACTGAAGGCTCAACTGGGGCCTCCTCCCTGGTTGCTGTGGGATGAAACCAGAGGCCTGCTTTTTAAAGAGAACTATGAAGTCAGGGGAGCACTAGCAGCTTGTTGAGGGCTTTCAAAATTAAAACAGGGACTTTGAAGCAGGCCTTGTGGTAAATCCTTATTTTGGCGATGCCGGGGTTTGATGTTGGAAGATGCCCTTGTCAAAAGCCAGGGCGTTCCAAGCTCTCTGCTCACTCTGGCCTCCTTCCTCCAGGTGGAAGAGATCCGGGGGTTCATCGACAAGATCGCGGAGAATGTGGAAGAGGTGAAGCGGAAGCACAGTGCCATCCTTGCGGCCCCGAACCCCGACGAGAGTGAGTAAGGCTGCCTTGCCTCTTCTTGGCTGAGGTGGGGGGGGGGGAGCTTTTGCTGGTGGATGGGGGCAGATGTCTCCGCTCAACAGTGAATATCTTTGTTTCATGAAAACAAGCCCCTTTACTACAGCTCAAGTTGCGACCATAGAATCATAAGAGTTGGACAGTACCTCCAAGGTCATTTAGCTCAACCCCCTGCAATAGCAAGACCCCCTGACAGATGGCCACCCAACCTCTGCTTAAACCTCCAATGAAGGAGAGACCACCACCTTTTGTTTTGCAGGGTGGCACTTTCCCTTTAAACCAGGCGGGGAAGGAGCTCTGTTGGTTAGCTCAGTTGGTTAGTGTCAACATGCAGAGGACCAGGAGGCCAGCTGGACCGTCTCCTTCCAACCATCCCACTGCAAAGACCATCGGCCTCTGGTCCGACGTAAATCAGCGACCCGGGCTTCAAAGCCAGGGCACACTATCAGCAGATCGAACTGCTCACACAGAATAGGCTTGAGGCTTGTGAAAGCATACTACAACTACAGATTTATTAATCATAAATCAGGACGAAAAAACATGTCTTCTCTCTCTCTCGTCTTCTCAGAGAGAACGGGGAAAAGCAAAAGCTATACACACAACGGAAGTTCCCAGCAAGCTCTGCTGGAATGTAAACAGGCATGTGACACGCAACAGTTCCACATGTCTGCTCCTTAAGGTGGAATGGAAATCTCAACAGTTAGAGCATGGTGGTGATGATACCAAGGTTGCAGGTTCGATCCCTGTACGGGACAACTGCCTATTCCTGCATTGCAGGGGGTTGGACTGGATGATCCTCAGGGTCCCTTCCAGCTCTGAAATTCAGTGGTTCTATAGTTTCCATTTTGTAGGGGGGTGGTCCACTCCCTGCAAGAAGCTCTAGTTCCTCAGGTTACCCACCACCACCACAAAAAAGACTTACCCCTCACCTCTTTGCATAAGGCATCGGCAGCGGGGGGTGTCTCTTGTCAGGTTTTGCTGCCCCGCGTGGATCTCTGTGACTTGTTTAACCCCGGCCCTCCAAACAATTGAGCGTTCTCTCCTGTGGCAGGCTGGGGCGCTGCATAAATATCAATTAACTCCCTCGCCTGTGAGCGCATTAGGGGAAAGTGCTCAGCAATTAGCTGCGCCTTAATTTAGCCAGTGGAGAGGGAGCGTGACACTCCTGTGGGTCTAGCAGGGGGCCTGCTACTGCCACCATGCCAGGCGTTACAGGTGGCGCTGGAAGGGCAGGGCAGGATCAGATTTCCTGCCTGACCCAGGATGCCAATCCAGTTGGCCCAGATGCAATCGGGACAGTTGCTTAGCAAAGGGTGGAAGGGATGAGGGAGAGGGGGTACCATTGAGGGGCACCCCAGGGTTATTTGGCATATTCATGGGCATTCGATGCAAGGAGCGGCTCCTCCCAGCGACCTGTCTATTGAGCATGCACAAAAAGTTTGTGGAGGTCAGACTGTCCCCACTCTGTACTGAGCATTTAAGAACATTATTTGAGCCTGCTGGATCAGGCCAGAGGGAGCCCATGTAGCCTAGCATCCTGTTCTCACAGTGGCCAACCAGAAACCTGCAAGCGAGATCCAGTCACAGGAGCTCTCTCCCCCTGCCCTCCCCTCCCCTCCCCTCCTATGTTTTCCAGCAACTGGTGTTCAAGAAGCAACATTGCGGAGGCAGAGTTAGCAGTCCTGGCCGATAGCCATCAATAGCCCTCTCCTCCATGAATTTGTCCAAACTTCTTTTGAGCATAGTTGAGCTATGAAAAGTCCTTTTTAAAAAATCTGTCCTGAATCTCCCACCATTCCGCTTCATTGGATGTTCAAATGTTCAAGTGTTATGAGAGAGGGAGGGAAAATTTTCTCTATCCGCCTTGTCCATGCCATGCATAATTTTATAAACTCCTATCGCATTGACTCTTAGCAAACTCTAACCTAAATCGTCCTAACGCAGCAACCTTTCCTTCATAGGGGAGTCGCTCCACCCCCTTGATCATGTTGGTTGCCCATTTCTGAACGTTTTCCAACACCGGATTAGTGATTCCACAGGGGACCTTCATCCCACATCCATCCTGATTTGCTTCCAGGGCGTTTATGCATCTTATCATTAATCCCTTGTTTGTCCCACATTTCCAGCACGTTTCCCCTGTCACTTTCCTAACTGCAAAAAGTTCAGTGTGGTTGAAGTGGATTTGTGGTGCTAAGGCGACAAAACGCTTTGTTCCATTTCTGTTTCCTGGGATGCATTTCTGCAAAATAGTGCAGGCTCTGTGAACCGGAAGAGCTTTGCATTAGGAGAAAGGATGGCTGGTGTTTGCTTCTTTGAAGCCCCCTTAATATTTTCTCCTGCCTACAAATATTTTTATATTTTTTATTTTTATTTTCACAAGCAGCAGTAGACCATATTTAACAACACCACTCCACCGCCTCCCTCGGCCAATAAAGCGAGATGAGCGCCGCAACCCCAGAGTCGGTCACGACTCTAATGGTCAGGGGTCCCTTTACCTTTACTATCATTGCACAAGTTGCCACGTGTCCTCAGGTGCCTATAACCATTTTCTGTCGATACTGCAAATTACAGTGGCAGAGCGCCTGCTTGGTGTGCAGAATGCCCCAGCTTCAACACATACACCCCTGTGGCATCTCCGGGAAGGGCTAGGAATATTCCCTACTTGAAACCCTGGGGAGCTGCTGCCAGTCTGTGCTGATAATACTAAGCTTAAAAGGTAAAGGTAAAGGGACCCCTGACCATTAGGTCCAGTTGTGACCGACTCTGGGGTGGCGGTGCTCATCTCGCTTTATTGGCCGAGGGAGCCGGTGTACAGTTTCCGGGTCATGTGGCCAGCATGACTAAGCCGCTTCTGGTGAGCCAGAGCAGCACACGGAAACACCGGTTATCTTCCCGCCAGAGCGGTACCTATTTATCTACTTGCACTTTGATGTGCTTTCGAACTGCTAGGTTGGCAGGAGCAGGGACTGAGCAACGGGAGCTCACCCCGTTGCGGGGATTCGAACCGCCGACCTTCTGATTGGCAAGTCCTAGGCCCTGTGGTTTAACCAACAGTGCCACCCGTGTCCTGCTTAGATGCTCCAATAATCTGACCTGGTGTGAGGCAGCTTTCTGTGCGTGGGATGGGAATCTCTCTGGCTTTCCTGCCTCCGGTGCAGGGTGGCTGCCCCCAGCAGCTCCTTCTAGGCATATCCCTCTTCCCGTTCCCTCCCCTCTTGCCTCCTGTATTCCCTGCGTGGGTGAGTGCCGGAGGTTTCTGTGTTGGCTGCCCCCTCTGTCGCTTCTGACTCACTGCCGCGCTTCTCTTCTCTCCCTGCTTTCTCCTCCTCCTCCGGAGATTGTTGTCATCGCCCACACAACCCATTCCTTCCTGCTTACTCCATCCATACCCCTATTAAAAGTGGTCCCTGAGTGCTCTGCTGTCCTTCATTCCAAGGAAACAGAGCCCTGGGGAAGCCCTGGAGTTTCTCACCGTTGGGGTGGCGTGGAATGCTGTTACTCCGCAAGCTTTGCTAGGTGGCTTGCCTATAGCCCTTCCTCCCTCTTCTCCCAGGATAATATTCCCTCCACATAATTGCTTTCTCCGTTCACCGCTGGGAGGGTCAGCTCCTTCCATGCGCAGTCAACATCGATCTTGAGAAATTGCAGCCGCCCTGCCCACCCGTTCGAAAGAGAGCTGGCTTCTCCGGGGACCTCGGGATGTTATTAATGAGCTTTGGGTCCAGGCAAGTCAGGCGAGAGGATGGAAACGGCCAATTTTCCAGGCTGAGTCTCATCCTCACCATCGCTGCAAACATCTCCGCTGTGGCAAGATGGAAATTGCACCCCTTCGGAGATGTTTTGTGTGTTGGAAAACCCGGAGATGGGAATGGGCTGCTTAAGGAAGGGAAGGGAAATGCCTTTGGGGAGGGGGTGCTGTTGTCAAGGTGAGTGTGGAGCTTTATTCTGGGGTGGTTGAGGGCACTGAGCCCTGCACGATGAAAAGGTGGCAATCCTCTTGTCTCTGCCAACTTACAAACGCAGACCTTTTTCCGGGCTGCCCCTTGGCAGCAGGGTTGCTCGACATTTTCCTTTCCTTTATTAGCTGTGATTCTAATTGGACTAGATGAACCCTGGAGTTCTACAATTCTATGATTCCATTCCAGTCTCTTCTCCTGTAATTTTAGTTAGCAGCCGCCTGATAGGATGGAAAGAGCAAGTCCAGGGGTCAGCAAACGTTTTCAGCAGGGGGCCAGTCCATTGTCCCTCAGACCTTGTGGGGGGCCGGACTATTTTTTTTTGGGGGGGGGGAGGAATTTGAACGAATCCCTATGCCCCACAAATAACCCAGAGATGCATTTTAAATAAAAGCACACATTCTACTCATGTAAAAACACGCTGATTCCCAGACCGTCTGTGGGCCGGATTTAGAAGGCGATTGGGCCAGATCTGGCCCCCGGGCCTTAGTTTGCCTACCCATGAGCAAGTCAGTGGATGCTGCTGTCCTCTGGAGCAGGCGGGGGAATGACGGATCTCCAGGTATTGTTGTATGAAGGCACCCTTCAGCCTTTGCTGTTGGCCTTGTTGGCCTGGGACTGATGGGAGATGGAGTTCAACAGCAACTGGGGGGGGGGGGGCAAAGGTCCCAAACTCCTGTGCTGAGGACTGAATCTCCTCGATCCAGCAGGGAAAGGGTAACAGAGCACCTGCCTCAGCCTGATCAGTATAAGCCAGTTTCCTATATTCCTGTTTAAACCAGCCATTAATTCAGAGCAATGAGGGCTAGAGTCTTGGGTTGTTTTTAGAGAAAAGGCCACAGCTCATTGGTGGAGCATCTTCCTGTCTATAGGCCCTGTCCTATTCTATTGCTTCTTGCTGACTGTGATTTTTTGAGTAATTGTAGGAATGTGATATTATATTAAGACTGCATCATCATAATAATATAAAACACCCAGGGCCGCTGCACTAACGGAAACCAGCATCTGGGATTCCTTCTCTCCAAGTGTGTGTCCCACACTGTCCCCAAATCTGTTCTGGGGGGTTGTGGGGGGACTCAGAACATATTTAGGGGCTCTTCATGGGAAGGGAGGGAGTTCTGTCATGGAAGGAAAATCCTCAGACTCAACTCTAGGCTCTTGAAGTCTTCTGAAAGCTCAACAGAAATTAAAGATAAGGCATTCTCCGCTTGCACTGAGGATTTGCCCTTTAATTATTTTCTTCTCCCTGCAGGGTGGGAGTTAATTACTGGCTTCTGTGCATTCCACCCCCTCCCCTTTTTCTTGTATAGCAAAATAGCAGAGCTGCCTGTCAGAGTAGACAATACTGGCTGCATGGGCTGACTCAGTGTGGGTGAAAACTCAAAGCTGCATGGCAATCCCCGATGGCATCTCTGGGCAGGGCTGGAGGGAGCTCTGCCTGGACCCCTGGAGTGCTGCTGCCAATGAATGAATATTATTATTTATTTGTGTAGCCAAAGCCCTTATGAGAAGCAAAATAGAGATAACAGAATATAATACGTTGTGCATTTAAAATAATTGTGCAAACCAGATCTTCTGTCAGATAAGAGTTTGTTCCCCCGAAGAATTTAACTTGGCTTCCCCACAAACTTTTCTCCTGAAAATCGCTGCTCTAAAGGCAAAACAGGCCACTTTTTCAGTAAGTGTCCCCTAATAAAAAGTTACTGTATTTTTCGTCCCATAGGACGCTCCGTCCCATAGGACGCACCTAGTTTTTTGGGGGGGAAATAAAGGGGGGGAAATTCCTTTATTTCCCCCCCCCCAAACCAGGTCGGGGAACAGCGGGATGGCGGCGCTGAGCCTCCCCGCTGTCCCCCGAGCTTGTGGGGCTGGCCGATGTCTGCCCGGCGCGAGGGGCGCTCTGCTTCAGGGTGTCTTGCGCGCCGGGCAGCAGGCTGCTATCCGCAGCCTAGGGAGCCCTGCGGGAACTCCCGCAGGCTCCCCAGGCTTGCTGATAGCTTCCTGAAGCCTGGAGAGCAAGAGGGGTCGGTGCGCACCGACCCCTCTCGCTCTCCAAGCTTCAGCGAAAGCCTGTATTCGCCCCATAGGACGCACACAGATTTCCCCTTCATTTTTGGAGGGGAAAAAGTGCGTCCTATAGGGCGAAAAATACGGTAATCAGATGCTTACACTGACTTGTGGCAGTGGGCCATACTGAGCCAAGTTGAACCAATTGATACAGTACAAGGCAGCTGCTTGTGTTGCTAAGCCCTAAGTAGCGTCAGGCGCATAAATGTATTCTTATGCAAGGGTAAATGGGCATGAGTTATTTTCTCTTTTTACGAAGCTCTGGGGAACTGAGAGAATGGGGTTTCTTTATTTTTTACCAAGGATTCTCAGGATCCCTGTCAAGCTGCAACTCCTAGATAGTTTAAGGGCACCCATGACAGTTAAACCCATTTAAAACTGCTGCAGTGTGAGGCAGGAATGAACAAATCTTACCAGTTTTATTGATTGATTGATTGAATGAATGAATGAATGAATGAATGAATGAATGAATTTATATACCGCCCTATACCCAGGAGGTACAGGAAAGTTCATAGAATAAAATCAAGATATAAAACAACAAAATACATAATAAAAATAAAAAACAACCCAATAGCCCTCCCTTCAAAAACCCCACATTTTAAAAGGACATAGGATGTAAATCAGATCAACCAAAGGCCTGGTTAAAAAGGAACGTTTTTGCCTGGCACCTAAAGGTGTATAATGAAGGCACCATGCGAACTTCCCTGGGGAGAGTATTCCACAGGCAGGGAGCCACTGCAGAGAAGGCCCGTTCTCGTGCTGCCACCCTCTGGACCTCTTGAAGAGGAGCCACACAAAGGAGGCTTTTCTCAGTTTCCCCTACTTCGGTTGGGATTCCACATCATAAGAGTTAGAAGGGACCCCGAGGGTCATCTAGTCCAACCCCTGCAATGCAGGAATCCTGCCCACAGCCATCCCTGAGTGGGCTCGAACCCACTGTGCCACAGAAGGGTTCAGTTTGCATTAAAAAAGAGGAGGGTTCTTGTGAAAATTCAGCACTATTTTCATGCAAATTAGTACAGCATCCTGTTCTCGCAGTGGCCGCCCAGATGCCCATCATGGGGAAATCCCCCAAACAGGACCCAAGCTTCTGTCATGTTCAGAAGCATCGCTGCTTCAAACTGTGCAGGGAGGACATAGCCATCATGACTAGCAGCCATCGATAGCCTTAATCCCCTATGAATTTGTCCAGCCCTCTTTTAAAGGTTGGCGGTCACGACTGCCTCCAGTGGCAGTGAGTTCCACAGTCTGCACTGCGTGAGGCAATCCTTTCTTTCATCTGCCCTGAATCCTGCATCATTCCTCTCCATTGGATGTCCCTGAGTTCTAGGTTAGGAGAGAGGGAGGGAAACTTCTCTCCTTCCACTTTGTCAGGCACAATTTTATCACCATCCATCATGTCGCTTCTTAAACGCTTCAGCCTTCCTTCATAGGGGAGTCATCCCCTCGATCATTTTGCTTGCCCTTCCCTGAACCTTTGCCAAATTCTCCCAGTTGGTAAAATGCTCAAAGGCTGGCAAGGGGGTTCTTTGTTGGACGTGTTGCAGTGTGTAAGCATGCTAATTGGAAAGGAGATGGGCTGGAAGCTCAGCGCTGAGCGTAACCTCAGCGTTTGCCCCAAGGCAGTGCTGATCCTGCTGAGGACGTCTGAGGACCGCACAGATGCTCTGAGCTCAGCGGAGAGTCTTGGCGCGAGGCTGCCAGTGCAGAGACCTCGCCTTGCCCCCGTCGCCTCCTCTGTGCCACCCAGACTTGGCTGCTCTGCCAGCGTTGCTTGGTTACGTTGGCGATGTTCAGAGTTCCAGGTGACGACAATTATCTCCTCTCTGGGCCAAGGGGGGGCGGGTTGCGGAGGGGGCAGGGAGGGAGCAGGCTTGCACCTGGCACCTCCAGTGCCAGGCAGCTTGGGGAAGCTGCAGGAAAAGGGCAAGCAGAGCAATCCAGGAGGGCTGGAGTGCACCGCCCCTGCGAGGGAGGGCTGCAGCTTTTGGGCTTAGGCAAAAGTTGATGGGCAAGATGGGAGGAAGGATAACAGAGGTTTGTGCAATGAGGTCTGGTGTGGAGAAGGAGTTGGAGGGAAGGTTTTCTCCCTCTCCCCCATTCTTTAAGTACAGTGGTACCTTGGGGTAAGAACTTAATTTGTTCCGGAGGTCTCTTCTTAAGCTGAAACTGTTCTTAACCTGAGGTACTACTTTAGCTAATGGGGCCTCCCGCTGCCACCACACAATTTCTGTTCTCGTCCTGAAGCAAAGTTCTTAACCCAAGGTACTATTTCTGGGTTAGTGGAGTCTGTAACTTGAAGCGTCTGTAACCCGAGGTACCACTGTATTTGTTATTTCTTTATTGCATTACACGGATCCCGTCCGTAACACGAGGTTCCACTGTACTATTCCCCCATTGTTTCCTCTGAGTAGCTCAAGGTGGCATAACTGGTTCATTCCCTTCCTCACTGAATCCCCATTACAGCCCTATGGGGTAGGCTAGGCCCAAGGTCCCCACCCACTGAGCTTCATGGCAAGTGGGGATTTGAACCCTGGATTCTCAGGTCCTAGTCCAACACTCTAACCACTATACTGCGCTGGCTCTCTACATATTATGCGCTCTCCCCTAACATATGCATTTTGAGTATGTCTTGTTTGGATAACTCTGTGGAAGGAGGGTGAATTTCAAAGGAGAGCCTCGTTTTGCGGATTTGGCGTCGATTTCAGGAAGTGCAAACAAGGCATGTTCATATTAAAATGTGGACCACAAATTGCATCCGATCCCAAAGGGAACTTGGCAGAAAAGATCTCTAGGGTGGCAGGATTTGGCCAGCACAAGGGTGGGGGATAAATTTAAGCAGTGCCCAACTCTCATCGCAGTTCAAGGGACAGATTCCAGCAGGGCCAAAATCCAGCTGTGAAATCAGGGTGCAATTATGGCCATCCACAAGCATTCCTAAGAACTCAAAAGAAAGTCCTCCTTCACTGGGCACATAATTAAACTATGGAACTCTCTGCCACAGGAGCGGAGAGGGCTCTTCCGCTTGGGTCCTGCTTGTGGGTTTCCCATTCAGGGAATCTGTTTGGCAACTGTAAGTACAGGATGCTGGAGTAGGTGAGGCCATTGGCCTGATCCAGCAGGCTCAGATGATGATCTTACCTTCTCCTGCCTCTTCTGCCTTCCAGAAACCAAGGAGGAGCTGGAGGAACTCATGTCTGACATCAAGAAGACAGCCAACAAAGTGCGCTCCAAGCTAAAGAGTGAGTATCTCCTTGCACACGGGGGCAGGATGAGGGTGCTACGCACAGGGGCTGGTTTGGCTTCCGACCCCCATCTCTCTTGACTTGAGGCACAGCAGAGGGAGGCAGGTGGCATGGCCAGCCTTACGTGGACATGGCAGGAGATAGAACTGCAAGGCTCTGGTGGCAAGATTAGTGCAGGGGGCCACGTTTGGAGCCTCAAGATTTATTTTCCTGGGAAACTCAGCTTTTTGGGGGTTGGGTGGGTGTGTTTCAAGTTTCTAGTCCTCATGCTCAGAGGTGTTGTGGGAAATGGCTGTTGGAGGGGTAAAAGGGGCATCTGTGCCCTACAGAGCAAGTTGTCATTCTCCAAATCAGAATGGAGGAAGCCCCTAAAAGGGGCAGTGGAAAATGATCTGCAAGTCAAGGATGTCCTGGGAACCTCTGCCTTGTTTTTTTCAAGATTTTGAGCTCTCATGGCTTCCACAATCCTTTTGGCTGTGCCTGGAGATCTCAGAACCAGGGCAGCTCCTCTCCCCTCCTGCTTGGAGATAACCAAAGGAAATGCAGATTTGCATCCTTTATTTGGGCTGCAGAGTTCACCTTTCATAGCCCAGATTTTTGCTTTTCCTTCTAAATTAAATGAGGTGTTCTGACTTTCCTGGGGCAGTTTTAGGGATGCTCCTAGATGGTCTTTTGCCTTCTGGGGAGCTATTTTTAACCTAGTCTGAAATGGGCATCAGGCAGGCGAGGAAGGAGAGAGAGAGAGAGTGAGTCCCATCTGTTTCTCAACCCCCGCCCCCTTTCTCTTCCTTCTCTGAATGTCTGATCTGCTTTTCTCTCCCCCTTAGGTATTGAGCAGAGCATAGAGCAGGAGGAAGGGCTCAACAGATCGTCAGCAGATTTGAGAATAAGAAAGACACAGGTAGGTGGCCCTGTTACCCACTCACCGCCTGGTCTGTGAGTTTCTTTTAAGCCCCCGTTAAAGCCTTATGATCCAGTGGGCACTTCTTGTGGCAGTGAGTTCCATATGTTAACATCCAATGGTGTGAACTTCGGGGCACCTGGAAATACTACATGTCACAATATGTTGTCCATAGTCATAGAATTGTAGTGTTGGAAGGTACCACCAAGGGTCATCTAGTCCAGCCCCCTACAATGCAGAAATCTCAGCTACAGAATCCCTGGCAGATGGGATCCAACCTCTGTTTAAAAAGCTCCAAGGAAAGAGAGTCAACGGCACTCAGTCCTTCCTTT
The DNA here is from genome assembly GCF_965112155.1 of Podarcis liolepis. Lineage (NCBI taxonomy): Eukaryota > Metazoa > Chordata > Lepidosauria > Squamata > Lacertidae > Podarcis > Podarcis liolepis. Next base: position 29,583,057 of record NC_139567.1, on the reverse strand, counting down.
CTCCTCTGGCTGATTGGTTCCATTCGAGTGACCCAAAGTCTGGCGTTGGTGTGGTTTGTGACAAATAATATTTATATTTTGAAATATAAAATGATGGAGCTGTATTCGATTTCTACCCAAAGTTAGTTGCCATTAATTTCAGTGTGTCTACTCTTGAGTACAAACTTGGGTGGCTTACACCCCTTGGATGCTTATATTTTGATCTTCGCAGTTAAAAATAATAATAATCAGTTTTGTTACATTCCTTCTGTTTTATGGTTTGTACGACTAGACACCTCCTGAAGATTTTGTCTGCAAGCCTGGCCTTTAATGCTTTAAAAATAAAATTCTCTCTTTCCACTTCCTCCACACCACGCATAATTTATTTTTAAGGAACAGTAAAACTTCTGTCACATCCTTTCATTGAAAAACACCAAATCTTGGCACTGGGTATTTTCCTACTACTGGCAGGGGCTGATGAATGTGGCCCCCCGAATCCTCTCCATCTGGCCCTTGGGACACTCAGTGGCCCAGCTACACCCTCTCCTCATGTGCCTGAGCCAGACTGGGATGTGCCATCAAATTTGTGATGCTGCTACTTGCCTCTGTGGACAGAGGAAGGGGTGTTTTTTTGCAGCTGGAACATACAATGGAAAAATTTGCATATTTTGCTCTGCCCACTTTTGCCTTGGCCCCACCCACTGCTGATTTGGGTCTTGTTGGAACTGTGAGCTGGGTGTTAACTTGGGTGTGGTTTATTCAAATTTCTCCTCAATGCTATCCTGTTAACCCAGGAATCTTTCAACTAATATTTCTGAATTCTCTTTAGGGGTTTTTTTGGGGGGGGCACATTCCATTTGTGGTTCCCATTTCAACATGTTGCTGCCTCGTTCGCACTTCCGAAACAAAGCCAAAGGCAAAATTTCATCTCCCCTTTTAATTTCCTCTACAGCCAAGCAAGGTGTACTCAAAGGGACTGCATTAGGGAAAGTGTGTACCAAATTAAAACGTGTAGAGTCAGTGTGGTGCAATGGTTAGAGTGTTGGATTAGGACCCAAGAGAGACCCGGGTTCAAATTCAGACACAAAGATCACTGGTTGCCCTTGGGGGCCCAGTCACTGCCTCTCAGCCTCACAGGGTGGTAATGGGAATTAAATGAGGAGTTTTTTTGAGTCCACATCTCCCGTAACCAACTAGATTCTTTCTGCGGCACCCCTGTGGGGCTCAGGAGCCCAGTTATGTCACCCCTTGCCTGCAGCCTCTCACCCTTTTTCAGCCTCCTCTCCCCTTTTCCTTAGGATCCCTCTGGGCAGCTACTGCTGCGGCCCTTGCTCTCTAAGCTGCTCCCCTGCCCCGAAAGAAAGGTACCTCTCAGGCAGCCCTGTTTAGGGAAGTTTATAATGACTGGTGTTTTAATGTATTTTTAATCTTTTGTTGGAAGCCGCCCAGAGTGGGTGGGGTATAAATAATGCATTATTATTATTATTATTATTATTATTATTATTATTATTATTATTAATGCAGGTGGCACTGTGGGTTAAACCACAGAGCCTAGGACTTGCCGATCAGAAGGTTGGCGGTTCAAATCCCCACAATGGGGTGAACTCCCATTGCTTGGTCCCTGCTCCTGCCAACCTAGCAGTTCGAAAGCACCTCAAAGTGCAAGTAGATAAATAGGTACCGCTCTGGCGGGAAGGTAAACAGCGTTTCCGTGCTCTGCTCTGGTTCGCCAGAAGCGGCTTAGTCATGCTGGCCACATGACCCGGAAGCTGTATGCCGGCTCCCTCGGCCAATAAAGCGAGATGAGCGCCACAACCCCAGAGTGGGTCATGACTGGACCTAATGGTCAGGGGTCCTTTTACCTTTACTATTATTATTATTATTATTATTATTATTATTATTATTATTATTTATTACTTCCAAGAGGCAACCTTTGCCTGCAGAGCTTAAGGCCTGGGCTGCTGCAATAAACAGCTGTGCAAACCTTTGGGAGGCAGAGACATGAGAGGGCAACAGAGGAAGGAGGGAAAGAAAGAGGGGCAGAGGCCAGTGTTGCCCACACACCCCTGACCATCATTCAAGGCACCCCAGGGTGCCACGGTACGCTGGTTGAAAACCACTGGCGTATGCCATCCTGGAGAAAGAAGAGGTGGGGATATAAATTCAATAAATAAATTAAATTGATGCAAAATACAAGAAGGTGTGATATTTTAGGGGAATCGCTTGCAAGAATGTGCCCGTTTGGAAAAACGGCATATGAAAAGTGCTGACAAATTCTGTTAAAAAGATGCAAAACAAGAGCTGAACTCAGGGTTGGGAAATGAGCAGCTGAAATTGAGGGATTCATCCATCTCTGCTCCAGTTTCAAAGCGGAAGGCTGGATTAAGGCTGAGGGGGCGAAGTAGCTGGTTTGGGGGGTAGCTCCTGGTGAGATGCCCCCCCTTTCCCACGGGGTTGGGGAGGAAGAGCCTGACTTTTCCCCTCTCCCCAGCCTTTGTGGATGCTGAAGGGCACCAACAGCTCGTCTTCACAACAAACAAAGCCAGTTCCAAGTCATCGGCCCCCCCCCAACCTCCCCGTCACAGGATGATGAGCAGCCAAGTCTGATCTCCAAAGAAACGGCTCTCTCTCTCTCTCTCTCTGACTCCCCGAAACGCAGCAGATGGGCGATGCGCCGGGGAGAGCAAGTGTGAAAATGTTTTGCTGTGCAGCCGCCTGTTCCTTAATCAGAGGCAAGGAACTGCGGTGCATAAGCCGAGGCGGAAAGCAGGAAGCAGCGGGTGGGTGGGATGCTCTTCCGTGCTTTAGTCTTTTATTTCTCTTCTGAATTACGCAAGGGTATCGGGAGCAGAAGAAGGTGGGGCCGTCTAGAGGAGCGAGGCGCAACCTGGTAACCTCCAGGTGTTGTGGGCGGGGGGCTGTGGCTCCCATCAGCCCCCCAACTGGCGGGGCCAAGGGGTCAGTGATGGTGCAGGGTTCTGACTTCTATGGGCAATTGTTGAGGGTCCGCGCCTCCCCCCACAAAGGGGCGTCCTGGACCTGCTCTTCCTCTGCCCCATTGCAAACACCATGAATTGCAGGATATGTTTTGTGTGAAGTAGATTTTCTTAAGGAAAACTTACTTTTCTTAAGAAAACCTACTGATGGATAGTCAGTGTGGTCTAGTGGTCAGAGTGCGGGACTAGGACCTTGGGAGATCAGGGTTCGAATCCCCACTCAGCCAAGAAATTTGCTGGGGGACCTTGGGCCAGCCATGCGCTCTCCGTCTAACCTACCTCATGGGTTTGTCACGCGGATAAAACGGGGTAGAGAACTATGTACTCCACCTTGAGCTCCTTAGAGGAAATAAATGCAATAAAATAAACAGAAGTAAATCAATTGTCACAGAATCCTCTTGGTGCCAGTGTTTTAAATTCCCGAGGCACATTTTGCGTCTGGTGTGGGTCCAGTTGTGACCATGTGGAGATCTCTGGATGCCTGGTTGTCGGTGCTGCAGCGGACAGACTAACATGCTTACCGTTCTGGAAAATGATGGCAGCCATGTTTTCTCTTCCCCCACCCGCCCAGCATTCCACCTTGTCCCGGAAGTTTGTGGAGGTGATGTCAGAGTACAACGCCACCCAGTCGGACTACCGGGAGCGCTGCAAGGGCAGGATCCAAAGGCAGCTAGAAATAAGTGAGTTGCTTCCATGCTCCCCCTTCTCTTGAGAATTGCTACCCGTTGTTCGCTCTCTCCTTACAGGGAATTCACTACTGCCAAATGTTTCATTCCCCTAATTTCTGTGCTGTTCTCCTGACTATTCAGGCCTTGTCTTTGTCTTTAGTGGCACACACACACAGGCATTATCTTATTCACTGTGTATGGGAAACGTCCTATTTTTCAGGGCTACCGTGCCTTTTATTGGAAGCTTCCTGGCCAGCATGGTGACAGTATTGGTTAGTTCCTGTTTCTGGAAGTGAGGCTCAAATTACTGATTTCTTCTCATTGTTTCTCTCAGTGCTTAGCAGAAAAAGTAGAATTTCACTATAAAAGAAAGATAATGAAACAACAACTTCATTTATTTATTTTATACACACACACCACTTGATTGTTTAAAAAACCCTCAAACTGGTTTACAAAAAGGTAAACCAATAAAATGGAGAAAAAATCACAATCATACTATTATGATGATGATTATGACCATTATAATTAATTATTATTATTCATTATTTATATCTCGCCTATCTGGCTGGGCAGCTCCCAACAGAATATTAAAACACAATAAAACATCAAACATTAAAAACTTCCCTAAACAGGGCTGCTTTTCGATGTCTTCTAAAAGTCAGATAGTTGTTTATTTCCTTGACATCTGATGGGAGGGCATTCCAGAGGGCGGGCGCCACCACCGAGAAGGCCCTCGGAGCTGGACCTCAGTGTCCGGGCTGAACGATGGGGGTGAAGATGCTGCTTCAGGTATACTGGGCCGAGGCCGTTTAAAACATACAAAAGTTAAAATATTAAAACAGATTAAAATTACCTCTAAATAAGTAGGTGCCAGGAATTTTAGAGCCCCCAGCCACGGAACCATAGCTGACCAATTAAGGGGAAGTGTATTTCAATTTCAGTAAAGCTCTTGACAAAGCCCCCCATGATATTCTTGTGTAAAAGCTGGTAAAATGTGGGCTGGGGGGGGCATGTAACTGTTAGGTAGATTGCAGAGGGTTGTGCTAGATGACACTTGTCCCTTCCAGCTCTATGATCTCCTGATCATCAGGCCGTGCTTGCTGTGACGGATGGGAGTTATGATCCTCTGATTTCCACAGGCATCTGGTTGGCTACTGTTGGAATTCCATTCCTCCCGTGCTGCAGATGTGTGGGATTGTTACATGTCACATGTCTGTGTTTACATTCCAGCACTGATTGTTGGAGTCTTGCAAGCGGAAAGTGAGGTACGCTGTTTCTATTCTGTACAGTCATACCTCGGGTTACAGGTGCTTCAGGTTGCGTTTTTTCCAGGTTACGGACGCGCTGAAACCTGGAAGTACCGGAATGGGTTACTTCTGGGTTTTGGCGGTCGTGCATGCGCAGAAGTGCTAAATCGCACTATGCGCAGAAGCGCCGAATTGCAACCCTCGCATATGCAGACGCGCCACTGTGGGTTGCGAACTTGCATCCCGCATGGATCACATTCGCAACCCGAGCATCCACTGTACAGCTATTGCTTTTTGCAATAACAAGAAAGACAGAGAGAGGAGCCATGTTTTCTTTGTTATGTTACGTTTGATTTTGTGTGTGTTAAATTAGGCTTAGATGTTACACCTCAAGACTCAGTCTGTTTGGACTCTGCTAGTCATGAGCTCATGTCCTTGGATATGGGTCACATCAGCGTGACGGGACACCGGAGTGATGAATTCCGGGCAATGCTGTGTTGTGGGGGAGGCAGCGGCCTTGGCGTTATCCACCCAACATTTGGGAACAGGATGCTAGACTAGATGGGCCATTGGTAGTTCAACTCTGTTTGGAGGGCACCACGCCCCTGTTGTAAGGAGAAAGCGTTGCAGGAGGATTTTGGCTGACTAGGACTGAATGGGATTAAACATTTTAGGGAGATCTTGGCTATAAGAAAAGGGCGGTTTTAGGTAACACTGTGCTGTGTCTGGCACACCTTTTCAAATTTTGCTTCTAATTAATTGGAAGGAACAAACACCACCTCGGCAACACTCAAAAGCTCAGCCATTTGAACCACCCTCACCCCAGACACACCTTCCTGTGTGGAAACTTTCTTAGCAAAAACGAGATCTGCACAGCAGTGTCTGGCCTAATGAGCACAGCAACTTATTTCTGGTAGATCTTGCCCCCATGAAGCAGTTGCTGAAACTGAAGGTCCCCACCTCCCCAAGTCCCCTCCTCTCCAGGCAATCTGAGACTGCACCTGCATGAAGCCACCTACTCCTCTGCCCTCTTCACGCCTCTTCTGGTTCAGGGAGACAAGAGGGAAGGGGAGCTGGTCACAGCAGGAGGGGGAGACACCTGTGACTCTTCATTGCCTAGTTATCTCCCGCTTGGACTACTGCAATGCGCTCTATGTGGGGCTACCTTTGAAGGTGACCCGGAAACTACAACTAATCCAGAATGCGGCAGCTAGACTAGTGACTGGGGGCAGCCGCCGAGACCACATAACACTGGTCTTGAAAGACCTACATTGGCTCCCAGTATGTTTCCAAGCACAATTGAAAGTGTTGGTGTTGACCTTTAAAGCCCTAAACGGCCTCGGTCCAGTATACCTGAAGGAGTGTCTCCACCCCCATCGTTCTGCCCGGACGCTGAGGTCCAGAGCCGAGGGCCTTCTGGCGGTTCCCTCATTGCGAGAAGCAAAGCTACAGGGAACCAAGCAGAGGGCCTTCTCGGTAGTGGTGCTCACCCTGTGGAGCACCCTCCCATCAGATGTCAAAGAGAGAAACAACTACCTGACATTCAGAAGACATCTGAAGGCAACCCTGTTCAGGGAAGTTTTTAATGTGTGACATTTTAGTGTGTTTTTGGTTTTTGTTGGAAGCCGCTCAGAGTGGCTGGGGAAATTCAGCCAGAAGGGATGGGGTACAAATAATAAATTATTATTATTATTGCCTGACTCCTTTCTGCCACAGACTCTCCCTGCTCACTAAGCCCGTCACCTCTTCAGCTTCTGACACCTCTTCCCAGTCTTCTCCCTCTGACCACTCATTGTTGTCCCACCGACACCCCCCTGGCTCTGAGCCTTCTCCTTTGGGGCTCCCCAGCTGGTTCCTCCCACCATTCCTCTGCGTCCAACAGGTCTGCGACTCTTGCTTTCCTTCCTGCGGGTCATGCCTTATCTGCTTGGCTTCTCAGGGCATGCTGCAGCCGGCCCCTCTGCCTGGCCTTTGGGCTTTGTGGCCAGCAAGGCATCCCTGGCGGCAGATAAGTTGTTCAGTGCCTTGAGGCGACGTGCGCGCATGTGGCTTTTTTCAGGCTGCCAGTGCGAAGGGGGTGGGCATGTGAGGAGCTGGCGGGAACAGGTAAGGGGGTGGAGGTGAGATTGGGAGAGATGAGAATAGAAGGACTGAGTGGGAGAAGTTGGGAATCAGAGGAGAGCCGGTTGCCAGGAGGGAGGGAAGGCGGGCAGCCGGCTAGAGGAGATGGAGCCAATCGGCAGCCTTAGCTGGAGATGAGCTGATGGGGGGGGGGTCTAGGGCAGAGTACAGGGAGGGGGCAGTCTGCAATCTTCACTTTTACTTGCTGAGGGTAAAAGGAAGGTTGTGAAGATGAGCAAAAGTGCCTTTTGAAGGTAGATCCTGTAGGAACTAAGCAGAAACATTGACTAAACCTCAAGGATCGCCTCTCCCCATATAAACCAACCCAGACTCTGTGATCATAATCGCAAGAGGCCCAAAGGGTGGCAACACGAGAACCGGCCTTTTTTGCAGTGGCTTCCTATTTGTGGAATGCTGTCCCCAGGGATGTTCGGCTAGCACCTTCATTATACATCGTTTGGCGCCAGGCTTTGGCTGATCGATATATTTTAAAATGTGGGACCAGGGTTGGGCGGTATTTTGTTCTAACTATTTATTTGTGGTTTTATATTTCATTTTTATATCATGAACCACCCTGAGATCTTCTGATGAAGGGCAGTATATAGACTTAATGAATAAATAAAATATTAAGAAAGAGAACCATGGCCTGTCCTCAAACCCAGTGGTGTCATGGTAAATTCAGGAGAGCAGGGTCCCTTCATGAGAGCCACAGCCATGTCCCTTCTAAGATTATACGGCCTTCTAAGGTAACAAAAATAATAATAAGTAATGGGATTGCATTGCAACAAGCAGTGTGGATCGCCATATCCTGCTTTTCAGCTAGCTACAATTTTCTGCGCACGTCCCTGGGTGCATGGAGGGCTCCAACACCTTCTTTTGGAGTGATTTTAAGTTGTGTTAAGTTCCATAACTTGCACCCCATTCTCTTGAAACCGAAACATCCTTTGTGTTTTCAGAGTTCCTAAAAAATGCTTAGCTTTGGAGCATATGGAGCAAGTCCTCCTTGTTGCTCTTCCACGCGCCTTCTCCTGAGGGACCCTGGAAGCCCCTCCTATGAAGCTGTCTCCCCTTCTTTCACTGCTTGCCAGCACAAAGGCTGAGAAGACTTATTCTCAGTGCCTAGAAAGCCTCCCTTTTGTGCTGATTGGGCAGCTCCAGGATGCCAGAGTCTGGGACCCTGCAGAGTCTTTTTGCACACACACACACACACATATACACACCATGACCCCAGACCACTGCTCAAACCACAGCATGTTGGAAAGAAAGGGATGCATTGTCTTCTCTGTGCCCTTTGCAGCTGGCAGAACCACCACCAGTGAGGAGCTGGAGGATATGTTGGAGAGTGGGAACCCTGCCATTTTCTCTTCTGGGGTATGTGTGTCATCGTCCGCCCCCGTCCCCACCCGCCCCCCAGCTTTGTGATCTTGCTAGTCTTAAGTCTCAGATTTGGGGTACCAATGAAGACTTTCTTTGTTCAGATGGGGGTTGCTTTAGAAGTGCCACCTCTTTGACCTGGCAGCGGGCAGATGGTTTTTAACGCTAAAGAAAAAGTTAAGGAATGGTCCTGAGAGCCATACAGCCGCTATTAAAATGTGACACCAGAGGGCGCTGCAGAGCAACTAGCTATCACAAACCAGGTGGTAGACTTTGTGGAAAAGAGGCGAAAACTGATGTTTTAGAACAATATTAGTGTTCTAATAACATTTAAAAGGTGAGTGTAGATCCAGCTAGTCTGTGGGCAACTATTTTGCCACAGTGGGGAGAACACCAAGGGCGTTTGCTGAGACCTTGGCCCTAATTGCCATCCGGTGCAACAGAGGCTGCTCTCTACCACTAGAGTTGCAGCCTTGCAAAACAAAACCGCAAACGTTTCTCAGGCAGAAGCTGCCAGCCCAGCCGCTGAGGCAAAGCCTTGTAAGTTTTTCTCTCTCTTGCTTTTCACATGGCACTCAAGGCCGTCTAGGCAGGCCCAGGTCTCCTGCCCAGGTATGGACTGTTCCCTAATCTACTTCGTGTCAATAAAATTACTGCACCTTCAAACCATGCTGACAGGCCGCGTTAACCATCTGTGGCATGGAAAAAAGAAAACAATAAAGCCTGCTTAAACACCTAGAGTCATTTCTCAACTTGCCCCCACATCAAGTGAGTGTCAGTCCCTGAACCCTGTAAATTTTATTCAGCACCTGCCCCCCCCCGGACTTATTCCTTGGACTTCTGCAGACATAACACAAATGCACTTCCAACCCCTAAGTGCCTAGAACCATAGAAACACAGAATGGTAGAATTGGAAGGGAACCTGAGGATCATGTAGTCCAGTGTTTCCCAAACTTGGGTCTCCTGCTGTTTTTGGACTACAACTCCCATCATCCCTAGCTAGCAAAACCAGTGGTCAGGGATGATGGGAACTGTAGTACAAAAACAGCTGCAGACCCAAGTTTGCAACGCCCCCTTTGCAATGCAGAAATATGCAGCTGTCCCATACAGGGATCGAACCTGCAACCTTGGCACCATCAGCACCACGCTCTGACCGACTGAGCTGTCCGTTCTGCCTAGGAACGCCATTTCATTTCCTTTTTCACGGAAGCCGCGATTCTCAGGGAAGCGACTTCTGCGGTCTGGCAGGATCGTGAGACTCTCTCCATCCGAGTCATGCAAGACGGGGCGAGGCAGGGGGGTAGTGGAGAGAAAGGGCCCCTTGGAGATATGGAGCCTGGGGGTCCCCGATCCCAACGGCTGCTCACGCCCTGCCTTGGTTCGTCCCCAGATCATCATGGACTCCAACATCACGAAGCAGGCGCTGAACGAGATCGAGACTCGGCACAGCGAGATCATCAAGCTCGAGAACAGCATCCGGGAGTTGCACGATATGTTCATGGACATGGCGATGCTAGTGGAGAGCCAGGTAAGGGCTGATCTGGGGGGCGGGAAGGCTGGGGGAAGGGAGGAAGGAAGGGGTGGGAAACTGCAGAGTGGAGCCCTGGGACTGGCAGGTCGAGGAACCAATGTCTGGCCCCGAGGGCTGTGTCACCTTCAGGAGCCACCTGCCAGTCATGGGCGGGGCCAGAGGGCAAAGTGGGCGGGCAGATTCTAGTTGCTGTGGAAACCCCAGGAGGGGAGAGTGATGCTCTTGCGCTCGGATCCTGCTTGCCGGTTCCCCACAGGCCACACTGAGAACTGGATGGGCCATTGGCCTGATCCAGCAGCCTCTTCCGATGTGAATTGATTCACCCTGGCCTTGGGCACCTGGTATCTGCGTGCTTCAGGACTTCTCATCCTATCCTTGTGATGTGTTTTAACTGTTTTTAACTCTGAATTTTACATTGTTTGCACCCATCCGGGGACCTGCTGGTGAAGGGAAAGAAAAGACCCTCTCCTGAAACCTTGGAGAGCTGCTGTCTGTCAGTGTAGATCAGGGTTTCCCAAACTTATTTTTTAAAAACAATTTTGGATTGGTTTTTCAACAAATACAAGAACCGTTAAACACTTATCCAGCAGTACAGTGGCCCCTTGGTTCTCAAACTTAATCCGTTCCGGAAGTCCGTTCCAAAACCAAAGCGTTCCAAAACCAAGTCGCGCTTTCCCATCAAAAGTAACGCAAAATGGATTAATCTGTCCCAGACTTTTAAAAACAACCCCTAAAGCAGCAATTTAACATGAATTTTACTATCTAACAAGACCACTGATCCATAAAATGAAAGCAATAAGCAATGTACTGCAGTCACACAATCAATCAGTAGCTGAACTGGGTTCCAAACAGTCACAAAAGCAAAACAAAAAGAGCCACAAAAACGCAAAATAAATAGCAAAAACAGACAGACCTCAGCGTAACACTTAAAATGGAGCATGTTTGGTTTCCGAAAAAAGTTCACAAACCGGAACACTTACTTTCGGGTTTGCAGTGTTTGGGTTCCAAGTTGTTTGAGTACCAAGGCGTTTGAGAACCAAGGTACCACTGTAAATCTAATGGTATTTGTTTTATCCATTGTCTCTAGGAAATTGTTAGGCTGCAAGCAGCTGCCCCCTGCGCTGCTCCCCCACCTATCTCCCCTAGATATCTTTGGCAAAACACATGGCACAGGGTTGCAAATTTCATCTGCTCCCACCTCCCGGCTGCGAAATGCAGCCAGTGAATTGGAGCAGATCCGGTTGGGTGGGGGCTAATGGGACCCCCAATTGTTTCCAGGTGGGCCAATTACTTTGGGTATGTCGGAATGGGTTTGTGTGATCTTTTACATATGTTTGTGGGAGAGGGAGTTATTTTGTTGTTTTCGTTTTAACTATTTACCTGTGTTTTTACCTTGTGTTTTTATCCTGCGAACCACCCTGAGGTCTTGTGATGAAGGGGGACGGATATATACATCAAATGAATAAAAATAAAATAAAATCTGAGTTAGTGGGTAGGATATTCATTTGGGGGATTAATTTAGAATGATCTTTTGTAGATACCACATAGGATCATAAAGCTGGAAGGAGCCCAAAGAGTCGTATACCTGTAGTCCGACCCCCTGCAATAAATGAATTCTGATGGGGGGGGCGGGAATTGAATAAATTGGAGGGGGATTTATTTACTAAGTAGATTTTTGTGGGGATCTGGCTATGGTGCAAATCAGTTGATGGCTTTGTTGGATTGGTCGGAAGGGGAGTTGCTTCCCTTCCCTTCTGTGATATTTAAAAATAAATTAGCATATGTAAATCAAGGTCCGTGGGCCCCATCAATAGCAGGCGCGTTGCAGTGCAGTACCTTGAAGAGGTTTCCTCTTTGAGGTGAGAACCAGGGTTTTCTGCAACTTTCGTCCTACTCAAGAGTAGACCCACTGAATGGCATGACTAATGTAGGCCTGTTGATTTCAGTGGGTCTTCTCTGAGCAGAGCTGAGCTGATGACAACCCTCCATTCCTGGAGCTCAGTGCCTGCCCCTCCTGACCCCTCTTTCTATCCCCCCCATGCTGCCGTGCACACCTGGAGAAGGGCACCCAGGCATTGGCAGGTAATGTCCCCTCCCCCCCCAGCTCCCTGCGCTGAGGCTGCTGCATGCCTGTGCTGTCCCTGCATGCCTGGTGATATGTGTCCCCTATGATGCCAGTGGGAAGCGAGGACTAGAACAGGTGGACAATCGGAACGAAACCGGATCTTGGAAGACTCAACCGGATCTTGGAAGATGGCTTTAAAAGAGGATTAGAGAAATTTGTGGAGGAAGAGATGGATGACTATGAGCCATGGAGGCAGTGATGCTTCTGAGAACCACAGGAGGGGAGAGGGCTGTTGTGCTGGGGTCCTCCTTGTGGGTTTCCCATTGGGGCAGGTGGCTAGCCACTGTGAGAGCAGGATGCTGGACTCGATGGGCCCCTTTGACCTGATCCACCAGAGCTTCAGTTACTTCCTGCTCTGAGTAGGCCTAGGTGTGGGATACCGCCCTCTGAAACCAGAGCCCTGCTTGACGTCTCTCTGTTTATGTGCATGTAGTGGAAGGCTCACTATGCCTCTAGTCCCTGCTGCGGACCAATTTGCTCTGCCCCCCCCCAAGGGGAAACAGGATCAGGGGGCTAGCGGAAGGGAGGATTCAGCCTCCTTCCTCAGCTGTGTCTTGGAGCAGCTTGGTCCGGGCAGTCTGTGCTCCCTTGGGAGGGCACCCGTTTCTGGTTTTGCCAGCCAAGGTAGGTCAAGAGGAGTAAGACCTGGGAATGGGTTGTGCTGCATCTGTGTTCCTTCCTGCATGCATTTGTGGTCGTTGTCGTTGCTGCCTTCCTGGTGTGCTGCTGGAACATGTGTGGTCTTTGTATCACTGACTTTGTGGAGCCTTTCCCTCCTGTCTCTTTGAATGTTTTCTGTGCAAAACCGGACTCCCTGTTGCCTGTGATTTATTCTTTTTATTTATTGCATTTGCATCCTACCTTTTTTTTTTTTTTCCTCCATGGAGCTCAAAGTGGCAGGACATGGTTCTGCCCATTTATTCCCTGGGAGGTAGACTAGGCTAAGAGGCAGTAACTGGCCCAAGGTCACCCAGTCCTAGTCCAACACTCTAACCACTATACTGCACTGGTTCTCAATTTAATCCGTTTCCTCCTCCTCCTCTCCTTCTGACTCCCTACTGGCAGGTCTGGGACTGAACGCTTGGAATGGGAAGTGGGAGAATCTGCCCTCTTGCAAACCCCCAATGAAGATGTTTGTGAGCAGGCAGGAGGGAAAAGGGGAGCAGGTGGAGACCCCTGCCAGTGGCTTTGCTAAAACAAGAGCAACGTATGTGCGTCCTCCGCTGCGTAGGGCGAGATGATTGACCGCATTGAATACAACGTGGAGCACTCGGTGGACTACGTGGAGAGGGCCGTCTCAGACACCAAGAAAGCAGTCAAGTACCAGAGCAAAGCCAGGCGGGTAAGTTAGTGCCTTGCAGATAAAGAAGCATTGCAGGCAGCAAAGGCCACCAATAGGGTTGGGCGCTATCTGCTTTTCCACATCGCGGTGTATCAGCAGCCAAACATCGCAGTCTGGCTCCATAGATGGTATTTAACTCCAAGTAGGTTGGCTAAGATTTATAAAACAGATTCAAATACGTGGTGGAAGTGTGAAGAAGCAGAGGGAATGTTTTTCCACACGTGGTGGACATGTAAAAAGTTAAAAGTGTATTGGGAAATGATTTATAATGAATTGGAAAAAAATGTTGAAAACACTTTCCCCCCAAAAAACCAGAATCCTTTTTGTTGAGGATAACTCAGACTTGTAATTCCTAGGGTGAGGAAAGGTTATTTATGTATGCAACAACTGCGGCCCATGTTTTGTTAGCCCCCAAATGGAAATTGAGCGAGGTCCAAGCTAAAGAGGACTGGCAACTTAAATTGACAGATTATGCAGAACTTGTACAGTGATGCCCCACAAGACGAATGCCTCGCAAGACGGAAAACTCGCTAGACGAAAGAGTTTTCCGTTTTGGAGGTGCTTCGCAAAACGAATATCCTATGGGCTTGCTTCGCAAGACGACAATGCCTTGCGAGTTCCTGCGGGGTTTTTTCCTCCCCCCCCTTTTCTAAGCCACTAAGCCGATAAGCCGCTAAAAGCCGCTAATAGCGCTAATCCGCTAATCCGTCAATGGGCTTGCTTCGCAAGACGAAAAAACCGCTAGACGAAGAGAATCACAGAACGGATTCTTTTCGTCTTGCGAGGCACCACTGTAGATTTAACATATAGAATAAGAGAGCAAGAAGAACATTCATTTAAAGACTATTTATTGAATATATGGAAAATAACTATACAGCTGAAAATGCTGGCAGCACTAAGACAAATTCAACAGAGTAAGTAATTTTTGACGGATGTAAAAGTGGAAAATTGTTTTGAACGGTTGTAGTAAAATATGCAGGGAGGTAGGATACAAAAAATGAACCGTGGAAGGAGAAGGAGGGAAGTCCCTGGATATTTTAAAGTTTGTTTATTTTGAAATGCAAAATCGAAAACTTAATAAAAATTATTTGGGGGGGGGAGAGAGAATTGGGCAAATTGGCTATCCACAGCTACTTGCCAGAATGCCTCTGATCTCCCTCCACAGTCGGAGGCAGCAATGCTTCTGAATGTGAGTTGCTGGAAACCACGGGACGGGGAGAGTCGTTGCTGCGCTCAGATCCTGTTTGTGGGTTTCCCTTGGGGGGGCATCTGGTTGGCCATTGTGAGAACAGGAGGCTGGACTAGATGCACAAGTGGCCTGACCCAGCCTAGAGCTTGTCTGATGTTCTCCTCCTCTCTTTGCAGAAGAAGATCATGATCGTCATTTGCTGCGTGGTGCTGGGCATTGTCATTGCCTCAACGGTTGGCGGGATTTTCGGCTAGAAGCCCAGGACTCTTTTTTTGGAGGGGGGTGCAGAGGTGGAGAGTGCCTGGGCCCAGGCAGCCAGCCAGCCGCAACCCCCAGACCCTGCAGCAGAAGCAGCAGCAGCAGCCACCCCCCCTCCCGGGGTGAACTGGCCCACCAGCACTGCTCCCATCTCTTATGCATGATTGTTTGTGTTAATGCTGCGTGTCCAGTGCAGTGGGGTGGGGGGGTGGGAGGAAGGCCACAGGCACATGCAATTTCCCCACCTGATCTCCTCAGAGGGACACCCCCTCCCTTCCACTGGCCAACGACTCACCTCCTCTGTGTTTTCTTTCCATCCCAGTGAGGTCCCTCTCTTTCTTCTCTTTCCTCTCTGCCTTCAAAGGTGAGTTTGCCAACAAAGGTGTGCAAAATTGGACCCTGCTCTCTCCCAGGGGAAGGGCCAATATTTTCTCTTTCTCTTTCCACCCCCTGTTCTCTCCAGCCACAGAATGGTCAGGCTGGTCCCTTCTGACTCTGCTCTGAGACGCTTCTTGTTCTTGCCCTACACCATCAAGGCCTGTCTACTTATTTAAAACAGGATGCCACCTTTTCACTCAAGGCAGCCGCGGGGTGGTGCGCAACTCTAGATTTAAATCAAATGCAATGGTTTTTGTTTTTTTTTATAAAGGACACTTTTAGAAGCAGGCAGCAGCCACCTGTCAATAGAAGCAGGCTGTCGATGCTACATCCCTATTATTTTTAGATGTTCTCTCAAGGTTTTCAGGCCTATGCTGAATAGCGTCTTAGTTTTTTGGGGGATGGAGAGGGTTGCAGTTTGCAGTCCATGAATCTTCCTGTCCAAATGTGCTGTGGCTTTCTCTCTCTCAAGCCCTACACAACAGCAAAGCTCGTGTTTTGAATTTCCAGGTGTGAAACGGCGCCTCCTTCCAGAATTTCCAAAATGTTCCCAGTGGCACCAATTCAACACTTCGCATGTGGGCAGCTTTACCCTCTCAGGGAAACCCTCCATGGACTTAAGATCTCTAACTGAGTTTCTCGAGCTGCTAATCTCTGGCTTCCCCAAATGTTGCTGGCCCCCCATCATCCCTGACCATTCCTGCACTGCAGGGAGTTGGAAGAGATCACCCGCTGGGGTCCCTTTCGACACTGCACTTCTGTGCCGGCTGCTAGGAGTCCGTCCACAGGTTCCCTGTCCTGTGCAAGACTGTGCCTAGCATCTCTCTGCATGAGTCTGTGGGCACCTTGCCAGACCAGTTACTCCCTTTGCCAAAAGCACACACACCCGGTTGTGCCTGCTAGCAGTAGGTGATGGTGGCAAGCTGCTCCCAGGGGTGACTGAGCAAATAGCTCACCCTGTTGGAAATGCAGACCCTGTGTTGAATCCATCTGTCCCTGGGCCACGGGGACAGGAGAGAAGCTGTGGGTTGCACATGGGTGGGAAACCAGATGTTCCTGCCTTCCCAACTCAGAACCGCAGAACTTTAAGGCACCCAAAGGCTCATCTAGGCCAACTCCCTGCAGTGCAGGACTCCCATCAGCCCCGACCAGCATGGCCCTAATGGGAGTTGCAGCCCAATATCCAGAGAGCCATAGCTGGCTCCCGTCCCTGCGACAAGGAGAGGGGTTTCTGCCCTCCCTTCCTCCCTCCCTCTCCCAGAGCCCATTAAGGGTGCTGCCAGTTACATATGCAATGCAGCAAGTGCCAACCCCCACCCCGGTCTTTTAACTCCGCTCTTCCAGCTGCTTCCCAGCACCAGCAGGTCTCTTGGAGAAAAGCAACACTGCCATTGTCTGGATGCAGAGCTCGCCCTCTCCTCGCTTCGCCATTGGAGTGCAATGAGACCTTTTTAACAAGGTGTTTGCTCTGCCTCCTGAGAGAACGTGCTCTGCTCACAAGCTGCGTCCCTGGAACGAGCAGGATGAGGCCTGCTCCGCTCCCGAGAGGACCTCAGCTGCACCTACAGCAGAACTACTCCAGGCTCTGACCTGCCAAGAGTCCCACACGGCAGTTGCATCAACAACTGTGTGGTCCTTCTGTAGTCTGAGGAGGTTGTCTCCCTCTCTCTCGCTGCAGGACCACAGACCTTCCTTCCCCCTGCATCAGCTGGGGCAGGGGCCAAAGACCCTCTTTCTGCAGAGCACGTGCAAGTTACATTTGTAGACTTTGCTCTCTGCCATTCGCTTACTTCTTCCCCACATTTCCTGGCCCAGAATCTTCTGCAAGCGGCCTGGCGTGGTGGCATTTTGCCATTGGTGGCCTCTGCTGCTTCGCTCCTCCTCCAGACCTTCCCTGCTTTCCTTGCATGTCGAAACCTGAGCCATCCGTGATGTGTCTGTGCTCTGGAAACTGTTCTGCCCTCCAGACAGCAAACCTGCCAGTTGTTGGGGTGTGTATGTATATGTGTATTTTGTTTTTTAATTCAGAGAGCCCTGAAGTGCCACCACCAGTATTCCGCCTCCTCACAGGGAAAGGACATTTATTGATCCATCTTTGCGGAGGCCTCCCCTGGAGTCTCGTAGCATCGCTGTGTTGCTGTGTGAAGCAAAGTGTCCTTCTCTCTCTCTCTGCCCTCACAAGCTGCCTCGCTCTCCTGCCTTCGTGGATGTGGAACTGTCCGTCCGTCTGTTGCCTTCTTCTGACGTTCTGGCCTGCTTAGTTTACCCTTTACGCCACAACCCCCTCTATAAAACTTCAGGTGGAAAAGCAGCTTCCTTTTCTGGATGGGATTTTATGTAGAATTTAAAAAAAAGTGTTTATATCTGTGAAGCGTTTTCTGGCTCCTCTGTGTGTGTTTGGGGGGTGGCGTGTTGTCCTCCTGTTGACTATGCAGCCACCTCGTTTTAACACTCTGTCCCTCTCTAACATACAGGAAGGCTAGTGACATGCCTTGATGCTTAGGAGTTAGGGAAGGTGAAGAGATACAGAAGTTATTCCCGAAAATCCAACTCTTACCATGCTCTGGCCCTTGAGCCCTTTCTGTGGGTGTTTTCCACACTTATTTGTTTCTTATGAAGACTAGGACCTTCAGCATGGAGAGCTCAGCTTTTCCAGCAGCTGAGAGGCCTACATGCACTCTATGCACCCAGGCAGTGTGGTTTTCTCCATGCGACTTTAAATGTTTTATGTGCCCAAAGGAGCGAGGCTGCTTTCAAAAAGTTTATAGGGCAGAAGAAGGGGTTTGGACAATAGTAAGAGCAGGATAAATGCACACATAGGCCTGTGTTTCAGGGGCAGAGAACCTGTGGCCCTCTAGACCCTCTTCTGTCTACATTTCCCAGCATCCCTCTGTCCATCAGCCATGCCACTCAGGACTGATGGAAGTGTTCCAGCAACACTTTGTGGCCCTCAGGACCCCCTGCACCCCTTACACTGCAGCTAGGCAGGGTGGCTTAATTTAAGTCTGTGAATCGAGGGCAGGGGGTGGAGTTGAGCACAGAGAACCCCGCGTACAGCCAGCCCCACTTGATCTAGCAATCCACCATCTCTGGAAAGGTATTTTTTAAATATTTTAATAGCTGCTGCCACAAAGTTCCATCTTTGGGTGGGAAATATCTGCAGCCCTCTTCCAGATATTCCTGGACTCAAACTCCCATCTGTCAGGGATGATGGTGGTTGTAGTTCAGCAACATTGGGGGGGGGGGAGCCACCCCCCCCAGCGCCTTCTACCCTATGTTTCAAAGCATTTTAGCCAGACTCTTTTCTAGCAGTGGGGAATCTCATCTCCCCACTGCCTGTGATGGAGGGCTCTGGAAAAGACGAACCGTCTTGCAGCAGAAGGACCCCCCGCAGCAAAATTGGGCAGATGCTACTTTTCTGTCTCTTCAAAGCAGTCCTTTCTGGGTCTGGTGAAAGGATGAGCCCAGTCTGGAGGGAGTCAAGTGTCCTGCGTGAAAATCCCCTGGCTGATAACACATCCCTCTTTAGAGGCCGCAGACTGGTGCCGAAATGCTCCATGCCATTAAGGAAGGGTCTGATCAACAGCGCTGCGATCAGAAGTGAGGTCGCCGCTTCCGGCCAGTGTACTTTGTGTCTGCCCGGACATCCCTGCAGGGGTAGTGTGAAAGAGAGAAGAAAGGGTAACGAGGTATGTGAGGAAGGGAGGAGGATTTGACCATCTTTATATTTACCTTGTCAGGATATTACATCTGGTTGCCCATTCGCTACCTGGCCAGGTACAAGGTGTTAGTCAAGTCTTTAACAACTTGGGAACTTTTTACTTATAGGATCACTTTACCCCATATACATCCACTTGACTGCTTCAGTCACCAGAACAGGCACTCTTACAGATGCCATGTAATACCCATTCTGCATCTGTAAGAACTCTATTCTAGTGTGGCAGCACCTGCACTTTGGAACTCCCTGCCTAGTGATATCAGACATGCACATTAGGCCTACCCAGATGTTTAGAAAGTCGATGCAAGCTTTAATCTGCTTTCAGCCTATTGTTTTAGCTTTTCAAAAAGTCTTCAATTGTTGTTGTTAATTTTATTGGGGATTCCCCCCCCCCAAAACCACTTTGAGGGCTTTTTAAAAACAATCAATCTGTGTATAAATTTTATGAAAGAAATAAACAAATGGATCTACTCTGGGAGGGGGCCACCCTCTGCCCCCGCAAGACAAAACGCTGGGTGGCTTCTAGGGGCTGCAAATTGCTCCTTTCCCAATCCATTAGATTGATTGGTTGATAAGCAGGGCAGGAGGGGAAAACCCATCATCCTCAGCTGAGGAAGGGTGTAATTTTGTGTGTGCATGCGCATGGGTGTGGGGGATAGTTTCCTGGAGAACATCTTAATAGACACACTGGTACATAGCTTAAGATGAATAGGCAGTAGAAAGGAAGGGGAGTATAGGCAGCAAAAATGGTTTTAATGTTGGTGAGGGGGGTGTTGCAAAAAAGTAGCCCAGGTCTCTGAAGATGTGTGAAGGAATTTGCTAATTATTTTTATAAGGCCTTACTGTTCCTCTCTGTAGCCTGGGATGTTACTTTTTGCTCTGCCTGACAAAGTCATTGCCTGAAACCTAATGGCAATTTCTGCCTGTTACATGGCCTTGAAATGCTGCATGTGCTCTGATGTGTTCATTTGCAAGCTTGTAAAAATTTGGCCTGCTTTTACAGGCCTTTTGAATTTACTTCCCTTGCTTAAGCTGTTAAAGCTGTGTTTCACATCCTAACTGGCCAAAAATCTACGACAATAACACAGCCGCTGAACGCATGCAGCCTACAGATTGAGGGCAAATGCAACCCTTGCTTCCTTCACGAAAATTTAACCACCCCAGACCTCCTGCCTACACCCAAGGGTGGCCCCACACACCCAGGATGGAGAGGCCAGGCTTACCTGCCCTGCCGCCGCCTCCGTTCCTTTTTTTCGAAGACCCAGTCCCGACTCTTCTTTGCAGACTTCCCTTTGATGTTCTTGAACCGTGTCCTTGGAAGAGAACAAGGGTGAAGTCAGGAACCAGCCCCTGTCTCCACCACCACCGTATTGGTCCTGCCACTGACTGGCCATGGGGCACTTTTAAAAATAAATTCATCACTATACTGCCAGTGAAAATGTTTTAGGAGTATCCCCTCCGGCAACCACCACAGGTTTTAAAAAACAAATGCCACTAAAACCATACATGACAATCTTTGGCCTGCTATTCTGGGGATTTGCTGGGCTCTCATAGGAGGGCTGTGACACTTGCAGGGCAGGCTGTATGAGGCAGGAAAACATGGCGACCAGGAGCTTCCGGGTGCCACGATGAAAAACCTCGGGCTCTTACTCTCTGTCTGTCCCCAAGCTGCAGAGGGTGGGTCTCGCCTTATGCAGCTGCAAGGGCGGAGACATTTGCTGATGGGAAGGGGGTGTGTGCAAAGCCTACACAGTCTGGAAAGGGCAGCTGAATTGCTTTAGATCAGTGGTTGCCAAAGCGGGAAGTAGAGACCCCTGGCAGGGGGTGGGGATAACCTAGAGGGGAATAGGAGGTGTCAATGACTATCAGACTTAGAAAAGCTGTTATCACAGGATCAGATTGCTCTGTCTTGAACTGGATTTTGAACAAATGTGCAATTAATTGTTAGTGATTTGAATTTTATTGTGCTATACCACTATTGTTCCTATTGCAAGGTTGAGAGACTGAGGCCAGAGGGAAGAGGGCTCTTATGCCTAAATCCTGCTTGCGGGTTTCCCAGTTGCGGCATCTGGTTGGTTACTGAGAACAGGATGCTGGACTAGATGGGCCACTGGCCTGATCCAGCAGGCTCTTCTTACGTTACGGTTATCAATAAATCCCCTACGTTAAAAAGTGGCATGATTTCGTGCAGTTAAGCTGTGACAGCAGGCTCGCCCTTCCTCCAGGTCCTCTACAGCCTCCCCAATTCAAGGTGAACAGCGCTGCCTCTGTGGCCCCAGGCCTCTCCCAACTCTGACTCAATACCTTTCATTGGTAAACTTTGCCCTCGCAGTCTCCTGATCACTGCATTCTGTGCCAAGACCCTGCCGGGGGAAAGCGGAAAAACACACACACAGCACATCAGTTTGCCTCAGGGGAGAGGAGAAAACCAAAGCGATGCAGCTGCTTTTATTGTTCAGAGCAAACCCTCTCCTGCATCTCTGGTGCACCCCATGGCCCACCCCCAATAGCCCCACAGATTGTTACCTTTGGTAATGCATCTGCTGCACCAACAAAAAGACAGAGAAAGAACCTGGGGAAAGAGACACAAAATAATGAGAATCTGAAAAAAGAGAACATGTATTTTTTAAAGGAGATACTTGTGTACCAAGTTCTCCTGGCAGCCCACAAGGAGTTACCGTATTTTTCGCTCTATAAGACGCACCAGACCACAAGACGCACCTAGTTTGTGGAGGAGGAAAACAAGAAAAAAAATATTCTGAATCTCAGAAGCCAGAACATCAAGAGGGAATGCTGTGCAGTGAAAGCAGCAATCCCTCTTGCTGTTCTGGCTTCTGGGATAGCTGTGCATCCTGCATTCGCTCCATAAGACGCACACACATTTCCCTTTACTTTTTAGGAGGGAAAAAGTGAGTCTTATAGAGCAAAAAATACGGTACTTTATTCAGAGAGGAGCTACTAGCCTGCCCACCTGCCCCCTTGACTGTCAACCCTCATCAGTAGCTGCTTTCCAGTGTTGCCAGAAGAGTTTTTTCTTAGCTCTCCACTCCAGGAGGTTGCGTTCTCCGGCTGGAGAGCAGCCGGAAGATGAAATGCCTTTCTGAGCAATTTGCCTGGGAAAGGAGAGGCCTCGATTAAAGCCTCAAGGAAGTCAGCAGTCACACAGAAGTGAGCTAGATTGCTTTGGGTGCCCCCTTCTCCTTAGAGGCCTCCAATGAGTACCAGGTTTGGTGTACACAGGATTCAAATGCGTCCCTCATGTCAGATTGCTCGCCATCACAGGCAGGGCAGCGCAGCGCAGCGCAGAGAGTCAGTTTCTGGCAACCTCCCTGCATTGCTCTGGCCCTGCAAAAGCCTCTCCAGGCAACATGGAAGGCAGAACAAGGAGCCCTCCCTGGTCTCCAAATGGAAGAGGACTCACTTCTTGGCTTTGGCGCTGTTGGGGTAGTCAACCACCATGCCGCCTGTGAAGCCGGCCTTCATGGCTTGGGAGGTGATGAGTTCCAGCTGGCAGGAGAAATAGAAGACAGTTGAGTCTGAGCAGCCGGGGCAGGGGCTCCCTCTTCTAACGGGACCTTCATAGCATGCCAACCCTGTCCATCCTTAACTCCTGATTCTTTGTCTCTCTACCTGACTGGGGTTTAGGAACCACAACTTCAGCTAAGGCCACAGGCAGTCAGGCATGAGGAAGAATCAAATGAGTTGGAAAAGACACCAAGGGTCATCTAGTCCAACCCCCTGTAGTGCAGGAATGACAGCTAAAGAATCCCTGAGAGATGTATTCTACTAGCATGGCTAGTAGCCACTGACAGCCTTCTCCTCTATGAATGAGGAAGGGGAGAACCATGTACGCCAACTTTGAGAAAAGGGTGAAGTAGAAACGCAAATAAATTCCAGTAGAGCCTCATCTGGCTTCCCTAAACACCATCAGCTTGTGGGAAAAGGCAGGCTGCATGCCAAAGGGTACCAATGACACCAGGCCCCTGAAAACCAACTCCTATATGAGCCCCCAAAGAGTCCTTGGGGGTGTCAGATATCCAGGCACAGCACAGAACCAAAAGCAGCAGGCCCTTGTGGATCTATCCAGAGCCTCGACCTCCAAAAGCCTCCTTCAGCCTGTCCCTGGCAGCTCCAGGCCTCTGGCTGCACCATGCCTACCCCCGCCCCACAGTTCCCACAAGAAACGCACCTGCTGAGAGTTTTCTGGGTACAGCTGGAGGACGGCACGGGCTCCTCGAGCCTGTATGAAGAAAGGACAATCAAAAACAGCCTATGCAGCATCCTGCTACCTGGCCAAGCATCTCTGTTGGGAGCCTCTAGATTTCTTAGGCCTGTGGGCACGTTTGGATTAGAGAGAGTGGAAGGACCCTCCCTCTTTGGTCCCTTCTCCCCCATACTCCGATGCAATCCCAGGATCAGTCCCAGATCTCACAGGACAATCTAGCTTCCCATGAGATCTAGCAAGAGCGCTCCCAACTTGCCAACATATACGGTCATATCTCGAGTTGTGTTTGCTTCACGTTGCATTTTTTCAGGTTACGACCGCGGCAAACCCAGAATTATTTACTTCCGGGTTTGCTACTTCACGCATGCACAGGAGCGATCTGCGTGCTTCGCGCATGCATAGGAGCATTCTATCACGTCACGCGCCAAAGCAGCGCTCTACTTACGGACTTTTTGGGGTGCAAACAGCACCCCGGAACAGATCACGTCCATAAGTAGAGGTACCACTGTAGCTGAAACTGCACAAGTTAAATGTACAAAAGATGCAGGAATACTGTGGTATCCTTTTCCCTTGTAGATGGTTTGGAAGAAGCAGGTTTGAGAAGCCCTTACCAAAGCAGTATATAGAGTCGAGAAAAACCGATACAGCCGCTTTGGGGGGCTGTGGGTCTTCTTGTCGGCATTGCATAGCCACTGCACTGCAGAAATACTGCAAGGAGGGAAAATGGGGAGTCTGGTCAGCAAGGAAACACCTGTCCTCAATTATTTTTCTCAGTAGAATCTCATTCTGCATTTGCTGGTGAATGAAGCTCCCAGCAGAGTTATCTTACCTGATGCAGCCATCAAAGGTTCCTGGCCGGAAGGGGATGCCCTGGCCCATGTCTGCCAGCATCAAGTCACCCTCCACTTCTCTTTCTGCAGCTACATCTGTGCAGGATTAAGAGTACGAGAGGATTTTACCATTCCTGCCAGTTTTGACCAGTCCAATGCAGGACGCCTCAAGCCAAAGGGGTATGTAAATAAGGGTGTCAATCTGAACTTTTTGCATGTTTATTATTGTAGATCATGGCATCGGTATGGTTGGTATCACTCAATATAAAGCATACTCCTAAATGAACTTTTCTCATCTACAGTAGTTCTTATTTCAAACAGGTCCTGGAAGGCATCAAGGAGACAACCTGAGCTACTAGTATTTACTATAAAGGTCAGAACAAGTAATCTAGTTACCAGCAAGATTTAATAAACAGCTCCCGTAAAAGAATGGGTTGCACACAGACAATAGTAAGTTAGCTGGCTAGGATTATACTCTTTAAACTACCAAATAAGCAGACTAAACGAAATGGAAAACAGGCAGGACTTTAGTAGGGAAGAGACAATAATTACAAGGAAATATAGGTATTATTAAAAATACACATCTCAGAGACCCCTTTCCATTAGCATATGCTGGCCAAGTGGACACACGTGTAGGATTCAAATGCATCTCTTGTAATGGATGGGGGGAAATTTTACTCACCCAACATGGCAGAGCTGATGTCCATGCCAACCCAACAGTGTCCTTCCTCAGAGATGTAATCACCACTCAGACCAGAGCCACACCTGACCAGAAGAGCAGCACAGGTTAAGAAATAATGAAACACCGACTGGTTTTCATCTCTTAGCATGAGCCAAACAGGATTCAGGCATTCAATAGCACCTGCCCAAGCCCCTTTCACAAAACTGGGGATGGGAAATCACTTTCTCTGCCCAACATCTGGACTAGACAGACCACGAGTCTGGCTCAGCATAAGGCAGCTTACTGAAAGGAGAGCCCTGTAGCTACTGCATCAGCCCAAAGGGGGCTCATCTGGTCCAGCATCCTGTTCTCACAGTGGCCAACTAGATGCCTCTACTGGGAAGCCCCCAAGCAGGACCTGAGCACAACAGAACTCTCCCCTCCTGAGGTTCCCAGCAACTGGTATTCAGAAGCATTGCTGCCCCCGACCATGGAGGTAAAGCATATCCATAATGGCCTTCAACAGCCGTATTATCCTCTGTGATTTTGTCTAATCCCCCTCTAAAGCCTCTCAAGTAGGCAAGCTTCACAACCTCCAGTGGGAAGGAGTTCCATAAGAACATGAGACTGCTGAATCAAGCCAATGTCCATGTAGCCCAGCATCCTGTGCTCAGTGGCCAACCTGATGCTCCAACTGGGAGACCCACAAGCAGAACCTAAGCACAGCAGCGCACTCCCAGCTTGTGAGTCTTCCAGCATATTGCTGGTAGAGGGAGATTGTAGCCATCAGGGCCAGTAGCCATTTGATGGCTGAATCCTCTTCCACAGCCATCCAAACTGGTGTCCACTCCTACTTCTAAAGGGAGTGAATTCTATAGCTTTAACTGAAGAATGACTTTTCTTTGTATTTATGTTCCTGTGATGGACAGGCTCCTTAACTATTCAGCACCCCAATCCAAACTTACCGTCTGGAATAAGCATAACCTCCTACATAAGAAGGACAAGACCAAAACTGACTTTTGGAAGCTGGGTGCAAAAAAGAAGCTGCCTGATCCTCCCACGCCGGCAGTTTAGAGAAAGAAACAGTGAAACACTCAAAGGTACGATGCAGCAAGCTCACCCAACATCCAGCAAGAAACAGGTCCGGTCCTCAGGGAGACCCAGCAGCTCCACAGCCCGTTCAGACATCTGCGACTGGATCTCAATCATTCGAGAGCTGGAGAATGGAAATGCCCCCAAACAAGCAGTGAACAAACCCCAGCTCCTCTTGGATGTCTGCAAGGCAGCTTGGGTGGGGTAGGGGAGTGAGAGAATATACACAGGCATTGCATCTATCCCAGATGTTTAAGTGGTAAAACAGGTGTTCCAGTGTTAAGGTGGACAGGACAAAAGCCATATCACACCAATGCCATGCAGTAGAAAAGAATTGCGTCTGTCTGTACGGATGGGGGAGATGACAACCACTGACAATTGTTGGGGACTGGATTACTAGCATCTATTTACAGACCACCGCAACTCTTCCATATATCCTGCTCCTCAAAAACCATTTAGCTACTACCTCCAAAACAGTCACATTGTCTTTCTTTTAAATCAAGGACATCCTCTGTGCATTTTTCCTCCATCCATTTTGACACCTCCAAGGACCCTGCCTCTTAGAGCACACCCAGGAGGCACCACTCACTTTAAAAACCACTGTTTTAAGACATGCTTTAAAAGCTCTTTAAACAAATAAGTTCAATAAAGAGATTAGATGCTTTCCTCAGCCCAAGGCTGCCTTACTTGTGTGTGTATTTTCGGGCTTCAGTCTCATCGTAGAACTGGGAAAAGAAAGAGAAATGGGGGGCTGCATTGAAGAGAGAATGTAAGCACCCTTATGGATCTGACTAACAAGAACGTAAGAGCCTGCTGGATCAGGCCAATGGCCCATCTAGTCAAGCATTCTGTTCCCACAGTGGCGAACCAGATGCTCCAAAGTGAAACCCACAAGCAAGACCTAAGCGCAACAGCAACTCTTCCTTCCCGTGGCTTCCAGCAACTGGTATTCAGAAGCCTCAGACTGTGCAGGCAGAGCACAGCCATCATCACTAGTGGCCTTGATGAATTTGTCCAATCCTCTTTCAAAGCCATCCAAGTTGGTGGCCATTGCTGCCTCCTGTGGGAATGAGTTCCATTGTTCGAATAGGCACTATCTGCCTTGAATCTTCCAACATTCAGCTTCATTTTCACAAGATGGACTACCTCCTGACATGGGAAGTTCTTTCTGATGATCAGAGTTAACAGCAACTGAGGAATTTCTCGGCTCATAAAAAAGAGAGATCTATTCCCCGCCACCACACAGCTCAGTCGGCAACCTGGTGCCCTCCAAGTGAACTGTGTTACAACGTCTATTAGTCCGGCTGACAGGTGCTGTACTCCAAAACCATCTGGAGGACACCAGGTCGGCATAGACCGATATAGCTGACCCCTGGTCGTCTTGTTTCCCACATTGGCCGCCCAGGGAGGATGGAAGGAAGCACCCTAGCAGCAAGGCATGGAGGCAACCTCTATAAAGTTTTACCCAAAGGTAGACTGCCTCTGTGCTTGGAGGCTCAATTCTTGGTCCTGGGGGCTTACAGGTACGAGCGCTCCACCGGCCCCTGGTAGTCCTCGCCCCCGCCTCCCTCTCCCCTCCTTGTCTCTCTTACTAGTTCTGGGGGGCCGCGATGCTCGGGCCTCTTGCCGCTGGCCGCCATGCTTGCGCGCTTGTCTCCTACGTCACACTCGTGCGACACAGAAGCGGTCGCGGCTGCAGAAATTAAGAGAGAATTGTTGGAAGGGCCATCCCACTTCCTGGATAGCCGATTTCCGGGTTCTTCCTTCGTTCCAGCTGAATTTCCCATTTGATCAGGAGGGTTGCGGGCCGAATCGAGACAAAGGCGGTGTGTTTATCACACTCGGCTCGCTTTACCCGGAGGCTACGGAGGTGTTGCATAGGCTGAAGCATGTTGTGTAATTGTATTCTTGCCGTCTTGGTTCTTTGAATGAGCCTCTGAGTGCAAGTCAAGGGTATAGAGGCTTTTTCTGCTGGGCGAGGTGGCCTTTTGCCCATCGTCCCCCACCTTGGGGGGGGGGAACAATCACACTACCTCTCAGCCTACTTTATAAGGTTGTTGTGGGGAAGGAGAACGATGCATGTCACCTTGAGCTCCTTGGAGAAAAATGGGCTACAATAAATACATGAAGTGCGGTTGCTTGATCTGCTGCCCACTGTGGGCTGCAGCAAGCCCCTTCGTGTACCATATCTGTTTTCGGAATCGCTTCTTATAAGAGATTCCAAAGGCGGTCTTCACCTTTAAACCGGGCTTGGATCGGGCAGCCTTTCACAACGGAGGCTCTACTGTCCTCTATTAACGTAGCAGGACACGTGGCGATCCGACCGCCTGCGACTCCAAGCACCTCTCCCCCCTTCCCTTCCGGGATGTTTCCCTTGGGGGTGGGGTAGCCCTTCAGATAGAGGACTATACTTCTCCGCAAAGCGACATGCAACGCCACGAGAGACCAAAAGTATGTATAAAGAAATTTAGAATCAAAGTCTCCCCAACTAATTTCAATTAAAAGAGAGCTCGCAGTTTAAATTTTTAAAACCACCCCTCCCCAATTAAAACCAATCAATCAGTAATGGCTTGTGCCGTGACTCCTAGCGTTTGCGGGCTGGGACTGACATTTTATTTGCTATATACATTTTGCATGTCTTTTTTGTACCCCGCCTGGAAATCGTAACATGATAGGCGGCATAGAGATGTGTGTGTGTATTAAAACGAATGAAGCTTTAAAATCATGGATATCGCCATTCATTCAAGTATACAAGGACAGCTGTCGCTTCTTCCCCTCGGGGGGAAAAGGACGAGGAACAAACGAAGTTTAATGGTAACCGCAATTTCTCTATCCTCCTCTACACCCGAATCCTCTTTGCGGCTCAATCAGCGCACAGTGCGTGGCCAATCCCGCGAAGGCTACTTTTGCGCGCGCGCCCCTCCGCCTCAGAACCGCTTCGGCGCATGACTGACGGCGGCTAGCGAACGCGCGCGCGGCGGAAATCGCCACCCATTGGTCGGTGGCGGTGCTACGCGCGTCCCCGTCGGCCTTGGTCCCGCGCGCTGAGGTGGCTGAGGCGAGAAGGCGGCGGCGGCGGCAGGGAAGATGGAGGCGGCGGCTGTGCCGGGTTCGGCGTGGCTGGCGGGGCTGTCGCTGGTCCTCGGCGGCCTCGTTCTCTGGCTGGTGCTGATCCTGCTGAGGCGGAGGACGGAGGAGGCGGAGCCCAGCCGGAAAGGGACGGAGCCCGTCACGATCGACGGTGAGAGCGCGAGACGAGGAGGGGCGGGGCTTAAGGCGAGCCACACCCCCTTCGGGAGTCCTCACTTTGCCCCAGCTGCAAAATGGGTCGCTAGGCTGAGTCGTGCCAAAATTTCAGGATGAAAGCAGTGCCTCGTATATCATATTCAGTTATATTGGTTGCATAATATGGTTTAGGTCAATAATGTGTTGTGATATAAAGACAGTTTAGGTGAAATTCAATATAATTACATAATTTGGGCTAAGTTTCATATAATTTAGCTCAGTATGGCGAACACTGGTGGGCAGCAGCTTTCCAGCGTTTCAGATAGGGAGCCTTTTCCTTCCTTACCTGGAGACACCAGGGATTGTACCTAAGAGCTTCTGCAGGCAAAGCAGATATGAGCCTTCTCCAGCTCTGTGGATTACTGGCTTTTTCATAGCATCGTAAGTTGTGTTTTCAAGCTCCATTATGTTTGGAAACTTAAAATCTATTTTGAAAAAATGGTCCTGCATCTGGCCTTGCTCTTCTAAATTCTGGGAGAATGCTGATTGTCCAGTCCGTCTTACCTATTTTTAAAATAAGACTTTCTTCAATTGTATTCTGTAGATCAGGATGTGAACAGTGAAGCAGCCAGCAAAACATCAGTCCCGAAGAAGCAGAAGCAGCTTCAGCGGATCCGCAAAGAGAAGCCCCAGCAACACAACTTCACCCACCCGCTCCTGGCTTCAGCACTCAAAGTGAGGCCTGGCAGGCTACAGCTTGTGTTCTGTGTTTCGCGGGAAAAGGAGTGGGCTAATCTTATGTTGGAAGTTTACCTTTATAGCAAGTCAGAGAGCTATCTGGCTCAGTATTGCCTGCATTGATTGGCAGTGCTAGTCCAGGGTTTTTAGGCCAGGAGTTGCTCCCAGCCCTGCCTGGAGATACCAGGAATTGAACCTTCTGCATGCAAAGGAGATGCCCTGCCAGTTGGTCTTTATCTAGTGATGGGGTTTGCCCCTTCAGAACCCTTCTGGGTTTTTGGAAATACTGGATCCTCCTTTCTCCTCACATACACACATGTACATTGCAGAAAAATATAAGAGCCAGTAGATTAGAAATGCAAAAACTCACAGTAGTGGGGAAGATTATGACCTGAGAGAGGCGGTGGTGGTGTAGTAGTTAGAATATCATACAAGGATTTGGGAGACAAGGGTACAAATCTGCAGTCAGCCATGAAGCTCACTTGCTGACCCTGGTTCAGTCAGCCCCTCTCAACCTAACCTACCTCACAAGGTTGTTGTGGGAATTAAATGAGGGGGAGAACCATGTACACCATTTTGAGCTCTTTGGAGAAGAGATGGGATGTAAATCAAATCAACAAACCCTTTTGCAGCATGGCAACCAGCTCTTTGCTCTTGGGCACACGCCAGGATGGAGCACCTCTGTATTCTTTTCCACTTTTAGTTTGTTGAGAGGCCAAAGGTTGATCCTCTTTGCATTCTTCAGGGCCACAGTGGGAGCATCACCTGCCTGGATTTCAGCAGCAATGGGAAGTACCTGGCGTCCTGTTCTGATGACCGCACCGTCCGCATCTGGAGCACCAAGGACTTCCTGGAGCGGGAGCACCGCTGCATGCGAGCCAACGTAGAGCTGGACCATGCCACTTTGGTCCGCTTCTACCCGGACTCCAGGTGGGGAGGCTGTGCCTGGACATGGGACAATTAGCTTTGCTCCTTCTCCTCCTCTTTACAGCTGAAATTGCAGACTAGCTGATCCTTTCCAAGAAGATGGGGAGGACGGATTAGAATTACCAGCAGCTCAGGTTGATCGGTGGAGTCATCAGCCCTTTTTAAAAAAAGGAGCTAGTAGCTAGAGCTAGTTTAAGTTCAAGTTCAGCATCCCCCAAAGCAACTAATTCCAGTTTATGTCTGTCTCCTTACAAAATGAACCAGTTCAGTTCACAGTCATTTCAGCCTTCAGAATGTTATAAGCTGCTTTGCTGAAGTATAAGATATATTTAAGAGGAGTAGGGAAACATTTTTTCAAAACCACAGTGGAATGTGACGTGTTTAGTTTGTTTTTCCCAGCAATTAATATATTTAAGCTTAAAGGTCCAAAAAGTATCAACGAGGGGAAGATACACACATAAGGACACGACTGTGAAATAAAAACTGTTCAAAATTCTACCCCACAACAAATGTAATTCACATTCTGTTCAGCCAGCAATTACAGGAGGTGTAGCTCAAAGATTTTGGAACTAACTTAGCGAACTTTGCAAACTAGCTCATTCCAAGCAGTGAGGGTGGGGAGGGAGTCAATTCCTATAAACCAGTGTTAGTAAATGCTATCCTGGAGTAGGGGGTGTCAGCACCGACCACCTGTCCAGGTCTGCTACTGCTGGTCCAAGCCACTGTCCTTCTCTGCTGTAACAGCAGCGATGGAGCAAGCCTGTTGTCAAGCTTCTTCCTCACTACTCTCGTCCCCTGCCAGCCTTATGTTAACATTGAACTGGCATTGGAGTTTGATTAGGGGAGTGCTGAAGGAGGACAGCACAGGTGCCCATACAACACCCTGCCAGCTTTACTTCCAGGAGCAACAATGGAAACACTGGCAAAGCACCTGGGGCTGGGGGATGGACTTGAGGCTGTTGGAGCAGCTTGTACTTGTGCTGCTTACAGGCACTGCCTCTCCTTTCTTCAAGCAGAGCCTTTATTGCGTGGCTGGCCAACGGAGACACCCTCAGGCTGTTCAAAATGACAAAGAAGGAAGACGGCAGCTTCACATACGCCGCACTTCCAGAAGACTTCCCAAAGCTGCACAGAGCCCCCATCATCAACATTGGAGTCGCAGACACAGGTATGGAAGAGGCGAGGGGACTCTCTTTTCTAGGGTTTGGCTTCCTAAGTACCCAGAGCTGAATTGGCCGGGGAGAGCCAATGAAACCCTAAGAAAAAACAGCTGCATCAGCCCAAGGGCCTGTCTAGTTCAGCATCCTGTCCTCACAGTGGCCAGCCAGGTGTCCCAGTAAGAAACCCACAAGCAGGTCTGGAGCACAAAAGCCCTCTCCCATCCCATGGTTTCTGACATGTGTGTGTGTGTGTTGCCAATTATTTTTTATTGATTTTCCAAATCACAACCCAATTTTCACAAATTATTACAAATGAATACAATTTTAATTAAATGATTTCCCACTCACTATTGTTGACACGACCTTGGCTTCTAATATTACTGCATAAACTATTTAAAATTATTTCCAATTACAATGCATTACCCAAAATTATCAGCTGTACTCTTAGCAATTTCCATTCATGTTGAAACATTGTTTAAAGCATTTACATACTTTTATGAAACTTCAAAGTGAGAACATAATCTTTCTTTTCATTTTATTCTGTGTATGACAGTTCTAATATATAATCTTCATTGGCCTGATCCTCTGCCCTTTATACCAAACATCTCCATATTCAAAGATGACCTTGAGTGGCATTCCTTTCTGGGTGCTTGCAGTGCTGTGGTTGTTATTCAGTGCATAGCTGGTATCTCAAGGTTAACCATGGCTAGCAGCTCTTTGCCACTGATCTCTTGTCTCTCCTGCCCAGGGAAGTACATCATGGTCGCCTTCAGTGACACCACCATCCTCATCTTGGACACAAAGGGGGACGTCCTTGCCACCATCAACACCAACCAGATGAACAACACCTTTTCAGCTGTGTCACCGTGTGGAAGGTAAGGGTTGTGTCCGCTACGCGGCTGAGCTGCTCTCTACCACCTGCTTATCCTCAGGGCAGTCAGTTGCTTGTATTCCCCCATGAGCCAAGAAAACCAAGGGCATGTCCCCAGAGTTAGCTCTGAACTAATGCCAAAGAGTTAATAGAATCATCGAGTTGGAATGGTCCTTGGAGGTCCTCTAGACCTTCATTGGTGTTGGGTCTACAAGGCAGGAGGCAACGACAGGTTTCCTGCCACATGACAACCCAGCCTCTGCTTAAATCCCTCCAGTGAAAGAGGGTCTGTGGTTTCCCAACCCATTGTGTCTCATTCTCAAGATTCCTCTTATGTTCAAGATGCGTCTCCTCACATTGAGCAGAAATCTGCTTCCCTGAAGTTTCCACCCACTGTAGACCCAGTCCTGCCCTCTGGAGCAACAGCAGACAATTTTGCTCCATTTTCTAAGCTCCTCAGATATTTGAAGACTGCTGCCCTTTTTCTTAGCGCGCGCGCTCTCTCTCTCTCTCTCTCTCTCTCTCTCACACATACACACACACACACACACACACACATACACACATACACATACACACAGAGAGAGAGAGAGAGAGTTTTCTCTTCTCCAGGCTAAACAAACTCAACTCATTCAGCTGTTACTCACAGGATTTGATTTCCAAACGCCTCACCATCCTAGTCACCTTCCTCAGGAGAACGTTTGTCAGTATCCTCCTTAAAATGTGTTGTCCAGAATTCAGATGTGGCCTAACTAGGGTGGTGTTAGCTTTCTCTCTCTCTCTCCTAGCTTTGTGTCATTGGCAGATTTGATGAGTGTCCTCTCTACTCCCTGATTCAGATTATTTATAAAAAATATTAGCACAAGGCGTAGGACAAAGCCCTGTGGCACTCCACACACAAAACACACACGCACACGCGCGCACACACACACAGTTAAGACACAGCAGCCATCAATGAGCATACGCCAGTGTACGGTTGCTTCATGTGGCTCCAACCTCAGTAGTGTCCAAACACCCCTTTTTCTAACTTATTTATTTATTTCATTTATATTCCTCCAAAGAGTTCAAGGTGGTACACATGGTTCTCTCCCTCTCCCCACAACAACCTTATGAGGTAGCTTAGGTTAAGAGGCATTGACCGGCCCAGGGTCACCCAGTGAGCTTCATGGCCAAGTGGGAATTTGAATCCTGGTCTCCCAGGACCTAGCTCAACACTCTAATCACTACACTACACTGTCAACAAGAATATAATGGGAGACTTTGACATGCTTCACCGAAGTCAAGACATTTGTTGTTGTTTAGTCGTTTAGTCGTGTCCGACTCTTCGTGACCCCATGGACCAGAGCACGCCAGGCACTCCTGTCTTCCACCGCCTCCCGCAGTTTGGTCAGGCTCATGTTTGTAGCTTCGAGAACACTGTCCAACCATCTTGTCTGTCCTCTGTCATCCCCTTCTCCTTGTGCCCTCAATTTTTCCCAACATCATGAGGTGGCCAAAGTATTGGAGCCTCAACTTCACGATCTGTCCTTCCAGTGAGCACTCAGGGCTGATTTCCTTAAGAATGGATACGTTTGATATTCTTGCAGTCCATGGGACTCTCAAGAGTCTCCTCCAGCACCATAATTCAAAAGCATCAATTCTTCGGCGATCAGCCTTCTTGATGGTCCAGCTCTCACTTCCATACATCACTACTGGGAAAACCATGGCTTTAACTATACGGACCTTTGTTGGCAAGGTGATGTCTCTGCTTTTTAAGATGCTGTCTAGGTTTGCCATCGCCTTTCTCCCAAGGAGCAGGCGTCTTTTAATTTCGTGACTGCTGTCACCATCTGCAGTGATCATGGAGCCCAAAAAAGTAAAATCTCTCACTGCCTCTATTTCTTCCCCTTCTATTTGCCAGGAGGTGATGGGACGTGGCCATGATCTTCGTTTTTTTGATGTTGAGTTTCAGACCATATTTTGCGCTCTCCTCTTTCACCCTCATTAAAAGGTTCTTTAATTCCTCCTCACTTTCTGCCATCAAGGTTGTGTCATCTGCATATCTGAGGTTGTTGATATTTCTTCCGGCGATCTTAATTCCGGCTTGGGATTCATCCAGTCCAGCCTTTCGCATGATGAATTCTGCATATAAGTTAAATAACCAGGGAGACAATATACAGCCTTGCCGTACTCCTTTCCCAATTTTGAACCAATCAGTTGTTCCATATCCAGTTCTAACTGTAGCTTCTTGTCCCACATAGAGATTTCTCAGGAGATAGATGAGGTGATCAGGCACTCCCATTTCTTTAAGAACTTGCCATAGTTTGCTGTGGTCGACACAGTCAAAGGCCTTTGCAAAGTCAATGAAGCAGACAAAGTCAAGACATACTATTGAACTTTTCTCAGGTTGCTTTCAACACATGTACAATCTGTGTGCAAAAGAGATGAGCTGTGCAGATCAACAGGTATACACTTTCACACAAACACATGAATGTGTGTAGAGAAAGCTTATACATGCATTTAGTGTAACATGTGAACAAGCCTTACATGTGCTGTTCCCAGGAATATGAGGCAAGAGTGGTCTGGAGCAACTGGGAAGAGGAAACTTTCAAGGCTGGTTGGTGCAATTGATTTGGCACAGCCTGGCTTGGGAATAACAGGGCACTTCCTCCCTTGTGGCTTCCCTTTCCTTCAGGTTTGTTGCATCTTGTGGCTTCACTCCCGACGTGAAGGTATGGGAGGTGTGTTTCAGCAAGAGTGGGGACTTCCGGGAGGTGACCAGGGCCTTTGAGCTGAAGGGGCACACGGCTGGCGTGTATTCCTTCTCTTTCTCCAATGACTCCAGGCGGTAAGTGAGGAACTCTCTTCCAGCTGCACTTCCCTCTGGTAGTTCTGTGTCCTGTTTGTCACCTGCTGACTCCTCCAAAGAGCACTCCTGGTTATCTGCTGCGCTGGGTGGGTGTGGCCAGGAGGTCCTTTGGACTGGCCTCTTCTTGCCCGCATCTCCTCCCCTATAACTAAGCAGCCAGAAGGAACCTCCTTCCAAGATTTGAAGTTACACCATAGCACTGTCCTCCATGCCCAGGGACAAGCATCCTGGTTTGGTTATTTCATGAGGCTTCTATGCTAAATGGCTTCAGACTGTTGTTGTTGTTGTTAGTTAATTTATTATCCGCCCTGCACCTTAAGGTCCTGGGACTGGTTACAGCATTGAAACACAATATTTAAAACGACTGAAAACAAGTTACAGCCATAAAAATAAGGTGGCTCCTAAAAGCATACACCTCAGATGTCAAAAGCCAGGGTAGCAAAGAGGTGCGTCTTCAGCATCCTTTGAAAGCTGTATAATGAAGGCAACAGATGTGGCAGGGAGTTCCACAGCTCAGTGGCTGCCCCTCTCCCAGGCCACCACCCTCCAAGCCTCTAAAGGCAAAGGAACTACCAAGAGGTCTCCCTCTGCTGACCCAAGAGCATCTGTAGGGAAGGAGGCAACTAGTCTTTCAGGTGTTTTGCACCTGAATCATTTAGGGCTTTAAACCACCAATGTGAGCAATATGAATTGGCAGCCAGGTGAGTAACAATTTAAACCAAAGCTGAATTTCCCAGCTTGCCTCTGACACCCCAAACCCAGGGGGAAACAGGTAGTAAAGCAGAGGTGAGGAACCTAGTCAGCCATCAGCAAGAAGCTGATGGAGACTTAGTGGGACGTCCTCTCAGCCTGAGGCGGCATTCTGCCACAGCTGCAGCTTCTACAGCTCAAGACTTCAGCCCGGAGGGTAATGTCTTCTTTCCTCCCCCAATCCAGGATGGCAACGGTTTCAAAGGATGGAACATGGAAACTATGGGACACAGATGTCGAATACAAAAAGCAACAGGACCCGTACCTGCTCCTGACAGGTCGGTGCCAGGTGGCGGAGCCCTGTCGCGTTGCCCTGTCCCCTGACGCCCGAGCCCTGGCCATCTCCAGCAGGACCAGCATCTTTGTTTACAATACCCGGAATGGCGAGGAAGAGGAGCGCTTTGAGGGCGTCCATGGCGAGCACATCACAGACTTGGCCTTCGATGTGAGCAGCCGCTTCCTGGCCTCCTGCGGAGACCGGGCTATCCGCATCTTTCACAACACGACGGGCTACCGGGCTGTGGTGGAGGAGATGAAGGCCCTGCTGAAAAAGGCCACCAATGAGTCGACAAAGCAGAGACTGCAGCAGCAGGTCACAAGTGCCCAGAACGCTCTGGACGCCATCTATGGCAAGGGCAACTGAGCCCTTCCCAGAGCAGGGGGGTGCAGGGGTGGCTTCTGCTGGGCAGACCCAGGGCTAGGATTTTCATGTCAGAGAGACAGCTAATAAAATATGTTTTGCACAACTGTCGCTCTCCCAAGTTTTGATGAAGCCTGTCACCACGAGAAAAGCAGAGGAGCATTGCTCATTTCCAGACTAGGCCTCTAATACAGGGCATGAAAAAAATTTTTTTTGAATTGTTCCCACTTGGGTCTGAGCCATCCCAAGAGTGGGTCTGTCCCTATATGTCGCAAGAGAGCAGAACTAGCTTTATTTTTTTAAGGGTGTGGGGTGTAGACCTTGCTCCAACACAGCATATATAGCCCTAAAAAGCAGGTTGAAGTGCTTTGCTCTAGGGGCAGTGGATCAGCTGGCCTCACACTGATGGTGTTTAATGCAGAGCAGAGCTTTGGGGGGGGGGTCCCTTAATTCTTTCTTGACCTACTTTTTATTTTATTGACTCATCCTAGTCCACTGATGGGTGTTTAATTTACAGAGTCAACCATACAGAGGAAGGAAGGAATTTTTAATAGTGAGAGGGCTTAAGCTGCATGCTTACCTGGGAGAAAGTCCCGTTGAACTCAGTGTGGCACTTCTGGATACACAAGTAAGGATTGCACTGAAGCTCACCATGCTAACCAGGCATACTTCTGAGTAAACATTATTAGTATTTTACTCTCTGGCTCACACCACATAATTTAAGTCTACTCTTATTTAAGAACAAAAGATATGTCTGCCTAGATTAGGCCACTGTCCTGCTATCCTGCTGTGGTCAACTTTTGGTCAATTTTGCTCTCTTGGAAGCTTTTCATACTGTGATGTTGGACACTTTAACCAAGAACAGGCAATCTATGGCCCTCTAGATGCTGTTGAGCCCACAGTTCGCATCACCTGCCCTGACCATTGCAGTGGCCATGCTGACAGGCTATGGGACCTAGGAGTCCAACAACATGTGTTCCCCATGCCAGGCCTAAACTCCCCGCCAGACTTCCACTGCAGATAGTTACAGTCCCTCCAGTCCTACCAGTGAAAACCATTTCTCCTGCTGCTGGGGTTGCTGCCTTCAGCATACGTTTCCAAAGACACCTTCTGTTAGGCAGTGGTATTGGCGTGCAGTGATCATGTCTAAATGCTGCCCAAGTTGAATGCACCTAAGGGTTGGTACCTGGCACATTTTAAAAAAATATACATCCATGCAGCTCTTTGAATCTTTTTGTGGGTTATAAATGTGAGATTGACCCACATTCATCAGCTATCACCTTTTAAAGAGAGATGGTCTGTATCTTATTTCTGCTGTGTATCTGTTGCTGTGTCCTGGGTTTCTTCCCCATTTAATTGTCACAGATACAGTGTGAGTAACCTAAGGCTCTGAACCCTTCTGCTATCAGCTGGGCTTTGTTACGATAGGGAGATTCGGCTCCAGCACATGAGCTCTTTTCTAAAATTGGTCCCTCTCTAGGTGATGGTGTTTTCACAGATTTTTTCCATGGCGAAAGGGCAAAATGTTTACTACCTGCTTTTTGTGTTCCGTGATTTTGAGATCTTCAAAAGATTCCACTGGACATGATCAATCTAAGTCCACCAGGCTTGATACCTTATTTTGATTTATTTATATTTCACTGCCCACCCCATTTGACTGAAAGAACTGTCAAGGTAGCAGCCAATTGAAAGCTACAATCCTTTGCCTGCTTACTTTGGAGTAAGGCCCATTGAACAAAGGAGGAGTTTCGTAGCATAGGATCAAGCCTCACATAAATGAACAGTTATTGGCTGGCTCTGCAGGGTAACCAATCACAGCTAAGACATCCTTCAGGGTAGGAGGGCTGCCTTGGTCTAGCCCAGGTGTAGGGAATCTTTGGCCCTCCAGATTTTGCAGAACTATAATGCCCATCATCTGTGGCCCTAGGTCACACTTGCTAGGGATGATGAGTGTTGTAGTTCAGCAACATTGTGGAGTGCCACAGTGGACCCAGCCCTGTCTTCCCCTTAAGAGGCATTAGTCAGAGCATATTTTCTCTAGGTGCTGCGAGATGGTGGGATGTGCCCAAAAGTGCAGTAGTTGGCAGTTTGGGCTCACCATGTATGCAGAAAGTTTGCATTTCTGATGTTCAAGAGCTGTACCTTATCCCTGAAAACACAGGATTCAAATTATGACACAGCTGTATTTGTGAGGAGGACATTGGTGTTCATTCAGATTGCAAACGGGTACCATGCAAAGCATGCTCCACCACTGAACTATAACTCCTCCCTTTAAAATGTTTCTAGTCCTCATGATTAACGACCAAAGAGTTGAAATAGGAAGCTGCCAAGTCAGGCCACTGGTCTATCCATTGTACACTAACCGGCAACAGCCCTCCAGGGTCTCAGATAAAAAGAAACCTTTCCCTGCTCTACCTTGCTGAGGACTGAAGTGAGCACCATCTGCATACATGCCTGTCTGTAAAGCCGCTTTTTCCCACGTCTTCATTATCACGGCTTAGGGATCAGTTTTAAAATTTCATAATAAATAAATGAACAAGACCGTTGCCGTAGGGCATGTACAGAGTGCATTAAAGCTCCGCCCTTCCGCATGCGCACGGGAGTGGAACCGGCTTGCGCATGCGCAGTGAAGTCAGATTGCTCCCTCGGGCGGGGCAAGGGCGCTGACGCGTTACGCACGGCGGGTGTGGGGGCAGTCGCGCGCATGCGCAGCGCGGCTGGGCAAAGCTGCTGCTGCTGCGGGAGCTGGCGCTGCCGGGGCCACGAGCGCCATGTCGGGTCGCTCGGTGCGGGCCGAGACCCGCAGCAGGGCCAAGGATGACATCAAAAAAGTTATGGCGGCCATCGAGCGCGTCCGCAAATGGTGAGGGGACGGGGGGAGGGGCCGTTGGTGGGAGGGGCTTGGCGGCGGGTCAGCCAATCCTCGGCGGCTGCGGCCTTGGTGACAGTGGCCCAACCAACCGACGGCAGCCGTTTGGCGCGATGGGCGGGGGCTTCCCGAATTGGCCAATGGCATTGTGCTTGTTGTAGAGGTGGGGTTGCGGGGAGAGATGTGCTTGGCGGGGCTGCCGGCCAATCGTAGTTCAGAGGCGGGTGATGCCTGGCTGCTAGGATTGGCGTGACGTTTGGCCAGTCGCTCCAAAAGGGTCCCTGGAGGGGCGGGGGACCCAGTTGTCATGGCGACTGGCTAGTCTACCTGCCGCGGACTGACACAGTTTGCTGGAGAGAGAAGCTCTTGCTTAGTTGGCGTATGCCGCTCAATTCGCACATGCGTTCCTTGCTTATTTACATATTTTACGCTTTTTTCTGAGCTCTTTGCCTGCATGGTTTCTACGAGGCAGGTCAGGGGGAGGTGGAAACAGTACTTAGGCATTTTATCCCTTGTCATTATCTCAAATGGCACCTCCAGAGAAAGGGGCAATCTACCTTCATGCTCTGCTTTTCATGGAAGGCATCGGGCTGCTACTGCTGGGAGTTCATCCTGGGAGCCTTTCCCAGCCCTACTTGGAGATGCTGCCAGGG
Organism: Podarcis liolepis; assembly: GCF_965112155.1. Lineage (NCBI taxonomy): Eukaryota > Metazoa > Chordata > Lepidosauria > Squamata > Lacertidae > Podarcis > Podarcis liolepis. Next base: position 29,542,642 of record NC_139567.1, on the reverse strand, counting down.
ATTTGAACCCTAAGCTAAAGGCCACTGTTGCAGCTTTATCTGCGATTATGGGGGCAGCCAAAGAAAGGGCCTCATCTGATGACCTGAGACCTTCCTAGATGGCTGCTTTCTTACCACGATGGTAGCCTGGATGGGCATACCTGGGTCTGACGCAGCAAAGCAGTTCTTACACTCCTACTTTGTGTTAAGTCGGTAGCATCAGGTTCCTTTTAGCCAAGGTATACCCTGAGTGGGGCATGGGCACTGCTGCTTATCCCATTGTCTGAGCCTGCCGGAGAGAGAGAAAGAGCTCTATAAAGCAGAGACACTGGATCCTTTTAAATTCCCCTGTGGAAAACCTTCAGGTGCCAGGGGAGACCAGAGGCAAAAGATTGGGGTGCCCTCTTGACCTTTATTGAGTAGGCTACATTCTGGCCATGCCAAAGTCAATAGGTGCCTCTCTCCATCCAAGGCAAGTGAGAGGCATCGTCATAGTTCAAGGACACATTCCAGGCAGGTAGAAGTGCTCTAGGAGAGCAAGGGGCACGACAAGGAGCAAAGAGTGAGGGGCCAGATTTAGCACACAGGCCTACCATTCCCAACCCATGCTGCACAGTTTCTTTTTTTATATATATAATAATATTTATTAGTTTCCCAACAAATTGAACACAGCACTACAAAAAACCAAAAAAGAAAAAACATACAATAATACAATACAATACAAAAAAGAAAAGAAACTGCAAAACACTAACATACAATTAACAAAACAAAACAAAAACCATTTAAAACACAGTCCAATTTCAATATCTTATCTTTCTTTCACTAATTTCCACGACCTCCTCACACCTCCCTTTTTGTATTCCACTTCTATTAATTGTTTCAGCAATTCCTTTCCATCTTCCTCTGTTTTCTATCCTATAATTGTCTTAACACATTCTAACCTTATTTTTCCCTTTAATGCTCTAATAATCTATTTATACTTAATTCCTTATAACATTTCTACTAAAGCCATATAACTTCATTCCAACATCTTTCTAACATTCATTAATTTTACAGTATTTCTGTAAATAGTCTTTAAACTTTTTCCAGTCTTCTTCTACCGACTCTTCTCCCTGGTCTCAGATTCTGCCAGTCATTTCTGCCAATTCCATGCAGTCCATCAATTCATCTGCCATTCTTCCCTGGTGGGTAAATCTTGTGTCTTCATGCTGCACAGCAGTTTCTCCCTGGCCTCATTGCAGCCTCAGAAGGCAAAGGCAATTGCCAGTGGGAAACATGTGGCAGGAGCGGGTGGTGATGTATCATCTTCTTCATCGTTGTGGTTGCACCTAATCTCTTTCATTATCCTGGCTCAGGGAGAAGAAATGGGTGACGGTGGGAGACACATCCCTGCGGATATTCAAGTGGGTGCCTGTTGCCGACAGCAAAGAGGTGAGGGGATGAGCACCAAGCCCTTCTGGGAGTGAGAGAAGGAGGGCTGTCTTCCAACACTAAACGGGCTTGGAGGAGCCCCCTCTTTCCCCCTCCCCATTGTAGGCATATCCAAATGAAGCATCAAAGGGTCACTTCTGTCTCCTGTGGATGTAGAAAGCAGACCAGGGTGACTGTCTGACGTTCGATGACTGCAATTTTGCCTAAGTGTTCATTTGATTGTCTTGCTTTGCCAAATGAAGAACACCCTGCATTTGTTTGGCTCCAGTTTTCCATTCTACAAATACCATTTTGAATTATATCCCTGCCTGCTTGGGTGCCCAGTTTTGCGTATGCCACAACATCATCATCATCATGGTTACTATTATAATTCATTATTAATATCTGCCTTTCCCCCAGACAGGGACTCAAGGTGGCTTACACAAATTAAAACAGATGAAATAAGCTTACAGCATATAAAATATAATAATTAAAAACTAATTAAACTCTAGTAGGATTAAAACAACGGGGGTGGGGCGGGCAAATGATTGAAATACAGATAATAAAAACAGCACAGCACTGTTAAAGCCCTTTCCTTTAAAAAGCAATTGGTTTTGATGACGATTCCCTCCAAGATTGGAATGGGGAACCTGCGGCATTCCAAATGTTGCCATCTCCCATCATCCTTGGCTGCTGTGACTCCTAGTTGTTGGGGTCCAGCATCTGGATGCCACCCTCTCAGCCCTGCTTTAAGCCCGAGTACTAGACCCAGGGCAGAATCTTCTTTCGCATTTGTACCCCCACAACCTCCAGGCTGATGAAGCACCACTGAGGAGCATTGGGTCCCAGTGCTGGCAGGGGAAACTCACAGCCTTATTTTTCTCTCCCTTCAAGAAAGAGAAGTCCAAAACCTGCAGCACTCCTGCTTCCCGGGAGCAGAACGGCTTCCCAGCCGAAGGGGCGGCCAACTCTTCGCTCCTTCTGGAGTTCCAGGGTGAGTAGGCTGGGGAGCAAAGGGTTGCGTTCTCTTGGGGGCAACTTTCTGGGGCCACGAGACAGTGGTGGGCAGGCCCAGAGACCAAAGTGGGTCGAGCAATTCATCTGATACTCCCCTTTGCCTGGTAGGATTTTGGCCATGCCAGAGTCAAAGGTTTCTACACACTCACACATCTCCATCCTCTCTCCAGGCAAGCCAAGAGGCCTTATCACACTTCAAGGACACACTTCCAGTCAGGCACTTGAGGAAGGCTTGTGAGGCAGGTGGCCTGGGGAATAGGCTGTGCAACCTGGGAAAGAAGTGTAGCTTAGTGAGGCTCTGGAGGGCCAGATGGAGAGGCCCAGAGTTCTGCATTTGGCCCTTATGTCCTCCTCTGCCTTTGACCTTGGCATGCCAGCCAAGCAGGAGACGTCGACCTGCTACAGTGACCTGTAAAACTTATGCCAGGAAGCAGAATTGCATCATTTCTCTGATTCTACATCATTGCGCCATCTCTCCCCCCCCCCCATTAGTTTGCATAATCTACTCTGGTTTCAGCTGGCGTTCTTGAAAGGGGCAGACACTGATTGCTCAACCAACTCAGTGCCCCTCGCTTTTCGTTTTTGAGACTTTAGCCAGACCCTTCACGTCATAAAGGTTAGAAACATTGTGCTTGCTTTTTAAAATGAAAGGCTGAGGTTCTCAGGAAACAAGATTCCACACCCAGCTTCTCGCAGAATTGCAGTTGGCCCGCTGCCCTGACCAGAAGACTTTCTCAGCTTCTGGCCGTCTGTCTGTGTGGGTGTCGTCGTCCGGTTTGAGGGTTGGACTTTCTAATTCAGAGAAAATGCGAGTAAGAAGTGACAGAATTGAAGTTTGTAAAATTTTGCATGGCCTGAAGAAAGTGGATGGAGTAAACATTTTCTCCTGCTGTCATAACGCTAGAACTCACGGACATCCAGTGAAGTAGAAGATTCAGGACAGATAAAAGGAAGGACTTCACACACCGCTGAGTTAAACTATGGAACTCCCTCCCACTCCCACCGGAGGCAGCGATAGCCACCAGTTTGAATGGCTTTAAAAGAGGATTAGGCAAATTCGTGGAGGGAAATAAGGCTTTCAGTGGCTACTAGCCATGAGGCAGCAATGCTTCTGAATCCCAGTTGCTGTGAGAAGATGCTGGATGAGATGCGCCATTGGTCTGATCCAGCATCATCATCTTATGTGTGTCCAGCTCAGTCTTCAGTGGGATCTCAGTGAGCTGCAGCATTTGCGTACCACCCAATGGCTACCAGCCATGATGACTGTTCATTCAGAAGCAGTGATGCTTCTGAATATCAGTTGCTGGAAACAGCAGGAGAGGAAAGTGCTCGGATCTTGCTTGCTGGCGTCAGACTGTCTATTGTGAGAAGAGGATGCGAGACATTGACCTGACCCAGCAGGGCTCTCCTCATTTCCTTAGGGTAGGGAAGCTTGCATCTGCCCACAGTGGGAAGCCCCAAGAGCAACCCATTCCAAACCAGGTGGCCTCTCAGGTGTGGGGAATGCAGACACAGGAGCCGGCCGTGCTGCTCCTGGCTCCAGCTCCTGAGGCGGCCTCTCCCTCCCCATGCATTTCAGATGAGAACAGCAACCAGAGCTCCCTCTCGGACACCTACCCACTCAAGGCGGACAGCAGTCTGGCCTCCAGCCCCAGCCCCCAGCAGAGTGAGTCCATGAGCCCCAGCCACGCCTCCGACTTCCGGGCTGACGACTCTCAACCACCCACGCTGGGGCAGGAGCCCTTGGAAGGTGAGTGGTTTAGCCCAAGGGGACTGCTGTGGGGCAGGGGAGGCCCATCGAGGGCGACCACTGCCCTGGAGGGGAAGGGGCAGATGGAGTGGGGCATCCCCTAACAGGCAGCTTTTACCTGGGAAAAGGAACATTTACTATCTTCATCTGGTAATTCTACAGTGGTACCTCGGGTTACAGACGTTTCAGGTTACAGACTCCGCTAACCCAGAAATAGTACCTCGGGTTAAGAACTTTGCTTAAGGATGAGAACAGAAATTGTGCCGCCGCAGGTAGCCCCGTTAGCTAAAGTTGTACCTCAGGTTAAGAACGGTTTCAGGTTAAGAATGGACCTCCAGAATGAATTAAGTTCTTAACCCGAGGTACCACTGCATAGCCATTCCTTGAGAGGAGGGTGGAGATGAGGTTCATTTCCCAAGTTTTTATTGGCATCACCTCAGTCCTGTGGAACTCCCTGCCACTAGAGATTCAGTGGGCTCCTTCTGTGCTAGCTGTTTAACACTTGCTGAAAACACTTGTCAACTCCTGTTTCCAGAGCCTGCCCTTCCGCCCTCTGAAGTAGCCGATGAGCCTCCAACTCTCACGAAGGAAGAGCCAGTTCCTCTGGAGGCTGAGGTAAGGATGGTGAGCCAGGCAGAGTTAATTGGCTCTCTCTGGGATCTAGGGCTCGGGGGCTGGAGCATTCTAGATCCATGGCCCAGAAAACTGGTGTTAGTTCAAGGAAACAACGATGTATATAAAAAGCAGAATTCCTTAAATGCCAAGATCCAAGTTTGGGGCACATACTCTTTGGTGAGTGAACCCCAACAGAAATGTAAAATCACAAACATGCAGGAAATAAAAGTGTGGAAATATAGGCTGTTAGACCTTTCTGGTATGAGTTCCAAAATTTCCTTCTTCCCCCAGCATAGGATAAAGACCACATGCCTGATAAGCTAAAAAATAGTTTGCTTACAAGCTCTCCAAAGATCAGATTCATGTGCTTTAGAAAAGGTTGCACAGGCAGTAAAACTTAGCTGTTACAAAGTGGTGAAAGTTCTTAAATTATTGGTACAGGAAATCAGGAGTGGCTTGTGAGAACCATGTGGCCTGAGCTCAGGTAGACTGAGGAGGAACAAAGGCTTAATTACCTGGTCCCTCCCAAAGACAGCTTACTCTATGGTCTTAACCCCTTCATGCATTAATTTGACTTCAGCATGAAGCTGGTTTCCCCCCATGGAGATTCTGGAAAGGGTTTCCATTTGGGGAGCACGGCTGCAGCCTTTCTACTAACTAACTGAATTTATAGCCCACTCTGACTCAAAGGCTTAGAGAAAGTGACAGCAGTATGGTAGGTTTTCTTAATGCTCATGGCTCTGAATAAACCAGAGAATCATAGAACTGTAGAGTTGGAAGAGACCCAAGGGTCATCTAGTCCAACCCTCTTCAGTGCAGGGGTCTCAGCTAAAGAATCCCTGACAGAAGGCCCCCTAACCTCTGCTTTAAAACCTCCCAGGAGAGTCCACCACCTTCCAAGGGAGTCCGTTCCGCTGTTGAATGGCCTTTACCCTCGGAAAGCTATTCCTATGGTTTATTCGGAATCTCCTCCTTTGCAATCAGTTGGCAGCCCTGTGCTAGAGAGAACATGTCAGAGCCAGGCTCAATATGTAAAGCAACTCCTTGTGTTCTTCTCCTGCAGGTACCTGGCACAGAGGAGGATTCCGGCGCGCCTCCGCTCAAGCGATTTTGCACAGACCAGAATGCCACGTGCCAGGTGGCCTCCGAGAGCTAGCCAGCTCGCCCGCTTCTGCCCCGTCCCAAGAGCCACCCCGCCCCCAGGATGCCACTCTCTCAAAGTTGGCATCCTCTTCCACCTCCGCTCCCCTCCAAGAATCAACTTGCTGTTCCCACGGCCCTTCCAGAGGCCGCCTTTCTCCCCCTACCACCCCGTGCAATATTTTCCCAATGCCCCTCGGAGCCTGCCGGCTACATCTTCCCAACCCGCACACCTAAAGGACAAGGCGTTGCCGGGGCTTCTCCTGTCCGCTTTTTAATTTGCCCTCTTTGTGGCTCCGGGGGGCAACCCCTTGGGAGGTTTCCATAGGGAAAGAGGAGTTGTCAGCACTTAACGGGCAACCCCCGAGGTCCACGCACCGCCTCTCCTCCTGCAGGGAGCGAACGACTCTCCTGCGAGGAGGGGCAGGGCCTGGCGGGGAGCCCAGCTGGGATGCTGTGCAATAGTTGTGGGGTTAAGCCATTAGCACTGGAGTAAGCCAGGTCTCTGCCCACCAAGCAGTGGGCCCTCGCTGGAGGTGGGATATGTTCGAGGAAGCCAAGGCTGCCTTGGCTGGGGTCAGGTGGCCAGAAGGCACCCTCCCTTGCCAGCGGGGCTGGCCTGGCCTTGGGGGTCAAGGAGGCCGCCCTGGGCACCAAAGGGACCCTGCAGCCCTTATGGCAGAAGCAGCTGCCACTGACCCCCACGGCCCCTCCTGCCTCTGCAGACCTGTCCCCTCCGTCGCGATCCGCATGCGGAATGGAGTTTGCGATCGAGGCCCTGCTGTGGTGCGGAGTGCCCAGCCACGCAGGGAAGCAAAGAGATATTTTAGCACTGAAGAGAATATTTTTAAAATTAAAACTATTTGAAGTAATCCCTCTGTGTGTGTGTATGTGTGTTGGGAAGCGGTGGTGAGTAGCTTGGGCTTGGAGATCCTTTGCTAGATGGACCAGGCCTTGGCAGGTGGGGGAAAGGGGCAGGAGAAGAGTCCCAGCACATCCGTGGCCGACCTTGTGCCCTCCAAATGTTTTAGACTAAAAGTCCCAGGCAGCACAACTCTCACCCAGTCCTCAGGATTGGCTGCTGTGATGATTAAGACTACTCCACACACAGCAGGGACGGGAGAACCTTTGGACCATCGAATATCACTGTGGAAAGGTTGCAGTGTTCAGGTTTTTCTTCACACAGCACACATTAAATGTGAAGCATTCTCCCTCAGGAGGCAGGGGTGGCCATCAACTTCAATGGCTTTAAAGGAGGATTAGACAGAATCATGGAGGAAGAGAGGGCTATCGGTGGTTACTAGCCACAACTGCTATGCTCCTGGGGTGCCAGTTCCTGGGGGCTGAGCCCTTTTGGGTCCCCTGAATATTTTTGGCTTGGGGGCTGGGCCCCTCAATGTCCCAAAAACACAGCGGCAAAATGTGGAGCTGAGCATAGCGCGGTGCTAGTGGCCGGCTCCTCCTCCTCCTGCCGCGGAGAGGAAGGAGAAGCCTTTTTTGGACTTATTTAAAGAAATATGAGTTTGATGAATTTGCGAGCGGGATTTGAAGTATGACCAACAGAAGGTATTAGAACTTACTGTAATATTGTTATGACATAAGAGATAGAAGACAGGGTGCGGCAAAGGAGCGGAGAAGAAAATCACCATGGAAAACGGTATGAGAAGTCGACAAAACCATAAACAAAATTATGTCTAGGAGTGTATATGTGGAATTTTTCTCTTGAAATTTAACAAAAGAATGTTTTTTTAAAAAAATACAAAAAATATGTAGAACAATCCTAGTAAGACAAGAGCAAAGAATGCTGGCAGCATAACATGTCCAGGAAAACCATAATACTGTCAAATGCCTGGGAAGAAGTTTTATACCTGGTACAGAAAATACCAGGAATTCACTTCATCTCAAGAAACAAATACTTTCTCCCCATGTACAGAGATTTAATCTAATTAGTTTATAGGATTTTCTATGATTAATTGACTTTAGGCTGCCATCTTAAACTAACACGGGGAAGGGAGTCCTATTTAACATAGTAAAGGTGCTCAGGAGTCAGAAATGTAGATTTGGAAGGGACCCCAAGGGCCATCTAATCCAACCCCCTGCAATGCATCTAGAGAATCCCTGACAAATGGCCATCCAACGTCTGTTGAAAAATCTGCTATTAAGTTAGTGTGAACATTTAGTTTTGGGGTGCTTTTGAAATGTTTCATAGTACGAACAACCAGGCTGCCTGGAAGGGTGAAGGAGCGGGCAGTTTAAGCAGATGGCTTTTTGCTGCAATCTGGGAGGCACGTTTTGTATATAGATATGTGGGTGTTTGAATGAGAAACCAAGTCAGGCTCAGCTCAACTGCTTGCCTGCAATATCAGCATTGGACTACCTCGCAGGGCTGTTGTAAGTCAATTTCTCAGCACACAGTCCCTCCCACACCCGAGTCTGAAGTAGGGGTAAACCAATGAGGTCCATCGACTACAATCCATTGCTTTTGCAAATCATTCTCAGCCTGACCCCCAACCGTAAAATGTTGACAGTCATGGACTACACTGCAGGCTTGTTGCAAAGTACTCTACTCCCTGCTAGCCTGCAAAGGTTAGCAATGGCATCTGTGCCGGCAGAGTTGATTTAAAAAAAAAAAAAACAGTTGGGGGACTCAGGGAAAAATTAAATGCTCCACACAAAAAGAATCTTAAAAACAGTAACTCCTCCTTCGGTTTCTCTAATGTGATCTCGGAAGTGTCCTATCTGGCAAAGGCAGAGGAACTCTTTACTTTCTCTGTGGCCGGCGCCATCTTGCCGTCCCCATGGAAACGCGGCCTAACGGAGATGCCGAAGCCTTTCCAAAAACCCCTCAGACCATGGCGGAGACCGTGTGGAACGAGGACCCAGGCGGGGCAGTATATCGTTCCCGGGACCCCATCAGCAACTTGCGCGTCAGGTCCGTACATTCTCGCCCCGTCTCTGCCCCACGGCGCCATTTTATCGCCCCCTCCCCCCAAAAAAAACCTCGCCCCTCCCCTTCCTCTCTCCCCAGCTAAGTTAACCCCCCATTCCCATCTATGAATCGGTATCACCCACAGTGATCATTCAGTATCACCTGTCAATCTGTTACTCAGACAATCAGAGCAAATCCATAATCCTCGATACCCATTTTAGGGGGTGGGGGAGAGAACAACACTCCCATCACTCCACTTGCAGATCTTCCTGCCCCAAAGAGTCTTCTGCAAGCTTGAAAACTAGCAAATTCATTAGAAGAAAAGCTTCCCTTAGTTTGAAGGGTTTTTTAAAAAAAATATTTATGGCCTCTTTTCTGTGGGGCAGGATCTGCTTTGATTGGTGCGGTTGTTTTAAGTTTCTATTACAGTAATTTATTGCCATTGCTCCCAGTATTTATCTGTTTGTTTGTTTATTTACTGCTTCATTAAAAAAAAGGAAGCCTCAAATCATTTGTGTGTTTGTTGATTTCTGCATTTTGCCAGGGGTTGGACTAGATGATTCTCCCATGATTCTAAGTTGCTTTGAGTAATTTTTATGAGGAAAGTGACTTATTATTTATAGGAATAATAAGGAACAATAATAAGGAACAATAGGAAACATGGGAACAAGAGAAGCTGCCTTATACCAAGTCAGACCAATGGCCCATCTAGCCCTGACTGGCAGCAGCTCTCCGAGGTTTTCAGGCTGAGAGGATTTCCTAACTGTATCTGGATATGCTGTTGGGGATTGAACGTGTGACACACAAAGCCCTTCCCATAAAGATTAAGTCCAGCCCTCAAGAGTCTGAAAAGGGGGCCTATTTCTGCCCTATACCCAAGCCAGACCAATAGTCCATGTAGTTCAGTAGGGACTACCCTGACTGGCAGCAGTGGCTCTGCAGTTGACTCCATGCTTAGGGGTTACACTCTGAACCATGATTTTCAGCCTGCCCAAACCCTTTTCTGTACTCTTCTCATGCTCCAGATATTGCTTTCTGCCTCTACAGAGTTCAGATCCAGCGCGTGACCTCCACCAGCCTCCTGCTGCAGCAGTTGCACCTTCCTTTCAGCCAGTCGGGACAGCAGCTCATCAGCTTGGCCAACCTCGGCACCCAGAACACAGCAAGTGAGTGGGCTACTGTTTCTTCAGGCTGCTCAGCTGATGGACCTTCACCGCAAGGTCTCATGCCATCGTGTTGCTTTTCTGCCTACCTTTTGTACTGCGGTTCAAGTTGGCTTTACGGTATATGCAGCACTCGCACCTTGTCTGACTGTCCTCTGTAAGGCAGTTAGAATTGCTGTGTCTGTTCAGATGCTCTAGAAGATGACAAGAGACCAAAGCAAAGGATTCTGGGAGTTAGGTCAAGCACGTTGAGCAGTTGTGTCAGCAACTATGTGTGCTCCATGTGGGGTTTCCCTTGTGCTTGTTTCGGAAGCTGCAGTTAGTGTATAATGCTGCAGCTCGACTGCTGATAGGAGTGAGGTCTTGTTGGCCTACAGCAGCTGTGCCTAGAGATCTGCATTGGTTGCCATTCTGCTACTGGTCCAAGTTCAAGGTGTTACTGTTCGTATATAAAACCCTGAACCTGTTTACCTACAAGATCGCATTACGTCATATATGCCCACTCAACTGCTTCAATCTATGGAACTGGCATTCTTATGGGTGCCACACAATACCCACTCCACATTTGTAATAAATAAATCTTTTAGTGTGGCAGAGTCTGTACCCAACTGTCCCCTGTCCTTCTGTGTTCCAGGTAACCATTGTCCTGATGAGGAGAAAGAGGAGGCCGTGATCGGCTGGCAAGAGAAACTCTTCAGTCAGGTGAATGGATGGGAGAGTCTTCCAGGTTGCAAAGAGTTGTAAATCTGCATTGCAGAAATTAGACTAGATGACGCTTTGGGTTCCTTCCAACTCTACAGCTGTATGATACTTTAGGACATCTCAGAGTCCCTTGGAATTCTTATTTCATTTATCCTCACAACAGAGACACCTGAAAAAAAGTTTATGCTTTTTCCAGGCATTTCTTGGTTCTTAATTTTTCATTTTACTATTTCATTTTTGCGTTTTGTTTCTGAATTTTTATTGACAGTGTTCATTTTAATTTTATTTGTGCCCTAAAAAGTTGAGATATTTTAAAAAGGGATAATTTGGGGGTTGGGGGAGGGTCTGCTCTCAGTGATGCACTACCACTTGAGTTTTTTTCTGTGCTTTCCCCAGTTTGAGGTCGATCTCTATCAGAACAAGTCCGCCTGCCAAAGCCCTCTTGACCAGCAGTACCACCAGGACGTGCTGAAGCTAGAAGAGTCTGGGGGTCGGAAGAACCGTCGAATCTTTACCTACACAGACCATGACCGCTTCACCAACCTGGAGGAGGTACCTGCTGGCCTTCCAGGAGGGTGGAGATGGGATAGAATAGCCCTTCGCATGGAGTATAGATTCCTCTCAGGTGTCCTGGGTGGTGGGAGGGAAAGAACTGTCCCCCTCCCGCAAATGGGAAGCAATGGGCCAGGGAATCTAGTTATAACCCACATTCAGCTTCATTGGATGTCCCCAAATTCTAGCGTTACGAGAGAGGGAGGTATCTGGTTGGCTTCTGTGGATGGGTCCCCTTTGACCAGATCCAACTACAGAGCTCTCTTGATGTTCTTAAAAGTGACTGGCTGCCTTCCTGTGTTCCAGCACAGCCAGAGGGTCACCACATCTGTCACGGAAGTCCCTTCGTACCTGGCAGAGCGGATGGCAAATGTGAGGAGGAGGAGGCAGGAGCGGAGGCCAAGGTGAGTCGGGTCAGCCACGCCTCTGGGTTTGGTGGGCCCTGATCCTGGATCCATCACGGTGCATTCAGACTAAAGCAGAAGGAGGTCTGCTTCCTCGTGGGTAACCGTCTCCTGTGTGCCTCTCGGCAGGGAAGGGAGCATCCTGAAAACCCGACTTGTCACCTGGGAACCCTCGGAAGAATTCATCAAGAACAACCACGTCATCAACACCCCCGTGCAGACCATGTACATTATGGGGGATTTGGGACCTCATGGCAAGTAAGTTGGCTTTTGTGGGTTGGAGCCCTCTTGGCCTCGCCATTGGGTCTGGTTTGGAGCTCAGCACTAAACCAGCAGCTTACCTTAGTGTGAGCCATAGATCTCAGGGCAGTTCAAAACATAAAAATACAAAATAAAAGCACAAAATACATACTAAAAACAAGAATAAACCAACAACACAAAAACCAATACACTTCCTTCCCCCACCAATAATAGAAGTGCTAACCTATTGTCCAGGGCTCGGGTTCCACAGTTCCAAAAAGGGGCTACTTCATGTCACACCATCTTTGCTGCACCATTGCGCCCTGTGCTGCCAGGCTCTGCTTTTCACCCTGACCTCTTCCCCGCAGACTTGGTTGCCGGGAGCATGAGCACGTCCTCTGTACAATCCAGGTGGACAGCAATGGAGTCATCACTGTCAAGCCAGACTTCACAGGCACGAAAGGGCCTTACAGGTGAGCAGCACAGGCCTGTCAATCAGTCAATTGTTTGTTATAGCCCCCCAACCATCATATTATAAAATATAAAGAAATACAAAATCTGATATTCTGAAAAATGATCAAGAAATAGTGTTTAACCTTATAACTGTTGCAGATATCACAATAGCTAAAAATTGGGGCTGGGGGGGAAGCATATCTCCTACTATATCCCAATGGATTCGGAAAATTTGGTCTATAGTAACTATGGCTAAGCTAGTTTATTACAAAAGAATACATATAACCCAACCTAAGATTGTTTTGGTGAAATGAATATTTTTATAATGACTTGGAACAGTAAGTTTGATGATGATGTTCAAACTTATGCTGTTTTGAGCATTACAAGTGTTTGTTTACGCTTTTCCCCCTTTGGTCTGTGTTAATTGCTACTAGTAGTAATATTTTTTTTAAAAAAACAAAATCACCTCCTTGGAAGATGGAATTATATGATTCTATGATTGATTGGAGGTTTTTAAAAAGAGGTTGGATGGTCACCTGTCAGGGTTTCTTTTGCTATGATTCCTGTATGATTTTAAGACTCATAGCCGAACCCCAACCTCTCTACCTTCTTGGTCTTTGCAGGGGCAGGGAGTAAAGGTGGGAGGGGGGCAGTTCCTCTGGGTCTTTTCTGAGCTTTGCTTGCCTTGTTTTGGGGACCCGTAAAGGATCGAGCTGGAAGGGGAGAAGCGGGAAATATGGAAGTTCACCCTGGAGAATGCCTCAGCCCCTGTCAAGCCAGAGGAGCAAGAACGAGAGCAGCGCGTCTTCAAGGATGTAAGCACCACCTTTGGCTCTGGCGGTGGGGGGTGGGGAGCATTGGCATAGGTCAGCTTTCCCCAACCTGCTGCCTCCTCCTACTTGGTGGCAACAACCCCATATAAATAAAAGATGGTGATTGACCCTGTGGCTTCAACAGAATCCACCCACTATTACCCCAAGGAAGTGTTTCCATGCTATTTAAGTTCCTGACTCCCCTTGTAAGAGTCCCAGAACGAAGGATTAGGATGGGGTTGGATGCCCCATAACTGTCCAGGTTTCCTCACCCTCCTTTCTCACTTCATGCTTCTTTCTTTAGTTGTACAGCCGGCATAAGGAGTACCTCAGTGGACTTGTGGGCTCTGACTTTGAGATGGTGAGTGACTTTTACTTGCCCTGGTGGGTCAGTCGTCTGGTCCTGTTTCCGGAGGGGCTCTGAAATGCCTTGCTGCAAGCAAGCTTTGGGAATTAAGCCCCCCTTCCAGTGAGTCCTCTCTGTTTCCCCTCCCTCCCTTGCAGACCCTCCCTGGTGCTCTCCGACTCTTCGTTAATGGTGAAATTGGTAAGGCTTTCACTTCTTCATGTTCAGAGGTGTTCCCCAGGGGTGGAGTGGGGAGGGTCCCTCCTCATGGGCCAAGGGGGATGGTGGGCTGCCCCTGAATATGCTCATCCTTCCCTTGCACCCACCCCCCAATATAGACAACGTTCCTCCTATGGGTATGATTTCTGCATTGCAGGGTGTTTGACTAGAGCTGGTCACTTCCAACTCTGCAGTTCCATGATTCCACCCCCTGCGTGTGCCCTTTAAATCTAGAGATTCCACCAAACCTCCAGAACAGACTTTGGGATAGCACAGAGTAGGGGTGGGAAATTCCAGTTACACTAGCAGAAATCTTTCATATGCTTCCAAAGCACAGTGCAAGCAACAGGCCAAGAATCAGACTAGACGTTCACATTTGCACGTATGTAACTTTGTAGAAAATATTGAACAAGGAAACATTAACCTTCACCACCACATAGTTCAGAAAAGAGGAATACAGTGATATTTATACAGTGGTACCTCGGGTTACAGTTGCTTCGGGTTTAAGACGATTCAGGTTACAGACGCCACTAACCCAGAAATAGTACCTCGGGTTAAGAACTTTGCTTCAGGATGAGAACAGAAATTGCGCAGCAGCGGTGCGGTGGCAGCGGGAGGCCCCATTAGCTAAAGTAGTGCTTCAGGTTAAGAACAGTTTCAGGTTAAGAACAGACCTCCAGAACGAATTAAGTTCTGAACCCGAGGTACCACTGTACTTCAAACTCAAACAATGCATTGACTATTCAGCTTAGTTACATTTTCACGCGGTACAGCAACACAGCATACCTAATGGCCTCTCGCCGCCATTGTTAAGCATTTCCCCACTTTTACCGTCTTGCTTAGCTACATAATTTGCTCAGTGCATGGTTAGCTTTCCCACAATCCTTCTCAACATACATTGGTTCTTTATTCCCCCCCCCCCATAACACCTTCCTAGATAATTCAACTGCCTCCCAGTGGGCAGTACTGACCACTTTAAGAACCGCTGGTCTAAGGGTCATTTGCACGCCTGTGCTGCAGCCCTCTGGCTGAGACACCATTGACTGCCAACCAGAAACAGCCTCCTCCTTTGTGCTAGGGAGAGACACACATAGCGGGATAGTTCAGCTGCTCAGCACCCCACAGCATGGCTCTTGAGGGTGGGAGGGAACTTGGCAATTAAGAGTTAGGACCCCTGGCTTGGGAGGAAGCCACAATCTGTCACCACCTTTCCTTCAGTTTCAGCTCAGGGCTATGAGTACAACAACCTCTACATTCACTTCTTCCTGGAGCTGCCCAGCTGTGAGTAAACAGGAAGTGGTTGTGGGGTGGGAGGAAGTGGGGTGGCATCATCCATGGCATGGGCCACAGCTGCCCCACCAGAGACAGCTGAAAGATGAGCGGGGGCCTGGACCCCCAGCCTTTGAGAGTACGGGGGGCACTTTTGCAGGCTGCCCAAAGCATGTTTGCCTCTCTCTACTGGCCCCAACTTCTGCTGTTTTGTTTGGCCTTCCTCAAATCTGGTGCCACATTCCACACAGATGCATGGCACCTTTTTTTGGGTGGTGGTTCTTACCCTTGTACCATAGGCTATGCAAACCACACCCACATTTGCCATCCGGGTATGCAAGGGGCATCGTCAGGGTAGAGAGATTCCAGCCAGGCAAAACGCTCCAGGCGTGAGTAAAGCAGTGCTACTGAAATCCAGGGCTCCCTGGGTCTGAGACTCCCCACCCTGACCTAAAGAGAGAATGTGGTGTACGTTTGTGCGTTTCTAATCTGCTGTGCCCAAGAGCTCATTGTGCAGCTATTCTGGAGTGAGCTGTTTTTTGCAGCGCTGACCCTCTTCCTTCCTTCTAGGCTGGTCATGCCCCCCATCCCAGCAGCTCTCTGGCGTGACACAGACCTGTGCTGCCAAGACCCTCGGCAGGGTAAGTGAATGGGGCACAGCTGGGGGGGCTGAGTCTCAACACAATCCTGGCCAGGCTTTCCCATCTGGTCCTACCCCAGAGACATCCTTTTTTCAACTCTCTGGAGTAAGCGGCCCTGCAAGACATCAGGGGACGCAGGACTTTCTGGGGAATTTGGCTTCCTGAGAATCCTGGTGTCTTGAAACGAAGGGTTGTAGACACATTGAAATCAGTGGACCCAAGTTGGCCATGCCCAACATTTCCCATGAGTCTACTCTGAGTAGGACTTGTAATGGAGATGGTGCTAATTTGATGCTGGAGAGAAAAGCACCATTGCTTTGAGCCCCCAGTTCTCAGTCAGGTTTCATATTCTTACGTGAAAAAGAGTGTGAGAAGAAGAGGGGTAGATCAGGCCCCTGGGGGCCCATCCAGTCCAGTCTCCTGTCCTCACAGTGACCAGCCATATTCCCCAAAGGGAGTGCAACAGCAATTCTCCCGTAAGGGAGAAATGTGATCCTGTGTGATTCCCCACTTGTGATTCCCAGCACCTTGCATTCAGAGGCATCCTGCTGCCGCAGGAGGCAGTGATGGCTACCAACCTAGCTGGCTTCAAAAGGATTAGGCAGATTCATGGAGGAGAGGACTTTCAATGGC
The DNA here is from genome assembly GCF_965112155.1 of Podarcis liolepis. NCBI lineage: Eukaryota > Metazoa > Chordata > Lepidosauria > Squamata > Lacertidae > Podarcis > Podarcis liolepis. Next base: position 29,526,368 of record NC_139567.1, on the reverse strand, counting down.
TACTAACCATGACTGCTGTGCTCTGCATCCAGAGTCAAAGGTAGCAATGCTTCTGAATATCAGTGGCTTGAAGGGGGGGAGAGAGGACTCCTGTGCTCAAATCCTGCTTGTGGATTTCCCACTGGAGCATCTGGTTGGCCACAAGAGAAGACAGCTGCTTTGGGCTAAAAAAAGAACAAAGTCAGAAAGAAGAAGAAACAAGAAAAGGAGAAACCTTAATAAATAGAAAAGGAAAAACAACAGGAAAATAGAAAAGAGGAAAAGGACTTCTGGCTTGCTGTCCTGCAGCTACGTATTATATTCATCCCTTAAAACCCAACCATTCTAGCTTCTATAAACTAGGTTGTTTTTTCAGTCTTCAAACCTGCTATTACAAATTCATTTTCTCTTTCACGCAAAAAGTCCATAAGAAATTTCCAATCCTTAACAAATGTTAGTCATGATTTTTCTCTAATTAAACATGTTAACTTTGCCATCTCAGCCAGATCCAATAATTTTATCAGCCATCCTTCTATAGTGGGTAGGGCTGTATCTTTCAATCTTTGTGCATATAGCAGTCTCACCGCTGGCTGTAGTGGTCCTTTTCCAAAAGGCTCTTCTGACGTTCTTTCATTTCACTGCAGAATGTAGACAAGTCCCTTGACCCTCTTTCAGGTGTGTCAGTCTAAGAACCAACACCCATTCCACACACACCTCATCACAGATTCTTGTTTCCTTGCCACTTGCACAAGAGGTGAGTTTCCCTTCTCTCTTCCCAGGAGCAGGTGGCCTTTTTCTCCTTCCCTTTCACCCTGGAGATCTTCTTCTCCCAGGAGGACGAGTTGGAAGGTGAGTCGTTCCCTTGCATGCCAGCTCTGTGGTGCTGCCAAGCAGCGTCCAGAGGCGAAAGGTGGAGAAGAGGTGGTGCCCCTCAAGTCCTTCTCGTGGTGAAAGCCCTCTTGGAAGGAATGGGAGCACAGTTTCAGCTGGTCTTGTGCTGAAGGATGTCAGAAGGGCTTCTCAGCTATTGACACATGTGCCAAGTAGTGAGGGTGGGGGTTGCTGTTGACACCAGAATGCCTCACCACTTTGTACATTTGAGAGTGGGTCTTACCATAGACTCCTGGAGGGCATCTGCCCTTCAGCATCTGAGCACCAGCTCAGTGGTCAGGAACATCACTTGGACCAGAAATCACAGAATCATCTGCATTTCAATATATTTAGTGTTTTATATTGTTTTAGTTTTATTAATGTTTCGTTACTTTTAACCGATTGTCATTTTTCAGCCTTTTGCATTTATTCTAATTTGTGCAAGCTGCCATGAGTTCCTGTGCGGAGGTGGGAAAGCGACAATTCCTGCTTTGTAAGGGGTTGGACTAGATGATCCTTGGGTGTCATTTCCAACAAAACAATTCTATGAAAGGAGGAGGAGGAGTGGGTGGAAGGTGTCATCATACTCCTTGCCCCCCTTCTCCCACAGGCCCCCTCCCCCAGTGGCCTGTCCTCTACTTTGAGGTCCTCTCCTTGGACTACTGGCAAAGGTATCGCGTTGAAGGATACGGGTTTGTGGTCCTGCCAGATGTGCCAGGTAAGAAGGTACGGGGGGGTGAAGTGAGGGGCCTCCCAACGAGCTGTTTTTGATGCCAACTCTTTGCCATGCTCCCAACTGAAGCCAAGCTGGGGCAGATGGGAGTTGGGTATCTAAAACATCTGGAGCAGTAGTTCCCAAACTTTTTCAGGCCACTGCTCCCATGGTCCCGTAAGCTCATCCCCAGGGGTCCCTACCCTATAAAAAAAATTTCGAAAAGCAATTTACATGGCCCTCTAAAGAAGATAATAGCACAATAAGATTCAAAACAGAAGCAATTAATTGCACATTTATTCGGCATCCAATTGAAACTCTATAGTTTATTTAATTTAACTAAACTGATGAACTTGATCCAGTGATATCAGCTTTTCAAAATCTGACAGTAATTTATACCTCTCGCATTCCCCTGCCACTCCCTTGCCTCTTAGCGCTGCCCCCCCCCCATTAATCCCACCTCCCCTGTGGGTGGTACTATCCTCTTTGGGAACAAATGATCTGGAGGGCATCAGATTGCTCAAAGGCTGGCTTGAAGAAACCCAAGAGAGCTGCTGCCAGTCAGTGCAGGCGGTTCTGGGCAAAGCTGCCATTTTGCCTAACTTTGGTACCAGACGGCTTCAGCTGCCCATTGTCTTTGTGCATGACTCAATTGCTCCCATTTCTATCCCACCTTTCCTCCAAGGAGCTTCAGGTGGCATACATTGTTTTCCTCCCAACCACCCTGTGAAGTGAGAGAAGCCGTGCCTGGCCCGAGATCCCCCAGTGGGTTATATATCACTGAGCCGGAGTTTAAACCCTGGTCTCTTCCATATCATAGCCCAGCACTCTTTAACTGCTGCATCACAGTAGTGGCATGTGGCTGGGCTCCATACCCTAGTTCCTTGTGGCAATGCTCTCAGTGGTTGGTACTGCACATGTCTGCATGTGTGTGTTTGCTGACTGTCCCATGCCCTTTTGAGGGACCGAATAACCTCTTGACCACTCCCAAATCTGCTGGCGCAGGGGCTCACACCATTACAGCATCCACTTGGCGTCCCATGGAGCTGGGAACCTTCTCGGAACTGCAGAGGTTTTTCATTGGGGGGTCGCCAGAGCTGGAGGACATGACCTATGCCAGAGTGCCTGGCACCTTTACGGTGAGTACCTGCACTTGGAAAGAAGTCGGTATGTCTCCCCACCAACACAATATAGCATTTCCTGCTAGCCATGATAGGGACGTGGGTGGCGCTGTGGGTTAAACCACAGCCTAGGACTTGCCAATCAGAAGGTTGGCGGTTTGAATCCCCGCCACAGGGTGAGCTCCCGTTGCTCAGTCCCTGCTCCTGCCAACCTAGCAGTTCGAAAGCACCTCAAAGTGCAAGTAGATAAATAGGTACCGCTCTGGCGGGAAGGGAAACTGTGTTTCCGTGCGCTGCTCTGGTTCGCCAGAAGCGGCTTAGTCATGCTGGCCACATGACCCGGAAGCTGTACGCCGGCTCCCTCGGCCAATAAAGCGAGATGAGCGCCGCAACCCCAGAGTCGGCCACGACTGGACCTAATGGTCAGGGGTCCCTTTACCTTTACTAGTCATGATGACAGTGTTCATGAGAATATAAGAAGAGCCTGCCGGATCAGGCCAATGTGGGCCCATCTAGTCCAGCACCCTCTTCCCATAGTGGCCACCCAGATGCTCCAATGGGGAGCTCACATGCAGGACCAGAGCACAATAGCAGCCTGACCCAGCTGCTGACTGCTAGGCTCTTTGTATGCTCCTGTGTCATTGCCTGGGGTCATGCCACTTCGGGGTTGGCTGGATCCTTGAGGAAGGCATGAGGAGGAGGGCTCCCGGGTGGGGGGTTGGGATGGAGGGGCTACCAAGACTTGCCCTGACCTGGGGCTCGTTCTCCCTGCAGGGTGAGCGCCTGAGCCGGTTCGGCTTCCGCACCGAGACAACAGGAAGCGTCACCTTCCGGCTGAACTGCCTGCAACAGTCCAAGTAAGCCACGGGTGTGGGTGCTGCCCCAGATTCTTTAGGTATTTCATAGAATTATAGAACTGTAGAGCTGGGAGGGACCTCCAAGGGTTATCCAGCTCCACCCTCTGCAATGCAGAAATCAGAGCTCGAGAATTCCTGTTCAAAAACCTCATGTGAAGGTCCACAACCTTCCACTGTTGAACAGCTCTCAAAGTCAGAAAGTTCTCCCTGATGCTTGTTTAGTTATTGCACTTCTACCCCAGTCTTTTTCTCTGAGGAGCTCAAGGTGGCATACATGGTTCTCCTCTGCTTCCTCATTTAATCCCCCACAATAACCCTGTGGGGTAGGTTAGGCTGAGGGAGGCAGCAATTGTCTCAAGGTCACCCAGTGAGCTTCCTGGCTGAGTGGGGATTGGAACCCTGGTCTCTCCCAGACCATATTCCAACCCTCCAACTCCTACAGCGCCCTCTGGGCCTCTCTGCCTGGCCCTGCTGGATCAGACCAAGGTGAGGCCATTTGGCCCACCACGGTGGAGCCCTCTCCATCCAACCTTTGGGCTGTCTGTCAGGCAAAGAACAAGACAGAGCCTGTGTACAAAAGCTGCCCAGGCAGGCAGTTGGCTCTTACTTCAGCACTTCTGACTGCACAGCTTCAGGAGGTTGGCATTTAGAGCCAGTGTGGTGTAGCAGTTAGTGTCAGACTAGGACCAAGGAGACCAGGGTTTGAATCCCCACTTGGCCATGAAGCTCACTGGGTGACTGTGGGAGCCGGTCATTGCCCCTCAGCCTAACCTACCTTGCAAGGTTGTTGTGAGGATAAAGCTTCTTGTAGGAAATGTAGGATGCTGCTGCTGCTAATGTAGGATGCTGCTGCTGCTGTGCTGCTGCTGCTGCTAACAACAATAATAATAATAATAATAATAATAATAATAATAATAATAATAATAATAATAATAATAAAATAAAAGAATTTAGGCACGCAGAACCAACCACATGCCACCCACAACTCTTCCTCTTGGCACTCATCTCCGTTGGCATTCACCCCCTCACATCCTGCTCCAAGGCAGTTATGGTACCTCCCTTCTTAAGAACCTTCAAGATGCACAAGGTGTTGGGTGGGGTGGACATACTTGTTCTGACCCTCCTCTTCCACCAGAGCCTTCCTGGACTCCAGCTCCATGAGGAAGCGCATGCAGAGCGTCCTGGACCGGCTGGGCACCTTCGGCCAGCAAGGCTCTCTCTACAATGTCCTGGGTGAGGAGGGAGAGCTGGCGGGGCAGGGGGGCAGGTGTTGGGGTGTTTCTTTGCTCCAGGATGTTCCTTTGCACCAGTTGGGGGGGGGACCCCAGTCCAGTTTCCATGCTAAATAGCCCTATTTATAGAATCATGGAGTTGGAAGGCAGCAAAGGGGCATCTTGTCCAACCCCCTGCCACTCACCTGTGGCTCTTTCCTTCTCAGGTGGGCAACGTGCTTTTGAAGCCCTGAGGCTGCAGTCCTCTACATGCTTCTCTGGGAGTAAGTCCCATTGAACTCAGTTGGGATTTCTTCTGAGGAAAGAGAAAGAGAGGGGGCAGCAATTGCACTTCCTATTGTATCTTCAAATGATTAACTTAAAAATACCCTAAAGTAATAGAATATGTGGCTATCCGTTTTTTTTACTCGGGTTCATTTATTTTCTGATTGCACCATTTGAATTTCCTTTGTATGGAATGATGGGTCACAAAGTGTAGAGCCTGCCTAGTCTAGAGTTGCAGGCAGAGAAGGTGCTGTGGGGGACAAGCCAGCTGCCCAGACTGAACATGCTCCTTCTCTGCTTTCCATCTTCTCAATTTTGCAGAGGCTTTCCAGAGGGCCCGGCACCGGATGCAGGAGGCCCGAGAGAGCCTCCCCCAGGACCTGATCCACACTTCCGCCTCCAACCTCCAGCTGTGAAGAGAGAAGTCTCGGGTGACCCCAAACGGCAGCCCTGGCTCCTCCCACTCCCTTGTGGAAGGAGGATTCTATAAGAAGCCCCGCCCCACCTCGCCTCACCACTGGGCTTTCTTTGTGTTGAGTGAATCCTGAGCCCAGGCAGAGGCGGGGGGGGGGGCTTTGCTTGTCTGGAGGGCATGTCCTGTGGCTTCCTTGCACTCTAGGCCTGAATCCCTCCTTCGGGCATCCGCGAAATGCATCCAAGAACATCTCCTCATCCAGCAATCACCAGCAGGACTTCTCCACCCCTCCACTTAACTCGCAGGATGGGCGGGAATTCTCAGGACAGGGCACACAGTGCCCCCCCCCCAAAAGCAGAGTTGTTTCATCCATGCCTTGAAGATGAGAATCGAACTTGGCTGCAGCAGCAGCGTCAGAGGAAGCCCTGCTCACAGAATGGTAGAGTTGGAAGGGACCCAGAGGGTCATCTAGTCCAACCCGCTCAAAACCCGCCACTGTCAAGCCCAGCCGCAAAAACTTTGCAAGCCAAAATTGACAACTGCGAAAGAAACAGACTCTGTCTGAGGAGCTGGCCAAGATCAGGGTCCTTCTCCTCTTTGACGGCGATTTATGCAAGGGGCAGAGAGAGCCACTCTTTTAGGCTCCTGTCTCCACACTTTGTGGCAGCATCTCTGGTGGTCCTGCAGAAATCCCAACCCTGAAACAACCTTTTGTTATTTGAATTGGCCTTTGGTCTGATCATAAGCAAGGCCAGTTTTAGTGTTAAGGGTGAGGGGGAATATATTTTATTCTCTTCCAGTTGCCAGCCTGTGTATATAATATTTTGTTAACATTATTGTTCTGTATGTCTGGGGCAGGGGACAATTGAAAGCAGGCCTCCCCCAACCTGGCGCCCTCCAGGGGTCACTGGACTCTTAACTCCCATCAGCTGAAGCCAGGTTGGTTGGGGGTTGATGGGAGGGAGTATCACCATCACAGCAGGGGCTGATGGGAGTTGGAGTCCAAAGCATCCAGAGAGCCACCAGGTTGGTAGTGAAGCTGCTTTAAAGGAATGGTGGCAATGCAATAATATTTTATATTGTAGCAGAACCGTATGCAGAAGTGGTTTCTCTGTTTTCTAATGACAAAAGAACAGATTAAACTGCACTAAGATACTGAAACCCAGATTATTTCAATAAAACCATCTCCCTTCCATTTGGACATTTTTGCTGGTCTGCCATCCTGATCCTCTTTGCTATCCCAGATCTAGCATGAACTCTGGAGCCTCCAGTCAGCTCCAAATCCAGGATCCTGTTTCATGGGACCATGCAAATAGGAAAGGAGGGGTCTGCCCTTTTCTGGGGTGCCATACCCATTTCCCCATGCGGCCCCAGGATGCTCTTCCCAGGGATGGGTTCCTCTGAGCAGACCGTCTCAGTGATGTCACAGAGCCTCCTGGGTGTTGCTGTTCCGTGAGCCAAGGCCACCCTGAGCTTGTCACTTGAGGTCACTTTTCCTGCCGGCTCACCTTCGCTCACAGCTTCCTTCTCTCTATCAGAAGCAAGCACCCAGCCCCTTACAAAGTGAGCTGGAGGGGATCTCGAGGCCCCTTTCATGGAGAGGGAGGGAGCCTAGTTCATTCTTTTGTAATGAAGAAATCCACTAGTTTGCCATCCCTGGAACTTGACTGCTTGAGCAATCCACCAGTCAGCATTAAGATGGGCAGCATCTCCAGGCTGGAATGTGTGAATTGGTTTTGCGCATATTGACTAACTGGGGATGGCTAGATAGATAGATAACAGAATTGTAGAGTTGGAAGGGACCCCGGGGATCACCTAGTCCAAACCCCTGTAATGCAGAAATCTCAACTAGATCATATATGACAGATGACCACCCTACCTCCGCTTAAAAATCTGTCATGTGAGTCTGTTCTTCTGTCAAACAGCCCTTACTGTCAGAAAGTTATTCCTGATGCTTAGTTGGAATCTCCTTTCTTTTAATTTGAAGCCATTGATTCGGGTCCTAGCCTCCAGAGCAGGAGAAAACAAGCTTGGTCCATCCTCCATGTGACAGCCCTTTAGATTTTTGAAGATGGCTATCATATCTCCTTTCAGTCTCCTCTGTACCAGGCTAAATATACCCAGCTCCTTCAACCGTTCCTCAGAAGAGCTGGTTTCCAGATCACTGATCATCTTGGTTGTCCTCCTCTGCACACGTTCCAGCTTGTCAACATCCTTCTTAAATTGTGGTGCCCAGAACTGGACACAGTACTCCAGGTGTGCTCTGACCAAGGCAGAATAGAGTGGTACTATTACTTCTCTTGACCTGGACACTATATTTCTGTTGATGCAGCCTAGAATAGCATTAGCTTTTTGTTGCAGCTGCTGCATCAGACTATTGACTCATGTTAAGCTTTTGGTCCACTAAAACCCCTAGATCCTTTTATGTACTACTGGCAATCCAAATATCCTTCATCTTCTATTTGTGCAGCTGGGTCTTCCTGCCTAAGTGCAGAACATTACAGTTGTCCCTATTGAAATCCATTTGTTAGTTTTGGCCCAGTTCTCAAATCTGTTACAGTCATATTGAATCCTGATTCTGTCCTCAGCAGCATTGGTTACCCCTCCCAGTTTGGTGTCATCTGCAAATTTGATGAGCATCCCCTCAATACCTTTATCCAATAAATAGATAGCAATTTCAATCTTCAGCTTAAATCTTTGCAAGAAAAAGTGGCTTGATTTATTCCTCTGTCCCCCACCTCCTCCTCCACAAGAGACCTTTGCTGTGCTGTGGGACCATTTGAATGTAGACCTTTCTATTTCCAGTTTGAGTCCCGTCCCCCCAGTACACACAAGCAGGGTGTCCCCATATAAGTTGGTCTGTGCCAGTGGCCAGGGGTCAATTTCTGCCCTTAGCTTCTGTTAAGAATCTGTGAACATACTAAGAACCCTGTAGGATCAGGCCAATGGGGGCCCATCTAGTCCAGCATCCTGTTCTCACAGTAGCCAATCAGATGCCCGAGCAGAAGAGCTGGTATTATTTAGTATCTGGTGTTTGGAGGAAGAATACAACCATCATGGCTAGTAGCCATTGATAACCATGACTCCATGAATTTATCCAGTTCTCTTTTAAATCCATCCAAGTTGATGGCCATCACCGTCTCCTGTGGTAGGGAGTTCCACAGTTTAACATTGTGGAGCATGAAGAAGGACTTTCTTTTGCCTGTTCCAAATCTCCCAATATCCGACTTCACTGGATAGCCCTGAGTCCTAGATTTAGAAGAGAGGGAAAGGAAACATCTCCCTGTCACTTGGAGAACCTGGGGCTTCTTTGGAGGGGAGTGGGGTATGCCTGCCCCTTCCCAGATGCCTTGTGACTTCCAATGGGGCTGACACCAGGTGTGGCTTCTGGCTTCCATGGGGCTGCTGGTGGGGTTTTGCATGGTCTTGGAGATATGTATTGGGAGTCTCAACATCCATAACCTGTGTGTGTTTGTAAGGGCAAGTTGCAATTGTTGAGCATTCCATCTTTGGAGAGAAAACACAGAGCAGAAGGCATATAAGGGCATGACTGATGAGGGAGAATCATCCAGTGAAGGTAAGGGACTTGGGCAGTTTGTGAAAGCTCCATATAAATATAGTAATTCAGGGCCACTGCAACTTCAATCACAACTTCCAAGGGATCCAATGCAACTTTTTGCCCTTGTCTTTGCCTTTCATGGAAGTGTAGAGTTGGAACAGACCCCAGAGGGTCACCTGGTCTAACCCCCTGCAATGCAAGAATCATTTTGTTCCCTGTGCATTCTGTAGGGATGCCCCTCGCCATACCTCTCTCCCAACGATCACTGCTTTGATTGCACCTTAAAAAGATACGTTGATCTTGCACTATTTCCCAGCAACATAAATAGTACAGTGTGCAAGTTCTCCTTAAATCAGACTTTGTCAACATGGTGCACTCCGTATGGTTTGGACTACAACAACCAGCAGTCCCAACTAATAGGGCCTAATAGTGTGGTGCAGGGGCTGATGGGAGCATGGCTATGCTTGCGGGGGCTGAATAAAAACAACAGAGAAGGAAAAAAGTTTAAAACAAGTATTGATAAACCATTGCAGGAGATGTGCTCTTAATTGCTTGCATAAGCCTGACAGAATAAAAATGTTTCAGCAGGTGTTTAAAAGTTGGCACAGAATACAACCGCTGGTTCTTCCTATGTCTTTCCCTAACCCTGAGAGGGAAGTTACACTGAGAGACAGAAACTGGCCCCCAAATCACCCTAACCTCTGTTGAAAAACCTCCAATGAAGGAGAGTCCGCTCTCCGAGGTAGTCCGTTCCACTGTGAACATGTGATTGGACTCCAGCTCCCATTATCCCTGGCCGTTGGCCATGCTGGCTGTTAGACCTGAGAGGAGATGCAGCTCATCAACATCTGCATAGCCCCAGCTGTAAACAGCACTCAACTTACCCCTTGTTCCTTTAAAAGGCTGCAGAGAGTTTTCACCAGACTTTGCACACACGCTCATTGCTTGGTGGCAACGAGGTCTAGAACCTTGAAACCGCCCAGGCCTTCGGAAGTGCCACCTCCCTGCAGAACGTTGGGCAAGCTATCGTGATTCTTGTCAGCCTGGTGAGTTGCTGCAGCCTCCTCCGTCCCCTACTCAGGTCGCCTCCACTCCATCAGCCACCTCCTGCAACTCCCAGAGGCCGCATCCCAGAAGGAGGTCGTCCTCTGCATTGTGAAGGCTGCTCGCAGCCAGCCAGCTGCCGTGATACCGGTTCTTGTAGTGATGCTCCAGCAGGACGAGGTAGGAAAAACTGCTTCTCTAACTTAGACCGTTTTCCAAGACTGGTTCCCCCCACCTCAAGTGCCCTTCAGAGATTTAGGACCACAAATTCCATTGGCCCCAGCCTGAGAATTGTAGACCAAATCCTCTCAAGAGCACCAGTTGTCAAAGAGTTAAACAACTACTGTATATAAGTTTATGCAGGCATCTGAATGTAACCCCACTTCAGGAAGCTTTTAATGTTTGATGCTGTATTTTTGTTGGAAGCCGCCCAGAGTGGCTGGGACAACCCACTCAGATGGGCAGGGTAAAATAATAGAGCTTAAATGGACAGGTCCTTCCCTCCATGCTCAGAAACTCTCTCTCCCCCCCTCCTTCCTGCAGGCTTCTGCCTGGCAGAAGGTGGCCATCTATCGCAGTCTGCAGGCCATGATGGAGCACGGCCTGGAGGTGGAGCCCGCCGGCCAATTCATCCTTGCAGCCTCCAAGCACCTGAGGGCATCTCCAGATGTAAGTATACTGCAGATGACTCCCAGAGGCATCTCCCTGCTTGGTGGTTAATTCTGGGTGGTGGTGGTTGCTTTTAAGACATCCTGAGGCCAAACCCTGCTTTGCAAGCTCCCAGCCATGTGGTAGGTGGGCGGGCTGGGATTTTCATCCTGCCTCCTTATTTTATCAATTGCATTTATCTCCCGCCATTCTCCATCCCGTCCCCCGCACCAAGGAGCTCAAATGTACAAACATGGTTCTCCCTCCTCCTCATTTAAACCCCATAACAACCCTGTGACTTAGGATAGGCTGAGAGGCAGTGACTGGCCCAAGGCCACCCAAGGAGCTTCATGGCCGAGCGAGGATTCGAACCCTGGTCTCCCGGTGTTCCTAGTCAGACGCTCTAACCACGATGGCACACCGGCTCCCTTTGCTGCCAGGTTGCTGGACTTTGTGCTTCCTAATCTCATTTCCGCCCTCTCAGCAGGAAGTGCCCCGAGAGCTTCAGGCAGCAGCAAGCAGCACCCTGGCCACCTTTGCCTGCCATCACTTCCATCCCATAATGATGGAGCTCCAGCACCAGCTCAAGCCGTTTGCCCCGCCTGATGAGTTCACTCTTCTGACCCTGGGGAAGATCGCAGCCAACAATGGTACAAGGGCAGGTTCCTGTTAGAATTCCTGTTGTCAGGAACTCATCCTACACTTGAGTAGGACCCTGGTAGAGACTCATGCCCGACTGGCATCTTCTTTCCCTCCTGGTCGTTCGGGAGCTTCAAAAGCTTTCTTCTGCCCGAACATCACAGCGACCGATGCCAACAGACACCGGCACACTTAGGGAACCGCAGAGTCTTCCCAGCTTGCGTAACAGACCTCAACAACTCAGCATTTTGGTTAATCTACTTTATTTACATATAAACACACATGGAGCACTGCAACATGGCTCCCTCTCTCTCTAGCATGAGACAGCAAAGAGAAAGAGCAAAAGACAATAGTCCCACTTCACGGAACATAGTAACACAAACATCCTGTCTCTGTCACTTCCCACTCTGTGGAGTCAAAACATATACTGTCATGTGACAGACAACAATCCCATGACTGCAATCATGGAGCAGGAATTCTCCTGACAGTTCCGTCTTCACCCCTGTCCTGATCCAAATTGCCAAGAGTCCAATATGGCTTGTGATCTGTCCTGGGAATCTCCTTGATAAAACCCAGGGGTGGTTTCATTCCCGAACCCAGGGTATGATCAAGCGCACTTCCTGATTTCTCTGCCCATCTCTTCTCAGTGTACAGCTGCGTCCCTTTCCTGGGCATCACCCTAACCACCCTCCAGACCGCCATGCGCCGGATCGAGGATGGACGGAGGCGCAGGGCTCTCTGCACAGGTGGGTCCCGCAGGGCCTCCTTAAGTGATGCTTTGCAAACTTGGGACACCTTACTCTATGGTCTTAACCCCTTCGTGCATTAACCAGAGTTAAAAGCATGTTGGTTATACGAGGCTGAGTTATCCCCACCGTTCTCACAGTGGCCAACCAGATGCCCATTAAGGGAAGCCTGCTAGCGGGACCTGAGCACAGGAGCACCCTCCTCACTTGTGGTCTCCAGCAACTAGCTTTCAGAAGCATTGATGCCTGCATCTGTGGCAGCAGAATATACCCATTCTGGCTAGGAGCCATCCATAGCCTTCTCTTCCTCCATGAATTTGTCCTTTCCTCTTTTAAAGTTAGCAAAACAACACCACCACCACAAACTGGCTTATAAGTATAAAACCAAATTTACTAGAATAATAACTTTCTTTATCCTGAGCAAACCATTTTGTATGACTGGGTAAGGTATAGTATGAGACTGATATTTTCTAATTTTTATGGTTTACCACACATTGGAGTGCTATTTTGTAGCAAGCAGCTTTTTAGACTGAAGAAGCGTGTAGCGAAACCTGTAATATATCCTGAGAACAGGACTCCTTTTGCCCACTTGCGTTATTCTCACCAGGGTGGTGGCTTTGATTTGCCTTCCTGTGACTGATCCATGCATACAGCTTTGTGTTTCCAACTCAAGACCCATTGAAGAACATCTCATCCAGTTCAATCTTTGGAAAACAGCTTTGAAAAACTTTTTCATATTCTCCAGTGTGCTCCCCTTGCCATTGTGGCGGCACGGGGTTGCTGTTCTGTGATTGGACTTACGCTACTTGTTGAACGGTCCATTCATCCAGTCTGTATAACGTTTATTGCACATGTAACTTGTTAAGATAGAGTTGTACAATTATCCACTCCATGTTTACAGTATCTCCCGGCTTTGTTTTGCACATGGCACATTAGTATGATTGTTGCTTGAATGGTTACAAGTCTATCTCTATTCCAGTTATTATTCTAGTAAATTTGGTTTTATACTTATAAGCCAGTTTGTGGTGTTGTTGTTTTGTTGTACAGTGGTCCCCCGCAAGACGAATGCCTCGCAAGACAAAAAACTCGCTAGACGAAAGGGTTTTGCGGTTTTTGAGCTGCTTCGCAAGACGAATTTTCCTATGGGCTTGCTTCGCAAGACGAAAACGTCTTGCGTTTTTTGCAAGTTTGTTTCCTTTTTCTTAACACCCTTAATACAGTTGCGACTTGACTTCGAGGAGCAACTCATAGAACGTGGTGTGGTAGCCTTTTTTTTGAAGTTTTTGGCGATTTTTGAAGCTTTTCCAAAACTTCCGACACCGTGCTTCGCAAGACGAAAAATTCGCTAGACGAAAAAACTCGCGGAACGAATTAATTTCGTCTTGTGAGGCACCACTGTATTATTATTACTGTCACCACATTTGATACTTTGTGTATATACTCTTTTAAAGTCATCCAAGTTGGTGCCCATCAAAGCCTCCTGCAGGAGTGAGTTCCACAGTTTAACTATGGAAGCAGAACTTCCACCTTGGTTAACATGCTCTGCCTTTCATTTCTCTCTCCCCACCCCCTTCTCTGTTCTCTGTCTCTTATTCACATTCCCAAGCTCTGGAGCAGATGTGTGGGGCAATCCGGATATACCTGCGGACCTGGGAGCGAAGCTCTTACCCCCGCATCAGCGTCCAGCAGTTCTCTGCCTACCTGCTGCCTCTCTACTCCTGCATGACCCGAACTTGGCTCCCTGGATGCGATGCACAGGTGAGGGGCAAGGGGCGATCAGTCAGCCCCCCCCCATAACCTTCAGGGTGCCTTCGATCAACCCTTTCCTGGGACTCTCTCCATCTGGGGAGGGGTTCTGGGTGACTTTGCTGTCTCCCCAAGGATCGTGCTGCAGGTTCCTTGGATGGAAGAGGGACACTTTCTACAGTGGCAAGATTTTGCAACCTAGAGTAGAGGTGACTGGTCTTTTTCAGACCGAGGGCCACATGATCCACCTTGCAGGGGCTGCATGTCAAAGCCATTGGACATTAAAAAAATAATTAAAAGGGTTTCATAGGGCAAAGGACTTGGGAGACCAGAAAAACTTTTTAGCACCATAATATCACAACACAGGAACCACAGGGCTAGTCAGTAAAAAAAATAAAATAATAAAATTAATATAGTGGAACCCTGGTTCTCGAACGCCTTGGTACTCAAACATTTCAGCTCCAAAACACCAAAAGCCTGGAAGTAAGTGTTCCAGTTTTTCGGAAGCCGAAGGTCCAATTCAGCTATCGGCTATTGTTTCTGGGGCACCTGCGCCAATCGGAAGCCGTGCCTTGATTTTTTGAACGTTTCAGAAGTTGAACGGACTTCCAGAATGGATTACGTTCAAGAACCAAGGTATTACTGTAGTTAAAAAATGGACAGATTTTGGAGGGCCTTGAGAAGGGGCACAAAAACATCTTGGCATCACAGGATCACAGCAGGTGACCTCTTAAATTTAGAACTTAGTTTTGTTTTTTAAAAAAACTCACCCTCACCCCTCTGCTGTGCCCACTCACCAGCAGTCAAATAGCACCTCACACTTCAATCAGCACCAACCCTTTTTCTGCAGGCAGATATCTCACAGGGCAAGCAAACTGACCCAGGCCAAAAACATGTGTGGTTTCCTGCTGGCCCCCCTAAACTAGCTCTCTGCCCTTAGTGACTGGGGGAGGACCCTGCCCTGTCACCAGTGTGGAAGGTGGGTTTCCCATCTTGCCTCCAAATGTCTTGTGACGGCTGCTGCCTCCCCACCCACAAAGGTCCAGCTGGCAGTCTTGAAGACTCTGAGCCCCATCCTGAGACTCCTGCTGCCCAGGACAGACTTCCAAGCTCAGATCTACAGCGACATCTCTCTGCTCCTAGCCCAGTATGACAGCAGCACGGAGACCTTGCTCGTTACCAAGGTGAGCATTGCGGATTGCTGCTCCCCGCTGGCACCCAGGACTTGAGCAAGCCATCCCAAGCTCGGCTGCTGTATCAATTTCTATTTAGGTGTATATACATTTTATCTGTTTAAAAATATATATATTGCCATGATAGGCAGCTGCGGGGATCCAGGGACCCTTCATCTCAGCAACTGCTTTCAGGGAATGAGCTGTTGTGCTCATTATTATGTACTGAAGTTCTCACCCTGGGCCAGCAGGGGGATACTGTAGATAGTTCAGGTCCACATATGCAAATAAGGGATCGAAAGTGACGTTCAGTGATTGGATAGTTGCAGAAAATGATTACTGTTGCGTTCTAGGGGAGCTCTATATAAGCAGGCTGGCTGAACCCTTCAGTTCAGTTCTGTTCGGGCCTGTGAATAAACAGGAGCTGTTGAAGAATCGCTGTGTCGTTCGATATATTCACCCACAACTTAACAGTATTTGCTAAAAACAATACTAATAATTTATTGTTAATATGCCACCCGTCTGACTGGGTTGCCCCAGCCGCTCTGGGCGGCTTTCAGCACATTAAAACATTCACAGCAAAAGATCAAACATTAAAAACTTACTCATACAGGGATGCCTTCAGATGTCTTCTAAAAGTCAGGTTGCTTTTTTATTTCCTTGACATCTGAAGGGAGGGTGTTCCACAGGGCGGGCACCACTACCGAGAAGGCCCTTTGCCTCACTTCTTGCAGGAAGGGAACTGCCAGAAGGCCCTCAGAGCTGGACCTCAGTGTCCAGGCTGAATGATGGGGGTGGAGACGCTCCTTCAGGTATACAGGGCCGAAGCCTTTTAAGGCTTTAAAGGTCAGTACCAACACTTTGAACTGTGCTCAGAAACGTACTGGGAACCAATGTCGTTTTTCTTATGCCTGTTGCAGATCCTGGGCCAGATCCTGGAAGCGTCCCTTGTGAACAACAACCCAATCCCAAGGGAGCATGTGGGGCCCCTCACCTGCGCTCTGGTTCGCCAGGTGAGAGGGGAGGAATTTTGGAGCTGGTGGGTGAGCCAACCCAGGAGGCAGGTGGCAATGGTGCTGTAAAAACATAATTTGAGGCTGCTGGATCAGACCAATGGTCCACCTAGTTCAGCATCCTGCTCTCACAGTGGCCAAGCATATGCTCCGATGGGAAACCCCAAAGCAGGACCCGAGCACACGATTTGTCTACTCTTTTAAGGCTATCTAGGCCGGTAGCCGTCACTTCCTCCTTTTGGAGTTCCGTAGCTGAACTACATACTGAAGGAGCAACAAATCACTGATAAAATGCCAACATCCTTCCTCCCCCTAGATCTGCATCAGGGGACAGAAATGGCCGCCTCACCCACAATGTGAGGAGAACTTCAAAGAGATCGCTCGCATCTTCCTGCGCCTGGGTATGGACAGAAAGAGGGGAGGCTCCCCATCCCAGCTCGAACCAAGGGGAAGAGGGTGAAAAATGGTGGACATCCACCCCATGGGCCCCTACACTTACTGGGAGCATGGGAAGTCTAGCTCAATATTCCCTACACTGACTAACAGCAGCAGCTCTTTGTGGGTTTCAGGCTGTAGACATTCCCAGCCCTGGCTGGTGATGCCATCGGGGACTGAACCTGGAGCAGGCAAAGCAGGTCCTCTAGCACTTAAGTTTCTAGTCCTCATGGTTCCAGATCAAGAGCTGATTTGAATAGGAACAGAGGAAGCTGCCTTATTACCAAGTCAGCATTATCCACACTGACTGGCAGCAGCTCTCTGGGGTTTTCCAGATAAGGAGTCTCTCCCAGCCCAACTGGGGACTGAACATGGGACCTTCTACCTGCAAGTCAGATGCCCTGGCACTGAGCTACGGCCCCTTCTGCTCCCCCACAGCCCGTCTGCACCCCTCTGGGCTGATGGGGGTCTTCCAGGGGAAGGTGGAAGAGCGCCAAGAAGACGTCTGTGCGGTGCTCCTGGCGTTGTTCTCTGAAATTGTCAGTGCCCAGCGTAAGTATCTGGAGAGGAAGGGGGTCTAGGCTCATATAGCTGCCCCCCTGCACCTTAGACCCCCAACTTCCGTCCCACAGAAAGAGCATCCTAAGAGTGTTAAGTGAGGAAGAGAGTTTCTGGCCCAAATTTGCCCTCAGCCCTGACCTTGCGAAGGAGGCCAAGGCCAGCCCCTCTTCTCATCTGCAACAGGAGGAAGCTGATAGTTCTGATCAACCTTGCAGGGCTGTTGTGAAGATTACTGAAGTGATGTAAGGAACGCCCCTTGACTGGTTTGAAAGAGCTGTCTGCAGTAGAACAGCCTTATATGAAGAATTGGTTAGAGCCATTGCTTAAAACCTATTATTATTATTATTATTATTATTATTAATAATAATAATAATAATAATAATACAGTGGTACCTCGGGTTACAGATGCTTTAGGTTACAGACTCCGCTAACCCAGAAATAGTACCTTGGGTTAAGAACTTTGCTTCAGGATAAGAACAGAAATCACACGGCGGCGGCAGCAGGAGGCCCCATTAGCTAAAGTGGTGCTTCAGGTTAAGAACAGAATTAAGTTCAGAACGAATTAAGTTCTTAACCCAAGGTACCACTGTATTCTTTTTTCCAGCCCGGGACTCAAAGTAGCTTACATAATTAAAACAACACAGATAATACACAGATAAAAGACTAAAAACATATAAAAGATAACATTTAAAAATGAATTAAATTTTAATAGAATTAAAACAATATAAGAAAAATGTATTAAAATGCAGGTAGTGAAAATAAAGTGACCACTCTGATGAATTGGGGAGTGTGCCTGTTTTTTAATGTCAGTTATGCTTAACTTAAAAAAATGATAAGAATACCATAATATTATGATGATGGATAATAACAAATTGATGTGAACTGATGGCTGCCTCTTGTTCTTGTTAATACGTAATGTCATTTGTATGCTGCCTTTCCTCAGCTCAAACCATGCTCAAGGCGGCTTCCAACATGGAAAAAAAATATATCAATGCGATGTAATAAAAGTACAGTAGTCATAAGCTATAACTGCAACATTTAAAAACACACAAGCAAACTGAGCAATTTCCACATAAAGCACAAGAGCTAAAATAAATATAACAACAACAAAAAAAACCCAATAACTCCCCAAGCAACATTATTTTTCCTCCAGATATTTATTTGTTTGCTGCATTTATGGCCCATCTTTTTCTCCAATGATCTCAGAGGGACTTACATGGTTCTTCCCCCTCCTCTTTCGATCCCCACAGCAACCCTGTGAGGTAGGCAAGGCTGAGAGGCAGGGCCTGGCCCAAGGTCACACCCAGTGAGTTTCATGGCCGAGCAGAGATTTGAACCCTGGTCTCCCTAGTCCTAGTCCAATGCTTTAAACCACTACACCATGCACTCCCTCGCTCTCTCATTGGAGTCTAGCTACCGAAGTCCCACTATGGCCAATGGTCAGGGAGGATGATGAAGGGGGCTGGGCTCCCTCAACGCCAGGAGAGAGGCTAAGCCTTACCCGCCTTTCTCTTCCAGTACCTGAGCTCTGGAGCAGGAGGCAGCTGTGCGTGAGGGTAGTCAAGGCCGCTCTGGGTGACGACAGCACCAGGGTGAGAAGGAGAAGGGATTTGGGACTGCCAGCAGCAGGCCCAGGGACTTAGTCCTCCAGGTTGCTGTTGAGTCGTGTGCCGTGGGTGGGACAGGGCCCCCAAACACATTTAAGTGCCTCGTGGTACACCTCTGCCCCTCTCGGGTGGCATGGGACATTGTCTTTCCCCGCCCGCTCTGGCTCTCAGGTCCGCCTGGCCACGCTCCGGGCCATTGGGAGGCTGCTGCGCACCAGCTACTTGGAGAGAATCGAAGGCTGGCCTCTGAACTACGTCTCCCTGCAGATGGCTGTGTCTGCCCACCAGCTGGTGAGAGCACCCAGGGGCCCTGCCCTGCCCTTAAGTGGCCTGGAGACTTCAGGTCAGTGGGGAGGGGGTTGGGGGCCATCTCAGGAGCCTGTTCCTCTTTCAGACGCACCCCACACTGAGCCTCCCCTTGGGCGGTTTGGAGGAGAAGGCCATCGGAATTGCCAGTGCAGAGGTCCTCCACATCGCTGTGGCTTCGGGAAGGGGCACCAGCCAGGTCAGGGACCCCTTGAATTCGGGAATCGAACGATGGCAGGGGAGATGGGGTTTCTAGTTCATTCTCTCTCACACGTTTTATTGCGTTCAAGATCATAATCATTGGGGGAAGTAAATTAAACCGTTCACATTCCACAGTGTATGTGTTCCAAATCTATAGTGTTAATACGAGCCACTGGGGGTTTGCATAATACACTATTGTTGGTAATGAAAGTTATAAAAGGGAACCACACTATGCCAGAACAATCTTGTTTGGCCAAACCCGGACAGTCCTGCTGTGGTGAATTAGATATTCCAAAAATGCCATTCTTCCAGAGAAGAATGGCAGATCAAGTTGATGGATTATGCCAAAATGTGTAAAATGACCTGAAGAATTGGAAATCAAGAAGACCAAAATTTTAATACGGAATGGGGGAAAATTATAACTTATCTTAAAGACCATTGTCAACAGTTAAAATCGTTAGTAGGATTGGAATATCACTTGTAGTTTAATGGTGAATTTTGGACACAATGGAGAGGTAAAAGATTTGGATTATCATAAAAGATTCAGGAGTAAATGATTAACAATAGGACCCACAAAGGGGAGGAGGTCCAAGAGATTCCTTGGAATCTTGTTTTTATGTTATATGTTGGATATGTGACTGTAAAATTTAATCCGAGAAACCAAATAAATAAACTTTATATAAAATTTTATACTCCCCCTCCCCACATATATATTCCAAAAGTGAAATTTCCCGTACAGTACCTTCTCTAACCATCTGGTTAAAGTCCAACATCTGGAAGGTACCACATTGGCTACCCCTGGCCAAGAGATCTGATCCAGAACGTTTTGTCCACTTAGCCTTGCAACTTGTGAAGCAAAAGGGTGCCTCTGAGCATGTACTGACTGAGGAACTTGCCCCTTACATGTGCAGGGCAGGAAAGTGATGTTGAGGTATGGAGGTGAATGACTGGGGCTTTAAGGAGAAATGGGCTCTGTAAGGCCAGGGAGGCAACTGACTCCAAGCGCTGAACCCTCCCTCCTCTTCCTGGCAGGAATTGTGGACCAAGTTGCTGAGCTACCTCATGCAGCCCCCCTACATGGCTTTAGTCACCCCCCTCTGCCACGCCTTGAGACTGCTGGCAGAGCAGCGACTACGTCGGGTGGGGCACCAGCAGAATGGCCTGGGGACAGGTGGGTGCCACCATGCCCGATACTCGCCCCTCCAAGGCAGGCAGCACAGAAGTGGGGGAGCAGAAGATACATTGGGAGGCTTAGTTTGGTCAGAATCAAGTATACAATTCCAGAGTTAACACTAAATACAAAACGTCTGGTAAACGAGCCGCCATAGCTGCTAGAGGACCTTGACAATTTGTGCCCCAGGCTTTTTAGACTCGTCTACTCATGTACCAGGGATGCAGGTGGCGCTGTGGGTTAAACCACAGAGCCTAGGACTTGCCGATCAGAAGGTTGGCGGTTCGAATCCCCGCGACGGGGTGAGCTCCCGTTGCTCGGTTCCTGCTCCTGCCAACCTAGTAGTTCGAAAGCACGTCAAAGTGCAAGTAGATAAATAGGTACTGCTCTGGCGGGAAGGTAAACGGCGTTTCCGTGCGCTGCTCTGGTTTGCCAGAAGCGGCTTAGTCATGCTGGCCACATGACCCGGCTCCCTCGGCCAATAAAGCAAGATGAGCGCCGCAACCCCAGAGTCGGTCACGACTGGACCTAATGGTCAGGGGTCCCTTTACCTTTACCTTACCCATGTACCACCTGAAGCCAACAGGGCACAATTGTTGCCAGATGTGGAATATTTTGGCATTATTTGGCATTATTTTCAACTCTCCTACCCCACTGCAGGCAGCCCCCAAATGCCTCTCCAATTCCATTGATTTAGGGATGCAGATGAAGTTGTCTCAGGGTCCTCTGCCAGTCTGCAGGAGATTTTGGGGTACACAGGATGGGAAGGGCCACAGCTCAGTGCTGAGAAGCTGCTTGACAGGCAGAAGGCCCAAGCTTCAGTCCCAAGTGTCCCCTGGCTGAGTTGGGAAAGGCTCATGCCTGAAACCCACTGCCCGATGGGCCAACTCTCTATCTCCCTAAGGGCAGCTTCTTACTATGTTCCTATTTACTCCAGCCCCCACTTCCCTCTCCCTTGTTCTCTTCCTCTCTCCACTTTCCAGGGGGTTTACCAACTCCACAAGAATTGATGGCGCGGCTCCTGGTAAGTGATGTGGGTAACTGGGGAGGGGTGGGGAGTGGTTCAGGCGTCTAGCGCTTTCTGAAAGGGGGCTGCGTCATTGCTACACTCTTGGAGGAAACAGGACCCGAACTCACATATGCTTCCTAAGAAACAAGGTTGGGGGAGGGCAAGTTTAGTGGCAGAGCACCTGCCCTGCATGCAGAAGGGCCCCGTTGCAATCCCCACTGGCATTTCCAGCTAGGGCTGCGAGAGACCCCCTTTCCCTGCCTAAAACCCTTCAGAGACATTGCTGCAAGTTGGTGTGTAGTGTTGTAAACAAAATCTGCCCTTTTTCCCTTAAGGGGTATACAAGAGCCTGTATAGAGTCCTTACGTGGGTTCCCTATCGGTAGGAGAAAATAACAGAGGCCAACCAGAGAATATTGAGAAGCAAAACAGCTAGTAAGCCTGATCTTTATTAAAGCTGTTGCAACAGGGTGCTCCCCTCACACGCAGGAGGACGGAGGAGGACCCAGAACAAAGGTGTGCCCGCCCTTATAGAGACATTTTAAATTGCCCGCCCTGGAGTCCAAGACCACCCCCAGAAACATCATACATACATCATTGAAGAGGCTGTCTACAACAGAAATCTGAGTGCATTGTTTATCTCCTGTCTGGCAGGTTACCAGTTAATGGTCACTTGAATAGATTACCTGGGGAGCCTGGCCAGTCTTTCGTAATGATAAATACTTAGTTCCTGAGCCAGGCTACAGGCTCACCCTATTCATACACAGGCATACCCTTAAGACAGGATTTGTGAACAAAACGACAATGGGGAGGCTTTTCCATTTTCCTTCAACCTTGCAGAGAAATATTTGAGGTCAATTTGGGAGGGACAAAATAGTTTCAGGACTTTTTCTGTGGGTTTTCAGACATGTGGTTTATATATGCAGTTATGAACATTTATCATATAATTCTTATAACAGTAGAAAATAGAGAGTTAGCTGAAACAGGTGACTTGTTTAAAAATAAGTAAATAAAGCCTCCCTACCAGTTTGTGTTGGGTGTGGATTTAGGCTGGTGAGGATGGGACCCCAGCGGCCTCCAGACTCCAGAAGGCCACAGAGGTGGGAGCAGCCTGACCTGGGTGAACCACCTTCCTGACCTAGAGACCCTTGCTCTCCTCCTCTGCAGGCCCTCGCTGTCTCCCCCTTGGAAGGGACCGGCCGAGGAGCTGCCGTGCTGCTCCTGATGAACGCCCTACGCCCAGAGGCCTACAGGGATGTGGGGGAGCACTGGTGGGTGGAGATACCTGCCCTGGTCCGCTACCTGGAAGGTGAGATGAGAGGAAAAACCAATCCTGCCCTGCCCTGCCGAGCTCAGCTGACACACCTGTGTGTGCAGAGGGTCAATTTTTGCCAAGAGTTGCTGGTGGACGACCTCTCCTCTAGGATGTTGTCCGACCAAGCCAGCACCTCCACTTCTGCCACCTGACTCTTCCCCTAAAAAAGAAGAAAACAAAACAAAAAAAGCCTTTTTTGGGGGAATATATAAATCATTTCTTTGCTTATATATATTTATTTACTGCATTTATGGGTTGCATTTATTGGTTTATATATTTTTATTTTATCTGCAGACGCAATAAACATAAAAACAAACAAAACATCAAGCTAAAAATAACAATCAGAACACTCATAAGAACAAGAGGAATAAAAACACAAGATAGCAGAACCAGAAAACAATAATAGGAAGCTTTAAAAAAGGAATGAGTAGCATTTGGCAACCTTCACATATATTTGGCGTGTTTTGAATAAATATGAGCCTTGTATTCCACTATGGAATGCATTTTATGCAATTTGTTGCATTTATATCCCACTTTTTTCTCCAAGGAACTCAAGGTGGCACATGTGGGTTCTGCCCCACTCCTCATGCAATCCCCACAACAAGCCTGTGAGTTAGGTTAAGGTGAGAGGCAGTAGCTGGCCCCTGAGGCCCCCAGTGAGTTTCATGGCCAAGTAAGGATTCGAATCCTGGTCTATCCCAGATCCTAATCCAACACTCTAAACATGACACCATGCCAGCTCTCTCCCCAGAACAGTGCTGGGGAGGCCCCACCCACCCACCCACCACCTAGATCTGCTCAATTGCAGATGAATCCTTAGAGGCCTAATCTGGCAATAAGCAGCATCAAAATTCACGCGCAATAATAACAACAGTAATTAATTCACTTGGCCAGGGAAATACTGTTAGTGAGTCAGAGTAACCCCTGACAGCAAGAGTCCTACAGAGTTCTTCCCCCCTCTGAAAGTCTGCCTAAATTGGCACAGTTGGTGCAGATCTGCGGCATGGCCCTATCGCAAGAGTGGTTCAGGTGCCAGCCGCAACCCCAGTCTGGCAGTGGTTTCTATATGTTACTGGGTGGCACCTTATTTTTATGATTGCAGGTTATCTATGGGTGTGACTCTGGCTGATCTCCAGCCTATGCCAGAATCACCCAGCCCTCCTTGGCTCCCCCAAAACGAGCACTGATTCCACTCCCCAGTGGCACCCCCTGCCTCAAGCCCTGGAGAGCTGCTGCCAGCCTGGATAGGGAGCACTGAGCTGGCTGGTCTGACTCTGTCTAATACTGCTCCTCTCCCAAAGGCCACAGCAAGTACACGCTCGAGCCCGCAGCCTGGGAAGCCAAACTCTTGGAGGTAACACCAGTGGGGTGAGCAAACCAGCTGTTCCTGTGGCATTGCTGATCCTCCTCGGTGACCCCTGTTTCAACCGGTGCCTCCTCAGTTCCTGCAGAAGTCCTTACGGAGGAGCGAAGCGGGAGGCTGGAACCTGGTGCTGGGGAAGGAACTCGCCAAGCAGCTGAACACCTACCACAACTCCTCTGTGGAGAAAGTCAGTGCTTTCCCTCTGCCCCCCCCAAATATCGGGTATCTCCCCATTCAGCTGTGCACAATGAATGCCCAGCCCCTCACCTTCCTATGAAGAGCTGGACTGGAGCATTCGCCAAAGGGGCAGGGGGTGAATTTGATCTGGTTCACCTGCAAAGCCAAAGCACTTTGTGAAGCAATTCACAAATCGAAACGCATGCCCCTCCTTCGAAATTTGCGCTTCTCTGAATTTTTTGACAGCCCTTTCCTCTGTGCATTTCTCCAGTCTAACCTAGTAAAGGTAAAGGGACCCCTGACCATTAGGTCCAGTCGTGGCTGACTCTGGGGTTGCGGCGCTCATCTCACTTTATTGGCCGAGGGAGCCGGCGTACATCTTCCAGGTCACGTGGCCAGCATGACTAAGCTGCTTCTGGCGAACCAGAGCAGCGCACGGAAACACCGTTTACCTTCCCGCCGGAGTGGTACCTATTTATCTACTTGCACTTTGAGGTGCTTTAGAACTGCTAGGTTGGCAGGAGCAGGGACCGAGCAACGGGAGCTCACCCCATCGCGGGGATTTGAACCGCCAACCTTCTGATCAGCAAGTCCTAGACTCTGTGGTTTAACCCACAGTGCCATCTGCGTCTAACCTAGTCTAACCTAGATGGCTTTAAAAGAGGATTAGGCAAATGCTTGAAGGAGATGGCTATTGGTACTTCTTAGCCTTGATAGCTATGGTCTGCATCCACGGTTGGAGGCAGCGATGCTTCTGAATGCCAGTAGAGGAGAGGGTTGCTGTTGCACTCAGGTCCTGCTTGCAAGTTTCCCACTGGTGTGTCTGGGTGGCCACGATGTGAAGAAGTTGCTAGTCTAAGATGGGCCCCCTTTGGCCCAGCTGCAGGTCCTTCTAATATACTAGAGGTAAATTGTGCCTAAGGTCTTGGCCGCGGTGGGTGAGACACCTTGGTTGTGGATGTGTGTGTCTGCTGTGTCGTTGGCTGGCTGGGGTCTGTGCTGCTCAGCTTGCCACCACCCTCCCTCTCCCCTCTAGGGCTTCCTCTACAAGGCCTTGGGGATGGCGCTGTCAGCTGCAGGGGACGTGGATGGGGTGGCACAGACACTTCTGGATCTGCTGCTGCACACAGATTACACGGAGGAAGCCCAGCGAAAGGCAAGCCCTGCTACTTGGGGGCGGGAGGGGGGCAGTGTATGCCCTCCATTAACCTGCTCCCTACCCCCACCAAATGTACCCAAATTTGGCACAACGGTTCCAGAGATCAAGCTGTGACTCCTGCCTTGCAGGGGTTTGGACTTGACGATCCTCGGGGTGTCAGGAGCTCAGTCTACACTCGAGTAGGACCCTGGTAGAGACACATGCCCGACTGGCATGTTCCGTCCCTCCTGGTCAATCGTTTGGGAGCTTCAAAAGCTTTCTTCAGCCCAAACATCACAGCGACCGATGCCAACAGACACCCGCACACTTAGGGAACCACAGAGTCTTCCCAGCTTGTGTAACAGACCTCAGCAACTCAGCATTTTGGCTAATCTACTTTATTTACATATAAACACACATGGAGCACTGCAACATGGCTCCCTCTCTCTCTAGCATCAGACAGCAAAGAGAAAAAGAACAAAGGACAATAGTCCCACTTCACGGAACACAGTAACACAAACATACTGTCTCCGTCACTTCCCACTCTGTGGAGTCAAAACATACACCATCATGTGAAAGACAAAAATCCCATAACTGCAATCATGGAGCAGGAATTCTAACACGGGGATCCCTTCCAACTCTACAATTCTATGGTTCCGGGAACTTGGCGGATAGTCGACTCTCCTTCACTGGAGGCTGGATGTCTGTGAGTCATGTATTCTTCCTGAAATGCAGGAATCGAAACTAAATAAAACTCCACAGGTGAGTATCTGAGCTCTGTTGAAAAGCCTCCAATGAAGGATAGCTCACCACCTTAGAGGGAGTCCGTTCCATAGTTGAACAGCTCTTACCCTCAGAAAGTTCTTGCCGATGTTTAGTCAGAATCTCCCTCCTTGCCATTTGAATCCATTGGTTCAGGGCCTCCCCTCTGGAGCAGCAGAAGCTGGCTCCATCTTCCACGGGACAGCCCTTCAGGTATTTTGAGACTGGCTCTCATATTACCCATTGGTCTTCTCTTCTCCACGCAAAACATACCCCGAGATCATGGAGCAGGTTTTTGTTTGTATTCTGAGACAATTGGATGCTGCTCTGAATCAAGACGGTAGACTGAACCTTTCAAAATTACACTGATTTTAACCAAATTTGATAGGAATGTATATTCTGCTTTACCTGACAACCTGAACATGAAACTGCATAGTTTGTTTTTTCACCAAGGGACTAAAAAATTAAGTCATCCCTCTATGTATCTTTTTGGTTTCTTCGTATTCCAGAGAAATGCCGGGTGCATAATGTTAGGGGACATTTCTAAAAATGTGAATCTTATGCAAAATTGTACATCAGGAGAATTGTGCGATGCATCTTCATGAGGACTTAAAAGCAATCACAAAGTTATGCAGAAATATGGAGAATGGAACCTTAAGATTGGAAAAATGAGCAACTGAGAAATACAAAAATTGACTGATTCACCCATCCCTATTTAAGGCTACGTAGGGGCTGCACCCCTGCTTGCTCCTCTCGCCAAACCCCCTACTTCCCTTGGCCTCACCAACCCGTCTTACAGCTCACCTACCAACTAGCATCATCAGTGTGAGGTGGGCAGCAGCAGCAGCAGAGCAGAATAGTTCCTGGGAAGCTCCCCTATCCTGTCCTGACTGGTCCTCTGAGCTGCCAGCCTGTCCACTCACTTGTCTGCCTGGGGCACATGTCTGATAACACACCGAAGATGCCCAGCCACTTGCCTGCCAGCCTCCATCTCCACTTTCCTCCTCCTTGCTCTCTGACCATTGTCACTATGGCCCAACTTGTTGTCATGCTGTAGTTTGTACTGCCACCTGTTAGCCAGCATGAGAACTGCAGCATGATGGCACTCTTTAATTCTATTATATTTAAGAGATAAACTTGAAGTGTAGATAGACCCAGAGGAAGAAGATGGAAAAGCAGGGGGACTGGATCCTGTGGGAGGGAGTCCGGATTTTTCTGGAAGGTGGTTACAGCCTAGGGTCATTCCTTCTCTCCCACAGGGGGTTTGCTGGTGTGTGGTCTATTGCGCTGAGGGACAGCTGACGGCTGTGCTCCAGACCCTGAGTCGCTTTGAGGAGGTGATCTCTGAGGGGGAGGATTCAGCTTACCATCACTTTGGCCAGGTTCAGACTTCCCTGCTTCCCCCCTTTTCTTTCTTCCCTCTCTCCCCCAGCGGCTGTGGAGTTGGGGAGGCATGAGAGCAGAATTTACCATTTCCAGGGCCATAGCTCAGTTTCAGAGCGAGTGACTGAGACTCTCATCAGAAGAGTCTTCTGCTCCTGCTCATGGAGGCAAACGGGAGCCCTGGGAGACATGACTGCTTTGCCACGAATGCGAATCTTCCTCCTCAACCATAGAGCTTGCCGGAGCCAGGGAGAAGCAGCGTGAAGAGCGCCCTCCTCCTGCTGTATGGCAGCATGGCGGTCCGTGCCCCCCGGGAACAGCTTCTGCCTCTGCTGGCGAGCGAGATTGTGCCACGGATCCTGCGCCATTACACATCTAGCGGCCCAGAGTTGACTTACTTTGCGGTAAGTCTTCTCCACCACAAATGGAGGGGAGCAGGCATAAGGATTGGGACCAGAGTGTGGGCAGGAGGAGTAGAGAGGCAGCTGGGAGGGAGCTAACTAGAAAGAGGGCAGGGGCCACTGCAGAGGGGGTGCCCGTGGGGAGCTTAGCATAGCTTGTGGCTCACATGTGGGTCAGCAGGTTGTAATCCCACCCAGCCACTCAACAGGGTGACCCTGGGCAAAGTACTTTTTCTCTGTGCTTAATCTATCTCGCAGGGTTGTTGTGGAAGCAAAAGCGGGTGGCCACCACTTTCGAGGCTGCAGTCATGGAGGTAGTCTAGATGCAACATGTCGGCTTTCCCCAACCTGGTGCCCACTGGTTGCAGTAGGGGCCTGGTGGGAATTGTGTTCCCAAACACCTGAAGGGTGCAACGTTGGAGAAGGTGGCAGTGGGTGCTAATAAATGAAAAAGGAGGAGGTGGGAAGCAGGTGCTCACTGGATCTCTCAACTTCCTGTCATTGGCCAGGAATTGTCAGTGGAGGGACAGAGGGACATAGCCCAAGAGGAAGGAGACAGAATGGGGGCCATTCTGACAGCTGTCCTTTCTGTCTTGCAGGAACTGGGCTGCCCCACTGGGAGAAAAAAGGTACCTACTTGATACGCACAGGTTGTGGGGCTGGCTGGGAGTTTTTTAACTAGCTTTCCTTTTTCAGGGAAAGGACCATCGTATCTCAGAGTCAGAGCACCTGCCCTGCATGCAGAAGGTCCCAGGTTCAGTCCCTGTCAGCATCTCCAGGCAGGTCTGAGATTCTCCCCTGCCTGAAACCCTGGAGAGCTGCTGCCAGTCAGTGCAGACGGCACAGACCTTGATGGTTGTCAGGAGCGGCTGTCAGGAGTAGGTCAGCAATAACTCCCATGGTGTCCGTGAAGTTAACTATTCAAAGCAACAAGGCAGCTCAGGCCTATTGAGCACATCAACTTTTCCTGGTAGAGCTTGCCCCAAGGAGGCAGTTGTGAGGACTGAAGGTCCTCGCCTTCCAACAGCTGCCTAAGTTCTTTCCAAGGAATCTGAGGCTTTGTTGTCTTGCCTGTATTTCCTCCACCCTCTTCATACCTCTTCTGGTTCTGGGAGACCAGCAGGAAGGGGAGCTGTTCGCAGCAGGAGGGGGAGAGTCCCTGGCTTCTTCAGCAGTCTGCCTCATCTCTGCCTCTTGGTCCCCACCTCTGCTTCTGCCTCTGAGTCTGGACTGCTCTCTGCCACAGCCTCTTCCTGCTCACTAAACCCTGTTACCTCCTCCGCTCCTGACACCTCCTCCTCCTCCTAGTCTGCTCCCTCTGACCACTCATTGCTGTCTCACCACCAATCCTCTGGCTCTGAGCCTTCTTCCCCTGGGGGTTCCCCAGCCGGCGCCTCCCACCACTCCTCCTCCACATCCAACCAGCCCACGACAATGCTTCTGACTCGGTATGAGTCAGTTTCCCATGTACTACAGCTCAGTCATAAAGAATCTGCAGGAGGTCCCAGGTTCAATCCCCAACGGTGTATGCTGGCAGGGCTGTCACCTGTCTAAAACCCTGGATAGTTGCTGCCAATCAGGGTTCAGCAATACTGAGCCAGATGGGCTCCAATATCCCATGTTCCTTTTCTGAGATGGGAGCGGTGGGTTTAGAAGCCAGGAGAGAAAGCATAAATCCAGTATATGTTCCTTTTGATCGCTGTTCTGGGAGTACATGATGACAAGGGTGTGATGGATGGAATGAGACACTCCACGGGACAAAGGAGTCTTTATTAGCAAGGCTATGAGACTCTGCCCTCCATTCAGAGCTTCCCCATGACCTCATCAAGGAAAGGTATGTATGTATATATGTATGTATGTATGTCTTTTTCCTTGTGGAGCCAGCCTCCTTCCTCCTCTTTCCTGTCCCTCCCCAGGGAGCCACAGATGCTGAGCTGGCCCTGAGCTTCGCCCAGTGTGTGTCTGAGATCAGCCTTTCGATCCTGAGCAAAGGCGATGCCCCGACCTTCTGTCTGCCCCAAAAACGCCTCCTGCTTGACCTCCTCGTAGTGAGTTGCTTTGGTCTGCGCTTAGGCGAAGCCATTGGGAAGAGTTAATAAAGTGTGGTTTTTTAATTCTGGTTGGGTGGGGTGGTCAGTAGCTCATGCCCTGAAGAGCTGCTGGTGGGGAGAATCATAGAATTGTGGACTTGGAAGGGACCCTCAGGGTCATCCAGTCCAACCCCCGGCAATGCAGGAATTTCAGCTAAAGCACCCCTGACAGATGACCGTGAATGACGTCAAATTTTCACTTGCCTTGGTCACCCACCAGGTCTGCCCTGGAAGGTGAGTGACGGCCTAATGTGTGCTACCCAAAGGATAGTGACCCTTTGGGGAGGATCCTTTGGAAGCATTCAAGCCAAGGTCTTGACTTTCTTCCTGACCAAGGGTCCATTGCCCATGCCATGAACTTCCCTTGCACGGCATTTGTTCCAGGACATTATCAAAGCAGAGCCCCTCGACGCCCTTGTATCCCCCGTCCGCCAGCAAGTGATGGTTGCCCTCCGGCACCTGAGGTGAGTACCCCATTTCCAGCACCCCTTCTTTTTATGGGGTGTGCATCCATCTGAGCCACTTTCAAGCTCTGATTTCAAAGCCCAAGTTTAGTTCTGGAACCCCAAGCGCCTCTGAACATACACAGAGTGCCATATTACCGCAGACAGCCCTCATTCATCTTAAAAGAATATTTTGTTTTTCCAGGACAGGGTGTGACCCAGCCTCTTTCCACTGTTTAGTTTCTCTGCCGTTAATGGCCTGCCGGCCTCTGGGATGGGTTGCTCACAAATGCAGCCCCCCACTGGCTGCTGCAGGCATCAGCTGGCAAACTTTTTGCGTGGGAATCTACCCTTGGGTCACCCAGATATGGAGCCCTCAGCCACTTTGGCTCCGGAACGCATAGAATTCTCAAGTTGGAAGGAAACCCCAAGGGTCATCTAGTCCAACCCGCTGCAATACAGACTCAGGGATGGTCAAGAAAGATGTTAACCCTGACAACCTTCCTCTTCTCCCTTCAGCCATGTGCCAGAGCAGCTGAGCCGGGAGGAGAACCAGGCGCTGGCAGAGGCAGCCCTGAGCAGTGTCTTCACTCTTCCTCCTTTGGGGCTGGCAGAGGATGCAGGCCAGGTGTGCATGTGTGTTGGGACGGGGCTGGCTGCTTGGGTGCTGATTGCCTGCTGAAAGAGGAGCACTCCAGGGGCTGCAAAATGTTCCTCATAAATCTTTTTGAGGATTTAGTACCCTCAAGTGGTACACTGATTTTGTTAAATAAAAAACAACAACAGCATTCTGCTCCTTCTGCACCACTAGGCACCGCTGCCTTCCAGCGTTCAAGCGCTGCATACGGGTGCCCTGACATCCCTGTCGGAACTGGTGGAGACTCTGCTGGAGGAAGAGGTGGTGAGGGTGGAGCAAAGGGAGAGTGCAAATTTGCGGTGGTTCCAACAGGCCTTCCAGGTGAGCAGGGCGGGAGGTAGCCTCTGTGTCAAGTTTCTAACCCTCATTGCTAAATCTGTCTTCTCCCGGCTGCTCTCCTTTTCCTCTCCTCCCACATTTTGCTCCCAGGCCAGAGGGAGGGCAAAGTAGATGTTACAGGAGCGTACAGGCCAGTAATAACACAGTTCAAAGTTGGAGATAATTCTTTATTAGCAAAAACGTGATCTCCACAGACTTGGTGGAGTGTCAGGCCTAATGAGCAGAGCAGTTCATTCCCAGCAGTCTTACTCGATGAAAATCAGTCGCCAGGACTGAAAATCCCCACCTCTTCCCTACCATCTAAGTCCCCTCCTCTTCAGGATTTCCCCCAAGCAATCTGAGACTACGCCTGCATGAAGCTAACTTCTCCTCTGCCCTCTTCATGCCTCTTATGGTTCTAGGAGACAGAAGGGAATGGGAGCTGGTCACAGCAGGAGGGGGAGACACTTGTGACTCCTCTCTGCCTCCTGGCCTCCCTCCTCTCTCGCTTCAGCTTCTGCCTCTGAGTCTGGACTTCTCTCTGCCACAGACTCTCCCTGCTCACTAAACCCTGTTACCTCTTCAGCTTCTGACACCTTCACTTCCCAGTCTTCTCCCTCTGACCACTCATTGTTGTCTCACCACCACTCCCCTGACTCTGGGCCTTCTTCCCTTGGGGGTTCCCCAGCTGCTTTCTCCCACTACTCTTCTGTTTCCAACCAGTCCATGACAGTGGGGCTCTTGAGAAGCCAGAGCTGTGTGTATTTACCCATTTATTTGCATCACCCCAGTTCTCCATTAAGCTTCCGTTCAGAGCAAAGCAACGTACAACAAAAGATCAAAAATGACAGAGGCTCAGGCAGAATACAACACATTCTGAGTGGAGATAGAGAGACTCAGTTGGATTAGATCAGCTAAAGCTCTTTTGAGAAGGGGAAAGATCACTTTGGGGGGCTTTCTTGACCTCTGGAAGCAAAGGCATTGAGTGAATGCTTGCTGGAAGTAGGTTTCACAAATAGTGGGGCCAACACCAAGCAGGCCCCACCTGGAATGATGAACTACTACACCCTGCAAGGGCCAAGAGGACTGCCCCCTCCAATCTTGAATCCAGCTCTGCTAGCAGGACATTCTCTAGAAATGCACCACCCTCCAACTCGCTCTATGGGGTTTCTGGGAGGGAGAGCCTTGCCCGCAGTTAACCAGCATTACTTTTGTGTTGCCAGGGCAAAGACGGGCTGGTTCAGACCAGGGGCTGATTGTCCCTCCCCCTCTCCTCCATTTTCCCCGCAGCTCCTGGGGTACTGGATGGTGTCGGAGCGGGAATGGGAGCGTGCCCGGGCTTTGCAGCTTGGGGTGCACTTGCTTCGGGCCCATTGCCAGAAGACCAGCGCTTCCGTGAGTAAGGCCATACTCAGATGGATCAATGGTCTCACTTGATATAAGGCAGCTTCTGATGCTCCTACTTAACAGTCCTTGATTCCAAACCATGAGGACTAGAATCTTATTTTGGGGAAGGGCCATAGCTGAGTGGTGGAAGATTTGCCTTGCATGCACAAGGTCCCAGGTTCAATCCCTGGCGTCTCCAGGTAAGGCAGGAAACATCCCCAGCCTGAAACTCTGGGCAGACACTGCTGCCAGTCAGTGGAGACAGCATTGAGCAAGATCAGTCAATGGTTTGACTCATCATAAGGCAGCTTCCTGTGTTCCTAAAAAAATTACCAGTGCAAAAGTTGCTTCTTCTTAAAAGCCTGACCTGGGTTCCTAGTTAATTCAGAATATTGAGGACCAGAATCTTGCTTTATTCCTGGGGGCAGAGTCTTAGGTGCCAGTCAGTGTGGACAATGCAGACAAATGGCCTGAATTGGTATATGGCAGCTTCCTTTCTTTTTGCACAGCCACGGATCCCCCCGGAGCAATTCAGCCGCCTGGCTGGGGCGCTGGGGCCTTTCACCTGTGACGTGCTGGGCAGCATCCGGCAGGGTGCCGTCGACTGCATCAGGGTCTTGCTAAGCACCCAAGGTGAGCTTGTCTAGCCCCTTTCGCAATGTAGGTCTTCCTTACTTGGGAGGAACTCCCATCTCCATCCTCATCTGGAGAGCTGCTGCCAGTTGGTGCCGGCAATATTGGGCTGCTAATTCACTTTATTTATTTAATCGATCAATTAATTAAGATACCACCTTTATCTTCCAAAGATCTCAAGGTGGCGTACATGGTTCTCCTCCTCCCCATTTCACCCTCACAACAACCCTGTGAGGTAGACTAGGCTAAGAGTTGGTGACTGGCCCCCAAGGTCACACCCAAGTGAGCTTCACGACTGAGCGAGGATGCTGTTGTGCCCAGATCCCATTTGCGGGCTTCCCATTAGGGAACCTAGTTGATCACTGTGAGAACAGGATGCCGGATGGTACAGGAGGCATAGAATTATAGTGTTGGAAGGGGTTCTCCAAGGGTCATCAACTTCCTGCAAGGCGGGAATCACAGCTCAAGAATCCCCTGACAGAGGACCACCCAACCTCTGCTTCAAAACCTCCAAGGAAGGAGAGTCCGTCAGCTTCCGAGGGCGTCCATCCCATGGTCAAGCGGCTCTTGTCATCAGAGAGTTCTTTCTGATGTTGAGTCAAAATCTCCCTTCTTGGGTATCTCCTGCAGGCACCCAAAGGCCAAGGGGCCGCTTGGTGGCCTGGCAGCTCCACTGCATCCAGCGCAAACTCCGGAGTGAGAGCAGCCCCCGGGAGGTGCGCACGGCCTCTCTCCAGCTGGCGAAGGTATTGTAGGGAGGGGACCTCAGGAGGCAGGTGCTTGGGAGAAGGTTTCGACCCGGAGAATAGCACCCCTAGGCAGGATTCATCCTCCTGGGGCGGTAGATCATGTGGCAAGGGACATGTGCCTTGGCCCTGGGTGATGCCTGTGACAGCTAAGGGTTGCCACCTTTTAGGCAAGGTGCAACAGGTGCAGCAAAGAGGTTCAGTAATGAGAAAAGCACCCGCCTTTCCCATGTCTACCCGTTGTGGTGTCCTTAAATCAATGGGGAAAGCCAGATAGGTGGCAATCCTTTTGAAGAGCTGGGTCGACCCACCAGCATCCTGGTGTGATAAGCACTGGGAGCTGGGACTGGGAGCAGGAGTCCCAAATCCAAGCCCTAACCCTTAACCACAAGGCCTAGGGGAGGTCTCTTTACCTTCCTGCAAGCTCCGAGTATCAGGCAAAATGTGCATACCAAAAAGGGAAATATCTGCACTAACAAGCTGGCAGATTTTTCTTTATTGCATGTACAGTGGTACCTCGGGTTACATACGCTTCAGGTTACAGACGCTTCAGTTTACAGACTCCACTAACCCAGAAATATTACCTTGGGTTAAGAACTTTGCTTCAGGATGAGAACAGAAATTGTGCTCCGGCGGCGCGGCCCCATTAGCTAAAGTGGTGCTTCAGGTTAAGAACAGTTTCAGGTTAAGTACGGACCTCTGGAACGAATTAAGTACTTAACCTGAGGTACCACTGTATATCCCACCTTTTTCTCCAAGGAGCTCAAAGTGGCATCCATGTTTCGCCCCCTCCTCATTTAATCCCCACAATAACCCTGTGAGGAAGGTTAGGCTGAGAGGCAGGGACTGCCCCCCCCCCCCCCGATGTGAACTTTGTGGCCAAATGGGGGATTTGAACCCTAGTCTTCCAGGTCCTAGTCTGACACTCTAACCACTACAGCACACTGGATATCCCTGAGGATGAAAAAGGAAAATCGCAAATTGCTGCAAACTTGGAGAAGTCCATTTAAGATTAGGGGGGGGAATGAGAAACAGAGAGAAGGGCAATGGGCAGATTGATCCATCTCTCCCCATGCTCTGGCTTCATCTTCTGCCAGGCAACCATCCCAGTGAAACCCAGAGAAGGGCAGGTAGGCAGGCAAGACTCTGGCAGGGGGCTTTTGGGAGTTGGGGGGTGGAGAGATCCTTTTTTTAACCTTGCTCTCACCTCCATGTAGGATCCCAAGAGATCCACTTGCAGGCACCCTGCTTGGTAAATATAGTAACAAAACTATTTCAACCCTGTCATACACCTATCCCTGCCTCCCACCCTCCAAAATACCCCAGAACCTCCATGACCCTAAGTTAGGTCACAGCACCTGCCCAAGGATGGGAGAGGGTGTGGAGATGGCAACCAAAGGTGGGGCACGTCTAATCACTTTATCCCCACTACTTTCCTGCCCCGGCTCAGGTTGTCAGCCGCGCTCTGCCCCCGCAAGAGATCCTGGCCTTCCTTCGCACCTTGCTGGAGCAGCTGAGAGTCGTGAGCCCCACCTGCGACCAGGCCGTCCTCCTGTGGTTTGAGGTGGTCGTGAAGGAGCAGAGGGCAGCCTTGAAGGACAAGGTAAGGGCCGGGTGAGGGAGGGACTTGACCAGCGGTTCCCAAAGTGGGAGATAGCGCCCCCTGGGGGGGGCAGTGGGATTACCTAGGGAGGCGCTAAGAGGCAAGTGGGTGGCAGGGGGCTGCTAGAGGTGTAAACAGCTATCAGGCTATCGCTGGGTCGTTCATCAGTTTTGTTGAATTAATTCAACAAAACAGCTTGAAATGGATTTTGAATAAATGTGCAATTAATACCGTTTTGGATTTAATTGTGTTATTATCTTCCACAGTGGGTGGTGCAAAATGATTTCCGTAGGGTAGGATAGTAGGGTGCTGGGGTACTGAGTTTATAGAATCAACCAAAAAAGTTTGGGAAACGCTGGGTTAGACCTAAAGGGCTTTCAGATTTTGTTGCACGAAAATGTATAAAATAAATGTATAAAATAAAGCCTGTATTTGGTCCTGCACTTCCTAGAATCCTACAATTGTAGAGTTGGAAGGGACCCCAAGGGTCATCTAGTCCAACACCTTGCAATGTAGGAATCACAGTGAAAGAATCCTGACAGATGGCCATCCAACCTCTGTTTCAAAAGTTCCAGTGAAGGAGAATCCACCACTTTCCAGGGGCGTCTGTATCACTTCATTATCATTTTTCTCCCTATGACAGCTATTGAGGCCAGTTTGAGAGCTGGATTACCAAAGAGGTGAATGAGACCCCACTTTAGGAGGGGGCTCTTGTGATTAGTTCCAGCTTCTGGGCTTCCCAGAAGCCCAGTGAGAAAAGGATGCTGGGTCTAGCAGACCCTTCTGATGTTCTTGTGAGATAATCAGCCTCATATAACCAACATACCAAAGTCTAATTAACACATGGAGGGGTTAATGTCATAGAATAAGCTGTCCTGCCAGGCTTATCTGTGTCCATTTACTTTACATTGGGAGGAAATCGGTAAGCTAGCCTATTGTTGCACCTTCAGTCTACCTGAGAAGCCCAGCCTGCGAAGAGGTTTTGAGCTGGTTGCTCCAGCTCAAACTACATGGCTCTCAGCAGCCATTTTTGAGCTCCTATACCCATAATTTAGGAACTTCCACCGCTTTGGAAGTAAACAAAGTTTTACTGCCTGTGCAACCTGCCTGACTGATGTATGGGAAAGCACATGAACCTGACCTTTGGAGAGTTTGTAAATAAACCATTTTTAACTTACTAAATGTGTGACATTTTCCTATGCTGGGGGAAGAGGGGACTATTTTGGAACTCACTTGGAAATACGTATTTTTAAAGATCTAACAGCCTATATTTCCATGCTTTGCTTTGCTGCATGTTTTGTGATTTTAGATCAGGCAGAGGCAAAGTCCGGCCCGCTAGATGTTTGGGACTACAATTCCCATCATCCTTAGCTAACAGGACCAGTGCTCAGGGGTGATGGGATTTGTAGTCCCAAACATCTGGAGGGCCGGACTTTGCCTATGCCTGTTTTAGATCTCTTCTGGGGTTCTCTCACCAAAGAGTACTTGCCGCAATCCTGGATTTGGCATCCAGGGAATCCTCCTTTCTATATATCTATTCCTGCTCCCACCTGAACCAACATTTATTATGATGCTGGACATAGGAAGGCTTCTCTTATGCTCTTAGAAATGGCACCCGAAATATATGAGGGTTACAGAGATTCTCCCCCCGCAACCTTGTCCTTTCTAGATCCCCGACCTAGTGGCTGCCATTTGCTCCTATGTGCAGCAATCAGAGGATGCAACTCAGCGCCATTGCCTGGCCCAGGCCGTCTGTGTGCTGACGGAGCGCCACTGCAGGGCGGTCTGTGCCACCCTCCTTCAGCAGGCCCTCCTCCCAGACAGGTGAGTGCAAGACTCCCAGGGCTCAGAAGCAGTCGTCGGGAGTTTGCTCTGCTCTTTGAACTGGAACCCAAGCCCCCCATGCCATCCCCACCCAAGAAAAGCCCTCCTCCTAAAACAACAGGGGGCAATGGACTTCTGGTTAGAAGATGGCGCCTGAAGCAAGTCTCCTGTGAGCCTCAGCAGAGTGAGTAAAGGTAAAGGTAAGGGGACCCCTGACCATTAGGTCCAGTCGTGGCCGACTCTGGGGTTGCGGCACTCATCTCGCTTTATTGGCCAGCATGACTAAGCTGCTTCTGGCGAACCAGAGCAGCGCACGGAAACGCCATTTACCTTCCCGCCAGAGCAGTACCTATTTATCTACTTGCACTTTGACGTGCTTTCGAATTGCTAGGTTGGCAGGAGCAGGGACCGAGCAACGGGAGCTCACCCCGTCGCAGGGATTCAAACCGCCGACCTTCTGATCGGCAAGTCCTAGGCTCTGTGGTTTGACCCACAGCGCCACAGCTTTTAAAAATAATAAGGGGGAAAGACACACTCCCGGAAAACAAGCTCATATCTCAGCCAGATAAGGATTCCGGGAGTCACTGGACGGCACTTTAAACATCCTCCCTTCCTTTGAGGCTCTTCTAAAGCACCTTTGAAATCCCGCTGAAGCCATCCAAAACTCCTTGAGGTTACCTAAAACTATCTGAGGCTAATTACAACGCTCCGAGTTTCTTTCAAACAAAGCCCTCAAATATACGGATGGGACAAAGTACCCCAAATCTAGTCCAGGGATGGTACTCACAACAGGGGGCACCTCTACACAGTATTTTGTGGGCATCTGTACTGGAAACCCAACCCTTGGCGCCGTTCCTGCAGAGCGGCGCTCTTTCTCCGAGTCTGCTGACCATCTGTGCCATTCCCCAGGGCAAGGATGGAGCTCTTGGTGGCTGTAGCAACGTACAAGGATAACAGCGAACCTGTCCTGAGGCATCTGCTCAACGTGGTGAGAGGGGAAGGAAGGGGCACCCCCAGCTACGTCATGGTGAGGGCTCTGCTAAGCATAATTGTTGAATGTGCATTGAAATGGAAATTCTTTTGTTTTTTAAATTTAAAAAAGTTTTTATTGTTAAAATAATTCAGCATTAATACACACATATTGCGAACATACAATCATACATTTCATACAATCCTTAAAAATGTTCAAACATACCTACACTCAATCCCACAGATAATTCCTTTTCCCATCACCATCCACCACTCCTCACCCCACCTTTGTGTTAGACTTCCAATCTACTCAATTGCAATTTCTTTCCACTTTTATTGCTTTCTTTCACACACCTTTAACCTAATTTCATGCTTCTTTTTCTATTACACATTGTTATCCATCTTATTTAGTATTCCAGTATTTAAAATGGAACTTGTTTATTCTAATAGGAGTTCTGATTTTTCAGTATGGTTTTGCAAATATCCTTTAAAATGGAAATTCTAATGGGCCTGTATTGAATACAGGCAACTCTCTGTGGGCTCGGGGGTTGGGCTCCGGGTCATGGCATGAAATTGCGTCAGTCATCAATCCACCCATTGACGTTGGAGAGAGATTGAGTTGAGAAATGATACCAAGGGTACATATTGATATAGGAATGTACTAGATAAAATGTAAAGAAATATACAATAATAAGAGTACATTCATTTGTGGAAAAGGAATATATAACAGGATAGACAGGAAGTCCAAAGTGTTGGAATAGTTTTTTGTCCATGTTTCTTTTCTTTAGGTATATAAACTTGGTATATAAACTTTGTATATAAACTTTGTATACATGCTGAAAATTATATTATAATAAGCCTTGTGATGTAATATGATAATGTTTACCGATGTAACATAAGAACGTTAATAAATAAATAAAACTCAAAAAAGAAGGAAAAAAGAAAGAAAGAAATTGTGTGAAATCAGAAATAAAAAAAGAAAGTTTTATTTAAAAAGTTTTCGCATTACTTAAATAAATAAATAAATAAATAACCCTGTCCCAGGCTCTTGTGTCCCTCCGGGAGGGAGTCCTGGCTCTGGAGGACTGCACCAGCCAGCTCCCGCTGCTCTCAAAGCTGTGCCACGCTCTCTTGTGCCAACTCAGCAGCACGGACCTGAAATCAGAGACGCCCGACCCTTCTTCTCTGAAAAGGATGGCATGCAGCAGAATGGTGCCGCTGGAGCCCCGCAGGTAATGCCCATCTTCCGTCAGTCCCAGGTGGCGTCTCTTTCCGCTGCCCTTCCCCACAAGTGCACTCTTTGTGGGACTTCCTGTGTATTTCCCCCAGAAGCTGCTGTAAGTTAAGAATGCTGCAGCGCGATTGCTGACAGGAACAGAGCCTTGCTGAAATGCAACACCTCTGCTCAAAGAGCTGCACTGGTTGCCAGTCTGCCGCTGAGCCAAGTTGAAGGTGTTCCTAGAAGCATAGAAAGCCCTTAACCACTTGGGAGCAGTTTACCTGCAACATCGCCTTACCCCACTTCTGCCCAATCAAACGCTTCAGTCTGTGGAACTGGCACTGCAACGGGTGCCACATAGCCCCTCTTCTGTGTTTGTAAGAACTCCGTCTTTTAGTGTGGCAGCACTTACACTTTGGAACTTCCTGCCTCTTGACACCAGGCAGGTGCCTTCTTCAGTGTAATCTTTTCAAACCACTCTTGTTCAGACAAGCCTAACTAGACGTTCAGAAAGTCAATGCGAGTTTTATTCTCTTTTTAGTCCGTTTTAACTTTTCAAAACGGGACGCGGGTGGCGCTGTGGGTAAAACCTCAGCGCCTAGGACTTGCCGATCGCATGGTCGGCGGTTCGAATCCCCGCGGCGGGGTGCGCTCCCGTCGCTCGGTCCCAGTGCCTGCCAACCTAGCAGTTCGAAAGCACCCCCGGGTGCAAGTAGATAAATAGGGACCGCTTACTAGCGGGAAGGTAAACGGCACTTCCGTGTGCTGCGCTGGCTCGCCAGATGCAGCTTGTCACGCTGGCCACGTGACCCGGAAGTGTCTGCAGACAGCACTGGCTCCCGGCCTCTAGAGTGAGATGAGCGCACAACCCTACAGTCTGTCAAGACTGGCCCGTACGGGCAGGGGTACCTTTACCTTTACCTAACTTTTCAAAAGCCTTAAATAGTTCTTGTGATTTCTTCTTAATGATAATTTTGTTGTTTTATCTTTTTTGCAAAACGCTTTGAGGTTTCTTTTTTTTTTCTTTTTAACAATCAAGTGGCATGTAAATTTTATGAAATTAAATAAACAAATAAGGGGGGGACAGGGGCTCTGCCTGGCTCCGAACTGACTGGGGAAAGGAGTCTTTGGTTTTGTCTCCCAGGCAGGCTGTGCTGGTGCTGCAGGCTGTCCTCAGCAGAGCTCTCCCGGAATCGGCTGGGGAGATGGATGTCTCAGGAGACACCTGGAGCTTCCTGATGCAGCCAGGCAGTTACCTGAAGGGTGTCGCCCTCTTAGCCAGGTGATTCTTGTGCTCAGGTCCTACCTGTGGGTTCCAGTAGGCCTCTGGCTGACTACGGGGTCAGGGGTGCAACTTGAATAAAATATATATTTTATTTTAGAAATTTTTTAGCATACAATATTATTTGCATTCATCCATAACAAATTACATATCTTTACAGGGGTTCTTCCGACCCCCAGACTTCCCCCACTCCTCTCCCCGGTTTCCAATATTTAGCTCTTCTCTTTTCTGCGACTAAATACCGTATTTTTTGCACCATAACACTCACTTTTTTCCTCCTAGAAAGTAAGGGGAAATGTCTGTGCGTGTTATGGAGCGAATGCCTACGGGTGGCGGGGGGGATCTGCTGCAGTCGTGAGCAGAGCATCCATGGTTCCCCTTCCTTCCCTCCTCCGTGGCTCGCTTTGAAACAGCAAAGCGGGAGAAGAGCCACTGAGTGGGGAGGAGAGAGGGACAGAGAGCCTGCTTGCTTTAAGGGAGCAAAGCGGGAGAGGAGAGGAGCCTTCTCCCCTTATACCCCTCTTCTTCATTATTAG
Organism: Podarcis liolepis; assembly: GCF_965112155.1. Classification (NCBI taxonomy): domain Eukaryota; kingdom Metazoa; phylum Chordata; class Lepidosauria; order Squamata; family Lacertidae; genus Podarcis; species Podarcis liolepis. Next base: position 29,484,837 of record NC_139567.1, on the reverse strand, counting down.
CAGCATCCTTCTCCACCCACCCCACGCGTGCTTCTTCTCCCCTTAAACCCCTCTTTTGCATTATTAGCAGCATCCTTCTCTACCCACTCCACGCATGCTCCTTGTCCCTTGAGTGCTTTTCCTTCCCTCTCCACTTAAAACATGGTTACAAAGCACGGATCCACATGGATCCTCAGGATTTTGCATTGAGTCACCCCAAATTCACCATCAGATCACATAGCATGTCCATGGCTATAGCCTGCACCAAAAAAATCACGCACCCACTGTTGCCTGGGGCCGCAGTGGTACAAAAACGTGGTTACAAAGCATGGATCCACATGGATCCTCAGGATTTTGCATTGGGCTACTCCAAACTCACTGTTAGATCACATGTCTGTGGCCACAGCATGAACCACAAAAATCATACATCCACTGTTTCGTTTAGAATATATTTTTTCTTGTTTTCCTCCTCTAAAAACTACGTGCGTGTTATGATCTGGTGCGTGTTATAGAGCGAAAAATACGGTACTTTTATCCAATCTATTAAGTCTCCTTTTTCAATACTTCTTTATCAAATACCCTGGGCATATAACATTCTTGCTGCTGTTGTCGAATACATAAATAGGATCTTTTTCTCCTTCAGAATCTCTTCTCCTATTATGCCTAATAGGTTTTTTAACAAACTTTAAAAAAAAATAGCTCATTGTAAATCATTTCCCAGAAGGCTTTTACTGACTTATAGGTCCACCTCATTCTCTTTACATTTCCAGCATAAATTTGACATTTTTAATACATTTTTACAAGTCTTGTAGGAGTTAGGTACCATTGGTACATCATTTTCATATAGTTCTCTTTTAACGAACAGCAAGCGGTAAATAGTAAATCCACTTTCTATAACTATTCCCATGAATCAAACTGTATATTATGACCCACATCTTTTGCCCAATGTATCATTACTGATTTTACTTCTGTCTTTTGTCTCCCATTCCAGCAACATTTTGTATACTTTTGACAGAACCTTTGCATTATTTTCCAACAGATCTTTATGTAATCTTGATAATTCATTCCTAAATCCCACTCCTTTATCCATTTTAAAAATATCAGTTAGTTGGTGGTATTGGAGCCAATCAGAAAGTAAATGTCTTATATTCTCATATTTCTTCAATTTCAACTGATTTCCCTCCTCCACCAACAACTCTCTATATGTTATCCATTCTTTTTCCATATTTAATTTTTTTCACTGAGGATGCTTCTAGTGGTGATATCCACCACAGGGTCTTATTTTCTAATAGATTCCTATACTTTTTCCATATAGAATATAATGATTTTCTAACAATATGAATAATGAAACCCTTATGTTCCTTCGTTTTTCCATGCCACAAATATGCATGCCACCCAAATCTGTTATCATAACCTTCCAGATCTAAGATATCTGGGTTCTTTAAACTCATCCATTCTTTAAGCCAACAGATACAGGACGCTTCATAATATAATTTTAAGTCTTCTAGGGCAAATCTACCTCTTTTGTTTGCCTCTGTTAACAATTTATATTTAACCCTAGGTTTCTTTCCCTGCCAGACAAACTTAAATATATCTTTTTGCCATTGTTTGAAGTGTCCTGTTCCGTTAACTATCGGTATCAACTTGATTACAATATTGGGGGGGGGGGCAGGTAAGCCCCGCCCTGCATAATCAATCACATGACATGTCATTTATGCCGCTGGGCTTTGTTGAAAATGGCTTCTCCATGCAAACCAGGAAGTGACCTCTCTAGACAACGGAACAACTCTTCTTATCACTGTGATCTCCTGGGTGACACGGACACCATTAGACAGTTGAATATTCATGCATACTCTGTCCATTTCCTGCCTTCCCTACAGTGCTCCACACGGCCCCAGGAGCTGGCAACCCACGTTACGCCACTGGGCCATTGTCCTGATCCAGCAGGCTCTTCTATGTTCTGATCGTTCCTTTTCTCCCCCTGCCCCTCAGGTCCATGGCGTGCTCACAGAATCCCCTCATCGATGACCTCCTGCGTCACCTCCTGCCCCATCTCAGTTCCTCCAGAACAGCCTACAGAGACCTCAGCCTGGTCTTCTGCATGGAGGTATTGTATTTACTGCTATTGTATAAGCATCTCCCTAAGGACTTTCCACGTTTTCATGTTGTGGGTGTTGGGAAGATTAGTGCAGGAGTTTACTGATGGTTCCTTTGCTTGGCTCAGATCCCAGGCCACTCTTTGCTTCACACGCCAGAGATGCTCAACCTCCTTCTGCAAGAGATGCTGGCCAGGTCCCAGGATGGCAGCACCACCCTGCGAGCCCTGGCGCTCCGAGGCCTGGGGAACGTGGCAACAGAAGCCCCCCATGAGGTAGTTCAAGGGGTTCCAAACGGGACCTTGGCAGGTGATGAAGAGCAGGGCTGTGTGTGTGTGTGTGTGTGTGTGTGTGTGTGTGAGAGAGAGAGAGAGAGAGAGAGAGAGAGAGAGAGAGAGAGAGAGAGAAATCCAAAACTTTAGCTGCGCAGCAGCTCAAATCAGCTTATCATAGCTCAGGAAGCAACTGATGTCTTGCAAGGAGTTTTTAGGGTGGGTGGAAAATGAACCCTGGTCTCTCTCAGGTCCTAGTCCAACACTCTAACCGCTACACCACACTGCTGTGGGTGTGACCGGTGTGACTGAAGGAAAGAGGAGGCAATGGAGAGGGGGAAAGGAAAAGAAGTGAGAAGTGCAGCTGGGTGGGGTGGGAGCTCTGCATATTGTCCTGAAGCCCCCTGGCAAACAGTTTGCTGCCAGCCACTAGATCAGGCCCCTCTATCCAATCCAGGCTGGTTTCCTGGGCGGGGGAGACTCTGTAGGCGTAGGGGAATCCCAGCCACTGAGGGCTGTGGGATTTTCTCCGTAGGCGAAGAAGCACCAGGAGTCTTTGCTGGTGACTCTGCTCCAGGCTGCAGCCAACGACGCCAGGCCCGAAGTGGCCTGTGAGAGCCTGTGTGCCCTGGGCAAGCTGTGGGGATGTATCGGGAGACGGCACAGAGTTCGTGCTCTCCAGGCCATAGCCGGCCAGGCCCGTGGGCACCTCTGGCACGTGAGTTGACCCTTTCTTCCTGATCAAAGTCAAAGCAAAGGCTCTCCTAGCCCAGACTCCTGTTTCTGACCTTCTGGAAACCCAGGAAGGGGAGGGTCCGTTTTCCTTGCCGAGTGCTTCCCAGCGACTGGTAATTCTGAGACTGTCCCTGGAAAATTGGGACACTTGGAGAGTATGGGTGCTTCCCTGTGTCCCGCTGGGTCCTAGCAAGTGGTGACCTTTCCCTCTTTCATCAGATCTTCTCATTCCCCACTCCTATCCCTTCCTGCTGTAGGTGGATGATTCCCTCCGCGAAGCAGCCTTTGAGCTCTTGGGCCAGCTGGCCAGAGCAACTCAGCCGGAGGAGGCCAAGTCCTTTGCCAAAGAGGTGGGGAGGTCTTTGACTGCCCTCCTGCTGCACTTCAGGGAACCCAGCCCTACTGTGGCCAAGGTACGGCATCATACCCACACCCCTCTCCTTGAGTCTCCTGCTCCCAGACACTCTACCTGTGCACCATGAAGCCAGTCAGCTGTCAAGAGACCAGGGGTCAACATAACTACATCAGTAGATCCCTGCTGGGTCAGACCAATGCCCCATCTTGTCCAGCATCCTGTTCTCATAGTGGCTGGCCAGATGCAAGCAATTCTCCCCTTCTGCCATTTCCAGAAACTGGTATTCAGAAGTGTCACTGCCTCTGAGAAATGACAGACGAGCTGCTATTGTGGTTTATGTTGTTTTAAATTACATTTATGACCCTGTTCCAACTAAACATTAGGGAGGACTTCCAGACGTTTAAGAGCCATTCGGCAGTGGTTATTTAGCTGCGATTCCTGCATTGTGGGATGTTGGGGCTAGATGGCCTTTGGGGGTCTCTTCCAACTTTACAGTTCTATGAAATTGTAATTCTGCACCCAATCAGCTAGAATTACCAAGTCCTCCCCACCCCTCCTTCCCCAGTCTATGCCAGGTGGGGCTGGACAGAGTGTGACCCTCCCCGTCTCTTCCACCAGGCCTGTTCCATTGCCTTCACATCATGTGCCCCCTTTGTGGGCCTGCAAGATCTCACAGGGGACATGGAGGCTGGGCAGCTGCTGGCGGATGTCTCTGGTGCACGTCACATCCACCTGATGGGCAAAGTGTGCCGACAGCTGGTGAGTGAGCCTATAAGCTGGGACTGGGCCACCATTGCCAGGAAACCTTCTCTCAGCTGCCTCCGGGCAACCAGGAATGCCTTTCTCTCTGGGGCCTTCCTCTCGTGCTGGTCTTCCTCTCCTGCTCTTCTCTCTGTTCACCCTAAACCATGAGAACCAGAAACTTAGAGCGCCTTTGGGATGCTGTCCCCAGGGAGACCCAACTGGGCATCCTTGACCCTAATATTTAGGTGTCAGGTGAAAACATTTTTTCATTTATTTAATCTTGTTGCCTTCCTACAAGCGTTAGAGCAGGCACCCCCAAACTCAGCCCTCCAGATGTTTTGGGACTACAATTCCCATCATCCCTGACCATTCCCATTTGCAGCCCTGTCACACTTCTCCAACAGTTCAGACCTTTTTTGTGATAAGGAGAGTTATGGGGAAATGCACCTGCAGAAGTCTAACCTTCCAAGAAACAAATGGGGGCAGATATTCCTGATTGCTGCATTGCAAGGGTCTGTTAACCGTGATCCCTTCACTGCAGGGGGTTGGACTCTTAACCCTTGGGGTCCCTGCCAATTCTACACTTCCATGACCTTGGAAAGTGGTGGACTCTCCTTCATTGGAGGTTTCCAAACAAGAGTTTGGATGGCCCATCTGCCAGGGATTCTTGAGCTTTGATTCCTGCATTGCAGGGGATTGGAATAGATGGCCCTTAGGATACCTTCCAACTCTACAGTTCTGTTATTCTTTGACAATGGACCTGCTGGGCAGTGACCTGATGTGGCCTCCCTCCGATTTCTCCTAGGCTAAGACGAATCCAGCGCTCTTGGGGGCCATCCTGGCTGATGTGCCCCAGTACCTGTGCTGTACCTGGGAAGGAGTTCAGATCGCAGCCTGCAAGCTGGCCGGTGTGTGTCTGCACGTGAGGAAGGAGGAGACCAATGGCCCCCTCCCTCTTTGGAGGAGAGGCTAGAGGCAGTGGGGGCGGGGTGGGTTATCCTTCCCCCACCCCTAGCACCAGGGATGGCAGGAGGAGGTCCATGAGAGGGAGGCCTTGAGTTGGCAACCCTGCCCCGGATTGAGACCCAGACATCCCCTTTATTCCTGCAAGGAATCCTTGTGAAGACAGTGGACACTCAGCGCCTCCAACAGCTGGATCTGAACCGGCTCCTGGTAGGTGAGTGTTGCCACCGGATGTATCCCATGGGTGGGAGTGGCAAATTGAAGCCTATCTCTCGATGCAACTCTGGAACATCCAGCCTTCAGCATACAGAGTGAAAAATGACTGGGAGAGTTTGAGGATGCTGAGGCTGTGATACGCGAGGAACCTAGCATCCTTTCACAAATTGCCTCAGAGGTAAGGGGTCTTGGTGCTAAGTGGACCCCTGTTTTCTGACAACAATTGCCAGCACCAAAGCTAGGAGAAGTGGAGGTGTTTTTTTGTTTTGTTTTGTTTTTGCAAGCTGCAGAGTATGGAGGGAGAGAAAGCCAATGATGGATGCTAGCCACAATGGCGGCATAACCATGGAGATGTCTCTGGAGGGAACCAGCTTCTGGGAATCACAAGAGGGCTTGTGGGCTTCCCTTTGGGGCATCTAGTTGGCTGCCCAGGCTCTTTGGCCTGACCCAGCAGCCAGGTTCTCCTGATAATTCTCATGGATCCTCTATACCAAGAGAGACCCTACCTAGGTTCCTTGGTTCTTAGGCACATTTGGCCCCTGTGAGAAGAGGATGCTGGACTAGATGGGCCCTTCGCCTCACTCAGCAGAATCTTCTCGTGTTCCTGTGGAACTCCCTCCCACTGGAGCCAGGGATGGCCACCAACTTGGACAGCTTGAAAAGGGGTTAGACAGATTCATGGAGGAAGAGAGGGCTATCAAGCTATGCTCTGCCTCCACGGTCAGAAGCAGCAGTTCTTCCAAATGTTGGTTGCTGGAAACCACAGGAGGGGAGAGTGCTGCTCTTGTCCCAGGGTCCTGAGTGCTGGTTTCGCACAGGCTGCTGTTAGGACAAGATTCTGGGTCACCATTGGAGGTCCTTCCTATCCATTTCAGGTCTTAAAAGGAACAAAGCGGGGCAGTGGCGTTAGTGAAACAGGACTGTGAAGGAGGGGTCTGTCGAGGGGTCAAAAGCAGGCCCTGAAGATCCCCTCCCCACCCCAGGAGGGAGACTGTGGCCCTACCCCACTGCCCTGCCTCTTCTGTCTCCCCACAGCCCTCCGCCCTCTCTGCCGTGACCCCAACACTGCTGTTGAGATTGCTGCCTCAGAAGCCCTCCATGCCATCCAGCAGAAATGCCAGCAGAGCCAGGCTGGCTCAGCCCGGAGCCGCAGAAGGCCTCTGCTGCCCGGCTGGTTGTTTGGCCGGCAACGTAAAGGTCCCAGGCCTGAGAGCCGGGGGGCTGGGCCTACCTGAGGGGGAAGCCTTGGAAAGCAGAAATATATATCTATCTCCCCTTTTACGACTGTTGTCTCCTTTGGGCCGAGGGTGACGTGGCAACCTCTTGCTGGCTTAATCCTCCTATCTAGAGACTTAGAACGGCAGAGTGAGTTATGGGGGCCCCATGGCGAGCTCTGAAGTGGGAATCCCACAAGGAGGTCTCAGCTCAGGAAGAGAACAGAACATGCCAAAAGGAGGGCTACCCTCCCACCAGCACCTCCAATACCTGTTGACTGCAGCTTCCCTGGCCCCTATTTGTCACAAGCACAGAATGGGGGAGCTCAGGAAGGGGCACCCTCTGGGATTCCAAGGGCAAGCTGGGGAATGGGGAGAATGGCACAGGAAAACCTGGATTGGGGCCAGGAATCAGAGGGCTGCCAGCTGTTCAGATCAACCTTTGTCTCCTACTTTCCCTGTGAGACCCCCTTTTGTTCAGCATTTTCTTTGGCACACACCCCACTTTGGCCCGGCTTGCCCCAAACAGATGGATAAGCGTCGGCCTTGTCCACAGAATTCATAGAATCCTAGATCTATAGGGTTGGAAGGGCTCTGGGGGGTCATCTAATCCAGCCCCCTACAATGTAGGAATTGCAGCTTGCCTGGCACCTACTAGTGGCTTGTCATCCTATTTTTATTATTCTCCTCCTCCTCCATGTGGGACAACTTTCCTTCCCAGAGGTTGTGCCTGCTTCAAAACAGGCGCGGAAGCTCTGGCTGTGGGTCAGATGCAACAGATAGGGCTTCCCCTATCTGCAACCCACCAACTTCTCCTCTGGCCCCCATTTTCTCTGCATGTAGCACAGAAGCCAGATGAGCTCCCCCTCCCTTCAAGAAGGGGTCGGGCGGCTCCATTTCTCTACTGTGCCCCCTGCAAGTAAAGTCAGGGGCTACTCCGTTTCTGAAGAAAATATTTATTCTCTCAGCTGTATAAAGGTAGAGGAGGAGTAGGCGTAGGAGTTTGGTCATCAGGCCTGGTCGCCAGGGACTTTCTCTTGGGATGTACTGGGTTCGGTCATGGCCTGGTTGCTGGGGACTTTCTCTTGGGACGTACTGGGGTGGGTCAGGCTGCTAGCGGACGTTCGGGAGAAAACTCTGGACAAGGCGTTGGAGACTTTCTCGAAGACGGAGGGCTTCTGCTGGAGTGGCGGTTGCTGCTCGGTGGCAGTTCCCTCTTGATCTGAGAAGCCAAAACAGAGGTTGGTCATGGAGTCATGGAGTCAACCTGCCGCTCACAGCCCCTGTGAGTGCATCAAGTGGGCGCAAGGGTGTACTCCAACTCCCATAATCCACAGCGGTCAGTCACACTGGCCCCATGAGCTAATGGGATTTGGAGTCCAGCAATATCCCGTTAGATGGAGAGCAACACAGGCAACAAATTCCGGGCAGCCGAGACCCTCACTTGTCTTCCATCAGACAAGCATTTGGCTGCTTGAGTGTCTGGGTTTTGTTTCATTTTTACACCGCCAAAATGTACGCAAATTTTGACCTATTCTTGTTTCCTCCGCCCCCTCAATTGTTCAGGTTTTTAATGTTTGTTTTTTAATTCTAAAATGGTGTAAGCTGCCTTGGATTGTTTAAAATAGAAAGGCATGGAGTGTGTCTATCAATGTTTTAAATAAACTTAATCTCCTATATATTTTGGAAATTTGTTTGCTTATCTGCTATGCATTTGCACACTTCTTAAGACAGTGGTTCGCAAACTCTTTTGGCCACCACCCCCTGCATAAACACATCCCTGATTCTCCCTACCTTATACAAAGCATTATTCAGAATAGTGGTTCGCATGACCCACTAAGGAAGCTAATAACAAAATAATTCAAAACAGTAACAATTAATTGCACCTTTATTCTAAATCCAATAAAAGGGTTTAGTTTTATTAATTCAACAAAAAAACTGATGAATTTGATGTAGTGATATCAGCTTCTCAAAGACTGATAATCATTTGTGCCACCTGCCACCCCCTTGCCTTTTAGGACCCCCCGAAAGGATGGTACACCCCCCCCCAGATGGTGGTATTGCCCACTTTGGAAACTACTTTGGTTTCTGAGATTAAGGAGCCATTTGCGGGGGGGGGGGGTCTTGGTTGCCATTTTGACTCAAGATGGTGGATGGAACCTTCAAAAAAACACAGCAATTTAAACCACCGGTTTCAAAACTCCACTGATTTTGGGGTTGTTGTTGTTGTTGTTTTCAAATTCCTGAGCAAGGCTAGGTATGTGGGTGGGACTACTGAACATAAACCCACTTTGTGGTTCCCTGATGTGGACATGTCCATGTCATGCTGGAAGCCTCCCTGATCCACATCCCTAAGGAGGGAGGTGGCCTGCCCCCCAACCACTGTTCAAGGGACAAAAGTGACGTCCACACCCCGAAACTGGCAGCAAGAAAACTTACGTGTTTCGTACTCTATGACATACTCTGGAACGTCCTGGTAAACAGACATGATCTGTGAAAGGAGGAAGAGGTCAGGAGGGAATAGGAGAGAGGGGCACATAAAATGTCCTTGTCCTAAGTCAGGATAATCAAGTCCATTGCAGGATGAGAGAAAGAGAGCTTATCCACGCTTATCTTTTGCTCTGCTCTTTCCAGGCACAGCTCCACACTTTAATGCTCTGTGTCTAAGAATGGTTTTTTGTTTCTTGCCTTGGAGTTTTCACTGCAAAAACCCACTCTTTAGCACTCAATCAGGGCAAACATCAATTCAGATTTTAAGCAGGTTGCCGTTTGCTCCTATTGAGCTTTAAAGAGCAAGTTTTCACAAGGGGAAAGCTCTAGAGCAGCGTTTCCCAAACTTGGGTCTCCCAAGTTTTTGCACTACAGCTCCCATTATCCCTAGCTAGCAGGACCAATGGTCAGGAATGGTGGGAATCGTAGTCCAAAAACAGCTGGAAACCCAAGTTTGGGAAACACTGCTTCAGAGCAGGGGGGTGAAGCACTCGGACACAGAGCTTCTAAGTTCAGACCGTACCTGAAAAGAGTGTGGATAAGCCCAGAGAGACCCTTTTCCAGCCCAGTCATGAGTTCTTAAGGGCTTTATATATGCGTCCCTTTAGCAAATTTCAACCAGTACCGATCTCTGAGCTTGGGTGATCTACAGGGACAGGGTCTCATTCCTCTCCATAAACATGCTATGGCAATTTACCTCGAAGGGTCCTGAGACTGCTTCGGTGTCCCGGGAGAGGTGCATCTCGACTGCAGCTGGAAGAAAACAGGTGAGAAACGGCTGTGTTACAATCCAAGCCGAGGATGTGGTTGTGCTGCAAGCGACCTCAACAGGGTGAGGTCGCTCTGGCCCCATAGACAGGCGCTCCCTGCCAGCCCATGTCCTCCCCCCATGAAAACTGTACCCACAACTCACTGGGTCCTGATTCACTTTGGGGGCATCCATCTCACAGTTGTGTGCCTAGAGGAGGCCTGGGGGTCACATCTAGGGGCCTGAGACCCCCTTTGGCACCCCAGCTCCCATGTGGGGCTCTGCACAGGGCAGCTTCTAAGGAGCAGCCATTCTAGAACCATAGAATGGTAAAGTTGGAAGGGAGCCCAAGGGTCATCTAGTCAACCCCCTGCAATGCAGGATTTAAACACACAAGTGCAATTGTATCAAACCCCAAAGCGACAGAATGAATAGTCACCTTTATCCAGAATCTTCTCTCTATCACTGAAACAGATACAGAAAGGGCTTGGTTAAAATGCTGCGCTTGTAATGTGTCCTCTCCCCATTTGCACAGTGGCCTGGAGTTTCCCCTCTGCCAAAGCCTGTTTGGATCGTGGCCACAATAGGTGCAAAGCCCAAGCATGAGGCAGGCATCTGGGTGGTTGTTCCCACAAGTGGGATCTTACCACGGCACACATAGAAACCACTGGGCAAGTTGGTGGCCTGTGCCTCCCAACTGGAGAGACTTTCACCATTTGCGTGTATGGATTTTGGCCCGGATGCGGGAGCGTGGATTGAACCGTAGAGTTGGAAGGGATGACCCAATGGTCATCTAGTCCAACCCCCTGCAGTACAGGAATCTCAACACGTGGTGCCCCATCCAATTTGAAACCATCCCGGACCCTGCTTAGCTTTGCAAATGCGCTAGTGGTTTTGTTGCTGTGCCACGCTAAAAGACCAGCTTGCCAAGTGGTTACAAAGCCACCGCTTTGTCGAGGGAGGCCTGCTTCCACATTCTGCTGCTGACAGCAGTCTCCCCACCTTCAGTTCCCAGCAGCTGGCATTGAGAGCTTCACTGCCTCCAACAGTGCAAGTGAAAAAAACCAACCAACCCTGAAGTTCAGTGGGGAACCAGGATGGGCTTTGCCTGTGTGTGAAGAAACACATGCAACTTCTGAAAAGTGCCCCTGCTCTCCAAAGCCCAGCCCACCAACAAATGTTGCCCTCGCACCTGTCAGAGGTCGATGAAGGCCCCACGCTGGTTGTGCGGGGAGTGCTGCTGGAAAAGGTAACAGGGCTGCTCTCCTCTGTTTCGGTGATGGGCGGGCTCTGCATATTGGTGGTTTGGGCATCCTGCGGAAAGGAAAAGGTAAGGACTTTGTTTTAAGCTCTCAAAGTCAACACATAATTCAGGAAAGTCAGGGGTGGGGCATGAATGGAGGACAAATCCCCATTTTATGCATCTTGTTTTGCAGTTTGTTTGTTTTTTAAGTATAAGCCACTCCCTCAAAAGCCATGTGCCCAGTAATCATTTTCACTGCTGTTTTTATTATGAAAACATACTATTTATTTTGGAAAGTTGTCTTTCTGTTCACATTTGGACAGCTCTTAAGATATCACAACCAAATTTTGCACAAATTTTCCTGAGATCAATCAGACGCCATTTGAGGATGACAGACATTTTAAATGATGCTGTCTTTTTTAGCCACTGGTTTCAAAACAGCACTGATTTTAGGGATTTCTTGGAATGTTTGGGAAATAGTAGGTATGAGGCTTCTAGTATTGAAATCAAGTAGGAAACAAGTAAGATTGGACCCAGACATTCTACAGGTCTTAGAATAATAGAATTGCAGAGTTGGAAGGGGCCACAAAGGTCATCTATCCCAACCCCGGGGGTCAAACCCACAATCCTGAGATAACGTGTCTCATGCTCTACAGACTGAACTATCCCAGCATGGTCCACTCCCAATGTTTCTTTTTTTTTTAAAGATATTTATTAAAAGTTTAATAGTTACAGAAAAAAGAAGAAAACAGTAAAAAGTTCACAATACATCAAAAATAAAGAGAAAAAAACAAAAAAAATAAAACAAAACAACAAGAAAAGTAAAAACATTCAAAAAACACATCACTCCCAATGTTTCAATTTGCATTTGGAGCAGTGGACAAGAAGTGTAGGGCAGGATACCATCTCTAAATTTTGTTGCTCTGACAATTCATAAATAAAATCCACCTTTCAGTATATTCATTTTCATGAATCTCCCTTCCGGGATATTCTTGCACAATAGGTCAATTTAAATAGCAAGGCTGCTGTTTAAAAATAACAGAACGGAAACACAATAAAGATTTCACCGAGCAGCCACACACAAGACCTTCCAGCTCTGAAAACAGTTGAAGAGACAAGTAGCCCATCTCCAGAACTGAGCACCTTTTCCCAGGTGAAACCACCTGAGTTTTCAAGTCCTGAAGGGTCAGACCTCTAATTACACCTGTTACTAAATATTATCTCACATTAAAGAAAAGATTTCCCAGTTCCTGTATTCCAAATGGATGCCTACGGTACAACGGATCTTTTTAAAATGTCCGCCGTGTGTCAACGGCTTATCTGACCTGATTTCTCTATCGCCCTCCTGCTGGGGGGCTTGGGGTGGGCCACAAACTGGGTAATGAAGGGATAAAGGGGTCCCCTCCCTCTTTCCTAGGGGACCCTCCCGCTCCCGGGGAACACACCCGTCTCTCTCAAGAGGTGAGGGGCCATATGGACTCACCATCTGCACCTGGCTGGTTGTGGACTGGGCCGTGACCTCAATCTGTGGGATAGGGGGGCCTTCCTTCTTCTCTTTGGCCTCACCGCTGCTGCTGGACAGGGTCAAAGGGGGGCAGCATTTGCTCAGGGACAAACTCTTCTTCCGGCTCGCACTGCTGGGGGTCTTCGTCAGGAGAGGATCGCTTGGGATGCGCTAGTTGAGGGCGAGAAGGGGGGAGGGGAACCTCAGAACAGTTGGAAGTTTGGTTGCATCGCAGCTTGCTGTGATAGGACTAGAGAGGATTGCCATACAGTTCGTACTACCTTGGATCCTGAACGCCTTGCAAGTGTTGTAAACAAAAATTGTCCTTTTCCCTTATGGGGTATCCAAGACCCCCTATAGAGTCCTTACATAGGTTCCCTATTGGTAGGAAAGAATAACAGAGGCCAACCAGAGAATATTGAGAAGCAAAGCAGCTAGTAAGCTTGATCTTTATTGATCTGTTGCAACAGGGTGCTCCCCTCACCCGGAAAAATGACGCACAAAACATTATAAAGACTTTTGAAATTGCCACCCTGTAGATCAAGACCACCCCCAGAAACATCATACATACATCACAGAAATGGCGGTCTTAAAACAGAAATTTGAATGTTGTTTACCTCCTGTCTGGCAGGTTACTTGATTGGATTGCCTGGGGAGCCTGGCCATTCTTTTGTAATGATAAATACTTAGTTCCTGGGCCATGTCACAGGCTCACACCCTATTCATATCTTAAATGTGCCCTTAAGAGAGGATTTGTGAGGAAAGACAATGGGGAGGTTTCCCACTTTGACCTTGCAGAGAAAACATTTGGTCAGTTTAGAAATCAAAATGATTCCAGGTCGATCTTCCTGGGCTGATCTATGTACGTGCTTGGTTGGTACACTTATGAACATTACCATATGTCTAAGACCTCAAAATTCCTATCACACAAGTCAAACATTTTGGCTCCTGAACGCTGCAAACCCGGAAGCGATTGTTCCAGTTTGCGAACGTTCGCTGGAACCTGAATGTCTGACGGGGCTTCTGATTGGCTGTAGGAGCTTCCGAACTTTGGTTTCCGAACGTTTTGGAAGCCGAACGGACTTCTGGAATGGATTCCGTTCAGCTTCCAAGGTATGACTGCATTTCAAAAAGTGAATTGGGGGGAGGGGCGGAGGGAAGTTGCTGAGCTAAACAAAATCTAGACTTCCAACATGGGTTTCAGCGATTTCCGCCCAGACACTGTTTCCGACTGCCATATTCCGGCTATATCCAGGAAAATCCAGGTGTATGGCAGCCCTAGGCTAGAGCAGTGTTTTTCAACCACTGTTCCGCGGCAGAGATGTTGCCTGGTGTGCCGCGAGATGTTGCCTGGAGGGAGGCGGGCAAGTCGGGCGGCGAGAGGCGGGGTGGCAGCGGCGAGGAGAGGCCGCCCAGCGCGGGGCTCTCGCCGTTTGCCTGCCTGGCTGCCTGCGAGCTCGGCGGGCAGCGCCTCCGTCCGCAGCGCCCGCCTCGCGGCTCTCATTCCCTGCCCCTGCCAAAGCTCAGCCAAGCCGCGCTCTCCTTCCTGACTCGCTTTGCTGCCTCCTCCCCCCCCACCCCCATAGCTTGGAGGTTCCCCGGCAAGGGGGAGGGAAAAAAATTGAAACTTAGACTTTCGTGCGTCCCTCCCGGCATGACGCTGCGCGCTGACGTCACGGGGCTGTAATGGTGGTGTGCCTCGAGATTTTTTTCATCAAACAAGTGTGCCTTTGCCCAAAAAAGGTTGGGAAACACTGGGCTAGAGCATATGAGGTTAGAACACATCCCAGCAAGGGACCCTGAGAGTCCCTTTGACCTCTCTGCCAACTTCACTATCTCCTTAAAGCTTAGACTCTTAGGTTGCATCCTAAGGGGAAAGAGACTGTGCTGACCATCAAGTAGTAGTAGTAGTAGTAGTAGTAGTAGTAGTAGTAATAATAATTTTTATTTATACCCCGCCCTCAACTGGCCAGAGCCAGGCTCAGGGCAGCTAACACCAGTAAAATTATAATAAAAACATAATGGGGGAAACCAATTTAAAATACAGGTTAAAATGCTATTTAAAATGGCTTTTCCCACCTGACTTGCCCCACCCTCCAGCCCTTGGAGCCTTCAAAGCTCTTTCCAGAGGGAGTTGCTGCCACAGTCATTATGTGTGTGTGTGTCTTCTGATGAACTGAGTAGAATCCAATTATGAGTCCTGGGAGTTGGGAGAGCATTTTTGCAGATTCAACAGTACTTAAATTGTTGTTTTTTGGTTGTTGTTAATGTTGCACACCCTTCAACGTTTCTCCAATGAAAATATTCTGTTGTTTTATTTATACCCCGCCCATCCAGCTGGGCGTCCCAACCACTCTGGGCGGCTTCCAATATATATAAAACATAATAAAACATTAAACATTTTTTAAAAATTTCCCTATACAAGGCTGCCTTCAGATGTCATCTAAAGATCGTATAGTTACTTATATCCTTGGCTTGGGGGGTGTCACAAAACTCCATACCCTCCAACATTTCCTGTTTTCCTGCTGTGATATCCGTTTTCTGCTAATTTCTTGCCTGGGCAGCACACAGTTTAATAGCTATGCAGAGAGAATGCCCCCCCCCCCCGCTGCATCTAACCCTCCTCTTCAGCCTTGGACACCAACTTGGACAGCTTTAAAATAAGATTGGACAAATTCGTGGAGGAGAGGGCTATCAACGGCCACTAGTCATGTGTGCTATGCTCTGCCTCCGTGGCTGGAGGCAGCAATGCTGCTAAGTATTGGTTGCTAGAAGCCACAGAAGGGGAGAAGTGCTCTTGTGTTTGAATCCTG
This sequence comes from Podarcis liolepis, assembly GCF_965112155.1. Classification (NCBI taxonomy): domain Eukaryota; kingdom Metazoa; phylum Chordata; class Lepidosauria; order Squamata; family Lacertidae; genus Podarcis; species Podarcis liolepis. Next base: position 29,469,465 of record NC_139567.1, on the reverse strand, counting down.
CTTGCGGGTTTCCCCACAGGTATCTGGTCGGCCACTGTGACAACAGGATGCGGGATTAGATGAGTCCCCTTTGGCCTGATTCAGTAGTCTCTTCTTGCGTCCTCATGTCCTTGGTCCTACCAGTGTCCCTCCCATTTCCCCCAGACTTCCAAGGATCCTGACCTCAGTCCAGACCAGAGCCATGTTTCCCATAGGGCTTAGTGGTGCGCTGTGCTGCGCCACAGCGCCAGCCTCTCAGGGGCGCCCCAGCAAGTGGAGGAGCTGCGTGGCTTTGCAGGCGGCCTCCCCTTTCCCTGCAAGCCCACCAGCTGCACCCCGCCAACCATAAGGCTGGTGGACGTGCAGCTTCCCTCCCAAGCCTCTGCAGGGACGCTCTCCTACCGAGGAGGCTTGGGAGGGAAGCTGCGCTCTCCTCTCGCGGAGGCTTGGGAGGGGTGCAACTTTACTCCCAAGCCTCTGTGAGGATCGCTCTCCTGCAGCGGCATGGGGGAGAGTTGTGCCCCCCCATGGTTGGCAGTGCACAGCTATGGCCACCCCAACACTATCCATCGTAATTTGGGGGTGCTGGGTGGATATTTGCACCCCGGCGCCACATCTGCTGAAGACGGCCCTGGTCCAGACCTTCCCTGAGCCCCTGTGGATCAAGAGGCGACTCTTCCTCAGCTAGGAGGACACAGCTGTGGGCTGCATTCCTTCCTTCCCTGAGCCATTTGCTTACCGTGGAATGTGAGCTTTCACGCCGCTTGGGCGCAGGCGGGACGTCAAAGTAAAAGGATCTGTGCTCCTTCAAGACTTGCTCCTCCCCGTCGCTCTCCAGATCACCGAGGTGAGGGGCCCTGCCAGGTTGGTTGTCCTCGATGTCGTGAGCCACGAGGCGCAGGATCAGGTCCTGCTTGCTTTCCACATCCTTCAGGAGCTCGACCTTCGTGATGTCTGGCCTCACCAGGCTTTGGAAGGAGTTTCTGCAGACCGCCTGGAAGTGCAAGAGCAGGATGGGGGTTGGGGTAGGGGTAGGAGGGCAGTACCTTTTACCTGCGAGGAGAGGCACACCCAGGAGGCTCTGCAGAGACAGGTTCAAGTGAGCCAAGCCTCAGATCGCAACTTAACAATGAACAATTTATGAGCTTCGGAACGCGACTCAAGTTACAAAAAAAACGCACATGATATTGAAAGTGTTTTCCTATCGACAGTCTATATGAGCAATGCCATCATATAAATCTATGTTGTGACCACATTTGGAATAGTATACAAAGTTCTGGGACTTCCAGGGAGGATCATGGCGGACTGACCGTCTTCTGTCGGCAGCTTGCTGACAGAGATAATTATGTAGTGATTGATGATAGCCAAGGCATAAATCTTGGCTACTGAAATTCACTCTAAATATGAGAGTGAATGGGGGCTTAATGTGAAGACTTGATTTTTCTTCCACTCGGGGCAGGATGCCTTAAACCAGGCATGGCCAAACTTGGCCCTCCAGCTGTTTTGGGACTACAGTTCCCATCATCCCTGACCACTGGTCCTGTTAGCTAGGGATGATGGGAGTTGTAGTCCCAAAACAGCTGGAGGGCCAAGTTTGGCCATGCCTGCTTAAACCAAATCTATTTCTGCACATGCAAAGAAGCCTCCCACCCCACCCTGCCCTGCCTTGCCTACCTCCTTCGGCCTCACCCCAAGGCGCCCAGCCATATCCAAAGAGGGCCTCCGTTCTTTCTTCTTGTTGGGATCCTGAATGCCGAGGTTACTAGAGAGACTCTTCCCTGACATCGAGGCTCTCCTCAGCTCCGTGAGGCTCATGCCCGTCTTTGACATGCACGTCTTTTTCAGCTTCTCTAGGGGCTCTGTCTTGATGGACAGGACGGCTAAGTGCTCCGCGATGATCTCCGGGTCGACCTTCAGCGCCTTGTGCCCGATGCAGGGGATGATTTTCACAGGCATATCACTCTTCTGCAGCAGGGTTTCCGCATCTTCGGGCACAGTGGGCAGATCTGCCAAATCCAACTCGTCCTCATCCTCTTCTTCAATGGAGCTGACCCGAGCATAGACTTTGTTGACAATGCGGTCCAGTTCCAGGGCACTGACGGTCTCGTTCTCTAAGTTTTCGTCACAAGGGTTGCCGCTGATGGTGCAGCTGGAGACCTCATTGATGATGATGCTGGCCACCTGCTCAGGGAAGAGGACCTTGTTGGTCGTCACGTCGTCGTACAGCTCTTGCTGGGACCTGGATTTCTCCAGGACGTTGCTGAAGACGCTGTGGACAACGTGGTCGACCTTCTCCTCGTATTGGGGGTCCAGCTCTGGCTGGTTGCTATAGGTCACCAGGTCCATTTTGTTCTTTGACATCTTTTTCTCCACGGACGTCTTCAGCTGGCAAACGATTTCGTTGACATCTGTCTTGGACAAAGCCTTCTTCTCTTGGACGCCCAAGTCATTCTGGGCAAGTAGGATTTTCGTGAGCAACCTGCTTAGGATCTCCTCCAGGAAAGCCACTGGCACTTGTGTGACCAGGGGCACCTCTGTGGGTTCCATTGCCCCAATATTGCCAAGGAATTTCTCGATGATCTTGTCTGTTTCCAGCTTTATTTCCGCACTGGAGCGGGGCAACTCGTCCTCCATGTTCGTGGTCGACTGGAAATCGCGCCCGGAGATTTCACTCACCATGAAGCAGGCAACCCGGTTGACAAAGTCCTCATTCTTGTTGGTTAAGTCATCGTACATAGAGGCTTCAGAGCTGGAATGTCTGAGGATGTCAGTGTAGACGGAATCCACAACCTCCCCAACTGCCCGGCTGTCTTCTGAGCCCAAGTCCTCCAATTCGTCGTGCTGCCAGACTCTCATATTCTTCTTTGAAAGAAGACTTTGCAAGGAGTTAATCATCTTTCTGCCCACCTCCTTCATTAAGGCAACACTCCTTGTATCCAAGTCGTCCACAGGGAGGGCATTGAACAGTTTTGATAGGAATTTAGCAGCCACCTCCTCTATGATGATGGACGACAACCCCTTGAGGTGGGATCGCAGTGGTGTCTCACGCTCTGCACCCTCAGGACCACCCCCATATTGTTCCTCCAGGTTTCTTTCCGCTTCCATGGCCTCCTGCTGTCGGCCAAGCTCCTCCGAAAAGTACGCCTGCATCGGGTTCCCATAAATCTCTTTCATCACCAAGTCAGTGATCCTTTCCATAAGGATCGTGCAGCCTGTCCTGATGCATTTCTCAATGGCCGATGCAGTTCCAAACTCCGGCAAAATCTGGTGGTAGACGGTATTGGCCACCGTTTGGCTCACGACACGGTTGGGCTGCACCCTATCAAGGTACTGGACCTCAGCGTTCTTGTCCTTGGAGATCTCTGACATCACATTGCTCAGGAGCTTCATGTGAATGAAATCAAACTCTGCGCACTGTTCCTCGGCGTCATCGGACGACGTCGTGGGGAGGGGGAAAATTTTGGACAAGAGGATTGCGAGAACCTCGTGTATGAACCTCTGAGACACCAGGACCGGGTTTGGTCTGTCACTGCTGACTGGGGACGGAGTGCTGCTCTTCTTCACCTCCATCAACACTTTCTTTGCCATCTCTCCCATTTCAAAAGGTTTTGAGGCCTGGCTCTGGGGTACCCTTGGCAGCCCCTGGATCTGGTATCCTAGAATCTCTTTCTTTATTGCACTGGCCACTCTCTCCACTAATATCTGGTCGCTTTCCTTGCCTGCCCAGATAGGGGCTCCAGGAGCCCGATCTTGCAAGATGCCGCACAGAGAAGCATGGATGATTTTAGCCACATCCGTCTTCCCCACAGATGGGAAACCCTGCCCTTTGGTGGGGAGCTGCAGGACCTTAACCGGGGACTTGGCAAACTCCTTTAAAATGGATTCCACTAGATTTCTGACGGAGGACTCCTCCTCCACAGACACTGCCTCTTTCTTCTCCACCGGGCACACACTGGTTGTTGACGAGAGCAGCTTGCTTATCAGCCCGCTAAAAATGTCCTTCAAGAAAGTGGAGGAATAAGCACCTCCTCCATCCTCAAACTGCATCGCCTGCACCTCCCCTTCCCCAAGTTTCATGTGGTGGATCGTCCAGCCAGCTGTTTTTGCAGAAAAGCTGGGGGAAGGGGCCGGCCGAAGTTGACTGGGAGGTGAGTATGGCTTTTTGTGCTGGAGTGTCCAGTCATCTGCTTCTGCAGGAAAGGCAGGAGGAGGGTGAGATCCGCAGGGAGGCGAGGGCATCTTATCCTCGTAGATTGTCCAGCAGTCTGGTTTTGCGGACGTGGTGGGAGGAGGAGACAAAAGTTGGCTGGGAGGAGAGTGTGGCTTAACGTAGTGGATCGTCCAGCGATCTGTTTGTGTAGAATAGGTGGGAAGGGGAGACTTTCCAGGAGGTGAGTGTGACTTGGGAAGTGGATAGTCTGGCCTTGATTGACAGAGAAACGCTGCACTCTCTTCCTCCGTGGATTCGTAGTTTTGGTTTAGAGACCCGGGTTTGACGCAGACGGCCTTGCAGATATTGTCCATGAGGCTCTGGATACTTTTGCCTGCCTCGGGCGATGGTTTTCTTCTTGCTTTCTTCCTGGGAGGACTTCTCTTCCCTACACTGCCCAAAGGAGAATCTGGCGAACTTCCAGGGACCCATGAAGGAAACATTTTGTGCATTATCTTAAGGAACATCTCTCCAAACATGGAGCCAGAGGGTGTGGTGTCCGGGAGGATGGTCTCCACTCGGTCAAGGATTGTCTCAGCTTCCAGAAACAAGAACAGGTACGGGGAAGTATCCCCAGTAAACAAAGGCATCAGCTGGTATGCACAGATTTCTCTGATTATTAGTGGAGCTAGCTTTTCTGCTAATGAATGTCCTTCGTTTTGGAAAGCTTTAAAAATCTCACACTCCGATCCAAGCTGCTCCACCAACTTCTCATAGATGCAGTTGCTTATCTGAATCACTTCTTCAGGAACAATCTTTGGGAGAGGGAGGTCTCCCTCCACACCATGAATGACCTTGACTTCTGATCTTTTGAACTCGCACACTAAAGCATTGACTAGCCTGGTAACTAGATCCCTCATCTCAGACTCTGATAAACAGCAGTCTTTGGAATATGCCAAAAAGTTTGGGGAGGACAAGATTTTGCAAAAGAAAGCCACAACAACATCCTCTAAAAAGGCTGCAGAGTAGATCCGCTGAGAAACTGGCTTCTTTTCCTTCTGCAACTTAGCACATTCGCGGGTGGCAGAATCACTGCTGTCTAAAAATGGGTGGAGGTGGAAATTCAAAATCTCCCTTATGAGCAAATTGGCAACTTCACGGAGGGTACTGTTCCCTCGGACCTTGAGAGTACTCTGAAGCTCGCTTTGGGAGTTAGACTTCTGCAAAATCTGGTTGTAAACTGAACAGGCGATGTCCTCTTTGGTTTCTTCGTCCATCTCTGGAGTTTGCCCCGAGGTGTTTCCCAGCAGGATTTGATGTGCCAGAATCTCTGCAATGACATAATGTTTCAGGTTGGCGACCATCTCGGCGAAATCTGTCTCTGAGAAGTCAACGTGGTTGCCAACGCAAGCGCTGATGCTCTCTGGAGTGGGGAATATTCTCTCCAAGAGCTGGTTGAGCATGTCCTCCAGGAGAATGAAAGGGAAGACCGTCATGCAGGAGCTTAGGGAGTCTCTGGCAGAAGGGTCCACATAAGAGGGCGCCTCGTGAGATGTGGTAGACTGGAGGTGATACTTAAACATTTCGTTGATAATGAAGCAAGCTATCTGAGTGACGTACAAGTTCCGCAGGCTCTCTTTGTCTTGTGGGAAAGGCTGCTGCAACATCACTTCGTGCAAGACGTCACAGTAGATAGAGTCCACCATGCACGCGATGGCTTCTTCTGAAATGCCAGCTTCTCCCCTGTTGCCGTAAGTGCTGATCCAGATGGCCTGCTTCAGAACAATGTCTAGGATGTCTTTCTTCAGCTGCGCAATTGTGCTGTTCATTTCAGAGCCAAAGCCACCTTCGCCCTGACCTAGGCATGCAGTGCTACTAGAAGGAGATGGGAAGATCTGCAAGAGCAGCCTGTCAACGATGGCCTCCAGGACCGGGTAGCAGAGCACGGTGGAGTAGGGTGGTGAAGTATTGGCTCCAGGGACACCCTGGTCCACCACCAGAATCTCATGGATGAGGCACTTTGCTTCTTCCACAGGAGGCGGAGCTGCTGTTGACCCCAGCATGCGATCGATGGCACCTTCAAATATCATGGTGGCTGTCTGGCGGGACAACACATGCCTCTCTTCATCAGTATCTTCCTCAGGCTCCAGGTCTTGTGTGCTGTCCTTGTAGGTTCTGCCTTCTGTCACAGAGCCCAGGGGCGGCTCCTCGGGACCCTCTTGGATGTGCAGCTGAGCTTTCGTTAGCTCCTTCGTAAGTGACTTCACCAGCTTCACAGCTGTGTCTCCAATGAAGTCCCCGGGACCACTTAGAGGGGTGTCCGAGAAAGAGTTGGAGATCCTTGATATCAGCTGAGAAATGACTTCTCCTAGAAATGAAGAAGGACTCGACGGGCCTCTCTTCCCCGCCAGGCTTGCCTGCCGCAGGTCCAAGGGCTTTACGGTGGTTTTGTACACTTCGAACCTCGACATGGAGTCTCCTGCGGCTGCTCTGTCCCAGGTAGGAGACTCCTGCCTGGCTACAAAAGGCTGGACATGCTGCTGCAGGATGTCACCCACAAGGAACCCGGCAATTCGGTCAATCAGGCTTTTGCTCTTATTCTTCACATCTCTCTGGACGGCTTCGAGGGAGCCAGATTTCTGTATGATCTTGCTGCACAGGGAATCGGTCATGTTCTGGACATCTTCCTCCGAATACTCACATTGTTCTGGGTCTTTTGTAACCTTGATTTGATGCTTCAAAAGCTTCATCTGGACATCGTTGAGCAGCTGGGTGGAGAGCTTGCTGAAGTCTGACTCTGACAGGTGCCTTTTGTCCATGGATGTGGAAGGGAAGATTTTTGACAACAGTCCAGTGATTAAATCTTTCAGGAATCCTGAAGACAGGAAGGTGCTGAATGGAGACCGGCTCTCGGTTTCCTCCTGGGTTTCAGAAACGTACTCGTGGAACGGAGTTGAAGGTGTAGCCTTGGGCAAGTCTCCAGAAAACAGTGGATGGAGAAGATAATCAGAGATGCCTTTTTCGACCAATCTCTTAATCTTGTCAAAGAGGGCACTCTGTCTCCCGCTGCTGAGGTCATCTGGCGAAGCAACATCTCTTTCTTTCATCAAACTGTTGCACACAGAGTCAACAACATTCTGGACAACAATGTCCATCAAGGGGCCCATTAAACTCGGCTCATCTTCTTTCGGGACTCCGGTAACTGCAGCCTTACCAAAATGCAAGTTGATTGAACAGGCCAATTGCTTTGCAATTCTTTCCAACTCAGCTTCATGCCACCCTTTGCTTGATTCTTTCTTGTCCCTGGAAACAGGCAGAACGTTGGCTAAAACTCTGGAAACAATTTCTTCTAAGAAACGAGCTGGGAAAACTCCTCCACAGGGACCCAAGGGTTCCCCAAGGCTATCCAGAACGGTCCTGACAATGTCCTCAGACAGAGCTTCAGGGTCGGGGCATCCTGAAGAGGACTCCTCTTTAGAGACAAATCTCTGAAGATGATGGTTCGTGATTTCCTGAATTATGAAGCTGGTCATGCAGTCTATAAAATCCATATCCCGACGCTTGATGTCTTTCTGCATAGACTCTTGTGAGCCAGCCTTCTCCAGCATATACCTGTAAACAGAATTGACCATGGTCTGAATCTCCGTCTCCGAATGGGAACGGCAGGGGGCGTCCTTTTTGGCCACCCAGATTTTGTGTTTGGAAATGGACGCCATCACTTGTTTGATCATGTAGGAGCAGAGCTCATCAAAATCTGTTCCCAACACCTCCCTCTTCCCTGGCTTTCGCTTCGCACCCTCGCAGGGCGGGAAGAGTTGATTCACCATCTGGTTGACAACCCTTTCCAAATACTTCTGAGACAAGACAGTAATGTACGCCGGGGTTGGCTGCTGCCGCTTTTGGAATTTGGGGAGGCAGATGCAACATTCAACCTTCTGGATGATCTGTTCGGCCTTGATGTTTCGAAAGGCATTCCGCGGCAGCCTCCGGCAAACCACCGGCGGCAGTTGGTAATCCAGAATCTCCGTCAGAATAATTTCAGATGCCCTCTCAGCCAACGACTCAATGTCCCTGCCTACGTCTCGGTCGGCAGCCAGCTGGAACCCAAACTCCCTTAAGATGGAGTCAACTATTTTGCTGACCGTTCGGCTGTCCACCCGTGGGAAGTATGCTTTTTCATCGGCCCTCGTCAAAACCCCCACACCAGCCTTGGTAAACTCTTCCACCAGGGCACTGACAAACAGGGTGTTCATCTCCTGGAGATCGATGCAGGTGTCCCGGTTGTATTTGCTGTGCAGCGAAGAGAAGATCTTGAACAACAGCTGGCAAATGACTTCCTCCAGGAACGACGCCGAGTAAATGGTAGTGAAATCCGGGTGGAACTGCCTGTGATCCCCACGTCCTGACATGGTCACCACTTCTCTCCGGTAAGTCCTCACATTGCAAGTGGCAGAGTGAGGCTTCCTTCTCGCATGCTTGCCGCTCGGAGCCCGGGAACTGTATGTCCTGTGCTGCATGGCCGTTTCCAGCACTGTCTTGTCCCTGTCCCGCAAGCTCTTGCGGGCCTGATGCCTCCCCGAAACGGGCGCTTTCCACTCCGGCCGCCTGCCTCTGGGCAATGAGTGGTACATGTCACTTTTCCCACTTCGTGGGTGCTTTTTGCCAAAGCTCTGCCCCCGTCCCTTTTTGCAGGGCCCCTGTGAGAACCCCACGGCCTTCTTCGAGTAAGGTTTCCCATGCCCTGGATGATCAATGCAGTGGGAAAGCTCTGTGATCACCGGTTTCACCAGGGTATGTGCCAACATGTCGAGCGCTGACTCGTAGGAGGGCACCCCTGCCTCAGGCTCCACCCAGGGCTCCTCGCTGTACTGGATGTCGTACGTCAAAATGGTGGAGGCAGAGTCCGTCTTGTGGGCTTCCACCTCCCTGCTTGAATATTGGAAGAGCTCGCCGTCGCTGGCACTCTTCCAGATGTCACAGAACTGCTCGTCCTCTGGGAACTCGTCAAAAGCAAAGGTGCCGGTGAAATGGTCCGTCGTGATGCATTTGTCCAACAGGGTCCGGATCAGCTTTTCGCTCACGACGTCCAGCAGGACGAGAGATTTGGGCGAGAGTCCCAGGTTGCCGCTGAAGATCTCATTGCCCAGCCTGTAGGCATGCGGGCACACAGACGAATAAAGGTTCTGCCTCTTAGGCATCAGGTCTGTGTCGTGATATCGCGACATGTTCTGAGCTCGGGCATCCGGGAAGTGCCCCGCGAAACCGCCGTGAGGCTGACCAGGCCACATCGAGTCCAAAATGATGTGCAGGACTTTGTTGACGACCTGCTTTGCTTCGGTGGACTTCAAGCTGCGGATGAAGCTGTCAAGGTTGGAAGCAACGCAGCTGAGCCGCTGGTTCTTGTGGGCAATTTGGTCCATTGCCGACAAGCAAGCCACCCCTTTGATGTCGCTGGGGCCTCGGCAGTCTCCCCTGGAAGCTCCGCAGACACAACGAGAGGAGAAGTAGGGCTGCTGCTGGGGCAGTGCGTCCCGAGCTTTCCTTTCGCTCATGGATTTGCACCTGATTTCGATTTCCAGGCACAGAAGGTGGGCAACCTCCTTCACGAGAGGGTGGTAAACCTCGTCAAAGTCTGCCAGGCAGAGAGGTGGCAGGCAGATGTACCTTGACTTCCTCGTCAGGAAGCCTTTCCTGCTGACTGTCTCCTGCAAGATGTTCCTCTCACACAAGATGCTCAGGATCCTCTCGGATATGTGGAACGCCAGCTCTTTGATGTTGACAGGAGCCGATTTGGGGCCCCTGATTCCATGCTCAGGGCAGCAAGAGTCCACCGAGCAGAACATGGAGAGGCTGGTCTCAATGCCATCGCTTCTCTCTCTGGCGCCTTGCCGGGCACAGGGGTTCAGGATGCTCCGGATGACATTGGAGACCACCGCCTGGGTCAAGGGCTCCCAAAACACATCGAGGCAGGAGGATTGCCTCTTGCAGTGGGGCAGGTAGGTGCTCCTCCAGATCCGTTCCTGGAGCCACCTTGATTCGGACTGGATCATCTCCTGTTTCCACGCTGGGCAAGAGGCCCTGTAACCCTTCTCATCCAAAGCATCTGGGGGAGGAAACACAGACAGGTTTACTATCACACACCTCAGGGAGCTTTTGAAGCCCTGGAAATACCACGAACCAATTCTGGAAGTCCCATCTTGGGTGGTTTGGGGCAAAAACTGTTACTGTTAACTATTAATGGGGTTGTGTGCCCAACTAAGTTCCATACAGTTAGACCCATTGAAATTAACAGCTCACCATAGCCATGGCAATCAATTCAATGAGTCTACTCTGAGTAGAATTGGGTTGGGTGAACGGGTTCTTTCTGCCTCTGGGTGGGACTTTCCTCCCTGGGAACCCGTCTCACGTAGCAGGAATGCTGCTCATCAGACGCTTATGCACATTCTCAAACACACTGGCCACAATGTCCCTGGCAATGGAGCTGATCTCTGCCTGGGAATCACTATGGAAAAGCCCCAGAACCTGCGATCTCTTGAAGCTGCAGCAGAAGAGCCTCTCGTTCAGCTCGCCCTGTGCCTTCTCCAGGGTGCAAACAAGCGACTCAAGATCCCGGGACTCCATTAGAACCTCGCTGACGATGCTCTCTGCCACTTGCAGCATTTTGAGGGCTTCGTTGATGTTCGTGTCAGTGAGCAGCTGCTGCTCAAATATCTCTTTCAAGATGCCCCCAACAATAATAAATTATGTATTTAATTATTTTTTTAATTCTGCACCCTGTATAAAACAGGCAAATCAGCCCAATTTACATCTCAATAAGTAATGTTAAGCTTTTTACTAACTTTAAACAGTATTTCCAGCCTGCAAGGGATCCTTTCGCTGGGATTTCCACCTGGCAGGGGGTTGGGATAGAGGACCCTTGAGGGTCCCTTCCAACTCTACAACTGTATGATTATATGCTGCAGAAATGTGAAGAACTGGATTTAAGACAAGAAACCGAAAGGAACCCAAACGAACCGTTGTCTCCATCCCTGTTTTCGGCTGCCACAGAGCATAAGTCAGCTCCTTGAAAGGGGCCGCCACAACGTAGCCCCGAGACTTACCTTTTGGCCGGAAGGCGATCAGCTCCTTGATGACACTCAGGACAATATGGTTGGCCAGCGTCTGGATCTCGCAGAGGTCTGGAACGTGGAAGCAGGCGAGGAGTTCCAGGTCTTTATGCCTGTCCGGACTCTTGCTTTTGAAGATGTACTGATTGCTCTCCCACTTGGAAAGCAAATTGCTCCCTTCCTGCATGAAGAAGCAGCTTTCCTCCGTCGTTGCCCTTTCGCTGGAATCACTTTGCCTCTTATCCCACCGGCTGAGCAAGCCGTGCGCCCCGGGCTTGGAGCCCTCCCTCAGCGGGAAAAGGGGCATGTTCTTCTCGTAGCACAAGGACTCACTCTCCACGCCAAACTCACAGAGAAGGGTGTTGACAATTTCCTCGGCGGCGTGGCCCAGCTTCAGAGGGCAGATGGCGGAACAGCAGCCGCTCTCTGGTGCAGGGCCTCTGGCAAAGGGCTCATGCTGGTGCATGGTGCCAACCTTGCTCCGGTGCCCTGTTTTAGTGTGTCTTGGGACAGCCTCACAGTCCCCTGTTTTCTTAAACAGCTTTTCCAAAATGGTCCCCTCAGGAATGGAGCTTTGCCTGGGGAGCCAGTCGTCCTCCGGGAAATCTAGCCGGAATCTGTTGGAGACCCTGTCCTGCCTCCGTCTTCCAGAAGGCCGCACCCTGGGAGCCGACAGGCAACCTGGCAAGCACTGGTGCCTCTCTGGCCCCACGTGAGCATCCCACTCCGAGTACCTGAAGACGGAAGGGAATTTGGAGGGTGTCTCCTCCTGCACCTCGGCCTCTTCTTCTGAATAGATCACCATCCCTGGGACGTTGATTGGGGGGAAGCTATCCCTCATGTCTACCCTCCTGATTTTCTTGGACGTAGTTTTCACACTGCCTGGCGAAGCGGCGAGATCCTGAAAGAGGGTTTTGTCCTTGGCAAAGGCTCGGCCCGACATCTCCAGCTGCAGGTTTTCCACCATCAGCTCGGACGTGATCTCGGTCAGGCTCTCGTTGCAGCGGTCCAGCATGACGCTGATGGTCTCGCTCAGGACAAGGCTCTCCGAGGAGCTGCAGAACAGGGTGGCTTCCTTATGAGTGAGCTCCCGGTCCAGGGTGTGCTTGATAATTTCCAGGACACTGCTGACGGCATTGTTGGCATAAACGTTCAATTCAGCATGGAGCATCTGCACCTGCCGGATGGCTGTCTCAATGCACTCCTTGGTGACGGCACTGCCCAGCCTGGAGAAGTCCAGGAAGTTATGGGTCGAGCCCAAAGTTGGCAGCCCTCCTTTCTCTTTCTCCCCCTGCAACTTATTCCGAAAGCCGTCCATTGTGGTTTCTGCCACATTCCCGACCTGGGCCGAGAGAGAATCCAAAGAGCGGGTCAACTGTGCAAACGAGAGGCTCTCCAGCGGGAATTTCACAATTTCCAAAAAGTTGCACCGGAAGTCCCGCCTGAAATGCCGGGCGACAAAGGTCTCCAGCATGAGGACGGTGCACTCCACTGTCTCCTTGGCTATCTTGTCGATTGTATCCATGGCCCCCTTCAGTGAAACATTATAGAAAGGGAAATCGGGTTGGGTGAACCGGTTCTTTCGGCCTTTGGGTGGGACTTTCCTCCCCGGGAACCCATCTGACGTAGCAGGAATGCTGCTCATCAGACACTTATGCACATTCTCAAACACACTGGCCACAATGTCCCTGGCAACTGAGCCGATCTCAGCCTGGGAATCACTGTGGAAAAGCCCCGGTGCCTCCGATCTCTTGAAACTGCAGCAGAAGAGCCTCTCGTTCAGCTCTCCCTGCATCTTCTTCAGGATGCAAACAGATGACTCAAGATCTCGGGTCCTCATTAGAACCTCGCTGACGATGCTCTCTGCCACTTGCAGCATTTTGAGGGTTTCGTTGATGTTTGCGTCGGTCAGCGGCTGCTGCTCAAATATGTCTTTCAAGATGCCTTCCTTGGGGAGCACTTGCTTGAGGTAAGTCAGAAAGTCCTCATAGAAAAGGCACTTGGGTTTACCCCGGATGTCCTTTGTGGTTGACTCAATCTGGAGATACATCTGCCCATTGTCCATCCTGAAAGACTTTGCGGTGGTGTGTTGGTGCACGTGAGAATGTGGGCCGTCAATGTGCAGGTCTTGCACAATGGAATGCACCAGATCACTCGCAAGGGAGATCTGCTCCGACGATAAGGTGTTGACCCGTAGTATTGTCCGATGGTAATCTTCGGTTTTGAAGTCGTCAATGATGGTTCCAAGGACTTTGCCAACGACATCCTTTGCGTACACTGTCAAGTCTGACTTGCACAAGCTTGCTCTCATCAGGGAGGTTTCAGAGTCATCGGAGAAGGCTTGGGGCCTCCCTGCCATGCCGTCACCACCATGCATTTCATACTGGAAGCCGGAGTGCCTCCTCCGCTTCTGCTGCATAGACTGTGGGAGGACCTCTTCCAAATTGGATGTGGCAAAGCAGGCAATTTTGTTTAGCACATTCTGGACCAGTTCTTCCCCAATGGTCTGTGGTGTAGGGTGGAGTTGGGAAAGGGCCAGAGTCATCTTCTGGATCTCTGATTTCCCTGTAGGGGAAGATGCCTCCACAGATGGGTCTTTTTCTCTCCCTGAGTTGTCCCCATCCCTTGAGCCAAACAGCATTTCCATGACAATGGAGTAGATCTTCGTGAACACGCTGTCTACAATTTCACCAGCTACACTCCCGGCATTTGCCTGGGAGATGGCATCTATCATCCCATTATAGGCAGGAGACTTTGATTCGGAACCAAAGCATAAGGAGTCTGTGCGAAAAGACGGTAGGTGGCCCAACTCACCCACAACCTTTTGGGTCACCTGGTTGAGGACATCTTCGACTCCTGTCACCAGTGGAAAACCTCCTTTCTGCCCCGATGGCTGCTGCCTAAAAATCCTTTTCAGAACCCTTTTCTGAACCTCGTTTTCCGTCAGAGCTATTTGGACAGACAAAATCTTGAGCAGGTCATTCATGAGCTCATTGGCAGAGGCGTTTTCTTCATACGGGATGATGTTCTGGCAAGAAAGCATCTCCCGTTCCAGGTCCGCCTGGATGACTTTCAGGATGGTACTGGTCAGTTTCTCAGCACAGAGTCTCAAGTTGGACAGGGACTCTTGGACGACAACTTTGGCTTTTTTGCGGTGGCTGCCCGCCTTGCCCTCTCCGGCTCTCGGCTGACCATCTGTGGCCAACTCAGATTCCAGTTTCTCCTCGGCGAACAGCTCCAGCCTGTGGGAAATGTTGTCGACTAAGTATTTTGCCATCCTTTCTGGGGAACAGTCCTTCAACTCCGATAGCTGCTTGGTTCCAAACTCTGCTGCCTTTCTGCCTTTTGTCAGGCCTGGAACTTTGTGGCGATCTGCTTTGTGATCCAGAAAATGGCTCCTGAGTCCACCCTTGGCTTCTCGTCCAGCCAGCTGAGTGAGAGGCTCAACAGTCCTCTGAATAAGGTCAAAGAGGAGGCACTGGAGTCGGTCAGAAAGGGCTCCCCTCGTATTCAGAACAGTTGCAAGGCCAGAGCTTAGATCTTCAAGGACAATGTCCACCACGTCATTGGAAACCAGCGAGACGTCGGGTTTCCCCACCAAAGGAGCAGAGGGGACTTTCTTGGCGCTGAGCGTTCCTGCCTTAGAAGTCCCAGGTGTGTGAAGTTTCTCGGTGGCCAAGGGAGAAGGTGAAGCGCTTCCCACATCCAACATGACAGTCTGGTAGATTTCATTTAAAAACATCTCAACTGTGTTCTGGATTTGGGCCTGGATATCTCTTTTGTAGTCAGGGTTCTTCCTGAAAAGCTTCTCCAAAATGCTATCTTGCCGGGGTAAGGAGCACTGCACTTCCGAAGGGGCAAAGACCATCAAAACCAGGCTGACGATCTGGCTGGCGGCGATGCTTTCGGAGAATATAACGGGGGGCATGGAAATCTTCTCCACTTCCCTGTCCAGCCCATGCTTCAGGCTCTTCAGCACCATCTTGGCCACTTCCTGGGCATATGGTTTTAAGTTCGCGTGAGACGACCGCAGCGTCTTTTCCTTCCCACCTAAAACAGAACTGTTCAAAATGCCTTCTAAGCAGCTGGGCAAACCCCCACACTGATTCGCCAGCATCCGCCTGAGTTCCTGCTGGATGGCAGAGGAGAAGTCTGAACTGATGCACGTTTTGAGGTTTTTCATGTCTGAGCAAAGCTGGGATTCCACTTTGCAGGTGACAAAGGTTTCCAGCTTTGAGATAAATGTTTGCACCAGGTCGTTAGCCAGGTCTGATTTGGATGGAAGGCGATGCTCAGGCTGGCTAGCCCTGGCTGAATCTTCTGCAGTGCTTGTGGGGCTGCTCTGTGTTTGCTCCTGGGCAGGTCTTGACTGACAAGCTGCCTCTGGTTCTCTGAAATGCACCGTCGGTGGACTTTTGCTGGCGTCTCCAGGTGCATTAAGAGGGAAGATATCGGTGATAATCAGACTCGAGTGCCTGCTTCGGATGCCCTCCGCCTCAGTTTGAGTGGCGCGCGAGATCTTCTCGAACGCCGTCTTCACCAGATCGCAGGCAAAAGTGCTGACGTCTGCGTCTGGGATCACGGCCTGAGCCCTGAGCTTGGCAGTGTGCCCTTTGGAGGCTGGCTGCTCTTCAGGCGGGCACCGACTGATGTCCATGTGGGCAAGAGACGGAGGAGGAGGGCCAGGGGGCCAAACCGGTTGTTCAGCCCAAATATGCTGGAACATTTCATTCAAGAGATTCCACACGGTCCGGATTATCGGAGATTGCTCTTCCTCCTTGAAGTCCTCTTCCATTTTCTGCAAGGCCTGCTCCAAGGACCACTCACCAGCTGTGGCCCATTGTCCTTTCTGCTGACCTCCGAGAGACGAGAAAATGGCATCTTGGACAAAATGCTCCATGTCCTTTTCTGCACCTTTTGCATCAGTCCTGCCCTCTTTTTCCGCTTCAGCCGATTTGGGGCTGAGTCTGTTCCACTGCCGGGATGCCAGCCCAAAGCTTTCATACCTTACTTTATCCGGGGCCTCTTCTGTCAGCAGCACTTGCCGCTCCTTGTTCACCGATGACAAAGTCCCATCGGGTTCCCTTTTCTCTTTTTCCTCCGCTTCCATCTCAGAATAAATGACCATGCCGGGGACATTAACGGGAGAGAACGGCTTCCTCGGCGATTTCTCACCTGACACATGTGTGGCTCCCGTCACTGTCACGGCCTTGGGATCAGGAGAAGCTCCGCGGCTGGGAAGCTCCCCCTGCACTCTGAGGCAAGGTCTTGGTTTTGCCGCTGGATAAATACCCTGGAGTTTTTCTGTACTCAAGCTGTTGAACACGTCATTGATGAGCTGAAGCACAATCGAGCTCTCCCTGGTAGGTAGCATCCCTTCCGGGCACATTTGCCTCTGGATGAAGTTTAAGATGCTGGCAACCATCTCTTCCACATACTGGAGGAGGTTTGTCTCTGAGGAAGCAACCGTTTTGGAAACTATCTTGCGGATTGTGTCCTTCACTAGGGCGTTGGCTGCCTCAGACTCTACCGTGTGCGGTGGGACTGATGCACAAAGCTGATTCAGAGGCATCCCGATGGCTTTAATCTTGGCACACAGTTCAAATTGGGACACTTTTGTTTGGCTCGAGGTGGCGAACACTTTCAGCTTCTCAATGATAATCTGGACAATCTCCTCCGCAATCTCATATGTCGACTCGAGGGACAGGGGCATCCGAGACCGCCAGAAGGACGGGTCAGGTGCAGAATGCTTCCCAGACGCCATGACACACATGACTTTGCACTCGGCCATGAAGCCGTCCTTGGAGATGGTCTCGAAATACTTCTTCTGAGTGATGGAGTGCAGCTTGCTGAGCACGCTTTCCACAATGTCAGCAGCCACGAAGCTGGCAATCCTAGAGACTGACCCGGCGACTGGCTGGCCTGAGGGCGGGCTGCCTAAAAGGCTTTCGGAGATGGATTCCAGGAGGTCCTCCACGGAAATGCTGATGGAGCAGCCCTGGTCCACCAGTATCATTTTGAAAACGTCGTCGAGGATAATGGCCGTGATTTTGGTGAGGGGAAGTTTCAGCTCGGCAAAAATGCTCTTGAGGTCCTTCAAGCAGATGCCCTCTCTCTGGTCTATAGGGCCATGAGGAGGTGGCTTTTGTTCTCCTTCCACAAAGGAAAGCCCTTCTGTGTCCGTGGTGGTGGTGCCAGTCGTGGTAGTAGTTGTCGCATCTTTGCCAAAGAGACCCCTCGACATCATGCACTTGCGCTTGCCGTGATACAAAGCGCCCGGCTTCTCAGGGCCGTCGACAGGACCTTTCTGCATCTGGGTGATCTGGCTGTCCGACTTGGAGCTGCGCATGCTGGCGGTGGTGGACAGCAGCCCACAGTGCTTGGTCGGGGACAGAAATATGGCCGTCTTCCCTCTCTTCAGCTTCCCTTTGATGAGGTCAGTGTCCAGCGAGACCTGGGTGCTCTTGGTAAAAGAGGTGTAGGAGGACTTGGAGGAGAGCAGGGAAGCAGGCTTCCCGCTGATGGTCCGCAGGTCGCTCGAGGTGGCGGGCTTGATGCTGGTGTCCGTGAAGCTGACCTTCCTGGCGGACATGGTGGGGAGGGTCCTGTAGGTTTCGTAGAGGTCCTCGTTGCAGCTGCTGCAGCTGCTGGAGTTGTCCGATGACAGCACAGACTCTTCAGAGATGGTGTACACTCTGGTCCTGACCCGCTCTTCGAACTTGGTGAGGGCCGGGTAGAGGATGCTGGTGACGGCCGACACGACCCAGGTCATTATATTCTGGATGATGTTGTTAAGCTCCGGAGCAGAGATCTATTATGGAAAGGGAGAGGGAGTGGGAGAAGGAGAAAAGGGGTTATTGACTTCACATGCACTGGCTCAGGTATGATGTTTAGGGAGGGTCCCTGAACAGAGCACCTAACATTTTGATTTTCATCCAAAAGTAGTCAGATAGGTGGGAGGCTCTGAATTCGATTGGGTGGCAAAACTGTGGGGGCATAACCCCTCCCCGTGCAATGTTTTCCCAATCAAAACCCAAGGAGTTTGTAACCAAATTTTCCATCCACATCCTGAGTTTGATGAGTGTTTCAGCTGTGCTTAGATATGCAACTGGACACCATTTCAAATCAAGATGGCGGAATGAACCTTTTAAAACTGCTCAGTTCATCCGCTATGAAACGTATCAGCACAATTCATGGAGCAACCTACTTTTCCTCTTAGGCTTTCCCGGATTCCCGACTGGTCTCTGAAAGAAAAGGGGGGAGGGGGGAGTAAAGAAAAGAAAAAGAAGAGGAAGTCAAAATGTTGGAGTGAAGTTGTATTTACATGTGCCTAGGATTGGGCCACTTCTTTCAGGGGTGATCTGGCCAACTTGCGCACCAGTAGTATCACAGCAACAGCTTCCTGGCCCAAGCAATAATTGAGACAACTCTGTTGTGGCCAGTTCTGGTATAGAAGGGGAAGGGAACTCTTGGGATTTTTTTTTCCAGAGCAGGATCAATCACATCCATCAACCAGAGCCCAAGCCATAGCTCTGGCAAGTGAACAAGGCAACAACAAGGCTTTCAAGTTTGCATGTGGCGGATTAGCATAAGGAAAGCAGAGGATGGGGGGGGGGGGGAATAACCAAGCAGAGGCTAGACACATCTCGCCTTTTCTTGAACGGGGTCCCTACTTCTCACTAGCAGTTTGAACAACAGCACTTTCTTGAAAGATGGTCTGCATTTCTAATTAAAATCTAATTGCTGTATTTCACTTGGCTGGCAGGGCTGATGTGAGCTGCAGCTGGGGGACATCTGGGAGGCAGTTACATTGGCTACCCATTCTCTAGAGTAGAGGAGAACTGTGCAAATTCCTTATCATGCTTCATTCCAATTCTCTCTGGGGCACTTACGAAGTAGAAAGCAGTTGGTGGATATAAGCTGAGTAAGAGGACTCAGAATCCTCATTTTCCTGAGATGTTGAGGCCATACGCTCTGCAAGAGGAGATAGACCTTGGGGTTAATAATCCTGTCAGGGTTGCAATTACAATCCAAGCTAGTGGGGAAACAGTGAGGGAGGGGGCACGTGGGGCAATGCCTCTCCCCCTTTAGCCCACTGTATGTGCCCTGCCCAGGGCTTTATGCGTGAACTGAAATAAACTTGAGGCCTAGCCTCTCTAATTTCAAAAATCAAGCCTGGGCAGGGCATATCCAATCTGCTTCCAGACCACAAACTTGCAGGTATAATTTGAACAGAGGAGGCCTCCAATGTGTTTAGCTCTGTGAGTTGCATTGCCAAATCCATGATGGGAAAGCTACATTCAGTGGAGACCTCCATTTCTCAGCTCAGTCCTGGGTCAAGACATGGGCTGGCCACACCCTCCGCCAGGGCTTGACTTGTGAAATTAAAGCTCCTGGGACTCAAATCTGCCAGGAACCCATGTTCTCTCCCACTTCTTCTTCCCCACCTCCAATCCCATGGGAAGCTAGTGGTAATACGATGGTTACAAGGGAAGTCACCAGAGCATGTGGAGTACAGTGGTCAAGTCACCTCTGTCCAAAAGAGGCTGGCCCTAGCGAACCAGCTGGAGCATGAAAAAGGCGCTCTGAGTGACTGAGGCCACCTGAGCCTCCGTGGACAGGGCTGAAATGCATTTCCCGCTTCACAAGAATTCAAGCAGACCCTTTTTCCATTTAAAAGAAAGTTGGGGAGCAGAGAACAGGCTCAAATCAGTGGGTGTTTATATATATACACACACATTCTAGAATCATAGAACTGTGGAGTTGGTAAAGGTAAAGGTAAAGGGGACCCCTGAACGTTAGGCCGTTAGGCCGACTCTGGGGTTGCGGGGCTCATCTCGCCTTATTGGCCGAGGGAGCCAGCATACAGCTTCCGGGTCATGTGGCCAGCATGACTAAGCCGCTTCTGGCGAACCAGAGCAGCGCATGGAAATGCCGTTTACCTTCCCGCCGGAGCAGTACCTATTTATCTACTTGCACTCTGACGTGCTTTCGAACTGCTAGGTTGGCAGGAGCAGGGACTGAGCAACGGGAGCTCACCCCATCGCGGGGATTCAAACCGCTGACCTTCTGATCGGCAAGTCCTAGGCTCTGTGGTTTAACCCACAGCGCCACCTGCGTCCCCCCCTGTAGAGTTGGAAGGGACCCCAAATGTCATAAAGTCTAACCCCCCACCAAGGATCATCTGGTAGTTCAATCTCACTTAAAATATCCATGACAGATGGCCATCCAACCTCTGCTTAAAAACCTCCAAGGAAGGAGAGTCCACAACCACTGGCAGAGGAAGCGGGGGTGCGGTCAGCCCCAGGTGTCATCCCTGAGGGGGAGTGACATTGCTGCCCCGCCCTCCTGGGATGCTGACCCCGCCCCCACAGGCAGCTAGCCCCGCCCCCGGGTGCACAGCATGTGCGCCACTCTGGGCGGGAGCAACTAGCTCTGCCTCTGTCCACAACCTCCCAAGGGAGACAGTTCCACTGTCAAACAGCATATGTCAAAGACACACACAAACAGCAAACACCACACCATAAAGTATGAGATGCTTAGGATACTAAATGGCCACTTCCGGAAGCCTGGAAGGCAACCAACCTGCCTCTCTCGCCATGTGGGGCCTGTGTTCAGTATGCTCTGTACCTATTTTGCTCTTCTCCACTCTCCTCTTCTTGCTTGAGCTCCTCTCCTTGGGCTGACTTTCCTTCTCACTCTGGGCAAACTAAAGCAGACATTTAAAAGCAGAAGTATTTGTTAGCATCTGTTGAGAGTCTCCTGCGACTTTGCCAGATGAATTTTAAGCCACCCCAAGGTTTGAGGAATCCCTTTATAACTTACTCTTTTCCTCCAGGGAGCCCAAAGTGGTGTACATGTTCCCCCTCCTCTAACAACAACCCTATAAGGTAGACTAGGCTGGGAAGCAGCGACTGGATCCCAAGGTAACAACACCCTGTGGGCTTTGTGGCTGGCTGAGGGATTTGAATCCTGGGCTCTCCCAAGTCCTAGTCCAGCATTCAAACCACTATGCCTCACTGGCTCTGAAAAATAAGCTGTGGGCCCTTTAAGGATTGTAGACGGGCTTCCAGGTGGGGCAGAGCCACTGGAAAGAAAGGTCTTGAACCTTCAGATGTCTTTGGTCCTTGGCTGAGACAACATCTCCCATAGGTCAGCCAGCAGATGATCTGTTCCACTCTCCCCCACACAAGCCCTAGCAACTCCCAACCCATTTTGAGCCTGATGCTACTTCCTCTGGGCAGCTTTGAACTTTTTGCTGTTGAGCATTTCAACCATGTACCATTAACGTTGCTCGCTTCTTCTGCTTCCCTTTGCTAGAGCCCTCGTTAACAGTATGATGGGGGGTGGCTGAAGAGATGTTGGCTTTGTTGGAAGGCTTCGAGGATGATCGATTGGACACTCCTAGAACAAAAGAGGGAGGCATAACTGGCATTTGAGGCACAGAGATCTGGAAAACCTTGACCTTGGCTCCTTGCCCACCCAGGCGCTCCACTGGCACCCTGCTACTGACGCTGCAATTCTAGGGTTGCTTACCAAGATCAATATCTCCCCGTGCCCAAGATCCATCTTTCATATTCACTGTAAAGACCTGCTCAGCAATGGTCCTCATCAATGTTAATTAAAAGATTCCTGTTTGCAGAACTTAATGGTTTTGTTGCTTTCTGTTCAGCACAGCTGGAAGATCAGTAGTGAGTTTAGCCTGTGAATTATCCCTTATCAGCCCCTTCAGCATCTCCTTCTGACCTCTCCTTGGTGTCCCACCAACAATCCCTGGGGTCTGAGCTTTCCTCCCCTGGGGCTTCACTGGCTTGTGTCTCCCACTACTCCTCTTTGTCTAGCCAGTCCCTGACAGTTGCAGTGATTTAAAAGCAGAGAGTGCTGTTGTTGCACTCAGGTATTGCTCAAGGGCTTCCCACTTTAGCATCCAGCTGACCACTGTGAGGGCAGGATGCTGGGCTAGATGGGACATTGGCCTGATCAGCAGGTTCTCCTTACGTTCTGCATGTGCATAAGGTGTATGCGTCACATAAAGCTGTGTGGCAGCAATGGGCTAACTCTGTCCCCTGTTTCTGCGCCAGTGCCAGTCTGTGGGTAAGAGCTTGGCAGGGAGACTTCCACGCTCAGGGAAGCTCCCTGGGTGTTTAAAAACCTGGAAAACAGAAACTTTTGCAAGCATACAGAATCTGATCTGCAACTTTCCTCCCTGCCCTGTATATTTCAGGTCAAGCTTTGATCCTGCCACTCCTCCAAGCCATTAAACTTACCATCAACGGGGACCTTGCCGCTGCCGCCGCTGCCTCCGTGCTTGCTGCTGCTGCCACCACTGGAATCGTAGCCACCGGTCACTTTCCCACTATGCCTGTACAACCGGCCTGAGCCAAAGCCAGACTTGTTGCTGCAACATCCGCCGGAACCACAGCAGGACCCCTTGCTTCCACAACCGGCCGATCCGCAGCAGGACCCCTTGCTTCCGCAACCGCGTGAACCGCAACAGGACCCCTTGCTTCCGCAACCGCCTGATCCGCAACAGGACCCCTTGCTTCCGCAACCGCCTGATCCGCAACAGGACCCCTTGCTTCCGCAACCGCCTGATCCGCAACAGGACCCCTTGCTTCCGCAACCGGCCGATCCGCAACAGGACCCCTTGCTTCCGCAACCGGCCGATCCACAGCCTGACATGCCACCCTCGTTGCTGATGACTCCGCCAGAGGCAGAGGGTGTGATTTTCTCATTCATGCTTTCTGCAACACTGGAGGCAATCTCTGTCGGTGGGTTGGTGTTACTGGTCAGCGACGCGAGGTCTTTGGCGGAGCTGAAGGAAACTTTGCTGCTGCCGCCGCCTGGACCAGTGATGGCCTCGCCCACTGCACAGGATAAAAGGTGACATCTAAGATGGGTGAGTTTTAATGTTGGAAGCTGCCCTGGGACGGTAGGGTGAAGGGCAGGCAATAAATAAATGACAGCTCAAGATTTTGGTGACTTGTTTTTAAGTACTGAACCTGAAAATGTAAACAAACTGCACAAGCCAAGCCTTTGGTGTCATCGGCCTTGCCCTGTGGAACCCTCTGCCACTAGAGATCCAGCAGGCAGCTTCTGTTCCAACCTTTTAAATGCCTGATGACAACTTTTCCATTTCACCAGGCCAATTAAGCATACATCTCCCACAATGGTCTACTGGTGTTTGATTTTAATTATTTTGCTTTTAACGTGTTTTTAATTTCTTATGATTTTACTGTATGGTTTCATATTATTTTCTGCTAGGGGGAGTGGGAACTTTGGAAGGAATTTAAAAGGGCATATTATAAAGTTCTAACAGCCTATATTTCCGCACTTTGCTTTGCTGCATATTCAGTGATTTTAAATCTTGGCTGGGGTTCTCTCACCAAAGTACTTGCCCCAAACCTGGAACTTGGCATCCAGGGAATTCTGTTTTTATACCTAATTTTTCTTTCCCAATGAATATTCCCTGACTCATTTAATCTCCACAATGACCCTGTGATGGAGGCTAGGCTGAGAGGGGCAGTGACTGGCCCCCAGTATCACCCTAGGGAGTTTCGTGGCTGAGTGGGGATTTGAATCCTGGTCACACCCAGGTCTTAGCCCTGTAGGATAGATAATCAGCCTCATATAACCAACATGCTTATGTCTAATTAATGCATGAAGGGGTTAATGTCATAGAGTAAGCTATCCTGTCAGGTTTAGCTAGATCACTCCCCATCACATTGGGAGGAAGGTAATCAAGCCTATTGTACTCCAGTCAACCAGAGAAGCTCAGCACGTGAAGCGGTTTTGATCTGGTTGCTCGTGCTTAACCACATGGCTCTAACAAGCCTTTCTTGTGTTCATATACCCATAATTTAGGAACTTTCACCACTGTGTAACTAAGCCAAGTTTTATTGCCTCTGGTTTTTTACTGCTGTGTGAAAAAGCACATGAACCTGACATTTGGAGAATTTGTAAGTAAACAATTTTTAACATACCAAATGTATGGTCTTTTACTATGCTGGGGGAAGAGAGGGCTATTTGGAGGGCATATTTTAAAGGTATAACAGCCTATATTTCCATGTTTTAGCTTGCAGCATGTTTTGTAATTTTAAATTTGGGCTGGGCTTCTCTCACCAAAGAGTACTCGCCCCAAATTTGGATCTTAGCACCCAGGAATTCTCCTTTTGTATAGCTACATTTTGCTTGCCAGCCAACAAGTCCAATACCCTAAGCCATCACACCACACTGGCTTTTGCCCAATGGGCACCAGGCGAGGCTTTTGGGGGTACATCTGTACTCAGAGATGCTGTGCTGGCAACCCCTGAATCAATCAGTTCAAGAATATCCCAGTTATTTAAGCCCTTGTCCCTGCCACCCCGAAATAAAACCAAGTTCTCCCAGTGTTTCAGCAAAAGACACTGAAAACCCCACACTCCATACCCTGCACCCTCATCCACCTTGCGGGATGAGACCAGGAAGAGCCTCTCACCTGGCTCCAATTCAAGAATCTCCTTCTGTAGGTCTCTCTCGCTAACAGCACCTTCATGCTACGAAGAAAAAGCAGTACAAAAGGCAGGCATTTTAACAGACTCATTTGGGTTGGAACTAGGCTGCAACAGGCCGAAATGGGAACACAGAAAGAGCCATGCTGGATGAGTCTCAAGAAACCTCCAGCCCAGCACATTTTTTCCCTGGGAGGGGCCCTGCTGAATGGCCTGATGGAACAATTCCTGCATTGCATGCAAAAGGGGACCAGTACAACCCCCAATAGCATCCAGGTAGCACTGGGAAGGAGAGCATATTTTCCCCACTATTTATTTAGCAAGATTTATACACCACATATTAATATATATAAGCAGTTTGTAGTTCCCCAGAGACTGGTAATTTGAATTTATTCTGGAGGCAGAACAAAACCTCCATGTCATTATTTTGTCCAATCCTCTTTCATAAGCCCTCTAAACTAGTGACCATCACTGCATGCACTGTAAATGTTTGTTGACTGTTTCCGACATATAGATCCCTCATACAGCCAGGCCAGCTGCCCTCTTCCTGGGTCAGTGGCCTTGAGAGCACAACTCGGCCACTGGATTCTGACCCCAGGTCAACTCACCTCCAGGGATGCGGCAGACTTGCTTGCGGCTTCCTCTGCATTGGGCAGGGCTAAGAGGGTTGCCACGGACTGCTTAGTCCCATTCTTCCCTTTGGCAGCGGACAATTGGCTCCCCAGCCTGGTCGCACTGGTGCTTCCTCCCGGAACTGGGATAGGTCAGAGAAGGAGAAGAGGCGGGAGTGAACGGCTTTGCAAGATGGGCAGCGGGCAGGGGGCTTTAGACAAGTGTGAAGCACACCATTTGCCTTTCTCTGGGGGGCCCCTAGCTTTGACTCCGCTCCCAGTTTCTCCCCCCCCCCCCAAAAAAAGCAGAATGTACCTTTTCGAAGCTCTGGTCCTTTCTTGTCCAGGAGGCTGGTGGACTTCCTCTCAACTGTTGAGGTCTTACTGGCCTCCTCGGTGCTTGTCTTGGGCAAGGAGGAGTCTTTAATCATAACCATAATCATAATCATAGTCAGCCTCTAAAATAGCTGAGATATCTATGGCGGAGCAGAAAAGCCCCTGCATTTAGCCTCTGCATTTGACATGCAGGAAATGTATTTAATTTTAGTCATGGTCAGTGCTTTTTTTCTTAAAAAATGTTTAGATGTACTCTCATTTTCCTACTCATACTGCCCCTCAATGAGGACAAACAGATTCACAAAATATTTAGGAGCATGCGTACCCCCCAGGAAAAAAGCACTGGGTTTCATATTTCAATGGAACTCTCTCAGCAGTTTATCAATCCCAACAAAGGCACACAGCTTAAATTCTACATGTTGCTAATTTCTCTTGTTGAAAATATCACCGTTTCACCTTTTTTGCAAACTGCTTTGAGGGAGTTGTTGTTTTTTTACAATCAAGTGGTGTATAAATTTTATGAAATGAATAATAAGGCAAGAAAAGGAAAAGGAAAAGGAAACTTATACGGTGTATCATCTAAAACAGGCGGAAACCAGCAACAGGGAACGGCTGCAAAAGTTCTTAAAAGCAGCGCAACAAATCTACTTAAAGACAACAACAGCGGATTCTTTGCAGCTAGGAAAGTGAGGAAGGAAACAAACCGGAATGGATAAAGAGAGGACATAGCTTAACCTACGCATAAGCCTTGAGAGAGAAAATCAGGATTGGGGCTCAAAAAATGGTTTGTCCAGGGGAGCCTTAGGGAGACTTGAAAGCATCCCAGGAGAAGAGTAGGAGAGAGAGAGAGAGAGAGAGAGAGAGAGAGCAGCAAGAGGTCATTCCATGAAAGCCATTCCTGGCCATGTACCTTGTTTTTTAGCTGGGGGTCCCCGATCTCCAACATCCATCGTGTGGACCATCTTGTCAGGAGGGAGCAAGAAGCCTTCTCTCTGGAAGCGTTCCTGCAGCTTCCTCAAGTGGTGAGCCATCTTCTTCTCAAGCATGTTCTGTTTCTGCAGGGTGCACAAGGGGCAGAGCCTCGTCACCGTTTCGGGATTCATTCCAGGGTCCTTTGTAACCTCTCATCATGCTGGATCCAAGGGGAGACATTGCCCCCCCCCCAAGCTGGCAAAGGCACCGCCCTTTTCATCTTGCACCACAGACACTCAGAAGCAGCATGAGAGAATTCTTAGTTTGCATGCCTCACCTCTTTTCAGGCTGGGGGTGGGGGGCTCACTAAGCATGCCCAGCTGGAACACACACACAAAAAAAACCCAACAGCAAGCACTGGGTGCAATTCACAGACCAAGTTATTTGGCAACTGCCCAATGATGATCAGCTGGATAGCTCAGTTGGTTAGAGCATGGTGCCAATAACTCCAAGGTTGCAGGTTCAATCCCCTGCTGCATATTCCTGCATTGCAGGGGTTTGGACTAGAGACGATCTAACAATTCTATGATTTGCCAGATTTTGCCCCTATGAACTGGGCATTGGCACCTTCTGTTTTCTGTGATGAATTGCTCATTTCTCCAGTCTAAACAGAGCAATTTTGCTATACCAAAGGGGAGCAAGTAAAAGGAAGCCAGTAATTAAATCACTCCCTACATAATGAACAGGAACTGACTGATTGAAGGACGCTTAAGGGACAACTCTGTACTCCATGCTTGATAGGAAGTACAAGGAATAAAAAAAAATTCCCGCAAAAGAAGAATGGATACAAAAACTTATGGCAAAACTTACTGGAAGAATAATAAATCAGGATAACAAGCTTTTTATGAAGGAATGGAAATGGTATATTGAATATTTACAAACAAATTGCAAACAGATAAAAACATTGGCAGGACTATTGTAATAAGCTGCAGTTTTTAAAATATAGATATATGAAAATAGATGAATAATAGAACAATTTAATATAACTTTCAATACACAGGGAATGATGATATAAAACTTAACGAATCACAGAAAAAGGAGGAAGGAAGTCGATATTTGAAATGTCTGAATTATTATTAAATTGCTACTGAAATGTATATAAATGAAAATCATATTGTTTTTGAAAAAAGGAATAAACTTTTAACTAACATTGCAGGGGGGACTTTGCTAAATAAAGGCTGCTGTTGAGTAAACATTAGGGAAGGGTCTTGGCTAGGAGGATGGGAACTTCTGGATAATATAGAAGGATGGGAACTTCTGGATAATATAGATGTAGATGGAATGCTGGGCAGAATCTCCTTCCAGCTGATTGTGGCACCCTACCATGACCGCTCAGATGCCAGCCAAGACCCACACAGATGCCAGCCGCCTTCCCTGCCCCTCTTCCACTTACCCTTTTCAGCTTGTCTTCCTTGCTCTTCCTCCTCTGCTCTTCGATCCTTGCTTCTCGTTTAACGTCATCACCGATTTTCATCAGGAGCAGCATTTCCTTCTTCCTCCATTCCTGGGAAACAAAGACTCATCAGCCATTGGTCACCTGTTTCTGTGCTGTGCCTCTTTTTAGCTGGGTGTAAAACAGCAAAGGGGACCCAACTCCAAGCAGCCCCAGTGGCCAGGGCGAATGAGGATGGGCGCCATCTCCTGTTCCAGCTTCCCTTTGTGGTTACCTCTTCCATTTTCTTCCGTAGGAGGAGCTGCTTGCGTTTTTCCAAGCCTTGCTTCTTTTTGTCGTCCTGAGCCAAAGCGAGTTGTCGGTTCTCTTCTGCCAGCTGCTCCAGTTTTTCCAGCTCCTGGTTAATCAACTCTAAATATCTTTTTGAAGAAAAAAGGCAAAGGATTGATTAGAATGGCTTGGCTGGACCTCACCCCATTTCCTCTTCTTTGTTCAAGTTTCTCGGCTAATCTGGGGACTTCAGGTGAGCCCTGGAGGTCTGGCAACTTGATGTAAAGCTGAAAGTTCATTCCCCCCTCCTTGCATGCCCTCTGGTGGCCCCAAACCAATTTGTGGAAGGGTAAGAGATTGATTGGTTGTAGGTTTGAGCCCCACTTTGAGCTAAAGATTCCTGCATCACAGGAGGTTGGTCTAGATGACTCTTGTGGCCCCTTCCAACTCTTACAACCTGCAGTTCATTGTTTCGGCCCATTTCTCCTGCTTTTAATTCCTGTTTTTTCTTGCTGTTTATGCAGAAGAGGATCGCAAGAGAGGCTTCAAAGGAGCACCAGACCCAAGCGGGGCAGGCTGGCTTTGTGGTGTCACTCTGCAAACCGCACAAAGGTCCGCTTTAGACCTCATGTGCAAAAATGCCCTCTAGACTCCTCCCCCTACCCATCTCCTTCCGGCACCTGTTCCTCATCACGGTCTCCTGCTCCTGTATTGTGGGCCTCTCCTCTTTCAGCATCCAGTCCCGATATTTCGATGTGTCGGCGGCCTCTGGAAGATGCTGAGTGTCTTGGAGCTTGGTGATCTGCTTCTCAAGCATTTTCTGGAATTCAGAAGATTAGAGGGATGTGGGCATCAGGGCTTTTGCTTGGGACATTGCTGCCAGCAAGTTGTCACTTGGGGTCGGGTGAGCAGAGGAACGCATCAGACCAATTTAGTGGGGTAGGAGAGCTTAAAAGAATGCCAATATTTTTCACATCTGGCAACCAATAGGCCCCTTGGGTTTCCGATAGTAGTACATGGGGTAAGGTAAAGGTAAAGGGACCCCTGAACATTAGGTCCAGTCGTGGCCGACTCTGGGGTTGCGGCGCTCATCTCGCTTTATTGGCCAAGGGAGCTGACGTACAGCTTCCGGGTCATGTGGCCAGCATGACTAAGCCGCTTCTGGCGAACCAGAGCAGCACACGGAAACGCCATTTACCTTCCCGCCGGAGCAGTACCTATTTATCTACTTGCACTCTGACATGCTTTCAAACTGCTAGGCTGGCAGGAGCAGGGACCGAACAATGGGAGCTCACCCCGTCACGGGGATTCGAACCACCGAACTTCTGATTGGAAAGCCCTAGGCTCTGTGATTTAACCCACAGCGCCACCCGCGTCCCTTTAGTACATGGGGTAGATGGATCTAAAAAGCCTGGGACACAAATTTTCACGGCCATCCAGCAGCTACGGTGGCTCATTTACCAGAGGTAATGTATTTGGTGTTAACTCTGGAAGCGTATACTCAATTCTGACCAAAGAACAATATACATCAGGAGCCCAAGATGGTGCATGTAGTTCTCCCATCCACATTTTATCCTCACAACAACCCTGTGAGGTAGGTTAGGCAGGAAGTCATGCCTCTTATCAAGTTTGCAATATGCTCTTTGTTTGTAGCAGTTGGGCAGAGGCAGAAGGAGATCTCAAAAAATGGTCCCAAGACTTGCCTGTTCTCTGATGTAGTGTTTCTCAAACTCCAGCTTGAGGGAGGTCAGGTACTGCCTGTATTCGTTGAATTCCTTCAGGGTGCACACCACCTAGGAGGCAAAAAGGAGTTAAGCGTCCATGGGAAAGGTTCTTTTTAAAAAAAATATTTATTTGGTTTTTCAGATTAAAGTTTTACAATCACATATCCAACATATAACATAAAAACAAGATTCCAAGGAATCTCTTGGACCTCCTCCCCTTTGTGGGTCCTTTTGTTAATTATTTCCTCCTGCATCTTTTATGATAATCCAGATCTTTTACATCTCCATTATGTCCAAAATTCACCATTAAAGTATGTTATTCCAATCCTACTAAGTTAGCTGTTTAAGATGGTTTTTAAGATAAATTCTAAATTTCCCCTATTCCTTATTAAAATTTTGGTCTTCCTGATTTCTGACTCTTCTGGTCATTTTAGCCATTTCTGCATAATCCATTAACTTAATCTGCTATTCTTCTCTGGTGGGGACTTTATCTTCTTTCCATCTCTCAGCCACCATGGGAAAAGGTTCAAGAGCCCTCTGTGCATTTCCATGTTCTCCTGCAACAGTGCCGACATCCTAAGCCCCTGTCTGAAATCTGTTTACTCAGAAGCTACAGTTCTTCCCCTAAGATTCTAGTCTTAATGGCTCTGGAGAGAAGACAGATATAAATATAAACACAGGAAGCTGCCTATCAATCCACCTAGCTCACAGTGGCTGGCAGCAGCTCTGTGGGGTTACAAGCACAGAGTCTCTCACAGCCCTACCTGGATATGCTACAGCCCTACTCCTTTAAGATGTTTTGGTTTTTTTTAATAGGATTTGCAGCTTTTAATATGACTTCTAGGCTGTTTTGAGGTGACATCAATGGTGTTGTTTGTTGATTGCCTTCTAAAAAAATGTTTCTGGCATGGTGTTTTTTTTTATGCCTGTCATTTTGTAGTCCTGATTGTCTCGCTAGAAAAGCACAGGGATGTAGGGGCATCAGTGCCTGAAGCAGCTCAACTTGCCTTGTTCTTGTCGGTGATGTGGCCTGCCTTTTTGAGCCTCCGCAGGTTGTCTTTCCGCTTGTAGTAGGCACGCAGGTGTGGGTCGTGGAGGCTCTTATAGCTGGGTGCCATGAGTTTGCAGTATGGGTCATTCAGGTCAAAAGTGGCAGATGGCTGGTAAAGCTGGGGATTGTTGTTGTTGTTATTATTATTATTAATATTATTATTATTAATCCTATACCACCCTTCATCCAAAGATCTTAGGTTCACGGCATAAAAACACAAGATAAAAACATACAAAATGCACAATAAAAACAATAACAAAGCAAAACAATAGCCCCTCCTGTGCAGAGACACAGCGTTACATCAAAAAGGGTCAGGGAACGAGACAGGACATTCCATTCAAGTATCAGGAAGAACTTTCTGACAGCAAGGTCTGTTTGACAGTGGAATGGACTCCTTTGGGAGGTTGTGGACTCTCCTCCCTTGGAAGCTTTTAAGCAGAGGTGGGATGGCCATCTGTCAGGGATGCTTTAGTGGAGA
Source organism: Podarcis liolepis (assembly GCF_965112155.1). Classification (NCBI taxonomy): domain Eukaryota; kingdom Metazoa; phylum Chordata; class Lepidosauria; order Squamata; family Lacertidae; genus Podarcis; species Podarcis liolepis. The sequence goes on along the minus strand of NC_139567.1, from coordinate 29,437,905 downwards.
TTCCTGCATTGCAGGGGGTTGGACTACATGACCCTTGGGGTCCCTTCCGACTCTACAATTCTATGATTCTAACAAAGGATCTCTCAGACTCCAAGGTAGCCTTCTTCCCCAAGCTGTTGGGTCTCCAGATGCTTGTGGACTACAACTCCCACCAGCCGCAGCTGGCATGGATGTCAGGAGTTGTATTCCAAGAGGGCGACTGATTGGGGAACCTTACTTTGAAGCGGGGGGTCAACACAGTTCCAGGTGCATTGCTGGTTCCACAGAACTAACTGCAATCCCTATTTGGAATGCTTTATTGTCTAGGACTGGAGCATGGCCTTTTCAGCAGTGGCTCCCCTTTTGCGGAACACTTTCCCCAGGGAACTTCACCTGAAGCCACCATTAAATATCTTTAGGTACTGGGCCATTCCCCGCCCCCTCAGTCAGGCTTTGGGATTTAAATTATCTGTGGTCTCGTCGGGGTGTGTGTGTGAGTGGGTGGGATATTTTAGTCCCGCCTTTTAAAAATGTGGCTGTGTGTGTGCGCATAGATATCCACCTTTTCACCCAAATTGGTCCTGTAGAACATAGTGTTTGAGCCTGGCAGGAAAGGGATTTTGGTAAAGAGTGGCATGTCCAGGATCTGGTTGGGTCCCACGGCTGGCATCTGCTTCCCAGGCCCCACCTGGAAGAGTCAAAACATCCACGTGTCAGCAGGGAGAGGAGACCAGTTGCTGCAGTTGCCCATTCACTTCAGGGTTTCTTTAGAAAGGTCTCTTGAGGATGCAACAAAAAACTCACGCCTCGCCAGCGTGTGTGTGGTACTGCCAATTGCTTCACACAACTGCAGCTCCAGAAGCACACCGCAAAGTTCCGGTAACTTATTTTCAAGCACATGTTTTCAAGCTACATAGCTCCTCTGCTGCTTGCCCAGTGTATTGGGCATGGGATAGGCCAAACAGCTTTGTGCTCGGAGTGTCAGTGGCCCTTAGCCTGGCATCCTTCAGACCTTTTGGACTCTGATTCCCATCAGCCCCAGGCATTAGGTTGGGGGATTCTGGGTGGGTTAGTGGGACACAGAGCAAACCTCCCCCAGAAGCAGATTGATCTTCGGTCCCAGAATGTGGACAGGTGGACCACTAACTGTCCATTGCCTAGCCTAGGAACACGAGTCAGAGATTTCCCCTCCCCGGCTTGCATTTCTCTCTGGTTCCCCCTCCCTGACTCCAGCTCCAAAAGAAGATGCCTCAGCACTCACGTCTACAACGTCTTCGTCCGGTTCCATAGCTTCAAGCGCCGTCCTGGCGCTCTCGGTCAGGTAATGCCCCATAGCTGCCTTCAGCAGCCCTCGGTTGGGGTACGTCATCTTGAGGTTCAGTCTGGCTTGTTGCCCTCAGAGGACATGGCCTCCAACTGCCACCTCCACACAGGCCTTCTAGAACTCTCCGAGACATTGTTAGCAACAGGGGAGTTCCACCAGCAGTTCTTTGTGGAGCTCTCAAGATCTTTGATGTTCCGTTCCGAGGGGGGAAATCCGGTGATGGAATCCACCGTTGCTGTCCGGATTCTTAATGACTCCAAAGCTCACTCACCTCTGCACCACAGAGGGTGCTAGCAGGCTTGCTTTGCTAAACACGGGGGTTATTATTATTATTTTGCAAATATATTTGTTTCATTTTATAGTGTACACCAGAACAGAGAGAACAGTTATAACAACAGATTAAAAAGTTGAGAAACAAAACTATAAAACAGGCACGCAGAATGAATGCAGTTGCACATGGGTTAAAAAAAACCAAGTCCAAGTAAATGCACTAATATTAGCATCATCTGATGATCAACACTAAAGTCACAGATCTGCCAAGCTTTCAACAAGAGTTGTCTTGAAATCCTCCTTTCTGGGCCTATTTAGTTTTCTGTGTGTTGTATATATGTGTAAATAAGAGCATATAGCCTAAGGACACCCCAGTCTCTGCTGACCTTTTTGTCCCAAGGAAACCAAACCCTGGGTAAGTACAGTCGTACCTTGGTTTTCAAACAGCTTAGTTCTCGAATGTTTTGGCTCCCGAACACTGCAAACCTGGAAGTGAGTGTTCCAGTTTGTGAACTATTTTTGGAAGCCGAACATCCAACGGGTCTTCTGTGGCTTCCGATTGGCTGCAGGAGGTTCCTGCAGCCAATCAGAAGCTGCGCTTTGGTTTCCAAACGTTTTGGAAGTCGAACGGACTTCCAGAATGGATTCCGTTTGGCTTCCAAGGTACAACTGTACCTGGAACCGCTGGGTTTTCTTACCGCCCAGAGATTGGGTTGGTGTGTAACACTACTTTATCCTGAGGACTCACCTATAACAGTCAGGATACCTCTGTGGACATTGTGCCTCTTGCAGATTGGGCACTGCATGCTGAAAGTCTCCTACACGTATTGATCACGGAAAGGAAGAGATGGCTCTTCCCATGCTACGCAGTGAGCAGGAGGAATTGAATGTCCCAGTATGTGATGATGATCACTGGTCTCAGAATACCTTTAGAAAGGGGGGGGGGGTGGAACAAATGGACAGAGGGCCAAGCCTGATGTGCTTGTTCGCTTGTTCCATAAAATTTATACACCACCTGATTGTAAAAAAAAACCCAACCACCTCAAAGCGGTTTATGAAGAAAATGAAACCATAAAATTATCAGTTAAAACAACTCCTTAAAACCAGCAACAAATTGCAGAGCGCATCTTAAGGGCACAATAGTGGCAGCTTTTCAAAGGATGATGACTTTGCAAAGATCTCATAAAAATACACACACATCATATGAGGGTTCAGTCTGTGGAATCTGTGGATGGTTTTGTACCACGGTCTTGCTGCAATGCACCAGATCCCTGATTTACATGGTTTTGTTAACAGAGATAGATGTGATCTGTGATCTGGTGGTGGTTGGGGGAGTGGGCAAAATATATGAAAAATTATGCCATTTTGCCATTTCCCGGTATTTGATACGTGTGCCTATTCTCCCTTTTTCAAATTGTTGAAAATTTGAAATACAGTACATGCAGTTTCACACTTTTTTCTCCCTTGCCTCCCTCCAGGACATTCTACTTTCCTCCTCCCTCTCAAATGGTTCCCTTTCCACCCCCACCTTCTGAGTTGCCCCACTTTTTGTCTGTGGGGCTGCATCCCCTGTCTCTCAGGAAGATCGTCACAGCAAGGGGGAAACCAGTGTAGGAGCAGCTCCTCCGGTGTTTGATTTCCTCTACCCTCCCCATTCCTTTTTCCTTTTATGCTGCATCCGTTTCATTGTGAGCTTGCAGCTAAGGGTTGTCTTATCCTTTAATGCATGGGCGGCAGTTAGCAAAGTGTTAAGTGCCTTGCAGGTGTTAAGATACATAATGCCAATTACATGGAAATGAGTACTAAACATGTGCCATTTTCCATTGTGTGAAAGCTCCAATATAATGTGGAAATTAAGAGTTAGGGGAAAGTCGGGGAAATGGAATCGACGACCATGTGAATGCAGCCTCTTTCTGCCCTCTCCAGCCCTGCTTGGCTGGGATGTGTCATTGACCTGTGATGCAGCTGCCCCTTGTTCACATCCCAGGTGCAGGATGGAGAGAGGAGTAGAAGCCTCTGACTTTTCCGTGGCTGGAATGCAGCCTGCTGTACAAAGGCCAAGCACCACACCTGTGCTCCACCCACTTTTACCTCTGGCCCTGCCCACCTTTGGCACATGGAAGGTTGTCCACAAGGGAACTTCTTCAGGAGGAGGTTCCTGATCCCTGGCCTATGCAGACAAAGTCAGACCTTTCGGTTTTGTACATTTTTATTCTGGGTGACAGCTGAAAATCCAGATGAGCACGAGACCTGCGGGGGAAGGGGAGGGAAATGCAAGCACCACATTAGGAGCAGGGGACAAAGACAACAATTCAAGGGCAAATATTAATAGAGAGAATTATTAACAGATACAAAGACAGAGTTATATTATGGCCATTGTTTATTACACTTGTATACCACCTTTCATCCGGAGAGTTCAGGGTGGTTCACAACAGAAAAGTACAAAATGATCACCCATATGCATGCCTCATTGTCACTATACATTATTACTCTTATTACTATTATTATTATTATTACTGATCTGCCCTTCACACTAGGGTACCTGGGCAGGTTACAACAATTTGAAATGCAACATTAAAAACTGTTTTAAAAACTTACAGTTACTAATAATACAACTAATAGAAACAGCAATAACGTCTAACAAAAACTAACAAGTTCATACAATTGCTTACTTAGATTTCCAATAATTAACTTGCCATAAGGATTCGGGTGAATTAAGAAAATTATTTTGGTAGATTTATATTCCACGTCTAAAATCAACTATCTGCAGGTGTAGATAAGATACAGAGTGTGACCTTCCATCTAGCTTGTACCGTCTGCACTGATGGGCAGCTGTTCTCCAGGGCCTCCTCCAGAGGCAGGAAACATTCCCAGTCTTCCATGAAGATATTTCTGGGTTTGACCCTGGGACCTGCTGCATGCAAAGTGTGTGATCTGCCACTGAGCTACTCCCTTTCCGCAAGGTAAGATTCTAGTCCACATGGTTCTGAATAAAGGAATGTAATAAATTGGAACATATAAAGTTGCCTTGATCCATCTAACTGAGTATGGCAGAAGCACCTGGGGTTTCAGGTGGGGAACATTCCCAGCCCTACCTGGAGAGATGCTGTTGGGGATTGAACCTGGGACCTTCTGCATGCAAGGCAGGGGCTCTGCCCCTGAGCTACGGGCCTTCCCTTACGGGCCTTCCTTTGATCGAACACACTAGGGCAAGCAACATGTCAAAGGGTGGTGCCAACACATTTCTGCAACCTTTCTGACTTTTCCATTTCATTATGTGCAAAACGAGCGTCCTGGTATCCAGCTGCTTAGAAGCCCTCGGGACAGCTTATATTATCTCAAGCTGATGCAATGACCTCAGTTAAAAACAAGATATTTTTTTTTATGTCAGAAATCAGCGCCAGAAAATATAATCAACAGCCATCCAATCTCCCATGTTAAACCCACAATAAGATCTGGATTTATATATCTCCAGCCCATCACGCTTATAAAGAGGTCCTAATTTCCACATGGCTAGAAAGATGTGCATCTTTTGGACTTCGGGGTGTTCCATAGATGTGGGGATCGTCACCTCAAATGGGCACAGCCTCTTGTGCCTTCCACTTCCAGCACCACTGGCACTCAAATGCTGTTGCACTTGGGTCCTGTGTGGGGGTTCCCCAGAAGGGGCATCTGGTTGGCCCAGTGAGAACAGGAAGCTGGACTAGATGGACCCCCTTTGGCCTGATCCAGCTACAGGGCTCCTCTTATGAGCGGGATTGCCTGAGGACTGTATCGTGCAGCCATCCAGGGCATGCCTTCAAAGGGACAAGTTGCATGCCCTACTTTCTCAGATTGCCTGCAAGCAGAGCAGACTCCTTTGAAGCTGATGCAAATCATTTTTGTGCCCTCAAAGGGACTTTCTTTCAGAGCCAGTCAGCTGTTTGACACTGACAGCGAGCCCCTTGGCTGCACTAGGGAGTTCTTGGTGGGTAATCCCAGAAGGACTCACTGTCGGTGTCAATCAGCTGATATAGTAAGCGAGCCCCGCTTGCAAAGGAACAATTGGGAGCTCACTTTAAGGAAGGAGAATGTGGTTTGGGGAGAAAACACCCTAGTGGACCAAATCAGAAGGTTCCTTCAGGGCTTCTCCACCTCTGAGCTACAAGCTGCATGAATCTGCATTTATTTCCCCATTGTTCAGCCCAGGCACTGAGGTCCAGCACCGAGGGCCTTCTGGCGGTTCCCTCACTGCAAGAAGTGGAGTTACAGGGAATCAGACAGAGGGCCTTCTCGGTAGTGGTGCCCGCCCTGTGGAACACCCTCCCGTCACATGTCAAGGAAATAAACAACTATTAGACTTTTAGAAGACACCTGAAAGGCAGCCCTGTATAGGGAAGTTTTTAATACTTGATGTTTTACTGTGTTTGACGTTTTAATTTGTTGAAGCCACCCAGAGTAGCACAGGCAACCCAGTCAGATGGGAGGCATATAAATAAATTATTATTACTGTATTATTATTATTATTATTATTATTATTATTATTATTTAGCTCAAACCCTCATGGGTGTAGCCAGGATTTAATTTAGGGGGTATAAATAGCCTGTGGGAACTTTCCAGTTGTTTAGAAACTGGTCAGGCCCTGCAGGTGCACCTTCTCAGGAGAAAATGCTGGAAACTATGAGAAACTTCCAGAACAGAGCTACCCGCAATGTGATTGGTCAGTTTGCGGAATTACGCCTATCATTCAGTCGGACTGCCAGTTGAGTCACTAGAATGTGCCACAGCATCATCCAAATGACCTCAGCGAGAATTTCAATTTCAATTATTCTGATTATTCCTATTTTTATTTATTTACTTGATTTAGGGAGGGCAGCTGCCCCCCTAAGCTATGCCCCTGCTTACCCTGGGAGCAGAAGATCATCACCCCAGGTTCCTACAGAGACGCCTCCTCCCCCTTGATACGCACCTTAACCAGGTAAGGAGGGAGAAGTCCTGGCAGAGTAGAAGGCTTTACATTGGCGGGTGATGGTAGAAGTAATAGCCCCCGTAGGCCATTGTTCCGAAAGACAGCGCAGCTCCCAACAACTGAATAAACCTTGATTTTTCTGTCCAAGTTTCGCTCACTTGAGGGTGGAGGGGAAAAAAAAACAAACAATTCCTTTCTATAGCACCATAAATGTGCATCACACTTTGCAAAGTGCAAAGTGAGAAGTCTCTGCCCCCAAGGACACTACAGTTTTCCCCAAGGGAAACCACAGAGGGAGATGGAGGCAGGTGCTGCCGTGTCACTGTCGCAGGATTAGACTTTTGTCAGGGTAAGTGGCTGCAATTTATCTTATAACATCGTCCATATTGATGCCCATTAACAGCATCCTCTGGGCAGCTCACAAGCAGGAAAACATGAAAATATATAAAGAAGCCCAGAACAATAAATCAAACCAAAAAACAAATCCCAGCATAAGGGTTCCTGGCGATGCTCTGAGCAGGGGATTTGATTGCATGTGGGCCTCAAGAGAAGGAACAGCCACACCAAGCCTCCATTAACCTGGAACAACTTACTGAGGGCAAGAGCTGTTTGAAAGTGGAACGGGCTCCCTTGGCCTTTTTTTTTTAAGGGGGTGCGAGGTCATGTGTCAGTGCCGGGGTGGCTTGCCCATGGCTGCTGGGTGTTCACTGACTCTTCTGCAACACAGGAAATGATACTGAAGAAGAGATCCTCTGGGCATGCACAGAGTGACTCCTATCCCACGCAGCTAGTAGCAAGCCACCAGATTGGCAGTTATTTGAGCAGTAGCCCACCTTTCAGCCCCAGAGGGGAGCATTCAAGATGGTTTGGGAGTACAGTTGGGGGGGGAGTGTCTCACAACTGCTTGGGAGTTGCAGGACCAGATCCTGAAGCCTCCTTCCCCCCCCCTCTCTCTCTCTCCCCCATGTCAGAAAGACTCTCCTCTTTCATCGTGAGAGCTGGTTGGATTATGACCTGAGAGGCCTGGATTCGAATCCCCACTCAGAAAGGAAGCTAACCAGGTGACAATGGGCCCTTCAACATCTCTCAGCCTAACCTACTTGACAGGGTTGTTATGGGGAGGAGAAGCACCAGGTACAACATCACCTTACACTCCTGGGGGGGGGGGAGTGGTATATTAATGTAATAAATAAATGTGCCAAGCAAAAAAGACTGGGGGGGGGGGAGTGAGGACTAAAATAGCTAGTGGAATGGGCCTTGCAAGGGATGGTTGCCACTCTGCACATGCCCAGAAGCAGCTTGTGCCACAGCAGGAGTTAAGCCCACATCAAGTCTGAGCAGCCAGTGAGGGTTTGATTTCAGCCTCCGCTGTTGCAAGTGATGAAGAGTGCCCCTGAGCATACCCAGAGTGCTTCCCGCTCCCCCAAATCTCACTGTCAGAAAGACAAGTAAACAAGCCTTGCAGGGAATGAGGACTAAACTAGCCATTGGAGGGCACTTGTCGGTTAGTGTGGAAACAGGACGGGGTTTTGCAAGGGCTGGCTGGCCCTAAGCACATGCCCAGAGGCACCTTGTGCCACAGCAGGGGGCTTGCGCAGCGACGGCCTTCTGAAAGCGGTGAAGAGCGCCCCCTCGAGCATACCCAGATCGCCTCCCGACGCCTACTCACGCGTTCGCTTGGTGGCGACGCGGCCCTTGACGCGCCGGAGCTCGAGGGCCCCGTCGGGCCGGCCGGGAGCGAAGACGGCCGTGTGGATCTCCATAGAGCAGGCGCCCTCGACTTCGAAGACCTCGCGGAGCAGCTCCTCGAGGCGAATCAGGGCTTCGTACTCCTCCTCGGGCCGCGGCTGCACAATCACGCCCACCAGGGCGGCCGGCGCGCCGCGGCTCTGGTCCCGCACGCCCTGCAGTACCTCCCGCAGCCGCGCCGCCCGCTCCCGCAGCGACGCCGCCCGGCACAGGAAGAAAGTCAGCTGCCCCGACGGCGCGACCGAGGAAGTGCAGGGCGGCGACTGAGTGCCCAGCTGCTGCTGCTGCTGCTGCTGCTGTTGGGACTTCGCGGTGGGCTCGGCACCAGGGGCCTCTTGGGGGCCGTCCCCCGTTGTGGGCAGCACGTGGTGCGCGAAAGAGCTGAGGACCTGCTGGCCGCTCTCGGCCCCCCACGGCTCGCCGGCCAGGAGCACCACTTGCGTTCGCTGCACCACCGCGCCCCCGGGTTCGCCCTCGCACGGGTCCTGGTGGGCGTCGGTCCGCCGCCCTCCGCCCCGCTGCTCTTTCCTCTCCATTCCGCCCGGCTCCAGCTGCTGGTGGCGCCTCCCGACGGGACGGGCGCCACTCGCACGGTGTCACAATCCCTCCTCGCGTAAGGGGTCCTTGCTGCTGGCACTGCTGCTGCGTGTGCCCACGAAACGCCGCGCGCTTGGCCTGGCTGCCCGTGCGCCCTGGGCGCACCGGCTAGATGTGTGCGCCCTGGGCGCATTTGGCGAGCCCCCTGTTCTTCGAAGCGCCCAAGCAAGCGTGCAAGAATTTTGGCCAAGGTTGTTGCCTCCTCAAAAGCTTTCGAGGCTTAGAGAGAGAAGCTACCGGGGCGAAGAATGTGGGAGTCAGCCTCCTGAATTGGGAAGGCACGGCTCTCCGCTCTCATTCTATTGCTCGTGGCCTTTCGCGAAATAAACGAGGACGACAACTCTTTAAGTGACACTGCTCAATGCAGGCATGTTTACTCGAAAGAAAGCCCTACAGAGCTCAGTAGTGCAGGGACTGGGGATCTCAAAACTGGATTACTGCACTGCGTTCTGTGTGGGGCTTCCCTTGTGCTTCATGATCCAGAAACTAGTGATTGCAAAATGCTACAGCAGAGTTGCTGAAAGGAGAAACATTTTTGTTTAGGCAAACCAATCCAGGTACATAGTTGCCAATGTTGTTTAATCTCTTTTACTCTTAATTTATTTTTAAAGGTGTCATTTCTTTTATTGATAATTTTATTTTTTCTTGTAAACCGTTAGAGGATTTGCTACAATCAAGCAGTATATAAATTTTGCAAAATAAACATTTTTACATTTGCTCCCAAGTAAGTGTGTTTACCATGGCAGACTATATGGGTTGTTGCTGATGGTTGGGTGGGATTCAGCCACATACTGGCAAATTCATGTTATGCAATAGAAGTTGATTTGGAGCTCATGTGTGACAAACCACCTGCCTCCTTCCCTCTCAAAAAAAACCCCTGACTTTTGGTGATAAGGAAAGTAATGGGAAAATGCACTGGAAAGGATGCATTTTTTACCAATCCTGTAAACTTCGTTCAAACAAATAAAAACCTAATATGGGCCTCTTGGATCAGGCCAAAAGGAGGTCCGTCTAGTCCTGCATCCTATTGTCACAGCAGCCAACCAGATCCCTTTAGGAAATTTGCAAGCAAGGCTTGAGCACCAACACTTCCCCTTTCCTGCGGTTTCCAGCAACTGATGTTCAGAAGTTTTGCTGCCTCAGAATCCGAATGAATGCTCAGTAAAATGGCCGTCTGAAAGAAACCTTTGCAAGGAGGTTGCAGCTTCTCCTGTTTGAGCATATACTCTGGTTTGTGGAGAGGTCAGATGATGTTCCGTTCTGCACTTTCCAGCACACACTCCTCATCATTTCCCTTTACTGCAAAAAATCCAATGTTATGTGCACCTCAATTTCTGAGCAACAAGATAATTCAGGGGTTCCTCCTGTGCATGCTCATGGGTTTGGTTTCCTTGGAATGAATCTCAGTGGAGACTGCTGTCTTAAGAGTATATGACTTTATTTACACATATATTGTTTCATTATTTCGTTGCATTTATATCCCACCTTTTTCTTTAAGGAGCTCAAGGTGACGTATACAAGGTTCTCTCCCTCTCATTTACTTCCCACAATGGCCCTCTGACGTAGGTTAAGCTGAGTGTCAGGGACTGGCAGGGCTCTGAAGTGTGTGTGGTGGAGGCAGGAAACCAGGACAGTGACCCAGGAGATAGGGACAGCAATTTAGGGGGTTTGGTGCCACCTGCAAGGCAGGAGCCAGGGCAGGAGGAGGAGAAAAGAGCCTTCTTTGGCTGAGCGGGCAGGGAGGGAACATGACACTGAGAGGCAGTGACTGGCCCTTAAGGGTCCCTCAGTGAGTTTCATGGCCAAATGGAGAATTGAACCGCGGTCTCTCCCAGGCCACAGTGTAAGCACTACACCAAAGTGGCTGTATCCAACCTGGACAGATCCCGCCTGGAGTACTGTATCCCGTTCTGGGTGCTGCAATTTAAGAAGGATGTTAATGAGCTGTTATGTGTGCAGAGGAGGGCAACCAGGATGATCAAGGAGCTGCCTATGTTTAGCCTGGAAAAGAGGAAACTGAGAAGAGATATGATAGCCATCTTCTAATATCTCAAGGGCTGTCACATGGAAGATGGAGCAAGCTTGATTACTCCTACTCTAGAAGGTGGGACTTGAACCAATTTCTTCAAGCTACAAGGAAGTAGATTCTGACTAAACATCTTTCTGACAGCAAGAGCTGTTTGCCAGTTGGGAGGTGGTGGACTCTCCTTCCTTGCAGGTTTTTAAGCAGAGGTTGGATGGCCATCTGTTCTTTAGCCATGACTCCTGCATTGCAAGGGGTCAGTCTATATGAGCACAGGCTAGAGGGGCTCACAGCAATAACATTTCAGTAGTCCTTGCCTCCCCTTTAGGGTCCTAGGGAAGCCCCAAGCCACAGCTTTGGGTCCAGCACAGAACAAGACAAGCCTCTGTGTCTCCAGCTTCCAGCATTAGCCGCAAACATACCAAACCTAGCTCTCCTGGACCCCTTCTGGGACTCGGTTGTAGCTGCTGCCACTGGCCTTTTGACGAACCATTCACATGTGGAGCTGAAAGCCCCAGGCTGTGATGCAGCCCCCTGGGATGAAGTGAGTGGGTGCTATGCTCCTGAGCTGTGTGAGGGAGGGGCTGCTGCAGGCTCTGCCTGCTTCTGTGTGGGTGGGCATTGTGACATCGGCCGGCCGTGTGGCCTGGAAGCCCATCAAGGTTTAGCTAAAGGCAGGCGGCCACGGACTCCATGCTGGCAGGACATGACCAAGGAGGGGAAGGGCTCCGAGCAGCTTCCCGAAGCAATATGCATCGCAGGGCCCGGGAGCAAGGTCGCCAAGGACCTCCAGGTCCTGGTGAAGAAGGTGGCGGGCCAGCCTGAGGTCCTGCTCATTGGGGAGACGCTGGAAGGCAAGGACATCCACGGGATGATGGACACCTTCGTCAAGGACCTCTTTACCACCAACTGCTTCCCCATCCACCCCGGAGATTCCCTGAAGGAGCCCTTGGCTGCCACCACCTGCAATATCGGGGGCACGCCATGCCAGCTGATCTTCTTCCTCTGCCGGGCTTCCTGCCTCCAGGGAAAGCAGAAGGAGCTCCGCAGGGTCATCAAGGAGGTGAAGAAGTTTGTTGAGAAGTCCCCCTGTGCCCTGGTGGGCGTCGTCATGGACCCCAAGACTTCGGAGGCAGAGGCCGCCCGCGACCAGCTGCTGCGCATGCTCCGGGGCGCCTTCCCCAAGGGGTCTGCGCAGAAGCAGAGCAAGGCTGGAAAGGCTGCGGAGGAGGTCAAGAACGGCCCGATGGAGTTGGAGGACGTGGAAGTGGAAGCGGAGATCTACACCCCAGGCCACCCGCGGGGGAACCTGGCCATCGTGAAGGCAGCTTGCAGGGCTTCTGAAGCCCTGATCAAATCCAAAGGTGTGAGGCTCCTGGTTCTGGCACAGGGGTCGTGTAAGGCAGCAGGGGCTCCCCCAAGGTTGATTGGTGGCGCCCTCTAGTGTGAAAAGGCCCCTTTCCTTGGAAGGAGGCTACTGGAGGTTGCCTGTCACTCTGCCTGATTGGAGAGTTGGAGGCAGCATTGTTTCTCAATACAAGTTTCTGGAAGCCCCAGAAACTGGGGAGAGGGCTCTTCGTGTTCTGGTCCTGCTTGCCAGTTTCCCAGCGGAGGAATCTGGTTGGCCACTGTTGCCACAAGATGTTGGCCTAGATGGGCCATTTTGGCCTTATGGAACCCCCAGCTCCAGAGGCAGTCTATCTAGATTTCTAGGTTCTGAGGGGTATTAGGCCACTGTGAGAAAATGATACAGGGCTAGGTCAGTCATTAGCCCAATCCAGCAGACAGTCTCCTCTTAAGTTCTTCTGTATACAGTGGTATCTCGGGTTAAGTACTTAATTCGTTCCAGAGGTCCGTTCTTAACCTGAAACTGTTCTTAACCTGAAGCACCACTTTAGCTAATGGGGCCTCCCACTGCCGCTGCGCTGCCGGAGCACAATTTCTGTTCTCATCCTGAAGCAAAGTTCTTAACCTGAAGCACTATTTCTGGGTTAGCGGAGTCTGTAACCTGAAGCGTATGTAACCCGAGGTACCACTGTACAGGCTGAGTGTAGGTGGCAATACAGTTTAACTCCAACAGAAGTCCCAAATTCACTGATCCCTGCCAGATTTCTAGGGAAATCACCAGGGCCATCATTTTGCTGTTGTTGTTCTTAACACAGAGCAACCCAGCCCTCTGTGTTTCTCGCCCCCAGCTTAGCCAAGCTGAGGGGCTGTAGCTCAGAAAATGCAGAAGGTGCCAGGTTCAATCACCACTGGCATCTCCAGGAAAAGACCTGTGACTGACTATCTGGAGAACTGCTGCTGCCAGTCAGTGCAGACAGTACTGAGCTAGATGGACCAATGGTCCAACTTACCATAAGGCAATCAGCTATATTTTGTTTGCCCCAGAACAACAAGCAGGGTGCATGCTTTGTTCTCTCCCCCACAAGGCCTGGCTTGCCCCCTCTCTCTTGGGCTCATGAAGATGCCTGCATTGCAGGGGGTTGGACTAGATGACCCTTTGGCCCCTTCCAGCTCTATGATTCTATGATCACTCCACAGTGACTCAAGATCAGTTCTGATGTGCGGTGACTTACAAGACAGAACCCTATGCATAAGGCCCCTCGAGTCAAAGGTCCAATATTGACCTCCCTGATCTGTGTGGTTAAGGATAGACATCAGAATTTCCTTTCCGCCTCAGGACTCGAAGCTTCTGCCACATGCAAACTGCTTAGAGCTAGCTTTTGGGGGTCGCTGCCCCCCTGATTACATAAACTTGTCCCCCGTGCCCCCTGCCTCAATCCTATGAAAAGCATTGTTCAGAAGAGTGGTTTGCATGACCCAGTAAGGAAGATAATAATGCAAAAGAAGTCAAAACCATGGCAGTTACCGGTAATTGCCCCTTGATTCAAAATCCATTAAAAATTATGTGGTTTAATTAATTCAACAAAACTGAAGAATTTAGGGCCAACAGGATAGCAGAGTTGGAGGGGACCCCCTAATGTCATCTAGTCTAACCCGCTGCAAAGAAGGAAGCTCAGCTAAAGCATCCATGACAGATGGCAATCCAAGCTTGGCTTGGAAACCTCCAAGGAAAGAGAGTCCATGATCTTTGACTCCACCGTCAAACAGCTCTTACTGTCCAAAAGTTCTTCCAAATGTTTAGTCAGAATCTCTCTCTCCCCCCCCCCCCGTTTGGGTCCTCCCCTCCAGAGCAGCAGAAAAGAAGCAGGCTTCATCTTCCATTTGACAGCCCTTTGGATATTTCAAGATGGCTATAATGTCACCTCTCAGTCTCCTCCTGTTCATAGGCGCTGACTCCATGGGGCCTGAGGGGGCCCGAGCCCCCTCAAAAATTCATTTGGGGGGGCTCTGCCCCCCCAATAATCTTGGGCACCCCTCCAGCAGAGCGCCACCGCCGCCCCTCCCCCAGCCCAAAATGCACAGGGTCGGGCTGCATGCCTCCTGCCCTCCCTCCCGAGCAAAAGCTCCACCCAATTTCCTTCAGAGCTGATTAATAGGCGCAGCACGCTCTCCCCTATTCGCTCACGAGGAGGAGGCGCCACTTTATCATGAGCTTATTTATTATTCATGAGCTTTCGCGGGCTCCCCCAATATTTTTTATAAGTCGGCGCCCCTGCTCCTGTTCCCCTCCCAGAGCTACAATGCTCAAGAGTACTGTAGTCCAACCATAATTCCCTCGTTCACAGGGAATGCTGGGAACAGCAGCTCTGTGCAGGGAGGAGGGGACTCCCAAACACTTTCAGCACTCAGAGCAAAACACAGCTCCCAGTGGGACCATCTTTTTAAAGTCTTGTGGTCATTGCCACCCCCTTGCCTCTCAGCCACCCCACCTCCTGGAATTCCTCCCGCAGGAAGCACTACACCTGCTTTGGGAACCACAGGCTTAGAGGTTCCCAGAGCCTCTGAAAGGTCAAAAGGGGTATGTAAATTTTGCATAATAATAATAATAATAATAATAATAATAATAATAATAATTATTTATTATTTGTACCCAGCCCATCTGGTTGGGTTCCCCCAGCCACTCTGGACAGTTTCCAACAAAGATTAAAAATACATTAAAATGTCACACATTAAAAACTTCCCTGATGTCTTCAGATGTCTTCTAAATGTCAGGTAGTTGCTTATCTCTTTGACATCTGGTGGGAGGGCGTTCCACAGGGCAGGCGCCACTACCGAGAAGGCCCTCTGCCTGGTTCCCTGTAGCTTTGCTTCTCGCAGTGAGGGAACCGCCAGAAGGCCCTCGGCGCTGGACCTTAGCATCCGGGCAGAACGATGGGGGTATACTCCTTCAGGTATACTGGGCCAAGGCCATTTAGGGCTTTAAAGGTCAGCACCAACACTTTGAATTGTGCTCGGAAATGTACTGGGAGCCAATTTAAGTCTTTCAAGACCGGTGTTATGTGGTCTTGGCGGCTGCGAATGGAAGATAAGAGGTGTGTTTTTATGAATGGGTACAGGAATGGGAAAGTGGGACTATCCCCTTGATCTAGTTAACCCAAGAATTCCTGTGCAGGTATGCCGGAGGAGGCCCATAACGACGAGGTCACTAAGGATTCGCTAACCATTACAGGTTCGTGGACTTCGTTTGCCGCCAAAAGTTTCGTGGGGATGACATTCATTGCCTTGGCTTCCGCAGCAGGGTGGTACGCCTACAACCAAGGGATGATCCCGCCAGAGGTGTTGCAACTCCTGCACTTGCCGCCTGTCTGAGGTGTGTGTTTCCTTCGGCTTTCTCTGTCAAGAGCCTTGTTGGCTTTGAGCAAGAGAACTTCAACTCAGGCCCGTCTCAGAATGCCAGCAATTGGGCGTCATCCAAAAGCCGTATGGGGCGGGCAAAAGAGAACAGCTCTTCAGCCAGATTGCACACATAACTTGTTGGATTCACTGCCACAAGATCTGGTGATGCCCAGTGAAGGGCTTCTGGCTTAGTGGTTCAGCTTCAGCTTCCCATGCAGAAAGTCACAGGTTCATTCCCCAATGGCATCTCTGGGCTAATCTGATTTTATATAAGGCAGATTCCTATCTTCCTATTTCAATTTGCCCTTTCTCCAGAACCATAAGGACTGGGGTCTTACTTTACTCTTAGGGAAAGAACCTTAGCTCAGTGATAAAGAAGCTGCTTTGCATGCAGAAATCCAGGTCGGGCTGCTCATGCCCCCATCTGGAACCCTGGATCGCCACTCCCAGTTTGTGTACTGAGTTGGATGGACCAGTGGTCTCACTCAATATGAGGCAACCTCTTAGGTTTCAGTAGCTTAGGTGGATTGAAATCAACAATTAATTTTACATACTTATGGACATTGTCAATGAGTATTAGCCAGGACAGTTGAAAATGGAGCCTCCATGTTCAGGAGAAGTTTGACACTAATAAAGCAGATACCTATCACCAATAGTACTGTAAATGTGGATGTGCAGGAGCTCATCAAGACAAACCCTAGAGCCATGGGATGGCGTTTCCCTTTAGGTTCCCAGCAAGACCAAATACAAAATAAAAAGAACACATTATATTGTTTTTGTGGCATGGCTGCAATCCTGTACATGGTTTCCTGGGTAACCTCCACTGAACTCAGGGGTACTTCTTCTCTGACTGCACAGGTCCAACATGCAGAACACTCAAGCTCCAGCCAGCTAAAATCCAAGCTTTGGCTTTTAATTAGAAATGTAAATAAGTGTTACTTTTTAAACTGCTGGTGTAAAGCAGGGCCCCATCAAAGAAAAGGAAAAGGCGAAGCCAGCCTCTGCTTATTTTCCTAATCCTCTGACTTTATACCGACTGGCCCCAAATCAGTAACACTTGAAAGCCTCCTTATCTCCTCATTCACTGGAGGGTCCTGTCGCTGCTGTGGTGGGGGTGGGGGCCGAAAATTAGTTGGGGGCCCTCCAGGCCAATTCTGGCCTGAGGACTACAGGTTCCCTGCCCGTTCCACTATGTAGCCATAATGGCTATTAGCACCGAAAGACTTGTTATCCATGGCTTTGTCTAACTCCTGTCTAAAGCCATCTAAGGCTGTGGCCTTCGTATCTTGTGCCAGTGAGTTCCCCAGAATAATTGGGTGTTGTGCAAAGATGTCATTTCTTTTATCTATCCTGAATCTCCTGTTTAGCATTATGCCGCAACAGAAGCCCAGAGATCCAATGTTTTTTAGGCATGGTCTGCATGCTTACTGAAATAAGCTGATAGCTCCTGTGGGTGGGTTTTTTTGGCCAATAGGTGTTGCATTTATTTTATCACTCAAAGAAAATAACACCCACCCCTTAAAAAGGAGGGGAAACCATTGACCTGATGGTTTTATTCTGTTTTCTCTTCAGATTCCGAGTTCTCTTGGGTTTCAGCTGTCCTGCAAAATAAAATCAACAGCATGGCACCTCTGTGTGTGTGTGTCGTGTATTTTACCATCCTGCACTGGGAAAACCATTTGCTATCTGTCTCTAGTGCCCCCTTCAAAAAACCACAAATGGGCCTTTTGCCCTGTGCCCTACCCGCTTGCTCTTACAGCATAGACAGCTATTTCGCCTTGGCATTCAAGATCACCAGGGCAAAGTTGAACTGCGTTCTAACCCGGGGCCCTTTACACATGCTCAGAAGCATCGGCTTCTTTTCAGTTCACACGTTTTTTAGTTATAAACCTCGGCCAGGAAAATAAGTTATGAGCAGAGTGCACAAGAGGAAAACAAGGCCCCCTCCCGCAACAAAGTTTCCCACGGTGCTCTGGAGCCGCTGCTTTTTTAAAGGGCGCTGCCCCTTTAAGCAGAGGCCGCGCGCCACTCGCTCAGACAAAAGCCGGGCAAGCGGGCTTTTCCTCTCTCCCGCCTCCCTGCACTCAAATCCCCGGATGAAGCCCCGCATTCTCATTGGCAGCGGGAGGCGGAGACATAATAACAGCGACACACAAAATGGCGCCGGGGCGGTCGGCGCGCTACTTTCTTGCGCTTACATAATGCGACCTCCCTCGCTTCTTTCCTCTTCCCCCTCCTTTTCTTTCTCTCCCTCGCGCAAGCAAACGCGCCTACTTGAGTGACGTGCCACTCCGCCAATGGCGCGGCGGGGCATTCCGAGCCAGACCAATGGCGGCCCGCGGAAAGGCGCGAGAAATCGAGGAGGCGGGTCCCCTTAATAGTTAAATTTAAGAAGAAAAACCCGCCACCGCTCTTCTCTTTAATTCTCTCCCTTCCTTGACTTCTTTCTGTGGTGGTGTTGATTTTTGTGTTTTTCACTCTGTGTGTGTGAGAGAGAGAGTGAGTGTGTGTGTGTGTGAACGGGTTGGGGGAGTTGTTTGCGCACGCGCAGAGCGAACGAGCGCGAGAGCGGCTGAGGAGGGACTGAGCGGGCTTCTCCCTCCCGCGCTCTCTCCCTTCTTGTGAGGAGAAAAAGGAGGAGGAGGAGGAGGATCATCATCACTGTCGCCGCCGCCCGCTTCTCCCCTTCTGTGTATCTCCCGCCATTTTCCCGGCGGCCCTTCTAGCTCCGGAGCCGCCGCTGCCGCCGCCGCCGCCTCCCCGGGGCCTGGTGGCCGGGCGATGGCGCCGCTACTGGGCCGCAAGCCCTTCCCGCTGGCCAAGCCTTTGCCGCCGCCAGGAGAGCCGCCTGGGGGAGACGAGAAGGAGGTGGCGGAGGAGCGCTTCGTCATCGCCCACACGCAGGAGGCCTTCCGCACCAGCGAGTATCCTACGGACGGCATTAACTGGAGGGGGGCAGGCGGGGGGGGGGGAGAAGGGGAAAGAGTATGGCGCCCCCCTTGTTTACCTCCGAAAGAGAAAAGGAGAGGGAGGTGGGGGGCTAGTGCATGGGGGGGGCTTTGTTGTGTCTGACTCTGCTTTCCTTCCCTTCCCCCCTCCCTCCGTCCCTCTCTTATCCTGACCTGACCCGATTCGGGCGAAGGAGGAAGGCTCCCTCAGCCACTACGTCGTCCTGCCTCTCCGCTCCCGGCTCCCCTCCCTCCTTCCTCCTCCTATTTCGGCTTATTCTCTTCTCCTGCCTTCCTCCTCTGTCGGGCCTGCTCGCTTGTCGCGTCTTTTCCCGAGGTTTTTTTTGGGGGGGAGACGGGACGGGACGGATCAGGGCAACAGGAAACCTCCTTCGTTTTCTTTCTCTGGACTTTCCCACAGCGGTCCTTCTCTCTCTTTCTTTATCTCTCTCTCACCCACCCGGCAGTCGGAGGCAGTACGTATATACTTAAGGATACCAGTTCTAGGAAATGGCAAGTGGGGAGAGTCCTGCTTTTGTGCTGGCGTCCCTCTTGGGGAGCCCTAATCTTTTGCTTGTGGGCTTCCCATTAGAGTACTGTATCTGGAGAACAGGATGCTGGGCTAGATGGGCCCCCCTTGGCCTGATGCGACAGCGGGGCTTTTCTTGCATTCTTACAGCCCAGTCTTCTCCTCTCACTGGGGCCATCTAAACTTTGGACCTCAGTGCCTCTTGAGGGAATGGAAGAAGGCCTGGTCCAGTATATGTGGGGGCAGAAGCCCCATCCCTCAGTCCTTTTCTTGGGGCTCCCCCAGCAAGTGTTAATTCACAGGGTTCAGCTTCTTCCTTCTCACCTGCTTAAAAATTGGTCTTGCAGCTGGTTCAGACCAAAGGGAGCCCATGGAAGCCCATCTCACCCTGCTGCTTCATTCCTGTAAGGAGCCTGTCTGGTGTCTACAGGCAGGGTAGGGACATCACTTTCTCCTTGATTCCCTGAATTCCTGTTGTCAGGGCTCAGGGCGGCTGCAAATTCCATGTGTGTTTTAGGCTGAAGCAGGTTTATGGCTTTAATTATCTTCTCATTAGCCAAGAGAGTTTGAAATTGAGCCTCCATAGCCAGAGGCCGTTTGCCTCTGAATACCAGTTGGTGGAGGAGGGGCTGTTGCCCTTGACTCTGGATTTGTGAGTTTCTGAGAGGCTCCTGGCTGGTCAGTTCTGGAAAAAAGGTGATGGTGATCACTTTGGTCTGATCCAGCCAGGGGAAGCCTTCTATGCATCCTTAGTTACTTTTATATCAAGTAATTGGAGCGGTACAGTTGTGGTTACTAGGAGGTCTCCACTCTCCAGGCTGACAAGACCCTGACCTGCTTAACTTTAGCAGAAGTAAATTAAGGGTAGATCCTCACTGTACAGCGGCTGTCTCTTGTCATGTAATACCTCCAGTGAAGCTGATTGGCAGAAAGTTCACGAAATGTGAGTGGTAGTTCAGAGTAATGGAAGTTGCTGCCTCCTGTGGTGGTCTGCATAAATTAACTTGCCCTCACAAGTGTTGAAAGTTGTTAGCTTATATATCTTTAGACTAGTTTCATGGTGGGATTAGTTCAGCTGCAGCAGTTGACTCTAATGGTAAAATGGAGCCTCCATGTTCAGAGGCAGTGCATCTCCAAGTACCAGGTGCTGTGGACAAACAGCAGGGGAGAGCTGTTTTCACACACTGCTTGTGAGTTGCTCTGGGCACCTCCCTGGCTGCTGTTGAAAATGGCCTTTGCCAGCCTGGCAGGCCAGCTTCCAGATGCTGCTGAACTACAATTCCCATCAGCCCCAGCCAACATGGCCATGTGATACTAGGGATGATAGGACTTGTAATATGAAACATGGAGGGCATCAGGTTGGCAAAGGATGAGTTAGATCAGATGGTTCTCTTGGTTTGATTCCTAGGATTAAATTAGTTCTCTTAATTCTTGGTACTTTAAATGTTAGTGTGGTGTGGCAAAAATGACTTTCTCATTTGTGCAGGGGCTTTCTCTGCATTCAACAAAATATTTGTGCTAGTGCTGATGCAATTCATGCTAACGCAACCCCCTGCCTAAGAGCCTCACACTTTCCCGTAGACTGTCACTACCCCCCTTTTTTTCTTTTGCAGCCTAGTCACTTTTGTGAGCTTATTTCCAATGTTGATTTGAGGCCTAGTGCCTGGAAAGACCCTGCCATACTGATGCAAGTTTTCAGTGTAACTTGTCCCTTTCTTCAGACACTTATTTTTTCAAGTACTGTGTTAAAAGGTTATGCCTGACATGTCCTTGCCCAGGCCACTTAAAGATCTTTTGATGACTGAGCAGAGATTTGAACGAGGTCTGCATCTAAGCCCACTGGTGATTGATGTGTAGTTCAAGGAAAGCTGCTATTTAAGAATTGATCACTACAATATTGTTTGCTGCTCTGGCTTCATCTTCTACATGCTTCCCTATACACATGTTGCAGTTATTTTGATGTTTTTCAGACTTTGATGGAGATGGATTTTTGCCCAAGGTTAGCCAGCCGATGAGCTTAATAGCTAAGCAGGGAACTGAACTTGAATCTGCCGCCTCCAAATTTCTATTCAGAACATTGCTAGACCTACAGTAGATACCCATTTCGTTTCTCCTATAAAATATAATTATCTCTTAGGTCGAAGGTTGGTGTTGTGAGCATCTTAAAAGCCCAAAGAGCTGATTTTTATACGCCTAAGCAATGAAATTTAGCATCCATACAAGGAAAAGCTTTGTTCCCTCTCATCATTCTCGCTTCTTTGTCTTGTACCCAAGAGAGCCCTTTCCTCTGACCCAACCCTCTCCTCTTTTCTTTCTCTTTCTCTTTCCCCTCCCCCTCCCCAGTTCTGTCTGAACAGCCTGGGCTGTTCTGGTCATCAATGGTTGAGGTTCTTTTAGGAAGCAGGGCTGGGTTTTTGTTGTTTTTTTGCAGTGTCTTGATGGATAATCTAAAGCAAGAGATTTGAGGTGGAAAGTGATTTCTTCAGAGTGGGATTTTCTGCTTTCTGTGTTTGTAACTTGTTTACTATCATGTGACCAGAAGTTGTTTTGTGAAACTGGAGCTCTTCAGTCTCTGTGCACAGATCTGACTGGATAAGGCAGAAGCATGTCCGCAGTAAACTCATAGTCCCCACTTCCTTTGGAGCAGCTCCTTCTGGCCTGGATTGCAGCTTGCATAACCCATTCATGCTAGCTTAATTCTACTGGAATCCTGTGGACTGTCTGCAATCTCTGTTTTATCATTAAAAAAATGCTTGCCACCGTAATGGGGGCAGCAGAGCAAAGTCAAGCATGGTATAGAACCCTTCTGATGCAAAAACAAACAAAAAAAAACCATTGCAGGACAGGCTGCTTTGACTTGAGTAGTCCCTGCCCCCACAGTGTGTTGGTGTTAAGGAAGTCCAAACCTCTGGTGAGGAGGAGCTTGAGTTAGCCAGATCCCTCTGCTGGCAGGAGGGCTGGCTTGTGGGGAGCATGCTTATTGAGTTGGTGTGTTCAGGACCAATAGCCTTCCTGAGCTAGCAACAAAGACTGCCTGTCTTGATCCAGCTTCTTTCTGTCAGGAAAGCCCTTGGGATGAATCTGTACATGGGCTGCATAACTGCCAAGTGAGGTGACAGGGTGCCAGTCAGAAGAAGAGAATGTGATTGGCAGGGGAATCTCCTTGGTGAGTGTGAGAAAAGCAGTCTGGAGCTGTCAGCTGGAGGGTGGTGCAAGGGCAACGGCAGTGCACAGGTTGTTATATATGTTAGTGGCAAATTTGAGTGATATCAGTGAGTGGAATATGCTTTGGTGGGGTTACTTGCTCTTAAACTAGCTGAGAATGCCTGCACTTTAGGAATCTAGGAGCATTAGAATTCTGCACCAATGCAGGAAAAGTCACTTTCTGTGGGTTTTATCCTCCCCAATAGTATGTAGACAGCATATATTCTTTGCTTTCTTCACTATTCTGACCTTGGCTGTCCATCCCATGATCAGCCCAAGGCATATAGTGCTAGCAAGGGCAACAGAGCTACATGTTTCTACCTTAAAAAGATAGGCTGTGTGTGCATTGTCATATAAGGAGAAAGATTTTTTTGTCAGTAAGAGCTGAGTTTTATAAATGCATCTTCTGGGGCTTCTGTATGCCCTAGAAAAGAAGGATGACTCTTCTTGGTTCATCTTTTTCTGTAGCGTGACATGCTCCTGCAAGTCACCTCCAGGACGTCTTGCTAAATTACAGTTGTCTTTGCACACCTGTGTTGGCTTGCCCGAGTCCTCTCACTTTTGCCCCTTGGCTCTATAATTTAGAGCACTTAAAGTCTGACTGTGGTGCACAGATTTGAATGCATCTATGCTTTTCCTTTCACCATCTCAAATCTCCACACTTTCTCAAGAGCCATTCTTATCTGCTTTAAGGTTTTCAGTGATAAGAGGAGTTGCTTTTGAAAGCTTATCGGCTATCATAAGCGAGTTGGTCTTCAATGGGCCTCTGGTTTGGTCAGCCACAGTTCTTGATCAAATCAGTAGAACGGAGAGCTTGGCTGTTGAATTGTGCAGAGTTCATATGTTGATCTGCTTCAACTCACTTTTCTCCAGCAACTCATCCTGGAGGTGTTTGTGGAAGTTAAGAGAAGTTCAGGTTGGGTTGTGGTGAATCCTGTTTGTCTGGCAAGCATACAAAAAGTGTGACATATACTTTGATAACAATTTAGCTGTATACACATCTTGGATTTGTTATAGTTGGTATACATGTTTTGGATTTGTGTTCACATAGTCCTGCCTCAGATGCCCAGAGTCAAATTATGGGCTCATGCATGCCTTCCTCTCTCCCTGCTATCCCTCCTCTCATGGTCACAGATTCCTTCCCTTAATATTCTCCTTTGAGGTAGCTGTAGTTTGTTGGGAAATCTGGATTAGGTAAACTGTGCTGGTGACAAATCTTTGTTTGTCTTTAAACTAAAATTGGAAAGCCACTTCAATGTGCAGTTTCCAGTTTGGTAAGGAAGCAAGTTGTTTGTTTGGTGGCCATATAAAGTGGCTCAAAATGTACCTGATGGGTAGCAGTAAATAATAACACCGAAAAATATAATGGGAGCAACCAAGCAGAGTATCAACAAGTACATATATCTAATAAAAATAGTAATCACTCCATGCAACTTGTGTAAAGCAGTGCAGATAAAGTGCAAGCTGCAAATTAAACACGATGTTTTCCTGAGTTGTTGCTCCTTCAGAGAGTATGAAGCACGGCTGGAGAAATACAGCCAGCGAATATGGACCTGCAAAAGCACCGGAAGCAGTCAGCTGACACACAAAGAAGCCTGGGAGGAGGAGCAGGAAGTCGCTGAGCTGTAAGTAGCAGAATCCAAAGCATCTATTTTTAGAGACCAGGGCATGAGCCCTAAACGTAGGATGCTGGTTGTTTGGCAAGTGGCTGACTGTTGCTGTGAAAATCATCATCAGAAGTCTGAGTCAGCATCCAAAGAAGGATTGAACATCTTTCTCCACCTGTGTTGATCAAGGGGATCAGCCCCAAGTTAGCTTTGGCCTTGCTGCCTCTTCTAATTCTTGCTTTTGTTTTGTTAGGGCCTTATTTTTCTTGTTGCTTATAAATGTACAACTTGCCTTTTTTAGTCCAGTATGCTTTATTTTTTAATTGGCCTTACTCTGTTAAGGACTCAAGGCGGTTATTGATCTGGTTGATATTATACTGCAGTTAAAATCAAATCCAGATGTGTTGCACAAAAATGCAGTAAGAACACCACTCTTTGTAATCATCTCAACGCTGTTCTAGAGGCTTTCTGGGAGATCTTCTCGTGCTGGGTATTCATGTCGAAAAGCCACTCTAGGCACATTTCCCCCTTAGGTAACAGTTGCATGTTTGTTCAAGACATCCTTCTCTGCAAACCAGGCTCCCAAAGGGCCCAGTGTCTGACCTAATTCTGTCTCTCAGTAGGTGGAAGTGGTGTGTTTGTGAGTGTTGGTCTGCAGGTGGAGCTTATGTCAAAAAGTTCCTGCACATAGAAATCTAGCATATCAGGAAGAATGCAACTTGCCTTCACTCAGAACAAGGTTCTATGAGCCTCTGCTTGCAGTCTTAGTGGGGTAATATTGAGAAGCAGGTTTATTAGCTCATCTGCTGTTTGTGAGAATTAGACCACGAACTTTTCACCTTGTCTTCAACCTGTCTTTTGGTAGATTGACTAAATCTTCCTACTCAAGTTTTACAATTGTCTATCAGAGCAGGCAGAGTGTTGCAGGCTTGTACAGTTCCCTTGATACGTACAAGTTTTGTACCAGAGAACTGCACACAGCTTCACTAACATATTTCCCTCCTCCTATCTTGGAAGTTGCAAGGCAGCTTCCTATGCCATGGTGGATTTTGTCATTCTCAGCTGACATTGCTGATAGAGGGATTTGTGAATTACTTCATGAACGTGGCTTCCTTTGTTGGCTGCTGATTCTGTGAGTTTACTGTTGTCCGTTTTGTAGTAGTTGCCACTTAAATGGAATGTGTTATATTCCCCTCTCTCTTCTGATGATATTTTTAGCTTGAAGGAGGAATTCCCAGTTTGGTATGAGAAACTTGTCCTGGAAATGGTTCATCACAACACAATTTCCTTAGAAAAACTGGTAGACACGTCCTGGCTGGAGATCATGACCAAGTTTGCTGTGGGAGAAGAGTGTGACTTTGAGGTAAGGCCCCGGCTTGAATGGATCAGGGTATCCAAGGCTGTTTCTCTTTTCTGGGCCTACTTGTTCTTATGCACCTTCTGCCGTCATGTCCAAAAGGTGGAATACTCTTTCCCCACCTCCAAACTGATGTAATTGGTTTCCAGAAGAATTTCAGTGTAATTATTAGATACAACATACCTGGGAAGAGGGAAGAGGGTACAGGTTACCTTGGAACAGGTTCCTCTTCCAGTCACGTGACTGGAACAAGTGACCAGTTATCTCCTAGAGGGCATCTCTTGGGTGAACTCTGGTGCCATGTCTTGTTCAATGACTGCAAGCAAACCTTTACATGAGTTCTACATTGCTGGGTTTCAACTGTGGATGGCTGCTGGGTTTTGATCTGTTTAGTGCTTCTTTTTAAATGTGTATTTGCACTGTATTTTAATTTGGCATTAGTGGATTGTCAAACCATCTTGCCTATTCCAACCATGCACAAGGGGGTGTGGGTGGTAAACTTAGCCTTGCTCCAGGTGACTAGCAGCTCCCCGCCACCCCCAACTGCATTCATGAACCCCCCCCCCACAGTCACCATTTTGTAAGCAGCTCCCTGAATCTAGTCATGTGTTCACTTTGGGCCTCCCTACCAGTTCTCATTGGTTTTCCTCTTCCCATCAGGTTGGGAAAGAAAAGGTGCTGAGAGTAAAAGTAGTAAAAATCCATCCTTTGGAGAAGGCGACAGATGAAGAGGCACCTGAGAAGAAAGCCGACGGGGCCTGTGATTCCCCGTCCAGTGACAAAGAAAATTCCAGCCAGGTGGTTCAGGACAACCAAAAGGAGTTGGCACTGAAGGAAGATGACAGCCGGAGAGAGAGTCTGAGTGAGTAGCAAGCCACGCTCTGGCCTGAGGGATGTTGGTGATCCACTATCTTTTATCCGGGTAGTATAGGCTGCCTTCAAAAGATCTATTGGTTACCCAGGTTGGGGTGTGTGTGTGGTGCTTTGGGGAGAGAGTCTATCTAGACGACAGGTGACTTTGGTCTGCTGGTGACACCCAACTTGCTCTCTGTTCTGGCTAAGTCAAGGCCTCCTGTGTCTGTCATTGTAGGACTGATACTTAGTTGAAGAAGCATTAGGAAGCCCCCATTCCCTTTGCTATGGGTCACTGGCCCTGTGCTGCAGCCTTTTTTAATGAGTGTGTCTGAAGGGTGTTGCCTTTGGTCTTGCCACTTCTGTATTAATAATCCACTTGATTGCCCTTTGGGTCAGATAAATGGAGCATTCCGTGGAAAAAGGCAGTCATGGTTGTGGTCGTAGCTTAAATATGGTATGCAGGTAGATCCTTTGTGTAGCGTTTCATGGGAAGTAGTTCCATTGGCTGGTGTTTTATGCCCATGCTTTCTCCAGCAGCTTCTCCTATAGATTCTAGTTAATGTGCTTTGCTGTAGGAAGTTTTTACAAACAAATAAGGTGCATTGTGTGGTTGGACAGCGGAAACATTTCAGGTATGCTGTTCGCAAGCAGGGAAACTTATAGACGGAAGCCAACTAACTTGTCACGTTCTTTGATTAAGTCTCAGTGTACTAACTGAGCATACTTAAGGGTTTGCAAGCAGCAACAAACAACATCACTGGTGGTGCTCAAGGAAACTGTCTTTCAGAGATCCTGGCTCCTTTCCAAAATTAGGGGTGCTCTGCCCTAACCTTTATAGTTCACACATTTAAAATATTCACTAGCCGTGCATATGCTACCTTTATGTGCCTCCATTGGAATAAAGTCAGAGATATTTGTGCAGGCAGAAATAGTGTGCACATTGGAGCCTCCCCATGTATAAGATTCTGCTAGTGGGCTGCCAGTCCTCTTTCCCTTGAAAACATAAAACACATTACTTGCTAGAATGATGGCTATCTCCTCTCATAATACTCAAACTTTGGATCACCTAATGAAATTGATTTGTAGAACATTTGCGGGGGAAATGCAGGAATGCAATTCACAAGAGTCTGCTGCTGCTACAGGGTGCCTTTAAATGCTAAATCTTAATGCAATATTGTAATTTAATGCTGGTATTTTATTTTTATTGTTCTGCTGTGTCTTGTTTCATTGCGATTTTTTTTGTTCTGTTCTATAAAAACACTTCACAGAAGAGATAGATGGCAGCTCTGAATGCCATAAGATGTGGTGGCAGTGGCAGCAGTTCCTAACTTTAGGCGGCTTTCTAAAAAACTCAATTAGACAAATTCATAGAATAGCTTAGGTCTGTCTCCTGCAGTGGCTGATTGGAGCTCCCTTGTCCAGAAGCTAAATACCAGGAGCTGGAGACCAGCAAGGGGGAGGCTGTTGCTTCTGGGCCCTGTTTGGGGGCTTCCAGTGGTATCTGTAGATGCAGGATGCGGAGTTGTGGATGGACCTGTGGTTTGATCCTGCAGAGGGCACTCAGTATTAATCCCCCTTTAGAAACTTCCCTGCCTGCTCCTTTGGTATTGGATGGTGTGTGTTTATTCCTTGGCCATCTGTGCTTTTGTTGCCCCCTCAGTACTGCATTTCAGATTAGTCAGCCTAGGCCTTTTGGGGCATGTTGTGCTGCTAACACATTCTCTCTCCCCCCCCCATCTCTTATGCAGGTGACCGGGCGCGTCGATCTCCTCGGAAGCTTCCTACTTCTCTGAAGAAGGAAGAAAAAAAATGGGTCCCTCCAAAGTTCTTACCGCACAAGTATGATGTCAAGCTGCAAAATGAAGACAAGGTGAGGGAGTGAGAGATAATTAAGGGTCCTTGACTGCCCATTGGTGGTGAGGAGGAGGAGGCGTGGCTGGTTAAGGTATCAGCACTGCTGTGAGGTCAGGAGCAATTAAAAGTAACTGTTTCTATTTTAAACAGTGGTACTTAAGTACAGTGGCAGGCTGTGGGCTGATTGCCACAAGCTGAGGAATAGAAGAGTCTAAAGGCTTGTTTCTTTGTCTCCCTAGATCATTAGCAATGTGCCAGCAGACAGCTTAATTCGCACAGAGCGGCCGCCAAACAAGGAGATTCTGCGCTACTTCATTCGCCACAATGCACTTCGGGCTGGAACAGGAGAAAATGCTCCTTGGGTGGTCGAGGATGAGTTGGTGAAGAAATATTCACTTCCCAGCAAGTTCAGTGACTTCTTGCTTGACCCATATAAAGTGAGAAATAAGGCAAGATCTGTCTTGGGTTGTGGGTTGGGAAAAGGACAGGAGTCTCTGTTGATGCATAATGGTGACTTTTGGAGGAGGCAGTGTTAGCAAGGGTGAATCTTAGCTCTACAGCAAGCCCTTGCCAGTCATCAGGTGCCAAAGGGATGGTTCTGGTGTGGCTCAGCCTTGACCCTCCGTTGCCTTACATGTGGTCTGCCTGCACTGGAGACACCAAGCTGGCCTACCTCCATCTCTGCAGTGTGCCTTCCCTTCCCTGTGACTGCCGTGTGCAGATGTCTTCCAAGGAGGAGTGCATTTGGGACTCCAGATCCACCTCTTTTGTACTTCTGCAAACCTCAAGGTTTCCCCAACCATCCTTATGCCTCCCTCATGCCAGGTTTTGCAGTCAAGATGGCTACAATATGTGCTTAAAACCATGGAGTGTGCATTGTGTCTCATAGGTTTTGCAGCTGGGTGACTACTGTAATCCTAGAGCACGTTTTTGGCTAGGTGGGATATGTAGAACAATATATGTTGCCTGCAACATGCTCCAGGTGACATTGAGGGATGCTGTTGACTGCACGGTGGAAAGGGCAGTTTCTCTAGAAATGTATGTGGTTGTCCCTTTCTGCATTGCTAGCATTCAGGAGCACTTGAGGCTCCAAAGCAGCCTCAAAAGTCCTCTTGACTTTCGAGCAGCACATTGAAACAGATCCCCAGTTAGATTTCCCAACCTATCCCTTTCCTCCCTTGTGTTTCTTTTCCCGCCAAGACTAAAATTTACCTTTGCTTCTTCTTCAATTCCAGTACCTGACGCTCAATCCCTCGACCAAGAGAAAGAGCACATCATCCCCTGATCGGAAGCCTTCCAAAAAGCCTAAATTGGATGGCTCTGCTCCAGGTCAGGGGCTAAGCCCCTCTCTGTGGTGCAGTGTGCACTTGAAGAAGTCCATTATGGGCTCTCCACTGAAAGTCAAGAACTCCAAGATCCCCACGGAGGAGCTGGAGGAGGTGATGAAGATGATGTCTGCTGGGAAGCTTGGCAACTTCAACAAGAAACGACAGAGGAATAAGAAGCTGCTGAATGGGCAGAAGGCTACTGGGAAGTCCCGCTCCCCCAGGAAGGACTCCAAGATGAAAATGAAGCAGATGACACTGCTGGACATGACGACCAAGGGCACCTCCAAGGTGTCGCGAGCGCCTCGGGGCTCAGGAGGAAGCCCCAGGTCCTCTGGCAAGCCCAAGCACCTCCCACCCGCAGCTCTCCACCTCATTGCCTACTACAGAGAGAACAAGGACCGTGAGGACAGGAAGAGTGCCCTTTCCTGCATCATATCCAAAACTGCCCGCCTGCTCTCCAGCGAGGATCGTGCCCGCCTTCCCGAGGAGCTGCGTGGGATTGTGCAGAAGCGCTTCGAGCTCCTTGAGCACCGGAAGAACTGGGCCTCCATGACTGAGGATCAGCGGAAGGAATACTTGAAGAAGAAGCGGGAGAAGTTGAAGGAGAAGCTGAAGGAGAGAGCCAGGGAGCGGCGGGTGAAGGAGATGATAGAAAAGTTGGAGAAGCAGAAGCGCTACGAGGACCAGGACATCAAAGGGAACAACCTGCCCACCTTCAGGCTTGTGGACACTCCTGAGGGGCTCCCTAACACCCTCTTTGGGGATGTGGCCATGGTGGTGGAGTTCCTCAGCTGCTATTCAGGGCTGCTGCTGCCAGACGCTCAGTACCCCATCACGGCCGTCTCCCTCATGGAAGCCCTGTGTGCTGAGAAGGGGGGCTTCCTATACTTGAACAGGATCCTGGTCATTCTCCTGCAGACCCTGCTGCAGGATGAGATTGCGGAGGACTACCGTGAGCTGGGCATGAAGCTGTCGGAGATCCCCCTCACCCTGCACTCTGTTTCTGAGCTAGTCCGCCTGTGCCTGCGCAAGTCGGATGTGCAGGAGGAGAGCGAGGCCTCAGAGAACACGGAGGAGAACAAGGACCTGGCTGCCTTTGAGGACAACGAGGTGCAGGATGAGTTCCTGGAAAAGCTCGAGACCTCAGAGTTCTTTGATCTGAGTTCTGAGGAGAAGCTGCAGATCCTCGCTGCCCTCTGCCACCGGATCCTGATGACCTACTCTGTGCAGGACCACGTGGAGTCCAAGCAGCAGATGTCAGCTGAGCTGTGGAAGGAGCGGCTGGCCATGCTCAAGGAGGAGAACGATAAGAAGAGGGCGGAGAAGCAGAAGCGGAAGGAGATGGTGGCCAAGAGCAAGGAGAATGGCAAGGAGGAGAGCAGCTATACAGGGAAGGGGGAGAAGAAGAAAGGAGAGGCTGTGGCAGCAGTGGCAACAGAGAAAGGGGTGAAGATGGAGCCACGGGTGGAGTTGGAAGCAGAAGACATGATCAGCGCCGTCAAGAGCAGGAGGCTACTGGCCATGCAGGCCAAGAAAGAGAAGGAGCAGCAGGAGATGCAGATGAGAGGTAATGGTGATTCAAGGCCCAGAAATGCCACTGTGGAAAGAGAAAAGAGGCTGTAAGCTCCTGTTCCTGCTGAACCTCTGATTCCAACCTCTGCAGCGGAACCCCTAGGGAAGAGGTTGGGTGGGTGGGTGGAGTTTGTGGAGAGGGATTCCCACTGCTGCTCAACCTTGGTGGAGGCTTGTGCTCCACTGATGTCACAGCAGGCAAATCTGAGCTATCTGTGTAGGTCTTCACCAGAAGCATTTTATTCATAGAGGCCCCCTGGGCCAGGAATTCCCAGGTTTGGTTGTTGCTGTCATGCCCATCCTGCCCCTTAAAGCCTCCAGTCCTGACACCCAAGCACTGTCAACATTTGCATAGTGTCTGCCCTTTGCTCAGTCCCCTTTTAAGTGTGGGTGGGTGGTGGTAAGTCGCCTGGGGGCTGTTCACCTGCTCAGTATCTGAACATTTGATGTCTGTAGCTGAAGGTGTACCTGTGTTCCATGGGACGCTGTGGTGCACTGGAACCTGGATAGTTTGGAAGTTCTGACCAGCTCTCAGAGCCCCAGCCCCATGCATTTTCAATTGGCAGGTGTTCCATCTGTGAACCAACCCTAGGTTTGGTTGCTTTTCTCCACCCACCCCCATACAAAAGTGTGTGTGAATGCTTCCCTGATTGAAACAATGTGTGCTTCCTGATTGGCTCTTAATTGAAGGAAGAGATAGAGCCCTCTTATGAGAGAGCAAGTTAGTTTCTCACCAAACTTTAAAGGTGCAAGAGCTCACATGGCTGGGTTTTCTTCCTTTTTCTTCCCCACCAGTGAAGCTTGAAAGAGAAGCAGAAGAGGAGAGAATCCGCAAGCACAAAGCTGCAGCTGAAAAGGCCTTCCAGGACGGCATTGCCAAAGCCAAACTGGTCATGCGCAGGACACCTATTGGCACAGACCGTAATCACAACAGGTAAGGGTGAGGAATGGAGAATCTGGCTGTGTTGCAGCTGGGAAGCTGCCCGGATGGACCATTTGGCTGTGTGGCCCAGTGGGGTGGGAAGCCTGAGCCCCTCTAGTTGTTGCTGGACTTCCAACTCCTGGCAGCTAGCCTGCTCCAGTGATCAGGAATGATGATGAGAGCCGGGAACTCAACCACATTTGGAGGGCTGCAGGGGAGAGCCCATCCCCGGGGGGAGGTAAGAAATGCAAGTTCTGAAGTACAAAACTCACTACACAAGAGCCCTGGAGGCACAGAGGACATGGGGATTGATGATGGTTAGTCCGTGGTTAGCCAATGTGGGGCCCTCCATATGTTGCTGGAGTCCCAACTCCCACCATTCCTCAGCATCTACCATGGGTAGCTGAGGCCAATGGGAGTTGGGATCCAGCCACATCTGGGGGACCACTCCTCTGATTGGCAGCAGCTCTCCAGGGTTTCTTTAGTCAGATCATCATAGGAACACAGGAAACTGCCTCATATCAAGTCAGAGAATTGCTCCATCTAGCTCAGTATTGTCTAAGCTGTCTGGCAGTAATGACTCTTGAGGTTTTGGTGAGATGGGTCTCTTCCAGTCCATGTGGAGATGACAGGAATTGAACCAGTGATCTTGAGCATGCAAAGCAGTTGCTCTTTTCACTGAGCTACATGGACCTTCTCTGTAGTCCAAGGAGGAGGCTTTTCCTCCCTTTGCTTCTGCTCGTTTCCCTCCTGCTGCTGCTTGAGACACCCATGTCTCTGCTTTGCAGCCTGCTCACTGCTTGCTCTGTAACTTCAGCTGGGTTCCTCCTGCCAGCAAGTTGCTGCCCTTCCTGCATCTTGGTCCTATAAGGCAGTGTTCCCCAACCTTGGGCCTCCAGCTGTTTTTGGACTACAATTCCCATCATCCTTGACCACTGGTCTTGCTAGCGAGGGATGATGGGAGTTGTAGTCCAACACTGCTATAAGGCACCCTCCTAAAGACTGTTATTAGTCATCACAAGTACTGTACTGCCAACATTCTGCAGCCTATGCTTTTTTCCTCAGTGACCTGGGTGTTTCTTGGCAAAGCTGCTCATCTCATAATACCTGGTGCCTCTCTCACACAAAGATCTGGCATCTTTCTGGTCTCTCTAGGTATTGGCTGTTCTCTGATGAAGTTCCCGGGCTGTTCATAGAGAAAGGCTGGGTACATGATGGCATCGACTATAACTTCATGCCTCCTCACAAGGAGGAGGAGGACGATGAGGAGGAAGAGGAAGAGGAGGAGGAAGAGGACGATGACTACCACCAACAAGGCAAGGCTGACCATTCTCACAGGTTCTTGGTGAAGTTGCTGGATGTATTGGGCGGCATTCGTCTTGGAGTTGACCCATTAAAATTAATGAACATGGCTAAGTTAGGACCATTAGTTTCAGTGGGTCTACTCAGAATAAAACAGATGAATATCACTTGCTATATTTGAGAGTATGAGTTGCTGAATTTCTCAGCAAGAAAAAACCCCCGAAGCAAGTTAATCATTAAGCAGCCCTTAATCAGAAATTGTCCTCCGTGGCCTGTGAAACAGCTGCCTCCATTTGGTGGGGAAGCAGGTGCTAGGGCTTCTCCAGGCCTTTGTTCACGTCACTCGAGGCCAAGCCCTGTCAGTCAACTATTCGTTTTCTTGTGCTGGACAGGTTGCTCGAAGCCATGTAACAAAGTTGTGCACTAAGCAACCATCCAGGAGCAACTGGCATGTTATTTTAAAGTAAGAGCCCACAGAGCAGCATTCTGTAGAAGGCTTCTCTTATTTAGGGGCCTGAGTGCTCAGTTGATTTGCTTTGCCTCTGGGGTGCTCAAAGGAAGCTGTGGGCAAATGATGACGATGACAGTGGGACTCCTTGTTCACTCTGTGTGTGTGTTGCTTGCAGACACTCAGGAGAGCCTGGTGGAGGGCAGCGTCTTGAACACTCCGCAGGGCGCCCTACTCATCCCGGAAGTCCCTGTGGAGACCACGGCGCCGAAGCAGGGACAGAACCTGTGGTGAGACTTGCTCTTGGCAATAGAGATGTGTGGGTTCTTGCCCACCTGTAAAATTGGGGATTTAGAGGAGGGGGGAGCAGGCAACAGCCAGGAGGAGAGAGACTTTCTCAGTGCTCTTCTGATTAGGAGGCTCCCTTGCACATGGCATCTTCAAAGGAGGGCCAGGCAGCAGCCCTCCTGGCTTGCAGAAGTGCAACCTGGACTTTGCCAATAGGCCTGCTGCATCCCATTGCATTTGACACCACCCCCATTTGGTGAAAAGGTTCCACTATGTGTTACATTTGCTTTGATCGGTTAACTGCGGTATGCTTGAAGCTTCTCAGCTACGCAGCTGAGCCTTGGGCTAATTGGCAGAAAGGCTTCTGGAATCTGCTCTGTACAAAGTACTCAGTACTGCAGGGTACAAGATCTGTTAATTAAACTATTGTTTAAAGGTGGCTAGAGAGCTGTGTAAAATGTAGGACTCACAGCCCCACCCTTGAGGGGGTGTCAGATTGACGGCTGGGCCCCTCTCTCCAGCTGAGCTGTTCGATTTTGACATCCCATGCTGATGTGCCTCTTGACCAGCAGGGGGCAGTAATAGAAGTCCTGTTTGTGCAATGAGTCATGACCACATTCCCTAGCTTATGGTTTAGCATTTAGTCCCTCTTTTGCTTCAGGAAAAATGGCAACCCAGAACATTTAAATTTACAGCAGCTTGGTGTGAGAGTTGAATGTGGTCTTCTCTGATTGAAACACGTTTAAACGATTTGAAGACTTTGTTAGTGGTGTGGGCTGGTGAGAGACTGGGTTATGGGTGCCCACCTGTGTCTTGGGGTGAGTTTTATTTTCCTGCCTGCTGGGAGTGGCATTGAGTAAGGTGTCTGGTCTCCTCCTCCAGGTTTCTCTGTGACAGCCAGAAGGAGCTGGATGAGTTGCTGGCCGCCTTGCACTCACAGGGGATAAGAGAAAGCCAGCTGAAGGAGAGACTGCAGAAGAGGTGAGGCCTCACGGACTGTTTTTTGAGTATTGTGGAGGAGTGACCCTGGATGTTGGTCAGGCAAGGGAGGGAGAAGAAGTTGGCATTTGATGCCAGGATCGTTTCAGGGGCTGGGAAGAGCAGTGTGGAGGAGTGGGGTGGTTTCTTTTTGAAGCCATCAGGTCACCTCTGTGTTCTTTTTTGCGGCTTTTCTCCTTACGCAATGATCCTTTTCTTGGGGTTTGGGATTTACAAGAGCACAAATCTTTCACATCTTGGACAAATGTTTGTGGATGGATAAAATTACTGAGTGGGTTTGCTGGTGTTGCTGCAAGTGTAGACTTTTAGGCGCCTTAGTGCTTTTAACAAACATTGTACGAAACAGTGCAATTGCAGCACTACATGAATGATCCTTTATGGGCCATTGTATACTTCTGGACAAGACTGTGGAAGTATTTAAAAATTCTTTTAAGCACCAGCATTAAATCAACCCCTAAATTTCTGAGCATCAGTGTAAACCACCGGTAAACCAGTGCTTTGGCCCAATGAGCGCACACTGCTGATTCATAATGGCAAATAAGCATTCTCATGCTTGGAGTGTGTGTCAAAATACAAACCATCAGGTTATAGAGCTGGAAACCCTCATAAGGTAACTGAGCATCGTCTATGTCTCAGGACCCTTGCTTAGGCTAGATAACTCTTCTGTAGAACTCGGAAGGTAACAGAGCATCTCCAAAGGCCCTACCTCATGAGAGAGACAGTCAGCTATACATAATGACCATATATTGTCTCCTCTCCCAGATATCAGGACATCACTCATTCCATTCACTTGGCTCGGAAGCAGAACCCAGGTCTGAAGTCTTGTGATGGCAACCAGGAACTGTTGAACTTCCTGCGCAGTGACCTCATCGAAGTGGCCACCCGGCTGCAGAAGGGAGGCCTGGGATACATCAACGAGGCAGAGTTTGAAGCCAAGGTGAGCACCAGCATTGCAAGAGGTGGATGGCTTAACAGTAATCAATCACCCAGGCAGGGCTTTTGAGCTTGGAAGCAGCTGTCAAGTGTAGTCTTGCTGGCACTGGGCCTTGGCTTCCGGGCATCCCTTTGGGTGGGCCACATAGCCCTGGGCTAGCTCTTTGCTTTGAAGTCCAGAAGCTCCTACTATTAAACTGTCTTCTTTCGCTGGTGGTATCTAAAGCAGACAACATTGGGAGACTTGCTTTGAATTGGGGCAGTGGTGAAGGATCCGCCTTCTAGGAGCTGGAGAATATTCCTGGTCCCTGAAACAGATGCACATTAATTGTCGCTGACCACGGGGTAGGCAGACTTTTGAGTTTGTAGCAGAGTTGAAGCCCTGATGAACCTCGGGAGCTGCTTACTGATGCACTCAGACAAAACAGTACAGTGTGCCACTGGCTGGGTTGGCTGGGGAAATGTCTGCAGGCCAGGCCAGACTTCTGAGGTCCCTGCTCTTCCAGCACAGAGAGGCTGTAGCCACGTTCTTGCCAGTTATTCCATCTCGGGAGCTCGCCTCTTACTTGCTTGGATAAATGAGAGCTGCAAAGCCCCTCTGCACATGAGAAGGGAATCATAATAAGAATGTGTTTGTGCCGTTTTGATCAGGTTTGCACACTGGAGAGCCTGAAGGATTTCGGGGAGTGTGTGGTTGCCCTCCAGGCCAGCGTTATTAAGAAGTTCCTGCAAGGCTTCATGGCCCCCAAGCAGAAGAAGAGGAAACATCAAGGCGGGGAGGATGCTATTGCCAAGGCAGAGGAGGTGGATGAAGAGAAGAGGGTGGCGGAAGAAGCCAAGGTCTGGATCAGGAATAGATAAAGTCGGAGGGAGGGAGGATGGGAGGGTGGGCAGAGAAGCTTGGGCAGCTGGCATGAAACTGTTGCTGCTCCTGCAGGTTGCAGGCGTGGATGGGAATAGGGGTGAAGGGATGAGGGCAAAGGCCTTTGCTTCCTTGCCAGAATTATGGCAGGGAATATGCTTTCTCCCCTGTCAAACCAAACAAAGAGGAAGAAGCAGCTGCTGCCAGTTGAGCCTTCTGGAAGAACAAAACTGACTCCAATTCCTGAACATCTTACCTTGAAATAAATTGGGGGTGGGTCTTGCTTCCAGGTAGGCTTGATGAGTGTTGGGCTGCAAAGGGGCTAATTCTCTGTTCTGAACGGAGAGACTTTCCATGAGGATCACTCACCAATTTCAGATATCAGAATGGGGGATGAAAGACCTTTTACAGCTTGTCTTTCACGTCCCCTGGGCTGTTCTCACTCTCCCAAAAGTCTCTGCATTGCCAGCAGCTGTTTTTCTTTGGCTCTGTGGCTCCTGTGAGCTGCCTGGCCCACCTTCTATCTGTTTCTCATCCTCCCTCTTGGGCCATTGGTGGTAACAGACAGTATCTAGTGGAATACACTGTGTGGATAGAGGCCAGGCCAACGGGTCAGAAGGGCAAACTGCAGCCCACCAGGCTCTTGGGTGGCCACTTGGCCCCAAGGCTGCCCTCTTCCATGTCCTGGTTCCTGGACAACAGGTGATGGATGGCCTTGAATTGGCCTCATTTTGAGACAGACACTTCTGTCCCCTTGGCCATAAATGCCCCACCTTTATGGCTGACAGATCCCAGTGTTGGTGTGTCTTGCAACTCTTTGTGTTTTGTTTGGTGCTTACTGTCTGCTGCCCAAGGTAGATTGCTGGGCATTGCAAAAGGTTCTCATTCGACAAGACAGGCAAGGGCAGTTAGTGCTACTGGGGAAGGCCCCTCTGGGCCTCCCGTGTGCCCTTTGGCCCTTCAGCGGTGGGCATTTCTCTGCCTTTTTCTTCCCTTTTGGATTACCAACTGGGAGCAGATGCCTTTGGTTGTGGCAGTGAGTCACCTGAGGGAGAAGCCCTCCCTCCCCCACCCCAGTTTTATAGTGCCTGGGAAGCCACACTGGAAGTTTGATGCTTTCTCCAGTGCCTGGATCTGCTGTAGGTTTATCTTGGCCCATCATCTTAGCAGCTGAACTCTGGGAGGAGCTTCTTGGAAAGCTGATGTGTCTGAGAAGGCCCTGGGCACATTCCGGGGGGGAAACAGACAGGCTGATCAAGCTCCCAGCCTTCCCCAACGCCTTGGCTGCTGCCTCTTGCTCCAGGTACTGAACCTGGGAGCCATGAGGAGGGAATTCTAAACTGGGGCGAGCGAGCCGCTGTTTTTTTAGGTGTCCCATTCACACTGCACTTCCTCTGATTCAGTGGGAGGGGAATGTGCAACTCTGCAGAAATCCAGGTTTTGCTTGGCTCCTGAACTGCTGTTAGCAGCAGAGCTCAGCCATTCCCCTTGAAGCTCGACTGCCCTGACTAGAAGTAAGCAAACTGATGCTGTGAGCTTTCCCACTGCTGGTGCAGGAAAGTAGGGGTGGGCACAATGGTTGTGGACAAGCACACCCCCGCCCCGGTTTATCTGGCTCTTGATAGCTTCTGTCACAAAGGTAAGTGTCCTGGCTGAGTGGAGCTTGGGCTAGAACCTGACGTGCCTGCACAGTTCTGACCCCCGAAGACATTCCAGACATGAGGACTTCTGCCTAGGGGCTGGGGGGTGCTGCCACCACTTGCCCACTAGGCATCACCTCTGGGCTTGTCCAGGGCACCATTACTCAGAGGTGCCACTAGAGGGCAGGCCAGGCTCTTCTCGGGCTCCAGGCCCTGAACTTTGCCTCTCCAGCTGTCCCTGCAATTAACAGCTAAAGTTCTCGGCTGTTTGTTTTTCCTTGATGGACAAGGATTTGGTTTGGATTTCAAAGTCAAGAATGCAGCCCCCAGTTTCAGGCTGGCTGTGTGGGATATGTTGAGCAAGGCTTGTGGGCCTCTGAGCTGGCGGTTGGGCAGGGGGTGGGGGTGGAGGAGAGGAATGTGTGCTGTCGCCTGAATGGCAGCTGCCAAGAGCCCCAGGGAAAGGCCGAGAATGCCTCTTGAGCTGCCTCCTCTGCCCCCAGGTGGCTTCCGCCCTGGAGAAGTGGAAGCTGGCCATCCGCGAAGCGCAGACCTTCTCGCGCATGCATGTGCTGCTGGGCATGCTGGACGCCTGCATCAAGTGGGACATGTCGGCCGAGAATGCCAGGTGCAAAGTCTGCCGCAAGAAAGGTGCGTGTGCCAGGCCTGGGGGCCTCCAGGGCTTGGGGTAGAGGGAATCATGCTGGGGTTGCAATGGGCAATTGCCCTCCCAGAGAGTAGGAGAGATGTGGTCAGTGCTTCCTCTTTTATGACATGGGGGGGGCCTTCCTCCCAAAGGCTGTTGTAGCCACAGCATCATGCTGGCTTTTGATATCCCCTCCTCTCCCAAATGGGGGGCAGTGAGGGCCCCTTGCAACAACAATCCCTTTCAGAGCAAGCATTTGGATCCTGCCATCCCCCCAGGGCCAATGCTTGCCCTTCACAGGTGTGAGCCCAGCAATTTCAGTGGGCCTACTCTGACTGGTCTCCTACCTGAGCTTCATTTCCCTCCCTTGATCATTCTGTCTTTCTACTCTCTGCTAGGTGAAGATGACAAGCTCATTTTATGTGACGAGTGCAACAAGGCCTTCCATCTCTTCTGCCTGAGGCCGGCCCTCTACGAGATCCCCGAAGGCGAGTGGCAGTGCCCGGCTTGCCAGCCTTCTGTTGCCAGGCGCAGCTCCCGGGGCAGGTGAGGTTTCTTCTGCTGGTTAGGAAGGGGCAGCTGGCCTCAGTGTGGGCTTTGCTCCTCTCTTAAGGTCATGGTAAAGCATCCCTGGAAGTTGGGATGAATGAGCTGGCCACATCTATCCAGGCCAGGCCTTTTTCCTGCCAGCCCTAGGTGGGAAAGCTGAATGCAATTCCAAAAGACATGTGCGTGTTCCCCAGTTTAGGAGAATTGGATTTCAAAGCTGCTTTTGGCTTGGGCTGCTGGCAAGCAAGCAAAACCCACCTCAAGCTGACATGGCACAGCAAGGGAAAACAAGGTGGCCCCTTGCAGGACAGGGCAGCTGAGGCCTCTGGTCTACCACAGCCTTTGAGGAAGCAAACTCCTGATTCTAGTGTGTTGAACCTTCCCTGTAGAAACTATGCTGAAGACTCTGTGGAAGAGGAGAGTGATGCTGGGGAGGAGGAAACCGATGAAGAAGACGACGATGAAGGGGAAGAGGAAGAGGAGGAAGACTATGAGGTGGCTGGATTAAAACGTACGTACTTTTTCTCTCCCCCACAAGTGGGCAAACCTTCAGCCGGTGGAGAGTGAAGGGATCCTGTGTTGCCACAGAAGGGCAAAAATGTCCTCTTCCTAAATATGGCATGACTGGCGGGCAATTCTGGGCTAAGGAGCTGCCTGCCAATGCCACCAAGCCATCAACAGCCTTATTGGTGAGGGGGTGTTTTCTGGCTAATCACTGGATTGCTTGAGGCAGGACCACTAGCCAAACTGGACTTTGCCATGCGCTGGAAGGAGGTCTGTCCTGGGTTTCCCACTCAATCCCATTCCTGAAATTGCAAGGCCCTCTTTCCTGTCTCACACAGCAATGCTTCACTTGGAGCGGTGAGGTGGAGGTAGAGACAGGGGTCTGAATTCAAACTGTGTGCAGTCAGAGTGGCTAAGGGAGCAAGGCTGAAATTTCTGGAAGCAGGTGGAAGCGATCAGCATTGTTAAAAAGTGCCATTATGTTTTTAATCGGAGCAGCCTTTGGTGGTGGAAATGTTTGAGGGCTGCAACCTGCATCCCAACATTCTTGGGCTTGGGGATTTTCCGGACTGTGTAATACTGTACAGAAGCAATTGAGATGTCACTGACGTGCAGGCCTGCCCTTTGACTGGAGCAGAAATGCTATGACAGGCTCACGCAGGCTTCTGAAATGCCAGCAGCGGATGATTTCACATGCCCTGGATTGCCGCAGAGGTGTTTCAGCAAGAGGACTGCCCCAGGCAATTTCCCCTTGCTGTGTTGTCCGAAGTTGCCATATTTCCATCTATACCAAGGCTTGGCTATTAGCACATATGTCAGAAAGCTGACTTAAGCAGAACCAAATGATTGTGTTGGACTTCAGAGCTTCAGCAACGGTGAATGTATTGCACTTCCCCTTTAATACCTCGTAGCTGAGGATTCAGCTCCTAACACACATCCTGCCCATTACTTTGCTAGAAGCCAGTTTATTCATTCAGTTAGTGGAGCTGGGGTGGGGGTAGGTGGTGTGTGTGAATGTTCCCTCTTGATTAGAGAACAGGTGTGTGGGAAAGCCTTGGGTCTGGGAGAGGGCTGAGCAGAGAGCTCTTCTCTTTTGCTGGCCTTGTAGGTCCAGTGAGTCTCTTTCCACAGAAGACTATTGAAACGTGCACTTCCCCTCACAACTACCTGTTGTCTGGGGAACTCCTTGCCCCTTGATTCTGTTGCATGTGTAAACTGGCCACAAGTCTTGGATGGGTTTAGGTAACCATGTTAATGGAATGGTTATTATAGTCAACTGGCCATCTGGTCTCTCTCTCTTAGGAAATTTCCATGACACCTGGTAACCCAGCGGCATGAAAGTCCTTTTTGTTGGGTCAGTTCTCTCTTAGTCTCTCTTCTAGTCTCTCTCTCTCTCCCTCTCTCTCCCCCTCTCCCTCTCTCTCCCCCCCCCCTTCTCATCAAATCCACTTAGGGCTGTAGCCAAATTAAGCTTTCCTCGGAGTGGACCCGTTTAAATCAATGGCGCTACATTATCTATGTCCTTTGTGCAATCTGAATCACATGAGGGAAGCTGCCCGCTGAGCAGGCTGCTACGGGGTGAGGTTTTGCTGAGGTGGCCTCGTGCATTGTAAGCGTGCCTGCTGGCGGATCTTGTCCAGGCTCCTTCCTGCCTAGGCCCAAGCGGGTCGCTGTCACTAAAAATAAAGCCTTAAGCCCCGACCCCAGCAAATAAAGCCTTAAGCCCCGGCCCCAGCTTGACGAGGCGTTTAATCAGGGGAAGGTCACTGTGGAGAAAGCTCCCCTTTTGGCAGCGTTCCGCTTAATCCTGGGCGCGGTGTTGATCCTGAAGGCTCTCCTGAGGAATGTTGGACTGCCGGGCATTTAGCTCTGACTATGCTCTCGACGCAAGGGAGAGCCAGCTGAGGAGCCATTTGCCTTGTGGCGGCCTGTCTGGTGGTTGTTTGGCTCCCAAGGAAGGCCAGCGCTCCTTCCGTTGCACTGGGGTCTCCTTGTTCCTGCTGGCAGGAATCGCTGCACACCCAGCGCCTGCACAAGCTGCCTGCCCTTGTGGCTTAGGAGGTGCCTTAGCTCACCAGGACAGCCACTTGCTGGTGCCTGGGATGGTGCTTAGTGCAACCCGTCGTGTTTTTCTCGGGACATCTAAAACTGGCACTTGACTTGCTGGGAGAAGCTGGTGTTGGGGCTTCTGCCCTCTCTACTCTGTCAGCTGCCTTTAAGACCATAGCTGTGCCCCACCTACCTTACATGAGGTCTCCCAGCTTTAGCAAGGTGGCTGCCTTGTGTGCCTTCAGGGCAAGACCCTGAGAAGGAAGGAAGGCAAAGAGCAAGAAGTTTAGGCTTGTGCTAAAGCAGCAAACTGTAAACAGGCAATTCCCCACTTGCACGCTCGTGCTGGCAAATGTACTGTTTTCCGTGCAGAATGGTGGCAGGGGCAGAATGGGGGATCCCCTCACATAAGTGGGAAATCAAGGAAGAGCTGCAGATGGGTTAGCGAGGAGGAGTTTGGAGTCCATCATGAGTAATGTGCGGGTGGGGGATGCGACACCGTTTCCTTGCTGCCACTTGGGCTCCCACCCCCCAACGACTAACTCCTTGACTGCCCTCTTTGTCTTACAGTGAGGCCCAGGAAAGCAGCCAAGGGGAAGCAAGGAGGCCCAGCGGCAGACCCCCCGAGGCGGAGCCGGCACCAAGGGAAGAAAAGGGCCCTGCACGGCACTCGAAGTTCCCGGCAGCGGCCGGCTCCTGTCAGCGAAGCAGACATGGATGAGCTGGTAAGAGCCCCCCCCCTGCCCCACCCCCAGGTGACAGGTGCCTCCATGCATCTCCCCTTGCCAAGAGGCTTCTCCCTCAGTATTGTCCAGAAAGGTCTCAGGCTGGGCGGTGCAAGTATGCCAGGCATCCCTCCATCTCTCCCTTCTCCTGATGAGCAGGAAGCTTGTTAAAGGCTCTGAAATAGCCGCCAGCACTGCAGGAGCAGCCGTGTGTCTCTGGGGAGAGGCGGGGGAGGGACGGGGAGCATGGTGGGTTGTTGGCATTCCTGCAATGCAAAGCACTTGCGTCCCTTCCGATGTCTCCCTGAGGAGGACATTTGTTGCCCAGGTTGCCTGTCCCTGAGCATAATTCAGCCAGCTTGCATTTCGCTTGACGTTTCAAAGAAGATTGTAGGCCTTCATTCTCTCCCTCCCACCCCCCTTGGTAGTGTCTTGAGTGGTGGCTGCTACTGCCTGCCTGCCTTTGTGGATTGTCCCTGTATCCGTTAGTGGCCACTTCTAGGGAGCGTGTTGCAGAGTGCAGCTTATGGGCTCACATGGGTCGTGCTGCTCTCTTGGCCTCCTTCCAACCTCAGATCTCGAAGGAGCAACACTCTCTCCATCTAGGACAGTTCATCCACTGGTTCTCCAAGGGCCAGGCTTTGCTTTCACTGCCAGCTGCTTCCTCTTCCCTTTGGCTAGCCCTGCATTGGCCCTGCTTGCCCCTCCAGTCCCTTGTGTGTGGAGGGCTGACCTTGGACCTTGCTCTCCTCGCTCCAGCGCAGCAGGGCACTCAGCTGCTCTTTGGCATCCCAAAGCTGGCCACCGGGTTCCTTCCACAGCCTGCTGCATCTCCTCCTGCTGCAGGCTGTGTGCTGCTGGGCGGGTCACGGTTTCCCTCCTCACTGATCCCTTGGCTGCTTTTGAAGCTCTTTGAAGACGCCTGCTGCCCCCTGGGGAGGAGTGGGGCTGCCTGGAAAGCGATCCGGCTGGCTCTCCTCTGGGCAGGGCTCCTGAAATCCAAGCTGGCGGCTTGTAGGGGTGGGGGGCACGTTCCTTGGCTGCCCCATCAAAGCTCTGGCAGCCGCCCCGTTTGTTTGGGGCTTTATTGCTGGTGGGCCTTGGAAGTCCTGAGTGTCGCTTTGTACCATGATCTTGGCTGTCCCTGCCCACCTGCTCTCCCTTGGGAGGCTTCGCTGAGCTGCTCCTCCCCACAGGCGCACCTGCTCTTCCCAGTTGGGGCCGCTTGGCGTGTGCCCTACAGCATGTGCTGGCCCCCTTGGCTTCCAGGGGTGTGTGCTGGGCTAGATGGGGAGGGGGGAGGTTTATTCTGGTCAGCCTCAGGGGAGCTCTCTCACCTCCTCCTGTCTTCTCCCAGATGTACCCAACAAAGA
This sequence comes from Podarcis liolepis, assembly GCF_965112155.1. Lineage (NCBI taxonomy): Eukaryota > Metazoa > Chordata > Lepidosauria > Squamata > Lacertidae > Podarcis > Podarcis liolepis. Next base: position 29,393,778 of record NC_139567.1, on the reverse strand, counting down.
AGATATCTCGCCGGCAGAACCTGGAGCTGCAGAAATGCGAAGAAATCCTCAACAAGCTTGTCAAGTATCGCTTCAGCTGGCCTTTCAGGTGAGGCCCCAGGAGGGAAAGGCCCCTCGCTGAGCCCCGCACAGAACCTACCCCACATCCTGCCAGGTTCCCGCTCTGCCCCCTTGAATCTGTGTTCTGGCTGTTTCACTTGGAGTCACTCTGGAAGGGCCCTCCTGCCATCCATTCCTTCCATTCAGGAGGGTGGGGTTGACTGATGCAGTGACATGGTACCTTCTGGGTTAGGGACACAGTGTGTCCAACACTGGGGTTAGTACCTAGCCCTTGTGGCTGTGAACACTTGGCAGCCTTCCTCCACAAATTTGCCTAGTTCTCTCTTAAAGCTGCCCAAGTTGCTGGCTATTGCTGTGTCTTGTGACAGTGATAAGTAGCGCTGCTTAAACAACGTGCTGTGTGAAGTCCTTTCTTTTGTCTGTCCAAATCTCCAAGCATTCAGCTCTGTTGGATGGCCCCGCTGAGCTCCAGTATTGCATGAGTGGGAGAAAAACTCTTCACACTGTACATAATTTTATATACCTCCAGCCTTTCTAAACCAAAAAGTTCCAAAGGCTGGAGCCTTTCTTCATAGGGGAATTGCTGCATCCCCTTTACCAGTTTGGTTACTGATTTTTGGACCTTTACATGCCCTATAGGTAAGGCAGGTAAAGGTCCAAAAACCAGCAACCAAACAGGGGTGAGGCAACCAGAACAGTCCACAATATTAAAAGTCCAGTTGCAACCCTCAGCTTGTACAGTGGCCTTGTGATATGGCCAATTGTATTTTCAGTTCCTTTCTTAATGATCCCCAAAATGAAATTCACTTTTTCCACACTCCACTGAGTGTGTACTGAAACACTGGAAGATACTACCTGCGCAAATTGGGTAGAAAGAATAAGTGATCACTGAGTGGGTATCATGTCAAACAGAATAACTGGTGATCCAAGGGGAGTTCCTTTGTAATCCACCCCCCCACCCCCAAAATTTCCTCAGCTGTGCCAACCCTTTCCTGCTTCCCCACGCCAGGAAGCTACAAATAACCAGCATTCTGTGCAGTGTTTTTTCACAGGTGCATGGAGATTCTTGACTTTTTCAAAAGAAGAATTAGGCTCATGGCCTAGTGGTGGGGGACGGGAGAGGAGAGGGTTCCTTTCTGTGCCTCTTGTGCCTTGATGGGGACTTCTTCAGGGAGTGTTAGTCTCTGACCACTTGGACAGTAGAAACAGGGAGGAGTGGCTGGCGAGGGTCAGGCCAAGGCAGCCTTTGGGCTGATGCAAGTGCTGCCCTAGCTGCCCACTAACCCCATGGCCTTCCTTGGCAGGGAGCCGGTGACCACTGAGGAGGCGGAGGATTACTTTGAGGTGATCAGCAGCCCCATGGACTTCCAGACCATGCAAAGCAAGTGCTCGTGCGGCAGCTACCGCTCGGTGCAGGATTTCCTTTCCGACATCAAGCAGGTTTTCGCCAACGCCGAGCAGTACAACCAGAATGGCAGCCATGTCCTCTCTTGCCTGGAGAAGACGGAACAGTGCTTGATTGACATGATGCACAAACACCTCCCTGGCCACATGTACTCGCGACGGAAACACAAGCGGCCTCTGGGCCCACCCAGCCAGGGACTGGAGGAGGCGGATGGGGACAGCGACCCCGAGGCACTGGAGTACTCGAGGGGGCGGAAGAGGAAGAAATGAAGGGCCAGCCCCCCCCTCCATGTTCCGGACGGGATGCGGTTGGAGCTGGCTTTGCGCAGGCTGCAGCGAAGGGAGCTGGGAGGCGGCAGGGGCCACCTGGCTTTCCCTCAGCTCGCTCTAGCTTAATTCTCAGCAACTTCCTGAAAGCATTTGATCAGCCCTCGACTGGGAAAGATGGCTTAGTAATTCCTCAGCAGCAGCACAGGCAATTCTTGCAGGTTTTTAGAAGGCAGGAGGGCCAGGGGGATAAGTGGAGGAGGTCCCCTCTAGCCTGGGCACAGCAGGGGGTGGGACGAGGGTCTCCTGAACCACAATGGTCACCTTCCTCTCCTCTGCGGTCCTGGCAGCCAGGGACAGGTCCAGGCTGCCACGCTCCACTTTGGATGCCCAACCCCATAGGCTGACGGATTGTCTTTCTTGACCAGCCCCCTTGAGCAGAAGAAGAAGCCGCCTTGGAGGGCAGGCAAGCACTTACTTTTCCAGAGTGACTCCCCCTTTTTTTCACCAGCATCTCTGTGCAGACCAGCTTTGGGGGTGCTTGTCTCTCCCCAGCCTCCTTATTTTGGATGCAGCAGAGGGAAAGTTGCTCTCCCCACCCTCCAGCCTCCCCTGCCCCAGGAGCAGAGTGTGATAAATCCTGCAGAGTTTGGCAGGAGGAACGCTGGTTCTTTGACTTTCAATCTTTATTTTTTTCTCTAGTTAAGATTCTTGTTTCCAGCAGTGACCTTGTACAAAACGCCGTGTAAGATACAGTCGTCTTTGCTCTGACATGTACTGTACAGTTTATATGAGGATGTGTTTGCTTTATATTCCTTCCTCCTGGCCCACTCTATAAACCACTTGTTTTTTCTTAGATAAAGTAGCTGGGAGTTGGCCCAGGGAACCCATTGGGGTTGTACACTTCGTAGCTTCGTTCTTCCCTCTTTTCCTAGCCATACCCCATCCAGCCTGCCTCGTTCGTCTCCCCTTTCCTGATGTTGGAGTCTGGATTGGGTCAAAGGAGGTTCTCCTTTGCACAATAATCACCCAGGTGGAGAGGCAGCTCTTTTCTGCCTTGGCCACTTTGCAGTCTTCTGTTTTGACTTTCCTCCATTTCAAGCAGCATTTATTTCCCCACAACCTTTGAATTCAAGGCTGTGGGATTGCAAACAAGGAATTCTCGCTCTCCTAGAAACGGGCCCTCCCTGGCCACCTTTTTCTTCTCCTGGGGCACGGGAGGATGTGGCGCTGAGGACTCCAGCCTGGGCTCTAGCACTGACAGACACACCTCTGGCGTCACTTGCAACCTGCCCACTTTCTCCCCTTCAGTTTTTGTTCTATCAAGCCCTACCAACCCCATCCCTTTCCAACCTCTACGCGATGAAACATTTTTGGACTACATTTTTTTAAAGAAAAGGTTGTTTGTTGGGGGAGGGGGGAATTCTGCTAAGGGCTGTACTTGTAATAAATTGGAAATATAAAAGCAAAACTTGTTTTTCTTCCTGTCTGTATTTACTGGTCTTTATCTAGAGTCTGAGAAACTTAAGTGAAATGAAATTTGTAGCCTGGCTTGAGAGGGTGGGGTGGTGGTGTCCTTAATCCAGCATCTCTTGATGAAGCCTGTGGCCTCTGCCTGCCTTCTCTTCTTCCTTGGCTGGGATGGTTCTAAGGAAATGTTCTGCCTTGGGGATGGGGAACTTGTTGTGTTCCCAACTCCCAGCAGTCAGGAATGAGGAGAGCTGTGAATCCTACAACAGCTGGTAGGGCCCCAATTAGCTGCCTCTCTTCTAGCTGCAATGAAGGGCTTTTGTGCAAACCCAGCTTTCTCAAACCAGGAGCCTGGAGAGGGGCTCTCAATGGCAAAGCATAGACATGTGGCATTGGAAGGGTCACCTAGTTAAGGCAGCAATCACAACTAAATAATCCCTGGCAGATGGCCATCCAACCAGCGTGGAGCTTTGCTCGTTGGTCCCTGCGCCACAGGGCTGCCTGCTGCATCAAGGAGCTGCCTTTGGGTGGGCTACTGTTAAAGTTTGCATACAAAAGCACACAGTGAACAGCTGTGTCCACAAATAGGTTGATTCAGAAGCATTGACTTAAGGCAGAAAGAAGCTGTGCCTCCCACCCATCCCTTCACCACCTTGTCTTCACCCAGACGAGAGACCACCAGGTCTTCCAGAAGCACCACTTCTTCCAGGAATTGCCAGTGCAGCCCAGGACCCACCACCCAGGACAGCTCCAAGAGAAGTTAGGGTGCCACTCTGGTGAAGAATTAAGCATGATGGGTGAGGTGAGCAGCATTGGTTGAGCCTCTCATGATAGCGGGGGGGGGGGGTGTTTAAGAGAGAAGCCACATGGTGCTAGCCCCATTTCTAGGTAGCACAGACAGCTCCATCCCATTTTCATAATCCTGCCCTCCAGGAAGCCTGAGTTCCCCAGAGGTGGGAGGGAAAGCCCCTGAAAGCTCCTCTGGTGGAAGCAAACAGTCTCCATCTTCTCTCCAGGCTCAGATATCCAGCTGCTTTCAGGGGTCTGAGAGAGGGAGGCGGGCGGAAAGAGAGCTTGTGCTTGCGACTGCCAGAGTACAAATAGGCCATTTATGAGGGCCAATTGCAGAGGGATTGTAGACCACCCCTGCTTGGCTCCACATGTACACACCCCTCTTCTGCCTGGGCCGAGATACAAGTATAGAATTGGTGCCTGCACTTCTGTCGGGATTACTTGGTATGAAATGAGGGACTTGGTTCTTGGCATTGTGCTTAAATGCCTTCAGTGTAAACTCTAGAGACCAGCAGCCTTGTAGGGTTGAGAAGTATCGGCTGTACAGCTTGAGCATCTGACTCTCAACCCCATAACAGGGCGCTCTGTAGTTTGCAAGGCTTGGCTTGTGCCGTGCCTGAGCGCAGGAGCTGATGCCCAAGATCTGACCTACCATTATACTGACTGGATTGCCCAGCCTCAGCCTCAAACCACTTCACAGCCGACCTGAAAACAACTCTCCACTTAATCACCAGCTGCCTGTAAATACATGAAGCTCTTTAAACACTGGAAAAGTTACATCTTCAAATGCTAAACATGATATTTAAAGAATCTGCCAGACCACAGTCCTTTTTTTAAAAAATGGTTTATTCAATTAATTTCTTGCTCATTACCAATTAGCATCACTCCCTCATGGGGGCACGTGGCCCAGAGAAGGTAGCTGCCTATCTTGTTTGCAGCCTGGCTTCTTCACGTGAGCCACCTTGTTTTTGGGTTGATCCAATCTTTGAAAATGTCACGGGTGTTTGAATAAAGATCTTGGCATGCCCATTAAAACATTAAAGCGATGTGATGTTTCTGTGTTTTCTGGGCTAGAAGGAACTTAGTGGTTTTAGTCTAGGGAAGCCAGACCCCCTGTGGGAAAAGTCCTCTGATTGCTTGGGGTCTATGGGATCAAGGCACTGCGGTCAAGTTGCGAAATCTGGCTCTTGAGGGGCTTGGGTTCAGTTCCTGCCTCTCCCATAGACGTATATAACTTCGTTTCTGCAAAACGGGGAAAGTTGTGGCCTACATCACAGAGGTATTTACAGGAACAATCAAAATTGTAAAGTGCTTTACATACAGAAGGGCCTTAGAACTGGCTGCTGCTGCTGAGAAACAAGCACCTGTTGGGTTTTTCAAGAACAAACTACTTCAAAATCCCAGCAATTGTATTGCTTGCATGGATGGCTGGGCAGGGAGGATAGGAATTACTCCCATCTGATCTGAACCAAAAGGGGCTTTGTGCTGCAGGCTGAGGGATCCGGCAAGTGACCCCCCTCCACAATTTAGAGGTAGGCTTTGCCACTGGTCTTTGAAATTTTGCTTCCAAGCCTACATTTCTCTGCAGCTAAAGAAGCCCCAATTTGTATAACTGGTCATATACACATTGTCAAGTGTGTTCATTTTCACCTGCTTTGCTTGCAGCAGCAAAAATGTTGGGTGAGGGGTATGCAGAGTGAAAAAGTTGTCTGCAGCACCTCCTACCTCCCTTTTTCACATGCTGCACTGCACACTGCTTGCTCCCCATTCCCTGAATTTGTAGCTTTGACATATTTTATTTCTAAGCAGGAGCTTCTTTCTGAGACGATCAAAGGGATCAAATGCAACACAAGACCTGTGCCACCTAGCTTTGGCCACACGGTGGCCTGTCTAGCAAAATCAGAGTGCAACACTGACTGCATGCTCTGTCTCTGGAATTTCACCCCATTTTGCAGCACACCCACCCCAAAAAAACAGGCGTGGGAAAGAATTTTTCACGGAGATTAAAGATGTTTGAGAAGCCCCTCTTGTTTCAGCTCAGCCCTTGTCCAGCCATCTATCTAGATCAGTGGTTCCCAAAAGCCCCCAACCACTTGAAAATTGCTGAGGCTCTTGCTAGACCACTTATTTTTCTGCCTGTTGCAGCAAAATTCAAAATGCAATAGAACAAATAATAAAAATACAACAGAAAAGCCAAGTGAATATTCAGCACACTGGAAGGGCCATCTCCTGTCTTCAAGCCACACATCCACAGACACACCACGGCCCACTGGTGGTCTGCGGACCACACTTTGGAAACCCCTGGTCTAGATAAGTCTCATATTTCAAGCAGAGGTCCTCTCTCTAGGAAAGTTGTGCCCAAGCCTGGATTCACCATGTGGGCCCAGGAAACCACCTGACATAATTTATCACTACTTTGCATCGGCTAGAGAAGCTGATCTCCAAAAAACATTGTGCAATGAAGAAAGTTGTCTAGAGCGCCTTCTAATTGCCTTTGCCTTGCATCCTCATACTGAAGGGGTGACACAGCCCCCGTGAAGCCTTTGCCCTCTGGTGCCACTTTTAACATTTATTAAAGAAATCAAGCCCTGCTCCCCACCACCCTGGAGAGCTGCTGACAGTCAGTGTAAACAGACAAAGGGTCAGCTTAATTTACTAACTTTGGAACACTAAGGAGAGTCTCCTCGGCCATGAAATTAAACTAATACAATACTCCAAAGTCTCAGGGGCTGATGGGATTTATAGTCCAGATGGATGGGGTATAAATATATTATTAATTATTATTATTATTCAGAGGTTGAAGAGCACAAGGCAGAGCCAAATTATTCTGGCTCCCTTGGGTGGCAAGAAATCCAAGAGAACTCCCCCACCCCACCCCACTGTCGCCATCACATCTGGGACCACTTTTGCTTCCACAGTATGTGGCTTGGGCAAGGCATGACAACTGGGATTGCAACACACATCCAGAGCATCTGTGCCCATCCATTGTGGGGCGGGGGGGGACACCCCCACTGGAAGCCCATCTCCAGGTTGACACCATTAAAAGCTCTCCTCACTGGCTTAGCAAGGAGTCACATGCCCGCTTGCAGCTGGCACCACTTGGGTGCCCTTCCTGGTGCTGCCCAGGAAGGCCACTCTCTGCAGGTGTCACTGGCACTGCCCCCCCCCACCTTCCTGGCAACACTTTGCTCTTTCCTACCCAGAGCAGAAGGACAGGTGTCCCTCGGCAGGCCTTGCCCCGCCGTGCTGGTTGCCAGGTGTTGTGCCCCTGACCCAGGAAGAGAGCTGGTTATCCTAGTGACATTTCCTACAGCTGGCAAGGGCAGGCGTGTGTGAGCAACAGGCAGCACGGAAGCTCCTCTCTGAGGTCAAAAACTATGCCTGGCTCCACATCAGGTTTCACCAACCGGGTGCCTTCCAGATGTTTTGGACTACAGTTCCCAGCAGCCCCAGGCAGCGCAGCTGTATTACGACCCCAGAGGAGGTAGCAGCCATAACCCAAAAGAAACTGGAGGGCTCCAGGTTGTTGAAGGCTGCTCTGCGTAGCTCCTCTTCCCAGGACACTGCCTCATCTAACCCCACTTGCACTTGACTCCAAGATACACTCCCAAACAGATGGGAAAGCTGTTAGCTTGAGACCATCTTCCTCAGGCAAGAAGCTCAGGCACCTGGTTCATTCATCGCCCAGCAGGGAGAGGAGTCAGCAACGGGCAGCCCCTGAGCCAAATTGGGCGCCTGAAGGATACCAACTAGCCCTCCTCCCATCACCAGCATGGAGATGCGATTGTGCTAACACATGGGTAGGTAAACTAAAGCCCGGGGGCCGGATCTGGCCCAATCGCCTTCTAAATCCAGTCCACAGGCGGTCCGGGAATCAGCGTGTTTTTACATGAGTAGAATGCTTTTATTTAAAATGCATCTCAGGGTTATTTGTGGGGCATAGGAATTCGTTCATCTCCCCCCCCCCAAAAAAATAATAGTCCAGCCCCACACAAGGTCTGAGGGACAGTGGACCGGCCCCCTGCTGGAAAAGTTTGCTGACCCCTGGGCTAACAAGACTTGAGGGCTTGGCATGATCCAGTACCTGCATCCAAGGGGTTTCAGCTGCCAGATCAGGCCCAGGTTCATCCAGGCCACTCAGAGGCTTACAAGCAGGACATGAGAACAAGAACTTTCCTCTGCTGGTGGCCCTGGCAGACTGCCTCTGCATCTGGAGGTTCTGCTTATACACCCGGACCAGCAGTAGCCATTGCTAGCAAACCTCTTCTCTTCCATGAATTTGTCTATCCTCTTTTTCAAGCTAACTAAGCCAGTAACCATCACAACAGGGGTGTTTTTTGTTTGCCTTCCAATCAATTTCACAGGGAACCCTGGCCTCTAGTACTATGGGAGAGGGAGGAAAAATCACTCCCTGCACCCATTTCTCCTATTTGTACAAGATCTCAGTCATGCAGGCCAGAGCTTTCCAAACTGTGCAGCACGCGACATGTTAGTGTGTCGGCTGCAGTGTGTAGGTGTGTGGTGTGAACGCTCCTCCTGGGGTTGGAACCAAGTTAGTTTAACCTCCGGTTTGCTAGTAAAACCAAGTTTCTGTGTCGCGAAATGATGCATGTCTAAAAAATGTGTCACCAACATGAAAAGTTTGGAAAGCTCTGATGTAGTAACACATGTTGTACACACATAGCTGCCCAGCAAACTTTTACCCCTCTAGCTGGTGGCTAAGCATCCCTGGGCAAAGGAGTCTGGAGCCAGAATCAGCCTAGAAAGGTCCCATTCCCCCCAGTTCCATCACTCAAGGGGGCCAGAACCCCAATTTCTAGAGCCTCCCCCTCGGGTGGAAGTTGGGGAACCCAGCATTGCTGAGGGCCTCAAAAACAACAGTCTCTAACAAATTTATTATGGCAGATGGTTTTGCGGGCTTCCTCTGATGCTGGACGGCCCCCCCCCTTCTCTTTCCTCAGGCCTGCTGGTGCCCTTAGCAGCGCCAGAGAAGACTCTGGTGAGCTGGAGGCGCCAAGGCCAGTCACCTGGATGGGAGGGGAGCCAGGGTGGAAAGGATTATTCATCTGCAGGAAGGCCTGGCTCCAGGCGGGGCTGGAGGGTGCCAAAACCAGCACTGGGAGCTGAGCAGCTGACCCAGGCAGCCAGGCAGAGCAAGGGGGCTTTGCTCAAAGGCTGCCCTCCACCCCAGCCCCGCTGGCTGCTGCCAAATGATCCCTGCAACCCCCACCCCACCAGGCCCCCTGGCTCGCTCAGCAGCTGGCTTCTCCTTGGCTACTGGCCAGAGCCTCCCTGGGGAAGGGGGAGCTCCCTGCACTCCTGCTGTGGTGAGAGGCAGGGATGGGGGCCTGGGGAGTGGAAGGGGAAAGGGGGCTTTGGGTGGCGTTTCAGCAAGAAGGGGCCAAACCCATCTGCAATGGCATGGTAGCCGGGTGTGTGGGAAGCCACTGCTTCGCCACTGCAACCACAACCGCGCACTATATGGAGGTGGGGGCTGGCAACCCACACTCTCCTAGCTTCCCTGGAGCTCTTGAGACAGTTCACCAAGCCCAACGCCTCTGAAACGTCCTGGGCCAACGCAACACAACTTCTCTGGATGCCGGCATCTCGGTTGGCAGAGAGCACTGGAGGCAGTCGCCTCTCCCCAAGCCCCTGGCAGCTGCCCCTTCCTGGATCTCAGCGGCAGAGGAGGCTGAAGGTCACAGCATGGGCAGGCGCTGGGGACTCCCGAGGGGGAGACGGGGGGGGGGGCTGCTGGGTGATGACTCGCACAGCCTTGGCACAGCCAGCTCAGCTTTGTCACTCTCCAGCCAGGCTAAAAATATTTTGACAGCCTCCCGCCCTTGGCCGTGGCTGCTCGAAACAACTTGTACAAGCTCCCCAACTGGGCAGGGGGTGGTGCTGGGGTGGGGGACAGGGAGGCCTCCCCACGCTGGTGGCAAGGCCTAAAGCTCAGGCCGGCTGTGAGAGGATTTACCCTGCTGCTCTCCTTCTTGCAGACATCCAGGCTCCCCGCTCCCAAACTCTCTTCACTCCCCACCTCCCCTCCATGCTGTGTTTGGAACAGCTGTTTCCAAAGCCTCCTGAATTCCTGCAAACAGCATCGACCTCAGTTGAAATAACACAGCCAGGTTTTATTGGGGATTCTTTCTTTCTTTCTCTCTCCCCCCCCCCCACTCCCTCTTTTTCCATTTCTTTCAGCTAATGGATTTCTTCTTTTTTTTAAAAAAAAATCTAAAATAAATTACAGAATTAAATAAACTTGGACAAATGCTCTTTCCCATCTCGCCTCCAAAACGAAACACTGAAATAGTTGGCTGGGTTTTGGCAACGGAGGTGTCCAACCCGCAAGGCTGGGAAGCGTAGCTATTTATATGATTGGGGTGGGGTGGGGGTTGGAGGGAGGGAAGGTGGGGGGGCTTCCATGAGCTGCTCTCTTCAGACCCACAGCGTAACAAAGTTGCTCCCCTGCCCTCCCCAGATGCCCACAAACAGCCACTCCTTCTGCCTCCCCCCATCTCCCCCCACAAGAGATTCTCGGGAGCTCCTTGCTCCTTGACCTGCTACAAACTATGTGCACGGCTGTTTCCTGGAGGCCCCAACCTGCCTCAGACGTGCGTCGGGTTGTCCAGGTAAGGGTCCGTCTTGGTCATGTGCAGCACCACAGCAGGCACCTTGTAGTGGCAGTGGGTGCCCGTGCAAGTCACCCCGCTGCAGGGCTTCCCTCTAGTCCTGCCCCCCAGTTTCCGGTTGCAGAGGTTCTGCCAGGTCTGCAGGGTCTTGGAGCTCCACACCCAGACCCCACTGGTGATGCCCACCACCAGGGACATGAAGATCTTGAGCATGAAGATGGCCACAGTGGGCACGGAAGCCTCCAGGGTGCAGTCTAGGCTGCGGCGCCCGGGGAAAGGCAGGCACCCGTGCTCCAAGGCCCGGAGAGTCCAATACTCCACGTTGAGGCGCTCGTAGAAGTAGCAGACGATGACGCAGGTGGCCGGGACGGTGTAGAGGATGGAGAAGACACCGATCTTGACCATCAGCTTCTCCAGCTTCTCTGTGTTGGTGCCTCCCGTCTTCATGATCTTGCGGATGTGGAAGAGGGCGACAAAGCCCGTCAGGATGAAGGAGGTGCCCACTACCAGGTAGCAGGACAGCGGGATGAGGACAAAGCCCGTCAGGGCAGCCACATCCAGGCTGGCCACGTAGCAGAGGCCCGTCAGCTCGTCGCCAGCCACCTTGCGCATGGTGAGGATGACGATGGTCTTCATGGCGGGGACCCCCCAGGCGGCCAGGTGGAAGTAGCTGCTGTGCGCCTCAATTGCCTCGTGGCCCCACTTCTTCCCCGCCGCCAGGAACCAGGTCAAGGTGAGGACCACCCACCAGAGGGACGAGGCCATGCCGAAGTAATAGAGCAGGAGGAAAACCAGGGTGCAGCCAGTGCTCTCCAGGCCCTCCTGGATGACATAGAGCTGCCCGTCCTCACGGTCGCATGCAATGGCCTCTGCGCCGGCCACCGAGCGGATGAGGAAGGCCACCGAGTAGACGTTGTAGCACATGGAGAGGAAGATGATGGGCCGCTCCGGGTACTGGAAGCGCTGGGGTTCCAGCAGGAAAGTCAGCACTGTGAAGGCGGTGGAGGCGAAGCAGAGCGTGGCCCAAACGGCCATCCAGATGAAGGCGAAGTCCTTGTCGCGACGCGCCCAGTACACGTCCACTCCCGGGGAGCAGCGCGGGGCGCACGACGCGCTCTTGGCCACGAACTGGAACTTGTCGCCGTTGGCGCACGGGCCTCCCGGAGCCGAGCCGGGCGGGCTGCCTGCCGGAGGGGGCCTGCCCTCGACGGCGGGCTGGGCCGGGCGAGGGGCCACCGGGAGCATGCCGGCTCCGCGCTGGGGCTCGGCGGTGGCGTTCTCGGGCGCCTCCATGCACAGGGCGTGCGGGTCGTGCTTGGTGGGCAGGCGGGCGCAGTCGAGCGCCTCGGGCCAGCCGAAGTGGAAGTGCGCCATGATGGGCGCGCAGCGCTGGCGCGCCTGCTCGCACATGGGCCGGCAGGCCGGGATGCTGCTGGACACCTGGTCGGTGCACATGGGCGCGTAGAGCGAGCACAGGAAGAAGAGCAGGTGGCCGTGGCAGCCGTAAGCCACCAGCGGCGCGAACTCGTGCAGCTTGAGCGCCGCCTCGCCCTGGTGCTCGTGCCCCAGCAGGTTCGGCATGCGCGTCAGGTTGTAGCCGATCCCCTGGCACATCGGGATCTCGATGGCCTGGCAGCGCCCCGAGCCGCGACCGCCGCCCAGCCGCTCCGACGCGTCGTACGCCCCGACGCCCGCGCCGCCCAGCAGCTCCAGCGCCCGGGCGCCCGGGGACGCCGCCACCAACATCGCCAGCAGGACCCGCAGCGACAGCGGCAGCAGCCCGGCCATGCCTCGCGGCGGCGACAACCACGACCACGGAGCCGGCCGCCGCTCCCGATCACCGCCACCGCATGGCGCGTCACCAGCTCCCCGTGCGCCCACACGGCCGGCGCTCCGCTCGTGGGCGCCTCCGCCGCGCCAGCAGCGCCGCTACACCCTCGGGAGGCGGGCCCGGCGCCGGCGGGACACACCCCGCGCGGGGCGGAGCGCGGGAGGAGGCGGAGCGGGAGGTGGCGGCGGCTCGGGCAGCCGAGTTGCAGCGCGCCTCCCAGGAAGCCCCGCCGGGCCGGCGCTCTGCACGGGCTCAGAGGCGCTGTCGGCTTCCTCAAGCCGGCATGCACTCTGCTCTGCTCCTGCCAGCCCATGTTGTTTCTTCCTTTCTGCTGCTGCCAAGGGTGGGGAGAGCCACTGGAGCGGGAGCCTGACACGTGAAGTGGTATCGTGTGAGTGGCAGAGCGAAGACACGGCCAGGTCGATGCAGAGTGGAAGCTCCGCCTTCCCACTCATCTCCCTGTCTCGAAAAGCACCAGATTCAGTTTGTGTATGAATGTGTGGGATATGTGTGTGTCTGTCTCTAAGGGCGCCCCTCTAGGTTGTTCCTCGAGGGTCCCAGTTAATTTTTGGAAGTGGCTGAAGTTTTTATACTCCTAATCCAGGGCCAGCCATCTCCTTGGGCAACTGGCCAGTTGTGCCATGAGAAACGAGCAAATTGTGAGTTGGCTTCTCTGCTTACTTGTGAGTTGCTTGTGGGGTTTTCTCTCTCCTGGGTGCCCAAACGATGGAGCCAGGCATGGGGACTTTGCACCCCCTGACCTAGGGAGGGGTTGTGTGGCATTTGTGGTACTGCAGCAAACAGGAAAATGCCACCTTGGACCCTAAAATAAAGCAGCCCCACTACACGGGTGTAAGTCAAATGGTGCCAGGAACCATTTCTTCCCTAGAGTTGGAGGCAAGATTAGGGGGCTAACCAGGGAGTGTTAGGGGTGAGATGGTGGGCAGCCCACTAGTGGAGGCAGAAACCTAGAGAGATCTGCCCTAAGGGGCACAGATAATGCAGCAGGGAATTTTGCGCAACAAAGCGGGCAGGAATGCCATTCAAATCCCTGCTTGCTATCTAGACTTGCAAGCTTGTGCACAAGAATGAAACCCAAATGCACCTCTTTGGGTGCAGCTGTCATGTCAAAAGCCACCCTAGGTCTTTATTTAATTAACCAAATTTATATACCACTTGGCTCCATCCACAAAAAAACTCACTTAATCTTTGCTTCTGCAGGCCCCTATAAAGCAGCCCCTCAGGCTTTAAGTGAGCCCAAGGATCCTTCTGAGAACTCTTGAAGCAGCAAAATAGATCTCTGTCTCTCTTTCTCTGGGATCCTTTTTAAAAAAGACCCTCTTGACCCTCAGGAAGCAGAGGACTGCATCAGAAGGACAGCCGGAGACAAGCAGAGGGCTGCTCCTCTTTCCATGGGAAGGGGAGGGGGTGGGTGGGCATGTTTAATGTATTAGGGCATCTTTAGAAAACGGCTTTGAAGATGAAGCAGCCTCTGTTTAAGTGCCTGGGACTATTATGTATGTGTCACACGTAGGCAAGAACCAGGGAGATGCCGGGATCTGCTCAGCAAAAGCTGATCATAAACAGAATATTTAATCACCAGCCTGCCCCTAACAGGCCTTCTCCTCCTCCTCTTAGACACAAATAATCCAGCAAAAATGGGTGTCTCCCCCTCCCAACACAGCTGCATTGATTGAGGGGATGGTTAGGAGAGCCCTACTTCTGTGATATGGGGGGCTTTTGCACCCAGCTCGTGACACCGATGGTCCACCCGCGGCTCCTGTCATTCCAGGGATTCAGAGTCCTTGTCCTTGGATCTCTCATGAGTCGGTGTCAGGCTGAAAGCGACACTGGCCTGTGGAACTCATGGCTGCATGAAAAGGGTACACACTGCCATGTGCACAGGGTTACTGTGTGGGAGGTTCTATACTGTGTATGATGCAGTGGGACCTAGAGGCTGATGTCCCTTCACACACACCCCATAAAATATTTGAGGGGGTCAGCCCCCCCAGTTGATGGGCATTGCCATTCAAATGGCATGTGTGTGCTGTGCCATGTGATTGATTATGTGTGACAGGGCTTACTTGGTCCCCCTTATTTTATTCAAGTTGGCACCCCTAATAGCCATCATGGCTAATAGCCCTCTCCTCCATGAATTTGTCAAATCCTCTTTTTAAGTTAGTGGCCATCACTGCCTCCTGCAGCAAAGAGTTCCATATAGTTCCAGAGTGGGTTGCCATATTTCAGGACACCCTGAAAGTTGTTAAGCTTTTTTACGACAAACCCCAAAGTTGTTGAGCCAAAAGACCATGGTTTTTAAATTGCAGGTAGGTAGCCGTGTTGGTCTGCTGTGGTTGAGACAAAATAAAAAAAAATCCTTCCTTAGAAGGAGACTTAGAGACCAACTAAGTTAGTTATTGGTATGAGCTCTAAGGTGCTACTGGAAGGATTTTTTTAATGCACACGAAAGCTCATACCAATAACTAACTTAGTTGGTCTCTAAGGTGCTACTGGAAGGATTTTTTTTAGTTTGTTTTTAAACTGGATTGCCTAAGATCCAAATCAAGGTGCCACCTTTCGGACCCCCTCCCCCACGCCAATCCTGCCTTTGAAATCCCGGTAATGTCTGGGAAAATCCAGACGTAGATGGCAGCCCTAATCCAAGCAATAGCTCAGCTGTCCCATAAGGGGATTGAACCTGCAACCTTGCTGTTATCCGCTCCACGCTCGAACCAACGGAGCTATCCAGGCTGACTACCCATGCTGAAATCTGGACCTTTACAAATAAAGGGGAGAAATAGGGCAGCAAATATTTAACTTGGTAGGTTAATGCTAAACTGAAATGCCTCACAATTTCCACTAAATCACACCTGAGCACTCCAAAATGCTGGGATTGGGGAAACTCTGGTTTCAGCCATCCCCATCATCACACTGATTTTTCAGGTGCCTCCCTGGTCCAGCCTCACCAGAAAATCTCAGAGGTGGCCTAAAATCCAAACTTGTGAGGCTGTGAGATGCCCTTTCACTCAACATTTTGGTGAGATGGCAGAAGCGGGATCGTTTGAGTCTGGGTCCCACAATTTCCACAGATGGCAGAAAGTCAAGAGGTCTGTTTGTGCTCTGGATTCAACTGCTTTGTGACATTACCTCTCTCTGAAATAGCACATTAAAAAGTCCCACAAAAATCAGTGGATCTCCCACAGGGGAAGAGAGAGGAGGCATCCTTTCATTGCCTGTTCATGGTCCCTTCTAGGAAGAACTGGCTACCAGCAGCAAAGGCATCTCTGCCTGTTGGACGGATCCCAGAGAAACACGTCCGGCTATGTTGATTTCAAAGCCTGGCTGAGTGACTATGGCAGCTGTCAGAGATCCTGTGGTGTCCACTCCACAGGCACACACAAAAGGCAACATCTCAGTTCAGGGGAATGCAGTTTCCTTGAAGAGACCATGGAGACCAAGGACACCTTTTGTTATAAGCTGTTTATTCAGAAATATGCAAGTCAAGCAGGGAGCTGAGTAAGTGAGCTGGCAGGTGGGCAAGGCGAGTCTTTTGAAAACACCTGGGACACCTGATGCTGGGGAGCAACTAAGGACCTGCTTTTCTCTTGCTTTCTCCAGAAAGATTCAAAGATGGCGTCATCCCATGGATCAGGTGGGATGGATAAAGTCATTCTGTCCCGCTGAAAAAAGTGGGTCCAAAAACACTCCTGGGTACTTCATGCAATGAAGATGACATTGCAAAGATAAGCACTATTTTATTTTTTTTGAGGGGGGGAATTGGAAAACCACTATGATTATGATGATGATGATTCTTTTTCCACAGACAGGGACTCAAGGTGCCTTAAAGCAACACAGAAGAAATACTAAAAGCTAAGCACGTATGAAAGATAACCATTAACAAGTAATTAAACTCTAACAGAATTAAAGAAATTTAAAAATTAAAATGCAGAGAATAGAAGCAGAGCAGTGGTATTAAAAGTCCTTTCCTTAAAAAACCAACACAGTCAGTTCCCAAAGGCCTGTCTTCACTTGCTGGCAGAAGGACAGCAAGGAGGGAGCCAGTCTGACTTCGCTAGGGAGGGAGTTTCAAAGCCTCGGAGCATGCTGTGGTTTCAGCAGGGGTAGCTAACTTGGTCCCCTGCAGATGTTGCTGGACTGCAAAACTTCCCATCCCCCTTGGCCATGCTGGAGCGAATGGGACTTATAAGAGCCCATCCACATCTGGAGGGTATCATGCTGGCTGCCCTGGGGCTGAACGTGGGAGACCCAGGTTCAAATCTCCACTCAGCCATGAAACTGACAGGCCAATCACTGACTCTGGGCTTAAGCCTACCTCACAGGGTTGTTGTGAGGATAAAATGGGGGAAAGGAGAGAATCACGTGCGCCACCTTGACCTTTTGGGAGGGGAAGAAAAGGTGGGGTATAAATGTGATTAATAAAACTAATAAGCCAGGGCAGTATATTGCCACAGAAACTAAATAAATAGAGACGTTTCAAGCATGGCAAGATATGTCAGGTCTGTCTTTCCCCTTCCGCGGTCTGGAGATGGTATCCCTGAAGTGCTGCACTGCAGGGGGTTGGACTAGATGACCCTTAGGATCCTTTCCAATTCTATGATTCTGAGTTGCCTATGTGTATATTGAAGAGGGCAGCAGACAAGCAGTTCTGGAGCCACAGTCTCCTGACAGGTTCTCTGAGGCTATTGGATGTTTCCCTAGGAAGCTGCTGAACTGCATCACAGAAATATTGCAAGTCTCTCCCGTGACATCATTCAAAGGAAACCACCCCAGGGAATGTGCTGGGACCCCTGGAAACCTCCATTCGCTCCAGAGGCTGCCATGCATGGTAACAATGGCATAAACTTCCACGGACTGGAGTGAGAAAGCGCTTCCACTAGTCTTTGATGTTCTAGCTGCCGGAGACCAACCCTCTCTGCCCCTCTCTGAAAGTTGCGCGTCGCTGAGTCAGGCAAGAGTTAACAGGCTCCTGACGACACACAAACACAAAATGCATGCCTTTTAATTTAATTTAGCTTTAATATGTAAAACTGTTGCTCTTGGCCAGAGGCACCAAGGCTTGGCCAAGAGTACGGCAATCATGTGGCTTTCAGAATCAATGCACGCTTTTAAACTCGCAAGCCAGGCTATCAGGCAAGGCACAGAGTGGTGGGCCATCATCATTCATACGCAACACATCCCCTTGGGATCTTTCAAAGGGGCTGCTCCCAAATGCACGTGTGTGTGTGTGTGTGTGTGTGTGTGTGTGTGTGTGTGTGGAGTGTAGGAGCCCAAGGCTGAGGGAGGTTGCTGGCCCCCCTCCCTTTCTTGCTGCCAGGCTACTAACCCTTTTCATCTGGCTCCAAATGTTAACTCTCTCTGCTCCTATGTGAGCTGCCCTATTCCTTAGGCAGGAGCCATCTCAGAAGGAAGCTGGCCCTATGGCTGCTGGCACACATCTCCAGACACATCCTGGCTGCTGGGACAACATCAGGAGGCCCTGGCCAGGCCCAGTAACCCTCTAAAAGGGTGGTGGGCAGCAGGATGAGCTGCAGGGCTTGCAGGGAAAATGGGGGCAGCAAGGGCTCCTGGACCTGAGTGTGACCAGCCTTACTTGCTGACACTCCTTCTTTTACACACTTGCTTTTCACGTCATTGTCCATCTCTATCTCACCACTCAGAGGCTGTTTCCAGAAGCAGCTTTTCTTCTTGGCTCAGAGCCCCTGAAACCAGCTCAACCTCTGAAGACAAAGGTTGTCTCCAGACCATCAAGCATGTACTGGGAACTTTAAAAAGTGTGGGACAAACAGAGACATATAGGCACCTTGCAAACAAGTCAGGATGAGTGCAGGATGGATGATGCTCCTTGCCATATAACTGCTCCACAGGCAAATCACTGCTTTGGGGCTGATAGGGTTGCAGTCCAAAGTATCTGGAGAACTTCAGGTTGGGAAAAGGTGCTCTAGAGAAGGTCTTGGCTGCATGTACAACCCGTCTCAGGGGAGCAGCCCAGTTTCTTGCCTGTTGAAATGGCCCCTTTCCCATCGGCAACCCTCCCTTCGCCAGGCTTGGAAGTCTTTCGGGGAAAGGCAAAATGCTCTCGGCGGAGGGACAGATCACCTTTCTTCGTAGCCCTGTAAGGGATTCCAATATCAATAGACAGAAGAAAGGAGGCATAGAACTCGGACGGGGAGCCTGCCCAGAGTCCTTTCGGGATGGAAGGGGCAGCAGACGCAGGCAAGGCTGTATCTCAGGAAGCCGGGAGACTGTGGTTCCTGGCGCCTGTGCAGCAGCTCACTTCCTCCCTGCCGGTTGGGCTTGGAAACCTGCACATGGAAAGGAGGGAGGATTGGACCAGAAGGCATCCCGGCAGAGCCATGCGTTGGAGTTGAGAGGAAGGAGGCCGAGCCTCTTCCATTTGCCTTGCAGACTGAGGCCCTTGTGTTATCCAGCCCTGCTCTTTGCCCCCTTTTGACAGCATCCTGAGGAATGTTGGTGGGAGGAAGGAAAAGAGGGAGGCAATAGCACAGTACAAGCAGAAGCAAGGTGGCATGGCCAGAAGTGGTACCAGGCGGCCAGAACCAAAGGATGGAAAGGCTGTAGCTCAGCTGCCTTGCATACAGGAGCTTCAGTCTCCCTGATGGCATTTCTAGATAGGGCTGAAAGAGACCCTGGAAAGCAGCTGCCAGTCAGTGCAGACAATGCTGAGCAAGAAAGACTCCAAGGGTCTGATTCAGTATAAGACAGCTTCCCATGTTTTCCAATGAGAGCACAGTGGCAAGCAACAGAATGCCAGGAAGAAAGAGCACCTATGAATAAGAAGGGGGTGGGGTGTATGGGGAAGGGTAAGACCTCTCCTGGGGGACACTTTGTGCTTCTTCTGGGGTAGTTTGGTCGCCACCCTGCACTCGCCTGTGGCTCCTAAAAGCTGTCAGCATGAGATAGGGGGCACACCCCAGGAACGGTTTTGACTGACCAGCTAAACCAGGGGAGGGTAACCAAGGGGTCTCAAATCCTTGGAAGTTAGGGGCTTCCTCTGCATGCGAAGACAGGCTTCAGAACATTGAGTGACGAGACCAATAGTGGGCCCAGTGGCCAAGAAGGTGGTGTCTGAATGTGCTGTAGAGGGAAGTGAGGGGCAGATGGGGCTTATCAACCTGGGAAGGTAGCTCATCTAGGAGAAGGAAAACTCTGGTCCTAAACCTCCGCTACCTTTTGGGATGCCTTCAGGAGGCTAAGGAGTAACAAATAAGATGGTGCCTTGCATGCCTCCTGGCAATTCCTGCAGCCAAGCTAGCGCCAAACATATTGCTTTGACTTCCTTTGGACCACATCAGTGAAGCCAAGATGGGGGTCTTGTCATCTGGGCAGCCCAGGACCTCTGTATACATTGTGCCCCAGGGAGGTCACTTTAGTGCTGGTAATGCAGCAGTTTGACCACCCCCCAGAGCCACACTTCATTGTCTCTCAAGACACATGGATGCCAACAACAACAAGGGGGGAAGAGGACTCTGGGCCAGGCATCCCAAGAGGTGATAATGCGGGAGGACCCCTGCATTTTACATATCCATTGGAACAAACCCGCAATGATTTCGTGCTGCAAGGCCTTCAAATGTCACATCTGAGACAGGATATAAAGCAGAGAAAAGCCATTCCATCCTTGTCCATACGGCAACACCCTCTGCCTGCCCTCCTGACTTAACAGGGATTGGCAGCAACCCAGTGGCAGAGAAGCTGTTTTGCATGCAGAAGGTCCCAGGTTCAGTCCCTGGCAGCATCTCCAGGTAGGGTTGGCCAAAGGACCTCTGCCTCAATGGAGAGCCATTGCTGCCAGCCAGGGTAGAGTCATTCTGACTCAGCACAAGGATCAGCACAAGTCTGACTCAGCACAAGGCTGGTTCCTATGACTTACACTTGGCCAACACAGATTGAGTCTGCAGGGGAAGGAGGAGCCTGGCTGCTCCAACTTGGTGGACAAGAGTTGGGCAGATGGATAGAGTTGGTGGGATGGGCTGTAGGGATCCCAGTCAAGCCAGCCCCTGAATGAATGCCTGTGATGGCACTCCAGACCCCTAGCCGCCCAAACCTGCCTCTAGGGAGGAGCTTTGCCTCTCCAGAAATGTCTGCACCTGCCCCAGCTTGAGCTGCATCCATCACGCTCATAGCGAGGGAGCTCTAGCTGAGGTGGAAGAACTTGTTCAGATTGATCCTTGGGAGATAAATTTATCTTCCTCTGGAATTTCACAGAAATAGATGGAGAGAGAGGCTGGGAGGGGTTCAAGTTTCAAAGGGCTACTACCAGAGGCAGTGCTCTCTGAGGAGCCAGCAAGCTTATGCAGAGAAGGAGGGAGGAGGAAGAGAAAGCAAGGATCCCGAACCCAGAAGGCAAGGCAAAGCCACAATAATCTAGGGCAGTCAGGTGCCCTCCCGCTCTTCCGGACTACAACTCCCATCAGCCCCTGAGCAGCATGGCTGTGCACTCCAATTGGTCCCAGTATCTCATAGGATTACAGTGGTACCTTGGGTTACAAACGCTTCAGGTTACAGACTCCGCTAACCCAGAAATAGTACCTCGGGTTAAGAACTTTGCTTCAGGATGAGAACAGGAATCGCATGGCATCGGCACGGCGGAAGGCCCCATTAGCGAAAGTGGTAACTCAGGTTAAGAACAGTTTCAGGTTAAGAATGGACCTCCAGAACGAATTAAGTTCTTAACCCGAGGTACCACTGTATATAATTGAAGAGCTGAAAGGGTCATTTAGCCCAATCCTGTGCAATGCACAATTCACAGCTACAGCTGTGCTGGCTGGGTCAGGTGGTCCAAAAGAGCTGGAGGGCTCTATGGCCTGGTCTTCACATGCAGCAGAACACAATGGCAACCTCTCAGCTCCAAGACTGCGGGCTGGACTGCAGGGGTGTGTGTGTGTTTAGAGTGTCAGCTAGGAGCTGGGAGACTAGGGTTCAAATATCCACTCAGCCATGAAGCTCCCTGGGTGTGACCTTGGGGGCCAGTCACTGCCTCTCAGCCTAGCCTACCTCACAGGGTTGTTGTGGAGAGAAAATGCAGGGGACTATGTATGCTTCTTTACGCTCCTTGGATGAAAAGGTGGGATAGAAATGCAATTAAACAAACTCACTCTTCCAGCTTCCAACAGTCTGCAGTCCTCTACCACCATCCCATCCTACAGCATATGCAAGATAAACCTTTGAGAAACAAGCACACATTCCAGGCAGAGCTGAGATTTGCTGCCTCATCAGCTTTGTTCTGTGCCACATAAAACAAACAGAGAAGCTTTTCCCCAAAAGAAGATACTGGGGTAGGAAAAACTGCACCAGTGGATTTCCTGCCTGCCAGAGAGAGGCTCCTGACAGTCACAAAATGGCTACCCAGCTCAACTCCAAATATTGCAGAACAAAGTCCTGCTTTGCTGGACCCAAGCCACTCCATTGGCCCTTCCAGGCAAAGTGTCTGTGTCCAACAGGGGAAGTCGAGTGCTTCTGGGAAACCCCAAAGAGGCACTGCCAGTCAGAGTGGACAATACTGAGCTAGATGGACCAATGGTCTGACTCGGTATAAGGCAGCTTCCTTTGTTCTTGGTTCACAGCTCATTCTCTCAGCCGCAGCATTGCAGCAACTCTAAAGGTTAATGTAGGATGGAGCATGTGGCCTGAAAGGGTTATCCTGGCTGCAGAACACACACCGTTAGGGCAGCTCAGGTGGTTCTCTGTCCCCTTGGCCAGGTGTTCCTCATGGGAGCCCAATGAGAGGAGAACCGAGTGCAGGATTTTGCAGCTCCGCCAGCCATAAATCCAAGCTGCCGTTATTTTTATGCCAGGGGGCGTGTTAAGCTCACTGGCATTTCCTGTAATGTCCTGGCACTGGGAAGGAAAGCTGAGCTGGGAGGACAGCTTTGGAAGCAACGCTAGGCTGCCCTGCAAAGATCAGGTTCTCTGCGGACAGGCAGGTGGCAGGACAGGTAAACAAGAGGCGGCAGCGGCTCCAGCAGCACCTGGGAACAATGCTGTGGGGAAGGGAAAGAAAGAGGTGATCAGAAAGAGACTCTGGGGCAGAAGCAGGAGAACAGAGGAATAAGAGCCCAGTGGCAATTGTGTGCTAAGCAAAGGGACCTCTTACATTTCCTGGTTACCTGAATTGCACAGAAACAAAACAGGGGTCCAGATACTAGTATAAAGCGTTTCCTGAAGCTGCATCAACCACAGAGCTTTCCAACTGCACAGAATACAGAGTATGTTTCCATACCATGCATCCCAGTCCCTGGGAATGGTCCAAACTGCACTCTGAAATGTGGGGCCTAAGAAGGAAGATAGAGGTTCTCTGAGTATGGGCAGAGTGCCTCTCAGCTGTCCAGTTTCTGTTGGACCCTAGAATTTATTCCACACCTGTAAGAGGCCCATCATTAGCCAAGATGGACCCCAAATGTTCTTGCTTTCAGCATCAAGGTTCTTGTGCAACTTTCTGAATTGTGGAAGTGTGAAATCTTTGGACTCTTTGGGAGCAAGATTTGTTTGTTTGTTTCATGAAATTTATATACCACTTAATTGTAAAAAACAACAACACCAACAAACCTCAACGCGGTAATTTGTTTATTTATTAGAACTGTTTCTATACCACCTGATAAGCTGAATTCTCACAAGGTGACAATCCTGTCTGTGGATGTTTCCTGGGTCCAGAACTTGTGACAAGAGGAAGGCGACAATTTCAAAGAGGCATAGGTTCCAAAATGTTATGCCAAGGGTCTTTGTGCATCCCTTCAGGGATTTGCTATTACGTTGGCTCCAAACAGAGCTGGTCTTCTAAGGAATGGGGCAGACGGACTTTGTACTCCTAAAGCAGTTGCAAAACTCTGTGTTGAGAACCTAAGAAGAGCCTTGCTGGATCAGGCCAGGGGGGGCCCTTCTAGTCCAACGTCCTGTTCTCACAGAGGCTGACCAGATGTCCTTTGTGAATACCAGCAAGCAGGACCAGAGCACCAGAGCCCTCTCCCCTCCTGTGGTTTCCAGCAACTGGTATTCAGGAGCATTTTCCTGCTCTCCTGAAACAGCCAGCAACCTTGGACATTTCTGCACCTGGAGCAAAAAGGTAAAGTCTGACTCCTGGTTCCCCAGCCCTGAAGTGGAACTTCTTTCTCTTCAAAGACCTTTGGAGGTGAGAAGAGGCCATGAAAAGGGGCACCCAGTCCTCTGGCTTGCTGCTCCTGCACAAAGAGACCACTTAATTCTGCCAGCCTTGCTTTCCTGCCACCTCTGGCAACTCAGGGAGGCCCTTTTCTTCCACTCTTCCTGTGCGTTATTAATAATATGAGGAATAAACAGGGGGCTCCGAGTCAGGCCAGAGCGTGTGCAGCTGACCCCTGGCTGCTGGCACAAGGCACCCCCTGGTGGGATGGGCCTTGGGTTTTTTCAGCTACATCAACCCCCCCCACCCCACCCCCTTGCTGAGGCTGTGCTGAGAGGCCTCTCAGTATTCCTGTGTAAAGCAGCAGCAGCCTTAGTAATTCTAGCAGCTGTGAGAGCTAAATTGGGCAGGAAGGTCAACCTGAGCCATTCCCCTTATACACTGCTTTGTATGCAAAGCGCACCCCCACCCCCGAAAAAGAATCCCTAGAGCTGTAAAAACGCTGCAGGACAGAGTCAGACCAAGCCTGCAGAATCCTTTGAGGCAGCCTGCTGCGTTTTTTACCTTCCCAAGGTAGAGCTCCATTTCCTCGCCAGCCCCCCCCCCCCAGCTGAGGCTCTCTGCTCTGCCAACCAGCTGGCCCCTTCCAGTTGCTCCCTTGTTTTCCCTCTCACCAGGCTCCCTGGAAAGTGCGGTGTTTTTCTTCCCTCCACAGCTCACGCCTCACCTGAAAGGCCAATTGTGCTCCGAGCCCAGTTAAAAAGGTCTTGCAGGAACTTTGGCTTAGCTCTGCCGGGGGCCCTTTTCCAATCTAAACGGAGCTGAAAGGGCTCCTCTGTCAAGGGGGCTGAGTGTGCCCACGGCTGGCCTCTGGGCTTCGCCGCCAGGAGGTGAAACAAGATTCTGTGCCCATCCACAGCTTCACCCTGGGTGATAAGGCGCCTTTATTCAACTTGCTTGCTTTAGAGGCTTGGGTTCTCTTCAGAGCCAGAGCAGGGAATGTGCGGAGACTCCCTCTCCCACTTTAGCACATCTTGGGGAGCCCCAGGAAAAACACCACAACCTCACCCTGGCTTCATAAGCAGCCATAAAAGGTAAAAGGTAAAGGGAACCCTGACCGTTAAGGGAACCGGCGTTTGCCCGCAGACAGCTTCCGGGTCATGTGGCCAGCATGACTAAGCCGCTTCTGGCGAACCAGAGCAGCGCACAGAAATGCCATTTACCTTCCCGCCAGAGTGGTACCTATTTATTTACTTGCACTTGACGTGCTTTCGAACTGCTAGGTTGGCAGGAGCATGGACCGAGCAACGGGAGCTCACCCTGTTGCACAGTTTCGAACCGCCGACCTTCTGATCGGCAAGCCCTAGGCTCTGTGGTTTAGACCACAGCACCACCCGCGTCCCATTAAGCAGCCATAGCATTCAGAACCCAAAGAATCTTGGGAATGGTGGTCTTGATGCTAAGGTTTCTCCGACGTGATTCCTAGCCCTCCTTCACAGAACTGCAACTGGGAGGGTTCCATGGGAAGAAGGACTGACTATCCTGCCAGCTTAAGTCTGTAGCATGGTGCAGATGTGCCAGGCCAAATCATCTATGGCCTCCTTCCCCAAGCTGGTGCCCCTTGGAGGTTTTGGATGGTAACTCCCACCATTGTATGGTTGTACTGGCTAAGGGCTGTAGTCCGAAGCATCCAAGGGCACCTGCTGGGGGATGTTTGGTCTGCTGGGTGGTGGTAAGATTTTCTGGGCAAGTGTTGGCCCAACAAAAGCTCCATCCATGTGGTTCTTGGGAAGCTGCCTTACCCTGAATCAAATCCCTGGTCCACCTGTCTCAGTATTATCCACACCGACTGGACTGGCAGCATCCCTCCCAGGGTTTCAAATAGGGAGTCTGTTCTAGTCCTACCTGGATGCCATTGGGGATTGAGCCTGGGACCTTCTGCATGCCAAGCGGGTGTCCTGCCACTGAACTGCAGCCCATTCCATCCCGTAGCTTGGCTCTAAGGGTTTGTCCACATGGGACCAAAATGTGGGCTGCACCTCCATGTCGTCCGGAACCTTTTCCACTTTAAAGGCAGAGTTTCCCCTTGATTTAGACATTCCGAGGATTGAAAACCCTCTCCCTTAAAGGGGAAAAGATCCAGGATGGGGATGATGTCATTTGGACACTCCTACTTAATGGGAAGACTGGCCAAGGCAAGTCCACAATTTGTTCTGGTGTGGACAAACCCTATGTCTATTATTACCTAATGTTGGAAGATTGAGGACATATAAAAGGACTTATTCATGCAGTACATAGTTAAATGAGGCAACCTGCCTTCTACAGGAGGCAGTGATGAGCACCACCTTGGATGGCTTTAGGAGAGGATCAGGCACATTCGTGGAGGAGAGGGCTATCAATGGCTACTAGCCTGGATGGCTATGTCCTGCCTCCACAATTGGAGGCAGCAGTGCTTCTGAAGCTATCAGCTCTTATAATTCTATGATTCTGTTCTATGAATTTCTTGCCCTCAATATTAGGCGGGCTCACATGCTTCTTCCCCCTGCCAATCATTATTTTACAGCTAACCGTATTGCTGAGTAGCGGGGGGTGGGGTGGGGACACTTTTATTAGCTCTTCTCCTATCAAACTAGGGCCACAGTGGCACAGCTATCTCCTTTTGGGACACTCTCCAGAAATGTGGCTTCTGAGGGTGTCAAGCTTGCCAGGGATTGGCTGCCCTCTTGTGATGGCTCCCAAGTGCTTGCCATGCGACTTGCCCCACCCTGCTACAAACCTGCACCCGCTTCTCCCTCCCAGATGCTCCCACAAAACAAAACACAGCCAGGGCATGGAGACTGAGGGCTAGGCACAGGGACACCATTTCTGGTGGCATCTGCATGGCGGACGTTTGCCGCAAGTCCCTTTTGGCCAGCTTGACGACCCAGGGGGCTACCAGGCTCTTATCCTTCCCTCTGGAATTCCCCTAGTGGCAAGCAGGTTGGCTTTTGACATCATAAATATCCAAGGCCCCTCACACAAGGCTGTTCACTGTAACTTTCCCTGCTGCTACCTTGCGGACTTGAGCTCCTGCTCAGGGGTTCATCCAGCAGCGGTGGTAAGGCCTGGGGTGGGTTAAGAGGAGTTGGGGTGGGGTTCGGCTACAGTTCAGCAGCACAGATTCTTCTTTCTTTGCCTATCCCCACATCCCCCCCTGCTGCTGCCCCCCCCAATAACTCCCAGCCTAGAGGCTGGTCCTGGCAGCAAAGCCTCTCCTCCTCCTCACACAAAGTGGCTCCTTGTCTGGCCTTCCCAGCAGTGGGCTGCGGAGAATTTCATGGAACCAGCTCCATTTCCTGACGGAGTTTTATTACATTCCCAACAGAAATAAATAAATAGGAGAGAAACGCAGGGCATCTTGGAGCCTCCTGAGCAGAGCAAAACTTGGGGCTTGCTGCAGAGGCTGTTCTCAAGAAACAAGCCCAGTGTGACAGGGGCTGAGGGGCACCACCACATGGATAAGTGGGGCCGCTTCTGGCCTGAGTCTCCTCCTGGGGCAGACCCAACCTACTACTGTTCCAGGGGAACAAGGAGGCTTCCAGCGAAATGGATTACTTAGTGGGCACTGCTCAGAATTGCTGCACTAGTTTCAGCTAGGAGAAGAATGTCCACTCTGTTTCCACACTTCCAACATCTTGTGGCCCCCCTTTCCTCAACCCCAAATGCAGTAAGGGATAATTTTTGTATTGTGGGGGCAGGGGGAGAAGGAATTAATGTACAGTTATTGGGGACTCAACACTGGAGGTGCAGAAACCATAGCTGTTTTGCACTTGTGAGGACCTGTATACATTCTGCTGGTCTGGCAGATGCCTCCAGGGTGGAAGGTCTTCTCAAGGCCAGCCCACTGGCTGCCATACCTCTTCTCCCAAGATTGCCTTGTTGAGAGGGTTCCCCCACCATCCCTGGAAAGCAAGTGAGTTACTCCCAGTTAGAGGGAGTAACTACTAGTGTCACTTACCCTGGGTGGCACAGCCCTTTTTGGGGAAGCTGCCCCAGCCATAGTGAAAATGTGGCAAGAGAGGAGGGGAGCGGGGAAGGAAAACCCTTGCACTAGTATTTGACCGCTACACTGCTCAGTTTCAATTGCCATTTACAATGGACGTGATCCTGAATGCATCAACTGCATCTTGATTTGAGTTGTAGCATGCTCTGTTTGGGGCTGTTCCTAAAAATCTCTTGGAAGCTTCAACCGGTGATAAATTATGCTGCTAAAATCCTGACCTCTTTGCAGTATCGGCTGTGCTACCTGCAAGTTCATTTGCAAGTGCAACTCAATGTGCTGTTTATCAGTTTCAAAGGACAGTCTCCTCCCATGTGAATCTGTGCATCCTTTAAGAGCAGCTGTGGTGGCCCATTAGTGTGTTCTGTTGCTCTGTGTGGTTGGTGGCAACATGCAACACGGCTTCCTCAGCCGCAGAGCCCTGTCTGTGTTGCAGAAGTTATCAGGGCTCTTCAACCTCAGGTCCTTATATGCTGTTGGCCTGCAACTCCCAGCATCTCGGCTCCTGACAGTGTTTGAAGGTTGCTCTCTTTAAAGGAAACTTTTCTTCTGTTGCTCTTTAATTTTATTAATTGCTAGCCCTGCCTTCCCCCTGCTTTAGACTTGAATTGTGTTGGCATTAAATGAGGGCGGGTTGCTGTTAATTGTATTTTTGTGTTTGTTCTTACACTGGAAGTATTCTTTCGAAGGGAGAAAGACCAGATACATTATTTGTATAAACAAACTAGCAAAACAACTGCATCAAAGCAGAGCTCTTTGCAAAGCCAACAGCTACCTTAGATTAAGAGAAATATTGCTAAACCTGAGCTTCTAGCCACCCTAGAACAGATGCCAGGTCAGAACCCGTGTAATGGAGTGGAAGAAGGACTTAGTAATGGGAGATGCTTGATGGGACAAAGTTTCAGCTTCTCCAGCATTCAGCAACTCACCTGCTCTCACTTCCCTGTATTGCCAGATCCCACCCTGAATAGCTGCTCTCCTGCAGCTAGAGCCAGGCTTTGAGAGAGTGGAAAGAAAGATGATAAGCACCACCAGTGTCAGCAGTTTCTTCTAAAGCACAGCAGAAGTCTGCAGAAGCAGTTGAATCCCCTTTCAGCGATAAAAGAGAATGAGAAAGAAAAGAGAATGGAATGAGCATACACCTGCCACGAACAAAGACAGATACTCCTTCCGAAAGAAGTGCATGGAAAAAGAGAATCACTGTCTCGAGCCAATGTGTGCTCACTGCACCTCAGCTTAATGCAGGAATGTAAAAAGGACCTGGCTGCTTGGATCAGGCCAAAGACCTACAAAGTCCAGTTCAGCATCATGTTTCCCACTGTGCCTCAAGAAGCTTATCATTGCTACCTTTTTTGAAGGATCAAATTCCATAGTTTTAACTATGCGCTGTGTGAAGTTTCGTTGGATGACCCCACAGTATTAAGAGATGATAGTACATATTATGAGAGAGGGAGAAAAGCCTATCTCTATTCACTTTCCCATCTTTTTATACACATCTACCATGACCTGTTTTTTTCCTAAACTAAGTAGCAGCAAATGTTTTAACCATTTCTCCTAGGATATTCAATCCAGATCTTATCTGGGAGGAAGAGGGAGTCTTCCCTTCCATCAGGATCTTTCTGTCCCTATCCCCACTTTCAAGTTTCCTACATCAAAATAAAGTTTGAGAGAGAAATGCATTGCTCTTGCCACCACAAGCTACTTTAATGTCCAGCTCTCTGGGCATCGGGTGGACCCTCCTGTTGCCACCTCAGTGGAAACACCTCAAAGTGACATCTCTTTACAAACACTGGGTGAAGAGCTACTCTCAAAGACCCCTTTATTATTTTATTTGACTTCTCTAAAAATGCAGAGGATCTTTTTTGCTTTAACCACCACCACTACCACCTGAATAATTTACCATGGCTGGACATGAGGGAATTTGCAGTGGAAAAACCTTCAGCTATGCTAAACCAAAATATTATTTACCATTTACTTGGTAATGCTGATCTCCGCCTTCTAAGGAAAAAAAATATTGATTTAACAGGACTCAGCAGTTTGGGGGTTCTGCCAGTGCCACCTAAATATAGCTCATGAAAAACAAATGGATCCTGTAATGGGGGGGGGGGGGTGAAGAGGATGGGGGGGGGGGAGAAACATACAGCATTCTTCCAACTCTGTTTTATCAAACTAGGTGGGGAGAGGCCTTTTTCATCCAGAGAAGAGGCGTGCTGCAGCTCAGATGCACCTGACCCTTTGTTTAAAGGCAAGAATTTGCTGCTCCCGCCCCCCATCATCTGAAACATCACTGCACTTGAGCAGGAAGGTGGGTGTAATTGCCTACAGACAGCATGACCTGGAACTGCCAAGAACCTGGCTGGCTTCATGCCTTTCCTGGCCTTCTCCACTTTGCCCAGTTTGAGAACAACAGGATCCTGGAGAAAGAGGACCCTCTGCAGCGGCATTCTGAGCTGGGTTAAGAGCCAGGAATAGCCACACGCCCATGAGATTTTTAATGGCACAGGTTTTCGCGGTCTAGAGCTTTGCCAAAACAAATTTGTTAGTCTTTAAGGTGACAGAAGACTCTTTTGTTTTTGCTGCAACAGACTAACGCAGCTACCCTTTTGGAAGAAGTCCACGAGATGGAGAGCAGCTTGACTGTTGCCACTGTGAGCTGTTTACTCTGGAGAAACCTTGCGAGAGTTCAAAGCTCCAAGCTGAGGTGTGCTGCCAGGATGGGCCATAAGCAAGCAGGATCCGATAGCAGAGTCTGCCTTGCTGTTGTTTGCAGGTAGGGGGAAAATGGAGTTGGGTTGGGTCAGTGTGGTAGTTAGCAGAAGGGACCTTTTGAAGTAAGCGTCCTTGAGGCATTAAACTGAAATGGAAAGGCTGCATGGACTGAACCATTCAGCCCTCCAGAAAGGATCAAGGGCCTACAAGTAGGAACTGGCCTTGCAGAGTTAACAAGCCCAGCAGCTTGGAAGTGAGAGACACAAATTACATAGTGCAAGAGAGCGGACCTTCTACAGTATCTGATCCTCTCTATGGAGAGCACACTGGTTAGAAAAAGCAGGACTAAGACCACAGAAACAGGGGAAGACTTGGCAACTTTATGTTTGCAGACTTTCTAGGTAAGTTTCAGGAAAACAATAGCCAGCAATGCACCTCTTCCACATATCCACAAGTTTGTTTCTAATCCAGAGCATCAAAAGTTAGAATTGTGAAGCTCCTCATCTTCTTTTCCCCCCATTATGGCTATTGGGGGGGGGGTGATTATTGGTCTGTCTGAATCCTCAGTCAGCTTCTTTGGATGTTCCCAAGTTCTAGTGTTATGATAGGGAGAAAAACTTTTCTTCTCTATCCACTTTCTGCATTCCATGCATACTTTTATACATTTCTATCATGTTGCCTCTTACTTGCCTTTTCTCTAAACTAAAAAGCCACAAAGACTGCAATCTTTCCTTGTTGGGGAATCCTTCCACCCTCTTGATCATTCTGGTTGCCCTTTTCCAACACTACAGTACCCTTTTAGAGGTAAGCAGAACCGTAGACACTATTCCAAAGTGAGTGCACCACACGTTTTCTGTGACAGTGTTATGATATCAGCAGTTTATTTTCCATTCCTTTGCTAACAATCCCTAGCACGCAATATGCCTTTTTTTACAGCTGTCACATGATGGGTCAACATCTTCACTGAGCTATTCGTGACTCCAAGGTCTCGCTCCTGGTCAGACACCACCAGCTCCAGAAACTGTGAGTCCTTGATCACAGAATCTATGGCATTCTTCTGAAACTTTTAACAGCATTAATGCCAGCATTTCTATGTTGTAATGGGTATTTTGATTCATTTAAAACTTTGCATTTTACAGCATACATTTGTGTACCATGGGTTTTGAGTATGTGGTGCAGCCTTTCCACTGAGCTGCAGGAGAGGAGAAGGAGGACTGCAGGGCCTCTCTATCAGTGATGTGGAAAGACCAGCAACTTTTGGCACCTTCTCTCCTGGAAATCTTTTGGCTTTAGCTGCTCATTACCATAACTTTGTTAATTTAAAGAAACAGTGCCCAGATTTGGATTTTCCTCCTCCCTCCCCAACCCATTTTCCTTATGCGTCATGCTTTTTTAGACAATAAGCCTTGAGGCTAGAGACTGCGAGTGAGTATACATTGTGTGATAATGTGCATTCAAGGCTGCAGATAGGCATCTTTTTGGGATGCTGTACACACAATGCCATCCCCATGTTGTCTCTGTTCCACTGTATTTGCCAATCCAAAGCACATTCTGCTGAAACGGTTTTAATCTGTTTTGTGCCGAGAATGCATTTCTCAAGCACTTCCTGCCTACATGTGCATTTGTGAATTATGCTTACAACTTCCACAAACTAAAATGCATTCATCAGCCCTCTGCTGATGCACTTTAAATAAGCTTTCCAAGTTGAGTTCAGCCTCTCCTCTCTACCCTCTCGGGTAAATTTAAGGACCTCCCTTGCAAGGTCTTCTTAGATGAGGGACTTCAGATTTTTTTTCCCAATTAGGGAATTGAAACCAGGATCTTTCATATGCACGCATATGCTCCACCATGGAGCTTCACCCCACCTAATCCCCACAGATACCGCAAACAAGTCAGTTTCCCCATCTCTCTCTCTTGAACAATTTTTTAATGAGAAAAGGTTGCAGGACATTTGGTGTCACCTAAGTTTTGCTGATGCAGGGGAAAGCCTCCAACACCAACTAGATGAAGTAGGTGAGTAATTTTGGTGAAGCACACATGGGATTTCCTGGAGACATGCATGATCAGCAAGAGCGGAGAAGGGGGGGGGAACCTCTGCCCCCAAAGGGGGCTCAGTCAGCAACAGGAGCAGCAGCTACCTAATGTACTGCTGCTGCTCAAAAGAAGGATCCCATCTGAGGAAGAACAAGGGAAGGCCTGAAGCTGGCAAAGGGAAGAAAGACGCTGCGGTGTAAAGCTGCCTCAGGAGCCTCCCCTGAATCCCTGCTCAAAGAACACCTCATTCATCACTTTTAAACAGAAGTGGCTCACTTGCCGGAGATGGAGGCGGGAGGACAAAAGGAGCAACAATGGTTGGCGCTTGCAGCCAGGCAGCCAGCCGCAAACTGACACATCGGCCTACTGTTCCAGCTCACTGGGGAAGAAAGGAATTTCTGTATAAATCACACCAACCATCAGGTTTCTCACTTCCTGTCCACAGGACTTCCCGTCTCTCAGAACGCAACAGCATGAAGGGACTCTCTCTCTATATATATATTGGGGGGGAATGGGAGAAGTTAATTTTTTAAAAAATATATATAAAGAGAGTCTCTTTCAGCTAATAATGAAGCGAACAGTATATTAAGAAGGAAAACATTCAGCATTAACCTTGGAGGGGAAAGACAGAAAACCTTTTCATAATGCCCTGGCCACAAAACAACAACTGCCAGTTAAATCAGCTCCGTTCCCCAGCCACTGCCAACATAAACTCAGGGGCAGCCATAGGAGAACATTTGAACCAACATCTTCCCCTCTTCTCACTCTCCCCCTCTCCCCAACCAGGAAATAAAAAATAATAACAACTCAGGAAGGCTGAAGGTGCCAGCCATAGGCTTCAGAGCCGCACTTCTGCTGGCGCCACAGAGCAAGCAGACTCTGCTTTGAGCTCCAGACATGGCAGTGGAACCATAAAGAGGAGGTTGCCCTGCTCCGCACTTCTTAATTCGCCTTTGCTACAGGCTGTCAGTCAGGCAGGATGAGAAGTCCTTGCTGTGAAAAGGCACCCATGCAATTCTGCTCGGGGGGTGGGGAACAGTAAGCGTGGAAGATGGATTTGAAAGATCCATTCGGAAGAATGACACCTCAATGCGGGGACTCTGGTTTGGGGTGAGGAAAGAACTCTCTCCCTCCCCGTGTTAAATTGGGCCACTGACGCATTCTGTTTAAGCCCTTCCCCTGTATGGTTCAACTTGGCTCAGAATGAGTAATTTCCAGAGTGTGAGTGTGTGCTACTCTGTTGCAGCAGAAACAAAGCATCTTAAAGACCAACCTTTAGAATTTTAGGGATATTTTTTATTATTATTATGGTATAAGCTTCCCCGGACGACAGGCTACCTTGACAAACACATGAAATGTTACCCCGCCACAAAATGTAGTGGTGGTCTTGATGGCCGTTGGTGCTTCTGAAACTGAATCGGACAAATTCATGGAAGAGGAGAAAGATGAGATCTAGTAAATTAGTTGTACTTAACATTTACACAGACAGCACCTTCCAATCCTCAAAGTTCTCGCAGGCATCTAGTTTTAATCCTCACAATCACCCTTTAAAGTTAGGAATAAACATCCCCCATACTGCGGATGGAGGAAAGAGAGGCAGGGCAGACTGCCATGCAAGTCTGTTAATGGCCTTAAGTCACACTGGCTAAAGGACACACACACACACACCAGTTGCTGAGGGACAGCTTTTATCCACTGCTTGTGGACTGGATGGCCTGATACACAGGGCTTCCTCTTAGATGCTAGATAGCGAAGAAAGTTAACAGGACTGTAGGAGTTACCAGCTTGTAAGCAGGGTGGCTGATCTCTGATAAGTCCTGCCATAGGGTGGAGGCAGGGATGCTAGGCTGCCAACTTGTTTTTTAATGCAGCATCAATAGTGAGACAGTACAGGGCAGAGAGTATAAAATAAAGAGGCAGCCAAGTGAGAGGGAAATGGAAATTGTGCATGAGTGACGTATTTTGGTTTTATTTATTTATTTTCCATTTACTTCCAACAATTTGTATGCTGTTTAATGACAGCTATTTCTAAGTGTTGCACAAGAGACCCAACCCAATAAAGGCTAGAAAGCAGTTAAAACTGTAAAATCAGAATTCAATTTAAAAGTCTGCTGGAGTTTTTAAAAGAATCCAGTAAGCACCAGAAGTTCAACATGGTGTGTGTGTGTGTGTGTGTG
Organism: Podarcis liolepis; assembly: GCF_965112155.1. Classification (NCBI taxonomy): domain Eukaryota; kingdom Metazoa; phylum Chordata; class Lepidosauria; order Squamata; family Lacertidae; genus Podarcis; species Podarcis liolepis. The sequence continues at coordinate 29,359,229 of NC_139567.1, read as the reverse complement.
TGTGTGTGGCCTATGTGACCTCAAGTGGTCTGAGGACTTAAAGAACTAAGACAAGACCTTTCAAAAATAAAAGGAGGCAAGTTCTGAGTTCGATATATTGCAGCAAGAGGAGAACACATCACTGAGGTGCTCTGGGAGATTATTACAAGCAGAAAGGGGGAAATGGACAGAGTTATTTAAGACAACCTCGAACCTTTGTAGAGCTGACAGTGGTGGAGTTAGATGAGAAAAGCTCGTAGGTTGTGTGTGTGTTTGGCTCAGATAGGGGAAGAGAGGTCTTTTGGCCTCTTTTTAGCCCTGAGGAGGAGCAGGAAGTGAGGTCCTTGGTAGAGCTACAAAACCACCTAGACCTCAAATTCTACATGGTGCAAAATGAAAGCGCAGTGCCTCAAAATAAAATATACCATTAACTAATCAACCTGAAGCAGGAAAACCAAGGTAGACATATTCAGTTATGTCAAATCTGCACAGTTCATTCCAATTAAGGGAGTTTTGACAAATGTGCCCTGAAAAAAATGGGTGCCTGGATTTGAGCACAGAGAACCTGACTGAAATGAAGCAGGTGGAGGAAAGAGATAAAACTGACAGCTAAGGCAAGTTATCAAAGGATCTGCCGCCACCTGCTGGTTTATACAGTTCTTCAGAGCCACAGGATGGCTGCAACCCACTCACCACCACAGCACGAAGAGGGATCTGTTCGCTCAGCTTGCACACACAGTGATACATGCAAGGAAGGTTTATTATCCCTAGTAAAGTGCAGGAATGTAACATTGTCACAAAAAAAGGACCTGGCATAGTGAGTTATTTAGCAGGGATTTGAATACAATGCCCCAAACAGTAAATTCGCAATCAGGTAATCCAAATTCTGCACCAAGGAAACAGAACATCAATCTTACAATAAGCTTCTTTTCTGCGGTGAAGAGAGGGTGTTCTATTGCCCTCCATTTCGCCTGAGTGAGCCAGGCATATCCTCCAAACAAGTTCTCAAATCCACAGACACAATAGATAGGTTTTGTCTGGCAGGACATCAGTCAGAGCATCAACATTAAGAATCATATACAGAAATGCGATGATGATGCCTTGCTAGGCAGCAACACCCAAATTGGTTGCACTACCAAGGCAAATGGGGAACAGTGGCTTCCATCTACAGACACTCATCATCCACAATGAATGGACACCAGCCATGCTGACATTTTCAGCTCAGAAATGAGTTTTATTTTCTACAACTAGGAAAACAACGTTTCTAACAATCTTCTCAGATAAGCAAAAACCATGGCCGCCTACTTTCACCAGCCTGAGTCCAGGGAAATGAGGGAAGTTAAGGAAAACTGATTTGTATCCAAACAGAGTAATCTGTTACCTGTGTCTGGCTAACAGGAGAAAGGAATTCCTTCAAAACAATGAGAGAATGCTGAGCAAATACCTTCTTTTCAAAAGAAGTCTCTTAGTAGACTTGACAGTATAATGCCACTAGCAAAGTGTACATACAAATTGTGCTTTTATATATTAAACAGCCATATAATCTTCTCAGCTCCAAGTACTCAGAATGAGGAAGGTCTTTTCCATATGGATTTTCAAAAACAAGAAGGCAGTTGTTGGCTGTACTGAAGTGGGATCCCTTCCCATTATAGAAAAGTTTCTTCCTTCTGCATAGATGGATTCTGAAATGACCAGCATATCATGACTCAAAAAAACCCATGCATTTCAGTTTGTCAGGACATGGTCGCTTTTAAAAAATGACAGCAATTATAACACAGTGACCTATATTGATAGTGAGCTATCAAGGGCCCAAGCCCTTGTATCATTGAAATGTAATGGCTAGAATGGTCAGAAATCTTAAAACAGGTACTAATTTTGAGATAGGAAACCAAGGGTTAACCTTTAAACCTTCACACCCAATGAGCTACAAACAAGTACCATACCCCAAATCTACACCTAATACATACCACAAAGGGCCACTGTTAACACATTTTCCTTTGCTCAGTAGAGTCCACCATTTTCAGCTCCCTGTATTTCCACTCCTCTCTTTCAATAGCTTCCATATTAGTATGGACCGACCTACATATATATATATACAGTGGTGCCTCGCAAGACGAAATTAATTCGTTCCGCAAGTTTTTTCTTCTTGCGAGTTTTTCGTCTTGCGAAGCACGGTTTCCAATAGGAATGCATTGAAAATCAATCAATGCGTTCCTATAGAGACCGTCCGGCGACAGAGGGGAAGCGCCGCTCTGTCCCCTCTTTTGAAGCAAGGGGCTGCGGGGAGAAGATAGCTTCTCCCCACAGCCCCTTGCTTCAAAAGAGGTCTGGGGACAGCGGGGAAGAAGCGATCTTCTCCCTGCAGCCCCAGGTCCGGGGACAGCGGGAAGCGCTTCCCGCTGTCCCCGGACCTGGGGCTGCAGGGAGAAGATCGCTTCTTCCCCGCCGCCCCTTGCTTCAAAAGAGGTCCGGGGACAGCGGGAAGCGCTTCCCGCTGTCCCTGGACCTGGGGCTGCGGGGCGAAGATCGCTTCTCCCCGCCACCCCTTGCTTCAAAAGAGGTCCAGGGACAGCGGGGAAGACCCGCTGTCCCCGGAGCTTGCGGGGCAAGCTTCGTTTTGCGAAGCAAGCCCATAGGGAAATTCGTCTTGCGAGGCAACTCGAAAACGAAAAAACATTTCGTTTTGCGAGTTTTTCGTCTCGCGAGGCGTTCGTCTTGCGGGGTACCACTGTATCTGAAACTCCATGGGGGAAAGGCATAGCTTCCCCCTTCTCCAATCACTACTCCTCCATTCTCAGTCAATCTCCCCCCCCCCAACTGCTTTGCAGCCTAAAAAAGGGGTGTTGGGGTGCATTTGCAGGTGGTAGCAAGTAACACCTAGATTGGTCCAGAGCCTCAGTTACTTGATTTGGCTCTTGTCCATTGGGTTCCTGGCTGGCACAGCAACCTACAATTCTCTGTTTGGCAAGCCAAGTGTGTTGCTGCCTGTGGGTGTGCATAAAGAAACAGATTGTGTAGCATTTAGGAACCTTGCTATAGCAAGTGACTGAAGTGCCATCATGTAACACCCAGCCAGCTTCACACCTCCTCTTGACACCACCCAGAAGTCACAAAGAAATCCCATTCAGAAGCAAACAAGAGTTCAGCCAAGAATCTTCTGTCATCCTCTTTGAATACACCATGTCTAAAGAAGTCTTTACACTGAGCTAATTAAAGAGAGAGAAGTAGGCAAGCTGAAACCCTTTAGCCATTCTGAGTAGCATTTGATCGTCTTGTCTCTTTCATTCCCACCCAGTGGGTACACAATCAAAAAGGAGGCTCGAGGGGCTGCACAGATAAGATGGGCTGGATCAGCTTCAAAGAAAGGATGCTCCTGCAGGTACCAGAACAGCAGGCAGCTACTAGGACATTCTACTGAAAAAACATTTCCTGCTTTCGCCAACAAATCTGCATGAACAACTAACCTAATTACACTAGCAACCACGTTCCAAATTCAAATAATCTTATCCTTACCAACCCATTCTAAGATCACACACATACGTGTTTTTAAGTGAATTCCATCATTCTGCAACCCTAACCCACCTGTTCATAATAAAGTTGTTCAGCTTTTGCTCTAGCTGCTTTTAACAACCAAATATGAACACTGAACACTTATCCTATCACCTGCTAAAACAGTGACTAAAACAGAAAGCAGGCTCTGTTCACCTAGGGTAGCCAACCATGTAATCTGGAATGACAGTGAAAAATGCAGGTGCTTTTTGTTGTAATACCATTATCTAAATCACTGTATTTTCAGAGCTGGCTGTTGATAAATGAAAGTCACTTTTTATCCTGCATTGTTGAGTGGCACAATATAAAGGCTGCTACTGATAGGTAAATTTACATGATGTTACAGTCTTAAAAGGGGGTTCATGCCATCACTGGCAAGGATTCAAAAGACTAGCTCATTTTAAGAGTGCAAAGGACTCTGTGCTTGTGTTTCTTGAACAACACATGCAATGCAGCAAGCTGATTTTGAAGCTGTTGGGTATTTTTGCAGTGGAGCTGAGAAGCAGTTTGCAATAGTTCTAGGAAGAAAGGTCAGGGAGGCAGAGCTATTACTTAAGTTACCATCCACTTACAGACATTCTCATTTCAGGGCAGGGTGAGGGGACTAGCCAACCATGTATCCTGTTTACAGTGGAATTCTGCTATAATGAACCATGAGAACTGGCATTTGTATCTAGCAGGAACAGGCAGCTGCCCAAGACGTTATCAAGATCTACCAAGAACAGTAACATAAAATAGCCTCAACAACCTGGTGCCATCCCTGATGCTTTGGACTACAAACCTCATCAGCATCAGCAAACATGACTGTATGATGCTGGAGGTGATGGGAGTTGTAGTGCAAAATCTTTGGATGGCCGCAGGCTGGCAACGGCTGCCCTAAAGTTGGGCAGGGCGGTTAAGGACTATGGAAGTAGTAGGAAGATGAGGTAGATACAGTGCATGGCAACAGAGTCATATTTCTGCTCAACATCCAAGGGGTGAAAAAAGCGAGAGAGTAGCAGAGGACATGCCCTGCCTCATAAGCCCTACAAAAATTTAGAGCAAGTTCCAGAGTGCAGTTGTCTCAGAGGACAACTCCCTTGGCACCTGCCTACCACTAAATGCCTTGCTGTTCATACATGCTCCTGCTACAATCTTCAGACAACACAAGGAGGGAGCTTAGCACCAAGATGAAACTGAGAAACAGAAGAGGCTCAGAGCCTGTTACCTTCAGGTCTTCTCCTCCTGAAGGAGAGTTGAGGGGGCCAAACATCCTGCAGCACATTTCCTTCTCCTTCAGCATGTAATTTCTGTAACAGCTGCAAAACAGGGCAAACTGTATGATCACAGGGTGTCCACCAGCCGAGTTTTAAAAACAACAAGGTCTTGAAATTAAGCCCAGAACTCGAGTGCTTCCTCAGAAATAGGAGGCAAACTGTTCCAGCACAGGCACACAGCAGTTGCATCTGGCCACTTTTTGCCCTTGTTTCAATGCTCAAAACCCCCATCTCCTGCAGCATAGCTCACCGTGTACACAGCTTTGGTGATGTCTGAAACAAAGGCTTCGCCAAACAAAAGTCAAACCCAGCATTTAGTCTCAACTGTAGAACATGGCCAATATGATTAAACTTAAGTTATAGTTATTCATGAACAGAGCAGCTCAGCAGCTGAGAGATCTTGCTTTATGCATGAAATTCCACAATACTTTTCAGTTGTGTTTATACCTATGCAGAACACCTGCCAAGTATGGAAGCCAGAGCTGCTCTTACTAAAACACTGCCAAAAATCCATGTGTTCAGGAAAAGCAAGGCTCACAGATCTGCTGGCGATCTATTTCCAAGCATGTTTCAGGGGGGCAGCTTTTGAGGACCAAGGAATTCCCCCTCATGGCCTGTACACTTCCCAGTCCAGGGAAAGGAAGCACACAAATGAGGGAGCAGAGGAACAGGTGGCCTCAGCAAGCAGAGGTTTTGCCAGTCTTTTGCCGATGAAGAAAGCCATCTTAAGTGAAGGATAAACATGGCCTAAGCCTCTCCTAACAGAACAGGGAAAGGCTGCCTGTCAAAGGACAGGCAAGGCAAAGCCACAAAGGCTAGTTGCCTCCGTAAGGCATTCATTCAAGGAGAGCCAGGGAATTGCCTTGTTATCCCTTCCCAGTACTGCCATGGAAGGAGAACTCTATTCCCTCACACTCTACATACAGCACTGCCATGGTTTTGATAACCACACGTTTTTTTCTGGATTAAACAGAACTCCTGAGGATGCTCCCAAAGGTGGAAAGGGGGTGGTACCCATGCACCTGAGGCTTGCCCCACTGCCAGGACATTGACCAGTTTACAGAGTTTGGGATTCAATACCCCTAAAAGCTTCCCGTGCTCCCACTTACTCAGTCTGCTAGACAATTTAAACATAAGAGTACAGAGGCTTCAACACCAGAAGGAATAAATCTGGACAATTATATACAGAGAAAGCAGTTCACAGCTAACCGATTATCCTACTTCAGTAAAGAAATAGCTCCCTCACCTGGCCAGCTTTTTCAATTCATTGTTAATGCAGTGGTTGAAGGGCTGCTGTTTCTGAGCTTTCACCAAAAAATCCCGAGCTCTCTCATACTCTGCCAGAGAGAAACATGCCTAGTAGACAAAAGAATCATCATTATTGTTTAATTTGGTATGCTGTTCCTCAGGGGGGTGGAAATCCCAGCATGGTCACAAAGTTAACAACTAGCAAAGAGAAAACTCACCAGTACTAGCAATGTACAGAAAGCCCAGGAAAGGAAAAGCTGCGCATGGTCAGATGTGCACCTGGAAACTTTAAACTTGTTGAATTGACCGCCCTAAATAAATCCGGGCTGCCATCCCATAGATAGAATGATGCATGCAGAAGGGAGCTCAAGTAGAATTTTGAGTGGGAGGTGTGCCTCAGTCTTATCCTGCAAGGGATACTGCGCTCAGCCTGGCAATGATAAACAAAATGTTCATGGGAAGGAGTTGCAGAAGTGTTTGAAAGTGGAAAAGATTTTGCCGCAGAAAGTGCTTGCAGAGGCTAGATGGACACCTGCAGTGGGAACACTGCATCTCCTGCATTAGACTAAGTGGCCTCTGGGGTTTCTTCCAGGTTCAGGTCCATTATTTTTATTGCCCACATCCCCCCATCAGGCATTTGAAACTTGGAAGACTAAGTCCACAGCTCCTCCTCCTCCTCCTCACCTGAGCACACCTGAAGAGGGCTTTGGCATTCTTCTCATCCAGCTTCAAGGCCTTCTCTCCGTAGGCAAGGGCCCGAGTGGGCTGCTCCAGTTTCAGGTAAGTAAAAGACAAGTTCAGGAAGACCAGAATCTTGGCAGCATCAACTTTGACTTGCTCAGCTTCTTCAGCATTCACACGGTGCAGCAGTGAAGAGGCCTAATCAGGGATCGCAAACAAGTGCTGTCATTTTATAGTCTTACACAAAACTTCTATTGATTGTTATAGACACTGGGCTGTGTGGATATTGACTTAGGAGACAAACGTTTCCACATAAGAAAAACACTATCAAGCAAAAATATTCTCTCATTTGAGGGCCAGTTACATATTTACATTGTAGATTTTGAAAAAAATACGGGCAAAACTGTATTTTTTCACTTTAGGAATCTAAAGCAACTCTGATGGGAAAGCATGAAATAAGATTACAATGAACAACTAAGGTGGTTAAGTGACAATATAGTGCTTTTAAACTGTTCAACTAAACATTCTCTTCCATCAGATCACCCACTCCTTTCTCATTTTACATTTCAAAATAATTCCAGGAGGTGATTAATTCCCATCTCACATTTTGGGGGCAACACATTACAGCAGACTTCATGAATCTGGCAGTCCTCCAGATGTTTTGAGCTACAACTCCCACCAGCACAGTCAGCACACTCTGTCTTGGCCAGCTAACAAAGGAAGCAGGGTGAAGGAGGGAGTAAATAAGTATAATATGCAAAGTTAAGTGTGCTGGCCAGGGCTGATGGGAGCTGTAGCCCAAAAGCTCTGGAGGGTACCAGACTGGTGAAGGCTGACCTAAAGAAGTTCTCTGACTTCTGGAGACCAGCCCTGCCCTTTGCTTGACCAGAAAAGACTACCAAGGTACAAATACTAGCATGATGGGGAATGGAAAATAATTGCAAAAGGCAAGTTACTTGTGACTCACTTGCCCCCACCCTTCTCATTTGCTTTACTTACCCGTTTGTATCTTTCTCTGGCATCCATGAAGTGCTTCTGTCGGAAGAGGTAATTGCCAAATTCCCGCTCAGTTTCAGCCACCTTCAGCACTTTCTGCAGTGGAAACTGGGCCTGTTGCTCCTGTGAAGAGAAGCCACAATCTGGTCATGGGGGTTAGTATTGCTGCATGCCACCCCAATGTTGCACACCGTCCCAATCTCTGACTGCTGCAATATTCCAGGTTTCTTCAGAATAGACAGCTGAGAATGTGGTGTCTGTATGATATATGGATTATTTACACATATATACAATCTGAGCCTACAATGGAGGGGTTCACAGCAATAACACCCTTGAAGTTTTGCTTCTCTCAGTCACAGCCTTTGATTCAAATAGAAAGCAGGCATAGCTCCATCTCCCAGCTTGAAGCCTAGCTTCTAGCTCACTCCCCCTTCTGGCCTTTGTCTTTCTAATCACCAGTGAGTTGTATGGTGCTTTATAGTATCTTTTAAAAACTGCTCGGTAACCATCTTTGGTGAAGAGTGATACAGAAGTCTCTTAATAAAACTAAAGAAAAACTAGCAAACTTACAGGAGTCAGATTAAAGAACTCGTCAGATTCTGCTGAGTCCAGAAAGTCCAGAAGCTCAATCTCAAACAAGACTGTGGCATTGGGAGGGATCAAAGGAGGGCAGCCTGCAGCTCCAAAAGCGTATCTTGGCTTGAACAAAAATCTTGCCAGCTCTCCTTTCTTCATTGTCAGCAGACCAATCTCCATTCCTCCAAGAGTGATGTCTGGGAAAGCAAAAAAGAGCAAGGTTTATTTCTCAAATGTATGCACTGCAGTACTAATTATAGTGGAAGACATCCTCCTTGATCCAAGGTGCAATTCAGATTGGGCCTGACCCAGGACAATTTGGCCCCAACTCAGGTCCCCAGAAAAATCAAATCTCTGGATGCATGAAATTTGGAGAGCTATCTTAGTCTCCCTCTTAAAGGATCCCAAATAGTTTGCTTACTATCATAGAAACTAGGCATGAATGCACCTAACAAATCCAGTTTTTATATTTAAGTGCTAGTGCACACACACTATTTTATTATCTCTTAGGAACACATGGACATTCTGAGCTTACCTTCACCAAGTTTCATGAGTCTATGATTCCTTCTGTAGCAGTTTGTGTCAAAGGGTCTGTCCATGTGTTCCAGGTAACCTGAAAATTTCACTGAAAAAGTTAAAAGTTAGAGGAGAGTAAATCAGTTTCAGTTAGGAAGGTTGAACATAGTTTCTATTTTTATCCATAACAGACAACTACTACAGTGGTACCTCTGGTTACGTACTTAATTCGTTCCGGAGGTCTGTTCTTAACCTGAAACTGTTCTTAACCTGAAGCACCACTTTAGCTAATGGGGCCTCCCGCTGCTGCCGTGCCAGCACCGCACGATTTCTGTTCTCATCCTGAAGCAAAGTTCTTAACCTGAGGTACTATTTCTGGGTTAGCGGAGTCTGTAACCTGAAGCGTATGTAACCTGAAGCGTATTTAACCCAAGGTACCACTGTATGTGTGTATCTGAAGAAGTGTGAATGCACACGAAAGCTTATACCAAGAACAAGCTTATTTGGTCTCTAAGGTGCTACTGGAGCCTTTTTTTTTAGTTTATATATTATATATTTTGACTGCATCAGACCAACACGGCTACCTACCTGAATCTAGACAACTACTAGCAATCCTTGTTTCCAATAAACCATGCTGTATTGTCCCAGGAGCTTGCTGAGAGCACATAAATTTCATCCATTACAGAAAAAATGCAAAATTAGAATTATGGTGTAGCATTTGCTCAGGCTTTTTCAGGTTCTGTAATATTCATCAAACTACATTTTCCTGCATTCATTTAAAAACCTGAAGGCAAAAACCTAAGGGCTCCCCAGTAGCCTTAGAAGCTACTCACAGCAAAACAGTCTTTCCCAACCTGCTGCCTGGGTCCCATGGGACTGATAGGAATGGTGGTCCATAACACCCAAAGGGCAGCAAGTTGGGGAATATTACATTAAAGTCTAAAGGACCTGTATGACAAAAGAGTACCTGCTCACTTCCACCATACTCTTGGGTGCTAAAAAGCACAAAACAGCTTCAAACTGGGAGTTTGGGGTTGCTTATTAAATGGAAACCTATCCATTCTTAAGGAAATCAGCCCTGAGTGCTCACTGCAAGGACAGAGCCTGAAGCTGAGGCTCCAATACTTTGGCCACCTCATGAGAAGAGAAGACTCCCTGGAAAAGACCCTGATGTTGGGAGAGATGGAGGGCACAAGGAGAAGGGGACGGCAGAGGACGAGATGGTTGGACAGTGTTCTCGAAGCTACCAGCTTATGAGTTTGACCAAACTGCGAGAGGCAGTGGAAGATAGAAGTGCCTGGTGTGCTCTGGTCCATGGGGTCACGAAGAGTCGGACACGACTAAACGACTAAACAACAACAGCAATTAAATGGAAACCACAAACAAAATCTACAGTGTACACCCATGAGATTTTAGGTCATTGGCTAAATACTTAATCCATGCTTGGCTAAAGTACTAATACCACTCTTATTAAAATGTTAACATTCAGATTCAGAAAGCCACCCTCAACATTGCTAGAATTAGCTTGTGAGGGAAAGTGCACAGGGAATCCTTCCACATAGTCCATATTAAATCACACATTAAAGTGCTTCTTGGGGGGTTATAAAGGGAATTAATGGAAATCAATAACTTGTGGTATAAACCACCATTCAAATGTCAAACTGGATGGTGCAGATGTCAACTGAAAAGACAAGTTAGCTTGTTAAAAGAACAAAATCCACTTTAATTTGCGCCAAGACCAAACTAGGCATGAACATGTCTAGTTTTTTTCTCATTTAAACAGAACTGTGGTGCAGAGTGCTCATCCTTTCCCCTTCATCAACATGGTCCTGATCCACATTCTCACACCCCAGCTCCTATTGGTCCCACAAGGCAGCTTTTGGCAAGAGGAGGGACTAACATCCAGGCCACAGCAGGAAAGGGGACAGTGGCTATTCAATGCAATACTATACATTTAGAGGGCCTTACCCATTGCCTTGGTAAGCCTGTTTAACACCACAACCATAGACTTGTCAGCACAAGGTTCTTTTACCTAATATGGATGCATCAGGAGGCACCGTTTCACCAGAGCCGGCACGGATAATCTCTTTCAACACTCCATGGTCTCCAGTAACATCCTGCATCCGTTGACCCAGCCGGTGGTAAGGAGACTTGGGAAACAAGGATATGGCAAAGCATAATGTTACTTATGGACTGCTTAATGCCAAGACAGGCTTCTGTTGTATTATTAGCATTAATGTTGTATTATTAATATGGATTTGCTCAAATGCCTTTTTAAATCGGGTCAAAGCTCAGTGGCAGAGGACCTGCTTTGCTTGTAGAAGTTCCCAGGTTCAATCCCCAACAGGATCTTCCAGACAGGGTTGAGGAGTAACCTCAGAGTCTGAAACTCTGGAGAGCTAGTATCAGCCAGCCTAGATAACACTTGGCAGTACTCTGGCTCAGTACAAGGCAACTTCCTAATGAATGAAACTATTGCTTAAAGCTACAGCATAGAATAAACAACGGAGCATTCTGATATATTTGATGGACTGATATATATAAAACAGAAAAATAATACACCCTCAAAGTGTAAATCATGCACTATCCCTCTACAATTAGCTATAAAAATGTTAAAAATAAAACAAAGCACCCATAAATCTCCCTATGGTTTTGGAACTTGCCCATTGTTTTCCTCAGTTGCCAGAGGCCATTACATATATGCCTGCAAATATGAGTCTGGCAGAAACTGGAGAATGTAAGTGCTCACAGTGCTCATATAAGTGACAGCCAATGGGAGACATCCTTGGCCTCACTCGTGTCACAGAATGTTATTAAACCTCCAATCCAAGAAAGCAGAGGGCACACATTGGAGACAGAAGGCTGTAGATCATTTCCTTAAATTTATGATGGATGCACAGACTTGCAAATACTGTATTATGTAAACTAGCTTTGGCTGTTTTGGACTCTTACATAAATTCAAATTTAGCCAAAACTGCCAAAGGCAAACCTATATATACAGCACACTATATATTAAGAGACTTGCCTAAAGATATATTTCTTGTTCATAATTCTACTTGAACAGTAGCACAAGCTTTTTTGTGTGTGTTTTTTAAAGGAACACCTTGATTTGCACTGGCTTTGGCAATCCTTATGGTACTGTACTGATATTTTGCTGCATTGGTTTGTTTTGCTTTTTACTAGTCCTCTCTTTCACAGCAAAGCTGTGCTTTTCATTGAATCCTACAGTTGAGACTACCAAAGGTCATTGAGTCCAACCCCCTGCAATGCAGGTATCACCTATTGTCGTCGTTTCATTTCAGCAGGTGCCTCCCCTCAGGTTGCCCTGAGCTGCTAAGGTTTCCCTTTCTTTCTCTCTCTTTTCTTTTTGAGGGGAAAATGTACTCCTCGCATGCTCAGACTCAGCAATCAGTTGGACTCTATCTTCGAAGGGGGAAGGCAGGAGCTGAAGGAAAGAGGTTCCATCCCTTTGTTGTTCTCCTCTCGGGTAGAGGGAGCGCCAGGAGGAACTCTACTCATGCCCAGAGACACCAACGCTCACCATGAAGCCCCCCGCGTCGCTCCCGTCCCCCGCCTGCCAACTCTCCTCCTGGCCACCGCCTCTCGGCTTCATCCTGCAACGGCTGCTCTCGCCGTCGCCCTTTTTTATCCTCACAGCGAGGCCCAGCCTTCCCGCCCAAACCGCGCGAGCCAATCACGATACGCCCCTCCCGACTACGCCTCCGCCAAGGCCTCGTGCCGCAAACCAGGCCACGCCCAGCCCCCGCGGCAGAGCCAATTCTGTGCCCTCGGCAGCGTCCGTGGAGCGGGGGGGGGGGGAGCGAGCGTGGTGCATGATGGGGCAGTGGGCCCTCACCCTCAGAGTTTTTTTTTTTATTTAGCGACACGCCCGCTTTTCATCTAAAATGGGCTCCCGAAGCGGCTTTAAATGCGAGGAAGCTCGAGTTAATAATAACGGCATGGCATTAACGCTAGATACCCTGTGGATGTCGCTTTGTTTTTGTTTTTTTTACTCCCAATTAACTTGCAAGAGTAAGCCCAAATAAATTTAATGCGCCAAAGTTAGCCATGTCTTTTGAATCCTGCTCTAATGTGACTAAGACTGGATGCTACCCCTTGACTTAAATTTTAAACTTTGCCCTGTTCTATCTTTTAGAAAGTTTTCTCCATGACACAAAACCATGACAATTCTTAAACTTCGTTTATTTCATGCGTTTTGGTCCAGCAAGAGGGGCAGGGGAGCTTGAAATAGCTTAAAAGCACACTGGTTTACATAATACAACATTTGTCATCATAAAAAATTAGCCACCAAAACAATAACAACAAAATCCAACAACATGTAAGGTAAAAGGGTAAAGGTGAAAAGTAAAGGACCCCTGGATGGTTAAGTCCAGTCAAAGGAGACTAGTGTGTGGCACTTATCTTCCCACCACAGCGGTACCTATTTATGGTCTGCTTTCGAACTACTAGGTTGGCAGGAACTGGGACAGAGCAATGGGAGTTCACCCTGTGACGGGGATTCGAACTGCTGACCTTTGGATCAGCAACCCAAGTATAGCATGAATGGATGGTGGTGCGTTCAGTGACTTCTTCCCACCTTGAGCACAAGCACAAGAACTGCAAGTAGAAAGCAGACATTTCCAGCAGTGGGATTTGCTCCCTCACCATCTGGAAGGACCATGTGGTGGATACTCTTTGGTAGTTCGGGAGGCTGGCAATAACTCGGTATTGCCAAAGGATAAATAAAAATGGATTTCCCATTCTGCTACTGTATCAGGTTGCACCGTGGCTGCATCACAATAGTCTTTAATTGCAACAGGAATATTTGTTTACTCCTTCTACACTGCCTAGAGGCTGCAGAATTAGGTACATACAAAATTTTAAAAAGCCCTTGATCGAACATGTTACAAAAGCATGGGAAGCAAAGCTAGTATAAAAACAACTGGACAATTCAGCCACCTTGGGTAAACTTTTTGGGTGTCTACTAAACAAAGGAGGAAAATAAATCTGGATAACTTCATGTTTGCTGCTTGAAGCTCCTTGGATGGATGGAACCACTGCTTCAATGGTCCTCTTCCATTTCTAGGCTCCTTTCCTTGTGTTCCTTTCAGCCTGCAGGTAAAGGTAAAGGTAAAGGGACCCCTGACCATTAGGTCCAGTCGTGACCGACTCTGGGGTTGCGGTGCTCATATCGCTTTATTGGCCGAGGGAGCCGGCATACAGCTTCCGGGTCATGTGGCCAGCATGACTGAGGTGCTTCTGGCAAACCAGAGCAGCGCACGGAAACGCCGTTTACCTTCCCGCTGGAGCGGTACTTATTTACCTACTTGCACTTTGACGTGCTTTCAAACTGCTAGGTTGGCAGGAGCAGGGACCGAGCAACGGGAGCTCACCCTGTCGCAGGGATTCAAACTGCCAATCTTCAGATCAGCAAGTCCTAGGCTCTGTGGTTTAACCCACAGTGGCACCCGCGCCCCTTCAGCCTGCAGGTAGGGACTGTCAATTCTTAATCTTTCTAAAGCTCACTTTTTAGGTGCTCAAGGAAGTGGTAGAGAGGGAAGCTTCAGATCAAGGAGGATAGAACACTTAAGAACAGGCATGGGGAGTCCATGGGGCTGCCATTGCTACTGAACTACAGCTTCCACCAGCCTCAGCAAGCTTGGCCAATGGCTGGAGAAGATGGGAGCTATGGTTTGGAAACACCTGGAAGGCTACAGCTTCTCCACCCCTGCTTAAGAGCAACCCATAACCAGCCTTCCCCAAACTAGCGCCATCAGTCCTGACCAGTATGTCTGTACTCCCATCAAAACTGGCATAATAGAGCTGAGTTGGCTGTGGCGTTTTAGCCCAAGTAATCTTGAAGGCACAATGTTGGCAAAGTGTGCATTAAAACGGATTAAACATAATGCTCTGGTGCAACCTCTAAAGTGCATTTGCGGCAGACCAAAGGGATGTCATGGGAAAGCATTTTCAAAGACATCGGTAGGACAGTTTCAGCCTTTAATCTTCCCCCCTTTTTAATGTGGCCCCCATGGCATTGGCAAATGCAGGACGATTGTAGCAATGTGTCAGGAAGCTGTATGAAATCTAGCCTTTAAACTTCCTGGTGAAGAAGACTAAAAGGCAGAGAGGGAAGCAATGGGCCTTTGAAGTTTAAGCATCAATTAACTGGCATGTTTCCTAGAGGCAGCCCAGAGGCAAGGTGAGTTGGTTGAACAGATTGAGAGTGCCATCAAGGACAGTTTGCAGGGAGAATGACTGAGCTGATCCATGGACCACGCCGTCTAGAAAAAAGGAAGTTCTCCTCCTTGGGGGATCACTGGGTTTCTTCAAAGCAGGCACCAAAAGGTATTGAGCTGTCTCTCTCACTTGCTCTTGAGATGCTTAACTTGGCTCCTTGATTAACCAGCTATGTTCTGACTCCTTCAGCTGAGCTGAAGGCAAAAGGTTCTCAAACAGACCTCTGGAGCCCACCTTGTATATGTGAGGACTGTTCCCTTGTGAGAATACAAATCCAGTTACACCTTGATCAGGGTTTCTCTGGTCCATGCTTTGGAGCAGAGCAGTCTGTGGCTGGTGCCTTTCTCCCCTGCAGTTGCAGCAACATGGCACTCACTCTGCAGCTCAGCAGGCAGGAACTGCCCACTTACAACTTGGTGGGCTCCTGGGCATTGAGCCCATCATCTTCTTGGACCTGCAGCATGGTGGGCGTAGGCAGGACAATGGGCAACGTGTTGGTGCCCCGTTCATTCCAACACATGTCCAGGATGGGGTACAGCTTGCCCTGGAACTCTGCTTGAAAGGTGTAAATTGGTACCAGTTCGTCAGGGCTGTCAGCATTGTAGAAGGTCAGCTCACCCTTCTCGTAGTGCAAGTAGACCCCGATGCGCTGGGGGCGGGCTGAGAGCGGCAGCACCACGCGTGGGTTGTTGAAGGCCTCATAGACCTTGCCCTCCTTCAGGCCGATCAGCCACACCCCATGCTCAGGGCTCTTGTTCAGCTTGCCCTTGCGACTGACTGTGGCTTTGACGATGCCCAAACGCCAGTGGCTCTTGAGGCCCACAATCACCTCCCAGTAGTGCCTCCCCCAGGAGAAGCCCTTGTTACCCAGGATGCAGTTGCTGTAGTCGAAGCGGTCAGGGTTGCTGCCTCGCCTCTGGAAGAACACCCCACACTGGACCATGGTGTTTCCCTTGGACAGCTCCAGGATGGGGTGCGCACTCACTGGGTCCAGTTTCAGCATCTCTGGAGCTAAGCGAAGGGGTGAAAATCAGGAGGGATCCTGAGCAGGGGTCAATCCACCTTTTACAGGTAAATATAATTAATTTTACAATGACAAGGAACCCACCCATCCCTTTACTCTTCACAAAAGCTACCTCTTCCCTTTTTACCTTGCCAAAGCCACCCACCTCCTCCGCTTAGACTCAACAAACCTTCACAGCTTACTTGGACCACCTGCCTGCTGCTCTGCTCTGCTCTGCTCTGGGCTGCCCAACTGCCCACTTCCATCTTCATTTATGTCCTCCTCACCCTCTGATGCTGCTGTGATGGCCCAGCAGCTCTGAGAGCCCAGCTTGGTGTAACACTCTAGTTTGCAGTGTCACCTGTCTGGGGACAAGTGAACTGCAGTGTGATGACACTTACATTTACCGTATATTATGGTATATGTGCAGAAATATTGTGCACCGCTTAAAGCTGTTTAAAAACCTGTTTATAAATGCAATACAATGGCTCTGCGGAGTTGTTGTCCACAAAGCCTGGAGAGCACCAGGTTGAGGAAGGCTGCTTTAAGACCTCTGAGGAGCCTGTTGGCTTCCTCTCCAACAGCGGCTGTACCTGGGAGGACTTTGCGTAGTAGTCTCTTCCACACCATCATCTTGATGTCATCTTGGTGGAAGTCGGGCTTAAAGGAGACTGCGCTGAACATACCATCAGCCAGATGCTGGCGGGGGAGCTCAGACCTGGGGGAGCAGGGCAGCATATTGATTTTCATCATGATTTTAATACTTGAGTCTTAATCATCTGCTACAGCTTTCCAACTACCTGGCCCCAATTTAATTGTTGGAGTGATGCTGCTGAGGAAGCACTCTGACCTTGAAGATCTGCAGTGGCTCCCTCATATTTTCAGGAAAGTAGGAGGGCATAGCTCAGTGGTTGTGGACTACAGTTCCCTTCAGCCCCAGACAGCACAGCTGGGAGTTGTAGTTCAGAGCAACAGGTGGGCACCAGGTTTGTGAAAGCTGCATTAAATAATTGCTGTTGGAGGAAGATAATGAATACGTGTTGCATCTTGGGGTGGGGGGAGGTTGGGGAGACTATGATAGGCATGCATCTGATCCCTTGTCGCTTTTTGACCATGGGCCCATTCCACGGATCCCCTGAGAGATCATGGAGCATGGCCTAACTCCACAGTGCACACATACACACACTTTCTTTCTCTCTCTCTTCCCCTCCCCTTTCAACATACCTGGAGGGAAGAGATCTGTATTTCTGTAAAACAAGAGATGAAGAAAGCTTTAGTGAGCTTATGCTGCTACAGCATCTATAACAGAACCTTAGGCTTAGAGGCAGGACACAGGGAAAGGTGTGAAAAATGTGGGCAAATTGAACTGGGGCTGTAGAGCACCCCTGCTTTTATGGACCCCACAGCTATAGCCCTCCTCTATACCCCCAAACCCTCAAGTTGAACTTTCCCCTATGTGAATCACTGTGTGGTAGAGAGAAGGTGTTGTTGGTCATTTTATTTTCTGCCTCAGACAGCACCAGGCAGGCAGACATACCCTTATGAAATCCAACTGGCCTTCGTTGTTGAGTTTCTCCAGGGAATTCTCCAGCTCCTTCAGCTTCTGCAAGATGTCTGTCGTCTGATTCACCTGGACTTCGATGGAGGCGATAAGTTGGCCTGCCTCCCTCTCAATCCGCCCCAGGAACCTAGCCTTCTCCTCATCGATGTACCTGTGCAGTTCCTGGAACTGCTTCCGGACCACCCATTTAAAGACATCGGACTCATTCTGAGGGGGAAATCCAGAAACACAACTAACACTAGAATGAGGCGTGGCTTAATTTGAGTTGAGGTGTGCATGGGTTTAATTCTGGCAACTGCCTTTTGGGGCTGTTTCCAAGAGGCTGCCTGCCACAGCGCTCTTTGGTAGGAGAAGCTGGTGGCAAAGCTTGCATTTCAAGTTGGCTTGACCCTGTGTCCTTGGCAGCAAGAAGTTTGCATTTTAACATTCATCATTGAAGATTCTGTTGGATATAGGAGGTATCAAATTACATTTAAAATCATTCAGTAGTATGAGTTAAGGTTCAGATTTAAGGTTTTGTTTTATTTTTTAAATCTAATTTTGAAATGAAACCTGAACATTTTGGAAACTGGATATTAATTTCCACAACTCAGTTCCCAGTGCTGAACGCAGTTAGCTCCCTGGACCCAACATATATTCTGATTCCCTGGACGCACCGCAATGCGTGTCTTGTTGTTCATCAGCCTGCTGACATGCTCATCCAAGCTCCCCTTCTGCTTCTGCACCTCCGTCATCCACGCAGAGAGCTTCTCCTGAGGAAACAGAAACAGCTTTAGTGGATCAGGCCAAGGGGAGTCCAGCTTGCCGTTACATTTCCAACAGTGTCCAGCTGACGTAAAGGGGAATGGTTCTAGGTCAGTGGGGTCAGAACAGCTGCTTTGCATGCAGAAGCCCCTGGATCAAGCCCTGGCAACATCTCCTAATAGGACTGGGAAAGATTCCTTGACTGAAACCCTGGAGAGCTGCTGCCAGTCAGTGTGTGCCAGGAGTGAGGAACCTCACCTGGGCCTTGGAACTCTTCCCAAGCCCCACCCCTTCTTCCTAGGCCATGTACCTCCTGGCTCTGCTTTGCACCTTGAGTGTTTTTGCCTGGCTGGAAATATGTCCTTGAACTCGACTAACACCTTTTCTTCATGGACAGAGGAGAGAGAGGGGCATGTGACTGTGTGTAGAAACATGGCTACAGTGCCAAGGTAACATTTACATTCATTGCCCGGCCCACTTTTGCCTCTGGCCCCACCCACCAACCTGGCCCCCTTGGTAGGTTGCCTGGAAGACTGAAAAAACCTCCCAGCCCTAGGGTGGGCAATACTAAACTTAGACCAATGCTCTGACTCTCAGAATAATGCAGCGTCCTATGTCTCTGTTTTAAGATGGAATTCTAGGCCATACACCCCCTACAACCATCTGGAGCCCCCACCCCAGGTACCAGGGAAAGAGAAACTCAGATATGGAAAGGATACATGTAAGTTGCCTTCTGCTGGGTCAGACCTTTGATCCACCTAGGCCAGAATCGCCTTCTTTGGCAAAATAATCTCTTGGGGGTCTCCTCAGGCAGGGAAGAGGCTTTCCACACACACACACACACACACACACACACACACACACACACACAACCTGTTCAGATATCTGGGAGGTGGAGTCCGGCCAGGGGTCAAGGTCAGGGCTTTCAATTCACAAGCTCATTGTTAGCATAGGCATATGCTAGCACTAGAGTCTAGCTCTGCTGGGAGTCAGACACACCCATTTGTGGGCAGGAGAGATTTGACCACTTCTGGCTTATCTCTGTCCTACCTAGTAACAGGCACACTCAAAGGAGCCGGGACAGCCTTGCTTTGCTTTGCTTTGCTTTTCCATTCCCATTTCCAAGGCTCTTTGTTTGCCTCAAGGCAAACCTTGTGGCTCATTGCTTCCTCTAGCTGCCCTTGATCACAGGCACCTGATCTACACGTGATTCCCCACACCCCCTTTTCAGAACACACCTGCACCCAAAGCACAACACGAAGCACCAGGCTGGGGGAGGCTGCTCTAGACCCCCAAACAAATAGCAATGTTGCTGAAACCTTCAGCATGCAAGGCAGGGGCACTATGGCCCTTCCCCATATTACACCAGAGAAGATATGGAGCTGCCTTTCACCAAGGAATGTAGATGCACTACTACTGAACTACAGCCCCTTCCCTTCCTTTTAAAAAATAAAATAAAAAATTAAGACACTGAAAGCTGTCTTGCTGGATCAGACCAAGGTCCACCTAAATTGGCAACCAGCAGGCATTTGGTGGTCCACCAGGAATCTGTTCAGGATCCACCTTCTGCCTAAGCTCCCCACACCATCCAAGCACTTACCTTCATCCGGCTGTAGATGGTCGAGATGGGGGTGACCTTATGGTGCTGATGGGTGCCGATGGTGCCGCAGAGACCACAGATCACCTCTTGGTCTTGCTCACAGAAGAGGCTGAGGGGGTTGTGGTGGTTAGGGCAGGACTCCTCGTTGGGATCTGAGCTGCCTGCAGCATGCAGCGCCTCAATGATACGAGCCAGGTTGACATTGGGTGGGGAACTGCTGCAGTCCACAGCCTTCCGGCACACTGGGCAAAGGAACTGGCTCTCCAGGCCAACTGAAAGCGCGACCACGCAGATCTTGCAGTATGAATGCCCACACTGGAGCATCAGGGGCTCTTTGAAGACTTCCAGGCAAATGGGGCAGAGCAGCTGGTCTTCCAGCTGGTCGATGCTCATCTTCCTGGCCATTTTGCCCACCAGTTTCTTTTCTTAACCTAGTCCTGGAAGCCCAGCACCCTGTCGTGGGAAACTCCAGTTGTGGGGGGCAAGGGGAAATGAGAGCAATTATTGTTCCTCCTGATTAACAGACCTCCTGCAACAAACGAGAACCGATAAGATGACAAGTAAAGAAGCGATGCAATCTTAGGGAGAAGTAAGAGTGCCCCTGAACACACGCAAAGCAAAATAACAAGGCTGGGACTGGGGGAAATGAATTTGCTCCTGAGTCATGAAAACAGGAAGGGAGGAAGGAAGGTCAGCATCCAGGTAACTGTCATTCCATACTTACCAGGAGATCAACACCTGGCTCCTTTGCTCGAAGACATCAGAAGTGCTCTGCAGTCCCAGGGGCACCAGCCTTCAGGCAGCAATGCCTACAGGGCTCTCTGGCTCTTTTAAGGAGATGCAACAAATTTGCTTGGGAACGGCATTACAGAGCTGAGAGGGAAATAGTGTGTGCTTTCTTCAGTGGTGGAAGAGGGACAGTTAAAAGATGCTGAGGAAGCTAGAGTGACAGAGGAACTGTAACCCCCTTAAGTGAACCCGTGGTGGCCCTCCAGAGTTGGTTGGTCTCTGATGACTCTCATCAACCTTGGGGAAGGACCTTTGCTCAGTGGCAGAGTACCTGTCCCTGGTTCAATCCCCACTGGCATCTCCAGGTAGGACAGGGAGCAGCCCCATCTGAAACCCTGGCAAGTCATTGCTGCCAACCTGTGTTGACCAAGGAGAGCATCCTTACCTTCCACAGCTCAGTTGCCTTTTGCTTTCCGCCTTCCTTGCTCACTTGCCCTTCACCCGTAATCACAGGGCTTAGAAAACACCAAGGCTTGGGATTCAGAGACCCTTCCTTTTGGGGAAATGCTCCTGTCCGCAAAGAGTCAACTACTTCTACCCCCTCAAATCAATCCATGTGTCCCCCAAGCGGGAACTCCGAGCCACACAACTTACTGTGAAAAATCAGAGGTCAGCAGCACATCCACCCATTCATGCGTCTGCACATTTACATTGAATGTTCACCTTGCAAAACATTTGTTCTCCTCCCCACACACCCTGGCTTGGCCACGCCTGGCACTAATTTATTTGTCCATCAGGCGCCAAAGACTTCTTTACGCTTACCGACTAACTGGCAACAGATAAGACTTCTGGCTCAGACATTACTTTTTTCCAGCCTTATTGTTGCAGGGTAGACTTGAAGTCTCCAATGTTGATGTTCCTGAGAAGAGAAATAAAGTTGTACAAAAGCAGCCTTGCTGACCTTTCGGGGTTCAGTGAACCCCAAGTTTCCTTGATGGCCACCAAAATTGCAAAAAGTAAATGAGGGAGTAATGGGAGGGTGAGCAAGAGGTGTTGGGCTGATCCCTGTTTGGTGGGAGCTAGCTAGGTCTCTGTCTCTGCTGGGCATTTTTCAAGGTGAAATTTGCCTCAAAAAGAGTTTCATCTCATCTATCTGCTGAGGGTCCTGGTTGTGCTGACCCTTACAAAGGAGGCCTTGTGCCAGGACCAGCTCTGCCTTTGACAGATGTGTGTGTAGTGGGGTCAGAGGACCTTAAGGAGAGCTGCTCCCTGTCAGCAATTCCCACCAAGGGACAAGTTCCTTCCTGCAGGGGCTTGGGGGACTTCCAGTTGCTCAACCCCGAAATCTTGTTTGGGAGGGGCAGCCTGCTGCAACTTTGCCTGGATTATCCTGCTTCCCTAGGAAGTCAGCAGGGAATTTCAAGTCCTGTGCCTGGTTTTATTTGAGACTTTTTTGTCACCGTTGGAATAGTTTTTATACACAGAATTGTTCTCAATTGTTCTACCTATAGAACTGTTTATAATCGTTTTTGCACTTTTCTTGCTTTATGGTCCTGTCTTACCTGTGTGGCCTGATGGTAAAGGCAGGGGCACAGATAAGAAATCTGATTATATAACTGAGCCACTTATTGAGCCTTTTGAGGCTGAAAGCGGTATACAGTACAAGTCTTTTCAGGCTGCAGCCCTACACATACTTCCCTGGGAGTAAGAGCCACTGAACTCAATGGAGCCCCGTTATTCCAAGTAGACACGTGCCATTGCGTTACACTGCGTATCGTTCTGCATTGGGATGTGGAGCTTGAAGCCGGCGTGCTGCCGAAGCCTTTGATTTCTCTCCGAGGATTTTTTTGGGAAGCGCTAGCGGCTGTGAAGAATGCCACATCGAACCCGGAAACTCGCCGAGCGACGAACGTCTAACATTCGCAGCTCTACGAGCATCTCCGCTAACCCACCCGCGAGCATGCGCGGCTCCCTTTCCCTGCGCATGCGTATTCAGAGCTTGGCGCCATGCGGGAACGCGGGCGGAAGAGTGGCTCCGCCGTGGGGCCCGGCTTATACAGCGCGGCTGCCTCGGTCCTGGCCGGACTGGAGAGCCGGGAGGGTGCCCTCAAGACCCTGGTCTACGGGAGCCGATTCCAGGCGAGTAGAAATAAATATTTGCATGTATTTGCATAAATTGGAGTGACAAGCTTGGCGAAAGGAGGGGCCTCTACAAAACGGGGTCAGGCAGATTTATGGCAGAGTCGGAGGCTGCTGCCGACTGCGATGGTGCAAATGGAATCGCCACCTGCGGGGGCTGTCTATCTTGGGATGTCAATAGCGAGTGGATGACGTCAGAGAAGGGGGCGTCACCCTCAGGCCCTGCATCAGATTGGCCACTGTGGGGAAGCAGCCTGATGAGGCAGGGGAATGGACCAACTTTGCTCTGGTCCAACAGGTGTATTTTATAGGAGGATATAAAGCCACTTTGTTATATCAAGCCAGGCCATTCCTGGAGTTAGAAGGGGCCATAAGAGTCCCACAACCCTGAGATTAAGAATCCTATGCTCCACTAGCTCAGCTATCCAGGTGTTCATTGATGAACCTAGCACAGTATTTTCTAGTCTACACTGGCAGCAGTGACTCTCCAGGGTTTTTCTGGCAGTCTTTTTAAATGCTCAGGTGAGTTGAACAGATAAAGAGCAGCAAGCTTTAAAAAAGGCAAATGGCATCTTGAATTAAAGCAATAAAATAAGAAAAAGCTGAGCTGCAGGGATTTTATAGTTTGAACTCATAGCCAAGAGAGATGATAGGAAAAGAGAGGGATCTGCTGAAGCTGAAGCTGTGCTAAGCTGTTAAGGGGAGGGGGCACCTGAGACCTTCCAGATGTTGCTGGACTCCAATTCCCATCAGCCTGTGCATCCAGTGGCAAGGGATGATAGGAGCTATAGTCCAACAACATACAGAAGGCCATGGGTTCCCTGGGGTAAAGTGCGGAGCCTAGCTGTCCATCAAATTATTATTTCAGGTGTGTGCGGGGGGGGGGGGTGTCTTTCCAAACTTAAAAATAGAATTTCCTGTTAGTGCTTGTTACCTAAATCAAGTGCTCAAAGTGGTCATAGCAGCAAGTAAACCAGCCCCACTCCCAAGCTGGCATTTTTCAAGTGTTTTGGACTGTGTTTTCCATCAGTACTAGCCAGCAGGGACTAAGGATGGCCATGGGGCTGATGGGAGGTGTAGTCCAAAGCACCTTGGAAGCAACAGCATGGGGGAGGTTGGAGTAAAGTGTCCACTTAGCTGTAAAACACAAATAGTCTTTGCTCCATTAGTGACAATGATCCCTGCCCCTCTTCCAGAACCCCCGGCTGCTCTGCGCCCTCGTTTCGGAGACCCTTCGCTATTCTCCTGTGCTGGACGCTATATTGGAGGCTGCTGGCTTGCTCCGTGCTGAGAAGAAGCTGCAGCCGCACCTGGCAAAGGTGAGTATGAGGGGCGGTTGCAGCCCCAGCCTCAGCCCCTGGGCTCCCCCATGCCCAGAACAAGTACCCCGTGCTGTCACCCACTGGTGCCCCTCTTCTTCCTTTTCAGGTGTTGGTGTATGACTTGCTCTTTGGCAAGGGCCTGCGTGGTGGTGGGCATGGCAAGGTCCTGGTCCTGAAGCATCGTGCCCGTCTGCAGGCCGAACTTGCCCGCTTGAAAGTCCAGAAGAAAGTGAGCCGCAATGAAGATCTGCTGCCACCGATGGCGGCAGGAGGGGCTGGCCAAGGTAGGTGGCTGGACGTGAGGTGCCTTTCCAATATCTAGGCTGCTGCACTGGAAGAACCTATCTTAATATTTCATGGCTGCCAAAATGCATAGTCTCCGGAATCTCCCCAAACATAATGCTGTTCTTGGGAGAAAATGCACAGGCTCTGACTTGGGCTGACTCCCAGGGAAAGGTGCTTTGAAGTGGGGCAGAGAGACAGGGAAGCAGGCTCCTGGTCTATCAAGTTTTATTTACATAGGAGAATTTTTAGACTGCAGACTCACTGCTGTCTCTACACCTCAAGACCAGCTACAGGGGCGGAAGGGGGTGGGAGTCTTCATGGTTGATGATGAAGACCAGCATCTCAGTTTGAGAACTCAGTATCCCAAGTTCCT
The DNA here is from genome assembly GCF_965112155.1 of Podarcis liolepis. Lineage (NCBI taxonomy): Eukaryota > Metazoa > Chordata > Lepidosauria > Squamata > Lacertidae > Podarcis > Podarcis liolepis. The sequence continues at coordinate 29,334,432 of NC_139567.1, read as the reverse complement.
TGTTTGTTTCCAGCCCCTCGAGTGCCGCGATACGTCCGAGTGAACACCTTAAAGACATGTGTGAGTGACGTTGTTGACTACTTCAAGCGCCAGGGCTACTCTTACCTGGGTAAAGCAGCCAGGTGAGCTTGATATTCCTTCCCTCCTTCTCAGACCCTGCGTGATCTTGGGAGAGGCTGGTACTTTCAGGGTGTCCGCCTGCTAGCCAGCAATGGGCTCAAAACCGTGGCTAGATTTGTTTGCTGTTCCTACTCAGATCTCTTCCAGATAGTTGAAAGCCCTCCAATTGGAGGAGGAGGAAGAGCTTTTTCCATTAGTGGGCAGATTCTCTCTGGCATGGATTGCCTGCCTTGGGAGGGCACAGCTAGCTGGCTCTGGGCTGTGTGGGTGTTGGGGACGTGGAATGAAACTTAACTCCACATCCCATTGTATTTCCCTTCAGCCTAGAGGATGTGAGCTCCTTGTCCGGGAAGAAATTCCTGCTGGATCCCCACCTTCCAGAGCTGCTCATCTTTGCTCCACAGACGGACCTCCATGAGAACCAGCTGTATGCAGCTGGGCACATAATTCTTCAGGACAAGGTAAGGGTGGCGTTCTCCAGCTGTGGCACAGGAAAGTGGGGGAGGGTCATTTTTGCCCCAGCAACCTCCTACCTGTTGCCCCTGGAAGTGCTGGGTTCCTGAAACAGACTTCTGCTTTCTTCTAACTGTGGCTTCGGGGTTCCTTCAGGAATTGTGTTTCCATGGACATTGGACTCTGCCTTATACCAAATCAGATCACAAAAATGTTGGTGGGGCTTCTGAAATCTGGTGAATGCAATGCAGCGAATGCTCGTCTTTGAGACAGATCTGCCCTTTAAAAGACAAGAATGTAAATGTACCCTTACTGGCTTTTGTCTACAAAGGAGACACCAGCTTTTGGGTGCTGTTTGGTCTGCCTGCTTGTCTCCCTAGGTGTGGGTGGGAATAAGCTGGCAGGGTTAACATGTGCTTGTGGGGTGGTGAGAACCCCCTGCTGAGGCCAGGGAGTGTTTGGAAGAGGCAGGTCTCAAGTTCCACTTTGACTTGGCTCCTCTTATAGGCCAGCTGCCTGCCTGCTTTCCTCTTGAACCCCCTGCCGGGGTCCCACATCATCGATGCTTGTGCTGCCCCCGGCAACAAAACCAGTCAGCTTGCTGCTATCCTGAAGAACAAGGGGTAAGTACAGGGAAGCCAAGTAGGTCCTCAGTGGCAAGAGGGACCCAGCTGGGGCAATTGGCACTTGTGGGGAGAGATGCACCCTGTAGCCCTAAGGCTACACTGCCCCATCTCACTCTAGGCTTAGACCTTAGTGGGTTTCGAGAGAGGCAATAAGTCCTGTGTGCCTGTCTCTCCTCTCCCCACCAACCTTCTTTCTCCCAGGGCCTGCCTTACCCTTTATGGCCAATTGTGCCACTTAGAGGACCTGGAGCAGGAGAGAGACTAGGCTTCATTCAGTTTGACAGGTGTGGGTCCTGCTGGCCATAGTGAGAGTTATGATTGGCTAAGCTCAGTCAATGGGAGAGGAAGACTGGGCTGGGGTTTGCAGGGTGGGGGCGAGGAGTGTCAAATTCTCTGGAAGAGGACTCTGCCCTCCCTGACATGCTTGCTGTGTTTCTTCTGGGTTTCTCTCTCTTTCTGACTTTCTGGCTGTGAACACTCACGGCGCTTTTCATACTCCCAATGCACAGGCAGATCTTTGCCTTTGACCTGGATGCCAAGCGCCTGGCCACAATGAGCACCATGCTGGTGAGGGCGGGGGCCACCTGCTACCAGCTGGCACACCAAGACTTCTTAGCCACAGACCCTGATGATCCCAAGTACAGCTCTGTGAGATACATCCTCCTGGATCCCTCGTGCAGCGGCTCAGGTGAGCAGGGGAAAGGTCTTGGGGAGCAGATATTCCCATCCTGTGGAACTCCAGCTTTGGTCTTGCACAACTGCAAGCCAATGTACCATGGGGTGTCAGGGTTTTGCGTGCTGAGAGATCAGTGAGGCAGTAACTGCTCTGGGGTGGTCCTAAGTGCTTGGCTACTCAGTCTTGGTACCACAGAGGTGGCCTCTGAGCCCCAGGCAATCATCTGCTGCCCTCTTAAGCCAGGAAGCCAGGTGCATTTGCTTTTATTTATTTATTTTTTAGTCTCACTAAGGATACCTTTTGGCCCTTCCTCTTCCTGATGGGGTGAGTGATGGTCTCTCCAGAGTTTGTGAAACCTGTTGGAGTTGACCAGGGTTCACTTTATGAAATTATACCAAAGGCTTCCTATGGAAACTTCCATCATGGAGACTCTGGTGGGCCGAATAATCTCTGGACTCTTACGTTTTCTGCACTGTGAGCTCCAGCCCAACCCTATAGCAAAGGCTGCCTATTTTAGGGCAGGGCCTGCCCATTAGGTATGCTCAGGACTGCGGCCAGTTGCTGCCAGGCAGATCCCAGCCTGAAAGCTGAGCTCCATCTACCACCAACCTAACCTGCGGAGCCCAACCCTGCAGCCTTGGAGCAGTTGTAGCCTATAGCACCAGGTTAGGGAAGGCTGGGTCCGTCTCATGTACCTTTGTTCCCAGGAATGGTCAGCCGGGTGCCAGTTGAGGAAGAGAATGCCAACCTCCCCGAGCGCCTGCAGGCGCTGTCCAGGTTCCAGCGGAAGATGCTGGCTCATGCGCTGAAGTTCCCTGCTCTCCAGCGCCTGGTCTACTCCACCTGCTCAGTGCACCAGGAGGAGAATGAGGATGTGGTGCTGGATGTGCTGAAGCAATGGGGAAAGGAGTTCAGGTACCGGAGAGGAGGGGGTCGGTCAGAGGGTAATGGTGGCTGCAGGGCTCAAAACACAGGCAGGTTTGACACAGCTGGCTTGGGGGCCAAGGCGGTTCAGCCTTATGCCACCGTCCTGGAGGGCTTTACCTAATACATTCAGACATAGGAATGAGGATGCAAGGTCAATAAAGGAGAGGAGGCCGGAAGGACCACCAGTTAGTTAGCTAGTTAGTTAATCAATCAATCAATCAATCAATCAATCAATCAATCATACCCCCTTCACAGGTTATAGCATTAAAATACTATACAGGCAACTCCCAATTTACGTGGGGGTTCATTCCAAGGCACTGCATGTTTAAGCGAAATTGTGTGTATTTGAAACACCATTGAGAAAGCCTGCAATCACCCCTTTTTGTGATTTTTTGGGTCACTTCTGGTCGTGCACATATTGGATGCGCCTAAAATGGTTGCTGCCTATATTAAAAACAAAACTTACCATAAAAATAAGGTGTGTCCTAAAAACACACACCTCGAGCGTCAAAACCCAGGATAGAGTTTAGCCTCCTGCCTCAGGAACCTGTACTTCTTCCATCCTGAATGATTTGGTGACTCCTGCTGCATCACTGTCCTCTCTGGACACAGCCAAGCCCGGTACAACCTCCTGTATTTGTTAAGAGGTTAAGGACAGGTGCCTCCCCAAGACTGGAAGTGGGTGGGGTGTTATCTGCTGCTTCCATTCCACTGCCAGAGGGAGTCCACAAGAGAGCTTGCCACTCACAGGAGTCTTGCCTTTCCCCTTCTTGCAGGCTGGCGGAAGTCCTGCCTTCCTGGTCCCAGCGGGGCTTGGCCACTTGCGCCAAGGCAAAGTGCTTCCTGAGGGCTTCCCCAAAGGAAACGCTAACAAACGGCTTCTTCGTGGCGGTCTTGGAGAGGCAGCCGGCGGGAGCCTCCGGGCCCAGGTGAGTGGGGCACTTGCTACCCTTTCTACTATGCTGGAGAAAGGACTGGAGGGGCATGATCCAGGCACAACACTCAAGAGGGGCTGCAGTGGGGAATATGCATTTGGTGCTGGGGCGCACACATTATCTACTGTATAGAGTGAAAACAGCAACATAATTTTTTTGTGGGGAAACATAACACTAATCCAAAGTTTTGAGGATTCTAGCGTACAGACACAGCCCTCCCTGTTCTCCTGCTTTTATACTAAATTAGATGCTCCTATTTAAGCAGCATGCAAAATAGGTCCATGTAGCCTAGGAGGTGGCGGCCAAGCAGGCCTTTGCAGGTTGCTTTGATCAGTCATGCTGATTCTTCCAATTGTGTGAAGCAGGGCATACACAGCCTCCAGGCCTTTTTGATCCTCCGAAGGTCACACTCCACTCAGTCCTTCTGCTTGGCTAGAACTTGGTGATGCCTTTTGCTTACCCGGCTAGAGGTGGTGGGACTTGCAAGCCAGAGCCATGGAGCTTCAGGAAGAGGGAAGGCTTAGAGGAGCTGGGGATAGAGGGCTGCTTGTACCTTTGCTAACACCTGCCATTTTTGTGCCCCTAGCTCCTCACAAGAGACTCTCAGTGAAGTAGGTGCAGACCCATGCCTTCCTCTTAAGAAAAAGAGGAGGAAGAAGAAACCAGAGACTTAAGAAGCCTTGTAGGACTGACTTGTAAAGACCATCACAAGACAACACAGACTCTGCTATAGGAAGTCGGCACCAGAGAACTTTGCAGGCTCTGGAATAAAAGTTTGCACAGAAGTGTTATTCCCCCCCCCCCCTCCAATTTATTCCAGAGTGTTGTGAATCATGGCAGGATGTTGGTAGATGGACTGGCCATTATTGGGGTGGTGGGTGCTGTAACTTAAAAGGCACCCACCCCGCACTGTTTAATTCTACTCTGGGAAGGAGCCGTCTTGAAACTACTGGTCTTTGCCACTTCTGTCTGCCCAGAACATGCAGTCTGCAGGTACAGACCCAACCTCACTGAAGCTAAGCAAGGTCAGTGGCCTATTACCTGCTTGGGAATGACATGTGTGTTGCCTTTGCTGGAGTATAAATAAGGAAATAATTTTGTGCTATGCAGATCCATCTGAAGTGGGCAGGCCTCCCTCCATCATTCAGGAAAACCCGGGGGTGAGTTGGCTGCTGCCACCTTTGGGAAATACCTCCCGCTAAAACAGAAAGACACTCTCCATCTCAAGCAGTTTTGTTTTTATTTTAAATCAACATAAGCAAGGAAAAGAAATTGCACATTCACGCTAAAACCCTCAACAGGAATGATCCAAGTCTTCATTGCGACGTTTTCTTTTTTAAAAAAAAGTCAATCATTCTCCCCATCCTCACAGACGTCATCCCACTCACACAGTTGACGCTGGCACTCTGCACGCAATCAATGGAAAGGATGCAGCCTGGGGTGGCGGGGAGGGCCCCAAGCTGTTTCCCTTAGCAAGCTCAGGATGTGGTGGCTACCTGGCTGGGCAGAGACGTGACTGAGGTAAAGGGAGAGAGGCAGCCCGAGCTCAGGAAGCACCTGTTGTCTCCACTTTCACAGAATTGGGTTTCTTTTGGGGGGGGGAGGGATACAAAGGGGGTTCTTAAAGACAGCACCATTCCCATAGCAAGGCACTGCTCTGCTTACTACCAGCATGCCAATGTCATTTATCCACAAGGCAGTGATCTGTGGAAGCCTCGTTCTTTTAGAAACTTCCCCCACCCCACATCCAGGGGTTGGATGGAAGCTTTTGGCTACTGCCCCTCCAATGGCCCAGACAAAACACTCACTCCCCATGCCAGGCACCCTCTAAATGTGCAAGAGCTCTCAAGCATTACAGGACAGACAAAGCCACATCCACATTATAAAAGAACATGGAATGGGATGGGGGGGAGAGGCAGGCGAGGGGCTCCCAGCCTGAGACTGTTGCAGCCCGGCCACCTCCTGCTCCTCAGAGCTCCCCACCCCAGCTAATTTCCTAATGAACAGCTTTGCACTTTCACACACTTCTATGAACCAAGCTTGAAGGAATTCAAAGGCAATTTAGCTTAAATACAAAAATAAAGTTTCATTTTGTTAAAAAATGTTTAAATATTTTTTTCTTAAATTTAGAATTAGGCAGGCTCACGCACACACTCTCACACCGTTGTCTCCACTGTATGAAAAAAGCTGGCAGACACTGGGCTTTCGCGCTTCAAGAGGGAGGCGGGGGGGGGGGGAGAGGAGCTGGGGTGTTCTGTCCCAAAATGAAGGGAGCTCCTTAGAAGAGGAGGGGGTGCTCTTTTGCTTGCTGGAGCCTCTTGCAAGCAGTGCTGTGTAGTAGGGCAGCCAACATTGTGCCATGGCAACCCTCTTGGAGCCTCTTCTCTCCCACCAAAATCCAGTGCAGGGAGTCAAAGGCACTGGAGCTGTGCAGCCCTGTTAGGGAGGGCGGCCTTGCTTCACCTCCCTCTCCTCCTCCCAGATGATGCACACAGAGCCGCCCCCTGCTTAGCACTGCCAGCCTCCCAGTCTGAAAACTCCCGAGTGCTTGGCTCCACTCGGCACACGTAGCCACGTCCACACCCAATTCGGCGGGGTTCGTCTCCCTTGGAGACAAGACAGCCACCCCCCAAAAGAAATGTTTACAGCAAGTCCGGCATTACCAACATGCCGCCACACATACAATTAAATTCTTCCTCCAAACTCGATTCACAGAGCAATTGAGAAAAAAAAAGGAAAGGGAAAGAAAGAACACATTCTGTGAGCAGAACAGACAGACGGATGATGGGGGGGGGGAGGGAGATGGAAGAGGGCAGGGGCTCAAGTGAAGCAGCAGCAGCAGCAGCAGCAGCAAGGGGGTGAGGTGGGGAGCTACCTCTTCCACCCCAGCATCTCCCTGACTGCGGAGGGGGTCCCAGCCGCGGAGGAACAGTGATTAGTGTTTCGACGAAGGGCCCCCAGCACAGTGACTGCAACCATGGAGCCTCAGCAAGGTGGTTTTGCCAGCTGCAAAGGGGCTCTGAAGGTGGTGCGAGCGCGAGGTGTGGGCCACAGCATCATCGGAAAAGGACCCCAAGCCCTTGGTGTGGGGGGCCTCTGCCCTGGATCAGGAGAACCTTCTGCCACTTGTCTCCAGGAAGAGGGGAGGGGGCTCCAGGTGGAAACTGGCACACCGCTGCTGGCCTCCTCCCGGCACACTGCCCTCCCTTGGCAGCCAGAAAAGGGAGCAGGTTGAGGTAAGGCAAGAAGGTGGATGGGAGGGAAGAAGGATCCACAGGGGGCTGCTCACATGGGGAAAGGGAAAGTAGCCGATATGTACAAAATTTAATCCAGACTCAGTCATGGACTGTTCAAGTAAAAAGGGCTTGGTTTCTCCTGTCCCGTTTGAGGGGGTAAAAATTGCTCTGGGTAACTTCCTGCGGACATCACAGACAACGTGGCTCCTAGGCCAGTCAGTCCTGCTGAGGGTGAGCTGTAGAAGCAGCAGCCTCCGTCGGGCAGGTGCTGTGCCCAGGCCAGTCTGGGCCCGACAGCAGGTTGGCCGGGAGCTGGAGCCCAGCCAGGAAGTCTCTCTTGGCTACTTCTTTCGGGTGTGCTGCCTCCGGGCTTGTAGCCGCTGGCGGGAGCCAGTCTTGGATCCTGCCCCGATGGAGAAGGTGGGGGCTGGGGGCCCTGCAGGGAAAGAGAGAGAAACAACAAGAAGCCCCCATGTCAGTCTTGGCTACATAGACCGAGGTCAGAGGGTTCACAGCAACAGCCCCTTCTGCCACCCAGGGCCGGATGGATAAGGGGGAAATGTATGCTGGGGTATCCCACGCCCCCCCCCCCCACCATTCACCCAACCCCCTCAAGTTCATGGGAGCAAGGAAGCAGACAGAAATCCTGTCCCATAAAACTCTGCTCATCTTCCCAGACTCTTACCAAAAGGAGGTCCGGCACTTCCAAAGGTGGGGGTGATGGATGTTCCAAAGGAAAGGGTGCTGCCCCCCACTGTGCCCGCTCCTGGTGCTGGCGAGCTCTGCCCAAATGTGGGTGGTGGAGCTCCTAGAAGACCAAAAGGTGGTGAAATGAGCGGCCCACCAGAGTAGGGACATGCATCCAAGGGGAAACAAAGCCAAGATGCTAGTCTCTGCGCTTTACTGCATGGGACTGGGAGTAAAAGAGCCAGTCCTTCTCTGCCTTTGCAAGACAATGCAAGGCCAATTGGACAGAATGAGGCAGGTCAGTTTGGACCTGCCTGTCTCCCAGCCAAGGGAGAAATGTCCCCCTCCTCTCTCAACATGCCTCAGTCTGTCACTGACATGAAGGACTGAAGCTTCATGCTCTAAAGCTCCCTAGCAGGAAGGCAGAGCGAGTCCAGCAAAGCATAAAAACCTCGGCATCTGTGCACACCCAGAAACTTTGCATGATTTATTCTGCTGTCAAAATCCAGGCTTTGGGAAGATCTAAAACTTTAGATTAGGAGTGGAGGAAAAGGGATGGAAATAAGGAGGAGGGAGGAGCATGGATGTAAGACCTGGATCCAGGGGAGTGAGTGTACACAGAACCTCCATGTGGCAGGGAAAGCGTTTCTCTTTTCCCTTCCCCTACGTTTAACAGATTGTACCTGACAATGTCTCTCAAATTCTCAGGCTTTGCAAAGAGAAGAGGATGAAGAATGGTGACAGTGGGCAAACGCAGTTGTATGTACAACCTGTTTTTTAAAGGCGGCCAACCCTGGAGAGAAAGGAGCTAGGGGCATGGCTGCAGCAGACCCACCCTGCCCTCCACCTCCCTTGCCCAGGACCCAGGTATGTGTGTCCATCTCAGGTTGGGGAACGACTCACCTCCAAAGGCTGGCTTGCTCTCTTGCGTGCCAGGGATGTTGAAAGCAAAACCAGAGCTCTGGCTCTGGGCCCCCAGAGGGTTTTGTGCCAAAGAAGATCCAAAGGGTGTTGCCGCTGCCGCTGCCCCTGCTGCCCCAATCTGTCCACTGCCAAAGCTAAAGCTCACGGGAGCCGCTCCGGGACCTGCAGTGCCAGCAGCAGCAGCAGCTGCACCCATGCCAAAGGCATTGACTGCTCCAGGGGCCTGGTTGGCTGCCCCAAAGCTGAAGGGAGTGGGAGCTGAGCTCCCAAACACCGGGCCTCCCGCACTGCTGTTGCTGCTCGTGGTCTGAGTGTTGGACCCAAAGCCCGACGTGGCGGAGGTCGTGGCCGTCCCAAAGGAGAAGACAGAGGTGGTGGCTCCAAATGCTGGCTGGGTGGTGCTTTTTGCACCAAAGGATGGTAGGGCCCCAGTCCCACTGAAGGGTGTCTGTGAGGGGCTGCCAAAAGCTGGTTGGGCCGCTGGCTGGGAGAAGTTGAAATGAGATTCAAAGCTCACAGGCCCTGCAGATGGCTTGGTGGCTGCCTGCTGACTCTCGGCAACTGTTGTGTCCAAAGCCAGCTGGCTGGTGTCCGTTGGGTACGGAGGCGGTGGCTTGGAAGCTGTGCCAAAGCCCCCTGTGAATGCAGAGGCGCCGGACCCAAACATCAGGGGAGGCTGTGTTGTGGCCGAAGGGGCCGTTGTGGCACCGCTGTTGCCGAAGAGGCTGAAGCCTGCCGTGGTGGTGGTGGTGCTGGGAGCCGCCTCTGTGTTGCAGGAGGGTGCCTGGCTGAAGGCAGAGCTCACCAAGGGGCTGAGAGTGGGACCTGTAGGGGCAACCTGCTTGCCAAATTGGAAAAGGGGAGCAGTGCCACTAGTGGATGGGGCCCCAAAGAGCGAGGGATGCTGGGATGATGCTGGTGCGGTGGCAGAGGTGCTGCTAGGTGCAGCTGTGGAGGCCGGCATGGTGGGCCCAAAGCCAAAGACTGCCTTGCTTGAGGAGACAGCTGTGGAGTTGGCTGTGGTGGAGAGCAGAGCTGCTGCAGTGGTGGTCACAGTGGCCTCCAGGGGAATGGGGAACCCAGGCGTAGCTGTGGTGGTGGAGCTGCTGGCGGGCAGGGTGGGCACGGGCGCCGGCTGGAAGGTGAACGGCGAGGCAGCTGCCACTGTTGCAGGAAGAGCTGAGGTGGCTGGTGGGGGCGGAGCCCCAAATACGGGCTTGAAAGTGCTGCTGGAAGTGACAGGAGGAGCAGCCAAGGAGGAGGGCAGAGTCCCAGTAGCCGGGGCAGGCCCAGTTGTGGTGGTGCTACTCATGGAGAAACCCAGCCCCTCACTCTTCACCAGGCTGCCAAAGACGGGCTTGAACATGGGTGCTGCCTCAGGTGCAGGAGAGGCAGTTGTTGTTGTTGTTGACACAGGGGCTGCAGGTGGGCTAGTAAGAATCCCAAAGAGGGTGCTGGGCTTCGGGGCAGAGGCAGGCCGTGCTGGAGTCTGGCCCAGCTCAGAAGAGGAGGCAGCCATTGGGCTGCAGGTGCTGCTGGCAGGCTGGGCAGCACTGGAGGAAGAAGACAGTGCTGTAGTAGCCAGGGGCGCTGGGACACCGAGTGACAACAGTGGGGCCTTGGTCACCTCAGGGGAGCTCATGGGCATGGAAGATCCCAAATCCAGGGAAGGAGAAGCGGCTGACAGCGGAGGGATCTCTGCAGCAGAACCAGGACCTGGAATAGCAGGGGAGGAAGAGCATTGTCACTATATCAGAGAGGAAATGCTGCTCAACAGGGAAAGCTCATCAACAACAGTTCTCTGTTTTGCATCAGACAACCACTATTTTCTCTCAATGCCCCCCCCGGCCTCCTCCTTCATCAGATATCAGTCTTCAGCTTGCCTTTAAGATGCAATGTCAAATGAGAAATCCTGCAACTTGTATATTCTCCTTCAGCCACCCCAGCTGTGATTGCATACAGGGAGGTTGAAGAGGGCTGAGACTTAACTCATCTGTCTTGACAGAGACTAACATCTGCACACGGCAAAGAAGCAAATTGTGGGGGAGGGGAGTCTGTGCCCTCAAGAAACTTGTCAGGAATTCCAGAATACTGTGCCAACCTCTCTCTCCCCACCTCCTCTGATGTAGTTAACTTTGTCCAGTAATCCCTGGAAAGTGGCTTAGAGTAACCAGCTGGTTTTGACCTGAGACTTAAGGTCTCCCTGATCTTAACAAGACTGGACATTCCTCAAGGAAGACTCTTCATGAAGCTACAAGCAAGTCTATCGCACACAGGATCGGGGATTCCACAGACCACCTTAAGAACAGCTACCCGCAATGGAAACTCCCACCAGCTGTGGGCTAATACTGCTCAGCTCCCTCCAGTCCCAACATCATACAGCACTGCTGGCTGCGGCTGATAGGAGCTGCAGTCCCAGAAAGGGAAACATGCCTTACAGAGCACACAGAGGTAGAGTAGGGGCAGCCAAGGCAGCGCCCTCTCCCCACATGTGGTTGGACTACAGCTCCCATCATGCCTAGTGACTGGCTGTGGTTGGCTGGGGGAGGTGGTAGAAATCAACATCAGGCTGGCAACCCTGGAAAAGGTTCTCCTGCAAGTAGGCACTCCAAATTAGAGAAGCTCCCAAGGTAGGAAATTCCGACTCTTTGAAAGGAAGTGTCACCCAAGCTATTTTTTGTGCCCCCTTGAAAAACTGTAATTGATCAGCTTTTAATGGTATGATGCCTTAAAGAAACTAAGTAACTCAGATCCTTTAGCCCTCAGGGTCATCAGGTGCCCTCCACCAGATAAAAACCCCTCTGGAATCTCCCTCCCACACCCCTTTCCAAACCAGCATGGCTAGGTTTCTGCGGCAGGAAGGCAGAACGCCATTGGGAAGAGCTGCACCCTCAATCACATCATAGCCAAGCTACTGTCATCCCCCAAGGCCTCCCCAAACCACTCACCAGCTAGCCCTGAGGAGCTCTGCCCATCTTGCATCTTCTTCAGGCTCTCCAGGAGGGGGTTGGTGCTGGCAGCTGTGACAGCCAGCGACACAGCAGTGGACTTGTTAGGTATTGTCCCGAAAGACAGGGTGCTGGGTGGTGAGGTCATCGGCGCTGAGAGTCTGGGAGTGGAATCTGTTGGGGAGGACCAGCATGTAAGGAGCAGTGTGCTTAGGGCTTTAAAAAAATGTATTAAGCAGGATATAAATGCAGAATAAACCCAGGGGCACCCAAACACAACAACCAAGGAGGCAACCAAATGTACAAAGCCAATTGATAGACCTGCTATTCCTGAGAGCCACTAAAGGGACCTTCTTGAGGAGATCCAAAAATCCCCGTTTTCTGTTTTATTTTACTCTGCAAGCCCCTTATTCCAATGCCCTCCCCTCCCTAAACTTGAGGCAGTTCATACACAGAGGGGAGAGGGTGCTCCTACCAGTCTTGTCCTCCAGGACTTTGTTGAACCACTGCAGAGCAGCCTTCTTTTCTGCATCCAGGTCAGCAGAAGTGACAGAATAGCCCAGCTGAGGCGGAAGAGGCTGTGGAGAGAAGAGGAGGGACATTGCTTGCTTCAGGTGAGCATGGCAGTCCAGTGGCCCCCAGAGGAAGGAGGGAAAGCCCTCCAAGGGGCAGCAGAGGCAGCAGCCTGACACCAAGACAGTCTACCTGGCTCAGCCTTGTTTACACCAGGGGCAGTCAAAGCGGTCAGCAACCTTTGACTCAGTCAAGGCAAAAGGCAGTGAGTCAAGAGCTTGGCACTCATTCTCTCTCACTCCAAGCTTGTCCTCAAGGCCAACTAAGTCCAGAAAAAGGAACAGAAGGAGCGTACCATGGTGAAATTATCTTCCCGCCGAGTGGAGAGCAACTGGATCTTCCGCTTGCGCTTGCCAGTGCTGCCTGATGAAGGTGGCGACACTGGTGAGCTGTGCCTGCTCCGCAGGGGCATCTCTGCTGCTGCAAGAAGAAGAGGCCAGAGTTGGTAAGCCCGCGGTTTTATGCATGAGGCCCTGCCCAGCCAAAGGAGGCTTGGGATTCTGCAGCACTGGTGGCCTGTTTCTAAATACTGTCACTTTAAGCTTCTAATAAATCCCAGGTGGACATAATGTGAACATGGGAAGTGAGAGGAAAAACCTTCTAAAATGGGGTTGCTGAGACGTGTAGCATCCAGCCCTCCAAATGCTGCTGACAACTCCCCTCACTCCTGACAGCCAGTGTGGCTGAAGGCCAGGGACAGTGGAAGCTCCAGGGAGATCTGGATTGCTACACGTTATGATACATCCCCTGCCTCCGGCCATTCTAAAGTCTTCCCAACTAGCCTGTATTGAGATAAACATTCTGCCCACCCGCCCGCTCCACCCACCAAGAGTTTTGCATTTGTTCGTTTTTTCCTTTAAGATCATCACAACAGAATCAATGCCACATCAATTCTGGTTCCTGCTCCAGGTATGTCCACCTTTTTATTAGCAAAGCATCCCTGGCCCCCTCCACCTGCCTACTCACACTCATTCTTCTCTGCTGGCGCCTCCTTGTCTGTCCTCACAGGTGTGGAGTTGATAGACTGGTGAGACTCATCATCCCTGGAGCAAAAGGAGAAAGCCAGTGAGACCTGACTCTTGAGGACTCATTGCTCTCAATACTCTGGCAGGTGAAGGGGTGAAGCTAAGGAAACGGATGCCTTGGAGGACCCTTGCTATAAAATGTACCTTGTGCTGTCCAAAAACAAACACATTAAGGAGTCAGCTTTCCCATTTCACAGAAGCCTTCTACCTATTCAAAGGCAAAGTTGGTCTTGTACAAGACCTCTAATGCTTTCACTCAGAAACAGCACTCTTTTCCAGAGGGCGCATCAACATAGGAAAACTGTGGCAATGTGAAAGGAAAGGGAGGTGTTGCTCTGGATGGGAAGCATGGGGAAGGGGGGACTCCTTGAACCCCCCCTCGGCTGGCCTCCTGGCCCTTCCCGGCCTTGGCCCCACACTGCCAGAAGCAGGAAGGGAGAAGGTGCACTCACGTGAGGCTGGCATTGGGGTATCTTGCTTTTTTGTTCGGCCTCTCAGGTGTCTGAGAACGGGAGGATGCTGGGCTGGAGAGAGGAGAGGTGCTTGGGCCGCTCCTCTTCCATACCTGGAGGAGGGAAGGAAAGAGGACAGCAGAGGCAGAGTAAGATGGCAGCATCACACACCTCTTAGCTGGAGCTCTAGTGAAACCACTTAGCACAGCCTCAGCCAACCTGAGGCCCTTCAGATGTTGCTGGGCTACAGTGCCCATCAGCTCCAGCCAGATGATTTAATCCAAGAATGGAGAGCCTATGGCAGCATTCGAGGCATTGCTGACTGGAACCCCCATCACCCTGACCATTCGTCGTCCTGCCTGGATGGGCTGCTAGAGTCTAACAGCATCTGGAGGGCACCACAGATGCCCCCTGTCTTAACAGATATAAAATGAACGAAATCCTGGAACACGGCAAAAGTCACAGCAAGATCAGAGTAATGCAATTACTAAATCTTGCCTTCTATATTTACCAACAGATGAAGTAACACACTTTGTAAGCATGTTCACACCCTGCTGTTCTCGCATATAATTCAAGATGAAAGTGCTTTCATGGGGGCTTCCAATTCAAGCACTGACCAAACCCAGACTGGCTTCATGTCCGCCAGGTAGCTGGGTGAAGGGCCAACAGGCCAACCCAGAGAATTAGAATATAAAATAAGATGAAGTACGATGATGCAAGAAGTCAGGACACCGAGCAACAATGTTCCTAGGAGATGAAAATATTTTTGGAACTCTGAGAGGCCTTTCATGTTCCATGTCCTAAAGGCATTTCATTTCAGGGATAACTTTCAAAGATTAACTAAAGCTATATGCTGTCAGCTGGCCCTTCTACAAGTAGGAACTCTCAGGGGCATCTCAATTGTCCAGTGTGGCTTTGCCATCCCCATGTTCAATTTTATCTAGAACTAGGGCAGCCTTCTGCAAACTGGGCTCCAGATGTTTTGGACTATGACTCATCAGTTCCAGTCAACATGCTATGAATTATACCAGTTGAAAATGTATAATCTCTAACAGTAAGGGGGGGGCCTAAGCTTGACTTCTCAGGTATACTCTTTTGGTTTTTTTTAAATATGAGAAAAACAGTTTAAACATTTATGATGAAGACCATTGAAAAACAACTACTGTAACACTGGATTTAGAACTACTGATTTTCTTATTAACTTACACAAAGGGATTGCCGCTCAGTTGATATATCATGACTTGTGATGCTAAATATCTCCAGCCTCCCTGACCATGGGGAAAAGAAGCCAAGGGACCGGCACGTACCTGTGAGAGGCCCCGGGTGGAACTGTAGGAGCTGGCGATGGCATTGCGGATGGAGCTAGGGATCCCCCCTACAGGCAGGCTGTTGATGGAGCTGAGGGAGGAGGTACGCGACCTCTTGGAGGAGCCTTCTTCCAGGCAGTGGGACAAGAGGAGGCAGCGCTTCAGGGAGCCAGGCCTAGGGGCAAGAGGCAGAGATGGCAGTAACACAGTGAGCCACCTTCGACAGGGCTCTCCTTGTCAAAGCCTTGCTGGGAAGATGGCCTTTTACAGAAATCACCCCACAATTCATATCCAGGAGAGCATGAAGAGATTTGCCAAACCTCAAACTTCTCTCCACCCATATGAACAATGACCTCAATCTGCCTTTCCTAGCACAACCATGTGCACAGCAGCATTTCAGCGCCAAAGGACACATGATGAAGCAGATCCAATTGTGGTTTCTCTCTTTTTAAAAATACTTCAATGCAGGTGAGGGGAGGGGAGAGGGTGGAGGTCAGGCCTCTGAACTTGATTGGTGTAATGAGCACTGCTCCCCTACACTCCACCATTATTTGTTAATACCATTATTAGGAGGAAGCCTTTTTCCAGGCAAAGCTCTCAGTACTTACTTGGGGACCAAAGATGCTGGGGCGCCGTTGGCCACCAAGGGCTCAAAGGCAGACTGTCCACTCCCGCTGCTATCATGGCGCCTGGAAGGGGGGAGAGAAAAGGGGAAAAGGTCTTCAGAAAACGTAAGAGGGTAGCTGTCACAAGCATGGATCCAGCTCATTAGGATACTGAGCAAGGCCAACTCAGCTCTCAGCCTGGCAAGGCAAGGGATGGCACAGTGGTGGATGCCAACAACCTTGGAAGACCCCAATTTAAATCTTGGTGCAACTTAGCAGGTGATGCAAGGGGCTGGTGGTTTACCATTTCATTCATTTTTTGAAGGGGGCTATTCAGAAATTAGTCAAATGGTTTTGAGAGAGGGGTCTTGCTCTCTTAGATTTTTCAGCTAATTGAAACTGAAGTCCATCTCAGCAGCCTCTCACCCTCACCAAGCCACATTGCAACAGTGCCATGGTCCAGTTTGGAAGCAAAGCAAAGCCAAACCGTAATTGAGCATGAGGCTGAGAATGTGTGGGTGTAGAGTGAGAATCATGATTGCCACACTCCTCTTCCTGGCTGTGCAACCCGTATGACATAGCAATACGGGCTTGGGATTTGTCTCCCCCATGCAACCACAAGCCCAGTTGGAGGCCCAGGGAGGAGGAAAAGCACCTGCAAGCACCTGAATACTCAAGCACTTGTGCACAGGTCCCTTAAACAACCGTGTAGTTCACTCACTTAAGAGACTTGGGGGATATAGAGAGTTCCAACAACATGTAGGAACTTGAGGCTCACTATGTCACCAAGAACCCACTCCAGCCTTGATAGGGGCAAGGTACGACTTGGGTTGTTTCTGCCTTTTCTCAGTGATTAAGCATCAGTGGTTCTGAGGCAGACATCTTCAGTCCCAGGATCTCAGGCCCTTTGTGCCCTAACGGATGCTGCTGGCAACCAGACAGGCCACTGCTAGCTTTTACCTCCTCTTGCTCTCCTGGCCACCTGGGACATTCCGGTCCTCCTCTCCCTCCTCCTCCTCCTCCACGGCCCTCTTTCGGCTCTCCCTGAGAGCGCTCAAGACCGTCTCTTTGGCGCATGGGTCCAGGGTACTGTTGGGCGTTGCAGAGAAAGCCACTGGGGAAGCCAGCTGCTCCAACCTGTTAATAGGAAGAAACAGTAGTCATAAGGAATTGGAGCTCTCCCGCATGCCAACAATATGCTCTCCCTCAGGAGGCAAGGTGTCCCCACCCGCCTGAATCCAGTGAGATCTTGTTGGCAAGAGTTATGGCTGCAAGGAGTCTCTCTCCACATCAGCCTGAGGGCTTGCTCATGACCTCACAAAGCTCTTCTAGGGCAGCAAGCTGATGCTGATTAAGAAGTCATTCTAGGGCCATCAGCTGAAGAGGAGGAAGAGAGGCTTGGCTGCTCACACCAACCAATCAGGACTGGCCTAATGAGGCAACAGGGCCAAGTGAGATTTATGCTGTGTATACACCCCAATTTTACAAAATCAAAATCCACCAGAAGGGATCTTCCCAATTTCTCCTAGCTCTACCCAGTCATTTTAAACATTTATTGGAATTGTGTTTTAGTCTGTTTTTTTAAAAAGTGGTTGGGTTTTTTGTTTTGTCTTGTTGCATTTTGTTATGCTTACTGTTTGTTGCTTTTGTTAATCTTTTGATTATTAAAAAATAAAAAAATAAACCCATGAAGGAATTGCTTGGCTTTGGACAGATCCTAGCCAGAGACTTACAGTGGGGAACGGCAGAGGCTGCTGTCTGGTCGAGCAATCTTCACCGTCACAGGGCTCCGGGCCAGGCTGGAGTTGTGGACAGACAGCCTGTTTTTACGCCGATATCCATCCCAGCAGATTGAGGGCAGGGTCCCCAGAGAGGCGTACTGTGCCTGCTGGATGGGGTAGCGCCGCCGAGGGGAAAGCATAAAATGAGGTGATGCAGAGAGGTGGTCCCTGAAGAGAGAAAAGAACACGGGTCAGTCAAGACAAGGGGAAAGAAGATGCCCAAAGAGTGGCTGGCCTTTCCTCAAAAAGCTAGAAAAGGAAACCCTCAAACTGAACAGGCAAGTTCTCTTCTTGGCCACTACAAGGGGTTTCTTTTCACAGCCATGATCCACTTTGTAAGAAGAACCTGGGGGAAACTACACACGCTCAAAAGCTGAGGACTGATGGCGCTCTGAGTGTCAATAACCTCAGCCACAAATAGGAAGACACATGATCCATCAGTTTATACTGCTGGTTGCTTTACTGCCCTGGCAAAATGCTTGGCAGACACTGTCCTCACTACACCAACCTGAACACTAGTGCAGCAGTGGCTGGATTCAAGTGTGGAAGGCTTCTGTTATTCATCTGAAAGATATACATCAAACAATCTCCATCTAATTGTTAAAATCACTGCTGAGCTGTTACAATCACCTAACCTAACAAACACACACACACACACACACATATGGAGGTTGTGAAGCTCAGATACATCACATCAAATGTATGGCATTCTATTGAACACCCACATGAGCTTGTGGAAGGAGAGAGGGGCTCCTCTAACAGTTTAAAGTTGGCTGATTAATGTTCAAAGAAATGAGGTGCCGAAATGGGCTCCCCACCTACTTCGTAAGGGAAAGTCCGGCCCCAGCAGCCTCTCAAGACAGGAGAGGGATATGCTGGAATGCTTTCCTTAATTCCTTAATGCAAGGCAAGCACATCAACATTCAGGCCTTCTATGACTTCAGGGATGCCTTTATGTAAGACAATTTCCTGCAGAAGACAAAAAGGTATTTCTCTCTTCACAGCACACATTTCCTGGACTTGCCATCTCTGAACTATCACAATGCAGAAAGTTTTGGACAAGCCACTTCCACACAAGGGACTGGAATGAAGATGCTGAGAATCCAAACCTCTCTGAGGAAACAAGCAGATCAGACTGCAGCTACAAGAACCCCCACACCCTGCATCCTGATGCTTCTCACATTAGCCATCCTGGTGCCTTGGGGAAGCCCCCAAACAGGGGGGAAGGGGCAGCAACCCTTCCCAGCATCTGATTCAGAGGGAAGCTGTCCCTGAAGATGTCTGAAGGTTCCATTCAGCCATCAACAACCCTCCTCCTCCTCTGAACATGCCATCTAAGCCAGGGGCCAACACTACAGCTTGCAGTAAGCAAGCCCCATGGATTAATCCTGCCTATAGGAAGAAGCATTTTCTTGTCTACTGGCAATCAAAGTAATCAGCCACCTGAGGTTCCAGTCTTATGGTGGAAGTCTCCATATAATCTCACCATTTCCTATACGCCATGTGTAATTTGATAAGCATCTATCTAGTCCCTACCTCAGTAGTGTTAATATAAAAAAGTTCCTTCCAATAGCACCTTAAAGACCAACTAAGTTAGTTCTTGGTATGAGCTTTCGTGTGCATGCACACTTATCTGAAGAAGTGTGCATGCACACGAAAGCTCATACCAAGAACTAAGTTAGTTGGTCTTTAAGGTGCTACTGGAAGGAACTTTTTAATTTTGACTATGGCAGACCAACACGGCTACCTATCTGTAACTGGAACTTTAGTAGTGTTATTTGCTGCTAAACAAAAAAGCATCCAATACATTTAGCCTTTTAGAACACAAGAAGCTGTCCTACATAGAGCTTGGACCAAACTGGTCCAGCTAGCTTAGTACTGTCTGTATTGATTGGCAGAGGCTCTCCAGGGTCTTCAGTAGGGGACACTCTCAGCCCTTCCTGGAGATTCTGTCTAGGACTCTGTCCTACCACTGGGACACAGCCCTACCCCTCACAGGAAAGCTACTGCCAGCAAAAGGACACACGCCTGAGTTGGGTCTTTTTCTTTATTGTTTAGACCATTTACACACCTAACTATTCTGGCTGAAACCAACATCACTCAAAGTGTCTAACCTGCCCTTTTTAAATAAAAAATTCCTTCCAGTAGCACCTTAAAGACCAACTAAGTTAGTTCTTGGTATGAGCTTTCGTGTGCATGCACACTTCTTCAGATACACACGTGCATGCACACGAAAGCTCATACCAAGAACTAACTTAGTTGGTCTTTAAGGTGCTACTGGAAGGAATTTTTTATTTTGACTATGGCAGACCAACACGGCTACCTATCTACTACTGCCCTTTTTAAAATACAATGGTAAAGCTGATAAAGAACAAACAACAGAATCTCTCTCAACACAGTCTGGCAGCAAGCACAACTGTTGATCCCAAACTGGCACATTCAGCCTTGAGAAAAAAGCCTGGCTGGTCTCTAGGCAGTGATGGGGCTCCCTCAGGACATTCAGCACCCACTGCTTTCAAGTAAAGCACCTGTATTAGCACCACACAGCAGGGTGATTAAATGTTCCAAGGCTTTGAATGAAAGTGAAACAGGAGGGAGGGGAAAGGAAACCTGAGCTTTTCTGTGTTGGAAGCCCCAAGAGGAGTAAGACAGGAGCTCTAGAAGAAGAGCAGCAATAGATGGGGAACTTGGAAGGATAAAGAAGTCCAGGATCTGATACTAAAATAATTTAATGAGAAGGGAGTAAAAAGACAAAAGCTAAATGACACTCCAGCGCACTGTCAAATGAAAAGCCTGGCCAGGCAAGTTATTGTGACTAATTGCAACCAGGGCCAAGAGTGGAAAATGATGCAGAGCAGAAAGAGCAACCGGAAGTGGGAGGAATGCAGAGAGGTGGGCAGGAGAGGTTGCAGCCCACATGCTCCTCCAGGCCATGCTGGGGGAAAGGTCTTGCATGAAACCAAGTGTCCTAATCTGCCCTAAGCTCCCTTGGTCCCCCATAAGATCTTTACCAAGGGCCCCCTAGAGACCCCTCTAGCAAAATCACTCTCTTCTTCCAAAGTTATCCTGGAACCATCATAGCTACAGAAGCTGCCTCAATACAAAAGGCTAAACCCTGGGGAACAGAAACTGCACTTTTAGGCAGGAGCTCAACAGCAGGCAGGAGGAGTGTCTTGCCCCACATGCAAGTGAGAGGGGTGTGTGTTGGAGAAGGAAGGAAGGCTGGGTTCAAGGTGTGGGAAGTGAACATGTGGATGGTTGAGGGAGCTTTATTTTGCACATCCACGTGCCCAAAGATGAAGAAGGAGCTCCCTAGACAAGCTGAAGACAACCAGTGGAGCAGGAAGAATAATGGACAGGGTCAGCTTCTCTTCGGTTTGCTTTCCCATCTCCAATAAATGGGCATGTGCTCTGCTGGAGGCCCTGCTTATGGCACAAGCAGCAGGCGTCTTTCCTCACCACAACCCACCACCCCGCATGTACAGAGTGCAAAAGAGCGCTCCTCTCTTCCTCCGAACATGGGTGGAGGTTGTGGAGAGAGGAGTGTGACAAGCTTCTGCCCACGAAACATGTGCAGAGTGCAGAAGGGCGCTCCTCCTTTCTTCCGAGCGCTCTTGGGTGGGGGGCGTGGAGAGAGGACTACCCGTCGCCCTCTTCTTACCCGCAGCTCCCTCTTTGATGCTGCTGCTGCTGCAACTGCCGCCGCTTCCTTTCGGGCAGGACCGGGGCCGGTGAGGCGTAGCAGCATCCGCCCCCCATGGCAGGGCCCCCGTTGGCCACGGCGGGGGAGAAGGCGCGGTGGGGCAGCGACGACGGCCCCTTCATCTCCTTCCCGAAGCCGCCTCCTCCCGCAGAGGACGAGGCGGCCGCCCAGGCTCCCCCGGCCGCCGCCGCCACGGCCAGCGAGAGCGCCGCCCCGGACAGGCCCAGCAGCAGTACCAGCAGCGACAGCGACGCCGCGGCCGCTGCCGCCGCGGCCGCGGGGAAGGCCCAAGCCCGGCCGCCCTCAGACGACCCTCCGCCTCTCCGCCGGCCCCGCTGCTGCTGCTCTCGCTCGCGAGGATTCCGCCGCCGCGACGGAGGCCACCAGCCCCAGCCGGGCCCCGACGCGCCGCCGCCCCGAGACATCGAGGCCCCGACGCGCCGCAGCCGCCACGGCCGCCTCAGCCACTCGCGCTCTTCCCTTTCCCGTGCCCGGCATGCACCGCGCGCCCGCGCGCGCCCGAGGAACAAGGGGGCGTGGTCCGTGGATCTCGTCGGCTCGGGGGAGGAGGAGGGAGGGAATGGGCGTGGCCTGGAGAGAACGAGAGGCCTCTTTCTGCGAGGCGGAGGGGAGGGAAGAAAGGCGGGAAGGAAGGAAAGTGGGGCGGGGCGCCTGAAGCGCTGAGGTGAATCTGAGTCGCTCTCTCTCTCGCTCTCCCCAGAGCCTGGGTTGACCCCTGGGCAGGCGGGGATTCAAAATGGTCTCCCTCGCAAGTGTCCCCGAATTGGCCATGAGGAGAAGAGGAGCCCGGCTAACAGGTCATAGAAAATGTCTGGCCACAGAAGGAGCTGAGGAGATGTTTGTGACTGGTTACAGTCACAAAAAGGGGGAAACAAAAAGCACGAATTACGCGAATAAATAAGAATAAAGTAGAAACAGTAATAGAAATAAATTACTAACACGTATCAGTAAGAAAAACAACGCACACGGGGGCAACAATCCCCTCACGGAGGTAGACTGCGGTGGCGCTTGGAAGTTCTGAGGCTGCAGCCAAGCAAGTCTTCCCAGTGGGCTGCCCGTTGGATTGAATTCACCAATGATTATGATATTCATTTCAGTGGGTCCACTCGGAGTAGGACTAAGTAAATTAAAATCCTCCGATCAGTTGCCCTGGGTTAAGATCCAAGGAGGGGAAAGGCAGTGCTGGTAGACTCAGCACCTGTCCTGCACCTCAGCCATGAGTAGTCAACATGGCGCTTTTAGGATGTTGCTACAAGACTCCCAGCCGCCATCAGCCCTAGCTAAAGGGAAGTCTTCTTTCTACACATAACTGTTAGTCTCTTTCTGCATAAAACTGCTCCATTTTGGGGAAGTTTTGCTCCTCTTTTTTCCTGCTTTTTAAGAAGTCTTGCTCATAGGTTTTTCCCTGCTTTTGCACACACTGTGCAAACCTGCTCTTCACGCCTAGCTGACTACAGAACCTGATTACATTGTTACATGTTATGATCAATCATTAAGTAACAGACATCCCAAGCTCATGGAAAACAAACTGTACTTGCTCTCCATGCCTAGCTGACCATATCTACAGAACCTGATTGTTATATTGTTTGTGCCAATTAATCCCTAGTTACAATTCAATTAGGAGGCTTCATTTCTCAGCCTTCTCTCCATCAATGATAAATGATCACATGTAATCCCCACCTTTCACATGCAATTCCCGCCTTAGTACTTATGTTAACCAATCACAAGTTTCTGTGTGTATGTATGAACCAATCAGCCACAGGCACACTTTGGCAATGCTTGTAATATTCAATAAAAGAGGCTCTCAGGGTCCGCCCAGACAGACGCCTAGCTACACCTGCCTCTCTCGTCTCCCGTGATTTTTCATTTCTACATCTGGTGACCCCAACGTGCCAGATCCCTTGCGCAGCCGAAGCAGTCAGCCAGCCTCATACTTCACTCGACTGGAGAAGTCTTAGCCGGCTACACCGTGAGTATGGGGGGGGAGCTTACAAAGTCCCAGAAAGTGCATGCTACTGAACTGCTTCATTTAGTCAGACAGAGAGGTGCAGGTGCTCATGTTTCTTTAAAGGAAATTGAACGTTTGCTATGTGAGATTGCATTCCAATGTCCCTGGTACCCTGAGGCGGGCTCCTTGGGGGTAGAGACTTGGCAAAAGATTGGAAAGACTCTTTTTGCAAAGCCCAGGGCTCCTATTCATTGTCTGCTAACTTGGCAGAAATGCGCAGTTGCCGTGGCAAACTTAGGGCCCCTGGCCTCTCAGGCGTCTCCCACGGCTCCTGCACTTCTAACTATTGCAGACAATCCCCCTCCCTACCCCAAGCTTTTGCCTCCTGCACAATCCTGCCAATCCCTCCCTCCTTTGCCTGGTTCCACCTCATCCATTCCCCCTTCCCCCCCTCCTGCATCTGCTCATACAGGAGCTATGCCTCAGCCCACCCCCATCCCCCCTTCCCTCCCTCCTGTGTTTCCTTTGCATGCACCTGCTTCTTCAGAAGCTGTGTCTCAGCCCACATCCACTTCCCCCCCTCTTTCTTCCCCCCCACTTTCTTCCCTCCCTCCTTCCACCCCTCCCTTGCCTGCCACAGCTCCTGCATGTTTCACAGGAGCTGTCCGTGCTGCACTTTCTCAAGCTAGGCAGAAAGGGATCCTTTCCTTAGAGGAAGAATCTGAGTGGGCTGGTGAAATGCCATCAGCTTTCCCTGTCTCCAGCTCAACCCCATCAGCTTTCCCTGTCTCCAGCTCAACCCCATCAGCTCTCCCTGTCTCCAGCTCAACCCCATCAGCTTTCCCTATTTCCTACACTAACCCAGGCACTGCGAAGCAACAGGTGTTGTACGAAACCCTTCCCTATTCTGTAATGCGAGAATTAAGAAGGGCCATTGTTGATTCTGGTCTCAAATCCTCCTATGTAACAGGAATGCTGGAGGGAATAGCAACTGCTTCAACTGCAATCGCCCAGGTCATTTTGCTAAACAATGCAGAGCCCCTGGCGGGGGTCCAAACAGGAATGGTGATGCCAATAAGGCTAAACCTTCCAAGAAATGCCCAAAGTGCGGTAAAGGCTATCATTGGGCAAATCAGTGCAGGAGTTCGGGAAACTCCTTAGGGGCCCCACTCCCGGGCCAGGACAAATAGGGAGCCCCCCCCCCCCGCCGTTAGTCTCCACTATTAAAACCATCTCAAAGGATACACGCTCTGATTTTACCAACAACTTAATTAATCAAAAAACCAAAGACACTGTTTTACCTGGTGAAATTGTGCTTATGACCACCCAATTACCTCCTAAAGTCGCAGGCTTAATTTTACCCAAATTTTCTGCGGCCAAAGAAGGAATCCAGGTTCTTCCTGGTGTTCTGGATCCTTTATCCCACTCTTGATATCGCCGCTCTGTGAAATTGACTAACGATTGTGATGCTTTTGTCTCCTTTTTCAGTAGGTCTGAATATATCTCTTTAGTTGTTTCTCTCTTAGGAGTCCCTGGATTGGCTGTACAGAATCGTATGAACATTAATTCTTTAGCTTGTTCTGCAGAAAAAGCCCTGAATTTTACTTCACAAGCTTCTCACCTTTTGAATAAATAACAGAGTGAATTTCACTATGGAAGAAAAAGCCCTGAATTTTACTTCACAAGCTTCTCACCTTTTGAATAAAGAACAGAGTGAATTTCACTATGGACTTTTACAAAATCGTTCTGCTTATCACTATTTGCTGATGCTTCATCATTATGGATGTGAATCATTATGGACTGCAAAATCTTACACACCACATTACACAAGACGTTAGATTTTCTGGCCTCTGGGGTTCTTGCACCCAGTGGCTTACTGCTTGGCTACATAATCTTACTTGGCTTCGTACTCTCTTTCAATATGCCCTTGTCATTACATGCATCTTAATTTTGTTATGTTGCTTCCTTCAATGCGTTCCTGGCCTCATAAGCCTTTTCTCTCGGCTTCTCTCTCCCCCTCAACCACCTAATAAACTTCTCGCCGCCTACTTTGCGAAATGGCAACACCAACAGTAAACCTAAGGTGAGATGTGGACGGGCTTATTTTGGGCATGCGTTGGCAAACCACGTATCCCGAAGTATTCTTGTCCCATCGATCCTGGACGGACTTATTTTGGGCATGCGTTGGCAAACCACGTATCCCGAAATATTTTTGTCCCATCGACCCTGGCGAACTTATTTTGGGCATTTGTTGGCACACCACTAATCCTGAAATATTTTTGCCTTATCTACCCAGAATGCCTCGCAAACAAGAAAAGAAAGGGGGAGATAAAGGGAAGTCTTCTTTCTACACATAACTGTTAGTCTCTTTCTGCATAAAACTGCTCCATTTTGGGGAAGTTTTGCTCCTCTTTTTTCCTGCTTTTTAAGAAGTCTTGCTCATAGGTTTTTCCCTGCTTTTGCACACACTGTGCAAACCTGCTCTTCACGCCTAGCTGACTACAGAACCTGATTACATTGTTACATGTTATGATCAATCATTAAGTAACAGACATCCCAAGCTCATGGAAAACAAACTGTACTTGCTCTCCATGCCTAGCTGACCATATCTACAGAACCTGATTGTTATATTGTTTGTGCCAATTAATCCCTAGTTACAATTCAATTAGGAGGCTTCATTTCTCAGCCTTCTCTCCATCAATGATAAATGATCACATGTAATCCCCACCTTTCACATGCAATTCCCGCCTTAGTACTTATGTTAACCA
The DNA here is from genome assembly GCF_965112155.1 of Podarcis liolepis. Lineage (NCBI taxonomy): Eukaryota > Metazoa > Chordata > Lepidosauria > Squamata > Lacertidae > Podarcis > Podarcis liolepis. The sequence goes on along the minus strand of NC_139567.1, from coordinate 29,308,717 downwards.
ATCACAAGTTTCTGTGTGTATGTATGAACCAATCAGCCACAGGCACACTTTGGCAATGCTTGTAATATTCAATAAAAGAGGCTCTCAGGGTCCGCCCAGACAGACGCCTAGCTACACCTGCCTCTCTCGTCTCCCGTGATTTTTCATTTCTACACCTAGCCAACATTGCCAATGGCAAAGGTTGATGGGAGCAGGAGTCCAGCAACACCTGAGCTCCCCACATACGTCCTCCACCTATTGTTAGAGCAGCCTACTCTGATGTGGCCCAGTAACCATGTATATTGGATTGCAGCCTTAAACCAGTTTAAGGATTATCCTTCCTCTTCAGGAAAAACTAGTTCTGTGAAGGGGAGCTCTCCAGACGCAGCAAAACACAGCTTGAAAATAGATCTATTTTTTACCCTTTTAAAAGAAGAGGGTTAAATATGGGGTACTTCTTTGGCTATATATAAATCATCACTACCCTCTGGCATGGCACCCATTATCAACCATCACTTGGGTGCAACCATCCATACATGGACCATTGTCTTCTCATCACCGGTACTCAGGATGTGCTTAGCTGCGCATATCTCCAGCTCTGCATATTCCCCCTCCCTCCTCCATATGTTAATCCTGTGTAACCCAACCTCTTCTTAATATATTCATGATTTAATCTGTGTAACCCAACCTCTTCTTAATGTATTCATGATGTAACTGGGATGTATTTTGCACTGTATTCTGGGACATGGAGGGAAGTTTCAAAAGTTCATGTCACCCCTTACTCGCTGTTCAATCTCGCCTTGAACCTGTTGCGCAATAAACTTGGATCTTCTGCAGTTTGCTCCTGTCTCCGGCTGAGCTCATTTTCCTCCGCAGGGACCCGCGGACTTAGTCCAACGAACTGGGTGGCAGAGCAGCCTCGCACCCAGATTTTACCATAACAGTTCCCATCACACTTGGTTCTACAGTGGTACCTCAGATTACATACGCTTCAGGCTACAGACTCTGCTAACCCAGAAATAGTACCTCGGGTTAAGAACTTTGCTTTAGGATGAGAACAGAAATCGTGCTCTGGCGGCACGGCGGCAGCTGGAGGCTCCATTAGCTAAAGTGGTGCTTCAGGTTAAGAACAGTTTCAGGTTAAGAACGGACCTCCGGAACGAAGTACTTAACCCAAGGTACCACTGTAATGAGAACTCTGTAACCAATAAGAACTAGTGCCAGTTTGCTGTTTTTTTCTCCTTTTTCCTTTAAGGTCTTTTAGATTATGACTTGTAGCATGAGGCTTGTATTATTATTTATCTTTGTACGTCACTTTAGGAAACTATCTCCTATCAAGTCAGGGCATAGATCCATCAACCCTAGTATTCACTGAGTGGCAGCAGTTTGGAAAATGCTAGGAATTGAAACTGGGAGCTTCTGCATGCAAAGTGGATGGTCTGCTATTGAGGTTCAGTCCTTTCCCAAAGGACTTTGGTTGCCTTTTCCACTGAAGTGCAGAGTAAAAACAAAGGTTTTAAGTACAATTGCCCAGGGTAGGGAAATCAGGTCCTTGCTCCTTAAGCAGCGCCTTACAGAAATAAAACAGCATTTTTCATTTGCTCAGGTGAGACACCCCAATGAGGACTGTTGTACAAAAGGCCAAGGGCCATTATAGCACAGGGTTTACTGAACAGAACTCCTGAAGGGTGTCAGAAGCTCTTCTACATTTGACAGCTGGGACTTTCATAAGAAATTAAGTACCAGAAGGCTGGGCTAGAAGAAAAGATCCAATGAGTGAATTTCACTGAGACCCAACCCAGCCGGCACTCTGCAAGCTGCTTTGAGCAACTCGCTTGTGGAGGAAGAAAGCAGGGTATAAATGTTTAAAACAAACAATGAACAATGGTGTGGGCAAAGGTGCAGGAATGAATGTAGTGATACGAAGTGCCTCAAGGGGTTATCAGGGTGTTGAAAGCTGGGATCAAGTATGCTTAATCCTTGAGCTCAATAGTAGATAGGTAGCCGTGTTGGTCTGCCATAGTCAAAATAAAAAAAGAAGTGTGCATGCACACGAAAGCTCATACCAAGAACTAACTTAGTTGGTCTTTAAGGTGCTACTGGAAGGAATTTTTTTATTTTGACTTGAGCTCAATGCAGCTTCTATCAGCTCTATATACTTCATATTGAGTCATTCCAAAAGCTCTGGCCCTGTTCTCCCTAACCACTACCCTTCTCTCTGTGTCATGGCCTAAGGGGGCCATTGTTAAATTCTAGCCTTCCACAATGTCAGACATGCATATTTTTGTGTTATTCTGACCCCAAAGGCAGGAGGACGGTCAGCATGCTACTCTCTCTCTGCCTTTAGCCCAACCCAGCACCCCACATATTATTTTGAACTGCAACTCTCATCAGCCTCAAGCTGGAGGCCACTGGGTTGAGGAAGGCTGCTATAGGTCAACCAACTCTACTTTGGGTGTTAGTCTGGCTAGATTGTTGGGTTCACCTGATCACATACAGAGTAAGCTGGAAAAGTAAGTCTGCCAAAGGGAACACTGTGAATCCTGGATCTCCCTCTTACAAATTACAAAGCCAACAGAACCGGGTTGAAATATTTATTTAAAAATTGAAAACACACATTCAACATATCATACAAAGGGGGGGGAATCTTGTATTTAATACAATAATTAAAAAGAGAGCTGGCACCTGGGTCAACTGGTAACCTGGCCCCAGACCTGTGGTGAGCGATTTTAGTCACTTAAGGGAAACTGCTCTAATGGAAGTTTTTGTTTGACACCCCTCACCCCAATTTAGGAAACGTTTAAAAAATAGAGGAGAAAGAGCGAGCACTGAGGAAGTCACTTTACTAGTGAGACAAAATGGCCTTTCTGCCAGGCTCAAGACATCACCCTGGCAGGCAGTCTTCTTCTGTTTTGTCCCCAACATGGGTGGCCCATCAGCCTGAAAACCTGAGGTAGTTGGGGGGGAGGGGACGGAGGGCAGAAGGGGTTGCGTAAGGGTAGTTCAGTGCCATATGGAGCCCCTTCTCCTATCATGTGCTGTGGCAGCAAGGCTGTTCCTGCTGCTTTGGAGACAGAGACAGGCAGCTGAGTGGCCTCATTCAAGCTGGCGGTGGGAAGAGAGGGCTATTTGGTTCTTGGGCTGCTGCCACCCAGATGGCAGGAAGGCTGGGGGCATTAACAGGCACCACTTGGAGAGGCTGTTGGTCTAAGCAACGACTTCTTCAGAAGAACTGGAGAGGGGTAGGCAAGTCGGAGTAACTCCCAACGTGGAGAGCAAGAAACCCTGGCTCCTCTGTGGGTCCCTCCAGCCCCTGCACCCCAATGGCAGTGTGCGAAAGACAGACTGATCTTGAGTGACTTGAGGGCAAGGAGGAGAGTCTGGAACGGGCCCAGGGACACTGTGGGACACAGCGCCACAAGTCAGACTCACAAATTTCCCTGTTTTGCCTTGTCACAGGCTGACCCTGGGCCCAGTCCAACTACCCACTCCATTGTTAGAGCTTCCAAAGTTCCCAGACTCTTTGGCAGCCCTTGGGGCCTTTTCAGATGACCCAGGAAGAATGTTACATGATGGTCATCTTTGTTTGGATTGTAGCTTGAACCCACCCGCCCTCAAGTTGAAACAGGTTGGCCTGCTGGCAAATACCAGGCACAGGGCAGTCCCACCCGATGCAGCAGGGAGGTTCTCTGCTTCCGAGTGATTGCCCCAGCTGGAGCGAGGAGCAGGCACACATTGGATTGCACCCAGTGGCAGGTTTTAATCTAGGGTGTACAGGTGTATCCATGCTTGTGTGTATGTGTGTGTGTGTGTGTGTGAGAGAGAGAGAGAGAGAGAGAGAGAGAGCAAACCTACTCCTCTATCATGAACGAGGACAGTGCAGTGTTGCTGCCCAGATGTTTCCACTGCTGTATGGCTAATGACTCACAGTGATCACAAGGTGCCTGAGGCAGCCAGTCATGGAAGGCAGCATCAGTTGGGTGGGGCAGAAGCCAAGTCTACAACAGGATCCACATTGCCTTGCGTTGCTGGCTATTTCAGACTCCGTTCGGTCCAGGGAGGGCTGATGGGTTGTGCTAATAGACTCCATGTGAGAAAAGGGCAACTGGCCAGGTCTACGTATGAGCAGGTGGAGTCCCTCACAGAGCCCAACATGAAAGCAGCTGCTCTGGCCCCATCAGACCCTCGCCAGCTCTTCCCGCTCCGAGATTCTCAGCTGTTTATTGCTGGCTCAACACACAGTGGGCTGCTCTCAAGCAGCAGAAAGGCCTGCTTTGTTGGAGCGGGCAGCGGAGCCAGAGAAGAGAGGGGCTGTGAGGCCAAGAAGTGTTTCCTGCCTGTTACGGGATGGCCTGTGAGAAGATGGCTGCCACCCACCTCCGGGATGGACCTAATCCATCCCTTCTATGGGCACCATGGTCTGTTTGTACTGAAGGCCCTCCAACCCTGTCATCACAGGGTGGTCAAGTGTACACACACACACACACACACACACACTACAGTTTCAGCAGGTCCTGCCACCCTCTTGGTTCTGAGGACAAGAGGTGGCAGACAAAGAGAAGCAGCATGAGCAGAGAGATGTCACCACGGGCCCTGGTGTGGGTCGAAGGCCAAGGCTGGCAGCTCGGAGGTTGTGCAAATAAGGAAGTGAACTGAAGGTGGTGGAGGAGAGAGAGATGGAGTACGACTTTTGCAGAGAGGCTGCAAAGCTAGAACAATGCCCATGAGGCCAGTGTGGGCTTTGTGGGCTATGGCAGGCAGTGCATATGGATGCTGCTACTGTTGCTGCTATGGTGCTGGGGAGGCTCCTCACCTCCTCTCCCTGTGCCCCCTCTGCCATGGCTGCTACTATCTTCTTGACCAGCAGGGCGCCCTGGCTGGCCCAAGAGAGAGAGGAATGTCTTCATGGTGAGCACAGGCTTTGCGGTATGTTCCAAAGGAGTTTATAATTCGTGTTCGGAAGGAGTTGCACCAATGGATGGTGCCTCTTCTCCAGCTGTCTCCTCAGGGGGCTAGATTAGCACCTGGGCAGAGAGAGAGAGAGAGAGAGAGAGAGAGAGAGAGAGAGAGAGAGAAAGCGCTTTGTCAGGTATAGGCAACTAGGGAAGTCAAGGTATTGGTGTATATGTGTGAATACAACCCATAACTAACCTGCTTTTGGAATAAATCTTTCAAGCACAGTTTGGATTCAAACCTCAGCTATGGCTCCAGCTGGGGTTGCAAAGGAAGGAACAACAAAATAATTGGGAGCTCACTCAAGAGCATGCTTCCGTTTCTTCCTTTGATGTTTGACAGCTGGTGGCAGGTGATTGACAGGTAGGCAGCTCCGCTTACCTTCCAAATGTGGCCTATCAGAGGAGGGTGGGCTATTTCCTTACCACTGCTATAAGGTAAGGCTTTCCTTGACCCAATATTATTATTATTTTTGGCATGGGTGCTCCACAAATGTAATTTTGCCCTTTTGGTGGTTGCAGCACTAACTCAAGGTGTTGGGAATTGAGATGAAAGGGCCTTGAACTGTGGTTCCTTTCCCTTTGCTGGTCCTCTGTGTCTTAGCAGGAAGGAGGCTACAGGCCCAAGTTGGGAGAATTGTGGCTAGGCCAGCATGCCCAGAACCTGCTGTGGCCCAAAGGCCAACATAGAAGCCAACAGGCCATCAGACTCACCATTCTCATCCCAGCCCTCAGCCACCCCTGCCAGTTCGTAGTGCTTCTTCCGCAGCTCTCCCAGGCGCTGGCGTTCCTTCTGCAACTGGTTCTCCAGCTCCAGGACTCGCACCTAGGAGGGAGGAGAAAGACTTCTGGAGTCAGGCTGCAATGCCTCTCCCTTCTGCTCTGCCTGGCATTTTTTACTCTCTTTTCTCCCTCCCTCTCCCAAATACCTGGGAATCCATTTCTTGACGCTTGATCTGTGTTAGCGTTATGGCGGAGAAGTCCATGCTGTCTGCAGGGGGAGAACACATAAGTTTACTCTCATTAATGGAAGCATGGAAGTGCAGGACTCATCCCTTCCCACATTGTTCTGAGAACTGCCTGGCAGCTGGTGAGCCCAGCTGTGCTTCCTGTAGGACTCAAGCAGCCAGATGAATAAGTCAAAAAAGTAAGAGAGAGGCTGTAACTGAAATGAATGAAAAACAGAGACCGCTACCCCTCTGCCTTAGAGAAACAGGTGCCTACAGGAGGTGCCTACCTAGACAGCATCTTAAAAAGCAGAGACACCACCTTGCCGACAAAGGTCCGTATAGTTAAAGCTATGGTTTTCCCAGTTATGTATGGAAGTGAGAGCTGGACCATAAAGAAGGCTGATCGCCGAAGAATTGATGCTTTTGAATTGTGGTGCTGGAGGAGACTCTAGAGAGTCCCATGGACTGCAAGAAGATCAAACCTCTCCATTCTTAGGGAAATCAACCCTGAGTGCTCACTGGAAGGACAGATGCTGAAGCTGAGGCTCCAATACTTTGGCCACCTCATGAGAAGAGAAGACTCCCTGGAAAAGACCCTGATGTTGGGAAGATTGAGGGCATAAGGAGAAGGGGACGACAGAGGATGAGATGGTTGGACAGTGTTCTCGAAGCTGCCAGCATGAGTTTGACCAAACTGCGGGAGGCAGTGGAAGACAGGAGTGCCTGGTGTGCTCTGGTCCATGGGGTCACGAAGAATCGGACACAACTAAACAACAACAACAGGAGGGAAAAGGGACCTCCAACTTCAGATTCAGAAACTGACCTGTCTCCTGAATTTGTGACATTCCTGACTTGGTGGTAGCCACCACCCTGGCTGTCGCCTGGTTGACTCCCCGGGAGGCTGTCTGGAGCTTGCTGAGGTTTGAGCTGTCTTTATCTGCTTTCACCTGGTGGATCAAAGAGGAGAATCAGTGGCTTCTTTGCAGGTGGGAGAAAAGGATTCTACGTGCCACATGTGGTGGACAAAGCAAGTGATCTGCAACGTGCTGCTCCAGATGTTACAAAAAGGGAAGGGAAGATCCCCTGCTGGTTGGGAAGAGAGCAAGCAAAGGCCCCCAGTGCCACTCTAATGCCATCCTAGAAGAAAAGCTCAAACACCAAGCACCACGGGTGGTCCTAGACTATATCCCCAGGAGCAAAACACTCATGAAATGCACTCTTGCCCACCCAAAGCCCCTTATTAGTTTCTTCTCCCTACTTCACAGATCAAACTTTTAGAAACTCTTTTGGAAGTGGGATCCTGAGACATTAAACTGGGTTTTCCAGAAAAAGCCTTTGGATGATTGTCTATGCAGGAGGAGCACCCAAAGTGGGAAGCTTTAACAACTGATTTGTGATGGGGTTCCAGCTGCAGCTGTACTCAAGCTGGAAGGAAGCCATGGATCATTTTGATGAGGAAACATCACCAGGTCACAAATGGATCCTACTGGCTCAGTTGCTTTGCCACTGACAGCAGATGAGAAAGTGCTGGTGGCAAACGGAGCAGGACACTGCCAGTCAAACGGCTGTTGGCATCCTGACTGCCCAGGAAAGCCTATTAAGCTTATTCATTCCTTGTATGACTGGCTGTTGGCCACTTGCTCAGGCACTCAGCTCAACATTCCTGCAGCAGGGGGTTGGACTAGATGACCCTTTGGACCTCTTCCAATGCTATGGTTCTAAGGAGGTATCACAAGGCAGTCCCTACCTTTGAAGCAGCAACTAGTTGGGCTGTGCTTGCTGCAATTTCATGTGAGCAGACCATGAGCTCCTCAAACTTCCCCTTGCCTTGAACCACGAGGTCAGCAGCATCTCTAGGGAAAGATGCGAAAGGGATGTTAGAGTGCCATCCCTCACACTCCAGGGCTACAAGCTGCAGCCCCTCATCGCAGCACTGCCTAGCTCGCAGGCCAACAGCAGGCTATGAAGTAACCCCAGGGATGTCTGCTGCCTTTTCTCCCCCAAACACTTACACCAGCACAGTTGCTCCCCAGCCGACAGCCTTGGAGGCAGAAATCAGCCCCTCCGTCCACCGGGAATTTCTGGCATAAAACTCCTTGGGGGATGCTGCTCCCTAGATGAGAAGAGGAGTGAGATCTAAGCATTGCCAGGAATAGCTGAAGGAGGAGTTCATTCTGTCTCTCTCAATTGCCACCAGAAGCTCTGCACCCACCACAGGGCCACAGAGGTCAGCGCAACACACTCCATTCACAGCCTTCTAGCTTCCATGGCTGTGAGCTTCAGCCTGAAAGTGGAGTGGCAGCTGCCTTATACCAGGTTAACCCTTGGTGCACCTTGCTCAGTATTGCCTGCCCTTACCAGCCTTCGGCTAGCCAGGGCTTCCAGGCAGGGAGTCTTTTCCACTCTGCATGTGAACTCAGGATCTTGTGCATGCAAATCAGGTGCTCCACCACTAAGCCACAGCCTTTCCTGGGGTGCGCAGAGAGGTAAGAGCCACCTTACAGACCACCTTTAGATTTTCCAGAACCTGTGGTGTTCACTGGAGAACAAACAACCCACTATCTGTTTTACTCTTCTCCCTCCCTCCTCTCTCTCTTGCCTATGTTCTGAGGTTAGGTAGAAGGCTCTGAAAAGGGTATCTTGATCCCAAAGGGAACTCTGGACACAAACATTCCCTCAGAATGAACAGGCAAGAATATATGGGAGTTATGAACTCTCCTTCTAACGAGTTACCAAGTGATGTAGCATCTGGACCTGCACCCTGACTGATGTCAAAAAACTGTTTCATTGGCAAGGTGGGAGCTGCATGTACCCTCTGTAAGAGTGACCATGGGATGCCCAGCTATGCTCCAATTGCCACACCTGTCCCATTTCATCTGAGTTTTAGTTCTGTTTTTTTGCTATGCAACCCTATTTATCCAGCATTGCACCTTTGAAAGACCGGTGTTTTCAAAATTTTATGTATACTGCTTTGAGAGGCTTGATCTAATAATTACAACACAGTTCTCTAAATAAAGCAAATTAGTTTAACTCGCCCAGTAGTATGAATTGTGTTCACGTGGGCCGATTCTCATACTCCTTTGTTAACTCCACATACATTGATAGCAATGAGAAAACAGAACCCCTGTGGGGGTCCCCTATCACCCACCATTCCAGCATCCTATTTAAGAGCTAAAAATCCATCTGTCTCCTAGGCCCCTATAACACTTGGAAGAGAGGCACGTAAGACAGCGAGAGGCTGCAGCTAGGTCCCAGAAAGCCATCTCATTTTATCATCGTCCATCCAGCTGCCCAAGGGATTGGAGTGCTATTAGCATGAACACAACACACCCCTTCAGCAACTCAGGAGCACACTGGAACAATGGCACTTTCCTGCCCCACCTTTAATCAAGGAGAGGAGTATGTTTTATGTAAACAACACCACAGACTGATAGCATCTGGGGCACAGCAGTGGCAAGAAGGCATGCTGAGTGAGAAGCCCACATTCCCAGCTTGCAAGGCTGGCACTGCTGACTCACCCTTCCACTCTCCACAATCTCCCGCTGGAGGTCCTTGGAAGCCTTGACCAGAACCTGGATGGCCTGCATTAAGCCTGTGCAGGAGCCCAGAATCCTGAAAATCACAAAGGGTTGGCTGTGCAGTGTCTGCTTACATCCAAAGCATATGGGCTCCACGGTAAAAGTCCCAGAGGCCCCCTCCCCACATTGTTGAGCAAAAAACACTTGCCAGGTAGAGGAAGCACAGCAGTCAAGGAATGAGCGGGCACCCTTCTCTGGCTCCGAGATGATAGCAGACTAACCCTTTCTTTTGAGGACAGACAGCCTTCGCCAACCTGGTGCCACCAGGCAGCTGTAGTGGCTGGGACTGATGGGAGTTGTAGTCCAAAACAGCTGGAAGGTGCCAGCTTGGCCACGGCTGCTCTAAAGCATGCTGTCCTGAAAACGGTGTGTCGGAGTGGGGTGGGGAGGAAGAGGTGTGCCAATGGTGCCCAGAAAAAAATCCAGACAGGGAGGAGGGAAAGGCAGCTGGTGCCAGGCTTCCATACCAACCTCTCGTTGACCTCAAGCTTGGCTCCAGTGTCTCCCGCCCGTGACTTGCTCAGCATCTCCTGTGTTGACAAGGGTGGTGGGGAGAGAGTGGGGCGGGTGTCAGAGCTACAGGATGAACAGCGTTAGCCCACTGTCACTTATACAGCAAAGCTGAGAAGCAGCCACCCCTAGAATGGCATAGAGCTGGAACTGAAATCTAATCCCCTGCCCTGAAAAAGAAAACATTATTCCTCCTTCTTTTTGAAGGAATCCCACTGGGCAAACAGGAAGCCGATCTTCCTCTCTCTCATCTCACCTCAATTCTGGAAGCTGCCATCTCAATTGCTGCTGCTGTGGCTGCCATCTCCTTGTCCACCAAATCCCCGAGTTCCTCCTGCTTGATGTCCAGGCCCTTGGGGCGCAGGTCCTGCAACAGAGCAGAGGGTGACCTACAAAGTTGCTGCCTTCTCTTGTATCCCCCACTGCCTCATATCAACTTCATCTTCAGAGGAGCTCACTAGGTGTAGGGAACAGGATCCTTCCATTTGTCTCTGTCAACTGCATTCTGTCGCCTGGTACCAGCGGCATCACATGAGCTGCTTTTGCCTGCGTGGATGGGCAGTTGATTCCTGCAATCCCCTTTTGAGGCCAGCAACATCTTTCCCTGCCCTGCACAATGTGGGCAGGTGGGTGTGGCTTGGCCTGGGCAAATGAGGAGGTCTGACAGGCCTACTGAGGCCTGTGGGGTAGAGGTTCCCCACCACTATCCTGGTTCTATACTTTGGGAGGAGCCAGCAACATGGACTCACTGAGCAGAGTTGGAAGGGACCCCAAGGGTCAGCTAGTTCAACCCCATGCAATGCAGGAATAGGTTCCTTGGAGGAGATCCACTCTGGGCTTGCAACCCCAACCAATGGCAGCCAATGTGCTGTAGTGCTTAAGAGTGTTGGGGCTAGGACTTGGGAGAGCAGGGTTCAAATCCCTGCTTGGCCACAAAGCTCAATGGGTGATGTTGGGGGCAAGTCAGTCTCCCAGCCTAATCCAACTCATAGGTTGTTGTGAGGATAAGGGAGAGAACCACAAAAAGGTGGGATTACAAATGCAATCAATCAATCAATCAATCAATCAATCAATCAATCAATAATAAAATAAACCTTTGCCCTCCCCAAACCATACAGCGACTCACCTCTCCAATAGCAGTGATCCGCCCAAGACAGTTCCTGATGGCCGCGCAGTTGGCACTCTCCAAAGAGGCTTTGTCCTTCAGGGTGCCCAAGTAGCACAAGGCCTCACTGCCACACTGCCTGCAGGCTTCCAACAGCACTGGAAACATGCAAAGGGAAAAGGCTCCACTCAGGCCCTGCATGACCTAGGAAGGCACCTGTTTCTGTCCTACCCTTTTCCTGGCCAGAGGCAGGTACTCACTGTCTGCAGCCTCCATGGGGGCCATGTGTGAAGTAGCGCTTGCCTGGATGATGGTGTCGCCAACCAGGTGGCCAAAGAGAGCCACGTGAGACAACAAGCTGCTCACATCTAGGAAGGGAGAAGAGAACACATGAGACCAAGCACAGGTGATCCTTCCAGGCTCATTGAAATCTTCTAAGAGAAATACTGCCAAGTGCTTCTGCCACAATGCCCACATTTAACTTTTCCAATGCAGTGGAAAAGAAAATGCCACTGACGAATGGGTGCAGCTGCTGACATGAAGGGGGTGGCTCTCAGGGTGTCCCACTTCCATGCTGCTTGTCCTACATGGGGCCTGTTGCCTGGGCAGCTGGAAACAGCTCCAAGTTTCTTACCTGACTGGTTGGAGAGGTACTGGGTGCATGCCTCCTGCAGCCGCTCTACACACTCGGATGCCGCAGAGGTCCTGGATAGAAGGTAATCTACACAGCACACAAAATAAAGGAAGCATTGAGTACAACCCTACTAGGAAGTGGAACTGGAAGAAGGCTTTCAAAGCTGATTATGTACAACCCAGCAATGAGGGTTGTCTTGACTTCCTCCTTGGCCTGGGCTTCTCCTTTTCAGCCTTTTAAGAATTCATTTTAGTTTATAGCCTGCCTTTAAATTATTATCCCCCCCCCCACAAAAAGAAATAGATTAAGAACTTAAGAAGAGTCTGCTGGGTAAGACCAAAGTGGGCCCATCTAGTCCAGCATCCTATTCTCACAGTGGCCAACAAGATGCTTCTGTTGGGAAACTCACAAGGAGGATTTGAGCACAAAAGCAACCACTCTTGTGGTTTCCAGCACCTGGTATTCAGAGGAATCACTGCCTCCAACTGGGCTGGCAGATCATAGTCATCATGCCTAATAGCCATCAATGGCCCTCTCCTCCTCCTCCTTGAATTTGTCTAATCATCTTTTAAAGTAATCTAAACTGGTGGCCATCACGGCCTCCCATAGGAGGAAGTTCTATAGTTTAATGTCTGACTGATTGAAGGGAGGTGCAGAGTGACTAGAAATTATTCTCCCACTGGTAACTGAAGCCATGGTTTATCCAACTTCAGCAGGAACTGCCCACGGTTGCAAGTTGCTGAGCAAGTCTAAGGTGTCCCCTGGAAGCATGAGGGTCAGAAGCATGCTTTGGTTGCAAGTGGGCTCTGGCCACAGAAATCTCTGCTGAAGGAGGGGGTGAGGGGCCCCAGGCCTGCTTGGCTGACCTGCGGAGCTCGTGCAGCTGACATGTGTGGGGTCCTCGATTCGGTTCAGGGCATCCTGCACCATCTGCTCAGCCTCCCTCGTGGCACACTGCAGGAGGGCAAACTGCTTGTCCAGGAGCTGCTGCTGGAGGGCCTGTGTGTTGCTCTCCTGAGGGCAAAGGAAGAGAGGCTAGACCTCTGCTCTTGGCCTACTCGTGGAGCAGCAGAAGAAGAGCTTGGGGTGGTCCTCCAGGAACCCTCACCACACAAAGAGCTTCTTGGGCTGTTCCTGGCTAATCACCACCATCTCACCTCCAATCCACCTCTTACCCTTTCCTCCAGAGAGCTCCGTAGCTCCTCTACTGCTTTGCCACTGTCCTCCTTCTCTCTCTGCAGGGTGGCCTTCAGCTGCTGCACTTCGGCCTGCAAATCAGTCAGCTGCTGGTCACGCTGGGCCACAGTCTCATTGAGGGTGGCTGTCTCCAGCTGCAGGCTGGCCAGCTGAGTGCTGTGCGCTGTTTCGGCCTAGCCAGCAGGAAGACAAAAAAAAAAAAAAAAAAAAAAAAAGGAGAGGTGAGGGCTTCTCAACTTCGCTTGAACTGCACCAGTCCTTCAGGAACCTTCTCCGTCCCCAGCTTGTGGTGGCTGCAGCCCCAACATCTGGTGTTCCTTGTGCCATTATGGCAAAGCGAGGAGAACTCATACAGAAGACTTGTGTGTGTGTGTGTGTGTGTGTGTGTGTGTGTGTGTGTGTGGACACACACAACTTCCGCCAGGCCTCTGAGGAAGAGGCCAGGCTGGAGAGTCTCACCTGTGCACTGGACTCAATGGTGCTTCGGAGGGTCTGGAGTTCCTGTTTGCTGACAATGAGCTCCCTCCTCAATGCTTCCAAGACTTCCACCTGCTCCTGAGTCTGCGGAAAGAGAAGAAGAATGTTTGTGCCCTTTCCCGTCAGGTTTCTCCAGCAGACATTCTGAACCCCCTTTCTCTTCTCCCTCAGCTGAAGCTCCCCCCTGCCCCCTGCTCACCTTCCGCTGGGCCTGCTCACTCAGCCGCTGGAAGGCGTCCTCCAGCTCTTTCTTATCCCTCTCCACGTCACCTTGGACCTGCCTGGCCACCGTCACCTGCTTGGTCACCTCAGCATTCTAAGGAACAGGAAGAGGGAGGCAAAGGAAGAGAAGGAAGCGGATTCAGCCACTTGGGTTCATGGGCATAACTGTGTCACGGCTAAAATGGCCGCTGTTTCTTTAATGCGAATAAAGCTGGGTCAGCATGACTCAGCGGTCTGCACCAAGTTGTATATATAAGTGAGAAATGTTCGTTTGTTGCTGAGGCTGGTGTTTGGGTTGGTTGGTTGGTTAGTGCTGGTGTGTATAGTTATTCAGTCGTGTTTTGCACAAAGACTTTTAAGAATAAAACTCTGCAAGGATATTCTCGTGGACTCTTTGTGCCGACAAGGAGACTGAGGAGACAAAGGGAGGTCAGAACCCTTTCCTTCTTTTTTTGCTTTTTACAAACACTGACAAACTGTCCCTCCTCCCATCTTCAGTGGCACCAGTGAATTTTCCTTGCCCCCTTCCTCCAAGTCATGCAGCGGAAGCACACTGCAGCAAATCCCCCCCGGGCACAGTCTCCATCTTTGCTGAGAGGGCTCCGCTACTGACTTGGCTCCTCAGCCACTGACTGACTTTTGATTCATCAAATTCTTTTCTAATTCCAGGTAAAACTCTGAATTTTGCTCAGTGCAACGCAGAAACATACCAAAGTGTGCTCTCTCTCTCTCTCTCTCTCTCTCTCTCCCTAGTTACTGGTTTCCTAGGTAGTGCTAAAGAGAAATGATAAAAGCTGTAAGTGGGAATCTAAGCAAATGCATAGATAATTGACCCAGAAAGGGTGTGGAAATCCTAACAAAAGGAAGGCAGTGGTTCACAGCAACTGAATCTTAACTGGCTTAACAGGGCCATCGTTAGGGTGCTTCAGCAGATGCAATCCCATCTTGTTGCATGAAGTCAGAGGAAGTGACACCCCCCAACTCTCTAGTACCAAGAAGTGAAGGAAGAACAATGCAGGGTTACCTTGCGCAGGAGGTCTGCGTGGTTCTGCACCAGCTCGCTGTACTTTTCCTTCAGCTTTGTGTATCGCTGCTCTGTAGCTTGTGCTTTCCCTGTAGCAGAAACAGACAAGGGCGGTGACTTGGTGGCTAGGGTGAATTAGCCATGTATTTTTGCAGGAAGGGATCAATTTCATATGTTATGAGCCCACTTGAGTTTCATACAAGTTTCGAACTGTTACAGACAGAAACTGGAACCCAGGTTAGCTAGGCTAAGTGTACAGACATATTCTTTCACGGCTGTTATGAAGACATAGTTTTAATTGACTTGTGGTGTGTTAATTCTTGCTCATTTTAATCACCCATGGATCCGAAGCAAAGCAAAAGGGCAATCAAGTTGCCACCCATCTGCCCAGTGGCAGCTGGTAACATTTTGACTTGGCAGGGCTGCAATTCTTGCTGTTTTCATGACAATAGGACTTGTACAGAACTTATTTAGGAAATAAGGAAACAATACAAATCCAAAAAGGGAAAGAAAAAAAAGCTCCTTAAAGCAGAAAACACTCCCTGTTGGTCCTTTGGCCTTCAGGAAAATAACTCTGAACATGCTCAGAAAGAATGTATGGTTCCTCTAGGCTAGCAGGGCTGTTTTTGAAGCAGTCCTTCCATATCTGCTATAGTGACTGTGCTGGACAGGCCTCATAGCAACAAATGGAGTGAGCGCTTTCCTACTAGGGTTGACTTTCTGGCCATCCAGAATGGTGCCTCTGGGGCTGGTCAGGAGGTGCTGGTTGCCAGGAGATGAGGCGGCCTCAGAGTAAGCAAGCAAGCAGACAAGGGAGCCCAGCCAGTCCACCAGCTCTTGCTGTTGGGAGTGGACAGACAAGTCACAGGCCCCTGTGGGGCAGTGTGAGGAGGCACCTCTCTTTGGAGGCGGAGGGGGGGGGCATCTCAGAGACCAGGGGCAGCAGTGGCTGCCCAGAAGACTTCCAATGAGAGGGGAGAGGCAGCTGAGGGAACACTCTCCAAGGGAAGGTGTTCGAAAAAGGGTGAGAGGCTGCCAGTTTTGCAGGCAAGGGGTGACATAACTGGGCTCCTGAGACCAACAGGGATGTCGCAGAAAGAATGTTGTTGGTCAAGGGAGCTGTGGACTCAAAAAGGTTGAAAACCTCTGACTTAAGAGACACACGGGAGGGACTTTTTGTTGCCATAGTTAAACTTTTGGGTGAGGATTGGCTGATTGCTGACTGACCAGAGAACAGGAGACTGACATAAACGTCTCTTTAAGTTCAGCATGTGTGTGGGAAAGGAAAGTGTGTGTGGTTTTGAGATTTTCAGGACTTTTTCAAATAAAGAAACTGCTTGACATTTTCAGCGGGAGGGCTATGCCCCGGTGTACCAACCCCCACTGCCCCAGATGGGAGACTTGGTGCTGGGGCTGCCATTCAGCCCTCTGCCTGCTCACTCTCTATCTCTGTGAGGCTGCGCTGGGCTTTCTCCGTGTCCTCGTGCCGCTTTTTCAACTCGTCCAGCTCTGTGCGCAGGAAGTCGCTCTCGTCCAGGGCCTGCTGCTTCAGGTGCTGCTGCTCTGCCAGCTCCGCCTCCAGCTCGTTGATGCGCCCCTTCAGTTGCTGCACCAGGCGGTGGCTCTGCAGGGCCCACAATGGAGAGGTGAGGGGATTAGGGGACCCACTGACAAGATTTGTGGGGGGTCAGGATAGGGTACACAGTCTTGGCTGGGGAGGCCAAGTGAAGCAGGTCACAGAACACCCCCAAAACAAATTAAACAAGGACTGCACATCAGACGGAAGGGGCACCCCTGAGTTTGGGACACCTCCACATTCAGAAAATGCCTCCCTATAATTGTGATGAGCTGAGGTGCGTGTGTACACACACATGTGTGTGTTTACAATGTTAAATGGCTACAACCCCCAACAACACATCTGTTTCTTGGTCTTGGGCAGTGAGCTGCAAGTGCTGTCTTCACAGTCCAGTAGCCTGGACCATCCTGACTGTTGATTGCCCCCCCCCAAACACTTGCTGATGGATGGACACTCCCTGCAACCTGCTGCCCTCCGGGAGCTGATGTGAGTTGTAGTCCAAAACATCTGGAGGGCACCAGGTTGGGGAAGGCCAGCATGCTGTTTTGCCTCTGTTCCCAGTTACATTTAGCAGATTTGTCTGTCCATTATTTGAGGTAACCCAAACAAGAGGCAGAGAAGAGAGGCAGGAACTGAAAGAGGTAGTGGTGGCCACATGGAGCTTGGCTCCGGGTTGCTCTTGTGTCTGCAAAAAGAGACGTCATTTCCCCAGGTCTAGCTGATGCAGCATTTTGGACTTGTGAAACCCTTTACAACTTCTGCCTTGATATTAAAAGCGGCGGAGGCTGTGTGTGCGCCATTGTCCTACCCCACCTTCTGGGATTCTCCTGTTTTGCCCCACAAACCTCCCTTCCTGAGAGCTGAGCTCTGCCCCAGAGTTAGGTGCCAGTCTGAAAGGCACCTTTCATGCGTTACCAACAGCGATGGGGACATTTCATTCACCTCGGCCTTGAAGTTCTTCAGCTCATCCTTGAGGGTGCTGATCTCCCTGTGCAGCTGCTCAATTAGCCGGTCCCTGGGAAAAGGGAGAGATAGGTTGGTGTTGTGTTTCCAATCTGTCAGGAGGACAGATAGCATTAATTTAAAAAAGCCCCTCACTCAGGAGAAAAGATGGGGGCATTCTATGACCCACCAAACCCCCAGACTGATCATATAAGCCATTAACACACAAACACAGTGTACCTTGGATGCAATTAAAGCAGTGCAATGATGATCAAAGCCTCTAACAAAGGAAGGAAGTGCATTCAGAGAAGGACCCTCACTCACTTGTCATCCTTGGTCATCCCATTCTGGCTGTTAAAGTTGAATGGATCATTGCTGAATGAACTGCCAAAGAGGTCATCAAACTTATTGTCAAAGAGACTCTGAAAGAGGAAGAAGAGATGGAGGCTGTTAGCTCCATGCAAGAGCAGGGAGGGTCTTTGCTATGGTCCTTAGAAGGCGGCAATAATTGCAATATTGAAAGGATGCAGCTTTAACAATGTTCTGACCTTCCTCTCTCCTATATTGTCAGAGCAGAGGCTGCTTGCTGAAGGAAAAGACTGGAGCGAAAGGGAAGGGAAACACCTGGGAGACTTCAGCTTGTGTCCTGAGCTTGTGCTTGCTCCTCCCACTGCTCAGGTATTTAGCTGGGAGCCACCAGCCAGTGGCATGAGAGCTAAAAGGTTCTCAGCTAGTGGATCAGCCAGCAGCCGTGAAATCCCTGTTAGCCCTTTGCTCCCTACAAGAATTTTTTGACCTCAACCTAAGTGAAGAAAGAGGTTTAAATGTAGTGTGGGATGGCAGCAGCGATGAGAGGTTTTTTAATTCAGCAAGGTGCTTTTCATAAAAGGGAAAGAAGAAAAAAGAAGCAGGAGATATCAGGCGCCTTATTGAAGAAGGAGAAGGAGTTAATCGCAAAACCAAAGGATAAAGATATATCTCAAGCAATTAAACTCCAGCAAGCACAATTTTTGATGTTAGTTAATAAAGAGATTGAGCTGAAAATTAAATAAATGAAACAGAAAAAAATGAATTTGCTAATAAACCTGGTAAACTGCTAGCATGACAACTTAAAGAAGAAAATAATAAGACAGTAAATAATAATGTAGACGAGGATAAGCATCTGACTATCTCAAAAGAGATAAGGAAAGCATTTGACAAATTTTATACTTCAATATACCACTGTGAGAAAGAGGACTTTGAGAAAATGGACTGTAGCATATCCTGAGTATCTAAGGAAAACAGGCAAAGTCTGAATGCACCCAAATCGATATCGGAATTGCAAATGGCTATAAACAGAATGAAGATGGGTAAAGCATCGGGGCCAGATGGATTTACTGCAATTTATTATAAAAAGTTCCAGGATGCACTTATAGAACCACTTAAGGACACCATGAATAGAATTTTGGTGACTGGAGTAATCCCAGCGTCATGGAAGGATGCATTCATTACCTTGAACCCCAAACAAGATAATGACTTAACAAAGACTAAAAATTACAGACCCTTTTCATTTCTGAACTATGATTATAAGCTATTTCCTACAATTTTAGCTAATAGACTGAAAAGGACACTAACTGAGTCAGCCCACAGAGACCAAGCTGGGTTTTAACCAGGTTGACAAACGAAGGACAATATAAGAAATGTAATTAATTTAACAGAGTATTTGGAAGTAAGAAATGAAAAACAGGCTGCGCTAATCTTTCTAGAGGTGGAGAAAGCCTTCAATAACATTTCATGTTCAATCGTGATCAAGGTTTTAGAGAAAATGGAAATAGGTACCGTATTTTTCGCCCTATAGGGCGCACCGGCCCATAGAGTGCACCTAGTTTGGGAGGGGAATAAAGAAAAAAAAAATATCCCCCCCCCCCACGCACGGGCTCCCAAGGCTTGCGGATAGCTTCCTGAAACCTGGAGAGCGAGAGGGGTCGGTGCGCCCCGACCCCTCTCACTCTCCAGGCTTCAGCGAAAGCCTGCATTCGCCCCATAGGACGCACACACATTTCCCCTTCATTTTTGGAGGGGAAAAAGTACGTCCTATAGGGCGAAAAATACGGTAACTCTTTCCTAGCAAGAATTAAAGCAATCTATACTGATCAACCCATAAATATATTAATAAATAATATTATTCCAGACAAATGCCCAATAGAAAAAGGAACAAGACAAGACTGTCCCCGTCTCCACTGTTGTTTATGGCATTAGAAATATTGCTTCAGAATATAAGGAGAAATAGGGAAATTAAAAGTATTGAGGTGGGATGTAGAGCTTAAAAAATCAAGGGCATTTGTTGATAATGTGGTGTTGACACTTTGGAGAGCATTCCCAAAGCATTAGAAGAAATTAAAAGGTTTGGAGAGCTGGTGGGTTTTAAAGTAAATTCAGATAAAACCAAAATGTTGGTCAAAAACATGGACGAGCAGTCAATTTTTAAATTTTTTTTTTAGAAAGGATGTCTGGTTTGTAAATAGGTAAAAAAGTTAGATATTTGGGAATTTGGCTGACAGTAAGAAATATCAACCTATTTGAAAATAATATTAA
The DNA here is from genome assembly GCF_965112155.1 of Podarcis liolepis. Classification (NCBI taxonomy): domain Eukaryota; kingdom Metazoa; phylum Chordata; class Lepidosauria; order Squamata; family Lacertidae; genus Podarcis; species Podarcis liolepis. The sequence continues at coordinate 29,288,997 of NC_139567.1, read as the reverse complement.
ATTGTGGAAATAGGTTAAGAAAGAGTTTGAGATATGGGGGGGATGAAACTCCCTGTTAGGTAGAATTTCAGCCATTAAAATGAATTTATTGCCTAGGATGCTGTTTTTATTCCAACTGTACAGTGGTACCTCAGGTTAAGTACTTAATTCGTTCTGGAGGTCCATTCTTAACCTGAAACTGTTCTTAACCTGAAGCACCACTTTAGCTAATGAGGCCTCCTACTGAGAGAGAAAAGGAGGAAAATAGGAATAGGAGAAGAAAAAGAGAGACATAAAGGACTTCCGATTTTCCATCTTTCAGCCAGCTGTTCTTCCTTGTGCTAAGCAATATTTCCCCAATCTTCAGACCCAAATGTCTCAAATTCATTCATTTTACTTCCCACACAAAATTCTAAAAGGGGTTCTCTATTTATTCATCTTTGTTTGCACTACGGTCTCGCTGCATGAATAAGTCCTTTTGCATTGGGCTCTGCTGACTGTATGAGCAGGCTCGTCCAGGAGAACACAACAAGGCTGGAAACTGGTGAAGAGTTTGTTTAGTTGAAATTAGTTGAAATAATGTTCTGCAGAACAGTAGCCTGTGGAGTGGTGCATAGAGAGATATTCCCTGAAAACAGAACACTGCTGCCCTCCCTTCCTCTTGTGGGCCAGGACCAGATTATCACTTGAGGAGCTCTGCCCCTCCACTCACCTTCTGAGAAGACGTTTCCATCTCCACAAGGTCCATGATGGGCTCACTGTCGGGGGACGAGGCTTCCACTGGGATGACAACCACAGGGCTGATGTGCTCGGAGAGCGCCGAGGCCCGCAGGAAGTTGGGTGGATTCTGGTGATGGAAAGAAGGATGAAGCTGGGAAACCTGAGAACTGCAACACTGAGTAGAGAAACACGACGCAGGATGGAGCAATCCTGCCCTGCACATCTTCCACCTTGGGAGTTCAAAAGGCACAGCAGTAGCAGCCCCTCCACTTAAATGCTAGTACAAGGGAACCTGTGGGTGGCATTTGTTGAAGGCCCACAAGGGTCTTACCTCAGGCAGCTGTGGGATCTGAATAAGCCGCTTGAAGTACTGAAGGTTGCTGGAGCGATAGAACAGATCCTTCAGCCTGCAGAGTACAAGAGCAAAGGCAATCAAGTCCATGAACACATCCTGAGTGGGCCTCTGGACAGTCCAGGTGGGAAGTCTGCCAGCCTCAAGTGTGAAGCAAAGCTTTATTGGCCCTATCTGTGTTTCTAACTATAATTGCATTTGTATATTGATTTTTTAAAATTGGTTTGTGGATTTTCGCATTCGTACACCGCTTGGAGAGCTCTTCGATCTAACGGTTTTAAAATCTTCTCAACAAATAAATGTGAAATTCTGAGTTGTTACCAGCTCTCAGCCAGGAACTGAGCCATTCACACACTTACTTTTTGAACTGCTCCAGGAAACGGTCCCTGTGGCCTTGGAGTGTGTCAGCTGGGAGACCTGGAGAAGAGATGCACAGAAAGGGAGTGAGATCAGGGAAAACCTGGATTATGCAACTGATGCCTTCGGGGATGGTGATGTTTGTGGGGGTGGAGAGACAGACAGATGTGCACACACCAGCAAAATAACCAGCCAAGCAGTCAGCCCTGCTAAGGCACACGTGCGACACCTGCTCCCTCAGGCGCTATGCTCCCTGTATAGAACAACTGCACATTCCTGCATTGGAAGGGTCCCTTCCAACTCTGCAATTCTATGATTCTGTCAGGTTGGGCAAAGCAATGATGCACCTCCAGAAACCGTTAAGGGACAAAAGTGCTTGGTCACAGCCTTGTAAGCCTCCCTGAGCTCCTAACCTGAGGTGTGGAAGCTGGTTTAATATTCGGTGATGAGGGAAGGGTACTCTGCACATGCTCAGAAGTTTCATTGTCTACTCTACCTTGCACATTCCAGGGTACTGGCATATCACAATGGCCAAGATCTTAACTAAGTGCCCTTATGCAAGCCTCTTTCTCCCTGCTCCAATATGGAAATAGTTATATCGGCCGAACTGACCGTGAAATAGTAAAGAACTGCCAAGGTATCTGTAAAGCACTCTTGGCATTTAGGAAAAGTTAAACACTATAAACTGCTACAACATTAAGCAGGACTCTGTTTGCAGGTGCTCTGACATCAAAGATGGAGAAGGGCTGCAGCTCAGTGGGAGAGCCCCTGCTTTGTCTGCAGAAGGCGCCAGGTTCAATCCCCAATGGCATCTCAAGGGAGGGCTGGGAAAAAGGCTCCTTGCCTGAAGCCATGGAGAACTGCTGCCGGTCAGTGTAGACAATACTGAGCTAGCTGGACCATTGGTCTGACTCCATATAAGACAGCTTCCTACATGCCTACAATCCTTCCAGCAGGGAGTGAGGTGTAGGATGTCTCAGCCACCCCAACTATCATTGCTGTGATAACTGGAGCACAATGAATGAGAGAGGTGGGGGAAGGGAATCCAAGCCCCCAAGGGGGCAGTCAGATTTGTACTCACAGGAGTGGAGCTTGAAGAGGAGTTTGACTGTGTAGTCGTAGAGGTGGCTGCAATCAAGGATGACCTGGATTAGTGGGGCCAAGCGGCACTGCCCGGAAGCCGTGACCGACACAGAGCGAGACATGTCCAAGGAGCTGAAGACTGGAAGGGAAGGAGCACAGGAAAGCAGAAAGGGTTGGATAAGTACTGTGCATGTTCCAGTCACAACAAAGAGGGGCCATTTCTAAAGATTGTGCCCTAGAACAGCTGGCCAACTAACAAGGGAGGCAACCCCAGACTCAAAAGTGGCACCACAGTGGGTATCAAATGCAGCATATGCCAGTGAAAGTGGAGAATGGTTAAGGAAGCCCAACAGTATCCAAGAGGAGACTTCCCAAAAATGAGATTGGTTAAAAATGAAGCACTGTCTGCACAGCCTTCTCCACTTTGTTCAGGAGGACCCTCATGTCTCTTCTAAGAGATACAACCCATCTGTCCCATGGCTAGCCTAGCCAGGAATCCTGAGCTGTCCCTCTTCCCGATCCTCATTTCACCCAAGGCTTCTTCATCGCAAAAGCTGCTGTCTTTTTCATTTTTTGTGGGCGAACGTGCGTCTGGGCACCTAGTGCTCTGCAGGCATCTGGCTAATTTCATCCACTCTGTTTGTGTGTTTTAAAATGAAGAGAAGCTGAACCTGGGTTATTTCACAGTCTCACTTCAAATCCCCCACCCCTGTTTCCTGGCACACTTTCTTAGATATGTGGACCTGAATGGCCCTTTTCCTGCAAATAATGCTGAATTTGCAGGGAGTAGACAATTCCAGAAGGAAGCGGAAGAATGGTGCATACATAGGAAAGAGAGGGAAATCTGCACCAGGTCAGTGCAGGACTCAGCAGAAGGGAAACAAAAAGAGATAAGCACATGATGGAACGCATGTGCCCCTCAAGGGGAAGATGAGCTCTCCTCCATTCTGCAACCTTCTCTCTAGTCTGAAACTGAAACTCCCTTTTGTGTGTGTGGTGTTTTTGTTTTGTTTGCAAGGGGAGATGCCTTCTGGGGGTCCAGGAACACCCTCTGCCCCAAGGAACAACAATTTCTTCCTAAGGGAAGGGAAAACATGCTTGCCATCAATAAAGAGTGGGGCAAATGGCCAACGAATTAACCACACCTCCCTTAATTGTGCCTTGCAGAGGTACCTAGCATGCTTTGAACTGTGAAACCTTACCTGTCTGAAATAGGTTCAGTTCACACTCCAGGTAATCGAACATCTCCACAGTGAGTTGGAAACTGAGTGAGAAAGAGAGAGACTGAATGGAGGATGCTGCAACACTGAGAATGTGGAGGCTGTGGTCTTTTACCTGCCACAGGACCATCTCAGAAACTTTGTGAAGTCCCAGAAGCAGCTCATGGCTTCACATAGCAGAGGGAGATCTGCAGCAGGGGAGCCAAGAGACTTGACAGAGCCTCAACCTGTGAGCCTGAAAGAAAACTGCCCCCACCACTCACCAACCCACCCACCTACCTGGGGCCACCACCAAACAGGCAGCCCACCCTCTTGCCTACCATCATTGCCCTGATCCCAGAAAGGAAAAGCAGCCGCCACCAATGCCCACCCCGACCCCCTGCCAAGCAGCACTTACAAGTTATTCACGTCATTCTCGCCTGTCTCGTCAAGCTGCCTGTCTGACATCTGGAGGTTTCCTGGGAACCTGGGGTTCTGTATGAGGGGAGACAGAAAGTCAGGCCAAAGCTGTGGCTCAAGGCAGGTCCAATGAAGTGGGCTCCTCCTGCCAGACCCCCTTCCAGCGCTTTTGCCTCTCCAGCTCCCTGGAGTGGCAGTGCCCAGTGGGAAGAGAAGTGGGACTGCAGCCAGCGATGGCCCTCAGCAGCTTCCCTTCCATCATCTGGGCAGGTGATTTTGAACTTCTCTCCCTCTGCTCCCCCAGAATAAGACATGGCCTCTTCTGAGACCCCTTTAGAAGAACAGGGAAGGGTGGGCCCAGGGGAAATACATCCATCCCTTTAACCACAGCGAGCTGCATCATAAACCCCAGCTGAGAAAGGAGAAAGTGAACAGAGGATGTGAAACCAGCCCTGGAATGTGGCCACAGGATCTCTGAAGAATGGGCTGGGCTAATCCTGGCCACAGTGGCGAAGCCTGGCCACACTTCAGAAGCAGTGGCAATCCCCTGCCCCACCTCGTTCGTCACTGTTCCTTTTCACAAGCACCCTCTGGCCACCAGAGGGGACCATGCTTGGCCTGTAGAAGCAAAGGCCTCCCCGCCTGCCTGCTTGCCTCAGGACTCTGGTTCTGAGCCAAGCTTCCTGGTCCAGTCAGCCGGATTCCATTCTATAAATACCTGCTGCCACCTCCACTCCCCAAACGGGATGCAGGCGAGACAAATGGGCCTGTCTTGAGCCAATCACAACGCGGGAAGGGAGGCTTGCAAAGGAACGTTCTGGGAGCCAAGGAAGGGCGCAGGCAGGCAGGCAGGGAGGAAGCAAGCTCGGGCTGTTTGTCCCCAGGGAGCAATTTGCATACACGTGTGTGTGTGTGTGTGTGTGAGAGAGAGAGAGAGAGAGAGAGAGAGAGAGAGAGAGAGTACACCCAGGTACATGCTGCCATCCTGCCTGTCTGCTTGAGGCCACCTAGCCCGACCCATCATATGGCAAGAGGAATTTGCAGACCTCTTATTTATTTATTTATTTATTTATTTCATTTATAGCCCACCTTTTTCTCCAAGGAGCTCAAGGTGGTACACATGATTCTCCCCCTCCTCCATTTCATCCTCACATCAACCCTGTGAGGTAGGTTAGGCTGAGAGACAGTGACTGGCCGAGTGAGGGATTTGAACCCTGGTCTGTCCCTGGTCCTAGGGCAGCATTCTAACCACTACACCACTCTGGCTCTCTTCTGCATAGCTATACTCCCCTGTAGTTCTCTGGGTGGTTCCCAAAGTTCCCGCTTCCCAGTCAGGAAAGGGCAGGAAACAGTAAGGAGTGGCTGCCGATGAATAAAAGCAGGGCACAAAAACTGTCTTCCATCTTTTCCCTTCCCAGATTCTTTGGCCGTGTTAAAGCACAAGGGAGGGAAAGGCCAGAGTCAGGTGGAGGCATCCACAGTGCAAAGCAGGCACACCCCGAAGTACTGTGGTGGGTGGAGAGGGAGCTCCAGATGGCCCTTCCCTCTGGCATGTCCAATCCAGGGTCCCATAAATCAGGAGAGGGCTGTAGCTCATTGGTAGAGCACCTCCCTTTCATGCAGAAGGTCCCAGGGTCTCTCCCCAGCAACATCTCCACGAAGGGCTGAGAGGGTCTGATGCCTGAAGCCCAGCAGAGCCACTGCCCGTCAGCTGGGGCAATACTGAGCTAGATGGACGGGTGGTTGGCCTATGTATAAGCAGCCTACAATGTTCCAGCGCTATCATTCATAGGAAGGGACCCTGAGGATCATCTAGTCCTACCCCCTGCAATGCAGGAATATGCAGCTGTCCCATACAGGGATCAAACCCGTAACCTTGATTATCAGCACCATGCTCCACTCAACTGAGCTGCCAGGTCAGTTTTAAAAGGAGTGATCCACAGATCCACAAGACAATTCAGGTTGTCCCACCTGCATGAGAATTCAGACCCACAATGCCCTGTCGGTGATGGCATCCAGTTCCCAGGTGGGGCTAAATCCTGCATCCCCGAGGGAGGCTGCTGCTGCCGCCTCTGGCCTTTTTGTTCCTCTGCCCAGCCAGAGATCCCTTGGGTACCCAGAGTGCTTTGCAGACGACTGGAAGAGGCACACAGCCCCACTTACTTTTGTGTGGAACTCCATCTTGGTTCTCAGCAGTTTGAGGTAGATGCTGCACAGCTGCCCGTAGCCCTCACTCAGGTGGCCCTAAGGGGGAGAAGGGGGCAGGAGAGAGTGAGGGCCAGGGCTGGCAGGAGGAGCTCTCTCCCTCCTGGGAATAAATAAGCATTTTCCACTGGGAGCTTTTACAAGGACACTGACAGAGCATCTGCTTGGCATGCAGGAAGCATGCCCCAAGTCCAGTATCTCTAGTTGGAGCTGGGAAGTGTCTCCTGCCTGAAGCCACAGAGAGTCTCTGCCAGTCTGTGCAGAAAATATGCAGCTAGATGGACAAAGGGTCCGACTCAGCATAAGGCAGCTTCCTATGTTTCTATGAGAATAAGGGGCACCTGCTAAGCTACAGCCCTGAAGACACACATGGAGAATCTCCAAAGCTCAAGAGAAGTCTAATGCTGCTCTGGCACACAGATCTGCATGAGCTGGCCAGTATCAGTGAGAAGGAGGGAGGGAGGGAAGGAGAGCCTGTGTGTGCCTGGGCACTATTTTATTTTATTTATTCAGGATATATTTATTTATGTATTTATTTATAAAAATATTTGTATCTTGCTGTATCATAAAAAAAAATTCAAAGTGGTTTGCAGCCATGAAACCAGAAAGCCATAAAATAACAACCTGAAAAATGTTTGAAAACATACATCCATTAACTATTGTGGAAAGATGAATTCTGAATTGCCTGCATAGGCCTGGCGGAATAGAAAAGTTTTCAGTTGGCATTTAAAAGTTGGCACAGAAGGTGTCTGCCAAATATCTAGTGCAGGGGTCTGCAACCTTTAAGACAAAAAGAGCCACTTGGACCCGTTTCCGAAGAAAAAAAACCTGGGAGCCGTAAAACCATTGTGACATTTTAAAAAAATATATCTCCGGAGCCGCGATCTGACAGCGGGCGGGAAGGTGACGTCGGGACGGTGCGTGACTAATGCACACACCGCCCCCGTGCGACGTCACAGCCAGTACAGCGCCCGCCACAGTGGGGAGTGTTGGGGTGCACAATGCGCCTCCTCCCCTCGCTAGTATCCGCCCCGGAGCCGTGGCAAAGGTGTAAAAGAGCCACATGCGGCTCCGGAGCCGTGGGTTGCTGACCCCTGATCTAGTGGCATAGTGTTCCACAGGGCTGGGCCGACGACACTAAAGGCTTGGTTCCTTGTTTTTGTCAAACAAGCCTTGCCAACTCAGGGAACAACCAATGAAGCTCCCGAAGACCTCAGTGACTGACCTGGGATATCAGGCTTCAAGCGGTACCGCAGGTACCTGGACCTAAGGCGTTCAGGTCTTTGTAAATTCATACAAGGACCTTGGAACAGGCTCAGTAGTAGATGGGCTCACACAGTGCCTTACAACCAGCATCAAGCCAACTCACAGCTTCCAGGATGTGCAATGCCTTCCCTCGCCCACATTCTCATTCAGAGACTCTTGGGCAGGGAGACCAGCTTTCAAAAGGCTGGATCTCCTTCTCCACTGGTGCCTGCCCTCCAGAGACTGGCAATTAGCAAGAGTCTGAACTGGAGCATGTCTGGAAAGGCAGACTGGTGGGTGTGAAGAACTATTAGCAGCATATGCCCAGTGGGTGTGTGGAACACCCATCCACCCACAACCCTTTGCCTTCCCAAGAGCCCTGAAGTCAACTCAGAAGGGCAACAGACAGGTGGGGAAGGAGAAGGGGCTGATAAGAGCAGCAGCAGCAACAACAACAGAAACACCAGCCGAGTGTTCAGAATTGAACATGCTTGGCCAGCTGGCTCAAGGAATAGGGAATTTGGCAAGGAGCTCGGGAGGCGGGGGTGGTATGATCCAAATTTGGTTTACTGAATGGGGAGTCGTGTGCCTCAGAGTTTCTGAAAAAACATGTGCCATTACCAAGCGGACTTCCACACTTCTCTGCCCTCCTGATCCAAAGGGGAGGCATCTCACTGGCTCCCTGACTCAGGACCTTGTCAGCAGATGATGGGACTCTCTCCAGGCCCAGCCAGCACTTACCCACATACGGCTGGTGTCGCTGAGCTCGCTCTTGTACCTCACAGAGTCCTTCAAGACCTGCCGGAGAAAAGGAGACAAGGATTTTGATAAAATCTTCAGGTACGGGATGCCAGCGACGCATCTGTATAACCTGTAATGGGCTTGTGGTGGCAAAGCCTCCCATGTTGCTTTTCTGTGCTGGTGAGGTGGGACTGAATACTCAGCTGCATGGAGAACTACAGGGAGTTTGCAGTCCAACTTCTGTGAGGGAAAGGACAGCTGGAAGTCTGGCTGGGAATAAAACCTCACACAGGGGCAGCAGTATCTCAGGAAGGAGTCCTGGGACATGGGAAGTTTAGGGGGGAAAGCAGCCCTGGGGCGAGGAAGCTGAAGGAAAGGTGCAGGGTAGGCACTGAACCCTAAAACTGGAGGCTGAAGGAAGGGGAGGTGGACAACAAAGTTTGAGAAAAATGGTGCAGATGGCAGAGAATTGACGCCATCAGAAAGAGAGCGCCCAGGAGACTGTTTAAAAGAAAGGGTGGCTCAAGGAAGCAATATGATGAAGGTAGTAGACTGGGAAGCGGGACCCTATCTCAGCAATGGGTAGCATCAGGACCACATGGAGCAGTTAGGGAGCTGTCATGCCTAGCACTGACCTGGGACCAGATTTGGACTCCTCAGGGTATGGGCTAGACACCCCACAGGTCTAGGAGCAGGCAGGGCCCCCTGGAACCAGTGCTGAGGACCCCCTTGAAGGGGTCAATGAACTCAGATGTCTGGGAAACCCTGGGGTGGCCCTTGCAGTGGGTACCACTTTATGATCCTACTGGGGGGGGGTAAATCCATCTTTAAATAAATCTCAAAGACTTTTGCAACTTAAAAAAAAATGATATAGGGCTAGAGCACTATCATAATGCTATAATTAAGCATATATTTATCTCAAATTTCCTTACAGGTTATTACCATTAGCTATGTTACTAAATTGGTGGTGACCAAAAAGGTTTTATTTTGATTTTTAAAAAGTAACATTACACTATCTCAGTATTGTGGAACTCCTGCCCTGGAGGCCTGTCAGGCTGTTCCTTTATTAATGTCTACTGAAAACCGGTTTCAACAAGGCTTTAGGTCTTCAGCTGTTACCTTTCGCTGCTGGCTTTTAAAGCTGCTCTGCTTCCTGAAACCTGGATCTGGATTGAATCTGATCTGCTGCTGCCTTAAACGATTTGTTTTTATAATGACAAGCAATTCCTTGATCATTTCTAAACCTTGTAAGCTGCTTAGTGTGTCCGCGGACAGAGAAGTAGGATAAAAGTAATGAATCAAAAGAGGGCATTGGTTCTAGTCGGCCCCCGAAAGAAAAGAGGTGGAATCCTGTCTCCCCTGCCCCCACGCTCTGCCCCCAGCCTCCAAATGAAGGCCTTTCATTGGCTCCATCTCAACATGGATTTCAAAGCAGGTAGGAGGGGGAAAGGAACTGGCATCACCCGCCCTGCACCCCAACACCCGAGTTCCACAAGCAGAAACAGGAAGCTGGTGCAGTTCAGGACCTCCAGAGCAGAGCGGGGCTTTGGGAGAAGAGGCTGCTGCCCTTACATTTGGATGTCCATCACGGAGGAGCTTGTGGAAGACATGGCAAAATTTCCAGCAGAGGACGGCATTGCTGGAGAGGGGCAGCCGGCTCACGACGGCCCAGAAGGTGTGGGCTCCTTTCTCGTGGTGCGTCCCCAGGATGCATGGTGAGAGATGTAGGCTAAGGAAAGAATTCCAAGGAAGGGAGCATGGAGACTATAGGGCAGTGATTTTGGGCAACAAGCAGGCTCAAAGCCCAGCATCTACACGCATGGAACACACACAACCACACACACAATCCTAACACAGGTGCTTTGTTCCAGCTCAGCTTGGCCAGGCCACGATGGGCATTTTGCCCCAGAAAGGCAGACACAGCCTCTGCCTCCACCTTCCCCCAAAGCTGCCAAATTCCAAAAGGATATTTCTGGCGTGTTTCTCTTTGACGGCAACTTCCTGAGCATTAATGGCCTTGTTGATGCTGACAGTCTAAAAAAGAAAGGGGGGGAAGCATTAGTAGGTTGCAATTGCAGCGAAAGGTAATCCCCCTTCCCACAACGCTGCTAGCACCAACTGTGTAGTGTCCCCTCCCAGTCTGTCAATCCCCACACCCATCTCTGAGAAGATTCTGATGGATCTCTCACACTCAGCAGTTGCCAAGAATTGTCCCCCTTGGCACAGTGGTGAGGCCATTGAGATGGGCCAAGGGATGTTGAAATCAGCCCAACTGTCCTGAACATAGGCTGGCTGCGGATTGGCTGCAATAATTCAGAGGCAGAGTCTTCGCCCAGTCTAGGCTGGAATGTACAAACCCTGGAGGAACCTGGAAGCCTCTGAACATCCTCCTCCAGGCACAACAATTCAGGGCAAACCTCTCAGACCCCCTCCAATTTTCCACTCACTACTCCTCATTCCACGGGTCCATTAGCTTGAATAAAAAACTCCTGTGCCTCTGAAGAAGCCCTTAGTGGGACAAAGCACAGCAGCACCTGACTCCCAAGATGGTCTCCCACTGGTACACGGTTCTTGGAAGCAGGCCTGCAGTTGGGCATCATGGCCTGACAGTGAAAGACTTAGAATCATAGAACTGTAGCGTTGGAAGGGGCAAACACCCTGCAATGCAGGAACCTCAGCTCAAGCATCCATGATTTCCAGGCACCAGTTCTGGCAACTAGGAATGGCACAGTTAGATGGGAGGCTGCATCAGCCTGGCTGTCTGCCAAAGTCTACAGGGAGATCCTACCTACAGTTTCTCTATGAGCAATGATGCACTTCAGCAAGAAGTCAGTGTATGTCTGGATGTGATGTAGGATGCGTCTGTCTTGCTTGCAGACAAACCACCAGTGGTGGTTGAGGGAGGGGGCTATGTGGTGAGGATAAGATCTGGGCTGCCCTTGGGGGGAAAAAACCCTTATCCTGACAGATCCCTAGTTACCTCTAGCATAGTAGTTTTCAGGCCACTGCCCCTTTGGTCCCATAAACTCAACCCCAGCACTCACTATCCTGCCCTATAAAATGTATTATTCACAATAGCGGTTTGCATGAGCCACTAAGAAATATAATAATACAATAATATTCAGAACGGTAACAATTAATTGCACATTTATTCAAAATCCAATTAAAACTATTTAGTTCAATTCCACAAAGCTGATGAACTTGACCCAGTGATACCAGCTTTTCAAAGTCTGATAGTCATTTACTCCCCCAGTAACCCCACTTTCAGAACTGTTGGTCTAGGAGTTAGCCTCATTAAAAAGCCACCTGCAGAAGACCCTGGCTAGGTCTGCTTCTCCTACCAACACTATCTCACTTTACAGTGAAGTGATGTGAAGTGGATCTCTAATGTTTCCAAACTATGTGTCATGACCTGTTAGTAGTGTGTCGGCTGCAGTGTGTAAGTGTGTCATGTGAACGCTCCTTGCGCTCCTCCCAGGGCTGGAAAGGAGTTATTTTAACCTCTGGTGTGCTAGTAAAGTTGAATTACTCTGTCACAAAATGATGCATGTCTAAAAACTGTGTCACCAACATGAAAAGTTTGGAAAGCTCTGTTCTATAGAAATGAAATATTTAGTATACTGTTATCTGCAATCTGTATTTTTTCAATGGGTCTTATAACCATAACAAAAGATAACTTACATGGAACATGAAATAGCTTTTAGTGCTGCAAAGGGTGTCACAATCATAGCTATTCCACGTACGGCACAGCGCACTACTCAGGAACATTCTGATATATAGAGAACATTTCCTAGCACCGCCCCTAGAGAGGTTTTAAAGTACACACCGGAGGTTTGCACAATTAAAGTGAATGAGAGTGCTCTATAGTGACAAATCCACCTAAAGAAGATGATGGACTTTTGCGGTTAGGAAAGTGATGAGGAAATGTACTGAAAGGTGTGCGATAAACAAATAATTAACTGGAAGGCATGTAACCCACAAACAAATAAGAACAAATGCTCAGCAATGACTGGACATGGTCTGGCCCCCACATAAGCTTTGTACAAGCAGATCAGGATGAAAGATTAATAAAGTGGTCACCCAGAGGAGTACAAGGACAGAGTGGCACAACTTTCCCATCTGTGGTCTGCTCTAGATGAGATAAACAAGTGTCAGAAGCTCAGCACGGAAGCAGCGTCACATTTCACTGCCAGCGCTTCTCATCCTGACTGAGTAAACTGAGGAAATCTTACAGAGTGACTCAGCACTGCCCATCACCAAGCTCCATATTTGGATATCTTAAAGGTAAATCGAGATTTGCTCTTGCCCTCACTAGTCCTGTCTTAAAGATCTCTAGAAAAAGCTGTGACTTTGCTTTGTCATACAACCTAATTTAGGGCTGCACAGAAGCTCACTAGCCTCAGTATTTGCCTCTGCTAAACTAGAGCAAACATACCACCCAGCCCAATATCAATTCAAGCTACATAGGGCTGGATCAAGGCCTTCAAGTCCAGGTACTGAAAGTGGGCCTTTCTACCTTTGGATGCTCTGAAGGGAATCAACACTTGAGTACCAAAAGCAGATCAAGGCATGCCATGCCCCTGGTGCCTCTTGGTGCAAGGCAGATGTTAAAATCAGTAGCCAGTCAAGCAAACGGAACATACAACATCACCATAACATACCATGGTCCCCAACAGCTTAACTTGGGATGGGGCTCATCTTGTTACAGCTCAGATCAGTTCAGTCAAACCTCTCAGTCAGATCTCCCCAAAGCAAACTTCTGTAGAAGTCCACCCAACTCTGAGTCACCTGTAACCATGAGGACACGTCACAGGACGCAGGGAAAGACCCAACATTTTAGGAAGGTCCTTCTAAGACTGTGTATAAACCTTCTGGGGGAGGTCAGAAACCTTCCAGGCAGGCATCAAAACACTGATGCTTTTCTCTTGAAATCTGTCATTCCTTTGGGGCTGTGCAGGGCCTTGCCCCTGAGAACTGGATTCTGCCTCCAAGGATTCCCCCAAGCATGCAATCTGGAGCGCTAGATTCAAATGTGTACTGAACATTCTGTGGAGAGTCACTGTTCTCTCTTCAAAACCACAGGGATCCCATGACTTTCTGTGAGGTGTTTATGCACCCCCTCTCCTCCCACAAAATAATTTCATCATCTGGGGGTGGGGAGAAAAGGAAGCCTTGCACTCCCACTGAGCTGACAGCTGCAGTGTCACTCTGAAAAGGCTTCACCCAGGAGGGATTCCAGGCCCAGCTGCAGAATCATGAATGAGGCTTCTCTGGCTGAGTTTGGGGTGGGGGGTGGGGGAAACGGTTAGGAAGGTGCAAGGCAACATTCTGGGGCCCTGTCTCCTCCCCCCTGCATCAGCTCACCATCCCTTTCCTGTAAGGTTTATACACTGGAATCAAAACCCTCGGGGCTGAGGGTTTCCTGGACCCACAGAGGGAAATGGTCAAGGCTCAGCTGAAAGGGTGGCATTGTCTAGCACTTCCTGCTCCAGCAGCTCTGTATGCAGCAAGTTCTGTAAAGGCAACGTGCAGGAAAATGCCAGCTTCATTCCACACCCGCCCGCCCCATGCATAGCAACAGGAAGCTACAGCCAAGGCAGGAGAGGCACCAGATGGGCTCACTGCTACTCCCCAGCTGATATCACAACTGGCATGAGATCAAGAAAGAAGCCACGGCACTAATGAGCTCCTGGTCCAAAATTATCCATGGAAATCCCAGAAACCCAACTCTTCCTTATCATAGCAATTTGTGGATATTAAGCTGTTTTTGTCTGGTAAGGTCTAAACAAGGATAATGGCTTCTTCAAAGCAGTCCCCTTCCCTCAAATTGGGTTCATGTTTGGTGTTTTGGTGATTGATTTGCAGATATGGTGCTTAAGATGCGCCACTAAACCCCTGCCATCAAGAGAACACCAATCCCAGTGTTAGAAACTCAGATATAAGCTAGGAGCACCTTGGATCTAGGTTTTGGTCACCACAACGGAAAGTCTATTTGCCAGGGGGTTGGACTAGAAGACCCTTGGGGTACCTTCCAATTCCACAATTGTATGATCTCAACTACCTTGCTTGACTGTAACTTGCTCTTACAAGAATTCATTTGTTCCCGTATGCAAGAAGAAGAAACACACACAGGGGTAACTGGACCCACGCCAGTAGCAAAATGCTCCTGGGGAATTTTGAACACCTGGACCACCCCTGTCTCCCCTGAATCCAGGGCTTCCCTCTTGTCTCTGAGTGCTTCACTGATGACCTCAAAGTTGGTGTCCAGTGACAAATTGAGCTAGGACCTGCCAGGAGGGGAGGCGGAATGTCCACTGCTGGCCCTGTAGGAACCTTCAGTACTGCAGCAAACCCACCAGTGATTATTCTGGGCAAAGCTGAAAGCTGGAAGGAGGCCACTCTGGGCTCTGAGATCAGGAGGGCGGGGGGAGACCTGCAGCTCAAAGGTTAAGGCCACAAGTCACATGCACCAAGCACAGCTCTGGCTCTTGCAGTGAGCCTCTGGCACAAAGCCCACTGAAAATGGAGGCAGACCTACCTTAGCCCTACCTTTTCTCAACAAAATCCAGGTCTTTCCTGCCTGCCCTGCAACTGCCCTTATAGGAAACTGGAACTACAAACTGCCCTGAATCCAAGAAGCAAGTGGCAGTTTCCAAGCCCTGCAAGAGGGAGGACTGCCCTGTGCCTTTCCATCACTCCCAGAGTTATGACATGGCACAGGAAGCTGGCCAAGCATCAGTTTACCAGTGTGCTCCGCCAAGGGCTTTTAGCAGTAAAGAGCCTTTGAAGATGCTCCCCGCCCCCCTTGCAGGCAGGCCTTCCTAGAGTTTTGGGGAGGGGCCACAGCTCAGTGGCAGAGTGTCTGCTCTGCCTTGCAAGCAGAAGGTCTCAGGTTCAATCCCTGACATGTCCAGGTCAGAGTAAGAGGGACTCCTGCATGAAATCTTGGAGAGCTGCTGCCAGTCAGTGTAGACAATACAGTGGTACCTCAGGTTAAGTACTTAATTTGTTCTGGAGGTCTGTTCTTAACTTGAAACTGTGCTTAACCTGAAGCACCACTTTAGCTAATGGGGCCTCCCGCTGCCGTCACGCCGCTGGAGCACGATTTCTGTTCTCATCCTGAAGCAAAGTTCTTAACCCGAGGTAATATTTCTGGGTTAGCGGAGTCTGTAACCTGAAGCGTATGTAACCTGAAGCGTATGTAACCTGAGGTACCACGTACTGAGATAGATGGACCAGTGGTCTGACGTGGTATAAGGCAGCTTCCTATGTTACTGTGGAAGACAGAATAAGCAAACTGATTTGAAACATGTCATCATCATCATTTTTCTTATTTATTGAATTTGTTCATTGCTTTATCTTGCCCAGGGCAACCCAAAGTGATTTATGACCAACCTGGTTGTAGAGGAAAGTTTTTGCCTGATGCCTAAATATATAACAATGGCGCCAGGTGAAACTCCCTGGGGAGAGAATTCCACAAATGGAGAGCACTGCAGAAAAGACCGGTTCTCGTGTTGCCACTCTCTGGACCTCTTGTGGAAGGGGCACACAAAGAAGGACCTCAGATAATGATCACAGAGTCCAGGTCAGTTAATATGGGGAGAGGCAGCCCTTGAGGTCTCTTGAACCATTTGAGGATTTATATGTCAAAACCAGCACTTTGGATTTGGCACGGAAACTAATTGGTGGCCAATACAGTTGGGCCAGGATTGGCACTACACCATCTACACCATCTACTACACCATCTTGCCCCAGTGAGCAACCTGCTCAATGAATTCTGCACCAGCTGAAGTTTCTGAACCATCTTCAGAGGCAGCACCAAGTATAACACATTGCAATAATCTAATGTAGAGGATACCAGAGTACAGGCTACAGTAGTTAGGCTAGCCCTGTCCAGAGTGGGGTGCAGCTGGGCCACTAGCCAAAGCTGATGGAAGGCACTCCAAGCCACCAAGGCCACCTGAGCCTCAAGTGACAGCAAAGGATCCCGAAGTACCACCAAGATACGTACCTGCTCCTTCAGAGGGAGTGGAACCCCATCAAGAGCAGGCAACCTCCAATCCACCCAGTCTAGGGAACCACCCACTAACAGTGCCTCGGTCTTATCTGAATTGAGTTTCAGTTTATTGGCTCTCATCCAGCCCATTACTGGGTCCAGCACATCCACTGCACATCTATCCCAGAATAAGATTTCCAGGGGAGATCCTCTTTTTCAAGAGATCTATAGAAAAACCCTAATGCTGCATTCAAATGAATGCATACCATTTAAATGGCGACAAAGCAGGACTTGAAGAATATGTAGAATAGCCAGCGGAAGGAAGCTTTACAAATAATGTGCTCTCTGTTTACACAGTGCCCACCCCCCAACACAGTCACACGCAAGGTCTGAGCACTGGCACCTTCTGCGCACTCCAGGACCAATGGGGTCACTGGGGTCCCCAGTAACAGGTGCTTGAAATATCTGGGAATTTTGTTATTTCTTTAGAGTGAGCCTAAACCACTTCACGCTCCAACAACTACAGAGTAAACAGTCCTGTGAGGTTTCACCTCCTTCCATTTGCCTCTTAAAATATATATATACAGTACATTTAGTTCGGTAAGCAATCAGATGTCTGATTTACCCAGTGAAACGGCTCAACACCTAAGCTACTTTCTACCCCAACTTCTCAAAACAGGATATGAAAACAATTTAGCATTTTGCCTTATCATGAATTCCATTGTTTGTGGTTATACAACTCCAAGGACATGTAGTGACGCCCCCTCCTGTTTTTATCATTCTCCACCCCCACCAATAAATTCTTGTGTTTCTCTTCCCCTCCCCAATTAAGACCTCATTACGAAGCACCACAGTGGTTCATGGGTCCACAGGATTAAATTTCATCCTAAATTCTGAGCTCTATTGGCTTCACCTACACACTGGAATTTACACTCATAGTGCAACCTTGAAAAACAGATTTCAGAAATGTACGTTCTCTTTCTTTCGAACCCTATTAAGCTGTTGGGGTACATTGAATCTGCCTCCACTACAATCAGAAGGTGGGGATTTGGTGGTGATGTTACTACCAGGTGTCACCCGGTTGGCGCTGACTCATGACAGGGCCTTTTCAGTGGTAGCTCCCCAGTAGTGCAATGCACTCCCTAATGAGGTGCACCTGTCTCCATCATTATTAACTTGCAGGAGGTATTTGAAAACATTCCTATTTATCCAGATGTTTGGTGGCTGAAGAATACTGTTCTAGACAACCAGAAGATCAAGGGACTGAAAAATGTTTATAACTTTTAGAATTTTTTTTAATGTAACTTATTTCAGTTGTTTTTAACAGTTATTTTAAAAAATGTTTTATTGTTTTAAAATGTTTGCTTTGTTTTTGTTTTAAATGATACACTCATTTGGCACCCAGGGCATCTTGGGGTAGGATGGGATATAAATTTGATAAATAAATATTTGCTCAGAGCCTGGTATTTCACCTCTGCATCTTCTGTTTTCTTCTCCAGAGCTTCCCAAAAGCCAAGTGGAGGATTTAAGTTAACATAGTGGGATCTAATAGCTTTTGTGACATACTATTTTATTCAGAATACAATACCATTTTTTTTAAAAAAAATCCCAAAACAAAACCTGCCAGAGTTGTATTCAACCAAGTCTCATTCAGAGTAGGCCTGCTGAAAATAATAAACCTGTTAGTCATGTTCGTCAGCTTCAATGGGTCTCCTCTGAGGAAGACTAGCATGGACAACCTCCTACCCCTTAACCTGGAATCATTTTGAAATCAACCATTAACTTTATTTTTGCAGTTAGAACTTCAAGGAGCCTGCTGGTTTATGCTGTCATGTGTAAAACATGTTGCAGAAGAGTCAAGGAAATGTTCTGGAGGGAGAGTGATCAAGGAGCTCAAGCAGCCACTGGGGTAGGGTGGCTTGCAGGAGCCACCACAAGCTTCCTTTCCAAAGAACTGCTTGCATTACTTCCCCATTCCAGACAGCCTCACAGTGGCTTGGAAAAAGAAGGGAAACCAAGGTTCGTCAGCTCCAGGGCAGGAGGGCTGTGTTGCCCCAGGAAACAGGGTGAGGAGCCCCAGAATTTACATGGTGGCAAGAGAGACTCGCCTATGAAGAAAGATTTTTGTTTAGAAAACAAGCAAGTAAGAGGAGACATGTTAAATGTCTGTAAAATTAGGCTCTTATGGTCAGGTTCTCCTTCTTGGTTTCCTGCTCAAGTGAGCTTTCACGGCTGAGTGTGGATTTGAACCCAGGTTCCCCAGGTCCGACTCTGACATTCTAACCACTACACCACAATGACTCTCTTATGCTAAGGGGCTCTCCCCAAAGCAGAGACAGCATCTGCCAGATGAAAAAGAGTCCTGTGAGGAAAATGTAACAAGGCCCAGAGCAAAGAGGGATGACAGTGGCGGCAACAGCCCACTAAGCACCAGAGTGGCATGGCTCTTTCCACAAGAGGAAGCACAGAGAAGTAGCAAAGGTGTTTATCAAAGGCTGGCATATGCACACACAGGATTCTAATTTTCAATCAGGCATATCAGCCTTGTTATCTCCCACAATTATGTTTTGCGTTACAAATTTTGCACCAGGTTTGGGGGGGGGACCTCTGCTGGCGCAACCCAACAGCTGCATTAAGAGTCTATCCTGAAGAACTAGGCTGTGCTTCTCCTGATTCAAAATGGAATCCAACAGTATCCAAATGTAAGCCCAAACCCACTGTTCCATCTCAGGAACCGTCACACCAAAAGACTAACTGGGAGACAATATTCTCAAAGGCATTCAAATCAGTGCTGGTAACCCTAATGCACTTCTACGGGCTCATTTGGATAACCCAAAGACCACCCCCACCCCTCTGCACAAAACAGCAGCACTACCTCCCCCATTCCCATGTGGAGTGGGAATGCCACACCTTTCTAGTCCCTCAAACAGAATTCAAGCAAGCTCTAAGCACACAGTGACTTTGAGACAGGGACACTCCCCCTTACCATGAAGGCAATTCAGGCACTGAAATGAAGAGCAATAGGGTTCTTTGATGGCAGAAAAGAAGCAGAAAGGATATTGACTGTTCCCACCCAGGTTCCTCAAGAGGCAAATTTCACTTGCCCCAAACAAGGAAGGGGTAGGTCATTTACAAGAGGATGTGTGCGTGTAACTGAAACATCCTTTAATAACCTGAATACACTTACCCTTCCACCATCAGTTAACATTTGGAGTGATCAATTTCTCTTATCTGAGAAGCTAACCCATCATTTTAAACTGGTAGCTCACCCTCAGCTTCATCCAGAGGCTGCTTCTGCAGCAGATCTCAAGGGTGGCTTCCCTGCCAATAGGTCAGCATGAACCTCATTATTCTACCCTTCGAAGCTTGCTGTTCCTAGCTTGAGCCATGAAAGCCTTTAGCCCTGCACTCCAGGTGCATCTGCCCTCTCTGACAGCTCAGAAGGTGCTGCTCCCAGCAGCCCTTCAGACTGTGATGAGTTGCCTCTCTCTCAGAGTGGAAGTCCTGGACTGGAGCTAGGAAGCCATGAATGATTGTGTTTTTGTGTGTGTGTGTGTGTGTGTGTGTGTGTGTGTGTTTTCTCTCTCATGTCACTCTCAAGTCAACAGCTCACACCTTCTTGCCTCTAGGAATGTAGGAAAGAGCTTTATACCAAGAGGTATACAGTGGTACCTTGGGTTACATACGCTTCAGGTTACATACACTTCAGATTACAGACTCCGCTAACCCAGAAATAGTACCTCGGGTTAAGAACTTTGCTTCAGGATAAGAACAGAAATTGTGCTCTAGCGGCGTGGCGGCAGCAGGAGGCCCCATTAGCTAAAGTGGTGCTCCAGGTTAAGAACAGTTTCAGGTTAAGAACGGACCTCTGAAACAAATTAAGTACTTAACCCGAGGTACCACTGTAGTGGTCTAGTTCAGGACTGCCTGCACTGACTGGGAGCAGTTCTCCAGGGGCTCTCCCAGCCCTACCTGGAGATGCCACCGGGGTGGCACATTCAGCATGCAACACAGTTGTTCTGCCACTGAACTACAACAGCCCCCATGCCCTTCAGTGTGTCAAATTCAGACAGGAAGGAATGAAAAATGCAATGCCTCCTCTTGAATGTATTACTCCCTTCCCCCCTTGCACAACCGTCTTAAACCTTGCAATCTTTTTGTTTAAGCAGCTGGGGTTAAGCACACTGGTGGAATCATGACTATTACTTTGAGCTACATTCTGTATATTAGATCATTTAAGTGTTGGGCTCGTTCTTAGCTCTTGCCTCCTCTCCAACCACCTGCCACTTTCCTGACGGAGCCTACCTGTGGTTGCTGGTTCAGCAAGTACCCCTTAGATTGGCTCCCCTCAAGGCATTATCACCATGCTCCAGAAACCCGCTACTCTTAAAGCACGAATTAGGGATGGAGGGGGAATTGTCTAGGTAGCATGATGTCACTGGCAGCCAATCAGTAGCTCGCAACCCCCCCACGAGGTGGGCTAACTCCCCCCACCAAAGCCTGCCCCTTTTTGCTGCTTGAAAACAGCTCCTTTTCCCGGCTCTGTAGGGTTCAACTGCTGTGACTGCAGGAGGCAAACACCAACACGCCCCCCCCCAAGGCAACGGAGTCTCCGGCGGGAGTCCTTCAAAGCCTTTCCTGCTGCTTCCGAAAGGCAGCCCTGGGGAACTCTCTGTTGCACAGAACCAACTTGACCCTTTTCGAGGTCGCGCCCTGCCCCCTTCGGCCCAGATCCACCCGCAAAAGGAGGAAGGGAGGGATGGTGGTCCTGGACGCGCCCACAATGCCGGCTGCGAGTGTTTCGCTCAGCCGGAGACAGGTGGCGGCGGCTCTCTCCCTACCGCAACAAAGCAGAGCCTGGCTCTGCGCGTTTCCCCGCTAGGCATGTCCTAACGCAGGCTGGGAAGGCGCCGCAAGGAGACTCCCGAGATGGGGAAAGCGGGTGGAGGCTCCCGAGCCCTGCAAGGCTAGATAGATGGAGGCAACCGGGGACAACGGAGGCAGCAACAAGCGCCTCCCTCCAACTCTCCTCTCGAGGAAATGGGAGGAGGGAGAGAAGGCGAGCCCCACCTCGAGCAAGCCGGTGCCCAAGGCTTGGGGTGGGGGAGGACCACCCCGTCCTCCGGCGCTGGACCTCCTCCAGTGCCAAGTCTCTGGAGCCGAGCGCCCCGAGGGTTCTCCGGCAAGCGGCGGCTGGGCACACAATGCGCTGGATTACCGCCCGGCCAGCCGCTCCTCTCCCTTCTTGAAACCCCACCCGGAGCTGGTGACAAGCCCGGCAACCCCGGAGAGAGAGAGTATCCGCGCCCCCATCCCGCCTGCCTCCTGCCGGGGAGCATCCCGGGCGCCGCCCCTCTCACAAAGCCGGGCGCCATCTGCCCTCCGCGCCTCCCGTCCGCCTGGGTCGGCGGTGCCCTGCCCTTACCATCTTGCCCACCTCCATGGTCGGAGGCTGCTGCTACTGCTGCTGCTGGGGCCGCCGCCGGTGGCGGCGACGGGGCGGGTCTCTCCCGCCCTCCTCTCCTCCCTGCTCCAGCTACGGTGAGATGCCCATGCCCAGGGCGGCGCTCCTTCCAAGAGAGAGGACCAGACGAGGGGGCGGCGGCGATGGTGGCGACCCCACGGCCGCCCCTCCCCGGCGGTGGGATTGCGCCGCCCGCCGCGCCCAGGCGCAGCGCCGGAGTGAGCGAGCAAGCGAGCGAGCGCGGACGCGTCTGCGTGTGTGCTCAGAATGACAAAAGGCCGCCGCCGCCGCTCGCTCGCGCCCGCCCAGCTCTCCCCTCCCCTCCCCTCCCCGGAAGGGCAGCGGGAGGGAAGCAGGCAGGCAGGGCTTCTCCCACCCACCCCCCGGCTCAGGCGGCACAAAGGAAGACACCGTGGAGAAGCAGCGGCCGCCCGCCGGGCCAGGCCCGGCACAGACCCAGCCAAGGCGGCGGGAAGGAGGAGTTTGCGCGGCAGCGCCCACGCGGGTAGAGACCCTTCTGCTGCCTGGAGGGGTCACCAGAGCGCCGGCCAGGCAGCTTCACCGCCCCCCAGAGGATCGCCACTTTGCAGAGAGATGGCGAGGAGAGGAGCGAAACTCCCAAGCAGCAGCCCCCCCCCGGACTGCCTGGAAAGGATAGCCTGAGGTTAGGAGGATTGGGATGTTGGGAGGACCAGCCCCCAGCCCACATTCGCACCAGTCCTCTATCCACCACCGTCTCTCATCCCCCAACTCCATCACCTCCACTCTCCGCATGTCATGGTTGGCTTAGAGAATCTTTAGGCTGCCCATCAATTGCTTACTCAGTTCTTATAGGCAGCCCTGTTTAGGGAAGTTTTTAATGTTTGAAGTTTTATTCTGTTTTTAGTGTTCGGCTGGGAGCTGCCCAGAGTGGCTGGGGACCAGCCAGATGGGTGGGATATTAATAATAATAATAATAATAATAATAATAATAATAATAATAATAGTAATTTCATCTGGGGAAATAGAATCATACAATTGTAGAGTTGGAAGGGACCCTGAGGGTCATCAAGTCCAACCCCTTGCAATGCAGGAATCTCAGCTAAAGAATCCATGGCAGATGGCCATCCAACCTCTGCTTAAAAACCTCCAGTGAAGGAGAGGCCATCACCTCTCATGGGAGGCTGTTCCACTGTCCATGTGACAGCCCTTGAGATATGGCTATCATATCTCCTCTCAGTCTCTTCTTCTCCAGGCTAAACATACCCAGCTCCTTCAGCCATTCCTCCTAAAGCTTAGTTTCCAGAGCCTTGATCATCTTGGTTGCTCTCCACTGTACATGCTCCAGATTGTCAACATCCTTCTTAAACTGTGGCATCCAGAATTGGACATAGTATTCCAGGTGCGGGCTGTCAGGCCCCTGGGTCCATATAGCTCACTACTGGCTGGCAACAGCTCTAACCAGGGTTTTCAGCAGGGACCTTTGCTGAGGATTGAGCCTGGGCCCTTCTGTGGACAAAGCAGGCACCCTTTTCTCATTATCCCCTCTCAGATTAATGTTCCCCTAGCAGCACCTCCTATTGCTCCTCACAAGTGTTGGATGGAAAAGAAGACAAAGGTGTTCATCCTGCCTCTGAGGCCCTTTGCAGTGCCAGCAGCTCAACTTAAACCATATCTGCACTGAAGCCACCACAAAGAACAAAAGGTGGCCCAGCACAACACTCCCTATAACAATAAGACCACCTTGTCACAGTAGCCTCTGAAAGAATGATGTAGAAAGGTGGGATAAAATTTTTTTGATAAAGAAAGCAGTGCTGGTTTTCTTTCCGTGAACTCTGGCTCTCTTCACATGCTCCTTTCCCTCACAACCAGCATTCAAAAGCAATAGCTTCCATAAACTTGACCTTTGGCCTTTTCTTCCCTGCCTCTCCTTTAAAATTTTGTGGAAGGGGACAACAAGAGCCTTCTGGCCCCTTCCTCTGAAAAGCCTGGACCATATCACCACTGAATAGAGCCAAAGGAACTGGTGGGGCTTGTCCCACAACAGCCCACCAGCACCAGCCTTTATCATATTACACCTTTATCATATTACACCTTTATGTGGATTTAATTGTAAGTCAACTTGGAAACTGGTCTTAAAACACACACCAAGTTGCAGGATGAGATCTGAAGTGCAGACAAGCTGAAGTGGGGTCAAAAGTAGAATTGAGGGCAGAAGTCACCTGAATGGAAGAAGCAAGCCTTGGCACAGTGACTGTGCATGAAAGTAGGAAGAGTCCTGCTGAACCAGGCCAGTGGCCCTTGTGGCCCAGCATCCTCTTCTCACAGTGGTCAACCAGATGCCCAGTTGGGGAAACCCACCAGCAGGACCTGAGCACAACAAGAACCCTCCTATGGTTTCCAGCAATGGGTGTTTAAAAGCATTATTGCTTCCACAATGGCAGAACATAGCTACTGTAGCTAGTTAGCCATCAATAGCCATTTCCTCCATGAATTTGTCTAATCCTCATTCACAGCCATCTAGGTTGGTGGCCCTACACAGTCTGCACTGTAAGGAGACTCCCAGGGACTTGGTACCACAAGGTCTGCCCTTTCTATCCCACAGAAGCCTACATGAGCACTGTAATGACAAGCTCAACACTGCAGTCACTTGCCCACCACACTCTCCCAGCCATTAGCACACACACTGCCCATCTGATTGCAAAATGCAGTCCTGCAAAACTGCACATTGCTGATTTCCGGTTCTCTTTGTGTTTCGCACCCCAAGTGCTAAGTCATTTCCCCTCTGAGAGACCTGGAAGTGACAGGAAAGGACACAAAGCCTAATAAGGATAATAGCTCCTTTTTGCATAGCAAGATAGCAGAATCAGTGCAGTCCATACACTTAAATACTTGGACTTTAATTGATATTTTCGCCTAACTCGTTTTTGAGTGGTGTGTGATTGTTAAAAACATGATAATTTGCCACACAGTGTCAGTCAAAGAATTGGTTGACTCCAGCCCTCTGCATCCAACTGTGGCCCACCAGGAGCTACAGGAAAGCTCAGAGGCAGGGCAAGATGGGCAAGAACCCCTTTGGTTTCCAATGCCCCATAATTGAAGCTATCCAGATTCTAAATAAAGAGGCTTTGCTCTGAGCTATTATGACCAAGAATATAGTCATAATGTCTATTAATGTTTCTTACTGTTCTTTGAAAGCTATCACAATGTACTGTGGTAATGAAATCTACAGGAGTCCCCCCCCCCCACCCAACAGGCTGCAAACCTTTGGAATTTCATACGTGTAGTCAAGAACAAAGCCACTTAAAGATGACAGATTGAAGTTTTAAAAAGGAATTTAAGATCATGATTTGCCTTTTAGGTTCTTGGAGGCAACACAGCACACACTTCAGTCAGCTATAAAAACTGATGGTACACTGCCTTCTAAGAACAGAAGCGGAACCAGGAAGCCTAGCAAGGTGACAGCCACCAATACCTGGCTATATCCAATTAATGAAAGCCAATAAGGGGGATGGTTGGGGTTAGCACCCCTGCAGAGGCCCAGCTTAGCTACCAAAGGCCTGAGTTTAAAAAAGTGTCCTAGCCTGCTTTCTCAAACCTGAGGGTGCCACCAGGCATATTTCCCTGGGAAGAGCATTCCACAGATGGGGCACTATTTAAAAGGCCCATTCTCATGTTTTACATTTCTTTTTTGGGGGGTGGTTTCTGAGCATTGCTAGTTTTTCCTTCTGTCAAATAGGAACTGTGTAACTTCTTACATTTCCAGATGTGTACCTGGGCCCCCTAATCTACTTGCAGTTCACATTCAGAAACATATGCATCATAGGTTAGGCAAGAAAAGTGGAAGTTTGCCTCAGGAGGGATGTAAACTACAATTCCTCAAGCTGAGAGCAGAGCAAAAGGCAGCTCCAGCAGCTTTAGAATCAACCAGCTGAATTGTGTGGGGTGGTTTTTTTCCATATAAAAAGAGGTGTCAGACAGCTTCTGCTTCATTATTGCAACTGAAGTATTGGGGGATGCTCAGCAACACCCGCTGCCTCAAGCATCTTAAGAAAAAGCAGTGCTGCTACTGCTTATTGTGGCTTCCAGCTAACAGGAACAAATTGTCCAAGTAGCACAGAACAAGAGCAAAAGCTCCCACGCCAAGCTGGGCTAAATGAGGGTTTGGGTGGAAATGCAGTTTCCTTTGCTGTGAAATCCCAAGTGGGCCAACAGCCAGCTTCTCCCTAAGCAGGCGGTGCAAAAAATAAATAAATCCCGTTTCAGGGCAGCCTTGGGCAAGACGTTATGTAGGAGGCTTGTTTTAGAAGACAGAGGCCCCTCCCCAATTTTGCTGAAGCAGCCTATGGAGCTGCACAACCTGGCTCCCATATCCAACAGTGATGGAAAAAATCCTCATTAACAGCCACAGTGGTGAAGCACCCCTGCACCTTGCCACTAGGCTTGGGATGTGGGGGAAACATTTCTCATTCCCAGGGGCCAGCCTTGTAGATGGGCTGTGTAACGTTTCTAGATTTCAAGGTATCTGCCTCAGGAGAATTGTTTGAAGACACAGGATACCATTTGACTGCTGGCTAGGCAGGGTTGCTTCTAGCAGCTGCCTGGAGATCACATGCCAGCTTCTCTGAGGAAAAACAGGTGGCTCACCTGTCATTGAGGTGCATGAATTGTGGTTGTCTTTGCAACCATACATATAGCTCCTGCATCTGCTGCATGGGTATTGTTTTGGAACCTTCTGGAGGTGGGCATTTTGGTGGGCCACTCTCCCCCACCCTCCATGTTTATTCTCAAGGGGGCATGGCTGCTGCCTCTGAAACCACATGCAGCAGCTATGTAAAAAGTACCCTTGTCAAGAAGCCCACAAAAGTTACTAGCCTGCAAAAATGCCTACTAGCTTGCTGGAGCACTGGCAGAGGAGGGATAGGGGACTCCGTTCCTCTCCTAGCATCCTACTGCATTCCTATTCTGGGTGCAAAGGAAGGGTCTTCACTTTTTCCGGCAAAGCCACTTAGGTTTCTGTACTGGGGGACAGAGGAAGGACTAAATGCTCTGCTGCCTTCTGCCAGCTCACTCACTTGCCTACATGGAATTACCTGTCACCTATGATTACCTGGTAGGCGTGTAAATACGAAGCTTTGACCAAGAGCAGGCTAAGGTAGCAAGCACAGCAGGGATGGAGGGTGGATTGTGAGATTACACAGATGACCATTCAAATAATTACAGTTACAGGAAAGAAACAAGTTCTTTTCCTTTGAGGTCACACACATGGAGCTCAGCACAGCCCCTTCAAAGGAAAAATCCACCCTGAGATGAGCATCAAAGCTGTAGTGGTGGATAAAGGCTACTCGTTAGCATTCCCATTGGAGATATAAGCAACCATTAAAGTGTTATCCAACACCTGCTGATAGATTTGGGCTGGAGTGGCTACTACAGGCAATGAAGTATCCAGCAGTCTTTGTATGGAGTCGGGTGGGTGGGTGGGGGGTTGGAACAGGGGCTGATTAGTTTACAAGTCTGTTGATAGTATGCTGCATTAACACCTTGTACTATTACCTCGGACAGCATCCATGTCTGGTGGACTCGGTCTCACTAAGAAGGAACAAACAAATAATATTGAGCAGTACACTTATTAGTGAAGACACAGGCACTTTCCCAAAATACTATGGAAAGCCTCTTCTGTGTCAATTGCTTTTTTCTCCCAATGCCTCTGTTTTTAGGTGGCAACAAAGGAGGGCTCTACCATATTTCAAAAGGGAAAATGTTCTGGCTGGACACCCTCTGGCAGCTCTGAGAGGCCACAGATGCAGAACCACATGCAGAGATCTGAGGACCAAGAGGGGGAGGACCAAACACCAAGATCCAGGTTTTTCTGAGTTAGGGAAATGGAAAAAGTCATGAAAAAGATGAACGTAGGGAGAGGAAGTAGTCAGTCAGAGCAGTGGTGAAAGGGTCACAAGAGGAACAGAGAGAAGAGGTCCCTGCAGGCTCACACTTTCATGCTTGAACAGAGAAGGGGCAACTGCTTTAAGCCCCATGACCACACTAACTCACTTTCTGCAGCTGCCTCACAGCTTTCTCCTGCCACCATACAGCCTTGGGAGTGTAGGTGGGTGAGCAAGGTTTGGATCAACTGTGGAGGCAAGGAAGTGCCCTCTGCCCTCAAGCAATTCTATCCTGGCTCAGATGACAAAGAGAAGCAGCAGCTGCATAACAACAACTCAGTGAAGAGCTGCCAGTCCTCCCTTTCCCGTCACATCCCTTCCCCAAGCAGCTGCTCCTCCTTCAGCACATCTGTTCTCTCCAGCAATTGAAGTTCACTGCATCATTCTCAGGACAGATGGGATACCAACTCTTTGGTGAAGAAAAAGGACAGCACCCTACACATCACGGTCAAGGCTTCCTAGGAGGAACTCATGCCAAGCACACAAATAACTAGTGGGTGAGTTGGAGAAAGCAGAGAAGCCTCCACTCATCGGCTTTGCTCATTTAGCACTTGGGGTTGCATCCCATGCTAGTCCTACTCAGAATAGACTCATCAAAATTAATGGACATTACTAAGTTGGGTTCATTCATTTCAATGAGCCTGCTCATCTAATCCTTGGCTTCTGCATCTCAGATCACAATATGCAGTCTATCAATTCATTCTGATATTTAAAGGTCACCTTTTTGGGGGGGTTAACCTTCCCAAGGCAGCTCACAACACATTAAAAACATAAAAAATAATTCATAGCCTAATTGTAAACCATAAAACCACAATATATCAGACATTTAGAGATGTTTTTAAAAGCAGTAGTAAAGCAGTATCAGTATAAAAAATAGGAAAACAAGCAGAAAACCATTAAATAGTTTTTTAAAAGCAGCTGTT
This sequence comes from Podarcis liolepis, assembly GCF_965112155.1. Taxonomy (NCBI): domain Eukaryota; kingdom Metazoa; phylum Chordata; class Lepidosauria; order Squamata; family Lacertidae; genus Podarcis; species Podarcis liolepis. The sequence goes on along the minus strand of NC_139567.1, from coordinate 29,260,392 downwards.
AAATGCAAAACTGCCAAGGAATCAAGTAAAATCAGCTTAGGACAAAAACGGTATTCTGGGCCTATTTAAAAGTCATCAGTGTCAGGCCACATGCACCTACTGAGGGAAAGGGTGACGAAAGCAAGGATCCACCATCTTTAACACCCATCGATCCAACAGTTCCTGATGGCAAGCCCACCAGCAGGGCCTTTGAGGCTGATCTTAAGGCAGTTTTGATACAGATGTAGGTGACCCTGAAAATAACCTGATTGAGCAGCATTGAGGAGATTAAAATATCTAGAACATTAAACTGAGCTTTGAAGTAAATGGGCAACCCGTACTGCCAATACACAGTTCATGTTATATGCTCCAATTGCCTGGCTCCCACAAGCAACTAGTCTGCTGCATTCTGTACCACTTGCTGTTGATGATGTTATTTATTACTACCACCACTAATATTTATATCCTGCCCTTCATTCCAAAAGAGCTCAGCATGGCAAACCCACAAGTGATAAAACAATTTATATGAAAACAATTCCAATACAGATGCAGACAAGCTGGCAGTCTGATTCTAAGCACATTGCAGTAGTCTGGATGTGACTAGAGCAGGTATAGCTCTTTCCCCAACACCCATTTTCACAATAACCACTTTTAGACACTGAGGGTGCTGTCCAAATAAACAATAAGTCAAAGGATGATGCTATCTGCAATTAAGGGACTGGTAATGTTTATCCTGGAGAAGACGGGGGCGGGGGCAGAATATGATAGCACTCTTCAAATACTTTAAGAGAGTTCACATGGAAGTAGAGGCTAGGCAGCTTTCTGCATCATGCAGCGGGTTGGACTACAAAGCCCACAAGCCTCCCCCCCAAAACTCTGTGGCAATAATGGGGCCTAGCAGAGAGTTTCACTTGCTTTACAGATGTGCACAACAGTGGAATCTTGGGTTTGGAGGCAGGTTGCCATATGTACTGCTAAAAATACTTGAAAGGGGTAAATCACTGGGGCCTAGAATCAATTTGTGCAACCCAGGATGAAGAGCACTGGGTGCCCTTCTCTCTGTGCCAGGGAGTGTGGGCAATGAGCCCAGCCTTAGGTTAGGAGAGCATTACAGGAATCTGCCTCACTTGCTCTGTCAAATATACATATTGCCTCTTTTTTTCCCCAAGGAGGGAGAAATGGAGGCAGAGGTCTCATGCTGTAATTATTGATCTGACTATTTTTAGTCTCTGTTTGCCCAGCCTGTTCTTGTCAAGCAGCCATGAGGCAAGCTTTACACAGGATCATTGCAAAGAAGGCAATGCCTAATCCAGATGCTCACTTGGACAATTTCTTTGGAAAATATTAAGTGAAGAGGCGACAGAAAGCAAAGAAATCGTAGGCAAATGCTGGTACTCCTCTTCCTCCACATCATTTCACTGCTTCAGATGTATAAGCAGAGCACCAGTTTCCCCCTCTAGATTGGCTGATACAGAGAGTCAAGCAAGAGACATGGGGAGGTGGGGGTGGGGTCATGGTGTGAGCCAGTGATTTGTGTTAAGTAGGGCAGCCAGGAAGATTTATTCTGAAACCTTCCATTCCACTAGCAGGAGATGGCTGGTCTATTTAGTGCTCTTTGCAATACACTTTCTTTGGCGCCAGGCACTGGTCTAATGCTTTCTGCACCAAAACGAGATTCTAGAACTCAAGCTGGCCACAAAAATGGCTCCAGGGTACAAATGTGGTTACTTAGCTATGAGGAAAGAAGGCCTCAGATGTTTGGATATGTTTTTCCAGCCAACCTGCAAGCACATTCCTAGTTGATACACAATATGGGAGATGTGGGCTAGAGGCATCTGAAACAGATTTGAGGCCCGCTATCAGAAAAGGGAAGTGGGTGGGTGGAAGTATGTGCCCTTCCAGCTACCGCAGGGTGGTTAGAGGACTTGCGTGAATGCACAAGAGGCTGCTTTATTGGTGGAAGGGAGGCTGTTTAGGGACCTTGCCAGGGTTTGGCCTGGAACATGTGTGGACTCAGAGCCTGGTCCAAAGCTAGCTAATCAGGGCTGCAAATCCGGTGCTTCCCAGCCAACACCCAACATGCTAACTACTACTTTGCCAGTTTACTATTTGATCACTGTCAGTTGATCCAAGCACATTGTGTATTATGCTGTGTAATGCTGTTGGTGTGTAAGATAAAATAAGTAACAGATCAACATAGCTGCCTGCATTTTTTACTGTCTTTGGGGGTGTGCCTATGGGAGCTGTCATGATGAGCCTTTACATTTCACAATGCATCATTACAAGATGGCATATTAATTTGGCATCCCTCCCCAACTGGGATAAGAGCATAGCACGAATTCACCAGTCTGTCCCTCTGAGATCAATTTGTTGCCATTCCTCTTCCTTCCCTAATAGGATTAGAGCAAATATCTTTATTAATATTCATGAAATCCCTGAAACTTAAGGGGAGCTTAGCTGTCTCCGGAAGCACAGGATACCGCTAGAGGCAACAGGCTGGACTGGGGCACCCAGGCCAAGGAGAGTACACACATCACTAGGAAGCCATGGGAATATACTGAGAGCTCTTTGGAGGACGATGTGCTTATTGAGAACAAACAGGCACTGCGTTTCTAAGAAATAAGCAACATACTAATGGCCTCAGGATAGTGTTTCCTCTGTTAGCTGATTCATGCAGATTTCAACTGGGCAATGCAGCTAGGCAGAATCAATTCTTCACAGGGAGGGAGGCCAAGGAGTTCCAGTTCTGGAATCAGGAATATTTCTCGACTCTCCTGAAGAAGGTGCATGTCACAGCTTACTGGGCTATATAGTCATAGTGCTATTTATAACCCACCTTCAACCTGAAGGTTCTCACAGTGGGATACAACATTTCATTAAAATATGTCACAACATATGCAGCATAAAAACCTCCTAACACCACTGTGCATGCGTAGCTCTTGAGGCAGGGTCTCACTGACCATTACCCAGGGTTAACTGGGTAACATGTCTGAGAAACAACAAAAACAAATTCACAGGAAACTGAAGCAAGGATGGAATGAATGCAATTTGAACTAGTAATTTCCTAAACCCATTCCCACCCAAAGCAGAGCTGGCTGAGGTTGATGGGAGTTGTAATCTGAAACATCTGGAGGGCACCAGTTTGAAGAAGGCTGACAATGAATGGTAGAATCATATACAGCACAAGAATTGCAATAAAAATAATTTTTAAGTAAAGGTTTGAATATTTTTGCATATAACAATTTAAGGCTGCAATAGGTTGTTCCATATCAAGTGGTACAATTTTTGATGATTTTTTTTTACTACATGTCCAATTTTCTTAAAATTTTGTACACTTGTTAAATGATCAGAACAAATCTAATCTAAAAGTTTAAATCCAAAAGTCCATCATGTGCCATATCATATTTAAGCTCATGAAGTTCTGAAGAGATTGGTATTTTCAGTTTTGGAATATCTCAATTCTGGGCTGTGTTTAGGTCTTTGTGTAGTCTGGCAAGACCAAAATTGACATTTTTTTTTTAATTTTAAAACCCTCATTACTCAAAAATGGGAGATAAAAAATTTAAAACTAAGATGTGAGACGTTCTATTAAATCACTTTTAGGAAACTGAAATGGAAAGAAATATAAAATGGTAAGATTTATGTCCCTGAATCACTTGACATGGAATGACACCATTGCTAAAGACATTTACATTGGTACCCTGGGTTAAGTACTTAATTCGTTCCGGGGGTCTGTTCTTAACCTGAAACTGTTCTGAACCTGAAGCACCACTTTAGCTAATGGGGCCTCCCGCTGCCGCCGTGCTGCCAGAGCACGATTTCTGTTTTCATCCTGAAGCAAAGTTCTTAACCCTAGGTACTATTTCTGGGTTAGCGGAGTCTGTAACCTGAAGCATATGTAACCTGAAGCGTATGTAACCCAAGGTACCACTGTACTAAGGAAATGCATTTCTGAGTAAACATGCATTACATTGCACTGTAAGTGTGCTATATTCAATTTATTGTTATGAATCATTATTTATTGTGTTTATGTCTTGCCCTTTTGTCCAAGGAGCTCAAGCTGGTCCTCCCCCTCCTCAATTAAAGTCCACAACAACTCTGTGAGGTAGGTTAGGCCAAAAGAAGACAGTGACTGGCCCAAGGTCACCCAGTCAGCTTCATGGCCCAGCGGTGACTTCAACCCTGGTCTTTGACCACTGCACCACACTGGATCTAGAACTAAATGTGACATTTCCAATTTCCAATCAAACACTTCAGTTAAACTGACATTGAAGTTAACTGTATTTGGCAAGTTTAAAAGCTTTGAGATATTTATACAGAACATAAAAATTCTGATGCAGTAGCAAAAAAAGTATTCACTGCTTGGATGCACACCCAAGCATGCTGCAGACCCCCTGCCCTTCCATGATCCTGTGCAGGTTTCTTGGGAAGCTGCCACATGGCAAGAGTTTTGACCTTCCCCATCATTAGTGAGCCTCTTTCAGAAGGCCAGCTCATTTCACTCCTGACTGCTCCCCTTGGGAAAGACCAATGAAGAGATGGACAATAAAGAAGAGTGGGCTTTTGCCAAGCAGATTCACACAGCCAAAGCTCAAGGAAGCTTCAAATAGGATATTGCATGTGTGCACAGCACAACAGAAAACTTCCTCACCCCTCTCTGTTTGAGTGTGCAGAGCATAAGTTTTACATACTCCAAACTTCACAGCTGAAGCTTTTCCTTTACCATTTTTCAGAAAGACTACACTTGAGATGTTTTATCTGTCATAAATCTTTGCAAAAATGAAGGAAGCAAAGCTGGAGGCTGCCCAACTTTTCTCTACAGACGCCTCTGTGTTGCATTTTTTTCTCAAGACACACCTTGAGTAAGGAAAAAGCAGACCTCCTCTCGGCTGGCGAGGAGGAGATGTTCTGAAGGAGCACTAGGTCATCTGAGGAAGCAAGAGGCAGAGATCAGCTTATAAAGGAAACTTTGTTCTTGCAACCTCTGCGGCTGCCCATTTGACAGCATCCAAGCACTGAATTGCCAAGAGCAACCTCCCTCCTCTTACCAGTGGCTGCAGCACCCCCTTCCTGTCATCCAACCTTTTTCTTAGATTTAAAACTACCTAGTCCAAAATGTACAGAAGGGGCACAGTTCTGCTTATGAATAACAAAAACAGGAAGTCATCGGACAGCAGCTTATGGAAGAAACATGCAGTCACGCCCTTTGCTTCTCAGTACTGGCAAATTTACCCAATATGGATCCTCTCCAAGTACATCATTAGCTCTATTTTGTTTCTTTTACATAAATTTTTAATGACATTTTCAAATACAGTATGACAAACAAGACACCAATCTAAAATACATAACAGAAACCATCATAAAGGCAAGAGTAAAAATACAAGATAATAAAAAATAAAACTTAAAAAGCCTGAATAGCACAAAATATATTCCATGGTTGGAAACAAGGATCATATTAATGCAAAATATGTCAAGAATTCATACATGTTGCCAAATAAAATCATATTTAGCAGGATTGTGCCAGCCATGAGATTGTTTGATCATATAAATCACAAACATCTCCCAAACAGAAGCAAAGTTAGAGGGGTCTAAATTGCCCCTGGCAGAACGTAACTTATGAGCCAGTTTTTCAGAGATGGCAATAAACATGACTTTTAATAACCACAGGTCCAAAGAGTAACAAGATGCATTCTTCCATTCTTGAGAGATCACTAAATGAGTGGCGACCGGAGACAGAGAATTGTTTGCAAACTTGATCAGCATTAGCACCATCAAAAATGGATCTTCAATTTCTGATTCAAGTCTATGTTGTGCTGTAGACGAAAATGGCACCCCAGAACACACAAGAGGGAAGGATTGGCAAACTGAAGATTGGCAGTTACTCAAAAACCCTTGTAGGGATAAAAACTCTAAGAAGGAAAACCTCAGATATAGTCCAATAAGAATTAAAGAGCATGGAATGTTGACTGGCTGAGTAGGAAAGAAAACTGACAGCCAGGTGGGAGGGGGAATGGAAGGGCGTTGCTGGAAAGAGAGGAAGAGGCACAGACATCTAAAAATTGCAGAAACAACCATCACATTGTCTGAACAGGTCCTTTTCTGAATCATACTAAAAAAAAAGCCTACTATAACATGTACCCAAGGAAGTGAGTTGCACACAGAAAACAATAGAGAAATGAAAGATTTCAATGTAGACAGGACTGGGCCCAAAAGTGTTATTCACCCCCATCCAAAACGGAGACCAAGGTAGGGTGAGGAAAAACAAAAGGTGCTCAATGAGGGCTAGACATGCTCAGTGGAGACGGATGGCTGGCTGACCATTAGGAGGTGGGAAAAAAAGGGGAAACCAAGTTTGGGGGAGGAGTATGGATTCTCTGGAACTCTGAACAGAAGTGCTCCGCACTACAGGGCTACTGTTGCAGAAGACTAACACCATTCTGAAAGAACATCTGCTTAAAACCACACCAGTCTGAGCATGCCACAAGCACATGAATCCAGAAGTTGAAACCCCCAAAACTGCTGTGAAAGGCCAGTGAAGGGCCATTTTGTTATCAGCGGCAACAACTGGTGCTAACCCCCCCCCATTGTTCATCTCAGGCAGGTTAGTAATCCCTGGCAGGCTTCTGTACATGGACAGTGGTCTGTATTCAGCTGGACAGCAGTTTAATTGCACAACTGCTGATAGGAGTCTCTGAACACAACCTCTCTGGCAGGATAACAAGACAACACAACTGGTACGAGGAACGGATTACTGTGAATTAGGATGCATCTGTGTAGAAGTAGGTTAACATACTATCTTCCCATCAGTTGCGCTGGGAGTCCAGGGCAGTGCTTCTTAATGTGAAAGTCCCAACATCTTCCTGGGTGGGTTGCATAATGAGGGGCTTTTGTTCCAGGGGCTTTGACCACTAGCACACCATTACTGTTGAGACCCTTTTAAAAGAAAGGCTTGTAGAAGGCTTGAAAGGCATTGATGAAAGGCGTTGATGGTTTACAAGTGGGTCCTGAAAGGTTCAGTAAGTTTGCAGGTAGGTTCCACTTCAAAATGTTTGTGAAGCACTTATCTAGGGTGATGCCACAACAACCACCTCTCTCAGGGCAGCTAACCCAACAGCACTCTGCAGAGCACAGGTGTTTGACAAAGCTGTTTTCAGAGTGAGCCTGATCAATATTTACTCTCAAACAGCAGTGGAAATCCAGAAGGGACTCTGCTAGGCTTGCCTCTGGAACCCCCCAAAGACTCTAGACAGAGGCTTCACCCTGAAGATGTAAATCATAAGTCACCAGTGAATCCCTGAAAAACAACTACAGTATTTCTCTTCAGTGCGCAACGTGAATATTTTGGGTTTCTATGCTGGGTCCCTCCTTCCTCAGCCAGCCTGAATGCAATTCCTTGTTGCGTGTGGCTGCCATGCAAGTAATTAAATACAAGGATGGGCTAATATGTACTCATATCCACTTTATTTAATAACAAACTAGTTATCATTTAATAGTATTTACATGTTCGATTTGCATGATTCCCCTTCCCTAGCGCTCATTTCTGCTTTCAAGAAGCACAGATACCATACAAGCGCTAGGAGCCCTTCTGGACAGTACAGCAAAAAAAGGAAATCTAAACTAATATGAACACAGTGAATAACAGGCTGGGGAAGTTGGACAGTGTAAGGAAGAGGTTTCACACCAAGCCCACCAGAAGCTTTCCTGCCCCCCCAATGGCATCCTATGTGTCTTCATGAGTTTCAGGATTACCAGTTGCTCCCAACTTACTACTTTTGAGCCTAAATTCTGTATGTTCTGTTGCCATTCCAGAAAACCCCAGAGTTCAGGATGATCTGGCCCTCCTCAACCTGGGATCACCAGCAGCAATCACTTATTGCCTTCTACTGGTGAAAAGCAGAATGGCACAAATAAATAAGAGGAAGTTTGTGGATGGAAGAGAAGATGATCGCAACACCTGCACAGGGGCTTACTCAAATCATCATGACCCATTAACAGCCATTCAGAAAAGAAGTACCATGTTCTGTAGCATGTTCAAGGGAGGGAAAAGGTCCTTAACAAAGTCTAATTATGAAAGAGCAAAGGATGCCATCAGTGAAGCCTCCTATAAGACTTGCTGTGGTACAAGTGACTTCTGGTAGGCCAATGTCACAGAAAGACTCCACTGGATAGCTCCCACCACCCACTCTCACCTCCAAGGATATGAACAGCTTCTTAAGGAGGGAGATCCTCTGACAAGGGCCAAGGTTTAACAGTTCCACTATCTTGGACAAAGACATTTCCCATATGATTCAGAGCCATATGTTTTTCAAATTCCCAGCAGCCCACCACAATTTTTGGCAGAGGTATTGCCAGTTTTGGCTCCATGTGGCAGGCAGCATCATGGATTTTGGCAGAAGCAGTGCCACTTTTGGCAGAAGCAGTGCCAGTTTGGGCTCCATGTGGCAGGCAACATCATGGATTTGGGCTGTGGGCAGACTGGAAAAAACCAAGGTGCCTAAATTTAGAACTGTTAGCTTAAGAACTCATACTATGATCCTCACCAGCCAACCTCTAAAACGTAGAGGAAACATTCAGATGCCACAAGGAAAGAAAGAGAAAGATTTGTCTTATGCACCCCTCACACACAGCCTATAAATTGTCTGTGTGCAATTATCAAGTTGGCTGCGGCAACACCTGTTCCAAGCAGTCACATTAACCACAAAACACCAATATACAGAGTCACAAGAGGGAAAATAAAATAAAATCCTTTCAACATTAAATGAAGCGGTAAGGAAAGCAAGTCCAATCACTATTCCCAACAGACACAACTACCCTGAGCCACAGCTTAAGCCTTTGCGTGTATCCTGAGTATAGTAAACTTCTAATTTGCAGCCATCTAGACAATGTGCCAGTAACCCACAGCTACTCATGCCCTGAGGCCATCATGGCCATTAAGCAATGAACCCTCTCAAGGCAAAGAGTGTGAGCTGCTAGTGGCCAAGGTCTTCCAGGCTGCCTTTTAGGTGCAGTTAATCAGCTTTTCCAGAACTGAATTTTTACAAGTTTCTTTTTTTATAATATTTTTTATTCATTTTACAATACAAAATTATAAAAACACATAATAAAAGTTTGTACGAATACATTCTTTTGGACTTCCCTCAGCTCTTCTGCGAATCCTCCGTTTTAATTCTTTCTTACGCATTACCTAATTTAATATTGCCTTTTAGAGAACCTTCCTCCTCCCTATTCCCTTTTTTACAATACTTCTAATATCATTCCTTCACAGAACTTCTTGCAAACCCACAAACGTTGTTTGTTCATCGCATATACTTTTCAGATAATCTACAAATTTACTCCACTCCTCAGTGAACTTATGGTCCCGTAGATTTCGGATTTTTCCTGTTAATTTATCAAGTTCTGCATAATCCATTAATTTCATTCTCCATTCTTCCATCGTGAATTTTTACAAGTTTCACTGTTTTCAAGCCACTCTGAATAGGTAAAAACCAGATAAATGTTGCACTTTCTTTTGAGAGCAAACACTTTGAGTGCAAACACTTTTTAAATGAGAGGAAGTTGCTCTCCCAAACCCCAGAGCAAATTCCCAACCCCCTAATAGATCCTTTGTTTGTTGCCAGTTGCGTCATTTCTGTATGGTAAATATTTAATATGCCATCTTCTGCCGTGCAGGAATTGATAGCTGCCTACACCAGCTGCCAGAATAATGGAGCTATTCGCAGAGCAGCTTACAGCTTGGTCTTTCAGGGGATGCAGCCTCTTCGCTACAAAGGAATTAGGTCATCCTGCAAAAGCAAGCACCAGGCTGTGAAATCGGCATGCTGGGAAGGGACCCTGAGGGACAGGAAATGAGAATGCCACTGTGGGGTTGGTACTGCTGACCCTCCATGCTTAAGGTTCATCTCAGCTGCCTTTCCACTGAAGTCTTAACGTGCCTGCACAATCAGACAGCATCACCCAGACCCTATCCAAACAACCAAGCTAGCTCTTGTTTCCTTACCCCAAACTGTTTTCTGCACCAAAATCCTCTCTTTCCCTTTGTAGACAGCCTAACAAATTCATATTTTGTATACCTAAGCAGAAGCAAGTGTTGGCCTTGGGTGGCCCACCTTCTCACAGGGCACATTTGTGGAAGAGGCAAGATGAAAAGACTTGCTCTACTGAATCACCTCAGACCTCCTGTTGTTCACTGGGGTCGGTGGCCAATGCAAGCAATATCACACATACAGCACCTCCAGGAATGTACTTCCCAGCCCATGTTCAACGGGATAGTAGCCGATGCCACCCAAGCCCAGTGGACATTTCCACCTGAGTTCACAGAAGCCATCACTCCCAGCTACAGCAAACATAACTAGACCAGAAAGAGCGCACACATATTAACTAGCTCTCCTTATGCGGAAAGGGATGTTTATAGGCAGTGAGAGACATAGTTCACCTGTGTATCTCCAACATAGATGAAAGCCAGCCCCAGCAGAATCTAAGCCACCTTCATTTTCCAGTAATGGCCTCAGCCGGTTTCATTCTCCAAACTGCAGTTGCTCAAAACTACAACCTACAGGAAGGCTCCCTCCTGCAGTCAAACTACCGTATTTTTTGTCCCATACGACGCTCCGTCCCATAGGACGCACCTAGTTTTTTTGGGGGAAAATAAAGGAAATTTCCCCCCCTTTATTTCCCCCCCCAAAGCAGGTCGGGGAAACAGAACCAGGTCAAGGAACAGCGGGATGGCGGCGCTGCGCCTCCCTGCTGTTCCCCGAGCTTGTGGGGCTGGCCGATGTCTGCCCCGCGCGAGGGGCGCTCTGCATCAGGGCACCCCCCCTGCGGGGTGGCAGGCTGCTATCCGCAGCGTGGGGAGCCTTGCGGGGAACTCCTGCAAGGCTCCCCACGCTGCGGATGTCTGCCTGGCGCGGGGGGCGCTCTGCTTCAGGGTGCCCCTCACGCTGGGCAGCAGGCTGCTATCCGCAGCGTGGGGAGCCTTGCGGGCAACTCCTGCAAGGCTCCCCACACTGCAGATGTCTGCCCGGCGCGGGGGCGCTCTGCTTCAGGGCGCCCCGCCCGCCGGGCGGCAGGCTGCTATCCGCAGCGTGGGGAGCCTTGCGGGGAACTCCTGCAAGGCTCCCCATGCTGCGGATGTCTGCCTGGCGTGGGGGCGCTCTGCTTCAGGGCGCCCCTTGCGCCGGGCAGCAGGCTGCTATCAGCAGCCTAGACATCCCTGCCGGACCTCCCGTAGGGCTGCCTAGGCTGCGGATGTGTTCCTGAAGCCTGGAGAGCAAGAGGGGTCGGTGCGCACCGACCCCTCTCGCTCTCCAGGCTTCAGCAAAAGCCTGCATTCGCCCCATAGGACGCACCCAGATTTCCCCTTCATTTTTGGAGGGGGAAAAAGTGCGTCCTATAGGGCGAAAAATACGGTAGGCTTCTGACTAGCCCACTAATGAAGACCACATTAATGTCTTTCCTCTTTCACCTTTGGAGGAATCAGAACTTCAAGCTCAACTCCCTCCCCCACCCTTGTTCTGAAGCCTTACCCTCAAACATCTTACTTTTGTCATTCATCTGTGGCTCTGTCCTTCAGCCACCAAATTAAGAACATTTCAAAGTACTGTAACGGTTCTTTTGTTGGGTACTCGGAGCTTGAAATGTGTGGAAAGGAATGCTGAACTCAAAGCTAAACTATTCGCAAACTGCTGTGAGAAGAGCACTAAAAATACACAGTCCAGCAAAAGTCAGGATAAGAAATTGACTATTATGTAGAGTGCCCCTCACAATCCATCTTGTTTCAGAGGATGTGTGCTTGCACCTCTGTCAGCCAATGTCGTCTTCTTCTTTGGCAATCACTCGTGGCTGAGTAAGATTGTCTTCCATGACTCCCTTAACAGTGAGTCCGTAAGTGACTGTGGAGGCCAATTCTGGATCTACACATCCTTCCACAGTGGGGACACATGTTTCTGGGCGGGAGTTGATCATGATGAGGGTTTGCCAAGTGTGCCTCCCCCTTTTGTCCTCAGTCTGAGCATCTTCAAAGTCCATGACACCTTTGGTAAAGGTTGTTCTCCAACTGGAACACTAGCAAGCCAGTGTTTCCCAATTGTCAGTGTTTATACTACATTTTTAAAGATTTGCCTTACCTCTTTTGTTGACCACCAGCATTACGCTTTTCATTTTTAAGTTAAGAATAGAGTAATTGCTTTGGAAGATGATAATCAAGTACCCAAACATGACCAGTTCCTACCATCCTCCAATCTCTGAAGACAGTACCCAGTACTGGAAGTAGAACAGGGACTACTCCAGTAACTAAAGAGATTAATTCCACACTTTAATACCAAGTGAACAATGACATTCACCTGCATATCTGTGGCTCCCAATTCCCTAGGATACTTAAAGGTGACATATTTGATCCATTAAATGCATCCTGCTTCATTCACCATATTTCTTCAACACCAATTTGTGCAATGGAAAGCAGGAAAGCATGCATATCCTAAGATTAAGGAATAGGGCTTCACAGGCTTAGGAAACAGCCTCAATTTACTAAACATATCCTGAAGGATGTTACAATGAAGTGCTTTTACAAAAATATGCATGTAGAAAGAAGGCTTCTAATGGTGTCAAGATATGACAGCTAAAGTGCAACCTCCACATCAAGAGAGAATGCTCTCACCATGTCACCCTCTTTGTGAGCTTCCAGCAAGCATCTAACTGGTTACAAATAAAATACACAATGCACAGCTGGATGGACATCTGATCTGAGCCTGCAGGGCAATTTTTATGGTCCATAATCTCATAGATTAAATTGCTTGGCCTGGCCCAGCACTTGCATGAATAGTCAGTGGGGGAAATTCTTCCCATGAAATTAAGCATAGGTATTTAGTATATTATGCCAGATCCACACAGATCTTTGGAGCAAGGGTGGAGAACCTCAAGACTAGGAGCCACATGCAGTCCTTCAGACCCCCTCTATCTGGCCCTCAGAACTTGTCAATGGTCACACTTCACACCAAGTGATTTTGTCTGGGTGGAATGTGTCACTGAATTCTGATAGTGCCTCTTGCTTGCCTAGATGGAGAATACAGAGGGATGTGTGTATGTGTGTAGAAGGTAGTTTACTGTATAAAGGGAACTTTTACATTCATTTGCCTCTGCCCCCCCCCCCACTGGCAGGTGGCCAGAAGGGAAAGTGGCCCACAGGTTAAAAAAGGCTCTCTCTTAAACACCAGTTTAAGATGGTAAAGACTGATAAACTAATTCCGCAGTAGCCAAACTGAAAAAATGGGCATGCTTCTGGCTTCTTCCCATGTTATCACCTGCCAATGACAAAAGCACTTGCTTTTTTTGGTCTGTCTGTACTGATGTCAATTCTTTAAATAGCTGTTCAGAACAGAGATTTATTTTTATATATAGCAACACTGCGGCAATTTCAGAGAACCCAGTTTCCTGTGTACAAATTTAACTTCTTAGCAAAACTGGTGGATGGCTCAAATTTCAAAAAGGAGTAAAGAGCAGGTGGTTTGGGGTTTTAATGCTTTTATTAGTAAGTCAGTATTTAGATAAAACTAACAAATCCTGTTTAATCCATGCATGGCCTTTGCAGTGGTGAATTGGCATGGGGCTCATACAAGGCACGAGCCAGGAATAATGTGCATAAGAGCAAATAAGAAGCAACGAACAACCAGCTCTCCAGGACATTATTAGAAGCATATATTGGGTGTAACCAACTAAGTTCTAAGGCCCACTGAAATGAATAGATATGACTAAATTTGGTCCACTAAATTAGACCTACTCAGAGTAGAATTTCGTTTGATACAATGCACTGTGTCTGAAGGAAAATGAACATTTCCCACTACCATTCAGCTTTGCTCATGTTACCTGTGGAAAGCAAACTTACGGTACTTACCGTATTTTTCGCCCCATAGGACGCACTTTCCCCCCTCCAAAATGAAGGGGAAATGTGTGTGCATCTTATGGGGCGAATGCAGGCTTTTGCTGAAGCCTGGAGAGCGAGAGGTGTCGGTGCGCACCAACCCCTCTTGCTCTCCAGGCTTCAGGAAGCTATCCACAAGCCTCGCACGCCCGGCGGGAGGTCCCACCGGGCGGCAGCCTGCAGCCCCAAGCACGGGGCTGCGGAGCACGCCCCGTGCTCCGGGCAGATGTCCGCAAGCCTCACACGCCCGGCGGGAGGACCCGCCGGGCTCGCAAGGCTTGCAGGCAGCAGCCTGTTCTGGGGGCTGGGGTCGGGGGAAACCCGGGCTTCCCCCGTGCCTGGGGAACCCCCCCCCTTTATCCCCCCCCCAAATCTAGGTGCGTCCTATGGGGCGGTGCGTCCTATGGGGCGAAAAATACGGTAAGCGTTTTGATTTCTATTGTGATACAACAGGGCAGGAAAGATTCCTTCGTTCAGTTTGTCTTGTCTGTATGTGTGGGCTTTTCCTTCTTCCATATAGTGTTTGTCCCACCCCATGCTGAGATCACACAAGTGCTATGGTCTTTGCAGAATGACATAAAACAGATACGAGGCCCAAGAACTTGCTGTGCTTTTAATTTACATTTGTATCTGAAATCCTTTCCTTCTCCTAGTACATCTCTTCAAATACTGGCAAACAACTTCTTCTTCTTCTTTTAAAAATATACTTTATAGCACCTTCTAAAGAGAACCATTTTTCCATCACCTTTCCAGGTTTCCCAGGGGTCAGCATGAAATGATGTGCCTCAAGCATCCACAAGCAAGCCACCTTGTCCTCAAGCCTTTCCCCTACCAATTATCCCTCATATGACAAGTGTCAGTTTGTGGATGGGGACTCTACATGCCTGCCCGCTCAGTGGCTTATTATACACTACCTTCAGCAAGGACGCTACATCTGGGCAGCCAGATATACACAAAAGCAGCACAAGCATCCCCAGCAAAACATTCCAATTGCCAGACTATTCCTAAGAGAGTTGCCTTGCCTTGGTAAAGTCTGAGTGACAGAAGCCACACAACAGCATGTCAACTGTAGGGCACACTGAGCAAATCTGCTTTAAGTTCCCTTCACGTGAGTTACTTGGAATCAACAGCCAATGCTCAAGACCAGTCCATTTTCTGCCCATTTCCAAATGGCCAAACTTGCCATAACCCATGTCTTGTCTTCACTAATACACTTTTTAGTCAGAGTGATGGTGATGCAAATGCCTGTTAGGTGTGCCACCACCACCATTACCATGGCCTACTTTCCTAGCAGGCTTTTGGGTGAGGGGAGCAGTGGCGGTCAAAAACATGCCACTGCTGTTTTTATTATGAGTTTTATTTAAATAATTGTTTGAAGTTCTTGTGTTATTAGGTTGAAAAGTACCCTGTGACCTTTTGGCAAAGGGTGGTATACAAATTTCTTAATAATATAAAAGTCTTGTTTATTTCTTTCAGCTATTTTTTAACAGCTTAATCACCAAAGTTTCAAAGCAGTGTATCCAGACAATGAAGAAGCAGGTTACTCATGGGTCTTTTAGTTCACATGTGTGCACAATTGGCTCTTTCCTTCTATATGTCATGTGTTTCCTGCAAGAGAACAGTATTTAATATTTCATCAAGTCCTTTCGTTAGCCGGATAGGAAGGGGCATGCAATGCTTTTACACCTGAAACAGGGAGTTTCAGATAAGCTAATGTGACATTTTCTGGATAAAAGCCACATCTGCCTTTGTATGTCTAAGCACTGGTCTCCCGGGTGCATTTATCCATTCTCACTGGTGAACAGATTTCCTAGCATTTAGGGAGTCTCTTCACTGCTTGTGCTTTGCATCTACCCCCATCCCCACATGTCCTTTGCAATCCTGTTCCATCTTCCTGTCACCTTGTTTCTCATCCTCAGCGTTTCATATACAGTTCCTGCCATGCTAGGCAGAAATTCAGTTGTCCCATGGCATGGATCATTCACTGGTTCACAGGCATTGCACTACTCATTGCTTCCTGTGGGCAGATGTGGTAGGTGAGCTGGACAAAACCAGGACACAGAAGCCAAGCTGGGCACTTTGCCCTGCCTGTTATTTAACCTTCCAAGGGCTGCATGGTCTATCTACATCTAACAATTGGCAGGCACCCTGGTAAAAAAGGAGAATGTTTTGCAGGTGTCAGGATTAATCACGTGCTGCAGGGCACGTGCCTTGAATATGTGGGACTTCCAGCTAACTCTCTTTCCCAGTCATCACTGCACTCAGTATTATAAATATACTGCTGTCTAGCTATAGGAACCAAGTGTCAGAAAACAGAAAATGAAGAAACAGCAAACGACCAAGAACCTACTGATACACCTTACAATAACTTTGGTCAGCCTCTTATTTGCAGGTGCAGTGTTTGTACTAATTTCTAGGAAGGCAGTCAGTTTCTGCAGTTTTCCGTAGCTGATTTCCTCCACGTGATAGCTGAAGATGGAATCTGAAGCTGTGCAAAGGAAGAAAAGCAAGCCACACAGTTGCATCTCTCTTTTGGCTGAGCCTCTTTCATTTAACAGAAAGCCCATTAGGACTTGGCATATCACCCAGAATTGGAGGGGGCGGGGGGAGAAGAGATCTGTGTGAAAAAGGGCAATATGGATTTCATAACTATTATAGTCTTTTCAGGAGATAACTCCAAATACTCTCTTACCTAAAGGAAGGAAAAGAATAGCAACTACACAAAGCCCTTTCCCTCACCTTCACACCACAGCCTAATAACCTTTCACTTTCCACTGAGAAGCAGCAAGGTCACTTTCAATTTTCTGCCTAGCTGCTGTCTTCTCTCTAGTCTCTGTTAGTTTGTTACCTTTAGCTGGAGGCCATCTGTGGACTGAAGCTGGTCTTCCTTTATCTACCTCCCCACAACCATTATTTATTTGCTCTGTAAGCATTTGCCTGCTGCTGACACAGAACACTATATAAAGATAAAGCAAAGTGCAATAAGCAATGCAACAAATATATGCACTTCCCTTGTGGAAAATGTCAAATCCCCAGACTGCATAAACGGGAAGTTGGACTTACTGTGAATTTCCTTTCTTTTCATCCTTGCAGGAGGCCAGAAAGCAAGGGTTTTAAAGGTGTTTTCTTTCTTTTGCTAGGAAGCCCTAAAAAGTCTTCCCCTTTTCTTTCTTTCTTTTTTTAGACTAGTCAAGATGGCTCAGAAATGTGTTTAACCTCAAACATATTGCAACAAAAGCATATCATACACCAAAATGCTCAGAAAAACGAGCCATATCACAAACAAAAAGTCTCCCAGATTTGTCCCCTGCTTCCGCAAGAAAGTAAGATCCTTGCTGGATCAGACTAAATGCTCATCTAGTCCAATATGTGTTCTAACCGTAACTTTGGATACTCTTTGAGGTTAACTAAAAAGTGATATGCAGAACTTCACACAGACAGAGCTGCAGTTTCTATTTCCCTGGGCTGCTGTGTTTTACAATGAGAACATTAATTTAATAAGATACAGTACCCATCTCCATCCCTTCCTTGTGTTGGGAAGGCTCTCTCCCTGAGATATCCAAACAGCACAACAGTAAGTACAGTACCGTATTTCAGCACCCAGGCTTCCCTTCCTGAACCTAAGAATAGCCCTGCAGCTGATTTAGGCCAGTGGCCCAGCTAGCGCAGCATCCTGTTTTCACAGTAGTCAAGCTATTTGTTCTCTCAAACCTTTCACTTCCATTTCACACCTTCATCTACAGAGCTGAGACTGACGCAGCTTAAAAGAGCAGACAACTTGATATGCCTTGCAGAAGTTTGATCATGTTATCTAGGAATTAAAAAACCCCTATCCAACCCTGCCATCTCACATCCAGAACACTTCTTCCAGGTCCTCACAAGACTCTTTGTTTGCACTCCATTTAACATTTATGGTGTTATTTTGCAAAGCAAACCCAAATAATCTAACAAAACAAATCAATATCAGAACAGCTTATTGCTCAGAAGAAAATCTGATTCCTGCTAGTATTGCCTCCTGGGGGGGGGGGGCAGCCTGTTTGAATTTTAAGGGTGCTAAACTCACATACTGGATAATTTCAAGTGAAATGGGGCACACATTGCAATTTAGATGCTTGTATAATTATTCAGGGACACAGGTGGCGCTGTGGGTTAAACCACAGAGCCTAGAACTTGCTGATCAGAAGGTCGGCGGTTCGAATCCCTACTACAGGGTGAGCTCCTGTTGTTCGGTCCCTGCTCCGGCCAACCTAGCAGTTTGAAAGCACGTCAAAGTGCAAGTAGATAAATAGGTACCGCTCCGGCGGGAAGGTAAACGGCGTTTCCGTGCGCAGTTCTGGTTCGCCAGAAGTGGCTTAGTCATGCTGGCCACATGACCCGGAAGCTGTCTGCGGCAAACGCCGGCTCCCTCGGCCAATAAAGCGAGATGAGCGCCGCAACCCCAGAGTCGGTCACGACTGGACCTAATGGTCAGGGCTACCTTTACCTTTATAATTATTCAGACAGGACATGTCTCCATATAAATGAATTACCCTTCTATCCCTTTCTTTTCTCCTTTTGGTTTGGTGTTTATTTATTTATTTACATTCGATTCTTATCTTATCTTGTTCCGATTAGGCTGCTCAGGGCAAAAATGTAGTAAAACAGATAATTCTTAGTGCAACAGCAGCTGCAAGATGCAGCTACAAGGAAACTGATTAGCCTCTGGTTCACTTTGCCATGTCATGAGAGCCCAATTGACACAGCAAATAACTGCTCCTTTCTGAACTCCTATTGGTTTGTTATACAGCACAGCCAAATCTCTGTCAAAAAGCTGTTAGTCTAATTATACTGTACAGTGGTACCTCGGGTTACATATGCTTCAGGTTACATACGCTTCAGGTTACAGCCGAGAAATAGTGCTTCAGGTTAAGAACTTTCCTTCAGGATGAGAACAGAAATCATGCTCCGGTGGCGCGGCAGCAGTGGGAGGCCCCATTAGCTAAAGTGGTGCTTCAGGTTAAGAACAGTTTCAGGATAAGAATGGACCTCCGGAATGAATTAAGTACTTAACCCAAGGTACCACTGAATAAGCATTGGGTTTTAAATGCTCATACTGGTCTATAGTGATTTCAGGGCTCCATATAAAGTACTGGTTTCACAATTCAGGTCCCAATGGTTTGGGACCAAATTACCTGAAGGACCATCTTCTTCATTATGGACACGCCTATAGTTTTAACTTAGTTTTAAATGCAAAATGTTGGATATTCCAGCCAACTCCTAACCACCATTAGCCCAGGCAGCATAGCCAGAAGACAGGGATGATGAGTGCTGCACGTGGTGTGGTCCATCATGGGATCTCTGTGGTTGTTTGCAGAGGAGTGAAAACATCTTTATGGAATTTGCTCCCACAAGACACAGCGATAGCCACCCACTTGGATGACTTTTAAAAAGAGGATTAGATATGTTCATGGAGAGGAAGCCTATCAACAGCTACTGGCAAGAATGGCTATTTTCTATCTCTGCTAAAGGAAACTACCAATATGCTTCTGAATGCTAGTTGCTGTGATTCAGAAGTGAGGAAAGTGTTGTTACACTCAGTTCCTGCTTGTGGGCTTCGCATTGGAACACCTGGTTCGCCTCTGTGAGAACAGGATGCTGGCCTAGACCCTTTGGTCTGATCCAGTTGCAGGGCTCTTAGACAGGGGGCTGAGCCCTCTCCCCCCAATGATGATCACATATGCAAAAAAAATTTACTGTCGGAAGTCAAGGCTGATGGATGATCTGGATTTTGTTATGTTTTTACTTTGGTCAATTACAAGGGAGTTCAAGTGCAAGATTGTGATATTGTAAACACTGAACGTGACAACTTTTATTCTGTGGTTAGGCCACCTTCCTTTTTCTTTGCATTCCAACAGCACTCAAAAACTTCCTTTTTAATATATATATATATAAACAAGCTTTTGAATCTGTTCCTGCTTAAGGTATTGTTAGAGCTTACTTCCTCCTCTCCCCTTTTTCTTCTGCTATCAGTTTTAGTTTGGATTTTTTGTACGTGTGTTCTTAATGGGTGGATTAGGGTTACTGTTCCATTTCTTTTTCCTACTATGACTATTAAAAAGATCTACATGCCTGATTATTTATTTGCTTTCCAACAGCACTTAAGGGGAGGGGGAAGTAAGTGTGTATGAAGTCATGTTATATATATATATATGGGTTGTTTT
This sequence comes from Podarcis liolepis, assembly GCF_965112155.1. Classification (NCBI taxonomy): domain Eukaryota; kingdom Metazoa; phylum Chordata; class Lepidosauria; order Squamata; family Lacertidae; genus Podarcis; species Podarcis liolepis. The sequence continues at coordinate 29,240,301 of NC_139567.1, read as the reverse complement.
TATTTTATTTTATGCTGGTTCTAATGCATATGTTTGTTTGTTTATATGTTCATTACATAAATTCTAGAGGATGCCGAATTTGCACCTCTTTGCCCCGGCTTCTGACACTTAAGGTGTATATTTTAAGAAACCTACCCAACTGCTGTAATTTTAACTTCTTTTCAACAGTTTTTAGGAATGCATTTCAATTGCTGTAACCCACACTGGGACCTTTGGGTGTGGAGGAGTGCAGGTAATAACAACAATAAAAAACTGAAGGTCACTTTGTGTTACTTTGGTAAAACGAAAAGCAGCTAATACACGTAATTGATAACTATAATAACAACTAGTACTTCTGGCTGTCGAGGCAGAGCCTAGGCATTGTGGCTAGTAGCCTTTGGCAAGACCTTCCATGAACTTGCCCGAACTTCTTTTTAAAGCTGGCCAGTCACTGCCTCCTGTGGGAGAGAGTTCCAGAGATTAACGCGGCACTGTGGAAATGACTTTTCTCTGCCCCGAATCCTCCCCACATTTCAGCTTCACTGGATGCCCACCAGTTCCAGCGTTAAAAGTTTTAAGCTTCGAGTCACCTCGGCAAGCAGAAATAAAATAAAATAATAAAAAGGGGCGGCGGCCAATATAAACACCAGCAACATAAAAGACTGAGCCTGAGAAGGGTATTCGCCAGGGGAGCTCCTTGGGTCGGCGGCGGCGACCACAGCCCCGCTGGCTCCGCTGCCCCTCTCCGACCACCGACCCGCCCGCCCTGCCCCACGGGAGGGTACCTGCCCCCTCTCGAAGGCGTCCCGCTCGGCGGCCACGGCGGCGTCCACCATCCCGCCGATAACTCCGGGGGGCCTCGGGAAGCGGGCGGGCGACGCGCCTGAAGGAGCCCCCCGAGCGCCCCGCGGCGGCCTGGAAACAAGCGAAGGAGGCCCCGGCCGCCCTTCTGACAGGAACGCCACTCGCCCCGCCCGTTGGTCCGCGGCGGCTGCCACTCACCGCCCGAGGCGCCGCGATTGGGCGTCCGCGACGAAAGGGGAGGGGCTTTCTTTCCCGCCCGTTTCCTTCTCTCGCAGACGGAAAGGGAGCATCCCCCGGGCGTCTCCGCGGCAGCCCCGCCTAAAGGAGGGAGAATTCAAGAAAACGCCTCTGTGATTGGATGCGGCTCTAGGCTCCTCCCGTTTCCTCCACGTGCGCCGGCCACCGCCCTTCCACAAAGTTTGCTGCGTTCCGAACGGCCAGGACTGCGACTCCCATCGGCCACAGCTGCAGTTCCCCCCCACCGCACTCGCTGGGGCTGATGGGAGTTGTAGTCCAAAACATCTGGAAGGCGGCTGGTTGCCTCCTTTGCAGGGGTGGGGAGCGTGCGGACCTCCAGAGGTTGTTGCTGGGCTCCAACTCCCCTCAGCCCCAGGCATCATGGTCCAGTGGTTAGGGATGGTGATGAGGGAAGCTGTGGAGTCCAGAAACATCTGTGGAGCTAGACAGGTGGCCCGTCTCGGCTGTGTTAATTATTATAATCCCATAATCGTTATTAATCCCATAATCATTATTAATAATACTGTGTTAATTCGCAACCCTCTTTTTAAGATGTGGCTGGCTTCCAAAATGACTCAGGGCAGGGAAATGCAAATAAATATTAATGCTATAATATGAAAATATGTTGTATTTCTTTTATGAAATTTAACTGCAAAAAGGGGGTTTACAAAAAATTAGATTGATTAGTAAAATCAATCAACAGTCAGAAAATTAAAACCACAATAAACTAAAAACACATCAGCAGCAGCACCAGATTTAGGGCAGTGTGGGCAATTCCCCCCCCCCCCCCAGCACAGAGGCGAGGGGACACAAAGTAATAACAATAGGAATAAAACTATATTTATACTTACTGGGAAGATGCATTTAAAAGCAACTGCACCAAAATAAATGATTGTGGAAATAAGAAATATTTGGGGGGGGGACAGATTTTGTCCCATATCTCACCCCCCCAAAAAAAGAAAGAAAGCAGAGAGAGCTTAGAAGGCTCCCACAACACACACTAGCATTATTATTATTATTATTATTATTATTATTATTATTATTATTATTTGTGTGTGTGTGTGTGTGTGTGCGCGCACACACACACACACACACACATATAATTATAGTACAGCTGGCTGCTTTACAAAAAATAAAATAAAAATAGCTCCCAAGGTTTTTTGCAATCAAGCAGTGTACAGATTTTAGGAAATAATAAATAAAACAAATTTATCATTTATTTATTTAGAGTACTGCATTTGCATCCCACTCTTCAGCCAGAAGGCTCCCAGAATAGGTTACATGCAATCAATGAAAGCAAGGCTGGCTCTGCCCTCCGGCTCACAATCTAAAAAAGCACAAGGACAAGGAAGGAAGCAGGGGGAGGAATGAAACTCAGGCACCAATTCTTAACACAGCTGTTCTTATACTGAGCAGCTGGCAGGGGCAGGAGATGCCTGATGGAGCTGGGCTTTTGGCAAAGGTGATGGAACCAAGCCTCCTGCTTCCCGTCTCTCCCTCTGATGGCATAGCTGCCCCCAGCCGGCAGTTGAGGTCCGATGGAGCTGGCTTGTCCCAGCACAGCTGACGCCTTTCTGTTATTGCTGCAACACCATTCCTGGTGTGCAGGCCCACCAGAGCTTAACCCTCAACATGCCCTGCCTGGCATGAGGTGAAGCTGGAAGTGATGCTGCCTTCCGCTCCCTCCCCCTCCCTAATTGCTGCAAGCTCTATCTGTCTCCAGTTAGCACAGAAGCATCTGATGAGAACCCCCCAAGGGTGGTGCCTTTCCCCCTTCCCTGCCGCCACTTTGCTGCCTCGTCACCTTGTCCTTCTCTAATTCACTTTCTGGAAAGCTGCCCCCCCCCTTCATTCGGGGTCTGTTCCAGATGGGGCTAATGGACTTGATGCAGCCGTAGCTGGCTCTCCACAAAGCAAAGGATGAATAATTGAACTGTTGCAAGCCCCCAGAGGAATGGGGGAGGTGGGCACACTCAGAATGGTAGGCCAAATTGCTACCTGACTCCATAAGTCCTGGCATAGGACAACTCTACCTGTTCTAGATGGGACACCTTTGTAGGGTCACCCTATCCTCACAATCCTTCCAACCTCATAGAACTGTAGGGCTGGGAGGGATCACGAGTCATCTAGTCCAACCCCATGCAACGATGATGAAGTGGCTGATGACGACGACGACGATAATAATAATAATAATTTATTATTTATACTCCGCCCATCTGGCTGGGTTTCCACTCTGGGCAGCTTCCAACAAAAGATTAAAAATACATTAAAACACCAGTCATTAAAATCTTCCCTAAACAAGGATGACTTCTAAATGTCAGCTAGTTGTTTATTTCCTTGACAGCTGATGGGAGGACGTTCCACAGGGTGGGTGCCACTACTGAGAAGGCCCTCTGACTGGTTCCCTGTAACTTGGCTTCTCGCAGTGAGGGAACTGCCAGAAGGCCCTCGGCACTGGATCTCAGTGTCCGGGTTGAACAATGGAGGTGGAGATGCTCCTTCAGGTATACTGGACCGAGGCCGTTTAGGGCTTTAAAGGTCAGCACCAAGACTTTGAATTGTGCTTGGAAACATACTGGGAGACAATGTAGGTTTTTCAAGATCGGTGTTATGTGGTCTTGGCGGCTGCTCCCATTCACCAGTCTAGCTGCCACTTTCTGGATTAGTTGTAGTTTCTGGGTCACCTTCAAAGGTAGCCCCATATAGAGCACATTGCAGTAGCCCAAGTGGGAGATAACCAGAGCATGCACCACTCTTGCAAGACAGTCTGCAGGCAGATAGCGTCTCAGCCTGCGTACCAGGTGGAGCTGGTAGAAAGCTGCCCTGGACACAGAATTGACCTGCGCCTCCATGGACAGCTGTGAATCCAAAATGACTCCCAGGCTGCGCACCTGGTCCTTCAGAGGCACAGTTGCCCCATTCAGGACTGGGAAGTCCACCACACCCGCCCGCCCCCTGTCCCCCAAGAACAGTACTTCTGTCTTGTCAGGATTCAACCTCAATGCGTTAGCCGCCATCCATCCTCCAACCACCTTCCTAACTTGTGCAGAGGTTTGAAACACAGCTCAATCAGAAAACTTTTTATAAAGGAGAAATTATATGTTGCTGAAGCCCACAATAAGCTATGATCATTCCCAACCTTCTTCTGGCCCCTTGATTTCATGAACTCATCTCCAGTGCCCCTACCGTATAAAAAACATTATTCAGAATTGCAGTTTGCAGCAGATAATAATACAATAAAATTCAAAAAAGTTAACAATTAACTGCACATTTATTCAAAATCCAAATAAAACTATGTCGTTTAATTAAGTAAACAAAACTGATGAACTTGAACCTTTTGCAGGAAAAAATGAGATTATAACCGTTGTAAGTAAATAAATGGAATAGATTTAATTTCACAGGCAAACTCAGGGAAGGGGGGGGCAGGAATGAGACACAAGCAGTGCCTGCAGGCTACAGTTTGCCCCTGCAACTCAGAGTTTTCCAGTTCTCTGAAATCACAGAACATTTATTAATTCTGGAAGGTGGAGGAGGAGAGAATGAAACGAAGGGAGGAGGTCTGTGGGCACAACCTTGTTTCTGCTGCCATCTGGTGTCCAGGTTGTGAAGGAGGACCCTGTGTGCCAAACACAGGAAGACTCTGAGATTGCCAACTGAGGATGGAAGCACAAGTCTGTGTCTTACTTAGCTACCTAGTCACACCCAAGGGTGGGCTTGGGAGCAGCCACTCATTACCTCCCCTGGCAGGACACAAATTTTAAAGACCTCATTTTTAAAATTTCATATGAGTGACACCTCCCCGCCCTTGCCTTGTCAAGTCCAGACCTGGCGCCAGGCTCAATGGACCCCTGGCAAAATGCCATGGGCAGGTCTCCCTGGCATCAACCCACTTGGGCCCCCTTTCCCATCAGGCTGTCCCTTCCCACCTCCCTCTGCCATGATGGCCACCAGCTAAGTTAGCTTCAAAATGGGATTAGACAAAGCCATGGGGGAGAGGGCTATTGATGGCTACTAGCCACTAGTCAGCTGGAGGCAGCAATGCTTCTGAATACCAGCTGTTGGAAACTACAGGAGAGGAGAGCACTCCTGTGCTTGAGACCTACTTATGAGCTTCCCAAAGGGGGCACCTGGTTGGCCCCTGTGGGAACAGGATGATCCAGCAGCTGGGCTTTTCTTTTGTTCTTACGGAACTCCCTGCCACTGGAGGCAGCAATGGCTATGCACTTGGATGGCTTTGAAATAACCTTCGAGTTTATGAAGTGGATGGGAAATGGAAACATCTCTTCATTGCACTCGATGAAGGCGAGGCCAAACAGCAATCTTTAGTGTGTTGTCAGGGCTGCCGCCCAGTCCCAGCTCACATAGGACCAAGTCAGCCAGCGTTCAGTTTCAAAGAGTCTTTATTGGATTACAGGTTCCATTTCCAAACTGCAATGTGCAGCCCTACTTCTTCTAGGTCAGAACGACGAAGACCCGTCTGAGTCTCCGCCTCTAGCGCACCAGCTTAATACCCTAGCCTTGCTCCACCTCCTGCGCCTTTCCTTCCGTCTCTGGGTCCTTCTGCCCCCCTGGGTCTCTCCCTTCCTACTCTCTTCAGACGCGGACTCCCCTGACCCTTCCGCCTCCTTGCGGCGGGCTTTGGGACCCGGCTCACTCTCTGGGCTGCTGACTGCGCCAGCTTCCGCTACATTTGAACTTGGCGCGCGCGCCCAACTCTCCACTTTCCTCTTGATCGTTTCATCGCTCCCCGAGGTGGGCGTGACTACTCCTGACTCATGCCCTCCCTCTTTCTGAAAGTCTCCGGAACCCGATATCTGGTCCCCTTTCTCCCCGCTGCTCCCGGCTGGGCACGTGGGTCCCGATCTCCAACTGCTGCTTTCTGATCCCTCTCTGGACCCTTCTTCCTGGGGTGTCCCCCTGCTCTCCCCCCTTGCTCTGGCTGCTGGCGCTCCCTTCTGGGAATCCTCGGACTCGCTAGACAGGCTCGGTGATCTCGGGTCGTCATCCCCGCTCATCCTTCCTTCGTATTCCTCCCCCTCGCTCTCTGTCTCCTCCCTTCTCTGCGTCTCTGCTCCTGAACCCCTGACATCCATCCCCCCCTCGAAGCCCCCCCTTCCCCCCTCCCCGCTCTCAAGGGTGGTTGGTGGGTGCTCCGTCATCACGGGAGTGAATGTCGGATACAGTTCGCTCCCCGTTGCTGGCCGCCAACTGAAGACCTCCGAGTCTTCCTCCCCGCGTTCGTCAACGGTGATCTCCTCCGCCTCCATTTCGGTGCCGCCGTGCTCGAAACCAAGATCCTCCCTGCAAACGTCCATGTCAGTCTCTGCGTCTGTCGCTGGACCTGGTATCTCCTGCCACTTCCGGCGCCACTGCTCCTCTGGCCGATCGTCCCACCAATACGAGTTGTCGGACGCCGAACCCTCCGGTGACCCCTCTGGGGAACGTGTGCGCGGTGCGGGTTCCCCTTCCGAGTCGAAGCCATGAAACGTGCTGGAGGAAAGCGTGGGCGTGAACAACCAGTCGTCGAAGAAGCCCGCTGGCATAGGTCTGTGTGGGAAAAGGGCATGAAACTCGTCCTTGAGCAGGGGTTCCTCCAAGGCGTAGTCCGGCACCCAGCTATTAGCACTGGCCCGGGTGCCCTCCCTTGCAAGGAGATATTCTACTCCGTCTTCCCCCCATCTGGAGTCCAAAATCTCCGTGACTTCGTTGATGGGGTCCTGCTGTGGCAATCTTCCCGCCTCCGTCCGCTCCGGAGACTGACTCGGTGCCGTTCCTGGTTCCTGGAACCTGTGCGGTGCCCTGTAGGGGGTGAGCACCGACCTGTGGAACACCGGATGCATCCTGGAACCCTCCGGTAGCACCAGCCGGAAAGCCACCGGGTTGATCTGCGCTTCGACTCGGTATGGACCGAGTTGCTTGTGCCCCAGCTTCCTCTTGGCTAACGATCGGGTCGGCACCGCGTGGGCTGCCAACCAGACCCAGTCTCCCACTCGGATCTCCTCGCCCACTCGCCTGTGCTTGTCAGCTTGGACTTTGTATGCGTGCTTCGCTAGCTCCAGCTGCCGTCTGAGTTGATCGTGGACCTCTTGCAACTCAGATGCGAAAGCGTCCGCCGTCTGCGGTTCCCCTTCCCCCACTCTGTCCAGTCCCGGGAAGGTTCTGGGATTCCTCCCATTGTTGGCGAAGAACGGCGTCACCCCTGTGGATACGTGTTTCGTGTTGTTGTAGGCGAATTCGGCGAGCGGCAGGTAATCCACCCACGTCGCAGGCTGTTGATTGGCATAGCATCTCAGGTACTGCTGCATGATGGCATTGACCCTCTCCGCTTGCCCGTTGGTCTGCGGGTGTCTTGCTGATGTCAGGTTGATCTTGACGTTCAGGAAGCCCATCAGCTTTTGCCAGAAATTCGAGATGAACTGGCGTCCGCGGTCGGACAGTATAGACCGCGGCAGCCCGTGCACTTTGAACACGTGATCTATGAACAGTTTGGCTGTTTGTTCTGCCGTGGCCACCTTCGCACACGGTATGAAATGTGCCATCTTGGTGAACAAGTCCACCACCACTAGTACAGCTGTCTTGCCTCTCGAGCTGGGTAGATCCGTGACAAAGTCCAGGGCCACTCTCTCCCATGGTTCAAACGGCGTTTGCAGCGGTTCCAGCAGTCCCGCCGGTGGTTTGTGCACCGGCTTGGCCCTCTGGCAGGTGTCGCACCTCGCGACGTAGTCCGCGACTTCCCCCCTCAGTTTGGGCCACCAAAAGTCTCTTGCGACCAATTCCACCGTTTTTTCTGTGCCAAAGTGCCCGGCCGTGGGTGCGTCGTGCAGCTGCTGCAGTACCCGGGCGCGAAGTTCGTCTCCTGGCACGTAGATGGCCCCTTTACGTAAGAGCAAGCCGTCTCGTATCTGGAACTCGTCGCCCTTCGCCGTGCCCTTGTGCACCTCTGCCATCTTCGCCTGCGCGAATGAGTCGTCCTGCAACGCCCGTCGCACCGCATCCAGGTCTACTGTGGCTGAAGCGCACGCCCACGCTGTTGGCGCGAAGATGTGCATGGCTGCCGCTGGCGTCGCCTCTTCGAGGTATTGCGGTTTTCGGGACAGTGCATCCGCCATGATGTTGGTGTCGCCCGGGACGTACTCAATTCGGAAATCGAAGTCAGCAAAGAACTCCGCCCAACGTATCTGCCTCTGGTTCAGGAACCGAGCCGTGCGCCAGTGCTCCAGATTCTTGTGGTCCGTGCAGACCTGCACCGTGTGCTTGGCGCCGATCAGGAAGTGCCTCCACGCCTTGAAAGCTGCATGAATGGCAAGCAACTCCCTATCCCAGATGGTGTAGTTCTGCTCCGACTTGCTGAGCTTTCTGGAGTAGAACGCCCCCGGCCTCCAGACCCCCTGTGGGTCCCTCTGCAGCAGGACCGCTCCCACTGCTCTATCGGACGCGTCTGTCTCTACCCGCAGCGGTCTGCTGGGGTCGATATGCAGCAGTTGCTCTTCCGACACGAAGAGACGCTTGAGTGTCTGAAAGGACCGCTCCGCCTGCTCCGTCCAGATGAATTTCTTTTTCTTGGAGCTTAGCGTGTCCGTAATAGCTGCCGTCTGCATCGCGAACCCCTTGATAAACTTGCGATAGAAATTGGCGAATCCGACAAACCTCTGGACCTCTTTCCGGTTGCGCGGGCTCTTCCAATCCAACACCGCACGAACCTTGGCGCTGTCCATGGCTAGCCCCTTGTCCGACAGCTTGTAACCCAAGAAATCCACCTCCGTCGTGTCGAACTGGCACTTCTCCAGTTTGGCGTACAGTCTATGCTGCTGCAGCCTCTTCAGCACCTCCCGAACGTCCTGGTCGTGTGCTTGCTGCGAGTCAGAGAATATCAGGATGTCATCCAGAAAGCAGACGCACTTCTTGTAGAGGAGTCCCGCCAACACGTGATGCATGAAAGCTTGAAAACAGTGAGAACCGTTTTGCAAACCAAACGGCATCACTCTGTATTCGTAGGTGCCCAGAGGCGTGAACATGGCTGTCTTCCACTCATCGCCCTCCCTCATGCGGATGAGATTGTACGCTCCTCGCAGGTCCAACTTGGTGAACACGCTTCCCTTGCGCACCGTCGCCAGCAGGTCGTCAATCCTGGGCATGGGGAAATCGGAGGGCTTGGTCATCCTGTTTAAGAGGCGGTAATCCACGACCAATCTTTTTTGGGGCGTGTCCTTCTTCTTCACGAAGAAAACAGGACTGCCCCCTACTGCGCTGGACTCCCGGATGAAACCGCGCTGCAAATTGTGATCTATGAACTGTTTGAGGTCCTGTAGTTCGTCCTCAGACATGGAATATAGCTTCCCCTTCGGCAGCGTCGCCCCTGGCAGGAGGTCAATCTTGCAGTCATATTGCCTGTGCGGTGGTAGCTTGTCTGCCTCTTTCTCGCAGAAGACCTCCAGAAAGTCCGCGTATTTGTGGGGGACTGCTTGCAACGTTCCCAACTGCAGTTGTGAGTCCTCCTCCTCCCCCTCCTGTCTGGGCAGGATGCAGTGTTCTGCGCAGTAAGAGGAGCCGAAGATCAGCTGTCTCTGGTACCAAGCCAGCGTTGGACTGTGCCTGTCCAGCCAACTCATGCCCAACACAATGGGCGTGTCCGACAGTCGGGTGACATTAAAACTGATGACTTCCCTGTGGTTACCAAGTTGCATCACCATTGGTGGCGTCTGCTTCACCACCTGCCCCCCTAGCAACTCTCTGCCATCTACTGTGACGACTTGCAGGGGCAGAGTGGCAGGCAGTAGCTTTATAGCGTGCTGCTCCACAAAATCCTGTGCTATAAAGTCTGCGTTGCTTCCAGAATCCACAGAAAGCGGCACTTCGATAGTGACGCCATTGGGTAGCTGGAGAGACGCTGTGAGCTGCACTACTGGTTTGGGTGGGAGGGGGTCCGTGGGTTGCAATATCGCTGGGGACTGCTTCACTGATGCGTCTGGCTGGGCCCCAGTGCCTCTGTCTCCAGCCAGACATCGTCGTTTCCCTGCTGGGCTTCGCTGCATTGCGTGGCCGCTTTCACCGTTGCGGAGGCTGCAGTGTGCTTGGAGCTCCTCTGGGGACACTCTTTCGCCAAGTGTTGAGGGCTGTCGCATATGTAACACTTCCTGGTCCCTCTAGGAGTTTTAGTCTTGACTGCCGTCGGTGCAGAGGCTCTGGTAGCTGACTGAGCCCTGGCGCCTCCCACCTCCATCGGTTCCACCCCCCCTCCTGGCGGAGGTGTGGATTGCGCACGCGCTGCTTCCCTTGGAACGAAAGAGAAACTTCTTGCTGCTTCGCGCCCTCCACGTCCTTCATCTCTGCACCATGGACGTTCTTCCAGCCTCACCCCCACAGTCAGCGCCCTTTGGACCACTTCCTGCGTGCTTCGGGGCCTCTCCCCCCTCGCAATTTCATCCTTCACAGCAGAGCTTAGACCCTCCCAGAACAGGTCCCTGACTGGGGGCGAATCCCGGTCCCATTCCAATGCACTGACCAGCGCAAAAAAGCGGGCGTGGTACTGCCGGACGCTCGCCCTCCCTTGTTTCAGTCCATGAATCTCCCGTCGGGCAAGATCCACATCAATGGTAGACAAAAAACACGCATCCATCGCTTTGATAAAGGCATCTGCACTCTGAAGCGCCGGATCTTTATCCCTCCACAAATTGCGTAGCCACGCTTTAGCATCCCCATGCAAATGGGATAGTATAAACCCCACTTTCTCTTCCTCATCTCTAAAGTCTTTTGCCAGCAGTTGCAGTGCGCACATTACATCTGCTCGAAAATTGGGGTACTGTTGTAAATTCCCATCGAAGTGAGCCACAAGCCCTCCTGCTCTCCGTGCCAACCCAACCCCCTCCGGTCTGGGTCCTGGCTGCCCGTGCTTAACCCATGCTTCAAACCTGGCGTGGAGATCTCGGTAGGCGGCTGCCGCATCCTCCTCCCTTTTCTTGGATGCCAGTACCTCCACATTCAATTGGGTAACTGCCTGTTGCAGCGCTGAAACTTTCTCTGCTTCCGTCATCTCTGCCAACCGTCGTGAGCTTGCTCCCAAACACCGATCCCCTCCTCCAGCTGCTTCTGTCTCCGCTGCGAGGTATCAGGTGTCAGAAGCTAAGGGGACGGGTCTTACTGTCAGGGCTGCCGCCCAGTCCCAGCTCACATAGGACCAAGTCAGCCAGCGTTCAGTTTCAAAGAGTCTTTATTGGATTACAGGTTCCATTTCCAAACTGCAATGTGCAGCCCTACTTCTTCTAGGTCAGAACGACGAAGACCCGTCTGAGTCCCCGCCTCTAGCGCACCAGCTTAATACCCTAGCCTTGCTCCACCTCCTGCGCCTTTCCTTCCGTCTCTGGGTCCTTCTGCCCCCCTGGGTCTCTCCCTTCCTACTCTCTTCAGACGCGGACCCCCCTGACCCTTCCGCCTCCTTGCGGCGGGCTTTGGGACCCGGCTCACTCTCTGGGCTGCTGACTGCGCCAGCTTCCGCTACATTTGAACTTGGCGCGCGCGCCCAACTCTCCACTTTCCTCTTGATCGTTTCATCGCTCCCCGAGGTGGGCGTGACTACTCCTGACTCATGCCCTCCCTCTTTCTGAAAGTCTCCGGAACCCGATATCTGGTCCCCTTTCTCCCCGCTGCTCCCGGCTGGGCACGTGGGTCCCGATCTCCAACTGCTGCTTTCTGATCCCTCTCTGGACCCTTCTTCCTGGGGTGTCCCCCTGCTCTCCCCCCTTGCTCTGGCTGCTGGCGCTCCCTTCTGGGAATCCTCGGACTCGCTAGACAGGCTCGGTGATCTCGGGTCGTCATCCCCGCTCATCCTTCCTTCGTATTCCTCCCCCTCGCTCTCTGTCTCCTCCCTTCTCTGCGTCTCTGCTCCTGAACCCCTGACATGTGTGTATATAGTTTATCTTTTTCATATGAAATATACCATGTTCTGGTTTTGCTTTTCTATTTCCTTTTGATTTTTGTTGCCATGTTGGAAACTGCTCCCCCCCAATAACTCCAATTCTCACATGCAACCCTGAGGAATGAGAGGCTGGAGGGGATTTTGGGTGGGTGAGATTGCAGAAGGAAGGGCAGACGGGGCTCTGCTTAACCTTTTGTTCCGAGAAAGATGCTCCAGCCGCCCTATAGATTTAAATCAGCACCATCCCACTTAAAATGGTCATCATTTCCTCCAAAACATCCTGGGAACTATAGTTTGTTAAGAGTGCTGAGAGTTGTCAGAAGATCCCCCCCCTATTCCCTTCCTATAACTACAGTTCCCAGAGTTCCCTGGGAAAGGGGATTGATTGCCAAACCACTCTGAGAATTGTAGCTCTGGGAGAGGAGTAGGGGGTCTCCTAAGAACTCTCTACATACTAAACAAATTAAACTTCTCACGAGTCTTTGGGAGAAGTCATGGCTGTTTAAAGTGCTTTAAATCTATAGTGTGGATGGGGCCTTGTATAACAAGGGAGGGAGCTGTGGGTGTGTTTCTTCCACCAGGGGGAGCAGCAGCCTCATGAATGAACAGCCTAAGGTTGCTCATCTTCTGTCAGACCCTGGAGTGTGTGGTTGGGATCAGGAAGGGGGTGATGGTTAGACCCACACAGCACCTTCTTTCAAATACTGGGTCCCTGCAAAGCCACCAGCTATCTTTATTTGCCCAGAAGCCAATCTTTGTCAACAGCCTGTGCTTTTAAGTACAGTGGTACCTCAGGTTAAGTACTTAATTCGTTCCGGAGGTCCGTACTTAACCTGAAACTGTTCTTAACCTGAAGCACCACTTTAGCTAATGGGGCCTCCCACTGTTGCCGTGCCGCCGGAGCCCGATTTCTGTTCTCATCCTGAAGCAAAGTTCTTAACCTGAAGCAATATTTCTGGGTTAGCGGAGTCTGTAACCTGAAGCGTATGTAACCCGAGGTACCACTGTACTTAAGAAACGCCCTTATTTTTGCGCTTCATATATTTTCAGGATATAAACTGCCATTTACAACCATACAGCTCCCAATAAAAGAAAGGAGAACATATTAATGATGACTAGCCATTGATAACCTTATCCTTCCTGAACAGGTCCTCTTATCAGCTTTGAAGCAGCAACAAAACTGCTAGCACCTTTTGCAAAGCTAAGCAGGGTCCGGTATGGTTTCAAATTGGATGTGTTTTGAGATTCCTGCATTGTAGGGGGTTGGACTAGATGATGATGATGATGATGATGATGATGATGTATTGAATTTATATACTGCCCTATACCTGCAGGTCTCAGGGCGGTTTACAGAATAAAATCAAAATATAAAACCACAAATTCCATAATCCCTTGGGTTCTCTTCCAACTCTATGATTCTGTGAGTCCCCCTTACAAGTGGTAGGGCATGAAACCCCAATAATCACTTATTATTCCACAATCTCTAGTTGGGCCTTTCCCTCTGGACATTCAGAATCAGAGATTCTGGCTCCAAAGTAAGACACATCCTCGTCACTGTATTGATCAGCTGTTGGGGGAAACTCTTCTTCAAAACTCATATTTCAAGCTCTGGTCCTGGCCAGCTGCACAGGGTGAGATGGAGAAACACACCCAGCAGGACTTGAACCAAGGACTTGAAGACACCAAGCTGGCCCCCTGACCCTGGTGAACTGGAACATGCCGAAAAGATGAACTGAATTCCCAATGGTTCCCAAACTTCTTTGGGCCACTGCCCCCTTGATTCCATGAAGTCATCCCTGGTGCCCCCCACCCTACCCTATGGTGATTGGCATCTGTCTGTCTTGGGAGAGAATGGAGGAGTGTGCTTTTGGGCGTGAGGTCAAGCTGTTGGAAGATTGCAGCATCTGCTGTGGCTGTAGAAGCTGATATGGGAGAGACACTGTGGGGTTTTCTGGGGGTACTCAATGGTACACAGTACCTGCACCTTTCCCCCCAAATGTTAAAAGTGTGGCACTTACTGTAACAACTTCATGGTGAGTACCAACACGGTTTTCTCTATTAATAATAAAAGAAGCACTTGAGAGACATGTTTTGTTGCAGCTGGGGCACATGAAGGCATCCAGTTTTGCTGCTGCAGATGCACCATAGTGTTTCTTCTCTATAAAAAGCATTATTCAGAACCGAGGTTTGCATGACCCAATAAGGAAGAGAATAATACCATAACATTCAAGTCGGTAACAATTAATTGCACATTTATTTAAATTGGATGAACTTGATCCACTGATACCAGCCTTAGAAAGTCTGATATTCATTTCCACATCCAGCCTCTGCCACCCCTTGCCTCTTAGCATTGCCCTCCCCAGGAGAAGGTACCATCCACTTTGGGAACCACTGTGCTAAAAAAAAAACCTCCCCCTGGTTTACTACTCATTGAAACCGACCTACTGAAAAAAATCTCCCCTTCTTCCCTTAACCTGTTCCTGAAGCCTGGACGCTGTCCCTGTAATGCTGTGTCAGACCACAAATGTTCTCTTGAAAAAAAAGCAGAAAGAATGCATACGCCATTACCTAGGAAGGAAGTAGCATCTCTTTCAAGAGACGCAAATCACCCGTTCCTTCTCCAAATGATTCATGTTGCCCTCACCTCTTGCGAAGCTGAGGTGGCTCTGGGGGTAATGGGGGAAAGTTGAGGAGGGCAGCATGGGACTGACTGAGGAAGTGTTGTGGCAACCCAGAGGTGGAGACAAGGGCAGGAGTTAACACCAAGACAGCTCTTTCCTCCATGGCAAAGGGGATCGGCCAGAGCTGCTTCCATAGGGACATCAAATACAAACATAAGAAGAGCTGTGTCACTGGATCAGGCCAATAGATCAGCATCCTGACCTCACTGTGCCTGACCACGATGCCCATTGTGGGAAACCCACAGACAGGATTCCAGCACAAGAGCCCTCTTCCCGCCTGTGGTTTCCAGCAACTGGTATTCAGAAGCATTGCTGGCTCCAACCATGGAGGCAGAGCCGAGCCATCATGGCCAGTAAACATCAATAGCCCTCTCCTCCATGAATCTGCCCAATTGCCTTTTAAAGTCAACAAGTTGGTGGCTGTCGCCTCCTCCTGTGGGATAGTTTAACTAGACAAAAGAACTGTTGTGAGTTGGGGGGAGGGCGTTAGTCTGTATCATGCCTGAGTCCCTTCTAATTCCAGGGATCCTTGGTCCAGCAGGGGTTAACATCTAATGGAGGATCCCATTGTTGAACTAGTCTGGCAAGTTTCTTTGTGAGAGAATGGCCATAGTTGCCAACTGAGCACTGCCATTAGTGTACCATACTACTACTACTAATTTATTCTTTCTACCCCACCCATCTGGCTGGGTTTCCCTCTGGGCAGCTTCCAACGAAAGATTAAAAATACATTAAAACATCTGAAGAATGTGTGCATGCACACAAAAGCTCATACCAATAACACGAAAGCTCATACCAATAACAAACTTAGTTGGTCTCTAAGGTGCTACTGGAAGGAATTTTTTAAAATTTTATTTTATTAAAACATCAGTCATTAAAAACTTCCCTAAACAGGGCTGCCTTCAGAACAGGGCTGCCTTCAGGGCTGCCAAAAGTAGTGATGGTGCTCTCTGGGCAAATGGCTGCCCTCTCTGCCTCACCTGGCTGGTAGTGGGAGGGGCAAAAGCCAGAGCATGTGAGAGATAAGAGCAGGCAGAAGCTAGAGAGACAGAGCCATGCTTGCTTTCTGCTGGAATCCAAGGCTATGACTATGGGAGAAGCAAAACCATTTTGGGAGATGATGCTGTGAGCCCCTCCATCTTAGGCTCAGGTCATACCCTCCAACATATCTCTGATGAAAATAGGGATGTCCTATTCCATAATAATAATAATTTTATTATTTATACCCCAGCCATCTTACTGGGTTGCCCACTCTGGGCTGCTTCCAACATGTATAAAAATATAACAAACTGTTAAACATTAAAAACACTTCCCTATACAGGGCTGCCTTCAAATGTCTTCTAAAGGTTGTATAGTTACGTATCTCCTTGGCTTGGGGGGGCGTGTTGCATAGCTCCACACCCTCCAACATTTCTCTGATTAAAATAGGGACACCCTAAGGAAAAGTGGGACATTCTGGGTTCAAATCAGAAACCAGGATGGCTTCTATAAATCTGGGACTGTCCCTGGAAAATAGGGACACTTGAATGGTCTACCAGGTGTGTAAATATGTGTAAATAAACCATAGATCATAAAGACACCACAGTCTCCAGTGTTGGACTACAATTCCCATCAGCCCCAACAAGCATGGTCAACACTCAGAGGGCGTTGTAGCCCAACAGCATCCAGAGGGCATTCTGTTGGCTACCCCTCTTCAAAATGCCTAGGTCAGCCTTTCTCAACTTGTGGGTCCCCAGATGTTGTTGAACTACAACTCCCATCACCCCTAGCTAGCAAGGCCAGAGCTCAGGGATGATGGGAGTTGTAGTCCAATAACATCTGGGGACCCACAGGTTGAGAACCGCTGGCCTAGGTGCTATCCAAAGTGAAAAAAGCCTGCTTCCATCTTTCAGTGTTTTCATCCAATGAGTAACATCATGGCTGCGGTTGACAGTTTGGGGGAGTAGTGCTGCTTGTTGTAGAGATAAAGGGGGCAGAGTGACACGCCTGTCTGGAAGTAGCAGCTACAAAAGGAGTTTTTGCTCCTTCCAGCTCAGATAATAATAATAATAATAATAATAATAATAATAATAATAATAATAATTTATTATTTATACCCCGCCCATCTGGCTGGGTTTCCCCAGCCACTCTGGGCGGCTTCCAAAAGAATATTAAAATACTATGATACATCAAACATTAAAAGCTTCCCTAATTTCATGCAAAAACCTGAAATATCTGGTGCCTTTGAAATGGGGTGTGCTGGTGGAGCTTCTCTCCTTGAGGCTGCCTGAGCCACAAATGCGAAGGGCCACCTCCAGCAGTCCTGCTCTCCACCTCCGCCTTTGCCCAGGATAAATGGGCCAGGAGCATACATACACTCTTGTGTGGTTATGAATGAGAGGTACTCTGCACATGCTCCCTTTATTCATATTGCTTCACTTTTTGCAGGTCTGATTTCCTGGCATTCAAAGCAGCTTGAGCCCTGGACTCTCTTCTCTTCCTGTGGAGAAGAAGAGGGAGGGGCATTGCTTCTATGGTGGGGAGAGACGATGGATGAGATCCATGACCCATATAGAACTGGGATTAGCACAGACCATTCTGTTCTTCTTTGTGATGAATCTGCAAAAGAAGAGATGATATCTGCTTAGGGCCAACTCTATCATATGCCTAGGAAAAGGTCGTTCTCTGCCTTGGGGTTGGCCTAGTTTGGGGCGGGGGTGGTGCTGAAGGCTGATATTGACAGTCACCCTCTAGGACCCAGGAGATCAAGGTTCAAATCAGTGCAGGCAGTTCTCCTGCACAGGGCGCCAAGCTGAAGGGTGCAAAATTGAGTAGCTCCATACTTGAGAAGATCCATTTGGGGGCGCCAAATTCTGAAGCTCCTCCTGGTCCCTTCTTAAGAGGTGATGTTTCCAGAATGACTTTAGAAAAGTTTCCACTCCACCCCAATCAAGGGAAAATTCCTTCCAGTAGCACCTTAAAGACCAACTAAGTTAGTTCTTGGTATGAGCTTTCGTGTGCATGCACACTTCTTCAGATACACACGAAAGCTCATACCAAGAACTAACTTAGTTGGTCTTTAAGGTGCTACTGGAAGGAATTTTTTATTTTGACTATGGCAGACCAACACGGCTACCTATCTACTACTGGAACCAATCAAGGGAGACAGTGAGGGGTTGATGCCCAAGATATGGAGGCAGGATGTGGACTTATCAAGAGGCCCATCACCTGTGGCATGTTTTGATAGATAAGGGGGTTGATAAAAGCCCTTTCATGCAACACATCTATTTCTGTGTAAACAGCCTGCATCTCATCAGAGTTGGGGGCGGGGACTGAGGCTTCCCTAAGGCCACCAGGTCACTTCCAGGATGGAGAGGCGATTCCCTGAAGCCCCCTGATCTGGTATGGAATTGCAAAGGGGCTTTGGCCTCTGCAGCTATTGCTAATAGTTTGTAGTTTGGCTGATGACCCATGAATTGTTTTCCAAGTTTTTCATACTTACATGACAGCTGGCTGGGAGCACTTGCTGCTTGCATAGTCATAGGACGCCAGGAGTCTGAGTGGTATGGGTCTCATAAAGCATTTCTTACAGCAGTAGCCTGAGTCTGTGGGAGAGAAGAGCGGAAGGGAGTGAATGAATGACTTCTGCTTCCTGCAGTCTTGATTTGACTCCACAGGGGATTTGGACCTGAGACCTTCTGCATTCAAGGTAGTTGCTCTGTCACTGAGCTTCTTCCCCCAAAGTAAGATTCTAATCCCAAGAATTCTGAATCAAGGACTGTTATTAAATATACGAAGCTACTTTATACCGAGTCAGACCATTGATCCATCTAAGCCAATATTGTCTATACAGACTGGCAGCAGCAGCTCTTCAGGATTTCATGCAGGGGATGTTACCAGCCTAACCTAGAGATGTGGCTGGGATTGAACACAAGACCTGCATTCAGAGCAGATGCTCTGGCACTGTCCTTTCCCTAAAACTATCCACAGTCATGAGCGCTGAAATCTTAGAGGGCTAATTTCATATGCACATAACAAGCTACCTTTCAGCAAGTCAACCCATCTAGCTCACTATGGTCTGCAATGACTGGCAGTGGCTCAGTGTGGTGTCAGATGTGGGGCATTCCCATCCCTACCTGGAGATGCTGGGGAGTGAACCTGGGACTCTCTCTCTGGCCAACAGAGGTGCCTTGGGGAGGGTTGCAGTGGGGCCCTGCTCTCCTCCCAAGCAAACCCTTTGGGAGGGGACCATCCCTCCTTCACTGTGCTCCCCCTAAAGAATATAAGAGGAGCCATACTATCCTAGCTAATGCTCTTTTAAAGTCCTCCGTTTTGGTGGCCATCATTGCCTCCAGTGGGAAGGAGTTCCATAAGAACATCAGAAGTGCCTTGCTGCTTCAGGCTAGTCGCCCATCAAGTCCAGCATTCTCTTTTCACAATGGCCAACCAGATGCTCCCAATGGGAAGCCCACAAACAGGACCTGAGCACACTCCCTTCCCATGGGTTCCATCAACTTGTCTCCAGAAGTGTTGCTGTCTCCAACCACAGAGGCAGAGCGTTGCCACCATGGCTTGTGGCCGTCAATAGCCCTCTCCTCCGTAGTCCAGCTCCTGGGGCAGCATTACAAAAATCTCATTACAAAAAATAAGAAGAGGAAATGCCAATAGGTTTGCCTCCAGGCCCCTTCTTCTCCTGTTTGAGGAGATCCACTAACCAGTCTGGGCAGACGGACGCAATTTGGTTAACAACACAAAGGATGGTTTTCACACAAGACCTTGAGAACTGTGGCCACCTTTGGCTGAAAAGCTTGTGTGAACAGCATCTCCAGGACAGAGAGTAGGGAAGGAAGCATCCATGTGAGTCTAGCACCAGTTCCCCCTTTGGGTAAGGTTTGTTACAATTTTGGTAAAGCTTTTTCCATTTTGCTTATAAAACAGAGAGAACAATTAGAGCAACAGGTGAAAAATAACAGCTGAAAAGCAAAACGATGAAAAGGCACATAGAATGAGTACAGTTGCAAGTGGGTTAAAATAAACAAGTCCAAGTAAAGAATATCAGCATTATCAAATTATTGACCTCTTTGAGTAAGATAGAGGAGAGGGAGACAAGGAAGACTTAGGAGGATACGTTTTCTCACCTGGTGCCTTCTTGGATTCTACACCTGAAAGGGAGAAAGGAATGGAGGGCCATTATGGGTTTGCATCCCTGTGAACCGTCCACCTCCCACAGCCATGGATATGGGAATCTTGACCCATAAAACCTTTGTTGCTAGCCTATGGTTTTGGGAGGGCATACTTTGGGGTGGATTTTTCACTGAGCAAGACAAAGGTCTGGTTTCCACGTGAGGCTCATCCGTGGCACCGTTTCATGGGTAAGCCAAGTGCCTCTTCATGGGCCATGACTGCAGCTGCTTCTCTACACCTGGGAATCTCTGTGATCTTGCCTCTGGTCCCCTCCAAGACTGCAGCAGCAGTGGCACAGGGCAGAGAGGTTGCCAAAGACGTGGCAAATCTGGCCTCTAAAGAGCAAGCTGCAGCTTTTGCTGCCACTGCAGTGGTGGCAGCAGCAGAGGCAGAGGACAGCGCATTCCTTGGAGGCTGATCTGCTGCCGCAGTTGACCCTGCCACCCAAGGTAGTTGCCTCACCCTGCTTCATGGGTCAGCTGGCCCTATTGCTGTCTTAAAAATCAATTGAAAGCTGCTATATATCCCAAATAAAAAAATACATTGGAGAAAAGAAGGATAATAAACTCACGTGGGCAAGCAGTGGCCAGGGCAAAGGTGGCCATGAAGAGGAGGAAGACGAGGGCAGCCGGAGAGAGATTCATGACAGTCGGAGATGAAGAGAGGATTGGGGCCCTTCCAGTCTCTTTCCTTGACAGCTTTGACACGCAGTATGCCCTTGTCTCTTCTATATAGACGATGTTTCTAGAATGACTTCTGAAAAGTTTCCACTCCACCCCAATCAAGGGAGATAGTGAGGGGTTGATGCCCAAGATACGGAGGCAGGATGTGGACGTATCAAGAGGCCCATCACCTGTGGCATATTTTGATTGATAAGGGAGTTGATAAGAGCCCTTTCGTGCGACACGTCCATTTCTGTGTAAACAGCCTGGGTGCTTCCATGGTCTCCGGGGAGGGTGGAGGCCTTGTGAGCACAAATGTAGGTGGAACGAGGTCCAGGGAAGGCTCAGGCCATTTTAGGGTGAAGGATGGGTAGCAACTGGGCTGTGGGTGCAATGGAGGGTGCCATGACTTACCGTAAGGACTCCTTTTCTTGGATGGGTTCTGGTAACATCCAAGAGCCCTCTGTGTCCCATGGGGAGACTCCCACCTACCTACCCACCCCCAGCGGTGGCAGAGGAACTCCAGGCAAGCTCTTGTCTTCTGGATCCACCCAAGGCTCACCTGGATCTCCATTTTGCCCACCCTGGGAAAGTTGTGTTAAGAAGTCGGTTAAGGAATTTGCTGGTTGACTAGCTTAGTGTATAGAAGCTGTGCAGTGTTAAAACCAGGGATGGGGGGCAGTTAAATGACCCCCCTGCAAATCCCAAGTCCCCACCACAGCCTCAAACTAAGGCCAGGACCAGGACCATTTACACAAGCACCATACATACACAACAGCAAAGAGGCTGAGAAAAACCGCCTATAAACTTGTAGCAATAAGCTGAGACTATGTATGGTACTGTTTCCTCTGACTATCCCATATAGAAAACTGTAGACACTTCACAAATAATCACCAAACTTCAAGGATTTGACCAATTTCCTTGGTTTCGATGGTACTGACTCCTCTGGACAATGGGAATCTAGAGCTCAGACTGCCTCCATAATCCCTTGAGCATAAGGCCACATACTCCTTGCCCCTCCATAAGGTGTGAACCTAGCCTCACAATAGGAGGCAGGAGGCACATAACCTAGACTGAAATCCATTGGGATGGCAGATGAATCTTGATACTTTCAAAGGAGAAGCTCAGGAAAGCCTTGTAGCTAGGGGGATGTGCAAATACTATTATTGTTCTTTGGAGAAGTGGATAATTAATATTAAAAACCCAGTTGTGGACTGAGGTGAGTGATGGGCTCATGTTTCTACATCCGAAACTCTCCTACTTTGTGTCATATCTGTGATGTATCGATGAAGCTGTTAAAAAATGTATTATGGAAAATAGGGGACATCTTAAAGGTTCACGCAACCCCATGCTCGGGGTTCCTACAAATAAAGATCAGGTCAACTGACCGCTGATTTTTTGCTTTAACTTGGCTGGAGACTCCTTCTTTTGCTGACCAGAGAGACCCGCAGGCAGTGGCACCCCAATGAGCTGGGCTGCAGAGCAAATCCACACCCCAGGATGTTTTCCTTATCAATAGGGATCCATGTTCATTTGAGTTAAGCACAGGGCCCAATCCTGGTCCTCAGGGTAGCCCACTTTCTCCATCCCTCCACTGGGAGGACTCTTCATTCCTTCCCACTTTCTGCTTCCTGATTCTTCACCTGTTACCGATCCGCAAGAGGACCTGTCTTCTTATCCCATGACTCTCTAGGCTTATTCGGAAGCCTTTGTGGAGGGGCTGTGAAAGGCTTTATGAATGTCTTAATAGATACTGTCTAGTGGACATCCCTGCCCACATCCTCCTTGTTACTGTCAAGCAGCTCCAAAGGATCGTTTAGAGTGGGCTTGTCTGGAATTGAGGCTGAGAGAGAGGCAGAGGCCTGGCTGGCTCTTGGTGGGAATCCAAAGAGATGGTGGAGCAGAGGCAGATTTAGGGGAGTGCAACGGGTTTGGTCACACTGTGTGCAGAGCAGGGGGCACCGCAACTATGATGTAGAATGCAAGGTGAGAGGAGTTGTGGGGTGCTGAATTTTTGGTGTTGCACAAGGGATTGCTGAAATTTGAGACCCCAAGGTTCACCACTGGGTACGGGGAGAAGGCGGATGCGAACCTGGACCCATTGTATATTGGGGTCAGCACAGATGCCCCCATCATTCTTGATGAGGAGTTGACAAAAAGGGCAACTGGAGCGGATCTTCCTCCCTTGCCATCCACTTGAATCAAGGCTAAATCCCAGATATTGCCACCCAACCAGCTGAGCCAAGGGAGGCAGCAGAGGCAGCCTTGGGAATCATGACCACCTTGTTCCCTGTGGGCTGAGGTTGAAAAAATGCCTGTCATCTCCCTCCCCTTCCGAAGCTGATCTCAGTCTGCCTGGATCTGCTGCACGCCCCCCCCCCCCTTGGAGAGAAGAAGGACTCGCAAAAGACAGAGAGGAATTCAAACTGCATCTTTATTTTCAGAAGTCAACAGCAGAACTGCAGACTGGCCCATTTGCGGACATACTCCAATAAGCAATACTTAACAACAACACAAGCAGAAATCAGTGTGCTTAAAGTTGCCTCTCAAGCAGAGAGCAAAGTATTCAGAAATGATGCTAATTAAATGTGTGGATTAACAAGTGGAAAAGGCAAAGAATCGTATTTAAATACATCTTTAAGAAGAACACACAGAGCCTAAAAATCAGCTGCATGAGATTTCAGAAGGACACTGGAATCTGGGAATTGTTGTTTGGTAGGGTGCTAGGGATTCCCCCCACCCCTGGCCTCTGCTGACTGAACTGCATTTCTGAGGGAGAAGTCTGAGCCTGGGTTGAAGAGAAAAACCCCTTAAACTCATGCCCCAATGGTAAAAGGATTGTGTTACAAATCTTTGTCCTGAGAGCTCTTTGGTGATCCATGAAGTGCTTATCTTGGCAAATTTTGGAGCCAATGTTTTGGTTCTGACAAGTCAACTCAAAATGAAACATTTGCTGTAGGGATTCTCAAGGCAAATACCCAAGGTGAGATTTAAATCATGCTTTGGGAATTTCCTTAAAAGCCCGGGCAAAATGGATTCGTCCCACAGCCACACACTGGAAATCAACATTTTGCAAAGCTGCTTGGAAACAGATGTTTGGTTGCTTGAACAGAACCTGCCAACCAGTGTTGTTTGACTTAGGTATGAAAGGGGCACATGGCAACTTCAGGAACTACTTTCTGGGAGACCCTTTCCCACAAGGCAGGCCGGCTGCTCCTAGATCGCTGCCTTGATAACCACAGAGTCCCTTGAATGAAGACTCTCTTCAGCCATGAAGGGGACAGAATATGAGCGGGGAGAAAGAGAGGGAGGGAGGGAGGGAGGGAGGGAGGGAGGGAGGGAGAGAGAGAGGGAGAGGGAGAGGGAGAGGGAGAGGGAGAGGGAGAGGGAGAGGGAGAGGGAGAGGGAGAGGGAGAGGGAGAGGGAGAGGGAGAGGGAAGAGGTTCAGCGAAGAAGCAAGGAGGTTGCCGTGGCTCCAAGTGCCTTTTCCTAATGTGGGCTATGCGCTGGGGATAGGCACAGTTGTGGGTCTTGAGCTGGGGGAATGCTTAATGCTGTCAATGTATTCCATAAGATCTTTGGCCCACTGGGCATTTGGGTCAGCACAGCCTGTTCGTCCTCTCTTGAATACAAACCTGTTAGAGAAAGAAACAGACATTCACCATGTGTCACTGAATGTGCCCTTTTGATTCTCCACTAGCCTGAGGACCCCACTTCTCTTGGGTCTGGAGAAAAAGGCAGGCAGCCCGCTTCCCATGTCAAAAGGCACCAGGATCAACCTTGCCATGGACCTTGTGCCCTCAGCAGGGTATAGAGATGGAAAAGAAATTGCTTCTGACCGCAGTCTTAATGTGATCCCATCAAATCCATGCTTCCCAAATGAATAGGCCCACTGGGGTGCTGGCTCTGTGGGGCCGAGCTGTCTTTGCCCTGTTCAATATCTGTTGGCAGGGGGCAGAGGAGGAGGCTGAGCATGGGACTGAGCGTGGCACGGCTTCAGTGGCTGGCTCCTTCTGAGCGCAAGAGAGGAGGAACTGCCAGCCATTGAAACTGCGCCATGCTGGGCTCTGTGTTCAGCCTTCTCCCGACGATGCAATGTCACATGTCAAGCACATGATGTCCCAAGTGTACAACAGGCTCCCTCACTCTTCAGAAGTAACTTGGTGCCTCTGATGCCCACTGAAACACAGCTCGCCTTGAAAACCCACCCTTCTCTGCATTTTGGAGTCCAAAACTGCAACCTGTTGGCGGGGGCGAGGGTGGTGGTGGTGTTTGCTTGCAAAAATGCAAAGATTAGGAGCAAAATGCACAATAATGTCTAACAGATTTTTATGCAGTGTGATTTTTTTTTTTTGCAAGCTTCTGCTGAAATGCTGAACTGAATTTAAGACTGGAAAATAGTCACAGCCAATCTCTGCTCCAGGGTGACAATTTCTCCATTTTTCTGGGATCTACTCTCATGATTTTCTCAATCTGTCCCCCAAGTGCTTAAGCCTCACTTCACCTTCTACCCTTTGAAACATGTTATCCAGCTGGCCTCTTGGTTTTTGCCCTGATGCGGAAACTTACACTACAGAAGACAGACGACAGTTGCTGCTGGTGAAGAAATAATCCTTCACGATGTTCTTTGGGAATTTTATCTTGGAATAATTTTCACAGCAGGGAGACGAGGGATCCAGCCCAACTGTAAGAAGTGGTATAAGTAAGTACTGTTGTTAATTGACTCAATTTATTAGCAATGGTTATTTTAAATTTTTCGCATCAAACACCCAAACATACACATCCCTGTCTCTGTGTGGAAGCCTTTGCATTTAAAAGCAAGCATGGAGGAACTCTGAATGTGGTCCCCAGGGCTTTTGATCTAGCCCTCAAGACTCCCCCCAGGGCAGCCAAGATCCTCCCTCAACCAAAACCACACTGTACCCCTTCCCCACTGCTGAAGTGGCTTAAGCTGCCTGGAATGTGCACCTTCATTGCTGGGTAGAGAGAACCTGTGTGTGTGTGTGTGTGTGTGTGTGTGTGTGTGTGTGTATGTATACGCAAGTGTGTTTAGAAACTTCTGATTTTTGCATGACTAGGATGTAGTCAAGTCCTGATTGTGCCTCCACACCCCGTGCCCAAAAATTAAACAGACACACAATGCTTTAAAAATACAAGGAACCCCCCCCCAACATGCCCCCCCACCAAGGAAAACCAGCTTTTCATTATCTGCAACACCTTTCCCCTCTAAATGAAAACCAATATTTCCAACTGATATATAAAAAATGATTGAGGAAAGGGAGACATGGAAGACTTACCAGGAGAATGTTTTTTCCATTTTGTGTATAAAACAGAGACAACAATTATAGTAACAGGTGAAAAATAATGGCTGAAAAGCAAAATTATAAAAAGGCACATAGAATGAGTACAGTTGCAAGTGGGTTAAAATAAACAAGCCCAAGTAAAGAATATCAGCCTTATCAGATTATTGACCTCTTTGAGTAAGGTCAGAGAGAGAGACAAGGAAGACTTAGGAGGATACGTGGCAGAACCTGTCTGGAACTTGCACCTTCATTGCTGGGTAGAGAGAACCTGTGTGTTCGTATGTGTATGTACATGCAAGTGTGTTTAGAAACCACTGAATTTTGGATGACTAGGATGTAGTCAAGTCCTGATTGTGCCTCCACACCTCTTGCCCAAAAATTAAACAAACACACAATGCTTTAAAAATACAAGGAAACCCCCCACCATGTCCCCACCATGTCCCCCCACCAAGGAAAACCAGCCTTTCATTATCTGCAACACCTTTCCCCTCTAAATTTAAACCCATGGTTCCAATGGATATATAAAAAAATGATTGTTTCATTTGAGCCAGGGCACATCAGAACATATTTTCAATGGATGGCTCAATCCTGCAAGTGTGAAGTAACAACCTCTGATCATGTGCAGAGTACCTCACACCAGGGAGCAATCACAATCAGCCTCTTGCATCTGAGATTAGGGAGAATATCTTCCAGGTTTGGGGGAAAGAGGCAAGATGGTGTGGATTTCAGATTTCTTTTGTAGGCGTGGATTTGCAAGTTGCCTGACAATCTGCTTGAGAGGGCTGTGCCACTGTAGTCCTCATGGGATAACCTCTGCTGACTTTTGGATTAGGCACAAAAGCACATGACCCTGGCACGTGACCCTGGTACCACTTGGCTTGCTTGACTATTGTGGACACCCCAAAAGGAGGACTTACCAAGACCAGCACTGGGAATAGACTTATCATGGATCCCAAACTCCTCATCATATTCACCTGAAAGGGAGAAAGGAACGGAGAGTACAGTATTGGCTTGTCTGCAGAGCCAAAAGGAAGCCCCCTCTGTCTCCATCCACCAGAAGACTGAAGGTTCTCCATGCTGTGTTTTAAATAAATGACTATGTCCTTTCCAAATACTATACTTATCTATGGTCCCCCACCCTAATTTTAAACTGGTGTCATCTGATCTCATCGGGCTTCATTTTATATTGTTAAGTTGCTGTAAGACTTTTTTTTTGTATAAAGCAACTAAGAAATGTATGAAAACAACAACAACAACAACAATGGTAAAGGACCCCTGGATGGTTAAGTCCAGTGAAAGGCGACTATGGGGTTGCGGCGCTCATTCTGCTTTCAGGCTGAGGGAGCCTGCATTTGTCCACAGACAGCTTTCCGAGTCATGTGGTCGGCATGACTAAACCACTTTTGCTGTAACAGGACACCGTGACGAGTGCCAGAGCACACGGAAACGCTGTTTACCTTCTCGCTGCAGCAGTACCTATTTATCTATAGTGGTACCTTGGGTTACAAACACTTTGGTTACAAACTCTGCTAACCCGGAAGTAGTACCTCAGGTTGAGAACTTTGCCCCAGGATGAGAATGGAAATCATGTGCCGGCGGCATGCTGGCAGCGGGAGGCCCCATGAGTGAAAGCATGCCTCAGGTTAAGAACAGTTTCGGGTTAAGAACGGACCTCCGGGATGAATTAAGTTTGTAACACAAGGTACCACTGTACTTGCACTGGAGTGCTTTCGAACCGCTAGGTTGGCAGGAGCTGAGACCCAGCAACGGGAGCTCACCCTGTCGTGGGGATTCGAACCGCCGACCTTCTGATCGGCAAGCCCAAGAGGCTCAGAGGTTTAGACCACAGTGCCACCTGTAATAATAATAATAATAATAATAATAATAATAATAATAATAATAATGGTCATTACATTGTTGTTGTGAAAATCAGACAAAAGTGGGTATAAATCTCCTAAATAAATAAACCCACATATGAGAAGGGCAGACTCACGTGGACTAGCAGAAGCCAGAGCCAGAAGGAGAAAGGGGAGGGCAACCAGAGACAGCTTCATGGCAGGTGGAGATGGAGAGACGGTCTGGGGTCTTTCCTTCCTTGGATGCCTTGACGCTCAGTACCCTGAAGCTCCCCTGGTCTCTTCTTATAGGTGATTCTAGCCACAAAACAATTGCGATTACAACATCTGGAGAGGATGTCACAGGACAGATAGCTTCAGAAAAGTTCCCCCACCCCTGAAAGCGATAGAGATAGCAAGAGGCAGATGTCCAAGATACAGAGTCAGGATGCAAACATGTCTGAGGCCCATCATCTGTGGCATCTTTCGATTGATAAGATGGAAAGAGGACTCATTGCCCTTTCAGACTCCTTCCTCGGCCGCTGAGGCTCCTCCTGGTCTCTTGTCTATAGGAGATATTTCTAGACAGTTTCCGCTCCACCCAAAAGCAAGGGAGATAGTGAGTGGTTGACGCCCAAGATACCAAGGCAGGATGTGGATGTATCATGAGGCCCATCATCCATGGCATCTTTTGATTGATAAGGGGGGGGGCGATAAGAGGCCTTTATTGGGCCAAGCCCATTTCTAGGTAAACAGCTCAGATGCTTCCAAAGCATCAGGGGAGGGCTGAGGCCCTGTGAGGGCAAACATAGGACAGTTGGAACAAGGTCCAGAGAAGGATCAGGCCTTGTTAGGGACATGGAAGTGTGGCAACCTGGCTACACACAAGGGAGAGTGACATGACCCCAGGGGCTGGGGTTTTTTTGGGGAGCTTTCTAAGAGTACTCCATGTGCAATGTGGAGATACCCAACAGTCACTCCTTTCAGAGGGACTCCAGGCAGGCTCCTGTCTTCTAGAGCCACCAGAGGCCCACCTGGACCTCCATTTTTGTCACTTTGTTTTCCACGCCTGACTTTGCACTCTCCCTGCCAAAGTGGAACTGATCCTATGAGGTCCCCACCAGCTGAGGAAATACCTGAGTGAATGCCATGACCCCCATCACTTTTCTCTGAAGGATTAGAGTAGTACCCAGTTGAGAACTGGCTGTGATGGTAAGCACCTGTATACCTTCCAACATTTCTGCAATGAAAATAGGGGTGTACTAAACAACAACATGGAAGACACAAGATTTACCCACCCGGGAAGAATGGCAGATGAAGTTGATGGACTATATGGAATTGGCGGAAATGACTGGCAGAATCCGAGACCAGGGAGAAGAGTCGGTGGAAGAAGACCAGGGAGACCAGGGAGAAGAGTGGACAAGAAGCCTCCTTGGGGAGAATAGTGAACTGGCCCTGTTGTGGTGGTGATCCATCATCCATATATATTGTTTTAAGGGTGATATAAGGGGGAAATACCAGGAATATCCACTCTGCACCAAGGCATCCTGGAATGCTTCATCAAAAAGACTGTAACCAGCTCAATCAACAGCTTCTTCATTTTGTCACAAATTGGGTGTACTTTGCTACACTCACAAACATGTGTCAGGAAGAATAATATCTACTATCTAATAATATATCCTATCCAAGTTTCTATACACATCCCTACATTTTGCATCAATTGAAGACTAAATAGCAGGTTTCTCCAGGGAAAAGCAGCAGGACATGAAGATGTGTGGAGAAGACCAGAGAGGTCCAAATGCCCCCTCCTCGCTTCCCAGTCAGTGTTTTGTTTTGTTGGGCTTTTCCTCCACCTTTTCCCACCTAGCTGCTGGATAGGAGAGCAATGTGAGCTGGGCTGGAAGCAGGCTGGAAGCTGGAGGCTGCAGAGACAGGTAGCTCTGTGCTGTATCTGAAGCTGTGACTGATGGAGAAGCAAGATCTGTTGGGGTGCTGATGCTGTGAACCTCCCACATCTTATACTCAGCTTGTATCTATGTATAAATAAACCATATGCCCCAAAGATACCACAGTCTCTGCTGACCCTCATTTCAAAGAATCTAAACCTGGGAAAGTTCCTGGGACCCCTGCATTCTCTCTCTCCTTGGAGAATGAGGTGGCTTGGAACAGTTTCAACCTCCTTGAACAATTCCGCATTAACAGCAAATTTGGCCACCTCACTGCTCTCCTGTAAATCCAGATTGTTTATGAATAAGTTAAAAAGCACAATACCAATCTCCATGGGTTGAGATTCATGAACAGAACCAAGCCTGGTTTGACACCAACTAAGGATGCCTTTTGGAATCACGCAGGGGGTGGTTTGGCGCAGGGTCACCAAAGACACGGGTCTGTCTTGTGTCTGCAGCCTCCAGAATGCAGAGGGGACATAATGAAACCTCAGGAAATTGCAGGAGGCAAAGCAGTTTGCAATCTTCTGATAAGGAGGGCCTGATGCCCAAGATACCGAGGCAGGATATGGGCACATCTAAACATGCAGGCAATCTGTGGCATCTTCTTTGTCGATAAGAGACCATTTGTGCCAAGACTGCTGCAGCTCCATGCTTTGAAGAAAAGCACCCACTGTGGGAACAGCCTGCTAGGCTAGATGGACCATTGGCCTGATCCAGGAGGCTTTTCTTATGTCCGTCTTAGGAGCAGGCTTATCTAGAGTCACCAGGGTACCAGGGAGATTTCTCTTTTGCCCAACTCTGTGAAGGGGTCATGTTTGGACATGGCAGGGGTGCCAGGGAGTGTGCCATTAGTATCTCAGAAATCTTCTGGAGGATCACAACAGTACCCAATAACAGACTGAGCCCAAGGGAAAAACCTCTCCCTGAACAATGGAAATAACCCCTCAGGAATTCACACACCACAAGAGACCGTTTGCTCTTCCGGTTCAGTTTCTCTTTGCACTGGCTCAGCTTCATTTACACTGAACATGCCCACATTTCACTGGGTGCCAGGACTGGGCAACCACCCACCTGTTCTGAAAAGGTTGTAGGAGCTTGTGCTAGACAACCCTTTGGTGAAAGAGCTTCTTGCTGTGAGGGCAATGGAGGCGGAGGGAGGAGCATCAGGAGATGCTGTCCAAGTGGCAGAGGAAGGATCCACCAGTTTTTTGTTTCAACCACCTTGAACAATTTGGGATCAGCAGGAAATTGGTCCCCTCACTGCTCACCCCTAAGGTTAAAAAGGACAGGTCCCAATACTGGTCCTTGGAGGACTCCACTTTCTGCCTCTTTGCATTCAGAAAGCTGTCCATTTATTCCTTCTCTCTGCTTCCTGTTATGTAACCAGTTGCTGATCCAAAAGATCACCCCTCCCCTTGGTGACAATAAAAGGATTCCCATCTGTGGATCCCTCCCCGCCCCCTTATGGACCAACAATGTTACCTTTGCTATTTATCTGCAATCTTTTTTTTTTTTTTTTTTTTGCACAGATGCACAACTAAGCATCATCAGCGTTCAAGGAAACATTTGCAGCCAGGCAAAAACACCCAATGAAAACTTGAAACTGGGCTAGTGGAAGGTGGGGGCAGCCTGTGGGGAGTTCTGAGGGCCAAAGAGGGAGGTATCAAGGGCCGTATGTATTTGGTTCCCCATCCCAGCTGGCCTTGGGATTCTGAGAGCCCAAAGGGATAGAGAGGAGGACCCTCTTTTACACCACAGATTGCAAACAGGTGGGTAGGAAGAAACACTCAGCTTACAACAGAACTTGTAGAAAAAAACATTTATTGGGGAAATTCTTATTCTGTGGTAATATTAAAACAGTCATATGTATAAAAATAGCAAAGAGGTTGATTGCTTTGTGTTCCCTCCAAAGTTACATAAATAAAATAATTAGCAGGGGTGGACCCTTAGGGTTTGAGGAAAATAAAATACCTTAAATAAATTTAAATTATCATAGAAAGTCCCTGAGGTTTTGACTTCAAGGTCAAAACAAAAGCCACTAGCTGAGTGGTGTTCTTGAGATGCCCTTGGCAGGAAATGGTGCCAGGCCTGGGATGTCCATCAATCCAGCCAAGGACGACAGCTTCTGTTGCTGCAGCACTGATGCTCAGTTCAGCTCGAAGTGGTCCATGTATTCTTGGACCCATTTCTCTGCGGGGTTGGCACAGATCTCCCGGCCCTTCTTTGTGGTGAACCTGGAGGGAATCAAAGGATAGACACAATCAGCCTCCCATCTGGCTTTCTCTGCCTTCCTGTCAAGAGCTCTCTTGCCCTTGAGGTAGGATCATAAAATCATTGTCAGGGATTCTTTAGTTGTGATTCCTGCATTGCAGGGGAGACCCCTGGTGGCCCCTTCCAACTCTACAATTCTATGATTTTTTGGGTGGGCTTGGATGGCTCAGCTAGACTCCTGACAGATGTGCAAAAAGAGACCGGGGTTGTTATATTTGGGACAGCTGGACACCCCAACTCCTTCCCATGCCTGGAGGCTGCAAACAGAGCAGAATTATTTTTATACTTACACAACACCTGGCTGAGAGCACCTGCTGTTTGTTTCATAATAGTCAGCTATGTAGTTCCGGGGGATCTTCTTTGCCGTGTAGGTGAAGCAGCAGGAAGTTGGAGGGTCGGACCCCACTGGAAGAGAAAGGAAAAGGCGTTGAGTGCAACCAGCAAAACTCTGCTGCAAAGTCGTTGGCCAGGAATTCCGTTTCCTGCCCTCTAGCCTCTTGAATCCAGCATGTACATAGGAAGGTGCAAGCATCGGGTGGAACTAGGGAACGTGCACCTTAGGAGGCAGTGATGGCTACTAAGTAGGGTGGCTTTAAAAGAGGACTGGACCAATTTATGGAAGAGGAGAGGGCTTTTGTGCTCGGGTCCTGCCTGCTGGTTTCTCAGAAGATGCATCTGATTGGCTGCTGTAAAAAAAGGATGCTGGACTAGATGGTCTACTGTCTTATGTTCTGTGTCCATTTGGCTCAAGACTGCTTACACTAGCTGGAAGCAGCTTTCCAGGGTTTCAGATGGAGTGTCTTCTCCCCAGCTCCCTACCTGGAAATGCCCTTGGGGATAGAACCTGGGACCTTCTGTGTGCAAAGCAGAAGCACCTTAAAGGTAAAGGTAAAGGGACCCCTGACCATTAGGTCCAGTCGTGCCCGACTCTGGGGTTGCAGCGCTCATCTCGCTTTACTGGCCGAGGGAGCTGGCATACAGATTCCAGGTCATGTGGCCAGCATGACTAAGCCACTTCTGGCGAACCACAGCAGCGCACGGAAATGCCGTTTACCTTCCCGCTGGAGCGGTACCTATTTATCTACTTGCACTTTGTGTTGGCTTTTTTTGCAGTATGGTAGCGCTGCAGAGAGCTTGCTGGGGAGACCTTGCATTAAAAAGAAAGGACTCAAAAATAACTTAAAGAAGGTTTTAATAAGAAAAACAAAAACTCCATTAACACTAAATATATTAACAAACAAACATGACCCAACCACCAACCCATCCCCCAGGGTAATGGGAGAGCTAGATGCTGCTCCTTATATACTCTACCCAGATGCTGACACACCTTAATCAAATACAACTCAGCAGCACCTGCTATGTTTCACAGCTGTAAAGCTGGGTCTCGTTATCTTGCTCTGGCCCTTGCTCTGGCCCCTTAAAGACATACACATGGAGTGGAACAATGATGAACCTTTACATTTAAAGAAACCATTCAACATTTCCCCTGCGGTTCATCATTGTGGAACAAAAACATAAAGCATACTTTGTACATGTTTTTCATGTGTAACCTTTGGAAGTGCTTCTTGTAAACTGCAACCTATAATGTTTGGTATGTTTAAGGTACATCACCACTCTCTTAAGAGCAGAGAAACATTGCGTAGTGGGCTTTTCCACATTGTGATGCATCTTTTAACAAAAGCTTAATTGTTTCATATTTTACAGTTAGTGAATAACACAAAACATAATCTTCACCTGGAATTTGTTGAAAACCCCTAGCAACTAATCTCGCCTTGTACCTTACAACTTCATTTTTGTCATTCATTTTAACTCTATAAACCCATTTTGAATCAATAAGTCTCATATCTGGGGTTTGTGGTACAAGAGACCAAGTGTTATGCTCTTTTAAAGAAGCTATCTCAGAGTTCATAGCTTTATACCAATTTACAGCTTGGTGCTTAGGTAAATTCTGAACATCATTGTAGCTTTTTGGCTCAAAAACCACCTTATTGGCATACACAGTATTAAAATGTTCATCTGCAAATCGTTGTGGTTTCTGCCTCTTTCTATCTGAATGTCTCAGTCCGGAAGGAGAGTCAGACTCCTCAGACTTAACGGGACTCAGTGAACTACTAGTTTCAGGTTGTAAATCATCATTGTCAGACTGAAGAGGTGCCTGTAGGCTAAGCTCACGGTCAGAAAACTCAAGAGAATCTAATCTCCCCTCAGATGCCTGTGACTTTAAATCATCAAACAAATTATCAGATTCAACAGGCTTTTTGTCTTTTTTTATTAATTCAGAATCACCATTTCCTCCTGCTGCTGCTGCTTCTTCCTCTTCTTCCTCAGTATCATTTATACCATCAGTATCTTGGAAAACAGCAACCCCATTCCAATTTACAGTTTGTATCATGCTTCTGGTAATATGAAATTTGCCAGTTGCTGGTATGTAAATTCTGTACGCCCCCTGCTGGTAGCCCATTAATTTTCCCTGAACACTACGTTCACCCAATTTCTGCTTAGCAGGATAATGCATAATTACATCTGAACCCCAAATACGTAGGTATTTCAGATTAGGGCGTTTTTTAAACAACTTCTCATAGGGGGTGACATCTAAACCAGAATGATAACTGCGATTTCTAACATAACAAAAGGCATGGAGCGCTTCAGCCCAAAAGTCTTTGGGCAGATTAGCATCGTGCAGATAAGTTTTAACCCCTGCTTGCAGGTCACGCTGCACAACTTCAACAAGCCCATTTTGCCAGGGACTTCGGGGGCAAGATAACTCATGAGTAGTCCCCTGCGCTTCCAGGAATTTCTCAAAATCCTCAGAAACAAATTCCCCGCCCCGGTCAGAAAACAGGTTCTTAATTGGTTTGTTAAAGTGCGTTTTTACCCAGTTGCAAAAAACCTTGTACTTCTCAAATGCTTGGGACTTCTCAGCTATTGCATAAGTCCAACAATATCTACTATACTGGTCTATCAGGGTAAGCCAGTACTTTGAACCTCCTAATGATGGTGGGAGTGGCCCAACTAAATCACAATGTACACGCTCAAATGGTTCAGTTACTTTCCTATCTGAGCACCTACCCTTGCGTGCAACCTTAATCTTATTCTTGCAACAGGATAGACACTGCATAAAGAATTTACATGGTTTTAAGTTGAGGCCATTGACAATATTCTTTGTCTTAATTACGTCAGCAAAATTCAGGTGTCCCAGAATTCTGTGCGCCATGTGGACACACCCAGAATGTGGTCTTACATTCCTCAACCCCTGGCTTGAATGTGCTGCTCTGCAATTTATAGGCGATTGGGAGTAGGTGCGAAAATACAGTCTATATAAACCATCAGATTCCCGGGCATACAATAAACGTTTGTTCCCCTCGAAAAACTCACACATTGACTTTAAGAAACGCACAGTTATGCCTTGATGAGCAAAACACCTTACTGATAATAAATTGTCCACTGACGGGCAGTAAATGCAGTTCGCTATTGTAATGTTTAAAGAGTCAAGTTTAACAGTACCCCTGCCAAGCGACTGCAGGACTTGTGAATTGGCTAAATGTACATTACCAATTTCCTCTTCGAAAGAAATAAACAAGCTTCGATCATTGCAGACGTGCTGAGCTGCACCTGAGTCGATAACAAAAGACTTCCACTTGGCACCTTTAATTCTTTTACGATCTGTAGTCCGAGCGTGAAAAGCTCGCGGCTCGTTTCTGTCTCTACTATACGATGTCGGCTGCTGGGCTGACGACCGTGATTGACGAACAGAAACAGACTTGGGAGTACTTTGCTTTCTTTTGGATCTGCAGTCCCTTGCAAAATGTCCTTGCTTATTGCAGAACCAACAACACTTTGCAGCTTTAAATGCAGTTGTATCACCACAGGTTTGCATATGGCGTTCCTCATTCTTTCTGGAAACAGGAGTGCTTATGGCACAAGCCTCCCTTCTATCCAACTCGCCCATTAATCTTGCCGTTACCCCTTCCACAGTTAATTGTGCTGGTGGAACAGCAGATATCTGGCTAGCTATACCATCAAAGTCCTCATTAAGGGAACAAAGGATGATAAAAACATACTGAATATCAGGTATCTCCATGTCCCTTCGAATTAATTCGCCGCGTATTGCCTCCAGACGTCTCAAGTGTGCTGCCAAATCACCACCAGGCTGCAACTTCGTCTGGTACAACTGCTTGAAAAACGTCAATGCAGATGCTGACTGTTTTCTAATATGCACTGCTGCAAGACTGTCCCACATTTCTTTGGCAGTTTTCTTATTTCTTATATAGACTACTTGCTGGTCGCTGACTGCCAAATTAATTATCGCCCTGGCTTTTGCATCTCCTTTCGACCAAGCATTAGTTACAGGGTCAGGAGGGTCATCAGTTACATAGGTCCATACTTCTCTAGAGGTCAAAAGCGCCTCCACCCGAAAAGACCATAAACTATAGTTCTCATCTGTTAGCTGTGGGAAGACCAGAGCCTTCTCAGCTTCAGGAACCCGGTCAACCATTCTGGAACTCTTCCAGACCCACAAAAACTACGCTAACAGGAGAAGGAGTTTTCAAACCTTTCTCAGAGTCCAAAAATATGCAGTCATCCACTCAGCAGCTGGGCCCATAACCAAAGATGTTGGCTTTTTGCAGTATAGTGACGCTGCAGATAGCTTGCTGGGGAGACCTTGCATTAAAAAGAAAGGACTCAAAAATAACTTAAAGAAGGTTTTAATAAGAAAAACAAAAACTCCATTAACACTAAATATATTAACAAACAAACATGACCCAACCACCAACCCATCCCCCAGGGTAATGGGAGAGCTAGATGCTGCTCCTTATATACTCTACCCAGATGCTGACACACCTTAATCAAATACAACTCAGCAGCACCTGCTATGTTTCACAGCTGTAAAGCTGGGTCTCGTTATCTTGCTCTGGCCCTTGCTCTGGCCCCTTAAAGACATACACATGGAGTGGAACAATGATGAACCTTTACATTTAAAGAAACCATTCAACACTTTGACGTGCTTTCGAACTGCTAGGTTGGCAGGAGCAGGGACCGAGCAATGGGAGCTCTCCCCGTCACGGGGATTCGAAACGCTGACCTTCTGATCGGCAAGTCCTAGGCTCTGTGGTTTAACCCACAGCACCACCCGCGTCCCTATAGAAGCACCTTAAGGGGAGGTTATCCAGTGGTGATGAGGAGGAGGAGCTCTGCACATGCCCCCAAAGCCCACAGGCTATTCTAACCTATCCCTCCCCCTGTCGTGGGGTCGCGGGGTTAAGCCCCCGTCCGCCCTGCTGTGCACATGGTGGCTGAGCTCCAACAGCCCATGTGGAATCGGATAAAACTCCTTGTAAAAACAAGAGGGCCGAGTTCAAAGGGCGCAGAGAGGACATCTCCACTGCCACACCGCCCTCCCTGCGGGGATGGAATTCCAAGCGACTTAAGCCTGCCTTTGGAAGGAGCTCATGTGGTGCAGGATTGGGAAGCGGAGAGGGCGAGAATCCTGGATTGAGGCTGCAATCCTATGCATGCTGCCCCCTGCCCGAAACCCCGGAAAGCTGCTGCCAGTCAGTGTAGACAACACTGAGCTTGATGGACCAGTGGTCTGATAGGGCAGCTTCCTATTTGGAAAGGGCTGTAGCTGAAGTGCAGAGCGGCTGCTTGGCTCCCAGTTCAACCCCCCTTGGTACCTCCAGGTAGGACTCTCTCTCCCAGAAACCCTAAAGCAGGCACCCCCAAACTCGGCCCTCCAGTTGTTTTGGGACTACAACTCCCATCATCCCTAGCTATCAGGGCCAGTGATCAGGGATGATGGGAATTGTAGTTCCTAAAAAGCCGGAGGGCTGAGTTTGGGGACGCCTGCCCTAGAGAGCCACCGCCAGCCAGAGCAGAGACAGCTTCCCAAGCAGCGGCAACGATGATGAGCGTGCATTTCTCCCGGCCCCCCAAAACCCCACACCGGGGGAAGGACCCCCACTTTGCCCTCAAATGCCCCTCCGCTCCCCATGCTGAGCCTTGAGACTGACCTGGAGCAGCGATGGCCGAGAGGCAGAGGGCCAGTACCAGGAGCGCGGCCACAGCCCAGGCACGTGGAGATTGAGAAGCATTCATTTTGCTGAGAGGCTGGAGTGGCTGATCTTGGTTGAGGTTCTCCTGGAAGGTCTTGCCGTCTCTGGTGCTCCCTCCATGAAGCCTGCCTCCTTTTATGGATCAGGGGGACGGGCGGGGGGGAGCATCGCCGGCGGAATTTCCCGTCGGTGGTGATGTCACTCCGAAGGGGTGCGGGAACCTCCATCGCGGAGGCCAAAAAAGCAGGGGAAGTTTCTGAAGAAGATGTATTACATCTGCGCCGCCCCGCTCAAGTGACTTAAAAATTGCTTCACCCACATTGGGTCACGAGAGGAAGGAAGAAGAGCTGGTGAAACCGAAGTGGGGGGTGGGTAGGGCGGCGGGTAGAAAGAAGGGAAGATGGACACCCCACTCCACTCTCCCTTTGCTGGAAAATGTGCCGCGTCAGCTCTTTCAGGCGCCAGATGCAAAGGGAAAAGAAAAACTTGTGCAATCCGGGGGGAGAAGCGGCCCCACCCTAAGCAAGCGCCCCCCAAACAGAGCTTTTGCATTCGTTTTGCATCCAGAGAAAGGAGAAACCAGTTGCAAATTCCCGGAGGGGATTTTTCTGGATGCAGCTGGAAGGAAGAGAACCGTTTTTTCTTGAGCTCACACGGATCTTTAAAAATATATATATATTAATTTTATTACATATCACAATAGAAATGTTTGAGAGAGACGGAAACGAACAATGCCTTGCCTGTTTGGCACCATACGGCCCCTAACATGAGACGCAGAGAGCCGAGAAATAGCCATTGCAGAGAGAGAAAAACAGTGCTGCAAATAATAAGGTCCTAATAATAATAATAATAATAATAAGGTCATAGAAACATAGAAACAGAGTTGGAGGGGACTCCCAAGGGTCATCTAGTCCAACTCCCCACAATGCACGAATGGAAGCATAACAGAGCAGTCAGTACTAAGTCCTGGAAGATGATCAGATCCAGGTAAAATCATAAGTTGTAGGAACCTGCCAGCCATGAGTTTATCTTTTGACATAAGTCATGAACGACCACCATGCAGCTGTGCGGTGTGTAGGTTTGGCTTTACTCTGGAAATACCGTTCTTTTAATGTTATCCATTATTACTTTTCCTCTAAAGAGACCACACACAGTGGCATGCATGGCTCCCTCATCGCTACCTCCCAGTTTTATCCTCACAACGACCCTGTGAAGTAGGCTGGACTGAGGGGCCGTGCCATTTTAGAAGTGTGTGAAGCTGGGTGTACGCAACATACATTTAAAGCACACCCTCAAATCCTGGGAACTGTAGATTGCTCGTGGCGGAGCTACAATTCGCAACACCCATAACAAACTACAGTTCCCAAGATACACGGAGAGTGGTGTGCTCTAAATGTCTGTTGCATGTCAGAGAAGAGAAAAGAAGGAAGAAGAAAAGAAGAAGAAAGAAAGAAAGAAAAAATATTGGGGAGGCAGTTAAGTCCCACCAAGCATAATCAATCACAAGACAGAGCATGCACACACCATTTGAATGGCAAGGCTCATCAACTTTGGGGGGCGGCCCAGCCCCCTCAAATATTTTGGTGGGATGGCCAAAGGGACCTCGGTCCCTAGGAGTTGGCTCCTATGATACATAGCATGCAGGAAGTG
Organism: Podarcis liolepis; assembly: GCF_965112155.1. Taxonomy (NCBI): domain Eukaryota; kingdom Metazoa; phylum Chordata; class Lepidosauria; order Squamata; family Lacertidae; genus Podarcis; species Podarcis liolepis. The sequence goes on along the minus strand of NC_139567.1, from coordinate 29,200,802 downwards.
GATAGGGAGAAGTGATGGCTATCCAATGAAGTTGAATGTTGGAAGGTTTGGGACAGATGCTCCTTTACACAGTGTATTGTTAAACTGTGGAACTCACCCCCACAGGAGGCAGTGAGGGCCATCAACTTGGATGGCTTCAAAAGAGGATTAGACAAATCCATGGGGGATAGTACAACTACTAGCCACTGACAGAGGCAGTAAATGCCTCTGAACAGCAGTAGCCAGGATTGTAAGTGGGGAGAGTTGCTATGGCTCTCAGGTTCTGATGGAAGTTTATAAAATGATGCCTGGCCTGGAGCAAGTGGACAGAGAAAAGCTTTTGTCCCTCTCTCGTAACACCAGAACACGTGGACATCCAAGGAAGCTGCATGTTGGAAGATTCAGGACAGAGAAAAGGAAGGACTTTCGTCTAGTTAAACTATGGAACTCCCTCCCACTGGAGGCAGTGATGCTTCGGAATACCAGTTGCTGGAAACCACAGGATCCTGCTTGTGGATCTCCCATGATAGGGATCTGCTTGGTCACTGTCAGAACAGGATGCTGGACTAGCCTGCTTTGGCCAGATCCAAGTCTATTCAGGATTCTTATGAATGGCCCAAGGTTAACCTCTACACTTGACTCTGCTAGCGTTTTGCAAGGGCCTACCAGGAACTGTAGGTTTGCTCAGTTAAAGTGGGTTAAAAGGCTCTGTTGCCTTGGCACCCGAAAAGCACACAAAAGATGAGAGGAGCCAGACTTTCTGTGGTTGAGAAAGTGGTGGGGAAATGCAATGAGAAGCATATGATGAAGGCATGACTAAGGGCAAGATGCATAAACACCCCACCTGCAAATCACGATGAAGGATTGTGGTCATGTAACCTCCCCACAAAACAAATCAGAACAAATGCTCAGTATGAACAGAAGAACATAAGCAGAGCCTGCTGGGTCCGGCCAATATTGGCCCATCCAGCCCAGCTTCCTGTCCTCGCAGTGGCCACCCAGATGCATCTTCTGGGAAGCAGAGCCCAAACATATGAGCAGCCTCCTCTTCTGTGGTTCCAGCAACTGGTATTCAGAAGCATTGCTGTCTCTAACCATGGAGGCAAAGCAGAGCCATTATGGCTAGTAGCCATCAGCAGCCCTCTCCTCCATGAATTTGTCTAATTCATCTAGGTTGAAGGCCATCACCGCCTTCTGTGGGAGGGAGTTTCATAGTTCAACTATGCACTGTGTGAATAAGATTTTATTTTACCTGTCCTGAGAGGCCATAGGATGTGTTCACATTAGGCATCAGAGCACAGTGGGGTGTTGTTTCTTAATACATTTCATTCCTCACCCCCAGCTGTTCACATCAGGACAGCTCAATTAGTCTCAGGTTCATTCCAGGGGGTGTTGGCTGGGCTGGGGTGTCTTTACCCCATGCAGCAATGTTCACCCCTTGGTTAGATCCAGATCAGGAATGGCTTAACCCTACACTTTGGAACTCTCTGCCACTTGACATCCGGCAGGCACCTTCAGTGTACTCTTTTTGGCGCCTGCTAAAAACATCTTTGTTTTGGACAAGCCTGTCCAGAAGTTTAGAAAGTTGATGTGGGTTTTAATCTGTTTTTAGTTTGTTGTTATTTTAACTCTTTGAAAGTATTAAATTATTGTTGTTCATTCTCCTTATTGTTTCATCTTTTTCGCGAACCACGCCTAGCTTCTTTTCTCACAAATCAAATGGTGCATGAATCTGATGAAATAAACAAATAAGGACCCCAGTTGGTGTGAAGCTGGTGTGAAAAACAAGGCTTCAAACCCGTCATATATTATGAGAAATGTAAGGACATAAGAATGTAAGAAGAGCATGCTGTTGTTGTTGTTTAGTCGTGTCCGACTCTTCGTGACCCTATGGACCAGAGCACGCCAGGCACTCCTGTTCCCCACCGCCCCCCACAGCCTGGTGAAACTCATGCTGGTAGCCTCAAGAACACTATCCAACCATCTCGTTCTCTGCTGTCCCCTTCTCCTTGTGCCCTCCATCTTTCCCAACATCAGGGTCTTTTCCAGGGAGTCTTCTCTTCTCATGAGGTGGCCAAAGTATTGGAGCCTCAGCTTCAGGATCTGTCCTTCCAGTGAGCACTCAGGGCTGATTTCCTTAAGAATGGATACGTTTGATCTTCTTGCAGTCCATGGGACTCTCAAGAGTCTCCTCCAGCACCATAATTCAAAAGCATCAATTCTTTGGCAATCAGCCTTCTTTATGGTCCAGCTCTCACTTCCATACATCACTAAAGAGCATGCTGGATCAGGCCAATTGCCCATCTAGGGCACCATCCTGTTCTTACTGTGGATGACTAGATGACCCTTGTGAATACCAGCAAGCAGGACCAGCCTTAAAGGTCCACCTTTAAAGTCATCTGGCTTTGTAGCCATCGCTACCTGCTGTGAGAGGGAGCGGCAGAGTTTTAACTCTGCTCTCGGTAAAGTGTTTTCATACCATAAACTGCTGTGTGATCCTTGGATGAAATTTAATAAATAAACGAATACGTTCATCCATTTTGCTGCATCAATTAAACTAAATTGCTTTATTTGGATATTGAATATTGTGCAATAGATTTGTTACTAGGTTTAATTTTATTATCTTAGCTCATTCGGTAGAGCATGAGACACTTAATCTCAGGGTTTTGGATTCAAGACCCATGTTGGGTCTTCTACTGCAGAGGGTTGGGCGATCAGGGTTTCCCAAACTTGGGTCTCCAGCTGTTTTTGGACTACAACTCCCATCATTCCTACCTATGCAGCCCAGCAGTCAGCGATGATGGGGACTATAGTCCCAAAACAGCTGGAAACCCAAGTTTGGGAAACCCTGGATTAGATTACCCTTGGGGTCCCTCCCAGCGCTACAATTCATCATCTCCCTTAGTGGGTTGTGCAAACCGCTCTTCCGAATGATGCTTTCTATAAGGGAGGGTGGGCAGCACTGAGGATGAGTTTATGGAATTAAGGAGGGGTGGCCCCCCAAATTTTGAGTATCACTGGGTTAGAGAAAGAGTGTTGCTGCTGTTGTTTAAACCTGAGGAAGACGACAGAATTTATTCTTTCCTTTTTCTCCCTCTTATTCTTTTTTTAGAAAGTAAAAGGGGAAAATACAACATATCTCGTGATTCCTGCTGGCAGGAAGCAAGCTTTACACAGCTGCCCTGGAAATTCCTAGCTTTTAATGAAATGCAAGGGAATGGGAAATCGTCTGATTTCACCTACCCTGTATGTTTTATCGCACTGGGCCTTATTTTTTTGCCAATGAAGCATTTGAACTGCATTCTCATCAGTCCCAAGATGGTGTCCCATCCTTCTAAAAATAAGATTATGAGAAAAGGGAAGAAAGAACCGGAATTGAGCAGTGGAAGAAACTCAACTCAGATATGATGGAAGTTCTATTTTCCCATTCAAATAGACTCGGAATAGACTCAAATAATGGATTCTGATGCAAAAAATGCAATGAAAGTGCCTCCTTAGCGGTTTCCTGCCTTTCTAATTGTCAGGGACCGTGCTGAGGAGGCCCACACTGAGGAGGAATGGATGGAGCCTCCCCGTCCCCTTGCTCCTGATCAGGATCTTGAATCTTCCCAGGAGCAGGAGGATAGTATGGATTTGGAACAGTGGTTTGCAGAGGGCCATAGTTCAGAAGGCAGAAGCTGGGAAGTACTGTGTGGGGAACAGCTAGGAGGAGAAGAACTGGGAGAGAGAGAGTAAACAGACTCATTGTCGCTGGAAAGCATCCATTTACACAACCCAAGGTCAAGGAGAGCAGATAAGGTGGCAGGACAGAAAGCACAGTGGTTGTGAGATCAGGTTGCAAGACGCAGAAGTGAAGTGGGTGACTAGGGTGAAACCCTTAATTGGGAGCACCTTCATTCCTAGGAATGGGTTCTTTGCTCTCTCACTGTGATCATTAAAATTTTGAATTGGCAAGAGACTCCTTTCACTTTGTTCTGCTTATCTCCTGCCAAAGGGGGGGGGGAGGCAGCCGAGTCCCTGAAGCCTGACACTTATGCTACCATTTGCTGGAGTTTAAGGCTGGGGAAATCTGTGCATAAAATAAAAGACCAGCCATAAACCTGGAGAAAAAAGGTCACGTGGACTAGCTGAGCCTTTGTGATCTGACAGCCAAGGAGACAATGATGAATGTGGTGAGTGGTTAGAGTTTTGGGACTAGGAACCGGGAGACCAGGGTTTGAATCTTCACTTGTCTATGAAGTGCATCACCTGACCTTGGGAGCCAGCGCTGTCTCTCAGCCTAACCCTCCTCACAGGGTTATTATGGGGATGAAATGAGCAGGTGGAGAAGCATATATACCACCTTTATTACACTGACCGTGGCAAAGTTTCTTTTGGAGGTCGCAAGAAAAAAAGACCACCATGCTCTAGACATAACAAAATGACCACCTCGGTCTCTTTTGCCTGTTGTTTGGTTGTTTTAACTGTATCTTGTTTTGAAACTGTTTAGTGGGTCTATGGACCACAATAAAGATATTTGATTTTTATATGCCACCTTGAGCTCCTTGAAGAAAAAAGGTGGGTTATAAATTTTGCATGTAATAATAATGTGGAAAATAATAGAATCATAATATGGAACATAATAATAATAATAATAATAAATTTTATTTATATCCCGCCCTCCCCAGCCGAAGCCGGGCTCAGGGCGGCTAACAGCAATAAAACAGTACAAAAGTACAACATAAACAACATTCTAAAATCATTCATTATAAAAATTAATTAATTCAAGCCACTAGCAACCATTGGGCCAGAGCTCTGCGAAGATTGCCGAGGGAGGGAGTCAGGCTGTGCCCTGGCCAAAGGCCTGGTGGAACAGCTCTGTCTTGCAGGCCCTGCGGAAGGATGTCAGGTCCCGCAGGGCCCTGGTCTCTTGTGACAGAGTGTTCCACCAGATCGGAGCCACAGCCGAAAAAGCCCTGGCTCTAGTTGAGGCCAGCCTAACTTCTCTGTGGCCTGGGACCTTCAAGATGTTTTTATTTGAAGACCGTAGGTTTCTCTGTGGGGCATACCAGGAGAGGCGGTCCCGTAGGTACGAGGGTCCTAGGCCATATAGGGCTTTAAAGGTTAAAACCAGCACCTTAAACCTGATCCTGTACTCCACCGGGAGCCAGTGCAGCTGGTATAGCACCAGGTGAATGTGATCTCGCAGCGAAGACCTCGTAAGGAGTCTCGCTGCAGCATTCTGCACCCGCTGGAGTTTCTGGGTCAGTCTCAAGGGCAGCCCCACGTAGAGCGAGTTACAATAATCCAGTCTGGAGGTGACCATCGCATGGATCACAGTGGCTAGGTCAGGGCGAGAGAGGTAAGGAGCCAACTGCTTAGCTTGGCGGAGATGGAAAAATGCCGCCTTTGTTATAGCTGCAATCTGCGCCTCCATGGAGAGGGAGGTGTCGAAGATTACACCCAAACTCTTAACGGACGGTGCTGGCACTAATTGCGCCCCCGCAAAAGATGGGAGTTGCCCCCCCAATCCCATATCGCCCCGTCCCAGCCACAGGACCTCTGTCTTCGAAGGATTTAGCTTCAACCGGCTCCCACGTAACCATCCAGCCACAGCTTCCAAACATCTGGCCAGTGTGTCTGGGGCCGAGTCAGGATGGCCATCCATCAACAGATAGAGTTGGGTGTCATCGGCATACTGATGACAACCCAGCCCAAAACTCCGAACAAGCTGGGCGAGGGGGCGCATAAAGATGTTGAAAAGCATCGGGGAGAGTATCGCACCCTGAGGTACTCCACACACCAAGGAGTGGCGCGATGACAATTCCCCCCCAAGCGCCACCCTCTGTCCCCGACCAGAGAGAAACGAGCGCAGCCATTGAAGGACTGTGCCCTGGATCCCCACGTCGGCAAGGCGGTGGTCCAGAAGTTCGTGATCGACCATGTCGAAAGCTGCTGATAGATCTAGAAGAATCAGCAGCCCCGACCCACCTCGATCCAGCTGTCTACGAAGGTCATCTGTTAGGGCGACCAGAGCCGTCTCGGTCCCATGACCAGCGCGGAAGCCGGACTGGAATGGATCCAGAGCCGATGTTTCATCCAGAAACCCACCAAGCTGTTCAGCAACCGCTCTCTCAATCACCTTACCCAGGAACGGAAGATTCGAAACCGGGCGGTAATTGGATAGATCTAAAGGATCTAATGATGTTTTCTTTAAGAGCGGGCGCACCACTGCCTCCTTCAGTTCCCCTGGGAATGTCCCCGTGCCAAGGGACAAATTGATGATATCCCCCAGGAGGGCCCGCACCTCGTCTGGACACGCTCTAATCAGCCAAGACGGGCACGGGTCAAGAGGACAGGTGGTGGGCTTTCCAGCTCGGAGGAGTCTGTCCACATCGGCTGGGGATATCTGGTCGAAGTGGTCCAATACTGGACCCGAGGACAGTCGAGGGGCCTCCAGTTCCTTTATTGTATCCAAATTGGCAGGGAGGTCATGGCGGAGCGACAAGACCTTCTCCGCAAAAAAGCTCGCAAATGCCTCACAGCCGTGTGTCAATTTGTTATTTAAATTTGGCTGTCCCTCAAGGGACGTTAAAGACCTGATTATACTAAATAATTGCGCTGGGCGAGAGCTAGCGGATGCAATGGAGGCCGAGAAGTATGACTTCTTAGCAGCCTTCACCGCCATCTCGTAGGTTTTCATAAAAGCCCTATAAGATGTTCTTGAGGCTCCGTCACGGGCACCCCGCCATACTCGCTCTAGCCGTCTGAGGTCCCGCTTCATTTTCCGGAGCTCCTCGGTAAACCAGGGAGCCCGGTTTCTGCGGGGTCGCAGAGGGCGCTTAGGTGCGATCTCATCGATGGCTGCCAGGAGCTGGGCATTCCAGCCCTCAACAAGCTCAGTCAATGAGTCGCCAGGGGGAGCAAGGTCCCGCAAGGCTTGGCGGAATCTCTCAGGGTCCATCAGCCTCTGCGGGCGAGCCCAAATTGGCTCGCCACCTAAGCAGGGTGGGGGTGGAAAGTCAATCCTGGCTTTCAGAGCGTAGTGATCAGACCATGGCACCTTCATCGAAGGAGACATGATCACATCTATACCGACGCCAAAGATCAAATCCAGCGTGTGGCCTGCTTGATGTGTGGGGCCCGAAACAAACTGGGAGAGCCCTAGTGTCGCCATGGAAGACACCAGGTCCAGAGCCTGTGAGGAGGGAGTGGCATCAGCATGGATGTTGAAGTCCCCCAATACCAATAGGTTAGGGAACTCCAAGGCCCAGCCGGCCACCGCCTCCAATAGGCCTGACAGGGTGGCTGCTGGTGCGCTAGGTGGCCGGTACACCAGCCAGACAGCCAAGCTCTCCTCGGAGCCCCACACTAGGCCAACACATTCGATGCCGGGGATCGATGGCGATGGTAGAGCCCTGAAAGGACAATCTTCCCGGATTAATAATGCCACCCCTCCCCCCCGGCCCACAGTCCGCGACTGGTGGAGGACAGAGAAACCCGGGGGCGCCATCTCTCGTAAGGTAACTGTTGCCCCTTCGCGCACCCAGGTCTCCGTCACACAAGCCAGGTCGACCCCCTGCGAGATAAAGAAATCTCGCAGGGTGGCGGTTTTATTGCCTATAGACCTGGCATTGCACAGCACCAGTGACGGAGGTGAGTAATCCTTGCTCACCCTACCCTCGTCCCTCGGGATGGGGCGCAGATTGGAAAGGGTACGAGCGTATCCATATCTCGATCCCCTTCGCCTGTAACATCTGCCCCCACCGCCATACCTCCCTCGCCCCTCCACGGTAGCAATCCCAGGCCTCATAGTGGCCTCCATTGATGGCAATTAATATTATTATTAATAATATATAATATAATATATATAATATATATATATAATATATATATATAATATATATATATATATAATATATAATATATATATATAATATATATAATATATATAATATATTATTATAATAGGGTATCATCCAGACTGACACCCCCCCAACTGTTTGGAGGGTGCAACCAACACGTTACTAATGCTCTACCATTTGTGGAAACCTTGCCAGGCTAGTCAAATGTGAGAAATTCCGGGGAGAAATAGAGAGTATCCAAAAGGACAGGTGAATCATGGATACTACCTTGAATCATAGAATTGTAGCATTGGAAGGGACTCAAAAGGACAGCTGGTCCAACCCCCTACAATGCTGAAACTTTGGAGCTCCTTGGAGAAAAAAGTAGGCTATAAATGCAAGTTTTTATTAAAAGGATTTTTAAAAACCCAGAGAAACAGTCCAACATGCTTCCACCAGTTATCATTTACTGGTATTTTCTAGCCACCACCCAAAGCAAAGACGGTATATCACATGAATCACATATACTTGACATTTAAAAATAAACTAAATGAAACATATACAATTGCGTATGAGCCTATGTAACAGGGCCTTTTGAGTGGTGGCTCCCTGGTTGTGAAATGCCCTCCCTTACAAACTTTCAGGAGGAATTTGAAAACATTCCTTTTGACTGAGGTGCATTTAGTGGCTGTTTCCTGGAAACCCTGATCTCATTGGATGGCAGAATGCTTTCAACTGCTAACTGCTTTTCAATTTTAAAAAAATGTTTACAGAATGTTTTAATCTTCTGTAGAACATTTTCCCTTTGTTTTCCTTTTTAAATTGGATTTATTTCATAAAATGTAATGTATTTTTCACCTTATAGGACGCACTTTCCCCCCTCCAAAAATAAAGGGGAAATGTGTGTGCGTCCTATGGGGCGAATGCAGGCTTTTGCTGAAGCCTGGAGAGCGAGAGGCGTCGGTGTGCACTGACCCCTCTCGCTCTCCAGGCTTCAGGAAGCTATCCGCAAGCCTGGGGAGCCCGGTGGGAGTTCCTGCCGGGCTCCCCAGGCTTGTGGATAGCAGCCTGTTCTGGGGGCTGGGGTCGGGGGAAGCTCGGGCTTCCCCAGCCCCGCGCCTGGGGGAAAAATATTTTTTCCCCCTTTATTCCCCCCCCAAAAAAAAACTAGGTGCGCCCTTTGGGCCGGTGCGCCCTATAGGGCGAAAAATACGGTATACACTGCTTGATTGTAAAACAACACCCAGAAAGACAAAATAGTAAAATCAAGGAAAAAATCACAGCAATTGTTTGAAACATACAAAAAGCTAAAACACATTTTTTAAACATTTCATAAAATTTATCAAAGTTTCACAAGATTGTGCATCTTTTTTTGCCACCCTGGGCTCCTTGGTGGAGTGGGGTGGGGGGAATGGTGGGATATCAACTCAATAAAGAAACATTTTTTAAAAAAAATCCCAATATGTATACTTCAATTTGAAAACAGCCCGTAGATATATTTCCCATTCTCATTAACTGGTGACTCAAATGATGATCTGAAGGCAAGAAAGGACATGCTTTATAAAATTATCATACATATGTATTGTTAATTGGGAAAAAAACTCAATGACTTTCGCTTGTAAGGATGACGGCGCAAAAGCAGCTCCAGGCAGCATCTTGGAATCTTCTAACCCTGGAAGAGAGGAAGGCAACTCCCTGTCTTGCCAAATCCTTTGTTTTTTCCAGCGTGTCTTGAGACACATTCTCTTTTGCTTTTCGGGAACACAATTAACACCATCCCATGTGGGATGGGGCAGCGCTTGTCTTGTTAGAATAAAGTTATAAACTCAAATGAAATGTCAGCCAGTCCCTGCCCCCCCCCCGCCCTGTTGGTTTAGCCCTCTTAGGCCTGGGGCAAATGTACCCAGCCCCCCCCCTCCAAATCTGCACAGACTTGCTTTCATGGAAAGTATATCCATGGAAAAAATCCATCTCGTGAAATGGGGCAGAGGTGCACACAGTCTATGGAAAATCTGGCTTGAGTCTGTATGCAGCTTCACACCAGCTTCTGTCCTGCTGCAAATCTTTTTTTTTAAAAAAAGATCCTCATTAACTACCACCCCACCTGCATCACAGGTCGCTCACCTGAGCTTAAGGGGGAATAGAGAGAGCTAGTGTGGTGTAGTGGTTAGATTCATAGCCATAGCTGTCAACCTTTCCTTTTTTTGCGGGAAATTCCCTTATTCCAGCACTGTTTCCAGCTGCTTTCTGCTGCTATCCCGGATTGTTAGATATCCCGTAGACTGTCCCCGGGACAGGTGAGGCTGCTGATCCCTTATTTTTGAGGCTGCTGATCCCTTATTTTCAATTCTGAAAGTGTCATAGCTTTCAACGTTTCCCTTTTTCAAAGGGAAATTCCCTTATTCCAAATAGGATTCCTGGCAAGAAAAGGGAAAAGTTGACAGCTATGGTTAGAGTGTCTGACTAGGGCCTGGGACAGACCACGGTTCAAATCCCCTCTCAGCCATAAAGTTCATTAGGTGATTGGGGACTGGTCACTGCCTCTCAGCCTAACCTACCTCACAGGGTTGTTGTGAGGATAAAATGAGGAGGGAAAGAACCATGTCCGCCACTGCTTGAGCTCCTTGGAGGAAAAGGCAATGCAATGCAGGTAACTCACAACTTACGTGCATTTAACTTGTGCACATTAAGCTTCACGCGCTTGGCAAAAAATGCTAAAAAGGGGGCAGAAAGCAGGCAGGCATCTGGGGAACAAATACTATGGCTATCCCACCTGCCATTGAACCCAACGTGTTTTGACTATATGTGCCTAAGCTGGGATAGTTCAGTCAGTAGAGCATGAGACTATTACTCTCAGGGTGCTGGGTTCAAGTTCTATGTTGGACAAAAGATTCCTGCATTGCTGGGGGTTGAACTAGATGACCCTGATGGTTCCTCCAGCTCTACAATTCAGTGAATTTTGCTTTACAAACTGTCTCCTGGAACGTAACCCCTGCATAAGTTGAGAGTCGCCTGCACATAAGTGAGGGGCAAGATGGAGGATGACTACATTTTCATACTTGTTGCTTGGTTGAAGAACTACATGCCAAAATTAAGAGGAAAAGGGGTGAATTTTGGTTCATCCCCAGATAGTATGCATTATGTAAGTCTATCTTTAAGTGCTGGCTGAACGGACTTTGGGCTACTTTTGCAAGACTTTCCTTCTAAACTCCTCCAGTTTTGGATGCCTCCCCTCAGCTTCTTTTTCCACGACAGCCAACTTGTTGCATCGTACAAAACTTCTGTGCAGTCTTGACTCACACTCAGAGGGCTGCTGTAGTTGATGAGCAGGCAGAAAGCAATTTCGTGAATGGAGTTAAAAATTCATTGAAATCGGCGGTGACTGAGCAAAAACGTGATTGGTGAGTCACTTGAAACTCTGCATTTCATTGAGAAACAGGCAATTCAGTTCCCATTCAGACCTCAAGGGCTATCCCGGGCGAGGCTTGTCGGAAGGAGCATCAATGTTTCCACAACAGCGTCTTTCCCCCAGAATTGGCACCATTTGCTTACACCTGAATTCTTGAGTGCTCCGACAATAGCACTCTAAAGCTGTTGCGTTCCTGGGGTTCTCCTTGCTATCACCTTGTCAGTTCATCCCACCAGTCCTTGTTTCTCTTCTAAGCACCCACAATTCCCTCAACCCTTCTTCATAAGGCTTGGTTTCCAGGCTCTTATCACAGCGTTGTAGAGTTGGAAGGGAACCCAAGGGTCATCTAGTCTGACCCCCCCTGCAATGCAGGAATCACAACCAAGGCATCCCTGGCAGATGGCTACCCAACCTCTGTGTAAAAACCTCCAAGGAAGGAGAGTCCACCATCTACTGAGGGAGTCCATTCCACCCTCAAGCAGCTCTTACTGTAAGAAAGTTGCTCGTAATGTTTGGTTGGCATTTTCTTTCTAGTAATTTGAATCTGTTGGTTCAGATCCTCCCCTCTGGAGCAGGAGAAAACAAGCTTCCTGGTTACAGCCCTTCAGATATTTGAAAATGGTTCTCATATTACCTCTCCAGTATCATCCTCCAGTATATCTGAAGGAGTGTCTCCACCCCCATCGTTCAGCCCGGACACTGAGGTCCAGATCCGAGGGACTTCTGGCGGTTCCCTCACTGCGAGAAGCCAAGTTACAGGGAACCAGGCAGAGGGCCTTCTCGGTAGTGGCGCCCTCCCTGTGGAACGCCCTCCCACCAGATGTCAAAGAGAACAACAACTACCAGACTTTTAGAAGACATCTGAAGGCAGCCCTGTTTAGGGAAGTATTTAATGTTTGAGGTTTTATTCTGTTTTTAATGTTCTGTTGAAAGCAGCCCAGAGTGGCTGAGGAAACCCAGCCAGATGGGTGGGGTAGAACGTAGTAGTAGTAGTAGTAGTAGTAGTAGTAATAATAATAATAATAATAATAATAATAATAATTTCCATCTCCTCTTCTCCAGTCTAAACATTCCCAGTTCCCTCAACCATTCCTCATAAGGCTTGGTTTCCAGACAATTGTTCATCTTGCTCTCCTTTCTCTGCTCACCTTCCAGCTTGTCAGTATCCCCCTTGAACTGGGGTGTCCCGAACTGGACACAGGACACCAGGTGTGGTCTAACCAAGGCAAAAATGGATGGTGCTATGACTTCCCTTGATCTGGATACTAGACTTCTGTTGATGCAGCCTAGAATTGCATGAGCTGTGGTTTTTTTGTTGTTGCTCCTTCACACTGTTGACTCATGGTCCACTAAGACCCTAGATCCTTTTCACACATGCTGCTGTCAAGCCAGGTGTCCCCCATCCTATATTTGGGCATCTGGTTATTCTTGCCTAAGTGCAGAAACATACGTTTGTCCCTATTCAAATTCATTTTGTTAGTTTTTGGCCCAGTTTTTCAATCTGTTACAGTGATTTTGAATCCTGATTCTGTCTTCTGCAGTATGAGCTCTGCATCCCAGGTAACACATGCAGACGGATTTCAGGTTCAATCCCTGACAGCATCTCCAGGTAGGACTTGCAATGCCTCTTGCCTGAAACCCCAGAGAGCTGCTGCCAGTCAGAGGGCCTTCTTGGTAGTGGCACCAGCCCTGTGGAAGATACTGAACCTAGATGGATCTTAATGGCTTGAACTCAGCACATTTTGCAGCTTCCTACAGCTGATGTTCTTGCCGGCTCCATGAAGGCTGTGGAAATCCGGAACAGGTGCCTGGTGGAAGGTTGGGGGACTGTTTGATCCAGTGACCCTAACCTGACTTGATCCTAATGAGACATTGTGGATGGGGAAATGTGTTGATCTGCATGGAAGTGGGGGTGGGAGATGGGTGCTGGGTGGTCCTGGGTGGCCCAACTCTTGGAGGTTCTAAAGCAGAGGTTGGATGGTCAACTGTCAGGGATTCTTTAGCTGTGATTCCTGCATGGCAGCGGGTTGGACTAGAGGACCTTTGGGAGTCCCATCCAACCTTACAATTCTCTGTTTCTATGATTCTCCCCTCCTTGGGCTACTAATCTCTCTCTCCCCCTCCCCTGGGGCTCAGAAAGCTCTCAGGGTCCCAATTTCACCTCCCCCCTCCTCATCCGGGGTTCTCCAGCGCCAGCTCCCATTCAGGATCCAACCACCCCCTCCATGACACCTCCATAGGGCTCATGAAACACCCACATATTGTTAGGGTGACAGGGGAGAGGAGGTGATTCAGTGGTCCACCCCCAGATATGTCTGAAGGCACCTCAGAAATGAAGGGAGATCTCAGAGGCTGGCAAGTCTCTGATCTGAAGGGTGAGTCATCGCCACCACAGCTGTTGCATTCCAAAGGCATTGTTCTCTGGAGGGGCTCCTCTGAGCCCGGAAAGGATCCCCACACCTGGGTGGCTTGGCAGCCTACAAGCAGGGAGGTGGGGTGCAGGACAGCAATGCCAGGAACTCCTCCTCCCACTTGGATTGTAAACGGCAGCACTGCAAAGGACCCATTGTTTTCCTTCCAGTGTTAGACACCCCCTCACCTCCTCTATCACTCAGAATTCCAAGCAGGGCTCCCAGGTTTTGCTATGTGGCTCATTATTCCTAGTCATAGGCAGAACAGTGGTCCCAAGAAGCGACGATAAGGGCAGACTGTCTGGAATTTTCCCGTAAGGAGGCCTGGCTGGGGGATTTTCCCAGGCACATCATGGGATGCAGAGTGCTGCCAGAGCAGTCTGAAGCCTTCAGGGTGGACAGAGAGAAAGATCACAGCTGTAGACAGGGCTTTGGGGAGAGATGTAAAGGCCCCACCTTGAATTCTCAGCTCCTTCTCTTTTAAAGCAAGCTTGTTGTGCTTATAGTGGGACAGAAACATAGAAATGTAGAGTTGGAAATGAAAAGAAGTGAATAAGATGAAATAAATAAATTTCTGCAGCTTGCTGGCACTAAGGTGAGATGACTTGTTTAAAAAAAGGGATTAGAGACAAATTCTTGTGCTCGAATCCTCCTTGCAGGTTTCCCATAACGGGCATCTGGTTGGCAACCGTGAGAACAGGAGGCTGGACTAGATGGGCCATTGGCTTGATTCAGTAGTGTTCCTGTGTTCTTATGTTTGGAGGAAGAGGAGGATTTTATCAATGGTTGTTAGCAGTGATGCTGCTATGGAACCTACATGTTGAGGGGCAGTCTACCACTGAATGGTGGTGGAGAATATCAGAGAAAAGGTGATGCAGTCATGCTCTGCTTGTGGACTTCCCAGAGACCTCCTGTTGAACAGTATGGAATATATAATGTTAGACTAGACTGGGCTGCCATCCCCATCACTACCAGGTAGTGTGGCCAACCTGTTTACTCTAGCACAGCTGTGCTGACTGCAAGGGATGATGGGAATTGTAGTCCATACGGCACAGGCTTAATCCAGATGGCTTAATCCATCAGGGCTCTCCTGAGGTCTTTTGCTTTATTATTATTTATTTCATAAAAAATTATACACCACTTGATTTACTAAAAGATGTAAATCAAGAAAAGTTTGCAATACTTTAAAACATACACGAAGTTAAAATACTAAAAGCAGATTAAAATTCACACCGGCTTTCTAAGCATCTAGGCAGGCTTGTCTAAACAAGAATATTTTTAACAGTGAAAGGAATATGGTGAAGGTGCCTGCTTCAAATCAAGAGGCAGGGAGTTCCAAAGGGTAGCCACTGCCACACTAAATGACTCGAGTTCTTACAAATGTGGAATGGGCATTCTGTGACACCTGCAGTAGTGTCAGTTCCGCCCATTGAGGCAGCCTTTCCATTACGAGGCAAGTAGCTGCTGCGTTTGAGATGTCATGATGGAGAAAAGCGGACCTTCCCCTCCCAGGAACTTCACAGCCGATACTTTCCGGAGGCCAACTAGCTCATCGACTGACTGATTGGCTTCCTTCCTTCCATCCTTCCTTCCCCTTTTTTCTTTGGCCTGCTCTGGGGGAATTTCCATGGGTCTCTGGTTAGCTGCCGCGATGCTGACCTGGCAATTCACAGTGTCTGCTTTGAGCTTGGCTGGCTGAATATTTGATGACATACAGGATCACTTGCCAGGATGGAAAAAGTGAAAAGAAGAAGAAGAAGAGCATTGCACACACAAATAAATTAAGTGACCGATAGTGAGGAAACTCCAGTTTGTAGTATGGTTTGGCTGGTACTGCAAAAGATGAAACAGAGAAGCTGAATTAGGTATTGATACAAGTGCTACTTTAGATAAGAACTTACCTATTTGTATGATGCTAATGACTTTATCCCTTCATGGATCACTGCCTTGTTGTGGCAAAAGGGGCTTGAATAACTTCAAGAAGCTATGAGCTGTGCCATGCAGGGCCACCCAAGACGGACAGGTCATAGCCGAGAGTTTAGACTAAATGTGATCCACCTGGAGAGGGAACTGGCAATCCACTCCAGTATTTTGCCAAGAAAACTCCATGGACATAAAAAAGGAGAAACTTTGAGAAGAAAGTGAGAGTTTCCAGGGCATGCTCTGGTTCATGGGGTCATGACTAAGATGGCGAAGATGAATAAACAAAATGACTTTATTTGTCCATTTTGTAGTCCTGGTGATTCCTGCTCTCCTTTTCATATTCCTTATTTTGTTGTATTATTACCTGCCACCCCAATCTCTAAGTGGTGCAAGATTTCAGGGGTTTCCGATGCTCACCCAGGGTTCGGTCTCCTCGAATGAGGAACAGTGGAGACTGTGGTATTTTTAGGATATATGGTTTTATTTACACGTATATACAACCTGAGCCTAAGATGGATGGGCTCACAGCATTAACACCCCCAAAAGCCTTGCTTCTCCCAGAGCCAGTGGCGTAGCGTGGGGGGTGCAGGGGGGGCCGGCCACACCGGGCGCAACATCTGGGGGTTAGGGTTAGGGTGCGCAAATCCATGGGTTAGGGGGCACAAATTACCTGCCTTGCCCCGGGTGCTGACAACCCACTCTACGCCACTGCCCAGAGCCACAGCCTTGGAGTCACACGTAAATCCAGCATGGCTCTGCGTCCCAGCATCTCTGCCTGCAACCTGATTTTAGCTCAGTGAAGCTGAATGGTGGAAAATTCAGGGCAGATAAAAGAAAGTCCTTCTTCCAATAAGGTAAAGGTAAAGGGACCCCTGACCATTAGGTCCAGTGGTGGCCGACTCTGGGGTTGCGGCTCTCATCTTGCTTTATTGGCCGAGGAAGCCGGTGTACGGCTTCCGGGTCATGTGGCCAGCATGACTAAGCCGCTTCTGGCGAACCAGAGCAGTGCAAGGAAACGCCATTTACCTTCCCGCCGGAGCGGTACCTATTTATCTACTTGCACTTTGATGTGCTTTCGAACTGCTAGGTTGGCAGGAGCAGGGACCAAGCAACGGAAGCTCACTTTGTCGTGGGGATTCGAACCGCCGACCTTCTGATCGGCAAGTCCTAGGCTCTGTGGTTTAACCCACAGCGCCAATAGCACAGAGTTAAACTGTGGAGCTCACTTCCACAGGAGGCAGTCATAACCACCAAGCTAGACGGCTTTAAAGGAAGATTTGACATGTACATGGAGGAGAGGGCTATTGATGGCTGCTAGCCATGACGGCTTTGCTCTGCTTCCACAGTTGGAGGCAGCAGTGCTTCTGAATCCCAGTTGCTGGAAACATCAGGAGGGGAGAGAACTCTTGTGCCGAGGGTCTTGCTTGTGGGTTTTGCATTCAGGGAATCTGGCTGGCCACTGTTAGAATAGGATGCTGAACTAGATGGGCCATTGGCCTGATCCAGCAGGCTCTCCTTATGTTCTTAGGTTCTAATGAGTCAGTGTTGGTGGAGGCTGGTGTTATCTACACTGACTGGCAGCTCCAGATCTTTCCCAGACCTACTTAGGGATGCTAGGGCTTGTCTGGCCTATTCTGGGGCCCTCTGCATGTAGAGGAAGTGCTCTGCCAGGAGGGAGTGGGGCAGGTGGGAAAGAGAAATTCAGTTCAGTCTGCATTTATCAGCAAAAATTCCAGATTCATACTTAAAAAAAAAAAATGCAAACTGAAACACTGGACAAGCATGTATGGCATTACAGTCTTTTTCTCCTTTTTATTCTCTCTCGCTTCTATTTGTTTTATACACTTTTTTGTTTCCTTATATATATGAACAAACCAGAAACACCCAACCACCCTGCAAATTTCATACTGCTCTGAATTTTGCAGAGGAGCTCTCCAGCCAAGGAATTATTTATTTGTTGCATTTGTGTCCCAACCTAACCCTTCAAGGAGCTCAGAGTGGTGTACCTCCCCATTTTATCTTCACAACCACCTTGTGAAGTAGGTTAGACAAAGAGGCAATGGCTGGCCCCCAACCTAGTGAGCTTCACGGCCAAGTGCGGGGATTTGAACCCTGGCCTTTTCCAGGTCCTAGTCTGACACGCTAACCACTTGCTCTTCAGATGCATATTATGAATATAAAGCATGCCTAATTATGCATATATTCATGATAATAACATACCAAAATGTGTTATATAATGGGGAGATTGCGGGGGGAAATTGCACGCAAAAATATGTCTAATAGGAAAAATTCACTGCTGAATTCTCATGAGGACGAGTTTTTTAAAATTTTTAAATGGTAAACAGATGTGGAAATGCCGAGAACTGAGCTGGAAGACGAGAAGAATGAAAAATGGGAAGAAAGCGAAACAGAGAAGTTTTGCCACTCCCTATCTGCTGCTGAGTCACAGCCCTCTCCCCAAATCTCCTCTGCTTGGCTCCAGGCACAAGCTGCCACCTCCTTCTCTATCCTGGTCTCTTGCTCTCCTGGTTGTTTTTCACAGCTGCTTCCTCTGGTGAGCAGCACCAGGTCACTGAGTCAGGAGGCCATGCTCCCTTTCTGCGGGATTTTCCCAGACAGCCTCTTGCCAGCGAGGTGTAAATAATCCAGGGCAGGCAGCGGCTCTCTTCAAAGCCGCAAACGAATCTGAAAGAAAACCCCGCAAAGCCCAGTCAACAAGCCCCTGTGTAGGAATAATAATTTGCACAGAAAGCCTTTGTTCTCCCTGCCCCCCAACCCCTTTATTTTCACTTTGGAGCCTCCGCTATGAACCCAGCGAGTTCAGGCTTTGTGACAATCCTGGCAGCTCCAGGAAAAAGGAGGAACGCAGAGTCCTCTCCTGTTTCAGACACAGAGGCCTCATCTGCATTACACATTCCCAAAAAAACCTGGGAACTGTAGTTTGCTAAGGGTGCTGAGAGTCTTTAGGAGACCCCTATTCCTCAGATAGGTCCCCAGGATGCTGCTATTTTCCCGGTGAAATTCCCTCACATCCTAGCCAGTCTGGGTTACCCAATCCATGCCCACTTGGTGTTTTTGCGCAAGCAAACCTTGCCCTCCCAATATTTCTATGGAACTGATAAGAACATAACTATGTTCCTAGATCTGCCAAATGCCTCTGGTCGCGTCATTCTTATGACAAGCGTGACGGGACATTTCCAGGAAGCAACACCTGCCACTCAGCGCCTTGGAATTTTTTAATAGACGTTCCTTAATCACAACAGATTTCTGCAGCTGATCAGATTTCTGTGGCTCGTAAAATGTTTTGACTTGCATGTTTTCCAGCTCAGTGCAGTGGCAGCCGACGCAGAGACCCAGCTTTGATTCATGGAAAAGCAAACATATCCATGTAACCGCTGCATTCTTGGTGCTTTGTGAGCAAATTGCGAAGAGCCCCAGGAGATGTTTAGTCCATGCATTTGCCAAGAATCCCTTTTCAGAGAAGAAGAAGAAGAAGAAGAAGAAGAAGAAGAAGAAGAAGAAGAAGAAGAAGAAGAAGAAGAAGAAGAGAGGGCTTGCTCCAAAATCCACCATGACCAGAAGTACCGAAATGTCCCAAAAGAACATAAGAAGATAATCTTGGGCCAGCCAGTCTTTCACTGTGATCTAAACTGGGGCATAAACAGTTTGACTTTCCATGATGTGCAAACTAGGCCATAGCCAGTGTGGAGGAGACCAGTGGGGAGACCAGTGTAAAAATCCCCATTCAGCCATGAAGCCCTGGGCCAGGGGAGGAAGAGAACCATGTACCCCGCCTTGAGCTCCTTGGAAGAAAAGTGGAACCTAGGAAGCTGCCTTAGTATAAGTCAGACCTACTGGTCCATTGCCCTCACTGACAGGTAGCAACTCTCCAGGGGTTCAGGTAGGATCTTCTCCTAGCCCTACCTGGAGGTGTTGGGGGGTGGGGTTTGAACCTGGGACCTTCTGCATGCAAGGCAGGTGCTCTGGCACTGAGCTACGCCCCCTTCTGCTCTGCCAACAGCCCGTCAGCACCCCTCTGGGCTGCCAGGGATTTTCTGGGGGAAGATAGATGAGCGCCAAGATGACGTCTGCATGGTGCTCATGGAGCTGATCTCCGAAATGGTGGATGCCCAGCATATGCACCTGGAGAGGAAGGGGGTCTAGCCTCACACGGCTGCCTCACCTTTATTCCTAGGGAGAGAGCATCCTGACGAAGAGTGTTAAAGGGAAGAGAGGAATTTCCAGCCTGAATTTTCCCTCAGCCTGTATTGTTTTTAATATTCGGTTGGAAGCCGCCCAGAGTGGCTGGGGGAAATCCAGCCAGATGGGCAGGGTATAAATAATAAATTATTATTATTATCATCATTATCATCATTATCATCATTATTATTATTAGCCATGACCTTGCAAGGTAGCCTGAGGCCAATCACTCTTCTCATCTGCAACAGTGTGTGTTTGTGGGTGGGTGGGTGGGGGGGGGGTGAGACTTCTGATCAACCTTGCAGGGCTGTTGTGAGGATTACTGAGGTAGTGTAAGGAGCATCCATTGATTGGTTTGAAAGAGCTGTCTGCATTTGGACAACCTTTAACTGAAGAATTGGTTAGAGTCGTTGTTTAAAATAAATAATAATAATAACAACAATAAAAACAAGCTAACTTATGGGGTTCAGCATCCTTTAAGACACAAACACAGGATCAAAAAGTGACTAGCCACAACTTATGAGAGCTTTCATCCATGCCTTTCCTTTGCTGCTCTCCAGTCTCCAGCTTCGTGCTGCAACGACGAAAAAGACTTCTAGAGACAGATCATTTGTTGTGCACCCAGAGCATGGAAACGCAAGACATGCCTATGGAACTGCATTTATGAAAAATGCGCAGTGAGGGAGGCGGCAGCAGCAATAGCTCCTCTTGACCACCAGAGATCGCTGCGGCGTCGCAGTCAGCGGTTAAACGTGCTCATCCAAGAGGTTCACTCTGATTCCTTGCCCCCATTTATTTATGTATTTCTCTATTACGACATACTGGAATGTTATAGAAGACACCCATTGAATAAAAGAAAAGAAATGCTAACTTTCAAATTGGCAATTGCAAGAGAGACGATTGTACAATCTTGGAAAGAAGGGAGGGTCCCTCCAAGAATGGTTTTGTTATGTCTGCAATTGGCAGAGGAGCCGACTCAACAGATGTGAGCTTCCAAGAACGGATGAATAAGAGAATGACTCTGCAGCTCAATGAGATATTCTTTTATTTAATGGATCCATTGCCGGGCGTTGGACTAGATGACCCTTGGGGTCCCTTCCAGCTCCACAATTCTATGATTCTAGGAATAACAAAGGATCCCAATCAGCCCCATGCTCACATTTCTCAAACAGGGGCATCATCTTCCTCCTCTGGAAATGACCTAAGATTCCCCCCTGCTTTTTGAAATATTTTATTAAAGCTTTGGGCATGAGACTATACAAACCATAGTTCCCAGGACTCTTGTGATATATGATTGCTTTTCTTTATTACATTTATAGCCCACTTCCTTCTTCGAGGAGCTCAAGGTTCTCCCCCTCCTCATTTAACCTCCACAACAACCCTGTGAGGTAGGTTAGGCTGGGAGGTGGTGACTGGCCATGAAGGTCACCCAGTGAGCATAATGGCTGAGTGGGGATTTGAACCCTGGTCTCCCAGGTTCTAGTCCAACCCTCTAACCCCTAAGCCACACTTCAGATGCATGGTATGGATGTGGCCAAATTATGGCTGTTTCTGTAGATGGAGCATCTGCAAGAGGTCTTCCTGTTTTAAGCCTCAGCATCTCTAGTCACTGCTGGAACTGAAACCCTGGAGAGCTGCTGCCAGCCAGCGCAGACAATACTGAGTTAAATGGACCAGTAAGGTTGTTTCCTGTGTTCCTATTCAAATCAACCATGAGGACTGGAATCTTATGTTATTCTTTGGGGAAAGGCCATAGCTCAGTAGCAGAGCACCTGCTTTGCATAGAATCATAGTTTTGTTGAGTTGGAAGGGACCCTAAGAGTCATCTAGTCCAACCCCAGGAAATTCACTGCAGAAGATCTCCCAGTTTCCATATTCAGCAACTGCAGGTCAGGCTGAGAAAGACCCTTGAGACTGAAACCACGGAGAGCTGCCTCTACCAGTCAGTGTGGGCAATACTGAGCTAGATAGACCAACGGACTCACAGCTCCCCATGTTTCTACGAGAACAGGGCATTTCCCCATGTTTCCGCTGCCAGAGGTGGCTGGCTGAGGAAGAGGAGAGCAGCCACCAAGAGCCTGCCGGTGATGCAATATCCCTTTTCCGTGGGCCATGGCCGGCGTGATTTGTGCCGTGTGGCTAAATATATCCCCGGAGGAAATCAAGTATTGCGCAATGACAAAGGGGGTTTTGCTCTGCCCTTGGTCCCTGGCCCCGTAGAAGCAGGAAACTGTCCTCGAAAGCCGAGGCAGCAGGAGGAGGGTGGAAAAAGGAGAACCAGGAAGGCCCTTTTCGTTCTTCTCTTCGCCTTTGCTGTGACTGGGTCTGGAAAGTGGGGGCATTTTGCTTTGAAGGAGGCTTCCATAAGATGGGTCAGGTCGATGGCCTATCTAGTCCAGCATCCTCTTCTCCCAGTGGCCAACCACATGCCTCTTCTGGGAAGCCTGCAAGCAGGACCTGAGCATAGGAGCACTCTGCCCTCCTGTGGTTTCCAGCAGTTGGCATTCAGAGGCATTATGGTCTCCAACTTGTGGAGACAGAGCAGAGCCTTTGTGGCTAGTAGCCGTCGATAGCCTTAGGATCCTCCATGATACTCATGTTTTGGTTTTAATAATTGTTTCATTTGATTTTGTAAAGGAAAGGAAAGGAAGAAAGAAGGAAAGAAAGAAAGAGAAACAAGAAAGAAAAGTGATAAAGTTACCTCTAAATGTCTTACACATTCACATATTGAGATTACTCTGATTACTCAAGATTACTGACTTCCGCCCATCCCATCCATGGGTCTTCTTAATTCTATTTTCATTTGCATATCAATACTTCTCCAAAATTTCCATCTTCCTAAATTATCTGTGGTTTCTATTAGTGCATTTAAAAGCCTGCTAATGTTTCAACCTATTTGCAATGATTTAGTATATACATTATGAACATTTCCCATTCTTTTAAAAATTTCTCTTCTTCTTGATTCCTGAGCTTCCCAGTTAATTTTGCCGTTTCAGCATAGTCCATCAACTTGATCTGCCATTCTTCTTTGGTCGGGGTTGTCTCTTCCTTCCATCTCTGGGCTAGCAGCATCCGGGCGGCCAATACACCTGTTTTTTCTGATGCTCTGAATAAACTTTAAACTTGAACCTCAGACCATGAACCTCAGATTGCAAAACTGTCTCTAGTCCTATTCACAGCATCTGTGATACCACTTGAACTTTAATAACTTCTGCCCAAAGAATCCCACAGCTTGTTCAAGATGCACAGAATAGTAGCTCTCTGCATGGTTTGCTATCATTTCTCAGCACCCATAACAAATTACACTTCCCAGGATTTTTTGTGTGATGTCAGGACGTTTATAGAGACATCACCTTCCAACAAAGGTCCGTATAGTTAAAGCCATGGTTTTCCCAGTAGTGATGTATGGAAGTGAGAGCTGGACCATAAAGAAGGCTGATCGCCGAAGAATTGATGCTTTTGAATTATGGTGCTGGAGGAGACTCTTGAGAGTCCCATGGACTGCAAGAAGATCAAACCTATCCATTCTTAAGGAAATCAGCCCTGAGTGCTCACTGGAAGGACAGATCGTGCAGCTGAGGCTCCAATACTTTGGCCACCTCATGAGAAGAGAAGACTCCCTGGAAAAGACCCTGATGTTGGGAAAGGTTGAGGGCACAAGGAGAAGGGGACGACAGAGGACAAGATGGTTGGACAGTGTTATTGATGCTACCAGCATGAGTTTGACCAAACTGCGGGAGGCGGTGGAAGACAGGAGTGCCTGGCGTGCTCTGGTCCATGGGGTCACAAAGAGTCGGACACGACTAAACGACTAAACAAACAAACAAACAAACGATGTTTATGGTGGTGCAGGAACACTTAGAATGTATGTTGTGGACTAAAGCGTTAAAATCGAGTTGTGGAAAATGTCAGAGAACTGCCATCAGTTCAGGAGGGAGAGAGGAAAAGCCGAATGGATTATAGAGAACCCCCAGGGATCGTGGGGAGCAGTTCCTCTTCAAGGAGGAGAGTAAACACACCTCCAGTGGAGAGGAGCTGCAGGAGTCGGAAGTGGCGAGGCGGTCCCAGGACTCCGTGCCTGGGAAAAGCGGGGAGGAGAGGGGTCCTCCGCCACCCACGCCCTCCCTGCGCAGAAAGCATCCGCGCAGAGGGGGAGGCGCAGACTGGGCGTCAAGAAGCTGCTTTGCTGGGGAAAGTTTAAGAACCGCCCACTCACGGATTCTGCCAGTGATTGAGCGAGCCACGGGAGAGTGGGGCTCCGGACAGATAAGGTTTATTTTGGCAGCAAAAGCAAGGCTTCACAGCCAAGCAGGGAGATAGTTGCTTGCTTACTCTCGAGCAACCCCTTGGAAACATTACAGCAAATATGGAAGCAATGAGGAGAGGCAGGACTGAGATTTGGAGATATGCTTCAAGGTCCAGACTATGGGAAGTCCCAAAATAATAATAATTATAATTTGGATGATAATTTGGTCTTTTTTATTTTAGTTTTTTATTTTAATTGGATTATGATTTGATATGTTAATTGGATGTTTTTTTTATTGGAAATTAATAAAAACGATTTAACAACAACAACAAAAAAAATTAGAATGTCTGTTGTGGGCATGACCTGTATCCCCCTCCCCTTCCAAGATGGACCCAGGAGGAAGTCATGGAGCTCCTCCCCCACTTTCCAGCTCAACCCACTTCCTTTTGGGATTCCCAGAGAAAAGGAGGACTCAGCAAGAGACAGAGAGGAGACCTTTCACATCTTTATTTTTTGAAAGAACCCAGCAAGAGAACTGACCTGCCGACAGGCTCAGAACAGATAAGCAGCAATTGGTCTAAGAAGGGAAACATGACTGTACCTATGTGTTCTCAAGCTCTCTTTCACTCAGTTCAGAGGGCAAAGCGCTTTCAAAAAAAAAAAGCTACTTAAATAGCTTTAATTAATTAATTAAATTAATTAATTAATTAATTAATTAATGTGCATAAATCAACACATACAATTTGGTATGGAAATAAATTCATCCTGCAGCCACACAATAGAATTCAGGCAGAGCCACGATGGTTCAGGAGGAGATCCCATGCTTTGCGTCTAAGAATCTCACAAGTTTAATGGCCCATTCAGCTTTTGGGTTAGCGCAGAGCTGCTTCTGGATAAGCAAAATAAACCTGTCAAGGAAAGGAGAAGCCATAAGAGCATAAGATAACCCCTAATGGCTCAGGTTCATCTCAACCAGCCTCCTGTCCTCCTAGTGGCCAAACAGATGTCTGTAGGAAACCAGCAATTGGGGTCTGAAAACGAGAGAACCACTCTTGTGGAGAAGCAGCAGCGTTGCAAGGGGGTGCGGGGGTGTGGGCCGCCCCGGATGTCATGCCTGGGGTGTGTGACAAAATCCCCCTGGGCGGATCATGAGTGGTGTGATTGTCGTCATGAAAATCCACCCTCTGATTGCACCCTCTGATTCCACCCTCGGATTAGCACGATCGGCGGGCGTATCTGTTTTGTGGCCAACCCTCCCTAAAAGAAGCTCAACAACTCTGGGGCCTGCAATGTGTGTGTGGGGGGCGGGGGAGACACACAATTTTTTTTGCACTAATATCACCTGCCCTTGCTATGCCTCTGTGGAGACACATCCAGTTTCCATCTGTCAGGGCAGAGCATCGTCATCATGGCTTGGTGGCCATCAAGAGCCATCGCCTCCTTGAATTTATCTAATTCTTTTTTACGCTTTCTCTTCCACGTTGGTGGCCATATCTGCCTCCCGAGGGAAGGAGTTCCACTGTTTAATGATGTGCTTCATGAAGAAAGACTCTTTTTGTTAAGTTGTGGGTGAACATATCAGATGACACAGCGATTCTTCAAACAGCTCTTGTTTATTCACAGGCCAGAACAGAACTGAACTGAAGGGTTCAGCCAGCCTGCTTATATAGAGCTCCACTAGAACGCAACAGTAACCATTTTCTGTAACTATCCAATCACTGAACGTCACTTTTGATCCCTTATTTGCATATGTGGACCTGAACTATCTACAGTATCCCCTGCTGGTCCAGGGTGAGAACTTCAGTACATAACATTTTCCTCTGTCCTAGGAGGACAGAGGGTGTGGTCACATTATGGCCTGGTGTTATGAGAGAGGGAGACCAACAACAACAACAACAACAATTTTATTATTTACTGGCTGGGTTTCTCTACCCATTTTCTCATGCCATGCATCAATTTTATAAACTTCTGTCGTGTCACCTCTTACTTGCTTTTTCTCTGGACTAAAAAATCCCAAATGCATTTTCAATGGGCCACTGAACAAGGGCTATTTATTTCTCCATTATTTCTCCACTTCTGGAACTGGTAAAACAGGCAGGCAGGTCCTCTTCCTTGTTAAAAGGCACCAGGCCCATCCTCACCACAGATCACATGTTCTCAGCAGGGTGTAGAGAGGGGGCACAAATTCATTTTGCTCACCATTAAATGTGAGCCTGCCAGCCAAATCCCCGCTTCCCAAAGCAGCACGCCCACCTTAAACACTTGGACTTCTCTGAATTTTGGATACAGTTCTCCAATGCAGACAAAAATGTCTCTGTTAGCGAAAATAATATACAAACAAGCACTCTTTCCTGGGGAATTCACATATTTTGGAACAAAGGTGCACCAGAATGTCTGCAAATGCTGAATTTAAGATGGGAAAATAGAGAGAAATTGAAACTGAAGGATCTGCCGTTCCCTAGTGGGGAAGCAAAATCAGTCTCAGCTCCTCCTTTTCCCTCTGAGCCACTCCTGATTTTCTCAATCTATCGTATCTATGATCTCTCCGCTCCCCAAACCCAGCTCCCAAATGCTTAAGTCTTTGCTTCCCATCTTTCCTGATCCCCCACCATTCGTCAACTGACACCTTGGCTTTCACCCATTCCCCAAAACTTACACCACAGAAGGCAGAGCGCATTTAGGGTCGGGGTAGAAATAATCCACTACGGCAGTGGGTCCCACACTTCCTGGATAATGGGCAGAGCAGCAGCCAGGTGGGGCATTCCGTCGAGCCTGGAGAGCTGGGGAGAGCAGGCATTGCTATTCATATTATGAAATGTGTAAGATGCCCAAGAGCTAAAGCTATGGGAGTTTATTTGCATCAAACACCCAGAGACATCACCACCCACTTGACTGGAGGATCGCACCCCTTGTCTCTCTCTGTGTGGAGGCATTTATGTTGAAAGACATCAGGGCTGGGGTCTGTGTGGGTCTTCCCTTCTGCCAGGCCACCCTGTCTTTCTCTCAAATCCAGGGCCATATCCTTCACAGCCCTAAACATTAGGGAGAACATTCATCAGTGGAACGGATTCTCTCAAAAGGTGATGGACTCTCCTTCCTCAGAGGCTTTTAAGAAGAGGTTGGGTGTCTATCTGTCAGGCACTGCAGGGGGTTGGACTTAACATGGGTGGCCAACTCCCAAGAGACTGTGATCTACTGGCAGTGATCAATCCCCTTTTTTGGGTTCAGGTCAAAGTTGTTGAGCTTCTTTTAGGGAGGAGGAAAGCTTTGGGGAGGGGGGAAGAGCCAGTGATCTACCAGTGATCTACCACATGCATCCAGTGATCTACTGGTAGATCACGATCTACCTGTTGGACCTGCCTGGACTAGAGGACACTTGGTGGCTCCTTTCAATTCTACCCTTCTATGATTCTGTCCCTTCCTCTGGTGGCTTTTTGCGGTGGAATGCATCCTCATACTGTGATGATTATGAGAGGTTGTTTATTATTATTATTTTGTGGCTGGAATGTATAGTACTGTACAAATTGAAAAGTCAGGTTGACTCACGCAGAGCTGCCACAGCAAGGAGTAAGGCAACAGTAGCCCCTGAGATCTTCATACTGTCTGGAGAGGAAGAGGATATTTCAGGACCATTTCAGAGGCTTCCTCCGCTTCTGTAATGCTCACCACCTAAAGCTCCTCCACCTCTCCTTTGAGATGCCGTTCCCAGCTCTGACCCAATACCAGACACTGAGTTCTCAGAGGACAACCAGGACACAGATCCAGGAGCAGGCAGGGTCACCTCTGAACAAATGCTAAGGAACCTCTTCACAGGCCTTCCAGGCTGAGAGACCTGCTTAAAAAGCCCTGGAGCTGTCAGAGGAGGGCGTTGCAGGGAGTTGGGCTAGATGCCCTGTGGGTAACCCTTCTAACTGTACAATTCTATGATTCTATGAATTTCTCCCTCTCTCCCCCTCCCTTGGTCCTTCAGAAGGCCACGGCTGAGCCGAAAAGCAACAGCACAGCATGCATATCCAAGTCACCATGGAACACTTGAGTAAAAGGGGCCTTCTCATGAGTAAGCAGCCTACTCATGAGTAAGCAATCCCTGGAACTCCTCTGCTAGCAGTTGTGGTTTGGTGTGGTCTTGTAGCACCCTGCTTGTGGTTAACGCTTAGCTGGAATGAAATATTCAACGCAGCAACAGAGAAATTAAAAAAATAATTTATTTGTCAGACAAATAAATAAGAGGCACAGTGGTATATGGTTACCAAGCTCTGGCCTGCCCTCCTGCCATTATGGCCAGCACTTATATTTCCTTAATCCAGCCCCCTTTGCTCCTCCTATGGCTGCCTCTGTCCCATCAGCCTGGTTGAAATTCCTATTGGCTGATTGGTATAACCAATCACAAAAATACACTCATATCCTACTGTCCTTATATGGAACACAAAGAGCTATATATTGTTACATCTATAAATGACAAATAAGTATTAATATATCTTACATGCGTCTCAACAAGGAATCTTAATTACCAGCTCACCTCTTGCCCCCCCTTGCCCTATTGCCTTCTAAAACAAATGGTTAATAATTTTAAATTTTTATCTTGAACAGATGTCAGAGACCTGGGTTCATATTCTCATGCATCATCAATGAAATATCTCCTTTTGGAGGTCTTTAAACAAAGGTCTGACAGCCATTTGTCATAAGTGCTCGCTTGGCGTCTTCTTGTCTGACAGGGGGCTGGGCTGGCTGACTTAATTTCAGGATAAATCTAGCATTTCTTAAATCCTTTGCATAATTACATTTAAGCCAGGATATTTCATACATTGATAGCTTTTTAGAAGGATAAACTTCCTAAAAGTAACAAGGAAGGAACAGTTTACAGCCTCAAAATAAAATAGGGAAAAAAACCTCTTCCCCTGTTCACACTTCCCCCCCTTCTCCAGCCGGTTTGTTTTCCATGTGCTCTTGGCCTTTTGACCTTAGGCTCAAGTTTAAAGCACATGGTTTTATTTTACTGTTTACCAAACTCTTAATTATGTAGGGTCTGTGTAACCTTGATCTTCAGCCTGTAATTCCAGCTTTTACAACTTTGAGAAACTTGTCTCCTGCTACTGCTATAAATCAGGGAGGCCCTTGTTCAGGAGAGCAGGAAGATAAACAACTGCCAAAGTACTTAGCCAGCTGGTTTCTGCATGGCATGAAACTTTTGAAAGTCTAAGCCCATTTACCTGATCAAGATATAAGCCAATATATGCCTTGATTAAAAATGCAGTCTATATTCAGATGCCACAGTCTAGGAGGCCAGAGTCTAAACTGTATTCTGCTTTAGCCTTTCAGTTGCTGGGAGAAACTCAGGTCTTTGGTGTTTTCCTGAAGGGCAATTTATTGCAAGAGTCCTTTTTTCTGCAAGGTGGAATCATTTTATAGGGAAGTTTCCTATACAGGGAAGTTTTCAGTGTTTGATAGCTTACTGTGTTTTAATTTGTTGGCAGCTGCCTAGAGTGACTGGTGCAACCCAGTCAGATGGGTTGCATATAAACAAACAAACAAACAAACAAACAAACAATAATTATTTCTACTGCCAATCAGGCTTATACAGCGATGTCCTCTGTTCATCTGACTTATGGCCTCCCCATCTGGATCTTAGGGTTTAATTAACTAATTTTCGGAATTTATATACTGCTTTTTGTTATCAAAAAATACCAGAGTGGTTCACATCATAAAACATGACAGTAATCTCTAAAAAAAGAGTACTTAGAGTGAAAACAGCAAAGGCCCCAAAGGCAACAGGGAACCTTTACTAGCAGTTGGTAAAAGGCTGGGTAAACAAACAGGTGTTTCATTGATGGTGAAAACACTACCGTTGGTGACCTCCAACTCTCAATAGGGAGAGCATTTCACATGGTGGGTCTCCTATGAAATGGCTTAGTTCCCAGGTGGCAGGAGCTTAGTCTAGGTCCCTTAGAAAGCTACTGGGTTTGTCACCCTGTGTGAGAAAGCAGAGATCTACCTGGAAGCCAGTATTTGATCAGTTGAATGCAAAGCTTGGATGGATGCTCTCAAGTGATGGCTATTCTTTGCATCCCAGGACAGTCCCACATAGAAAGGATTGGCTTGCCTGCCTCGTTTTCATTCCAGACCTTCCATAATTCTGTTCTGAATTTCCTGAGTTCACTGTGTTCCTCTTCTCAGAATACTTCCCACTTACACTGTAACTGCCTCCTTCTCCAAAGTCAGTTTTTGGAACAAACTCCTTTGCTACAGAGTCCTCCTACCTTTCACCTTCAAAGCCAGTTGCTCTCAGGGCTGCGCTGAGCTTCTGTCTCCTCCTCCAATTGCATCTTCCCCTTATAGATAGGCAGGAGAGGGCAGGGCCTGCACCCACTCCAACCCACATCCTATCACAATTCCTATGCATGCTTGATCCTTGGTTAAGGAGGTCACAAAATGGGATTGGCCAGCTGGGTTGAGAAGACAATTAATGGCACCTTGTGGTCAGTCTCAGCTGCCTTGAACATAGAACCAACTCTTGAACCATAGAGTTGAAAGGGACTCCTTGCAATGTGGGAATCACAGCTAAACAATCCCTGACAGGTGACCATCCACCTCAGTCTAAAAACCTCCAGCAAAGGAGAGTCCACCACCTTCCAAAGTCATCTGTCTCACTGTCAAACAGCTTTTAAAGTTCTTCCTAATGTTTAGTTGGAATCGCTATTCTTGTCATTTGAATCCATTGGTTCTGCTCCCACCCTCTGGAGCAGGAGGAAACGAGTTTCCTCCATCTTCTGTGTGACAGCCCTTCAGATATTTGAAGATAACTTTCACCTTTCCATCTTCTCCAGGCTGAACATACCCAACTCCCTGTGGCCATTCCTTAATTTTTTAAAATAAGGAATGGGGAAAATTTATAACTTATCTTAAAGACCATTGTAAACAGTTAAAATTGTTAGTAGGATTGGAATATCACTTGTAGTTTAAGGATGAATTCTGGATACCATGGAGATGCAAAAGATCTGGACTACCATAAAAGATGAGGAAGGAAATGATAAATAACAGGACCCACAAAAGGGAGGATGGAAGTCCAGGGGATTCATTGGAATCTTGTTTTGATGATTTATGTTTTATATATCTCTGTAAAATTTTAATTTGAAAAACCAAATAAATAAATTTATTTAAAAAATAAAAAAATTACAATAGGTTGCAATAACTATCAACCAGTGACACTCTTTAAGGGCAAGGTACTCAAGGGAGTGGGTGATAGACAGTCCCCAAAAAAGTGGGAATAAAAGGAACATCTTGTTCTTGATAAGAAGAATCCAATAGCCCACGGTCAGGCAATAACTTTATCAAGACCAATCAAAATGTCACAGAACAGTAAGCAAGACTTGGGGTTTTCCTCCTATGCTCCCTCTTCAGGCTTCATGGATTCTGCAGAAAGGGACATGTTCAACTCTCTGGCCACTGGGCCGAAGCCATGGGTTTGTTCCTGGTACAAGGAGCTCCAGACCCTCAAACAATGAGTTTGTTCCATTGAGGTCAAGGTGGCTTTCCTGTTACGAAGTAATCAGAATTTGAAGATAGAGAGTAGGCCTGTTTGTGTGCAAGAAATGGGGCAATCCACTAGATCACACATTGCTTTTCTACGTTGCAGTTCAAATATCACCACTGAGGGCTGAATGGTCATGTCTTTAAATACAGCACCTCCTAGTGTCTGTTTATAGATCGTCTGCTTTGAGGACTTCAGCTGGAGGGAATAAATTGATCTTCACAGAAAGCTGAACCCATAACTATTCATAGATGCTTTGTATATTTTTGGAAGGTGGATGTTCAGGAACTTAGAGAGGAGTGGAATCTGGAGTTCAAATGTGCCAAACAAACTATGCAAGGGGAAATTGCTTTTAGAATATGTACAGAACATTTTACCTTCCCTGGTTGGAGGAAGACAGATGATGCAGACAAGTTGCTTGACAGCAAGCCATACCACCAACTTCTGCATTGAATTCCCTTTTGCTGTACAGCTCGTGGTCCCCCTCCACAACCCGACCCAAAACCAAAACCTAGCCTGTCCCATTAAATACAATAACTATCAACCAACCACACATTTTGGGGGCAAGGTACTCAAGGGAGTGGGTGGCAGTCCCTAAAAAAGTGGTGTTGTGGGAATGAAAGGGACCTCTTGTTGTTCTTGATAAGAAGAATCCAATAGCTCACAGTAAGGCAATAACTTTATCAAGACCAATCAAAATGTCACAGAACAGTAAGCAAGACTTGGGATTTTCCTTCTATGCCCCTTCTTCAGGCTTCATGGATTCTGCAGAAAGGGATATGTCCAACTCTCTGGCCCCTGGACCGAAGCCATGGGCTTGTTTCTGGTACAAGGAGCTCCTGGCCCTCAGGAAATGTGTTTGTTTCCTTGAGTTCAGAGTGGCTGACCTGTGATGAGGTCATCTGATTTTGAAGATGAAGAGCCTGTTAGTATGCAATAAATTGATTGAGTGTGGGATCTAGATCATATTTTGCTTTTTCTATATTGCAGTAAAATATCATTTACTGGAAAGTGCTGAACGGTCAAATATCACACCTCTTGGCGATTGCTTATTGATTGTCTGCTTTGGGGGTTTTGAATGGAGGGAATTATTGGATTTATTTTTATTGATTGATTGATTGAATTCATATACCACCCTATTTAAAAGTATTAAATTGTTATTCATTTTTAAAATTGATCGTTTTATTGCTTTACAACGTTTTATTGCTTTTTATTGCCGCCCATCTGACTGGGTTGCCCAAGCCACTCTGGCAGCTCACAACAAAAAATAGTAAAAGTACAACACAACATCACACTCTAAAAACTATACTCAGACTCCCTAGTTGGATAAAGCAATGCTTCTGAAAACCAGTTGCTGCAAGTCATTGGCGGGGGGGGGGCAGGAGTGCTAATGTGCTTGAACCCTGCTTCCTGGTTTCCCATAACAGGCAATTGGTGAGAAGAGGAGCCTGGACTAGATGAGCCGCTGGAGTGATCCAGCAGGCGCCTCTTACAGTATGTGATTATGTTTTAGAGAGAAATCCACTGGGGCCAACTGGGCGGTGGCGGTGGGGTAGGAAGCGGTGATGTGGCCTTAAGAAGTACCTCCTTGGGTACTGAAGCTCAAGCAACCACACTCTTTTTGGACAGGTTAGCCAGAGAGCAAGGCCAATCACATATCCTTCAAAATTCCTCAGATGAAAATAGGGACATTTATTGCTCCCCGCCATTTCTTGCTTGACCCACCATTTTTTGGTCCTTCCCTGCAGGACATTTCGTATCCGAAGAAGGGCAAGTGCCACCAACACCACACCAAGGTGACACAGCACACACACCCTCCGCTGTCCTGAAAAAAATCCCTCTTTCATTTCATTTCATTTCATTTCATGGTAGATTCACAAAAAAGAAAAACACACAGCCATAATTCCAGTTACAGATAGGTAGCCGTGTTGGTCTGCCATAGTCAAAATAAAAAAATTCCTTCCACTAGCACCTTAAAGACCAACTAAGTTAGTTCTTGGTATGAGCTTTCGTGTGCATGCACACTTCTTCAGATACACTGAAACAGAAGTTGCCAGATCCTTCTATATAGTGAGAAGGTGGGGAGGGGTATTACTCAGAAGGGTGGTGGGAATGGGTGATTGGCAGATAGCTGAGATGAGCCTGTTGACGACTCTCTCTTACCATGGTAAGACTCTCTCTTACCATGGAGAGACCTGGTCTCAACAGAGACATTGGATTCTTATCTCATTATACATGACTAGCCATTTTTCACCTTCTCACCCCTTGCCTTTTCCTGTAAGACCTATTGCAGTCGTTAAGAGTCGTCAACAGGCTCATCTCAGCTATCTGCCAATCACCCATTCCCACCACCCTTCTGAGTAATACCCCTCCCCACCTTCTCACTATATAGAAGGATCTGGCAACTTCTGTTTCAGTGTATCTGAAGAAGTGTGCATGCACACGAAAGCTCATACCAAGAACTAACTTAGTTGGTCTTTAAGGTGCTACTGGAAGGAATTTTTTTATTTTGACACAGCCATAAATAAATTTTAGGAAGGGGCAAGACGTATTGCGCTCCACTCTGCTCTGCTCTCCCTTTCTTCCCACCCAGGGCAGCCCTGCCCTCTGCCTGCCCCACAGAGCTCATGGGTCATGTGGGGCTGGGCCTCAGTGGCAGTGGCCTCTCCTCCGACTTTCCCACTTTCCAGCAGCTGCTTTGAGCTGCCCAAGGGAGTGGAAACAGGGATGTTCCAGGATTAAATCAGGAGCTGGTATGGCTTTCATAATTCTGGGACTTTCGCTGGAAAATCAGGACAGTTGGAAGGTATCTAATCCAAATGTCACAAAATAATGAGTAAGGTTTAGAATTCTGCTCCTACACTCCCTCTGAAGACGGCCCACTATGTGGATCCTGCAGAAAGTGGCACGTCCAACTCTCTGCCTGCTGGACCATAGCTTTGGGGGTGTACCGGCCCTCAGAAAATGACTTTGTTCCCTTGAGATCAAGTTGGCTGACCTGGAGAAGCTGGGGGCCACTCCAGACACAGAATTTGTTATTTTTAGTTTTGACAGTGCTAATCAGCCAGGACAGAACGTTCTTCCAACAACCTTTTGTCTACTTGATGCTCGCTGGTTTCCTACAGGCATCCGGTTGTCTTATGTTCTTTTGGTGTTGTCCATTCAAAGGCCTTCATGGCTTGGAACCCCGGGACCTATAGAACTCCCTGCTCCCAAATCAGCCTACTCAGATCTTAAGGTCCTCCATCACCATCAGAGATCAGGGATACAACAAAGGGGTTCTCTACATTGTTTTCTTTCATCATGCAAGACACGGCATTTTAACATGCAATTTAGGTATGTAAAATTATTTTTAAATTGCAGGGTTTTAAAATATCTGAAACATGCATGTAAATGTTTTTAAAATCTTTGTGATTTCTAAAACAAGCAGATCTTTTATATTCTTCATTGTAAGCAGCTTGGGAGTTTTTTCTGTCAAGTCTCTAAGCTTCTAGTTAGGTTAACGATTAACTGTTGATGTTCTCTGCTCTTACAAGTGAGTGATTAACCTTAGATCACATGATTAAGGCATTGAATTGCAAATTGTCATTTTGAAGGGAGCTGTGTTTGGTGTTTTGGTTTTTTTTGTTCCAAGACACAGTGGGAGAAATATGTGGAAATGAGTCTCTCTGGAAGAGAATAAAGCTCCAGGCTAATAGAAACTGTACGGAGAGAGACTTTTGATTCTAGGCCTGTTCGGAGTTGTATTTCTAAGATGATGCTGAGCCTATGCTTGGACAACCATATGTCTTATGGAATTATTTGGATGTATTATTGATTTCTTTTTGTATCTGTTTTGAAGAAGTTCTGGTTAGTAAAGCTTTGAATCATATTTATGGGTCTGGACAATTTTTATTTCAAAATGAGTCAGTTTTTTATGCATCCGGTTGCTTCAAGCTGTGCATTATTAATAACTGCAACATTATCCTCCGGGTCTGGGATTGACCTGCCTCTCCCCTCCCACCTTTTCCCATCCAACCCACCTCATTGTGGGATTACCAGAGAAGAAAAAGACTCAGAGAGACACAAAGCAGTTTGCATCTTTATTTTTGGAAGCCAACAGGAGAACTGATCTGCAAGCATACTCAGAGCAGAGGAAGGGCAGGTAGTCGAAGCAGGTATACAATATGAAGCAGTTATATGTTCACAAGCTCTTTTACATCAGTGCAGAAGCAAAAATGTTTTTTGGGTAGACCTGGTAGTTAGCATGTAAAAAACATGCACTAAGGGGTATGGAACTAGATTTGTCCTGCACTACATGTTGGTCTTTCAAAACTGCTTGTAAATAGACAATTGTTTGCATGAACAGAAACCCTGAAACAATGTCAGTTATGCCAGGCAAGTACACTTAACTAAGAAAAGGGCATTTGACAAACTCCCTTGATAGCCACAGAGACCCTTGGATGAAGACTCTGTCCAGCCATTAAGGAGTCATTTTGTTTTTGAAGGTGGAGAGAGATAGGCAGAAAGGAAGTTCACCAAAACAGCAAAGAAGTTGTTGAGGTTCAGGGGTTCCTTTTCCTTCTGAGGGGTCTGTAGTTGCCAGGATAAGGACGTGCATACAACTTATCCACATGTGCCACAAGATCATGCACCCATTCGTCGTCTGGATTAGCACAGCCCATTTTACCATTCTTGAATTTGAATCTGTCAGGGGGGGAAGCAGGCATTTACAATGTGCTACAGAGAGGACCGGATTTAGGATGGTGTCATTGCATTTGGTGCCAAGACTCTAAGCTTTCATTTTTCAAGCGTCCTGCCATTGTAGGGGGGTGTGTGTAAAGGGCGGCGGGGGGGGGGAGGAGGGAGAGAAATTAATTTTGTTCCCAACTTAATGTCTACCTATCAAATTCACACTTCCAAATCCAATACAAGATGTGGCTTGCCTCCAAAATTTCATGTTTCTCTGAATTTTGCCATTCAGCTTTTCAGCAAATTGGAGCATGCAGATATGTTCATATTGGGAAAAATCAGGTGCAAAAATACTTCCTGTTGTGGGGAAGCAGCTTGCAGAAATGCATGTAGATTAGAAGACCTTCATTTAAATTGGGCAAACTGAACATAAGACTGTAAAACCATAAGACTGTGAAATGGAGAGTTTCATCCATCCCTAGCTGGGCATCGCAGCAGATCCCATGGGAACACAAGAACATCACAAGAGACTTGCTGGATCAGGCCAATGCCCCACCTAGTCCAGCTTCCTGCTCTCACAGTGGCCAACCAGATCCCTGTGAGAAACCAGCAAGGAGAATGTGAGCAGCAGCCCCCTCTCCCCTCCTGTGATTTCCAGCAACCGGTATTCAGAGGCATTGCTGCCTCTGACTGTAGGGGCAGCCCATAGCCATCATGGCTACCAGCCATCAATATTGCTCCATGAATTTGTCTAATCCACTTTTAAAGCCATCCAAGCCAGTGGCCTTCACTGCCACCTGGGGGAATGAGTTCCATATTTAGACTTTCTGCTATGCTAAGAAGTCCTTTCTTTGATCTGCCCTGAGTCTTCCAACATTCAATTTCAGGGAATGTGCACAATTTCTAGTGTTATGAAAGAGGAAGGAAAGCATTTTTTCTTTCCACTTTCACCATGCCGGTCATAATTTTTCGAACTTCCATCATGTTACCTCTTCCCTTTACTAAAACCCCTGAATGTTTTTCAAAGTGGAGTCACTTCCTGTTCCAAGGTGACAATTTCTCCCTATCTTTCTGATTTTATGTCTCTCTTCTGCATCCCTTCCCCCAACCTCAGAACTGGCCTCCAAAGCCTTAAGCGTCCCATCAGCTCTCTTCACCCACAGTGTTGAAGCATCCTTAACCAAGTGTTCTCTCAGCTTTGACCCAGCACCAGAAACTTACACTATAGCATCATGCTTGCATGGATAGGTGATGTACGAATAGTCCTCTATCTGGTTCTTTGGGAATGGTTTCTTGGCATATGTGGCGCAGCAGGGTTTTTTGGATACCACAGCTGTTGAAAGCAGGAGAAGGCAGGCACTGTTATTTATTGACTGCTTTTGTTGGATACTTAATAGCTCTTGCTCAGGGAGGTGAGTTGCTTTGGTCAACTTGAAGCATCACTGGACACTCCCCACCCCTTGCCTATGCATGGAGGACTTTAAGCTGAACAAGCTGGAAAGGGGAGCCTCAAGCCTTTGGTTGGAATGATGACTCCACTCCCCCTGCCAAGCCTCTTTATCTCCCTCCCCCCAGACTTCCCCTGGCCCTTAAAAAATAATAATAATACATTTTACAGTTTATAGACTCCCACTGGTTTTGCAGTGCTTCCTCACTGACAGTGGACAGAGGCGGATGTAGGGGAGCATGGTCTCAGCGCGCATGGAGCCCTGGGGGCACTGCTGAGAATGCCACAATTATGATTTACAATGGAGCATGAGAAGCAAGGGGGCGCAGAATTTTGGCGTTGCGCAGGGTGCTGCTGAAATATGAGACTCCAGTGGCAGACACTGGAGTGGAGCAGACTTCCTTGGAAGGTGTAGGAGTCTGCTTTGCTGGAGGCTTTTGAACTCAGGCCACCTGTCGGGGATTCTTGAGCTGCTATTTCTGCACTGAAGGGGGTTGGAGAAGATGGCACCCGAGGTCCCATCCACTTCTATGATCCTATGCTGAAAAGCAGGGGAGGGGAGCCTCAAGTCGTGGGTCAGAATGCAGAGCGCCCTCCATGGGCCTTGCCTCTCCTTAGTCCTCCTCTGCCCCTGCTTTGAGTGATTGTGCCTGTCTGGAAAGCACCCTTGCTGTGGAATGGGAGAGAGCTGGGCTAAAACCACAACACCTCCCTCCCCCCCCCCGCTTGGAATTCATGGGTTATATCAGTTGCTCTGCCCCACTTTTGCAAGCGGCTACATTCAGTGCCACTGGGCATGCGACCCCAGGAAGGTGGCCAACAAGGGAAGCCGCCCCCATCTGAAAGTGGTTTTCCATCTCGCCTTAAAAGCTTTCAGTGCCAATCCTCCAGTGGGACCCAGGGGCAGGACCCATGGGAATGGAGTGGTGGGTCTGAGTCAGACAGGAAGGGACCGTCTTGGGGCTCCTCATTTCAGAGCACCCCTAAGTCCATCAGGGCCCAGGGAGTGGCATGACACCCTTCAGTGGGAGTCCCAACTCTGGTAAGACAACTACCAGGGGAGAGGAAAGAATTGGACTCACATGGAATAGCCACAAGGAGGAGGAAGATGAGGGCAGCCCCAGAGGTCTTCATGCTGCCTGGAGAGGAAGAACAGATTTAAGGACCATCCCCGGGACTCTCAGGTTCCATGATGCTAACCTACTAAAGCTTCTTCAACTCTCTTCCCAGCCCCAAAATGGTACCAGATACAGAGTCCTCAGAGGACAAAGAGGACACCCCACAGATTTAGGCCACCGAGAAGCAGGCAGGGTCCCCTGAAACCTGGGAATGTCCTTGTTGCAATGAGCTCCTGGCTCTCAGGGAATGTGTTTTCTCCCCTGAGTCCAAAGTGGCTGATCCGGAGAAGCTGAGGACCCCTTCGGACTGGGGGTTTCTTGCTGGTGCCTTCCTTGGTCTGTTCTTAACACAAGAATAGCCCAGCCCAAGCAGGATTTATCCTGCTTGATTAGTTTTTTCTGCAGTGCTTCCACAATGCTAACATACTATTGCTATCTGTGTTGGGAGAGGGGAGAGAGAGGAGGGATTTTGGGGCAACTCATTATTCTTTTCAGTCCTTCTGGCTCCCCTTCAGTGTAAGATCTTTGGGCTCAACTACTCCCAGAGATTGTGAAGCTCTTCTCATTCACTGGGAGGTTACAAAGTCCTCTATTCCTCCCAGAGTTAAAGGCTCTTCTCATCACAAGGTAACCCCACATAGAAAGGCTTGGGTTTGTTTGCCTCTCTTTAGTTCCGGACCTTCCACAATTCTGTCCTGTATTCATGGGGTTCCCTTCACTTTCCATCTTACCTTGTAGTCTCCTCTTCTTCCAAGGTGAATTTGTGGATCTGCTATGGTAGAGATTCCTCTTACTTTTCTCCTTCAAGTCAGTTGCTCTCAGTGCTGCACAGATCCCCCGTCTGCCTCCACAGCTGAACCTTCTTGTTGATGGGGAGGGAGGAAAAGGACATGCACACACCTCAGCCCAACCCTCTTGGATGTTTGATATTTGTCTTCCTTGGCTACTGGGCTTTCAAAAGGGGATTGGACAACTGGGTCCAGGAGGTGAGTGAGAAGAAAGCTGGCCCCTGTTGCTTTGAAGGAAGCTGTGAAACCCTGAAGGTTGCAATAACTACTGGTCAAACACGTTCTTTTGGGGAAAGGTACTGAAAGGATGTGGGTGGCACAGTGATCTAAACCACTGAGCCTTGGGCTTGCCGATCGGAAGGTCGGTGGTTCGAATCCCTGCGACGGGGTGAGCTCCCGTTGCTTGGTCCCTGCTCCTGCCAACCTAGCAGTTCAAAAGCACGTCAAGTGCAAGTAGATAAATAGGTACTGCTCCGGTGGGAAGGTAAATGGCGTTTCTATGTGCTGCTCTGGTTTCACCAGAAGTGGCTTAGTCATGCTGGCCACATGACCTGGAAAAACTGTCTGCAGACAATTGTCGGCTTCCTCAGCTAGTAAAACGAGATGACTGCTACAACCCCAGAGTCGGTTGCAACTGGACCTAACTGTCAGGGGTCCTTTACCTTTTTTTACTGAAAGGAGTGGGTAGTTATACAATCCTCAAAAAACAGTGTAGTGAGGAATGCAAGGGAAGCTTTTGATGTTCCATGAAATGAACCTCCAAACCCACACTTCACCGAGATCAATCAAAATGTCACAGAACAGTAAGCAAGCCTTGGATGTTCCTCCAACGTTCCCTCTTTAGGCTTCATAGCTCCTGCAGAAAGTGCCACGTATGACTCTCTGGCTGCTGGACTGCAGCTGGGGGGGGCGTGTCCTTGGTACAAGGAGCTCCTGGCCCTCAGGGAAGCTGACCTGGTGAAGCTGAGAGAGGCAGCACCATGTTGTAGATGTCTGCTTGGTACAAGGAAATCCTGGCTCTTGGGAAATGGGTTTGTTCCTTTGCTGACCAGGTTGCTGACCTGGAGAGGCCAAGGCCTTCTCACGACTCATTTCCTATTGCACATCACCTGCAACTTCAGTTTAATATTCATTTTTGTGAGACAGGGTGCGTGAGCAAGCTGCTACCAGTGAAAGAGAGGGTGGGATTTGTGTTTAAGACCATTTGGCTGTTCAGTCTATTGAATGTTCTGTTTGCGTGAGGAGGAGCGGTGGAGACTGCCACCCCAAGAGCCTTCCAGGGGGATGGGTGCGGAAGAGAATGAGGTATTGGACTGGTGGTTTGAAACAGGTCACACCCCAGAAGAAGAGGAAAGGAGTTGGGAAATAATGGGTGAGGAAGAACAGGAGCAAAGTAGCAGTGAACAGAGGCAGGAGTCGTATGTGTTCAAATCTGTGCAGTAGCCAAGTGAAACACTGTCTCTGGAAAGTTTGTCAGAGCCCCCCCTTCCCTGAGAACTAGACATGCTCTGCATGTCTCAGAACAG
Source organism: Podarcis liolepis (assembly GCF_965112155.1). Classification (NCBI taxonomy): domain Eukaryota; kingdom Metazoa; phylum Chordata; class Lepidosauria; order Squamata; family Lacertidae; genus Podarcis; species Podarcis liolepis. The sequence goes on along the minus strand of NC_139567.1, from coordinate 29,159,733 downwards.
AAAGCCCAGAGGAGGTTTGCCCTTAGCGGCCACCGTAGGCAGCAGGAGGAGTCTGGTCGCTAGGAGGTGGTGGTGGAACGACACTCCAAGCAACGTTGGCTTGAGCGTAAGGGTGTTTTCCCCTGTGTCTTCTTGTGTTACTGTGGAAAAATAAAAGAACAGAAATGCTCTTTCTCTGCCCCAGCTGCAACGTGAAAAATCCGGCAGCATTTTAGTGCGAATTTCTTCTACTTATATACCTATTTGCATGCAATTTTGCAAAGCGATTTCTCCTAAAATGATACATTTTCATCAGGCTCCAACAGAATGAGTGGATGAGACCAATAGTGGATCCGGTGGTCATTAAGGCAGTATCTGCACATGCTTTAGAGGGAAATGAGATGGGGCTCATTAACCTGGGAAGGTAGCTCATTTAGTAGAAGAAAAACTCTGACCCTAAAGCACCACTGCCTTGAGGGACACCTTTGGGAGAAGAAAAGGCTAAAGAGTAAACCCTACACAAATCCAGAGCTGAGTCCCTAAGATGGTTGAATGGTGCCTTGTACGTCTCTTTCCAGCAATTCCTGCAGCCATATTCCTGCAAACATATTGCTCTGCTTTCCTTTGGACCACATCAGTGAGGCTGAGAGGGGGGTCTTGTCATCTGGGCAGCCCAGGACCTCCAGATACACTGCCCAGGTTTGCACCCTCAGGGCTGCTCATGCACTCCATTGTCTCTCGAGACAGATGGATGCCCACAAACAACATGAACTACGTTTACTATTATGTGCATTTTTATGCACCATTTACCCCAGGATATTTGCTTGCTTGCAATTTGCTTGCCCTGGGCAAGATAAAGCCACTGACGAATTATCTCTCTCTATCTCTATACTGCAGATTATGTGGCTTCTCATGAGCACCCATGGCAAAAGAGAAGAGCAAAATAAGAAGGGCATTCTGGTTCTCCTTTTCCTTTTTTTTTTTTTTAGGTTTTATCTTACTTGTATTTTATCTTATATTTTGTTTTTTTTTGTTTTTTTAAATAATATTTATTGAGATTTTACAAACATTAAAAAGTTTCAAAGTTTAGACTTAACAAATAAGAACAAAAAATAACCTTAAAAAAGAAAAAAAGAAAAAAAACTACAAAAGTACAAAAACAGAACACATGAAAAATACAAAATAGAAAACAGTTAACAAAAAGGAAAAAAAGAAAAGAAAAAGATCAATAATTTCATATCTTATACTTCATTTACTAATTTCCTGACCTCCTCACACCTCCCTTTTTGTATTCCAGTTCAGATATTTAATTCAGCAAATCCTTACCCTCTGTCATTTATCTTTACTCAGTATCTTAACCTATCATAACCATGTGTTTATAACCATTGTCAATCCACATTTACATATTCTTAATAATCTTTTTACCAATACCACTTAGTTTCCATCCAACATCATTTTAACATTCCTTAATTTTACAGTATTTCTGCAAATAGTCTTTAAATTTCTTCCAGTCTTCTTCCACCGACTCTTCTCCCTGGTCACGGATTCTGCCGGTCATTTCTGCCAATTCCATGTAGTCCATCACTTTCATCTGCCATTCTTCCAGTGTGGGTAAATCCTGTGTCTTCCTCTGGTTCTCCTTTTCCTACCCTCCTCCTGCCTTGGCTTCCGAGGAACCTTTCCCAACCCAAACCCGAGTGAAGTGAAACAGCTTTGTTATGGTGGTGTCTTTGATTTCCTCTCGGAATATATTTAGTCACATGCATTGCAGGGGGTTGGGCCAGAAGACCCTTGGGGTCTCTTCCAACTCCACAATTCTATGATTCAGAATTGTGCTTGGATCTTCTTGTGCTCGGATGTTCCTTGTTGAATTCTCATGATGGGCATCTGGCTGGCCAGGGTGTGAGCAAGGATGCTGGACTAGATGGGGCACCAGATCCACCGAGCTCTTCTCATGTTCTTCCTGAAGCTGCCTTGTGCCCTTGGTCTTCTTCAAAGCAAAATATGCCTGCTTCTCAGACGCACCCCGGGCAAAAGGGAAGAGAAAACTGAAAAGGGCATACCCGGTTCTCCTTTTTCCACTCTTCTCCTTCCTTGGCTTTTGAGGACCATTGTCTGGTTCTGCAGGGCCAGGAACCAAAGCCACTTCAAGAGAAACTGCTTTGTCATGGTGGCGTCTTAGATTTCCTCTGGGGATATATTTAGTCACATGACACAAGCCATGGCAGGGGCAGAGGGGAGGGGGAAGCCGGCTGTGACCCATGAAAAAGGGATCTTGCATCAGTCAAAAGTTCTTGGTGGTTTCCTTGCTCTCTGGCACTTGAAATAGTAATCCCTTGAGACTTCCCTCTCTGGGGAGAGGGATCCACTTTGTGTCCTGTGATGGCCCAAGGCTTGACTCAGCTGGAAGTTGACATGAGTCATTTCTTTCCTCCTGCCTCCATGGGTACCTTGAACATCATAGCTACGGATTAGCGCCCCCCCCCCCTTCAATCCGCCACAAGCAAAATGGGTGTAGGATGCAGGCAAGTGCTATTCAATATAAACAAGGGTAAAGTGATACATGTTGGAGCAAAACATATTTATTTCACATAAATGCTCATGGAATGTGAACTGGAGGGGAAGGACTAGAAGTGAGACCTTGGGCTCAGAGGACGTAGTTTCATGAACCTGTGGACGTAGAATTTAGCAGCTGTGGAAAAGGTAAAATCCATGCTAGGCATCACTGGGATAAGAATTGAGAATAAACCTGCAGAGATGATAACACCATTTTACAAATCTATGGTGCAGCCACAGTTGGAATGCTGTTTGCAGTTCTGGTCTCCTCACCTCCAAATGGATATTGTGGAGTTGGAAAAGGTAGAGAGAAGGGCACCAGAAGTGATCATGGGGATGGAGGGGCTCTGTTATGTACTAACCTTGGATCCTAGAACAATAGGCAAGTAGGATCTTAGAATGCAACAACTGATTGCCTTGCAGGAGAAGACCAATCAGGCTCCAGGAAGAAGTTAATCAGCCTATTAGGCTGGTAGGATCTTAGAATGCAACAACTGATTGGCCTGCAGGAAAAGACTAATCAGGCTCCAGGAGGGAAGCAGAATCAGCCAATCAGACAGGACTCATTGTGTAAATAATGTATATAAAAGCCTGATGTTTGGGGGGCAATTCAATCACTGTTTTACAAGCTGCAATAAAGAGCATGAAATCACTACAGGACTCTGAGTATATTTCAGTCTCCCCTATGCAGAAGGGTTTCAGTGTTCTAATCATTTTAGTTTAGAGAAAGGGCATGTAAGAGGATAAATGACTGGTCTAGAGCATGGAGAGAGTGGAAGGTGGGACATTTCCCTTCGTCTCTCATAAGAACGCAACAGGTTGACACCCAATGATGCTGAATGTTGGACAGTTTTGAAGGATAAATGGAAGTACTTCTCCACCCAGCACATAGTTCAACTATGGAACTCTCTTCTGCAGGTGGCAGGTATGGCAACCCAACTTAGATGGCTTTAAAAAAGGATAAGGCAAATTCTTGGAGGATAAGGCTCTCAATGACGACCAGCCATGATGGCTATGCTCTGCCTCCACAACCGGAGACAGCAATGCTTCTGAATACTAGTTCCTGGAAAGACAGGAGGGGAGAATGCTCTCATGCTGAGGTCCTGCGGGCTTCCCATTGGGGCATCTAGTCTGCCACTGTCAGAGCAGGGTGCTGGACCAGAAGGTGGCTTGCTCTACTGGCTTGCTTCGGTAGGGCTATTTTGAGGTTGTTATATTCTTCAACCAATCTCACCTCTTGTAATGAGAACAAACACTCAGAAGGGAAATGCTTTGGGAGAACTGAAGACTGGTTTGATCAGTGGCCAAAAGATTCATCTGGCCCAGCATCTGGATTCCAGCTGTAGCTACAAGATGCCTCTATTGCACAAGGACAGCATGAAGGCAAGAGCTTCGTCCTCTCCTTCATCTGTGAACTTCACTGGAGAAGCGTTGGGCGGGGGGGGGGGGAGGCGGCTTGTGAGGTCCCGCACCGTGGGGAGGTGGTCGTTTGGATTAAAACTGCAAGCCTGAAAAACTATGAAATGGTGTTCTGAGTTGGCTTTTTGTGGCTCTAAAACGTGTCCTTGGCTGCTGGATCAGGTGAAAAGTGAGCCCTCCAAGTCCAATATCCTCCTTTCCTTGCAGTGGCTGATCAGAAGCCTCTTCTTCTGCAAGAAGAGATTGTGACTGAGCATTTGGAATAACTTTCTGATGGTAAGAGAAGTTTGACAGTGTCAAACAGACTCCCTGGGAAAGTGGCGGACTCCCCTTCATTGGAGATTGTTGAGCAGAGGCTGGGGGGGGGGCGCCTTTGCTGTGATTCCTGCATTGTAGGAGTGTGGCCCTTGGGGTCCCTTCCAGCTCAACAATTCTCTGATTCATCTGGGAAGCTCATAAACAGGACCTGAGTACTGTTGCCTGATCTGAATCAGTCTCTGGTTGCCACATCTAGGTCCATCAGCCCCATATACCTGGTTTTAATTTCCTGCTATTTCCGAAACTTCTGAGGTGTCCATTTATGTAAAGATGTGAGTAGATGTTAAGGAGTCAGAGCTGCATCAGAAAAGGGGCTCTTTAATCCTCTTTTGGGGAAAGCCCAGCAGAGGGGACCCTGGCAGGTGCCTTGTGATGTCCCCACATCCTGGCTACAGGCCTTTTAGGGCAGTGTTGCTCCCCTCACCTACTGAGCGCGTGCAGTAACAATTTATCACCTTCTTCGGCTTCCTCTTGCGTCCAATGATTTCCTCAGCCCTTCTCATGTAACTTCCTTTTCTGCTAGCGGCAGAATCAGTTGCCCCATGACCAACTCTGGAGGATGAAACTCTGGTGTTTCCACCTCCACGGACGACACGGACACTCACTCTTTCCACTGCGACAGTGTCCAGAACCCTATATAAAGAGAGACTTGGTGGAGAGGAAGGTAGAGAGCACCAAAGCAGCACAGAGAGACTTTGAGAGACGATCCTCAGCTCCACTCAGCATCTCCAGAAGACATGAAGGTCTCCACAGCTGGCCTCACCTTCCTCCTCCTCCTCCTTGTCTCCTTGTCTCTGACCGTCGCTGCCCAACGTGAGTCAAACCTCTTCTGCTTGTATATCTCGAACTCAGAACTTTAAAATGAGGGACAGAAACCCTTTTAAAAATAGGGGGAGAATCATGGGTGGTAAACTTTGAAATGAGGGATATCATTTGGCAGGGGGTTGTTGTCATTGTTATTACTTAATTAAACTTATTAGTCCCTTTAATTTTTACAAAAGGAACTCAAAGTGACTTACAACAAGGCATACACAGCGCATCCATTCAAACCAGCATAAAACAAAATGGCGAGGGGCACATAAAAAAACAACCTAAAACTAACTTACAGCAATGAATAAATAAAACATGCATTAAAACCAGCATGAAACAAACAAACAAAAATAATCTAAAATACATTCAGATTTTTAAAAGGCAGGTTTTAAACATCATACCCACACAAAAAAGTCATAGATAGCTAAAAAATAAAGCCTGATCAAATAGGAATGTGTTTGCCTGGTGGCTATGTAACTATATTGGCAGGCAAGCCTTCCCAGGAAGAGCACCCCACAAATGGGGAGCTGCCACAGAAAAGGCCCTGTTCTCCTGTTTTGCCACCTTCTGGATCTCCTGCGGAGTGGCCAATGCAATTTGGTGCAAGATGGCAATCATCTGTAGAAGAATTATGAACCTTTGAGAGTTCATAAAGCTATTCTGGGACTTTGATCTGCCCAGAATCCACAGACAAGGAGTGTTGTAAATCACGGGCAGCAAAGACAATGTCTTCCATATATTGTTGGACTACAAGCCCCATCATCCCTCACAGCACCAACCCCCCTGGCTTCAACTGGTGGGAACTATAACCCAGCAACAACTGCATAGCAAGGGGTTGGACTAGATGATCCTTTGGGTCCCTCCCAACCCTACAATTCTATGATTCTATGGGTGGCACAATGTTGGACCCTCCTGTGTTCCAAAAAGAAGTCAGATTCCATCTGAGAGTGGCATGATGGATAGGAACGGGAACTAGCTCAGTTGGTGAAATTCACTTCTTCAACAGCCTCCAGGATGAAAAAGGCCAGCCATACTTATTTATTTATTGCATTTATATCCCATCCTCTTTCTCCAAAGAGCTTGAGGTGGTGTGCATTGGACTTGGGGGTATTTGAACCCTGAGCTCCCAGGTCCTACACCCAACAACAACAACCCTGTAAGGTAGGTTAGATGGAGAGGCAGTAAACTGGCCCTCAATGTCACCCATTGACATACATGGCTGAGTGAGGATTTCAACCCTGGTCTCTCCAGGTTCTACTCTGACACTCCAACCGCTACACTGCAGCTTATGATCATATGGTTTAAACTGACGCCTGCCTTTTGCAACTTCTAGGTGGTTTGGACGCGTCTCCCTGCTGCCCCAGATACAACCACAAACCGTTCCCAAGGAGCATCGTGAAGAGCTTTTTCCGCACCAGTTCGCACTGCAACCGTCCTGCCGTAGTGTAAGTTTCAGAAAGGGCAGATGCCAAGCGATCCGATGCCCAAGAGGGCATTTCTGTGCGGTCCACTTTTGAACCCAGGAGGTTGCCTTACACCAAGTCAGACCATTGGCTCATCTAGCTCAGTATTGCCTACACTGACTGGCAGCAGCTGCCCAAGTTTTCAGTCAGAGAGCCTCCCCCTCTCAGCCCTGCCCCTGGGACCTGAACCTAGGACCTTCTGCATGCAAGGCAAATGGTCTATCTCTGAGCTAGGGCCCTTGATTTGCTGCATTTTTATATTGCACTAAAATGTATGCTGTAGGTGAACAGACAAAGCTTTCTTTAGTCTTTTGGGGGCTCTTGTACCTTTAGTTAAAAGGGTCCTGTTTGCACACCCTACCCCTTTGTCTTGTTGATGGTGGCTTGGGGACTGAGTAGCCTCTCTGAATTGCTCCAATGTCCATTTTGTCTGGCCTTAATTACTGATTTTGTCACCCCCTTCATTTCAATAGTGGCCATGAGCTGTAAAAAAAATTGAAATGCAAAAGAAAAGAAAGAAATGCCATGAAATTAGTCATTAAAGCCCCTCAACCAACATTGGGGCAACTCAGGAGCAATTCGTCACTAATCCCACATCCGGAATTAATAAAAAGCAAGAAATGGGTAGAGCGTGTGAACAGGAAACTTTTAATTTACACTAGAGGATGGGAGCAAACCAGAGAAGTCTCACCTGTGACAGGTGTGGCTGGTTGTGGTTCTGCCTCCCTGCCAATCAAGGGCACGATCCATGGCAAACATGATCCTGCGGTCACCTCCTAAAGTGTGAGGCAAGCTCCCATCTCTCTAAATGGCCACCAACTTGGATGGCTCTTTGAAAGGCACAAATTCATGGCTAACGATAGCTCCTAGCCACAATGGCTATGCTGTCCCTCTCCAGTGAGAGGCAGCAGTGCTTCTGAACCCCAGGAGGGGAAAAGGCTTTTGTGCACAGACCCTGCTTGTGGGTTTCCCATTGGGGGCATCTGCTTGACCGCTGTGAGAACAGGATGCCAGACTAGATGGGCCCCCTTGGGCCAGACCCAGCAGGTTCTTCTGATGTTGTTATAAAACGCAGGAGCATCTCACAATGGAGAGAGCCAAGTGCAATAGAGAGGGACTCTGTAAACACCTGCTTCTTCCCTTGACAGGTTTGTATTCAGGAATGGTAAATCGGGCTGTGCTGACCCCAAGGCCGAGTGGGCGAAAAAACTTATGGCATCCCTTACACCAGAGTGAGAACAACCCACCTATCCATCAACCACCTGCATCCCTGCCTCTATCCTTCTGGTGCCAGCTGTAGATCTCCTTCTAGGAAGAACTACCTTTCAGCCACAGCCTCATTCCACCTGTGCTCCTGCTGTTTCTCTGATTCCCACCCACCCAAGGGACCCACCATCGCCACCCAGGTTGAGGTCCCTCAGGGCCACCGCTCTCATCAAGCCATCCATTTCCGGAGAAGGGCTTTCTCAGCGAGAAGTGGTCAGAGGATGAGAAGATGCCCTTTCTTGACTAAATCACAGAATCGCAGCATGGTAGGCTTGGAAGGGACTCCATGGGTTATCTGGTCCGACCCCTGCAATGCAGGAATCACAGCAAAGGAATCTTCTTCCTTGATACAAGTCTCCGTCTTTTGAAGAGCCTTTGGAAATAACTCTGTGGCTTTCTGGTATGGCTGAAAGTCAGCTTCATTGCTAGGCCACAATATTTGCAGCCATGAGGAAATTTACACACACACACACACACACACACACAGAGAGAGAGAGAGAGAGAGAGAGAGAGAGAGAGAGAGAGAGGCGGATTCTGAATGTTCAAATTCAGTCTTAGTGGTCAGCCTTTCACATTTGCTGATCAGTTTCAAAAAACTGGTCTGTGGACGCAAAGTTTGATTCTGAAAGATGGTGAAGGAAAACAAACACTATCCCTCCCCCTGCAGCCCCAAAACATATTTTAGGACCAAATTCATGCTTTAGATGATAGAGATAGATAGATAGATAGATAGATAGATAGATAGATAGATAGATAGACAGACAGATAGATTTGGGAACACATATTATGTGGCTGATAGAACACAGGGTATGATCTTGAGCTCCAAAATATCCAAAGTGCTTTCAGGATCACTGTCCTTCCTGGAGAGATGCAGATTGGTCCATAGAATTCTCAGCAAAGCACCAAACTCCCATTCCCAGAATTCCTTGGGGGAAGCCACAGCAGTACAAGTGGTATAAGCTTAACTAAAATGAAATTTGGAGCAGGTTTTTGCTTGGGGTGGGGTTGTGTTGCAAACTAGAGTCTTGCAAACTAGAGGTCTCTGCATGTTCATGCTCCCACTTTTGTGAATCCATTTCCATACCTGTTTGTATGTGTTTATTTATATATTTAAGTACTCCTCAAGCTCTTTGTGAGATTTAAGAATAGTGTGTTTCCTATTTATACTGTGTTTTTTTTTTTAAAAAATATATATAATTTATTTCATTGTTTTATGAACCGCTTTTAGGTTTGTTTGTTTAAAAAAACCCAATCAAGCAGTATATGAATTTCATGAAAAAGTATTCATACTGTGTTATTATAAGCTATCCTCACTATTTATTAATGCATGTCTGCAAGTAGGGAATTCCTCAGCTCTCTTGCTGCCTTCCAAAAATAAAGATGCAATTTGGTTTTATCTCTGTCTCTTGTGGAGATTGTCTCTTCTCTGGGAATCTCAACGTGGAGTGGGCTGGAGGGTCCAAAAGGGATGGCAGGGGGTGGGTTCCTGGAAAAAGTCTCCCTCATCCTGATGGTGTCATTCAGATCTTTTGGACTCCAACTCCCATCAGCCCCAGCAGGCGAGTTGATGGAAGTAGCAATCCTGCAATCACCAGGCTGGGCAGAGGTTCATAGGTGGCCTTGCAATCTCAGGTCCAAATCCAAGGTGTGTTGCTACCAGAAAAGCCTTCAGGGCTATCTGACTGATGGACATGAAAGCCAATTCCTGGGCAGGCAGCAAATGTCACTCACACCCAGGTCTGCCCCATAGGAGGAGCCCGGCAGCCTGTTCTCCCAGCAGCCAATCAGCTGCCCCAGCTGCCCCAAAGGGGAGCCCACAAGCAGGCTGTGAGGGTCAAAACCTTCTCCCAACCTTGTTCTCCGCCATTCTAAGCTAGACTGACTCTGTCCATGGAGACTGCATTTAGGAAACATAGCAACTTTAGGAGAGCCCTGCGGCAGCTAGACCAGGCCAAAGCGGACCCATCTAGTCCTCCTAGAGTCTGACAAAATGCCCCAAAGGGAAACTCACAAGCAGAACCTGGGTGCAATAGCACTTGCCTAATTCTGTTCCCCAGCACCTGGTCTTAAGAGGTATACTATTGGTAGCCATTGGTAGCTCTTCTCGTCTAATCCTCTTTGAAAGCCACCCTAGTTGGTATGGGCTCAGGACCACCATCTAAATCAGTGGCTCCCATGTTTTTGGGGGGCCACTGCCCCCTTGGTTCCATAAGCTCCTCCCCCCATAAAAAGCTCAGAATAGTGATTTGAATGGCCCACTCAGGAAGATAATAGCACAATGAAATTCATAACTGCAATGAAAATTCAAAACAGTAATAACTAAGTAGCTGTTATCTCAGCATATTATGAAAGGATAGTTTGTAATGGGTATGCATTTTTGTGTATCTTTGAATAAGTATCAATAAATAAAATTTTAAAAAACATGGACCTGTGGCTAGAAAGTGTGGGGCAAAACATGTGTGGATAGGCTCCCCATATGTACATGGGGAGACCTTATTTACTAGGCTAAATGTAATTTATCAATTGCTCCTCTCTCTCTCTCTCTCTCTCTCTCTCTCTCTCTGGTTTCCCCCCTGCTCTTCTTTTTTATTGTAGCATATTGTTTTGTACGTTTTAAAAACAGTAATAATGGTTTTTTTAGCCATCCCAACTGGCGGTCATCACTTTCTCAACCTTAGATATTCTTGAACTACAACTCCCATCATCCCTGACCACAGGCCATGCTAGCTAGGAATGAAGGGAGTTGTAGTTCAACGACATCTGGGGAATCCAAGGTTAAGAAAGGTTGCTTCATCAGGTGCAGAGTACCTAAGGCTGGTCACATTATTTTGGCACCTGAGGCAGAGGACCCCACCACCACCTGTCACCCCAGACACAAATGCCTCCCCTGGAAGCAAACAGAAAGCCATGAAGGAAATAACCAAGGATTTGCTGCCTCCTTGTGGCTGCATGAAGTGGCTGCCACAAAGATTTATAGAACTGTAGAATTGGAAGGGACAACCCAAGGCAGGAATTGCAACTAAAGAATCCCTGAGAGATGATGACCCATCCTCCATTTAAAAACCTCCAAAGAAGGAGAGACTACCAGCTTCCGAGGGAGTCCGTTCCACAATTATTCTCAGAAAGTTCTTCCTAATGCTTAGTTGGAATCTCCTTTCTTGCATTGGTTCAGGTCCTCCCCTCCAGAGCATCAGAAAACGAGCTTGCTCCATCGCTCAGGTGACAGCCCTTCAGATATGTGAAGAAGGCTCTTGTGCACCTCCCAACCTTCTCTTCTATAGGCTAAACATCCCCAGCTCTCCCAACCATGCTTGGTTTCCAGGCATCATCTTGGTTGCCATCCTCTGCACACCTTGCAGCTTGTCAATATCCTTATTGAACCGTGGTACCCAGAACTGGGGTGTGGGTGGCGCTGTGGGTTAAACCACAGAGCCTAGGACTCTAGGATCAGAAGGTTGGTGGTTCGAATCCCTGCCACGGGTTGAGCTCCCGTTGCTCGGTCCCTGCTCCTGCCAACCTAGCAGTTCCAAAGCACGTCAAAGTGCAAGTAGATAAATAGGTACCGCTCTGGCAGGAAGGTAAACGGCATTTCCGTGCGCTGCTCTGGTTCACCAGAAGTGGCTTAGTCATGCTGGCCACATGACCCGGAAGCTGTACGCCGACTCCCTCGGCCAGTAAAGCGAGATGAGCGCCACCACCCCAGAGTCGGCCATGACTGGACCTAATGGTCAGGGGTCCCTTTATCTTTACCTTTACCCAGAACTGGACATAGCACTCCAGGTGACCTCACTTGGCCTCAGGACCGGCCCACCCGTAACCCAAGATGAGCAACACCACTCAACAGTCCTGATTTAAGCAGGACACCACAGAATTACAGAAGCCAATTCTGGCTTCTGATTGGAACCTGGAATGTCCTGCTTTTTGTCCCGGCATTCTGGCATGAGTCAGCTGGCTCACACCAGAGCGCCAGACTGGAAGACTCTTGTTTTCTGATCTCACACTTTTGTTTTTAATGTTTGAAGTTTTATTCTGTTTTTAGTGTTCTGTTGGGAGCCACTCTTACTATTATCTAAAAGCCTTAATTACCTTTTGAAATTTTAAAATGGTTGTTTTTAACTGATAATTCCATCGCTCTATTCTTTTAGTAAATCAAAATATGCATCAACACTATACATGTCTGGGTAGGCTTGCCTAAAGAAGAGATGTTTTTAGCAGGTGCTGAAAAGAGTAGAGCGAAGGCGCCTGCCTGATATCAGGAGGCAGGGAGTTCCATTGTGTTACTGCTGCCATGCCCAAAGATCAATTTCTGACAAAAGCGAAATGGGTATTATGCGACACCTTCCACAGATTGAAGTGGTCGAGTGGGCACGTATGAGGTAAGGCGATTTCGTAACTATTAGCAAATAGCAAACTATTAGCAAAACTATTACCAAATACAAATTCTAATAACAGAAAAGTCTTTCAGGCAAGCCTGAGTCACCTGGGCAGACATTTCTGTGATGCACAGATTCATCAGACAGAAGAATGCTTGTGTGTTTCTTTAGAAAAACAACCAAGGCAGGGAGCCATGAATGTGAGGCTGTCTGAAAGGGCCAGCTCAGGGGAAACAGAATAGGGAGATTCAAGGAAATGGTGCTGAGAGGCCCCTGCCAACCTGGTGCCCTCAAGACATTGTTGAACTATGGCTCTCATCATCCCTGCTGGCTGGGGAACAATGGGGGTTAGTTAGTTAGTTAGTTAGTTAGTTAGTTAGTTAGTTAGTTAGTTATTTAGCACATTTGAGCTCTTCAAGCAAAAAGTCTCCCAGAGTGGCTTGCCTCCAAAGCAAGCTGTGACCTGCAAGAGGAAAGGGATGGGGAGGGTAGAGGGGTCAAGGGATCCGATTCAGTATCTCCAGGATTATGGCTTTTAACCTTTCCATTTTATAATGACTTTCTAAATCTAAGGTAGTTAAAGATTCCAAGCCATGGCAAAATACTGGCTTAGAAAGCCTAGAGATGATGTTGCAGGCTCAACTTATTCTGACAACTAAGGAGGTCGCAAAGGCCTTGGAAGGAAGAAGAGCTCCACTCTTCCAATATTTTAAAACTAGAGGTGCGTCCTCCTCCTTCATACAAAAATATGAGGAAATCAGGAAAGAGAATAGATGGGAAATTCTTTCATTTGGATAAAGGCATAATCACAAAATTCCATGAGCTTTGGTTAAACTTGGATCAGAACCAGGATACGTATATGAGAAAATGGGTGCGGGATTTGGATCATAGTCAGGAAACTGGATTTGGGCTGACTTCCATTCTAATACAATTTCAGCAGGTTTAAAGGAGAAGTATTTAAAATCCTCTGACAATGGTATTTAACACCTTATAAACTGAATTCAATAAACAAATTAGTGTCAGATAAACATTGGAGATGTGGGTTAAACAAACAAAATCTCATACATATTTTCTGGAAATGTTCTCTGGAAATCTGTTCAGGCTAATATTTCTGATATGGTAGTACACCGTATACCCTTGGAACCTAAAATATTTTTGCTTGGTTATCTAAAAGATGTTCTTCCAGAAAATGTTCAGTCTTATTTATCTGCCTCATGAGACCAGGGCCCTGCAGGATCTGATTTCTTTCCACAGGACCTGTAAGACAGAGTTGTTCCGCCTGGCCTTTGGCTTGGAGCCAATTTGATTCCCTCCCTCTCTTTCTTTTTTCTTTTCCTTCTTCTCCTGTGAGGAGGCTACATTTTAATATTTTAACGTTTCAATATTTTAATGTTGTATTTTAATTTTGTTTTTAAGTTGTAATCATTCAACTTGTTTTTATTATTGCTTGTAAGCCGCTCTGAGCCCGGCCTTGGCTGGGGAGGGCGGGGTATAAATAAAAATTATTATTATTATTATAACTGCTGCTAAGATTATAATAGCTAAAATAGGGGGGAAGCATATCTCTTACGATATCCAAATGGATTGAGAAAATGTGGCCTATAGTAAGTATGATTAAGCAAACTTATTATAAAAGAATATACCGTATTTTTCCGTCTATAAGACGCCCCCATGTATAAGATGCCCCCTATTTTTGGGGACTCAGATTTAAGAAAATGGGGGGAGATGGCCCAGAGTATAAGATGCCCCCTAATTTTTACATTATTTTTAAGGAAAAAACCTAGTCTTATACACGGAAAAATACAGTATATTGCTATGAGTTGGAGTGGGGCAGGCTCCTCTAATCCCTGGATCCAGCAAGTGTTAAAATCTAATCAAGCCAAGCTAGCTTTCTGTTGAGGTGATGGGGATTAAGGGGCTCAGTGCGAGATGGCCCCTCCCTTAACTCGCAGATCTAAGTCTACTGACTGCTGTTTTGCTCCCAATTGCTTGGCTGGAATTTCCTTCTTTTATTGACCGCATGGACCCACGGGGGACTTGGACCCCGATGAGCTGGGCTGTTGAGTAGTCTCTCATCCCAGAATTTTCCTTATCAGTGCCAATTCTTAAACCATTGCTCTTATGATGACCAAGATCCTGAGAAACCCTTTGTGGTTGAATCAAGCCTCTCATTCTTTGGAAGCAGCTGGCCAGAGACCCATCACATGCATATCCCCAAATAAGACACTGGGAAATTTCTCACTGCAATGTGGGAAATTCCAGCCAGACTGTCAAAAGCACACCCACTGCCTCCTCCGCTGTCCTTTATGGCTGGGCCACAAGAGGGTTCAGCTGCTGTTCAGGGTCGGGGGGCATTCACCTCTCCTTCAGGCGTAGTTTGTTGTGTTCCCGTAAAGGAGGTGTTGATCCTGAGAGCTGATGCAACAGGAGGCTTTTTTTGGATTGAGTCAGCCAGCTTTCCCTAGATTCCAGCCCTGTGAACTGGTCCATGATTAAATGCCAGAGGCATGAAAATAGTGGAAGCACAAATCATGTCCTGGGTCAAGAGTCCTCTTGGAGCCTGACACTGATGTCCAACCTCTCCTTGGACTGAGGGAGCAAGGTCCTCTATTATGACTTAAACTTGGTTCTTTTTCCCCTTTTTTGCAAATATACCTTGTAGTAATAAAGAAATAAAACATGCATTCGCACCAGCATGAAATGAAACACAGGGAATCTAAAACACCTTCACTTTCTTAAAAGGCAGGAGACATCTGAATGGAGCCAATATTTCTCTTTGTTATTCCAATGTTTGAGAACTTGCTTTATCAGAAAAGTTGACCAATGATCTATGTGTTTCCAGGGGACAATGTAAAAAGGATAGATTTGCAGAGGTTTGGTTTGGTTTTATTACACATGTAAATAAGGGGGAAATGTGGCGTTCTTCTTTAAGGAAGAGGAATGCTTCTCAATGGATTTGGCTGATTCAATAAAATATGAGTATATTATTGAATTCATCCCAGTCATTCCAATGAGTTTTTTTTTATTTCATTCTGTGTTTAAATGTATACACAGTCTTCTGTTTTTATTGTACCAGCTTGATGTGTACTTTTGTTGCAGTTGTTGTTAGCCCAATGATATCTATAAAAATAAATTTTAAATTAAATAAATATGAAGCAGGATTAAAACACCCTACCCACTGAAGGAGGCTGAAATATACTCAGAGTCGCAAAGTGATTTCATGCTCTTTATTCAGCTCATAGTGGTGAGGAGGAATGAATGAAAGTCCCCTCACAGTATCTGCTTTATATACATTATTTACACAATGGGCTGCACATGATTGGCTAATTCCGGAATTCTACTGTAAGCCAATCAGGTTGTGGATTCACTTCTATCTGGAGCAGGATTGGGTGCTGCATTGTTCTAGGACCAATCAGACTGCTGCATTCTGAATCCTATTGTTCTAGGACCAATCAGACTGCTGCATTTTGGATCTTATTGTTCTAGGACCAATCAGACTGCTGCAGTTTGGATCCTATTCAACTCAGTACATAACAGAGGCCACTTAAGAAAATAAGAAAAGCCTGCTGGACTAGGAAAGCCAAGGAACCGCAATACGTCATAAGCAACACACACACACACACAGAGAGAGAGAGAGAGAGAGAGAGAAAACCCAACACCCTCTCTGTCCTCCAGGCAGTCAAGAGGCACCTTCAGAGTTCAAGGATGGATCATAGCCGGGTCAAGGAAGGGTGCGAAAGAAGGGTGGTGAGGGGTTAGAGGCTGAGAAGTGGGTATGGCCTGTGGGGGGGGGGTGTCCCTGAGGGTTGTGGACCTGCTGCTGGTTCCCAAAACAGCCTTTGAATCAGTGTTTGTGTGAGGGTAACCTCCTCCGGGATGCGAGCAGGGACCGAGCAACGGGAGCTCACCCCCTCGCGGGGATTCGAACCGCCGACCTTCTGATCAGCAAGTCCTAGGCTCTGTGGTTTAACCCACAGCGCCACCCGCGTCCCCACTTTCTCCATACTACACATCATTTTATAAACTTCTATCTTTTCACCTTTCTTACCCTTTCTCTAAAACAGGGGTCAGCAAACTTTTTCAGCAGGGGGCTGGTCCACTGTCCCTCAGACCTTGTGGGGGCCGGACTATTTTGGAAAAGAAAATATGAACGAATTCCTATGCTGCACAAATAACCCAGCGATGCATTTTTTTTTAAAGGAAACATTCTACTCATGTAAAAACACGCTGATTCCCCTACCGTCTGCGGGCCAGATTTAGAAGGCGATTGGGCCGGATCTGGCCCCTGGGCTTAGTTTGCCTACCATGTTCTAAAAAGTCCTGAATACAACAACATTTGCTCTATTCTCTTGATCATTTCCGTTGCCCTTTGCTGAACCTCAAACATTAACATGGACTGCTCTGCCAACTTTCTCATCGTCCCCAGTACATCGAAACTGACATGTTAGCTGCTATCAAGAGAATAGTCACCATTTCCCCATTAACATTCTCAGCACGGCCTTCCGGGTAATTCCAAAATGCATTTATTTGATTCCTCGGAATTTCATACCCCTGTGATCTGTTTAAGATCATCTAAGGCTGTAGAAAGATGAACATACACACCGCCTTCTGTGGCTTTCCACTGATGGCATTTAAACATTAGCCACAATTCATAGCTATCTTGTAATTTCTAGAGAAATTCTGCTATTCGATGAGAGCCGGCCAACCCATGGGGCAGGATGAGGCAACTGCCTCAGGGGGCAGAAGCCCAAAAGGTGGCCCCCTCATGGACCTGCTCTGCTGCCTCTTCCACTGGCAGAGAAGTGGTGCTGGCAGCAGCAGCAGCAGTTTTGGGTGAGATCTTGTGAGGTCTACCGAGATCTCACCCTGGAGTCATGGCCACAGCAGGAACCAAAGGGTTAAAGCCCCCTCCTCTCATCTCCTGGATCCAGATCAAGACCACTGCTGTGTGGACTTCCTGTTTCCGGTGGTGGAAAATGGCGGATCCCACACGATCGGACCTCAGCCGTTCCGATAATTCAGGGCTGATATGGGGGTAATTAGCCATGGCAGCCTCCCCATGGCAGGGGAGGACTGTCTCGAAGACCCGCGGTCTGCCCCAGATTGCCAATGTGGCAGACGGCAGGGGCACTGGGTCACGGAGCAAGGGACGGCTGACACTCCTGCGACGCCACCCCATAGCCGAACACATCTGTTTGGGAAAATATAAAGATCTGGAAAACAAACAGACACGCTCTGAATTGACGAAGCTGGGGAAAAACCTGCAGTATGTACAGTCTCTGGTGCAAAAGATTGAACTTCAAAGAATCATAGAATCATAGAATCATAGAGTTGGAAGAGACCACAAGGGCCATCGAGTCCAACCCCCTGCCAAGCAAGAAACACCATCAGAGCACTCCTGACATATGGTTGTCAAGCCTCTGCTTAAAGACCTCCAAAGAAGGAGACTCCACCACACTCCTTGGCAGCAAATTCCACTGTCGAACAGCTCTTACTGTCAGGAAGTTCTTCCTAATGTTTAGGTGGAATCTTCTTTCTTGTAGTTTGGATCCATTGCTCCGTGTCCACTTCTCTGGAGCAGCAGAAAACAACCTTTCTCCTTCCTCTATGTGACATCCTTTTATATATTTGAACATGGCTATCATATCACCCCTTAACCTCCTCTTCTTCAGGCTAAACATGCCCAGCTCCCTTAGCCATTCCTCATAAGGCATCATTTCCAGGCCTTTGACCATTTTGGTTGCCCTCCTCTGGACACGTCCCAGTTTGTCAGTGTCCTTCTTGAACTGTGGTGCCCAGAACTGGACACAGTACTCCAGGTGAGGTCTGACCAGAGCAGAATACAGTGATCCTCATCATGACGTTTGGAATGTGGAGGGGCTTGGTATGTAAAAAACATCCTTATCTCTCTAACATCAACAATCTGTAATGCATGCCAAGCCTCATTAAGAACTTAAATTGCTCTTCAAAAAGTGAGTTCAGATGGACTTTCATATATAATTGGGATCTGTTCACAGCCGCTTTTCTTCTAAGACCGGAAATGTTTGTTAAAGACGAAAACAAAGAACAAAGGACAAAATGGCTTCTACCTGCCACGTATTTATGGAATATCTGAAACACTTCCCTGACTAAGAGAAACAGGAGCTAATTGACGGTTGGTTATAAAGACTGGAAACAATATTACATATATAACTGTTTGCAAAAAGATTTTTTTTGATTACGAGCGAGAGAGAGGGCTAAATGGATGTCTGGCAGCCCCCTCTAGGGCCCGGAGGGGGGACTGGGAGGATTCCAAAGGCCAATTGTTAACTGTCTGATATATGGTTATATTGCAAACAGTCTGTTCAAGAATAAATCAACAAGGAGGTTACAGAAGGAAATTTCTCTCTGTTTCTTTGATAACACCTGAACAGGAAAGAGTAACGATCTGGGAGCTGCCAAAATAACAACTCTCAAAGAGCTGGACAGAACTTTGAAATTGGATGCAATTAAACGAAGCGGTGCAATGAAAAAACAGCTGAAGGAGTACAATATACGGACAAATCTGCACTCCATAAGGGAAAAAAGTATCTGTTTTCTGACATGAATGAGGATTGTAGAACCAGAGTCAAAATGTGGAGGGGGAAAATCAGACATGGAATTATGAATAACATCGAGGATGATGAGAGGCAGGACTGTGATGTTGAATGCGCTTCGAAATTCAGACCGTGGGAAGTCAAAACAAAATTATTATAATTTGGAAGACAATTGGACCTTTTTTATTTTAGTTTTTTTATTTTTATTGGATTCGGTATGTTAATTGGGTGTTTTTATTGGAAAATCAATAAAAACTTTTAAAAAAACCCAAAAAAGACCACTGCTCTGTGTGTGTGTGTGTGTGTGTGTGTGTGTGTGTGTGTGTTTTATAGAGGGCAAGCTAGGAAGGAAATGTCATATGCAGTTTGGACCACATTCACAGAATCATGGAGTTGTAGAGCTGGAAGGGACATCCCTGTGGGAATCGCAGCTAAAGAATCCCTGACATTCTCCTTGCTATACTTGACAATAACATGTGTGAAAGTTACCTCTGTTTATTTCCCTCCAACAGGTTGAAGGGGCATATTGTAAGGAGGTGCTTGGAAACCCCCAGGTTTCTGTGGGTTTAAACAGAGGTGACTCTGTTTAATTTGTGTCTCTTGAAGCAATTTGCAAATTTGCAAACTGAAACGCAGAACCATCCTTCAATATTCTTCTGAATTTTGCAGTGCACTTCGGCAGCCAAGGAATGTGGCCAAAAATCCACACGCTTGTGTAAAGTGTGCATAAAAATGCATGGATTGGTTAAAAAACACCCATAAAATGTGTGTAAGTTACCTCTGTTTGTCCAACCCCCCCCCCCCAGCAGGTTGAAGGGTCACTTTGAAACTCCCAGAGTGTTGCTGGAGTCAACCCAACTGACTTCCGGAAGCAAGAGTCTCATGCCTGCCTGATCCTCATTATAAGCGATAACCAAAACCATCCTCTTTGGCTTGTTGGTTTTCCTCTCTTGGGGATCATCTGGACATCTCACGAGAAAACAGTATGTTTTTGCTTATTCGAACACTAGGCATGGTGCATTCCTGACAAAGTTCAGAGAGGCCAATGTTAAATGAGTTGATTTTGCAAACTCATCTGTTGCATCGCGGCCACTGACTGGCAGGAGCCGGGTGAAAAATTAACATCATCATTATCACCAGTCCCAAAGTAAAGTCACCTCCAAGCCACCTGTTTGCTAAGCCTTCAAGCCTGATTTGTTTGCAGAGAGATTAGACAAAGCTGCCTACTTCATGAGCGTTCGCTCCCATTTTGTTTGTGGGGAGGCTAGATGGCATGACAAGTGTTCTCCTGAGCTAGGGAGTGAGAAGAAATTTGGCCCAGTTCATTCTTAAAGGTGACTCTATTTAATTTGTGTCTCTCAAAGCAATTTGCAAACTGAAACACAAAACCATCCTTCAATCTACTTCTGAATTTTGCGGTGCACTTCCGCAGCCAAGGTATGTGGCCAAAAATCCACACGCTTGTGTAAAATGTGCATAAAAATGCATGGATTGGTTAAAAAACAACAACAGCATCAGGCTGCATTTTTTGGGGGGGGTTTGCTTTGCAAAAAATGTGTATAGGTTGCAAAATTGCATACATGAATGAGAAGTTTGCACTAAAATCCTGATGAATTTTTGGGAGGGATTTTTCTTAAAATGTGGAGAATTGGGAGGGGGATAGAGCCCCTTTGATGCTTCCTCTGTGCAAGGATGCTTAGGCCAGCAGGTGCTCAGCGAAGAAGGGAACTTGTGAGAGAGCGAGTCTTACATCCTTCCTCTTCAGATTGTGGCAAAACTTCCTCTTCTCGCTTATCCGGTTCTAAAGAGCACCAAGAAATCCCCCTTTGGTTTCCTTTGCAGAGCCAAGATTTGTCCAGTCAGCACAGGAGGAGCAATGGCAGTCTTGGTCTAGCCACCACTGAGCCCTGTGGAGGCCTCCTTGCCTCAGCCACTACCAGGTAGCCCAGGAGAGGAAACACACCTGAACATGGCCATGATTACTGAGCTGTGGCTCCTGCATTGCAGGGGCTTGGACTACATTACCTGTGTGGATAACCTTTCCAGTGCTACAATTCTACGATTCTATGGTGGAGCAGTGCCCAGGAAGAACCAATCCTGTCCTGTTCCAGGACCAGATTTAGCCCTGCTGGGTGGCTCAGGCATGATGCCCCAAGTGCCCTCCACCCCCGCTCTTTGAGTGGGTCCATATTTACTTGGGCATCTGCCCTTGGGCCCAGTTCTTTTGGGAATTATAGAGCCAGAACTACCTAAAGAGTATAGAAATTTATTTATGTATGCGACTACAGCAGCAAGAATGCTACTCGCCCCCAAATGGAAAGGAGCAGAAAAGCAAAGGAAGAATGGATACAAAAACTTATGGAACATGTAGAAATGGTGAAACTTACTGGAAGATTAAGAAATCAAGATAACAAACTTTTTCTAAAAGAGTGGAAATGGTTTATTGAATATTTACAGATAAATTGCAAACAGATAAAAGCATTGGCAGGATTATTGTAATAACCTGAAGTTTCATAAGAGTATATATTTAAAGTAGATAATTAAATGAGCAAATTAAATGAATTTGGATATGCAGAATATATTTTTAAAATATATTTAAGGAACCGCAGAAAGAGGGGGAAGGAAGTCAAACCTTGAAATGTTAAAATGATTGTAAAATTAGTGAAATGCATAAATTTGAAAAGTATAAATAAAGAAAAAAGAAGGCTGTGTCTAAGGCAGACAAGCAGAACCAAGGCTCAACAAAGACCAGAGATCATCTGGTCAAGGAAATAATGGGAGAGGGAGCTATTGATGGCCACCATCCATGATGGCTGTGCCCTGCCTTCAGAGTCAGGGGCAGCAATGCTTCTGAATGCCTGTTGCTGGAAACCACAGGAGAGGAGAGGGCCTTGTGCTTGGATCCTGCTTGCCAGTTTCCCATTGGCGCATGTGGTTGGTGAGGATGAGATGGGCCTGACCCTGCAGGCTCTCCTTATCGTCTTATGTTTTTAATGTCTGTGTAAACTTTGTGCCAGCAAACCAGGATGAACTCTCACCTTCCTGTCATGGCCTGACTCACATTTTCCATGTACAAAAGCTGGTTTGCCCAGAGGATCAAACTCCTTCGTCTGAAGGCCATTTGCCAGAAAGGGCACGTCAAAGCTGCAGTTTTTTGTCACCGAATGGTTGGTAGGATGACTCGACGAAAGCTTTCATCACAGATTTGGATTTGCAACTCTCCTCCTGACCCCACCCTCCCCCAAATAGAGCACTGGTCAGACATGAGTAAAAGTTCTGGGGTTGCTTCTAAAATAGGTGAAACAAATCTACTTCATGAACATTTGATTCAACTGAATGTTGGGGGATTCAGAAAAGATAAAAGAAAGTCCTTCTTCATGCAGCGCAAATGGAAATCTACACTGCTGGAAAAGCTCAAAGGCTTGGGGATCTCACTACAGACCCTGATAGCGACAGGCTTCGAGAAAGCTAGGACTACAATTCGCCAGCATATCTGGGACGTAGAATTACAATGCCACATGAGCGAAATGATCAAACACCCAGCAATAAGGGACCATGGGAGAGGTTTCTCTCCAGCTAACTATCTGTCAGGCCTTCAGGTACAGACGGTCTTTTACTCTTGCCAGATTCAACGTTCTCCCTTCTGCCTTACTTCAGGGCAGATTTGAGGGTAATCCATATACAGCACGGGTCTCCCCTTGTGGCTCGTTGGAAGTTGAAACTGCTCTACATGTACTATTACGTTGTCGTCTTTATGAGGATATACATTTGACTTTTATTACACCTGTTTTGCAAAAGTCCAGGAAAGAATCGGAACTCCATAGTTTAAAACTACTGCTAGAGGATAAGAATCCCAAGACTACATTAAATGTAGCCAAATTCTGTGTGTCTGCAATCAATCGCAGGAAGCAAGTGGTACCCCATAATGACCAAACCCCCAAATGTTAACTACAGGGAGCACGCTAATAATCAATTTTAATTTTTATATTTAAATCCTTGTTATACTCATATTGTCTTTTGTATTTCTGATATTTTTATGATCTGTGATATTGTGTGTGTTGACGCTGGTCCGTGACCGTATTAATAAATTCAATTCAATTCAATTCATGCAGCGCATAGTTAAACTACCAAGTCAATTTCTCCAGGAGTACAAGATCCCAAATCTGTCTTTGCCTGCCGTTTAACAAATCAGTGTGTGAAAAAGAGAAGGAAATAATGAAATCTGGATTGAAGATAATATTTCTATATAGAATGTAGCTTTGCTGGGTGTTATATTGGATTGGACAAAGTGGATACAGTATTGTTTTTATATAGCAGCCAGATGAAGAATCAGTAGTTCTTTACTTTCTGAATCTTATTTTTCTATCTTCCTCTTTTAACCTCTTTTCTATTCTTTTTTTATTTCTTTTCCCCCTCTTCTCTACCCCCCCCGATAAAAAATATTGGTTTGGTTAAGAAAAGTGAAAATATATTAAGCTTTGTATTTTTCTCTATAAACCGTAATAACATTTATTTTTTAAAAAATGCATGTCCAAAGATGCAACCACAATTTTCAGAGAGAGAGAGAGAGAGAGAGAGAGAGAGAGAGAGAGAGAGAGGAAAAAACCCAAATTCTTATGCAATAAATTGGTTTGGGTAATCAAAAATTGAAAGCAATAGCTAAGGAAGACTTTCTGTTTTGTTATTTGCTCAGTTACTCTGAATGCTATTATCCAAAATGAGCTTTCTCTAGGGGGGAAACCATCATACATGGTGGACATGTGAACCCAACAAACTCCAATTTCTCTAGAAAATGGGATCAGCCAATTTATTGATTTCATCCAACAGGCATGGGGGGGGGGGTTGCTTTCAAAACACTTTCTTTTCACTTTGGCGGAAGTGGTTTCAAAAGCCACAGCGCTCTAAATCTTGCCCCGCTCAGTGGCAGAAGTTTCATCTCTAACATCATGTTCCCAGAAATGCCTCAAGCCCTTATCGGAGCTAAGCATAAGCATCACAAGAATGTGGTCGATTTTTGATATTGTGCCTTTTTTCTGTGTCCCTGGGCTGAACCATCAGCTCTTCAGAGGGAGACAGAGGCCCCACGGCCTGGTCTTTGACCAGAAGTAAAGCTCCAAACTGGGATCTTTGACATGGCTGAATCCATTTATATGGAACGTCTCCAAGGGGTTCTTGAAGCTGAGCCTGTGACACAGGTTTGCCATTCTCTGTAAAAGTTCCAGAGATAGCATATCAGGAGACTTGCTCCCAAGAGAGTATTAAAAACCATTAACCATTAAAAACCATCTGATTATGCCTATCTCTGCCACCATTTTGAGACTGGTGGGCCTCTGTGTTTTTTAGCCTTCTCAGGTGGGCCTAAGGAGTGGAAAATTGACACGGAGTGTGTCACTTCCACTCAGTTCAGTGCTACAAACTCCTGCCTGTGATTTCTACTACACCAGACTTACGCCGCTCCAACCCCAACTTGGCTCGCAACTGGGTGATCATGAAATTCCTTGTTTGTTTATGTTTCTCCCGGGATCAAGCTTAAAAACTGCAATGACACTTGTGGGAAAATAATTAAGCACAACACCCTGCTGAATCCATTTCAAATTCTTGCTGTTTGCCAAAGTCCAATGAAACAGGCAGTCAGCTGGATTCAGTGTCTACTGAATAACTTTTTGGCTCGACCTATTTGGACTCATACCAAATCACAAACGTTTCCAATGTAATGCCTTTTGTAAAAGGCGATCTGAAGAGAAACCAGAGTGCATTGGTTTATTTTTGCACATAAGTAATAGGCAAAGAGCATAAGAACTTAGTAAACTCTCTTACCAACAAGATGGACGAATTGAGGCTGCAGGTAGCAAAGAACAGCCTTGTAAAAGATTGCTGCGTTTTATTTGTCATTGAGACATGGCTTCAACCGTCCATACCAGACACAGCTATTCAGTTGGAAGGCTGTGCGGTACATCGTCATGACCGAGGCATGGACTTCGGAAAAACCAAAGGAGGGGGGCTGTGTGTATATGTGAACAAATGCTGGTCCAATAATTCGAAGACTGTGGGCAGTCACTGTTCACCGGATTTGGAATATGTGGCTGTTAAATGTAGACCAGCCTATCTCCCTAGGGAGTTCACAGCTGTTATGTTAACTGGTGTGTACGTGCCACCAGATACCAATGCCAACTTGGCTTTGGGATGCCTGCAGGACCTTATCAGCAGCCAGCAAGACAAGTATCCTGAAGCTGTGCACATCATTGCGGGAGACTTCAACCATGTTGAACTTAAAACGGTGCTCCCAACGCTCTATCAGCATGTGAAATGTCCCACAAGAGGGGACAAGACACTGGATAAAGTTTATTCGAATGTAAATCACGGCTATAGGGCTTTACAGCTGCCACACTTGGGCCAGTCCGACCATATGTCTCTGTTCCTGGTACCAGCATATATCCCACTCAGGAAACGGGCTCCCACAATATTAAAATCTGTTAAAATCTGGCCTGAAGGTGCTATTCACCAGCTGCAGGACTGTTTTGAGAGAACCAATTGGGATATTTTCGATAGTTCAGACCTGGAGGAGCACACGGCGGCAGTTCTGTGCTATATCAATCACTGCACAGACACTGTCACAGTAAATAAATCCATCCGGTTTTACCCCAATCAGAAACCCTGGATGAATAGAGAGGTCCAGTGCCTGTTGCGGGAAAGGAACAGGGCTTTCAGGTCAGGCGAGGTGCAGCTTTACAGTGTAGCAAGAGCAAACTTGAGGAGGGGTATTCGACGGGCAAAATTGGATTATAGGCTGAGGATTGAGGATAATTTAAGGAGCAACAACACAAGACAGATGTGGCAGGGGATTCAGCATATTACCAACTACAAACCTAACCTTGGTGCTGTCGACGGTGACCCCTTGCTGGCGGAGGAGCTTAACCTCTTCTTTGCTCGCTTCGAGAAGGAGCCACCTGAGACGCCGGTATTACAGCCACCAGCCCATAGGGGCCCCTCATTCACGGTAGAGGAACATGAGGTGAGACAGGTTTTGAGGATGGCGAATCTGAGGAAGGCGGCTGGACCTGATGGCATCACTGGAAAGGTGTTGAAGGGCTGTGCGGATCAGCTGGCGAGGGTCTTTACTAAGATCTTCAATAAGTCCTTACACCAGTCTATTGTCCCACCCTGCCTGAAGTCGTCAACTATTGTCCCTCTGCCTAAAAAATCCACAATCAGTAGTTTGAATGACTATAGACCAGTTGCACTGACTCCAATCATCATGAAGTGTTTTGAGAAACTGGTGCGCCGTCACATTATTTCCTGTCTTCCATCAACTTTTGACAACTACCAGTTTGCATACAGAGCAAATAGATCCACAGAAGACGCCATCAATACCACTCTCCATGCTGCTCTGTCCCATCTGGAGCAGCCGGGGAGTTATGTGAGGCTGCTGTTTGTGGATTTTAGCTCTGCTTTTAACACTATCCTCCCCCATAGACTGGTGTCCAAGCTAGAGGCGATTGGACTCTCCAACTCCACCTGTCTCTGGGTTTTGGATTTTTTGTCAGAACGTTCTCAGAGGGTTAGAGTAGGGTCACACATGTCCACAGCCCTTAGCCTTAACACCGGCTCACCACAGGGTTGTGTGTTGAGTCCCCTGCTCTACACTCTCTATACGTATGACTGTACAGCCATCTATTCCAGCAACAAAATCATCAAGTTTGCTGATGACACTACGGTGGTAGGGCTCATTTCAGGAGGGGATGAGTCCGCCTATCGGGACGAGGTGGAGCGGCTCTGTGTTTGGTGTGGAGAGAACAATCTGGCTCTTAATACGGCTAAGACCAAGGAATTGGTGGTGGATTACAGAAAAAAAAAGGCGGACATTCAGCCCTTGTATATCAACGGGGAACGGGTGGAGAGGGTGGCGGAATTCAGGTTTTTGGGAGTAGCTATCGATCAGGGCATGACTTGGAGCGCACATACCACTGCTCTGGTGAAGAAGGCCCAGCAGAGAATTTATTTCCTCAGACTTTTAAAAAAGAACAATCTGAGTGAGAGACTGCTGGTGTCCTTCTACCGAGGCTCCATAGAGAGCATTCTTACATACTGTATTTGTGCTTGGTTCTCCAGTTGTACAGCTAGGGAGAGGAAGGTGCTCCAGAAGGTCATAACCACAGCCCAAAGGATTATTGGTCATCCTCTCCCATCTTTGGAAGAACTGTACGGTTCCCGTTGTCTTAGGAAAGCAAATAACATCCTGCAGGATTCATCTCACCCGGGACACGGTCTGTTTGCACTACTGCCTTCTGGCAGGAGATATAGAAACATCAAGTCAAAGACAAATAGACTGAAAAACAGTTTCTATCCAAGAGCTGTGGCCTTTTTGAATGCTGTAACTCGATAGTGTGACCTGGGAGTTTGATGGGTGTGGTGTGGGTGTGGCTGGAATGTGGTTTGTTTGGTTGTTGTTGTTGTTTTGCTTTTGTTGTTTTAAGGGATGGCATCCAATTTCGTTGCACTTTGTGCAATGTTGCACTTGTGTAATGACAATAAAGAATCTATTCTATTCTATAAGTAATAGGCAAAGAGCATAAGAACTTAGTAAACTGTTTTAGTAGAGAGACAGAGGAAGACCTTTGGTTCATCTAGCTCAGTAATGTCTGCACAGACTGGCAGCAACTACCCTGGGTTCAAGGTGGGAACATTCCCAGCCATGCCTGTAGATGTTGCTGGAGTTTAGTCTTGGGATCTTGCGCATACAAGGCAGATCTTCTACCCCTGAGCTCTCACCCTTTCCCGAAGTAAGACTCTAGTTCCTGTTGTAAATAAAAATATGCCCTTTTCCCTTATGGGGTATCCAAGAGCCCATATAGAGTCCTTACATAGGTTCCCTATTGGTAGGAGAAAATAACAGGCCAACCAGAGAATATTGAGAAGCAAAGCAGCTAGTAAGCTTGATCTTTATTGATCTGTTGCAACAGGGTACTCCCCTCACACGCAGGAGAGGAAGAGGACCCAGAACAATGGCCTGCAAGGCCTTATAAAGACTTTTGAAATTCCCATCCTCTAGATCAAGACCACCCCCAGAAACATTATGCATACATCACAGAAGGGGTGTAACCTAAGACCACCCCTCAGATACATCCCACCTACATCACAGAAATTTAAATGTTGTTTTTCTCCTGTCCCAGTTTATCTCCTGTCTGGCAAGTTGCTTGATTGGATTTCTGGGGAGCCTGGCCATTCTTTTGTAGTGCTAAAATACTTATTTCCTGGGCCAGGTCACAGGCTCACACCTTATTCAAACACAGATTAAGACAGGATTTGTGAAGGAAGAGACAATGGGGAGGCTTTTCCATTTTTAACCTTGCAGAGAAAGGATTTGGTCAGTTTAGGAATAAAAATGGTTCCAGGTTGGCTTTCCTGTGCTGATCTATGTATGTGCAGTTATGAACATTACTATATATTTAAGACCATAAAATTCCTATCCCTATGGTTCTGAATTAAGGCCTGTGCTAAACGGGAATATCAGAAGCTGCCTTACAGAGGGTTAGACTGCCAACCGTTACGGAAATTACCGGGGGGGGGGGCACATCTTTAAAGTTAAATATTACAAATATTATGCCTGAATGTATCCTTTCAACTTGACAGCTCAGGGAAGTTACCTAGCTTAAAAAATAATATAAAATCATCTCCTTTCCCAGTTTCCTCCATTCCAAAGCTATTTTCCCCTTGAAAAAGGACTCCAGGAAGTTCCCAGAGGTGACAATTGCTGGGCTCATTGTTAGCCAAAGAAAGCCAAATCTCATCACCTGACTTGCCTCAGGCTCCAGACATGCAAAGGAACTTCTATTGTACTTTTTTGGGTGGTGGGTACTTAAGACATATTTGTCAATGCTAATCTTATACCTGAGTCTTGCCCTGCCATGTCTGCTTATGCTAATCTTGTACCAAGGACTTGTCTGGACATGTTTGCCAAGGTTAACCCCTCCCCTTTTGTGACATGTCAGTGATGTAGCAATGATGTAGCAATGATGCTGTACAAACTGTATCCTGGGATAAGGTGGGAAAGTTTTAAAAGTCTTTGTCACCCCATCCTCGGGGTTCAAATTTGCTCTTTGAACCTATTGCGCAATAAACTTTGGTCTACAGCTATTTGCTCCGGTTGGTGGCTGGAATCCTTCCTTTATTCCGCAGGTACCCGCGGGCAATGCCCGACGAGCTGGGTGACTGAGCAGCCTCGCACCTAGATTTTTTCCTTAACACCCCCAAGTGGTTTGGTTTTTTTTGTTTATGTGATAAAGAAAGTGCCGGGAAAAGATGCTGCAGTAAGTGGGATAACATCTGCTTGATGCAACACCATCTAACCACCCTGCAACTTATCTAGAAAAGACCCAGACCTTCATCTATTTATACAGCTGTGGTTTATGTCTTCCTCTCACCCCCCCCAACTGCAATCTGGTGCTGTTTAGATGTTGTGGCTTGCAACTTCCACCAGCCTCAGCAACATCATTTTATGTGCAGGGGTTGGGGAGCTGCTTTGTTACAGATCTGAATTTGATGACTGAGCTAAAATACCATAGCTGAGGGTTAGTGGTTAATGTGCCGGGCTAATTGCTGGGAGAGAACGGGGTTCAAATCCTCCCTCAGCCATGAAACTCTCACTCAGGGTGACCTTGGGGGCCAGTCACCGGCTCTCAGCCTAACCTACCTCGCAGGTTGTTGGGATTGAATGAAGATCGGGGAGAACCATGAATGCCACATTGAGATCCTTGGAGAGAGAAGGGTGAGATATAAATGCAAAAAATAAAATAATGAGTAAACTATAGTCCCACATGTCTGTAAAGGGAGACAGCAGATGACGTGGAGAGAGTGAGGGAGCCCCCAGTTCCCATAATCTATTTCTTGATTGAAGAAAGAGGAATAAGTGGGGAACATACATCCTCTGCTGAGCACTGTTGTTCTGAGGAACAACCACAACATGGACAGGTACACACCCCACCCTGGTGTCTGCACCTCTCTCACTCTCAAAATTAGGACGTGTTAAGACAGGCTGATGGACAGTAGAGTCAAAGCTTTTCCTCTTTTAAGGAAAAGGGAGGAAAACATTTCTTCCTTCTGGAATGAACCATAGAACATGAGAACATAGGATGAGTCCTGCCAGATCAGGCCAATGAATGGCTCATCTATTCCAGCACCAAAAGAAGAGCTGGGCTGGATCAGGCCAATGGCCCTTCTAGTCTAGCATCCTCTTCTCACAGTGGCCAACCAAGATCATTCATTCATTCATTCATTGAATTTGTTCATCAATTTATCTTCTTCCCCACGGCAACCCAAAGTCACCTACAACCAACCAAACAAACAGACCAAAAGTCCTACATAGATACATTAAAACTAAGAGGAGAAAGAAATACATTCAAGATGTACTGCCTACTTCTAGAAGGCCACTGATAGTTAAAGGCCAAAGGCCTGCTGGTTACTGAGGAAATGTTTTGCCTGGTGCCCCAACGGGAAACCCTCAAACAGGAGCTGAGCCCAAGAGTACTCTCCCCTCCTCTGGTTTCCATAAGGACATAAGGAGAACTTCCTGGATTGGGCCATTTGCCCACCTAGTTCAGCATCCCGTCCTCACAGTGGCTGATCAGGTGCCTATTGTGGGAAAGACGTTAGTGTTTGGGACTTTTCAGTTGAGAGAAAAGGTGGTAAGAGGAGACATGATGGAAATTTATGAAATGATGCATGGCATGGGGAAAGTGAAAAGAGGGGACACCCAAGTTGAATGTGGAAGATTCAGGACAGATAAAAGAAAGTTCTTATTCACAGAGTGCATAGTTAAATGGTGGAACCCCCTCCACACGTAGGTGGCAGTGATGGCCACCAACTTGGATGGACAAATTTATGGAAGAGGAGAGGACTATTGATGGCTACCAGCCATAATGGTTCTGCTCTACCTTCACAGTTGGGATGTGGTCTAAACCACAGAGCCTAGGGCTTGTTGATCAGAAGGTCGGCAGTTCGAATCCCCGCAACGGGGTGAGCTTCCTTTGCTCGGTCCCTGCTCCTGCCAACCTAGCAGTTTGAAAGCACATCAAAGTGCAAGTAGATAAATAGGTACCACTCCGGCAGGAAGGTAAACGGCGTTTCCGTGCGCTACTCTGGTTTGCCAGAAGCGGCTTAGTCATGCTGGCCACATGACCCGGAAGCTGTACGCCAGCTCCCATGGCCTGTAAAGTGAGATGAGTGCCACAACCCCAGAGTCGTCCACGACTGGACCTAATGGTCAAGGGTCCATTTACCTTTACCTCCACAGCTGGAGACACCAATGCTTCCGAAAACCAGTTGCTGGAAACCACAGGAGAGGGAATGTTCTTGTGATAGTGTCGGCCCAGGACATTTTGGCACCTGAGGTAGACCCCAAAAATAGTGCCCCCCTCCCCACCAGGAAAGCATCAGGAACAAGAAGGGGAGAAAGATTGACATCGGGATCTGCTGACCCAGGGGATCCTGCCACCTGAGACCAGTCACCTCCCCTTGCCTCATGGGTGGGCTGGCCCTATCTTGTGCCTTCGTTACGTATGTTTAGGTGCCTTCGTTACATATCATTAGGTGCCAGGAAAAAACGTTCCTTTTCAGCCAGGCCTTTGACTGATTAAAAGAATCTATTACCTTCAGAATGCGTTGAGGGTATTTGCTGCTGTGTTGTGGTCTTGTTTTTATTTTGTATTTTTATGTTGCAAAGTGCTCTGTGAACTTCAGATGAAGATCGGTATTATCAATTTAATAAATAATAATAATCTTAATCATTTGGATTACTGGCATTCCAGGGTTGGGTAGATTGTTCTTCTTGAAATGATGCCTCATGAACTAAAAGTATCTAAGAGGCAGAGCTTGAATGTCTATATATATATGACATGCTTTTATTTCTTATAGAGGCACAGTGCCATCAGTATATGTCTGGCTTATCTAGGAAAACAGGGACACTTGGAGGATCTGGAATCCTTTTATAAATCTTTATTATGTATATAGGGGATCTTCGCACCTTTGGAGCTTTACTGGATCTTTGTCTTTTTGTCCTTCCAGGCTGAGACGCTTTTATAGTTTACACTTTTGATTCTTCATTTTGTTATGCTTGTATTTTTGCTGTTGTAGTACACACACACACACACACACACACACCCTGCCACCGCCACCAGAGCCCATAGCTGAGCGTGCTGAGAATTATTTCCCTCTCCAAAACACGCATGAAATGTAAATGTGTGTTTTTGCAAGGACATCTGGCCCAGGGCTGATTCCCCCAACCCCTTGTTCCAACTCTGCTCTTAAATTTCTCTGCGTCCTTGGCTGGGTTCATACATGGCTTCTCTGGAAGACCCTCAGAATGAGTTGCAGATGGTCCAGGAACAGTGCCGGCGGGTGTGTGTTTGTGTTTGTGTGTGTCTGTCTGTCTGTGTAAGATGGTCTAGGATTCCATTGACAGGCAATTTGCTGCTTTCCCAGGTCAAGATTTATGATGCATCCTCCCTTCTCCTGCTGCCTCTGCAGGGTTGTGTGTTTACACTGTGAGGGTTGTGTGCTTGTGCAAAGGGCAGCATCAGCGCCTTGTGCGTCACTGTGCACAGCTTGGCTGCAGGCCCGAGACATCTGTGGAACTCAATCAAGTTCCCCAGAAAACTGATTGAGACAAAATCTGCTAAGATTAGCAAAGCTTCTACTTTCAATACTGTCAGAGGACCCTGCAAGCGCAGTCCTGGCACCAGCAGGGTGACTCAGCTCGTGCAGTTCAGAAGAAACCTTTGGGTGGCCTTCCTGTTAACTCGTGTGGGTGCTGGGCAAGGGGACCCTGCTGAGCCCAAGGCAGAGAGGCTCTAGAAGTCCCCACAGTGACAAGAAACCTTGGGGTGGGGGAGAGATTTGATGCATTTCGCATTTAAAGGTGAACCTACCTCCTGTGCAAAACAATTTGCCAACTGTCATTTGAAAGTTGCACTTCTCTGAATTTCGCAATGCAGTTCACCAGCCAATCATGTGCCCAAAAATGTGTATATTAAGGATATGTTTACATTAAAAATGCATTGAATTATTGAAAACAGCATGCAAAAATGCATTATATTGTGGGAAATTGCTTTGCAGAAAAAGGTATATTAGGTCAAATGAGGCAGACGTAAAGGTGTGTATATGGGGAGAAATTTGTACCCAACATGCAGCTTCATAGGATGTCCACGAGTTCTAGTGTTATGGGAAAGGGAATACAGTAACACTTTTCTCTATCCACTTTTTCATGCCAGGCAAAACAATTTAAGCTTAAGCCATGTTGCCTCTTGCTTGCCTTTTCTCTAAATTAAAGGTAAAGGTAAGGGGACCCCTGACCATTAGGTCCAGTCGTGGCCAACTCTGGGGTTGCGGCGCTCATCTTGCTTTACTGTCCGAGGGAGCCGGCGTACAGCTTCCGGGTCATGTGGCCAGCATGACTAAGCCACTTCTGGCAAACCAGAGCAGCGCACGGAAACACTGTTTACCTTCCCGCTGGAGTGCTACCTATTTATCTACTTGCACTTTGACGTGCTTTTGAACTGCTAGGTTGGCAGGAGCAGGGACCGAGCAACGGGAGCTCACCCCGTCGTGGGAATTCGAACCGCTGACCTTCTGATCGGCAAGGGAACAAAGGAAAGGGAATCTGTGCAAGATGACAAATGAGTGGGGCCCCTCCCTCAACCCACAAATAGTTAGAAAGGCAAAGCCAGAGCGGAGAATTTTGGCAGTGATGTGAGCAAGAACAAACAGCAAGCTGGAGAGAGAGTCGGGGTAATGATTGCTTTCTGTTTGAAGAGAGTTGCCACGTTTCAAAAAGTGAAAATCCGAACAGAAAAGTTGTTTGAGCTTTTCTGCGGGGGGAAGGGGCAAAGCTGTCAAGCTTTTCTTAGTTTAGCAACATCCCAAAGAAATTGGATGTCTTTGAGTTATTCCTGAGGGAAATTGAACACTGCTGGCATGGGCTGTCATACGTCTAGATTTCCCCAGATGTTCCGATTTCCATGTGGACACTGCTTGCAGCTGCAGTATTCTGGTTATGTCCGGGAAATTCCGAATGTACAGCAACCCTATAGTTTGAATCAAGGCTCTCCTGGGTGTTGATGCTGTGAACACCTCCACTGTCAACTCAATATGTATATATGTGCACATAAACCGTATACAGTCATACCTTGGATCCCGAGTGCCTTGCGGGTTAAACGTCTTGGCTCCCAAACGCTGCAAACCTGGAAGTGAGTATTCCAGTTTGTGAACGTTCTTTGAACATCCGACACAGCTTCTGTGGCTTCCGACTGGCTGTGGGAGCTTCCTGCAGCCAATTGGAAGCCACGCCTTGGTTTCCGAAAGTTTTGGAAGTCGAATGGACTTCCGGAACAGATTCCATTTGACTTCCAAGGTACCACTGTATCCTAAAGACAGCACAGCCTCCACCATGGCTCACACCGAGGGGAACACGAACCCCTGGAGTCTCACCTCGCTCAGAAACAGAGGAGGCGTGCAACAGTGTGTTATATTCGCTGAACAATAAAACTACTGTTGTGTATATTACTACTGTACTATGGAATGTCCTATTTTGGTGTTTTACAGCTCCTGTTTAGGAAATGTGGTGTTTGTTGTTCCTATTGTTAAAATAATAATAATGAAGATTACAGTGGTACCTCGGGTTAAGTACTTAATTCGTTCCGGAGGTCCGTTCTTAACCTGGAACTGTTCTTAACCTGAAGCACCACTTTAGCTAATGGGGCCTCCTGCTGCCGCCATGCCACTGGAGCACAATTTCTGTTCTCATCCTGAAGCAAAGTTCTTAACCCGAGGTAATATTTCTGGGTTAACAGAGTCTGTAACCTGAAGCATATGTAACCTGAAGCGTATGTAACCCGAGGTACCACTGTGTGTGTGTGTGTATATATATATATACTGTATATATATATATATATATATATATATATATATATATATATATATATTTGTTTTCGTAGATTTTCACGGGTACAGGAATGCAGGTTTTGGTGTCCTCGGGTGTCTTCCCGTGTAAAAGTTGGGGTGTCTAGGCGACGTTTCGACGAGGTCTCACTCGTCATCTTCAGGCTGGTGCTTTCGGCTTCTTGTTACTGGAACAGAGCAGGATCTCAGTGTTTGAGTTCCTATAAATACTGTTGAGGGGGTGTGGTGTATAGCCTCCGACGTTCTGGGCAGAGAGGAAGTTCCCAGGTTAGTGTGACTTTTCTTCTTTTGTTCCTTAATTACTTGAGGAACTGCACTTAGTTGTAGTACAGCCATCTTCTCAGAAAAACTCTTCACAAGCTCAAGAGGTCAAGACACGAAAGCTTTAGCAACTAATCCACACTTAATGACCCTCCTAAGTGGTACTCAGAATATCACTCAAGAAATCACTCAAGATATCCCTCAAGTAATTAAGGAACAAAAGAAGAAAAGTCACACTAACCTGGGAACTTCCTCTCTGCCCAGAACGTCGGAGGCTATACACCACACCCCCTCAACAGTATTTATAGGAACTCAAACACTGAGATCCTGCTCTGTTCCAGTAACAAGAAGCCGAAAGCACCAGCCTGAAGATGACGAGTGAGACCTCGTCGAAACGTCGCCTAGACACCCCAACTCTTACACGGGAAGACACCCGAAGACACCAAAACCTGCATTCCTGTACCCGTGAAAATCTACGAAAGCATATATATATATATATATATATATATATATATATATATATATATATATATAAAAAAGTAGGTTAGATTCAACTAAGTTGTTGCATTAGCACAGGCATAGGCAAACTCCGGCCCTCCAGATGTTTGGGAGTGCAATTCTCATCATCCCTAGCTAACAGGACCAGTGGT
Organism: Podarcis liolepis; assembly: GCF_965112155.1. NCBI lineage: Eukaryota > Metazoa > Chordata > Lepidosauria > Squamata > Lacertidae > Podarcis > Podarcis liolepis. Next base: position 29,124,112 of record NC_139567.1, on the reverse strand, counting down.
CAGGGAGGGTGGGAATTGCAGTCCCAAGCATCTGGAGGGCCTGCATTAGCATAAGCCAACATGGTGAGTCCTGCCAGAGTGATAGGACTTACCCTCACCTTCCGCAATCCTCTTCCCTTGTGCCCTTCCCACATCTGCTTGGGAGAGTCAGAAGAACCCCTGGAACAGCACATGGGGGCAAAAAGAGGGGAGGTAGTGTTGTCTGGCAAGCAGAAATATCTGCACTGATAGAATGGTACCCTTGGCACAACACTGAATCTCAACCACCACCATTTCCAGAGGTTGTAGCAGGCAGTGGAGGTTTCCTTGGAGGTTTTTAAGCAGAGGCTGAATGGTCGTTTGTCAGGGATTCCTTAGCTGTAATTCTTGCGTTGCCTGGGCCGGGGCTAGATGACCTTAGGGTCCCTTCCAGTTCTATGAAATGAAAAAACAAATGAGCTAGCATCATCACCACCACCATCATCATTTATTTATACTCCGCCCATCTGGCTGGGTTTCCCCAGCCATTCTGGGAAGCTTCCAACAGAATATTAAAAATAGGGCTGCCTTCAGACGTCTTCTAAAAGTCAGGTAATTGTTTATTTCCTTGACATCTGATGGGAGGGCGTTCCACAGGGCAGGTGCCACCCTGGAGCATCAAATAATTTGCAGGCTCTAGAGTGAAATATGTCCACCCATGTTGGCTGCTGGCTGGGTATTGGGGGCAGAATCGGGTGGCCACTGGCTTAAGGTGGGCAGTTCCTCTTCCTAATCCAATTCTGCTTGCAGAAATGGAGTAAGACCCCGCCCCCGCTTGCTTCTCCTGAGCAGCCCTCGCTGGATTTAAGAACCTAAGAAGATCCCTGCTGGATTAGCCAAAAACCCATCTGGTCCAGCATCCTGTTCTCGTAGTGGCTAACCAGATGTCTGCGGGAAACCTGCAAGCAGGACCTGAGTGCAAGACCTCTCTTTCCTCCTGTGGTTTCCAGCAACTGGTGTTCAGAAACATCGCTGCCTCCAACTGTGGAGGGGGAACATAGCCATCATGGCTAGTAGCGCTCAATAGCCCTTTCCTCCATGAATTTGTCAGTTCTCTTTTAAAGCCATCCAAGTTGGCAACCATCACTGCCTCCTACAGAAGTGAGTTCCATAGTTTAACAATGCACTGCTATTTCTTTTTTTTTAAAAAAAATGAAATTTATTAAATTTCCACAAATTTCACATATAATTCCAATATATAATATTTTTTTCTTTTGTTTTATCAACTTCCCATGCTGCACCCTACTTTCTCTCTCTTATATTATAATCACGATTTTATCTATCTATCTATCTATCTATCTATCTATCTATCTATCTATCTATCTATCTATTCAGTTTTACAATTTTATATTCATCACTATAACATTATCTCAAGAAAAAAGAAAAATCTGATTCCCCAAGTCCCCTTCCCACTGACTTCCCTCATCTTCCCGTTCTGGGTTGTTACATTATTTGTTGTATTCTGCAGGTATGTACACTACAGTGGCACCTCGGGTTACATACGCTTCAGGTTACATACACTTCAGGTTACAGACTCTGCTAACCCAGAAACATTACCTCGGGTTAAGAACTTTGCTTCAGGATGAGAACAGAAATCCTGCGGCGGCAACAGGAGGCCCCATTAGCTAAAGTGGTGCTTCAGGTTAAGAACAGTTTCAGGTTAAGTACGTACCTCCGGAACGAATTAAGTACTTAACCCAAGGTACCACTGGATTAAATCTTGTTACATTGTTATCCTCCATATTTAAATTCAATAAAGTGGTGAAGGTTTATTCAAATCCTGCCAATGAGTCCATTTCTTTTTGTTGTTTCTGCAGATAGATTGTAAAAGGTTCCTATTCATTTTTAAAGTCACTGCTGTCTTTTTCATGTGGTTTGTTAACTTTGCTAACTCTGCATAATCCATCAGTTTTTCTTGTCATTGTTCTTTGGTTGGCATTTCTCCAGACTTCCAATTTTGAGCTATTAAAATTCTTGACACGGTTGTCGCATACATAAATAATTTACATTTCCCTTTCACTACTTCTTGACCTATCGTTCAAGGTTACATTAGGCTAGGTTAGGACGATACAACAATTTCTAATTCTTTCTGTTGCTTATAGTTCAAATCCTGCTCATGGGTTTCTGATACTATAACATTTATTTAAATAATCCAAAAAAGGCTTCCATTCTTCAATGAAACAAGCATCATTAAGTTCTCTTATTTTAGCTAGTAACTTTGCTGATTCAGTCCATCACTTTCTTTATTCATTCTTCTTTAGTGGAAACCTCTTCATCCTTCAGTTTCGGGGTGGGGGGAATCCTTGCTGCTGAAGTTATATACATAAATAACTTAACTATCTTCTTTGGAATTTCTGTCCCTATAACCCCTGGCAGAAAATCTTCTCAGTGTGCTGTTATTTCTTGTGCATCTGCAATAACAAAAAAAGTCCCTACTGCTGCCTCCCTCTTGGAAATGTTCCACAGATTGCTGTGCTCATTCTCATCCCTCTGAAATCTGGTGCTGAAAACTTTCCTGTTGGGACTGAAACAGCAAACACTTCCTTGCCTTCTCTTCCTGACCAGATCCACCCACCTGCAGGACCAGCGGGGGATTGCAGAATCTATTTTTCACTTCCTCTTCCCTCCCCCGCTGGCTAATTTGGATGCTTCTCCAGAGTAAGCAAAATTGGGGCTGGAATTTCGTCACTCCTGAGTGATTCGGCTTCCAAGGAACCCTCATCTGCCTGTATAAAAGAGGAGGGGAAAACTCATGGAGCTCATTCTGGAGCAACCGAGAGCTTGGACCTTGACTGCTTCTGCACCCTCGGCTTTGAGCAACAACCCTCCTCTTCCATTCATTCCACGAGCAAAAATGAAGAGCTTCATTGCTGCCTTTGCTTTCCTGCTGACCATCACTGCCCTCCTCTTCTCCCAGGCTCAGTCTCATATAGGTAAGTCCCCCTTTCCTTCTTCACAGCATCACTGCCAAAGGCATCTCAAGCCTTGGGGACCACAGTCCGCACCACCAACTTATTCCAAGGCCGTCCTGCACTCCTGGCTGCTCCTGCTGCCGCAGGAACTGGGTGAAGCAGAAGAGGGCTATTGACGGCCACAAGCCATGGTGGCAACGCTCTGCCTCTGTGGCTGGAGACAGCAACACTTCTGGAGACAAGTTGATGGAACCCATGGGAAGGGAGTGTGCTCAGGTCCCACTTGTGGGCTTCCTATTGGGGCATCTGGTTGGCCATTGTGAGAAGAGGATGCTGGACTAGATGGGCTACTGGCCTGATGCAGCAAGGCACTTCAGATGTTCTTTTAAAACTCCTTCCCACCGGAGCCAATGATGGCCACCAACTTGGAGGACTTTAGAAGAGCATTAGTTCAATTCATGGAGGATAGCATGGCTCCTCTTATATTCTTTAGGGGTTTGTTCTAAAGGGTTTGCTTGGGAGGAGAGCAGGGCTCCACTGCAACCCTCCCCAAGGCACCTCTGTTGGCCAGAGAGAGAGTCCCAGGTTCACTCCCCAGCATTTCCAGGTAGGGCTGGGAATGCCCCACATCTGACACCACACTGAGCCACTGCCAATCATAGCAGACATAGTGAGCTAGATGGGTTGACTTGCTGAAAGGTAGCTTCTTATGTGCCTATTAAATTAGCCCTCTAAGGTTTCAGCACTCATGACTGTGGATAGTTTTAGGGAAAGAACAATAACTCAGTGCCAGAGCATCTGCTTTGAATGCAGGTCTCGTGTTCAATCCCAGCCACATCTCTAGGTTAGGCTGGGTTAGGCGTGAAATCCCGAACAGCTGCTGCTGCCAGTCTGTGTAGACAATATTGGCTTAGATGGACCAATGGTCAGACTTGGTATAAAGTAGCTTCCTATATTTAATAACAGTCCTTGATTCAGAATCCTTGGGACTAGAATCTTACTTTGGGGGAAGAAGCTCAGCGACAGAGCAACTGCCTTGAATGCAGAAGATCTCAGGTCCAATCCCTTGTGGAGTCAAATCAAGACTGCAGGAAGCAGAAGTCATTCATTCACTCCCTTCCGCTCTTCTCTCCCACAGACTCAGGCTACTGCTGCAAAAAATACGTTATGAGGCCCATACCACTCAGACTCTTGGTGTCCTATGACTATGCAAGCAGCAAGTGCTCCCTGCCAGCTGTCGTGTAAGTATGAAAAACTCTGAAAACAATTCGTGTGTGATCAGCCAAGCTACAAACTATTAGCAATAGCTGCAGAGGCCAAAGTCCCTTTGCAATTCCATACCAGATCAGGGGGCTTCAGGGAATCGCCTCTCCATCCTGGAAGTGAACTGGTGGCCTTAGGGAAGCCTCAGCCCCTGACCCCAACTCTGAGGAGGTGCAGGTGGGAGAGCGAGTCAACAGCTTCCCAGGGAAGGGAGAGGCTCTGGAGGGTGAATGCCAGGGGTGCCCTCCTCTTCCCCACCCCCAGGCCAAAGCCGGGATGCCTTTCTCCATGTAGCTTTGTGACAGAGCACCTGTTTGCCTATAGATGGTCCCAGGTACAGTCCCAGGTGGGGCTGGGATATAAAGGTAAAGGGACCCCTGACCATTAGGTCTAGTCGTGACCGACTCTGGGGTTGCGGCGCTCATCTTGCTTTATTGGCTGAGGGAGCTGGCGTACAGCTTCCGGGTCATGCGGCCAGCATGACTAAGCCGCTTCTGGCGAACCAGAGCAGTGCACAGAAACGCCATTTACCTTTCCGCTGGAGTGGTACCTATTTATCTACTTGCACTTTGATGTGCTTTTGAACTGTTGGGTCGGCAGGAGCAGGGACCTCTTCAATGGGAGTTCACCCCATCGTGGGGATTCGAACCGCCGACCTTCTGATCAGCAAGTTCTAGGCTCTGTGGTTTAACCCACAGCACCACCCGCGCCAGTCCTTCCCAAAACTTCACAGAGCCACTGCTGCCAGTCAGTGTAGACAGTGCAGAGTTTCTGACGCTCTGGCTGGCTGGGCACTAAACAGGCATTTCTCTCTTTGCAGATTTACCACGAAAGCGAATAGGCGGCAGTGTGCAGACCCCAGTGCCGCATGGACCCAGGAACGTATCCAAAGTCTCTCCCAAACATTGACAACACTCAGCAAGGAATGAGAAAACCAAGTGCGCGAAAGCCTTGCCATGTGCAGAACATGCACAGCCACCCACACCCACCCATGTGACAGTTGCACTTTATTATAATGTATTTTAATTTATTTATTTCAGCATATTTTAATCAGTTGTGTATTTTTGTATTATTGTTTTCCACAAGGGAAGTGAGATAGCCCAGAGGTTCTTTCTGTAAAGCATCGTCACAAAGACCTTTCATGTGAATAAATATCAGGGCAAAAATGGAATCCTTCTGGGCCTCAGACTGGTTCATTCTGCTTCGTCCCTCCCTCCCCCATCCCGCTCTCAAGGGTTCAGCTTCGTTCTGTAGCTTAATTGGGGAGAGGGGAGGAGGCAAGAAAAAGCGGCTCATTGGGTTTCTCTGAGTTTCTCATTCTTTCCAACTTGGAAGTTCCATTTTCTATATTTCTGCATCAATTTTTCTTTTAAAAGCCTGTGCAAAAACCCACATGAATTTCCACATATATTTCCCCTGCTGTATCCACATTTGTACACAATTTTGTCAAATATATACATTTTGGGCAAGGAATTTTCCCCAATATAATTTTATGTTGTGACATGCACCCCAATTTCTGAGCAGTGAGAGACTCCAGGGTTCCCTGCACTTTCCTGGGGTTCAGCACTTCACCTGCTGATAACAACGCCATCATTAAGAAGCAGAGGTTCTCCTGTTAATTAGAGCTTAATTGGAGTAAAGTACAGGTGTGTGCTAGAAGAGATGAGATCACAAACTGCGGAGCAAACCAACTGCAAGGACTTTAAGATTTGTACAGTACTTGAGATAAGACTTCATTCAGATGACTGGCAGAATCCGAGACCAGGGAGAAGAGCAAGTGGAAGAAGATTGGGGGAAATTTAAGACTTATTTGCAGAAATACTGTAAAATTTCTGAATGTTGATGGCATTGAAATGAATTGTGGAGGCTCTAGTAACAAGATAAAAACTTAGGATCAAACCAATAACTAGATAAATGAAGGGCTATGAATTTGCTGAACCAACTCTTAAAAGGGATACAAGAATGGGAGATGTGAGGAAGTCAGGAAAATATGTGAATTCTAGATATAAAATAAGAAAGAGGGAATTTTTGTGTTTTTTGTATATGTGTTTTTTCTTTTTAGCTATTTTTGTATTTTTGTATTTTAGTGCTTAATGTTTGTATTGTTGTATTTTGTAGTATGTATTGTGTGTTTCTATATCTTTTGTTCTGTACTTTTTCTTCTATTGTTAAAACCCAATAAAAAACTTTATATAAAAAAAAGACTTCATTCAGTGCAAAAGACAGGGGAGGGGAGCCTACAGTTTATTTAAAGTTTTCTTCTCTACATTTATAATTCGGCAACCCTCCTCTGAATGTTAGTTCAGATTATATTTGTACAAGCGGAGATGGAAGAAACTGGATTATAAATATGGAATATGACATCAAATGGAACCATGTGTGTAAAAAAAGGGGGGGAAAGGGAGGGAAGCTCTATTTTGCAAAAGGTTTATGATGGAAACTTAGAGCTGATTCTTCCCCATCTTCTATTATTTATGAAGTGAACTGAATAACGCTAAGAGGGCTTGGATTTTAATTTAATTGGAAGTATAATTGCTCATATATCTTTAGTTGGAAGGAAGGATGAAAGGAGTCTGTGAACTGCCAAGGAACTGATAAGGTTCTTTATTGAGTCATCTGCAGTTCAACAGACCGCTCTCTTTCCAGGCTGAGGAAAAATGGTGACAACAGGTAATATTTACTGGGATAGAGTGACTTTTGCACTTGTTGTTAAAGTTGCAGATGGAGCAATGGAGAAATTTTTGGAACAGCAATGGGATATCAGTTTCGCCCAAGGCATGAGGGATAACAGCAACAACCAGGGGGAAAGAAAGACATAATATCTTACAAGGACAGGAAGAAACAACATGGACAGAATAATTGCCACACACAGGAAAAATAAGGATATACTGTAGTTTGAGCTCCTCACTTGTAGTTTTATAAATCATTTAATGTGTCAACATGAATAGAAGTTATTAATATTGCAGTTGTATGAGGGATTATTATTATGACTGGAATGTAGTTGAAATCAATAAGATTTTGGAATGCAGAAATAAAGAAAACCATCAAATCTAGCAAATGTGGGAGCCACTTTAACTAAATTTTATAATTCGGTATTTGAATGATTGGTATTAATACTTATATTATAAATTGGTATTGTTATAATGAGGCTATTATTGGACTGTAATTGAAAACTAATAAAAATAATCGCAAAATCTTGGGAGGGGGGCGGGAACCCTTGTTCAAATAGGTTTGACAACAAGGAGGAAATACCGTATTTTTCCATGTATAAAACTAGGTTTTTTAACAAAAAATAGGTTTAAAATTGGGGCTCATCTTATACACGGGAAGTGCTAAGGGGTGTTTTCTTAATTTGTACTCCCCAAAAATAGGGGGCATCTTATACATGGGGGCATCTTATACATGGAAGAATATGGTAACTTTGGGAGGAAACTAGAACTGTCTGGGACTGAATAACTTCAAAAAATGCTAATGTGAATCTAAGCTGCATCAACAGAAGTATAATTTCCTATCACTCTATTCTGCCTTGGTCAGACCACACCTGATCCCCACCTGTGTCGAGTTCTGAGCACCACAGTTTAAGAAGGATATTGACAAGGTGGGAGGTATGTAGAGAAGGGTGACCAAGATGACTAAGGGCATGGAAACCAAGCATTATGGGGGATGGTTGGGAAAGCTGGGGATGTTCAGCCTGTAGAAGAAGGTTGAGAGGTGACATGAGAGTCTTCTTCAAATATCTGAAGGGCTGTCACCTGAGCAATGGAGCAAGCTTGCTTTCTACTTCCCTGGAGGATACAACTTAAATCAATGGATTCAAACTCAGTTGCTACCCACCCATAACCCTAAAATGGCCTGAACTTTCTCTGGACCTTCTTCCAGTTCTCCTATGTTTGCCCTCACAGGTCCTCAGCCCTTCCCTGATGCTTTGGAAGCATCTGAGCTCTTTACCCAGAAATGGGCCTGGCCCAAGAAAACACCCTTGTCAGTCAAAATATGCCATGAATGATGGGCCTCAAGATACGTCCACATCCTATCTTGGGCGTCAACCCCTCACTATCTTCCTTGCTTTTGGGTAGAGTGGAAACTGTTTTGAAATTATCCTTGACACTTTTCCTATAAAAGGAGACCAGGGGGGACCTCAAGGTATTGAGAGTCAAAGTGTCCCTGAGTCCTCTCTCCACCTCCGCCTGCCATGAAGTTCTCTGCAACTGCCCTCACCTTCCTCCTACTTGTGATTGCCTTTGCCCTGGCCATTGCTAGCCAATGTGAGTCTACCCTTCTCTTCTCTTATATGTTTGTGATTCAGTAGATTTATACCCACTTTTGATTGATTTCAAGACAGCAATGTAATAACAATATAATTACTTGTTTCATACCCTACATGGAGAAACTTGCAGTCATTTGCCCATCTGATGGAGGGAGCCAGAGGGGCCTCCCCCCCAGCTCTGTAGCCCCAGAGCAAGTGGTCCTCAGGACTGAAGTGGTGCAGGAACCAAACCAGACTGAGTCTCTCCACTCAGACAGGCCTTGCGTCTCCTCAGTAGGAGGGAATAGCAGGCAAAATCAAGGGCATTTCCAAATGAAGAGCTGAAATGCTGGCTCCCCAAAAGGAGCCAATCTCACCTATGAGAAGGTGCCACAATGAGACCTCCTGTGACAACTCCTTTGTGTTGCTCAGCCAAAAAGTCACTCCTAAGAAATTCTCACTCAATTCTCAAGGCTAGCAGTGAAAAGTTTCACAGGGCAAAGTTTCCCATTTCCTTGGCAATGGGGTGATGAACAGTTAAAAGGGAGATTAACCTATATTGAACCGCCATTCAGTTCTCGCTGTCAGGGGAAGACACCAAGGAGTTCCAAGCTGAGGCTCGTGATGGTAGTCTTCCTTGTCCTCCCTCCTCAACCACACTTAAAGAGGAAACAGGTGACAAACTTGCATGGACCGTTCCTTCCCTGCTCACTATATTGGGGGTGCTACTTGCACAACAGTTTCAACCAAAGGTGGCCACAATTCTCTCTAAATGAATCTGTAAGGGGCATCAGGAAAGGGGCAAAGAGCAAGCGAGAAAACAAACCCCCTTGTTTTGTGCCACATATCTCTATGGGATCAAATTTCAACACTTTAGCATTGTAATAGGTTTTTTTTGGGGGGGGGGGAGGCTAAACCCTGGAAATTAATAAATAGTAGGATTTTGATTATTTTGAGCACTGAAGGGAAGATTGGAGGCCAGAGGAAAAGTACAGGCTAAGCTTTCTTTCCAAGCCAGGGCCTTGCATGGAATAGAAGCATTAACATGACAAAAGGGGTTGATGACCCATCTAAGAGGAGTCTTGGGCCTGGGCAGGCAGAGGTTGCCATGCTGATGGGGTGTGTGTTTGAGGTGTCAGGAAAAGAGAGTATTTAGAGCAAGGTGTGCTGGAAGGAAGAAGGGGAGGAAAAAGACTGGGATCCATGTTGGGCAGGCTGGCTGAAGGCTGGTTGGGAGAGATATCTTTGACTCCAGGGCTACACTGCTGTGGGGGACAAGCAGTGGTCTTGAAAGGACTGTGCTGTAAGATATGGACTCCCTCCATGCAGACTGAAGGTGCAAATAGGTGAATAAACCATATTTCTTAAAGCTACGACAGTCTCTGCCGTGTCTCAATTCTCCAAAGGAACGCAGACCCTGTGTGAATGCCTGGAACCCCCTGGAATCTTGCTACCACTTGGTAGAGTGTGTGTGTGTGGGGGGGTGACACCTGACTTTTTTTAACAGTATGAATAGTTGCTACATTTTTGGCATATGATTGTGATATGGCTGTTACAAAAAGAGACCCCAAATCAAATTTAAGTAATAGCTGAGACAATTTTTTTAAAAAAAGATATTTATTAGAAGTTTAGGAATTACAAAAAAAGAAAAAGAGAGAAAACAACAAAAAATTTAACAAGACAAACATTACATTACATTACATTACATAAAAAGAATAACATAAAAAATACAATACAGTGAAAAAGAACAATAACATTATTAAAAAAAACATACATCCAGTATTCCATATCTTTACCTTTCATTTACTTGTTTCATTGACCTCCTCACACCTCCCTTTTTGTATTCTAATTCAATTAATTGTTTCTGCAAATTCTTTCCATCTTTCTCAATTTTTGTTCTATAATTTATCTTAACAGTCTAACCTTACATTTTTCTACTGAGACAAATATTTCCATTATAGGCAATGTTTTATATCCATCCAATGAAATTTTTGCAAAGGAGGATCTCAATTTATTAGCAGTATGAATCATATTTAGGAGGCTTACATAAATTGAAGTAGTATTCGGCAAAGAGATTGTTGATGGTTCTTGGGTCGTATGTCAATTGACCACTTGCATCTAAGAGAATTGATACGAAAGCAGGTTCTTTGTTTTACTTAGAGCATTAGCTAGTTATTTTGGATTTCTGTTCCTGAATTCATAAAACCTTTGTTTAAGAAATATCATGGACTTGTCAACAGTGTGATTGCAAAGCAATCTCTTGGTGGAGAAGAGTTCAGCATATATCTACTTAGATCCTGTCTTCCTGTGCTCCTTCTCTAAGGTCTCAATGTCCAAGTATAGTTGTTGTATCTGGAGAGCAACTTTTCTATTACGTTTCGCTTGTTCTGTGATGCACACGCCACAAACTGTGGCTTTCACAGCATTCCACAGAATCTCATGGGAAACATGGAAACCAAACCTTATGTGGAATGGTTCAGGGAAGTGGGTATGTTTAGCTTGGAAAAGAGGAGACTGAGAGGAGATATGGTAGCCATCTTCCAATATCTCAAGGGCTGTTACATGGAAGAGGGAACAAGCTTGTTTTCTCCTGCTCTGGAGGGTAGGACTTCAAGTTACAAGAAAGGACATTTCAACTAAGCATCAGGAAGAACTTTCTGACAGTAAGAGCTGTTCAACAGAGGAACAGTCTCCCTCAGGAGGTTGTGGACTCTCCTTTGTTGGTTTTTAAGCAGAAGTTGGATGGCCATCTGTCATGGATGTTTTAGCAGAGATTCCTGCACTATGGGGGGGAGTTGACTAGATGACCCTTGGGGTTCCTTCCAAGTCTCCAATTCTATGATTCTATCTGGAGAGTTGCTCTCATTGAAATAATTTAGGATAGCCTGTTGGATTGCTTCCTCAGAGGGGGAAAGTGGCCACAGTTTTCAACGCTGCCTCAGCTGTCCCTCTGAAGGAGGAAATGTTCATTGAAGGGAGATTTGGGCTTCATTCTCTAAAGCATCAATTCAAGAGGATGGGAAGGGAAGAAGGCTCATTCTAGTCCTCCCTGGAAGCAATCCAACAGGCTATCCTAAATTATTTCAATGAGAGCAACTCTCCAGATAGAATCATAGAATTGGAGACCTGGGGTCAGCACAGAACCTCTAGTTCTTCCTTGTGATGAATCTGCAAGAGGAAAAACATCTGCTTTGGGGCAAATTCATAAGAAGCCTGATAAAAGGCAGCTCTCCAGTTGCTTCAAATATTCAATGGGGGGACCAAAGGGATCTCAGCCCCTAGGCGTTGGCTCCTATGCACTCCAGGAACAAAAGGGGAACACTTGCCCCCATAATGCTGTGTCATACAGGACAGCACCGCAGACGTTCTATTTTTGAGCAAGAGAAAGAGTGTGTGTTTGTGCCTAGGAAGGAAGTAGCCTCTCTTTCAAGAGACATAAACCACTCCTTCCTTATCCAAATGATTCATGGTGCCCTGACCCCTTGCCTAGCTGAGGTGGCTCTGGGGGTAACCAGGGGACAGTTGAGGCCAGCACTGAGTGAGACTGAGTCAGGAGGTGTTGTGGCAACCCAGAGGTGGATGTAAGGAACAAGGGGTGGTCCAGCAGATGACACAAGCCAGCTACTTCCATAGGAACATAACAGAAGGACGTGAAAAGAGTATGCAGCGCAACCGTCCCGTTTTAAGTGGGACGTCCCAGATTGACAGAAGCTACCCTGGCTTCTGATCCCCATCTTGGGTGTCCCATTTTGGCTCCTGTGCTCTGGCTGTGGAGCAGAAGGTGGCTGTTTCTTTGCCCCACACTGTGGCCCAAGTCAGTTGACTCACACCAGTGGATGGGACCAAAAAAAATGGAAGCAAAACCTACCTTGCCCCCACGCGTCACCACTCTTCCTCCTCCTTCCATCGCAGAACTTGTGGAAGCCAGCTCCTGGAAGTACAGCTCCAGCACCTGCAGAGGAGGAGGAGGTGGAAGTCATGGAGGGGGCAGAGGAGGAGGTGGCAGACAATGGCACAAGGGGGGGGCAGCAGCTGGCAAGCGAAAGAGGAGGCAGGGAGGAGGTGAGTGTGCAGGCAGTGGGGCAGCAGGGTGATGTGTGGAGGTGCCCCAATTTGCCCTCCCAAAACGTTGGAGGGTATGAAAGCCCCTGCTGCATGAGGCCCACAGCCCAGCTAGTCCTGCATCATGTCCTTACAGTGGCCAACCAGAGGCCTGTGGGAACTTGCCAGCAGGAATCAAGGGGGAAAGCCCTCTCCTCCATAGCTGTCAACTTTCCCCTTTTCTTGCAAGGAATCCTGTTCGGAATAAGGGAATTTCCCTTTAAAAAATGGAAAACGTTGACAGCCATGCTCTCTTCCAATGTGGTTTCCAGCAACTAGATACATCTCAGTTTAGGTTTAGGCCTGGTTTTGGCACAGAAACTGCTTGGGTCACCCTAAATGATGACCTGTGCCATTACAGCGGTACCTCGGGTTACAGACACTTCGGGTTACAGACGTTTCAGGTTACAAACGCAGCTAACCCAGAAATAGTACCTCTGGTTAAGAACTTTGCTTCAAGATGAGAACAGAAATCGTGCTCCGGCGGCACGGTGGCAGCAGGAAGCCCCATTAGCTAAAGTGGTGCTTTAGGTTAAGGACAGTTTCAGGTTAAGAACAGACCTCCGGAACGAATTAAGTACTTAACCCGAGGTACCACTGTAATTCTCTTTGACCTCTCAGCGACCTGGAGCAGCTGTCCAAGTTAAGAGTGGGTGGCACCCTCACTTAGTTGTAGTTCTTGTATCCTAGCTCATCCTGATGAGGACCCTGAAATGGCCAGCTAAGGTCACTGTCTCACAAAGAAACCTGTCTGACTTCCTCTGTTAATCTCCAATGCACTGTGAGTGCCAGACCCCAAGAATTGGAAGCGACTTGTAGCATCATCCAGGTTGACCCCTAAAACCTACAATGTTACTATTATTACTAATATCATTATCAACCCACACTTAACCATGAGGTTAAGGGCAGGTTACATCATTAAGGGCAGGTTACATCATTAAAAGGGACGCGGGTGGCACTGTGGGTTAAACCACAGAAGGTTGGTGGTTTGAATCCCCGCAATGGGGTGAGCTCCCGTTGCTCGGTCCCTGCTCCTGCCAACCTAGCAGTTCAAAAGCACCTCAAAGCTCAAGTAGATAAATAGGTACCACTCTTGCGGGAAGGTAAACGGCATTTCCGTGCACTGCTCTGGTTCGCCAGAAGTGGCTTAGTCATGCTGGCCACATGACCTGGAAGCTGTACGCCGGCTCCCTCGGCCAATAAAGCGAGATGAGGGCCACAACTAATGGTCAGTGGTCCCTTTACCTTTATATCATTAAAACACAACCTTATTTTTTTTCCCAAGCAACTTACAAATATAAAAATAAGATGGGTCCTAGAACTATGCATTAAAACTATGGGTCCTAAAACTATGCAGTGTTAATGGCAAGGGTAAAGAAGTGGGTCTTCAACATCCTCTGAAAGCTGTACAATGAAGATGCCAGATGCACCTCTGTGGGGAGGGAGTTCCACAACTCAGGGGCTGCCGTAGAGAAGGGCCTGCCACCACTCCAAACCTCTGAGAGTGGAGGAACTACCCCTTTGCCAATTGCAGCACTCAAGTCAGTCTGTAGGGAAGGAGGCAGCTTTTCAAATATTTGAGGACTAAGTCCTTTAGGGCTTTGAACACTAGCATGAGCCCCTTGAATTGGACCCAGAAACTGGCACCAGTGAAGCTATTTTAGAGCAGGGCTTTGTATGAGATCTAAATAGAACCCCAGCCAGTAAACTGGCTGCTGCACATAGAGCGCATCACAAAAACCCAGCCTGAAAGTTATCAGAGCATGGTCAAGTCATCTCTCCCCAAAACGGTCCTTAGCTGGTGGATGCATTCTACATCTGCTGATAGGACACATAAACCAGCTATCTACTTCTGAAGCATCTGAACTGTTTACACAGAAATTGGCAAGTTTGGTCAGAAAGTGGATCTGCTGCAGCAGCAGGTTTGGCCCACAAAATGGCTCTTATGGGCCTCCTTATCAACAAAAGGATGCCACAGATGATAAACTCCTGCCTCTCAATCTTGGGTATCAATCCCTCGCTATCTCCTTCGGCATCAGCTGGGGAGGAAGCTGCAATGCTTCTGACAAAGCCCTTGTCTCCTGAGATCAGCTTTGCATTCTAGATTTTGGGTAGCCAGAATCCTCTATAAAAAGAAATCTGGGGGAGCCTCAGGTACCCAGGACTGAATAAACGAAGAAGAAGTCTGGAAAGTGTCTTTCCATCTTCACCTGCCATGAAACTCTCTTTGGCTGCTCTCGTCTTCCTCCTCCTTGTGGCCACCTTTGCCCTGGCTGATGCCTCTTCAGGTGAGTCAAGGGTGTCTATCCATCCTCCTTTCCTCTCCTCTCCCGGGGCACAGGCTGCAGGTCAGCGGAAGAGCACCTGCTTTGCTTACCATAGGTTTCAGGTGTGACTCCAGCATTTCCAGGTAAGGCTGGTAAAGGACTCACTACCTGAAGCCCTGGGGAGCAAAAGCTCTCCAGTGAATGGTGCTAGTAAGAGAGATGGACCAGGGCTCTGACTCAGGATAGGGCAGCATCCTGTGTGCCTGAGATTTAGACCCTCTTTTACAGCTGAAAGATGGGCAGGATGGCTTTCATCATTAGGCTGTAATAATTATAGAGAGGGGCTGGTGGGGAGGGGAAGGAGAAAGTTGCTGGAAACCACAGGAGGGGAGAGAGCTCTTTTGCTGAAATCCTGCTTGCTGGTTTACCATAGGAACTGTTCCTTCACTGTGCGACCAGGATGCTGGACTAGGTGAACCATTGGCCTGATCCAGCAGGCTACTTTTATTAGAGGGAGACAGACAGACAGACAGACAGACAGACAGACAGACAGACAGACAGAGAGATTTGTACAATACATAGAGAGTTAAAAAATATTTAAGTGCTTTATAACGGCTTTTAAATAAATTTAACTAGGATAGGGCCTAGCAATGGGTGATGATTCCGTCACATTCCCCCTTTCTTTGTTCCCCATTTTTCCAATTGTCGGGTCTGTTTTCTGCATTTCTACATAGTTTGCCCATTCCCTTATTTAAAAGCTCTCGTGAAAATTCACCAGCTTTTTAGAGAAAGCTCCAAATATACACATTTTAGCAAAGTGTGTGCTCCCTAATGGAGCCAGAGGGGGCTTCTCTTTGGCTCTGTGGTGCCAGGGTGACGGGTTCTCAGAGCTGAAGTGGCACAGGCCCCAGAGTGAGTCTGCCCACCCAGACTGGTCTCTGGATCTCCTCACAAGGAGATACGCAAGGTGTACAGTGGTACCTCGGGTTACATACGCTTCAGGTTACATACGCTTCAGGTTACACACTCCGCTAACCCAGAAATAGTGCTTCAGGTTAAGAACTTTGCTTCAGGATAAAAACAGAAATCGGGCTCCAGCGGCGTGGCAGCAGTGGGAGGCCCCATTAGCTAAAGTGGTGCTTCAGGTTTAAGAACAGTTTCAGGTTAAGAATGGACCTCTGGAATGAATTAAGTACTTAACCTGAGGTACCACTGTATTGAATTTGCAACCTTCTGAAAATAAAAAATTAAAATTAAAAAAGGAAAAAAGAAATGTCTCACCCAAGTCACAGGCTATCAATGAAAGTTTCACAGGGCAAAAAATCCCGTATCCTTGGCAATGGGATGGTGGACGGTTGAAAGGGAGAGCAACTTATATTGAGCCGCCATTCATTTCTCTCCATCAGGGGAAGAGACCAAGGAGACCCAGGATGAGGCTCGTGATGGTAAGTCTTCCTTGTCCTCCCTCCTCAACTATACTCAAAGAGGAAGCTGGTGCCAGATTCACATGGGCAGTTCCTTCTCTACTCTGTCCTAAGGATGCTGTTCAGGCAGCCGTTTCATAGAATCATAAAACTGTAAAGTTGGAATGCACCCAAAGGTCCTCTAGGCCATCCAACGTCTGCTTAGAAAGCTCAATTGAAGGGGATTCCACCACTTCCAAGGGAACCTCTTCCACTATTGAATGACTCCTACCCTCAGAAAGTTCTTCTTAACATTGAGTCGGAATCTCCTTTCTTGTTTTTTGAATTCATTGGTTTGGATCCTCCACTCTGGCGCAGCAGGAAAAGAAAGCTTGCTCCATCTTCCATGTGACAGTCCTATCACCATATTTCAGGCCACAGCTTTTAAGGCTGCCCCTGCTGCCCCAGCCTGAGCCTGTTGTGTGGGAGGCAACATCCATTGCAGGGAGATTCAGGCTCCTTTCCATGAAGCATCAGTTCAGGTGGATGGGGAGTGAAGGAAGTCTATTCCAGCCCTCCCCAGTGAACCTCCCTTGATCGGAAGGAGAATGAACCCTTCCCCTCTCAAGGAGAGGCCGGGGCCTCCCAGAGCCTCTGTGAAAACTACCCCCCTTTCACGTTCCATGGTACAGAAGCCACTAAACTGTTCCAATCCTCACCTCTCCTTCACAGGCTCAAGTCACTGCTGCGTGAAATATAACAGGAAACCCATTCCACTCAAGCTCTTGGTTAGCTATGAGTATGCAGGCAGTACCTGCCCCCTGCCGGCTATCATGTAAGTAGCAACAAGTTTATTTTTTAAAAAAAACAAACAACCAGAAACCTCTGCACGTTCTGCATGTTCCAAAGTAACAAATGGTTTTCTTTGTTTTCAATTGTTTGGCTCGTCACTGAGTTGCAGCCAACTTCATGTACTTGGCCAATGATCTGTACAAAACCAGCCCACCAGCAATTCTCTTGAGTTAAGGTGCACCCGAGTCACATTGAAAAGACATTGGTGCCACTTAAAGAAAGACTCTTGAGAAGATTAGTTTACCCCTTGCAGAACTACAGTTCCCAGGACACTTAAAAAATCACAGCTCCCGGGATTCCTGGGGGCAGAGCCAAAACTGTGAGAGTGGTATTAAGAGTGCTTTAAGGGAATGATGTGTGTGAGAGCAGAGTCATTCCTAAGTCTTCTAGTTGTCAGAAGGTCCCTGGATGGAATCTCCTCTCTGCCCTAGGTTGGATAAGTTGCCTTAAGCCCCTCAACTCTGATTGGATTATGTTAACCATATTTATATTATAACTCTCTATGGAGCTCAAGGTGGTTATATGTGGCTCTCCTGTCCCCATATCATCTTCACAACAATCCTGTGAGGTAGGCTAGGCTGAGATACTACACTGGGCCCAAGATAACTCATAGAGCTTCATGTTATGCGGGTATTTGAACCCTTGACCCTGGGTCCTAGAGGGTGAATGTCGGGACCAGACCTCAGCACCACCCCAGTCAATCCCAAGTCAGAGAACAATCTTTTGCCTTGACCAACTTGGAACTAAACAGACATTTCACCTTTTACAGATTCATCACAAAGGGGAATAAAAGGATCTGCACTAACCCCGATGATCAGTGGGTCAAGGATCTCATCTGCAAACTGCCCCCACCATAGAGACAACATCCCTCCCCTTCCTTCTCCACAGGAAGAAAAGAGAGTCCAGGGCTGAAGCTGCTTTGAATGCTGGAAAGAAACAGCCATGCAAAAAGTGAAGCAATATGATTAAAGCGAGTGATGCAGATCATGTGCTGAGTGCCTCTCATTTATAGCCTCGCAACTGAAAATGTACATTCCCAACCCTTTCGTCCTGGCCAAAGACAGAGGTGGAGGGCTTGGCTGGGCTGGGCTGGGGGTGGGTGGCTCTCAACATTTCACCTCATATCTCATATTGAACAGGGGCAGCCAATATGGTATCCTACAGAAGTCATTGGACTACAACTCCCATCATCCACCTTGACCATTGACCATGATGGCTAGAAGTTGATGGGAGTTGTAGTCCGACAACAGCTGCCTTTCCTTTCCAAGGAAAGCTGGGAATCTGGCCAGGAAATGGTGGAACTGGGCACAGGAGGCAGGGCTAGGACCTAGGTAAAATCCAGCTGCCAAGGCAACATAACAACCCAAACCTGGAATGGTATTCCCTCCTTCATGGGCCCAGGACTGCAGCCCCCTCCTCAAATCTGGCCATGGGTGGAAGGGGAAGCTCACTTTTTCACCCAGGTGCTCCCAGTCTATACATATTAGGATGTTTCTAGTCATCAGCAAAATTCCAACCAGTCCTGACTCTCAAAGCTCGGGGGGAGGGGGGTCTGATAGCAGACAATTCTCCCATCCCGGAGAAGGAGCCTTCAAATGATTTATACCTTCTGATGCTGAGCAGAGTAACAAAAGTTTGTGGCACGTGTGTGTGTGTGTGTGTGTGTGTGTGTGTGTGAACTTCTGTTTTATTTTGGTGTTTAGGATATGTGTTTCTGTGTAGTGCACCCCTCCCACTCCTCTCCCAGCTCTCAGAGCTGGTTCCAACTATTTGAATCACTCCCCCTGCCCCTGAATAGCCAGAAACAGGGGAGGCAACAGCAGAGGAGGGGGTTATTGCTGCCATAGCCTGCTCACAGGCTTTCCATAAGCCACTGGTTGAGACATGTGTTCTGGTCTAAGTGAGACCCCCTGTGGCCTGATCCAGCAGCCAGGTTCTTCTTACATTCACACTGTAAAACAGGAGTTGGGTATTCTCAAGGAGGAGCCCCTGCCCTAACCCTTCCTACTGCATCCTGGACCAGCCAAAGTTTCTGGACACCCTTCAGAAGGCAGCCCCATGTGGGCCATATTGCAGGAATGCAAATGTGGGCTTTGTCGGGACCAGTTCTGGCTTTCCCAGGAACACGAGCTGAGCAGAGCCCCTCAACCCAGCAGACCTGCTGCATCCTGAGCTGTAAACTAGTTTCAGCAAGAAAATTCTGTCTATCCCTTAAGCTACATGTTGGCATCCATCTGCCTTGGGAGACAATGGAGAAGTGAGCCTTTTCGGGGTGAGGTCAAGCTGTTGGAAGGTTGCAACACCTGCTGTGGCTGTAGAGACCGATGCAGGAAAGATATGTTTTGTTGCAGCTGGGGCAGATGTAAAGTTAAAGTTACTCTTTTGCTACAGGAGCATGGAAGGGCATCAGAACCACAGAGCCAGTTGACAGCTGGGTGCTACTCAAGCAGAGACGCAGACACTCCAAATGAGGGGTGGGGTGGGGTGGGGAGGTCCAAGGGGTCCCTACAGCTTTGGCAGGTAGAATGCAAATCCAGGCCTGATAAACAAGATAGTCAAAAAGGAGGTCCAGGTGGGCTTTTGGTGGAGCTAGCAGAAAGGAACTGGCCTTTGCCAGCACCAGGCAGTGATGGAAGAAGGTCTCCACTTTGGACAATGTAGCCTTTTTTCTTTTAAAGGAGTCCTTAAGGTCATGGCTCCACTACACCCACAGCCTGGTTGCTGCCCATCCCAGTGGCATAGCGTGGGTTGTCAGCACCTGGGGCAAGGCAAGTAATTTGCGCCCCCTAACCCGTGGATTTGCGCCCCCTAACCCGTGGATTTGCCTAACCCCCCGATGTTGTGCCCGGTGCGGCCGGCCCCCCCTGCACCCCCCACGCTACGCCACTGGCCCATCCATAACCCTAAAATGAGTTGTTTTTCTCAGGAGCTTGTTCCGGCTGCCCTTTGCTTGCTTATTGCCCTGATGGTTTCCAACCCTCCCCTGATGTTTTTGAAGCATCTAAGTTCTTTGTGGGTTTTCTCAGAAAGTGGATCGGCTGCTGCAGCAAAGTTGGTGCACGATAAGGCTCTTATCAACCCTTTTCTCAAACAAAAGGAGCCGCAGATTATGGGCCTCGTGATCGGCCCATACACTGCCTCTCTAGCTTGAACATCAGCCCCTCGGTATCTTCATCGCTATCAGAGGGAGTGGAAACTTCGCTGCTTTATACAAAGTCATTTTCCCCATGATGTCACCTCCTCATTCTAGAGACAAGGTGGCCAGACTTGTCTATAAAAAGAGACCAGGGGATCCTCAAGCTACTAAGCATTGAAGGAGCCAAGGAAGAAACCTGGAGGGTCTTGAGTCCTCTCTCCATCTCCACCTGCCATGAAGCTCTCTTCAACTTCCTTCGGTTTCCTCTTCCTTGGGGCCACCTTTGCCCTGGCTTCTGTTTGCCCATGTGAGTCTGCCCTTTTCTTCTATCCCTTATTTTGAAAATAGGAGGAGGAGGAGGAGGAGGAGGAGGAGGACAGCACAGGCTGCAGGACAGCAGTAGGGCACCTGCTTTGCTTGCCATAGTTTTCAGGTGTGACTCCAGCATTCCAGGTGGGGCTGGTAAAGGAAGCCCTGGACAGCAAATGCTCATCAATGCATGATGATAGTAAGAGAGACAGACCAAGGCTTTGACTCACAGAGGGCTTCCCTTTGGTTATGTAGCCCCAGGGCAACTGGTCCTCAGTGCCACTGTGTGAGGGCACCAGAGTGAGTCCGTTCGCCCAGACTGGCCTCTGGATCTTAGCAGGAGCGGAGGGGACTGGTGGGGAAATCGCAAAAAGGCCCACAAAAAGGCACTTGTCTCACCCAGAGAAAGCTGCCACAGGATTTCCTTGTTTTGCTTAGTGAAAAAGCCACCCTAAGAAAGTCTCACCCAAGTCATAAAGGTAAAGGTAAAGGGACCCCTGACCATTAGGTCCAGTCGCGGACGACTCTGGGGTTGCGGTGCTCATCTCGCTTTATTGGCCAGTGACATGGTGGCCTTAGGGAAGCCTCAGCCCCTGACCCCAACTCTGAGGAGGTGCAGGTGGGAGAGCGAGTCAACAGCTTCCCAGGGGAGGGAGAGGCTCTGGAGGGTGAACGCCAGGGTGCCCTCCTCTTTCCCACCCCCAGGCCAAAGCCGGGATGCCTTTCTCCATGTAGCTCTGGGACAGAGCACCTGTTTGCCTATAGATGGTGCCAGGCACAGTCCCAGGTGGGGCTGGGATATAAAGGTAAAGGGACCCCTGACCATTAGGTCCAGTCGTGTGACCGACTCTGGGGTTGCGGCGCTCATCTCACTTTATTGGCTGAGGGAGCCAGCGTATAGCTTCCGGGTCATGTGGCCAGCATGACTAAGCCGCTTCTGGCGAACCAGAGCAGCGCACGGAAACGCCGTTTACCTTCCCGCCGGAGCGGTACCTATTTATCTACTTGCACTTTGACATGCTTTTGAACTGCTAGGTTGGCAGGATCAGGGACCGAGCAATGGGAGTTCACCCCGTTGTGGGGATTCGAACCGCCAACCTTCTGATCGGCAAGTCCTAGGCTCTGTGGTTTAACCCACAGCGCCACCCGCATCCCCACCCAAGTCAAAGGCTAGCAACAAAAGTTTCATGGGGAAAGATTCCCATATCTATGGCTGTGGAACAGTGGACAGTTCATAGAGAGAGGAACCCATAATGACCCTCATTTGCTTTCTCTCTTTCAGTGGAACCTGCTAAGGAGACTCAGGATGTGGCTCATAAGAGTAGGTCTTCCTTGTTGCTGCCTCCTCAACTATACTCAAAGGGGGAGCTGGTGCCAGACACACATAAGCAGTTCCTTCCCTAATCTCTGTCCCAAGGATGTTCTTCACACGACCATTTTGGGCAACGTTGGCTGTCCCTTTCTGAGCTTGTTGTGATGGAGGCAATGTCCACCAAAGGGGGCTTCAGACTCCTTCCCATGAAGCATCCATTCAGGTGGGTGGGAGGAAGGTCCATCCCACCCCTTTCCAGGGACCTTTCCTGGATCAGAGGAAAGTCACTTTCCCCCTCCAGAAGAGCAGCAGACTGGGACCTCCAAAGCCTCTGGGGGGCATCATCTCCCATTCCTCTTCCACACTACAGAAGCCACTAAATTATTCCATTTCCTCCCTCTCCTTAGGAGCCAACTGCTGCCTTAATTACGTAAATAGACCAATTCCATGCAAGGCCATAAAATACTACGAAAGGGCACCCAGCACATGTGCCAAGCCGGCTGTCATGTAAGTAGCAACCAACTTCATTAGATGGAGGGGAGCACAACTCTGCATGTTGGAAGTATCAAACGCTCAGGGCTGTTTGTTTCAAATCCTTGGACTGTTCCTTGATTTGCAGCAGATTTGTGCAGATCCAGCATACCAGCAACTCCCCCGTTAAGCTGCAACAGATCACATCCACAGCTTACACTGAAAGTGCCATTTCATAGACTCATAGAATTGCAGAGTTGGTAGGGATCCTGAGGATCATCTAGTCCAACCCCCTGCAATGCAAGAATATGCAGATGTCCCTTACGGGGATCAAACGTGCAACCTTGGTGTTATTAGCACCCCACTCTAAGCAACAAAGGAACCTTGAAAAGTGTAGTTTAGGTGACACAGAGCTACAGTTCCCAGCGCCCCAGGGAAACCACAGTTCCCAGGATTCTTTGCAGGGAGAGCCACAAGGACTGTGAATGTGGCATTAGAGGGCCAGGTAAATCCCTAAGTCTTGTAGTTGTCAGGAGGTCTCCTCTCTGCCCTGAACTGGCCATGTGGCCTTTGGGAAACGTCAGCCCCCAGCTCAGCATTTATATCTCTCCATGGAGCTCAAGGTGGTATACGTGGCTCTCCCTCTTCTATATCATCCTCACCACAACCCTGTGAGGTGAGTTAAGTTGAGAGACTAGGACTAGCCCAAAGTCACCCAATTTAATGGCTGAGTGGGGATTTGACCCTTGATCTCCTGGGCCTTAGAGGGTAAATGCAGGGCTGGATTTAGGTTTGATGATGCTCTAAGCTACTGAAGGTAATGGGGCCCTTTATATGTCCAGCTGTATCAACAACAAATTGTCGCTGTTTTTTGTGTTGAATATATGCTATATGGTAATTTATGGACCTAAAATGTATCTAAAGCCATTTGCACATAGCAAAATATGTATTTTATCAAAGTAATGGTTGAACTGAAATACAATTAAGAAGTAGTATATTAATAGTGGGGGCGCAAGAGAGTGGAGCCCTAAGCTATAGCTTGTTTAGCTTATACATAAATCCGGCACGAGGTAAATGTCAGAATCAGCTCTCCTCCCTGCAACCCAGCCACACCCCACCAGTCCTGAGCTGTGGAACTTCCAAAGCAGAGAATTGCCTTTTGCTCAGCTTTGACTGGGCACTAAGCAGGCCGTTCCTTTTTCATAGATTCCACCTAAAGAAGAAGAACAGAAAGGCATGTGCTGACCCCAGCAAAGAATGGGTACAGAAGACCTTGGAGTGTTTTCCACCACCATCATAGAGACAACATCCCTCCTGCTCCTTGCTCCCTCCTCCTTCTCATCAGGAAGAGAACTGGAACCAGGTCTCAAGCTGTTTTGAATGCCAGAAAATCAGGCTTCTGCAGTAAGATTAAAGGGAGTAGTTCTGAGCATGTGCAGAGTGTCTTTCTTTTAAAATTGCATATTTGAGTGTTTAGATTGCAGGTGTGGGGGGTGGGTGCTTAAGGGTCAGCTGGAGTAATGGCCCTTTTGAGTTTTGTCCTGGACAGAGGCAGAGCAGAGGGCTAGCAGGGGGTGGGGGGCTCAGCATTTTCAGCTCAGGCAGCGGCAGGGAGAGAAGCTCCCCCAGCTGGAAATCCTTCTGCAGCACACTCTGTTAAAAAGCTCCAGATCCCTACATCCTTTTGATTGGGAGAGGTGTGGGGTTTTTTTAATGCAAACTCATATTTTTATTTTTGTATGAAATAAGATCTGAGCCAGAGACAGGGGTGCCAACTTGAATAAAGTATTGGGAGGGGGAACAGGTAAGCCCTGCCCCACATAATTGATCACATGACATGTCACACACACACACACACACACACAGAGTTTGAATGGCAATGTTCATCAACTTGAGTGGAGCTCTAATATTTTATCGAGGGGTGTGGCTGAAGGGACTTTGGCCCCTAGGATTTGGCTCCTATGGCCAGGAGGATCTTGCTGCTACCTTCAGACAGGTGTGTCACTATAGCCTCTATTTCTATGGTTAAAAGCACCCTCTAACTGTCAGTCATCTCCATGATGTCACTCATTGGCTAAAAACAGCGATAGACAGGTGCAGACTCATATCACACAATCAATTGGATAGCGTCTTAACATTTTGAGCAAGGGCAGCCAATTTGATGCCCGCTGGATGCAGGCGGTGCTGTGGTGCAAACCACTGAGCCTCTTGGGCTTGCTGATCAGAAGGTCAGCAGTTTGAATCCCCGCGATGGGGTGAGCTCCCGTTGCTCTGTCCCAGTTCCTGCCAACCTAGCAGTTCGAAAGCATGCCAGTGCAAGTAGATAAATAGGTACCGCTGCGGCGGGAAGGTAAACGGCGTTTCTGTGCGTTCTGGTTTCCATCATGGTGTTCCTTTGCGCCAGGAAGAAGCTGTTGAACTACACCTCCCATCATCCATCCTGACCATTTGTCAGAGCTGGTAAATGTCGGTTCTTTATCTCCCCCTGCCTGGCCACCAACCTGGATGGCTTTAAAATAGGATTAGACATATTCATAGAAAGTAGTGCTCCCCAGGGGGTACTCAAGGGTACACAGTACCGGCACCTCTTCTTGTTGTTAAAAAGTATGGCACTTACTGTAACAACTTCATTGTGAGTACCGGCACCTATTGCTCTAGGAAAAAAGCACTGATGGAGAGGGTGATTGATGGCTGCTAGTCATGATATGTTATACTCCAGACTATTATGTTATACTCCCTCTGCCCCTGAATAACCAGAAACAAGGGGGACAACAGCAGAGGAGGAGTGGTGTTGGCCCAATGTGCTGCTCTTGGGTTTCCCAGAAGTATCTGGTTGCACAGATTGAGCTGGTGGCCCTCCATCACTACATTTTCCTGGAGGAACATGCTCCCTACTTTAACTGTGCTTCTCTATCACTCCACTCCACATTTTTCTAAACTCAAAAGCAATGTTGCAGCCTTTCCTTCGCATCCTGTCTCTGTTTCATGGGGTGCTGGTCTCTTGCCACCTCCTCACTGAGGAGCTGCGTGGGCAGAAACTGACCTCCTTCTCATGAACTTTCCTTCCTGGAAATGGACTTAATCTTTCAGTTGCACCCAGCTTCCCTTTTCCATTAACAGCAGACACGTTTGCCACTATGGTATCATCTCCTCAATTCTGGAGATGGAAATTACATAATCACAGATCACCGAGTTCATGGAAACTCGTCTTGATGAAACTGAACCAAACCCAGTAAACAAAAGAAAAGAAAATGGAAACCAGTTTATGAAGGTCGAAAGCAAGGAGGGTTACAATGAAGAGGCTTCAAAAGACTTTTCTCCATGAACGACTTGAAGATTGCAGAGGGCACTACAAGCTGTCATGGTGATTGCAGTGCTCTGTACTAGATGCTTTCTGGCTTCTTAAATTTATTGCCTTGTGTTTTATTTAATTTTATTTTTGCTGATTCATCCCGTCATTTTGTTCTCCACACCCAAATATTTTATTGTTTTTATTTATGCAAGAAGCAACCATCAACATTCAACAGTTCCCACCCCACAGAAGGATCAGGTGCCTATTTAATTACACTTACCTTTTTTTAAAAAAACAATAAACCTGAAATGACTTTAAAGATATCATTCCACAAGTTGCTATATGTCCTCAGAGGCTTTTAACCGTATTAAACTATGGAACTCACTTCCACCAGAGGTGGTCATGGCCACCAGCTTGGATGGCTATAAAAGAGGATTAGACAAATTCATGGAGGAGGAGAGGGCTATCGATGGCCACTAGATGTACTCTTCTTCCTCAGTTGGAGAGAGCAATGCTTCTGAATACCAGTAGATGGAAATCACAGGCGGGAAGAGATACTTTTGTGCTTGAAACCTGCTTGCTGGTTTCCCTCAGATCAGGAGAGGGATCAGGACTCGATGGGCCACTGGCCTGATCCTGCAGGCTTTTCTTATGTTCCTGCATGAGAGTAACACCAAGTCTCCCCACCTGTGATTCCCAGCACCTGGTATTCAAAGACATTCTGCTCTGATTGGGGAGACACAAACTTCTACTAGCCCTTGTGACTAGTAGCCATAGCTAACATCCCCGCCCCACCGCCAGGAATTGGTCTAATTCTCTTTTAAAGTACTGTAATCCAAGTTGGCCATCATTACCTCATTACCAACAAGTTGCTGCCACAGCCGTACGACGCCCACGGCCAGTGTAGGGAGGGCCAAAAGAATGGACACAGGAGACTGATACAGTATTAGGTTGAATTAGGCCACAACTTTATTGATTACAGGGAAGAGTCAGTTTGGGAAAGCGTTGGGCATGTATACAACCCTCTGCAGTGCAGAAATCACAGCTAAGGAATATTTTCCGTGCACAAACTGTTGCACTTGTATTACCCTGCTCACCATTTTTCTAAACGCAAAAGCCCCAAGTGTTGCATCCTGCCTCTATATCGTGGGATGTGGGTTGCTTGCTATCCCCCAGTGTGGGGCTGTTTGTGTGGAAACTGCTGACCTTCTCATGAAAGGTCAATGAAATGTGCCTCACCCTACATCAACCGCCTTCAATCGCTACATCTTTTGATTGTGCCCAACTTCCCCTTTCTGCTACCCATGAAATGATTTGCCCCCATGACATCATCTCCTCAGTTCTGGAGAAGCTCTGTGTGTGTCCTCTCTGCGCCACACCTTGTGACTTCAGCCAAAATACTATATAAGAAGAGACCTGGAGGAGCATTAGGTACTGAGCAGCTGAGAAAGCCTTTTGGTCTGTCCTCAAATCTGCTCCTCGTCACTAGACAACATGAAGATCGCTCTGGCTTCCATAGCTGCTCTCCTTGTTGTGGCCGTGTTCTCCCTGGTCACTGCTGCCCCAGGTAAGTCAATTCTAATCTCTTTCCACATGATTCTCCTAGGAGATTTGGGACACTCACAGGGGCTTGTGGTGCCTTTTCTTGGTCCTTGATGGGCTTGGGGGTGCTCTAAGATGAGGCACACTTGTGGGTGTAGTACAGGAGCTTGTTCTTTTGGGATAAAGCACTTTGAAATGGGGAGACATGGTGAGGGGCATCAGTCTCTTCATCTAAAAAGAATTAAAAAGTTTCATGGAGAGCATTGTCTGCTGTGACCCTCTTCAGCTGACCTGGAAACCTACTGGAGTTGTCAGTTCTTGTTCCATGGCATTGATTGACCTGTGGTTGAACATTAGCTGGAATAAGGACATAAGAATGCAAGAAGAGCCATGCGGTCCTGAACCCTGTTCTCACAGTGGCCAACCAGATGCCACAATGGGTAACCCACAAAAGCAACTCTTCCCTCCTGTGGTTTCTAGCAACTGATTACTGCCTCCAACTGCAGAGGCAGATCATAGCCACCCTGGCTATTAACCATCAATAGCTCTGTCCTCCATGGATTAACCTAATCCTCTTTTAAAGCCATACAAGTTGGTGGCCATCACTAGGGTGGGCCATCTCAGGGATGTGCCAACCAGTTTGTTGGAGAGGTGGCCCAGTGCCGTGCTTAATGGGGAGGTGTTTTTGGTTGAGCACGCCCCCTTGATGCAATGCATTAACCCAAGATGGAAACATCTTAGATAGTGGGAAAGAAAATACATAGACACATCCATGCAGCAGGTGGAGGGGGGAGGAAAAGGAAGTTCTTCCAACAGTATTTATAACAGTATTTATATTTGCATTTATAACAGTTGTCACCCACCCCAGGACCTTATGGTGAAGGGATAGGGTAAAAAATCTTAGAAATGAAAGGAATAAGTTTGAGGCATGACAGCTACATGGAACCCACACGTTAGGAGGACCATGCTTCTCTCCCTCTCCCCCCCCCCCATGGCATCCCTATGAGATCCTGTTCATTTCACTGGGGCTTCGTCAGGAGACCTTCCTTGGAAATGGTGCCCCATCAAGCCCAGACCCATCTGTGGCCCACCATGCCGAGTGTGGCCCCTGTGTCTCGTGGTTGGGTTGCCCATGACAGCTTTTCAACAGAAGTGGGAAACTTTTTTCAGACCAAGAGCCTCATTCCCTTCTTGGGGGGTTCACATACCCAGAGGTAGTGAGTATGGCCAGAAGGAAAGTGGGGAGGAGGGGAAGCACGGAATGTGCCTCTCAGATTCGTACAGCAAAATATATCCCAGCCACACACAGAAAACCAGGGTCCCCCCCCCACACCTCCAGCCTCCAATTCTTTTCCCCTTTCTCCATCCTGGCACACGAATCATCAGCCAGGCCCAGGGAGAATTCTGAGGACCAGATTCAGAAGGAGGTACCTAACTGCTGCTATTAAATATAAGGGATAGAGAAAGGAAGAGGATTGCAGTCCAGTCAAGTGGATGATGGTGCCTCTGGTGATAGCTACTTTGCATTTAATACATTTACTAATTTTAGTCAACAAATCACAGTACCTGGGTTTGATGGGCTCAGGGGTGCTCCAAAACAAGTCACCTTGAGAGAGTCTGTGTAGCACAGCAGTTAAACGCAAGAGCAAGACTTGTTTTGTTTTCAGCACAATGGAAATTGGGTACAGACAGGATAAAGGGCACCACACTTTTTATTAAAGGGAATTTAAAAAGCAACACTTTATTCAGAGAAATGTGTGGCAGTGATCTTGTCTAGTAGACTTCAAAGCCTACCAGAACTGGCAGAACAAGGCTCCTTGGCCTTGATAGGATAGGGTTGGGCACTTGAAGAAGGTGGAGAGCAGGGACTGGTAAAGGGAGGAGAGCATGGTCTGGGGAGAGTTCTGAGGGCCAGATGGAGAGTCCTGAAGGGCCACATTCAGCCAAGCCTGAAGTCCCCCACTCCTGCTTTTAAATGCATGAGCCTCTATGGACAGGCAAGATGGGGGTAACCCTCCGGTCAACTGGATGATGATGCCTTTGGTGATAGCCACTTGGTTTTTAATGAATTTCGTAAATAAATAACAATACCTGCTTTCCCCACCTCTTATAGCTGAGGCAGAAGCAACTCCCTGCTGCATACAGAATTCCCAGGAGGTGTTCCCAAAGGCTACGGTGAAAGATTATTTCTACACCAGCAACAGATGTTCTCTGCCTTCCATAGTGTAAGTTTTAGAGGCCGGGCAAGAGCCCAAAGAACAGTGGGTGAACGTGGTTCAAAGGGTGAAGGGTGAAAGATGATGACAAAAGGTTCCAGCATTTGGGGGGGGGCTATTTTGAGTTGGGGGAGACACTGAAAAAATCATGAGTAGGTCTGAGAGATACAGAGGAATTGTCACCAGGGAGCCAAGATGGGTTCTCTCCAATTCAGCTTCTGAGTCTTAAGTTCAGGTCAGTCAATTTTTCAGAGGTACGCATCTATATATCTTTATCTATATCTATATCTATATCTATATCTATATCTATATCTATATCTATATCTATATCTATATCTATATCTATCTATATATATATATATATTCATATATTCATGCAATATATATATATATATTGCATGAAAATTTGTAGACAAATGTTGTATATTACTCATAATCCATGCATTTATGCAAGCAATAGGTTGCACTTTTGTACATTATCACCATTAACACAGACATATTTGTGTGTATGGTTTGGTGGGGGAACTGGATTGCAAAATTCAGAGTGGTGCACATTTTGAAGGAGAGGTGCAATTCAGTGGGCGTTTTGGTTGGGAATTTTGTGGGGCTCTTATTACATTGTGAATAGGAGAAATTTCTTCCTCTTCTCTACACCCTGTTAAGGGTGGGCTTGGGGCCTTTTAACGTGGGAGGCAAACTCCCCGCTTGTTTCTCCAGATTCAAGAGAAGAGGGGTCCTCACACAAACGGACAATTCAAAGAGCATACTCAGTGACACATTAATGGTGTCTGTTTCTTTCCCTGACAGGTTTATATTCAATAGTGGGAAGTCAGCCTGTGCTGACTCAAATGCTCAGTGGGCCAAGGATCTTGTGTCATATCTAGATAGTGTTATGAATACCACAGCCATTCCTGCCACTACCACCAGCGCATAGACCTCATGAGGAAAACGCAGCCTGAATCTCAGCAAGCCCTTTGCCACTTCAATGGGCCTCCTCTCTCTCTTTCCCCACCTCGAATTCCGGCCCCTTCATTGCTGAACAGACTTTTCATCCAAGGGATTCTCTGCCCATCAAGCAGACAACCTGCCTTCTGGGAAGGGCTCTCCCAGAAAGTGGTCCCTGAAGTCAGCAAGTGCCCCTTTCTTAGCTGCTGGAATGATATAATTTACACTATTTGAGGGTTCTTTTGTTCACATAAAGAACCATCTATTTCCAAGCAGCTTTACCAAACCTGGATTGAGTTCATCCATTTTGTTGACTTGTTTTAACTTAAATTGGACTTTGAATAAAAGCACAATTAATTGTCCTAGTTTTGAATTCCAGTGTGGTATTATCTTACTTGGTGGGGTCATGCAAACAGCTATTCTGAATTATGCTTTTTGGAGGGGTGGGGAGGGGGTGTTGGGTATGAGGTTAATGGAGCCAAGGGGGCAGAGGCCCCAAACGGGTTGGAAACCAGTGAGTTAGTGTCCTCACTGTGGAAGTGTAGGGCAGACCTCTGTTCTCAAACACACATTTTCAGGAAGGAGGGAGCTTGGAAAACTGAGGCCAACAGCCCTGACAGTAAATGAGGTTCTAACCAGGTGCTGAGCTTAACATCAGGCCAATGGCTCATCCTAAGGTGCTGAGCTTAACATCAAGCCAATGGCTCATCTATCCCAGCATCCTGTTCTCACAGTGGCCAACCATATGCCCCCAATAGGAAACCCGCAAGCAGGACCTGATCACAAGAGCAACTTTCTCCTCCATTCATTTTCTCAATCATCTTTTAAAGCCATCCAAGTTGGCTGCCATCACAGCCTCCCATGGGGAAAGAGCTCCATAGATTAATAATGCCTGGAGGATTTCTTTACCGGGATGTAATCCATTGGAACAGTCAAGTACAACATTCCTTATTTCCCTAGAGGGGGCACAGGCAGGGGGGTGTTACTCCAGTCAGTGTAACTTCCTCTTCCACTGGTCTGGAGCATCCTCTCCCTGCATGTGATCTGGGAGATGGACGTGGCCCTGGCTGACTCCATAAAAGAACTAAGTCACACAGCCATTTTCTCTCTATTGGCTTTCTCTTGCTGTTCTCTTGCTGCCATGCTGCTCTCCTGCAGCCATTTTGTTCTCTTAATGTAATTTTGCTGTCTGCTGGCTCTCAGCCAGCAGGACCTGAGCTCAATCTCCATATGAGATGAACTGATGAACTCACAGTTTGTCACGTAACTGCTAGTTAAAGTCTGCCTTTCAGGGATCAAATCGTGAACTGAAATGTGAGTAAACTTCTGGTTACTTTATGCCTTTATTCTTTTAAGAGGGATAAAAGGGGACACCAGGAATAATTCATCTGGGCAAGCCAGATTGGGTTACTTAACCAAAGAGATTCAAACGAATCTGCAAACTGGCTTCCTGCTATATTGAGGGGAATCTGCTCTGCTACATCACTCACTAGCGTGAGCGAAGGAAAGATAATACTTATTCAATATATCCTTTCCTACTATCCTCAACATTCCCACAAGAGGAGCAGATCATACCTTGACACACACACACAGTCTGACAACAAAGAACTGCAAACCAGCAAGAGCCACACAGTCCTGAGTGAGAAGGTAGAGTGGTTTTATTTGATCCGTGTGCTGAGAGGGTTGCAGAAATTCAGCAGGAAGGACAGAGAGTGAGAAAAGGACCCTTTCCAAGTACAGATACCAAAAAGGCAGAGAAGGTGTTCATTTGACAGGACTCCATTTGTCAGAGGATTATTTTTTATATATATAATAGAAAAACACACAATTCCACACCAAAATGTACACCGCTTCTGGGGGGAGGACACGAGTCTTTATTCCCTCCTCCCGTGTTGATTGTCCATGTAAGAAATTCAGAGTTGTACATAGATGCAGACTGTAAGACTTCAAAACGCCCCCTGAAACCCTCCTGTCTCTTTGCACAAAGAGGACACCCAGGACTTCACATCTGTGGCAGGACAAGAATCCTCAGAGTCAGGGCTAGGAAGAGCCTTGCCACCCCAAGACCACCATTCCTTGGCACACCAGCTCTTGAAAGCATTGGAGGGGCCATAATCTTCTGGTGCTTGCAACTTCATCACCCAGCCTGAGTTTTATCAAGAACTACAGCTGTGTTTGACTGTCCAGACTGGCTTCCATTTGCTTAGGTGATCTCACCCCTCTGCCTTTCATGGCAGAAGTTCAATAGGCATGGAGGGAACTTCTCTATAGTCATCAACTGTGTCCTAAGAAGCTGCTGATGCTGCATTTTGCAACCCAAAGTTCAAGCAGTTCAGAGTTTGAAATGCGGTCCTTTGAGATAATCACTGGACAATCTGTCCCCAGCTCCAAGCTCAGGGTTGGGATCTGAAGGAGACACCACTGCAGTGTTGCTGCAGGGGGTTGCACCAGATGACTTCTAACTCAGCAATCCTATGATTCCAGCCAGTTTGAAACTGGTTCAGGGATGCTGCTTTCCCACTGGAGCAACTATTAGTCAAAAACTTTCACAGAAACACAACCCTACCCCTGGAGTTTTTCAGCCTGGAGCACTAAAAGCTTTGAAATGGGTCTGCAGTACCTTCCAAGTTACGAGACCACCGCTGACTCACTCCAAATCATGGTATCACATCAGTAGGAGGGATTTTTTTTAAAGAGGAAGTTGAAAGTGTTTTGGGTGACCTCGCTTTCTAAGACTTTTGAAACAAACTCCACAGAGAGAAGGTTCAGGAGCTGAGGAGGGAAGCCCAGCTCTCTCACCCCTCAGGACCAGCAGACCTAACCATCGCCTGAGCGCCTCTTGAGAATGAAAGCTCAAGATCTGGGTGATGAATACAAGTCCCCCTCCCCACTTTCTTTCTGACAGGACAGCAAACAAAACAGGTCAAGTGCGAAAATGTGAACCTGTGCTATGCAACGTCAGCAGTGAAAGTCGTGCAAAAGGCCCCCATGGGATAATATACACTGCACACACAGGGCACGCCATTTGGCACCCCTTCCTGTTCCCCTATGTAAATATTTCTCTCTTTCCACACCTTGACTTAGTGAAACTGGACTACTCAGCTGCCATGGAGCTCCCCTATCCCCCCAAAAAGCCATGGGTTTGCACCCAAGAGCTGGGAAAGAGAATGTGAGTGTGTTGGGTATGGTGTGTGCGTGTTGGCGGTGTTGGCGTGTATGGTTGTGGTGTGTGTGTGTGTGTTTAGGACATCAGACCTGGAAGCGCAGGTGTGAGCAAGTCCTTGCCTTTTCCGTTTGAAATCCACACTGAACACTGAACAGGTGACACATGCACTTCCCACCCACCCCTTTCACTTGGAAACACTTGCCACAACCGACCACGTTCCACAAGACACAACGGCAGCGCGCACAATTTCGACACACACAGGGTGGCAGCAGCACTGAGGGGTGCTTTGGAGATCCCAATGGGGGCGAAGGAGAGAAGAAGAAGAAGGGGCACATAACACACTCCTAACGATATTTGGTTCATCAAATGGACCGCTCCAGTGTGGGGTTTATTGTCCACAAAACCACAAGCCACCAACACGCCCAACCGTGTGGCAGGAGAAAGCAGGCCCCACAGCTGGAAAAAAGCCAGGCAGCCCTTCAAGCAGCAGATGCCACCTTTGCCTTCCTCTTCTCCAGGGAACTTTCCTTTCGTAAATGTTTCCGGAGAGAAGCCACGTTCGCCTCCTTCTTTGCTGATGTCCCTGTCCGTTTTCCATCTCTTTAGAAACATGGAAATCTGAGGCCGGCTATATCAATGGGCCGCTGGAACGGAAAAGACCTTTCAGGCACTTCAGAGAGTCTCTCTGCAAAGCTGCCTGCTGACCACCTATGTGCTTGGATGGGTTCCTTCCATCCCCGAGAGAGTTGTCTCCACTGTCGGTGCAGCCATGGGGCTTGGAAACCAACCTGCACTTTTTTATTTGAAAAGCAGGTTTAGGTGCTGCTTGGGGTCCCCGCCCCTGCTCTGTGGTATGAGCCGGACCCCTTATTGCACACTTCAAAATGTAGTATACATGTACAGCTCATTTGCCCGCCCAATGCACCAACCTCCAGAAACCGCAGCAGGCATGCCCCGTTTTCTCTGCTCTCCACATTTCGTCAGCAGATACACAAATAGGGGAGCACGCAGGGGTGTCCCTTCGGAAGACAGACACCATTGGAGCTTGGGGGAGCCCCCCCCCGGCCCTTCCCCGCCCAATTTGGATCCCAGAGCCGCCCAGGCGGCTCTCAAAGCGCCGGAACCCAACACGCTCATCACAGGACACAGGAGCCACGACGGCACCCTCCCTGATGCCCGCTATGGGGCAGACTCGAACTTGGGGATCCCCCCTCTGCCCCACGCAATGGGGGGCAGGGGCCGGTCATGGTCCTTGTCCGACTCGGGCTGGCTCTGGGCCCGTTCCGGCTTGGGGGTCAGGGAAGGCGGGTCAGGCTGCTGGACAGAGAGAGTCCGCCGGAGGTGGTTCCGCTTGCGCAGGAAGTCCGGCTGCGAGTGGAGGCCAAAGCTGCCCTTGCGCAGGATCATGCGCGAGTTGTTCTTCTTGGGGCGGGAGCGCAGGCTGGACTCCAGCGAGGCCAGGTGGGCCGCGTAGCCTTCGCTCAGGAACTGGAGGGAAGAGAAAATGGAGAAGGACAGAAATCGGCAGCATTGAAGGCAGTTGGACTAGACCCTTGGGGTACCTTCCAATTCTACAATTCTATGATGATTCTAGAGGGGCTGGGAGTTGGGGGCACTGTTATACAGTGGTTCTGCTCCTTCCTACTGGACCGTGTCCAGAAAGTGGTGTTGGGGGATGAGTGTTCAAACCCCTGGGCTCTCACTTGTGGGGTGCCTCAGGGTTCTGTCCCCTCCCCCATGCTTTCTAACATCTACATGAAGCCTCTGGGAGAGATCATCAGGGGGTTCAGGCTGGGTGTTCATCAGTATGCGGATGATACCCAGCTCTACATCTCTTTTAAATCAGAACCAGTGAAGGCAGTGAAGGTCCTGTGTGAGTGCCTGGAGGCGGTCAGATTGGCTAACAGATTGAGGCTGAATCCTGACAAAACAGAAATACTGTTTGGGGGGGGACAGGGGGCAGGCAGGTATGGAGGACTCCCTGGTCCTGAATGGAGCAAGGACCAGGTGCACAGCCTTGGAGTCATTTTGGACTCACAGCTGTCCATTGAGGCACAGGTCAATTCTGTGTCAAGCGCAGCTGTCTACCAGCTCCATCTGGTATGCAGGCTGAGACCCTACCTGCCCACAGACTGTCTCGCCAGAGTGGTGCATGCTCTAGTTATCTCCCGCTTGGACTACTGCAATGCGCTCTATGTGGGGCTACCTTTGA
Organism: Podarcis liolepis; assembly: GCF_965112155.1. Taxonomy (NCBI): domain Eukaryota; kingdom Metazoa; phylum Chordata; class Lepidosauria; order Squamata; family Lacertidae; genus Podarcis; species Podarcis liolepis. The sequence continues at coordinate 29,088,449 of NC_139567.1, read as the reverse complement.
AGGTGACTTAGAAACTACAACTAATCTAGAATGCGGCAGTTAGACTGGTGACTGGGAGCGGCCGCTGAGACCACATAACACTTGTCCTGAAAGACCTGCATTGGCTCCCAGTACGTTTCCAAGCACAATTCAAAGTATTGGTGCTGACCTTTAAAGCCCTAAACGGCCTCAGCCCAGTATACCTCAAGGAGTGTCTCCACCCCCATTATTCTGCCCGGACACTGAGGTCCGGCTCAGAGGGCCTTCTGGTGGTTTCCTCACTGTGAGAAGTGGGGTTACAGGGAACCAGGCAGAGGGCCTTCTCGGAGGTGGCACCTGCCCTGTGGAATGCCCTCCTATCAGATGTCAAGGAAATAAACAACTATGTGACTTTTAGAAGACATCTAAAGGCAGCCCTGTTTAGGGAAGTTTATAATTTTTGATGTTTTATTCTGTTTTTAATCTGTTGGGAGCCGCCCAGAGTCACTGGGGAAACCTAGCCAGATGGGCGGGCTATAAATAATAAATTGTTATTGTTACAAGAATGTGAGGACTGAGGTGCTGTTTCCTGAAGTCCAAACCACCCAGGGCAAGGGAGCAGAAGCCCATTCACAACTGTCCTTTTCACCCTTTGAACTTGCCCCTCGCAAAGAGTCAACTCTCACATGCACTCAGTCAGTAACTGGAGAGGCAAATGCAGAAATGTAGGGTCCCACCCTTCTTCACAGCCATGCTGCCTTCTAAAATTATGCAATAATCTTACAGTTATACAACAACAATAACAAATAGGGCTGCAGTGTAGTTAAAGCAGATTGATGATGATTCCTGCAATGCAGTAGGTTGAACTAGATGACTCTAGGGACCCCTTCCAACTCCTTGATTCTTTGATTCTGTGAGATTTCCTTGCCTTGCCTTTCAGCTAGATCAGTGGGTACCACCCCCTGGGGGGCAGCAGGATTCCCTAGGGGGGTGGCGAAGAGGCAAGCAGATAGTAGAGGGGCACTGGATCAATTTCATCCAGTTTGCTTACTCCATTAAACTAAACAGCATCTGAAGAAGTGTGCATGCACACAAAAGCTCATACCAATAACAAACTTAGTTGGTCTCTAAGGTGCTACTGGAAGGAATTTTTTTATTTTGTTTTGACTACAGCAGACAACACAGCTACCTACCTGTAACTAGTTTCATTTGGATTTTGAATAAATGTGCAATTAATTCTTATTGCTTTGAATTGTGCATTATTACTTTGCACGGTGGGTTGCACAAACTGCTATTCTGAAAAATACTTTTGAATAAATGTGCAATGAAGTGCAACTGTTTTGAATTTTATTGGGGTACTCATCCTGGTCAGTCACCGAAATTGACTCATTCATTCATTGGGTTATTATTGTCCTTAGTGGATCATGTAAAGCGATATTGTAAATGATGCTTTTAAATATATATAGCACAGGGAGCACTAGGGATGAATTGGCGGAACCAAAGGGGTGGTGGCCCCCAAAGGTTCTGGGACCACTGCCCTAAACAAAGAAATAACAAAGTCACCTGACACTGAGCCTGATATTTCTTTGCTGGCCGTCCAACGATGTAGATCTGGGAGGGGGAGAGACCCAGGACGTTGTAAACAGAGATGTCTTTCATGGAGCCATAGGCAGCACAGATCTTGATGTGGCACTAAGAGAGGATGGAGAAATGACAAAGCTTCAGCCCCTTTTCATCACATTTTGGCCGGTTGCCTCTTTGACTCACTTATTTCAGGAATTGAAGCACCAACTCCAGAGCGATTCTGGTTTGCTGCTATGGACACGCTCTCCGTACTCTCTCCAGGGACAGAAGGGGTATACAAGAGAGAAATTCATGGAGGAGAGGGATACCAATGGCTGCTAGCCATGCTATGCTCTACCTCCACAGCTGGAGGTAGCAATGCTTTTGAATACCACGGGAGGGGAGAGAGTTCTTGAGCTCCGATCCTGCTTGCTGGTTTCCTGCAAGCATCTGATTGTCCACTGTGAGATGCTGGACTAGATGGGCCGCTGGCCTGATCCAGCAAGCTCTTCCTATGTTGTTATGTTCCTATGTTCATAATGTCCAAAATTTGCCCCTGCATGCAGTTTGAAGCATCAGGACTGAGCAGGAGATATTCATCTGAGCCAACGCTGGTGCCAACTGCACCAGGTCAGTGCCCAGTCAGCAAAGCCCCAACCAGAACTAAGGATGGGTGTGGATTCGATCTGAACTTCCTGAAACAATTTTGCAAACTGAAACAAAACTCTCACTTCTCTGAATTTTGGAGTGAAGTTATCCAACGACAAAAAAGTGCCCCAAAACGCATATACTTGAGGGCCAGTAAATGTGTCTATTTAAAAAATAACAATAAACAATGCATTATACCAAGGGGGATTGCTTGAATATATCTATATATGCTATATATGCGCTCTCGCGCTCTCTCTCTCTCTCTCTCTCTCTCTCTCTATATATATATATATAAATTTGTTTGCTTATTGCATTTGTACCCCCCCACCCCTCCCTCCATTCCCAAAACCCTCAGGAGGGGAAGTCCCCACCCATCTGTCAGCTACCTCTTGCACCAGGTTGCGGAGGAAGATGGTCTTCTGCCTCAAGGGGTCGTGGACCAGCCCATCCGAGAAGAAGATCATCCCTTGGGGAAAGTTGTGCTGAGAGAGCCAGGAGACGACCCGCTGCTTCTGCATGTCTGGGCGCCCTGTGATGTAGATGATCAGGTAGCCCAGGTCTTGCCAGTGTCTGCAGTATGCAGGAGACACACACAGAGAGAGAAGGTGCTCAAATCACAGAGTGCTCATTTAGAAAAGGGCAACCTTAATGAAAAACGGCTCCACTATCAAGAAAGGTTGCGGCATTTTGGACTTTTTGATTTGGAGAAAAGACAAATAAGAAGCAACATGATAGAAGTTTGTAAAATTATGCAAGGCATGGAGCAAGAGGGTAGGGAAAAGTTTTCCTCCTTCTCTTGTTATGCTAGAAATTGGGGATGTCCAATGAACATTGGGAGATTCAGGACAGATAAAAGAAAGTACTCCTTCACATAGCACAGAGTTAAACTATGGAACTCCCTCCCACAGGAGGCAGTGATGGCCACCAACTTGGATGGCTTTAAAAGACTATCAGACAAATTCATGGAGAAGGCTATCAATGCTTCTGAGTTCCAGTTGTTGGAAACTGCAGGTGGGGCGGGGGCTCTTGTGCTTGGGTCTTGCTTGATGGTTTCCCAGAGGCCTCTGGGTGGCTACTGGAAGAAAAGGATGCTGGACTGGGGTGGGTCATTGGCCTGATCCATTGGCCTGTTCTCATGGTCCAGCCTCTAGGGTTTCCCGAGGTCAACTGAGCCTCCACCCAGCCTAAGTATGAATTAATTCTGTCCACCGAATAATTTGCTGGGAGCCCCTCACCTGACAACGTCGACTGCGCCGGCCCGAACTTTGGGGTCACTGCCCATGATGGAGACACTGGCTGCGAAGGACCCATCAATGCTGAAAACCACGCACTCCATCCCCCGGGGGAGGACAGTGAGGTAGCTGACGGCTGTGCTCTGGTCGCCCCTGGGGGTGGAAAAAAGCAAGTACCGTGTTCTCTCCAACCACTGAGCATTTCTTTGGATTCTGCACTGCCACCCTCACCATGGCACACAGACACCCTTCCCAGAACTTCCCAAGCCCTGGGCCTTACCTGACCACCATCTTGATGGGGTAGACACCCACCGCCAGTCTCTTCTCTTTAGGGAAGTTGTAGGAGACCCTCCCGCTGCTGTTGGTGATCTCCGTGTCAAAGTAGACCCAGCGCCCAGAAGAGGGCTCTGTCATAATGAAGATGTCAACCTGCAGGAGGAAGAGAACACCTGGATGCACTTCCTGTTATCCGGTCAGAGAGCAGGAGCACAGAAGAACGAAAGATGAACCTTGGTGGGTCAAGCTGATGACCCAACTGGTCCAGCACACTATTCTCACAGAGGCCAAATGCCCCTAACAGACTAGGAATGTAGATAGATTGCCTCTGGGCCTGGAAGCTCCAGAAGAGGGTAAAGAACAGTGTCTATCCGTGGGCTGTTAGGCTGCTGAATGAAAAGACAACAACAGGGCAACTGACTTTCGGGTTTGGTGGGTGTGCTTCAGTAAACGAGGGGAATTAAGACTAAGAGAGCTGAGTGGGGGGTGCTTGTGTAATCTCACTGTATACAAGTTGTACAAGTGACAATAAAGTATTTCAAATTTCAATTTCAGAGCATCAGACCGTCCTTGCTGGATGTTGTGGTACAGTGGCAACAGATCCACAGCTGTTCCTCCTGAGACCCCCCCTCCACCCCCAGCTGTTGTTCTCTGTTGGGGCAACCTGTGTCACAAGTACCCTACGACCAGATATTTTTGGAGTACAACTCCCATAAGCCCCAGACTGCAGTGGAAGAGGCAAGGGAGTTAACGTGAGTGCCAAAAAGGACCAGGCTGTGATATTGGTGCATTATACATTGGGCTGTCTCAGAAAATGGTTCGGAAACTTCAGCTGGTGCAGAATTCAGTGGCCAGGTTGCTCACCGGAGCAAGACGGTTTGAGCATATTACACTGATCCTGGTCCAACTGCACTAGCTACCAATTAGTTTCCGGGCCCAGTTCAAAGTGCTGGTTTTGACCTATAAACAGCTCAGAACGGCAATTCCTCAAGGACCACCTCTTTCCATATGAACCTACCCAGACCCTGAGATCATCTTCTGAGGCCCTCCTCCGTGTGACCCCTCCTCAAGAGGTCCAGAGGGTGGCAACACGAGAACGGAGCCTTCTCTGCAGCAGGTCCCTATCTATGGAATGCTCTCCCCAGGGAAGTTCGCATGGTGCCTTCATTATATACCTTTAGGTGCCAGGCAAAAACGTTCCTTCTTAACCAGGCCTTTGGTTGATCCGATTTACACCCTATGCCCTTTTAAAATGGTTTTGTTGTTTTTTTTTGGGGGGGAGGCTATTGGAGTTTTTAAAAATATACTGTTATTAGGTATTTTATGGTTTTATATCTTGATTTTGTTCTGTGAACTGTCCTGAGACCCCCAGGTTTAGGGCAGTATAATAATAATAATAATAATAATAATAATAATAATAATAATAATTGGTGGGGAGGCAGCACCAGCCTCTTTCCCCACTTTACTTCCCAGTGTTGAGTGCTGCCATTTTGCCCAGGTGAAGAGAGTGGCAAGGAGCAGGCAGGTTTAAATGAGCCATTAAATCAAAGGGTTGCCACCCAGGAGATGCCTCCCTTAGACTCTGCACTTTGGTGCAATATGGAACCTGCTAAAAATGCTAAGGATGGGCAGCCTTGCTCTTCCTCTGCCGTCCCACCAGTAAGAAGCCTCCCTCTGAGAACAAAGTCCCCTTCTGAAGTCTCTTTCACTGCATGGCTGACACACCCCTGTGTTTCCAATTAGCCTTAGCAGGAAGAATGAAGACCGGGGGGGGGGGGCGCTTACCTTTTCTCCTGTCAGGGCCACCATGTCAAGGGGGCCGTACATGAAGCGGCCAACCAGGGACTGGGGGCCATCTTCGGCCGCAATGACGTCATTCGATCGGTGGTTGGAAGTCACATTCTGAAAAGGAAAGAAATGCACTCCTGTTTTCTTTGTTATAAGCTGCGGTGGGTACCGTATTTCTCTCTATGTGTGGGAAAGCAGCATAGAAATAAAATGAATGAATGAATGAATGAATGAATGAATGAAAAGGCGCTCATCACCCTCAGTTTGACTTGGGTTCTCTTGCGCAGCCATTTCTCTCGGGGGTTCAAGGGACTGAGCATCGCCGGGTCCAAGCTGTTACTCTCCTTGACAGTGGTGGTTTCAAATCTCATCACCTGAAACGAAATGTGAGCATCTGAGAGGGACGGCAGCCTCGGCGGCAGAAACAGCCACGCAAGATGGCATCATTTTCTTTATAATAATGAGTTGGATTCAACTAGGTTGTTGCGTGCATGGAACAAGGAATTCCAAGGTGCCCTGATGGATTTATTTATCCATTCTGTTCCATAAAATTCATACAATTCATTAAAAAGGGGCTTTGCAAAAAAATTAAACAATTAAATTATGGATAATAAAAATGAACAACAATGATTTAAGACATTCAAAAAGTTAAAAAATGGGTTAAAACTCACACCAGCTTTCTAAACATCTCGGTAGACTTGTCTAACCAAGAATGTTTTTAGCAGGCGCCCAAAAGAGCAAAGTGAAGGTCAAGAGGCAGGGAGTTCTGTAGAGCAGGTGCTGCCACACTAAAGGATCGATTGCTTACGAATGCAGCGTGGGTGTTGCGTGGCACTTGTAAACAGTGCTAGTTTGGTCAATCAAACTGGTCGAGTGGTCATGAACTTGGTAAGCCAATCTTGCAGATAAACTGATCCCAAATTGTTAAATTATTCATTTTTTATTACATTTATATTCCACCTGTTCCCCCCTTCCAGGTTCTATGGTTCTCCCATCCTCCATTTTACGTCTGCCCTAAGGTAGAGGAGAAAAAGTGATCCTCTCACCTGTCTGAGGATGAAGGCAACCACGTCTGTGGACTCCCAGTAGCTGGCGTGGAAGAGATGGGGGAGAGCCACTGTGGGGAAAGCCGTAAGGACGTCTGGGCAGTATAAGGCATAATCTATCCTCTTTGCCCCCCACCATTTAGATGTGACTGCAGGGAAACAAAGGAGGTCAGCATCAGCAAGACTGTGCCCCAAAGCTTCCTGTTTCTCACAAGATTCCCTGCACCCTGGATTCCCATTTTTTGTTCAAACAGAGAGAGAGATCTCCTGCCTTAACCCACAGAGGGTAGGACTCACTCTGGGTCACGCTAGCAGGCAGCAAGCTCTCCCTCGACCCAGAACTCTCGCTGTCGCTGCTGCCGGTGCTCCCTCGCCGCCCCTTCCCTAGAGTGGCGTTGGAAGGCTCAGAGACCCCTGCCAAGGAAAAGGAGGGCAGCTTTGCAGAATTATCTTCAGCAAACAGGGCGCTGTGGCAGTGGAGGACATCCGCTGCAGGGGATGGGGAGAGAGAGAGAGAGAGAGAGAGAGAGAGAGAGAGAGAGAGAGAGATATCAGGTGGCAGGAGGTGTTATTCCAGTCCATCTTTGTCCCCCGTCCCCCCAGAAAACCATGTGTTCATGAGATGCCTTCCTTTGGCTGAGTATCTGGGGAAAGAGGGAGTCTTTTAGGCTACTATTTTGCCACTACAGTGGTACCTCTAGTTACGAACTGAATTCGTTCCGGAGGTCCATTCTTAACCTGAAACTGTTCTTAACTGGAGGTGTGCTTTTGCTAATGGGGCCTCTTGCTGATGCTGTGCCGCCAGCACACAATTTCCGTTCTCATCCTGGGGCAAAGTTCTCAACTCGAGGTAACTCTTCCAGGTTTGTGGAGTTTGTAACCTGAAGTGTTTGTAACCTGAGGTGTTTGTAACCACTGTATCTTATCTGATATTGCAGCCTTTTGCTATCTATCTTTCTTTCTTTCTTTCTTTCTTTCTTTCTTTCTTTCTTTCTTTCTAATCTACAGTGATACCTTAGTTCTCGAACTTAATCCATTCCAGGAGTCCGTTCAACTCCCGAAACCATTTGAAAACCAAGGCATGGCTTCCAATTGGCTGCAGAAGCTTCTTGCACTCAAGCGGAAGCCGCATCAGATGTTCAGCTTCCGAAAAACGTTTGCAAACCGGAACACTTACTTCCAGGTTTGCGGTGTTCGGGAGCCGATTTGTTCAGCAACTAAGCCATTCGAGAACTAAGGTACCACTCTGTCTGTCTATCTATCTATCTATCTATCTATCTATCTATCTATCTATCTATCTATCTATCTATTGTTTTAAGCTATTTTTGTAAGTCACCTTGTAGTAGGAAAGGCATGATTTTATTTCTTACACGAATATTGCGGCACGTGGCTACTGAGTGCCACCAAGGTATGCAAATGTCTCATTTAAGTCTACATAGAATCTTTATTCTCAATAATGACGGGACTCACAGGTAGAGAATCGTTTTTAATGTTTCTAAAGGGAATCTTTGTATGAGGTTAATACTTTATTATCCCTTTGGAAATGCGCTCTATCTTTATACTTCTGCTCTTCTGGGCTTTGATGCTGTACATTTTTTTTATTCTTTGTCCTCTTTCATTTGTTGTTATATTTGCACTTTTTGAGGTGAGAAACCAATAAAATTGGAAAACCAGAGAAATATGAGAAGTACCTAAGAGGTGGGACTTCCCATCTCCCAGTGGGTAACGCTGGTATCTTGGGACCGTAAATGGAGGCAGGAGGTGGAACTTGTTCTCCAGTAAGGGCTCAAGTCTGGAAGCGGAGGGGTCCGCAGAGTGGAAAAGGCTGTAGACCTGGCTGCAGGCGGGATGCACCTGGGAGGCTGGAAAGGGGGAGAGAGGGAGGGGAGGAAGGAGTCCCAGAATCATCAGAAATTGCCCACAAAATGTCTTGAAGCAGGACAGAAACAGCTGCCAAGCTTGTCCCTACATTTCCAGAGAGGCTTCAGCGGAGGGGGGGGGCCCAGGATGGGGGTCAGCTTTGAGCTGTCAAATGGAGAAATGGGGCAGCCCAGTGGGTTCTTAAATGAGCGGGTGCATCCCATAAACAGCAGGATTTGCTTTTTCCAGAATAATAATAATAATAATAATAATAATAATAATAATAATAATCCTCTCTGCATCTGCATCCTTCAACACAGTAACAATTAACTGCACATTCATTCATTCAGAAAATAAATATATGCTCTGACATTGCAGCTAAAAGAAAAAATATGCTATACAGCAAAGAATATTTCATGAAAAATATTTTTTACACATCCTTACTAATGGAAATGTGAGGGTGAATGAAATTTAGAGCCTTTAGAGTGTTTGTATATTTAGATTATTTGTATATGACTACTTACCAAAAAGCTGGAGAGCTCAGTCAGTAGAGCACAGGACTCTTAATCTCAGAGTTGTGGGTTCAAGCCCCATGTTGGACAAGAGATTCCTGCATTGCAGGGGGTTGGACTAGATGACCCTCAGGGTCCCTTCCAACTCTACAATTCTATGATTCTATGCGCAAACCTTCACCTACCACAGATGTACAGTAACTAATTTATAAGAATCAATAGCTGTTACCGAAAATTGGCTATCTTGTGACAACTCGGCACTGTAAATACAAACAAATGTGACCAATGGGAGTAGCATTGAAAGCGCTAACAGCAGTAAATTTTTTTGAAGAAGTGTGGAAAGTGTTTTGTTCAAGGCTCTAAGGCTGATCAGTCATAAAGAAGTGATTGATGCGCTTGAAGGTAGCCACCTCCAGAGCCCCCCTACTGCCCCCTTGCTTCTTAGCACCCCTCCAGGTAATTCCCCCCAAGAAACTGGGCTCACCTTCCAGGCCAGGCAGGACTGTTCTCCTCATGGCAAGCACCAAACCAAGGGGGGAGCCGAAGAGGAAGAAATCAGAGACTTCAAAGTCAAAGCGTCCCAGGTTGACGTCCAGCAGGTTGGCAGAGGTCTCAGGAGGGAAATCAGCATCCTCACTCATCATTGTGGAGTGGATGCTGGAGAGGAGAGACGGAGAGGGAGAGGAACATGGAAGATGAACGTTGTCCAGACCCGAGATGATCAAGGGTCTGGAAACCAAGCCTTATGAGGAACAGCTGAGGGAGCTGGGTATGTTTAGCTTGGAGAAGAGGAGATGGAGAGGGGACATGATAGCCATCTTCAAATATCTGAAGGGCCGTCACATGAAATATCAAGCAAGCTTGTTTCCTGTTGCTCTGGGGTGGGGACAACAACGACCCAAACCAACGGATTTGAATGAGAAGAAAGTCCACCCCAACTTTAGGAAGAACATTCTGGCAGTAAGAGCTGTTCAGCCAGTGGATGGACTCCTTCAGAAGGTAGTGGACTCTCCTCTATCAGAGGCTTTTAAGCAGAGGTTGGATAGCCACCTATCAAGGATTCGTCTGCTGCAATTCCTGGATTCCAGGAGGTCAGATTAGACAACCCTTGGTGTCCCATTCTACAATTCTATACTCCCACTAACAGAATCATAGAATTGCAGAGTTGGTGTGGACCCCAACAGCCATCTAGCCCAAGCCCCTGCAAAGTAGGGGGTCAGCCCTCATACATTTTGAAATGATACCAGATCCTCTTAGCTTTACAAATGTCCTAGCAGTTTTATTGATGCACCACGAGGTTTGTGAACAAAAAGGCCCAAGCTTGTTTTGTGTGCATGTTTAATTTTAATCTCCGTTCAGTTGCATGATCCTCTTTATTTCCTTCTTTAGTCTTTTATCTTGTTGAAGATTGTGTCCTTCCTTGAATAAAGAAACATTAAAAACATTAATAACAACATGAATAGGAACTGCTCCCAGGTGCTCATAGAACTTTGGTCTCCAGGCTCCTGGATGGACCCACCTGAGGCTGCCTCTCCTCCCTTACCTGGAGAGGAAGGCGTGATGCTGCGTGATAGCGTCACATTCGTAGCTGGAGCAGTCGCTCTGTTTCCGCGGCAACGGTTGCCGGGGCTCCTCGTCCTCCATCATCCCAGAGATGTCAATGTTGCTCTTGCTGAGACGCTTCAGCTCCCCCAGGTTGGAGTCTTCGCCTGAGAGGGGATTATCCTGAAGGGGCAGAGAAGCCAGCAAAGGGAATATTGAATTGCCGTTGGGACAACCCAGGTGTGGTGTGTGTGTGCGCGCTCAAAAGGGAAGAGAGAACATGATGGGACACAAGAGGAGCTGGAATCTTGCTATGCAGAGGCCTTCGTCCACTAGGGGGCATTCATGGTGCAAAAATCACCAATGTACAGCCATCAAAATCTACTCCCAAAACTTGGACAGGTTTATAGTGGCAGGGAAAGAGTGGGATAAAGCAGCGATGAGAACATGAGAAGAATCTGCTGGATCAGGCCAATGGCCCATCTAGTCCATCTAGTTCTGTTCTCACAGGGGTCAGCCAGATACCCCAATGGGGAGCCCACATGCAAGACCTTAGCAAAAGAGCAACATTCTCCCCTCCTGTGGCTCCCAGTAACTGATTTATTTGTTTTACTACATTTACATCCCACATTTTCTTCCAAGGAAGTTCAAGGTGGTCACATGGTGTCCCCCCCCCATTTTATCCTCACAACAACCCTGCAGGCTAGGCTTTGGTCGAGAGTGGCTGACTGGCCTGAGGCCACACCCAGTGAGCTTCATGGCTGAGTCTGGATTGAAATGCTGGTCTCTCCCAGATCCTAGCCCTACAGGCTAGCCGCTACACCACACCACCTTATATTGGGTCTCTGGGCCTCTTGCAAGAAGGCTTGCGATTTTTCTTAGTATCCTATTCCTTTACCCTTAATAGTAGTCTGACAGACAGAAATTCAACAGGTGCAGCTGCAACCATGGTTTCGCCTCCAAAGCTTCCTCAATGTGCTTTTTCGGTGGATAGGAGGAGCACTGGAGTTCCCAAGCAGACGGGTGCCAGGGATCTCTCAGGAAGCCTGCCAGTCCTGACTCCCGCCCTCCACCCCACTCCCAAGAGGAAGGGACTGTACCTGGGCACTGCTGGCACTGCCTCTCCTGCTGCTGGACTGGCTTTCATCTGCCAAGCCGGTGCTGTAGCAGATGGCATCGAACCCCATAATTCCTCCCACGCAGTCCCCAATGAGGCACACCTGGGAAGGAGAAGAGAAGGGCGTCCAAGTTGGTAGGGCATCACCTTGCAGCAAAGTCCCAGAGGCCTCATCTAGACCCACCACTCAGCATGCAAACCCACACACACCCAAAGAGTCAAACAATCCCCAAACCCATCAACAAAAGTCAAGAGAGCCTCCACCACAACACGCAGAGACAGGAGGATTCAGGTGATGTGAAAACCTGAAGGAACATCTTCAGGTGATGTGAAAAACCTGAAGGAGCATTCAGGTGATGTGAAAATCTGAAGGAGCACCCCCATTGTTCTGCCCAGACACTGAGGTCCAGCGTCGAGGGCCTTCTGGTGGTTCCCTCACTGCGAGAAGCCAAGTTATAGGGAACCAGCAGAGGGCCTTCTCAGTGGTGGCACCCGCCCTGTGGAACGCCCTCCCACCAGATGTCAAAGAGAAGAGCAACTACCAGATTTTTAGAAGACATCTGAAGGCAGCCCTCTTTAGGGAAGCTTTTAATGCTTAACAGACTATTGTATTTTAATACTTTGTTGGAAGCCACCCAGAGTGGCTGGGCAAACCCAGCCAGATGGGCGGGGTATAAATAATAAATTCTATTCTATTCTAAAACATAAGAATGTAAGCAGATCCCTGCTTGATCAAGCCAATGGTACATCTAGTCCAGCATCCTATTCTCACAATGGCCAACCTGACACTTCAATGTGAAACCCACAGGCAGGACCCAAGCACAACAGCCCTCTCTCCTCCTGTGGCTTCCAACAACCAGCATTCAGAAGCATCGCTGCCTCCAACTGCGGAAGCAGAGTGTTGCCATCCTGGCTAGTAGCGCTGGAGAGCACTCTCCTCCTCCGTGAATTTAAAAGAGGCTTATTTTAAAGCCATCCAGATTGGTGGCTGTCACTGCTTCCCATAGGAAGGAGTTTTAACTGCAGAGTGAGAAGCATGACTTACAAGGCCAAAACTTTGTAAGTTAACATTTATTCTCCACTGTGTATAAGGCAGATTTTTACATCATTTTCAGTTGCCTTGATTCCATTTAAAGAAAGGGACACACAAGTTCAAAGTATGAACGAGAGAAAGGAAGAGAGAAATGCCCAGTGGTTAGAGGGAAGAACCTTATCAAAGCTGCTGCCTGTGGACGGGCTGATCCCCTTAAACCCTGGCCATCGTGTTCTTCATCCAAGAGAGGCATGATCGTACCTGCCCATTAAATCCACTCCCGTCAGGAGACTTGAGAAATTCATTGTAAACCTGGTTGGCTCGGCTGATCACCATGGCAACCGCATCCTGGTACTGCGGGGAGGAGATGGCCAGCAGTGGCAAGGCAGCCAGAGGGATGTGGTCTTCGCTGCTGCTCAGGGAGGTCTCATCATAGCTGTAGGGATTCAGGCTGGGGGGGGGGGATGGACAAGGGGGTAAGAAAAGGGACAGCACAGGGAATTAGTCAGGGCTAAAAAGCAGGTGTGAAACCACAAGGGCCATCTACAGCAGGATCCTCATCTGTATTACCGGTACTTATTTTCAGATTCTCTTTAAAACAACCAAAAAGACTTATTGAAGCAAAACAAATTAATGCAATAAAAATAACAGAAGTACAAAAAAGCATCACAGTATATCCAGAAGAGACTTAATATTAGGTTGGGGAAGTACTTATTGCCAACAGGAGGGTCAAATTGCAGGTTTCCGGTTTCCTGGGCACCAGGGGATAAATTGCCTCTCCCAACACCACGGAGAGACACCAATGGAGATAATCAGAAAATGATGGGGGAATTGCATTTTCTGCATTCCTCTTTGGTTGGAAGAGGAACCTGGCTCTCACCCGCAATTTGCCTGGCGGTCTGGCACTTGCTTCCCCATGGAATGCGAGGGCAGGCAAAGGCACTGGGTGCATGGAGCACTCCAGCTGCTGCACCCCCACCCCACCCCCGATCCCGTTCCTGGAAGCACAGGTTATCCTGCTAATTGGGATTTTTTAATGGGAGTAAACTGCAGGCGTGCACTGGAGATGATAAGAAACTGCAAAAATGAACCCAGCTACAAGGATTTAAAAGGTTTGGATTGAGAGGGGATTTAATTCGGTGAAAGAGACGATGAGGGGAGGGGAGCCCATGGTTTACTTATATCAAAGTTTTTCTCTACATTTATGATACGGCAACCCTCCCGGGAATGCAAGTTTTATTTTAAAAAATCTGTACAAGCGAGGAAAGAAGAAATTGGAATATAAATATGGAATTTAACAAAATTGGAACTGCGTGTGAGAGAGAAAGGAATTGAGAGGCAGGAGGAAACATTACACTTTGAAAATATGGAGCAAAGTCCACCCTAAGCTCCGTTATCCATGAAGGAAAGTGTCTGAGATAAGGACAATTGGCCATAAATCACTGGCAGGGAAGAAAGGAGTCCACCAGCTGCAGGAATAGAAGCTTTTGGATTAACTATTTGCAGTCTGGATTCAGGCCGTTCTTCCTAGGCTGGAAAAATGGCGAAGGCGCCTTGTTTGCTGGAAGCCAAATCACAGGACAAAGTGATGCAGTGACTTTTGGAAACTCTGAGATAATTGCTTCTTCTTGAGGCATGACAGGAACCATCAACAGTTGTAGGAATGAAGGATATGACACCATATATGGATGGGGAACATCATGGGGTGTGTGGAACTGACACATAATAAGGATTACAGTTAGAGTTCCTCACTTGAAACTTTATAAATTACCTAATTTACCAACACGAATGAAATCACAAGATTGTATAAGGGATTATTATATCTGAACGGAATGGAAATTATTTAGGATTTGGAACGCCAAAAAATGTAGACGAATGAAGTCATCGAGTCTAGCACACAGGGAGGGCAGTTTGATTAAATTGTATATTTTGACATTGGAATAATTGGCATTAATAATTGTATTAATTGGATAAAATTGGTATTGTTATAATGAGGCTGCTATTGGAACGATATTGGAAAATCAATAAAAACATTTTTTTAAAAAAGGAAGGCCAAATTACACGTTATGCTGTGCAGAAGGAGTCCTGTGTGTCTGTATTTGTTGCATATAAAACAAAATCCCACCAAACAGCGCAGAATTTTTCAGGGCCCTCCGAGCCTTTGGCAACACATAATTTATGAGTTGTTTTTTCAGCTAATGCTAAACTCCACATATTTTAATAACAATGCGGAACTTGGAAATCCTGCAAGGTTTCCATTTGGGGGCAACTGACGTTCTGACAGCTGACAGCATCCATGTCAAGTGTTCCTGAGAGCTAAAACCTTCCAGCTGATCATCCCACAGATTTAATAAACAAAGATGGAACGGGATGTTTGGGTATTCCGGTCGTTTCCTGACAAACCATTGTCCAGAAGTTGAATACTTGTGGGCAGTCCCACCACAAGTGAGAAATGCTGCCTCTTCTTCCACAGCCCCTCCAAGAGTTCTGAGAATATTTTGACATCATATGGGCAGTTTGCACGGTGTACAGTTCCCTCTGTGTAGGATTTTCCTGGAACACAGAAGCTGGGACTGGCCTATATGGTTTAGATGACCAAAGTGCATACGATTTAGAATCCTCGGTTTGCATGTGCAGGTCCTTCTCCCATGTACGTTCAATACCTAATCAATTTGTCTGTATTGCTGAGACTCACCTTGTGCTTCAACACCTCCCAAAGCCAAAGAAGTTTTATTGTTTTTTTAAAAGAATGAGTTTTGTTTAGAACTAATGCATGTTCTTACAGAAAGGGGCTGTATAATACAGGTCAATGCTGGAGATGTAATGCTAGAAATGTTTTTCCTGAGCTGTGTTCCGTGGGCACATTCAGAGATATCTTCCTTCTTCTCCGAAGTTGTTATCCATATTGGTTTTGTATTGGCCAGATCCTAAATATTTGCAGATAGGATCACAGAATTGCAGAGTAGCGAGGGGCGCGCCAAAGGTCATCCAGTCCAACCCCCAGCAATGCAGGAATCACAGCTCAAGCATCCCTCAGAGCTGGCTTCCCAAACTCTGATTAAAAACCTCCAATGAGTCAAAGAGCTGGAAATTACCCCAAGGCTCCATCTAGTCTAACCACCTGCGATTCAGGAATCACAGCTAAAGAATCTGTAAATCAAACCTAAAGACTCATCATGCCTGTTGCCACAAGGGGGCGGCATTGCCCAGCCTTGGCTATTGGTTCCCTATTACCACTTGCTCCTTCTGCAGAACCCCAGGGCTGGGATCTCTGTTATGGTGAGATATGCAAGCTCGTAAGTCAGCGGTGCACTCTGTTCCCATCCTCCAAATCTATCCAAAAGACTCCAGTGCCTGGGATGTGCTGCCTCCAAAACAGCCCAACCGCTCCTGCTGGATCCGTCTGTCTAATGTGGCCACTTTGAAAGGACCTTTGAGACACAACAGGTATGAAAAGGTCTCGAGGGGAAGTTAGAATATCTGAAAAAATAAGTCAAGACATGGCTCAGATGAGAAAATTGAGTGGGCTGAAGCAATGGCATGAGTGCCATCAGAGCACAGAATCAGAGGAAACTGCCTGATACAGAGTCAGGCCATTGGTCCATCTGGCTCAGTACTGTCTCCAGAAGTTCAATCAGGATCCTTTCTGCTGTGGATTGAACCTGGGACCGTCTGCATGCAAAGCAAATGCTCTACCACTCAGCTATGGCCTTGCAGGCCCAGAAGACGAGCAGTTCACTACCTAAGAAACCCATGCAGCCCACCAGCAAGAAGCCACTGCTCCATGAAAGAGAGAATGTGCAAGAGCAGAACAGCAAGGGAGGTCCAGGTGGCTCAAGTAAGCAAGCCAAGCCACTCTCACCTGGCAGATGCCCTTTGCAGAGTGCAAGAGATGCCTCTCACTCCTTGCTCACACAGGTGTGCTCAGCACCTGTCCCTAAGGAAGCAGCTTTTGCTATGCAAGATTTCTAAATGGCCTTGCAAGAACGCTGCTTCCAAGGCAGCTGGTGCTCCTGAGGAAAGACAGATTCGCCGTAGGTAGGATTTGCCTTTTGATGCAGACTTGATGGGGAAGGGTCCGGTGTCCAGGCAGGAAGCCTCCTGCCACCAGGGAGTTGGTCCAGGTTGCACAAGCTGAAAAGGTATCCATAACAACAGAGCCCCTAGCAACTGTGTCCAAGCTGCATCCATCTCCAACTCAGGCAAAGGTGTTGAGTCCGTCTTGGCAGGAAGGCGAGAAGTCTTATCTGCAAAGTGCCCTCCAGGAATTGGTCACCAGGAGCTTTCAAGAGTTATTGGAATCATAGAATTGTGGAGTTGGAAGGGAACCCCGGGGTCATCTAGTCCAACCTCCTGTGGTGCAGGAATCACAGCTGGGGCTCCCAAAACCTGCATTCAACAGGCATCTTACCACTCAAAATGCCACCACGATCTGGAGGCAACAGCAGTACTGGCAAACTTAATACTTTTTTTGCAACAATCATTGCCACAGAGCAGTGGGCCTGAAAATGGGCTCTGATCATCGGTCATGTTCACAGAATCACTGAACTGTAAATTTGGAAGGGACTGCTGAAGGACATCCAGTCCAACCCCTATTCAGGATGGGGTTTCTTGCTATTTGCAGATCTCTTCCATGGAAGATCAAGGTGCTGACACTGTCTTACAGCTGTTCAGAGGTTGGATCCCCCAGGGCAGAAAGAGTCGCTTTGGCTCCATCCCAATGGAAAGACTGGCCTGCCTCCTTCGGTATTCTCTTAACATAAGAGCCACCTGCAGGATCAGGCCAATGGCCAATCTAGTCCAACATCTTGTCCTCACAGTGGGCAACCAGAAACCCCAGTGAGAAACCAGTAAGTCGAATTCCAGCACAAGAGCACTGCCCCCTCCTGTACTTTCTGGTATTCAGAAGCATTGCTGTCTCTGACTGTGGAGGCAGAGCAAAGCAGGGTTGCCATATTTCAAAAAGTAAAAACCATGACACCCCAAAAGTTGTTGAGAGTTTTTTAAGGAAACCCCCAAAATTGTTGAGCTTTTTTTAAAACAAAATTTTTCGATTGACTTGCCTAATATCCAGGACAAAGCACTGTCTTTCAGAAATTCCCCCGGACTACAATTCCATCTTTGAAATCCCAGTAATGTCTGGGGAAATCCGGACAGCCCAAGAGCATAGCCATCGTGGCTCATAGCCCTTGATTGCTCTCTCCTCCTGCATGATTTGGTGGTGGTGACTGTCTCCCTTGGGAGTGATTTCCAAAGTTTAACTCTGCACTGAGTGAGGAAGGGCTTTCCTTTCCCTGTCCTGAATACCGGCCTCCTCTCTGGAGGAAACCTTCTTTCCCTTCTTTGGAGACCTGACATGGTTGCCTCTGGCCAAACTGATCTGGGAGATACCCTGGATTGGCTGGCACAAAGAGGAACGCAAACAGGACAAGGTGATCTCTAATTATTTACAAAGCAGTTTAACTCAATTAATGTCGCTGAAGGCGCAGCAGCAGCAGCAGAAAATGCCAATTAGGGCAGGAGAGATGTTTTGACACGGGCACCCGTTCCATAACTGCCAATTATGGTGATGTGATGATGTTTTGAGGGCAGAGGAAGGAGCAGCTCGGGCTCTGGATTTATTTCACTGTCCGCAGAAGGATTGCTGAAGATTATTCCTTGAAAGGTTTTAATCATAGCTTGTGCAGAGCTGTACGTTAACTCTGTGGCCTGAATCTCTTGAACGCTCCTGCCTTTAACGTCCCAAGTCAGTAGAGCAGGAGACTCTTAATCACAGGGTCATGGGTAGAAGCCTAACATTTGGGAAAAAGATGGTGCACTGCCGGGGGTTGGACTAGATGACCCTTGTGGTCCCTTGCAACTCTAGACATCTATGATTCTACGAAACAATACTAGAATCACAGAACTGTAAAGTTGGAAGAGTAACCTAGTCCAGCTCCTCCCAGCAATGCGTTAGAAATGGAACCCAAACAACAGGGGTACGAGGCTCACATCAGCCACCCATTGGCAGGTGACAAGATGGAGCAAGATTGTTTTCTGCTGCACCAGCAGGTAGGACCTGAAACAATGGATTCAAATGGCAAGAATTTAGATCCTGAGTAAACATTGGGAAGAACTTCCCAGTGGCAAGAGCTGCTTGACAGTGGAGTGGGCTGTCCTTCTTTGGAGGTTTCCAAACAGGCATTGCATGGCCAACAGTCAAGGATGATTTAGCTGTGGTTCCTGCATTCCAAAGGGTTGGACTAGATGAACCTCGGGAACCCTCTTCAACTCTAGAGCTCTATGACTCTAGGGATGGAGGAGAGGTCACTTGAGACAACCAGCCCCACCCCACCCCCCACAATGAGCTGCAAAATTCTCCTTTGGCAAACAGGCCAAAAACCCCCCACCAGGCACATGGACTTAGTATGCAGTGGAAAGTTGCAGAGGTCTTTCCAGAGGTCTTGCTAACCTACCTGCCCCCAGAACAAATGTTTCAGAAGGCATCACTGAGCCAGGTGGCTCATCCCCCCCCCCAATAAAAAAACACCCCACTCCTGGCTTTGCTTGAGGATTTCATCCTGTCTGCAAATTGACCGGATTTGCATTTCTCCAACTAAGACGTGGATCGTAATGCAGTTAATCATTCACTTTGGGGACTCTATGTACCCAGAAAAAAACATATTTGAGATTCAAATGCCTCTTTGAGAATAAAGCACATGCAGACATGCAAATTTCGCAGAGAGGAACATGCAGAAATAATGCACATTTCCCCAATGGCTTCTTGAAAAACAAAAACGTAGGATTTGTTATGGTAAGAAAGACATCTCACATGGATGAAGAAGGAGAAAACAGGGAGGCAGGCTGGAAATAATTGTATATCTCCCCACCCCACCCCCATTTTCCGTGAAGACTTAGCTGGTGACTTCATGCTAAGCAGATTGTTTTAGCTCCGCAGTGAGAGAAGCACTAAATATCAGCCCAAACTCAGCAGAGCAAAAGCCAAATATTTCATCCTAAGCAGAGGCGTTTTTGCTTAACGGGGTCTCATTTTTCACTGGAAATGCCACACAGAAGCTTTGCCGTTCCATAAATTTGTGCACAGAGAGATCCCCGCAGGAGCCTCTGAAAAGCCAGAGGCAGTGAACAGGGCTGAATGCCATAGATTGAGCTGCTTGCTAAGTGGAGCTGAAGGATCGCTCGCGTTAACTTGCTATGAAAATTGCCACCAGCTTAAAATCGCTCCTATTTGTTTTCTCTTTACGAATCCAGCGCTTCTAATCCAGACATGTCTCGCCATCGAGCCAGCATCCTGTTTTCACAGCGGCCGACCAGACACCCCAACGGGAAACAAGCAAGACCTGAGCACAAGAACCCTCCCCTCTCCTGTGGTTTCCAGTAACTGGTATTCAGAAGCGTAGCTAGAATCATAGAATTGTAGTGTTGGAAGGGACCCAAGGGTCATCTAGTCCAACCTCCTGCAATGCAGGGATCTTTTGCACAACGTGGGACTCAAACCCACAACCCTAAGATTAAGAGTCTCATTCTCTACCGACTGAGCTATCACAACTGTGGAGGCAGAGTATAGCCTCCGTGGCTAGTAGCTTTCAGTAGCCTTATTATCCTCCTCATTATACTGTTAAACTCTCTTTCAAAGCAATCCAAGTTGGTGGCCATCACTGCCCCCAGTGGGAGAGAGTTCCATAGTTCAACAATACACTGCATCCAGAAAGACTTTCTTTTATCTGTCCTGAATCTTCCAACTTTCAGCTGGACGTCCATGAGTTCTGGTGTTAAGAGGGAGGAAAACCTATCTCTATCCACGTTCTCCAGGCCATGCATTAATTTTATACACCTCTATCATATCTCCTCTTGATCACCTTCTTTCCAAAGCTAAAAAGTCTCAAACGCTGCAACCTTTCCTTATAGGGCTGTCGCTCCATCAATCATTTTGCTCGCCCCTTTCTGAACCTTTTCCAGCTCCACAATATCCTTTTCAAGGAGTGGCACCCAGAACTGTTTGCAGCACAGTGGTACCTCGGGTTAAGTACTGGAGGTCCATTCTTAACCTGAAACTGTTCTTAACCTGAGGTACCGCTTTAGCTAATGGGGCCTCCTGCTGCCACCGTGCCGCAATTCCTGTTCTCATCCTGAAGCAAAGTTCTTAACCCGAGGTACTATTTCTAGGTTAGCGGAGTCTGTAACCTGAAGTGTCTGTAACCTGAGGTACCACTGTATTTATTTGTCCGTACAACAGAAGCCTGAGAAGAAGATCCCGGCTGTCCCCATTTCCCAGGTGGGAGGCTGAGCCTAAGGGAGAAGGGCCAAAGCACAGGTTTTCCCTTTTCCTCACTCAGGACTAGTTGACTGAACAATGCAACACGACAGCCAAAAACCCACAGGAAACTCACTTTGCCATGAGAGAGAAGGCCTCTGAGCAGACAGCTGGGCAAGGGACGAGCTTGATCAGGATGTGGCCCAGGGCAGCCGGGAAGTGGGCCCGTGTGACCTTCTCAAACACCGACGTGAAGGTGTTGATGTCAGCCATCTTGCTGCTGGGCTCCCCGCCACCCGTGTCCAGGATGTTGCCCCCATGCAGGACCAGGATCAAGACGTGGGTTTTGCAGTTCTGCTGCTGACCCCCTTCCTGGGGGAGAGAGAGAGAGAGAGAAGTGAACCAAGCTATGTACGTACCTAGAAAAGCAAACCAGTATGAGGATAAAGGCCTGAGCAGCTCTCGCTTTGGAGTCAAGGGACAATGGAAGTGAGAAAAACCAAAGAGCCTTGTGGCAGTGCTGGGGCTTCTACAAGGAATGAGTGAATTGCAGGGCTGGAAGGGAACTCCAAGGGCCATCTATGCCAACCCCCTGCAATGCAGGAATCCCAGCTCAAGAATCCCTGGCAGGTGGCCATCCAATCTCTGTTTAAAAACCTCCAACTAAGGGGAGCCTGACACCTGCTGACGTTCCACACTTACCGTATTTTTAGCTCCATAAGACGCACTTTTTTCCTTTTAAAACCTAAGGGGAAATGTCTGTGCGTCTTATGGAGCGAATGTGTGGTCCCTGGAGCTGGGGGGGGACCCAGGCTTCCCCCGCCAGCCCCAACAAGCTCGGGGAGCAGCAGGAAGGCTGCGCACAGCCTTTCTGCTGCTCCCCAACCTGCTCTTTGGGGCTGGGCGTGGGGGAAACCCAGGGTTCCCCTGCCAGCCCCTCATAAAAGTAGGTGCGCCTTCTGGTCAGGTGAGCCTTATGGAGCGAAAAATACGGTACCCTCAGAAAGTTATTCCCAACGCTCGCCAGATTCTCCTTTCTTGTGCTTTGAATCGACTGGTTCAGTTCTTCCCCTCTAGAGCAGCAGAAAAACCTTCTTTCCCCTCTTCCTTTAACCCTTTAGATATTTGAAGGTGGCTATCGTATCTCCTCTCAGTCATCTCTTTCCCAGGCTAAACATACCCAACTCTTTCAATAATTCCTAAGGCACCTTCAAACAGAGTTTGGATGGCCATCTGCAAGGAAATCTTGAGCTGTGATTCCTGCACTGAAGGGGGTTGGACTAAATGACCTTTGGGGTTTCCTTCCAATCAGACATTCCTACAATTCTATTAGCCTCCCCACAATAAAAACCAGGAGAAATCAAAGAGAGCCCCATGACGTCCAAAACTTTCCTCTGTGGAGCCCACCCCTGCCTCCTCCCGCCCCTCTCCTACACACTGCTCACCTCACTCTCCTCGTGGATCTCAATGCTGCCTTGCGCAGGATAGCGGTGCTTCCTCAAAGAGGCTCTGTAGAGCTCCCCTGGAGGAAAAGAGAGAAATTGGGGTCACCTTTCAAACCCTTTTACTCCTGGTTGTCCTGGACAGTCACCAAATGGGCTGCTGAATTTTCTCTCCTGCCAGCCCTAATATAATAGTCATGATCTGTAGGGACCACCTGGGTGGCAACCTGAAGGGCTGTAATCTTCCATATGAACCAGCCTGGGCTCTGAGATCATCGGGGGAAGCCCTTCCTCTCGGTCCCACTACCCTCACAGTCCTGCTTGGTGAGGACGCAGGACAGGGCCTTCTGGGTAGCTGCTCCCAGGCTTTGGAATTCCCTCTCTAGAGAAGCCAGACTGGCTCCCTCCTTGTTGTCCTTCCTCCGGCAGCTGAAGACTCCTATATTCTCACAGGCCTTTGGGAACTGACTGTTGCTTTTTCTTCTTTTTTTAAAGAAGTGGCTTTTAATAGTGCTGTGCTGACTTTACTGTCTGTGTTTTAATAGACTTGTTTTCTATTTGGCTTTAATTTCTGCTAGAGTTTAATTACTTTCTAACCATCACGTTTTATAGGTTTTTAGCTTTTGTATTTTATCTGTGTTGTTTTGATTTCTGCAAACTGCCTTGAGTCCCAGTCTGGAAAGAAGGCAGGATATAAATAAATTTAGTAACAGTAATATAGTAATAATATCAGAAGACTGAGGGCAAGCAGGGGAGAGTGTGTGCATATAGTATGGTCTGGCTTGTATAAACTTGTCTATTATTATTATTATTTCCATTACCTGTAATAAAATAGAGACACAATTAATAACGAAATATCTGCAATAATAGGAAATGGGTGTATTATAATTTACCTAATTTAAATCTGAAGTAGGTTTTACATACATGCAGAAATTTCTTTATGATGTCTCATTGTTCTATATGTTGTTGATTCTGATTTTGTTTTTTAGTTTTATGAGTCAAAATGGGATCTTGCAGGCAGCAGACTCCCCTGCCCCAGAGAACAGGGGCACAACTTCCTGCGCTGCAGGGGGTTAGACAAGAGGGCCCTTGGGGTCCCTTCCAACTCTACAATTCTATGATTCCCCATTTGTAAGGTAACAAGGGGAAGAGGGAGGGAGGGAGGCGAAAGGCCCACCAGGGGGCTCAATTCGCACATTACATTCCTGAAATCTCTGGAGAAGACTACAAAATATAAGGTGTGATGAAATTGTGAGGAAAGATTTTTATACTCCCATATCACACACCCCCCCAAGCCGCTTGCTCAGTCGCTCCCCACCCCAGGCTTTTCTTCCACCCGCTCAACTCTGTCTTCTCGCTCACTATCTCTGCCTCTGTTAGTTGTCAAGGAAACAGCCGCAGGACAGAATCCGATTATCTCCGTGGCAAAACCTGACTGCCATGTCCATCTCTGGGGCGGCCACCAGGAGCTCTGCCCCAGATGCCCCCATTTTGAAGTTTGATGCCAAACTCTGCACCAGTTTTGGGGAGCAGCCACAAGGCCAGAACTTCCTTCTCTCGCTTCCAGAGGCTTCTCGCCTTGGCTCTACCTGCGCATGCACTGCCTCTTCCCTGGGACTGCACCAGCAGAGGATGGGGTCCTGCATTTGAAGACTCCTGCCCCACATTATCCAAAACCTTCCTGTCAAGGAAGAAGACTCTTCACACTTCCTCTTCGCTGCGCTAGTCTTCTACAGGCAGGGTTTGTTTAAAAGATTCCAGAGGATATTTTAAAAAATGGAATCCGTGCAGTCTCAAAAAAAGGGTGCTGGCCCAGAAAGTGTGCTTTGATCCAAAGTGGCTCTACTCATGGGCAACAGGGTGAGGTGAGATATCTGAGGGACAGAAGATAAAAGCCAGGATAAAAGGTTGAGGTCCCAGCCCCTTTGACTTCTGGCTTTCTACATGTAGGGAATTTTTAACATGGTGCAGGGGAATTCAAAACTGCGATCCCTCTGAAGGGCGTACTGCCACTACAGTTATGGCCACTTGACTACCTCACATTTATTTCTTTATTTCACAAAATTTATACATGGCTTGATAGTTTTTAAAAAGTGGTTTACAAAAGATTAAACAAGAAAATGATCAACAAGAAAAATCAACAATAATAATTCAATACTTTTAAAAAAGTTAAAATAATGGTAGACTAATAACAGATTAAAACACACATCAGCTTTCTGAACATCTAGGTAGGCTTATCTAAACAATAAACTTTTTAGCAGGTATCAAAAAGGGTACACAGCGAAGGCACCTGCCTGGGCGTCAATGGGCAGGGAGTTCCAGATGTGCAGGTGCTGCAACACTAAAAGAAGGGTTTCTGACTAATGCAGAACGGGTATTTTGTGGCTTCCTGTAACAGGGCCAGCTCTGCTTATTGAAGCGGTTGAGTGGGCGTAAACATGTCATAGAATGTAATGCAGGACTTCAAAAGCAGACTAGCACAATAACATCACCTTAGAAAAGTGTTACATTTTTTGCATCGTGGCTGGGCACCAAGGGAGTTCCTTGCTGTGAGGATTTGCCTGGGGAAACTCCTTTTGTGTGGGAGCTGAATCACCTGAGGCCACAGTCAACAAAGGATCAACATGGACATACAGGCAATGAGCCTATGAGGGCAATTCAGCTGGTTTGAGGTGGAAATCCTGAGTTGCGGATTGTTCCCAAAGACCATCCATTGCAGAAAACATTTGGCTTTATTTCTCCATAAGACATGAATCAGTAGAGGCCGTGCAGTCCCTGGGCCATTGCCAGGACGCAGGGGTAAAATGGATGAAGAGAAACAAGCCGAGCTTGAATCCTGGCGAGATGGAGGCACTGTGTGAGAGAAGCTCCTGTGTCTGGGAAATTGCTCAGTTGCCTACCCTGGATGGGTTTGCTCTCCCCCCGAAGGAGCAGTGGGGTTGCTCTGTCACTGGAGGCTCTGGTAGCATCAGTAGCTAAAAGTGCCTTTTACCAACTGTGACTGTTTCAACAGCTGTGGCCATTCCTGCCCCAGGAAAACTTTTCCATAGTTCATTCATTGGTTGCTTCAAAACAGGATTGCCGTAATATGCTCTATGTGGGACTTCCTTTGTGCTTGATCTGGAAGCTGCAGTTAGTGCAGAATGCCGTAGCATGATTGCTGACAGGAGTGAGGTCTGGCAAGCATACCACACCTGGTTGCCGATTCCCTACCTGGCTAGGTTCAAAGGTGCTACTATTAGTATACAAAGCCCTTAACAACTTAGAACCAGTTGACCTGCGAGATTGCCTTCTCAACATGTGCCCACTTGACTGCTTTGATCGGCAGAACTGGCACTACTACAAGTGCCACATAATACGCATTCTGCATTTATAAGAACTCCACCATATACAGCACCTACACTTTGGAACGCCCTGCCTCTTGACATCAGGCAGACCCCTTCACTGTACTCTCTTTGTTGCCTGATGAAAACATTCCTCTTTAGGTAACCCCACCCAGATGTTCAGAAAGCTATTGCAAGTTTTAATTCGGATTTGGTCTACTGTTATTTTAACTTTTCAGAAGTTTTAAATTATGGTTGCTGATTTTTCTTAGTAGTAAAATTATTGGGGGTTTTCCCTTTTATTGTACACTGCTTTGGGTGTCTTTCTTTCCCCCCCTTCTTTCCAATGAAGTGTATAAATTTTGAGGATGAAATAAAATGCCCCTGTTGACATCTCCTGAAGCCCTAAAAGTCCACCGACACACACCATGGGTGTGGGGTTCTTTCCAGTCCGAGGGCCACATTCCATTCTGCTCACATGCTGGCGGTGTGTGGGACCAGAGGACCAGAGGCAAAAGTGAGCAGAGCTCCAGGATGCTGCTGAGGCAACGTGCATGTTCTGCCTCAGCAGCAGGGTCGCTGGCCGAGGTCCTGAAACCCACACCAAGGTCACTCTCCAGGGTGCTGATCTTACATCACCTGCCTGCCTGCCTGGAAGCCAATGAATACTGACTGTTTCCAAGGTGCGCTGGGGACTGTGAATGGTCCTGTCATCCAAGTGGAGGGGAAACTGTGCAGCCAGACCCAACGGAAAAGGAGAAACCTGTGACCTTGCAGTTGAGCATACACCAGGGATGAGGTTGTATGCAGGTCCCCAGAGCAAGAGAAAAGGAAGGGGACCATAAAGAAAACAGGGTGATTTCATTAGCTGCCTGAATGAAGCTGATTATGAGGGAAATGATGTGTTGCTCTGTTTACTGGAGAAGTTTTAATGAGGTAAAATTATAAAAGAGACTTAGTAGGACACAAAGAGGCTCCCAGGTGAGGCTCCAGCTTTTTGCCAGTTTTTCCTTGGCAGCCTTTATACTGTCATTACTGCAAGTTATGCTAATTACATCATTATACAAACTATGGGAGCAAAGAAGGTAAATTAAAATCCCACACAGAAGGTAGAACTCAGCACGTGGATGAGAGTCCTCCATTCAAACAGCAGGGGGGAAAGTCCTGATTGGATATGGACTTGTTTGAGAGGTGGTTGTTTTTTGTTGGCGTTGGTGTTGTTTACAATAAAGATCTGGGGAGGCAAGAACCAAGGCAAGCTTTGAAACATGCCAGGCCCTGCGAGGAAGACGAGAAAGGCGGGGAGGAAGAAAAAGAGGAGGAAGAGGAGGACAACATCTTGTCCAGTCTTGCAATTCTATGACCTGGAGGGAGAGTTGACCTCCTGACCAAAGGTAAACCATCTCCAAACTAAGAGCACCTACTATTTCAAATAACACTGGCCAGGCTCAGTTAACTTTCCCTCTTCACACAGACAAGAATGCTTGGCTGCTCCAGGCAACTCCTATGCTGGCTGTTAAGTGGTCGTTCCTCAGTTGTGCTGCTTCTCCAGAGCAGGGGTAACAAATGTGGTGTCTTCTACATTTACTGCTGGATCCCAGTTCCCAGCAGCCAGCAGGACCAGCAGTCAGGGACCATGAGAGTTGCAGTCCAAGAACATCTATAGGGCACTCCATTGGCTAACCCTGTTCTGATCTACTCTATTCACTGCATTTACACCCTACCTTTCTCCTGCAAGGGGGATCAAGGTGGCTGACATGGTTCTCCCCTTCCTCATTTAATCCCCACGACAACCCTGTAAAGTAGGTTAGGCTAAGAGGCAGTGACTGCTCCAGGGGGCAGAAAGGCAAGAGTTGCTCAGCCCATAGGGGCACCACCACCACCCACCACTCTTGAGCAAGGCTGAGTCATCCACGGCCTACCCAACCCTCCTGAGTGACAAGGCCCAGGCTTCCCTGTCTTAACACATTAGACAGCCAGCCTTCAACCATCAAGACAACAATCAGCTAGACAGGGATGGCGCCACCCAAAATGGAAGAACTGTGCTTAATCAGAAAACACAGACCTTATTCCACATTCCAGGCAACCTGCCTCCATGACTTCCTAAGGCATTTGTAGATAACAAGAAAAATGTCTCTGCTAAGATTTCTCAGAAGAGCTCCAGGCCATGGAGGGAAAGATCTGAGTGGCTGAGAGGCAGCAGTGCTTCCTGGGGAAACCTCTACTCCTCATAAGAATGTAAGCAGAACCTGTTGAATCAGCCAAAGGGGGGCCATGTAGTCTAGCATCCTGTTCTCACAGTGGCCGACCAGATTCCCAGTATGGGAAGCCTGCAAGCAGGACAATCAGAAGAGCACTATCTAGTTGTTCTCTGTTGCCCAGTATTCAGAGGTAGACTGTCCCTGGGCATGGAGGTTCGGCTCTCACAATAGACCTCCATAAGAAGAGCCCCCAAAGGGGGCCCATTTACTCCACCATCACAAGGAGATCAGATGAGGCTGCTGGATCAGACCAATGACTCATCTTGTCCAGCATCCTGTTCTCATAGTGGCCACCCAGAAGCTAGTGGAAAACTCACAAGCAGGATCCGAGTGCAATAGCCCTCTCCTCTCCTGT
Source organism: Podarcis liolepis (assembly GCF_965112155.1). NCBI lineage: Eukaryota > Metazoa > Chordata > Lepidosauria > Squamata > Lacertidae > Podarcis > Podarcis liolepis. Next base: position 29,060,239 of record NC_139567.1, on the reverse strand, counting down.
GGTATTCAGAAGCATTTCTGCCTCTGACTGTGGAGGCAGAGAATAGCCATCATGGTTGGCAGCTTTCAATAGCCCTCTCCTCCTTTAATGGTCCAATCCTTTTTCAAAGCCATCCAAGTTGGTGGCCATCACTGACTCTTGCAGAAGCAAGTTCCACAGTTTAACCATGCAGTGCATGAAGAAGAATTCAAGAGAATGTTAAGCCCAGTGTGGAACTCCTGCCTCAATGAAACCCTCCCCTTTCATGCAGAGGCAGAAGGGGGGTGGAGTTAACAGAGGGCAGCCTCATTAAATAAGCCCAACTCGAGCCACCAATGAATGGAATAGGAAAACTAATCTTTGCTGCAAAGGCAAAATTGCATCTCCCCATTTCATGTAACTTGCAGGGAGCAATTCAGAACCTGTTCCAAAGGCTTCCTGGCCTCCAACTAGCAGGTAGAAAACAGGGACAAGCCAAGGATTCCACCCTGGAGAACAAGATGCTCTAAAATTGGCTTATGAATCACAGCCAGGAAAACTGGAATTTCGTTTTCCTCTTTTCTTTTCAAGGGAAAAAGGAACTCCCCAGGGGATCTGTACTCAATAGCAGAGATCCTGCTGCAGGGCTGGCACAGCAAAGCCCTGCATGCGAGAAACATGCCAGGCTCTTTTTGTGGGAAGAAAATAGTAAAAACTACAGGGGGAGATTTGGACTAATGGTATCTGGAAGAAAGAAGTGGGGAGCCCCATGGCTCTCAAGTTAATTTCAGGCAGGTAGGTAGCAAAAGGGGAGGTATAGGGATAGGAGGAGGAGGGGAAAGAAAGGCTCTGGCCCCCTGCCAAGATTTATTATTTGTTGTGTTTATATTCCATTTTCCCTTCATAGAGATCAAAGTTGCATTTGAACCCTGGTCTCCTCAGTTACCGGTCCAGCACTCTGACCACTACACCACCACCCCTCCAAGGGAATGAGGCCCTCAACAACAACAAACCAGACCCCACACGCATTTCCTGGGGAGGGAAGCAGAAGGTCAAATGCAGCTACTCTCTGATAGGTTTGGGAGGACCATTTTGCATAGCAGATGGCAGAATCAGCAGTCCTGCCCTGGACTGGGAACGTAGCAGAAAGTAGCAGTCAACTGTACAGCATCAAGAGCTAACAGGGGTGCCCTTTAAAAGTCATAGCAGAGGCCCAGCATTTGGGGGGGGTGGAGGTGCAAGCATGCCCCCTCTCCATTCCTTCCTATCCTGGGCAACAATTGAGAGGGAAGAGCTGGTCCTGCCCACACAGTAACAGGTCTTCATACAGTCCAGCAACACCTCCATGCGATAATACATGAAGGACATCACAAGTTACAGGAGTCACAAAGTGCCTGGTCTTTGGTAAAGCCAGTCTGGCTTCCAAGGCAGGACCTCTCCACAATATCTGGTGATCTGCTCCACATCCTGTCTTGGGGGAAGGACAGCACCCACAGATGTCTGGAGAGACCTGGTATTGGCAAGGTGCCCATTCCAAAGTGGTGCTCATGATCCTTGAGATGAAGATTAGCAGATAAACCAAGGTCCAGTAGCTGGACAGAGCGATGCTTTCAGGACCTCGGACAGATCCCTTTGAGGGTGTCAGTGAAGTTTTCAGGACTATGGACAGAGCCTGCCAGGATTTCAAGACCTCGGACAGATCTCTTGGAGGGAGCCACTTGCCCAAAAGAATTCCCACCTCCAAGGAAGACCTTTTTTTTCCTCTCTGAGAAACAAATATCCTTAAAGGGGCAGCAACCCTCATGCCCTGAGCCAGCTCTGGTCACTTGCTGCCTGGCATCCGTAGGATATCCCAGGGGGCTGGTGTGGGAGGGGGCTCAGCCTCTTAAGGGAATCAGATGCAAGAAAGAGCTTCTCTGGAGTTTCTGGTTTGGGAATTCCAGGCTTGTGGGGTCTAGCCACCCCTTGCTCCTCCTCCTAGCCCTAGCTACTGCTTCTGCAGACCATCACAGGAGCTGGGCTTCATAAAGCATCCATTGCTTCACAGGGGGACAAGGACTAATTGTCTGCCTTGCCTGCTGCATCAGAGAAGAAGGTTGATGAAAAGGCAAGTAAAAGGCAGCATGATAGAAGTTTATAAAAGTGTACTATTAAACTATGGAACTTGCTCTAAGAGGAGGCCCTGAAGGCCACCTATTTGGGTTACTTTAAAAGAAGATCAGACACTCATAGGTGATAATAAGGCTATCAATGGCTTCTAGCCATGATAGCTATTGTTCTGCCTCCATGGCTAGAGGCAGTACTGTGTCTGAGTGCCAGCTGCTGGAAACCATGGACAGGAGAGTGTTCTTCTGCTAGTTTCCCACAGGCATCTGTGTTGGCCACTGTGATAACAGGATACCAGACTAGATAGGCTATTGGCCTGATCCAACTGGCTCTTGTGTTCTTAAGGTTGTACAGGAACCCATTGCAGGTGTTATGGATTGAATAGCTACTGCACCTCTTCACCATATTCTAATTTTCTGAGATTGTTAACTTGGGGTTTTCATCAGCTGTATGCCATAACCATCACAATTATAACAAATAAAGACTTGACATATCTTGCTTTGCATGTCATGAGTCTATTTCATATATTAGTTTCACCTTTTAAGTTGAATTACTGAAATAAATGAACTTTTCCACAATATTCTAATTTTTCAAGTTTCACCTGTATTTGCCCATTTGTAAGAGACCTTCCTGGCTGCAGGGGAGACAGAGCAGGCTGCCTGCCTAGGGAGGGGGGGGATAGCTTTGCAAGGAGTAGTCAAGCATTTGACCAGAGCAGCAGGCCTGGATCCAGCCCCTGAGTCAAAAGCATCTCCACCCACCTACCCACCCCTCCAGCCAGCCCTCTTAAGAGTCCCTTCAAACCACACACCCTACCCCAAAAATGCTCAGTCCTTGAAGGTTAAAATTCTTGCTGCTGCTTATGCATGGGTGCGTGGGAAGGGGGAAATAATCGCTCGGTGCCTCACAAAGTCCTTTTCAGCTCTTCTTATGTTTGTTTTTTAAAAGGAGAAGAATTGCCAACAATTGAGAATTAACAAGCCGATGCTAACGAACGGCGCCGGGGTGGGGGGGGAGAAAGCGTGTCATTCTTGCATTCCCCGATGAAATCAGACCCGTTTCCCTGCCATCTGTTGCACTGTTGCTGGCTGTTTATGACAACAAATCTGTCAAAGAGAAATAAACTTGCATGCGGCTGTGGGCATATGGTTCCTATTAGCAAGTGATAAAAAAAATATATTTAAAAAGAAAAACCTGATGGAAGATTGAAATGCTTACAGGTTACTGTGAGACTGAGAGAGAGAGCAAAGTGGTGTGCGAGGGGGGTGGGAGCTGGGAAGCCCCCGGAATCAGTGCTGCCCAGCCTGCAATCTGCCCACTTTATAGAAGCGCAGGCCTTTGGCACCAACTCTGCAGCCACAGAGAGCTCGTTTCGGAGCAGCTCCCTGTGGACCTTCATGTTAGAGAGATCAATAAAGCTTGGCTTTGGGATTGAGTGTAATGAATTTTGCTTTGTACAATGATAAGAGTGAAGGTGACATGGGATGTGAGTGAGGGCGGCATTTGATGATTCAAGGACTGCTTTGGCCACAAGAGCAAAGTGGTGCAAAAATGTTCTGACATGTGTAACCACACACTGCGCTTGGTGAAGACACGGGACAGGGCCTTCTCGGTGGCTGCTCCCAGGCTTTGGAACCCCATCCCTAGAGAAGCTAAAGGGCTCCCTGCCTGCCTGTTATCCCTTTCTTAATTCTGGCAGGCTTTGGATAATGGACTGCTTTTAAGGAAAAGATTCTGAACAGTGTTGTCCTGTTTCTATTATCTGTATTCTAATAAATTTGTTTTTTATATTGCAATAATTATAATAATTATTATAATTATAATACAACTGCCCTGTAAACAAATCACAATGAATGCTCACTGAAGGACAGGCAGAGTTTAACCTCTGCATAAGCAACTCAGGATAAATACCCAATAAACAGGTTGTCTGGAGGAGCACTGAGTCTTGAAATCTGCAACTGCCCTGCCCCATGGTCTGCCCCACACCATACATCACAAACTCCAAGGGCCACTTTTTCTATTTGAGAGGCTTGTTAACTGAAGGTGCCGGGGGGGGCGGCTTTGGAGCCTGTGCATGCTCAAGCCTGGGCTCCCCCCCCCCCACACACATACAGAAAGAGCATCTGGGGCTGTAAATAATAATAATAATAATAATAATAATAATAATAATAATAATAATAATAATAATAATAATAAATTTTTACCCTGCCCATCTGGGCAGCTTCCAACAAAAGATTAAAAATACATTAAAACATCAGCCATTAAAAACTTCCCTAAACCAAAGGGGAGGCAGAACCACCAAAACACGGCTTTCAAGTCATAAATAATCAACTTCATAATCCCGAGGAAGGGGCTCAACAAAAATCTGATTTTGGCCTCCAGATGGCCTTGGAAAAGAGCATTACAATGGGTTTAATCCATTACCATTTGAAATTCAAACATAAGAATGAACCCTCTGGAGGAAAAGAGGAGGAGGAGGGTTTAAAAAAATAAATTAAAAAGCACCAGGACTCACTTTGTTTTTCCTGCAGGACTCCAGATGAGCAGAAGGATGGATCTTCGCCTGCCAGAGGGAAGCAAGAGGGGCAAAGTTAGCATCTCCTGGCCCGAAGTACAAGGAAACAACCTCTGTGTTGCATCCGCTGAGCCACAAATTGCTCTCCCTCCCGGACACTTTCAAGCTCCAAAATCTTTACTATTATTATTACAAATCTTATTGAAAGGTTTTTAAACAATTACCAAGCATTAAGTGTCATCTTCCAGGACAAATGCATGCACAGATGTTAAGCCGTGAATGCAGTCATCCATATGACATGAAAACAGACCTGGAAAATCTTTCACATGACAGTTTAAGCTCAAATCCACAGGGTATTCTTCAGTTTAGAGTATTAAGATAATTTCTCCAGAGTGCTTGTTATGACTGAGATGGAAGGGAGATTATTGCACAATTGTTAATAAATGATATAAATTGAGAGCACACAGAGCCAACCCATGTTTGTTATTCCTCTTATCATCCTCTGATGGTGAGCTACCGTAAGTGCTCCATAAGGAGCTATATTCCACCCACATTGGGTCCAAGTTTCAAGCTCCAAATCTGACCTTCCAAGCCCATGACAAAGCTTGGCTGCTCCAGGAAGGGACTTTCCTGCCTCCCCCACCACTAACCTGCATCTCCCACCCAAGCCAATGTGGCAGTTGCATCACTGGGACTCTTGAAAGGCCATACAATTATACTAATTATCATGAGGAATAAAGATAGGGTGATGCAAATGGGAAGCAGTGAGGGTGGGTGGGTGGATGGGTAGAAACAGACAGCTCAGAGCCACACAAGCTCAGGAGAGACAGAAGAAAGGACCCTATTGCACAATGTGTAATTAAGTGGATAACCACCCATCCAAAATACAGTGATGGCTACTGGTTTGGGTGGTTTTAAAACCGTCCCAGGGCCCCTCGAAGAAGAAGAAGAAGAAGAAGAAGAAGAAGAAGAAGAAGAAGAAGAAGAAGAAGAAGAAGAAGAAGAGTTTGGATTTGATATCCCACCTTTCACTCCCTTTAAGGAGTCTCAAAGCGGCTAACATTCTCCTTTCCCTTCCTCCCCCACAACAAACACTCTGTGAGGTGAGTGGGGCTGAGAGACTTCAAGGAAGTGTGACTGGCCCAAGGTCACCCAGCAGCTGCATATGGAGGAGCGGGGAATCGAACCCAGTTCCCCAGATTACAAGACTACCGCTCTCAACCACTACACCACTAAGTGTTGGTGGTCCACACGGGCCATCATCATAAGAACCTAAGAAGAGCCTGCTGGATCAGGCCAGCAGTCCAGCTAATGCAGCATCCTTTTTTCACAGTGGGCAACCCAATGTCTCAGTGGAAAACTTGCAATCAGGATGCAAGCACAAGAGCCCTCTCCCCTCCTGCGGTTCCAGAAAATGGCACTCAGAAGCATCCCTGTCTCTGACCATGAGTGTTTCCCATATCATGCATTCAGGTGAGCTCGTTGGGATACTGGCCTGATCCAGCAGGGCTCTTATTGTGGGGCGCTCCAAAAACAGCCCACTTAAACCAAACTGGAGCCACTAACGATTAGTATGGCTTCATAATTATTAGTAATAGCAAAAAGTAATTTTTGCATCAAAAATTACCCCATGCTTTTTTATGACGGCGTCAATTACCTTTCCTTAGGTCTCTGCTCTATAAAAAATAAAAATAAAATAAATCCATGTAATATGTACATTCGGGGGATACATTGTTATGGATGCAAAGCAGAGGAAATGAAAGAGGGATTCTGTCATTTACTCACTCACTCACTCACTCACTCAGTCACAAACACACACACACACACACACACACACACACACACACTTTAGTCTCTCCCCTGCTGCTTTCCTCCAGGCTCTGTTAGCAGCAAGCAGAGAGTTCCCTACTGCCACGCACAACGTTTCCAGCAGAAATGTCACAATATTATCTAGTCTTTGGTAGGCAATTCCACCTTGTGGGTATCTAAGGATGGAAAGGGTGCTGCCCCAGACTGACAGGAGTAGGGAAGGCTGACATTCTCAGAGAGTAAGACACCCTCACCCTATGGCAAGCTGGAAGATCAATTAGGCTGGGAGATGCTTGTTGGACCCCAGGTAGCCCTGTTCTGCTCTTTGAGCAAGAAGGGCACCAAATTCCGGTCCTTAGAATCCAAAGCCAGTATGAACCTGCTTCACCTCGTAGCCCAGTTTAAGATCCAGATGTAAGACCCAGATTTAAGATTGAACAAAATCCTGCTCCACCTCACAGCCAGATTTAAGACTTGATAGGCTATTACACAACCTACACATGATGGGACACAAAAGAGAGATAAATGCACCATTTTCAGGCTTCATTCCCTAAGAGGCTTGCGCTGCAATGACGACACAACTCCCAGAGGGAAGCCAGATCTGAGGTTCTCAGCCCTGTCATTCCCCGCTAAATGGCTCTGTTCCTTGTCAGATTAATCTGCTTCCCCCATGCCCCACCTTGCCTGCTGTCAAGAGGCGAGAAAAGCTTGGGATGCAGAGAAACTGTCTTTTCTCAGCAAAGAAAAAAAAGGAAAGCCTATGAATCATCCAGTCTTGATTGAGATAAATTAGCAGGGAAGCACTTGATCCTGGCCATCATCAAGGGCAGTGTGAAACAGATCACACTCCCCCCCCCCTCCCACAACACACACATACCCACTAATTATCTGTTTAGCAGCCTTGAAGATGCTGCCTGGCCTGTGCGGAACCCATGACAGTCAGCTAACAAACATGCCAGTAGGAGGAGGAACAAGAACCCCAAGCAGTGACAAGAGAGCAGCAAATGCTACTCTCTCCAGCATACTGAAACAGAGCCCAAAAACTGATCGGAGGTCTTTAGTATGCACAGAATTTGTGTTAGGGTACTAATCTGTTGATTCACACACACAGGGGCTTGTAGAGCAAGAAAACAGCAAAGCAACTTATTATCGGAAGTGCATCACTTGGAAAAGGTATCTAATTCTAAGCTAAAGACTCTCCTCCCTGGAAGAGAGGGGAGTTGTTGTGGGCGGGAGCCCGAGCACTGCCCCTAGCAGGGGGCGTAGCCCCCTGCCTCCACCTCACCTGGCTGGCGCCCACGCCCCTCTGGAGGCTTCCAACCAGGTGCCTCGGAGGGGGCGTGTTCAGCAGCCTTTTGCTGCGGCGCCAGCCTCTCCCCGGCCTCATTCTTTCCCGTCGTCTCGTCGCGAGTCACCCACCCTCCACTCCCTTAGAGTTAGGGCTTAGGTCATTGGCCTTGCTATGGACCTTAGGTTGGTCGCCCTGGTTGTCTAGGGGGCCTGGTAGGAGTTTTTCCATTTGGCATTAGGCTTTTTGGTTTTTTCGCCTACCTCGTAGCAATCGTCACAACTTTTGTGGTATCGGTGGGTAGGTTAGGCATTGGAATAATGTGTTGTGGTGTGTCGAAGGGCTAGGTGTGGCCATCGCCTATGCCTTCGATTTTTGGGTATTCCGTTAAAGGAATCTGGCGGTCGTGTGTTCTGTCCGATGCCTGCTTGGCGGGAGGCCATAGCACGACCCTCGGTGACATCAGGGGGGAGCCTATAGTTGGATTAGCATCAACAGGCTCCACCTACTGGTGAATAAACCCACTTGTTTGTGAGATCCAATGCCTAAGCCAATACCTTTTCACTGCTGTAACCAATAAAGTTGTGGCCTTTTCATGCTCATTAACCTTATATCATGTGTCCTTGTGTATTCATTTCACATCGCGGGGGTCGGGTCCTCGAACCACAATTGACAAAGATTGCCATGGGTCTGGAAACCAAACCTGATGAGGAATGGTGGAGGGAGTTTAGGGATGTTTAACCTGAAGAAGAGAATCCTGAGAGGTGACGTAATAAAGCCATCTTCAAATATCTAAAGGGCTTCCACAAGGAAGATGGAGCAACTTTGTTTTCTGCTGCTCCAGAGGGGAGGACCCAAACCAACGGATTCAAATGACAAGGAAGGAGATTCTGACTAAACATTAGGAAGGGCTGGCAGGTGTGAAGCAGGTAAGGGGAAGACAAGGGGCAAGATTGTAGCTGGAAGCCTTTGAGAGTTGATTTGTTGAGTGGGGAGCTGTGATCCGCAATCATAGGCAGGTTGCAGAGGCTGGTCTTGAGCCTGAGCTATGAGGAGCAGGGAGCCGCTGCAAAAGAGCGTCACGCCACCTTGGTCGCCGGGCAACAGAGCAGCATCAGCATCAAACTGGGCTCCCAATTGCTATAGAGAATGAGAGCAGTGTTTGCCAACTGGGGACCCTCCAGGTGTTAAGAGCATGAGAATAGCCTTCCTGGGCTCTACTAGATCAGGCCCACCTAGTCCAGCATCCTGTCCTCACAGCAGCCACCCAGAAGCCTGTGTGAAACCCACAAGCAGCAACTGGTACCCAACTGGTACCCAGAAGCATTACTGCCTCCTGCTGTGTAGGCAGAGCATAGCCACCATGGTTGGTAGCCATCAATAGACCCTCCATCTCCATAATCTCCATGACCAGATCATCTCTAGTAGCCACTGATGACCTTATTGTCCTCAATGAACTTGTCCAACCCTCTTTTGAAGCCATCCAATTTGGTGGCCACCACTGCCTCCTGTGGCAGGGAGTTCCATAGTTTAACTCTGCACTGCAGGAAGAACTCCTTCCCTTTTATCTGCCCTGAAACTCACAACTTTCTGCTTCATTGCATGGCCATGAGTTCTAGTGTTAAAAGAGATGGAGGAAAACTTTTCTCTGCCTACCTCTTCCACGCCATGCAGAATTTTATAAACTTCTATCACGTCGCCACTTACTTGCCCTTTCACCAAACTGAAAAGACGCTGCAGCCTTTTCTCTTAGGGGAGTCGCTCCATCCCCTTGATCGCCCCCTTTTCTGAAACTTTTCCAACCCTGGGGGCAGAGAGGGGGCATTGCATGTGACTCAATGTTACCTTGGTTCTCCTCCAGCTTCCCAATGGTCTCAATCTGCTCCACCAGGTCGTTGGAGTTCCACTGGCTCATCCCCAGGAGAATCGCGCTCTTCCCTTCCGCCACCTCCTCTGCGGCGAGAGAAAACGGCATCACATTTCAGCACAATGGCACAGATACCAGAGCCAGGACGGCTTCACTGAGACTAAAGCAGGTCGTGGTGGGCATGCATGGCCTGGCCACAGGGTCAGAAAGTGGAGGGTCTCCCCCAGGATCCTCCCCCCCCATTTTTTTATTAGTTTTCTATTTTTAACACAACACAAAATAACGAACAAATAACAAACATACACACACACACACACACACACACACACACACAAATAAACAAACATACATTCAAAATTTCTTAGCGTTAAAAATCCAAATTCAATCCATTTTAGGTGACTTCCTCAAATCCTTCCTGACTGATTTCCATTAAATTTCATTTTAGCAATTTTCCAATATCCACTGCTAATAATGTTAACTTGTTCAGATTACTAACTTCCTTTCTTTTCATAATATTCTCAATCCATCATTTTATACTTTCAACATAATTTAATCCTAAACCAAATTTAGTACTTGCAAGTATTTCCTCTTATATTATATGTTATATAATAATAATAATAATAGTAATAATAATAGTAATAATATATATTATATTATTGTATTTTAATAAATATTCCTTAAATTTCTTCCTCCAGGATCCTTTGCAAGAGTACAGCAAGAGCATCACCGCATCCCCTGCATGTGTAAAACACTATTATTATATAAAGCCCTTAACAATTTGGGACCACTTTACTCAAGAGACCACCTTATCCCTTATATATGCTGACTCAACCACTTCAGTTGGTGGAACTGGCACTGCTATGGGTACCACATTATACCTGTTCAGCCTTTGTAAGAAATCCTTCCATCTTTCAGTGTGGCAGCACCTACACTTTGGAACTCCTTGCCTATTGACGTCAAGAAGGTGCCTTCATTGTTTTTGGGGTGGGGTTTTTTGGTGCCTGCTAAAAGGGTTCTTTTTAAGACACACACATACCCAGATATTTAGAAAGCCAGTGTGAGTCTCTTATCTCTTGTCAGTCTGTTGTTATTTTAACTTTTTGAATGCTCTGAATTATTGCTGTTTATTTTTCTCACTGATAACTTTATGGTTTTACCTGTTTTTCGTAAATGAATCTGAAGTTCTTCTTGCAAGCTAGCGGTGAGTAAATTTTATGAAATAAATAAATAAACAGGAGGCCCAGACACCCACTGTGTCTCCTTCACAACACCCCTTAGGATCTTAGCCCTGGAGCGCTAGAGAGAGGATGCCACATGGCAAGGCTGGCACAGAGCTGGGTGCCACTCACAAGGCATTCACATGGGCAGCCATGCTTTGGGGGAAGAAGCACTATTATTATTATTATTATTATTATTACCCCACTGTTTTCCCAGACCAGGACTCAATGCACCTTACCCCTAATTAAAACAACACAGGTAATAAAATGCAAAATCTTTCTCTGAGAATATTTGTTACAGGTTGTGTTATCATTTGTACGTTTCACTGTTCTGGGTTAATTGTAGTGGGTATTCTTGGCTGAACTTCAGTGCAATTTGTAAGAGACGGCGATGTTAATAGAGGATTAAGTACAATAGACGCATTCCCCTGAATTAAAAATAAATAGATCTCTATCCCCCTTTATTGAAGTTCAAGGCTGCTACCATCAATTGTGTGCAAACTGCAATTTAGACTGATACACTGAGGAGGTGAGTTTACAACACACTGATGGTTGAGGGAGTTGCGCAAGTTTAGCCTGGAGAAGAGAAACAGAGAGGTGATATCAGAGCCATCTTCAAATACCGCAAGGCTGCTACATGGAAGATGGAGCTAGCTTGTTTTGTGCTGCTCCAGGGGACAGGACCCTAATTGCTGGATTCAAATGACAAGAAGGTTATTCTGACTAAATATTAGAAAGAACTTTCTGGGGGTATAAGCCATTTGACAGCAGACTCCCAATGAATGTGTGGACTCTCCTTCACTGGAGGTTTCTAAGGTGAGGTTTGATGGCATCTGTCAGTGATTCTTTAGCTGCAATTCCTGCATTGCAGGGGGCTGAACTAGATGACTTCTGTGGTAGACTCTCCAAGTGTCCCTATTTTCCAGAGACATCCTGAATTTACAGAAGCCATCTCAGTTTTTGATTTGATCCTAGAAGGTCCTGCTTTTCCTTAGGACGTCCCTAAGGAGAAATGTTGGAGTGTATGGTAGGATGTCCCTATTTTCATGGGAGATATGTTGGAGGGTATGGAGTTATGTGACCCCCAGACCCAAGGAGATAACTATACAACCTTTAAGGTAGAGGTAAAGGGACCCCTAACCATTAGGTCCAGTCCCGGACGACTCTGGGAGTGCGGCGCTTATCTCGCTTTATTGGCCGAGGGAGCCAGCGTACAGCTTCCGGGTCATGTGGCCAGCATGACTAAGCCGCTTCTGGCAAACCAGAGCAGCGCACGGAAGCGCTGTTTACCTTCCCGCTGGAGTGGTACCTATTTATCTACTTGCACTTTGACGTGCTTTCAAACTGCTAGGTGGGCAGGAGCAGGGACCGTGCAATGGGAGCTCACCCCGTTGCAGGGATTTGAACCGCCAACCTTCTGATCGGCAAGCCCTAGGCTCTATGGTTTAACCTTTAGAAGCCCTATATAGTTTTATTATGTTTTTGTGTGTTGGAAGCTACCCAGAGAATTATTAATTAATTAATTAATTAATTATCATCATCATCACCATCATTATGGAATAGGATGTCCCTATTTTCATCAGAGAAATGTTGGAGGGTATGCTGTGGTCCCTTTGAACTCGACAATTCACTGGTTCTATTATTCCTCCTCTATTGGTGCCAATGAAAGGTTTCATTAACAGGTAAATAACAGCTTCTGAGAGGGTATTTGTCGGACCCATGGCTGGGAGAAGGAGAGCTTAACTTCTCCCCACCACCATGCTGCCCCCCCCCCCCCCCGCCCAGCAGCTCAGGCTTCTCCAAAGATGCTATTTACATAACGAAACACAACAAGAAAAATCCCCTGTTAATTGTCTTCGTCATCCTGGGCCTGGCTGGCTTGGCTCCAAGAGGCAACAATGCGGAAAGGCAGCCTCATCCCAGGCAAATCTCTGACTCCTCCGTTGGGTGGTTTTTCTACCAAGCCCAAAGCATTTCCTTCCGGCTGCAATTATCACCATCTCAGCCATTGCATTCATGAATATGGATGACGGAGCCCCCTCCCTTCCCAACACTTGAGGAAGATTTTAAAAGGAGGCAAATGTCTGCACATCCGATCAGGTGTTTCGAAGCCAGAAAGTGCCACTTTGGAAGCGGAACCCCTCTAGGCCCTTTGTGTTCGCCGCTCAAGAGGCAGCAGCAAGGAAGGCAGAAAAGGGATGAGGACTCGGGAACCCCTTTTCCTTCCAATCTCATGCAGCTGCAAATTCAGAAGAAGAAGAAGAAAAACAGAAGGCAGGTGGGCTCCAGCTCCCAAGGACAACAGCTAGACCTGTTGCAAGGAGCTCGAGGCCTCCTTGAGAAAAGAAATGCAATGATTGTTTCATTTGCTCAAATATCAGTCTGCTTGCAGGTTTCCCTTGGGGGCATCTGGTTGTCTGCTATTGAGGACAGGAGGCTGGGTGAGTTGGGACCCCCTGCTATAAGGCTCTTGTGATAGGAATTTTGAGGTCTTATAGGGAACCTATGTAAGGACTCTATATGGGCTCTTGGATACCCCGTAAGGGGGAAAGGGCAGATTTTTGTTTACAACACTCTTCAAAGAGTCCCTTCATTCAACGGAGGCGCCACTGGGGAACCATACAACCAAGAGCAATCCTACCTCCGACCGCGGAGACAGAGCACAACTATCATGGCTAGTGGTTGTTGACAGTCTTATCCTCTGAACTCTGGGGTGGGGGAAGAACAGGAAGAACCTGAAAGAATGGCATTTTCTTCAAAGTGTCACCAGCTTCTCCAGAGGATCGGGAGGGGGGGGGAGGGACCGGCACATCGCACGTCCTGACATCACACATGCAACATTGCACAATGTCCTGACAACACGTGTCATCCTCTGAATATTGAGGCAGCCCAGTCCCCTCAAAAAATGTATTCAGGGGGCCAAAACTGCCTCAGCTCCTAGGAGTCGGCACCTTTGCATCATGCGGGGGATGCCCCACAAAAACTGAGTAGACACAGCATGGGTGTTTCACAGCCAAGACCCAGCTTGGAAACAGCCTGTAATCATAAGAAAGAACTGGCTGGAACAGGCCAATGGCCTGTTTCCATCAGCTTCCTGTACTCACAGCAGCCAGCCAGATGCCTCTTCTGGAAACCCCATAAGAGCCCTCTCCCCTCCTGTGGCTTCCAGTGTTGTAAACAAAATCTGCCCTAAGACCTTAAAACTCTTATCACACCAGCAACGGGCATTCAGAAGCATGTGGCTGTAGAGCATAGCCATCAATAGGACCAGAAATTCTTTCAGTTTGGCATTGGGGCTGATTACACCAGAGATGTAATCTGTGTGTGTGTGTGTGTGTGTGTGTGTGTGTGTGTGTGTGTGTGTCTGGGGCCTGCACACACAACTGTCTCCCCCACTGGCATTTATTCCAGATTAGGACATTTGTCCTCCCTTATCAAATAATAAAATTTGACTGGAAACCTGCATCACACCCAGTCCTTATTAATGCAACTATTACTGTCTTCCGCTGATGAACTGTAATAATAATATTTGACGGAAAAGAGTCTTTTGAAACATCAAAATATTGACAGCATTCCTGTCACTGTGTACTTCTAGTTTCCATGGAAAGCCCGGGTGGGCCTCTGTTCAGGCATCTGCCTAGGGAAAGATGCCATCGGTGCTTTTAAATTATAGATGTTGTTGAGCAATTCCAGAAATAGCAGTGGGACGTTTGGCAAGGGCAGCCTCAAAAGAGCTGCTGTGAGAAGGAAGGACTTTAAGTTTGCAGAAGGGCTTTTTGGAGGGGGGGGGCATTTTTCCTTCCCAAGAGGTGGGGAGAGAGAAGGGAAAAAGTACCGGAGAGGCTCCTTATTCTGGAGTCTTCCTTGCACAATGGATATGTCAGATAGCCGAGAAAGGAGAGCTCCCCCCCCCCAACACAGACACTCACAAGGCCTCAAGGCTTCTCACATCAGTACATGCAAAAAACATCTAGGGGTCTTAATCTACCACAAGCTTAATATGAGTCAACAGTGTGATGAAGCACTAAAAAAAAAGAAAAAAGAGAGAGCTACTGCTATTCTAGGCTGCAACAACAGAAATCTAGTGTCTAGATCAAGGGAAATCATAGTACCACTGCATTCTGCCTTGGTCAGACCACATCTGGAGTCCTGTGGCCAGTTCTGGGCACCACAGTTTTAAAAGGACATTGACAAGCTGGAAGATGTGCAGAGGAGGGAGAGCAGCAGTATCAAGGACCTGGAAACCAAGCCTTATGAGGAACAGTTGAGGGAGCTGTTTAGCCTGGAGAAGACCGAGAGGTGACATGATAACCATCTTCAAATACCTGAAAGGCTGTCACATGGGAAGAAGGAGCCAGCTTGTTTTCTCCAAGTGGGAGGGCCTGAACTGATGGAATCAAATGACAAGAAAGGAGATTCTGACTACACATTAGGAAGAACTCTTCAACAGTGAAATGAACTCCCTTGGAGGATAGTAGACTCTCATTCACTGGAAGTTTGTCAACAAAGTTTGGATGACCACCTCTCAAGCATTCTAGATGCAATTTCTGCATTGCAGAGGGTTAGACCCTCATGGTCCCTTCCAGCTCCACAATTCCATGATTCTATGAAATACAGTCACACAGGACTCCCTTTCCACAGCACAATGTGAAAATTGACTTTCCTAATGGTCTTAAGTACTGCACTGGCCAGATATACCACACTGTTTTGCTTTGGGTTGGTTTTTTTTTAGTATTTCTGCTTTTATTATTTTCATTGATAATATTGTTGACCTGGATGGACTAGTGGTCTGACTCAGCCTAAGGCAGCAGAGGATGTCCAAGAGGAACCCGACAGTGGAAACACCAAAGGCCTCTAGGAAATGGAGCAAGGGGACGATGCCCTGAGAGACACTTTGGATGCCTGGCAGTAAGCATAATGAACACCAACCTCGTGCATCAAAGAACTCATCATCAGAGCTCTCCACAGAGTCAGTCAGGATCCCGTGCATGGGCCACTGAGCGCTGAACCGGCGTAAATCAGCTGCAGAAGGAGACAAACAAACAGAGAAAAGTCAGAGGAGTGAACAGATTTTTGGCTGCAATGCTGGAGTCAAAACAAAACATTTTGATCTGCTATGAAAAGTGCTCCCAATTAATCAGCCTGGTGAAATTAAACTTATTTTCATACATGAACTTACAGAAACAGCAAACATCAAGCACCATATGAAAGGCAGGATCCTGCTCACCCACCCACATGAGAGCAGCTGTTTAAGAATTGATACCCAAGTTTTTTTTCCCCCTCTGCCCTTCCTGTGCCTTTTCCCTTGCAAGTTGTATTTTCTTATATAGCAAACTTGTGGAGAACGGGATTGCTTTGTTTTAAGTGACTGTATGTAAGCCACTCTGGGAGTCTTGTTGGCTGAACACAGGGGTGTAAACGCTCACATAATAATCATGAACATGTGAGAACAATAAGGTGCCCTTTATCCAAAACAAGCCTTCATCCCCAAGGACACTTTTTTCACTTCTGGACTAGGTGGATTCCCCTCCCCCCATTTTTCATATACACATATTTACCTATCAATCAACTGAGTAAAACTGCTACCATTTCATCACTTATTGACACCTGAGAGTGCCCACCATGTCCAGAGAATATCACTGGAAGATTTAGGACAGATATAAGAAAGCTCTTCCTCACGCAGCACAGAGTTAAAATGTGGAACTCACAATCATAGGAGGGCATAATGGCTCCCAATTCGGATTGCTTTTAGAAAGGATTAGACAGATTCATGAAGGAAGAAGAAGAGAAGAGAAGAAGAGTTTGGACTTGATATCCCGCCTTTCACTCCCCTTAAGGAGTCTCGAAGCGGCTAACAATCTCCTTTCCGTCCTTCCCTCACAACAAACACTCTGTGAGGTGAGTGAGGCTGAGAGACTTCAGAGAAGTGTGACTGGCCCAAGGTCCCCCAGCAGCTGCAGGTGGAGGAGCGGGGAATCGAACCTGGTTCACCAGTTTACAAGTCCACTGCTCTTAACCACTACACCACACTGGCTCCCAGCAGAGGGAGCAGAGGGCTATTGATGGATACTAGCCATGATGGCTTTGCTCTGCAGCCATGCATCTGAATACCAGTAGCTGGAAAGGGCTTTTGTGTTCGGATCCTACTTGCTGGTTTCCCACAATAGGCCACTGTGAGGACAGGATGCTGGGCTAAGGTGGGCCATAGGCCTGATCCGGCAGGCTCTGCATCTGTGCTACAGATTCACGCCAGAAAAGGAAGGCAGCCCAGGGGAGGGGCAGAGTTTGGAAGCAACTCTGAAGCTCATTGAGTGACCATGGGCCAGTCACCACCTCTCAGACTAGCCTACCTCACAGGGTTGTTGTGAAGATTAAATGAGGAGGGAGGACAAACTACGTATGCCACCTTGAGCTCCTTGGAGAAAAAGTTGGGAGATAAATGCAACAAACAATACAGGCAGCTAGAAACTCGAACCCCAAGCTGGCTTCTCCTCTATTAATGTATATGATTTGGAAGTTTGGTTTCCAGCCCATACGTCAGGCACCCAAAGAAATAAACAAGGGGCAAATCATTACTCATACAATAAGCACAATCATCAGAGAAGGAAAGCAGCAAGAGCCGCCAAGAAGATGAATCTTTTATCATCTCCACAGCCAACAACTCACCCCTTGTGTGCAAACACTGTGGCAAGTCAGAATTCTCTGGAAACGGGCAACAGTGTTCATTCCTGCTTAGAATTTATTAGGTGTGTATCTGTGCAAGACTTTAAAAAGCCCTCTGGTGGCTTGCAATGCATGATTCTTGCAAATCACTGGAGGAGTCTCTTTAGCTAAGAGGTAAAAATGCTTGTAGATTAAGTAGGATGACTAACAAGGCAGATATATGACACTCTGGGAGAAAAACATTTCAGTTACCACCTCCTTCAGTGGATCAGACATGACTCAGAGCTTGTCCTAAGACCATAGGAAGAGCCTGTTGGATCCTGCCCTCACAGTGGCCAAATGGGAAACCCAGTCTTGTTCTCCACCATTCTAAGGTAGACCGGCTCTGTTCATGGAGGCTCCATTTAGCAATCCTAAGAAACTAAGAAGAGCCCTGCAACCGGAACAGGCCAAACAAACATCGTATTTGGGCTCAGAGACTCAGCAGATGCAAGGGGAAATCTGAAAACTCCCTCAAGAAGCCCCCATGCCATTATTGGCAGAGCCAGGCCAGCCATTAGGTAGCCTTCCTCCTCCGACAGCCTCGCTGTTCCCACTCCTCCTGATAAGCCCACTTAATGCCTATAGGATTTTATAAATGCAAGTTGTCTAATTATGGCTAATGAATGCGGCAGTCATGGATCCAATATCTCGACCGTTTTGCCTGGCAGGCACAGAACTCAGCTTAATCGCTTGGCTCCATTGAATAAAGTCCACTTAGCCTTAAGTGTTCCCAGACACACACGGAGCCCCTTCAAATTAAGCTGACGAAGACTCGACTAATTGAGTGCTGCGCCTGATGAGGATAAATGTTTAGGCCTCCCTCCCAGCAGTGCTCCTTTGAATCGCCCGCTTGCCCTCTGCATTCCCCAGCCTCGAAAGCCAATGCCACCTTCAGCCCCCCATCTGTAGGGGGTAAGGGAACCCTTGCAGTGTGGAAGCAGAATGTCTGGGTATCTGATCACCAAGGAACTTGGACTCTATTATGTCCTCAGCCTATTTCTATCTTAAGACCATGTCTCCTTTGGAGTGTGCAAAAAAGAGAGAGAAGAAACTCAACGAAAGAAAGAGGATGAATATTTGAATGGGAGTCCGGAATGTTTGACTGGCAATGCTATTGTCCTGTGTTTTTCTTGCAAAGCTAACTTCTTGCAGTGTCTTATATATGTAATAACTTTGTCATAAAAGCTGTTATGTACGATGACAAAAATCCACCAACAGCATACAAATCAATATGGCTAACCTGATCCAAAACACACACCCCTCACACACGAAAACAAAGACCACCACAGCCAACCACAAATGAACAGCCACACCCTAGGCCAACCCCAACCTCTCTCACCACCAAAGGAACGCAAGTGAACAGCAAAGAACCTGCACAAGCAACGCTGACACCAAACCCTACATATAGAAAGTAAAATAGAAACATTGCCACCCAACCCCAACCCCACCCATCTTTCCCCCACTCCACCTCTTTCCCCCTTTTCTTCCTAACGTCTCAACAAATGAAACTGATTTCTGGCGGGCTAGGGACAAAGGTGAAAGCTGTTTCCTAGTTTTGCTGAATCTCTCAGCGGCTTTTGGCATCAGCGACCATAACATCCTTCTGGACCGTCTAGAGGGGCTGGGAGCTGGGGGCACTGTCATACAGTGGTTCCACTCCTTCCTCCTGGGCCGTGTTCAGAAAGTGGTGGTGGGGGATGAGTGTTCAGACCCCTGGGCTCTCACTTGTGGGGTGCCTCAGGGTTCTGTCCTCTTCCCCATGCTTTTCAACATTTACATGCAGCCACTAGGAGAGATCATCAGGAGGTTTGGGCTGGGTGTTCATCAGTATGCGGAAACCCAGCTAGATGGGCGGAGTATAAATAATATATTATTATTATTATTATTATTATTATTATTATTTGTAAAAATGTTACATGGAGGGGGGAAATGAGACATTGCACACACTTTTGTAAATCAACAAAATCTATAATAATAATAATAATAATAATAATAATAATAATAATAATAATAGCTGTTATGTATGCAAAGCACCCTATCAGCTCAGAAGAGAGTCTGGCGAGTGGGGTCTCCTCTGACACAACAGCCGACCTGAGCAGACTTTTATGCTAACCACAAGGTGAAGGCTTGATTGTTCTTCTGCTAGAGCAATTAGAGAAACAGTTGCCCTGTTTGGGTGGCCTTTAAAAACCTAAGAATAGCCTGCTAGATCAGTCCAGGAGCCCATCTAGTCCAGCATCCTGCTCTCACAGTGGCCGCCCAGAATGTCTGTGGGAAACCCACAAGCAGGACTTGAGCCCAAGGGCAGCACTCCCCCTTCTTGTGATTCCCAACTGCTGCCCCGGACTGTGGAGGCAGAGCCTAGCCATCGTAGCTAGCAGCCATCAATAGCCCTCTCCTCCTCTGTGAATTTGTTCAATTCTCTTTTCAATCCATCCAAGTTGGTGGCCATCTCCTGTGGGAGGGAGTTCCATAGTTTAACTATGTGCTGCATAAATAACTTTCTTTTACCTGTCCTGAAACTTCAAGCGTTCAGCCTCAGCTTTGGCCTCACCTCTATCCTTTGACCACAGCAGGATGGTCAGGATGGTGGTAGCTTTGTGTGATGAGAGAGGCGAAAGAGGCTGGGATGGAGGAGCGTTTGCTTACCTGCAAACCAAATGGGCACAGGAGATGCCAGGAAAGCAAAGGAAGACCACCACCATCCCTCTGGTTGCTAGGCAACCATAACACTCTCTTCTCCCTGCATCCAACTGTCAGACAGAGTTGAAGGAAGGGGGCGGGAACAGAGGGGGATTATAAAGGTAAAGGTAAAGGGACCCCTGACCGTTAGGTCCAGTCACGGACAACTCTGGGGTTGCGGTGCTCATCGCGCTTTATTGGCCAAGGGAGCCAGCATACAGCTTCTGTGGCCAGCATGACTAAGCTGCTTCTGGCAAACCAGAGCAGCACATGGAAACACCGCTTACCTTCTTGCCAGAGTGGTACCTATTTATCTACTTGCACTTTGATGTGATTTCTATTCTGCCTTGGACAGACCACAGCTGGAGTCCTGTGTCTAGTTCTGAGCATCATAATTTAAGGAGGATATTGACAAGCTAGAAAGTGTGTCGAGGAGGGCAACCAAGATAGCCAAGGGTCTGGAAACCATGCCTGATGAGGAGCAGTTGAGGGAGTTGGGGACGTTTAGCCTGGAGAAGAGGAGACCGAGAGGTGATATGATAGCCACCTTCAAATATCTGAAGGGCTGTGCTTGGGAAGATGGAGAAAGCTTGCTTTCCTCTGCTCCTGAGGAGGGGAACCTGAACCAATGAATTCATATTGCTAGAAAGGAGATTATGATTAAAGCTTTCAGACAGCAAGAGCTGTTCGATAGTAGAGCGGGCCGCATGGGAAGGCGGTGGACTGTCCTTCCTTGGAGGTTTTTAAACAGAGCTTAGGCAGCCACCTGTCAGGGATTCTTTAGCTGTGGTTCCTGCATTGCAGGGGTTGGACTAGATGGCCCTTGGGGTTGTTGTAAGAGAGTCAGGGTTTATTTCAGGGTCCTTCCAACTCTTCGGTTCTACGATGATGGCCTGGGCACATTGAGCAGCGGGGAGGGCATGTTCTAGGCCCTAAGCCACAAAGATTGGGTCTGCAGAGGAGGAGGAGGACTAACCCACGCGTGGCACTCTTCATCATTACATTTCTGTCCCACCTTTTTCTCCAAGAAGAGCAAAGTGGGGCCCATGGCTCTTTCCCCATTTTATCCTCACAACAGCCCTGTGAGGTAGGCTAGGCCGAGAGGCAGTGACTGGCCCCCAAGGCCACCCAGTGAGCTTCGTGGCTGAGTGGGGATTTGAACCCTGGTGTCTTCCAGGTCTTAGTCTGGTGCTCTAACCACTACACCACCACTGCCTCTCTCTCTCTCGCTCTCTCTCTCTCCCTCACAGTACCAAACCAAATTGTGCATGGACACCTGAGATGAAACCTTCCATTAGGCACTCAGGATCGCTCTCTCTTCTCAAAAAGCCTCCTAGTTCCTTTGAAATGCTAAAAGCCCTCCTTCCTCAAGGAGGTGGACTGGGATGAGAGACTTCTGCCTCCTGCTCCTCCTTCCTTTCCCCTGAGAGGGAAAAGCGCTCCCTGCTGTGGCGATTAGCTCAGGCTCCAGGCTCACCTCCGCCCTCGCCTGGGAACTCAAAACAGGCAAGAAGAAGAAGAAGGGGGGTGGGGTGGCTTGTGGAGCTGCTCACTGGATGACTCATCCCCCAAATGGATATCTCTTTCTCTCCTTTCCCTGCAAAAAAGCCACACTGCTGCTATTAGATGGAATCCCTGATGGGCCGAACTAACCCTGCTGGGGGGGGCCAAGCCCCGGTATCCCTGCCTTTGCAAGGGAGCCCATCATCATTTCCGGAAGGAGGCATCGCCATCGCTTGGGGGGGGGGGGAGAAGAAGAACCGAAGGCAAAAGACACAGGCCCAACTGGCTGATTCTAGCCCTTTTTTCACAGACTCATAGAGTTGAGTTGGAAGGGACCCCCAAAGGTCATCCAGGCCAACCCCCAGCAATGCAGGAATCACAGCTAAAGAATCCACAACAGGTGGCCATTGAACTCTTTAAAAACCTCCCAGGAAGGAGAGTCCACCACCTTCCAGGGAAGTCCGTTCCACTGTCGAACAGCTCCTGCTGTCAAGAGAGTTTTTCCTAACATTTAGTCAGAATCTCCTTTCTTTGCCATTTGAATTCACTGGTTTGGGTCCTCTCCTCTGGAGCAGCAGAAAACAGACTTTCTCCATCTCACGTGTGACAGCCCTTCAGATATTTGAAGAGGTCTGTTTCAAATGCAGAAGAGAGGTGGGATCATTCCAGAGCAGGGGTCAGCAAACTTTTTCAGCAGGGGGCCGGTCCACTGTCTCTCGGACCTTGTGGGGGGGCGGACTATATTTTTGGGGGGCGAGAGAACGAATTCCTATGCCCCACAAATAACCCAGAGGTGCATTTTAAATAAAAGGACACATTCTACTCATGTACAAACATGCTGATTCCCGGACCATCCGCAGGCCGGATTTAGAAGGCGATTGGGCTGGATTCGGCCCCCGGGCCTTAGTTTGCCTAGCCATGTTCCAGAGCCATGGAAAAGAGGCCTCTCACACCAAATCCTGGCAGAGAGCATGAACAGAGCCCCCCCCCCCCAATACACACAGAGGTATTAAGAATAGATCTATCTGGTTTTGGAGCTGGGGTGGGAGCCCTGCAGATATTTGGGGCCCAAACCATCAAGGGCTTTGCAAACCATGACAAACAACTAGCCCAGAAACCCCAGAGGCAACCAGGGTAGAATTTTGAGGCTGGTAGCTGGACAATCCCACCTCCCTGGCCCTTCTTATTACCTGGCAACCACGTTCATTTCCCCTGGATAGGCACTAGTAGGGTTGCCATATTTCAAAAAGTAAAATTCCTGGCATTAATGACATCCACAAAGTTGCTGAGCTTTCTTTAGGAAACCAGCCAAATTGTTGAGCTTTTTATGCGGAAAAACCCAAACTTTTGAGCGAAACCTCCCCCAATAACGTAGTGACGTTGAAGCTTTCGGAGCTGTTTCTGCATTGCCATAGACCTGGGTTTCCCCTGACATTTTGCCAGTTCAGCAAAATTCCCCCCTGACGTCATTTTTACGCCCCAAAACCAGGACATGTCAGGAATTGTCCTGACGTATGGCAAGCCTGGGCACTAGCTATATTGTAGGGGATTGGATGAGATGACCCCTGGGGTCCCTTTCAACTCTACTATTCTATCATTCAATTATATTATGCTGCATCCAATTAATTAAAGGTCAGTCTCCATGCCAAAGATCATTTTCTGGCTGTGGCTGACACCTGGATGCAATCAGGTCCTTGCAAGCCACATTAAAAGTAATTTTCTGGGCATTTGCCGACATGCGGAAAGTGCCCAGCTGTGGACATTCTGAGAGCTGAGCTGGGCGGGCATTTATTCAGGGGCTCTGCAATGCAGTTCTGCCCCCGTGAAAAGGAGCCCCGTGTTCAAGGCTTGGGTCTCATGAGAACATAAGAAGAGGCTGCTGGTTCAGACCAATGACTAATCTAGTCGAAATGATACGATATGATAGAATACAATAATCTTTATTGTCATTGTCCCATACAGAACAACAAAATTGGAAAAAATCTACATCAGACATTCAAAAACCCACAAGCCTGCTATCCCAGCTATCCCAGCCCGGTTTGCCCCTAAAAACTATGATACCCCATAATCGAATACAATATACTCACATAGAGACTACCTTACACTGCGTTTAAAACCAAAATCGCATTTGGATAGAAACTGCTTCTCAGACGGCTAGTCCTAGTCTTTATAACCCTGTACCTTCTTCCAGAAGGCAGGAGCTGAAAGAGATCATTTCCGGGGTGCGCACTATTCTGCACTATCTCTGCCTCTTTCATATGGCACCTGGAAGCATAGATTTGATCCAAGGTGGGAAGAGTCCACCCAATTATTCTCTCCACAGTCTTTACAACCCTGGACAGCATTCTGTCTTCACACAGCATCCTCTTCACACAGTGGCCAGCCAGAAGCCCCAGTGGAAAACTTGAAAGCAGAATGAGAGCCCTCTTCCCTCCTGCGGTTTCCAGCATTCAGAAGCATCACTGTCTTGACTTTGGAGGCAGACCATAGCCAGCATGACTAGTAGCCATTGCCAGCCAAATTTGGGTCTCCAGCTGTTTTTGGACTACAGTTCCCATGATTCCTCACCACTAGTCCTGCTAGCTAGGGATGGTGGTAATTGTAGTCCAAAAACCAGCTGGTTTGGGGACTCAAGTTTGGGAAACACTGCTCTATATGAACAAAGGGGATTGCCATGACTGTAACATGGGATCTTCCTGCTGAGTACTGTGGGGAAATCCTTTGCCCGTGAAGTTCTCAACAGATTACAGTCACTCACTGACAGGGTCTATCCTGAGTCATAATGAGGCTTTAGAGCTCAGAGGTTAACAGTCGACATGATTTTCTCACTGCAGCAGCTGCAGGAGGAATGCCCAGAGCAGAGATGCCCCTCATCCATCGCCTTCATAGACTTGACAAAGGCCTTTGACCTCAACAGCCAAAGATGACTCTTCACACCATTCAACAAGATTGGATGTCCACCTGAGCTCCACAATATGACCATGTCCTTACATACCCTTGCAGAGGGGTGGACAGCCAGGTCCACTTGCTCTGAGCCTCGGAGGACTCAGCCGGCTGGGGAGCCCTGCTGGACTTATGCCAGGGGCAGCAAACTTTTTCAGCAGGGGTCTGGTCCACTGTCCCTCAGACCTTGTGGAGGGTCAGACTATATTTGGGGGGGGGGGAGGGGGGAGAACGAATTCCTATGCCCCACAAATAACCCAGAGATGCATTTTAAATAAAAGCTCACATTCTACTCATTCCCAGATCTGGCCTGATTTAGAAGGCGATTGGGCCGGATCCAGCCCCCAGGCCTTAGTTTGCCTACCCATGACTTGTGCCGTTATGCCAAGAACAAGACTCCCATCCCAGACCTCAGGCAAGGTCTGCACTGGCCTGCTTACAAGAGAACAAGCACTCTCTCTGGGCCATGCAAAATTTTATAAACTCTCTGGTGATTTCCAAACTCTCATCTCAGGACCATCCAGACTTGGCAAGGATGCTATTCTGCATTACAACAGGGAGATGGGGGGACCCCCCGCAAGCACATAATGGGCTTCTTAATTGCAGGATATATATTGCGGATGGAGGAGGGAGAGACTTCAGGATCCTTAACACTGCTAAGGAAAGAATGATAGTTATCCTATCCTCTTTCAGTGCTTAATTTTTACCATTGACAAATACAGTGGTACCTTGGGTTACATACGCTTCAGGTTAAATACACTTCAGGTTACAGACTCTGTTAACCCAGAGATAGTACCTCGGGTTAAGAACTTTGCTTCAGGATGAGAACAGAAATCGTGCTGCGGTGGGGCGGCAGCAGCAGGAGGCCCCATTAGCTAAAGTGGTGCTTCAGGTTAAGAACAGTTTCAGGTTAAGAACAGACCTCCAGAACGAATTAAGTTCTTAACCTGAGGTACCACTGTATGTCACAACTGAATCACATATTCCCATTGGTATCAGTCAGAGTGTCGGACTAGGACCTGGGAGAGATCAGGGTTCAAATCCATCACTCTGCCATGAAGCTTGCTTGGTTACCTTGGGGAGCTAGTTGCTGCCTCTCAGCCTTGCCTACCTCACAGGTTTGCTGTGGGGTTTAATTGAGATGGGGGGGAAGAACCACGTACACCGCCTGGAGCTCCTTGGGGAGAAAAAGGTGGAGCTCTCAAGGCAACAAACAAAAACTAAGACAGTGTTTGGCGTCTCCTTCCGTGTGTTGAACACGGGGAAGAGGCAAGCAGAAGTCGGGGAGGGGGAGGCTGAAGTTGTGATGGAGAGGCCTCATTCTGCTCAAACCTGTGGAGCTAAAAATAGACCTGGCAGCAACAGCGCATGCTGAGGAGGGGAGAGGGAAGCACCGGAGAGAATGTCAATGAGCCGTGGCTGACGCAAGGAGTGGCTGCGTTATGGAGCACAGCGCCAACTTCCAGGGTGACATCAGGGGCTAATTCGAGTTCTGGTGATGCAGCTTCACTCCCAGTTCAGAGTGGGCTGGGAAGGAGGGGGAGAGGGAGGAGAGGGGAGGAAGAAAGGAAAGCTAAGCACCCCTTCTTTTGTCTCTGGCAGGGCTTACGACAGGAGGGGGAAAGCCAGTGGAAAGGGGGCATCCTCTACAATTTAGTGTGGCGGCATCTACACTTTGGAACTCCCTGCCTATTGAAATCAAGCAGGCGCCTTCGCTGTTCTCTTGGGGCACCTGCTCAACAAATTCTCATTCAGACTAGTTTAGAAAGCTGGTATGAATTTTGACCCATTTTATTCTTTTTGCATGCTTTAAGCTACTGTAATTTTCTCTCTCTTTGTTGTCTTATTTTGTCTTTTTGTACACTGCTTTGAGGTTTGTTTGTTTTTGCAGTCAAACAGTAGACCAATTTAATGAAATATGTTTTATGTGGTTCTGCACAAAATGTAGTATTTCACTTTCAACACATGCGCAGTTCGGATGAATGGGCTTCGTGAACCAAGCATTTCCAGGTCTTTCTGGCTCTGTGTGGACATTTGCTCCTAACAAGTGCCCTGCTGGATCAGGCCATCTGGCCCAGCATACTGACCAACCAGCTAGCCCAAAGCAAAGCCCACAAGCAGGACTGAAGCAGAAGACCACCACTCTCCCCTCCTGTGTCTTCCAGCAACTGGTATTCAGAAGCATCCCTGCTTCAGATGATGGATGCAGTGAATACCATACCCATCATGGCAAGTAGCCATTGATAGCCTCTCCTCCTTCAAGAATTTGTTTAACCCCCTTCTGAAGCCATCCATGACACGGGTGGCACTGTGGGTTGAACCACAGAGCCTAGGACTTGCCGATCAGAAGGTCGGCGGTTCGAATCCCCGCGACGGGGTGAGCTCCCGTTGCTTGGTCCCTGCTCCTGCCAACCTAGCAGTTCGAAAGCACGTCAAAGTGCAAGTAGATAAACAGGAACCGCTCCAGCAGGAAGGTAAATGGCGTTTCCGTGCGCTGCTCTGGTTCGCCAGAAGTGGCTTAGTCATGCTGGCAACATGACCCGGAAGCTGTACGCCGGCTCCCTCGGCCAATAAAGTAAGATGAGCGCCGCAACCCCAGAGTCGGACACGACTGGACCTAATGGTCAGGGGTCCCTTTACCTTTACCTAAAGTCATCCAAGTTGGTGGCCATCTCTGCCGCCTGTAGGAGGGAGTTCCACAGGTTAAGTCTGCATTGCATGGACTTTATTTTGTCTGTCCTGAATCTCCCAACTTTCAGCTTCATTAGATGTCCGAGTGTTCTGGTATTACAAAAGATTATGCCCTGCATAATTTCATGGATTTTTTTTTTTAATCATGCTGCTTCTCACTCATCTAACAATCTAGGAATCTGGGTAGACTGCCTCTGGGCCTGGAGGTTCCAGAAGAGCACCAGAAGAGCCCTCCCTGGATTAGGCCAATGGCCCTACTCATCCAGCACCCTGTTCTCAAAGTTGCCAACCAGATGCCCCTTAGGGGAAACCCAGAAGCACAAGACCCGCCCCCCTCCTGTGGCTTCTAGCAACTGGTATTCAGAAGCATTGCTTCCTCCAACTGTGGAGGCAGAGAACATTGCCATCATGGCTAGCAGCAGCCTTCTCAGCCTCCAATCCTGTTTTTAAATCCTTCCAAGTTTCTGGAGGAGCGTGCAAAGCCCGTTTCGCCATTGCAAGTGGCCCATCGACCTTCCCTTTGAAGGCGACTGTCAAGGGAGACACAAAGGAGGCTGCTCAAACTCCTTTGGGATGGAGAAGGTCACAGACTCTCCAGAAGCCCCACGCCTCATTTTCTGCCTTGGGCAGACAAGGCGCCTCCTTCAGAGCTCGCTCTGCTGACGGACACAATGCCAGCCAGCCAGCCAGGAGAGAGAGAGCTGAGCGCCACTGGCGTCTAGCCAGGCCGCCAGGCTTCCAAACACCCTGAACTAATGTTTATTTTCCCAGAGCTATTTTCTCTCTCCCGTGCAGGGAGGCGCCTGCGCAGTGGGCTCCCTTCAAATATCACCGCTAGTGCAGGAGGCAAGATGCCCAGCAGACGATGGCGGGAGGGGGCACTCAGGAGCACCACCATTGCAGTGATGCAACTGGAGCAGCGAGATACAGAAAGAGATTAAATGTTATTTGGGGTGGGGTGAAAGCCACAAGGAGACAAGCCCCAACACCGGCGCTGGTGGGAATCTGAGCCCCCCCAGATGGTGCTAGATTCCCATATTCTCCATGGCCATTGGCCCTGGGGCAGAATCCCCCCCCCCCTGAATATCAGTTACTGGAAACCATGCGAGGGGAATCATAGAACTGTAGAGCTGGAAGGGAATCCAGCGGCCATCTAGTCTGACCCTACGATGCAGGAATCAGAATCCCTGACAAATTGTCATCCAATATCTCTTCAAAATCATCCCATGAAGGAGTGTCCACCACCTTCCCAAGGAGCCCGTTCCAGAGCTGAATGGCTCTTACTGTCAGAAAGTTCTTCTTAGTGTTGATCTGGAATCTCCTTCATTGTCAACTGAATCCATCGGTTCCGGTCCTCCCCTCTGGAGCAAGAGAAAAGAAGCTGGCTCCATCTTCCCACGTGACAGCACTTGAGATATTTGAAGGTGGCTGTTATGTCACCTCTATTGTCTTCTTCTCCCCAGGCTCAACACACCCAACACACCTTATTCCTCCTAAGGCTTGGCCTTGACAATCTTTGTCAGCTAGCTTAGAAACTAGAAAACCTTTCTATCATCAACTCGGTTGACCTCACCTGCACACGTTCCAGCTTGTCAATATCCTCCTTAAATGGTGATGCCCAGAACTGGATACAGGACTCCAGGTGTGGTCAGACCAAGGCAGAAGAGAGAGAGTTGCTCTTATACTCAAATCCTGTTTTGGGGCTTCCCACAGGCATCTAGTTGGCCACTGTGGAAACAGGATGCTAGATGGGCCATTGGCCTGATCCAGCAGGGTTCTTCTTAGGTTCTCATGATGGGAGTTGTAAATGTAATCGAGCAACTTCTGGCGGGCCAAAGGTAGAAACCATCCCAAAACATAGGGAGACAGAAAGCACTAAATTTAGCTGCGAAACCCCAATTTGATATGGCGATCAGGGCAAAGGATCCTCCATTTCTTAGAGAGTCTCTCCCCATCCCCGCTACCTCCACGACTGTTCAGAGGCATCGCTGTTCTCCCTTTCCAGCCTAGAACTGCTTTTTACAAAACCCATAAAGATTCAGGGATTCAGACTTGATTCTACCACCAAAGCCAGGAACAAATCCTGCAAATGCTGATAGGGTTCCACTTTTCCAACCTCCCCATTCTGCCTTTTCTAGCGGGGGAATATGTGCCCCTCCAACAACCCCCATCACCAGCAACTCCAGCATCACCATCCCTGACCACTGGCCATGGGAGCTACTGTGATGGGCTGGAGGGAGAGCCTGGCAACTATTCACACAATGAGCAGATCCACACCATACATTTAAAAAACACCAGGTGTACATTTAAAGCCCTTAGCAACATGGGACTTGTTTACCTGCAAAACCCCCTTACCCCTTATACACCTACTTAACGGAGCAGTGTTACAGCTGCCACATAATACCCATTCCACATTTGTAAGCAATTGATCCTTTAGTATGGCAGTTCCTGCCCTATGGAACTCCCTGCCTCTTGACAACAGGCAAGCACCTTCACTGAACTCTTTTCAGCACTGGCTAAAAACAGTCTGTCCAGATGTTTAGAAAGTTGTTGAGAGTCTCAGTCTGCTTTTAGTCTATTGCTATTTTAACTTTTTGAAAGTTTGAAAGTATTTGTTAGTTTTTCTTAGTGATAAACTTATTTTATATATATATAAACTGCTTTGAGGGTTATTTGTTTGTTTTTTTACAATCAAGCAGTGTATAAATTTTATGAAATAAATAAAAATAAAAATCAAGTCCCCCGCCCCTGCAAGAATCCTGGTAACTGTAGTTGCCCCCTCAAATGAGTTTTGATTCCCAGTATCCTTAGCAACCTACCATTCCCAGAATTCCTTGGGGGAGGTCATGTGATTTAAATGTGTGTGGTATGCACATTAAAGGTGGATTTGCCCTAATGGGCAGGCCAGCAGCCAGTTTGGGGCCAGTGGCGTAGCATGGGGGGTGCAGGGGGGGCCGGCCACACCGGGCGCAACATCTGGGGGTTAGGGTTAGGGTGCGCAAATCCACGGGTTAGGGGGCACAAATTACTTGCCTTGCCCCGGGTGCTGACAACCCACGCTACGCCACTGTTTGGGGCCTTTTCAAAGGGAGGCTGGGATTCAAAAGTGCATGGGATGTGCTTCCCAGCTGGGCCACAAGAGGTCCCCACATGCAGCAGCAGCAGCACCAAGTCCCCAGGGTTTCCCTGTAGAGCTGAAGGCAATGCGATCAACCTGCCTCCTATTAAACCATCTTAAAAGTCTTTAAAATTAAATCAACCCGCAGCACACACCAGAGGCTTTGGCCCTGAGCCCGGCAGAGGGCGGAGGCGGGCAATCTCCCCACCCACCCAGTGAGTTCCAGTGGGAGGTAGGAGAGAGTAATTGCTCATCAGTCCACACCCTATGCCATCTCCAGTCAAAACAAGCCTTGCCATTTTATTTCCTAGAGGGCTTTTAAAAACCCAGAACAGCAGCGGGGCAGAAAGAGAGGGGGTCAGAACATGGCAAGGGGGTTTCCGTGGGGCTCCACTTCCTTGGGTGGGCAGAGGTGGTCCTCATTGCCTTTTAAGAACATCAGAAGATGCTCCCGGATGAGGCCAATGGCCCAACTGGCCCAGCATCCTGTACTCACAGCAGTCAACCAGCTGCCCCCAATGGGAAACCCTCAGCCAAGACCCCAGCACAAGAGCCCCCTCCCCTCCCCTCCAACAACCAGTATTCAGAGGCATTGCTGCATCTGACTGTGGAGGGGAGGGGGAAGATGGCCACCATGGCTAGTTGACAGCCATCTCCATCCTCCATGGATTTGTCTACCCCAGGGCCGGCCCACCCATGAGGCAAGAGGAGGCATCTGCTTCAGGTGACAGCATCCACAGGAGTGGCAGGTCCAGCCCGCAAGGAATCCATCACCTGGCACTGCTTCCATGGTGCCAGTGGCAGCACACACCTGGGACCCCAGATCTGGTGCCTTCTCAGCAGCGCCACCACCAATGCTGTTTCCACAGCAGCCCCTCTGTGAATAGGAGGCCCTGTTAGTCTCCTCCCACCACCTATTTCTGAGAATCTTTACCCGCCACTCTGGTTCCTGGTGTAGATCTCCACCCTCCCTTCTTCCCTGGCCGTTTTAGGGGAGCATCTTTGTGTGGTGCCAAAATGCCTTGGGCCAGCCCTGGTCTAACCCTCTTTCAAAGCCATCCAAGTTGGTGGCCATCACACTGCCTCCTGTGGGAGGGAGTTCCACAGTTCGACTCTGCTCTGCATGGGTTGTTCTTCTTTCTTGTCCTGAATCTTCCAATGCCCAGCTTCATGGGATGCCCACGATTTCTGGTGCAATGAGAGAGGGAGGAGCATTTTTCTCTATCCACTAGAGAAAAGCTGGAGAACGCAGGAGGGGAAAGGACTCTTGTGCTGCTTGCAGACTTCCCCTGATAGGCATCTGGGAGTGGTGAGCACTGTGAGAACATGATGCTGGGCCACCGGCCTAACCCAGCAAGCTCTGCTCATGTCCTTAAGATTTCGAGTGCATTTGCCTGTGACGGAGTTGGAAACAGCAGGTTGGGCAGAAGGTGGTTTGTTTGTACATCATTGCAGGTCGGTTGCACTCTGGGGCAAAACTGCAGAGCTTCCTTCGAGCTGCAAGCATCATCCTTACCTGCCTGTCTAAAGGGAAGTGGAATGCTGCCTGGGATCTGTCTTTGGAGATGGGGGCTGCTGCTCTTTCCCCCTTTCCTCCTCTTGCCTCTCTTCATCAGGTAGAAACTCATCTGTGTCGAACAATGAGAGGGAAATGACCCCTTTATTCCGGTTAAGGGTTTGTGGCCAGTGGCTCAGCAGACTTCACCTAGGGACAACTGGTGCAGCTTAAGAACATAAGATGATCCTGCTGGATCAGGCCAAAGGGGTGCTATCTAATTAAGCATCCTGTTCTCACAGTGGCCAACCAGATGCCCGTTATGGGGAAACCCGCAAACAGGACCTGAGCACAAGCCCAATTCTCCCCTCCGGTGGTTTCCAGCAACTGGTGTTCAGGAGCATTGCTGCCTGTGGAGGCAGCGCATAGCCATCTAGCCATCAATAGCTTTCCAAGTCCAATCCTATTAGCAGTCAATTACTGGAGGAAGAATTCATTTCCATCCAAATTAACAGAAAACAGATTGAGTCGTCTCTCCCCCCCCCCTCGCCCAACACACACACACACTTTCTCCCTGCTGCTGCCATCCCAAAGGCAGGAGCCAACCACCCTCCTTTGCCCAGGCAGATTCCGCCTTCCTGTTCCTCCTAGGAAAGTTTGGAGCACAAGCGGTATTTCCTGTTCTGCGAGGTCAAAGCAAAACCCTTGGAGCAAAAAATAAAATAAAAGCCACATTATGTAAAGAGGCTCCCCTTAGCTGCCTCCCTGAAAGCCCACAGCAAGGATCCAGGCAGAGACTCGCCAGAAATCCTGGCAAAGTCAAAACGTGGCATGCTTTTTTCTCCTCTGCACTTTCGCCCAGGAGCTGTTCCTCCTCCTTCGAAACAAGACTCAAGGAGGAGGAGACAGCTAGTTAAAAGAAAAAGAGAAAGAAAGAAAACGTTTAATAAAATGAGGAAGATGTCCACCCCCACTTTTCTTGTTTTGCAAGGCATATGAGCACAGACTAAGCTCTTGACCTCTAATGGCATGAACAAGGAATGCTTTTTAAAAATACAATAGAATTACAGTGTTGGAAGGCCCCTCAAAGGTCATCCAGCCCAACCCCTGGGCAGCACAGGAGATGCACCCACTACTATAACATCCTGGAGAGGAGATGGCCAGCCAGCCTCTGATGATGAACCTCTAAGGAGCACCCACTACCCTCCCAGATCCAGCATCAAATAGCTTGAGTCTAAATTCCTTTCCTTGCAGTTGGAATCCCCTGCATCAGGACCTGCCCTCCTGAAGACATCTGCTGCAGACACAACGGCCTGGCCTCATGATGCTCCCAGAATCATCAGGTAGCCTGACACACTTGCACACTCATCCTACACCAGTTGGCTCAATCCCCATGAAAGCAACGGCTGGAGGAGGAGGGGGAATCCTCCCCTGCAGCCAAATAAAAAAAAGGGTGTGTGTGTGTGAAAAAGGCCATCTCTTTGCTACAAATGTGGTTCTTCAAAGGAATGACGCAGGGACATCCTATAACTGACAGCGAATGGTGATTGTACACTTAGGGTGCAAAAAATGAGATGTAAGACGTAGGAAGCCCTTAGCATGAAACAGCAGCTGCTCAGAGATGAACCAGAGAGACAGAGTAAAGTTCTGGCAACAGGGTGGGAAGCAGACCTCCTTGCACCAACACAACTGACCCCTTTCTCAGCCCCATTGCTTCCCTAAACTCCTGCCCCACTGCCCTATAAGAAACATTACTCAGAAGTTTGCATACCCTACTGAGAAAGATAGCAATGCAATAACATTTGAAAGAGTAACAATTAATTGCACATTCATTCAAAAGCCAATTAAAATCATTTAGTTTAATCAATTCAGCAACTGCAAAGCGATACCAGCTTTTCAAGTCTGATAGGCACTGACACCTCCAGTGCCCTCCTGGCACCCTCCCAGGTAATCCCATTCTCCCCCTTCCAGGGGGTGGGGAGGGGGGATGTAACCACACACTTTGGGAACCACAGCCTTAAGGCTTTGCAATGTGCTCCAGGGCCACAGCCTTGTCCATGGGGGCTCCTTCCTTAGGAGGATGCCTGTATGACTGAACTGCCCATCTAGGATCTCCTGTGACAGAGGTGGGGGTGGGTGGGGGTGGAAAACAGCAGCAGGAGACGGAGCTGAAAGGGTCCCCAGATTCCCGCCTAAGCAGAAACGCCTGCAAACCCAGTTTCTTATTTTGGGATGCTCAGCCAGGAAACCACACTACCTTTTATGACCCTGGCCATCTTGATCTCTGGAAGGGCGGCTGGTGGATGTGAGCTCAGCAAGCCAAAGAGGAGGAAGGATCCTTGGCAGGAGGAATCTCTCCTCACCCACCCTCTGCTTTTTCGAAAGGAGGATCCACCAGGGGTTTGGAAAGTGACCCCCGCCCCAGCTCCAGACGTGAGCCAGTTTCATAGTCTGAATTTGTGGAGAGACAGAGACCTGTTGGAAAGCCGTGGGGTGCGGGCGAGGGGGCTTCTCAGTGGGGACTCTGCCTGCTGAGGGATTTGCCTCCTCGGTGCTCAGCTGTTACAAAGATAGCCTGACTTCCCCCTCCGCTTTCGTCCCGAGAAGGCCAAACCCAGCAGGGGCGCGACTGCTAGAACTTCTCCAGCGCTCAGAGAAGCACGTAGCCATTATGCATCTATAAACCACCCCCATCCCCAATTAGGCTTTGCATCAGGCGGGTGGAATTGAGGAGACTTAGAGACCTGCCAGCGCAGGCTTCCTTCCTTCCTTCCACACTCGCTGGAACATTTCCTCTGCTCAGGCTACAGAACAGCAGCAGAATGGACGGGACGCAACAGAGGAAGACATCTCTCCAGAGCTTTGGGGAGATACTGGCCCAAGGCAGACTCAGAGCAGTCCTGGCAAGCTGTGGCCCAGAGTGGCAAGTAGCCCTCTCGGCCCAGGCAGGCAGACCACACCGTGCTAACCTGGATAGGCGCCTTAT
Organism: Podarcis liolepis; assembly: GCF_965112155.1. Classification (NCBI taxonomy): domain Eukaryota; kingdom Metazoa; phylum Chordata; class Lepidosauria; order Squamata; family Lacertidae; genus Podarcis; species Podarcis liolepis. The sequence goes on along the minus strand of NC_139567.1, from coordinate 29,025,356 downwards.
CCTCGCCGCCGCCGCCAAAAGCAGCCCCCATCCCACGCAGCCCCACCGTGGACAGTGGCCTCCTGGCTCCAAACCTTGCACAAAGCACCCACAACAGTGTCAGGAAGTCCCCTTGCAACTGCCAGAACCACAGGTCTTCCGCCACACAGCCGCCAGCTTGCTCCCTGTCTGCTTAGGAAGAGTCAAGCCTCGTTCATTCCAGGAGTAGGGGGAGGGGGGATCAGCCCCACAAGGGCATTTTGCAACCCGTGTGGGGGGTGGGGAGAGCAGAAAAGACGTCGGAAGTATTTATACACCGCTAAGCAGCACAATAATTCCACAGCAGCATTCAAGGAAGGATAAAAGCATATCAGGTGAAAGCTGTCCTGAACAGATCTGAGGCCAAGGAGTCAGCGCCTTTTGCAAATATAACGCCTGTAAGAACATGGGGAGATGTCGCCCGCGTTTAGGAATCTGCCTAACTTCACGGAGCAGGGAGTTCCGCGGGGCAAGCCCAGCTGTCACCAAGCAGAAACTCGAAGTTGGCCCCAAAGCGAGAACGCAGCGGGAAAAGCTTCTCCTTTGGCTCTCCAAATGGAGATCGGGGGATTGGTAGAGTAAAAAAACGCCTTTACTGCTGTGGGGAAGAGGGACTCCCGCAAAGGCTGGAAAACGAGTAAAGGCTGCTGGCGAGAGCCCGGCGTCGTGCCGGGGCTGCTGCTGCTAGTCTAGCCTTCTTTCCCGGAGATTCGCCGTGGGTGCTCCAGAAGACTCCCACCAGGGGTGCCAACTTGCATAAAATAATTGATCACATGACGGGGTGCACCCACACTATTTGAATGGTAATGCCCATCAACTTGGGGGGAGGGCCGACCCCCTCAAATATTCTAGGGTGGGGAGCGAAGGGACCTCGGCCCCTGGGAGCTCGGCGAGGGGTAGAGACAACGTGGGGCTGAAGCTACCTGGGGGCGGAGAAGCGATGAGGGGCGGGGATGGCGGCCCGAGAGCGCTTGATGCAGCCAGGATGGTGAGGTATTTTACGAGGGGAAAGAGAGAGACGCAGCAGCAGCAGCAGCAAACATTTCTGTCAATGACTAAAGGAGGGAGGAGTCCAAGCTCACTGCGATTCCAGAGAAGGCCCTCTGCACATGTTTGGCGTCCTCGCTCCATCAGGGCGCTCTCCCCTTCCCCTGTTCCAGGGCGCTGCCTGGTTTGCAAACGGGACCCGCTTGCGGGTGAGCTCCAGGTATGCAGGAGGTCAAGTCGGGCGCCTCCCCTGGCTCGCCGCGCTCTGCACGTGCTCAGGAGCAGCTCCACCATAGCAGGCTCCCCCTCCCTCCGTTTTGGGCCATGCGGTGGCGGCTCACCTGGGCGCGGCTGCGGCGGGTCTGTCGCCATCGCCTCCGGCCTCCCTCCGCTCTCCAGCACTGGAGATGCGTCGCGCTCCTCGCCTGGGCTGGAGAAGGAGAAGGAGAGGCGCCGCCGCCGCCGCCGCGCTCCCCCTCCCCTCCCGCCGCCTCCGTATTTAAAGGCGCCGCAGCCAATTGGCAGCATGGGGGGGTCAACTGTCTTCGAGGACACACACATACCCCGCTCCTGCTGTGCCTGGAGCTGGGGTAGAAACTTGGGGGGTGGGTGAGTTTCCACTAATCCCCCATTCCCGGCTCTCAGTCCTGCGTCTAAAGCGCAAGGGGGTGGGAGCTCCTGCCGTTTCTCATAGAATTGTAGAGTTGGAAGGGACCCCCAAGGCTCATCTAGTCCAACCCCTTCAATGCAGGAATCTCAGCTCAATAATCCCTGACAGGTGGAACTCGGTGCGAGGACTCAGCAGTGCAGGCCTCCCCCCAAGCACGTGCACCCCTTTTCTACTGCTTGGCCCAGTGGGCGGAGGACAAGACAGCCCCCCACGCCCCGTCGTTCCGGAAATGACTTTTTTTATCCCCCTCTTTCACCTCCCCACTCACAAAAATTGCGTCGGGCTTTCCAGCTTCCTTCTGCCAGGGAAACTGAGGCAGGTCTCCATCTGCCTCACCTTTGCCAAAGGAGGAGAAGGCATCTCCGCAGCAGCAGCTATCTGGGAAAGAGATGTCTTAATGCGGTCTTGACTATGCTACCACTCAGTGGATTTGTAACTGGCTGACTGACCGAACCCAAAGGGTGCTCATCAATGGTTCCTCTTCAACCTGGAGAAGAGTGACTAGTGGGGTGCCACAGGGTTCTGTCTTGGGCCCGGTCTTATTCAACATCTTTATCAACGACTTGGATGATGGACTCAAGGGCATCCTGATCAAATTTGCAGATGACACCAAACTGGGAGGGGTGGCTAACACCCCAGAGGACAGGATCACACTTCAAAACGACCTTGACAGATTAGAGAACTGGGCAAAAACAAACAAGATGAATTTTAACAGGGAGAAATGTAAAGTATTGCACTTGGGCAAAAAAAAAAAAAATGAGAGGCACAAATACAAGATGGGTGACACCTGGCTTGAGAGCAGTACATGTGAAAAGGATCTAGGAGTCTTGGTTGACCACAAACTTGACATGAGCCAACAGTGTGACGCGGCAGCTAAAAAAGCCAATGCAATTCTGGGCCTCATCAATAGGAGTATAGCATCTAGATCAAGGGAAGTAATAGTGCCACTGTATTCTGCTCTGGTCAGACCTCACCTGGAGTACTGTGTCCAGTTCTGGGCACCACAGTTCAAGAAGGACACTGACAAACTGGAACGTGTCCAGAGGAGGGCAACCAAAATGGTCAAAGGCCTGGAAACGATGCCTTATGAGGAACGGCTAAGGGAGCTGGGCATGTTTAGCCTGAAGAAGAGGAGGTTAAGGGGTGATATGATAGCCATGTTCAAATATATAAAAGGATGCCACATAGAGGAGGGAGAAAGGTTGTTTTCTGCTGCTCCAGAGATGCGGACACGGAGCAATGGATCCAAACTACGAGAAAGAAGATTCCACCTAAACATTAGGAAGAACTTCCTGACAGTAAGAGCTGTTTGACAGTGGAATTTGCTGCCAAGGAGTGTGGTGGAGTCTCCTACTTTGGAGGTCTTTAAGCAGAGGCTTGACAACCATATGTCAGGAGTGCTCTGATGGTGTTTCCTGCTTGGCAGGGGGTTGGACTCAATGGCCCTTGTGGTCTCTTCCAATTCTATGATTCTATGATTCTATGTCGCTCTCCCTCCCACAAAGACCCCACCACCCCTCGACCCGGTGCCATTGAGGTAGCATCGAGGTCCAACCTCATTGGAAAATGGGCTTGACAGCAGCTGCCTCCCTCCGACCATGAGGTGGAACATAGGAAGCTGCTATACTGAGTCAAACCAGTTTCCCATCTAGCTCAGTAATAATAATTATTATTTATTTATTTATTTATAGCCCACCCTCCCCAGCCGAAGCAGGGCTCAGAGCGGCTAACAACAGTAAAAACAACACCGTTTACATAAAATCGCAATCAATTAATTGAAATACATTCTAAAATCAATTCATTCTAAAATCAATTCAGAGTCAAATTAATGGCAACCATTGGGCTAGAGTTCTATGAGGATTACAGAAGGAGGGGGTCAGACTGTGCCTTGGCTAAAGGCCTGGTGGAACAGCTCTGTCTTGCAGGCCCTGCGGAAAGATGTCAAGTCCCGTAGGGCCTTAGTCTCTTGTGACAGAGCGTTCCACCATATTGGGGCCACAGTCAAAAAAGCCCTGGCTCTGGTTGAGGCCAGCCTAACCTCCCTGTGGCCCAGGATCTCCAATATGTTTTTATTTGAAGACTGTAAGGTCCTCGGTGGGACATACCAGAAGAGGCGGTCCCGTAGGTGCGAGGGTCCTAGGTCGTATTGGGCTTTAAAGGTTAAAACCAGCACCTTAAACCTGATCCTGTACTTCACCGGGAGCCAGTGCAGCTGGTATAGCACTGGGTGAATGTGATCCCACAGCGAGGACCCCGTACGGAGTCTTGCCACGGCATTCTGCACCCGCTGGAGTTTCTGGATCAGTCTCAAGGGCAGCCCCACGTAGAGTAAGTTGCAATAATCAAGTCTGGAGGTGACCATCGCGTGGATCACAGTGGCTAGGTCAGGGCAAGAGAGGTAAGGAGCCAGCTGTCTACACTGACTGGCAGCAACGGCTTTCCAGGGTTCCAACCACGAGTCTCTCCCAGGCATACCTGGAGATTCCAGGACTTGAATTTTGGCTGATGCTCTATTCCTTAGCTGCAGCCCTTGCCCCAAATGCTGCCCCCTTCCTCCTCTGCACATCTCCCTGCTTGGGGCAGCTGCCATGCCCAACACACACACACACATCACTGTGGCTTCCATACTGACTACCATCGCAGCTGCTGTAGGCTGTGGGTGAATCTCTTAGGGACCATCCACTTGGATGACTTTCAAAGAGGTTTGGACAAATCAGTGGCTACTATGAGTGGCTGCTAACCATGATGGCTCCACTCTGCCTCCACAGAGATTCAGTAAATGCTTCTGAATACCAATTGCTGGAAACCTCAAGGTGAGGAAATTGCTCTTGTACTCAGATCCTGCTGGAGGGTTGACCCTCTGGTTGGCCATTGTGAGAACAGGATGTTAGACTAGAGGGGCCACTGGCCTGATCCAGCAGTCTCCTATGTTCTCTGTTAACAGGGAGAAAAACCATCGTCCCAGCATCAGAAAAGGCTCCGCAGAAAAGAAAAATCAGGGTCCCTGGAAGAGAAACTGCAGCAGCAGCAGCAGCTGCCAAATTAAAAGCTGTGCATCTGGAGAGTCAATGGCCTGGAAGGGCCCCGTGGGAGCTGCTGCTGGAGAAAAAGGCCAGTGGCCTCACTCAAAATAAAGTGCTCCTTTTGCATTGGAAGGGTCAGTGGCTGAGCACCTGCCTTGCATGCAGAAGGTCCCTGAAGCTGGCATCTCCAGGTCAGGCTGGCGGAGAACCCAGCTGGAGACCCTGCAGAGTTGCTGCTGCCGACCAGTGTAACCAGTACTGAGCTAGATGAACCCCGATGGTCTGAATAGAATGAAAGGCAACAAGCAATCTATGTTCCTCTCCCTGGCCTGGGGAAATGCCCGTGCCTTTCAGTGCAGCAGCAAATGCCTGGTTAGCACCAGGAAACTAAAGCCCCCCCCCCAGCCCAGCCTTTGGGAGAACACACCATCTTCTCATTCACACATTACGCTCCGAAGAGTCCAGGGCCTGGGCTTTGCGCTGCACCTGGCTAAAAATAGAACCTGCCAGTTATATCCATCTGCTGCAGCCTCTTCACCAGATGGAGGCTACAGCATTGTGGGGACGGGTGGACAGGCCTCTGCCCAGGCGCAAGGGAGGGCGGAGGGGGGCGGGCGGCAGGAATGGGATGGAAAGCCAGGCTCTTCACATTATGCCCACACTCCCCTTTTACAGCCCCCGACCCCACACAGAGAGAGATGACTATTGAGGGCTACTAGCCACAAAGGCTCTGCTCTGCTTCCGCAGTTGGAGCTGCAGCGAAGAGTTGCCTTGCTGGTCAGGACAGAGAAAAGGAAGACCTTTGCAAGGTAAAGGTAAAGGGACCCCTGACCATTAGGTCCAGTCGTGACCGACTCTGGGGTTGCGGCGCTCATCTCGCTTTATTGGCCAAGGGAGCCGGCGAACAGCTTCCGGGTCATGTGGCCAGCATGACTAAGCCGCTTCTGGCGAACCAGAGCAGAGCACGGAAATGCCGTTTACCTTCCCGCCAGAGCGGTACCTATTTATCTACTTTGACGTGCTTTCAAACTGCTAGGTTGGCAGGAGCAGACCGAGCAATGGGAGCTCACCCCGTCGTGGGGATTCGAACTGCCAACCTTCTGAAAGGCAAGTCCTAGGCTCTGTGGTTTAACCCACAGCGCCACCTGCATCCCATCATAGTTAAAATACGGAACTCCCTCCCACAGGAGGCGGTGATGGCCACCAACTTGGATGGCTTTCTAAGTGGATCAGACAAATTCATGAAGGAGGAGAGAGAGTTCTTGATGGCTACTAGCCCCAATGGCTCTGCTGTGCCTCCACTGTCGGAGGCAATAACACTGCTGAATTCCAGTGGCTGGAAACCACAGGAAGGGAGAGGGCTCTTGTGCTTGCTAGTTTCCCTTTTGAGGCATCCAGCCAGGAACTGAGAACAGGGTGGGGTCCCTTGCTCTGATCTAGCAGGTTGAAGTGGTGGCTGGAGAGAGACCGGGCACTGTTTGCATTTTCAAGGGGGATTCACTCATGTTGGAGTCCAGGAAGACTCAGCTCATCCAAGTACTGGAGTGGAAATGGGTTTCTCTTGTAGCCTCCCCATCTCCTTAGCCTCCTCCCAATCCACCAAGACTCCTCCCTGTCTTAGGCCAAACTGGTGTGGGCTGGTGTGCCTCTTCCAAGAAGCTAGATGGAAAACCGAGGGCCTTTTCTCATAATAAAAAAATCCCTTCCAGTAGCACCTTAAAGACCAACTAAGCTGTGTATCTGAAGAAGTGTGCATGCACACGAAAGCTCATACCAAGAACTAACTTAGTTGGTCTTTAAGGTGCTACTGGAAGGGATTTTTTTATTTTGACTATGGCAGACCAACACGGCTACCTATCTGTAACTGGCCTTTTCTCACCTTCTTATTTCCTTGTGGGGACAAATCTCCTCTTCTCCCCCCCCCCCATTTTGTTCTGCTCCGCTAACCAAGGACAGGAGAAACGCTTGTGGTTCTCCCATCTTGACACCCGCTCATTTCGCTATTCAAAAATAAAGACCTTTTTTTTTTTTTCATGCCAGGGAAGACGTAAACATGCAATTCTGAAAGGGTTGGGCCTCCCGGGTGGCACTTCCTGCAGCATGTGGAGGCAAAGGAAGACAGAAGGAAGAAACCGCAAATGTCACAACCCTGAAGGGAGCCGCGGAGCGTAACAGACACCCCCTTGCAAAGACAGGAGCGCCCCAGTGACACGGAGCTGAAATGTTGACAGAGCGAGGCCAGCCAAGGGTCCGGGCAGAGCGGGGAAAGACACCAAACGGCAGCCACAGAAGGGCCCCATCCCCACCCACTGGCAGACCACCTAAGAAGAGCCAGTAGTCCACCCAGTCAGGCCAGTAGGCCACCTAGTCCAGCATTCTGCTCTCACAGTGGCCAAATACCCCAAAGAACTTAGGAATCTAGATAGCGTGCCCCTGCCCCTGGAGGTTCCATAAGAAGAGCCTGGCTGCTGGACCCACCTAGTCTCACAGTGACCAACCGCATGCCCCAATGGGAAGCCCCTAAGCAGAGCACAAGAGCAACACTCTCCCCTCCTGTGGCTTCCAGAAACTGGTATTCAGAAGCAGTGCTGCCTCTGACCATGAGGCAGAGCATAGCCATCCTGGCTAGTAGCCATCAATAGCCCTCTCCTCCTCCATGAATTTGCTTTACCCTCTTTAAAGCCATCCAAGTCATTGGCCATCACTGCTTCCAGTGGGAGTGAGTTCCACAGTTTCACCATGCACTGTGTGATGAAAGACTTTTCTCTCTTCTCCCCCGTCCTGACTGGCAAGGCAGCTCCTCACTGGGGCTCCTTAGATGGCCTTCTGCTCAGGACGGGGCTTGCCTGACTTGCCGGTTGAGGGTGTGTCCTTTGGGGAGAAGTTCTGGGGCTGGGGCGACCCTGGGGCACAGCATCAGCCCAGCCAGGTGGGGTGACTAAGCAGAAGAGATGTCCCACGCTTCCCATGGCATAGCATGCCACCATACCCATGGCACCTGCAAGAGGGTAGCTCCACGTGGGTCATCCTTTGCAAACTCCCTCTGCTGAAGGCCAGGTTGTCATTAGAAGGTGGCTGGGGGTCCCACCACCCCACCACTTCCTGGCCCTCCCTCTCCTCCTCCGTAGCCCTCCTTGGTTTGTCTCCTCCGGATGCTGGGCTAACCTCTCATTTTCTCTTCAGAGCCCACTGTGATGCGCACTGCAGCTCAAGTGTTTGTTTTTAATGCCTGGAAGCTGCCCAAGCAGATGACTCACAGCCAACTCCTCTGGTGGATGGAGGTGGAAGTCAATAGACTCCCCACTTCATTAAGGGTGGCCGCGATTAGGTGAAGATAGGCAGATCCCCCTCCCCCCTCCCTGATACACCACCACCCTTGTGTGTGGGGGGGTCCGCCCTCCGTTCCAAGCACTCTGCCACCAACCAACCAGCCACTGCCTCAAAGGGGCTTGCCTCACTTCTAACTGCTCAGATTATGACATAGAATATAAACTCCCCAGTCACAGGACAGACTGTCGCAATGGGGCATAGATGCGCCAAAGGAAGAATAGGCCTCCTGCATCAGAGAGAGGGTCTGCCTAGTTCACAATGCCAAAGAGCTGCTTCTAGGAAGGCCTCCAAGCAGGGTGTTAGCAAGGCAGTCTTCCTTAGCCACTGCTCCCTACAATAACCGGCATGCAAAGGTAGACTGTCTCTAAAGCTGGAGGCTCCATTTAGCTAGCTAGCCTAGATGGCTTTTAAAGAGGATTGGGCAAATTCATGGAGAAGGCTACAGCTACTAGCCACAATGACCTGTATGCTCTGCCTCCATGGTCAGAGGCAGCAATGCTTCTAAATACTGGATGCTTGGCAGACACCTTTAGAAGAAAACATATGCTGAGAAGATGGAGGATGCTTTTGAACATGAAAGACCAGAACCTTATGGGAGATGCTCAGCATGAAACTGCAGACAAGCCCCTGTCTTCAAGGGGACCCAGAGTAAGCGGGGTGGACTCAAGAAAAGAAGCCCACAACAGTTTTTTTGACCAAGTTAGTTGGCTTCAGGACTCGACCCAAAACAATCTGGCAATAAAACAGCTGGGACGGTGACCCAAAGAGGCAGAGCCTGGCTCTCTCCCTTGGCTCAGATAGCAGCAGAATCAAGCCGTGCCTTAGGTGGGGAAGTAAAATGGACACAGAATCCACATGCAGGGAGTCCATCAGCATTCCTGCCAGACCAGCTCAGTTCAACAGGGAAATGTCCCAATGGGTCATGGCCAAAGTCACCGTCATTGCCTCTCAGGTGCTCAAGAATTTGACTTCCTTGAGCTAAGAATCTTCAGGCAGGCCTTGTGCTTTCTGAAAGGACAGCAGGAGCAGACCTCACAAGAAGACTCACTGTGAAATCGTTGCAGTGAGAAGGAACCAATGAACATAGATAAGGCCAGTTACAGGTAGGTAGCCGTGTTGGTCTGCCATAGTCAAAATAAAAAAATTCCTTCCAGTAGCACCTTAAAGACCAACTAAGTTAGTTCTTGGTATGAGCTTTCGTGTGCATGCACGTATGCACGTGTGCGTGCCTGTATCTGAAGAAGTGTGCATGCACACGAAAGCTCATACCAAGAACTAACTTAGTTGGTCTTTAAGGTGCTACTGGAAGGATTTTTTTTATTATAGATAAGGCCTTTTGTATTGCCTATGAATTAGGGTTCCAACTATTCCAAATAGGAAAAAAGGACAGAACTCTTTCTCAACAGGACCTCTGCATGACCTAGGAAGCCACCCTCTGGGAGGAGAGAGGGACTCTTCCTCCTCCTCTTGATCCAAAAATGCAATCACTTTGAACTTTTTTGCAGCACCCTCAGGGTTGACCCTGGTTCCCAAAGCAATAATACAGAAACATCATTGCACAAAAATACAGACATGTGCGTATTGTAAGAAGTTTATTTAATAAATTTGGTGAGTTTTCCCCCACATTCAGAAAAAAAGCAGAGTATGAAAATTTACCAGTGGAATGTACAAAACCTTTCATAAATACAACCTTCATACAAAGAGGTGATGTTTGGTAGCTTGACAAACTCCTGCAACAGCGTACTAAATATCTGATTTATTTTATTTCATCTTGAGTAAGTTCTTAAAGTAAACCTTGCAGAGTCCCAGTGCCTGGGGAAGGGAACCTGGCACTCCCAGAGGCGGGGAGAGGTCAGAGAGGCAAGCCTGCTCCCACAGAGGTGGAGAAGGTACCAACCCTGAAGGAAGGAAGGGTCCCAAGATCTCACAGGACACAACATGCATTTCGCAACCAGAGCACACAGGTTGCCTCAAGACTTGAGTCAATGACACCAGGTGTGGGGGCAGAAAGGCCATAGAAGCAGAGCCTGTGCAACCTCCCCCCCCCGCCAATGGGATCCCAGTGGATCAGCTTCTGCACCCCCTAGATGCCCACTCTTCTGATGGAACATCTCAGAAGGACCCAAGTGTGACAGTGGGCAAAAAGAGAGTGATTTGTTCACAAAGCCTGGCTGGGTGGAAACTCTTCCTGGAACAGCTGACATTTGACTGGCACCTCAGCTAAGCAGGTGCCAGACATCATTCACTTTGCTTAGCCATCATTATACTCCCTGCTCCCATGCCCAGACACCCTTCCTGAACAAGGCGAACACAGCTGCAATTGACAAGACACCACCCCTGGGATGTTGCCCATGTTAAGCTCCCACTCCACACAAAGAGAGAGCCCTTCCTGACAAGTCCACGACCACTGCTGCAAGGAGGAGGCCACCCAGCCCAGCTCTGCTGGACCAGGAGAAGGAGCAGGAGGCGAGTGCTGCCTACTCAGCTGCCTCCAGGAACTCCGAGGTGAAGACGGCTTCTGCATAATCCTCACACAGGCCCTGCAGCTCCGTGGCTACGTCCGCCAAGGCTTCTTCCGTCAGCTCCTCGGCCAGGCTGCAGGGGGAGAAGCAGGAGGGAGAGACAGTCAACAGGCAGGACTACAGGCACAGAGGACTGCTGTGACTCAGCCACGATCTGCTTGCTGGGGAGGGATGCCAGAGCCTGCAAGGGTCTCCTCCTCAAACGACAAGGAAGGAGATTCCCACTAGACTTCTCTTGGAAGGGATCCCACCAGCATGTGACACAAGAGCAGGCAGTAGCCTGTCACACCCAATGTGGTATTGTTCTCCCTCTCTCCATTTAATCCCCACAACAATCCTGCAAGGTTGGTTAGGCTGAAAGGCAGGGACTGATCCCCAATGTCACACCTAGTGAGCTTCATGGCAGAATGACGATTTGAACCTGGGTATCTCCCAGGTCCCAGTGCAGCATGCTAAACACTATTCCACACGGGCCCTCGCCTAAAGAGGACATCACAAGAATGGCCACCCCAAACCCCATTTTTCATTTCAACCCCCCTCCAACTGAGAAGCAGAAGCCCCATTTATCGTCACAAAGGGACAGATTCATACGCAGATGTAAAAACAAAGAGGGTTAGGCTAGATGACCCCTGGTGTCCCTTCCAACTCCACAATTCTAATTCTATTGGGTAGTGGCTGTAGGGAAGGTTCCCTCCCAGAATTCTTTGCTTTCTCTTTTGCCATCTGCCCTGATATAGAGCTTCTGGAAAACTAGAAAGCATCCCTGCTATTTTGTGACCTAATAAAGGCTTAATAAAGGCATTGCTGTGATACAGATACTGGAGCCTCCTTTGGCAGTGCATGGTGCGCCCCCTGGTGTCGTCATGAGGAATCCCAATGGATGCAACACAAGTGAAAAGAAGCCTTGCCAAGCAGACTCAACTCCTCCTCCAGTACCTCTCTGCGATTCGCCAGGGGTTGAAGCTGCCCACCGCCTCATGGGAGATGCACCTCAGGTGCTGGTTGTATCGCGCACTGTAATCGTGAATGCTCTGCAGCATGTTCTTAGAGACAGAGAGGAAGACGCCAGCCTCCTTCCGGCGGGGATGTGATGACGAAGGCGGCAGAGTCCCATTCCTGGGCTCCAGGAGCTCCTCCATCCCAGCGCTCTCTTCCTCCTCCTCCGCAGCACTGGAAGCACAACCACACAAAGTGAGTGGCCATTCCTTGGCACGGCAGGAGCCCCAAAACCAGACCCAGAAAGGTCAAGAGCCAAAGACCTAAATGGAGAAGTGTGGTAGTTGGCCATTGTGAGAACAGGATGCTGGACTACTAGATGGGTCGTTGGCCTGATCCAGGAGCCAGGCTCTTATGTGGAAGCATCAGACTCCTCCCATGTGGTTCTTTCCTCTGCCTCTCTGGCCAGCCTCCCCTTTGGGCCAACAGCAGCAGCCCCTCCTGACACCAATCGTGTCTTAGCCCCTTAGGTGCCCCAGCCTGCCTGTGGTCCCTTCAGCACTGCTGCATCCAGGACCCTCATCTCCCCTACCTCCTGGACTCTCCAGGGGAGAGAAGGCAGAAGAATCTACGGAAGGAGGGCTTCTCCCGCTGCCACCCCTTCCCACACCATGGAAAAGCTCATCTTCCTCTTGTGAGTGTCATTAGCGGCTGCTGTGAAAACCAGGAATGCCAGCATGGTCTTGCTCTGGCAGGTGCCTTCCCTAGTGACCCCCTTTCTGCCCCTCCTTCTGCCCCAGAACCCAGCAGCAGAGGGGTACCTTGAGCTGCCTTCCGATCTTCCTTTCCAGCTATCACATGACCTCTAGGCTATTAGAATATTCATAAACATTCCGTGACTCCACGGCAACCCACCCAACCAGGTGGTTTTCAGCCCAACCAGCAGCACTGATGCATTTCCTGGATCTTCTACTCACTTGGTGTCCAGGGGTCTTTCCAGCACAATGTCCACTTGGGGGTCTGGGTGACTCTCCCGCCTCGTGATCTGGATGGGATGGGGAGTCCCAGGCTCTTGGCCTGCCTCTGCATTTTCTCTCTCTGGGCAGTGGAGGAAAAAAATCAGGAAGATGAGAAACCGTCTGCTACAACCTGGGGAGCTTTGCACACCTTTCCTCATCTGCCTTTCCTGTTCCCACATTCCTAGAGAGGCAAGTTTTTCTTCCTCTCTCATAACACTAGAACTCCTGGGCATCCAATGAAGATGAACATTTGAAGATTAAGAGAAAAAGAAGGACTTATTCATGCAGCACAGTTACTGTCGAATTCCTTCCCACAGGAGGCAGTGATGGCTTCCAACCTGGATGGCTTTGAAAGAAGATCAAATTCATGGAGGATAAGACTACTGATGGCAACTACCCATAATGGCCATGCTCTGCTTCCACAATTGGAGGCAGTAATGCTCCTGAAAAGCAGTTGCTGGAAATTGCACAAAGGGGAAATTGCTCTTGTGCTCAAATCCTGATTGAGGGTTTCACATAATGGCTATCTGGTTGGCCACTGTGAGAACAGGATACTGGACCAGATGGGTCATTGGCCTGATCCAGCAGGCTCATCTTATGTTCTTTCCAGGAATCCTCACCTCATGGGTCACCGGCTCCAACCCAAGAACCACCCCAAGAAGCCAGTTTTCCTCTTGCAAGTCAGAGGTGGCACAACAGCAGCAACACAACCTCCAATACATGTAGAAGGAAACTGAGAAGCACATACAGAAGGCAGGGTCGTTCCTTGATCTCTTGGCATCCCCTTGCCTGCATTTTTTTGGGGGGGTCTTCAGTCACCCTCTGCTCCTTTATTTCCTACAAACCCCAAAACACAAAGCCTGACACTCACCCCATCTCTCTTGCCGACCCCAGAACTCAGCATCAGAGTAAACAATCTGGTGGTACCGCCTGCGGACGGCCTCTTGGGAGCGCTGCAGGACAGAAAAGTTGATTCATTAATTCACTTCATTTATATCTCATCTTACTTTCCAAGGAGCCCAAGGTGGTGTTCATGGCTCCCCTCCTCATTTAATCCTCACAACAACTCTGTGAGGTATCTTAGGCTAGGAGGCTGTGACTGGGCCCTGGTGTCAAGAGGTAGGGCGTTTGAAAGCACACTGCCTCATTGCTTTTGTTCGATGGTGATCTATCATTGTATGTGGAGACTATGCATACCATCAGATCCTGTTTGATAAGACTGTGTTTTGCAGAGTTTTGTAGAACCTTTCCATGAAAATTAATAAAATATATTTAACCAAAAACAGGGAAGGGATTGTCTGCTATGGGACAGGGGCCTTGGTGTTAAGACATCAAGCATGGCCCCAGCCATCACCTCCACCCCCAGGCACACACAAGAGCAAGGCTGCCCCACTCCAGGATGCTGCTGCCTTCCATGCCAGCCAGTTCTCAAGGGCTTTTATTCAAGAAAAGCCATGGGAAGCTCCCCACCCCATAGCCTCTTCCTTCTCAAAGGAAAAGGCTTGAGCTCCAATGCACCTCAATCTCCTCCATCCTTTGCAGCATCGCCTCCAGGTCAGAGGGGCTGGAGAGGGTCTCAATCTCCTCACGCTGCAGCTCGGCAAAGTCCTCCAGACCTGGACGCGGGAGACCAACAGGAGCCTGGCAACACACAAAGTAGGCGTTTGGAGCAGAATTCTCCCTACCCCGGTTTAAAGGGAGGCCCAGATCAGCCCCCATCCTGCCCCACCTGAGGCAAGGCCCTTTCATGCGCAGGCACCTGACTGTCAGGCCAGCTAAACTCTCTCATCTCTCTTCTGCCTCCATAGATGTCAAGAAGAGGCTCAGAGGAGCAGGGATATGGGGCTCAAAGCCACTGTGGATAGGCAGCAAAAGGGGTCTCTTTCGCCCAGGTTGCACCCGGGCCTTGACAATGAAGGAGGACACAAGGAGCTCTCACTGTCAGGGATCCCTGCACTGCAGGAGGTTGAACTAGATGACCCTTGGGGTCCCTTCCAATGTTGCACCTCCATGATTCCACCAAAAGTGGCCCAAGTAGCAAAACCTTCTCTGCCATGCCACATCAGCCAGGCAAGAGAGATCCCTCCATTTCCTGGCTCTTGTCCTACCTTCCCAATATCCTGGCAGGGCAGCTCCTTCTGGCAGATGTTCCTTTCCAAGGAGCGATTCACCTTCTAAGGAAACAAGAGGACACCACAGGACTTCCTGCACAGTCCTAGACCCTTCCTGGCAGATGTGTTGTGAGGCTAAAATGCTCCTCTGAGCGGGCAAGGAAGTGATTTGGCCAATCCCCCTAGCCCCTTATAAAAGTCAGGCATGACACCTATTCCAGAGCCAGGCTGCCTATTCAAGGCAATTATCCAGGCCTTCAAACCCCTAAATAATTTGAGGCTCCCTGAAGGGCCACCCAACACCCACCAAGCCCTGCCTGAACTTGAAGAGCAGCCCCTGAGGCCGAGGGCTCTGGCCCGCCATTGAAAGAGTCTCTTGGGAGCCAGGGAAAAGTCCATCTCTGTGGTGGGGACCCCCTCAGGAAATCTGTGCCCCCGCTATCCTTTATGAAAACCCAAAAGCAAGTATTTTTCCAGGCTGCACTCAGGTGATTTTGGGGTTTTTTATTTTTGAAAACCATGCCAAATATTGTAGCATCCTTTGTAATTTTTACTTTTATTTCAACACTCGGAATCTTAATAATGCTGCATTGGCTTGGCTTGCTGTAATTTGCCTTGGGAGGAGACAGACCCCAGAAGTTGGGCTGGGCATCTGTTAAATGAGAAGATGCGGTGGAGGTTCTCAACAGGAAGTGATGTCAAAGACTGTGGAGTGGGGATGGGGGTGAAGGTTCCTGGCTGCTGCCTTACCTGCGCGTTTGCCAAGAGGGGCTCCAGCCGCTCCCGGACAGCTCGCTCCACCGTCTCCGCTATCTGGGCTGCAGAGGCACCATCATCCCTGGTAGCATTGCGAGGAGTCCAAACAAGAGAATTCTATAAGAATTTGGCATTTCATGTTTACCACTTCACTCCCACTTGGGGTTTTTGACCAAGGCTGGGGTCTATTTCTCCACCTCCCTACTGTTCTCTCACGGAGGGGAGCCTTCAAAACCCAAAGCAAGAATATTCCCAAGAGAGCTTCCCTCCCAGGTAATTGCAAATTTAGCATGAGAAGTTTAGAGAAAGGGAAATCCACCAGAGGAGCCCCAAGTGAAACAAGATTCCAGGTCAACCTGAGCATTTCCTTTTCTGGGGCTGCTCGACTCTTTTCTTCCACCTCTGCTGCTCTCCCTGGCCTTGGCTCTCTGCCTCTGGGACTTTTCTCTGAGTGCCTGCAAGGAATTTTGGGTTTGGGCAAGAGAAGGGGGAAAAAAAGTGAGAGAAGCAATTGCTATTACTGGAGTCGTGGTTCCAACCTTGGAAAGTTGGGCATTAGCTGTAGCTAAAGTTTTGCATCGCACACTGGACAATGTGTGGAGTCCAAAAGTGCTACCTTCCCCAAACCGGGTACCTTCCTGATGTTCTGAACTACAACTCCCACCAATCCTGGATAGCACAATCGAAGGTGCCAGGTTCAATCCCCAGAAGCATCTCCAGGTAGGATTGAGAAAGGTCCTGAAACCCTGGAGAGCTTCTACCAGCTGTTTACATAACACCAAGCTGGATGGACCAAGGGCCTGACTAAGTATCTTCCTAGGGAAGGGCCACTGTCACTCCCTAGCAAAGTCTACACATTGTATGCAGACGGTATCAGGTTCAATCCCCACCAGCATCTCCAAGGTATGACTTTTGGAGAAAGACCCCTGCCAGGAACCGTGGACGGCCCCTGCTGCCAGGTAATGCCGATGAGGCTGAGCTAGATGGAGCCATATGGCCTGGATGTGGGGCAAGGTCTCTTCACACATTCCAGCAGGTACAGAAGGGGCTGCTGTGTGCTGCTCCCTGCTCAGGTAACCTGGCCGACTCTATCCCACACCGCTGCCTCAGCAGAGATGCTAACCTACCTCTGAGGTGAGGCCAGGGGGGAGGAGAGGCTGGGAGGCACCCAGGGGACCCGGCTATCGCGGGTGGGCGGCTTTGTCTCCTTGAGCCGGAAGGCGATGGTGGGCTCCTGGAAGCGGGCCTGCTTGGCCTGATGAAGCTGCATGCTTTTTGCCCTGGTAGGGGGTCTGTTTCCCTTGGGAGAAATAAGTAACAGTAAGAAAAAAAAACATGTATTTCCAGACAGCTCAAGCAGCTCTTCTTCAAAACATGACACGCCTTTCACCTCAACCACTGTAATTCTGGAGAAGTGAAGGCCAAGACGTGACAGCATGGCAGAGGTAGTGTCTGGCAGCTCCCAACATTAAGCCAAAAGACAGGGCGGATGATTATACGTCTGCCTACCTGCGGTCTGGTGGGGAGCAGCACGCCTCTCTTCCGGGGGGGCCTCCCCACCTCAGGGCCAGGCCTGGTCTTCACATGCCCCAGTGCCTCCCACTTGGCCTGCCCCACCACCTCTCTCTCCGGAGGGGGCAGGCCCTCCAGGGCTGCCATGTCGCAGGGACTGCTTCGATTGTGAGGCACCAGGAGCCCATCAGGTCCTTCATGTTCATCTAAAGGTAAGGATGACAAGGCTGCTTGAGCACAGGAACTGGAAGCTCTCAGGGACAGCCCCCAAAGGCTGAATGCCATGGACAAGCAGCAAAATCTTTGGGGCACATTTTGCTGGTTTCTCTCTCCTGGGCCACCCCACCTCCTCTTAGTTCCTTAAATTCATCCCCAGCGCACCCTAACCTATAAAAAGCATGATTCAGATTAATGATCTGCATGACTCACTAAGAACGGTAATAACACATTAAAATTCAAAACAATAACAATTAATTGCACATGTTTTCAAAATGAATTAAACAAACAAAATCATTTTAAATGCAGCAAGATTGCTGAACTTGATCCAGTGAGACTGAGAAATGATATGGTAGCCATCTTCACATATCTGAAGGGCTGCCACATGGGAGATGGAGCAAGCTTGCTTTCTGCTGCTCCAGAGGGGAGGACCCAAACCGATGGCATTCAAATGGCAAGAAAGGCAATTCTAACTCAACATTAGGAATAACCTTCTGTTGGTAGGAGTTGTTCAACAGTGGAATGGCCTCCCTTGGATTCTCCTTCACGGGAGGCTTTTAAGCAGAGGGTGGATGGCCATCTGTCATGGATGCTTGAGATTCCTGCATAGCAGGCAGTTGGACTAGATGACCCCCCAGGATCCCTTCCAACTCTACAATTCTATGATTCTATACCAGCTTTTCAAAGTCTGGTAGTCACTGTCGCTTCCGCCACCCCCCTGCTGCCGCCTTGCCACTTAGTGCCCTCCTAGGAAATCCCAACCTCCAGGGGGTGCTACTGTCAGCTTTGGAAACCACTGCTCTCTTCATAGAAAAATGTATTTCTTTTTGCAAACCTCCCTCTGCAGTCAGCTTCCTCTTTCTAGACACCACAGCTGGATCACGGTCCACAAACCATCAGTCACAACACCACAAGGTTGGGCTCGCTTGGGAATCCCTCACTGCACCTCTGCCCACAATAATTATGGGGGGAAATGCCCAGATGGGCAAAACAAGGCCTCTGCAGGGGAAATCACGGCTCAAACATGTGCAAACAGGCAAAGCAACCAAGCCTCTTCAGACTCAAGAACCAGAAGACCCACCAGGGAGGAGCCTCCTGGCCACTGGCTGCTTTCTCGGCTCTGAGGCAGCAGCTTTCTTCTCTCTCTTCAGCCATCTGTTCGTGTCCATCACAGAGGCAGCTTGAGACGTAGAGAGACTCCCTTTCGGCCCCCCTTTCTTGGGAGACTCCTTCTTGGACAGCAGAGAATCCAAATCCTGCCATGACAATTTGCACTTCAGATTAAACATGCAAAATGGGCTCACTGCAAAGCTCAGGCACACCCTCTCGTGATCTGCCTCCAAACAGAAAGCCCCTAAACAAGCCACAGGGCTTGCCAAGCAATCCTGCACTCAAGCTTGCTCTGATATTCAGCCTTAAGAGAACTTTAGTTAAGTCCTTGCAAGTTATTCACTTGATGAAAATGTCTCCAACAGCTGCCTAAATATCAGATACTCATCTAGGAACGGAGGAAGCTGCCTTACATGGAGTCAGATCAACGGCCCATCTAGCTCAGTATTGTCAACACTGACTGGCAGCAAACGCCCTCCAGGGTTTCAGAGATAAATGCACTCCGAGCCCCACCTGGAGATGCCATTGGGGATTGAACCTGGGACCTTCTGCAGGCGAAACAGCTGCTCTACCACTGAGCGGCAACCGTTCTGTCTAATTTCAGCTGGTAACCGATTTCAGAGACCTGGGACTACAACACTAAAAGCCCAGTTCCTAGTCCATTCCAAGTGCAACTCTGGAGCATGCAAAGTGACGCACCTCTCAGCAGTGCCCCATCTGAGGAGTTGAATTACTGGGCAGGGTCACCCAGTCCTTAGTTGTTAAATGACATTTTTACAACAGCCGTTTAAAAAACAAAGGCTGTAGCAAACATCCCTTCAAAAGAGGCTGCCAGGAGGTGATCTCAGTTCTTTGCATAGCCACAAAAGAGCAGGTTAAAATAGGTTTGGCCGCTTTGTCCTTGTATCCCAAACCTGGAGGCCATGAAGTGATGCCCTCCTTCCACTGGCCCCAGACTCATTTGTGGGGGGGCTGGATTTCCCCATGGGAGGCAGAGCTCCTCATCTCTCCCTCCTCAGCCGCAAATGCTACACCCCCCACCAACCAAAGGAGCAATGACACCTGACCTCGATCTGCAGCAGGAGGTCAACGACTCTGTCGGGAAGGGAGGAGGAGTCTGTCTCGAGGCGGGCAGAGCAGAGGGAGAGCTGCCGGATGAGGTGGCCCAGCTCTTTGCAGTGGGCTGGGACTGGCTGCTCCTCTGGCTGGTCAGCAAAACGGGAGGCAAAGACCTGCAGGGCCCGGACGGCTCCCCGGTGGGCTGCTGCCAGCCTGGCCATGGCACGTGACTGCATCACAAAGGGAGGGAGGGTGAGAAAGAACTGAGGTTAGCTGGGCAGCAATGAGGAGAGGGCTGCTCTGAGCCAGGGCTCTTCTCCAAAACTGGAAAGGTTGGCTTATTCTCTGCTGCTCCAGAGGGGAGCATTTGAATGACAAGAAAGGAAAGTCCAACTAAACATTAGGAAGAACTTCCTGACAGTAAGAGCTGTTTGACAGTGGAAAGATCTCCCTTGGAAGGTAGTAGATTCTCATTAATTGAAGGTTTTTAAAGAGAGATTAGGAAGCCATCTGTCAGGGATTCTTTAGCTGTGAATCCTGCATAGAGTTGGAATAGATGACCCTTGGGGTCCCTTCCAATTTTGTAAACTCTGGTCAACGAGAGAAGCCAAGGATGCAAGAGCTTCACAGCAACACCAGAAACAGAAGGTAGTAACAGAGGGGAAGTCTATCCCTAGCTGAATAGGATCATAGATTTTCTTCTATTAAGCACATCATTTTTATTCTTTGTCTCTTTTCTGTTGATAATAAAATTCTTTTAAAAGTGAGGTGGTTACAGAAGAAATCTGCCACAATGCTTTCGAGGAGGCTCCAGCCTGGCCTGCATCACTGACCCTTCCCACAGACCCTCCACGGCAATTTATATCTCTTACCTTCTTTGTGTGCTTTATTTTACGAGGGCTCAGCTTCTCCAGGTCGTCCTCTATTTCTTTTACCTGTTTCAAGAACGTTGCAAACAAATTAGGTAGATAAATCATGAGGAAACTCGAATTCAAAGTGCTTGGTTTGCTGGTTCAGGTGAGAAGTTCTGACGTCCAGAGAAGCTTCTGCCCAAGGTAGGCAGAGCTGAAATCCAGGCCGCCCCACCCAGCTCCACAGCTACCAGCATGCTGTCCAGTGGGGCTCATTCTGACCTGTTGCTGGAGCACATACAGCATCCGGGCAGAGCGCACAGCTTGCTCCTGCCTCCGGATCTGGACACGGCGCTCTTCATCGGGATCCAAAGTTTCCTCACTTCTCTCTGAGGGGCGAAAAATGTTTAGCAAACACAAATGAGGGGAACAGGTGTGGTATTTTGGAGAAGAAAGCAGAAAAGGCTGGCATAAAACCCCCAGTCGAGAGGGAAGGGTGATGAGAGACACCTCCCTCCCAGTTGGACACAAGGCTGCCTGGAAACAGCTCCACTTCCAGAAAATGTCCCAATGGTACTTTCCCTTCGCCCAAGGCAAAAAGCTAAAACTCAGCTCAAGGCAGCAACTCTGAGCTGCTTCCCCAGGAGGAAATGTGAAAGGAGCTTTCCAAATTTGTTATTATGTTGTTATTTATTTTTTACATTTATAAGCCACTTTTTCCTCCAGTGACCTTAAGTTGATGGTGCATGGTTCTCCTCCTCACAACAACCCTGGCAAGGCAGATTAGGCTGAGAGATACTGACTGGCCCAAGCCATATAGGGGGATTTGTACCCTGGTTTCCCAGGTCACAGTCTGACACTTTAACCACTACAAGCGACTCCGCAAATTTAACTTTTGTGCGCAGGGAGCCAGAACGTAATCCCTACATAAATGGGAAGCATTCCATTACATCTTCAGCTCATGAGAAGACTTTCCCTGGAGCCCAAAGGGTATGTCCTCCAAACTCTGGGGAGGGTCTCCTCTCATTCAAAAGCATTGCTGCCTCCAATCATGGAGGCTTAGCACAGTCATCATAGCTAGCAGGCGTTGAGAGCCCTTTCCTCCATGAGGTTCTCTCACCTCTCCTCACCAATTCGTCAATCTTCTGGATGTAGTTCTGAAGCTCCTTCTGCAGCCGCCTGACCTCCAGCGTACTTCTGTCTTCCTCCCTCTTGAAGGCTGGGGGAGGCCCGGGGCCCGGATCACGGGTAGGGGGCGAGTCAGAGAGAGAAGGGTCCGACTTGACCCGGGAGGGTGTGTAGAGGTAGACCTTGGCTCCAGAGCTGGTAGTCTCCACCTTGGGGCAGCAGCCCGGCTGACGTCCAAAATTCAAGTGAGACTTTGCGACTACACTGCCAGACTTCTTTCCCTGAAGAGAGGTGGCTAGAGGGCCCTTCTCCCCCTTGGAGAAGTGCTGCCTCACCTGCTCCTCCAGGTGCCGTCGCTTCATGTCCCTCCTGGCCAGCTGCACGGCTAAGTTGAGCTTCTCTTCAGAGACAATGGAAAATGCCATGGAGCCCTGTGAGCTGAGCCCATCGCCAGCTCCCGGATCCCGTCTAGCCTCTGGCTGCGCCAGCTTCTCTATGATGATTGGGCGAGGGTTGCTGTAGCGGACAGCCAAGTTCTCTGGCAGGGCAGGAGCATCCCGACTGAACTGGAGCTGTGCCAAACATTAAACAGCAAATGTCAGCATGGGGGGAAAGTTTTGGGCCCATCACCCACTTTTTTAAAATATATCATTCTTTTAACTTTTTGAATATCTTTTTGTTGCTAATTTTTCTTTGTGATAATTCTAGTGTTCTATCTTCGTTGCAAACTATTTTGAGGCTGTTTACAATCAAGTGGTGTATAGGTTTTATAAACATATCGCAAAAGCAACATGCCCAACTAGTTAGGCCAAAGAGACCTAGCAGGGTTGGCACCCGAACCACAAGACAAAGGCATCGCCCAGTACCTGCATCGTATTTTGAGGGGCTCTTCCATCACTTTTGTCTGGCTGTAAGTGAGATGCTGAAGGAACGCCGACCGCTGCTGGCTTCCTCGGCCCCATCACACCCGACAGAGCAGTGCTCTCTAGTCATCTATGAGGGTACTGCTGAAATACTGAGAGGAAATGAAAATGTAAGAACTGACACCAGCATGCATTATATCTCATAAACTGTAAATATATAAAGGGGGGAGATCAAATGATCTTTTTTATATATGACATGGTTTTATTATACAAATATTAAGGCACATGACTACTCAGTGCCATCAACATATACAACTGTCTCATTTAATACTAAATATAACCTTTATTCTCAATAATAATGGAACTCACAGGTGGGGAATACAAATAGTAAAGATTTACAAAAATGAAGTAAAATGAGTTTATACTTTATTTCCTCTTTGTACTTTCGTCCTCCCAGGCTGTGACACTTTATGGTTTAAATCATTTAGGTTCTTAGTTCTCTTTCTATTATGCCTGCACTTATTTTCCTAACTCAATTAAATTTAAAAAGGAAAATGGAGGGGGAAGAACTGCCACCAGCATTTGCTCACTTTTCTCAAGACTATTCTCTTAGTGTTCACCTTTCAGGCAAAGGAAGATACAAATTTCCTTAGCCTGCCCAGATGCACTACCCACTCTCCCAAAATGCTGCCTCGGCACATAAAACGCTCAAAGGAGAAATGGAAATAAGGGCTGACCAGGTACAAAGGAGAAGAGCACAAAGAGGCTGGTTGGATATCACCAAGCTGAGCCCAAACAGCAACTAGGGGTCCCTGGAAAAGCCTGCAACAAGGAAAGCATGAAGGCACAACCTCTCCTGTTGCACACCTTGGCTCCAGGGTCTGGTATGCAAGAGAAAGGCTGCCTCTTGCACTTTGCATAGTCATTAAGAAGAAGAGAAGTAGGAAGAGAAAGCAACATTGCAGGGGGCATCCATAAAGATTCCTTCTACACAACTCCATGAGAAAGAAGGTACAGGTGGCCTGCAACTCCTCCTGCCCTGCCCCCTGGCATTTGCGCCTGCTCAGTTACCAGATCTGTGGAAGGGCTACTTTAAGAAGAAGCTGGTATCCATGTCCCACAACCTCACAGTGCCTGGCAGAGGGCTCAAATGGACACAAGCAACAGGCTGCTTCCTCTCTGCGTGGGGCATGAGGACAGCCAGTACTTTATTCTGGGCCCTCCTGGGCAGAAGGCAGAGCCTGGCCACTGTCTCCCTGTCTCTCCAGCTTCTCAGAAGCTGCAGGCTACAAAATAAAGGCAAAGGCAGCCAGCCCCTCTGTATGGAGGCAAAGTGGCCCCTACCGTATCCCATGCTGGTTGGACTACATAGGAGTGTTTGGTTGACTCCTGCCCCCTAAAAAGAAACAGCCTCTTGTAATTGCCCGGGGATCTGGGAGCTCCCTGCTTGACCTGGACTCCTGGCTGCACATGGGCTGCTTCCCTCGAGAGCCTCCGAGGTCCCACGAAACTGGGGAGCTGGAAGAGGCCAGGCCAGGCCCTCTGCCGCCGCCCGGCCACCCACCCACAGGGTCGCTGCAAACTCTTTGTGTCTCTTGACGACGGACAGCTGGTGAGGTGGCGGGTGCGCAGGACATGAGGCCCAGCCGCTATCACCCTTGTGCTAGGCGGAAAGCGCAAGCAGATGCAACACACCCCACTGGGTCAACGAGGCGAAACAGCGCAAACTGGCCGGCGGAGGAAGCCTCCATGCGCGGGGGGCAGTCTATCTCTCTCCCTCCCCGACCTCCTTCGCACGTACCAGGGAGCCCTGCGGCCAATGGGTGGAGTGGCGAGGTGTCGGGCCCGGCCTGCCTTCCTCGGTTTCCCCCTCGGAGGAGGAGGCCGAGGCGGACCCCGCCAGCAGTAATGCCGCCACCGCCGGGCGGCCGAAGAGAAACCGCGCTATGGCCGACGCCGCTTCCCTCTTCTCTCCATGGTTTCCCTGGGAACCGCGCGCCGCGAAGGCCGCCGGGAAACGGCTGGGGAAGTATGGGGGCCGACGAGAGACATCCCCGAGTGCAAGGGAAAGGACCTGCTCGCATGTCCCCGCGCGGCCGCCGTCGTGACCGCGCCCCTCGGTGGGCGGAGCCTTCCTGGCCTACTTTCGCCTTCCGGGTCTGCTTTTCCCTGCCTGACGCCGCGCGTGTCGGTCCGCCATGAAAGGCTACGAAGAGGTGGCGGTGAGCGGCTACGAGGAGTTCTCGACCGCAGTCCAGGAGCGCCGCGACCGGCAGATCTTCGCTTACTTCAGCGGCACGAAGGACCCAAAGAGCGGCACCAGCTGGTGCCCGGACTGCGTCACCGGTGGGGCATCCTCCTCCTGATATGCACATGTTTGCATGAGGGAGGGGCATCCGCAGCTCCGAATCTTGCCCCTCCCTCTCTGCACCTCAGTCTTCCTCCTCCGCCCCATTCTGTAAAATGGGTGCAATAACGCCGGCCGACCTTGCTAGGCTGTTGTGCCGATTCGTTTTATTTATTCACGTAAAAGTTATTTCTAAACTGTTTCCTGGCTGGGAAAAAAAAACCCCGTCTAAAACTGCATGCTGCATGCAGAATTTCACCACCTGATGTGGGTTTTCCCTAGGGAAGCAATGAGGCAGGGGGCGCTGGAGGTGAAAATGGGTATCAGGCTTTGAAAAGCTGGTATCACTGGATCAAGTTCATCAGTATTGCTAAACTAATTCAACTAGTTTTAACTGGATATTTAACAAATGTGCATTTTTTTCTCATTTTGAATTATTTTGTGGGTCATGCCAACCAATGTTCTGAATAATGTTTCGGGTAGCGGGCTCTGGTGATTAATTTATGGAACCAAGGGGGGCAACGGCCCCAAAATGTTTGGGAACCACTGCAGTAAAGCAGTGACTTGAGATAACACCCTTGATGCACATTAATGCACTCTAAAGTGTTATGGCTACCCAAAAAGCCCCCATGCTGTGAACCCAACAGGAATGATCCAGCCCCAATTGGGCTCCATGCAAGGGAGAGGAGGGGGTTGCTGGTAGTTTCAGGGTGTGGTTAGGAGTGTCCGGCATGATCAGATGGGTTGGTAAGCAGGCTGCTTTTGCTTTCTTTCAGCGGAGCCCATTGTGCGGGCAGAGCTCAAGCACCTGCCAGAAGGATCAGTGTTCATTTACTGTCAAGTAGGAGAAAGAGCTTAGTAAGTATAACGTGGAGCGAGTTGGGGAGCATACAGAGCACGGATTTTGAGCAGGGAGCCAATCCAGTGCTGGGTTTTGTTCATGCAAAGGCCCTTTAAGTGAGCTCTGCCAGCTTTTAGGGATGGCTGTTGTGGAAAGCAGGACAGACAAACGCCCAGGTTGGCCCCCTCCCATGTTGCACCTATTCACACCAGAATGGACACTTAATTTATCCTGGTTCAAATGCAGCCTTGCTTGTACAGGTTTGCTTGGAAGTCATGTCTTTCTCTAACAAGGTATAATTATTATGATCACTGTCATAATTATACTCCAAACAGTATCACGGTGACTCACAATAAAAGAAATCTAGTCAAAAAGAAAAATTACATAAGGAATTTGATTTGGCCACCAAGAAGCAATAATCAAGCTACAGGCACACACCTCCTACATGATCTCTATTAAAATCAACCAGATAGAAATGTCTTCCAAAACAGCAGATAAAAATTAACTTTCAAATGCCTGAGAAAGAAGTCTGATTGGCACTGAAAATATTTTATTCTGGTTTTCATTGAGGAGTGCATTTAATGAGGAGGTGGTTACAACTGAGAATGCCCAATCTCTCTCTTTGCCAGAAGGGGGCGCTTGGACTGTCTGGCCAAACCATAAGGTTTGGGGTCTGGAAATATCCCCTGCGCCACCTCTCCTTTTCTCAGGGCATTTAGCCTTTAAGGTGAGACTCCTCCCCCCTCCCAGGTCACAAATAATTAATCCTCACAGATTAATCTTAATGAAATTCCCCCCCCCCTCAAAACCTTCATGCCTTTTAACCTAATGCCTTTTAAAACTATTACCCATTTTTATTCCCCCCCACACACAGTTGGAAAGATCCCAACAATGAATTCAGAAAGAATCTTCACTTAACTGGAGTGCCTACGCTACTTAAATATGGGACTGTAAGTATTTTCAAATGTGATGAATGATGGCTTGGAATCCACATTGACATGGTCTGAGGGCTCTGTGCTGATTTTTCGAGTATTGCAAACAATTTTTCTTGTTTCTTAAAACTGTCTCTTTAGAGCTGTGCTGTTATGCTTCCTGAAAAACTGTGCAAATGTCTACAAATCCATGCAGTTTTTGTTTTTAAAAAAATATTCAGCTCATGTTTATGTACTCAGTATGAAGACGCACTGTGTTCAGAGCACCAGATTCAGACTGACTCCCAAGTAAACATGAGTACAGACCATTAAGTTAGTCTCTTGTAACAGCTGAATTACCTCTCAGCACTTGTAGCTGGAGCCAATCTGACTTGGAAAATAAGATCCCTGCATGACTTAGCTTTGGACTCTGCTACACACTTGTTAACCAATGATTAAATGTTTCACAACATTTCCCTTTAGGTGCCAAGCTGCTCATTTAGAAAGATATAAAACAACCTTGTAGTCAGTGTGGAATTCAAGCTGTGTAGCTTATTCAAAAGCCTGGCAGTGTGCCAAAGCAGGAAGGGATACTTAGTTACAGGAGAACTTTAATCTCTTGCAGCTTTTCTTAACCATTTACAGTACAATGTTTGTTTCAGCCTCAGAAGTTGGTGGAACAGGAATGCTTTAAACCAGACCTCGTGAGGATGCTGTTCACAGAAGACTAAGTTGTTTCCGCTCTAATGAAAAGCGTTTGCTGCTACCAGCTGAGGACCTGACCAGAATTCCTTGAGAGGAGACCAATCATGTCTTAAAATACAGACAAATGAAGTTTGCAGCCTGCAAGCCAATTAAGTTAAATAAATTTTTCTTTGATTTAGTGAGCACCATCCTATAATAGTGTATCATCAAACTGAAGTCGATATGTGATGTGTTAACAATGTGAAGTACACGGAGTTTTTATAAACAAGAAGACAGGTCCCTGCCCTCAAGGATCTTACAATCAAAGTCAGACAACAGGGGAGAAGTAAGGCTAGGAAAAATGGAGACAGCAGCTACAATGAAACTTCAAGTGGGAAACAAAAATTTAAGTCAAAAGGTCTCAGACAAAGGTGGTTTTTGAAAGGGACGTGATTGAAATACACAAAATTGCTCCTCCTTGATTTCACAAGTAGCCAGGGTCCTCAAATCAACAAAGCGGACCAACAGCAAAGTCTGTTGCTTAGCTATTGCTATGGAATGTCACTGCCTGTAGAAACATCACATGCCACTTTTGGCTGAATACCTGCAGAAAGTTATAGCCCATCACATCCCCACTGAGCTTAAGTATGAAACGCAAGAGAGGATTTTGTATCACGCAGCTGGAAGTGGTTCTCACTGACCAGTTACATCTTACACAGTTACATCTTGCACTCCAGCGATGAATTTAGCCAGTTAATGCAGATGGGGTTGCTTATGCTTTTTAAAAACAGATCACTTATAGATCTGAGAGCTCTTGTCAAAAGGAAGATGCAGCTCACAGGCTTTTATTTATCCACGGACTAATACAAACCCAGCACACACTGATGAGCTTTTAAGTCTCTTTATTTGCTGCTCTCAATAATAATGTGCTAAAAACTTACCACCAAAGGGATTTTATATATATACATACCAACCCAAATCACCCACCTTTCCACTGAGTGTCTTTTGGGAAATGCAGTGACAACTTTAAATCTGGAGGGGGTGAGAACTTCTTGCTACTTCATCCAACACGTAAAGAAGCTGTTTATGCAGCCTCTGGTAAAGCAAAGCCAGAGGATCCATAAGAGGTGTTGGGATCCCCCCCAGGGTGACTATTTTGTGCTGTGGCTGCTCAGCCAAGGCAGCCCCATGCTTGGATGATTCCAGAGTGGTGCCGCCACTGCAACTGTCCCTCTTGCACTCACAGGGGATGCCAAAAGGGCTCACTTCACAGAGGTGCTGTTCTGCTGCTGTTGCTGTTGTTGCTGCTCTGCCAGGGCCTGCTGGAGGCGCATGCGCTTGCGAGAGTAGTGCTGCCAGTGCAGGATCTGCTGCTCATCGATGAACTTGGCGCACTGGGCATTAACCAGCTCTTTGCGGAAGTGCTCATACTGCAGCAGCTCCAGCATGTGCAGGCACTGGGGATACCTTTGCAACAAAAGAAGGGCAATACATTAGCAGAGGCTTTTAAAACACATCTGGACTGCCAGGCAAATACAGTATGATCATGTCTTATGTGCATTTAATATGCACAATTGCAATCATACACAGTTGAAGTCCGGTTGGTTGAAATCTTACAAGATAAATGCATAGTCGGCACATAGATAGGTTCTTGCTTGGGAAGCAAGGACAGAGAGCTTATAAACACATCAAAAGTGCCCCCACCACCCTCCCAAACAGCTATACTTTCCATTTACATTTTTCAGCTACCCAAAGTTTGTCGGAATGTCCAAATATGCAAAGTCTGGTCTGGCACTTACCTTCTAGAAACCGCTATTGGGAAGACTGTCTAAACTGAACCCATTTAAGAGATTATGAGTGTAGACTTTTCACATGTTTATGTTATATTCAGATACCATTTTAGACCAAGTTATATTAAAGGACACATAATGTAACTGGATTTTTTAGCCAATTTTATTTGTTAAGCATCTTTTTTTATCTGCCTCATGATAAAATTAATGTAAATACAAGAGTCCTTTTCCTCACGTGTCATGCAGACTGATCTGCCTTTAGCTCACTGACTTAGAGACTCTCTCAGGGCACTGGTATAAATTCTAGCTCAGTACACTGAGCAATTTTTTTCAACTCTGTCATGCATTAAAGGGGGTGGTGCACACATTTGTACTTTGAGCAAGTGATGGGTAGACAGAAAACCCTTGAGTCTTGTGCACCACTTGTAACAATCAAAAACCAGATCTATGAACTCAGGAAAAAATGACATAGTACAGGCCCCAAA
Organism: Podarcis liolepis; assembly: GCF_965112155.1. Lineage (NCBI taxonomy): Eukaryota > Metazoa > Chordata > Lepidosauria > Squamata > Lacertidae > Podarcis > Podarcis liolepis. The sequence goes on along the minus strand of NC_139567.1, from coordinate 28,996,187 downwards.
AAGGTTGTGGCAGTTTGGGACAATGACTTGTCAGGCCTCTGACACACAATCCCTACCCTTCAAAACCACTGCAGAGTTCAGAGGGCTACTCGTGGGGTTTTTTCAGATAGCCAAATAAGCCCCAAGCTTGTTTAACACAGCAAGATACACAATCGTAACTCTTACTTTAGGTATTTGGCATACTCTGGTTCTTTCCAGTAGAGAAGGTATTTAAGGTAGTTAACAAATGCTTTGTCCTTGAAGAATCCTCTCTGGGCAAGAACTAGAAGAAACACACAAAGCAGTTTACTTAAAAGTGGATTTTCCCTGTTTATCCTCACAGCAATCTGCAGTTAGTCACCATTATTCCCATTCTACAGATGTGGGGAAAGAGGATGTACAACCAGAATAAACTTTAACTACACACAAAACACTCCTGCAAATGCGTAGCCTATATTTTAGCCATAAAGTCACACAAAGACTGAAGCTGTTACAGAAAACAGAGAACACCTTTGCTGGATCTGGTCAAGGATGCATCTAGTGCTTTCTAATTTCAACCATCTTAGCCATAACTGTTTTTACTTGGGTTTTCCTGTATGTTTTATATTCTCTAATCTGTTTAGTGGGTCTTTCCCAAATCATGCGAATAAATAAAACAAAAATCTTGTTGGCATCCGTCTGTCTTGAGAGACAAATGTAGTGAATCTCTGAGGGTAAGTCAAATTGCTGCATTAGCAGTACTGAAGTGACCTTCCATGGTGTGCAAACCTAGGCAGTTCTATGCTGCCCAAACGACAAGACCCCACTCTCAGCCTCACTGATGTGGTCCAAAGGAAAGCAGAACAATATGTTTGGCACCAGCTTGGCTGCAGAAGTTGCTGGAACTTTATGTATTTATTTTATAAACTTTATATACTGCTTTATTGTAAAAAATAATAATACCTCAAAGCAGTTTTTTTTAAAAAAGAATCAAGGGAAAAAAGATTAAATCGAGAAAAATTCACTTGAAAACATACAAAAGTCAAAATACTGAAACTGATTAAACTTACTCCCGCCCCCCATTTATGCATGTTTAATGTGTATGTGGCTGCTCACATGCGCATCATGCTGAACCCACAAATGCAGTGTGTACATTATGTGGCATCTGCAATAGTGTCAATTCTGCCAATTGAAGGGGTCAACTGAGCACATGTGAGGTAAGGCAATCTTGTAGGCAAACCAGTCCCAAGTTGTTAGTTTGCCCCTTCCTTTCTCATTAATTTTAAAATATTCTGCGTTAGTGAACATTTGTTTAACGGGACAGGGACACGGAACCTGCGGTTGTGGGGGGAGGTGCTCCACATGTTCCTGGACTACAACTCCCATAATCCCTGTCCACTGGCATGTTGGCAAGGGCTGGTGGGAGGCAGAATCTAAGGACTTCTGAAGGGTCCCCCATATGTCCTTTAGAACTAAGCAAGGATTTGTTTTGAGTACTTACAGTTTAGGTAATTGGGGTTTGCCAGGCACTGCACAAACTCCAACTCCAATTGGAAGCGAAGGCGATTGCCAGTATCATCTGATGCAGCAAAGAGAAGAAGAAAGGTGAGTGGGATTAGGCAAGAAATGAAAATGCTCCACCTGATCTCACTCAGTGTGGGACAGAGCTGGAAAAAGGTTTAGAACCCCCAAGTGCTATCCCTGCCCAGAAATTTGAAAAAGAGCCAAATGCTTAGAACATAAGAACATCAGAAGAGCCTGCTGGATCAGGTCAATGGCCCATCTACTCCAACATCCCGTTCTCACGTCCAACCAGAAGCCTGTGAGAAATCCACAAGCAAGACCTGGGCACAAGAGCCCCTCCTGCAGATTCTAGCATCTGGTGGCAAGGGAGGTGTCTCCCAGAAGCCCCCAAGCAGAGCTCTCCCTAGCCCCTGCCACTCAGAGATAGGCTCCAACTGCACATCGAGGCTCCACTCCCAGCTCTCAAAGCGGGCAGAGGAGGGTGGTTTCTGGACACCAGGCCAAAGTGTGTGTGAGAGGGGGGGGGTTATATCGAGGCTTTTGTGGCCAGCTGGGAGGTCCAAAAGGCCAGGGAGGGAGGGAGGCGGGTAGGCAATACCCCCCATGCAGCAATAACTAGCATTCAGAGGAGCTTCCAGACTTCCCCTCATGCCCAACAGTCTTTGAATGGCCGTGGTCGTCTCCCTGCCGTGGGCTACCCCATGCACATCGCAGCAGCGAGTTCCGCAAGTGAACAGCGCGACCTTTTTTTTGCATGGCTTGGGTTTAAATGCGCTGACTAGCCAACGGAGGCCTTTCCAGCCGAGGAGAGACCCCGCCCGGCCCAGGTTCCCTCCTCGCCCCCCCGCTCAAACACTCACCACTCTCCATAACAACGACAGCTGCTTCCACGGCTTCACCACCGGAACAGCAATATGGCGGCGATAGCGGCGGCGGCGGAGACTGCGCATGCGCAGCGTAGCTCAGCCGCGGTGCGTTTTGGGAAACTGGGGCGGCGGAGACGGCATGTCGCTGTTGCCGGGGCAACGGGTATGCTCTGGGCCTGGCGAAGGTCCCAAAGGGAGGGTCGAATTAGGGGCGGGGCAGGCTGTGGCTATGGCTGTTGCTTGTTCCATGGAATATGCATGTATTTGTTTATTCCATAAAATTAATGTGCTACTTTTATTTATTTATTTTTTAAAAAACCTCAAAGCAGTTTACAAAAAAGTAAGATTCTTAGTAAAAAACAATTACAACATAAAAAATATTAAAAAACAGCAATGAACCGAAAGCACGTCAGCATTCTCGCTATCTGGACAGGCTTGCCTAAAGGAAAAATGTTTTTAGTAGGCGGAAAGAGTACAGTGAAGGCACCTGCTTGATTTCAATAGGCAGGGAGTTCCAAAGTGCAAAGGTGCTGCAACACTAACAGAATGATTTCTTACAAATGCAGAGCAGGGCGTTATGCAGCACCTGTAACAGTGCCAGGAAAATGCCTCCCCTGCTCCATGAATTGTCAACAGTGGTGGCACCAGAAAAAAATAATAAGGGTGGGGGGCACAGAAGGGGTAAAATATGTTTCTAGTTGGCTGGTCTGTGTCCCACATGCTAAGGCCTCTGAAAGAAGAATAACAGTAGTCCAGTAGGAGTCCAGATTTTTAAAACAACAACATCCTTCTCATGCCAGTGATCATTGTAGTACCTTGTGGCAGGGAGTTCCAGGTGCCTATTATGGTGAGGATAACAGGGTGGCCAGATGCCTTCCAGCAATGAGGACAGTCCTCTCTTTGAAGGCCCAACCCAGTCAAAAATAAAGAAGGGAGATCATACATCTGTGATTCAGTAGTCAGGCAGGCTTAACTCTCTGCTAAAGTCAGGGTTAGGTCCAATGCCACAAGCCTGCTCCACACAGCTGCCAGCAACTGAAATGCTTCTATTTGCAAGGCTCTGTAGAGCTCTCAAGCAGGGATCCTAATTCTGGGTCATAAGAACAGCCTGCTGAATCAGACCACTAGCCCATCTAGTCCAGCATTAAGTTCTCACAGGGGCCAAGCAGATGCCACAATGCAAACAAATCAGGATGAGTGCTCCATAAACAGGTGGTCCCCATTGCAATGCTGTTCACACTAATCCCTGTAGGAAGAGTTTTTTGTCAGGAGTTTTGGAAGCCCAGCTTCAAATCACCACTCAGTCATGAAGCTCCCTGGGTGACATTCGGTCACACACCCTCTCTCAGCCTTGCCATCCTCACAAGGTTGTTGTGAGGATAAAATGGGGAAGAGGACCATGTGGATTATCCTGAGCTGCTTGGAGGAAGGGTGGGTTAATGAGCGGATGATAGCAAAGTGGACATCCAATGAAGCTGGTCTTTGGAAGATTCAGGACAGGTTAAAGAAAGTAATTCTGCTGAGGAATGTTGGAGAGTATGTCGTGCAGCTCAAAGTTAAACTGTGGAACTCACTCCCACAGGAGGCAGTGATGGCCATCAACCTAGATGACTTCAAAATAGGATTAAACAAATTCATGGATAAAGGCTGTCAGTAGCTATGCTCTGCCTCCACACTTGGAAAAGTTCTTGTGCTCAGATCTCACTTTCCTTTGCAGAGGTTTTATTTATTCTGCCTCGTGATTTGGATCCTGCTTTCCCCGCCTCGTGGCTCCCATCTCTGGTTCTGAAGTGTTCAAAGGGCACAGGGATTTTGATACCGGAAAGCAAAGTTAAAGTTTTATCATTGGTGCCTCCTCCCTTTGCATTTAATGTTTCACCTCACCTAAGTTTCAGGCTGTGTCTGCCAAGGGGGAGGGGAAAGGTCTGAATTTGAGGGCACAGCAGTAGGGAACAAAGTTCAGACACCCCAAACTATCATATTTTACTGGCATATTTGCTAAAAAATATCAGACTTGTTTGGGCCACCTTTTGAATTCCCCCGCAAAATGCCCCCAATGCTGTGAAAAGCTTGTGTTGCTATATTTGCCAAGGCTGGTCCCATAAATTCCACGTGATCTCTTAACTATTCTGGAGCCACCCAGTCAAAAGTCTCCTGCTGGCACCCGCTTTCCACGTTTCCTTCAGAGCTCCAGGTCCTGGTGATGGCAGACCAGCTATTAAAAGAAATTGAGGCTGCAGGCATCAGGGACCTATCAGAAAAGAGGTCCCTGGTGATAAAATGGGTAAAGGGGCAGTTCCCAGGTGTGGAGGTGGTCACCACAGAAACCCTTCAGCAGTGGATGAAGGAAAAACCAGAGGAGCTGATCATTCTTGTAAGTAGCAACTTCTTGCTGGCAGGAATAGTTAAACTGCAGAACTCTCTTCTGCAGGAGACCACCAACCTAAATGGCTTTAAAAAGATGATTAGGCAAATTCATGGAGAAGAGGGCTATTGATGGCTACCAGCCAAGGTGCCCATGTTCTGCCTCCACAGTCGGAGGCAGAGTGGTCAGTTGCCAGGAACAGGTAGTCAGCTAAAATGAATTGAAGGCTTCAGGGCCAACTGTATCCATAAAGGGACTGATGTACAGTGGTACCTCTGGTTACGTACTTAATTCGTTCCGGAGGTCCGTTCTTAACCTGAAACTGTTCTTAACCTGAAGCACTACTTTAGCTAATGGGGCCTCCTGCTGCCGCCGCGCCACCGCTGCATGATTTCTGTTCTCATCCTGAAGCAAAGTTCTTAACCCGAGGTAATATTGCTGGGTTAGTAGAGTCTGTAACCTGAAGCGTATGTAAGCTGAAGTGTATGTAACCCGAGGTACCACTGTACTCTCAGAATCTCTGATGATTAAGAGAAGGTTAGAGAGATTAAAATTTTGTATGTTTTTGCAAAGGGAGAATTTGGGAAATATGACCTGTCTGGCTTAAAGACTAGGAAAGATATGAAAGGGGTCAGCTTGGAAGCATCTAGATAAAATTGCAGTGATGAGTAGAAGGTATGGTTCTGACAAGGATAAATCTTTACAAATATTGCCTTTTGATTTCCTGTCCTAGTGGACTGTTGTTGGGGGGGTGTTGCTGTGGGTACAATTATCTTATATTCAGTAAAGCACTGGATATTTTGCTTAAATGTGGGTTATGTGATAGCACCACCAGGTAGATTCACAGCTGATTGGGAAACACCCAACCAAAAAAAGTGTATTTCTCATCAATGGTTCCTCATCTAATGAGAGGGAGGTTTCTACAAAATCTGGGCCACAAATTTAGAAATGGATGCAGCCCAGTCCTGTGCCTGTTTAACCAGGAGGACGGCTAACTGAGTCCCAAAGCAGGTCTGGGATTGCAGGAGCAGCAGCACCCAGCTTCTTCCCAAAGGAATGCTTTTCAAGGCACAAGGGTGTTTGAAGTGGGATGGGGACAGCCTTGGGGATCCCTGTGGCACTGGCCACCCCCAATATGTTGATGCCAGGCCTCCCAGAGCACATACTCTCCAACATTTCTCTCATGAAAATAGGGACGTCCCATTCCACAATGATAATTTTACTATTTATACCCCACACTTATTACTGGGTTGCCCCAGCCATTCTCGGCAGCTTCCAATATATATAACAGCATAATAAAACATAAAACATTATACAGGATTGCCTTCAGACAGCTCCAGGGTCTGATAGCACCATACCCTCCAACAGTTCTCCAGTGAAAATAGGGATATCCTAAGGAAAAGTGGGACATTCCAGGATCAAATCTGGAATCAGTGGCCTCCCTGGAGAATAGGGACACTTGGAGGGTCTGAGAGCATTCCCAGCAACCCTTTTCTTCTTTGACTCGCTTCAGATATACAAATGCTTCGGATTGCAGAGCCTCCGGACCCCATTAAAGAGTTTCATTTTCATCCCAGTCACGTTTCCTATTGTGGGCCTTCATTCATGAGCCCGAGAGATATTGCCAGGCTCTCCTCCTCCTCTGTGGGTCTGTTTGAATGAGGCTTGGTTGCAAGACCCTCTGCTCCACAAAGGGGTCAGGACACCCATGGCTGCTTCTCACTGCATTTCAAGGTGAGAAAGTGCCACAGAAAGGGCCTCTGTTGATAGCCAAAATCTGAGTTGCCTACTGACCCAGATTCTCCCCCCTGCATCAGGAGGATAAAACAACCTCTGTGGTGTAACCCACAGAGTCAAACAATCAGGATTTCACTGGACATTCCTTGGGTATGTTATTTTTAAAAACTGCCATTTATACAACAGCCTCAACGTGTCCTTTTTAGAAATGGTTTTGCTATTTTTGCATGAGGAGATATCATGTAACTGTTTTAAGCGGCATCCTATAATCTTCCCCATTCCAAGAAAGCGTTTAAGAAATGAGTTTTAGAAAGGCTCCTCCTGCTGACTTATTCTTAGCTTTTGTTAACATGGCGGGAGAGGGTATCTCTTTACACAAAGTGGTTTTAGCAGTTGAGAAACTATCATCTTCACAAAGCAAAGAATGCCATCCCTCCCCAGTAAACACAGCCTCTTCCTCCGGCTAAAAGGAGGTGGGGGCAGCCCACCAGACAAACCCACAAGCTCACTTTCCCACGTGGGACTTCAGGGGACAGCCCCCGGCAGGATGCTTTGGCCCTTCGCTGGGCCAAAATAAACGGCAGCGTTTTCTATTCCAGGCCACCCAAGCCAGGCCAATTTTTGCTTTCATAAAGGATAAAATATGCAGGACAAAGATGGACCCAAAAGTTGCATCTGTTCTCTAAAACTAGCTTAGCTGAACATGGAAGAGAATAATAGAATCATATAATTGTAGAGTTGGAAGGATCATCTGGCCCGACCCTTTGCAATGAAGGAATAAACAGTTGTCCCACAAAGGGATCAAACCTGCAACTATGGCAATATCAGCACCACACTGAGCTGTTCAGTATCTGACCATTATTAATTTGAATGAGGCAGCTAATTTAGGGTGTCGTCTTGAAAGGGCAGCTACCCTGTTACTTTTTAATTTATAATCATTGTGTTTTTACTCCCAGGTCAAGGTGATTGTGGAACTTTCTGGTCAAAATGATGTAGCCAACTTTGGGTACAATTCTCCTTGATAGGTGTGAGTGTGACATTGGCTGCTAAGAACATTAGAAGAGATTTGTATCTGGTTCAGGGCAAAAGAGGGCTCACTTAGTCCAGCATCCTGTTCTCACATTGGTCAACCAAATGCCCTAAAGGAAAGCCCACAAGCAAGCAGATCCTGAGTTCAACAGCAGCAGTCCTGACCCTGAGCTCCTGCTGTGATTCCCAGCAACTGTGTGCTTTTCCACTTCAGGCAAGAAAACCATTTGGAGCTAGGCCTGGACTTTAGGTCTGCTGCACCAGAAACGGGGGAAGCCCTGGCAATCTCCTGTAACATTTTACTGTTGACCCCGTTATTCCACCTGGCTCCATTTTGCTGCTGCTGTGTACTGTGTTCATTTACTTTGAAGGGGAGGAATTCAGGAGCATTCTGGGAAATTAACCTGCTCTGTCATCCTGTTGACTGAACTGAATCCGCTTGCCCAAAGCTTATCTGGAGGAATGAAATGATGTTTGGTTGCAGTGTTGACACGTCTCCCTAGTAAACATTTTGCTCAACCCACCCCACCCCCACTTTCCCAGCACATTTCCCATCACTTCCCAAACTGCAAACAGCCAGGGGGGTTTGTCTTTTAAAGTGGATTTGGGGACTTCCGGGTTGGCGCGATCTGGAAATGGCGGATTCCCTCCGAGCTCCGGAGGGAATCGGCTCAGCGGTGGATGGGTCTTAGCCGTGCCGGCGACACGGGGACCCTTAAAAACCGCAGGCGCGGAAGCCTGCGGACTGAGGACTCGGCGGGTGCCTTAAGCGCCCCCCCTGATTCGCAATGAGCCTTTTTAAAGGCTACGGAGGGGATACGGGGGACGGCGCGGCACTGAGAGTCGATCGCTACCGCCACTGAGCGAAGCCGCGAGCCATAACTGGAGAGCGCTGACTTCCTTCCTTGAAATTTGGACTGAAAAAAGGAACCCGTGAGTAATTTGGAACTGAACTTTAAAATTTTTACCTTTTGAATTTGAGACGACCGGGGGGTGTGCTAAAAGGAAGTCCCCACCCCCCCCCCCTTGCAGACAATCCAGAGCAACGAAACAAGAGCTAAGCTGGAGCGCCCACCCTGTAAAGGGTGAGTTTCAAAAAGACAGTAATTTCCAAGATTTAGAAAAGTAAATTTGACTAGGAGATTGGAGTGTTGAAGGAGCCTTTGTTTTTTGGCAAATAACCCTCCCCCCCGGGCCCGGGAGCGATCTGTTTTGGAGCCTGTACAGAGGAGCAGAGTTTGACAGCTGTCAAAGCTGTCAAATGGACTGTTAACACTGAAAAATTGTTACTTAAGACCTCTCCGGATTAAAAGGAGTTACAATTGAACTAAAATTGTGGGAAACAAAGAAACAATAACAGGACAGAGGATTGTTGGAGGAAAGATCACTCAGCAACCAGATTCCCTCTAGGGGGAATTCTGTGGAATTACAATGGCTGTGGGTGGAAAGATACTGAGAGAAATCGAAAGGATGTTTTCACTGGTGGGAACATTACAGGAGCAGACTACAGCTATGAGTAAACAGTTGATGACCTTGGATTTGGAAACAAGTAGTTCTGCTGAATGTGATGATGACCTGAGTGAGAAAGTACCCACAGCTGAATTTGAAATAATAAACAAAGAAGAGGAGAAGACAAAACAAGAAAGAGAACAAGCTATCTGGGAAAATACTAACCAGAAGCCGGCATCTGGAGAACACAAGCAAGGAGACTATTGGAGTAAATCCAGTGTAAGTCTACGAAAGATACAGAAGACGAAAGTGGAGGCCCTGGGAGTTTATGGAATTCAGGAAATAGAAACAAAGAAGTACAATTGGGGCCTACACATAGACTTTAACTTTGACTATCATCAAGATTCTGACCTACTGGAGATTTCTCAGCAGTTGCCTCTAAATATGGGAAGAGACTATGGACTGATTGGACTGATTGTTAAAGAAATCTTTCGAGACTCGATGACAGACAAAAAGGACTACCAACAAAACCGGCGGAGAGGGACTGGAAAGGATTTGAGAGCCTCGGATGTGCGGAACCCAGGCTAAAAACTGTTATTTCAGACATGTCTTGGGAAAGGACGCACAGCGGGGATGGGAGGGAGGGAAGCATTAAATCTATACAACACTCAAGACCAGGGGGTTTAGTAATAAGAAAATTATCTAAGAAAAAATGAGAAATCGAGGGAAGAGAACTGGGGTCCAACTTAGGGAAAATTTTATTTTTGTTTTTTATAAAAGGACTAATATTAAGACGGAAGAAATGCCAATTTGCTGATACAAATTTGGGAATAGGGATGCAAGGGAGGGGGTGGGGGGAAGTCAAGGACCAGGGTCAGAAAATAAGATTTTTGGGAATTATATATGTTTGTTGTTTTGTTTGTAATTGTCTTCGTGTTATGTGTGTTGGTTTGTCTATATAAAAAGTGAAAACCCAATAAAAATTTTTAAAAAAAAAAAAAAAAAAAAATAAAGTGGATTTGTTGCACCATGGCAACAGATTGCCTGAATTTCCGGTAGGTGCTCAGATCCCTCCCACAAAATCTTGGCAGTCTTGGGGGTGCCCAAAGTGACAGGGAAATGCCATAAAAAGCTTGGAATGAATTGGTGATTAACAAGAAAGGCATATAAAGAGCCCACAATGGAATCGGGATGAATGCAGGACAGATGCGCATTGTCACATGTAACCTCCCCACAAGCAAATCGGAATGAAGGCCAAGAACATTCCCTACAAAAATGTGAAAAGAAGACAAGAATAATGAAGCAGCATTTTTGCCTTATAAGGGGTCCCAGGCTGAGGGGAGGCAGGAGGCAGGTCAAGTGCTCCTGGATGACTCCAACAGTCTCTCCCCTGATGTGTCCACGTTTGTAGGACACCCCTCTAGTTTGGGGGAGGGGACAAGTAACAAATAGAGAACAGGGGATGTTCTGATTTTTCCCATGATAGATTGCTTGTATGGTTTGTTTTTTTAAATATCAAATGTCAAATTCATTTGTTTTTGGTGCTGATGCTTTACTGGAGCCCTAAGCATGTGGTTAGCCTGCCTGTTGGGGATCCAACACTGGGGTTATGCGCTTTTTAAAAAGAGAGAGGAAAAAGCCAATCTTTGGAACCAACCACATTCTCACAATCAACCCACCATGGTGTCCCAGCATTCCAAAGAGCTTGATGGGGCCCAAAAATGTCCTTTTGACCTATATGGTCCCTGGGGCTGACCTACAGCTGCCTTGCCTTCTACCTTAGGACTGGGCTTGGCCCCAGAGGGAGGCACCCATTGTGTGCCAGAACGGAGATCAGCACTGGGGAGCCCAGAAAGGAGGCCAAGGAGGCCCCCTTCTCCGTTTGACTCAGGCCAGGTACAATTCCAGGGCTCAGGTTGCCAGAGAGGGCAGCGTCTCTCTTTAGAATCAGCCCTTGCAGCCAACCAGTCTCCCAGCTGGGCCCAGCCAACAGAAGCGTCTCTTTGCTCTCCTGCAGGTCATACTGACACAACCGCACCACAGATATTTAAAGCCTCCACTGCTTGAAATAAACGCTGCTCGATTTGCAAGTCGGTTTTGTACAGCGGGCTCTTTTCCAACCCCTGGCAACACAAGTGTGTGCGGTTGTGTCAGTCTGGTCCCTATGGAAGTTGTTAGTGCCAGTCTCCAAAACAAATACCCTGAGGGTGCTTTCAGGCACGAGACAGGACTGACATTGTGGCTCATTTTGCAAATTTGTGCCTGGTAGCCATGAATAGCCCTCTTCTCCATGAATAATTTGTCTAATTCTCCTTTAGAGCCATCCAGGTTGGTGGCCATCACTGCCTCATGAGGGAGGGAGTTCCACAGGTTAACAATGCACTGCCCTTCTATCATGTCGCCACTTGCTTTTCTCTAGGCAAAAACCTCCCAAACGCTGCTACCTTTCCTCATAGGAGAGTCGCTCTATCCCCTTAAACATTTGGGTTTCCCTCTACTGAACCTGTTCCACAACTGTTCCACCCTCCCTGCATTCATGCTGTCAATAAACTATATCCATCACACCCCAATATCTCTTTCTGGATTAGTCAAATCTAGATTAATTGTTCTTCTTTTTTTACTCAGTTTACATCTCTTTGCAGCAGCTTTCCTGAGTCTTCACTCATTTGCCCAGTTTGGACAGCTGCTCCCTTGGGAGCTCTCCAGAGGGCCCCTTCTTCGGATTTCATCATCGTGAACCGTATGGGGATGATCCACAAACTTTGGCATCCCTTCAGCTCACAGAGACTCGGATAATTGTAGAGTTGGGAGGGACTCCCCCAAGAGTCATCTAGTCCGGCCCTGCGTGCAGGAGTCACAGTTAAAGAATGCCCGACGCATGGCCATCCAACCTCTCTCTTAAAACCTCCAATGAATAAGTGTCCAACTTCTTCCAAGGGAGTCCATTCCTCTGTAGAACAGCTCTCACTTTCAACTCTGGTCATAAACGTTCAGTCACAACAGTCCGGTTTACTGCTTAGCACACTCTGCTGTGAATGCGGTATTATCTATTTCCTTTTACCCTCCTTCCAATAACAGAACCTGCTTCCAAACTTTAAGGGGACCTCTGCTCTTGTTCCTTTGCAATGAAGTATTTTTCAGGAGCTGTTGAGGAGTCACTGTGTCTATCTTTTGTAAGGACAAGTATATTGCTTGGGATTCATTCATTCATTTTACTGCATTTCTGCCCCACCTTTTCTCCTCAAGCAGCACTGGGTGGTGCGTACCTGGTTCTGTCCCTCCTCATTTAATCTGCACAACAACCATGTGAGGTTGGTTAGGCTGAGAGAGTGACTGGTCAGCCAGAAAGCTTCATGGCTGAGTGGGGATTCGAACGCCGGTCTCCCTGGCCTAGTCCGATACCGCACTGGATCTCTATTGGTTTTATTGTGTGGGGAGTGTAAGCATCATCCATCCCCCCCCAATCTGTCTGAGAATAAATCGGTAGGCTTCTGGTGTGAGAGAATGCATGCAGCACATTCAAGTGAAAAAGGATTTGCTTTCACTTGCTTGCCAGAACAGTAGAATGTGTCTGTCGTATGGAAGTGGGAGAACCCTTTTGAAAAGAGTAACCCTATCAAACAAAGTGGGGCTTACTTCTGAGGAGGCTTACCAAGGAATGGGAATTCTAACCTCAGGTAACCCTGGTGCAAATGGAAGCAAGGCGGTCTTTATTCCAGATTATCGCTAACCCAGAATACTTTTCTTCCTGGTTCTGCCCTGCTAGAATGCAGCCTTTTGCTTTGGTCCAAGAATTACTTAACACAGAATTCACCCAGAAACCTTCAGAGATTCTCTCCTGCAAAGGTCAGGCAAAATTTGCAGAGAGTTTCACTTGCAAACAGGCCATGGAAAGAGGGTGTGCATAGAAGATGCTTATTTATAACCAGCCGAGGACACAAGCTGCAATTTCTCGACTCTTCCTCTGTCATTAGGCAGCAGGAGCAGCAGTAAGATCATAGGGATTCCTGCATAGAACAGCAGAGCCTTGATTAGAGGTTTGGCTGATCTGGCCACCAGTTGTACTGAGGGTTGGGAGTAGGGAAGGGAGCAGCAGGTGATGCTGCGGAGCTCACAAAAGCTCCATTGTATGAATGCCTCTGAATCACAGACTTGTAGAGTCGGAAGGGACTCCTAAGGGGCATCTAGTCCAACCCCTTGCAATGCTGTAATCACAGCTCAAAAATCCCTGACAGATGGCCATCCAACCTCTGCTTAAAACCCTCCAAAGAAGGAGAGTCCACCACCTTCCAAGGTCATCTGTTCCACTGTTGAATGGCTCTTATCAGTGCTTTTTTCTGTGGGGACACAGGGGTATGCATACCCCTAAACATTTCATGAATCTAAGTTCGGCCCCATTGAGGGGAAGTATTTCAATATGAGTAGGAAAATGAGAGCACCCCTAAACATTTATTTTTAAGAAAAAAAGCACCGGCTCTTCCTGTCTCAAAGTTCTTTCTAATGTTGAGTCGGAATCTTCTTTCCTGTCATTTGAATCCACTGGTTTGGATCTCCTGCCTCCGGAGCGGCAGAAAACAAGCTTGCTCCATCTTCCATGCGACAGCTCTTTGGGAATTTGAAGATGCCTGTCAAATCAAGGCTCAGTCTCCTCCAGGCTAAACATACCCAACTCCCTCAACTGTCCCTCATAAGGCTTGGGCAGCTCCAGCGGGCAGAACTAGGAAGCCAATTTCCACCAATCATTAAACACCAAACATTTTGCTCTCTTCTTCTTGTTGCCTCAGGACACTCGGACTTCAGCTGAGTTTGACGTCAGCCACTTGCCGGGTGCCATTTTGGTTCCTCCCGAAGCAGATGCCTTGCTGGAGTTTTTCAAGACACGGCTTGCGCCAGGTATAGCCAACTCCTCATGCGGTGAGATCCTCACAGTCTTGCCAGCAGGACTCTGGCAGGGGTTCTGTGGTGGGACCATCTCATCCATCAGGCGGGAGAACCTGGTTAACGTCTCCACACAAATCATGAAGGCACTAATGCTTCTAAATAAATGATGTAAGATATAATAATATTAATATTTTTTTTATTTATAACCCAACCTCCCTGGCCAGAACCGGGATCAGGGTAGCTAACACCAATAAAATTACAATAAAACATAATAGGAAAGAAAAGGGGAAAAAACACTATATAGGATAAATAGTGTATGATATACTTCTTTTCTTCTGTTCTCTCTAAGCTTTTTTTTAAAAAACTTTATTATGTTCAACTGAAATACTCTCAATAAAAAAATGAAATTAAAAATGTATTACGTTTCGGAACAGCAGTTTTCAAGATCAATGACAATCCACGATGCTTCCTTCCAGCCTTCTCGTTTATACACATATTTTCTTATTTATAGCTGTTCTGATGTTTTGCAATTTTCTTTTCGCAACAAGACGAAACCAGCCCTTTCTCTCTATGGACGCAGAATGAATGGGTCTGGGGTCTGCAAGGCCTAAGGCTTTATGGCAGACCCCATAATATATGTGTGTGTGTGTGTGTGTGTGTGTGTGTGTGTGTGTGTGGAGAGTCAGCCTGAAGGTGGGCGAAAAGGTGAAAAGTTTAAAGCGTGAAGGAAGTGCACGTGGAATGTTTGAAGGCTTTTAACCAGCCGTGCTGTTTCCCTGTGTTTTTCCTACAAAGCTAGTTTCTTGTGACGTCTAATTAACCAGGTTGTAATAACTCGGTCATCCTGATAAGAGCTGCTAAGTTCTGCTTGTGAGCAGCACACCCATCAATCAGCTCAGAAGAGAGTCAGGATGATGTGAGTTTTCTCCGGTCCAATTATGCAGACTTTTACTCTAATCACTTTTCTCTCACACACATCTCTGTCTCTTCCAGGGCGGGAGGAGGAGGGTCCCAGCAAGCCCATCATTTGCTACTGCACAGTGGGTTATCGGTCGTCCATGGCAGCTCAGCTCGTGGGCAGCTACTTCTCCAAGGAGGCTGGGAAGACCTGCATGGCGTCGCCCAAGATCTACAACGTCTGTGGTGGCCTGGTGGCTTGGGCCGTTGAACGGAGGCAGATGGTGGACAAGCAGAAGAGGCCCACCTCGGTGGTACACCCCTACAGCCCCACCTGGGCCAAGCTCCTTGAGCCTGAATTCAGGGCAGAGATCTGAGGAGCAGCTTGAGCTGAGGCAGGGGGCCTTCCTGGCAAATTATTCCAAAGCAGCAGCAGCAGGTGACTGTCAGAACACATAAGCACCCACCCCATCCTGAAAGTAGCATTTCAAGGACTCTCAGGCGTTGCAAAAGAGACTTGCCAGACAGTTCAAGTCTTGCAGTGTTTGCAACAGAATATTTTGGGAAACGAAGCAGGGGCAAGCCAGTGTGGTGTAGTAGTTAAGAGCGGTAGACTTCATAGGCACCGACTCCATGGGGCCTGAGGGGGCCCGAGCCCCCTCAAAAATTCGTTTGGGGGGGCTCCGCCCTCCCAATAATCTCGGGCGCCCCTCCAGCAGAGCGCCACCGCCGCCCCTTCCCCAGCCCAAAATGCACAGGGTCGGGCTGCATGCCTCCTGCCCTCCCTCCCGAGTAAAAGCTCCACCCAATTTCCTTCGGAGCTGATTAATAGGCGCATTACGCTCTCCCCTATTCACTCACAAGGAGGCGGCGCCACTTTATCTGCATATTCATGAGCTTATTTATTATTCATGAGCTTTCGTGGGCTCCCCCAATATTTTTTATAAGTCGGCGCCCCTGGTAGACTTGTAATCTGGTGAACCAGGTTTGATTCCCCGCTCCTCCACATGCAGCTGCTGGGTGACCTTGGGCTAGTCACACTTCTCTGAAGTCTCTCAGCCCCACTCACTTCACAGAGTGTTTGTTGTGAGGGAGGAAGGGAAAGGAGAATGTAAACTGCTTTGAGGTTTTGCGCAATCAGGCACTGTATAAAGTCTATGAAATAAAGAAATGAAATAAAACGATGGCTTAGATTCCTCAATTACAGAACTCCCTTGGGAAATGAGGGCTGCATGTTTCTATCACAGGGGGGGCAAATAGACAGCTTACTTCTTTGTTATGTTTTGGGAGTTACAATGAGACTTATATGCCCTGGTTATCCTTAGTGAGGTAGAAAACAGGGGCTTTCTGCTATTCTGCTGAAATTTAGTGTTTCAATAGAAAGTATTGGTGAGCCGATTGAGAGAGATGGTGTTTATCTCATTCCGCTTATACATTCGCTACTTGGAGGCTCCTGTTGCAGGATGCTCTGTGCAGGGAATCAGTCAGCAGGTGGGTGTTATGTTGTGCTTGGGGACAGGGAAACGGAGCAGGGAAGGAGAGGGGAAATGGAGCAGGCAAAATACACCAAGTAACTTGAATTGCGAATCTTTTTTTAAAAAGGACATAAGATATGTAAATAGAGAATACCTAACAATTCCTCAAGGAAGTGAAGGAAAGTCTGGAATGCTCCAAAACAAAAAAACCCAGACTTTATAATGCTGCAGGAAACTCAGTTTTAAAAAGAGGCTTGAGCTATTAACACTTATAAATATTTCTTGAGGCATGTGGTATTCAGTCACAGGCACCTCTAAAGCTGGGAAATATTTGCATGTCCCCTCATGTATCATTTAAAGAGGATGCAGTTCTTATGCATTTCTTAAAGGGATCCTACATGAGGGAAATTCATTGGGATTGATCTATGGCCCAAATAAGGACAAATAGGTGTTTTGAAAACCTGTACAGTATTTGATCTTTTATGAGGCTTTCAACAGGGACTCTTTATATGGGTGGGAATTTGAACTGGGTATTGGACCTGAAAGATGATCTGAAAGGAAAGTGGTGATCCACAGCTACAAAAAAATCCATGTAGTTTAGCAGAACTTTTAGTTTTTACATGGTGATTTTTGGAAAAGTATTTCTCTTTCTGCTGTTAGGATTGCAACACATATATCAGAACTGACTGCTTTGTTCCTCTGATTTGATTGACAATACCAAGCACCCCCCCCCCCTTTCCACAGTCTCTCATGGCTTTCTCCTTCAAAGCCTTAAGGGTGAGAAATTTGCTTTTTAAAGGCAGCAATCTCGGAGTTGCCAAATCTTACCTTTCAGGTAGGAATTTTGCAATGGGTGAGGCAGCCCTCGCTGGTCACTGGAAAAATCCAGCATAAGTCAGCACCATTTTAAAACAAAAAACCAAAACCAAATCCCATGTTTTGTCCCAGAATGCACCTAAATCCAGGCATGTGAGATTAAAACAGGGGGAGAAAAACAGATAAATTTGTTCAATCCTGGAGTTCATCTCCATTGCTTTTTGGGATGCCCTTTGCCTGCTTTCAGGGTACTTTCCCCCTTCCGTAGAGGGATGGAAATATCTGGTGCTGATGACACAGGTGGGGAAAGCTGGAAGTGGGGGAGCAGCAGTGAAGACCCACATTTTTGGCTCAAGAGAGCAGCCTCAGCTGGCAGAGACTGGCCTACTTCTTACGTTCAGCAACAAATACTTCAAGTCCTTCCCTAGCATGGAAAGGCCTGGAGCCCCCTGGCCGCTTCTGCCCATCCCAGGAGAAAGAAGCTTTGCAAGCCCCCCTGCTTAAATTAACTCATAAAATATATTGTTCCACACCACCCCATTCTCCAAACAGTGAGAGATTCCAGGGGTTCCAGGCTCATACCCAGCGTTTGGTTTCCTTGGAAGGAAGGTCAGCAGAGACTGTGGTGTGTTTGGGATATATGGCTTTATTTACACATATATACATCCTGAGCATAAGATGAAGGGGCTCCCAGCATCAAACACCCCAGCAGATCTTTCTTCTCAACTAGTCGTAACTTTGGGTCCAGTACAGAACAAGCAGGTCTGTGTGTATCCGGCTTCCAGCCTGGCTCCAGTTCATCTCATCCACATTACTCTGGTTCTTGTTTGCCTACCTAGCAGCCTGGTGAGGTTGGTGGAGGAAAGGTCCACTCATTAGCCTGGAGGGCACCAGGACAGTGGTAGCTCTTGCAACCCAGCTCAGACTTTGGGGATACAGATGAGGACACTTAAGTTGCCAAATAAGGTCACTTGCTGTCTTACCAATAAACTTGTGTGACTAGTTCAACAACAGCATCCTTTACTAGATTGCAACCATCACTGGGCACAGGACCCCCAAGTATTGGAAGAGACTCAGGGCATCATCCAGACAGACGCCTCCCAAAACCTAAAACAATATACAATGGGGAAGATCAACGCACCCAAGGTTTGCAATCCAAACAGAAGCAGAGAACTCAGGGCAGGAGGCTTCTTTTTGAGGTTTCATAGCAACACAAACGGAGCTTCTTCTCTCTCCCTCTTCCCCTCTCTCTGTAGCCTCCTAGTCCATCATTCTGGCAGCTTCCCACCACTCCAGCACTAAGGACGGAGGACTGGACCTTAATTGTTCTGCTCTCAATCCCTCTTTGGCAGCGACCGAAACAGTGAGCGCTAAGTTCCTTTGAGTTAGTTTGGTTAATTGAGGGCTTATCCACACTTAGCTTTCCTCCACTATTTCCAGGCATGGACCCCACGCTTTAAAGCTCCATGTCTGAGCACCCTTTTTCCTCTCCAGAGATTTCCCTGTGAAAACCCGCTCTTTAAAGCTCAATCGGAGAAACTGAGAATAGCTCAGTTGGTTAGAGTGCGGTGCTGATAATGCCAAGGTTGCAGGTTCAATCCCCATATGGGACAGCTGCATATTCCTGCCTTGCAGGGAATTGGAGTAGATGATTTTCAGGGCCTCTTCCAACTCTATAATTCTATGATTCTGTGAAATGGGAAAGCTGGATTGACATTTGCTCCGATTGAGCACTAAAGAGTGGGTTTTCGTGGGGAAAGTTCTGGGGCAAAAAATAAAACAGAGCTTCTAAACATGGACCTGCGCCTGGAAAGAGCAGAGCAAAAGCTAAGAATCCCAGAAAAGACACAGATCAAGTGCCGGATCGAATTACAGATCTTCCACAATACTGGAACTCAAACCTCACTGCCCACTGAAACATCTTTTGGGAATACCATCTTCTGAGAGCCAGTGTGGTGTAGTGGTTAGAGTGTCCGACTAGGACCTGGGAGACAAGGGTTCAAATCCCCACCTCGGTCATGAAGCTCACTGGGTGTAACCTTGGGCCAGTTGCTCTCTCTCTCTCTGCCTAACCTACCTCACAGGGTTGTTGTAGGGATTAATAAGGAGGGAGAGAACCATGTATGCTACCCTGAGCTCCTTGGAGAAAAAGTTGGGATAGAAATAAAAATAGTAAATAAAATAAATTCTGCAGTTCCAACAAGAAGCAGACAGATAAGCACCCCTACCCCAGAGAGGTAACACCATGAACAATAACAATACAAATAATATTTAGTCTTTAGCAAGCATCTCAGACACTAGACACCACACAAGAGTTATGTCAGAAAAACCCCACCCGCCCTGCAGGCTCAAGCAAAAGTCCCACCCCACCCCCCATTTTCACAGGGAGTAAGGAGATGTAAGGAAGGAAGATGTGGATCCATGGCAACGTCACGAAGGCCCCTGCAGACCCCCTGCCAGATGCCCTTTGCCCTCGATCCTCAATGGCCCCAGTCCCTCTCCTCCTGATCATCCCCATTGAGACTGCAAAGTCTCTAGAGCAAGATTTAGTCACTTGGTGCTTAGTGTAGTAGTAGGAGCCAGTGTGGTGTAGTGGTTAAGAGCGGTGGACTCGTAATCTGGTGAACTGGGTTCGATTCCCCGCTCCTCCACATGCAGCTGCTGGGTGATCTTGGGCCAGTCACACTTCTCTGAAGTCTCTCAGCCTCACTCACCTCACAGAGTGTTTGTTGTGGGGGAGGAAGGGAAAGGAGAATGTTAGCCTCTTTGAGACTCCTTCGGGTAGTGATAAAGCGGGATATCAAATCCAAACTCTTCTTCTTCTCCTACTACAGTATAGCACCACCAGGCCTGAGGGGGAACCCGTGTGTGACCCCTTCAGATGTTGTTTGCAGGGCAGTGCACACACACACACACACACACACACACACACACACCCCTCAGCCCAGACGATTGGTCCTGCTGGCTGCTGAGGCTGATGGGAGTTGGGAGCCTGACAACGGTATCTGGAGGAGCACAGAGGTCCTTTCTGATTTGTGGGTGTTTGTTTGTTGCATTTACACCCCACCTTTCCTCCCTGGTCTCTCCTAGGTCTTAGTTAAAACACCCTAACCACTGTATGCACCACTGGCTCTCTTGCATTCCAAGGCATCAGGGTGAATTAACAAGCAGTTTATTTAAAATTTACAAAACACAAGTGGTGCTTTATTAATATTTTAAGGCAATTAAATAACAACATTAAATATATTAGGGCTACCTGTATTAGAATCTGGCTGTTCTGCCTTTCCTCCCACCCCACCCCTCTTCCCTGCCCACGTCCAGCCCAGTGGCCACTCCACCTTCCGGGCTTAGAGCCTGCAAAGGGGTCATTTCCACAAGGCATTCTAAGGCAAGAGGGCCAACTTGAATAAAATATGGGTGTGGAGGAGGTAAGCCCTGCCCTGCGTAATCGATCACATGGCATGGTGAACAGACTCCATTTGAATGGCAATGCCCATCAACTTTGGGGGTCCTGGCCCCCTCAGATATTTTATTGGGGGAGGGCGAAGAGACCTCAGCCCCTAGGAGTTGTCTCCTATGTTTCAAGGTCCCATCTGGGGAAGCTCTGGGCCTTTGGCACAGCATCGGCCTTGCATGCAGAAGGTTCTAGGTTCAAACTCCTGCAGCCTCCTCAGGTAAGGATGAGAGAGATCCTTGCCTAGAACCCTGGTGAGCCGCTGCTGCCAACCAGTGTCGACAATACTGAGCTAGATGGGCCAATGGTTTGGCACTGTATAAGGCAGCTTCCTATGTGCTTTGTGTCCACCTGAGTGGGGCCTCCTGCCCAGCTGGACTCTGGGTCAAGTATTTGTTCCATGTGTCTCTTTCTTTGTGCAATGGTTAACCTGCAGGCCCCAGGCAGGCGGGAGGGAGGGAGGGAGGAAGGAGGCAGATCCTGGTTCCCATGGCCTGTGGGAGTCCCTAGGCTCTCCCTCAGCGGCTGTGAGTCTTGCCAGGCCTCTGACCTCCCCACTCCCTCAGTTAAAAGAGAATGTTTTACTTGCAACTCCTGCGTTGCAGGGGGGTTGGGCTAAATGACCTTTGGGGATCCCTTCCGACTCTACAATTCTATGATTCTATGAAAAGTAGCAGCAGCAGCTGCATCTTCTTCCTTGTCCTATTTTACGGTCCTTTTCTTCTCTTAAAAACAAATGACCCGTATTCCATTCGGACGGCTGGTCCCAGGAGAAGATGCCCCTCCTGCGGGGGTCCCTCGTCCTCCTCAGGGTCTCTTCAGGAAGCAGCAGAGGCAGCAGTTGAGGCAGGTTTCAAACAGTCTCTAGCCTCAACCCAAAACACACCCGTGGACTCCAAAGGGCCAGCGCTTCCAGGGCCCAGGCGGCTGAGGAGGCGAGGAAGCCCACGTGCCAAGGTCCTCTTTGGCTGACCCGGCCCTCACTTCCCGGTGGCGTTGGCCCACGAAGGGAAGGTGTCCAAGTGGAACATGGCGCGGCCCCAGCTGTTTATGGCCAGGGTGATGCAGAAGACACCGATGACGTTCATTACGATGCCCGTCTTGGCCTGGGAGAGAGAGAAGAGAAGAGAAGGAGGAGGCAGGTGTATCACGGGTCAAGTTCAGGCAGTAGAAGACTTTTGTGGGAGGGAGGCAAGGAGGAGACGCTGCCGTCAGAGCATGACCTGTCCTGGTCAGGAGGGAACCACCCCTTACCCAGAGAGATCTCCTTGTCCAGGAACACAGTGTGCAAACTGTGTGCTCTCCCCCCTTCACGTGGCCCGGATGTTTTGAAGAACTCGGTGAACAGTTAGGAAAGGGGCCCCTAAGAGCATAAGATGAGCCCACCAGATGAGGCCAATGTCCCTTCTGGTTCCAGAAGCATTGCTGCCTCTGACCGTGGAGGCAGAACATAGCCATCGTGGTTGGTAGCCAACAAGAGCCCTCTCCTCCTCCATGAACCTGCCCAATCCTCTTTCCAAACCGTCCAATCTTGTGGCCATCACTACCTCTTGAGGGAATGAGTTCCATAAGAAGAGCCTTCTGGATCAGGCCAATGGCCCACCTAGGCCAGCATCTTGTTCTCACAGTGGCCAACCAGATGCCCATAGGAAGTCCACAAGTAGGACCTGAGGAGAAGAGCTGTCTCCCCTCCTGCAGTGTCCGGCAACTGGTATTCAGAAGCTTTGAGCAAAACCATCATGGTTCGTACCCTTAAGAGCAGAGTGTCCCAAACTTGGGTCTCCAGCTGTTGTTGGACTACAAATCCCCATCATCCCTAGCTAGCAGGACCAGTGGTCAGGGTGATGGGTATTGTAGTCCAAAAACAGCTGGAGACCCAAGTTTGGGAAACACCTGCCGATTAATATCAGTCAGTGCACTCAGTTGTGTCATCTTGGTCAGGCCCACTGGGATTCCTCCATGCCGGCCGCAAGCCAGCCAAGGCCTTCTTGCCTGCTCAGCCTTAAGCTAAGCCCCACAGCAGCTGTTTTAAGATTCGTCACAATCAACAGGAGACATTAGCATCCCCTTAAAGCAGCGTTCCCCAACCCAAATGTTTTGGGCTACAGTTCCCATCAACCCCAGTGGGCAAGTATTATTTATTCTAATATAGTGTGCTGGCTGCAAGGGCTGATGGGAGTTGTAGTCCAAAACATATAGAGAAGTGGTTTCCTAACCTTTTGGGGGGGACACACATCACCCACTTGGTTCCATAACCACCTCCCCAGTGCCCCCCTACCCTACAGAAACCATTATTCAGAATAATGGTTTGTGTGACCCACTAAGGAAGATAATAAATTCAAAACAGTAGCAATCAGTTGTACAAATGCCCTAGATATTTCCTTTGCTTGCACACGCACACACACAAAAAGAAAAATGGGAGACCTGAGCCAATCAGGCAGGCAGCCGAGATGACCACAGGGGGTTGGACTAGATGGCCTTTGGAGGTCCCTTCTAACTTCTACAATTCCATGATTTGTTCAAAATCAAATGAAAACTTCCCCTCCAGGGAATCCCCCCTCACCCAGGGGAGTGGTACCTCCCACTTTGGGAACCACTGATCTAGAGGTTTGGTTCCTTAGCATCACCCACAGTGACCAGCCTTTGGGGAGGCTGGGGGAGGCCTGAGCAACAGCAAAGCTGCCCCCTTACCATGTCTGAGACTCGGAGGTGTCCGTAGGAGAATACGATGGCATTGGGAGGGGTGGCCACGGGTAGCATGAAGGCAAACGAGGCACTGAGGGTGCAGGGAATCATGATGTAGAGGGGGTTGACCTCAATGGACTGCGACTGGAGAGAAAGAGAGCAGAGAATCATGGGGCTGGAAGGGACCCCGGCGTCATCTCGTCAAAACTGCCTGCAATGCAGGAGTCACAACTAAATCACCCCTGACAGGTGGTCCTCCAACCTCTGCTTGAAAACCTCCCAAGAAGGAAAGCCCACCAACTCCTGAGACAGTCCTTTCCACCATCAGAAAGTCATTCCTAGAGTTTAGTCGGAATCTCCTTTCTGGTCATTTGAATCCGTTGGATTGGGTCCTCCCCTCTGGAGCAGCAGAAAACAAGTCTGCTCTATCCTCCAGGTGACATTTGAAGATGGCTCTCCTATCTCCTCTTTTCCAGGCTTTCTAAACAAATTTGCCAGACAAACAACTGTATGCTTGTGGGGCAGAGACCTGTCGTCTGATACCTGGCATGGATACAGTACTTGAGATAGTAACAGTCCTAATCTAGGTCCTAGCCCTCAAAACTTATTCAGCTGGGCCTAAATGTGAACCTTGCTGGAACCCTGGCTGGCCACCAGTGTGCGGGAGGCCAGAAGCCTCCATTCTGCCTTGGTTTCCCTTGTTTTAATCCTTACAAGCTGGGTTTAGGGTTGTCAATGTGAAATAAAAATCAGTAAGGAGGAAAGCTCCCTTACCAAGGAGGCGAAGACTGGCAGGAAGAGGGTTGCGGTGGCCACGTTGCTGGTGCATTCGGTGAAGATGGCGATGACCAGGGAGAGGATGATGGCGATGGCCCAGGGGGGGACGCTGTGCAAAGGGGTCATCTGGTCACCCAGCCATTTGGAAAGCCCTGAAGCCTGGAGTTGTGGGGCAAGAGCAGAGAAAGAGAATATTGTCCGGTGCAGAAGTCAAGCGTTGGTCAGCGATCAAAGCAAAACATGGTGTCAGTGAAGTTACGGTAACTCTGTATTCAAGAAACCAAAACAGATCCCAGTAGCTCTTCCCAGTAGGCCCTGCTCCAGCAAGGCAGTTGTGAGAGCTGAAGGCCCCTGCCTCCCACCACCTTCTCAGTCTCCTCCTCTCCCTGACTTCCCAAGTAGTCTTAGACTGCGCCTGCGCACAACCAATCTTGGCTCTGCTCTTTTCATGTCTCCGTGTGTTCTAGGAGACCTGTGGGGAGGGGAGCTGGTTGCAGCAGGAGGGGGAGACTCCCTGGCTTCTTCAGCAGCCTGCCTCATCTCTGCCTCTTGGCCCCCCACCCCACCCCTGTTTCTCCCTCTGACACTCATCAGCATCCCAACACCATCTGAGCCTTCTTCCCCTGGGGGTTCCCTTAGGGGTTTCCCAGCTGGTGCCTCCCACCACTCCCCTGTATCCCGCCAGTCCATGACAATATTGGGGAGGGGGACCACCGCTGTGGTCTCTGACAATCTATTGTATTTGTCCAACCACTGAGGGGGGTATCCTTAACCCTTTGGGGCCCATGTAGGTCTTTGCAAAACCCACAAAATGCTTAAGACTGCTGCTGGATCAGGTCAGTGGCCCAACTAGCCCAGTATCCCATTCTCACAGTGCCCAACCAGATACCAGTTATGGGAAACCAGCAAGCAGGGCCCAAGCAGATCAGCACTCTCCAGTTGTTGTTCCCCATGATCTGGCATTCAGAGGTAGACTATCCCTGGGCATGGAGGTTCTGCTCTCACAACAAACCTCCATAAGAAAAGCCCTGCTGGGTTAGGCTAGTGGCCCATCTAGTCCAGCATCCTGTTCTCACAGGGGGCAATCAGGTCCCTCAAAGGGAAGCCCACAATAAAGATCTGAGTACAAGAGCAAATCTCTTCTCTGCTGCAGCTTCCAGCAACTGCAATTCGGAAGCATTTGCTGTCTTCAGACAGCTCCGGCAATGTACTGATCCCCCTCCCTCATCCCAGGGGAGGGATCCATGCAGGTCTCCTCTTGAGCTAGAGAGCGTCTTACTGAATTGGGGCCCCTCCCCACATTAGAAATGGAGATCCAGTTTGCCGATTCCCCCTTCATTTGCAAGGAATCGTACAAAACAAATTGGCACTAATAAATAAAAGTTCCAGGGTGGCAACAGAAAGCAAACTAAAAATGCTTTTGCAGTTCATCAAAATCCAGCAATATCAAGTTATAGGAAAACTGGTGCTATTAACAGTAAATCCTTCTAGTTGGTTAATTGGTTCGGCAACTTCCATGCTCATGATGTGTGATGCTAATTATTTCCCCCAAGAGTTAAATGGTAACTAATCAGAGGCAGCTACAGGAGAGCTATGAGATTCAGGTGAGGGGCAGATGCCTTGTCAATCCCAGCAGGTATATAAGAGGATGACCTGGCCTGCCCAGGCCTCTGGCTGGCCGGTTATTTGGTTCTAAGGATTAGAGCACGGAACCAGCTTAGCAGGGCCAAGTCCTGCACGTTGCTGTTCTGCTGCTGCTGAAGAGGCCTCTTTTCCAATGCATGGATGAGGCCAGCAGGTTGGGCAGCGCACAGCACCCTCTTTGTCTGAGCCCGGCAGGGCTTGGCTCAGGCCAAGTTCTTTTGGGGAGGACAAGGGAGGCTTGTTCCGGATGGGCTGCTGAATGGCTGGTGGGGTGGAGGTTTTTTTGCATTTAAACCTATCATTTGGAGTGGTGCTCAATATGACCAGGGAGAGAGTCTGCAGCCATTTCTGAGCAAGTTGAAACTAGGTCAAGTCCTCCCTTCTCCTGGGGACGTCAGAATGCAGCTGGCAGTGGCAGGAGGGGGCTCTGGTGCCAAGTGGTATCGTGGAGGGCACATTCCCCCCCATCACCCCAAAGCCAGAAAAACGGCAACATCACGGGAAACACTTCCAAGAGCCCTGGATGAAACAGGGGGAAGGACAGGCCTGCAACCTGCTGCACCATTCTCTGCCATGGGGCACAGCCTGCCCCACCAGCGCTGCGGTTCGCTTGGCGCAATTGACGGTGGCCTCCGGGCTGGAGAACAGCCAGCCCTGGCATACTCCTAGTGTTGCCAGGGAGACTGGGGATTGGCTACTGCGGTGGGGCTCAGGCTCAGCTCTGGCAGAGGCCCCTCAAATTCCCCACTCCCCATGGCTTAAGCACACAGGAGGAGGCCTCACTACAGCCACCTTAGAGCTGTAGTGGTTAGAGCATTGGACTAGGACCTGGGAGAGCCCTGGGTTCAAATCCCCTCCGCTCGGCCGTGGAGTTCACTGGGTGAGCTGCCCCTTAGCCTAGCCTACCTCTTGCGGGGATTAAATGAGGACAGGGAGATAAGTAAATCGTTTGGAAGGATTTCTCTTTCCCTTCCTGCTCAAGCTTTTGAACGGAATACGTTTTCCAAAAATGAGAGAGGCAACACGCAAGACTTGCCTGGAGGTTCATAGGCCCTGCTCCCTCCCACAATTCCCGACATTACAGGAGCTCACATACTAGGAAAGGGCAGTGCACTCTGTGTGTGACTAGAGGCACCCGTTAGCTGTCCCACAGCCTTTATTTACACGCAGAGAGACATATTCAACGATGCTGCCACTGTGGTGGGAGCCACACATGAAACGCATGCCTCCAAAGTTGGGTGGCAAAGGTCCAGGTTTGGCAGAGCTCTCTGATGCCCACGACCAGCCAGCCTCCCCCCGCCTCTCCTGCCACCACCAAGGACTTACGTCACTCCCATTGGCCAGGGCGAAGCCTCCTCCAAGGAGCAGCACGATGCTCCATGGCATCTTATGCTGGACCACCTTCCAGTTCAGCAATGGGGCAGGGAAGAAGGGCTCCTTCATAGCTGCGGAGAGAGTCCAAGAGAAGTTGGGTGTGAGGGGGGAGGCAAAGCAGGGGCCAGCAAGGACACCCACCCACCCACCACACAGCTGGCACCAGCAGGAGGCTGCCAGCAGGCTGGATGCCATGGCAAGGGTCACACGGAGATTGGAATAACGTTATAGGGTACGAGCTGTTGAATAGGGGAAGAAGGTGGCCAACTCTCCTCCATAGGAGAAGTTGAATGGCCACCTGCCAGGGATGCTTCGGCTGGGATTCCTGCGTTGCAGGGGGTTGGACTGGATGACCTTTGGGGGTCCCTTCCAACCCTACAATGCTATGAAATACTGGCAGAACCCGGCACGCCCCTCCTGGTCTGTCTCTTTTGACCAGCCTACTCAAAGGCCCGGGGGGGGGGGGCAGAATCCGCCTTCCTTTACCTTCCTCCGCCTCTTCTAGGTCGCAGCTGCTATGACTGCAGAAGCCACACCTGGGCCTGGTGGCAGGAAGGATGAACAGGAGAAAGGCCACGAAGATGGCCACGGTGGCATCCGTCACATACCTGGGACACATTTGGGAAGATGAAGAATGAGGAGGAGGAGGAGGTGGCAGCAGCAGCAGTGTCCCATTCCCCTCGTTCTGTCCCAAAAGCAACAGGTCAGCCAGTTGAACACACCTCCACACACACACACCCTGGAGGGAACATGAGCTCCCAGGAGAGAGATGAGCACCCTCCTTGCTGCATCCCTCTCTGGGCCTCTCCCAGGAGTCCTTTCAAAAAGGATATTGCAGAGCTGGAAAAGGGCAACCCAAATGATCAAAGGGATGGAGGAACTCCCTTATGAAGAACAGTTGGGACTTTTTAGTTTAGAGATAAAGCGAGTAAGAGGCAACACGATAGCAGTTTGTGAAATTATGCATGACACAGAAAAAGGTTCTGATGGAACTTCCAGGTGCAGGTGCAGTCTATCTCAATCCCTAGGCTTTTAGGGGTACCTGGCCACTGTGAGGACAGCAAGCCAGACTAAATGGACCATTAGCCTAATCCAACAGGGCTCTTCTTGGGTCCCTCCAAGGTGCTCAGATTCTCCCATTTAACCTCCCAAACTTCCTGCACAAGCAAGATTTCCTCCGGGCTGCTCCCAGAGTCTCCCAGCCGAGCAGGGATTCGAACCTGGAACAGGCCAGCACAAGGAGGAGGAGACTCTTCGCTGCAAGCAATCCTGCCCTGAGCTGTTTGCCTGAAGGCACCCGAGTACCCTAAGCCTGGTGCTATTGGGGACCACCCCAAAATACAAAACGCCACAAGGGTAGCTTCACTGGTCTGCAAAATGCCTGGCAAGAGAAAGAACAAAGCCCACTCACTCCTTGTCCTTGTTGAAGAGGGTGGTGGCCCAACCGGGGATGAATCCAGGGTCCCTGGTGAACCAGAGGAGGATGAGGAGGGTGAAGGCCAGCAGCACGTTGAACTCTGCAAAGGAGATGGGCCCCAGTTTCCGATGCTCCTCTTTCAGCACCCGCAAGGCGGCCTGCTCCTTTTCGGTCCTCTGGGTCCCACAGCCCCAGGTCTCCCGGAAGCTGGAAAGAAGGAGCAGGGTTGTCAAGGCAGGGGGCCAAGTAGACTGCCAGGTAACCACTCTAGCAGGCTGACCTTTTGGGGTGCAACCTGGGGGATTCAGCACGGAGGGAGGGGAGGGTCCCACAACCGGGCACGTGGTGCAACTTGGGAACTCGGCACATTTGTGTTTGT
This sequence comes from Podarcis liolepis, assembly GCF_965112155.1. Lineage (NCBI taxonomy): Eukaryota > Metazoa > Chordata > Lepidosauria > Squamata > Lacertidae > Podarcis > Podarcis liolepis. Next base: position 28,967,460 of record NC_139567.1, on the reverse strand, counting down.
TGTCTGTGGCGGGCTGGCTGTGAGCTCAACTGGACACCCAAAGGGGGAGAAAGATCTGAACGCAGAAACACCAGGAAAGGGCATTCACGAGAGGTGCTGGAGGCTCCAGGAGAGAGCGAAGCTGGGCTGGCACAAGTCGTGGTCAAAGCAAAGCCGCAGGTGGCGTGGCAGAGCAGCCACGATCAGGGAAATGTGCTTGTTTCTCCAAGGAGCTCTAGGCGGCTTACATGGCTCTTCCCTGCCACTCTCACGACACCCTTGCAAGGTAGGTTAAGCTGAGAGACAGTGACTGGCCCACAGTGGGCTTCATTGCCAAGTGGGGGGGGGGAGAATTTGAACCCTAGTCTCTCCCACCTTAGTTGGCCCTCTGACTTCTACACCACTACTGGCCCTTCAGAGAGGCGCAACCCAAGCCCTAGTGGGGAAAGCGCATTGATGGGAGTGTGGTTTTATGTTTACACAATGAGGCCCCTTTAGGGTGAAGAGCAGCTGAAGGCTTTTAGACACTATGGCTAGTAGCCTTCAATTTCCCTCTCCTCCATGAATTTACTAGTGGTAGGAAACCACCGGTGGGGAGAGGATTCATGTGCTCAGGTTCTGTCTGCCAGTTTCCAATTGGGGCATCTGGTTGGCCATGGTGAGATCAGGATGCTGGACAAGATGGGTCATGGGCCTGATCCAGCAGGGCTCTTCTGATGGTCTTCTGTTTGCTGGACTCCCAGCAAGGCCCAGAAGCAGCCAGCCAGGCCAGAGGTCAGGGACAAGGAGTCCAGGAAGATCTGGATGGCTGAGGGCTTCCACAGGTGCCCCAGCCCCGGACGAAGCAGGGCCACCCTATCCACCAGCCCACCCAAAGGTGCAGAGTCCTTACTTGAACCCCATGAAGGAGACCTGGAGCCAGAACCAGGCGAGCGTCAGCATCAGGAGCATGTTCGGGAAGGCGAAGCCGAACCAGGAGGCAAAGTTCAAGATGTCGCCGTTCTCAGGGAACAACCTGGGAGGAGGAGGAAATGGTTTAAAAGCCTAAAATCACAGAATCGTAGAAATGTAGAGCTGGAGGGGTTCCCCTAAGGGCCATCTAGTCTGACCCCCTGCCCAGCAAGGCAGGAATCACAACTAAAGGATGCCTGACAGATCCAACCTCTCTTTCAAAACTTCCATTGAGGGAGAGGCCACTAGCTTCCAAGGAGCCTGATCCAGTTGTTATCCTCAGAAAGTTCTTCCTAATTTTGAGTCGGAATCTCATTTTTTGTCAGTTGAATTTGTTGTTTTGGATCCTCCCCTCTGGAGCAGCAGAAAACAAGCCTGCTCCATCTGTGTGGCTCTGAATGGTAGAACATGAAACCCTGGATCCTAGGGTCGTTGGTTCGAGCCCCACATCGGGTGAAATATTCCTGCACTGCATCGGGTTGGACTAGAAGACTCTTGTGGCCCCTTCCAACTATAATTCAAAGAACTCTATGAATCCAGGTGGCAGCCCTTCAGATATCTGAAGACGGCTCTCACATCCCCGCTCAGTCTCCCCTTCTCCAGGATAAACATTTCCAGCTCCCTCAACCTTTCCTCGTAAGGTTTAGTTTCTAGACCTTGGATCATTCTGGCTTCCCTCCCTACACACCTTCCAGCTTGCCAATATCCTTCTTAGGACTCAGCTACACAAACAAAGAAAAAGTGTTTTATAAGCGTTATAACACCGTGTCACCAGATGGCACTGTGGAGCCCCGCCTTTTGCCAAGGCAATTTCCCATTGTGCAGTTTACAACGCGTTTCCCTAAAATGAGTTCTTGATGTGTCTAGATCCAGCCTTTAACCTGGACACAAAAATCCCGGTGGTGTCTGACCAAGGCAGAATAGGCCGATAGGAGAGCAATGTGGAGGTCATCAGGAGCAGGGTGGGGGAGGCCTGTTCCGGGAGAACCCCAGCTTGGATTGTTTAGGAGTAACACAGCAAGTGACCAAGAGGGCTGAACGAAACACAGCCCCCCTTTCAGCCCGATGACACCAAGAAAAAAACCACGCCACACTGTTTTGGTTTCAATAAAAGAGCCGCACAGCAGAGTCCAGCCTTTGCTGTGTGTCATGTTGTGGGTGCGGTAGAGACTTACTGGTTCATCTGACCTTTGAGGACCAGGTTTGGCCCCGTCCCGGTCAGGGTTGCTGTCCCTCCGATGCTGGCAGCATAGCAGACACAGAGGGTCATCCCTTTGTTGATTCTCTTCTTGGTCTCCCTCTCGCACTTCTTGGAGCTGTCCGGCAAGTGCCCATTGCCTGCAACTAATAATAATAATAATAATAATAATAATAATAATAATAATAATAATAATAATAAAAATAAATTTTATTTATACCCCGCCCTCCCCAGCCAAGACCGGGCTCAGGGCGGCTAACACCAGATATAAAAACGATTGAAATACAACTTAGAAAACAAGATTAAAATACAACATTAAAATGCAGCCTCACTGGAAGGAGACAAAGCTGATTTGGCCTTTGATTGCAATGCGACACCAGGTGGGTGGGAGAATGAGACCAGAGTGAGCCCTCAAGGTGCAAGTGGTGCGCTGTGCGCTGTACTGGCTCAGGAGAGACCCACCTGGTTCAGCATAAGAGCATGTGCAGAGCCCGGCTGCATCAGACCCAAGGAGGCCCATCTAGTCCAGCAACCTGTTCTCACAGTGGCCAACCAGTTAGCCCTCTTGGGATTCAAGCACAAGAGCCCTCTCTTTTCCTGTGGCTTTCAGCAAGTGGCATTCACAAGCATTGCTGTCTCCAACTGCAGAGGCAGAGCACAGCCACTATGGCTTGTAACAGCCTCCAGGCAGCAGCTAAGCAGCTGCCCAGCTGCCTCTGGAAGAGAAAACTACAGAGAGTTACTGTTAATTGTGTGGTTCCCATTAGGGGCATTAAAAAATAAATAAATCCTTGGGGCTGATTTTTTTTACACTTGCAGGGGAAGGTTTAACCCTTCCCTTCCGCAGCCATGAACCTGATGAAAATCAAGATACAGAGGCAGCCAAGTCTGCTAACATAAGGGTGCCTGTTGGCACTATGAGAAGCTTTTTCCTATCAACGATTACTGCATGGGGGGAGCTGACTCTCTTATTGAGATTGTGGCTGGGGAAGAAAGGGCTAAGTGCTTGCAATGTGGAGCAGCACTTGTGGAGTGTTGGACTAGATCAGGGGTCTGCAACCTTTAAGACAAAAAGAGCCACTTGGACCCATTTCCGAAGGGAAAAAAACTGGGAGCCGCAAAACTCGTCATTATAAAAATAACTTTTTTGTCACTTTTTTATTATTTCTTTGTTTGACCCCTCAGAATTACTCCTCCTCATAGAAATAAACGTTAAATTAACAAGTTACCTTTTTGTGTGTGTGTGTTCTTCACTCCCCTTCAAAACAGTGACCAGCGTACATGCCCCCTTTCAATGCAGTGACCAGCGTACATGCCCCTTACAATGTAGCGGGTGGGCGGGCGGGCGGGAAGGTGACATCGGGACGGTGCGTGACTAACGCACGCACCACCCCCATGCGACGTCACAGCCAGTACAGCGCCCGCCACAGTGGGGAGTGTCGGGGCGCACAATGCACCTCCTCCCCTCGCTAGTATCCGCCCCGGAGCCGCGGCAAAGGTGTAAAAGAGCCACATGTGGCTCCAGAGCTGCGGGTTGCAGACCCCTGGACTAGGAGGACCTGGGAGGACAGAGTTCGAATCCTTACTCAGCCACACAAAGCTCACTGGGTGACTTTGTGGGGCTAAGTCTCTGCCTCTCAGCCTAAACTACCCCAGAAGGCAAAATGAGGAGAGGGAGAGCTGTGTATTTCTTGGAAGACGGCTGGCGTATGCATTTTATTATTTATTTATTTCATGAAACGTATACTACACCATTTGATTGCAGTTGTTGTTGTTTTTTAAAGCCTCAAAGCAGTTTACAAAAATGATAAAAACAATAAAAATTATCAGCAAGATAACGATTCAAAGCTTTCAAAAACAACAGGCTGAAAACAGATTAAAACTTGCATTGGCTTTCTAAAATTTATTAAAACTGTTATCAGTAGTGTTCTTCAAATAAGCTCCTCCTATGCTAAGGATTGCATTTTTTTAAAAAAAAAAAATCTCTTGACATGGGTGCAGAATGTGGAGTTAGGTCCCTGGTCATGATGAGGGATGTGAACATGGAAGTCTACTCCTTTTACCTGCCCGCAGTATCTGGTATTGACACGGAGGGCCCTTTCAGCTGTCATGGCTAACAGATTTGTCTACTCCTTTTTTAAATAAAATAAAAAACCAGATGAAAACTAGTAGCTGCCCCCATGCATCACAAGACTGCGAGCTGTTTCACGTACAGGTAGCCTCTCCTTCCATCCCTGGCCTCTCCAGGTAGCTCCCACTTGTCCTCTTTATAGAGTGCTCATCCTGATTTCTTTGCAGAGAGATTAGACAATGTTGGCTGCTGAGCTGAGCATTCCCTCCAATTTGTTTAAGGAGGAGACGGTTGCATCAAAGCAAACTTTCTGGGCCATTTTCCCATCACTTCCCTTATTGCAGGAAAAACCTCCTTCTTCAGGGGACGCAGGTTTGTGGCACAAGAGCTGCCAGTCAGTTGGAATTGCACAACCTGCAATTTGCTGGTTATTATGGGATTGAATTCCAGCGGGAAACGGGGGCAGTTCAGAAGTGCCTGTCGTTTTTAGAATTCATAGGAATGCTTTTAACCATGCTTAGAACTCGCAGACATGGCTTTCGCTCTTTTTAGAATTGGCGGGTTGTAGGCAGTGTTCGCCCTACTCAGCAGACCCACTGAAACTGATAGACATGGCTAAATAATGCTAATTTCAGATGCATGCGGGAGAGGGCTATCAATGGCAATTAGCAGCTGTCTGGAGACTGCTATGAGCCATAGTGACTGTGCTCTGGCGTCCACAGTTGGAGGCAGCAATGCTTCTGAATACCAGCTGCTGAAAATGGCAGGAGGGGGGGAGTGCTCTTGTCCTCAGTCCTGCTTGCAGGTTTTTCATAATGGGCATCTGGTTCCCCCCTGTGAGAACAGGATGCTGGACAAGATGGGCCACTGGTCTGATCCAGCAGGATCTTCTGATCTTCATACTTTCAAGAGGTCTGCTCTTTTGAGTTGGAGTCAATTCTGGATTTCAATTCAGTTTAGTCTTGTGCGCACCTCTGATGGCCTTAGACCATGCGACGGTTAATAAACATGTGAAATAAATGATTTTTAAAAATCTAATGCTGAGAATTCCACATGAGTGTCAGGGGCTGGACTGAGGAGGTGGGAACAGTCCCCCCCCCTTTTCCTACACCTTCCAGAAAAGAGGAGGACAGTGTAGATTTAGAACAGTGGTTTGCAGAAGGTCATAGTTCAGAGGCTGCAGAGGGGAGAAGCTGGGAAATATGGGGGGGGGCAGCAGGAAGAAGAAACACCAGGGGAGAGACAGCTAACAGACTCAGTGTCTTTTGAAAGCATTCCTGACCCCCCATCTCCCAGAACAAGGCATGCCTTGAGAGTAATAAACAGAAAACTCAGAAGCAGAAAGCACAGGGGTGACGTAGAATAGGAGGGACTGAGGGGGTAGGACTTTACTTGGAGCAACACCATTAACTAAGAGAGAGCGCATTCCTTCGTCTCTCTCTGTGAATATTGAATAAACTACGTGGTAAGAACTCTTATTGTTTTTCCGCTTCTTGGCATCCCACCGTGAGAGGGATAGGATTCCCTGAAGCCTTGGACAATGAGGTTGAGAAATTTTATTCATTTTTTTAACCATTGCTCCCCGTCCCCACCGCCCCACGATTCCTTGCAGCTGTCGCCCACTTACCCTGCACTGTGGAGACCCCCAAGGCAGCCACCTTCCCTTCCAGTTCACCCTTGGGGTTGCTGTGCTGTCCAGCAGCTGCAGACTCCATGACGGCCAGATCCTGCTCAGAGCTGTTCATCTGGTCCAGGACCGCCTGGACTATGGGAACCATCATGGCGGTGGTGGCCGTGTTGCTGATCCACATGGAAAGGAAGGCTGTGACCCCCATGAAGCCCAACATCAGCCTGCAAGGAGGACAGAGGCAGGCGGGGAGGAGAGAGGGAGGCTTGCCAGGTGGTCACTTGGGGTGACCGAGGATCGGCCCAAGGTGACCAAGCAGAGGACATTTAAATACCTTGACTCCCACCCACTCCCAAAAAAACAAAACATACATCTGAGGTTGGGTGGATAGGTTGGGGAAAATCATGCAGGTTTCACCCCAGAGCCAGGAAAGGGCAACCTGGCTGCGGCAGGGGTTTTGTGCTGGATAGGCCCCCTGTAGAGCTCAGCTGAAGCTGCCCCCCACCCTCAAAGGTGGGTCTACAAATCTGGCAGCACACATGACAAGCCTATGCCATGCTTAGAAAGCCAATGCAATTTTTACACCCGTTTTTAGTGTATTGTTATTTTAACTTCTCAAAAGCCTGAAAATATTGCTGCTATTTTTTTCTTATTTTTAATTTCATTGTTTTGGCTTTTATTCAAAACACTTTGATGTTTCTTTAGAAAAGAAAAAAAACTATCAAGAGTTCTATTAATTTTGTGAAACGGATAAATAATAAATGGGAGGGTGTGCCTCCTGGGACAATGTACAGGTCCGCATGCCCAAGCAGCTGTTGTGAAAGGAGGCCCTCTGAGCATGTGATGAGTGTTACATGTAAGCCTCTGGCCCTGATCCAGTATAACCCCCCCCTGACACACACACACACACACACACACACTGCATTAGAAGCTCAGCCACTGCCCCACCTGGTTTCACTTGGGATGTTGGGGTGGTTAGACAGGAGTCACTTACAGAGCAGGTTTCACCCCGACAATCAGCAGCACCCTCAGGGCAATCCGTTTGTGCAGGTTCCAGTGTTCCACAGCGACGGCCACAATCAGGCCCCCCACAAAGAGCATGTTGGTGTCTTTCAGGTACTGCATGCACACCTGGGAAGTCAGCAGGGAAATGAAGGAGGCATAACTTTTGGTCCCTTTTGGCTGCCGTTGTCACAGATGGTGCAGCTTCATGTTGGCTGGCTTGGTTGCCTTCCCCGACTCCCTGGGGAGGGCTCCCTCACCCAACACCCACCCTCTGTACTCTGGCATCAGGGCTTCTTTGAGGTCTGGAATGCCTATAGTCCTTGCAGTCACATCTGGGTATGCACAGAGTACATTTCCCTTCCCACGGATGGCCCCTGCTTGCACGATGGCTCAGCTCGTCATTTTCAGGGCCCAGTCCAGTCCGCAGCCTCCCTCTTGGTTCTGCCCCATTCAAGTGCTAACCTGGCTGTGTATATGGGTCTAATTCTGCTCCTGCCCAGCCTCCCTGTTGTCCTCTGAATTCCTGAGCTCAGTTGTTGGATTTTGCTCAGCCTCAAAAAAGGTTCCGGCTTCCAGGCAGTAGAAGAGGAAGAATTAGAACTTTCCTTGCAGGGCGCCTCTCCTCTGCTGCCCTTGAGACTTACCTTTTTGGACTCCAGGATGCCAAACATCGGGAACAGGATGACAGGCAGGAGGGCGGTGACTGCCAAAGGGATCACCTCTGTGCACCAGTACACAGCCATGAGGATGATCACATAGCCACACCTGGCCTCCTGAAAAGAGAGAGGGAGAGTTCCATCAGGCCCAGTGATCACAGACTCACAGAACTGTAGAATTGCACGGTTAGGAGAGACTCAAAGCATCCTCTATTCCATCTTCCTCTAATGCAGGACACAAGCAGGAATGCCTCAGGGCCCAGGAACCCTCCTTGCCCAAATGGCTGGACCAGAGGCTCAGCTTCCTCAGGAGACACTGGGATGGGTTGAACTGGTGCACCCCACATTTTGGGAACTGGACATGCATTCCAGTTTCCCAGATTTGCCAGGAAGAGGTTTGATTGATGAAATCACTGGTCTTCGTAAACCTTTGCCTGTGTGTTCCCTGGGTTCGCTGCCAGCCCCGCTCTCCAAATAACTGCCTGCCCACAGCTGTTGTGGTACTGAACACGTTGGGGGATTCTTTTTTCAAAAAGCCCAAGACACTAAGACTTGAAGTTTGTAGGAACATTGATCCAGCTAGCTCAGCATTGCCCACACTGACTGGCAGCAGCTGCTCTCCAGGGGTTCCAGCAGGGAGTTTCTCCCCATCCCACCTGGAGATGCCATCTGATTTTATCCAGATGCCTGGATCAAGGACAGCTGACCACCCCACTCCTCACTCTCACTTGACCCGGACTCAGACCTCTGCTTATCTGCTGATTGCCTAGCACAGGGGTCTGCAACCTTTAAGACAAAAAGAGCCACTTGGACCCGTTTCCGAAGGGGAAAAAAAACCTGGGAGCCGCAAAACTCGTCATTATAAAAATAACTTTTTTCTCACTTTTTAAAATTATTTCTTTGTTTGACCCCTCAGAATTACTCCTCCTCATAGAAATAAACGTTAAATTAACAAGTTACCTTTTTGTGTGTGTGTGTTCTTCACTCCCCTTCAAAACAGTGACCAGAGTACATGCCCCCTTTCAATGCAGTGACCAGCGTACATGCCCCTTACAATGTAGCGGGCGGGCGGGCGGGAAGGTGACGCCGAGACGGTGCGTGACTAACGCACGCACCGCCCCCATGCGACGTCACAGCCAGTACAGCGCCTGCCACAGTGGGGAGTGTCGGGGCGCACAATGCGCCTCCTCCCCTCGCTAGTATCTGCCCCGGAGCCACGGCAAAGGTGTAAAAGAGCCACATGCGGCTCCGGAGCCGCGGGTTGCAGACCCCTGGCCTAGCAGCACTCTGGCTGCCTTCCAACTCTTCCTCTCCATGAGAGCTAATAGAGTCTTCTCTAGCAAACTGCCCTTTCTCAACTCTGACAGTCAGTTCTCATCTCATCTACAGAGCCAGTCCGTCATTCACTTAATTCACTCTCTGAGTCTAACTCATCCCCTGTGCTCTGGGAGCCCACGTTGCTGACATCCAGGGGAGAAGATCCTGTGCCACACACAACATTCTGCCTTCTGACATTTGGTTGCTGTTCCCTGCTCCCTGCTCCCTAGAATCTGCCTCCTGAGGCCACTGCCTCACTCTGCCTAATGGCGGCGCCGGCTCTGGCCTGATTCAGAAATCAGTGCAAAAAAGAGCAGGCTCCTTGCAGATTCAGGAGGCATGGGAGAACCTGCCATTTCAGCTCATTTTCCACTCTTCAGTTCTCCACACTGCCACATCAGTTTGCAATTTTCATTTTTTTAAAAGTCCTCCTTAAAATTCATCAGCATTAAGTGTTATTATATCAAAATATACACATTTTGGTATGCAGTGGGGCCTAATATTTTGCAGAACAATTTCCCCTAATATAATGACTGGAGAACTGGTACATTGCAAAATTCAGAGGTGCACGTGTTGAAAGCGGGTTCTATGTTTCAGTTTGTGAATTGTTTCAGAAAACTAGAATTAGGTGAGGCTGCCTTTAGGTGCACACTGAATTCAATTTGCACAGGCAGAAAAGGAGCTGAGTTGACTGGCTGGTGGGAGGGAGGGGGAAAGAGACCCACACTCATTCAGTGACTCCAAGAGCAAGGATAGGGGTGTCACTAGAACCAAAAAGTCCCCCGCATAAAAATTTACAACTACCACAATGCAGGAGAGTTAATCACTCCTCTGACAGTCCGTAATTGGAATGAATCTCCACCAAACCACAATTACGGCAACCACAAGCCAGACTCTCTGGATTAATGTTGCGTAAACAGGCCAGATCAAACTGCTAATGAGAGGCTGAAATGGCCTAGAATTTGTCAAGTCAATTTTCCTGTGGGAAGACGGGGCAATTAACGTCCTGTCAACAGGGGATCTTTGGGGCAAACACCTTATTGCCTCTCCATTTGATTGTGCCCAAAATGACTGTTTGCCAGAACACAGGGCAACCAGCAGACCTGCTCACCCACAAGACGCCTCTTAAAAAAGCAAAAAAGAAGTGGGGCGGGGGTGTCAAATTTCATATTGGTCCAGACCTGTCTGCATGGGGCGAGTGGCCTTTTTATTGTACGATAACTAACAACAACAACAACAACAACAACAACAACAACAACAACAACAACAACAATTTATTTAAACCCCGCCCATCTGGCTGGGTTTTCCCAGCCACTCTGGGTGGCTTCCAACAAAACACTAAAATACAATAACCTATTAAACATTAAAAGCTTCCCTAAACAGCGCTGCCTTCAGATGTCTTCTAAAAGTTTGGTAGTTATTTTTCTCTTTGATATCTTGTGGGAGGGCGTTCCACAGGGTGGGTGCCACTACCGAAAAGGCCCTCTGCCTGGTTCCCTGTAACTTGGCTTCAGCCATCCTCCACATTTAGATCGATTTTATACTGCTGTTAACAGACATGGCTTCCCTCAAAGAATCTTTGCTAAGAGTGAAGGAAATTCTTAGGAGATGCCCATCCATCTCCCAGAAGCACATCAAAAGTGCCTGGCTGCAGAATGAGGCCAAGGGGGCCCATCTTGTTCAGCCTCCTGTTCTCACAGTGACCCAACCAGGTGCCCCAATGGGAAGCCCTCAAGCAGAATTCGAACACAAGAGCCCTCTCCCCTCCTGTAGTTCTCAGAAGCTGGTATTCAGAAGCACTGCTGCCTCCAACTGTGGAAGGCAGAGCATGGCCATCATGGCTAGCAGCCATCAATAGTCCTCTCCTCCATAATTTTTTCTAACCCCCTTTAGGGCCATCCAGGCTGGTAGCCATCACTGCCTCCTGCGGGCAGGAGTTCCATAATTTAACTCTGCACTGCATGAAGAAGGGCTTCCTTTTATCTGAAAGTTGGGAGGGAGAGTGTCAAGGGGTCCAGAACGACTGCAAATGTCCCGCCATGGAGTGAAGCGAGCATGACAAGACAGCAATATTTTAGCACACCTTTAAAGAAACAAAAAAGCCAGACATGTACAGTACAGATAGGAAGACCAAGGAAGCTTGTAAGTTCTAAGCATCTCTCTGGCTCAATCTGGACACACAGTGAAAATGCTTTTTTAAAAAACATTTTAAAATATATGTTGAATTTGCCATTAGCTCACCATCGCCATCTAGTGTCACATTTGTATAATGCATGTAAAATATTTGCAGCTGTATAGTTGAGTCATATATATATATATTAACCCACACTGCCAGAGCATCCCTGAAGCTTCTAAGCAAGGAGAGCCCATTCCCTTCCCAAGCAGTCTTGGAGTAGGTGTTGAGCAGCTTGGGCAGGCAGGAGGTCCTTCCTAATGTTTCTGGCCACTTTAACCCTTTGGTGCCTGGGTCCTGCCCTCTCCCGCCTCCCAGGCCCGCCATCACGACCTAATATGGGCAAAGGGGAAATGTCCAAATGTCCAGGGTGACCTCCCACGCCCTCGCTCTGCCTGAAGAAGCACCTGGTGCCCTCGGCATCCTGGGTCAGCTTGCATCCTTCCACCCAGCACCAGCCAATGCCCTCCTGACCCGCTTGGAGTAAATCATTTCTTTAAAGTTCAAGAATACAACCAGGCTTAGAAATTAACTGCAGCTGCAGTCTAGAAGAAACGAAAGGAGGGACACCTTCTCGGCTTTCGCAGATAAATATAATATTGGAATCGTGAAAGCACTGGGGGAACTGCTGGCGACACAGCACGAAAGCTGCATCTGTCAATGGGATGGACGAGATTTAGTAGAGTTGCCTGTGCAGACATTGTTGGTCGTTTCAGGCTGCCCAACGCCCCACAGGACCCAAGGAGCATTGTGGGGAACGCAGGCAGAATCCGCTCCCCGCTGGGCACACAGCTTGCCACCCTCCTGGGCAGCTCTTGAAGCGCGTGCCGGATGCATCTGTGTAACTCTTTCCCTAGAATCTTAGAACTGGAGAGTTGGAAGGGACCCCAAGGGTCATCTGGCCCACCCCCTGCAATGCAGGAATCTCAACTAAAGAATCCCTGACAGATGGCCATCTGAGCTCTGTTGCAAAACCACCAATGGGGGCGGAGCTGGAGGCTCAGCGTGGGCGGCCCCCTCTCAAGGTGCCCATCTGGAGCTGGGACTGGCGCTCCTCCTTCCAGTTGACAGGGCTCCGTTCAGGGCTGGTGCTGAGATTTCCACTTTCAAAACCACACCACCGAAAATCTTTTTCTTTCTCCATAACCCCATCCCCGCTTGCTACTGAGCATTAGAGTAAGGTTACAATATTTTTTTCAATGAATCCAGGGACACTTTTCAACTTCAGCAGGAATGACAGGACTTTGTATAGGGACTGATGTGTAAATCCGGGGACTGTCCCCAGGAAACGGGGACATCTGGTAACCTTACATTAGAGCCAGAAACAGATTTGAATCGGGTCAGTGCTCGGACCGGAACATGTACCCAGAAATGAATCGAATGTCTCTCTGCTTATATGCAGAGTGCTTGTCCCTCAGCACAGAAATTGCTTAGGGCTACCATGGGGTCATGAAAAATCGGACACGACTAAACGACTAAACAACAAACGTCCTGTTTGCCAAGTGCCTCCGGGAAGCCAACAAACCGAGCCCCCCAAAAAACTCTGGTGTGTCTAGCATTTACAGGTATACGCTGCCTAGACATGGAGGTTCCATTGGGTTTGTCTGAATCCTTTTTGCTCCTATAGGTGGCGGTGATGGTGACTGCCAGCTCCCTCTTCAGGCACCCAGTCCCCCTCCGCTCCCTCTCTCGCATGTTCTTGCGGCGGGGGCTTCTCTTGAGGAGGTTTCCCCCTCCCTCCCGAGTCTTCAATACCCTCAAAGAGGCGGAGGGGTCGGACACTCTGGGAGGGAGAGGCTCAGGTCTTAACTCCGCTGTCGGAGGCAGGATGCTAAGGGAGCCCGAGTGGGGAGGGGGCGCTGCTGGTAGTCGGCAGAAGAGGCCCGCTGAGGGACCCCCAGGACGCCCCCGAGGAAAGAGACGGGAGGCGCGATTGCAAAAAGGACATCCCCGCGGCCTCTGGAGAGGCTCCGTTTGGACCTGGCGTGGCTTGGCTTCTTCCGCCGAGGCGACGCTTATGCCTGGCCCCGGCAGTAGCCAGCCCGGGCCGGAGGCAGCGCCAGCCCGGGCCGGAGGCAGCGCCAGGCCAAAAGCTGGTCCTGGGCGGTAGACTGCTCCTGCCCGGGGAGGCTCGACGTGCCACCCCAAGAGGAACTGGCGGAAGGGGGGGCGCCCCTTCGCTTGGCCAGGAGAGAGACCTCGCTCTGCCCACTAGGCAGGCTGGCTGGCTGGTCGGCCGAACTGACTGACCTGGGTGGGCACGAGAAGCGGCAGCGGCAGGAGAGCGAGCGGGGCGCCGGCCAGCGTGACCAGGGTCTTGCAGCGGAGCAGAGAGCGGAGCAGCGGCGGCGACGGCATCCCGAGACGCAGAGGCAGAGACAGCGCCGCGCTCGTCTCGCCGGCCGGCCTTTTAAGCAACAGCGCCCGCCTGGGACCGAGCCAGCCCCCGCCCCACTCACTCCTCTCCCCCCCCCCTTCCCACTCCGGGAACCGGTCTCCTCCTCCGCTGTCGCCTTCGTCGCCTCTCCTGGCCGCAGGACGCCTCTGAGCGCGTGCAGAGTGCCCTGGCCTGGCCGCGCAGGAGTCGCCTGGACCTCTTGTTCCCCTTCCTCGCCAGATCCAGGGAAACAGCTGGAACTGGAAAGTTACATCCAGAGTAAAATTTCCACCGGGCGAGGAAAGTCAAGCGAGGCGGGGGCGGGACACCCCCTGGTGTTTGGGGGCAGCCGCAGGACAGAGAGGCTGATAGCTTGGGGGTCACCTCCGCTTCAGGTTGCACAACCAGTGGCGCGCTCTTGCGCAAAGAAATCGCTTCCTCGAAGGCCGGGATTTTTGCGCTAAAAGTGACGGGAAGCTACGGAGGGCGGGGTGTCGCTCTGCCTTTGCTGCGACCTCATCGAAGTTCCCTGGAAAGATACCGGCTCCTCGTCTGGAGGTCACCGCCTTGGTAGAGCGGGGGTTCCAACCTGAATAAAATATGGGGGGCAGGTAAGCCTTGCCCCCACATGACGTACTGCACGCACACCATTTGAATGGCAATGCCCATCAACTTTTTTTGAGGAGGCGCCCCCTCAAATATTTTATTGGGGGGCGAAGGGACTTCAGCCCCTAGGAGTTGGCTCCAATGTTGTAGAGCCAGGGCGTTGGACTAGACTTCAGGTCCCTTCCAGGCAGCTCTACACTTCTGTGAAGCAGGGTCCCCTTGCCCGCCCACTCCCTTCCTTGGTGTCACTCTCAAGGGCCCCTCCGGGCCATAATGCCCCTGTGCCATTGAGCGGTTTTCCCACAAAGTCCTGGCTGCAAATCTCATTTTACCTGAAAGGTGGCTGTAGGTACAAGTCGCTGTCAGCCTTCGCAATAGGAGCGTGATTATCCTTACCTACCTTACAGGAAGATCCCTGAGAGAACGGATATGAAGAGCTCTGAGCTCTTCAAATGGGCTTTTTCAATCTGTCTTTTTTGCCAGGCTTGCCCTGACCTATTAAATGGGACCCTTCTGCCCCTGGACTCCTGTTTTTAAGAGTTTTTACAAGAAAGTTTTTTGTAGAGTTTTTTATTTTTTAAAATCTTGAGCAGTTAGGAAATACTTTTAAATCATGAAATCTATGCAGAGACACATTCTCTGTGACTTTGGGAGTCTGCAAAGACAGAGCTCCTATCGATGGGACAGGAGGGGAGTGTTGTGTGCAAGGCAGGCTGATTCAACATTTCAGTCTGAATTGCTCAACCACTTTTTCATGTACATGTTCCCTTTAAAACCACGAGGACTAGAATCTTACTTTATTTTCAGAGGAAGGGCTGTAGCTCAGTGGCAGAACAGCTGCTTGGCTTGCAGAAGTCCCCAGGTTCAATATCCAATGGCATTTCCAGGCAGGGAACCCTGGACAGCTGCTGCTGCCAGTCAGTGTTGACAGCACTGAATTAGATGAAGCAATGGTCCAACTCAGTAGAAAGCAGCTCCCTGTGTTACTATGGGATGCTTCTTTTCTTTTCTTTTCTTTTCTTTTCTTTTCTTTTCTTTTCTTTTCTTTTCTTTTCTTTTCTTTTCTTTTCTTTTCTTTTCTTTTCTTTCCTTTCCTTTCCTTTCCTTTCCTTTTTTTTGGGGGGGGGGTAATTGTAAGCTTGGGCTCCATGATCACTCACTGCAGATGGTGACAGCAGTCACAAAATTAAAAGACGCCCGCTTCTTGGGAGAAAAGCAATGACAAACCTAGACAGCATCCTAAAAAGCAGAGACATCACCTTGCCAACAAAGGTCCATATAGTAAAAGCTATGGTTTTCCCAGTAGCGATGTATGGAAGTGAGAGCTGGACCATAAAGAAGGCTGATCGCCAAAGAATTAATGCTTTTGAATTATGGTGCTGGAGGAGACTCTTGAGAGTCCCATGGACTCCAAGAAGATCAAACCTCTCCATTCTGAAGGAAATCAGCCCTGAGTGCTCACTGGGAAGGACAGATCGTGAAGCTGAGGCTCCAATACTTTGGCCGCCTCACAAGAAGAGAAGACTCCCTGGAAAAGACCTTGATGTTGGGAAAGATGGAGGGCACAAGGAGAACGGGACGACAGAGGACAAGATGGTTGGACAGTGTTCTCAAGGCTATCAGCATGAGTTTGACCAAACTGCGGGAGGCAGTGAAAGACAGGAATGCCTAGTGACCTCTGGTTGGTCCATGGGGTCATGAAGAGTCGGACATGACTAAACGACTAAACAACAACATAACTTTTAGAAGACATCTGAAGGCAGCCTTGTGTCGGGAGATCTTTAATGCTTGGTGTTCTTAATGCCAGGCTGTTCTTATGTTCTTGTGGAACCTCCATATCCAGAGGCAGTCTATCTCGATCCCTAGGTCCTATTTGGCTAAAGTAAGAAATGGATGCTGGGCTCGATGGACCATTGGTCCAATGCAGCAGCTCTCTTATTTGGGTTCTTAGGTTCTCTTGCAGACCGGAGGTAGGGGCTCATTTGGAGCTTTGGGGCCAACCTCCTCAGGTAGAAGTTATCACCTAGGAGATGGGTATCAAACGGGTAGCAGAAAAACCGGCCTCCCTGCATTGCTGCGGGTGAGTAACTGTACCAACCAGCACACTTAATCCTCTCCTAATCTCCTCCTCCAGGAGGCTGGCAGAGGGAGACTTCTTCTATCTCACCTCTCCCTCACCTCCTCCTCCCGAGGTGCCAGGTGAGAAGCAGGAAGGAGCTGGGAGCTGGCAGGAGCCTGGCGTTAGGTGTGCAATGGGCAGGCAGCCTTAGCCCTCCTTGCACAGGGCAACAGGGAATGCCCCTGGCACATCTGGGATTGCTTCCAGGATGGACTGAGCCACCTTAAGAACACAAGAATTGCCTGCTGAATCAGGCCAATGGCCCATCTAGTCCAGCAACCAGGTGCTCATTATGGGAGACCTGCAAGCAGGATTTGAGCACAGGAGCCCTCTCCCCTCTTGTGTTTCCAGCAACTGGCATTCAGAACCTGCTGACAGTGGAGGCGCAGCAGAGCCGCCATGGCTAGTAGCCCTCCAGAGCCTCCTCCGCAAATTTGTCTAATCCTCTTTTAAAGCTGTCCAAGTCGGTGGCCATCACTGTCTCCTGCGGGAGTGAGTTCCATAGTTTAACCATTATTATTTTATTATTAAAATTGGTATGCTGCCCTGTACCCTCAGGCCTCAGGGCGGTTGCAACATGAAATCACAATATAAAAACACAAAATGCATAACAACAACAACAACAACAACAACAACAACAATAATAATACAGTGGACGCTCGGGTTGCAAACGTGATCCGTGCAGGAGGTACGTTCGCAACCCACAGCATTCGCAACCCGCAGCGCCATGTGTGCGCACACGTGGGTCACGATTCGGCGCTTCTGCGCATGCGCAAAGAGCTATTTAGTGCTTCTGCACATGTGCCAAAACCCAGAAGTAACCTTTTTAGGCACTTCCACGTTTGGTGTGGTGCGCAACCCAAAAACACACAACTTAAAGCGTCTGTAACTCGAGGTATGACTGTAATAATAATAATAATAAACAACCCAATAGACTCCCTTCCCCAACACATTTTAAAAGGGCATTGGATGACTATTATTTCTATTATTACTACTGAGATGCATGAAGAAGGGCTTTCATTTGTTCGTCCTGAATTCTTCAACATTCAACTTCATGTGTTGTCCACAAGTTCTAGTGCTATGAGAGAGGGAGAAAAACTTTCCTCCATCTGCCTTCTCCATGCTAAGCATCATTTAATAAATGTCTATCATGACACCTCTTACCTAGTCCCAAACACTACCTTTCTTCATAGGGAAGCCACTCCATCCCCAATTTTTGTTGCCCTTTTCAGAACCTTTTCCAACTGGGGCAGGGCGGGTGTCTCTTTGCAGTCTCACCTGAGCTGGCCCCTGCTCAGGTGAGACTTCTCAGCATCATCACCAAGCACTTACATTTGTGGGAAGCAGACCAAGAGCTCTGGGTCATTTGCTAGGTCCAGAGACCACCTAGGCAGACCCACACACCCTGCAGTTTGGAAGAATCTCCCCGGAAGCCAAAGGGGACCAGCCAGAAAGCAGAGCCACAGCCCAGTGGTAGAAAGTCTGCCTTGCGAGAAGAAGGTTCCCAGTTCAATTCCTGCCAGCATCTGACCCAGAAACTGCAACAAATCCAGAATGCGGCAGCTAGACTGGTGACTGGGAGCAGCAGCCAAACCATATAACATCGGTCCTGAAACACCTACATTGGCTTCCAGTACGTTTCCGGGCACAATTCAAAGTGTTGGTGCTGACCCTTAAAGCCCTAAACGGCCTCGGTCCAGTATACCTGAAGGAGCGTCTCCACCCCCATCGTTCTGCCCGGATGCTGAGGTCCAGCGCCGAGGGCCTTCTGGCGGTTCCCTCATTGCGAGAAGCAAAGCTACAGGGAACCAGGCAGAGGGCCTTCTCGGTAGTGGCACCTGCCCTGTGGAACGCCCTCCCACCAGATGTCAAAGAAATAAACAACTGTCTGACTTTTAGAAGACATCTAAAGGCAGCCCTGTTGAGGGAAGCTTTTAATATTTGATGAATTATTGTATTTTAATATTTTGCTGAGAGCTGCCCAGAGTGGCTGGGGAAACCCAGCCAGATGGGCAGGGTATAAATAACAAATTATTATTATTATTATTATCATCATCATCATCATCATCTCCCAGCAGGGATGGGAACAATTCTTGCCTGAGATCCTGGAAAGCTTCTGCCAGTCAGTGTAGACAGTACTGAGCTAGATGGGCCAATGGTCTGACTAAGTATAAGGCAGCTTCCTATGTTCTAAGGGCAGGCAAGCAGGCAGGCAAGAGAGCCCAAGAGGGGTGAGTGGCAGGTGTACAGGTATCCAGGCAGGTTGTCCTTGGGTGAGGAGGGAGGCATTGTGTGAGTGTGCTGGACTGAGAAGGGCAACAATGGACCAGCCGGCAGAGACATCCGCCACTGGTTCTTGGAGTGCTGCCACAGCCCAGATCCAGCAGAGAGATTCTGCTAGGCTGAGGCCAGTTCAGCCAGGCAGACGTGTCCCCCATTTTCTCCAGCTAGCAGCGAGATGGAAACCGCAGCTGCTCCACACAGCCATTTCTGCTGAACCATTGTGCTGGGCCTGGGCCTTCTCGGCAGTAGCTCCCTCCCTGTGGAACGCCCTCCCATCAGATGTCAAGGAGAAGAAGAACTACAGTATGCAACTTTTAGAAGGCATCTGAAGGCAGCTCTGTATCAGGAAGTTTTTAATGTTTGTTGCTCTATTGTGTTTTTATATGTTCTGGAAGCTGCCCAGGTGGCTGGGGCAAGCTAACCAGATTTGGTGGGTTGTATAAATAATAAAATTATTATTATTATTATTATTATTATTATTATTATTACTACTACTAATACTATTATCTGTTCTCAAGGGCCCAGCCTTTGCTCATGTGTGTGCACCACCCCTTGAAGGTGTGGAATAAAAAAGCAAGGGCTTTTAGGCATGTGCAAAGTGCTTTCGCAAAGCCACAACCATATCCTGCGAGCGGACAGTTCTCCCAAGGAAGAGGTGTGTGGAGTGGAGTCACACATGAATCTGGGCTTTTAAACTTGTGCAAGAAATGGTCTGGAGTTCAGGGTGGTGAGCAGTCTGGCTTGGCTGGCGGGCCAGCGACAGCAAATTGTTTAAGGAGTGGGGGGAAGCAGAGGCTTCAAGGGGGCCAGTCCAAACTTGGTGGAAGGGCAGGAAAATGGGAAATCCAATTCAGTGTAAGGAAGCAAGGCAGCACCAAGGCTGTAATTTCACACACCTGTTCATGGGGACAGGACTGGCAGTCACTGCCAGCGATGAGACCTTGGGAGCAGCAAATCCCACGCCAAGGATGCTTTAGAAGAGGGACTGTAAAACGAAACCGCCAATGGCATTGTGCAAACTGGTGTTGTGACCACCCTTGAAATATTGCGTATTGCTATGGTTGGCCTGAGCACATCCAGGGAAAGGGCTCTTTGAACCCAGAAGGAGACCCCCATGACCCCTCTGTGAAGGCTGGGTTCTGAAGATCTGCAATCCTGACAGCAATAGCTCCATCCCTGTGGCAGGTAAGCGGAGCCCCTTGTTGCCAGCCCAGCCCAGCAGGAGCCACCCCCCAAGGCCCCTGGTCCTCTTTGGACCTCCCTAGGCTCACAATGCCCAAACACAGCCTGTCTTGTTCTGTTCTGTACCAAGAAACTCACACAAGGAAACTCGCAGAGGGAGGGAGGGGGAATCGGCAGAGTGGCATTGTGAGGCCGCTGTGTTCCTTCAAGATCTCCTTCCGCGGCTTTTCATGCAGCGGCGGCGGCCAAGACTATCCCAAGGAAGCCTCTCCAGTCTTTGGCACTCTGTGTGTGTCCCCACCCACTCACTACCCCCCCCCAAAAAAATCTCTGAGCAGCAAAATATTCCAGGAATTTACCTAGGGTTCAGTTTCCTTGGAATGAAGAACAGTGGAGAGGTTGGTGTCTTTAGGATGGAAGGATTTAATCAAAGGGACTGGTTGGGCAAGCTTGCTTTCAGACCTTCAACCCTCACAGATAAAAGAACCCAATAATAATAATAATAATAATAATAATAATAATAATAATAATAATTTATTTATACCCTGCCCATCTGGCTCGGTTTCCCCAGCCACTCTCTGGGCGGCTTCCAACAGAATATTAAAATACAATAATCTATTAAACATTAAAAGCTTCCCTAAACGCGGCTGCCTGGGAAGGAACTCAGGGCATCATCCAGACTGACCCTGCTCAAAAAAACTCAAAAAAATCACTAAATCACCTGTGGGTTGAAAAGCATCTTTGGTTTGTGGCTCAAGCAGGTGGGTGGGGTGGGAGGAAGAGAGGAGCAGGCCTGGCTACGCCCCCCTCCGAATCAGCTGGAAGTCCCCCACTCATCCCCTTGTGCATGGGTGGGAGAGAGCCTTGGTGGCGGCAGCGATTCAGCCCAAGGCTCTACTCTCTTCCCACCTGTACGATTCTGTAGAATTGGTCCTGGACTTGAACAGGATGTCTCCCCAGGGGTTTTGATTCACACAAGATGTCGGGGAGGGAAGGGAGCCTTTTGTGTAACTGTTTAGAAAGGGCCTTGAGGGTCCCAGTTAAACTGCGGAACTCCCTGCCACAGGAGGCAGTGATGGCCACCAATTTGGGGTTTTTTTTGTTTTCTTAAAAAATATTTATTAGAGGTTTAGAAATTACAGAAAAAAGAAAAAAGGAAAACAATAAAAAATTCAACAAGACATACATTTCAATACATAAAAAAGGAAAATAAAAAACATAAAAACCAATACAACAATACAACAATACAACAATAAAGACACACATCCACTACGCCATATCTTTATCTTTCATTTGCTTGTTTCCTCGACCTCCTCACACCTCCCTTTTTGTATTCTAGTTTAGTTAATTTTTCCAGCTAATTCTTTCCATCTTTCTCAATTTTTGTTAAGTAATTTATCTTAATGGTCTAACATATTAATTCACTCAGCAAATCCTTGCTATCTTTCACTATGTTCTGTCATTCAATTTACCTTAATTTATTTTAACCTTATCTTACCATAAAATACCTTAAAGCTTAAAACTTAATATTTATTTATACATAACTCCTTATATCATTTCTACTAAAGCCAAATAGTTTCATTCCAACATTTTTCCTAATACTCATTAGTTTTACACTAATTCTCAAAATAATTAAAAAAACAACAACTTTCTTCCAATCTTCATCCAACATCTCTTCTTCCTGGTCTCGGGTTATGTCAGTCCTTACTGTCCATTCCATCTGGTCCATCAACCTGGTGCTCTTGTGTCCGAGGCTCTTAAGTCTCTTCCATGCCCCTTCTGCAGATCTTCTTCTTGTTTATACCTGCACTTTACCTTGTCTTCTGTTGATCTTTTTCTTAGTTTCTTTCCTTTCTCACTTAGGAATAGGACTCGGGGAGACTCCGACCCAAAGATATCTCCATCTCCCCTCAGCAGATCAGCCCATTCCCCACAGTCCCATTCCCCACACTCAGCAGTGTAGTCCAAAAAGTATTTAAAAGCATGTTTCAAAGACTCTCCAAAATTAAAAGCCCCCACAACTCCAGACCCCCCCTGGCCCACTCCAGATTCAATCTTCAAGAACAGCGGCTTATGCTCCTGCAGGGCCTCGGGTCTCTCCATTTGTGTTACTTGAGGTTCAACAGCAACCTCCTCCATTATCTTCTGCACTTGCCCTGTCAAAACAAGTTCCTGAGTTGGTTCCTGGATGGTTTCTATATGGGTATTCGCAGTTTGTCCAAAGTGTTTGACTCCAACAGTCATCAAATCCATCTTCTCATGCATCTGCTCCAACAAAGCGCTTGTCTTGCAAAAAGCAAGCACCAAAACTTCTTCTAAACACATTTTTATTCAAGGCCAGAGTCTAGTCTCACGATCCTAATCTTGCAGCTGTAAAATCCCCAGATCGACTCCAGCAACAATTTAACAAGCTCCCTCTAGAGGAGACAATTTCTATTTGTATCCATCTTTTGTACACAGGTCCAACAAAAGAAGATTACTTTCATTTTTCATATATTTTGTATCTTTTGATTGCAAAAGGCAACATTGGAATCAGTTTGTTTCTCTTTTTTTAACTATCTGTCAAAAAAACATTCCATTCACAGTCAATGAACTTCCCCAAAAATTTCTGTCTCTGGCACCCCGTTCCCAGGTTTGAGACGGTGGAAATTTATCTTTCTTTACTCTCTCTCCTGCAGGCTTGAACAATCAAAATTCCCCCCTTTTCTCATGCTTCCAAAAGGGGTTTTGATGGTTATAACTGAAGGAAATTTAGTCCTTTATATGCGACTTTCCAGACTTTAGCTTGCAAATTTTTGCTTCAGTCTATTTACAAAAAGCGGAAGGCGGACTTCCTGTTTAGAACCTTCCCGCTTCGGTGCCAAATGAAAATGTTTCTTAATCCAATTTTCTGTTTTACTCACGGGTACTTGTTTAGAATCCAATTGTCCACAGGAAAAAGTCAGCGCTCTCCGGCAACGGCTGTGCGGCT
The DNA here is from genome assembly GCF_965112155.1 of Podarcis liolepis. Lineage (NCBI taxonomy): Eukaryota > Metazoa > Chordata > Lepidosauria > Squamata > Lacertidae > Podarcis > Podarcis liolepis. Next base: position 28,944,945 of record NC_139567.1, on the reverse strand, counting down.
TCACTCCGTAAAAGTAGCAGTCGATTCAAAGCACCGCGCCGCTCACCCCACGTCGCTTCGGATCCCTGAAAAGGGGTTTCCCTGCGAGTAGGGGAGGCGCTCCTGGTGTCAGCCGAATCCCACATTCCCAGGCTTCCTCCGCCTGGGATTTTTAAAAGGTCTTCGCCTTCGCCGCCGCGGCAAGACCCGATTTTCACGGAGCGGGTTCCTCCTGGTCAGAGGAACTCCGCCATTGCCGATGGCGCTAACCCGGAAGTCCGATGGCCACCAATTTGGATGCCTTAAAAAAAGAGAGGATTAGGAAAATTCGAGGAGAGGGCTATTGATGGCTACTAGCCACAGTGGCTGTGCTCTGTCTCCACAGTCGGGGGCAGCAAGGCTTCTGAATACCAGTTGCTGTGGAAGCCACAGGAGAGGAGAGGGCTCTTGTGCTCAGATGCCGCTTGCTGGCTTCCTACTGAACCATCTGGTTGGCTACTGTGAGAACAGGGTGCTGGACTAGATGGGTTCTACATGCCTGATCCAGCAGGCTCCCCTTGGGTTCTTAGTCCCCACCTGATGGAGATTAGCGGGTGTGGAGTTTCTCCAACCCCAAAGCAGACTTGAGCCCCCTTTTGGGAACTGAGGCTCACTAGGAAGCCCCACTTGGGGATGCTGCCCCAGGGGATGCAGGGAGCGTGGTCAGCCCTCACCACAATTGGCTGGCTGAACAAGAGCCATTGTTACATGCCCAGAGAGGGTGGGGTGATGGGGTTGCACAGCTCCCTCTGCTCCCTTGGGGATGGTCCAGGCACCCCAACTGGCCAGAGCCAATGTTTTTCTCTCGGCCTCCAGAGACAGACGCCCATGATCACAGTGGCGCCAGAGCTGACAGGCCCCTCCAGATCAGGACGTGGTGAAGGCAATCCCCTTGGCCCCGCCAAGCCCCCAGAGCTGTGGGGGGCAGAAGCAGGGCCCCTAGGCAGAGCCCTCCCTGTTTCTATACTGCTCTTAAAGGTACGGGATCCCCCACAGAGGTCTCAACCTGGCATCCTTCCACCTTTGCTCCCCCTGCCCCCACACAAGCCCACAGCAATCTCCTTCCCTGCCGTAATATGTATGAATTGCTCGTCCGCAGGAGACCGTGTCCTTCTTCCTGTGTTGCAGGGGTTGTACTTAATATTAATAATAATAATAATGATGATGATGATAATAATAATAATAATAATAATAATAATAATAATAATAATTTATTTAAAACCCACCCATCTGGCTGGGTTTCCCCATTCACCCTGGGAGGCTCCCAACAGAACATTAGTAAAAAGTAAAGGGACCCCTGACCATTAGGTCCAGTCGTGGCTGACTCTGGAGTTGCGGCGCTCATCTCGCTTTATTGGCCAAGGGAGCCGGTGTACAGCTTCCGGGTCATGTGGCCAGCATGACTAAGCCGCTTCTGGCAAACCAGAGCAGCATACAGAAACGCCGCTTACCTTCCCGCCAGAGTGGTACCTATTTATCTACTTCCACTTTGACGTGCTTTCGAACTGCTAGGTTGGCAGGAGCAGGGACCGAGCAACGGGACCTCACCCCGTTGCGGGGATTCGAACCACCGACCTTCTGATCGGCAAGTCCTAGGCTCTGTGGTTTAACCCACAAAGCATCAAACATTAAAAACTTCCCTAAACGTGCCTAGATGGCCCTTGGGGTCCCTTCCGATTCTACAATTCTATGGTTCCATTGTGGTGGGGAGGAGGAGGAGTAGAAGGAGGATGCCCTCCATGAGAATGGTACTTTCCAGTGCAGCACTGGACAGGTCCTCTGCCCACAAGGAGCCTACAATTTAAAACTTCAAATTTTGTGGCACAATGGAGTCTGATGGCTTGGCAGACAGAAACCCCCTGGCTGAAGTCCTAATGGCATCTCTAGTTAAAAGCAGCTCAGGTAGCAGGTATGGGGTATGGGGAAGCTCCCTTATTCGAAGACCTGCAGTCCCAGACCAGGTGCTTCTCAGCGGCTCTGAGTGTGAGCCTGAGACCCCCCACCCCACGGACAGGTTTTAATGGACCATGATGAGTTAGGCAAAATGAGCTATGGGAAGGGTCATAGCTCAGTGGCAGAATAGCTGCTTTGCATGCAGAAGGTCCCAGGTTCAATCCCTTCCAGCGGCACCTGCAGGTAGAACTGGGAGAGAACCGTGGCTGTAACCTTGGAGCGCCGCTGCCGGTCAGTGTAGGCAATACCGACGCAGATTGACCCACTGGTCTCACGCTGTATAGGGTAGCAAGCTTCATGTGCTCTTCTGCTGCCCTCTGGTGGCCGCCTCGGGTACACCGGTCCGGCCTCTCCTGGATCGCGCCCTGCTCCGAGAAGCGCCGTCGGGGCTCCGCTCTCAGCGAAAAGGGGGAGCCCCGCCGGCGTGGGGCAGGAGAGATGGATGCCCTAAGGAGCACCACCCAGGGGTGCTGCTGCTGGCTGGTCAGCTGGCTGGCCGGTCGGCTTTCTCTATGGCCCGGCTGTTGACGTTGCACCCAGCGACTAACTTTCGTTTCCACCCAGGACAGATTTTGCAGAAATGAAAGTGAAAGAGGGCGCTGGGCAGAGACGGGAGATGGAGGTGGAGACACGCGTCTGCGGGAACTGGTAGGGGATGCAGCCCTGTCTATCATTCAGTACCTGTCTGTCTGTCGAATCTCCCTCCCTGCAAACAGGCTGGCTGGGCTACAGTGGGAACCCCCCTCTCCATAAATGGGACTGGGGCGCAATCCAGTAGGGTTTCCGCCCCGCGTTAAGAAGAAACGTAGAGGGCCCGGTTGTTTTGCATGAAGGGGGCCTCTCGGATTTTGTAGCTCATGGAGAAAATCATATCTGTCGTTTAACATAAAAGGAATTGGATCAATATAATTGTTGGGTGAACTCCAGTTGTGTTGCTTGGAACCTTCCAATATTAATTCATGACGTTTGGTTTTGGTACGGAAACTTGTTCTCGTCTGTTTTCTTCTACAGTAGGTATCCCTTTCTGCTTGTTTTGTTTGGCATTTGTTACTATCCTTCGTTCTGCTACAAATATATGGAAATTAATTTGTATAGAATTACAGCAAGAGCCAGATGCAACGTTTAGAGTTCCCTTCCCTCCTCAGTTTGGGGTCAGTCCCTGCCGGGCAGTGACCCTCTTGGCGAATTCCCAGCCTCTCACAATTCTGTTGAGGACTTCGCAGGCAGAACTGAGTCCTTGGTGAAAGGACCAAGCTTATTTATTTGCTTAGAGCTATTAAGGAAAAATCACACACACACACACCCGTTCCTGGTTTTAACAGAGCATTTGCAGCAGAGTGGCTTACATACAAAACAGTCCCTGCCCCTGTAGCCTTGCAGTCTAAGAAGACATAGTACACAAGGAAAAAGGGACAAGGAGGGAGGAGGAAAAACAAAACCCAACTCAGGCACCAATTCTTATATGGTTGTTCTTATGAAGACCAGGTGGCACAGTTCAAGGGTGGTGGGAGCTGGGCTTCCAGCAGTGCTGACTTGCCCCTTGTGGCCCGTGGGCTCCTCTTCTCTCGCCCAGCAAGCGGGACGTGGTGGCTGCCAACTTCTCCCTCCATGAGGCCCACTGCTTGCGCTTCCTGACCATCTGCCCCAAGTGTGAGGAGCCGGTGGTGCTGAAGGACATGGCGGAACACCTTGCTACAGCCCACGAACAGGTAGGGCATGGAGGATGAAGGCCCATAGAATAATAGAACTGAAGAGTTGGAAGGGATCCCCGGGGGGTTATCTAGTCGAACCGCCTGCGATGCAGGAATCACAACTGCCCAGGCAGCGGGTGCTCAAGTTGCAGGACAGAGGAGCCTGCGAGGTGGGCTGGGGATTAGGGTTCACATCAGAGGAATCATGGTGGACAAACACTATCTTCCCCAGCCCTGGGTGCTTTTGTAAGGCCCTGTGACCTGGCAAAGACAGAGCGTGAAAGCCAAGGGGCCTGGCCAGATTCTGCCCCCCAGCCTTTTGCTTCAGTACCTGGAAGGGAGCTGACTTGTGGGGAAGAAAAATCAAGCCTTTGCGTTGTGGTTAGGGTAGAAGTCTACTCAAGACTGTTTATTATGGACCAGCAATTGCGTCCCCACCAGCCAGAACTAATTCTGATCTGATCCGATATGGGTTGTTCTGTCTACAATACGGGATTCACAAAGTTGTCACAACCTGGTTAAGGAGACAAAAAACAGCATTTCTGGTCAAAACCCACCCACCTGACATGTCCTGGGGTTTTGGGTGTAAAAATGGCATCGGGGGGGATTTTGTCAGGGAAAACCCGGATGTATGGCAACGCGATGGAAAAGGCAGTGGAAACAGCTCTCTCTGTGTTCCACTGTGAGGGAGACGTGGCTTTAAGACAGGCTCAGGCAGAAGTCCTTGCAGAATCCGGACCCAAACATTCTGCTTCCATATTTGCTTTTCTCTGCCATCGCCCTCTTGCCCTCACCTCGTTGACATCTTTAGAGCCTTGTAGATGCCCCTCAGAGCAGCCCCTCCAGCCTTGGGTTAGAACAAGGGGCTCTCAAAGCCAGTCCCTGGGGGTGGGGGAGGCCCTTGTGGGTCTGTGGTAGAGCATCTTTCTGCAAGCAGAAAGGCCCTCCGCTGCTGCTGTATCATCACCAAGTGGGATAGTCGGTGCTCCAGAAGAGGGGCTGATCAGGCACCTTCCTCTGTTCCTTGGGGTGGAGTGGGGCGTGGTTTCCCTCCTGCTACCTTGGGGCCTTCTTGTGGCACTGCCAATGCCCTTCCTCACCTCCTCCTCCTCTTCTTCCCACTTCCAGGTCAGATGCAAGCGCTGCCACCAGGCAATGCAGCAATTCTTACTGGAGCGCCATGAGGTAAGGAGGGGGCCAACTGGCCTTGCCAGGAGGATGTGGGGGCATTTGCTGAGAGCAGGGGTCAGCAACCTTTTTCAGCCCTGGGCCGGTCCACCGTCCCTCAGACCTTGTGGGGGGCCGGACTATATTTTAGGGGGGAAATATGAACAAATTCCTAGGCCCCACAAATAACCCAGAGATGCATTTTTAATAAAAGCACACATTCTGCTCATGTAAAAACACACTGATTCTGGTCCGTGGGCCAGATTAAGAAGGCGAATGGGCTGGATCCAGCCCCTGGGACTTAGGTTGAGAGAGTCAGGAGCCTGCTTCCATTCTGACCCTGGGATAACAGCAGCCCTCGGGCTCAGTTTGGTTAGAGGGGCCTGAACAGCAACACCCCCTCCCATCCTTGCCCACCCCAGATCCCTGGACGTGCTTCTTTTCACCCTGACAGAGACAAAGAGTTTGGGGCTGGGGTGGTCTCTGGGGGTGCCTGACAGGGAGCAACCAACACTGGCTCCCTGAAGAGCTGACGTGGTGGGAGATGTGCTCCCAAGGTTGTGTCTCCTCATTCAGACAGTGTGGTGTAGTGCAGTGTTTCCCAACCTTTTTTGGGCAAAGGCACACTTGTTTGATGAAAAAAATCTTGCGGCACACCACCATTACAGCCCCGTGGCGTCAGCGCGCAGCGTCACGCCGGGAGGGACGCACGAAAGTGAAAGTTTTCAATTTTTTCCCCTCCCCCTTGCCGGGGAACCTCCAAGCTTTGGGGGTGGGGGGGGGGAGGAGGCAGCAAAGCGAGGGACTGAGGGATGGCGGCAGCAGAGGCGGCGGCGGCTGTTGTGGTGGTGGCGGCGATAGCGGGCGGAGGAGGGGGCGGCGGCGGGGCCGAGGTGGCCGGCGGCGGCGGGGGAGGCGGCGGGAGTTGCTGCTGCTGTTGTTGCTGCTGCTGCCCGGACATGCCGGCCTCCTCCTCATCCGCTGTCTTGCGCTCCTCCCTTTTGCACGCGCTGCCCCGCCGCCGCCCCATTGGCTGGATCCTGTCAGCTGATCCTGTGTTATTTCCTCTGTGTGTGTGTGAGGGGAGAATGGAGAGAGAAACCTCGGCACCACCACCGCGGAGCCGCCCCCGGCTCGACGCGGATCCTCGCCGCCGCCGCCTCTCACCGCCCGACTCGCCCGCCTCCCTCCCACGGCACACCAGCCAACGTCTCACGGCACACTAGTGTGCCGCGGAACACCGGTTGGGAAACACTGGTGTAGTGGTTAGAGTGTCGGGCTAGGACTTGGGAGAGACCAGGGTTCAAAACTGCACCCCCCCCAAACTTGGCCATGAAGGCTCACTGGGTGTGTGGCCTTGAGGAATCAGTCACTCCCTCACCGGGTTGCTGTGGGGGTTAAATGAGGACCAGCACCTTGGAGGGTACCAATCCTCACTCCGCCATGTGAAGCTCTGTGGGCCGGTCACTCCCTCTCAGCCTAGCCTACCTCACAGGGTGGTTGTGGGGATTAAATGAGTGGTGGGGGGGGAGAGAACCATGTGACCACCTAGAGCATCACCCCCCAGCCCCCTTTCCCCAAGACGAACCCCGGTCTCTCCTCCCCCTGCAGGCTGAAGACTGCCCCGAGCGCCTGGCCCAGTGCCACTTCTGCGAGCTGGAGGTGCCCTTCCGCCAGCTGCAGAGCCACCTCAAGGCCTGCGGCAGCCGGACCACCCCGTGCTGGGATTGCGGCAAGTACATCATGTACAAAGCCCTGGAAGACCACAGCCGCACCTGCCGGGAAAACAAGGTGCTCACTGGCCCTGGTGAGTTTGCCCAAGTCCTTTTTTTAATGTGGCGAGCGGTGAAACTCTGTGGACTCGGTACAGAGAAAAGAAAGCAGTGTGTCGTTCAACTGTGGAACTCCCTGCCTCAGGAGGCAGTGATGGCCACCAACATGGGAGGCTTTAAAAGAGGACTAGACAAGTTCTCAGAGGAGGAGAGGGCTCTCAAGGGCTTACTAGCCACAAGGGCAACACTCTGCTTCCACAGTTTGAGGCAGCAATGGATACCAGTCGCTGGAAAACCACAGAAGGGCAGAGGGTCACTGCTGAGCTCAGTTTCCCATAATGGGCATTGGTTGGCCAGTGAGAACAGGATGCTGCTCTCGGTGGGCCACGGGCCTGATACCGCAGGGCTCTTCTGCAGCACAGTGGTTTCCCCCCCCCCATGGACCCCAATGTTGAAGTTACCCCGTCTCACAGAGATGGAGGGCAATGAGTTTTTACTTCAAAGGTAGCGTTTAGATGAGCAAACAGGCCACCAGTCTAATACAAGGCCTCAATACAAAGTCCTTCACAAGAGGGTGCAGTCCTTTAAGTGCAAGAAAAACGGTTTGGTTGTTACTGGAGTCCAAAGTTGTCCTTTTATTCTCCTGGATGTCTCCTGGCAGGAAATGCTCCAGCCTCTTCCATTCCCCCAGCTGGCTTCCCCAGCAGTTAATCCTCCTGCTAGGTGTCCTTGATAAAAGGCTTCAGTTCACACTTATCTGCTCTGCTTCCCACACACTTCACTTTCTCCTCTCAGACCCGACTCTACACCTCTGTAGTCATGCATGTGGTTAATGAGAGTCACAAGACACAAGGCAGCGACTCGGGAGCTGGACCTTAATTGCATTCACTGTAATGTGGTTTATTTTTGTAAAATGCACAATTGCAATACTTCTTTGGTGTCTATGACAGGCTCTTGCCCTGCCTATACTTTTCCTTGACCCCTCCAATCTTGCATGGTGTCGATGTCTCCAAAGCCATCACCCATTCTGGGGCTCTGAACATGCCCCACATTAACCCCTAGGGAAGGCCAACACACTGCCCTCCAGATAAAGATGCGAGAAGAGCCTAGGCTGGATCAGGCCCATAGCCCATCCAGTCCAGCATCCTCTTCTCACAGGCAGTGTTCCCCAACCTTGGGCCTCCAGCTGTTTTTGGACTACAATTCCCATCATCCTTGACCACTGGTCTTGCTAGCGAGGGATGATGGGAGTTGTAGTCCAAAAACAGCTGGAGGCCCAAGGTTGGGGAACACTGCTCACAGGGGCCAAGCAGATGCCCACTGGGGGGGCACCCGCAAGCAGGATCCAAGCACAAGAGCCCTTTCTCCTCCTGTGGCTTCCAGCAGTTGATATTATTCAGATGCATCACTGCCTCTGACCAGGGAGGCAGAGCATAGCCACCATGGCTAGTAGCCATCCATAGGCTTCTCCTCCATGCATTTGTTTAATTTTGTTTCAAAGCCAACCAGGTTGGTGGCCATCACTGCCTGCTCCCTCATCTCCTTTGTCCCAGCAAAGGGTGGTATAGCTGCTGACCCTGGGGAGAACTGAGACTGTGCCTGCATGCAGCCAACCAACCTCTCCTCTGTCCTTTTCATGCCTCTCTTGGTTCTGTGAGACCAGGGGAGCTTTGTCGCAGCAGGAGGGAGAGACACCTGTGACTCTTCACCAGCTGGACTCCTCTCTGCCTCTTGGCCTCCCTCCTCTTCTGCTTCAGCTTCTGCCTCTGATTCTGGACTTCTCTTTGCTCACTAAGTCCTGTTACCTCTTCAGCTTCCGACACCTCCTCTTCCCAATTGTTTCTCTCTGGTCCCACCATCCCCTCTGAGCCTTCTTCCCCTGGGGGTTCCCCAGCTGGTTCCTCCTGTGCTGGGCCCGGGGGTAACCCATGAAAGTCCAGGACGGGTCTAGAATCCAAAGGTTCCACTAGGATTCAGTCTGACAGGGCCAAGGCAGCACATGAGGCAGAAAAACAGGCAAGGACAGGTACAGGATCTCAGGCAGGATCTGGCATACCTGGAGCAGGGTTCGACAGCCTTTTATCTTTGTTAGGGTAGCGGCCGGTCCTGATCCCCCGGCAACTCACATCCCTGTTTTGCCCAAAGGCGGGCACTCCTCCTGCAAGTACTCAGGTCTCTCCTTCTCTCAGACCTGAGTCTCTGCAGCTCGGGAGACGTCGGTGGGTTACTAGGCCCAGAGGCCGCCTCAGCCTCACCTGACCAAACTGGTAGTGGAGCAGCTGTAAGTGATGGCCCAGCTGAAGGCAACGAGGTAATCCCCACATCTGGAGCAGGGCAGCCTCAGGCCTCTGACTCGGCCCAGCTGGTGTTTGTTGCAGGGGAACCTGTGCAGACTGGGACTCTTCAGGATCAGGCCCCAGACGTGGTTCAGGTGATGCCTGAGGCAGACTGAGTCTCCTCTGGTTCCGAGTCTGAGTCCCAGGCCATCACACTTCCCACCATTCCTCTACGCCCAACCAATCTAGGACACTGACTTGGTCCGCTTGCTGCCAGTAACCCTTTCTCTCCCTGCTACAGGGCCCAAGGCCAATCTGTGCCAGCAGTGCAACAGCTGGTTCCCCGACGAGAAGTACCTCCAGCACCTGGTAAGCTTCCTGGCTCCATCTCACCACCATGGTGGCTTTGACTGGGGCCCAGGAGAGGAGGCAGAGGAGGCTCTCCAGGACAGGTGGCCGAGTGAAGGGACTGCAACAGGGTGGCAATTTGTGACACCTGCCAAGTCACTGGAATCTCACCAGCCAAACCCTTGGACCCAGGGATGGGGAGGTCAATGGGATACATTCCCTCTCAGGCAGCTTTCCTGGGGGGCTGTGTGCCAGTGGTGGGTGGGGCCAGAGGCAAAAGTGGGCATGGCCAAATGCAAAAGTGGGTGGAGCAGTGGATAGGAAGCTTTGTCTAGTAGTATGTAATGGGGGGGAGGGAGTCAGTGGCTTGTACACCACACAAATGAGCCACAACACACGCACCAACATCACGGTGCAAGGGCCCATTCCAGCCACCCCAAGGCTTTGAGGGCACAGAAGACGGCTGTGGTCTGCAGAGACTCCCAGGGGCCGGTTAAAGGGCTCAGGAGGGCCACATTCAGCCTGATATTCCCCAGCCCATTTTGCCTACTGGGTTGTGACCCCCTCCCCATGATTAAAGATCCCCCTCCCTGCTAGGGTAAAGTTGGGGGGGGGGTTGGCTCCTTCCCACCTGAAAGTCACCCAGCTTGGGGTGTGGGGAGGCTGTCTGCACAGCAAAGACCCACCCCAAGCCTTTTGCCCCCATGTGTGGGACTCCAGCCAGCTTCTTCATTTGGGGAGGGGGGGTTGTGCGGCTGAGTCAGCCCCTCCCTTGTCCTGACTCTGCCCAGCTCCAGCCTCCCTTTTTCTCCTCCGCAGAATGAGTGCAGCCCCCTCTCTCAGCTCCTGGGGGCCCTCAGCACCCGATCACCCACAGAGCCCACCTCCCCTCCGTCCGCCTCGAGCCCCCTGACCCCAGCCACTCCGCCCCCCACCCCGAGCCCGGCGGCCGAGAAGGACGTCCGGCCCAAGATAAAGGAGAAGGAGCTGTCTTCCCTGGGGAGACCCTCGATGAAGCCCTCTCGGCCCAAGAAGTCCTCCAGCCGGCCGGCCTTCACCTCCACCCTGCCCCAGGCCCTGGGGGACGAGGAAGAGGCCGCCACAGCCTATGACCAACTGGCCACCTGCTCCCAGTGCAACATCCTCCTGCCCAGGCCCACCCTGCAGAAGCACGAGGTGAGGAGCGGGGAGGGAAGAGGAAGGCTTTGGCTGGGTGGAAATGGGGGGCATTTGCAGATTGCAAGTGGGGTGGGTATCTCTCCACCTGAATCCCACCCCCAGGTTCTCAGGAGGGGCACCCCCAGAGAAAGGGACCTTCCTCCAGGAGGTCTCCCCTTTTGTTGCTCCTTCTCGGGCTTGCAAGAGGCCACCGGCCCTCCCCACCTGATAGAATCACAGAATTGGAAGGGACCTCGAGGGTCATCTAGTCCAACCCTCTGCAGTGCCCAGCGTGGAGCTCGAACTCTCGACCCCGAATGGGAGTTGGAGCCCAGCAGTGTCCAGAGGGGGGCCCCAGAGGCTCGCCACCCCTGGCTTGAAAGTTTCAACATTTGTGGGGAGGGGCTGTGCTTCCTTGCCCCCAGGGTGAACAGTGGCGCCACCCGCTGGCACCTCCTTGACAGCGGGGGAGAGATTTCCTACAGAAGTTTGGCCAGTCTGGGTCATGTATCTGCCTGTATAAACCTCCTGTTAAGGGGAATAGGGGATCTAAGCCTGCAGGGGGAGAGACCTTCACCGCCGCCTCCTCTCCTTCTTCCAGAAAAAGTGTCGACGGGGAGCTTCTTTGCAGTCCCTGCGACGGAGCCCCCGGATCCTGAGGAAAGGAGGTATGTATTTATTTTATTCATTGATTGCATTCTGTTGATATCTGTCGCTCAAGGTGACGTACGTACATGGATCTCCCCCTCATTTAATGCCCATAACAGCCCTGCGAGGTAGGCTAGGCTGAAAGGCAGGGACTGGTCCAAGGTCAACAAGTGAGCTTCATGGTCAAGTGGGGTGAGGATTTGAATGCTGTTCTCTTCCAGTCCTCGCCTGATGCTCTTGCTAGTCTGCCATGCCTTATTTCAGGCAGAATCCACCCTGACCCCTCTCCCCTGGTCCAGGGAGGATGCATAAGCAGAGACAGAGCTTCTGGTCTCCTCCTGCTGTTGCTGCAACCCTGAGGGGACTGAAGGAATAGAATAGGAATAGAATCACAGAAGAGACGGCCAACAGTCATCTAGCCCATGAGTAGGCAAACTAAGGCCGGGGGGCCGGATCCGGCCCAATTGCCTTCTAAATCCGGCCCACGGACAGTCCGGGAATCAGCGTGTTTTTACATGAGTAGAATGTGCCCTTTTATTTAAAATGCATCTCTGGTTTATTTGTGGGGCCTGCCTGGTGTTTTTACATGAGTAGAATGTGTGCTTTTATTTAAAATGCATCTCTGGGTTATTAGTGGGGCATAGGAATTCATTCTCCCCCCCCCCAAAAAAAAAATATATATATAGTCTGGCCTCCCGCAAGGTCTGAGGGACAGTGGACCAACCCCTGCTGAAAAAGTTTGCTAACCCCTGGTCTAGCCCAACCCTTCTGCAATGTAGAAATCCTTGACAGATGGCCATCCGACCTCTGTTGAGAAACCTCCAATGTCCGCCACCTTCCACCGCTGAGTGGCCTTTACCCTCAGAAAGCTCCTCTGTCCTTTGCTGGGTTTGGGATTTTTTACACCTAGAGCGTCATCTCCAACCCCTGTTGGTGGACATCTCCCTGCAGCTACTTGAAAGCTTGCAGTGTCTTTTGGAGGGCAATTGATTGATCCATTTCTCCCTCCAAGCGGGAGATCCAGTGCATGCTGCGCCCACCCCCACCCTCAGGATGCCCTCCCAGGACCACAGGGGATTGCAGACCCCATTTTGTGTATCTGCTCCCCTTTTCAACCCCCCTCTCCACTCAGTGGGTCCACAAAGCAGCTTCCAGGAACAAGGGGTGGTCCAATCTAGGGAGCCACTTTGGGAAGAGGCAACCTCAGCAAACACCCTTTGCTGCTGCGGCAGACAGGAATCAGCCAACAGACTTTTGGGGTGTTGTACAACTGTGTGTGTCCTGCTTTGCCTTCTAGCCTGGCTATGTATGGCATAGGACACACGGACACACACACACACACACACAGCCATTGATGAAGGCCCCCAGACTCCCCTGAAGAAACAAATCCTGCCGTGGAACTGAGCCTCCTTTGCTCATCTTGTCTTACAGAGGAGTCGAAGTAGAGAGAGATCCGTCTTGCAGGAAGATCCCTGGGCAGCAGCAATCACATCTCCCACCACTGGGCGTTGGGCCAGCCCAGACTTTTTGCCTCCCTGCAGGATCAGGTTCAAAGTAAAGCACTTTGCAACGCACAAGCCCCGCTCTGCCTTACTGAGAATAAAAGAGCTACGATTCGCACCCGTGACTGAGTGCAAAGAGCCACTTTGGGATTGACTCTGATGGAAAAGGAATAGAGGAGACTCGTGGGGGTGGGGGGCAGACAAGGGTGTTGTTGAGGTGAGCCACCTTGAAGCCCTCACAGGGATTGGGACCCGCGTCCTGCAGCTTCCATGGCCAGCCCAAAAGCAAGGAATGTGCCACCCCTCAGCTGATCAAGCCCCTATACCGGTCTTGTTTGTGGGATTGGTCTGTAGGGCTAGGCGATGGCTCTCCACCGCTTCTTCCTCCCCTAAGGAAGAATCAGCCGAGATACATTTGGGGCATGGTGATATGTTAGCATATCCCAATATTTAGCTGCTGATACATCACGATTTTGAAAACCAAATATCGGCCAGTCCTACTGACCATACCCTGCCCCAGAACAAGGGTCTGTTTCTATGTGTTACAATGGGGAGAGGTGGCTTACAAGGAACCCTCGGCTTCTACTTTATTGTCCTATATAAAGTTTAAAGCGATTTGAGCCCCTTTGTGTCCATTCGGGGTTGTGTAGGGTGGGGGGGTCTGTGGAGCGCAGAGACTGCACCAGCGCTGCTGCGAGGTCAGAAGTTGTTGATGGCAATGGACTCCCTCATCTGCATGCAGAGGACCTCGTCGATGTAGATGGTGTTTGCTTTGACTTGGATCTCCTCCTCCAGAGACAGCTGGCGGCGGTTCAGGCCTTTCAGCTCGGCGTCGGCCTGGGCCAGGGTCTCCTTCAGCCTGTAAGGGAGGAGCGGAAGGAAAGAGGGTCACGGGCCTCTGAGGGGGACTAAATAGGGCAAGCAGACCCTCCTTGCTCCTGGCCCCACCAGAACTCTCCATCTGAGCTGGTCTTTGACCGTAATAAATTATCTCTCTATCCATCTTGACACCTGCGGGTGAATACATTTGCCCACAGACTGATGGGAGCATTACGCCCAACATTCCACTTGAGAATTATGGGAAACAACCAAATTCGCATGAGAAGAACCTGCTGGTTCCGGCCAAAGGCCCATGTAGCCCAACATCCTGTTCTCACAGTAGCTGAATATGTCTAACAGCCTAGGAATTGAGATAGACTGCCCCTACACCTGGAGGTTCCATAAAAAATTAAGGACCTGCTGGATCAGACGTCTCATCCAGCATCCCTTGGTCAACCAGATGCCCCAAAGGCAAGCCACAAGCAGGACCTGAGTGCAAGAGCCTTCTCTCCCCTCTTGTGGCTTCCAGCAAGTGGTACCCAGAAGCATTGTTGCCTGTGACTTTGCAGGCAGAGCACAGCCATCGTGGCTAATAGCCATCAGTAGCCCTCTCGTCCCTCTGTTAATTTGTCCAATCCTCTTTCAAAGCCATCTCGGCTTGTGGCCATCACTCTTGCTCCTTTGGAAGGGAGTTCCATAGTTTCAACTATGAGCTGTCTGAGAAGGTCTTTTCTTTTATCCGTGCTGGATTTTCCAACTTCCAGCTACGTTGGAAAGCCACGAGAACATGCATGTGAATTTGGTTGCTTTGCATAACTTAGCTCCGTTTGCCAGGAAGGCAGGTAAGGAAGTGGTGCACTGGGCCCTCCCTCCCTCTCGCCCCACTAGAATCAGGCCCTTTGAGTTCCTGGGGAAAATACATTAAAACATCAGTCAAAGGTATAAGCCTGGGTACTTCAAGGCCCCCTGCTGAGGAACCACAAAGTGCACCCTTTGCAAGGCAGCACCCACCCACCCACTCCTGGCTGCTGCTTCGGAGCAAGGAGGGTGCTGCTACCCGCCAGGGAGAGCTCTGGGGTGGGCCTGGCCCTGCAGCTGTTTTACTTGCCTCTGGATGTTGTGGTTGATCTCGTGCACCTCCCGCATCAGCCGGTATTGCGCCTTGTCCCGGCAGAGCTCCACATTGGGCCGGTGGGTCCTTGTCTCCAGGCGGGTCTGGGCCACCTTGACCGGCCCCTCCTTGTCCAAGATGGCTTTCTTCAGGGAGTCAATGTTCTTCTCCTGAGCACTGACCTGCTCCATCACCTTCAAGCAGAAGCAGGGCGGAGTCAGGAGCAGGGCAGGAAGATCTCGGAGGACCAACTCGCCACTTCCCCTCTCTGCTGCCCCAGCTATGTCAGAGCATAGAATCCTAGAATTGTAGAGTTGGAAGGGTTCCCCAAGGGATATCTAGTCCAGATTCCTGACAGACAGCCATCCAACCTCTGCTGGAAAACCGCCAAGGAAGGAGAGCCCACCACCTTCCAAGATGCTCCACCATCTCTTAATGTTGGAAACTTCTTCCTAATGTTTAGTCGGACCCTCCTTCCTTGTAGTGTGAATCCATTGGCCTGAGTCCTCCCCTCTGAAGCAGCAGAAAGCAAGCTTGCTCCATCGTCTCTATGTGCTGACCCTTCATATATTTGAAGGTGGCTATTGTACCGCCTCTCAGTCTCCTCTCCTCTTCTCCCCCCCCCCATTCACATAAAAGGCAGCCCATTAGGATACAACTGGGGTGAGGTGTCTGGAGAGCAAATCTATGGCCTCTGGACCTGAAACTCCAACACTGGTCCACACTGCAGCCGGCCTCAGAGGTGCTACAGGAATTCTTTGCCATCCCTAAAAGGTAAAGGGACCCCTGACCATTAGGTCCAGTCGTGGCCGACTCTGGGGTTGCGGCGCTCATCTCGCTTTATTGGCCGAGGGAGCCGGCGTACAGCTTCCGAGTCATGTAGCCAGCATGACTAAGCCACTTCTGAAGAACCAGAGCAGCGCACGGTACCTATTTATCTACTTGCACTTTGACGTACTTTCAAACTGCTGGGTTGGCAGGAGCAGGGACCGAGCAACAGGAGCTTACCCCATCGCGGGGATTCGAACCGCCAACCTTCTGATTGGCAAGTCCTAAGCTCTGTGGTTTAACCCACAGCACCACCTGCGTCCCTTTGCCATCCCTACATGGGGATTATCTTTGTGGATTGATCCTTGAAAGGAGGTGCCGTGCCTCTCAACCAAGCCCATTGCTAAAACCTGAGCACTGCAGTTTAAAAGAGTGGAAAGCTGGCTTGGGGGAGTTCAGAGCCCTGATAGGCATCAGACATGCTGCCTTCCCCAGGATTGACAGAGGTAGTTTATGTAATTTTATTCGTTTATTGCAATTGCACGCTACCTTTTTCTCCAAGGGTGGTATACATTGTTCTCCACTTCCCTGTTAAATGCCCACAACACCCCTGTGGGGCAGGTAAGGCTGAGAAGCAGTGAGTGGCTCAGGGTCACCCAGTGAGCTTGATGGCTGAGTGGGGAATCATTGCTTGATCTCCCCTAGTGTGACACTGTACCCCGATGCCACACAAAAGCCCTAAACATGGTGATGGGATGGAAAAGAGAAACCGGTGGTTTGCCCCCTTTGTTCCATCAACTCCTCCCTACCCTATGAAAAGCATACCTCATGTTATGTTCTTTCAGGTTACGTCCTGTGGCGACCCGGAAGTACCGGAAAGGGTTACTTCCGGGTTTCGCCGCTCTCGCATGTGCAGAAGCGCAAAATGACATCACACACATGTGGCGGATTGCAACCCGCGTGTGCACAGACGCGCAGCTGTGGGTTGCACTCTTTTCATGTTGCGAACGGGCCTCTGGAACGTATCCCATTCGCAACCAGAGGTACCACTGTATTCAGAACAGTGATTTACACAACCCACTATGGAAGACAATAACACAGTAAAAGAAGAAAAACTGTAGCAATTGCACATATTAAAACGATATCATTTAATGAAAACAGATGCACTCAATCCAGTAATGTGATGCCACCTCTTCAGAGTCTGATACTCACTGACATCTCCATTGCCCCCCTAGGGAATTCCACTGCCCCCCCAGGGGTGCTACTACTCACTTAGGGAACCACCAGGCTAAGTGGTGACCAGATGGAGCTTTCGCTGCTGCCGGTCCAGTGCTTACCTTGTCCAGGTGGTCCTCCAGTTTGGCCTTAGCGCTCTTGGTCTCCTTCAGCCGGTTCCGGAAGGCGACATTGACGGTGTTGATCTGCTTGCGCAAGTCACTGGCCGCCTGGGAGAGGATGCTGTCGATCAGGGCCCTCAGCGCTAGGGAGTTGTTGCGCTGTTGGTCGGCCTTTTCCACATTCGTGTTCGAGAAATCCTCCCATTCTTCGGGGCTCACCGAACTGCCGGGGGAATGAGAGAGGGGGAGGGAAGTGGGGGGTCACTACTAGCTGGCCTGCCCTAAATCTTCAGGCTCAGGAAGGGGAGAGAGGTTCCGGGGGGGTGGTGGTCCCAGTGATGCTAAATGTTATGAGAATTATAAGGTCTAAGATATAAAATAAATGTTCATAAATGTACCAGGCAAAAACATACAAAAATATATAAACCACATGTCTTAAACAGTACAGGAAAACAGTCCTGAAACCATTTTGACTCTCCCAAATTGACCTCAAATGTTTCTCTGCAAAAAGGAATGAAATGGGAAAAGCCTCCCCATTGTCTCTGTGCTCACAAATCCTGCCTTAAGGGCACATTTGTGTATGAATAGGGTGAGCCTGTGACCTGGATTCAGGAACTGAGCATTTACCATCACAAAAGAATGGCCAGGATGCCCAGGTAAAAGCAAGCAGTGACCATTATCAGGTATCCTGGCAGACAGGTTTTCTGCTGTAGATGTATATATGATGTTTTAGGGGGGTGGTACTGAGCTACAGGGGAGGCAATTTCTATATAAGAGCTTACACACCAATGTTCTGGCTTCCTCCTCCCTCCTTCGTGGGGGTGGGGTGAGCACCCTGTTGCAACAGTTTAATAAAGATCATGCTTACTAGCTGCTTTGCTTCTCAATATTCTCTGGTTGGCCTCTGTTATTTTTCTCCTACCGATTGAGGACCTACATAAGGACTCTACACGGGCTCTTGGGTACCCCATAAGGGGAAAGGAGCAGGGTTTTTTCCCCTTATAACACTAAATAAATAGTATTGTTTCTGAAACGTCAACAAGATTTTCTCTCTAAGGAATTGGAGCGATGAATCCATGTGGAACTCTGACGTGGCTCTGCCTCTGAAGATGGAATATCATCCCAGCTGTCTTCTGCTCAGGGTTTTCCAAAGCATAAAAGTTGGTGCCTCCTTCAAAACAGGCAGAGAGAGATTGTGTGTGTGTGTGTGTGTGTGTGTGTGTGTGTGTGTGTGTTTATGTGTGGGGTGCCCACGTCAGCCTCTGTCCTTGGGGAAGAAGTATGGAACAGCATCCGCCTTGCAATGGAAGGTCCAAGGGACAATCCCCATTGGCAGCATCTCCACATAGGGCTTAGAATGCCCTCAGTCTGAAACCCTGGAAAGCCAGCACTGCTGCTGCCAGTCAGGGTAGACAACACTAACCGAAAGGACCAAAAGGTCCTGATGCAGCATAAGGCACTTTCCTGTGTTTGTGGGTACGGTACTAGTTTGTCCTTATCAAAAGAATTAATCTGATGGTGCATGGTGTTAATCTACTCAGCAATCAACAGACACTTTGTTTATTTTGCGGGGGACTGGCACTGCAATTTCAGAGCTGCAATTTCAGGTGTTTCCTCCTGGAGGGAGACACACACATTCCCACAGCTGGTCAGGGTGTACACACCTGTCTAGCCCTTACCAGAGGGCAGCAGTGGGCAAAGAGGCTGCAGTTACATTATGATTCCACCAGATTGTGGGAAATCTTGGGGAGAGGGAAAGGCTAAGGAGAAAACCCTACACAAATCCGGAGTCCTTAAGATATGTATGCCTCCTTCCAACAACAACTTGCAGCCAAGCTGGTACCAAACATTGCTCTGCTTCCCTTTGAACCACATCAGCAAGGTCGAGAGGGGGTCTTGTCGTCTGGGCAGCCCAGGAGCTCCATACACACTGCCCAGCCTTGCACCCCTGCGAGTTCACTTTGCTGCTGCTAACACAGCAGTTTGACTTCACCCGCAGAGGCACACTCCATTGTCTCGAGACAGACAGATGCCAGCAACAACAATTGGAAGGCGGGTAGAAAGAGCCTGAGGTTATGTCACCTGGTCAATACCACCTGGGCAACAGAGGGCAGAAAGCAGCAGAACCTTTATTGGAAGCCAACTCCATTGCTGCCCCAAAGAACTGCCGACCCCATCTGTTCCCACATGGGGCAACTCTCTCCTTGCCCCACACATTGTTGAAGTGAAGCGAGCTCCACAAGAGTTCAGCTGCCCCCGTTGTGCACCTGCCACCCTCCTCCTCAACCCGCCGTGAGACTCACTTCTCCTCGACCTTCAGAACATTCTGGGCGCATCTGATGTCCGGCGTGTTGTTGTTGAGGTTGGAGCAATAGTTGTCGATGTTAAAGGCGGTGTATTTGTCCTTCAGGTCCTGCTCCAGGTTGTACTTGGCGGAGCGGTTGAGCCTGGAAGAGGAAAATCGGCCGTTGGGTGGGGAGGAGAATGGGGCAGAAAGGGGGCGGAAGGCAATGCCAGGCTGCAGTGGTGATCAGGTGTGGAACAGAAGTATCATCACTGCTTGCTGTTATTAAATTTATTATCCGTCTTTCACCTGCAGAGTAGACAATACTGAAGGAGATTGTTCCACCTGCAACCCATCCACACATCCTGGGAATAGCTGTATACACACACACTTTTCCAGCCCTGCCCACACACTCTCCAGAATCCCCACTCTCTTCTCCCCACTCTCTGCCTGCCCCCCGATGTGTCGTCCCCCCAATACCTGACTTGCTCAATGGCTTGCTCCAGTGTCCTCTCTAGCAGAGCGACGACTCCCTGAAGGACCTCGACTTCCTTGATCAGTTCCTGTTCCACCTCATCATGGACCAGGTCAATCCCAACCCGCCTCTCCCTGGAGCAGAAAAAAAGAGGAAAGGAGCAGAAGAAGAAAAAGAAGAGGAGGAGTTTGGATTTGATATCCCGCTTTATCACTACCCTAGGGAGTCTCAAAGCAGCTAGCAATCTCCTTTCCCTTCCTCCCCCACAACAAACACTCTGTGAAGTGAGTGGGGCTGAGAGACTTCAGAGAAGTGTGACTAGCCCAAAGCCACCCAGCAGCTGCATGTGGAGGAGCGGGGAAGCGAACCCGGTTCACCAGATTACAAGTCCACTGCTCTTAACCACTACACCACACTGGTTGTATTAAGCATTAAGAGCATAAGAAGAGTCCTGCTGGATCAGGCCAATGGCCCATCTAGTCCTGAATCCCATTCTCATAGTGCCCCCCCCCCCAGATGCCCCAGTGGCCTGCAGTGCAGAGAGTTGGACTAGAAGATGACCCACTGACTCCCTTCCATCTCTGCAGTTCTATGATTCCACTTGGGAGAGGCCAGAATAAGGCCCCCAATATATTCCCACGTCCTCACCGGTTCAGGAGGCACTGCTGAGAGATGCAAAGCGGCTGCTTGAAATTTTCCAGTGCCTTTTCCAGCCGCGTCTTGAACGACAGCAGCACCTCCGTCTCCTTCACAAGCTGGTCGAGTTTGTCATCCAGTTGCTGCTTCCAGAACTTTATCTCCTCGAGCCTCTGCTCTGCGGGAAGAGAGGGAGCCAGGTGACGCCCAAGGGAGAAGCTGACAGCACCAAGGCCTCTGGCGGTGGCGGGGCCTCTGGGCTCAACTTAGAGAAAACCCGTGCTTTGTGATTGCTTTTTAAAACCACACAAATAAGCAACTAAACCTCATGGCTACAGGTGAAGGTGTGGAATCAGACTGGACTAGATCACCCTCTGGTCTACAGGCCAGTGAGTCAATACTCCTTGGCTTCCAAAGGGTGAAATGAGCAGCTGTCCACTGCTGAAGACAGAGTGCTAGGAATTATGGGCCTTTTGCCTGACTCAGCAGTCAGTTCAGGGTGAGATATAATAATTTATTATTTATACCCCGCCCATCTGGCTGAGTTTCCCCAGCCACACTGGGCGGCTTCCAAGCGAATGTTAAAAACAATACAGCATTAAATATTAAAAACTTCCCTAAACAGGGCTGCCTTCACATGTCTTTTAAAGATAAGATAGCTACTTATTTCTTTCACATCTGAAGGGAGGGCGTTCCACAGGGCGGGCGCCACTACTGAGAAGGCCCTCTGTCTGGTTCCCTGTAACCTCACTTCTCGCAATGAGGGAACCGCCAGAAGGCCCTCGGCGCTGGATCTCAGTGTCCGGGCTGAACGATGGGGGTGGAGATAGGGACCCCCAAGAAGATTCCACCTTTTGTAGGGAGGCCCAAGGGAGGCCAGTGAACTGACCCTTCTCCCCAGCAGAAACCAAGCCTCCTCCACAGACAACCCCACCCCAACCTACCTATCCTCTTATTGACATCGCTTTGGGTCTTCTGGGTGGTCCTCTCAATTTCATCCACCAGACGCTGGCTCTCGTCCAACAAGCGCTCGGAGCGGCACCTCTCGGCCTCTGCGCTGCTGTACTGGGCCTTGTTGGCGATGTGCCACTCGGGGGGCAGGAACTTGGGGGGCGCTTGCAGGAGCTTGGCCATGCTCCCTTCTCAGGAAGGGCCTTCAGGGAGAGAGGGCAGTTCAGCACCTGGAGAAGGAGATTCAGACGGACGAAGTGAACTGGATTTTCTTCAATTAACTACACCACTTGTGGTGTTTAAGACAGCTTCACTTGGTCAGAACAACAGCAGCCGCTGGGGAACCCCCCAGATATAAAAGAGGATATAAAAGAAATGTGCAATCTCGGTTAATGATAAGTATGTTAATATTTGTTACCAGTTGAGAATGTTAAGATCCTAATGACTAATCTTAATACAGTGCTACCTCAGGTAACAGACGCGTCAGGTTACAGACTCCGCTAACCCAGAAATAGTACCTCGGGTTAAGAACTTTGCTTCAGGAATGAGAACAGAAATTGCCCGCTGGCGGTGCGGTGCCAGCGGGAGGCCCCATTGGCTAAAGTGGTACCTCAGGTTAAGAACAGTTGCAGGTTAAGAACAGACCTCCAGAACGAATTAAGTTCTTAACCCGAGGTACCACTGTACTATAACCATACGCTTCAAATGTTAAATGTGGGTGCAACACAGCGTGCATCACACCACAATTTTGCTGTTATCGGCAGGGGGTTCGCTTATGAAAACGAAAACCTACAAATGTGATTGCATTTTGCAGCAGTGTCATACTTTCAAAGTGCAGAAGCAAATGTTTGTACAGTGGTACCTCAGGTTAAGTACTTAATTCATTCCGGAGGTCTGTTCTTAACCTGAAACTGTTCTTAACCTGAAGCACCACTTTAGCTAATGGGGCCTCCTGCTGCAGCCGCACCGCAGGAGCACGATTTCTGTTCTTATCCTGAAGCAAAGTTCTTAACCTGAAGCACTATTTCTGGGTTAGCGGAGTCTGTAACCTGAAGCGTATGTAACCCGAGGTACCACTGTACAGAGTCGGAAACATTCAGTCCATGGTACAAGTACACAAGCCATTATTCAGAAGTGTGTGTGTATGTGTTACATAAAGCATATGCAAGATATTCGGCGTCCAGGCCCCCTTTCTGAACCACCAATAATTTCTACCTGCTCTCCTCACACACCTGTGGCCCACCCCTTGCCAGCCCCGAGTTTATAGAGAGGCCTTCCTTCACCTTAGTTTTACACAGGCATAAAAAGTAAGTCACATTCTCAGAGAAAAAGCAGGTCTGCATAATCGGAGTGGAATTCCTGATTCAGCCAGGGAGCCTCTTCTCTATCAAATTGACTCAAGGCTGAGTTTTTCCTGCACATACATTCTTAATACAGTCTGGCTTCAAGGACCAGGCCTTGTTGGCAGACCACTTCTGTGTTACAAAGGGGGGCACAGAAGGGGCAAGTATATTTCTAGGAGAGCAAGGAAGAAAAAACGACAGCCTATTAATGCCAGCAGTTCTGAACAGTGGCGTAGCGTGGGGGGTGCAGGGGGGGCCGGGCGCAACATCTGGGGGGGCGCGCTCGCACTCGCAGCTCTCTGCCCCCTGCTAAAATCCACGAGTTGGGGGGCGCAAATTACTTGCCTTGCCCCGGGTGCTGACAACCCCCGCTACGCCATTGGTTCTGAAATAGGGGGCGAGTTCCTTGGTTTATTGGCGCCGCCTACCAGGACCACCCTCCGTTGCTTGGGAGATGGGAGAGGCTTGGACGGCGCCGCATTCAGCTCTGATTGGGGGGGCGTGTGGCGGGGATTTAGGATCCCAGCGCGCAGCCCCTCTTTGGCACTGGATCGCCTGCTTGCAAAAGCACTGAGGGCTCTAAATCTAGGCCGAAAGAAGACAGCGAAGAGGATTAAGGTTTAAGAAGCCAGATCACCTTTCCGCAGCAGCAGCAGCAGCAGCAGCAGCAGCAGCTCTCGTCCTCGGCGCGCGCACTCGAAGCATCAAAAGCTGAAGCGCCGAGCAACAAAACCCGTCGCCATGGGGACGGGTAACGCGGGATCGCGGCAACGGGGGCGGAGTTCCAGAATGCGGCCGCGATTGGCTGCTGCCGCCTCCGAACCCGCGGAGGAGGCGAGGAATGAATGAACGAACCCTGGAATGAATGAAAAGGCGCGAAGCCTGGAAAACCGCGAGGGCGGCGTTCCTACCACTGGCCAGGACGGGGGGAAGGGCGCTCGACACATGCTCAGGGGTCCCCTCGTTCTTCAGGAGAAGTGGAAAGCGACTGGAGTTCTTTATTATTGTTGTAGTGTGGGGGAATGGGGGCCATGATAGAGGCATTTATAAAATAACGCGTGGTGTGGACAGAGGACGGCTTTCCTTCCCCTCTCGTAACATGAGAAATCTGTGGGACGCTCCAAAGACACTGAAGCGTTGATTGATTGCATTTTTAGCCCACCCTTTTCTCCAAGGAGCTCAAGATGGTGTACATGCCTCTCTTCACCCTCTTCTTTTAGTCCCCACAACCCTCTAAGGTAGTCTAGGCTGATAGGCAGTGGCTGGCCCTCAAAGGCACCCCGAGTGAGCTCCATGGCCGAGTGAGGATTTGAATTCTGATCTCTCCCAGGTCCTAATCCAACTCTAACAATGCGAGCGCGTATGTGTGTGTGTATATATATTTGTTATTATTGTACTTTCGCGTAGCAGGGTTGGACAGACAAAAGGAAGGCGAGGAAGCGCAGTTAACCTGTAAAAAGAGGATTAGTCTAATTCCTGGAGGACAATAAGACTACTAAAGGGCTAACTAGCCATGATGGAGGCTGTGCTCTGCTGCCTTCACCATCAGAGGAGGCAGCGTTCACTCTAGTTGTCGGACTCTGTTGTCATCCGTGTCCTGCCTTCTTCCCGCTATTGAGGAACCAGGGTAGCTAAAGAGAACCTTCCTACTCAGGACCACTCTGCCTCCTATATGATTGCGGGGCGCGTGCAGCAAAAGTCCTTTCTTAAAGCACGGCCTTGCGCATGCGCCAATGCCAGCCGAATGTGGTGGGGGGAGGGAAGCATCCCACTCGGCCACCCGACTTCGCCTCTGCGCTCAGCCAATCGCATGCTCTCTGGGCCTCGCAGCTGCCAATCCGCGTGCCCCCTGAGGCTGGCTCGAGCGGCCCGCGCCATCTATTAATATTCATGAGGGGCTTATGAATATTGTAATCGAGCCGAGGAGCCGCCTCAGCCTCACAGTCGCCTGGGCGTGTCGGAATGGCCGAGACCTCGGAGCCTGGCGGGGCTCGAGCCCCTCCGGTGGCCGCCGCCGCCCCCGGCCGGCCCAAATTGACCCACCCGGGCAAGGCCATCCTGGCAGGTGAGGCAGAAACGGCCGCGGCGGCCCCTCCCCCGCACCCACTTTCCGTCCCCCGGGCAGGCGGGCGCAGAACACACTGCGGTGCGGAATGAGGGGAGAGGAAGAGGAGAACGTCCCTTTGGTTGACGGCGCGACCTCCCGGTCCCACCGGCGCGGGCGGGTTGGCGTCCCTTCGCTTCCCCGTGGCTCCTCCTCGCCTTTGGCCCCCGGGAGCCCCTCTCTGGCCCGGAGGCTGAAGGATGGGTGGAGAGAGCCCTTCAAAGGACCGTGTTGCTCAGTGGGCACAGCACCTGCTTTTATCTGCAGGAAGCCCCCGACGCAGCATCTCAAGGGTGGGAATGGGAGAGGACCTCCCGACGGGCACCCTAGAGAGTCGCTGCCAGCCAGTGCCGGCAGTACTGAGCTAGGCGAACCGTCATCGCCTTCCTTTGGTGCAACGCGGCTTCCTCTGCTGACTCTCTTGAAGCGCCACCTGCCCTGCAGAGCAGGACACAGCAGGCTGACTGTTGGGGAACGGAGCACCCCTCTTTTCTCCACGCAGATCAGGGCCCAGCTCACTGACGCCTCACCCCCTTTTCTTTCTCTTGTTCAGGCGGCATTGCGGGGGGCATCGAGATCTGCATCACCTTCCCCACTGAGTATGTCAAGACGCAGCTGCAGCTGGATGAGAGGGCCAACCCACCGCGCTACAGGAGCATTGGTCAGCCACCCTTTCCACCCCTTGGAGCGGGCTGCCCAGAGTCCCAAGGCCTTTGCATGGCGGGGGTTAGACTAGATGACCTTGGGGATCCCTTCAAAGTCTACAATTCTATGACTGGCTGCTCTGACTCCCCTACTGGGACTCCCCTCCTTGTTCTGGTTTTGTTTAGACTCAGTCTCCCTACCCAAGGCAGGTTGGTGGGTGGGCCTAATATCTTCTCAGGCACTTGCTGTTAGATTCAGCCCTTTTCTTTCCCAAGAACAAGGCATGTTTGTGCCCTTCGGGAAGAATATTTTCGGGTTGCGCTCTGCGCCAACCAGGAAGTAACGGAGTGTGTTACTTCCGGGTTTCGCTGCATGCGCAGACGCTCAAAATGACATCACATGCATGCGTGGAAGCAGTGACCCGCGCATGTGCAGACACGGGTTGCATTTGCTTCAGGATGCGAACGGGGCTCCGGAACAGATCCCGTTTGCATCCACAGGTACCACCGTATCTCTCCACCTGACCCCCTCCTTGTGATCTAGTTGGGCCACACCCCCTCTGTGAAATTGTGGCTTCCCTTGAGCACATGTGCAGACCAGCAAGTGAAGCAGAGGCCTGTCAAGAGTTCCTCTGAAAGGAGCACATATCCCTCTTGCAGCTGAGTGGTCACAGACCCTCTGCCTTGCAATGACTTTGGATTCCCTTCCCAGAACTTTACTCAAGCCACTCTCGCAAGTGAGCCAGTCCGCATTCCGCATCTCCTGTGCTCACAGCGTCTTTGGTGCCTCCCTTGCAGGACACTGTGTGAGACTGACTGTCCAGGACCATGGCTTCCGGGGGCTGTACAGGGGCCTCAGCTCCCTGCTGTATGGCTCCATCCCGAAATCTGCCGTCAGGTAAGCACCTGCTGCTCTTTCTTGGCAACATCACCCTGTTGGCTTTTCTCAGACTTGCACACAGGGGCCGCTTTGGGGGGTCCTAAATACAGCACCCAAATGGACTCACTAGAGCAGTGGTTTTCAACCAGTATGCTGTGGCACCCTGGGGTGCCTTGAATGATGGTCAGGGGTGCCATGGGCAATACTGGCCTCTGCCCCTCTTTCTTTCCCCTCCCTCCTCTGTTGCCCTCTTGCATCTCTTCCTCCCGTAGGCTTTCACAGCTGTTTATTGCAGCAGTCCTGTCTATAAGCTCTGCAGGCAAAGGTTGCCTCTGAGAGGCACCTCTCTTTGGGTCAGGAGGGGAAGTTCAGAGAACAGGGGTGGCAGCAGCTGCTGCCCAGAGAACTCCCAAGGAGAGGGGAGAGGAGAGGAGGCTGAGGGAACACTCCACAAGAGGGAGATAAGAACTTGCTGAGTTAACTATTGGAATCAGGATGCAAGAAGGGGAGGTGTGGGGAAGTCATGGAAAGTGGTTAAGAAAATAAGGTTTTGAAATTATGCATGTTTGTCTTTGTGTTTGTGTGTTTGTGTTATGTCTATATAAACTATGAAAACCCATTAAAAATTTATATATATAAAAAAAACACTCCACAAGAGGGGGTGCCCGAAAAAGGTTGAGAGGCTGCCAGCTCTGCAGGCAAGAGGTGACATAACTGGGCTCCTAAGCCCCACAGGGGTGCCACAGAAATAATGTAGTTGGTCAAGGGAGTCGTGGACACAAAAAAGGTTGAAAACCTCTGCACTATAAGAGGATGGCATCCAAATCCTCTGGTGGGGCCTCCCATCCATCTCAGGATGGACAGATCTTCTTAAGACAGATGGATGTCCGCAGAAGGTAGCAGACTCTCCTTCATGGAATTTTTTAAAGCAGAGGTTGGATGTCCATCTGTCAGGGATTCTGTAGTTGTGATCCCTGCATTGGGTTGGGCTAGCTGGCTCTCTGGGATCTCTTCCAACTCTACAATTCTATGATCCCATGACACAGTTTGGGCCCCCTGGTTTTCTGCAGGTTTGGGGTCTTTGAGGTCCTCAGCAATTCTGCCAGGGACCCTCAAGGGAAGCTGGACAGCAAGAAGAGTTTGCTGTGTGGCCTTGGGTCTGGCGTGGCAGAGGCCGTGGTGGTCGTCTGCCCCATGGAGACCATCAAGGTAGGTGGAGCTCCAAGCATTGGTTGCGTCTCATGGCAGATGTGATGGAACTGCAGCCTTAAGGCAGAGGCCGGCGGGAATGAATGTGCCCCCACCCATAGTTGCCGAGTTGCACCCAACTTTGGGAGGGGGGGTCCTGTCCCATGTGCATGACATCACGCCCTCTTCTCCTAACATTACCTACCTGTGAGGTAGGTCTGGCTGTTGGCCTGAGGTCATGCAGGAAGTTTTGTGGCTCAGTGGATATATTTTTTTCTGAACCCAGGTCTCCCTGATTGCAGACAGGTACCCTGCGCTAAGCACTGCGCCACCCAGGCTGAGCTTGATGCACCATTTAGAGCGCATTTTCAGTGTGGCAGGAGGGCACCTCGGCCCTCATTTTCTCCTATCCTATTTTCAGCTATGGATTTATTGATGAGGACAGACACAGGCAAGGTGCTGAATTCATTATTCTTCGTTGCTGTTTGCAGGTGAAGTTCATTCACGATCAGGGGTCCCTGACACCCAGGTACAGAGGCTTTTTCCATGGAGTTCGGGAAATTGTGCGGGAACAAGGTAAGCTGGAGCAGAAATGCAGACAGCTGCTTTTGTCTCTGCAGCAGAATAACAAATAAAGCCTTCATTACGGCTGCTTGGTGGCGAATTCTGCCACAAAGACCCCACCCGGACTCCTGCGTCTGGTTCTGGGCAACCCAGTTTAGGAAGACTACTGGCAAGCTGGAAGGTGTTCAGAAGAGGGCAACTAACCACTACACCATGCCGGTTCTTTTCTGCATGCAAAGCAGATGCTCTTCCGTAGAGTTAGAAGGGAACCCCAAGGGTCATCCAGTCCAACCCCCTGCAATGCAATGCAAAGCACCAAGCTATGGCCTTTTCCTGAAAACGGGGGAAGCTTTGCCCAAGCAGTGTAGAGCCATAGGGATGTCTGCCACACAGAAACCCCTAAACTCTCTCTCTTGGCCCGAGGCCAGGTGGACTTGAAGGGAAACAGGCAGCAGCTGCCCCCTAACCAGAGCTCCCCATTTTCTCTGCCCTGCAGGCCTGCGTGGGACCTACCAGGGCCTCACAGCCACCATCCTCAAGCAAGGCTCTAACCAGGCCATCCGCTTCTTCGTCATGACCTCCTTCCGCAACTGGTATCTAGGTAAGACACTCGGCTAAGCAGGGGATGAGCTTTCTTTATCCCTGTTCTGCTGGTGGTGGCAGTCCTTTCCTGCATCAGCCTGAATGCCTCTTTCTCTGCCCTTCTGCTGGGCCTGGCAGGGGACGACCCCCACAGGGAGATGAACCCGTTTGTCACAGCTGCGTTTGGGGCCACTGCGGGAGCAGCCAGCGTCTTTGGCAACACCCCCCTGGATGTCATCAAGACCAGGATGCAGGTGAGGGCACTCCCAGCCACCTCTGGGAAGGGGCTGGATTTCAGCTGCTCTTAACTCCAAACCTGCCTCTTCTCTTTCTCAAGGGACTGGAAGCATACAAGTACCGAAACACCCTGGACTGTGCCTACCAGATCCTGAAAAATGAGGGCCCTTTGGCGTGAGTGAGGCTAAACTGGCCTTCGTCTTAGCTGACTTGAACTGGGGCTCTTTTGTCTGCTTTAGGCCTTTTATCTCACTTTCTCTCCTCTTTGGCGACTCAGTGGTGTTTTAGCCTTAACAACAATCTTACGAGGTAGGCCAGGCCTAGATATACTGATTTTACCAAGGCTGCTCAGTGAGCCTTGAGGCTGAGCAGCGATTTGAATCCAGGCCTTTTCTCCCCACTCTCCCCCACCCACAGCCAAGCCAAGTGTACCATCTCCCACACTGTACTGGACTTTAGCACTCCAGTTTATCTTCTGCAGGGTTCTTGTGGTTGCAGCATTGACTGCCTGAACCCTTCTATCCCAGCTCGATCACTGAGATCACCTGCAGCAGCATCACCGGTCAGAGAAACCGAGTCCTTGGTGTTGCATCATCCCAGTCCTGTGGTACTCTCTGCAACTGGAGATGCAGTATGCATCTTCCGTGCCACCATTTAAATGCCTGCTGAAAGCTTTTCTATTCTGCCAGACCTGTGCAAGCAATTGAGAATACACACCCTTCCACAATGGCTAGTTGATGGCTGTTTAAAACTGTTTTTATGGTTTTGTTTCTATATACCTCTTTGATTTTTATTTGATTTTTTTGATACAGTGGTATAGAAGTATTTTTATAAATAAAAAATGCAGCCTGGGAGGCAGGATACCGGATGGAGCCACTGTCTGGCATTTTCTCCTCTTCCCCCTCTCATATTTGTCATAAGACACACTGCCAATTCTCAGTTGTTGACATATGTGATGTAGCACAGAAGACATTCCCCGCGCGTCCAAGAGTTCTCTGCCTTCCCTTGCAAGATGTCCCTACCTGCAGCTGCTGACTCTGCAGGCAGCCCACTCATTTAATTAGTACAGAATTGTAGAGTTGGAAGGGAGCCCCCGAGGGTCCTGCAATGCAGGAATCACAGCTCAAGAATCCCCGACAGATCTGTTTAAAAATCTTATTTGTGGCTTTCATCCAGTGCGCTCAAAGCAAGTGCGTGTGGTCCTCTTTCCTTTTACCACTGCCCATTTTATCCACAAAGCAACCCTGTGAAGTAGGCCAGGCTGAGACACAGTGACGGACCCTGCCGCTCATCCAATGAGCCTAAATAGCTGAGCTATTAAAAACAGAAAATATAAGGGATAATAAAAAAAACTAAAAAGGAGACATTTACCAAAAATTGAAAAGAGAACCGTGTAGAGGATGAAGGAAGCCAATTGGAAGAAGAGTTGAAATATAGTATGTATATATTTTGTGGACGGGTTGTTTTGTATAAGTTTCCATAGTTATTATTTTTTATTTGTATCTTTTTGTTTTTTGTTCTGTTGCTGTTTGTTTTTTGATTGGGCGTGATTATTTTTATGTTTAGTTTGATAAGTGTGTATGTGTTGTAAAATAAACTCAATCAAAACTTACATAAAATAAATAGCTGGGCTGGGTTTTGAACCCAGGTCTCCTTGGTCCAGCCCCTCTGAGTCTCCACCCTCCAGCTGCTGTCTGATATTGGGTTAACAGGGGGGGCAACCTGTTGAAAACCCTTTTTCTGACTTTGGGATCTCTTCCCTTGCACAGGTTCTACAAAGGGACGGTCCCCCGCCTGGGCCGGGTCTGCCTGGATGTGGCCATCGTTTTTGTCATTTACGAGGAGGTGGTGAAACTTCTCAACAAGGTCTGGAAAACCATGTGAGGCTCTTCTGGTGCAGGAGGGGCTGGCGAACGAATCCTCGTCCCACCCAAAGCTCCCATTTCCTCTCCCTTCCCTCCCACCCACCCACCCAGGAGAAGGGGAAGCCTTGTAAGGTCAGAGGTTCCCCTCTTCCAGGATAACCCCCCAGCAAAAGGGTCACCGTGCTCTTATTAACCTTGCCCACCCCCCATTCTCTGGGAACACTGATCGGTACTCCAAAATGCTTCCAGCTCAAGCGCCACATGGCTTTCGTATACCTATTTATGGTCAGGAGCGCATACTCTTCCTGCTACCAATTCCAGGGGTGGGGAGAGGTGCTGTCCACTCCAAGTCAGCTGTTGCCCGTGTGTTTCGGGAGCAGATGCATTACAGGAGAGAGGCTTTGCATTGCAAGCTCAAGCAGGCACAGCAGCCCCCTCCCCTCCTTTAAAGAGGACAGTCTGCCTGCATCCATTCACACGTGCAGAGAAGCTGGATTTGTTCCTGGGGGCGATTCCTCTCTAGGAAGGAGCCATTGCACCCATTTCGAGGAAAGCCGTTGCGTGTTTCTGATTGTTCGTGCCTTTTTATGTCTGTCTCTTTTTCTAACTTAGTTGCCGCTGTTATTTAAGGTTGACTTGATGTTTACAAGTTCATAAATGTTGCTTTTCAGAATAAAAGGACGAAGACCAAACAAGAGCTGCCTTTTAATATATCGAGAGAGGATTAGAAATGGCCATCTGTACAGAGCCAGGCATTATATATATATGTATGTATAAATATCATCAAGGAAGCCTTAGCCCAAAAGCTCTTGCTGGCCTGAGGAAGCCGGAAGCACCTTTTTTAGGGTGGGTCAGGGTGGGGGTAGCGGGTGCCTAGCAGAACTAAGGAGCCCTCCTCCACAGGGTGCAGAATTTTAGGACTCATTTTCAAGCTGGGAGGGGGGCTGTTTGAGACAAGAAGTCCTGCTCAGTTTCCATATTTGGGGAACTATGCAGAGTCTTCTGCCCTCTAACCCCCTGGGGTCTTCAGGCTGGCTTCAACTACATCCAAAGCAGGAAGACAGAGTGAACGCACACACACACACATACAAACAGCGTGGCCTGCCTTGAAGGTGGGAAATGAAAGTGGGACAAAGAGGAACCAGGCTGGCCTTGGCAATCTGACTTGTGGCTCCTGTGGCCAATGGGGCAATTGTTCAGCTCTCAGCTTGGCCACATGGGCTGTTGCACCTTGGAGTTGGGCAGCGGAAGCAAAGTTGCCTTCACAGTAGAAGTAAAAACGGAACTGGGCTGCCCAATGCCAAACACAAACACACACAGGCTGGGGGGTTCCTTCAAGAACTTACCCCTGGCCACATCTAGCACCTGGCATCCAGCCTCTGCTACTAACCTCAACTCAAGAAAACAGGGCTCAGGGGTGGGTGAGAGGGTGGCACTGAGCTCTGTTGGCACACATGATGAAGGCAGCTTCCAGGCACAGGCAGACACCCCTGGGGGCCTGTGCCAAATGGAGGAAAGGGCAGCCTGAGCACTTCCTCCAGCTTCAGCTGCCTGGAGAGAACAAGAAACCTCTGCCTCGACCAGCCAGCCCTGCTTCCACAACCCACTGGCACTGGGCCTGCGGCGGTGGCAGCCTGTGCCCGTCTGGGGCCTTCCTCCACGGCAACGCAGGAAGAGGTGGGCACAGGGGAGGGAGCAACTGTTTGCTCCTCCGGTGAGCGCAGCGCCACAACCCTCTTGGCAGGCGGCCGTGGCGGCTCCCTTCACGGCCTGCACTGGCTTCATTCAAAGCGCCGGAGGTGGTTGTAGAGGGACTGGACGTAGGTGAAGACGCACATGGGGTCCGGCTTGCGGCCCATCAGCATCATGTCGTCTACTTCGATCAGGCGGTCACAGCCGGCCATTTTCCTGCAAGAGGCAGCCGAGAGTCAGAGGAAGGAGAGAGAGGGGAACATTGGAAGAGCCTGATGATCAAGCCAAAGGGGGCCCATCTACTCCAGCATCTTGTTCTCACAGCGACCAACCAGATGCCTGCAGGAAACCCACAAACAGGGCACAAGCACAAGAGTCTTCTCCCTTACTGTGGTTTCCAGAAGCGGATTCCAAGGCAGTGCATAGCCACTGCGACTAATAGCCCTCTCCTCCTCCGTGACCTTGCCCAATCCCCTTTTAAAGCCATCCAAGATGGTGGACATCACTTCCCCCTGTGGCAGGGAGTTCCACAGTTGAACTACACGCTGCATGAAATGCTTTTTCTCTATACTGAACCTTCCTAGGTGCAGCTTCACTGCATGTTCACAAGTTCTGCAGCATTTCCTAAACTTCTTACTTGCCTTTACTCCAAGCAAAAAGTCCCAAATGCTGCAACTGTTCCTTGTAAGGGGATCACAGAATTGTAAGTTGGAAGGGACCCGAAGGGTCATCTAGTCCAACCCCCTGCAATGCAGGAACAGTGCCCACAACTATCCCCGGTTAGCAGCCAGACACACCGACCCATTGCACCACCTGAGTCGCTGCACCCCCTTGATCACTTGGGATGCCTTATTCTGGATCTTTCCCAACTCCTTTTTGAGGCGAGGCAACCAGAACTGTACCGTTTTTCAAATGCGGTCATTCCTCAGACCTCCCCGCAAAAGAGGCTCAGGTGGACTTGCCCCAGGCCCTCCATCTCACAGAACGTATTCTCTCCCTACCTGTGCCCTGCAAGCCCTCCCCAAATGTCAGCCAGAGGCTATAAATGCCACAGTCTTAACTGGAGAGCCTGTGCAACCAATCTCTGTGCCCACCAAGGGTGAGCTTCCAGCCCAGGCAGCAGGGGAGGCTGCAGCCTACTTACTCCGCCGTGCTGAAGGCCACTTCAAAGTTCTCCTTGCGCTTGGTGGGGTCTCGTGCTTGGTAGTCAAATTCCTCCGGGAAGAAGGAGTGGACCAGGGCACAGAATGCCATCCCGTCACTCCAACTGGAGGAGAAGTTCTGCAGGTCGATGTGCTGCCGGAGGTGGAGGGGAGGGGCCAGAAGTTAGAAGGAAGGAACACTCTGTGCTATCAGGATTACAATGCCCCGTCCCCTTTCACAACAGGCCACGGGGCTCTACAAGAGCGAAGGAGGGAGACGGTGAGATGGGGATCCCTACTTAGCCATCAAGTTGGCTAGGTATAACCTTGGGGATCAGGCCCTGCCTCTCAGCCTAGCCTACCCCACAGGGTTGTGAGGATTGAATGAGGACGAGGGAGACCCCCATACGCCACCCAGAGCTCCGCAAAGGAGGTGGTGGGAGATACAGGCAACGGAATAAGCAAATACCTTGTAGCCGATGGTTTTGGATCGGCACCAGTCCAGGAGGATCTGCTTGATGCTGCTCGCACTGGCGACCCCAAAGCTCTGTGACCGCTTCAGCTTGGCCCGCCCTTCCCCTTTGCCCCTGCAGGGAAGAGCATAGAATTGTAGAGTTTGAAGGGACCACAAGGGTCATCTAGTCCAACCCCCTGCAATGTAGGTATCTTTTGCCCAACATAGGGCTCGAACCCACCACCCTGAGATTTAAGAGTCTCATGCTCTACCAACTTAGTTATTCCCAGTGTGGAGGCACGGCCCAGCCACTGGGGCTAGAAGCTGTTGATAGCAGTCTCCTCCATGAGCTGGGCTGTGGCTGCCGCGAGAGATTTTGTCCCTCCTTTGCTCACAGGAAATTTGACCATCTCGGTCACCCCCCTCTGCACACCTTCTGGCTTGTCAATGTCCTTCTTAAACTGTCATGCCCAGAACTGGACACAGTATTCCAGGTGTGTTATGACTAAAGCAGTAATATTATTACTTCCCTTGATCTGGACACTAGACTTTGGTTGATGCAGCCTAGAATGGCATTAGCCTTTCTTGCTGCATCACACTGTGTACTCACATTCAGTTTCTGGTCTACTAAAACCCCTGGATCCTTTATGAATGTACTGCTGTCAAGTCAGCTATACCCCCCATTTTATACATGTGCGTATACATATGCACCCCGCACAACTACAAATTGGGACCACAGGAGGCGCCACATACTTCCCGCTGTCCTGATCAAACTTCTCGAAGAGGGCCTTCCTGGCCTGCGTCCCAGAGGTCCGGGGCAGCGTCTGAGACCTCACCAGCTCTCTCCGTTTCTCCACCTGCCTGTGGACCGTGGGGGGTGGGGAGTGGGATTTCGGGGCTGCATCCCGCTGGTTGTCTGCAACGATGCTGTCAGAACAAGAGAAAAGGGCAAATGTCCCGTTAAAAGAGAGCTACAGATGATCAATCCTTTTGAAGGTGTGGGGACTCCCTGAACGATGCCTCCAAGCCCCCCAGCCCCAAAGCCTCACCTTTCACTAGCCTGGTGGGCTCCATAGGTTACAGCTGACACTGACTTCGTCACGGAAGAGAATTTCTCTGCGGATAAAATGAAATGAATGAGGATGAAGGAAGACATTTTGGTGGTTCCCCCTCCCCGCATTTACAGAACTCCTGCCCAGGTAACAACTGGCTTTTCCACTCCCCGAAAATCCTTATAGCCACATGTGCCCAGATCCCTTTAAGGTATTTATTGCTGCTAGTTAACCAGGCTCATAAACAGAGACTCCTCTTTGCTACCTAAGTCCATCTCCTCCAGTCTTTGCGGAGCCAAGGGTCCATCAATGTCCCCTAGCTAATGCAGGCCTAGTGTTTTGAGTGTCATGCAGATCCATGTAGAAGTGGTCCATAAGAGCATAAGAAGAGTCCATTGGATCAAGCCAATGGCCCATCTAGTCCAACATCCTCTTCTCACAGTGGCCGACCAGATGCCTATTGTGGGAAACCCACAAACACGACCCGAGCTCAAGAATCCTCTTCCTGAGGTGTTCAGAGGCAGAGCAGAGCCATTGTGGCTAGTTGCCATCCATAGCCCTCTCCTTCATGAATTTGCCTAGCCCTTTAATGCCATCTGAGCTGGTGGCCAACACTGCCTCCTGTGGTGGGCAGGACAGTTGCATGGCTTCACCATGTCTAGCATTTGCTTAAGTCATTCTGTCTCAGTGAGCCCTGAGCAGGGTTAGGATTCCGGTGTTGCCGGGCAGGCAATTTGGCCTGCCAGCGCCTCCAAACTCAGGGTGGGCCCTGAATTCACCTCCATACTGTAATTATAGAAACCCCTTGTTGTAAACGGTGGGGCGGGGCAGGGAAAGCTTTCAGTTCGACAAGCCTGCTGACCTGAGGTGACTGCAGCGCTTCCAGTCCTCGTGGAACTTATACTCCAATTCTTCACTGCGCTCACTGCAAAGAAGCAGAAGTCAGAAGCCTGCAGGTTTGGTTTTCATGCAAAGGAAGGCAGGCGTCTATTTATCGCAAAGCATGTGAAGAGCCCTTGAAGGATCAGACCCAGGCTGATGGACCAGGAGGGTGGGCCTCATCCCGCTCTGGCAAAAGTGTTTGAACACTTGATCCTCTAAGCTGCTGGAAAGATTTGGGGGACCCCCTACTACAACTACAGTGGTACCTCGGGATGTGAACGGGATCCGTTCCGGAGCCCCGTTCGCATCCTGAATAGAATGTAAGACGCGACAGCACATCTGCATGTGTGTGGGTCACGTTTTGCCGCTTCGACGCATGATGTCATTTTCAGCATCTGTGCATGCAAGAGCGGTGAAACCCGGAAGTAACACGCTCAGTTACTTCTGGGCTGCCACGGGGCACAACCTGAAAGCACTCAACATAAAGCACATTCAACCTGAGGTATGACTGTACAGTGGGACCTCGAGTTAAGTACTTAATTCATTCCGGAGGTCCGTTCTTAACCTGAAACTGTTCTTAACCTGAAGCTCCACTTTAGCCAATGGGGCCTCCTGCTGCCGCTGCGCCGCTGGAGCATAATTTCTGTTCTCATCCAGAAGCAAAGTTCTTAACCTGAAGCACTATTTCTGGGTTAGCGGAGTCTCTAACCTGAAGCGTATGTAACCTGAAGCGTATGTAACCTGAAGCGTATGTAACCCAAGGTACCACTGTACCTATAACTCCACAGTAAACACATATTTAAAGGGCCTAGCACAAAGCCCTCCTGGCAATCCTGCTGGGGTCTGAGGCACAACATTCACAGGTCGCCTTGGGGGTGAGGCCCTCAATGGCTGAAGGGAGTCACATGCTTCCCACTGCCACCAGCCACCCTCTGGGTTCCTGCTCTTCTTTTACCTCCTTGGCTTGATGTTTTCGACACAGCCTCACTCGGCTGCCCTCCAGGAACGTTTGGCGAGATGGGCGACCCCGTGGTTTCTCCCGAATAAGTTTCTGATACTCTGGTGACAGAGGTCACAGGAAGGTGTGGCATCCGCAGACTCACTGCCGGCTCGTGGGCCTCGGGGGAAGAATTCGGCCGGTGGAGAGGAGGAGGTCCCCCCAGTCCTGGGGGTACGGGGAGAGACGCAAAAGTAGACTGAGTGCAAAGGTCACTTCTGGGGCTCTGCATGTTCATAGTGAACAGCTCACGTTAATGGAAAAATTCTAGACCATCTTTTAGAGGAGGACGGATCCCTCCAAGCAGTTTGCAACATCTTGTTTTTTCCTCCTTCTGAGATTATTATCATTTCCTGCAGCTGACACAAACATGCTATTGCTTCAAACTACTGGGACGGGGGGGCGGGGGGAGCGAGGACGGTGGCAAGAAGAAGAATAGAACTGTAGAGATGGAAGGGACCCTGAGGGTCATCTAGTCCAACCCCCTGCAATGAAGGAATATGCAGCTGTCCCAGACGGGGATCGAACCTGCAGCCTTGGTGTTATCAACACTTAATTGCTCTAACCAACTGAGCTTTCCAGTGCTGAACGTGTGTGTGTCTGTGTGTGTGTGTGTGACCCCCCTCCAGGACACAATGCTGCTTTTGCCAAACCAGAGATCCGCCTGCTAGCATCCTATTCTCACAGCGGCCACCAGATGCCTCTTTTGTGAAACACACAAGCAGAAGTTGAGCTCAAGAGCACTCTCCCCCCCGCCTGAGGTTTCCAGCAACTGGTATTCAGAAGCATTGCTGCCTCCAACTGCGGAGGCAGAGCAGGGCCATGGTGGCCAGCAGCCATGGATAGCCCTCTCCTCCTCCATGAATTGGCCCAATCCTCCTTGAAAGCAATCCAAGTTGGAGATCACCACTGACCTGCCGTGGGATTTGCACAGTTTAACTATGTGCTGCAGGAAGAAGTATTTTCTTTTCTCTGTCCTGAACCTTCCAGCATTCAGCTTCACTGAACCTTTCTCCATCCACTTCCTCCAATTACGGCATGCATCATTTTATAAATTTCTATCATGTCGCCTCTTACTCGCTTTTTCTCTAAACTAAAAAGTCCCGAATGCTGCAACCTTTCCCCATAGGGCAGCCTTTCTCAACCTGATGGTCCCCAGATGTTGTTGGACTACAACTCCCATCATCCCTGAGCTCTGGCCTTGCTAGCTAGGGGTGATGGGAGTTGTAGTTCAACAACTTCTGGGGACCCAAGGCTGAGAAAGGCTGCCGTAGGGGATTCACTCCATCCCCTTGATCATTTTGGTTGCCCTTTTCTGAACCTCTATGTATTTAGCTGGGGGCGGCAGGTTGCCCTCCTGGATGCTGTTTGGCTTTTGCCACTGCAGAGATCCTCCTGTGTTGGAGAAAGCAGGCAGGACTTTGGGGGCACCTGCAAGCCAGAAGCAGAGGCTCACTGCAGCAGGTGAACAGCAAGGAGCTGGCTGCTCATTTCCTGATTGCCGAAGTTCCCCTGTTCTCAGGTTTGGGTGGAGGGAGGTGGTCAGAGAAGGGAGAAAGGACGTCCCACTTCGCCTGATGGCTCCCAGAGCAAGGCTCGCTTGACCCCATTGGCACCTTTACGCAATCCATGACTTGGGATATTTGCTTATGCCAGGCATAGGCAAACTCAGCCCTCCAGATGTTTTGGACTACTACTCCCATCATCCCTGATGACTGGTCCTGTTAGCTAGCGATGTTGGGAGTTGTAGTCCCAAAACATCTGGAGGGCCGAGTTTGCCTATTCCTGGCTTATGCTCTTGTACTCAGAAAACTTTTCAGCCATTTCTATCCCTCCTTCATCCCCTAGGGGGATCGCAATCACAACTTTGAATAAGAGAAAATTGAAAAAATGTTAAAGGTTCATGTTGAAAGTTGTAAATGGAGTGTTTGTAAACTGCCTTGATTTTCATTCAGACACAAGCATGAACAAACAAACAAACACCTCCATCGCAATAATGTAGATTTCGCTCGTCTTCCCATCTCTGGGATGGATACAGGGTGAAAGAGGGAACATGTTTAGAGACCCAATAAGCCATACCCCACTCCACCCCACAAAGGCTGCCTTGCAAGTTTGCCAGGTTTGGAGCGGGCCAGATTTGGGGCTGTTCTGGAGTACAGCCTGTCCATTCAGCTGCGATTCCTGCATTGCAGGGGGTTCAACTAATGATCCTTTGGGTCCCTTCCACCTCTACAATTTCTCCAGCACGACTTCCTTACCTCCGGAGGGCTGGTGGTGCCCATTCTCCAATGCAGCTGAGTCAGGGGCTCTCCTGCTCTTCAAGTCACTCAGATCATCTAAGTCCAAACTCTGCAAAAAAGAAGAGGAGGAGAACTCTGAGAGGAGCACATGTGTGGGGCCAGAACCCCACAGAGAAGAGCTTCAAAGCTTTTCAGAATGCAGTTTTTTGGGGGGGAGCGGGCGGTACTTCTGAACCTCAAGTGTGCTGCTGACAGGGGCTCCCAAACTCCCCCCCCCCATGAACCACTTTAATTTTCCTGCCTGTTCTAGCAATTGTAATACACTGTGCCAAATGCTGTATGGTTTTTAACTGATACCCCAACACAACACATGCGTCACCTGGAAATAAACCAGATGCCCCAGATGTCCTCATAAGCAGGACATGAATGCAACAGCAGCAGCCCCCTCTCCACTGATGATCCCCCAGTCCCCACTCTTCAGGGGCACACGCCTTCTGGCAGTGGAGACAGAACATAAGTATCAGGGGTCAGAGCCACTGACAGCCTTTGCCTCCTCCCTGAGTTTGTCTCATCCACTTGGAAAGCCATTCAAATTGGTGGCCATCCCTTCCTCCTGAGGCAGTGAGTCCCACAGTTTGTGCTGTGTGAAGAAGGACCTTGTCCGCCCTGAATCTTTGAACCTTCAGCTTCATTAGGGTGGGGGGCTTGTTTCCAGTTGCCCACGAGAAAAAGCTGCACAGACAAAAGCTGACACATTTCTGAGAAATCATTATGTTTATCAAGTGAGCTACGAAATAACAATGCAGATTACACACACACACACACAAAATGAAGGATTGTTATATTTGTCACTCGTGCTAAGAATGTCTCCAAATATCAAAATGAACTTCACCATAGCCAATCTGCGAGATCCATGTCCTCAATAAACCAGACTGCCCTGTTCCCCACCACCACCTGTCAAGAAATGACCTGCAGCCCTTGGTACAAACTTAAGCCAGGAACTGCAACCCACTGGCAGGAGGTAAATCACCTGGAGAAGATGTGCCCACCTGGAATCGGGGATTTGCAAAGAGCTCCTTTCAAATATTGGCCTGGGGTCTGAAACAAGGGAAGGAGTGTCTCTCGGAGCATGCACAAAGCATTTTCTTTTCATCAGTTGAGCAACCACAGTCTCCACCACATCCAGGACACAGAGAAAAACCTCCAGGCACAGGAATGTGGGATGCGGGAGGAAAGTGGCGACCTGTGCAATATGCCTGGTTATCACCCACGGGTGGTGAAAGGAGGACCTTGGAGACAGCCACAGGGCGGGGGCCTGTTGAGCAGCTGACCAGACCAGCTAGGTGCTATGACCTCTGGGCAGCCTCTGTAGCTGAGGGGTGAAGGGGGAACGTTGAGACCTGAACCTCACTGGCAACCCTGCAATGCCCTCCACCCACAGCTGGATTAACACTCCAAAGTGAGGCTGCCACAGAACCTTAAAAGTTGGAAGGGACCCAAGGGTCAT
Organism: Podarcis liolepis; assembly: GCF_965112155.1. Taxonomy (NCBI): domain Eukaryota; kingdom Metazoa; phylum Chordata; class Lepidosauria; order Squamata; family Lacertidae; genus Podarcis; species Podarcis liolepis. Next base: position 28,904,658 of record NC_139567.1, on the reverse strand, counting down.
CTAGTCCAACCCCGGCAATGCAGGAATCTAAAGCACCCATGACAGATGGCCATCCAAACTCCGCTTAAAAACCTCCAAGGAAGGTTTAAAGGATATCTACAGAAATACTGTAAAATTTATGAATGTTAAAGGGACGTTGGATGGAAAATAAGCGGTGTTGGTAAAAAGACTAATAAGAATATGTAAATATAGACTGATAATGAGGGAAAATGTATTTTTAAAATAGGTTAAGATGCTGAGTAAGGTTAAGTGATAGAGGGTAAGGATTTGCTGAACTAAATATCGGAACTGGAATACAAAAAGGGAGGTGTGAGGAGGTCAAGAAACTAGTGAACGAAGTATAGGATATGAAAATACTAATCTTTTGTCTGTTTTGTTTTTTGGTGTTCTTTATTCTTTTTCTTCTATTCTGTTAACTTTCTTTATTGTGTTCCTTTATGTGTTTTGCTTTGTATTTTCCTATTTTTGTAGTTTTTTTTGGCTTTTGTATTTTATGTTTAAATTTTGAAGCTATTAATTGCTCAATAAATATTACTTTTAAAAAAAAAAACCTCCAAGGAAGGAGAGTCCGCCACCTTTAGTGGAAGTTTGTTCCACTGCTGAACAGCTCTTACTGTCAGAAAGTTTGTCCCCCATGTGTTTAGTCGGAATCTCCTTTCTTGTAACCCGAGCCCCCTCTCAACAAGGCAGCAGGAAACATTTGCCACTGCTAAGCAGCAGCTGGCCCCAGTTACCCCGAGGCACCACCAGTGACTGCCATGAGCCCAGGATGGGCTCGCGTGATACAGCGAGGGTGCGGTGCTGGGCGCTCAGCCCCAGCCGACGTGGGGAGCACCCAGAGGTGAGCTTGGAGAGAACAAAATGCAGACCCTTCCGAAGCCCCGGCTGTCAACCTCTGCTGTCGCTGAGCGTAACATAAACCAGGCCCACTCCCTGCAAAAGCCATTAATCATGCCAATGGAAAGGCCAGAGGCTGGTTGCTGGGCTGGAGGGGGACTCCAGCTGCCTGCACTCCTCTCCTCCCCCTCCCTCCCCCCAGGGCTCAGCTGCCAAGGTGACGTCATGGCTAAGTGGTCCTGACAGCAGCAGGCGGCTCAAAGAAGGAGCCACCTGGAAGCAGGAGCACACAGCTGGATCACTGCCTCTGCCTCCTCCACTTGGGCTTCAGAAAAACACAGCCGAGGCTGCAGGAGGGACTGGGAGAAAATCACTCTCTCACACACACACTGGCCAGGGAGATAAACAGCGGAAGCAGAAAGTCTCTGCGAGGTTTTGGCCCCGCAGCAGAGATGAGGCTTTGCAAAGAAAGGCAGATCAGGAGTATGGGAGGGGGGCAAGGCACAGACCTCCCCATGGAGATGGCCTTGAAGTCCCCACACCGACAGATGGGGGTGGGATGGCAAAAGCTGGGGCCAAACCAGCCGCATGACCCTGCTAGACTAGATGTGCCCCCTTTGGTTTGATGTAGCAGGCTGTTCTTATGCTCTTAAGGTGGTTAGGGTCAAATGAGGAGAACTGGCAGGCCAGAGGTTCCCCAGTGCAGCCCATCAGCCTCCCAGTCCAGAGACTGTGCAGCTCTGAAGAGTCATGCCGTGGGGGTACAAGCAGTGTTAGAAACCCAGATATATAAGCTAGAAGCCAAATGGCTCCTTAAACCAAGGTTGCAGTCACCAAAACGGAATGTCCTAGTTGCTACTTTGGGGCCAGAGGGCTCAAAAGTCGTATTTCTCAACAAGACCTTTTGGTTCTTGAAATTCGTTCCGATTGTGCAGATAAAAATATCGCGGGTAGAATTCTAAAGGATGTGTTGCCAGTGTGTGAAAACAGGTAAGATCCAAGGAGCCCCAGGCAGGCACCTCCAGGGGGTGGAGACGTCAGGCAGCATCCTGGCGCCCAGGCATCTTCACTTGATCGCAAGTGGCTGATAGCCAGGTGCAAAATGCGCTTGGTGAAGTTTGAATGCTGGGCAGAGGGACAAATGGGGGTAGGACCCTGCCTGGGGTCTTGTCAGGTGGGTCTTCCTGGCTCCTGGAAAGCTCCTAGCCTTTGGTCCAGTCCAACAGAGCCTGAATAGTGGCTGATCTAACTTTTGTTAGGCAAAGCTGTCTCTCCAGGAATAGTTGCTTTTTATTAGCTTCTTGGGAGTCTAGTTTGCCTGTGCTTTTGGGGAAACATTTTAACATCCATGTCCCCAGATTTCCCAGCATGGGGGAATCAGCAAGCCTCCCCCGCCCCACAAAATAGGGCAAAAGGTGATCCCCACAGGACTAAATCCACCTGATATCCAGATTGAGAAATCCCATCTCCTCCACAGGAGGCAGGGACACCAAGTCCCAAGTCATCCTTCTATTTAGGGGCTTGGCAAGCAGCTGGTCCGTAAGTCATCCCCAGCCTCAACCTCTGGCCGATTCCCATGCCCCCAAGTCACCAGCTGCTTCCCTAGACTCCAGTCTTGAAAAACAGCTTGGTCAAGTCCTGTGGCCCAATGCCAGACAGAGGACAGCAGTACTCTTCACATGCTCCAGGGTGCTCTCTTTCTGCATCCCAAATCCAGCACTTGTGAAAACAAGAAATGCATCCTGTGGTACTTTAAAGACGTTTAGCTTTCGTGGCTACAGAGGCCATTTCCTCGTGAAAAGAGGTTCTGGGGTCAGGAATGCCCCCCACGGAGAGCAAGCTTTACTCGGCCGCACAAGTCCCCGAGGAAGGAGGCGGCACCGTTCCCCAAACTCCTCCCTCGCTTGTTGTCGGTGCTCTTTGCACCGCCCCGCGGCCGGAACGGGCTCTTCCCTTCTTGCCCACCGCGTTCTCGTGGTGGTGGGCGGCGGCCCTCCTGCGCCCCTCCCACGCGGAAAAGGCCACAGGGGGCGTCGGGCGGAGGGCCGCCAGCCCCTGCTCGAGCCAGCGCGCTCGACGTGCAAAGGCGCTCGTGCAAACATCCTGCCCGCAGCAAATACTCCGCCCTCGAGGGTCGCTCGACAGCCGCCACTAGGGGGGCGATGGGCTCTTTCTTTCCTCCTCTCTCCTCTCTCCACCCCTCCCCCCGTGCCAGAGCGGTACTTCTTCAAGAGGAAGGAAGAGCGCCCAAGGATTACTGGGTGGCCGGAGCCTCCCTGACCGTCGGGGCCGAGAGCGCGCGAGGGAGAAAGGGACAGGGGGGGCCTCCAAGCCGTCGGGGCTCCTACTGCTCCTTTTAAGGCGCGATCCCACCTGCCCGCCCACCTCCAATGACCTCACCTGGCTTTTGGTGGCGAGGGAGAGCCGGGCGTGGCTGGCGAAGCGGCTGCTGCTGCCCGGCCAGGGCGCCGTCGTCGTCGGGGCTTCGGGCTCGGGACTGGAGGCGTCCGGCAGCCCCGCCGCCCGGTTGAGGGCCTCCACCTGCCGGGCCAGGCGGTCCACGTGCGCGCGCAGCTGCCGGTTCTCTCGCTGGAGCTCGGCCACGTTGTGCGCCAGCGGGTTGGCCAGGCGCAGCACTTCGGCCACCTGTCGGTCCACGCCGTTCTTGAAGGCCTGGATGTCCACGTGGATCTCGCGCACAGCGCCGCGCAGCGTCTCCTCGTAGCGACCCAGCGCCTCGCACACCGTCGCCGCATCCTGCGCGTTCAGGTCCGCCAGGTCCCCCGGCGACGACCCCGAAGAGGACTGAGCTCCCCGCGACGCGCTGACCTCCATGGCACCAGGGAGCGCAACCGGCGTCCAACAACACTAGCAGCACCTCGAAGAGCCCCGTGTGTTCATCCGCCTCTCTGGCCGGCCCAGCCGGACCCAGCCTTTTATAGACGGCAGGTGGGAGGGGGCAGCCAGCCGCCGCTCCGGGCCTGGAGAGGGATGGGTGGGCGCGAGAGAGGGAGGGAGCAAAGACGCGCGGGGAGTGGGAGCTTCCCGGCCGCTACAGACAGCCCCCTGGGGGGGAGGAGCTGCTGGCCCGGCCCGGCTCGCCTCTCCTCAGTTGTTGGGGCGCAGCTGCCAAAGCAACACTTCGTTATCGTCGGGGGTAGGAGAAGAGGGTCCTCTAAGAGAGGCGAGGGGGTGCTCCGAGAGGGAGAGGACACCTGTGCGCTAAAGGAGGGGGCGGCCGGTGGACAGTTCATGGAACAGTTCTTGGCTAGTTTTGCCAAGCAGCAAGTCCCTGGGGGAAATCTTCCTGTTGTCTTTGAATTGCCCTCTTTTAAGCCCATTTCGCAGAGAGTAGGACAGAGGCACCCAAGAAGCATTCTCTGCAAGCCACAGAAGGAAAAGCCTTCAAGCTTTCCGGCTGGCAGGGGAAAGGGGGGCGACCCACGCAGAGACCTTCCTGCCTAGCACATCTCGGGCCTTTCCCTACACATCCTTCCTTAGCCTGTGCACAGGCAAGCCAGCCACCTGAAGGGAGCATGTTCCCAGGGTTGTTTCCCCCTCTCCCAGAGAGGTGGGGGCAGCTGCAATTGTATTTTCCCATCCCCAATACATTTCACAAGTGCAATCCCATCTCACGTTAGGAAAGAAGCTCTCTTTGCAGAGACAATCATGAGCCTCCTTTTGGTATGTTTCGGGAAAACCTGGTGGGTCCTTGGAGAAGGTTCTAATGATCCAAATTCCTTCTTTGAAATCCTGCACTGGGGAAGCCTCATCACTCTCAGATAGGCAATGTAATGGGAGAGAGATTGGTGGATGAGACTGGCATTTCCTGCAGGCACCTGGATGCTGCACACAAGTGTAACTTTAAGACATCAGTGGCTGTGAGTGCGTTGGCTTGGGGTCCTTCTGTTTATTCCCACCTTCGCGTCGTACAAGATCAGTGGGTGAACATACCAGCAGTTCTAGTGATTCAGGCATCTGTTCTGGCCAAGTTTCTCATCTTCGGTCTACCTTTATTTCCCCAAATGTAATAGGTATGTTTATTGGACACTTAAATGTGTGTTAGTTTTTTTGGGTTTTTTTAAGAAAACACACCAACCTGATTCAAAGTTGCAAAACTGCTACACAGTTACGGTGGGCCGTGACATCACTGGCACTAGCCAGTCAAGCGCTGTGCACTTCCCACAAGTCAGCAGAAGAGGAGCAACTTGCTGAGGAGGAAAGATTGCAGCATTTTTTATCTTTTAGTTCAGAGCAAGGTGTAAGAGTAAGAGGTGACATGGTGGAAGTTTATGAAATTATGCACGGCATTGAGAAAGTGGATAGAGACAAAAGGTTTACTTCTTTCGTAACACTAGAACTTATGGTCGTGAGGCAGCGATGGCCACCAAGCTTGGTGGCTTTAAAATAGGATTGGCAAACTTAATGGCTGCTGGTCTCGATGGCTATGCTATGCCTCCACAGCCAGAGGCATGATGCCTCTGCATAGCGGTTGGTGGGAATCACAGCTGGGAGAGAGCTGTGGTGCCCATGTCCAGCTTGCAGGTTTTCTATGGGCATCTGGGTGGCCACTGTGAGAATAGGGTGCTGGACTAGATGGGTGATTGAGGAGACCTAGCAGCCTCTTCTGATATCCTTAACTGGTTCTTACTGAGCAGCTTCACCCAGGAGAGGAAGTTGCTTGTTTGACCAGCAGAAGGAGGTGCATGGGTAATTGTGGAGATTCTTACTCAGGGCCAGATTCATTTGTTTGCAGCCTCCTGAGCCTTTGAGCAGGGAGTTAGTGAGGCACCTTCTCCACATGCCTCCAAAAGTTATTCTGCATTCAGCCGGAACGCCAGTTCTTCTTTAGCCGTGCACACAATGTTTTTGTAAAGCAATAATCTCCGAGGCTCTTTTGGCTGGGCTGGGCTCACTGCCTGCCATGTTTGTGACATGGCTGGACTCCAGATCACAACACTGCTCTGGACGGAGGAGTCATTAGGCAAAAATAGCCGCCTTTGATTATATGAAGCTGTGGCTCAAAACGTTTTCTGCCAGAGGTCCAGAAGGGAAAATCCAGCACATCCCAAGAGGCTGTGAGATCATTTCAATTAAGTGTAATCAAGGCAATTAGTCTCCGTCCCACCCCCAATAATATGTATATTCAGTTGCTGTGAACTGACGTCCGCTCTTGGGTTGTTTGCAAGGGTGCTGGCAGAACATTTATTATTTATTAAAAAAGCTACGATTCTTAGTCGGTGGAGCAACATGGAGCAAAAGGCAGCCTGAAGGCAGTGTTGGCAAGGGAGAGGTCCATGCAAGGGCTACTCAGTTGGTTTGAGATAGGGAAGGATAGGAGCTTATGGCAGATCCTGCCCACACCAGCCCCATTTTCATCCTATGCTGACTTGTGGAGTTGGAAGATGAAGCCTTGTGACCCGTCGTCGGAGGGGTTGGGTTACATCCAGCTGATGCTTCTTTCAAGGGCCCCCATTGTAAACATGCAGCGCAGAAGGCAACAGCAGGACCTGAAAGGACACTCTGGAAATGACTCATCCCTCTGCTTGCATTTTCTAGGAGTGTTTTCTCACCCTCCTCTCCCAGTCCCAGGCCAGTAGCCGGGATGACTATGCTCTGCCTCCACAGTCAGAGGCAGCAATGCTTCTGAATACCAGTTTCTGGAAACCACAGGAGAGGGGAGAGCTGTTAAGGCAGGCATAGGCAAACTCGGCCCTCCAGATGTTTTGGGACTACAACTCCCATCATCCTTAGCTAACAGGACCAGTGGTCGGGGATGATGGGAGTTGTAGTCCCAAAACATCTGGAGGGCCAAGTTTGTGTATGCCTATGTTAAGGCATCTGATTGGCCACTGTGAGAACAGGATGCTGGACTGAATGGGCCATTCTCCTGATCCAACAGGCTCTTCTGGTGTTCTTATCTAAGGAAACCCCTGAAACAAAATCAGGAGCCCCTGTGGGCACAGCTGCACTCAGATCTCCTCCAAGAAAAAGAAATGTCACTATGTAGAACTGTCTTCAGCTGCTGACTTCCAATAACCTATGACTCTTCAGAGCATCTCTTGAGCAGGCCAGCCAGACCCATTATCCTACTGCTGCCAAGAGATGATGATTTCTGCATCAATCAGGCATCGTAAGAACAACCATTCAGCTCCAGCAGACCATAGAGACGGGTGGCATCATGTCCAGCGTCCTGTTCTCACAGGGGACAACCTGAAGCCCCACATCTGGAAGCAGGTCTGGGAGAGACTGACATCCCCACAAACATCCCCAAGGCCTGCTGGCGGTGGCTGTGCAGATTACAGGCTGGAGGAAGTTGGATCAAGTCCAAGGGCTTGGTGGGATCAGGTCCTGGGCAGGAATCGGGCTCCACTGCAGCAAGCAGTTTTCCTCCACCCAGAAAGGGAAAAAAATCACTGCATGTAAAAGGACCCTGAGCTCCAGACATTTTGTGCACACGCTGCACCCAGATTTCAATGTTTTATGCACCACCGGGGGGGGGGGGAGAGAGATAAATTTGCATTTCCAAATGGAAAACAATCCTATTGACATTTAAGTATTGCCTCCTTGCGACATAAACAACTGGAATTTAATGTCGCCAAAGTTCATGGGAATTACTCTTCCAATATGATCCGAATTGCCCTTTGAACAGTGGTGGTGAAAGCGCTTTATTAAGTTGATTGATGTCGCTTTGCCTACAGCCTTTGAAGGGCAAAATGACCATTACTCCTTGGTGGGAGGTTTTCGTTTTTTTGCACCCTCCAAATGTAAACAGGAGGAAGGCTGCCTCTCAAGAACCCAGCAATGGCTCCCTCCAGGCAAAACGCAGAGAGACCCTTCAGAAAACCCAAATATAGATCCTGCCTTCCAAGCCCTTGCAGAGGAAGGAAGGAAGGCGGAAGGAGACAGAGGAGAGCCAGAATAGCATCAAACAGATTCTCACACCAGGGCCGCAAAACTGATCCACCATCATCCTGAGAATGTTATGAGGCCTCCTGAGGATTTTAGCACCGGGCTAAAGCACATCCTAAGTCCATTTTCTGGACATTGGTTCCAAAATACTGCCCTTTTTAGAGCGGGGGGGGGTGATGCATGTTGAACCTATGGACATCCTCCTCCCTCTGGACTACGTAACCTTTTCCAGTGCATCGTTGAACTACGGAACTCCCTCCCACAAGAGGCAGTGATGGCCACCAACTTCGATGGCTTTAAAAGAGGATGAGACAAATCCGTGGAAGAGGAAAAGGCTATTGATGGCTACTAGCCAAGATGGCTATGCTCTGCCTCCATGGTCGGAGGCAGCAATGCATCCAAATGCCAGTTGCTGGAAGCCACAGGAGAAGAGAGTTGCTGCTGCACTCAAATCCTGCTTTTGGCTGAAAGGATGCTGGACTAAATGGGCCATTGGCCTGCTCTGGCAGGGCTCTTTTTATAGCCCCAAGTTGGTTAGAATGTGGTGCTGATAATGCCAAGGTCGCAGGTTCAATCCCTGTATGGGACAGCCGCATATTCCTGCCTTGCAGTGGGTTGGACTGGATGATCCTCAGGGTCCTTTCCGACTCTACGATTCAATGAGTCAATGTTCTTGTGACCCTTAGGATAGCAGGCCAGCCCCTCTCTCACTCCCTATGCCCCCAGCCTCCCCCCTTAAGAGGAAGCAGGGATTTCATTGGGGATCAGAAGTGGTGTGGGAGGGGGTGTCAAGGGAATTGGAATCCAGGTTTGCCACATGGCACAGACAGTTTAGTTGCCTGGGGCATGGAGCCTTGGCTGGCCTGGACACAAACCTTCTGATTCTAAATCGGATGTGTATTTCTTGTCCCCCTCCAGCCACAAAACCAAAGAGGAAAGTGTCCCTGTCACCCGATACTCCCCTGAGCCCTTTCTCAGCCACTGGCAAGAAGACTCTCCCCTACTTTGCTTGTAAATTATGGCAGAAATTTCTCCCCTGGAGGGCAAACCTGGATTGGGGGGTCGGGGTCCAGAGGTGCCTTTGGGCACTGGGGCTTGATAGATGGAGCCCACAAGGAGACCCTCCCTCCCTCTCTCTCTCTGGCTTCCTTCACTCCCATGCCAGCTTCGCTCGATGACAGGGGCCCAGCACTCCAGCAGTCTCATCCTTCCAGAAGTCAATATTTACTGGGGGTTGCCATGTGCAACACCAAAAGGTTAAAGTTAGCCCGTCCTGCAAGCAGAGGAGGAGGGAAGGGCATTCTGGCTGGCAGGCCAGTCTCTGAGACAGCCTAACCTATACAGGAGAGCTCTGCATTCAACTTCTACTTAGAAGCCTGGGGCAGAAGCCAGCAGAGGATGGTACCAGCCCCTCAGGGCTTGTTCCTGGCCTTTGATGATGATGATGATGATGATGGCGCAGGTCACACACTCAGGAGGGGCAGCTGGAGCTGTTGCACATGAGAACATCCCACCCGCCTTGAACTGCAGCCTCCAGGAGGATTGTCTCCGAAGCGGGGTGTTTTTGCAATTCTTGCTTCTATCTATAAAGGTAGAAGTGATCCAGTTCCCTCCTTCAGACCCACAGCCTTTATGGAGCCTCCATTATGATTGACTTAGAGGCGGGGTGGCTATATGAAATGCATTTGCCCTGCATTTGCCTTAGCTGTGATTTCTGTACTGCAAGGGGTTGGAGTTGATGACTCCTGTCCTATGATTCTGCTTAAACCTAAATCATAGAATTGTAGAGCTGGAAGAGACCACAAGGGTCAACCCCCTGCAATGCAAAAATTATTATCTTTTCCCCCAAGGTGGGGCTCAAACCCACAACCCTAAGATTAAACATATCATGCTCTATCGACTGAGAGTATCTACAGGGTCTGGGGTGTCCTGCTGGTGTACGTTCCCCACTGAGCCAGCATAGCTGGGATTCTACCAAATCCCAAGAGCCTCTCAGCTAGTGTTCCTCAAGTCTAGGCCTGGGGCCTGTTTTCATTGAACTTGTGTATTGTTAATTGTTGTTGTTTTGTCGTTTAGTCGTGTCTGACTCTTCGTGACCTCATGGACCAGAGCATGCCAGGCACTCCTGTCTTCCACTGCCTCCCGCAGTTTGGTCAGACTCATGCTGGTAGCTTCGAGAACACTATCCAACCATCTCGTCCTCTGTCGTCCCCTTCTCCTTGTGCCCTCCATCTTTCCCAACATCAGGGTCTTTTCCAGGGAGTCTTTTCTTCTCATGAGGTGGCCAAAGTATTGGAGCCTCAGCTTCAGGATCTGTCCTTCCAGTGAGCACTCAGGGCTGATTTCCTTCAGAATGGAGAGGTTTGATCTTCTTGCAGTCCATGGGACTCTCGAAGAGTCTCCTCCAGACCATAATTCAAAAGCATCAATTCTTTGGCAATCAGCCTTCTTTATGGTCCAGCTCTCACTTCCATACATCACTACTGGGAAAACCATAGCTTTTACTATACGGGCCTTTAAAAGCTATGGTACCTATTAAAAGCTATAGATACCTATAAAAAGTAATTGCTGGCTTTTTCTTTTTGAATGAGTTGTCCAATTGCTCCAAGTTTCAAGTCACCCCCACCCCCTGGCTTTCCTTGGGAGGGGGCTCTGCTCACCATCACCCAGTGAGGCCCATTTGCCTGGCGTTCTCCTGCAATGCTCAACTGGTAGTGGCTGAGGAGGGGAAAAATGAGGTCACTGCCACTGGACTTGGCTCACTCCTTCCTCTTGAGCAACACTCTGCTCTGCCTGCCCGTCTTCCTTATCTTGTTCCTGCCAGAGCCGTGCAGAGAGCAGCCAAGAATGGGGAGGAGGACGAGGCACTGTGGGCGCCAAGATAACCACTCTAGGTGCGCTGGACATTCCTCAACAACAGACAGGAACGACAAGGATGTGTTTTGCGGGAAAGTGAGGGGGAGATTTGTCCCAAGGGAGAAAGCTGCAGCTGCTCCTTTCCTCCTCTGTACTCACCTGCTTTCCTCCCTCCCTCTCCTTGCCCTTCCCTCCAACCCAGGGAGGCATCCCGAGAATCATAGAATTGTAAAGTTGGAAGGGACCCCTTGGGAGTATATACACAAAGTACCAAACGTGGTGACAGTAATACTAATGCAACAAAACAACACCACCACAAACTGGCTTATAAATATAAAACCAAATTTACTAGAATAATAACTGGAATAGAGATAGACTTGTAACCATTCAAGCAACAATCATACTAATGTGCCAAGTGCAAAACAAAGCCGGGAGATACTGTAAACATGGAGTGGATAATTGTACAACTCTATCTTAACAAGTTACATGTGCAATAAACGTTATACAGACTGGATGAATGGACCGTTCAACAAGTAGCGTAAGTCCAATCACAGAACAGCAACCCCGTGCCCCCACAATGGCAAGGGGAGCACACTGGAGAATATGAAAAAGTTTTTCAAAGCTGTTTTGCAAAGATTGAACTGGATGAGATGTTCTTCAAGGGGTCTTGAGTTGGAAACACAAAGCCGTATGTATGGATCAGTCACAGGAAGGCAAATCAAAGCCACCATCCTGATGAGAATAACACAAGTGGGCAAAAGGAGACCTGTTCTCCGGATATATTGCAGGTTTCGCTTGGGGCCATCAGCCCCCCCCCCCCCGTGCAGGAATTGAAGACAAAGCATCTGTGATCAATGGCCATCCAACCTCTGTTGAAAAACCTCCAATGAATCATAGAATGTGAGAGTTGGGACCCCCAAGGGTCATCTAGCCCAACCCCTTGTAATGCGGAAATCACAGTGCAAGAATTCTTAACAGATGACCATCCAACCTCTCCATTCAAACCTCCAATGAAGGAGAGTCCGCCACCTTCTGAGCAAACAGCTCTTCCCATCAGAAATTTGAATGGGAAGCATACAAAGCATATATTTGTGGTCGAATAATTGCATACTCGTCACATAAAAATAAACGAAAGAATAAAAGGGGGAAATGGTTGAAAGAATAACCTATGGGCTCAAATGGTCAGGAATCCAACCACTATGATATATAAGGAAGTACAAAAAAGGAAATTTGAATTAAATAATGTACTGTCTCAGCAAACAGAATTTATGCTCACTTGTGTATGACACAGATATTGGGGGAATGGTGAAAGACCAGGAATTTTTTTGCCAAATCGCTTAAAACAAAAGAAGGAAAAGGCATTTATCCCATGTATTAAAGGGGATAAAGGTGAAGTCTACAAAAAGCCAAGGGATATTAATAACCACTTTAAAAAAATCATTAAATTTTATCCATATTCACATGTTAAACTTACTCTGGGGGAGAAACCCGACACTGAAAATTGCAAAAAAGATGGTGATATGGAACAATTGGATGGAAGCAGGGGGGCCAACTGATAGACGGGGAAGATGAATTTTATACTTTTGCTATTTTAAGACAAAAATATCATCTATCAGACACAGCCCAATGACAATACCTTCCAATTGCAACATCTCCCAACAAGTGTGTTTGGGCTGTCAGTCCTTTCAGCTTCCGAGATACCTGAGATATTGGAGCAACTGGACAACTCATTCAAAAATAAAAAGCCAGCAATTACTTTTTATAGATCTCTATTAACAATACACATGTTCAATATGCAGATGATAAGAGATGATTGGAATAAAGAATTGGAATGTTCATTATTACCCAGAAGTGGGGAAATGTATTAGCTTCAATATGTAAGTGGTCATTAGATTTAAAATTAAGACTAATACAACAGAAAAAAATATTTACAGTTTATTGGATTCCTTTATGGTTGTATAAAAAGGGGTTAGCTAAGATAGCTCAGTGTTGGAGATGAGGCAAGGACAATATCTCTGAAATACATGTTTGTACAGTGTTCTTTACTTAAGTTTTGGGAGAATGTGCTCTGTAACTATGACTGTGCGGGAAAAGTTAAATCTTTCAGCGGAGAATAGTTTACTGAACTATATACCTGCAGTATGGAAATTATCAATGGGATGAGGGAAATGGATTTTCTATGCCCTGATGGTGGCCAAGAGGAATTGGTAAAATAAATATATGATACCCTTCAATCAATGGACTGACGATATGACATCACTGGCAATTTATGAACGGACAGCTTACAGACACAGACTCTGTGTAGATAAATGCGATAACATTTGGAATGAGTTTATACAAAACGTACTAGGCTATTGGGGACGTGGGTGGTGCTGTGGGTTAAACCACAGAGCCTAGGACTTGCTGATCAGAAGGTTGGCGGTTTGAATCCCTGCAACGGGGTGAGGTCCCGTTGCTCGGTCCCTGCTCCTGCCAACCTAGCAGTTCGAAAGGACATCAAAGTGCAAGGAGATAAATAGGTCTGATGGGAAGGTAAACGGCGTTTCCATGCGCTGCTCTGGTTCACCAGAAGTGGCTTAGTCATGCTGGCCACATGACCTGGAAGCTGTACACTGGCTCCCTCGGACAGTAAAGTGAGATGAGCGCTGCAACCCCAGAGTCGGCCACGACTGGATCTAATGGCCAGCGGTCCCATTACCTTTACCTTTACTAGGCTGTTGTTGTTGTTTAGTCGTTTAGTTGTGCCCGACTCTTCGTGACCCCATGGACCAGAGCACGCCAGCCACTCCTGTCTTCCACTGCCTCCCGCAGTTTGGTCAAACTCATGCTGGTAGCTTCGAGAACACTGTCCAACCATGTCGTCCTCTGTCGTCCCCTTCTCCTTGTGCCCTCCATCTTTCCCAGCATCAGGGTCTTTTCTAGGGAGTCTTCTCTTCTCATGAGGTGGCCAAAGTATTGGAGCCTCAGCTTCACGATCTGTCCTTCCAGTGAGCACTCAGGGCTGATTTCCTTAAGAATGGAGAGGTTTGCACTAGGACAATAACATTATACCAATTTATACAAGAATGCATGGGAGTATTGTATATTGTTGGGTTGTGGGTTTGTTTGTTTGTTTTTGCATATTTTCGCTTTTATATGTATCTTTGTTGTTTTTCCCCCTCTCACTTTTCCTTCTTTTTCCCCTGTATCACTTTATTTATTTTAACTGAAATCACCTTAATAAAATATAAATATCAAAAGAAAGTTCTTCCCTAATCCAAGTTGAGCCCACGTCCCCGGATTATCAGATGTTTGGAAGGCAATTGCAGAGAGCAGCCCCCAGGGACCAGCTCCTTGGCCAAGAGTTTTTTAAAAACAAACCCAGGAGGAGGAGGAAGCTCCATGTGGCATGGGCTGCCTGTTTTCCTTGGCATTATGGCAGGTGGGCTTCTTTGTCCAATGGTTGGGCTGGGAAACATGGAAACTGGGGGTTGCCACCAGCCGGCCTGCATTGTTCCATTGTTGCTAAAGGGAAGCCCAGCTTCCCTGGTGGAGGCAGAGGGGGAAACTCTTCAGCTGGCAGAGGAAACCGAGCCAGCAACCCCCTGCCTGGACCAGCTGGAGGCTGCCTGGCCCATGGCCTGGATGATGGGCCAGGGCTCATCCAGATATACCTTGTGCTTAACCTAGACAGCAGCCAGAAGGAGGAGGAGGCATGTTCCTGGCTCAAAGAGCTCCTATTTTTAGCCTCCTGGCTGGCAGGACAAGCAAAGACAGTCACGGAAGAAGCGCAAGCAGAAGGAACCATGTTTCCAGTGCTCCCGGCGGACCCTCCAAGTGTCCCTGTTTTCCAGGGACAGTCCCGGATTTACAGAAGCTGTAAATCCTGTAAATCCCTGTCAGGGATCCTCCCTGTGTTGCAGGGAGTTGGACTAATCTGTGGTTCTGATTGTGCCTCCTTCATTTAGGTTCTGTTGCCAGAGAGCAACGCCAAACAAGCCCAAGTGGTCAAGTGTTGCAAATTGTGCAGTTCACGGCTTCTTGTTCTTCCATGGAATTCATAATTCCCCCGCTTTCTGTCACTCCCACATCCTCCGCTTTCCTCCAGCTTTGGAAAGTGGAAGTCACTAAAGGAGAAGGAAAGGCAAGACCTGCCAGCTGGGAAGCCAAATCCCCATCCTAGGGTCCTGAACCAGGCTCCACAAAGAGGGCCCCAAATTAAAGAAAAAATTACATACACAGAAATATATACACACAGGGATGTGAGTGGCGCTGTGGTCTACCACTGAGCCTCTTGGGCTTGCCAATCATAAGGTCGGCGGTTGCACCGTCCCAGCTCCTGCCAACCAACAGTTTGAAAGCACACCAGTGCAAGTAGATAAATAGGTACCGCTGTGGCAGAAAGGCAAATGGCGTTTCTGTGCACACTCTGGCTTCCGTCACGGTGTTCTATTGCGCCAGAAGTGGTTTAGTCATGCTGGCCACATAACCTAGAAAGCTGTCTGTGGACAAACGCCAGCTCCCTTGGCCTTTGACTAGACTTAACCGTCCGGGGTCCTTTACCTTTAATATACTGTATACACACACACACACACACACACACACACACACACAAAAAAAAAAAAACAATAATAAAATAGTAATATTAGAGATTAACAATGTATGGTTTATTCTTGTTTTCATTTTGAATTCAATATATATGGGGGCACCAAAATCTTTTTAAGTGCTTGGGACCTCTGAAGGTCTTAATCTGCCCCTGTCCGTATCTGAGGTGGGAATCCGGATGATGTCAGGCTGACCTGAGCCAACAGTCCTTCTGTCTTTCCTTCTGGTGCTGTCGTGTGAGAGGAGACCCCTGGCTGCTCTTCCTTTGCCCCCCCCCCCCAAATCATGTGCTCATATCTTCCACCTCTCCCATCGGCTTTCCGGCCTTCCCATGAGTCTTTCCTTGGCAAGATTGCTTCACTGGGAGGACAGGGTCTTATCTTCCATGGGAAGGAGAGATTGGGGAAGCTGCCTCCCAGATCTAGGCTCCGCTTTGCACGCCTGTCATGGAAACAAACACTTTGCTTTCCCCGAGGGAGGGGTTTCCTCCGGAAGGTTGCCAACTGTTTTTGGTTTTTTTAAAGGCCCTGCTCCTGTGCCATTAAAAAGAGTTGAGACAGCAGCAGATCTCCTTGCCAGGAGATCAAGTAATGGGGGAAAAGCTCCAAATGGGAGGTGGGATTTGGGGGGGGGGGCGCTGGGCGGGGAATATGAAATCTTACAGTGAATGAATCAAAAATTGGGTAAAGCTTCATCCGCTGAATTTCTGCACAGGAGCAAGGACAGGCAAGGAACTGGCAATAACAGAATCACAGAATGGTTGGAGTTGGGAGGGACCCCCAAAGGTCATCTAGCCCAACCCCCTGCCCTGCAGGAATCACAGCTAGTTTATCCTCTGTGTCAGGGTTTTATTTTGAGCCTGGACTGAGTCTCCCTGTCCCCAATCCATTCTGCTGTCATGACTCATCTCTGAAACGTGTGATGCAGCTATCAAGAAAAAGAGGGCTTCTAAGCACATGCAGAATGCATGGCTGCTGCCGCCAGCCGCTATGCAGCTGGGGAAGGGGAAAGAAGACTCTGTTTTCACAGATCCGGCCTTGGGGGGTTGGGGGCTGATGGCTCAGTGCTGAGAAAACAGAGCAGGGGCCAGAGCACAGCCCAGGCGTCAGTATCACAAAGGGCTGCCCGTCTCTCCACCCGAGTCTGTTCGCTCTGTGCTCCAGTTTCCTGCAGGATGGTCTTGCTCACAGAGCCTTCCTTGCAGGGGCAGTTTGGAGAAAGGAGAATGGCAGAGGCACCGCCAGTGCCTTTGAAGACAGGCAGGAAGGGAGTATCACCTCAAGGCCTTGCTGGGGAAGGGACCCTCTTCAGGGTGGTGTTTTGGTTTTAACCATTACAGCATACCCTCCAACATTTATCCGATGAAAACAGGGACGTCCCATTCCATAATGATAATTTTACTATTTGTATCCCTCACATCTTACTGGGTTGCCCCAGACATATATAAAAACATAATAAAACTTTAAACATTAAAAAACTTCCTTGTACAGGATTGCCTTCAGATGACTGGGGGGGTCAGAGAACTCCATACCCTCCAACATTTTCCAGTGAAAATAGGGACGTCCTAAGGAAACGTGGGTGGCGCTGTGGGTTAAACAACAGAGCCTAGGGCTTGCTGATCAGAAGGTCAGTGGTTCGAATCCCCGCAACAGGATGAGCTCCCGTTGTTCGGTCCCTGCTCCTGCCAACCTAGCAGTTCGAAAGCACGTCAAAGTGCAAGTAGATAAATAGGTACCACTCCAGCGGGAAGGTAAACGGAGTTTCCGTGCGCTGCTCTGGTTCGTCAGAAGCAGCTTAGTCATGCTGGCCACATGACCTGGAAGCTGTACGCCAGCTCCCTGGGCTAATAAAGCGAGATGAGCGCTGCAACCCCAGAGTCATCTGCGACTGGACCTAATGGTCAGGGGTCCCTTTACCTTTAAGGAAAAGTGGGACATTCAAGGATCAAATCAGAAATCAGGACAGCTTCTCTAAATCAGAGACGTCCCTGGAAAATAGGGACACTTGGAGGGTCTGTTTCAGGCTATGTGAAATGGGGGCCCTCACCCCTAAGTAGCTAAAATAAATTAGACAAATTCATGGCAGAGAGAGGCTGCTGGAGGCAGCAATGCTTTTGAACACCAGTTGCTGGGAGAAGCAGGAAGGGCTTGTGGTGCGAATCCTTCTTGGGCGTTTTCCTGGGGCATCTGGTTAGCTAATGTGAAAACAGGATGCTGGATCAGATAGGCCCCTTTGACCTGATCCTGCAGCCAGGCTCTTCTGATGCTCTTGTGGAACCTCTAAGTACAGCGGCAGTCTATCTGTATTCTTACAAGTATTTGGCCACGGCGATAACAGGACTCTGGGCTGGCTGGGCCACTGGCTTTATCCATCAGGCTTTAAGGGAACTTGAGTTGAGAGAAAGATGTCACACACACACCCTGTGACTGTGGGATGGGAGAGACGTTCTCCCTGCAGGAGTGGCGTGCAGGCTGCACCTTCCTTGCACAATGAGGGGCAGAGGTTGCAATCTGGAGGAGGAAGTAAGCAGATCCAAGCCTCTCATGCCTGCAGCTGAAGACCTGGCAGGATGCACCCTCTGTTTCCCTCTTGCTCGCTGAGTAGTCCTCACTCCAGAGCTAAAAATATCCCCCAGGCCCTCAGCTCCAAAATGTCTTCAGGCTGCAGCTGTGAAGGTCCCCCAGGAAGGGGGGTTGTGAATCATCTTTTCCTTCCAGAAGCGGATCACTTGTGGGAAGAGGCTGACTGGGGGCCCTTGCTAAACCCCCTGGCCTGATCCCTGGGAGGAAGAAAGAGGAGCGCGCACGGGGGGGGGGGGGAACCTTAGGAGCCAAGACTGAGCAGCAGGAAACTGCCAATGGGTCTGGGGGCTCAAGGATTCCTCTGCCTGCCTGCCTGCCTGCTGCCCCGCCTCTCCTTCCACTGTGTGCTTTGACACAGCAAGTGCTGGTGATAATCATAAAATTGTACATTTGGAAGGGTCCCGAGGGTCATAGGCAAACGCAGCCCTCCAGATGTTTGGGGACTATAACTCCCACCATCCCTAGCTAACAGGACCAGTGGTCAGGGATGATGGGAATTGTAGTCCCAAAATATCTGGAGGGCCGTGTTTGCCTATGCCTAATCTAGTCCAGGGACACGGGTGACGCTGTGGTCTAAACCACAGAATCCCCGCGACGGGGTGAGCTCCCGTTGCTCGGTCCCTGCTCCTGCCCACCTAGCAGTTCAAAAGCACGTCAAAGTGCAAGTAGATAAATAGGTACCGCTCCGGTGGGAAGGTAAAGGGCATTTCCGTGCACTGCTCTTGTTTCACCAGAAGCCGCTTAGTCATGCTGGCCACATGACCCAGAAGCTGCCTGCGGACAAATGCCGGCTCCCTCAGTCAATAAAGCGAGATGAGTGCCGCAACCCTAGAGTCGTCCGCGACTGGACCTAACGGTCAGGGGTACCTTTACCTTTAATCTAGTCCGGCCCCCTGCATTTCGGGCCCAAGGCACACAGCAGGAGCCCCCCCAGCATGCCATTTCTCCCTCCCTGCTGTGCCCCTCCCTCCTTCTTCCTCTCCCCACAAAACTCCACCAGCCCTTGAAAGGATGCTGTGCCCGGCTGGCTGAGTGGCATCTAGCTCTCCCTCTCCTCTCACAGCAGAGGCCAGCGGTTTGCCTGCTACAGGGAACTGAAATGCCAGCCAGTGCCAGGGAACTGGGGCCAGCCCAGTCCCCGCTTGGCAGGGTGCCCCGTTGCCACCCTCTTCATAGGAATCTGATCCGTGGAGGGTGTTTGGCCTTTGGTGGTGGGGGGGGGGGGTCAGCACTGAATTGGGCCTCCGTTCAATAAGGTGACTAGGGCAGGGTGGCTGAGCCTGGCTCTCTGTCTGTTTGCCTGCCTTGCTGACCTCTCAGCCTTCCTGGGCAATTCCAGTTCTTCCATTCCAGAGTTGAACTGAAGTGGAAAAAGCTGTCATGCATGCTCCCTGACCAAGGACTTAGAATTCTCCTTGCAAACACCCAAGGCTCACCCGCTGGGTGTGGGAGAAGGGCTCCTCTGGGGGTGGGGGAGCTCAGCCCAAGACCCCACTGCAGACCACCCCTCCTCCCCTTCCTCCTCCAGCACCTCCTCCTCTTCAGCAGAGAGGGCTGGATGTTGAAGTCATTAGGGCTAATCTGGGGAGCTTACTGGAAATCAGCTGAGCGAGATATAACACACAGTCCAGGCTGGCTCGCTTCCAGGGGTCTTCAGTTGGTGAAAACAGCCGAGAGGCAACTTGTTTTTGAGTCATCTCTGCTTGGTGTTGGCTGAGACCCCAAAGGCAAGGGAAGAAGAGGCAAAAACAAGTGTGTGTGTGGCAGGGGTTATTGGGTTGTTGCTTTTATTTTGATTATGTATTTTGTGGGTTTATATTTTGATTTTATTCTGTGAACCGCCCTGAGACCTCTGGGAATAGGGCTGTATATAAATTCAAATAATAATAATAATAATAATAATAATAATAATAATAATAATAATAATAATTAGTGCAGGAGAGCAGCAGCAGAAGACACAGAGGCCCAAGAGCTAGAAAGGATGGCTGTAAAGGTAAAGGGACCCCTGACCATTAGGTCCAGTCGTGACCGACTCTGGGGTTGCGGCGCTCGTCTCGCTTTATTGGCTGAGGGAGCCAGCATACAGCTTCCGGATCATGTGGCCAGCATGACTAAGCCGCTTCTGGCACAGAAACGCTGTTTACCTTCCCACCGGAACAGTACCTATTTATCTACTTGCATTTTGATGTGATTTCGAACTGCTAGGTTGGCAGGAACTGGGACAGAGCAACGGGAGCTCACCCCATCACGGAGATTCGAACCGCCGACCTTCTGATCGGCAAGTCCTAGGCTCTGTGGTGACTGGCCTTAAAAAAGAAAGAGATATAATAATAACTTGTTCTTTCTAGAACAGCACCACCATTCAGCACTGTGCATTGCAGGGGGTTGGGCTGGATGACCCCTGAGGTCCCTTCCAACTCTACAATTCCATACCATCCAACATTTATTCGATGAAAAATAACAAGGTAAAGGTAAAGGTACCCCTGCCCGTACGAGCCAAACATGTCTGACTCTAGGGTTGTGCGCCCATCTCACTTAAGAGGCCGGGGGCCAGCGCTGTCCGGAGACACTTCCGGGTCACGTGGCCAGCGTGACGAAGCTGCTCTGGCGAGCCAGCACCAGCGCAGCACACAGAAACGCCGTTTACCTTCCCGCTATAAAGCGGTACCTATTTATCTACTTGCACTTAGGGGTGCTTTCGAACTGCTAGGTGGGCAGGAGCTGGGACCGAAAGACGGGAGCTCACCCCGCCGCGGGAATTCGAACCACCAACCATGCGATCGGCAAGCCCTAGGCACTGAGGTTTTACCCACAGCACCACCCGCGTCGATGAAAAATAGGGATGCCCTATTCCATCATCATTATCATCATAATTTTACTGTTTATGCTCTGCCCATCTGGGTTGCCCCCAGCCACTCTAAGCAGCTGCCAACATATATAAAAATAGAATAAAACATTAAACATTTTTTTAAAAAAAACTTTCCTAGACAGGGCTGCCTTCAGATGGCTCAGGGATTGGATAACTCCATACCCTCCAACATTTCTCCGATGAAAATAGGGACGTCCTAAGGAAAAGCAGGGCATTCCGGGATCAAATCAGAAACTGGGATAGCTTCTGTAAATCCGAGGCTGTTCCTGGAAAACAGGGAAACTTGGAGGGTTTGCAACTCAATAATTCTATGGTTTTGTGCACTGAGGCGTTAATAATGATTGTTGTGAGATTTAGGGGGTAAGTCTGCATGATGCCTTCTAATTTCTGAGGTCCAGCAAGTGTTAAATGGTGGATTCCCTTGTTGAACTAGTCAGGCAAGTTTCTTGGTGAGTTAATGGCCCTAAGAACCTTCCTCAGTACCACAGAGGAAGTTGCTCTGTGCCAGAGAACAAAAGGTATACCAGCCTCACCTGGCTAGCAGTATTGGAAAACAAAAGCCAGGGCCAGAATTGTGGGGTGCAGGGACTGAGAAGTAGAAGCAGGAGAAACAGAGCTGTGTTTTATTTCTGACAGAAACCAAGGCCGTGGCTATGGGAGAAGCAATACCTTTTGGGGTGTTTAGGCTTTGAGCCCCTCCATCTTAGGCTCAAGTTGTGTTGATATGTGTAAATAAACCATATATCATAAAGACACCACAGTCTCTGTCCTTCATTCCATGGAAACCGAACCCCAGGTAAGTACCTGGAACCCCTGGAATCTCTCACTGCTCAGAGATTGGGGTGGTGTGCAACATTATTATCTCATTTGCCCACCCAATCAACCCACCCTACCCCATTTTTGGATTTCCTCCCTAGGGCAATTTCACAGGTGATGTACATGGCACATGGACCCATCGCAGGGCACTTTCAGAATGTTGCTCAGTTTCCCTGGGCCTCAATAACATATCAGAAATTCAGGTTGTGCAATTATTTATTACTTAATAATTTCACAAAACGTATACACCGCTTGATTGTAAAACAAAACAACCTCAAAGTGGAGTCAGCAGTGTGATGCAGCAGCAGAAAAAGGCAATGCAATTCTAGGCTGCACCAACAGAATTCTAGATCAAGGGAAGTAATACTACGACTCTATTCTGCCTTGGTCAGACTACACTTGGAGTCCTGTGTCCAGCTCTGGGCACCACAACTTAAGAAGGGTATTGACAAGCTGGAATGTGTGCAGAGGACAGCAACCAAGATGATCAAGGATCTGGAAACCAAGCCTGATGAGGAACGGTTGAAGGAATTGGGTATGTTTTCTCCTGCTCCGGAGGGCCCAACCTGAATCAATGGCTTCAAGCTACAAGAAAGAGGATTACTAGTAAACATCAGGAATAACTTTCTGACAGTAAGGGCTGTTTGATGGCAGAACAGACTCCCATGAGAGGTGGTGGACTCTCCTTCCTTGGAGCTTTCTAAGCAGAGGTTGGATAGCATTTGTCATGTATGATCTACAGTGGTACCTCGGGTTAAGTACTTAATTTGTTCCAGAGGTCTATTCTTAACCTGAAACTGTTCTTAACCTGAAGCACCACTTTGGCTAAAGGGGCCTCCCACTGCCGCTGCACCGCTGCTGCACAATTTCTGTTCTCATCCTGAAGCAAAGTTCTTAACCCGAGGTAATATTTCTGGGTTAGCGGAGTCTGTAACCTGAAGTGTATGTAACCTGGAGCGTATGTAACCCGAGGTACCACTGTAGTTGAGATTTCTGCATTGCAGGAGGTTGCTGTACCTTCCAACTCTGCAATTCTTTATTCTATGATTCTATTCACCCTTCCTCATCGGTGGGCTGTTTCTGAACAGGCCATAGCCACCATTTCTGACCCCTCAAGGAAAGCCCTGTTTCCTTTGGAAGGGAGAGGGGAGCTGGGGGCATAAGGAAAGAGGCTTGCCTGCTACCCTAAGAGCCCTGCCGGATCAGGCCAATGGCCCGTCCAGTCCAGCATCCTGTTGCCACAGTGGCCAACCAGATGCCCATTATGGGAAACCCTCCATCAGGATTTGAGTGCAACAGCAACACTCTCCCTTCCTGCAAGTTTCCAGCAGCTGGTATTCAGAAGCATTGCTGCCTTCAGCCCTGGGGGCAGAGTGCAGCCACTGTGGCCAGCAGCCATCCATAGCCCTCCTCCATGAATTGGTCTAACCCTCTCTCAAAGCCATTCAAGATGTTCTCAGTGGGGGGAAACCCACAGTTGCCTCAGAAGACCCGGAGAGCTCCCCTTGGGCTCCAAGTCTTCTGGTGAAGGAAAGGGGTTGAGCTGACCCTTCCATTCTTCATGCCAACACTCCACCATGAATCCAGCTCTTCAGCCAACTAGGTAGCTGGCTCTGCTCTGTGCCTGGACCCTGCCGACAGCCACTGGCTCCCTTCCTTGCCTCCCGCCCCGCTGAGGATCCCAAAGGAGGCCTCTTCCCTCGGTCTGCAGAAACCGGAGCCCTGGAGAGCCGGGAGGCAGAATCCCATCGCTGCACCCATTTGCTGCTGCTATGGCTGCAAACTTTGTTTTCTCCCTGTGTGTGTTGACTCCTGGCCAGGGCTGGGCCCGGCTGGACAGCTCCCCACCTCCCTCAGGGGGAGCAGCGGCAGCCGCCCAGTGTTATCTGAGCAGCCCATCTCTTTCATTCCTGGGCTGGCTCCCATTCTTTCCAGAGCAAAGCTCTAGCTGTGTGCAGGGCAAGGCAACATGATATACCCTGGCAGAGAGAGGCAAGATGGGAAGATGGGGGGGCGGGGGGAGGCACGCAGCTGGCTCTGGGACTGGTCTTAGGTTCTGCCCCCCAAAAAACAATCCTAACTACGCCCATGCCCTAATCAAGGCTGTGATGACCACCAACCTGGATGGCTTAAAACAACCATTAGACAAATTTGCATACCCTCCAACATTTCTCTGATGAAAATAGGGACGTCCTATTCCACAACAACAACAACAACAATTTTATTATTTATACCCTGCTCATCTGACTGGGTTGCCCCAGCTCCTTGGGCAGCTTCCAGCATTTATAAACGCATAATAAAACATTAAAAAAAAAAAAAACCCTTCCCTGTACAGGCCTGCTTGCCTTCAGATGTCTTCTAAAGCTTGTACTGTATAGTTACTTATCTCCTTGGCTCAAGGGTTGCATAACTTTCCAGGCCGCATAGCCTCCAACATTTCTCTGATGAAAATAGGGACGTCCTAAAGAAAAGCGGGATATTCTCGGATTAAATCAGAAACTGAGGTGGCTGCTGTAAATCCAAGACTATCACTGGAAAAGAGGGACACTTGGAGGGTCTGTCATGGAGAGGGCTAATGATGGCTACTAGATCACATCTTGCTTCCTAAACGTATCTCTCTACCTTTCCTCACATAAGGGCTTCCTTCCACAAAATCCCAAAGTAGTAAACACCCCAGTCGCCCAGAACACACAAGTGGGGCTGCCCCATGTTCAGCAGGAGCATGGAGATGAAAAGCTGAGAGCAGCGTCTATGTCCCACTTTCCTTTCCCTTGGGACAGCTCAGTTGCCCCCAAAATAACCCAGCTGTGATGGGTGGACCCAGGAAGGGTTATTCTAAGGCAGGGAGCCCAGGAGGAAGAGCAGCAGGAGCAAAGGTCCAGATGGATGCCATGCCTGGCCTGATGTGTCATGGAGGTGGCACCAGAGACCTGCCCCTGGGCATTTGAGATAAGCACTGCCCCCGTCCCCCAGAGGCACCCGAGCCTTCCTTTTGCCCCACCAGCGACTGCAGGATACATGCATGCAAACAAACACACACACAAATGCCACCTTCCACTTTCCCTGACAGCAAATATGTGGGAGTGTGAACATGCGGGGCAGGGGAAAGGAGGGGATTCAGAGCTGTTCTTTTAAAAAAGCAAGTTACTAGTCCTGCTGGCCAAATGGGTCAAGCAGGGCAGGGGAAGGAGGACCTCAAAATTAGTGGGGGCTGAGCGGAGGGTTGGTTCTGTGCATAGGGAAGCTCCTTGCCCTGCCCCCTCTGGGCCCAGAATCAGATGGGCAAAGCTCTGGGGCTCCTTAAGTCCGCAGTGCAAGACCCCCTTTTCTCCCTCTCTGCTCCTTATACCTGCTAGACTCCCACCCCAGATGTCTCTGGGATGAGTTGCATCCCTCACTTCCTGGACATTTCCCATCCAGAACCTTGTTTTCTGCTTCCCGGTCCTTCTGCCGTCCTGAGCATCACTATGTGGGACTGAAACACTAAGCGCTTTTTTCTGTGCCCCCCAATATCTCCCCTGTGTGAAATTTTAGACTGTTCGCTCCTTGGCAGGAAGGGAGCATGAATAGTGCTGGACACCCATGAATGAACAAACACCACTTCTAAATACTCATATAAGAGCCAGGTTTGCATGTAGTGTTAAACCATAGTTAAAAATAAACAATGGTGTATGGGGCTTAATAGTGCTTGCCCCCTCTCTAATAGGCTGTAGCTCAGTGGTTAGAGCATATGCCCTGCATGTGCCAGTTCAGTCCCCACTGGCAGCATCTCAGGGCAGGGCTGGGAATGCCCCCTGCCTAAGCCCTGGACAGCCACTGCTGTCAGTCAGTGTAGGCAATACTGAGTTAGATAGAGCAAAAACCTGACTCATGTTCCTATGTCTTCCCAAAGAAACCAGAGCCTGGCTTGTGGTGGGAATGTAAGAAAGTAAAGAACTTCTGGGAAATGATATATAATGAGATGAAAAAGATGTTGAAATATACATTCTTAAAAAACCCAGAAGCACTTTTACTTGGTATTATAGGCCAAGACATTAATAGACAAGATGTCAAACTGTTCTTATATACAACAACAGCAGCAAGAGTATTGTTAGCCCAGAAATGGAAGCAAGAAGAAATTCCGACGAAAGAAGAATGGCAGATGAAATGAATGGACTGTGCAGAATTGGACAAAATGACAGGAAGGATTTGAAACCTGCAGGACCAGAGATTCACAGAAGATTGGAAGAAGTATATGAATTATTGAAGAGCAACTGTAATCAACAAATTACGATAGTAGGACTACAAGAAGTTTAGTAAGGAGAAATATACGAAGAGTTACAAAGTAGAAAAAGATAGAGGTATTGGTTATGAGTCTGAAATGTAATAGGGAAAATAAGAAATGCATACTAAGAGATTAGATTGGAAAATTTTCAGACAGGACTGATGGAAGTAAAAAAAAATTTGAATAAGATGTAAAAGTACATTTAATTACTGTTGAAAATGATATGTTAAAAAACCATATATATATATATATATATATGAATGAATGAAACCAGAGTCTGGCTTGGAGTTTTACGCATGACCCCAGGCTGGAGGTTTGTTTTCTCCAGAAAACCACGAGTGCTAAACTGCGAATAAGCCTCAATTTCCACCCTTGGTTTAATTGTGGAAGAGAGACAGACCACAAGGACTCTTTTACACACAGGGCTAAGCCAGCCCCCGGACTGTCTCCCCTCCTGGGAGGAGGAGGAGGAGGGCAGGCGTGACGGAGCTGGGGACATTTGCACACCTCCCATGTGCCAGAAACCGCCACACACTTTTAATGCGCTTTAACCAAATTAAGCAGACAACCAAATGAGCCTTTCGGAGTCACACTCTGGGTGTTTGCAGAGGTGGAGTTCAAGTGTGGTTGTTTCCCCTCCTGAGCAGCCCAGATGAGGGGGTTTCTCTTCTTTTGCTTTCCGCTTTTCCCAGAGGCTTCCCTCCCTAACAATGTAAGAAGAAGAGCCTGCCGGATCAAGCCAATGGCCCATCTGCTCTCACAGTGGCTGGCTGGGGGAAACCTGCAAGCAGGATTTGAGCGCAAGAGCAACTCTCCCCTCCTGTGTTTCCCTGCAACTTGTGCTCACAGGCATCGCTCCCTCCAACTGTGGAGGCAGGATGTTTCCACCCTGTCTAGCAGCCACTGATAGCCCTCTCCGACTCCCTGAATTTGTCTAATCTTCCTTTAAAGCAGGCATAGGCAAACTCCAGCCCGCCAGATGTTTGGGACTACAATTCCCATCATCCCTGACCACTGGTCCTGTTAGCAAGGCATGATGGGAATTGTAGTCCCAAACATCTGGAGGGCTGGAGTTTGCCTATGCCTGCTTTAAAGCCATCCAAGTTGGTGGCCATCACTGCCTCCTGTGGGAGGGAGTTCCATAGTTTAACTCATTTCTGCATGAAGAAGTCCTTCCGTTTATCCACCCCGAATCTTCCAACATTCAGCTTCATTTTATGTCCACCAGTTCTAGTGTTAGGAGAGAAGGAGAAGAACTTTTCTCTATCTACTTTCTCCATGCCATGTATTATTTCATAAACTTTTGCCTGAGATTCCTGCATTGCTGGGGGTTGGGCTGGATGACCCTTGGGTCCCTTCCAACTCTAAGAGTCTATTATTCTATCTCCTCCTCCATTCTCCTCCAGGCACAGGAATCCGGCAGCTGCAGCCGTAAGGACAGGATCAAATGTTTGCACAGCGGCCAAACTCGCTCACAGTATTGGAAGGTGGAAGGAATCTCCTGGATGCATGGAAAACCCCAGGCAGGCAGGCCACACATGGGATCCTCTGGAGCAGTGGTTCTCAACCTGTGGGTCCCCAGATGTTGTTGGACTACAACTCCCATCACCCCTAGCTAGCAAGACCAGAGCTCAGGGATGATGGGAGTTGTAGTTCAAGAACATCTGGGGACCCATGGGTTGAGAACGGCTATAGAGCATTTTACTTGCAAGACCCATGGTGGAGCCACATTGGCATGGCAGTGTCACTCCACAGAGCAAGGGGACGCAGGCGGCTGTCTGGTGGGAAAGACCCAAGAGACTGCCCCCCCTTCATTGCTACCCTATCCACTTGCACACTGTCCTCCCTGCAGTGTGGGATTGCACCAGGATGCTGAGGCAATTCCCCTACTGTTGGAAGATTCACGCAGCAGTGAGTTAACCTGTGGAACTCCCCCCCACAAGAGAAGGCAATGGCCACCAGCTTGGGTGACTTCAGAAGCCCAGACAAATTCGTGGAGAAGCCTATCGATGGCTACAATGGCTAGGCTCTGCCTCCACAGCCAGAGGTGATAATGCTTCTGAATACCAGTTGCTGAGCACCACAGGAAAGGAGAGGGCTCTTCTGCCTAAATCCTGCTTGTGTGCTCTCCTTCGTCTTCTTTGTTCGCCTCCTCCCTGGATTCTATATGGCAACCCCCTGGGCATTCCAGAGCCCCAACAGCTCAGTTGGTAGAGCATGAGACTCTTAATCTCAAGGTCATAGGTTTGAGCCCCATGTTGGACAACAATAAGTAATAATAATAATAATAATAATAATAATAATAATAGCATTGCAAGGGGGTTGGACTAGATGACCCTTAAGTGCATTCTAACTCTACAATTGTATGATTCTTATCCCCTGCAGCTCCCCTTACAGGACACCCTTGGGGGCTTTTGAGTTGCCAGGCCGACGCTGGAGAACCGGTTTCACGCTGACAGCCACACTTCTCCAGGAGTTCTGGCCAATCCTCCCCACACATTCCTGGGGGATGATAACAAATGCTTGGCTGCACCACCCTGGAGGGTCCCTTTACTCCCCCGCCCCCCTGCCTGCTAAGTTTGCTTTGCTCCTTCCCCCAAGCGCTCCTTGCCTTCACTAGCTCTACTACATGGGTAGGAAAACTAAGGCCCGGGGGCTGGATCCAGCCTGCAGATGGTCCGGGAATCAGCGTGTTTTCACATGAGCATAATGTGTCCTTTTATTTAAAATGCATTTCTGGGTTATTTGTGGGGCCCGCCTGGTGTTTATCCATTAGTAGAATGTGTGCTTTTATTCGTTCATTATTTTTTTCAAAATATACTCCGGTCCCCCACAAGGTCTGAGGGAGAGTGGACCGGCCCCTTGCTGAAAAAGTTTGCTGTCCCCTGCCTACTCCCAGAGCCCTTGGCCTGTCGATGTGTAGAATGGCAGGCTGCTGCTCTCAAGTGCCCCTGCCTCCTGCAGTCAAACAAGAGGCATCCAACCAATAGCTCAGTTGGTTAGAGCTTGGTACTGATTATGCCAAGGTTGCAGGTTCAATCCCCTTATGGGACAACAGAATATTGCAGCTGGTTGGACTAGATGATCCTCAGGGTCTCTTTCAACTCTACGATTCTATGTTGTTGGCTCACATTTTCTAAGCCCAGGAGGTTTTCAAAACACAGAGAAATGGGTTTCCGAGGAGAAATGGGTTTGTTATTATTCCTTCATATTTTACGGGGATCTGTGTTGAGTGAAAGGCATTCTGCACATGCTCAGAGGCAGACGTCTCTGACATTGATTTCCCAAGTGCTAGGGCTGAGCCTTGCTTGGGGGGCTCTATAGACAAACCCTACTTCCAGAAGGGGTTCGTAACCAGCTCCTGCAAAGGAGGTGGCCTTAGTCTCCACTGCATTTGGCTTCCCTTGCCTTGCTCTGGAGGAGAGGCCTATCATGTCCCCCTAATCCAGGCCACCAGTGGGAAGGGGCAGATGTTCCTGGCATGGCCCCTTCTCTCTTTCTCAATGTGACTTGGAACCGCCAAGGCAAGCAGGTGTGGAAAGCCAGCCAACATTGCCAGGGGGAGATCTGGGTGCGAAAGAGGCTCCTTGCTTAGGGTTGCTCCTTTGGCAAGGCTACAATTTAGGCCTGGGGGTTGGGGAGGTCAAGAAAGGCAGCCAGGAGGAGGAGGAGGAGGGAAACTCTGAAATGCTCCTTTTCCTTCTCTTCTAAAGTTGCCCAGTTTAGAAATGAATTAAGCACAGGTCAAATTCACCTGGCCTAAAACATTTGGGTCATAGAATCATAGAATCATAGAGTTGGAAGAGACCACAAGGGCCATCGAGTCCAACCCCCTGCCAAGCAGGAAACACCATCAGAGCACTCCTGACATATGGTTGTCAAGCCTCTGCTTAAAGACCTCCAAAGTAGGAGACTCCACCACACTCCTTGGCAGCAAAGTCCACTGTCGAACAGCTCTTACTGTCAGGAAGTTCTTCCTAATGTTTAGGTGGAATCTTCTTTCTTGTAGTTTGGATCCATTGCTCCATGTCCGCTTCTCTGGAGCAGCAGAAAACAACCTTTCTCCCTCCTCTATGTGACATCCTTTTATATATTTGAACATGGCTATCATATCACCCCTTAACCTCCTCTTCTCCAGGCTAAACATGCCCAGCTCCCTTAGCCGTTCCTCATAAGGCATCGTTTCCAGGCCTTTGACCATTTTGGTTGCCCTCCTCTGGACTCATTCCAGTTTGTCAGTGTCCTTCTTGAACTGTGGTGCCCAGAACTGGACACAGTACTCCAGGTGAGGTCTGACCAGAGCAGAATACAGTGGCACTATTCCTCAAGACTGAGGAAAACCACAAGCCAGGAGCCCCTGCTCTCCCTGGCTCCCACATCCTATTTATTTATTTTTTACATTTATATACCACTTTTATATTCCCAGGATCTCAAGGTGATGTGCCTGGTTCTCCTCCTCCTCATTTCTTTCCCACAACAACCCTGTGAGGGAGCTTAGGCTAAGAGTGAGTGATTGGCCCAAGGCCATCCAGTGAGCTTCAGGGCTGAGTGGGGATTCGAACCTTGCTCTCCCAGGTCCTAGTCCAGCACTCTAACCATTACACCATACTGCCTCTATCCTAACCCCTGTCCCCTCTAACCCTGCCAACTTCTCACCACCACCGCCCAGCTCCGTTGGCTGAATGTCTCCCTCAGGAGCCAAACTGGGGGCCCCCCTAAAGCCTCCCTTGCCCTCCCTCTCCTGCTCCAATCCCAACTTCCGCTATCTGGCAGTTTCCTCACAGGATTTCCAGCCCCAACCCCACCCCAGGTGGCTCTTCTCCCAAGATGTGTCCGGACTTGGCTTGTTTTATTGCCAGGATGGCTGCAGCCCTTCTGGAATCTTGGCTGTCCAGGAGAGGACGGGTTTACAGCCATAGCCCAACTGTAAATCAGTCTGTAAAATATGGGAACAGAACAGTTCCTCCTCGGCAGGCCAGGCTGCCGGAGGGGGCTTCCATCTGCACTTGTCAGCTGAGACTGCCTTGCCAGGCTGGAGGTACAGTACAGTAGTACCTCGGGTTACATACGCTTCAGGTTACAGATTCCGCTAACCCAGAAATATTACCTCAGGTTAAGAACTTTGCTTCACGATGAGAACAGAAATCATGCTTCAGCGACGCGGCAGCAGCAGCGGGAGGCCCCATTAGCTAAAGTGGTGCTTCAAGTTAAAAACAGTTTCAGGTTAAGAAAGGACCTCGGGAACGAATTAAGTACTTAACCCGAGGTAGTAGGAAGAAAACCAGCCTAGCTGGCCCTGGTTTCACTTTTAAAAATCAGAAATGAAAAGGACTTGTGTCTCTGCGGCAAGGAGGCATTTCACATTCAAGGGTGACAGGCAAGCTGCAGGATCAGGCCTTGCACCAGGTTTGCTGGTGGGATTGCATCTGCTTTCTGCAGGGCTCAGCCTGGCTGCATCAGACAGACAGGCAGATGTCCATCTGTATATAAGAGAGGCTGTCTCGGTTTCCTTGGCCAGGGAGCTTTCTGTGAACCTTAAGCTGTTGCCCCTCAATTTTGGGGGGCCTGGGGCCAACAGCTCCCACTTTGGGCTCGCATTCCAGGGCCAGGATCAAGTAGAACCGAGTGTCTGTTGACTTGGCCGCTTTTTCTGCACCAGATGGGTTTGTTTGGATTCTTCGCTGCTCTTTCTTTCCCTCCTTGAGCTCACAGGAAAGGGCAGGATAGGCTAAAGCATGATAAAAATGTGGAGATGTTTGGCCTTTTAAGAAAAAAGAATGCATTGACTAATCAAGTCTGGACCGATCAAGGCATGCCAGAACTTTTTCTTTTTAAAGTACCTGGCAACCGTTTATTGGCTGACTACGTGAAACAAGAAAAAAATGAACGATCACCCACTAAACTCCCATAAAAATTGATGGAATGATTCATCTGGATCAAGCTGGGTTTGTATTGGTGTGTAAAATCACAGACTCAGTTAGGCAATTATTAAACATAATATACCATAGTAAACAGACTACCTCACCACTAGCCTGTGGTAAATTTAAAGCATTTGACTGCATGGAACCAAAGTATTTAATCAGAGTGATGAAAAGAATGCATTTGGCCCTAAATTTTTCAGAATATTAGAAAATATGCATGATAGTACATCTCCTACAATTAGCATAATATGGATTCACAAAAAATGTCAATTTAGCTGCAGGACAAAACAAGGTTGCCCATTATCATCTTTATTATTTGCTCTAATTCAGGGGTGCCAACTTGAATAAAATATTGGGAGGCCCAGTTAAGCCCTGCCCCGTGTAATCAATCACAAGATGTGGTGCATGCACACCATCTGAATGGCAATGCCCATCAACTTTGGGGGCCCAGCGCCCTCAAATATTTTACTGGGAGACCAAAGGGACCTTGGCCCCATGAATTGGGTCCCAATTGATAGAATAATAATAAGAGATGATGCAGAAAAAGTGGATTGGGAGAAAACCTCTCCTAGCCCCAGTTCAAATGGACTGCTCCCTTGAAGCTGAAGGGAAGGCGATTCGCAAGCAAAAGAGAGAAAGGACCTTCTTTACGCAGCAGCGCAGAATTAAACTGTGGAACTCTCTGCCACAAGAAGAGGCAGTGGTGGCTGCCAACCTGGATGGGTTTAGAGACGGATTGGACCGATTTATGGAGGGAGGGGACAAGCAGACCCGAGATGACGAAGCCAGCAGCAGCTGCAGTGAGAAGAACGTGCTCCCTGCCCACCCCGAAGAGGCTGCTGGTCAGAGTCCGCCAGCTTTTGTTGCTGTTGTTCAGTCGTTTAGTTGTGTCCGACTCTTCGTGACCCCATGGACCAGAGCATGCCAGGCACCTCTGTCCTCCACTACCTCCTGCAGTTTGGTCAAACTCATGCTGGTAACCTCGAAAAGACTATCCAACCATCTCGTCCTCTGTCGCCCCCTTCTCCTTGTGCCCTCCATCTTTCCCAGCATCAGTGTCTTCTCCAGGGAGTCTTCTCTTCTCATGAGGTGGCCAAAGTACTGGAGCCTCAGCTTCAGGATCTGTCCTTCCAGTGAGCACTCAGGGCTGATTTCCTTAAGAATGGATGCGTTTGATCTTCTTGCAGTCCATGGGACTCTCAAGAGTCTCCTCCAGCACCATAATTCAAAAGCATCAATTCTTTGGCAATCAGCCTTCTTGATGGTCCAGCTCTCACTTCCATACATCACTACTGGGAAAACCATGGCTTTAACTATACGGACCTTTGTTGGCAAGGTGACGTCTCTACTTCTCAAGATGCTGTCTAGGCCTGTCATTGCCCCTCTCCCAAGAAGCAGGCGTCTTTTAATTTCGTGGCTGCTGCCACCAGCAAGTCCGCCAGCTTGGCCCTGCAAAAAAAGTCCGCTACAAGTCCGCCAGCTTGGCCCTGCCTAAACCCTACTGGTGGCTGTTGGTACGTCTTGTTCCGAGACGCGCCTGAAGGGGGCGATGACGAGACGGTGTTCGTCCTGGGCCCGCTCTGTGCCTCTTCTCTCTTCTGCACCGGCGCCCCCTGCCGTTTTCCGGCGACGCTCTCTCCGGACATCCGGGCTGCCTTTCCCTCTGTGGGCCCTTCCTGCTTCCGGTCCCTCCCTCCCTCGGCGGCGGCGGCGGCGGCTTTTTCGTGAGGCGATGGCGGCGGTGCGGGGCCTCCGCATCTCCGTGAAGGCGGCCGAGCCGGAGCCCATGGAGGTGGAGGAGGGCGAGCTGCTGGTGGTGCAGGCCAGGCCGTCCCCGCCGGGCCCAGACGCCGCGCCTCCTCCGCCCGACGCCGCCCCCGCCGGAGGAGAAGAAGAAGACGACGAAGACGAGGAGGACGACGACGACGGGGAAGAGGAGGAGCTGGAGGTGCCGGTTCGGCGCTCGCTGAGGGAGCTGCTGCCGGTAACGGAGACAGGGGGCTGGGAAGGCCTTGGGCCTGCAAAGTCGGGAGAGAGGAGAGAGTTCCCTTGGGCATGGGCAGAGTGCATTTTCACCACAGGTAGAGGGGCCTCGTGCCCCCCATCCCCGCATGGCGATGGATGGGGCTTCCGACCCCTCCGCACCCGCCTCCTCACTCAGGGCCGGGCTCTGGCAGGTCGGCGAGAGCTCGGAAGACAAAGGGTCGCCCGTGGCACTCTCAAGCCCCATGTAACACGGGGGTAGCGGGGTCAGCTTTCAAGAAGGCCCGCTTTTGTTTTTTAAGTGGGCTACTGTCGCTTGGCAGAGGGAGCCGGCTGGCTGCACTTGCCCTTTGCCCTGGCCGAGGGAAAAGCTGCAGCGGGTGGAAGCGGCCTTGTGAATTGGCCCTACGAAGAAGGTCACCTGGTTTGGAGCTCTCGACGGAATGTGGGCAGCAGTGGTGGACTCCCCTCTTTTATCAGTAAACGGTTTCTCGTCTGGTGTCCTTTGGCATTCTGAGGCCTCAAAAGCAGCACCTGTGTATGGCCCGATGTAGAATTGTAGCTTGCTTATCTGCTTTACTTATTATTTTGTTTTCATTTCAGGACACCAGCAGAAGATATGAAAACAAAGCCGGGAGCTTCATCACTGGGATTGATGTCACTTCAAAGGTATTCCGTGCGTGCTTGGAGGTTTTACACTAAACCTGAAACTATAGCACAGGCATGTCCAACTCCCAAGAGACTGCAGTCTACTCCCACCATAAAAATACTGGTAGTGATTTTCTCATTGGATTGACCAAAGGTGTCAAGCTTTTTTGGGGGAGGCTGCACCAAAGTTGTTGAGCTATTTTTTTTTTGGGGGGGGGAGCTTTCAGTATCATGCAATCATCCAGAATCAACAAGGGATGTCCCACGGTCGAATGGTAAATCATGATTGACAGGTTGGACATGCCTGCTCTAGCAAATGGCGGGTTTCAGACTCAGTTGGTCTATTTTTCTACAGCTGATATATCATTTGTTATGTTGCTAGTTTTTTACACATTCAGTTAATAATGGGCACCTTTATGTTTGTGACACAAGCTATCTTTGGCTGTTGCACACGGTATTTCTGTGCTGTAATGCTTTATTGAAGAGGCTGGGTTTGTTACGGGGGTTGAGCCAAATGGCTCTTTCTGTGTTTTTGTAGCCTATGTAGGTATTATTTTGAAGGGCTGAGAATGCCACCTCTGGACGTGTAGGAGGCTCGTAAGGTGGCAGCTGCTGGGAATCCACCACCATCATTTTATTTGTATGCCGCCTTTTCACAGTTAAAACAATGCTCAAGGCGGCTTACGATATGAAAAGATTTACATAATTACAAACATAGCAAATAGTCATAAAAATAACACATTAAAATCTACATAACCAAGCTGAACAATTTCCACATAAAAATATGCAAAAAGTTAATATCAGTAACAACAGCAAAAACTCCCAACAAAACTTTCCCCAAAATACCCCAGTCCTTGTTGGACAGCAACCGCAGCAGCAGTCCTTATGAGGCCAGCCAGGCCCTGCCCTAGGCCAGGTGGAGAGAGGCAGGCACTCAGCAAGGGAGTCCTCCCTAGGCAGCTGGAAAGCAGTTCTTGGCAGCTGTGGATGGCTGTGTCACAGCTACACGAAGTATCCGAGTGTCATGGCATTGAGGCTGCAAAGCCCCTCTACTGCCCTGTTTTATAATCGGAGTTTTACTTCAGAAAAGAAACTGTTCCCTTTTTTGTTGGGGGGGTCTGCTGGTACTAGCAGTAGAGCTAGGACTTGCTTCCAAACAGCCTTTGATGCCAGTTGACGCCTGTCTTCTGAGAGGAAGGTTCCAGCCATCAAACCCAAAGAGAGTTTGTGTCACCAAACTGTTGTAACTACCTCAAAAGCCAGCCTCCAGCATTCTCAATCAGATGTTTGCATCCCTGTTTTAAGCCACTCCTTTGGGCACTTTTTGCTGCATTGCTAACTTGACTCTAGGTTTTACTTCACCCACCATATTTACTTTGGATTTCATCACCCAATTTGGAAGAGGCAGAAATGTCCAAACTGCATGGAGGCTTGTTGTAAGGGAATAGGCCTGTCATTCCTGAAGTACCAGACCATAAGTTTTGTTGCTGTTCTGTGTCAGGTAATCAGGCAATCCTTTGTCAGACGAGGGATTTAGCTGTAGGGTTTTGTGATGAACTTTCTCTGTTCCTCCTGTGTCAGGAGCCAGGTGCTCTATGACTCCTGGTTTGCCTATGATGCCTGACTAGCCGGCTCTTTCTCCTTTTGATGCCTTTGCTTTTTGTAGGAAGCCATCGAGAAGAAGGAGCAAAGAGCAAAGCGTTTTCATTTCCGTGCAGAGGTGAATCTCGCACAAAGAAATGTGGCATTGGACCGAGACATGGTGAAGAAAGGTATTTGGAGCTGTGTGTGGCTTAGAAAGTGGCTTAAGCAACAAGAGATCTTGTTCTTCTCGGGCTTCAGGCTCCTTTCTGTATCAGGGGATTCCAGAGCTGGCCTTTGTGAAGGAGGGGCTTTTCCTTCTCGTGAGTTTTCTTGTTTTATAAAGCAATAAAATCTATTTACTTGGGAGAAGAGGCTGATGACAGAAAACTTCTAGTTTTTCACAAGCTATCATATCTGTAAGAAATGACTTGTGGTATAAATATGTGGAGCCTTCTGGCTGAGCACTTTGGATTACAATGTTTAAAGTGTTCATGTGTAACAGGGGCTGTGGGGACATCATTATATAAAATTTCTGGACATTTTGAAGCATTGGGGAAAATCAGTATTTCCTGGGGTTTTTTGTTTTTTAAAAAAAAGGAAATGGAAATATATGCATTATTTCTTACCAGCTCTAAACTTAGTTTAATACTAAGAAGCATAATTTGCTATGTTCTTCGAAATGTAATGATCACAGAAATAATACCGATATTCATGTGTTAAGTTATACATAAGCATATAAAATATACTTTTTACCGTTAATAAATTTAGAAATATAAATGCCCCAGTTTATTAAACAAGAACTGCAAATGCTGTTAGACAGGCATGCTAAATATACTGTTTCAGTTGGTAACACAGGCATAATCTAGTTATGTATGCCTATTTTGGGGGTAATTTTATTATTGAGAATTAATGTATGTACGCTGCTTAGACTTGTTATTATTAAGTGGTTTATAATTTTTTTCTATGTAAATATGCCCCCATGTTGGAGATTGAGCCCAACAGAGCTTGGCTTTTACCTGTTGAGAATATATAGGGAGAGGGCGAGAGAAATGATACTGAATACAAAAAACATCAGCATTGTAGTAAATTAAAGGATTTTTAAAAATTG
The DNA here is from genome assembly GCF_965112155.1 of Podarcis liolepis. Lineage (NCBI taxonomy): Eukaryota > Metazoa > Chordata > Lepidosauria > Squamata > Lacertidae > Podarcis > Podarcis liolepis. The sequence continues at coordinate 28,867,694 of NC_139567.1, read as the reverse complement.
GAAGGAAGAGTCAGCTTTATCAATAAACTGGAGAAAGTGCTGCTATAATGCAAATAGTTTTAAACCCTCTCTTTAAAACATAACTGACTCATTCTAAAATAAAATAGTCTAGTAGTTTATCTCAAACCCTGCCCCTAAAAAATGTCTCATGAGGTGGGTTGTTATTCTCCCCACCATCTTCCTCTCTTGCGGTTCTTTGCCTCTCTGCAAATTGTAATGACTTTTTCATCATTGCCACTTAGTGAGGCCTCTCATGCCCTTCCTTTCCTTTTCCCCATCATGTGTTTCTGCCTCCTGTTGCTGGCAGCTAAAGGAGATAATGGGTTTCTTTGCAGCCATCCCGAAAGTCCGGCTGGACACCATCTACGTTTGTGGTGTTGATGAAATGAGCACCCAGGACATCTTTGCCTATTTCAAGGAGTATCCTCCTGCTCACATCGAGTGGCTGGATGACACTTCATGTAAGTTGCTTGAGGGTGTGTAACCCCCCGGCTCTTGGCTGATGTGGGGTGAATTGGACCCAGTTCTGTCTGTCTGTCTGTCATGTCCCCCCGCTCCCCATTCTGTGTTTAGATGCTAGCAGTGCAGGATTGTTCACCTCATGCACAAGACAAACCGTAACAAAGCTTCATGCTTGCCCTGTGCATTGGGACATTGCAGCACTGTCATTTTATCTGGCTGGGCCACCGACTGGCTCTCTGCTTTGCTTGAAGGCAACGTTGTCTGGCTTGACGAGGTAACAGCCACCCGAGCGCTCATCAACATGAGCTCTATGCCTGAGGAGGAGAAGATGAAACCCCAAGAAAACAGCAAGAAGGTGGCGGTGGTGGAGGCAAGCAAGAAAGGTAGTTGCTTCTGGAAGCTGACCTTTCCATGGTCCCTGGGGAGGGAGTCCCTGAGCTCTGGCCTTTGAGGCATGGCTCGCCTGGGCACCTGCACTCAGAGCTGCTCAGTGCATTTCTGGAGTGCCACCCTTGGGACCAACCAGGGTGGCACACTGGTTGGAGTATTGCCTTCGGTTGTGTGAAGTGCTGGTTCAAGGCCTCAGTGTTTCTCAGGCTTGGAAAGGAGAAATCCCATTGTAAAGTCACTGCTTCCTGGAGCTCCTTCAAGAAAAGGCAGGCTACAAGCGGGGTGGCAAAAGCCCAGGGGTCCAAAATTCAGTGTGTTTTGTCTCTGTCACCAGGGAGAAAAGACTTTTGGATGGCAGGGCTGGGAAAGACCTCTGAGAGCTGCCATAGCTGCCAGCAGAATCTGGCAGCGTCAGGCAGCTTTGTAGGGTCATATATTAAAAATTGGTGTTTGTGGTCTTATTTTCATCCTGGCACATGGGACCCTCAAGGTGGCTACCGATGGTCATGAATAACCTGCAGCCCAGGTTGGATGTGCGTATGAAACTGCTTGCTTGGCACTGAGTTACATCACTGAGACAACGTTGAATGTTTTACAGAAAGGGCCTGAGCTCACTGGCAGAGCAACCCCTTGGTATGCAGATCCTTGGGATCACTGAAAACCCCCCAGGTGGCAACCATTGTTAGTGCTTCTCAGAGCAAAGCCATTCAAACTAATGGATGTTACTTCACTTATGCCCTTAAATTTCAGCGAGACTGACATCGGTTGCACCCCTCCGCCCGAAGCCCTGGAGAGCATTACCAGTCAGTGTAGGCAGTACTGAGCTGGAGAGACCAGAGGCCTGTCTCGGTCTCATAGGGCAGCATCCTCTGTTCCTTCAGGGCTCCATGCCTTTCCCAGCCCCACTGCTGCTGCCTGGGGCCACATGCATGCAGAGCAGGTTCCCTGCCCTTCAGCTGTGTGCCCTTTCGAATATCACCATCCCTCGCTGTTCAGTGAGAAAGCAAAGCTGTACCTTGAGAACATTCTCAGTTGGGTTCCCTCTTGTAGATGGACTTCTGCTTCTCAACCCCATGTGGCTCAGGGTGCTGGTTTGTTGTTGCACAAGCTGCCTGCTCCTCTCCCCTCCTTCCTGTGGAGGGATCCCACTTCGTGGGGTGGTTTCTATGGAGTTGTGGCAGTTGGAGGTGGTAAAGCAGCACATCATCCAATGGCACACACCACCTTTTGACATTCATTTTTGTGTGCACTTCATTTCAGAGAAACAGGAAGAGAGCTCTGATGACGAGGCGGAGGAGGGCGAGGTGGAAGACGACCATACAAATGAGACCGAGGTCAGTGCAGGAGGCTGGGTCAGGAAATTTTCACTGCTTTATAGTTCTGCGGAAAATTCACTAGTAACAGTGAATGGGTGCTAGTGTCAGATAAACATTAGGTGAACTTGGCAGTTTCTAAAGAATAAAAGTAGAATAAACGTGCTGAATTAGGCATGTTTCACTTGGGCATCTGAACATTTTCTGATGCAGACGTACTCATTTCCCCATTTGCCTAGGAATATTTTCTACTGCTATCTGGGTTTGAGGACTGAAAAAAGGATGGTTTATGGAAAGTAGAAGAGCAAGTATTTTGCATAAGTTTATATAGCTGATAGACAAAGAATCAGAAGTATTTTGCTTTCCCCCCTTCTTTTCTCTCTCTTAGTTTTTATGTTTAAAAAGTGCTTCGTACTTGATGTTGTTATTTATTGCACTTGTATACCACCCTATACCCACAGGGTATTCTGTATCATGTTTTCCTTGTTTTTCAAGCTGTAATAAAAAACTGATAATGTTAAGGCTGCCAGGAAGAGCATCTTTCAGCAATCAAATACAGTGGTGCCCCGCAAGACGAATGCCTTGCAAGACGAAAAACTCGCTAGACGAAAGGGTTTTGCGTTTTTTGAGTCGCTTCGCAAGACGAATTTCCCTATGGGCTTGCTTCGCAAGATGAAACGTCTTGCGAGTTTGTTTCCTTTTTCTTAAAGCCGCTAAGCAGTTAATAGCCGCTAAGCCGCTAATAGCCGTGCTTCGCAAGACGAAAAAACCGCAAGACGAAGAGACTCGCGGAACGGATTAATTTCGTCTTGCGAGGCACCACTGTACTTGGCTATTTATCCATATAAGAACACTTCTCTCTTTCTCCTCCCTGCTCCCATGGAATGTCACGAGAAGGCAAGCAGAGTCTTGCTGGAGCACACCAAAGTGGCCTATCTGGTTAAGCCTTCTTCCTCCCCTCAGAGGGCAGCCATATGCTTCCAAGAAGCCCTCCCCCACCCCTTACTGGGATCGGTCTCTGAACCCTGGGGTACAGGACCTCTGGGCTTCTCCGCGCCTATATTGTGTCTTCAGGCGAAGCTGAAATTGCTGCCGCTTTTTAACAATCAGGCCTTTACAGTAGTTTCCGCCCCTGCAGAGAGATTGAGCCTGACAGGTGTTCTTTCCACAGCTGGACACTCTCTCCCAGGCGGAGGAAGACTCCTTGTTGCGGAATGACCTGCGTCCAGCCAGTAAACTGGCCAAAGGCAACAAGCTCTTCATGAGGTTTGCTACCAGAGGTAAAGCGCTTCTCCTGCAGGGATGGTTTGTTCTAGTGTAAAAATAAACAGGATGGGCGGTTCCTCCTCCAGCAGGACTCTCCCACTCCCTCCTGGCTTGGTCTTAGATGCTCTATGAAAACACAACATTTTCTGAGGGTAGATGGGTGGAATGGCAATCGAGTCTTCCATTGGCCTTTTTCGTTGTTGGGGTGTGTGTGTCTTGCCTGTGCAGCTGCCTTGCTGATTAAAATTGCATCCTGTTTTTTAAAATGTTTTCGATTGGGGGCTCTTGATAGGATGGGCACTTTTAAAGCAAGTATCCGACGGTAGTCCCTGAGCTTGTGCTTTGCTCCTGCAGATGACAAAAAGGAGCTTGGGGCTGCCAGGAGGAGCCAGTATTACATGAAATATGGGAATCCCAATTATGGAGGCATGAAAGGCATATTGAGCAACTCCTGGTGAGTGAGGAAGGGAGGCAGCCTATAGCTCTGTGACCCACCCTACCGGGGAAGGGAACAGACAGGTATTTCCTTCTGTTCTTGGTGGTGGTGTATGTGACAGCTGTGTCCTCTCTGTGTGGCTTTCCAGGAAGCGGAGATACCATTCACGCAGGCTCCACCGCGACGTGATTAAGAAAAGGACTCTCATTGGGGATGATGTTGGCCTCACGCCTCCTTACAAACATCGCCACTCAGGTACCTGAGAGCTACAGGTGCAATGTGTCCCCAAGTGGTTTGTGGGCCTTGCAAAAGCAGAACAGCAAAGGCTTTCTTTAGGGTTCCTCTTCCCAAACAAAGGCAGCGGCTGGATTCTGCATGCAGGCAAAACCCTTTGGCAGAAGAAGCTATTGGCTTGCAGAGGGGCCTTGTGGAATCGGCATGTTGGGGAAGAGGGTGACCTTGCTTGCCTTCAGGGGCTTGAGAGGTTCAGGCCAATACCTCTGGTTGTTTGAAGGTGTGTGGCTGCTTGAGGTGTCATGCAATTTGCTCTGGGAACCCCAAGGATGTGTTGGGCAAAGACCTTTTTGTTTTAATTTGCTTTGCTTATTCAAAACATGGTTAGTTGGTCCCAGAGTGGCTTACAAATCAGTAAAATACATGACTTTCCCTTCCTTCAAACTCTAAGAGATAAGGCCTGAAAGGAAAAAATGGAGGCAGGAAGAAAGATGCAAACTCAGACACCAGTTGTTAAGCTGCAAAGGCAGCCAGTCTCTGAGCACAGCCAAGGGGAAAAGACCCTCTTGCTGCCCAATGTCTGGCCATTAAAAGATGTTGGGCTGGATTTTTCATTATTGCTGTTCCCTGTTTTAGGTCATGTAGAAAGCCTGCATGTGTCATGCGGCTTTGGCTCTGAAATGTGGCATTAGAATACTGTATATCAACCCAACAGCCTTTAAGGAGAGGGAAGCCTTGTTATGAAACACCCTGAAAAGCAGGCAGGGTGAGGGATGAATATTTCAAGGAAGTACAGAAGAGTCTTGTGAGAACAAAAATGGTTCCAGTAAGCTGAGTCAGACTAATTCTGGCTGAGTGCCATTTGAAGGCACAAAAATTACTCCTTATGAAAACCAGAAATTATTTTTTAAAATAAAAAAAATAAAACACCCATGCAATATTGACAAGAATACAAGGAAAACCCATTTTATTCTTATACAGTTAATTAAAAAACCAACATAAGAACTTTCCACCAATATTCTGGAAGTTGTGATCTTGTACTTTAATTAGCAGCTAGCCCATTTATAGGGCTTCTTTTAAAAACTGTTAAAATCCATTTCATATTATTTCTGCTATTGAGTACAATTAATGATGGTGATTGCAGAGCAGAAAGACTTGCGTTGGGATGCGAATGGATCCATTTATTTATTTTGCCCTTGGCCTTTGCCTACTTTATTTCCCCATGCCCCCCTTGCTGCACCTTGGTAGGGCGGGTTCTGCCCCAGTATGGACTTTCCAGCCATTACTGGGATACTTGGGAAGGTGGCGAGTTATCCATTTTTAGAAGTTTTCCAGCAGAGACCAGGAGAGGTCATCTCCCTTCAAAGGTGTTTCTGTGGTGAAGGGTTTCCTTCCCAAGACGGTTGGGCTGGATGACTTTGCTCTCTCCCAACTCTGCAGTTCTGATGCTGTCTCTTAAAATGACTTTCTTGCTCTGCAGGTCTAGTAAATGTTCCTGAGGAACCTATTGAGGAGGAAGAGGAGGAGGAAGATGATGATGATCAGGACATGGATGAAGACGACCGGGTGGTTGTGGAGTACAGGGATGAGCTGCAGGCATTCAAGCAGTCACGGGAGCGGAGTGCCTCCCGGCGGTCCAGCGCAGCCAGCGAGTCTGACTCGGATGAAATGGACTATGACCTGGAGCTGAAGATGATCTCCACTCCCTCCCCCAAGAAGAGCATGAAGATGACCATGTATGCTGACGAGGTGGAGTCTCAGTTGAAGAGCATCAGGTATGACCACTAGGCCTCTGATTCTCAGAAAGGCATCCTAGTGAAGCAGCAGTGGCCTGAGCCATCCCATTAGGGCCAGGAGGGGGAGGTGGTGGCCAGACTGCCAGTGTGTGAGCTCTGCCCTTTCTCGGATGGCCAGGGCTGGCTGGGCCTTCTGCATTCAAGGCCTTTAGTTTCCCTGGGAGGCGCATTCCCATTGGCTCAGTGGGGCAGAATGTGAGAGGGTCTTCCAGCTAAGCAGGGGGAATTGGCATCTTTATTTTGGTATAAGGCCTGATCTGCTATCCTCTCCACCACTTTTTGGGAGCACACTGGGAGAGAGAGGAGAAACAAAAGCAACATGCCTCAGCCTTTTCTTTCCAGCGTGCAATATTGACCCCACCGCCAACAGGCACACCTGCACCCCTCCCCCATGCAGAAAGGCCTTTTGGAAAGCCTTGGGCCAATTAGGAATTGTTTTTCTTTTTTTCTTAAACATCACAGGAACTCGATGAGAGCAGATAGTGTTGCAGCCAGCAACATCAAGAACCGAATTGGAAGCAAAGGGACTTCAGAGAAAGTGGCTGATGTGCGGCTCCTCTTGGAGGAAAAGCGGCAGGGAAACCCCAGCCCGCGCCAGCCACTGAACTCCGTGAGATCAGGTATGGGGGTCCTCTCTGTCAGGGGGCTGCTCCAGTCTGCTTCTGCTTTAGGGAGATCTAGTTTTTGTAAGTGTTTTTGTATTATGGATATACAATGCCCTGGAAGCAGTTTGAATACACACAGTACAGCGCATTGTACATAAATAAGAAAATTATTTGCCCAAAGAGGAAGGAGTTTCATGTCTTTTGTATGTTCAACAAAGTCACCTCCGAGATCCCCCAACCCTCCAGTTTCCTTCTCGCATTTTCCCTTGCTGGGAAGCAAACATCTGGTGAAGCTGCAGATTGCCGTCTTGCCTTCTGATTGGCCCTTTTGATCTTTAAAAGTTGCCTGCTGGGAAGATCCCCAGCTTCAGCACCTACCATGCTCCTTCATGCCACCCCGGAGCTGGAAAGCCAACGAGTCTCATTGCTACCTCTCAGAATCCATTTCAGAAGGGGACGCTTCGTAATTTCATCTTGGGCCAGCTCTCCCCCGCCTTCCCAGGATTCTCTTCCTCCTCTGCTCCACCTTTATCCTCTCCCACCCTTCTGTCACTGCTACCCTTCCGTCTGACTTCTGGATCAAAGTCTTCTTGCCATACACACAGCTTGGTATGGGTGCTTTGCAGCAGGTGGAGGAATGTGGGGATAATAGCAAGCAGAATTAAGTCCAGTGGATGACTGTTCCTTCCATTGTTTCCAGATGTTCGGCAGAGGCTTGGCAAGAGGCCACACTCCCCAGAAGCCCACACCCCACCTGGAAGCCCCTCCACGTCCCACCGTGAGCCTCTCTCCGATGTGCACAGTCGACTGGGCATCCCCAAGCAGGACGGGAAAGGCCTCTACTCTGATACCAGAGAGAAGAAGTCAGGTCAGTCCCTGGGGGAGAAGGTGCTACATAATGTCAACCGACCTTGCCTATAGAAACAATGGTGGCCCAGAGAGGACCACAGAATCACCAAGTACGCTGAGGCTCAGCCATTGGGCAGAAATGATAGTGTGGCAAAAGCAGATTGAGCAGGGATTTCAGCATGGTGGTGCTGACTGGGTGAATCAATCTCTTGGCCTAACCTTCACTCCTTGTTGCAAGGCGAGAATTCCGCTTTGTACTTCTTGGAAGATGAGTATGATGTAGATGAAACTCTTTATTATTATTAAATTTGTGTACTGCCCTTTATCTGTAGATCTCAGGGCAGTTCACAATATAAAATTACAATATAAAAACAGATAATACATAATAAGAACAAAAACAAACGAATAATTCCCCCTCCCACAACACATTTAAAAGGCCACAGAATATCAATCAGCCAAAGACTTGGTGTATAATGAAGGTGCCAGCCGAACCTTCCTGGAGAGAACACAAATGGGGAGCCACTGCTGAAAAGGCCGGTTCTTGTGTTGCCACCCTCTGGATCTCTCCTGGAGGCAGCACGTGAAGAAGGGCCTCAGATTATGACTGCAGAGTCCGGGTAGGTTCATATGGAGAGAGGCGGTCCTTGAGGTATTGCGGTCATGAGGTGTTTCAGGCTTTATAAGTCAAACCCAGCACCTTGAATTGCGCCTGGAAACTAATTGGCAGCCAGTGCAGTTGGGCCAGGATTGGTGTAATATACTCAAACAATGCAATGTATTGAATTAGTCTGGCTTCAGAAAGAGCCATTTGTATCAAGAATTATTTGTATCTGCACCAGCCCCGAGAAGAGTGGCTTGGTGGAACTACAGTCAAGGAAACACAGGTCCCGGGTAGAGCTATTGGCGAGATTCAGTCAAAAATATTTCATATGCCAACATTTGGCTCTTTGTTGTCTCTCTCTCTCCCCCCCCCCCACGCCCAAACTAGCTGTTAATGTCCACCCACCCTCCCATATTCAGGAGAGGAAAGAGCAACAATGCTGTTGGGTTTTTCTTTTTATTTGGTTCCAGTTGCAGAGTGGAATGAGCCACTGTGAGAACAGGATGCTTGAGCAGATGGGCCATTGGCCTGATTCAGCAGGCTCTTCTTATGCCTTTGTCTAAATGCTGGGGAAGCAAGGCAGCTTGCAGGCTTCTCAGAAGCAGCATGTGGTTGGCTGGTGTGAGAACAGGATGCTGGACTCAGTGGGCCTCCTTTGGCCTGATCCAGCTGGGCTGTTCTGAAGTTCTTATGAATGAGGGGGATGCTTTGGTAAAGCGGGACCACACTTTGAGCCTCACCTTCATCCTCGGTGTGCAGAGAATGTCAGGGCTCATTAAAACCCCAGTTTGGGCAATGTGTCACTCAGGAGTTGGTGCTTATCTGGGAGTGCCCCTTTTCCTTGCTGCTACCAATTCTTCCAATCTCTCTCTCTTTCTGTATATTATTAGCAAACTTATGGACCCGTTTAGGATCCGCAGCAAAGGTGCAGGAGAAAGTCCCCGAGAAAGCAGAGAAGTCGTCGGCCTCTCCCGAAGAAGAGGACTCTGAGCTCCAGCGGGCTTGGGGGGCCCTCATCAAAGAGAAGGAGCAGTCTCGCCAGAAGAAGAGCCGCCTTGACAACTTGCCCTCGCTGCAGATCGAAATCAGCCGGGAGAGCAGCTCAGGCTCAGACACAGAATCGTGACGGCCTTTGGGGCGCTGCTGCTGCCGCTCCCAGGTGACTGTTGCCCTCGGCCCCAAAGTGGGAGCCGGGCCCGGCGTGACCCAGGAGCCTCTTGCCCTGCTGAATGTCCGATCCCTGCGGTGCAAGGTGGCCCTGCGGGGCAGAGAGAGGTGACCTTGGCTAAGAGTGCGTGAGTGAATGTCTGTGTGTTTGTTCCCCTAGAAAGCAGTTGGGGGTTTTGTAGGAGACTTGTATGTTCTTTAGGCTTTCCACGTACTGGTTTCTTTTAAGAGGGGGAAATGGTTCCAGCAGTTCCCTCAAAGGATTTGGGACTTTCCTTGATGACCTCCTTGGTCCTTCTGCGGGTTGCTAGCTGGGGCAGGCTCTGAGGGCTAGCTCCAGCGGCCGCTGCTGCCTGCTCTTCCTCCTCTGGAATGATATTGGCTGCAAATCCCAAGTGAAGGCAGCAACAGTCCACGCCAGCAATGCTGGATAGAACCCACCAGAACTGGCTTTCTGTTTCCAGGATCCTTTCCTACTTAAAATGAAGATTGAACAGTTGGAAGCCTCTGAAAAGGGTACACGAAATCCTGAAAGGTGCTTTTTCTTTGTCTTTGAAAGTAACTTTAAAATTATTTCCATCTGTAACGTTCAAAGGAATCCAGCATTGGAAATACTAACTTTTATATATATATATATTTGTGATTTTTATTTTTTGTTGTTGGCTACAGTGTGAAAGCTACCATGGTGGTTTCATATGTGCAGTTCAAATTATATATACATGAAGAACATGGTTGTGTGTGTGCATAGGATTGAATGGAAGCTCCGCCCCATCGTGTACCTGATGAGAGCCTCTCCTGTGCAGGCCCTTTTGAAATTATCATTGTTCTTAGTAATAGTAGTAGTAGCCTTAGAAGTATTTATTGCACTTATTGCCCTGCCCTTCCTCTCACAAGAGCCCAGGGCAGCTTGCAACAATCCACAAAACCAACATCTAAGAACAAAGCAAAATCACAATTGGCAATAAAGTACAGTTGACAGTTACATCAATTACGTTACCTAATAGAGGCCTGCAGGAACAAATAAGTTTTAAATTGCTGCTTGAATGCATGCAAAATAAGGGATAGCCAGGTCGCCACAGGTGGAGAGAGGGGCAGAGCTTCCGTTTGTAGGCTGCACCTGCACAGCCTCTCCTGATTCTGATGGAACAGAGAGGAGCAAGTAAGGTGTCATCTGCATATTGATGATGCTGCACCACAAAACCGTACTACACACCCCAGCAGGAGATGTTAAACAGCATGTGGGACAAAATCTAGAACCTTGCAGGCTACACAACGAGGCTGCCAGGTGGCTGAGCATTTGTCTGCCAGTGCTGGTCTCTGGTAGTGGAGTGGAACCACAGCAATAAATGCCAACTCCCAGAGCTGCTCAAAGAGGATACTACGATCAGTGGTATTGAAAGCCTCAGAGGGTTTAAGCAGAGGATAGCACTCTGCCCCCTGCATCTCTCTGCTAAAAGAAATCATCAGGGTGACCAAGGCTGGCTGGGTGTGGTACTCAGGCCTGAAGCCAGAGTGGAACTGGTGGGAACAGCTGCAAGGGCCAGTTTCTGGTGGATCACTGCCCCCAGCATAGGACGTGTGCCTACATTCTGTCACAATTTCTGTTCTCATGACATGAATGTCTTTGGTTGAATCATTCTCCCTTGCCACAAATGTCCCCCAATGCCAAAGGTAGTTATTTCTTTCTTCTTCCTTGGGAAGCTCTTCTCTGTGTGGCTCTCCTTCCAACACCCTTCCCCTTTGTTCTGCAGGAAGTTGTGAAGCACCCAGAATATTTTTTGCCTGTAGCAGAAAAAGTTATTGCCTTGCCCTGTTGAAGTTTTCCATGAGTCTTCCATCTTTGGGTTTTCTGCCTCTTCCCCTTGACAAAGTGGGAGGCCCCCCCTTCCCACTTTTATGCATAGACAAACGTTTTGGGCTTTGGGAAATTGAGGGATCATGAGCTGTGAGCTTTTATTTCAGAGAAGAGCAGCCTGGAGCCTAGGAAGCAGGGAGGATAAACTAACAGCATTTGGTCTCTAAAGCTTCCTTTTAAAAAAAATTAACTGAACCTTATGTGTTTAAATATGGCTTTTCAAGATCATACCTGACAAAAGTAAGTAAATGCAGTGTTTTATCATTGTAAAAGACTGTTCAAGTGTGTGTGCCCCCCCTCTAAAGCCTGATATGTAGCTACCTATCAATACAATTAATACTTTATCAAAGATTTATGTTGCAAGTAAAGTTCCTACCCTGGACTTGGCAGATCTCAGCATTTTCACTGTCTGTGGAGCCTGGAGCCTTAGTTCTGACTGCCATGTATTCTGCAGAAGAACTCTGTGACAGCTCAAGCAGAGTGAGCAAGTGGATGGCTTCATAGGCGCAAGAGTGACTGGGCAGCAGGAAGTTGTGGCAGGCCTTGGAACAAATAGCTCAGCCTTTTCAAGGGAGCAGAAATACTAGAATGCTGCTTCTTTGCACAGGTTGGATGTTGGTGGCAGGAGTGAAGCTTGTAGCTCAGATTTGCTGTTTCACTTGCATGTTTCAGGTGCACATTTCATTGGGTGCTCTTTCCCAGCCTTCAAGATGGAGCAAGCTGTGAGGCCAGATGAACAGACCGCAGGCAGTAGTTGCTTGGTGGTTTTCAGATAGAAGTGGGCTTTATTCCTTTGGAGGGAAGCATCTAATGTATACATTCCTTGTATTGCTACTTTGGAATGTTGCTGGCAGACCTGCTGCGTGGCACCTGGAGTTCTTGCTTGCTGGTGGTCTTCAACCTGGCAGGGCTGCAGTTGTTGGTGTCTTCACTCACCCTTCCAGCCAGCAGGGCTTCTTTCATACAAAGACAGGAATATCAAAAGAGCCTGCCGGATCAGGCCAGCGGTCCATCTAGTCTAGCCTCCTGTTCTCACAGTGGCCAACCAGATGCCCTTAATGGGAAACACACTAGTGCATGGGTAGGCAAACTAAGGCCCCAATCACCTTCTAAATCCAGCCCGCGCACAGTCCGGGAATCAGCGTGTTTTTACATGAGAAGAATGTGTCCTTTTATTTAAAATGCATCTCTGGGTTATTTGTGGGGCCTGCCTGGTGTTTTTACATGAGTAGAATGTGTGCTTTTATTTAAAATGAATCTCTAGGTTATTTGTGGGGCATAGGAATTCGTTCATTCCCCCCCCCCCCCAAAAAAAATATATAGTCCGGCCCCCCACAAGTTCTGAGGGACAGTGGACCTGCCCCCTGCTGGAAAAGGTTGCTGACTTGTGGGACCTGAGCACAAGAGGCCTCCCTCTTGTGGTTTCCAGCAATTGCTATTCAAGAAGAGCGGAGGCTGAGCATAGTCATCATGGCTAGTGGACATGCTCCATGAATTTATTCAATCCTCTTTTAAAGCCATTTAGATTGGAGGCCACCACTATCTCCTGTTGGAGCAAGTTCCATAGTTTTACTGTGTGCTGTGTGAAAAAGTCCTTTTATCTGTCCGGAGGCTTCCAACTTTCACCTGCTTTGGATGTCCATTAGCTCTGGTTTTATGGAGGGGAAAGAAACCTGCTGTGGATTGGGGCTGAGGAGGGAGGAGCCAGTGGGAGATATTTATGCAATGATTACATTTCTAGGCTGCCTTTCCTTCATATGGAGCCCATCAACTCATCCCCTGGGCCCTACTATGGCAGAGTTCCAGCATCAGGGACCTCTGGAGGCCACCTTGACTTTGGGGAGCTGTGCAAAAAAAAAAAAGGAGGGGTTCCAAAGGTTTGATTTAGCAGCAGGCTGTTGGGGGCTGCCTTGTTGTTCCATTGTGCCGTTGTCCGAGTTGCACATGAGTAGCCCAGTGGTGAGGAAGATGCGGCTTCTGGGGGAAGGATGGGTGTAGTGTGTGCAGGAGGGCTTGAGCCAGCACCTCTCAGTTATAAGGAGCGCATAGATATATTCCAGGCGTGAGGAACCTGCAGACCCTCGAGAGCAAGCCCCATCGTGGGTCATGGATGCTCACTAGTGATGGGAGTTGCAGTGAGATGACAGGGGAGGGGGGTCGCACTTGCCCCATCCCTCCCGGAGCCCCGTTAGAATAAGGAGCTGGGGGGCGGGGAGAGGCAGAGAAAGAAACCGAGGGAGCTCATCCGTCACCACCCTCCCCTCCCCCGCTTGAGTTCCAGGGCGCATCTTGTCCTTTAAGTGTAACGCACTTCTAAGCCAGTGACGGGTTACCTGACCTGAGGCTGACCAGGTGGAGCCACGAGGCAAGACCCGCCCTTGGTGTGGAAGGGGCCTTTTATGCGACTACCCCCCCCCCCGGCTCAACCTTTGCAGGGCGCAGCCGGGAACCCCCTCGCCCAGAGCCCCAGCCGGCTCCGCTTCCCTCCCGCCCTCCCCGCATTCTTAGCAGGCGCTTCGGAACTCCGTTTGCACTCGGGAGGGGCGGGGCTTGGCCGACGCTGCGCTGACGTCACCCGGATCTTCCCGTTCGCGGGCGGCCGAGGAAGTCTGTCCCCGCTGCGCCGCCGTCGCGCTGCTTCTCCTCCCGGGCGGGGCAGCCGAGGAGGGTTCTTCGCGCGGCGGCCGCGGCCGGGAAGCAGCCGGAGGGAGGAGGAAGAGAAAGATGCTGCAGCCCCGGCGCTGAGCCTGCCGCCGGTAAGCTCTGGGCGGGCCCCTGCGCATGTGCAGAGTGCCCCCCCACCGCGGCTAGTACGTCTCATTGGGCGGGGAGGGTGAAAAGCCCCCCCCCAGGTCCCGAGGCCTGTTTGGGGCACACCGAGGAAGGGGGAGGCTGCCGCTGCCCTCAGGCAGGCGAGGAACCGGGGGGGGGGATGAAAAGGAGGGAATGAGGGAGGGTTCCTCCCACCCCCAGCCAGCACACCTACGGGGGGGCGCCCATGATGTCCCCTCCATGCCCCTTCCCCCTCCTCGGATATGGGCCTCCCCCTCCCTCCCTGCTTGACGGTAGCGTCTGGTCAGGAGGAGGGAAACTTCCGGCAACAGGAGGGGAGGAGCAGTCCTTTGGGTCCGGCTGCCGCCGCCGCCCTGGAGCCTCTTTGCCTTTGCTAATTGTGGCTTCACGCGGATGGGGAGGGGCTAGGGCAGGGCAGGCTTTGGCTTCTACTCCTTCACTAAAGGCTACAAGCAGGAGCATCTCCATCCCAGGTGAGGGGAGCACCTGTGGTCGGCGGGCGGCGCCCCTCCGGATGCTGCTGGCCTCAAGCCCCCATCCTTCTTATCTTGGGGCTGGAAGGCAACCGCACCTGGGGGACCAGCAGTAGCAGAGAGGCTCCGTCCGTAGGTGGCTATTTCCTGTCCCAGGTGGACGGAACTTGGGGGGGGGGTTCTGTCGTCATGCTTGCTTTTTGCCCAAGGAAAGCAGGGTGGGTGAAGCAGTTGCAGGTATAGTGAGAGGATGCCCGCCGCCCCACAACCCTTTTTGCACTGCTTTCCTTGCTCCCCACAGTTGCTGTTGGGATTTGGGTCAGCAGCAGGAGCAGAGACTGCGCCTGTGCAATGCCTGTTGCCAATCTCAAAAGCAGGGAGTGGGAAGGAATTGGCAACTTGCAGCTGAGTCCAGTGCCCTGCAGGGACTCCATGCACTGTGCCTGTGACTGACAGAATGTCTGGGAGCTCTGGAACAGCGGCAGAACCTCTCTGGCATTCACAGCGGATTCCCTTGAGGAAGGCTGGTGGGCAAGGCAGGCGCCTTCCAGTCCTCAGGTGGACTTGTTGAAGTGCTTCTGACATAAGACACAGGTGGCAAGCAATTGGAGAGAGAGAGCAGGAAGCAAGGTAAGTGCTCCCCTTGCACAGTCTCTCTGCAACCCGCTTGCCCTGACCTCAGCCTTCCTGCTTGGTTCACAAGCAAGTGCTCGGTCAGCTGAGTCTGTTGCCAGAGTCAGGCCCAGGAGGACAGAGTTCTGAGGAGACTGACAGAGAACTCTCCCAAGTATTGAGATAATCAACACTGGCCTGCTTCTGTTTTGCCAGGAAAAGGGCCTGTGAGTAATCTCTGTGAGTAATATAGGTTCAAAGGGAGAAAACAGATTTATATATGTATGAAAATTATTATTTCATGAGTAATATATTGAGGTAATAGGTTTATTAGAGTGGAAAAATTGGGAAAGGACGGGAAGTCAAACTTATGTGCTAAATATAGACTTACATTTTTTCGTTGGATTTTCGTTTTGACAAAACTGACGTATGTAAAATAGGGAAGATATGTATTTGATGTACAGGTGCAAGTATGAACAATAAAGCATATTTTTTTAAAAAAGGAAAAGGGCCTGTGGCAGCCATGGTTGAGCTCTGGTGCTCCCACCTGCCCAGGGAGGTCCACCTTCCCCCGTCATAGTTTTCGGCCACTGTGCAAATACATCCCTTTCCCAGAAAGCCACCTGGCCTTTAGTAGCTCTTCAGCTGCTGCTCTTAATGTCTTTGTCAGCTGCTACTTTTAGGGATTTTAATTGCATTTATGTACAGTCATACCTTGGTTGTCGAACGCCCTGGAACTCGGACGTTTTGGCTCCCAAACACCGCAAACCCAGAACTGATTGTTCCGGTTTGCAAGCATTCTTTTGGAACCTGAACGTCCGACAGGGCTTCTGCAGCCAATGAGAAGCCACAATTTGGTTTTCGAACGTTTTGGAAGTTGAACGGACTTCCAGGACGGATTCCATTGGACTTCCAAGGTACGACTATTCCTCCTTTGTGAGCCACCTTCAACTTTTGCAGGAAAGTTGGATAATTTTTTTCTAAAACAAGTGTAAGTTAAGAATCCCCCACTGATGGAGGAAACGTCTGTCTGGGAATCACCTTAAACGCCTGGATGTATTCCAAGTGGCAGCTGACCCCGCCAAGTTTGCTTCCGTGCTTCAGAGACAGCCAGGCTCTTGAACTGATCTTTCCTGTTCTACAAGGCTTGGATCTTCATCCTGTGCTGTTTACCTTTGGGTAATGTTTGACAGTGTGGGGTGGTGGTGTTTTTCTCTCATTTTTCAACCAAAGGACACAAAGTGTTCCCTGCAAGTTAAATTGGTACACCCTGGCAAGTGGCTCTGCTTTTTAACCAGGGACTAATCAGTGTGTATGTGAAGAGGAAAAGCAGCAGAGGAAGAGAAGTGGACTTCTCACCACAAACTCACAAATGCATGTTGCTCATTTACATGCATATATCATTGGTGAGGTTACGTGTTGCTCTGACAGCACAAAGATTTTTCAAAGTGGTGTTTGCCTCCTGCCTTTGAATGGTCTACTGAACATAAAACACCATTTCTCTCTCTGGTTGGGTTGCTGGTTCACTTGGGGGGGCTTTCCCCGCTTTTTAATTTAAGCTTGAGCTGCAAGTAGCTTGCTGGGCTAGGGGGCTGTTACCTTGGACCATATTGCTATTCATTAGCTATGGAAAACTTCCCTGAAATTACCTTTCATTTTGATGGAGTATAGGTAACTACAGCTCCTGCACCAGTCCCAGCCCCGACGGCATGGAGGGACAACTTCTTTCTGCTGTCTGCTTTTTTTTTTTTAAACAAACTTCCTGAATGTCAGTCTTGATACAGGGGAAGGATTTGTTTATGAGGAAACAGAATTCAAATCCAAGTTTTAGGAGACCTGGCATTTGTGAAGCAAATAATGACAGTTAATAAGATGGCTTTCTTCTGGTTCTGCTTGTTTTGATTCCCACTTGCAAACAAGGGGCTCCTTGACGTCTCTCCTAGGCCTTCTCATCTGTCACCATGAGCTGCTGACCTGGTAACAAGACCCTGGGAGGCTGCTGAGTGTCTCTCTCTGGCCACACCCAAGCGCAAGAGAAGGGCATGAGGCAGAGGTGAGGGGGCTGAGCTCTCAGGGCCACCTGGAGAACAAAAGCACCTGACTCAGGCAATGCGGGAGCAGGGAGGCCCAATGCCTCACATGCTTAGGAAGTGCATGAGCCAGCCAGTGCTTGGATCCAGGGGGTGGTGGGTTCGAGGTGAAGACATGGTGGTATCTGGATGCCACAAAATAATACAATCCAGTGTTTCTCAGCTGAGGTGGAAAGAAAACAAAACAGGTTGCCCATCCTGTGTTCTTGAAATGGGACTTTTGCTCTTGAAACTAGAGCCCCTGAACTTGAATCTCGTGATGGCCTGGGGAACTAGCAAGCCATCCAGCGCCTTTCTTGAGGCTGTGTGTGTGTGTGTGTGTGTGTGTGTGTGTGTAGGGGATGTGATCAAAAAGAGCAGGCAGAAGCATTCTTCTCCCTAAGGACCTTCCAGAATAATTGCAGCCTCTTTCAGTTTTCTTCATGGTGGGGAAGAATAACCTATCCCTCTATCTGCATAAATGAAATGGGGTGAATGTGAGGGGGACACGGGGTGCTACTTTTCCTTCTGTTTGCGTCCCTTGCAGACAAGGTACTGACAGAAAGCCTTTGCTCTCACTGCTTCTCCGTTTATCCTGAAGCCTTTGCAATTGTGTGCTTTGATATCATTAGATTGATCCCTGGGACAAGTTCTGGGCCATTCAGAGTAATTAGGCCTTTGGGGTTCCTGGCAGTGAAAGTGATGCCCTCTTTCCAGTTTGCGGTTTCCTTGTTTTTCAGGTAGGCCTGACCAGAATAATGTTCAACATAAACCCTCTGGAGAACCTCAAGGTCTACATCAGCAGCCGCCCACCACTGGTGGTGTTCATGATCAGTGTCAGTGCCATGGCCATCGCCTTCCTGACTCTGGGCTATTTCTTCAAAATCAAGGAGATCAAGTCGCCTGAAATGACAGAGGTAGATCACAAAGCAGTGCTTGAAATTTCACACCTTAAGGGTGGATGTGCTCTGGAAGCTTGGCCTTTGGGGCCGGAGAGAAATACCACCACGTGGACAGGAATGAATTTACTGCCTTATGGGACAGGAGCTTGGTTTCTGGGGGGATGGAGCCAAAAGATGGCTTGTCTCTGCCCAAAGACTCTGGGCTGCCTGGGTCAGAGGAGTGAGTGGTCCAAAGGCTTAAGGCAGATTTCATTTTGATAAGACAATTCAGGTGCTTCCGTTCTGCAGCCACCCTCCTGGGACCACAAACGGGCATTGACCATTCAGGTTTGAAATGATAAGAATGGGGAAGACCCACAGACTTGACAATTGTTGTTTCATTGCATGTCTGCCTGCTGTAGAATTGTGGGAGGGAGGTTAAATCTCTTCTGTTTTCTTCTGGGACATTCTGCCTCATAAAAGATGATAGGATACTTGTAAAATTTGTGCTGTGGTCTAAACCACAGAGCCTAGGGCTTGCCGATCAGAAGGTCGACGGTTCGAATCCCCGCGACGGGGTGAGCTCCTGTTGCTCGGTCCCTGCTCCTGCCAACGTAGCAGTTCAGAAGCCTGTCAAAGTGCAAGTAAATAAATAGGTACCGCTCCGGCGGGAAGGTAAATGGCGTTTCTGTGTGCTGCTCTGGTTCGCCAGAAGCAGCTTAGTCATGCTGGCCACATGACCCTGAAGCTGTACATCGGCTCCCTTGGCCATTAAAGTGAGATGAGCGCTGCAACCCCGGAGTCGTCCACGACTGGACCTAATGGTCAGGGGTCCCTTTACCTTTAACCTTTGATTCCCTGACCAGCTGAATCAGAAATGCAGGATTTCTCTGTGATTTAACTGACTTGATCACATTCAGAGGTTAGTTTTGGGTTGGGTTTGGCTCCCTGGAGCTGGTCTTGACACAGAGTGTTTGGCACTGACGTGGTGAGGGCTGAGAGCCGGAGGGGCACTCAAGACCCATTTGTCTTTAAGGACTGGAATACTTTCCTTCTGCGGTTCAACGACCTCGACTTCTGCATTTCGGAGAATGAAACGCTAAAGCACCTCATAAATGACACCACGACCCCGGAAAGTGCCATGACCAGCAGTCAGGCCCGTCCTTCCACACCGTCGCCACAGACGCTTGAGGATTCTGGTCCAATCAACACCTCGGTTGCCATCACCCTGACGCTGGACCCCCTCAAGCCCTTTGGGGGCTTCTCGCGGAATGTCACGCACTTGAGCTCCACCATTTTCGGACATCAAATTGGACTCTCAGGTACAACAGGACTCGCAGCTGAATTTGTGCTGAGCCCTGTGGGAGATTGCCAAAGTAGCAGAAGCATAGTCCACGCGCCTCTCTGCTAATACAGCACCTTGTGTGTCTGTGGCGCTTTACAAGGGAGTGCCCAAGGTGGGGGGTGGGGCATGCATTCCAAAAACAGACACAGGGAAATGTCGGAGAATTAAGCTGGGAGGGAAGGGGGAAGTATTTGCAGTTATTTCAGTTATGTGTACTTCAGCTTAGACATGACTAATTTGGGCCCACTAATTTCACTGGGTCTACTCTTGAGTATTGCACTCTGCTTCAAATGAACCCTGAGCTGGCCGGAGCAAAGCTTCTTTGCAGTTCTTTGCAGCTGCAGCTTTCCCCTTGCTTATTGCTTATTGAGCATAACCTGCTTCTACTTTGAACATAATTCAATGTTTTTCTTTTCTCATCCCCCCTCCCCCCTGCCAATCCCCCCAAAAGGCAGAGAAGCACACGAGGAGATCAACATCACCTTCACGCTGCCGGCTGCCTGGAATTCGGATGACTGCGTCTTGCACGGCCACTGTGACCAGGCTGTCTTCACAACCTGCATGACCGTCACGGCTGCCGCTGGGGTCTTCCCTGTCACAGTGTAAGCATCTCCTGCTGAGGCGGCTTAACGCCTTCAGGTTTGCCTCTGAGACCCTGAGACAGTTCAAGAGGTGGCTTTCCTTGAGGGTTATTCATATGCTTCATATTTTTAAAAACTTTTAATTGGCTTTTTGATACATATATTTCGAGAAGCAGCAAGCAGAGGTTGTAGTTTATCCACATACAGATTGGGCCCCCTTCCCAAAAATGAATGAGTGGGACTTGAGCTGAGGGGAGCAATCTTGCTAAACCACCCATGCTGCCCCACACCCTTGCATGGTAAATTGGTTGCTGGTGCCGGAGGTGGGGTGTGAGGGGTGGGGTGGAGGCAGAGCCAATTTACAAAATGGGGCAGGAGCTCAAAGAGAGTGGCTTGAGAACGGGCAGCACGGGGAATCAATCCATCAAGGTGTTAGAGGGGTGTGGAATGCTTAGCTACCTTAGTGTGGCAGAGTTGCGTCTCAGGCTGGCTTTGTGCTGTGCTTTGACCAACCCAGCTCACCCTTGTCTCTTCGCTCCTCAGCCAGCCGCCGCACTGTGTGCCAGAGACATACATCAACGCGACCTTCTGGTACAAGATCTTCACCACTGCGAGGGATTCAAACACCAAATATGCCCAAGACTACAACCCTTTCTGGTGTTACAAAGGAGCTGTTGGAAAGGTCTACCATGCGTTGAATCCCAAACTGACGGTTATTGTCCCAGATGTAAGTCATGCAGTTACATTGCTCAAATTCAATGTGCTCAAATTCTGCAACTGTACATGGGGTGGGGTGGGTGGGGGGATCCACTCTGTACGAAACACAGCCTCGGGGATGCTTCCCTCCCTGCCCCCATCCTTGGTGGAAACTGCATGTAGAGTTCCTGCAGCCTCAGAAAAATCTCAGCCCTCCCCCTCTTCTTCCCTTTGTGCAGGACGACCGCTCCCTCATCAACCTGCATTTAATGCACACTAGCTACTTCCTCTTCGTGATGGTCATCACTATGTTCTGCTATGCAGTCATCAAAGGCAGGCCCAGCAAACTGCGGCAAAGCAACTCAGAGTTCTGTCCTGAAAAGGTAGGTGGGCAAGGAGCCCTTGAGTGCCCACGTAATGGGATCTCGTTGCCTCAATTGACTGGGCGCCCTGTGCGCAGCCACCCCAGAGTCAGGCAGGCATGTGGGGGTGTGGCTGCTCTTCTGGTCAGTGGCTCAGACAGGGGGAGGGAGTCTCCGAGACGGTCTCCTTTGTGACATGGGCTGCGAGACAGAGCCTTGCCTGAAACCCTGGAGAGCCCATCTGCTTAAGAAGCAGCACTGAGCTGGGTAGACTCCTGGCCTGCTAGGCTGCTCCCTGTGCCCCAGCCACTCGACGTTACTCATGCCAGCCTGGTAAATTAGCCCCAAGAATATTAGTGTACATAATGTTTTACCAGCCGCCTCCACCTCCTCCTTCATAGAAGGTTCTGGTGGAGGAGAGTGCTCCATCTCGCCTTTGCCTTCAGAGTACAAAGCAGGCTGTGGGCTGGCAGAGTGGAAGCCAAGAGTGCTCCCCTCTTTCTGCCCACTTGGTACTGATGTGTAGCCTTCAGGAAGAGGATTTTTAACTCCTGCAAATCCTGTGTGAAAGCCCAGCAGAGGAGGAGAGTGACTTGTCTCTCGACTATCCGCTTGCCGTCTTTGCTGGCCTTTGCACCCTGCACGTCCAACACCAAAATGCAGTGGGCTGGATTGCTATGACTTCGCCCAGCCCCCACACTCAGGGAATGAAGGAAAGAAAGGGGCTTCTTTTCCTCCGCAGCCAGTACAGAAACCAAGCAGGTTTGTAGAGGCAGGAGCAAAGTGTGACCAACCCCTGCTACACCATCCTGCTCACTTTCCTGGGTGGTGCTCAGTGAAGAGCTCAATGCAAGTTGGACTTTTGTGCAGTTTCTAATTCCCACCCAGGCCCCACTTCCTAGTTCTGCCCTGACAGTGACAGGCGGGGCACTGTACCAGCTTCCTTGATGGGTAGCTCAACCCCCCCTTTCTTTCTTGACTTCTCCTCTTCCAGGTTGCTTTCTCAGAAGCGTGACCCCCTGCCTCCTTTCTCCAAAAGCGACAGTGTCTGCTGCAACCATCGCCTGCCGAACCCAGAACTAGACCCTGGTTCGTTATGAATTAATTATCTTGTGACGTTGGGTTATTCCAACCAAAGACGTTTTAAGTGCCTGTAACGGTTATTTATAGGAGGCGGAGTCTACTTGGAATAAGTTAAGCCGATACAGCCCTGGGCTGTGGGGAGCCTCTTTGCCTGTTCGTGGCAGGCTGTTTTGTGAAGGAGCCAGAGACATTTCTGTGTGTGTCTGTCTTGCTGCAGTGGGACAGTCCGGATGCCTTTTGCAAGTGTCTCAGAAAAAGCACCTTATTTCCCCCCATGGTCTGTCCAGTGTGTTTGAGGCAGGGCACACCTCTCTGCTACTGTACTGCAGCTCTAAAGCCACTGAGTCAATGTGTTTGTTCCTCTTTCTTCCCAATTCCTCCCTGCTTGCAGAAAGATACCAACATTTCTAGATTTCTTTAAAAACAAGACAAAAAACCCCACCTGGCATATTCATATTTTAATACCGGCTGTAGTTAGGAAAGATGGCGTACTTGTAATTTTAGTTTAAGGAAAGCAAGAGAAGCTTCTTCCACTTTGCACTCTGGGTTTCTTTGTTTAAGTGTTGCTAATTTTTTAAGCCAACACAGGCAGAATCTCCATTGGTGCCATCCTGGACCTCAAATCAGGCTTCTGCTGCTTCTGCAGTGCACCCCCTTTAATGCAGATAAGTGACATGCTACAGAAATCCTGGGATTGCACCATTCCAGACAGTATGGTCAGGGTGTATGAGAGAAAGATTAGTTTGCTGCACCTGTGTCACCACCTTCCAGTCTGTAGGAAACTAGAATTTTGAGGACAAGATTCAAGGCTGGCTGCCTCTCTGACATGCTTGCTTTTTTAGGTGCAGGTATTTTTTTATCTTCTTAATGTGGGAAGGTATTTGAGCGCCTTGTCTGGAATGATGCAGTTTTATTATCTTCATGTGTAGGTCAGCTCTTGAGACTGGGAACTTCTGCTGGGCTTTGGTGGTGGTGGTGGGGGAGTCCCTGATGGTGAAAGGAAGTGGCAGCCAGCATTGGGGCAAGCTGCCCCCTGGGACCAGGCCTGGTGTTTGCCGTGCCTTTTGCCTGCAGAGAGAGATGCTGAGGGCCAGTTTGTGCTGTGAAGGGATGCTGGCCAGACGGGTACAACTCCGGACTTGCTCGTTGGAGTGGCTTCCTAGTTTGCACTTCCAGTTTCACTCTTTAAGAATGTAGAGAGTTCTAGGACATCGTCCCCCCCGAAGGCTGGTTGCCTTAACGGCCCCCCCCCTTCAGCTTTCCTCTCTGGTGGCAGCCGCGGCATCTTTCCATATCAAAGCAACCCTGTTTATTCCCCCACGATAGTTTTGAGAATGGCTTTTTAGCGTTTGCACAGAAGGACGCGATGTGTGGCTTTGCTTTCGTTGGGAAGAGTTCCTTCATCTGTTCATTTGCTTGCTTGGTGTCTTGTCACGTCTCCAAGATACGGGGATGATCTCCAGAGACCTTCGGGGTCTAGGATTGGGCAAGGAGTCTGGTAGCGGATTAAAATAAAAATAAAAATGCATCCTCTTCAAATTAAAATCCCAACCAAACATAAGTTTTAAATGGAAAATAGATGGTGGGCTTCAGAAGAAGAATGTTGTTTCTCTTAACTTTTGCTTTTATGGTCCGTTCTAGACCATTGTAGTTAGTGGTTCAGAGCTGATCTGCAAGGAGGAGGAGGAAGGGCTGGTGGTGGGCACGTAGAAGTCAGACACTTCCAGGCAGGAGGGTACAAGTGGAATGTGACAGTGGCTGTTCGGATCATATTGATCTTGCCTCTTTTCTTTTTCATTTCCACTATTACTTGAATCAGTTTTGATTCTGTTTGTTTCCTCGTTAGAAACCTGCCATTCCAATTTGCTTCTCTGGCATGATATGAAGGTTTGTAATTACCCTATTCTCCCCCCCACCCACCTACAGCTTCCTCTGCAGGAGATGTTGTAGAGTTAAGGTGGCATTTGACTTACCTTTGGGCTTGGTGGTCAGTAACTGATTTGTTAATGACATTTCTCTCCTAGGTTAATTTTTTGTGTTTGTAAGATGTGGATATTGCTTTGCAAAATAAAGGTTTATTACTATCATTCAGTTCCCTTGAGAGTGTTTTGTTTCTGGAAGCACCTTACACCCAGTGTGAGACTTCGTCCTATTTTAAAGCCACCACAAACTATCTACAGTTAGGGTTGAGCAGTGAAGGTGGCCAACAATACCAAATTGTTCAGGGTCGTTAAACAAAAAGGGCCTCTCTAAACCCAGGGAATGGGCAGTAAAATGGCAAATGCAATTCAATATAAACAAGTCAAAGTGATGCATGTTGGGGCACAAAATCTCATTTCACATATATTCTCATGGGGTCTGACCTGGCCAAGGAGGAGACTTTGGGTTTGTAGCAGCTAGCTCAATGAAGATGTCAACCCCATATGGAGCAACTGTTTTTTGTTTTTTTAAAAAGAGGCAGATTCCTTACTAGGCATCATTAGGAATGGAAAGGGAAGTAAAAGTGTCAATAACTCAATGCCATTAAAGTCGTACCTTGGAAGCCGAACGCCTTGGCTCCTGAACAAATGGGACTCCTGAACAATCGAAACCTGGAAATGAGTATCCCGGTTTTCGGACGATTTTTGGAAGCTGAATGTCCGATGTGGCTTCTGGTTGGCTGCAGGACACTACTGCAGCCAATCGGAAGCTACGCTTTGGTTTTTGAATGGTTCCGAGAGTCAAACGGACTCTCAGAACACATTCTGTTCGTAAACCAAGATACCACTGTATTCAAAACTATGGTGTCATAGCGTTTGGAGTGCTGAATACAGTTGTGGTCACCTTACCTCAAAAAGGATATTGTAGAGAGTTGGAAAAGGGCAGCTAGAATGATCACAGGGCAACTCTCCTATGTGGAACTTCTTCTGCCTTTTATGGGGCCAGGATCTGGAGCTGTGTACCAGCATCTGAGCTTCAAATGGACAATAAGAAAAAATCATCAATGAGATCCAAACCATATGGGCTTTTCAGTTCCCAGCAGCCAAGAGGCAGCAGTCCAGTGGGTGGTACCCAGAGAACCAGGCCGGTGATTCTGGAAGGGAGTTCCTGGTTGAGTCACAAAGCCACCTTGAGGGCTTCCACTGCCTAGCATTTTGGTCCTGAGGTAGCACCATCTCACCCTGTTTTTACCACCCCAAGTTGCCAATCCAGATGCTGGGGCAATGTGGACAGAGCCCAAACTGGCTTCTGTGAAACTGACCTTGGACCTCACAATTTATGTGTCAGGAAGCCGTCACTAGATGGCGACAGGATCCCCTTTGAGGTAACTGGAATGGGTGAGTTTGGTCCAAGAGCAAGCAGGAATATTCATGCCTATGTTTCCTGTGACAACACTTTGGCTTGTCAGTTGATGCAGTTGCAGTTCTTGCTGGGTACTCTACATAACAGGCGCCTGAAAATAAATGCCCCCCCCCCAAAAGACTTAATACCCAAGGGACAGAAAGCGGAGAGGGCTTCCTACAACCCATCTGGTATTTTTAAAGTTGATATTCAGAGGCCAAAATCTATAATAAATAGCTGCCCATCAGAACCTCAGGGAGTTGCCTGCTTTTATGCTCACTAAAAAAAGCACTAAGGCGGCTTTGCAAAACATCTTTCCTGGCAAATAAAAAATAAAAATAGAGGGAACCTACTTAAAATGCTCTTGAGCCAGACTTTCTGAAGCCCAAATGTATTCAAGGATGAAACTTTACTATTGTGGAGAGTTTCTGAAGAAGGGCTGCATCTTCCACACCCCACAGGCTGCTGCTGCTCCAGGCTCAACCCCTTGCTTCTTAATGTCACACTTGCCTCTTTCTTTCACAGTTACGTTGGAGGAGATGCAGAGCTGAGTTACAGCTGGGTATATTCTTGGCAGAAGAGCAGCGTTTGGGGCCGTACCTTAAACGCCAGCCTGTGGAGAACCCCTGCTGCCAGTCAGTGTAGACCCAATGGCCTGAGGCAGTAAAAGGCAGCATCCTATGTTCCTCAGATGTATGAATCCGTCCACTGCACCAACTTAGCAAATGAATTGCCACCGAATGAATTTCCACACAGAACGGTCCAGCTGGCTTGTGGTGTCTGGGTTGGGGGGGGGCGTGGCAAGCTGTTCAGAAGTGGATCCACTACCCGCTGGCAAAAGCCGCCGTTTAATTCTGCTTTCCAGGCTTGGATGGGTTGAGCATTTCGAAGGCGGCTCTGCAGTGCAGCTTTGCTGACGTCTCCAGATCCCATGAGCGCGGGCCAGCACAGCGGGATGGGAACTGTAGTTTTAACAGCGCCCCGAGGTCGCAGTCCGGGGCTGAGCCGCCCGCCCGGAGCTCCGCTCCTCAGTCCCAAACGCTTCGCGGGAAGCAAACCACCCCGGCGCGGGAAACCACAGAGGCGGGATGTGGGGAGAAGGCTCCTCCTCGTCTCTGAGGTGCTCCGGGCAGGAGAGGAGAGGCGCTCGGGACCCCGGGCCTCACAGCAGCCCCCTTCCCCGGGCCAGGCGTCGCGAAGGCGGGCTCCTTGGCCAGCTCCGGTCCCGCGGCTTTTCGGGGGCCAGTGTCAAGGGGGAGCCCCGGGAGGCGCCGCCTCCCCTGAGTTGGGGCGTGCCTGGGTCTTGCATGGGGAGGCGTCTTTCACGCCCGTGTGTGTGTGTGTGTGTGTGCGTGTGTTGCCACTGAAGCACCCGGCTCCAGTCGTGGCGAGGCCTCGCTTGAGCTCCATGCGGCGGCAGCTGCTCGTGAAGAGGACGGGCGGGGGAGCCCGAGGAGCTGCTTCTCCGTGGCGCGCGCGCTCTGCACGTCCTCAGATGCGCGCTCGTCACGTGCAGCCCGGTCGAGCAGGGCGAGGCGGCGGCTGTGCCTCTTCCCCCCCGCCGTCGGCAGGAGGAGCCAGGAGGAGGCCGGGCGGTCCCTCTCTCTCAGGCAGACACAAGGCCGCCGCCGGTCGGGGAGAGGCGGGCTCCGCCCCGCCTGAGCAGCTCCAGACGGAGGGAGGCGGCGGCGGCAACAGCAGCAGCAGCAGCAGCCAGAGCCTCGCTCGCTCGCCGGGGACACTCGGCGGGCACGTCTCGGTCTCCTCCTCCGTCGCTGGCGGCTCCTCCTTCCCTCCCTCCCTCTTCGGTCTGCCGTGCAACAGTTTTCCCGAAGTTGCCAGAGGGCGGGGAAGGGAGGCAGTTGCGGGAGCCGGAGGGGGCACTTGCTGGGCGCGCGGGAGATGCCCGGAGAAGGCGCTGCCGTCGTAGCTGCTGCTTCCCTCTCCTCCTCTTCGCCTCCGCGGTGTTTCCTGGGCCGGCGGCTGCCCCGCGCTTCGACAGCAGCGCCTGCTCCTCGTGGGCCGGAGCCTGCCATGTCCCGCTGAAGGCCGGCCGGCCGGCGGCTGGACACCATCCAGCATGGGCGCCAAGCAGACCAAGGGCTGCCCGCTGCCCGGCAGCCCCCAGGCCGCCGCTTCGGCCGCCCGCCGGAGGATGCTGCCGTCGCCCCGGGAGCGCGGCGACTTCCTGGCCTCCCTCGTCGTGCGATCCGGAGAAAAGTTTGGCAAGGGGGGCGGTGGCGGAGGGGGCGGCGGCGGCGGCCTCCCCCCGTATCACCGCCGGATCGGCCTGATCCAGGACATGCTGGGGATGGTCAAGCAAGGCAAGCAGGAGGAGGCCACCGACCTGCTCAAGCACCTGCGCCAGGTAAGAGGGATGGGGGTCGGGCGACCGAAGCGCCCTCCTCCGGGAAGCTTCGGCTTCGCAGCCCCCACGTGCCCGGGGAGGCGGAACTGGGGGGCACCTAGAAGCTCGGCTTCTCCCTCTCCCTGCCCCTTAATGGAATGAAAGCCAACCTCCCCCACCCCCACCCCACTTGTCTGTCCAGGAGGGTCGCGATCAGAGCCGAGGGCAAGCGGGCGAGTTTCGCCTGGTTCGTGGAAGGTTCGCTGGTCTGGGAAGGGAAATTGTTGGTCTGATGGGTTTGGTGATTGCTCTGGAGCCTCCTCAGGGCAGAGCCTTCCTGGGGGATTGCCCGACCACAAATGAGGAAGAAGGGGGTTACCCCAGGAGGAACGTCTTGGCTCTCCCTTGGGGGGGCCTTTCCAAGACCCACGGATGCTTTTAAGCATAGTATATCCTAACGCTTAGCATGCGATCTGATCTGGACAAAAGGGGCGATGCTGCTCCTGGCAGGTGTCATGCAACAGAGGGTTGGGGTTGGCTTGTGTCTTGGCCCCAATTACCAACATTTCTTGGGCTTGTGGACTCTTGTACCTTAACCTGCACTTCTGGTTAAGGGCTTTGGTGCCCCCTTGAATTATGCCTTGGAAGCCTCCATCTCCCTCAAATGAGCTCTGGGATGGGAGGCTCCTCCTATAGGCTGTGCTCCAGCAAGGGGGCAATTTATGGCTGCCAGGCTACTTCAGCCAACTCATTTCTCACATGCCCCACATCTGACATCTTGTAGGACACGCAGGTAAAAACGTGGCTCAGCTGAAAGGGTGTTTGGAAGTAGCTTCCAGTCAGAAACCCTTTGCAAAGCACTCTGCAAGACCCCTGCGGACAAAAAGGTCACCTGACATCATTGTGCTGTCACAAGAGCAACTCCACCCACCTGTCAAATTTGGTCCCTGAATATAATGATTTGGCCTGCATCCTTCTCCCCTCCCCACCCCCAACACAAAGCATGTTGTAAACAAGGAGAATTTGTGCACCAGGGCCGCCCACCTGTGCCTGACACCTGACTTGGAGGGTGGCCTTGAGCTTGTTTAATGACTTCCTGTTTAGTGATTTCCACTTCTGCAAATTGTGGACAGAGATGGCTGTCCCACTCTCTCCTGAATTGGACTTGTTTACGTTTCCTTCCTGGTTTGAGGAAACAAAACTGCCAAGTGGTATGAAAACCGGTGTGAGACTGAAAGTGGGCGAAGTGCCATGGCAAGCGAGTCCGCACCAGGCCCTTGTTGACAGGCTCTGCCAAGGAAAGCTGCTGTTGCTGCAGCCTCAGATTCACAGCCAGGCTCCAGTTTCTGCTGCGTGAGATTTCATCTTCTTCTCCACGGAGAGATCTGAGTGGGATTCTCCTCTTCTCTCTTCCTCTCTGAGGAGCCATTTCACAGAAGCTGAAGCCCGAGCAGAACCATGCTGAATCCTGAAGGGGAGAGTCTTTCGCCAGTCACCGTCTCCTTCCTCTTGCTGGGAATGGGGGCTCCAAGGGGGGATTATCTGAATGAAGTTGGGAGCTTCCCTTCTGGCTCTTCCATTGAGATAGGGGCAGGATGTAGAGTTTTGATAGGCAGCAGAGGAGGCTTCTTGAATCCAAGAATATAAGTGTGGCCTGACTGACACAACTGGAGCCTGAGCCAGTTCTGCTACTCAAACTTCCTTCCTTCAGTTGACTTCTCCAGTCTTAAATGACCAAGGATGAAGCCTTGCAAGATCATAGAGTCATAGAGAATCATAGAGTTGGAAGGGACCCTGAGGATCATCTAGTCCAGGCCCCTCCAGTGCAGGAATATGCAGCTATCCCTTACATGGATTGAACCTGCAACCTTGGCAGACCATCCTTGGTGGCCAAAGCAGGGAGGGAGCCTCATGTTCCTTGCCATGAGGGCCGTGAAGAGTTTGGGCCTCTGTGGGCTTGGGTGACGCTATTATGGAGGAGATGAGCTCTTTGAACTTGTGACTGTGGTGCTTGAAATGGGCTTGTGGAACACATGAGCATCTTTCTGGCCCTGTTGGAGCTGAGTGGTTTAGAAAGAGCAACAGACTTCCACCAAAGAGGCAGGTAGGCAGCACAGCTGTGCCAGTGGCTTATGATGAACAGGTGTCTTCCTGTGGCTGCTTGTGGGCTGGATGGTAGTGAGCATCTATCACACACACCCCCGGCCCACATCTGACCCACTCTTTTAAAGAAACAGAGACGTGTGTGGCTGTGGCAGTGGAACTGGCCACTCGTGGGAGATGTGGTCCCTTCTGGCTAGGGGCACAGAGCCCTCTCCCTCCCAATGGCCACTGCACCTTCACAGTCTGTGATCCATGCATGCAAGATGCGGATTCCAGAGAGGCTGGATGGACAGTGTGTGTTTGGGCTGCAGGGTTGGGGAAGGGAACTCCAGCCCTATTGGCTGAGTTTGCTGAGGTCGGAGGCAAGCTGCCTGCATGTTTGGTTGCAAAGGCTGGCCAGCCAGCGCATTTCAGCGGTGGTGCGCAAAGGCTTTCTAGTAATTGAGTTACATTTGTTGAAAATTAATTAAAGGCAGGGAGGGAGGGAGACTGGGCCGGCCTCGGGAGCCTTGCGGAGGACTTGGCGTGCTTCGTTGCCAGAGGAAGAAAGGCACGTGCGCCCAGGAGGGGGAAGGGGAACAGCCTCCAGCTTTGTGCGCGGCTATCGTGCAAGTTGCCTTATGGGAACGCAGCGTGTTTATGCTAATTTTATGCTAGTTAACTTGCATGGCTCCTTGTCCCTGAAAGAATCCTGGGAACGGCAGAGTCTGATCCCCCCCCCCCGTTTTCTCCAGGAGGGGGAATAGCTCTTAAGCGGCTTTGCTTCCTGGGTGTCATCACGCACCCAGAGGAAGACTGCTCAGCTCTGAAGGAAACTCAGCCAGAAAGTGAATGGAGACAGTTGGAGTGTGTGTGTGGGGGGGGTGCCCCATTCTGGTGAGAAAGTGACAGCGGGTGGATGAGGGGAGGCAAGGGGGTCATCTACATTTCCTGGTCACCAAAGTCTTCCTTTTCCAGAAGTGAGCTCAGCTCAGAAATGGCTGGCATGGGCTGCCGCCTCCTGGTCGCTCCTTCAGAGGATCAGACTCTGCCTTGTTTCTCTCTGTTGGTTTCTTCTTGTGGGTTTCTATCCTGACCTTCATTAAACCTTTCCGCATAAACACATGCAGAGCTATAATAAAACCCCAACCAATAAAACAGTATTAAAGTCCACAGAAAATCCCTTTGGCAGGAGACACCCCGGTGGCTTCCTTGCCAAGCAGAGTCTTCTACCACCAGCCTCCCAGAAGGGTGGTGCTGGGCCTGGTGGCTGCTATCTGCTTCCTTTCGTATTCAGGGCACGATTTCCCCCACCTGCAAACAGTCCACATATTGATCCTTCTGTGTGACGGCCTAAGCTCCCTTAGGCTTAGCTGGTGGATCCAATGGAAATCTTTTCCCAAGGACAGCCTCAGGAATGGGTAGCCCAGTCCTTGGGGTGCTTTAAGGCAGCAGGAGCTGCCGCCTGGATTGTGTAGAAAATAGATTTTCTGGGGAGTGGGAAGCTGTCTCTTAAAGTTCCTTTCTGTTTTCCAAGCTCCCAGTAGCAGGCAAGTCCCTCCCCCCCCCCCCCGCCTTGCACAATTGCCTTCCCCATGGCCAACATGCCAGCCTTTTGCCAGGGCGGAGGACAGAGCGCACCCCTTCCTGGGTCTGTCCATGGAGCTGTCTTGTGGCTGCTTGAGAGGTGAGTTTGGTGCGAGAGTCTGTCATTAACTCTGAGCTGTTCCATACCTGCTGCGCTTGTATTCTATCATTGCTGATTTCTGGGCGTTGTGTGTGACAACCCCCACTTCTAAGTCAATTGACTGAAAAGCCTTGCCTCGCCATTCGCTTTGGGCTTGGAAGCTTTCTCTCTGTGTGGGGGAGTGTACGTGTGTCCATGTGCATCTAGCCAGGGAGAAGGGATAGTGCCCTGGAGTTGTAAGCTGGTCTGGGAGCATATTCCAAATTCCTGGCTCTGGCAGGAATCTCCAGTTCTGGCTGAGTTCAGCAGCTCTGCTGGCACCTGGGGAGAGAGGCTTAACTAAGAGCAGGTGGAAAAGCTGCCTTTCCAGGGCATTTCGTGGGGTCCTGATGCACGTTTCCTGCTCTCAGCTTGGCACTGTGTGTGTGCACGCTTGTTTGTGCATACATGATATGTGTGTAGTACACACCCTGCATGCCAGTATGTAAACCGGCTTATCCCTCTTTGGCAAGGAATGAAAACAAGCTCACTAAGAATCTGGGCTTATTGAACCTAGAGGAAGAGGAGGAGATCTTTCATTTGGCATTCTCCATAGTGTGAGGTGCAGGGGGGACGGGCTCAGGCTCCTCATTTCCTGTGCTCTTGCAAATAATACCTTGCAAATATATTTGTCCCTTTTGGAGAAGCAAGCTTTTGGGGAGGGCGAGGAGTGTAGGAGAGGCCCCGCCTGCCTCTTTGCCTGCACTTGGGCAGACTGCCTCCCCCACCCCGCCCGTAATCCATCTTGGCTTAAATGATGCGAAATTGCATTTGGAGCAGGGGGCTGCGTGGGAGAGAAGAGGCGATGAGGGAAGAGCGAAAGCCAAGGGCAGCCGTGTGTGAGCAGCGAGGATAATGGAAAGCTCAGGGACAGGGAGGTCTGGTGCACATCCAGTGGTGGAGACGGGGGGTCAAATCCTGCAAGGGGAAGCAGAAGGAAAGGCTTGTGCCCAGAGAGTCAGCTGGAGCTCCCCAGACAGGGCAAGCTTGCTGCTGATGGGCCAGGGAGCAGCTAACCCTTTGGCTCTGTGTGTGGCAGCTTATCAGCTGCTCAAGGAGGGGGAGTTGTGTCACAAGGGCATGGTGGGGGGGGGGCCTTGGGCTTTCTGCCAGCCAGCCATGGCTGAGCTCCAGAACTGCTTTTCCCCATGCTGGGGTTCATCCAGCGAGGGAAGCCCAGCGAGCTAGCCTGGGCAGGTGTGAGGGTTCTGGTCTTCCTCCCTTGTGTGTGGGGGTTCTCATTTCTATAATTTCACACAAGCACACCCCACATGCTTGGGCTTCCTTTTGGATGGGAAAGCGCAGCATGGCCAGTAGCAACCTGCAGGACAATACAGTAATCACAAGAGGAGAAAAGGAGAGAGAGAGAGAGTGGGAAAGGGGCTTTGCTTTGCATTTGGTGCACAGGATTCCAAGAGGCCTTGAGGCATGTACAGAGCACCTTCCCACATTTGAACATGGCAGGGTAGGTGTGGCGGCTTCCTAGCAGGGGGCATTGGGCACAAGCAGACCTGTCCTCACCCCCGCCACCCAACGCAACTCAAAACGCTCTTGGCTTGGATAGGAGACCAGGCTACGGATCCCAGCAACCAGCCACACACCTCCCCTGGCTGTGTCCAGCTTGTACAGTGGTACCTCGGGTTACAGACGCTTCAGGTTACAGACTCCGCTAACCCAGAAATATTACCTCTGGCTATGAACTTTGCTTCAGGATGAGAACAGAAATTGCGCGGCAGCAGCGGGAGGCCCTATTAGCTAAAGTGGTACCTCAGGTTAAGAATAGTTTCAGGTTCAGAACGAATTAAGTTCTTAACCCGAGGTACCACTGTATTTCTAGGGGCATGGACCTGCCTTTGCCCTTCCCGCAGGTGAGAAGAGAACTCCCCAGCCAATGCAGAGTGGCTTTTTCTGGATGGTGCGTTGGAGGGGGGAAGGTTGGTGGCAGCAGTAGCAGCCTCAGAGGAAAGGAGAACTTTGCTGTTGCCTCTGCCACAGCACAGAGTCCCATCTTGCTCCCTCTACACACACACACACACACACACACACACACACACACACACACACACACCCCTGGCCGGAAGCTGCACAGCTGCCTCTGTTGCCCTCCCACCCGCTGTGCTGCCGGATGGAGGGATCCTCTTGGCAGTCTTCTGCTTCCTGCTCCGGCTTCCCAGCCAGTTTCTCTCCGCTGATGCTGGGGGAGGGGCAGCGCTGATTCTCCCCCTGCTTTGTTTTCTCTCTGATGAGTCTGTGTGACCCATTGGGCGGGAGCCCCCCTGCATCTGCTTCCCTGTGCCTCTTCCTTGGCTCTCCTTGGCTGTGGGAGGAACAGAATAATGACCCCGGGAGCTGTTTCTGCAGAGAGAGGAGGAAGATTTCAGGGGGTGTGGTGTGAGAAATAAAAGGATCTGAATAATAAGAGCATTGAAAGCAGCGAACCTTGTCCTCCCTGCTCCTAAGAGAAAGAGTGAGAGAGCTCTTCTCCCTGACTCTCCCTCACTGACTTCCACTTTCCATGTACAGTGGTACCTCAGGTTACAGACGATTCAGGTTACAGACTCCGCGAACCCAGAAATAGTACCTCGGTTTAAGAACTTTGCTTCAGGATGAGAACAGAAATCGTGCGGTGGCAGCAGGAGGCCCCATTAACTAAAGTGGTGTTTCGGGTTAAGAACAGTTTCAGGTTAAGAATGGACCTCCAGAATGAATTAAGTTCTTAACCCAAGGTACCACTGTAGATCTCTTTCTGACCTCCCCACCTGGACCCAGGAGGGGGCTGTACCATGTGCCGGTTGCGAGTGTGCCTGTAGCTCACTCCCAAATCTGCTCTTGTGGCAGCTTTTTTCTGCTTTAGCCTCCAGCTTCTCCCAAAGGGAGGGATTTCTAAACTGGGAGCGAGTGACTGCGATGTGTGGGTCATTTGGAGGCTGAATTTGGGGGGGGGGGAGAGACGGGCCCACCTACCGCACCCTGTGATCCAGGAGTCCCAGTTGGGGACGGGTACAAGGAGCAGGCATGCAGCCCCTGGAGAGACCTCCTGTCGCAGCATTTAATAGAACTATCTGCTGCTGCTGCAGCAGCAGCAGCTTTTGCTGGGGGCAATTTTCAGCATGGGGCAGGTGGGATTTGGGTGCCTTAAGCAAAAGAGGGGTCGGGCAGTGAGTGTTTCCAGCTGCCTCGGAGCCCTGGACTGGAAGGCTGCTGCTGCCTCACATAAGGAGCCCCAAAGGAGTTCAAGATTCTCTGGTTCATCGTCCAAGGAAAGGGCTGCCCTAGGAGCCAGAGGGCAAGGACCCAGGGCCTGGGAACCAGCAGGCAGCTACTAGCTCCCCCTTCCTGAGTCCTGAGTTGTGCTGGATGGGCCCAGAGAACAGCCATGAGTTTGGAAAAGGGATACAGTATAGGAGTGAGGAGTCCGTTAAAGTGGGTAAATGTTGGGGAGGCAAGGGATTCACGGTGGGAGTATGGCACATCTAGTGGGAACAGCAGCTGCCCATTTGGAGAAAGAGACTTTGCTACACTATGAGGAAGAGGAAGTAAAGTAGTTAAAAGAGACAGTGGTGGCTGGAGTTGGGGAGACAGAAGGAAGTTTGATAGCTGTTCTATTTCATAGGGTTGCCACATAATTGAAGTTTTTGAGCTATTTTTAAGGAAATTCGCCAAAAAACCAACACTTCTGACATGGGTTGCTATATGTCCAGGTTTTCCTGGACATTTTCTACCAATTTTCAGAAATTCCGCCCGGATGCTATTTTCAGTGGACGAATCCCATATACAGTTGGGAAATCCCATTTGTATGGCAGCCCTATATTTGCATGCTGAGTGTGTTAATGGGAAAAAGTGGGAGGCCAATTGTAAAAGTTCATGGGGATGATATGGAGTGAAATAACAGCCTTCCTGTAATCAGGTTGTGGTAGCCCCACGAGTGGTCATTTGGGTGTGGGGAAAGGTGGAAGAAGTGGAGAACTGGGAGGGCTGGGCTGTTAAAAGGATGTGGGAGTGTAAATTCCTCATCTCTAGCTCCCCAAAATAGTGGGTGCTGCTCCCAGGATGTCTTCACAAGCTAAAGAGTCTCTAGAACAGGAATCCTTAAAATCCTGCCCGTCATCAGTCAAGGTCATCTGACCCCACGACTGCCACCAACTTTAATCATGGTTCCACCATGATCGCCTCCCTTCGAGATCAGGTGCTCAGACCCTTAAAATGTGAATCCCTTGAGAGGCAGGCAAGGTTTATTTTAATGTCTGAGATAATGGGGAAAGTGTCCAGGTCAGTTTCTTAGTGAGCCCAATGTTTCTTAAGGTAGGACTTCCTTGTCCAATGGGACTTCTGAGCAGGAGAGCTCCTAGGATCCATATCTTTGAGTCCTGCTGCTCTTGCTCCCTCTCTGTTCAGGCTCAGAGGCACCAAGGACTCATGGCCACTTGAATCACATGCCCAGACAGTCGGCATTCATCTCTGGGGTGTGTGGCGACCCTTGATGTGACAGCTCAGAAGAAGCTGACACTATTTTGGAAAGGCTTGCAGTTTGACCTCGAGAGAATTACCGTATTTTTTGCACCATAACACTCACTTTTTTCCTCCTAAAAAGTAAGTGGAAATGTCTGTACGTGTTATGGAGGGAATGCCTACGGGTGGCATGCCTACGGATTTTCTTCCTCTAAAAACTACATGTGTGTTATGGTTGGGTGCGTGTTATAGAGCGAAAAATACGGTACCTGCAGCTCTGTTTTCACTGGGGTAAAATGCTCCTCTCCCAAATTCTGCCCAGACTGGCATCAGTCATCAGTGCTGTCTTCTGGGTGTTGGCTTCGGTAAGGGTTGATGCTCACTTGGTGTCATCTATCCTTCTTGATGGGCATTTTTATTTTGGATGGGGATGGGGAAGGCCTTGCACTCTGTCCCCCCCCCCCCCGAGGTCCATTGACTTGTAGAGAAACCCAGATTTCTGGAGCCCTTATCCAAGTTGTCAGGTCACTTAAAGATTTGCTTCCTGTTCGTGGAACAAAGGCAGTGTGTCAGCTCTGTTGCTACATTATTTGCTGTTGCCAAATTTGACAGAAACGGTCAGTCGCCGTTGCTCAACTGATGTCTGTGTCTGGCAGTTCCTTCTCTTTCTTTGCATATTCTGCCCAAAAGATGCTCTGTGTGTTGCACATTTCATCTCTGCTTTGGAACAAGAGTGTCCTCGTTTCTCTCTCTTCTTGTTGTGACTTTCTGTTGTGGTTGCAAATGACTTGCTTGAAGCTGCCCATGTGGCCTTGGTCCCTCGTGCAGCTGAAGGTGGTTCAGGTGAAGTGGTCCCAGCTTCCCAGCCACTGAAGCCCATTACTTCATGCGCAGAGAAGCTGTACAGGTGCATGGTGCTCTTGCCATGGGGGTATTTGCACAAAATTCCTTGCAGGAAATGCAATAAAAGGGGGCTGCTGAGAGTCCTTGCACAGAAGGGGGTTTCACTCCTCAGTGTACAGAACAGATACAGGAGCCCATTGGCACAGGCCCTAAACCACCTTCCTTCCTCCCCTACTTCCCCCTGTTTACTGGGGAGGTTTGTTAACAGCCGTCTTGTTTGATAGATAGCCCAGTGTGCTCAGCTGGGAGGCAATTTGCCCAGTCAAGTCAGACTCTCAGTGACAGACTGTGCCAGGGATGAGCTCATCTGGCTTGGATGCTGCTCTCACTTGGGGAGGTTTCAACTATAGGGTGGGGAGGGGAAGCATCACTGTGCTGCAGCAATTTGGGGCTTGTGCGTGTGTGCGCTGAATGCTCATTTCAAGATGGGAGAGGGGCAGAATTTTATGGGCTCTGTGTTTCAGAATATCCCCTACAGGATCCAGAAGTGCTTGCAGAGACGTGATGCAATTGCTCCCCCAGCAACCTCCACTTGACCCTGGCTGGTTTTCAAGTGTCAATGGGTGGCTCTGCCAGACTTGATGGCTCACCTTCCTTCTCCAGCTGACAGGGCTGGCAGGAGTTCAGTTTCTGTCACCCTGTTCCATCCAACCACTGCTCAGGTCACACTTTGGAATGAATGGAAATTGGGGAAGCAGCAGGATCCCCAGAGCAGCATAAGGGATCCCAGGCAGAAATAAACCTTTTTGATTGCGCTGACGAGGTTTCATATTGCTGTCTCCCACCCACCCACCCACCCACCCACCAATACCCCTTCTGTGGGAAGGAACACCCGCCCCCCTTCCTCCCCCTGTTTTCAAAAGTTAGAGTGGAGATCCAGTTGAGCAATTGGCCTGAATCTGTGTGGGGCCGCTGCCCATTGCTGCCTGTGCCTAGGGTTCTGCCCACCTAGGGACCTTTCCCTTTCAGAGGGGCCTGTTCAAATCTCCTCTTGCAAGTGGAGCTGCCAAGGAGTGAGGGAGCAGAAGTTGGTCCAGGGCCATGGGGGTATCAATGTGACCCACCTGGCTGGTTGAGCAATGTGGATGAGTGGGAGGAAAACTCACCCTTCCCTCCTTGACCCACACAGCCCTACAAGTCCACTCGACCCATCAGGTGCCTCAGCAAACAGTTGGCGTGTGAGGAAGAGAGTCAAATGACCTCTGCTCCTTCTCCCACTTCAGGGGTGCTCTTACACCAGGGGTAGGCAACCTAAGGCTTGGGGGCCGGATGCAGCCCAATCGCTTTCTCAATCCGGCCTGCGGATGGTCTGGGAATCAGCATGTTTTTACATGAGTAGAATGTGTGCTTTTATTTAAAATGCATCTCTGGGTTATTTGTGGGGCATAGGAATTCATTCATTCCCCCCCCCCAAAAAAAATATAGTCCGGGCCACCACATGGTCTGAAGGACGGTGGACCAGCCCATGGCTGAAAAAGATTGCTGACTCCTGTCTTACACTCATGCCCAGAATGCAGCCTTCTCATTGGGGGCATCTGGGTGGCCTTTGGCCTGATCCAGCTGGCACCTCTTACCTACTTAGTGGTGCCCGTCCAGACTTATGCAGCTTCTCAGGTCAAGACAACCCCAACCCTAAAATCCTCAAATATTGGGGCATGGTGGGGTAGTGGCCTTGTAGTGCAGCCTTCCTGAACGTTTGGGGGTCGGCTCTGGGTGTGATTGCAGGGCTGTGGCTGCTGGCATCGCCCAGTTGCTGAGGTTTGCCTGGTTTACCTGGGCACTCCAAGGTGCCCGCCCACCTGACTGGCTTTGCTCCTTTGCAGGACCTGGGCATGGAGTCAACTTCGCTGGATGACGTCCTGTATCGCTACGCCAGCTTCAGGAACCTGGTTGATCCAATTACCCATGACCTGATCATCAGCCTGGCCAGGTACATCCACTGCCCCAAACCGGTGAGTGCTTGGTGGGGTTTGCTTTGGGCTGTTGAAAGGAAGAGTGAGAAGCTGGGGGCGGGGGGGGGGGAGAGCTATAGCTGCTGCTTCCTTCTTCTCAAGAGGAGGCATGTTGTAGGTGTGTTCATAAGCTCTGGACTTTGATATTCCAAAGTCTGGCCATGTTGGCTGGGGTGGGAGGGAGGGTTACATGCCCAGCCCAGAGTCAGGCATTGCTGGCCCCTCTCCTTCTCTTGCAGTCATTCCTACATTTTGTTACCGTTTAAAAGAGCAAAACATGCAGAAGAGGCAGCCTGTTTGGGGCTGGGAAACTGACACCCAACTACACCCCTCCCCATCCCTCAAAGTCCAAGTCTCCTCTGCAGCAGAGTGCAGCATGTTAACATGATTGGCAGAAGTCGACAATTTTCTGCCATGATAAACTTCATTAGTGGTATTGCACTAAGCTTTGCTCAGACTAGCCCTACTGAAACAAAGGAGCATGACTAAGTGAGGTCCGTTCATTTCCGTGAACTCGGCCCAATGTCCCCCATGCACTCCTCAAGGTGACGACGCACCTGCCTCCCGGCTGCCCCCTCCTCCTTGTCTCGCCTTCCTCTCCCTCCAGGCAGCCTTTGCTTATCGCTCCCTATAATGGGATTAGATTTCTCCTGGGAGATTTTCACAGACAAGTCTTCAGCTGACGATGGCAGTCTCTTGAGATTTCTGGGTTACTCTCTGCAGCTGCATCTGATGGGAGGGGAGATGCTTTTTTGCTCTTCTGATGTGGGGGAGGGAAGTTCAGAAGAGTCTACGACTTTCTTCTCCTTGGCTTTACTCTTCCTGCTTGCTCAGGGCTGGGCTCATTCTTGGTCTGGCTCCTCTCCTGGGGGAGACATGCCTCCATTTCTTGCCTGTCCATAAGCCACAGCCTTCCACACCTCCCTTTGTTACTGTAGCCACTCAGCACTGACTGACTGACATACATCCAACACCCATGCTAATACCATTTCCAGGTTCCCCCCCCCAAAGGTCTTGGCCCTGACCATTGGTCAGCCTTCCCCAGCCTTGGCCTCCAGCTTCCACCATCTCTGACCATTGGCCATGCTGGCTGGGGAAGATGGGAGGTCCAGGTTAGGGAAAGCTGCTGCAGATGGACTGGAATTTCCAAGGGTTGATCCCTCTGACTCCAGCCTCTGAAGGTTGTGGGTGAATCTTTGGTCAACCAGCCGCTGCCCTTGGGAGCCAACCTTGCAGGGTTGGTTGTGTGTTCCAGGGTGAGCTCCTTGCCAGTAAGACATCTCTCTACACAGGCACCCACAGCCTTCCAGATAAGCTGATGATCCTTAAAAAAAACCCCAACAATAATGTTTTCAGGGTTTAAACCAAGCCAATGCTTCCTATCCGAGCAGGGATCCTGGACTAGCAATCCCATCCCTGGAAAGTGGTGCTTCTCCAGAAAGAGGCGATAGGCCAGCTCTGAGCGATTGGTGCTGCAATGTTTTATTGATGCTTTGCGAGAGTAATTGCCGTTTGAGTTCAGTTCATTTAATAATGTAATTGAGGGATGTGAGTTACTAAACAGGTAGAAAGTGTATTGATTCTTTCCCCCCTCAGGCAAATCTTGTTTTTCTACAGGTGAGGAACTGCGATGAGAATCTTCCCTTTAATTGAGAGTGGGGGGCTGGGATATGCAGAGTGAGAGCTCAGGATATTTTTCTTCTCCCCCACCCAAAAAACCCCCTGCGTGCAGCAAGTGGGTCGAACAGACTTAATGTGGGTGAGATGAACGACTTAATCAAGGAGATGGGCGGCAGCAGAGGAAGAAAGACTTGCAGGGGGAACAGGCATACATGCAGAGGGCGTGTTGTTTGGAAAGCAGGGGCACATTGGTGGCTGCAGCCAAATGATGCAGCTTTGTCCGCTAATAAACCCTCATTTCCTTGAAACAGGCTCCTCCTTCGCTGTCGTCATTAAAACATGCTTGTTGACAACTGAATAAACAACAAATAGAATTCCTTAAAGTTAACAGTATTTTTGCTTTTTATAAAGTGGCGTATGATGCGTTGTTTACTCCAGCTGCATTTGGATAGTCGCTAGGAGCGAAAAGGAACACTCTGTTTTTCATTTCAGCATTTGGGCTCCTGTGTGAATGCAGTTGCCCTGAGCAAGGCTCCTTAACCTGCAGGCTGAGTTAGTGAGGTTTCAGAGGTCTCTGGGGCAAGGTTTACAGGAGAGAGGCTTGCTGGAGTTGGGCATTTTATTTTATTTTATTGGAATCGATTCATGGAGCTGGGCGTGGGTGTAGCTATGTGTGCAAGGAGGCGGCCATCTTAGGTGGCACCTACTTTTCCCCCCACCTGGGTTTTGGGGATGGACCTGGTCAGTAGTGGTGGCCAAGGGGGGGGGCAGGTGGAGCAACCACGTTTCTGAATGTTATTCATTTGGCATTTTTTCCCTTTCTAAACAAAGCGCCTCTCTGTTAGGATGGTTAAAGCAAGCCTGGAAATGTGTGAGCAAGAAAAAGGAAGTCTCAGTCCCTGGGTTCCCATTGCCATTGTAAATTCTTCCAGTTGCTCTTTCTCTTTTGTTGCACAGAATGACACTCAGGTTTTTACTGGGGCTGTGGCCAATGCGGCTCCAGCACTTCTTAGAACACAATCCCATCTGCTGGTACTTCTCCTGCGACCCTCTGTTTGGTCTCCAGGACAGCAAATCCAGAAACCTGCTTGCTATGTACCCTCTCCGTCTGCTCCTAACATACACACACACACACACACACACACCCTGCACCATCTCTCAGCTCTGCATTGCCAGTTAGCACTTCTCTGGCTTAGCGTCTCTCCTTCGGCCTCCTTGGCTGTGAGATGTTCTTGCCGGTGCTCTTGCTGTGGGACGTGATGGCAGCCCGGCGTCTGCTGGTGACAAACTGGGCCAGCACATCCTCTGTGTCCCCAAAAGGATGTTGCAGAGAAGGGAACACGGAGTCTCTCCCCGCAGGTTCTCCGAGTCGGATTGCAGCCGGTTGCCAAGCCCAGAATTAGTCTGGAGCAGATTGCTACTTCCCCCGACGGGAGTCTTTGGCATTCTGGTCTTCTATGGGAAGGTGCTGCATGTTTGGCCTCTGGGAAGGGCTGGGAGCGTCACCGCTGTGAAGTCACAAGGGCTCAGAGTGACACAACTGAGCAAAGGTGCTTTCGCCTTATGCTGGAGGACTCTGAATAAAAGGTTTGTTCTCCTGGTAGAACAAAAACCCGCTTTCAGTTAGCAGTCCGCTGTCTTTGCTTTTGCTGCACAAATATATTTCTCTCTCTCTCTCTTTGCCTGTCTACAAAGACCCACAGTCTTCCCAAATGTCACCATCCAGCCTGTGTCCACCCACGGAGCAGGGCTGCTGCACATGGCCTTGTTTTTGCACATGGTGACATGGCCTCTGGGCGGTCGCCTAACTGATAGGACCAGTTAGATTCCCACTTCAAGGAATGCCCTGCCCGCCCCATGCCAAGGCCTCCCAAAGCTCTCCTTCCTCCCTCCAACCCCTCCGAAGCAGGAGGAATGATCCACAGTGCGCTGCTACCTGCCCTCCGTGGTCCATATCTTGCTTTGTAAAATAGGTCGCCATGAATATTTCACGCGGCTTGATAAAGAATTCATGCAGTAATTCAGCAGGGGGCTGGCTTGGATGGAGCAATTAGTTGCTTTCCTGTTGTGGGGAGGGGTGGGGGGCACAGGGCACCTGGCTGAGTCACCAGTCCCTGCTAGGAGCTCCACCCCCACCCAACCCTGCCTGCTGACCTGAGAATCCTTCCCTGAGATTCCAAGTTTTGCTTCTGTGCAGAGTCCCACAAACGCAACACACAACCCTACCAGCAAAGGGAGATCTCGGCCCTCTGCAGCCTGTGAGAATAGGGAGCCCTTATGGCCTAGCCTAGAGCGAATCCCAGAGACCAGCAGAACGGGGGTGGCAGTTTGCCTTTCCTGCCCCCAAGAATGGCAGCCAGCCAGACCAGACCAGCTGTCTTTAGTTCTGGCACCCACAGAGGAAGGTGCTCTGTTGTGAAGTGGAGGGGGGGCGGCAGTGGAGACCTGGATCATACTCATGCATGACTGACATTATGTCTTAATTCTCTCAGAGCAAGAGGGAATATATAGTGGTACCTCATGTTACAGACACTTCAGGTTACAGACGCTTCAGGTTACAGACTCTGCTAACCCATAAATAGTACCTCGGGTTAAGAACTTTGCTTCAGGATGAGAACAGAAATCGTGCGGTGGCGGCGTGGCGGCGGCGGCAGGAGGCTCCATTAGCTAAAGTGGTGCTTCGGGTTAAGAACAGTTTCAGGTTAAGAACGGACCTCCAGAACGAATTAAGTACTTAACCTGAGGTACCACTGTATTTTATTAAAGCAGCCATAGACTTCTGAATGCTGGATGCAGGTTCAAATTGTGCAAACCATCCTTTACATGCTTAATAAAAGCATGCCATATTGCAGAGAATTCATTAGTTTTATTTTGCCCTCTTGCTACTTCTAATTTGCAAGTAAGTTTTTCCAACAGCGCCATCTCGCCCACTTTGTCGTACTATGCTAAGAGGGCAGCCCCATTTAAGTCTTTCCAGTGCCTGGCAAGAATAGCCCTGGTGGCCAATAATAAATGCAACACCATCTCTCTGCAGTGTGTGGGGACATTTCCAGTTTCAAATAGATTGAGGAGTGCTATCTGCAGGGAGGCAATGATCTCATGGTCAACAATTTTACCTATTTCTTGAAAAATTGAGTTCCAGAAGAGCTGTACTTTGGCACAGGACCACCACACATGTATATACGTGTAGTAGTTTCTTGGCAACCACTCCAGCATCTCGGCAAGGAAGAAGGAGCTGCATAAGCCAGTCTGCGAGTGGTTAAAGACCACCTATGGATTATTTCCAGTGTCAGCTCTCTATTTCTTGCTGAGATGTGTGTTGTTTATGGGAGAGGAGGGATTGTTGCTGTTGGTTTCTCGCATCTTTATTTTAGATTTTGTAGCGATTTACAGTAGTACC
This sequence comes from Podarcis liolepis, assembly GCF_965112155.1. NCBI lineage: Eukaryota > Metazoa > Chordata > Lepidosauria > Squamata > Lacertidae > Podarcis > Podarcis liolepis. Next base: position 28,824,025 of record NC_139567.1, on the reverse strand, counting down.
TTGAGTTACAAATGCCTCAGGTTACAAACACTTTAGGTTACAAACTCCGCTAACCTGGAAGAGTTACCTCGATTTGAGAACTTTGCCCCAGAATGAGAACAGAGATTGTGTCCCGGTGGTGCAGCAGCAGCAAGAGGCCCCATTAGTGAAAGCACGCCTGTAGTTAAGAACAGTTTCAGGTTAATAACGGACCTCCGGAACGAATTAAGTTCATAACTAGAGGTACCACTGTATGTGGCAATTGTTCGGTTTGGTTTTGTATTTTTAAAAAATGTTTCCTTTATTGTTTATGACCACTTTTGTCATAGGTTTCTATTGTTTTCATGTCGTAAGCTACGTTTTAATCTCCAAGTATGTGCGTTGGTGCTGAGAGCCCATTGGCCTCCTCTCTGCCCTCCTTTCAATGACTGTAGAAGGAGACAAGCGTGCTCCGCTCCCCCATTTGCCCTTGGGAAGCAGTTGAGTTTGGCCCCACATGGCTGACAAGGGGACAAGAACAAGAGCAGGTGCTCAAGGAGCTGTAAATTTGATGGGTGAGAGCAGGCTGCTGGCTTTGGGCTGGTCAGCGAGCTGCCTTTGCCAGCACAAAAGGCCAAGCCATATAGCTCTGCTCTACTCATTTAGCAGGCTGTTCCCAACTCCATCCCATGTGTTTCCTTTGACCTGTTGGGAGCGCTGCTCTCAGGGATGCTGACCAGGGTGTCTTCCTGGACTTTGCCTCCTCCCTCTGGCTGCCTTTGTGCTAGGAACATGAGTGTTTGCAGTGCAGCAGGAGGGTCGCCTCCTGCAGCCAGAGGCAGGTGGATCTGCTGAGCTCCCTGTCCGCATCATCTTCTGAACTGAGGCTCATCCATCTTGGTTTGGCTTGGTGAAGGCTGAGCAGGGAACTCTCAGTTGACTCAGACAAACATACTTTTACGGCCCTGGGAGTCAGATGGGGCTCCACCTGCCATCTCTTCCTCCCTTGCCATGGTTCTGATTTGGGGCTTTCTCTGCGTGTTAAGCCACAGAGCCTAGGACTTGCCGATCAGAAGGTCGGTGGTTCGAATCCCCGCGACGGTGTGAGCTCCCGTTGCTCGGTCCCTGCTCCTGTCAATCTAGCAGTTCGAAAGCACGTCAAAGTGCAAGCAGATAAATAGGTACCGCTCCGACGGGAAGGTAAACGGCGTTTCCGTGCGCTGCTCTGGTTTGCCAGAAGCGGCTTAGTCATGCTGGCCACATGACCCGGAAGCTGTACGCTGGCTCCCTCGGCCAATAAAGTGAGATGAGCACCGCAACCCCAGAGTCGGTCACGACTGGACCTAGTGGTCAGGGGTCCCTTTGCCTTTACTGCCATTGTCATATGAAGATGCCAAACTGACCATGTGAAGCTGGCAGCATCAACCGCCCTGCCTGCTTAAGCCAGCAAATGCTTGGGGGGACGGGGTGGAGGGTGGTCTTCCAATAAAGTTTGGAGTGGTGGGACTGAGCTGGAAAAGCATGCATGGGCCCTTTTTAATTAGATGCACTATTTGAAGTTGCCTTAGGATAGCTCATGCTCTAGGTGGGATGACAAAGAGCTTATTGAGTAATGGAACCATAGGCTTTGAAGGGACCCCAAGGGCAACCAACCCAGACCCCACCAATATGGAAATCTCAGCTGAAGAATCCTTGAGAGGCAGCCATCCGACCAGGCTTAGCTTAGCTGAACCTCCCAGTGATGTTGCATCGTAAGGAGAAATGTCCTGCTGATATTTTGTTTTCTAGCTGGCCTGGGTAAGGTGAATGGGGTGGGAGTTTCAAAGCCTCCCCCCACCCCAGGCGCTGGCGGAGGCACAGAGGCTGCTCTGCCTGCTCTTATGTACTAAGCTTGGATCCTAGAACAATAGGCAGGTAGGATCCTAGAATGCAACAACTGATTGGCTTGCAGGAGAACACCAATCAGGCTCCAGGAGGAAGTTAATCAGCCTATTAGGCTGGTAGGATCCTAGAATGCAACAACTGATTGGCCTGCAGGAGAAGACCAATCAGGCTTCAGGAGAGAAGCAGAATCAGCCAATCAGACAGGACTCACTTTGTAAATAATGTATATAAAGGCCTGAGGTTTGGGGGGAAATTCAATCACTGTTTTACCAGCTGCAATAAAGAGTATGAAATCACTGCGAGTATATGTTGACTGGTGCCTGTTCAACTGACCCCCTTCCCAATTCCTCTTGCAGGAAGGCGACTCTCTGGGAACCATGGAGAAGCTCTGCAGGCAGCTGACTTACCACCTGAGCCCCCACTCTCAGTGGCGACGCCAGGGCATTGTGAAGAGGAAGCCGCAGGCCTGGTGAGTGAGGCCGGGGGGTGGGGAGGCTGGCAGAGGGACGTTCTTGGGGGAGCTGAGGGTGGGACGGGCGGGCTTGGGGCAGAGGTGGAGCCACCAGCAGTGCAAAGGAGCCTCCATCCCAAGTCACTGCAAAATGACTTGTGTCTCCTCCTGACCATAGAGTTGGAAGGACCCTAAGGGTCACATCTAGTCCAACCCGCCTGCAATGCAGGAATCTTTTGCCCATTGTGGGGCTCGAACCCTGAGATGAAGTCTCCTGCTCTACCAGCAGAGCTGTCCCAGTCATTTAACATCTGTCTGTTCAGCCAAGGAAGAAAAAAAGACAGGAAATCTCGCCTTCAGTGGGTGGCAGCATTTGGTGAAAAGACTCTGGGCTCTGTGAGCTAATGAACTCTGTCTTCTGGCCTTTTCTGTGATGTTGGAGCACATGGGGTGAGCCAGGCCCTCCTTGGAGGCACTGTCTGTCCCCTGCGTGGCTTGAATGGTAAAATGGCAAAATGTCAGGAGGGCTGTTGGATCGGGGCCTGGTCCTTGGAAAGCAGATGAGGCTGGTGGAGTGCCCAGTTCAGCTGCCCAACTAGCTTTCATCTTTCTGTGGGCTGCCACCCTCACACTGTGGTCCTTTTCTCTCTTCTCCATTCTCACCGAAGCCTCTCTTCCTGCTGTCTCCTACCCTGCCCTCTCCAGGCTAGGAGTTTTCTGCTGGGGGCTGCAACCAGCTGGTTGGGGCACCTTCAGACCCTTTATGTCCCCCACCAAAACAGAAAAGAGGCTTGGAGTGGCTTTGAAGCATGGCCTGAATAAGCAAATACTTCTTTTGTATGCCCAGCAAAGCCTGGTCTGTCTTGGAGATGATGGGGGAGGGTGGGAGGGGACATGGCCTGCAGCCCACCCCCTGCGCTGATGTCCACTTAAGTCGGATATAATCCTGGTTACTCTTGACGTGGCCGTGAGGACCCTTTGGGAAGACAAGAGACCCGAGGAACTCTCTGAAGCATAAATTAAAGGATTTGGTTGGGTGTTTCTAATTACCAGCCCCATTTTTAATTAGCAGTTTGCTCAGTGTGTGTGTTCCTGACTTCTAACAGACTTGATTGCATTATTTCCTGTCAAGAGATGCAAGTCGGTAGCTGGAGTGCAAAAGGCCTATTCTGGGGCAGAGAAAACCTCTCAGGCAGTGCTGTCTCTCAGGGACCAGTTTGTGTGTGCAAAGGCCATTGTGGGTGGGAGGGGGGGTTGCAGGGGCGGGGGGGGGAATGTGGAAGCCAGCAGGCCCCAGGGAGAGCTCTACCTTTGCAACCCACTTGGAGCTTTGGAGAGGGATGGCAGAAGCCTACCACATAAATTCCTAGCAGCGGCATTTTTGCGTCTTGAGCCTGTGGCTTGGTGGGGCTGGCCCTGAAGCCAGAGGAGCCTTCTCAGGCCAGCACGGGGTTTGATTTGGGCAGAAGCCATATAAGCCAAGTTCGTGCCCCCAAGCGATCTGCTTCAGGTTACAGACTCCGCTAACCCAGAAATATTACCTCGGGTTAAGAACTTTGCTTCGGGATGAGAACAGAAATTGCGCTCCAGCGGCACAGCGGCAGCAAGAGGCCTGCTGGTTAAGAACAGACCACCGGAACGAATTAAGTTATTAACCCGCGGTACCACTGTATTATTAAAAGATGAATAGTGGTTGAGCCCCTGTCTTTCCTTGCTGGGAGGAGAAGGGAGCCTTTTGCTGCCACCAGGAATCCTTCTGCGTTCCCAGCAAGAACTGAGCAGATTTGGCTGACCTAAGTGAGTGACCTCCATTGCTCTCTCTTTTCTGCAAGCACAACACACACACACACAGCTCAAAGAGTTTGCAAAGCAAATGAGCTCAGCTCTGGTTAGGGATGCTCCCATTTCTGTAGGGTCTGGCCTGGCTCCATGGGAGCTTCCTCCTATCTCTTCCAGCCCCCACTTACTCCGCTGCGCCAATCCCTCCCTGCCTTTGCAGAGGCCTCGCTGGGCATGCAGATAAGCTGGAGCATGTAAAGAAGGAGACGGCCTGGCGCAGTAGGGCTGTTATTGTCTCTCTTGTGTGGAGGGATTCCCCCCACCCCCTCCAGGGTTGGCTTCATAAGCACCTGGAGACCCGTAAATCTCCCCTCTTGCAGAAAGAACAGTGCAGAGTCAGAGCAGCCTCTCCGTGCAAAATGTGGCAGGGCTTGGCTGTTTGTTGCTTCTCTGTGCTGACGTTGCTGATTTATAAAAAAATATTTATATGCCACCCACTCACACAGGATATCAAGGTGCCTTAAAATATGTACAAATACAATAAAGCAAGTTTCCTATCCACACCCTGCCCCCCGAGAAGTGCTTGACAATTTCAGAGGGCCTTAGGGGGTGCACGTAATGGTTTTTCTGCCTGCTGTAGTGCTTGCAATACACGGTGCTATATTACATCTAAGCGTATTGTTATTGCCTATTTTATTTTGTACCTACTGTGCCCTGCTCATAAAGGCGGGGCTTCCCCTCCCTCTGACAGGGGAAATGCGGACTGAAGCCTCTTGTGAGCTCAGGAGCCAGAGGAGAGAGTGAGCTTGCAGGTTGTAGGATGTGCCTTAGGTGGAGATGCTCTGTTGCTGGGTAAAGTAAGACAGGGGTTGGTAGGGGTTCTTTCCTGGCTTCCTTACTCCACCCCTCACCCCCGCTAAAAGAAAAAAACCATCTCACCCTGAGTGATCCTGGCTGGGCACCAGCCTTCCTTCTAATCTTTGTTCAGATTAATTGGAGATTAATTTCTGTTTGGCTTCATCTGCCAACCTGCTGTCAGAGAAATTGGAAACACTTTGAAGTTTCCCTCCAGGGGGAAATCCCTGCTGATCTTGGAGGGGCAAGAAGATGCCTCCTGCCTTCCTGTGTTCTTGTCTTCAGGCAGAATGTTAATGTATTTAGGAGTTATTTCTTTAACAGAGAGCCTCTTTTTCATCGTGACACACAGTGACCTGGATCCCCTCCACTTCTCCTTTGTGATTTTCATCCTACGAATTGAAGTGGGTTTTTGTAGCAGCAGATGATGTGATTAAGCCATGAAACCTTTTGGAAAGAACTATTTTGTGGGGTTATTATTGAAGGCAGCAAAAGAGAGAGAATAAAAATCTATGCTTTTTGTTGCGTTGTTAAATTTTAACACTCTGCCCTTGTCTTTTAGATACTTAACTTCTGGCTAAAATTTCAGAAGAAAATACTTGCATCTCTACATAGATTACTCTTAGCTGTTAATGGTTGGTTAACGTCTAGTTATATGGTCACATGCGGCCCTTGACCCCTTTGCATGTGGCCCCTGATGCCCCTTGCAGCTACCCTATTCTCCCATTCCATTAGAGTCCTTCCTTCCTTCCTTCTCCTTTCCCCTGGCTTTTAAGTTCCCTCACCCTACTTTCTATATAGTTTCAGAACAATTGGAAGAAGAAATATTTTATTTGATAAAAAGTAAAACATTTTCCAACAAAATAAACACACTTTTTTTACTGGCTTCGTGACTCTGGCAGGAGGAGACATTTCCCCCTCAGCTGCCTCTAACAAACTGGTAGGCGCTCTGTCTGTGTAGCATGCTAAAGTCAGAAAGGAAATACTCGCATTCACTTTTCCAGAGCAGTGCCTGCATTTTAATGCCCCAGGCAGAGGCTGCAGGTAGTGAACCACAAGGGCTGCCCAAGAGGAAAAGGGTCTGTTCCCAACAGCTGCCGCCTTGATATCTACCCTCTGCTCACAAGGCCCTTGAAAAGTCTTGGACACCTGCACCTGCAAGTCTCCCCCCCCCCCCCACCCAAAATGAGAGAGGGTTCTTGTCCCATCTGCCACTGCTTTCTGGCAGTTTATTTTTACGTGCGGACATAACTACAGCCAGCCTGTGGAGCCAGCAAGGCAGCGGATTCCATTTTGCAAGGAAGGAATGTGCAATGGGATTGTTTACGGAGCAGTTTTCTCTCTCTCTCCCTCTCTCTCTAAATGCAGTAATTTGCAGTTTTGATGCAACGCAGGCTGGCCGGGCCTGCGATGGGAGGCAGGCGAGCTCCCAGGTGGGTGGAATCGCTCCTCTGGAAAAAGCAGAGACAGCACTTGTCTCTCGCAGGAGTTGCCTCCATCCTCTGTTGCCCAGTGGTGGGGAACAACTTTAGGATGTAAATTTGACAAGCCCATCCTCCCCACATGGGCGAACGTTTTACAGGGTGATTCTTCCAAGGGAGCCCCCTCCTCTTCCCTGCTTTTTGCCAAACTTGAACCGTTCTGGGTAGCAGCTGGACTGGAATGGTTCCTGGGGTCTTGAGCGGGGCTCCAGATCCTGCGGACATCTTGAGCCTCATCCTTAAGTTGTGTTCTCAGCCACCGAGCACCAGGGGTGGCCTTCCCCCCACTGCACCCCAGCCTCCGTGGCAAACTCCTTCACCTCCTGCTGCTTCTTCGGCTGTGTCCCTCCAGGCTGCAGCTCCCAGCCAGCTGCTGCCTTCGCTTTAGCGGCACAAACGGCACTTGTCACTTCAGATTCTCTGCTGCCCTTTCTGGCAAGGCTGACTCCTGGCCAGCCAGCGGGAAGGTCAGAGCAGGCAGGCAAGCATCTGAATTGGCTTCCCTTCCTTGCTGTTTAGCATCACAGGGGACAAATTATTTACGTCTTAAAGCGGATGCTTCTCTCATGTTCACCAGAAGGGCTCCGCACCCGGCAGGAGAACCCTCTCCTGGCTGCAGCTGCCCCTCCGTTGGGGTGGAGTGGGGGACATGGACTGGCTGGGGTTGCAGCAGGAGTAGGCAGGAATACCCCTCCCTTGTAGGGCTTGGCTCTGGCACAGACCCTCTCTGGTTTTCTGTGTGGCCAACTCTTCATTTGATGGTCTTCCATTAAGAGAGAGAAGAGCCACCACGATGCCCGATAATCTGTTTTATTCCTTCCCCCACGAATCTTAGACGGACAGTAGCTCAGTCGAGAGCAGAAGGGCTGAGCTGGATGGGACAAACACAGGATTAAAAAACAACAAACCAGCGACACATGTGCCTCTGAGCAAGAGCAGAGGGCCCCGTGCTGCAAGGTGACGGTGTACAGGGTGTACAGCTGCCTGCCGCCTTGCTTTTCAGCAGTGCTGCGTCGTACAATTGGATTTGGAGCAGGAGAAGTCAGCCCAGCAGCGACTGGTGGAGTCTGGCTGTGCCTGTGCTTCTGCCCCCCTCACTTGATTCAGGGAGCGACGTGACTTGTTCTGCTTTTGAGTGGTCAAAGTGTGGCTGGATGCTCTCCAGGCGCCACTGTGGCTGTGACTCCGCATCATTGCTGAGACCACTGACTTCAGCGCCCCCCCCCCCCCTGCATCTGAGGCCCCAGAAGGAAGCTTCTTGAGGCGCCTGTGTGGGCTGCCGACAACAGTGCATCTGGGCTGCCTTCTGCTCCAGCCATGAGCCGTGTGATGAATGCCTTGCTTTTGGCCGGCTTCCGCCTGCGGGTCTGTGCCTGCCTGCTCTTGTGTTCAGAAGGGTCCTCGTGTGAGTCAGCGAGCCCTTTCCCCCAAGCAGGGAAGGCGGGTGCTCAGTGGCCGCCCACAGGTGGCTCTGCAGGGTGAGGAAGAGCAGCTGGCCCTGGCAGCCGACTCTGAGCTTGGCAGAGACTCTCCACTGCAACGTCAGGCTCTGCAGCATGGTGGGGTAAGGCGGTGCAAAGCCAGAGGAAGGGATTTCGTAGGCAGCAGATTTGCACCTCGAAAGCATCTGGCAGCCACAACCTCTGCAGCCCTTTTGCTGGACGGCAGATTACGTTTGAGGGGGAGATGCTGCCGCTGCCTGAGCCGCTTAGCATGCTCTTGAGGAGCATTATAGAGTTGAGGGGCTCCCAGGTTCTTTGTCCTGTGGGGTGGATTCCCTCCCCCCCCAAACTTAAAAAATAAAATGTGTTTCTGTAGGATTTAATCCTAGTTGACAGGGACCCTAAGGGTTATCTAGTCAAGGATTAACTATTTTATTTGGTCAAGGGTTAACTAATTTCCCCCCTAGAAAAATAGCACTGTCTGTGCCTTTTATCCAAACATACATGGAAGTTGAGATGAACCCGTTTTCTCTCCCTCTCTGTCACTTGCTGACCTTACAGGACAGCTTGCTCACCTAAAAATGTAGGTGGACTGCTTTAGCCAATTGGGGAACCCTGGGCTGAATTCTGAGCACACATGGGAATTTCTTAGCCACGATCAAAACCGATGGCTGCTTGAGCCTCTCTTACACCTGGCCCTGAAATGTCTGCCTAGTTTCTTTCCATTTCCTCCTCTTTGTGTCCTTAACGGGAGGTTTTCCATGGTGCCTCCACCTTCCAGCAGTGTGGGTTAGGGACTGGCCAGAGACAATTCACGAAGCCCCTTCCTCTTCCTCTTCTCTTGCAGCTTGAAAATGATCCTGGTGGGGAATCCCCGGGACAACACTGTCGACCTGTCGGGCATCCCCCTGACCCTGAAGGAGCTGGACCGGGTCATCCCCTACCTCCAGCAGACCTCAGAGTACATCGAGAACGTGGAGCTCTGCTTCACAGACCTGACGGACGAGGTGTTCCTGCAGCTGCTGCCCGTCCTGAGCGCCCTGCCCCACCTCTCCACCCTCTCCCTCAACGGCAACAGGCTGACCAAGTCCATCCTGCGGGACCTGACAGAGGCGCTGAAGGACCCCAGGAACTTCCCCAGCATGACGTGGATCGATCTGGGCAACAACGTCGACATCTTTTCCCTGCCGCAGCCTTTCCTGGTCAGCCTCAAGAAACGCTGCCCCACCCAGGGGAACCTCCCCACCATCCTGGAGTTTGGGGAGGGCCAGGTGAGTGACTTGGAGAGTCAGGAGGGCCTGCCTTCCGTGGATGAGGATGCAAGTGGCGGTGACAGCGGCAGCAGCATGGGCACTGCCAGTCCCGGAGAGCTGCAGACAGGCGAGGCGATTGAGGTCAGGCTGCTGGAGAGTCAGGTGGCAGACGAGGAGGCGGATCCCCCGGGGCTGCTTCAAACATGAGGTGCAGGCACCTCTCACTTGGCCAGAATGCTCTCAGCAGACACCCACCCATTTCCCACCCCGATGACAGCAGCATCAGCAGCAAGGATCTTGGCCCCAGACTCCAGATACTGAGGAGGGTCCTCTTGTGAGGATAATAAATGAGAGGACAGAAAGAAGTGGTGTCGGGGAGGCAGGCTGCACCCTTCAGCACATTAGTGATGCTCTCGGCCCTTCAACTCCCAAGATCTTGTGACAAACACAGAGGGGAGATCTCTAGTGCTGCAGCCTCTTTAGTTCCAGAGAACGAAAGACAAACTGAGAAGGCAACACCCCAACTGAGCCAGTCTTTGTCCGGTGTAGGTTCCTAGTTACGCAGAACTCTTCACCAGGACTTTCACGTTTGCTCATTTTCTGTTCCTTATAGTGGTTACAGATTGATTGCTTTAAAAAAAAAAAAGTTCCCAAGTATTTTCGTGGTAGAAGTTTCAGGAAAGGATTTTTATCCTTGCATCAAAGGCAGGGGGCCAGTTATCCCACAGAACTGGGGGAAATGCTGATTTTTCAAATGTTAGGAGTGCATATCATCAGCCTGATCCAGAAGGACTGGGAAATTGCCTTTCTCTCCCCCTTTCCACATGCAGCAGAGGAACAGACACTGTTCACTAGCACCAACAATGCAAGAAATAAGTGGATTTTGCCTCTCCCCTCCCCTGCCGCTGAGTTTCACAATTTAACACGCTGAGTTTCAGTGCAGTGAAGGCAGGTGCAAAAGTTGCTGCCCTAAGCCTCAGATTCTAGGTTGGTTGATCCAGCAAAGCAGGAAAAGCCAAACTCCCCTTGCTTCACTCTCCCCTCCAAAGCTGCTGGGGCTTAAGTGTGGCCTGCTTTGCTTCAGGGGTCACCAACATGTGGCTTCTGGTGACAATACCAGAGGGAATCAAGCCAATGCTTCCAGATGTTCATGTCGCAATTGTGGTGTGAAATAGCTGTCGTGTGTCAACAGTCTCTCGGTGTGGTGTCTTCGGTTCTTTTGGATTTCCCATCACTGTGACAGGAGGAGGAGACCGTAGAGGGGAGTTACTAGTTTACAAAACGCAGCCCTGGGGCCTCCACTAGTGGACCGTTTGCCAGCTAAGGCCTTGCTGAACTTCAGCTCCATGCGAGCATATTAGCTCTTGTCGTTTTCCAGTCTGCCTGTGGACATGGTAAGCCACCACTCACTTCCCACTCCAACCCACCCAGGATTAAGTCAGTAACCCCATATGCATTAAGTGCTTTAATTTGGGTAAACACCCAATTTGAAACAGGCCCTGCACAACTGCCAGGATCTTCATAGAGGAAAGCCGATTTCAGCTTCCAACACCTCTCTTCTCCACGGGGGAGGGACGGGGGACACTGGACCAGGCTTATTTCAGCTGTTTCCCCCATGGCACAAATGCAACTCCACATTTTCAGTTGACCGGAGTGCCCACTTTTACACTCCAGAGGGACCAACCTAACCCTGCCCCCCACCCCCATCGGTGGCTCCAAATGTTGTCATAGTTTGCATGTAGCTGAAACTGTTTTTATATGCTTTGTCAAGCAGGTGTAACAATAAAAGTATTTTATTTAAATAGAAGGGTTTCTCAGCTGTCAGCTTAAGTGACAGTCTTCGTCTTGTGTGCTGGGAGTTAATCCTGCAATGGTGCTCTTAAGAGGCAAAGGCTGCAGCTGAAGCAGGGAGACACTGAACCAAAGAATGTGCTCTTTCCTCTGCCTACTAGCCAGGGTGGCTAGCACAGGGGGAGGGGGAGTGACAGGAGGTGCCTTGGCAGAGTGGGGGTGTAACTGCATTACCAATGGCCTGTGTTACGAGCCCAGGAGGCAGCAGCAGGGCCACAAGGCTCTTCTCCCACTACCTGAAGCTGGTTGGAAGAGCGAATGCAGGATTTTGAGAGCCCAAGAGCGAGACTTTGTGTTGATCACCTTCATGTGTTCAAACAGCAGTCCAAGCTCCGCTCCAGTTTGAGATTTTGCCCTTGTGCATCTGGGCTTATCTGTGACACCTTCAGAATGAGTGTTGCCGTGACAAAAAGGCTGAATGCTCTGCATGCTGGATTGTGAGCCAGATACTCCCAGGCACGTGAACAGAATGAGAAAATCCACTGGCTGTTGCTCACCACAAGCTCCAGCTGTTTCAAAAGAGCGCCCAACAGTACTGCTTACATGCCAGCAGCTAAGATTTAGCCATCTATTGAGCTTCTCCCCTTGGATGGAATCAGTTGGGGGAGGAAGTAAGGGAAAGCTGCATGGCACAAGCATGCCCGAGAGATGTGACATTACCCCTTCCATTTTCGCTTCCTGTGTAGCTTCAGCCTTCAATTTGTAATCATCCATGCACCTGTCTGCTTGGGAAATGCAGGCAGGCGCATTAATGAAGGCGACATCCTGCTGCCTGCGAGATAAAGTGTTTACTGCCTCACAGCCTGCAGTGCTTAAGACTATTATTACTAAGCATGCCAGTCTCAGGGAGGGCCAAGTCTGTGATAAGACTCACCAAGCGTCTCAGAACAGTCAGCTACCCACCATTCACCATACAGGGAATGAGCACACTGCCCCTATTGAGTGGACAAGGGGTATATGAAATGAAAACCTAATAAAAAGCATATTTTTAAAAAAAAACAAAGGAGGGGCAGAGTGCCAAAACTATGGATACCTTGTGCATGAGGCTTCTACAGCAAATAGAATGAGCCTCTCTCACACTATTAACTCAAATTGCTGGTGCCAAATTTCTGGTTAACTGAACTTCCATCAGGGAATCTTAAGTGTTTTTAAAGTATCTGCCAAGGCATCAATTCACACAAAAGCACATTTTGCAAGTTTCTCTCCCGTGAGCCGCTACACTTACAGGTGTCTGAGCAAATAAGCAAGCTCAATAGAGGTGGCTTTGGTGCAACACAAAGGACTGCAATGTTTAAATAAGTTCCCCCCTCCCACTTAACACTCACAGGAAAGGATAATAAATCCCCGTAGCCTCACTCTTTGTTGATGGGCAAAATGTCACCATGTGGCAACACTCCCTGAAAAAAACAAACCCCAAGACAATGGCTACACCACAGGGCCTGGTGCCTTACAGATGGTATTTCACTCCCACTAGCCCTGTGAGGGTGTTATAGCTGACAGCTACCATGTTGCCTGGTGCTATACAGCAGAGGAAAGGCAAAAGCCATTTAAAGATCTGAAAGAGCCAGAGAAGCAGTGGGCAGGTTGTCACTCCTGCTTGCTCATAGGATATGATGGGCCTGGTTGGTCTATCACCAACAGGATAGCGAGAACCACCAAGTCTAAACCTCTTCTGTGTGCACACATAAGTATTTGATTTGAGGGCCACCTCTCTGGCCCAGAAGCATCTCAAACTCAAGCAATGTTTCCTGGCTTGCTTTATACTTAAAAGGGCTAGCTTGTAGCCTTCCACACTACAACTCCTGGAATTTTACACTACTGGCTGTGCTAGCAGAGGGTGATAACTGAAACCCACCAACATCTGCAGACAATGAGCATTTGACCTAGTTTGAACACAGCCTATGGCACAGAGTAGCCTGTTTGCACGCTTTCCCTCAGGCACACATAAAAAACCAGTGCAATGCAGTTGTACATTCAAAAATAAGTTTTATTCGCTCACAGCTTATAAATATTTGTGGCCACATACAGACAGAGGAGACATTTCAAAACAGGTTTTTGTCTTCTGCCCTGTTCCCAAAACTTTGCAAAGATGAAGTTGGATTGGAATGAGCCTCTATTTGTTTTCTAGGGAGTCACAGCCACACTGCCAGGTATGCATAGGCGCCGACTCCATGGGGCCTGAGGGCGCCCGAGCCCCCTCAAAAATTCGTTTGGGGGGCTCTGCCCCCCCAATAATCTCGGGCACCCCTCCAGCAGAGCGCCACCGCCGCCCCTCCCCCAGCCCAAAATGCACAGGGTCGGGCTGCATGCCTCCTGCCCTCCCTCCCGAGCAAAAGCTCCACCCAATTTCCTTCGGAGCTGATTAATAGGCGCAGCACGCTCTCCCCTATTCGCTCACGAGGAGGCGACACCACTTTATCTGCATATTCATGAGCTTATTTATTATTCATGAGCTTTCGCGGGCTCCCCCAATATTTTTTATAAGTCGGCGCCCCTGCAGGTATGCCATATGCAAAGAGATAGAGGTGGTGGGGTGCACCTGGGAAGATCTTGAAGGAAATGCTGGGGAGGCCGCTTTTGAGCTGTGTGTGGTAACAAGTCATCAGCCACTAACCTGAAAGACATCATGAAAATTTACATGTAAATACAGTAACTGGCACTCCTTCCAACAAACTCATTTCAGTAGAAATACCATGACCAGCACTGCTAAAGTTAACTGCACCATCTACCACAGACTAGGGCTGGGCAATATATCAATATATTGCCTCAAACCAGTCCATATCATATTAGTTTCTCGTATGTCTGCGCTATGCAAAAATCACAATGTGGGAAAAACCTGAAGCCAGTCGCTGCTTCTACATAGTTCCAACCTTATTTCAGACCTTGTGATATATTCAAATGTTCAAAACCAGGTATTGCCCAGTCCTACCATAGGCCCTAATGATTTAATCTTCACCCCTCTCCACTCTGTGAAGAAGCAGGCACAAGGAATCTACAGCAGAGACTGCCTAAGGCCAAGTGGTACCACACTTAATTACACCCAGTCACAGCAATTCAGGAGACTCTACGAAACCAGAGTGCAGTGCTTTGAAGGGAGTCATTACGTATTTGCCCTGCTAATGTGCCAGGCCTCAGTGAGCAAGTGTAGGCAAGGGAACACACATACCTCTTGGTTGGGAAGCATTTGGCTTTTCCAGGCTCTTGGAAATCCATTGCCCTCTGTTCTTGACCCTGCTGCCACCCAGAGGAGAAAACAAACAGTTGCTTCTTTTCACCTTCTATGAACAAGAAAGTACAAATGGTTTTCAGCAGAGGATTGCAGTTCCAATTTATTTCCCCTTCAACATTTGCTACTTAACAGACTGCTCAACATATAACACTAAGACAAGGGTGAGAGAACTCCCCCGGCAACCTATTGTGGCTCTCGGACGGAAAAAATGTTCCCCAAGCAAGTTTAGTTTCCAGACTGAAGGCTGCAGCTGCTCCAACCCAAGACCTGGTGCTAAATCTGTTTGGATTCCTGTAACAGTGCTCCAAACAAACAAGCCCTGATCCAGGTGGATTATAGAGGCATTATTAAACATCAATGATATATAAAATTGTAGTTGAAAGGGATCACAAGGGCCATCTAGAAATTCAACATGGGGCTCGATTCCATGACCCTGAGATGAGGAGTCTCATGCTCTACTGTGCTATCTTAATCCAAACTGGCTTGGCCCACGTGGTTTGACAGTAGCTGCAATCTTCTGGCTGTAACATTTTCATTCACAGGGAGCATTAACATGGCTTTAGATGTGAACTGGGCTATCCTCAAGCATTAAAACTAACTATCTTGCTCTCACCAGCCAGGACACAGAAGGACCTCCACTCCCATTTCTGAAATAAAAAAAGCCTCATCATACCTTTGAAGCCAGGGCTACAGGAATCAGGAATGCTCCTCTTCGGAAGAGGACAGCTTCAGCTCCCTGCAGAGAAAAAGGACAACCCTGTTAACCAGAGCTATTTTTTGTGGAGGGAGCAGAAGCAGCTGCACTTCCTCCCCACGGGTGTGGATTGCTCAGAAAGAACCTTCTCAACAGCAAAAGTCTGACGGTAATTCCAGCTTAGTTGAGGTTTTGTTTCATCACTGTGAGGCTTTCCCTAGGAAATACTACTCTGTATCAGAGACTTGTAGGCTTACCTTTAGGGCAGCTAGCTTCTAAGCAGGCGGGTCAGGATCCATCCTCCCTCCTGCCACTTCAGGTCTGGCCCCACGTGGCAAATGAAACAAACCTACAACAAGAGGGCGAATGTCAGGAAGGCAGTTAAGTGAAGGGCTCCCTCCGCCTCAAAAGTAAGTGGCTCAAGGAAGAGGCTGGAAGAATCCAGTTCTGCAGGAGCCCAGCTGTGATGTCCATTTACTGGGCAACCCAGTCAAATGGGCTGGGTAACAAAAAAACCCCATTATTATTCTATGAGCCTATGGTGTAAGCTGGAAAGCAACAACCCTGCACTTCAGAAACCCATTGCCCCCCCCCCCGTGGACGTTATTTCGAATGAGGTATACAAAATAACTTCTGATATGGTCCCCCCTGCTAACCGCGTGGGCAGATCCTCCGTTTGGATCTGCAGATCCAGCCTCTCCACGAGCGCCCAACCCTAGGGAAGGCCAGATCTCGCCACCACGTGCTTTCAAGGGGGGACTCAAACGCACCCACGGCCTCCTCCATCCCCACGCGGGGGTTATGGGGGGGGCTTCTTCTTCACGGGCCCCTATTGGGACGGGGGTTAAAGGCGGCCCGCGTGGCTCTGCTCCGAGGTCAGCCGGTGGGAATCTCTCGTCAGTTCTCGCATCTGACGGCACTTCCTATCACGGCATCATCATCCCGCGGAGAGGGAAGCCCCCCTCCCAAGAGAAAGGCCCCGGGCTGAAGGAACCCCGAGGCTCGGCCTCGTTCCCCGCCCCGCGGACAAACCTCGGCGCCTGCAAGGCCTCATCGTCTCCTTCCTCCCCTTCGAAAACCCAAGCGCGAGAGGGGCAGCGGCGCGAGCGAAAGAACGAACGAACCGCGTGCGGCTCCCTTTAAGCGCTCGGGACGTACCATGTAGACGGGCGGGAGGTGGCGGCAAAAAGGAACTGGCGGCTGATTGGCTCGAACGTACCATCTCGGAATCTTGGGGGAGGTGGAGGGCGGCGGCTTCTGGGAGGAGCCGAGGACTCCATTTCGTGCGCGGCGGGAAGCCCGTCCCCGGCTTCCCTTGCAAGGCGGGAAAGCGAGGGAGGAGTACGGCTCCCAGCAAGCACCGCGGCAGCCCGCGAAAAGCGCTCGGCTCGTCATTCGGCAGGGGGAAGAGGGAGGAAGAGACCATTGTGCAGCGGCGGCGGGGGGGGGGTTGCGTTTCTGAGCTGGATCTAGTCCGTATTTCAGAGAGGGCGTATCCAGATGTTGGGGGCCGGTTGCAACTCCGCCCTCCTTAAGCGCCGCTGCCTGTATGGGAGTGCAGCCCCACCAACATCTGGAGGGCATCTCGTTAGGTGCCTCTGCTTGACTTATTCATTGATTCATTCCTCTTTTGGCATTTCAGCCACTGAAACCTAATGCGGCACTTTTCACGATTTTCCACCTCATTTTGGAATAAATGGACTCTGATTTGAGTCAATTTCTGTATCTGCATCGCTGATTTGGGCAAATCTCTTAGTTTTGGTTTCTCTCAAGTTTCATCTTTCCAAGTTTCAATTCAGATCTCCACATTTCCAAAAAATATACAGTATAATGAAAATTAATCAGTATTCTACTGCAAATGTCTTCTGATAAACACATTTTTGCATGCAATTTTGCCCAGTAATGCACAATAAACTCTGGGGGGGGGGGTATTTGTTTATGACTGTATGTATTGTTGAGTGTTTATATTGTAAGCTGCCCTGTGATCCTCTGATGAAGGGCGGTAGAGAAATGTAATAAATAATAAATTAAAAAATAACTACTATATTAATAAAAGGATGGATGCTGTTTTTCAATTCTGGGAATTGCAAATCAGGGAGGCTGGCCTGCAACTGAATGGAATCAAATTTCTCAACCATCCAATAAGTCGTCGTCTACCAGTTTACAGATCATATAATTCCAACTGGAAATGATCATATGCCAGTTTACAAACCCTGATTTGGAAATAACTGGGTGTAGGTGTATATATGATGCAATGAAATTGAATTTGCGCCTTGAAAATTCTTCAGCTCCAACAATACAATACAGTTTTGCCTTTCTAATATTATTAGAAGTCACAATCTTGTTCTTATTACATTATGTGGTGCTGCCAGGAATGTGACGATGGCTGTTCATCAAGCAGCCATTGGGGAGATGTGGGCCCATTTCCCCACTTATGGCAGAATACAGTGGTACCTTAGTTCTCGAATTTAATCCTTTCCGGGAGTCCATTCGACCTCCGAAATGGTTCGAAAACCAAGGTGCAGCTTTTGATTGACTGCAGGAGCATCCTGCACTCAATCAGAAGTCACAGAAGGTGTGTCAGATGTTCAGCTTCCGAAAAACATTTGCAAACTGGATCACTTCTGGGTTTGTGGCGTTTGGGAGCCAATATGTTTGGGAGCCAAGCCATTCGACTAACAAGGCACCACTGTACCTGTCTCAGGAGTTGAAGTGTACAATAAGGCAAAATGCAAAGTACAAAATGCAAATTCACAGCCTCAGTAAAGTGATAAGAAAGGCAATATAATGCCATTATACAAATTTATGGTGCAATTGCATACAGTGGTACCTCGGGTTACATACGCTTCAGGTTACAGAGTCCACTAACCTAGAAATAGTACCTTGGGTTAAGAACTTTGCTTCAGGATGAGAACAGAAATCGTGTGGCGGTGGCGCGGCAGCAGCGGCCGAGGGAGGCCCCATTAGCTAAAGTGGTGCTTCACATTAAGAACAGTTTCAGGTTAAGAACGGACCTCTGGAACGAATTAAGTACGTAACCAGAAGTACCACTGTATAGCATATTCTGTATAGTTCTGTTCACCTGACCTCAGAGAGAATAGCAGAGCATTGATTGCTGCAACACCCCTATTTGCAGCACCTGGGACTTTAGTTTAGCAAATAGTTGAGTCAGAGGAGACATGATAAAGGCCTATAAAGCGATGCATGGCATGGAGAAAGCAGACAGAGAAAAGTTTTTCTCCCTCTCTCATAACTTATAGACATCCAACGGAGCTGAATGTTGGAAGATAGATAAAACAAAGGACTCATTTGTGCAGCAAGGAGTTGAACTCATGCCTGCAGGAGACCGTGATGGTTGGCAACTTATAGGGAAGTTGTTTAATGTTTTATTATGTTCTTATATATGTTGGAAGCTGCACAGAATGGCTGGGGAAACCCAGTTAAATGATGGTGATGATGAAACAGGACTTCCCTATTTTCATTGGAGAAATGTTAGAGGGTATGCCCCTGGAGTCTCCCACCTCTTGGAGACTGAATCCTAGAACTGTAGAATTGGAAGGGAACCCAAGAGTCATCTAGCCGTTGCAGGAATCACAGCTAAATAATCCCTGACAGATGACCACCCAGCAATACATTATTCCATGGGTGGCCTCATCCATTTGCAACAGGGGATTACCAGACTGGCAGAGTTTTATTTTCTACCCCTTTCCTGGAGACGGACAGAGAGAACTTTGTACCAGATGGCTGCTGGGATGGTGTAATAAGGCTGATTCAGGGGGTTTCTCCCTTAAGTGATACCACCTGCCCACTACCATAGGCTCTCGATCATAAAGCAACTGATAAGATCTCTGTTTCTACAGTTATCTAAAGAGGAGAGCGATGGGCAAATATTTACCATGAACGCTACTTCCCTTGTACCAAACAGACCCATAAAAGGTGTACCTAATGGCTGAAGGGAGTCTAGTATCAACACCTAGCTGTGATTTCTGCATTGCAGGGGGTTGGACTAGATGACCCTTGGGGTCCTCTGCCTCATTTAAGCCCCACAACAAACCTGTGAGGTAGCTCAGGCTGAGAGGCAGTGGCTGGCCCCACAGGTCACCCAGTGAACTTCATGGCCTAGTTGGGGGGGATATATAAATCCTGGACTCTCTATTGGGAATAGTACCAGGAAGTCGACAATACATTATATTTATACGCAACAGTAGCCGCAAAGCAATTGATTGCAAAAAATTGGAAAAGTGGTATTATACCTAGAACGTTTTTTATGTACGCGACAACAGCAGCAAGAATACTTATCGCAAAGTATTGGAAGACACAAGATTTGCCCACTCTGGAAAAATGGCAGATGCAAGTGATAGACTATATGGAGTTGGCAGAAATGACTGGCAGAATCCGAGACCTGGGAGAAGAATCAGTGGAAGAGGACTGGAAGAAGTTTAAGGACTATCTGCAGAAACACTGCAAAGTTTATGAATGTTAAAACAATGTTGGTTTTGGAAACAATGTGGCATTAGCGATTTAGCTTAAGAAAAAGTATGCAAAATGTAACAGAAAAAGAGGAAAGATATAAGTTATATTATGTCGAAAGTAAATAACATTATAAAGGTGTTTAAGTACAAAGAGGAAAGATTGGAGACATAATAGAATGCACCTAATAATTAGAAATGAGATTTGAAAGAGGGCAAGGACTTGCTGTATTTGAATTGGAAATGAGGAACACAAAAAAGGGAGGCGTGAGGAAGTCAAGAGAGGAAGTAGATTTGGTATGAGTTAAAAAGTTAGAGTTTTTATGTTTCTATCTGGTTGGGGGAGGTTATTTGGATTTGTTTTAAATGTATTTTTGAATATGTTTTGTTTTTTCTTCTTGATTCCTTTTTTTGTATCTGTGGTGGTTGTGTGTTTTTTCTTTCTTATTTTGTTTTTCTCTTTTGTGGAAACTTAATAAATATATTTAAAAAAAAGGAAAAGTGGTATTATACCAACAAAAACAGAGTGGCTTGCCAAATTACTGGAGTATTACAATACAGTGGTGCCTCGCAAGATGAAATTAATTCGTTCCGCAAGTTTTTTCTTCTTGCGGGTTTTTCGTCTTGCGAAGCACGGTTTCCCATAGGAATGCATTGAAAATCAATTAATGCGTTCCTAGGGAAACCGCTTGCCAGGCTGGCGGTGCGGAGAAGGGCTTTTCTCCGCACCGCAAGCCTTCAGGACAGGTACGGGAACAGAGGGGAAGGGGCGCAGCGCTTTCCCTCTGTTCCCGGGGCTTGCGTGGGAGGAGGGTTTTTCCTCCCCACCGCCAACATTCAGAACAGCATTCTGAATGTTGGCGGTGGGAAGGAAAACCCTCCTCCCACCCCAAGTCTTCAGGAAAGCCATCCGATGCCGGGTGGCGGGAGAAGGCTTTCCCCCTCCCCCTCCCGGCATCGGAGCTTCGTCCCGATGCCGCGCGGCGGCGGGAGACGTTCCCCCTCCGCCGCCCGGCATCGGGGCTTCGTCCCGATGCCGCGCGGCGGTGGGAGGCTTTCCCCCTCCGCCGCCCGGCATCGGGGCTTCGTCCCGATGCCGCGCGGCGGCGGGAGGCTTTCCCCCTCCGCCGCCCGGCATCGGAGCTTCGTTCCGAAGCCGGCGGCGGGAGGAGGTCCGAGGACAGTGGGGAAGACGCGCTGCGCTTCCCCGCTGTCCCTGAGATTTCCCTATGGGCTGTCGTCTTGCGAAGCAAGCCCATAGGGAAATTCGTTTTGCGAAGTGCCTCCAAAACGGAAAACCCTTTCGTCTAGCGGGTTTTCCGTCTTGCGAGGCGTTCGTCTTGCGGGGTACCACTGTATATCGAAAACAATGGGAGAAATTGGAAGGATCTCAAAAGAGAAGATAGACAAGGACTGGAAGGTGTTTAAAGGATACTTGCAAAATTATATTGAAAAATCAGAACTCCTATTAGAATAAACAAGTTCCGTTATAAATATTGAAATACTAAATAAGATGGATAACAATGTGTAACAGAAAAAGAAGCAGAAAATTGGTTTAAAAGTATGTGAAAGAAAGTAATAGAAGTGGAAAGAAATTGCAATTGTGTAGATTGGAAGTTTATCACAAGGGTGGGGTGAGGGGTGAGGTGGTGGGAAAATGAAGTATTTGTGGGATTGAGTGTGGGTATGTATGAATATTTTAAAGGATTATTTGAAATGTAGGTATGTTTGTATATTCGTAACATGTATGTATTAATGTTGAATTATTTTAATAATAAAAATTTAATATTTTAATAAAATAAAATAAACCTTGGACTCTCGAAGGTCCCTAGTCTGACACTCTAACCACTACAACACACTAGCTGGGGGAAAATAGACTTGCAGGGTTGGAGAGTTGGAAGGGACCCCAGGGGTGTTCCTGGGCACACCCAGCAGCAGATTCTATATAGTAAGACACTAGGTACTTTAAAAATAAAATAAAAATGAAAGGGTTTCCTTCACCTCTTTGCAACAAAGCGCTAGTATCTGGATTATTTGGGCCGACTCCCTCAGACCCATTTATTGCTACCTGCCAGCTGCAATAAAGAGCATCCAGCTATTTGCTGCAGGTGACCTTGGCAAATTTATCAGAACGTCTTGCATTAACGTCTCGAGCACAGCAGTAAAAATTGCGGGAGGGAGGAAGTGGAGCTTGGAAACCTGACATGGACTAAAGACTAGAAATTAACAGGAATGTTTACGTTTCGGTTTGATTTATGGCTTGCAACACTCTTCCATTGGTAAGAAGCCAGGATCAGCTGGGATTCCTGTATTGCAGAGGGTTGGACTAGATGACGCTTCGGGTCCCTTCCAACTCTACTATTCTATGATTTTATCTCAAATTTGATTCTGGACGAAACCAAGGGTTCAAGCGCAGCTACCGGACTGCAATTCACCTGGAAGAATTTTCAGTTTTCTGTGGAACGCTTCTCTCCAGTTTAGGAGCGGAATAGCTTAGTTTCTTCTGAGAAATAAGAAGAAAAACACTTTGTGCTGTGGAAAAATACCCTCAGCAGATAATCAGCATTTCCCCCCCTCCCATGTGTGTGTGTGCGCGCGCGCAATGCATTTGTCTCAACAAAGAATCCTCCTTATAATTTGAATTAGGAACCATTAGCGGACATGGGATCTCATCCCTTGAGTAATGTAAGTTATTGGCTTTTCTCCCTGCAAAGGAGCAAGTTGGGATGGGGGGAAGGATGGGCTTGAGATGGAGGAAGATGCCCAGTCTACAATTATAGGATTCTATGAAAAATGAACATTAGAATCAGTTGCAGGGGCAGAGAAACAGATAAAAGAAGGTCAGTGGTTTGAATCCCCATGACGGGTTGAGCTCCCATTGCTCTGTCCCAGCTCCTGCCAACCTAGCAGTTTGAAAGCATACCAGTGCGGGGAGATAACTAGGTACCACTGTGGCGGGAAGGTAAACGGCGCCATACCCCATCGTCGCCTTTACCTTTTTACCTTACTGTGTGACCTTGAGGGTCCCTTTCAGCACTACAGTTCAATGGTTCCAGAGGTTGGAGGGAAGGCTGCACATCTGCTTGCTTCCTGCTTTATTTGCCCCAGGCTCACAAGGAACAACACTTTCATTAAGGCCAGTAGGAAAGAAATTAACTTTGGCAAGAGTACAGATGCTCTTCCAGACATGGATTCTAGAAAATAGTTTTACAACAGACACCGATTGTGTAAAGGGCAATAAAGCTTTCAGTTTGCTTTATTATTACTGAATCAAGAAGTACTTTGCGCTGTTTATCAAATGCCTAACAAATTCCCTCTGAGTTGTTAAAATGTTTGGGGCGCCTTGTCCTATTGCAGAGAAGACCCTCCACCTCCTCTTTAAATGGCTCAGATTTGTTCTTCAAGTCCCAGAAGTGCAGCTAAGCACTTAAACAGTGTTTGACTAAGTCAGACGCTTGCAGGCAGAAAACATCCTGCAGGAAGAGATCTATGGTCTTCAAAGACTCCATGGAATGAGTTGTGATTCCTGCATTGCAGGGGGTTGGACTAGATGACCCTTGGGGTCCCTTCCAACTCTACAGTACTATGATTCTGTGATTCAAATGGGCCCCTGGTATCCCTCTCCCTGTTTTTCGGGTTGAGGGGGGCCAGGGCTGTTTGTATCCTCTGCTTGCAACCCCAGAGTGCCCACCATTCTGAAGTAGCACCTGTCTCAATAAGAAAATGCACCTCCAACAGCCAGGTGCTGAAAACATCAGAGCACTTATTTCAAAGGGACCAGCTCTGTTTGTGGCTGCAGAGACTGGAGCTGCTCTCCTGTTGCAGTTCTTATGCACAGTGCTGTCAGAAAAGGAGGCTGCACTAGATGGACCTCTTTTGGCCTGATCCAGCGGGGTCCAATTTCAGATATATAGGAGCTTTAATGTGAATTCAATTCTTATAACTATTTGTTCCAAGCAGTTACCAATCTATCCACCCTTAATGGTGAGTGATAGCTGCATTTCCGGCTGCAAGCTAAAACTGATATATATATATATATATATATATATATATATATATATATATATGCAGGTTTTGGTGTCTTCGGGTGTCTTCCCGTGTAAGAGTTGGGGTGTCTAGGCGACGTTTCGACGAGGTCTCACTCGTCATCTTCAGGCTGGTGCTTTCGGCTTCTTGTTACTGGAACAGAGCAGGATCTAAGTGTTTGAGTTCCTATAAATACTGTTGAGGGGGTGTGGTGTATAGCCTCCAACGTTCTGGGCAGAGAGGAAGTTCCCAGGTTAATGTGCCTTTTCTTCTTTTGTTCCTTAATTACTTGAGGGATATCTTGAGTGATTTCTTGAGTGATATTCTGAGTACCACTTAGGTGGGTCATTAGGTGTGGATTAGTTGCTAAAGCTTTCGTGTCTTGACCTCTTGAGCTTGTGAAGAGTTTTTCTGAGAAGATGGCTGTACTGCACTTAGTTGTGCTCTGGCTTGGCTTCGTGTATAGGGGCGAGCTGTGGTTTTGTGCCCTGTGCCAGCCAGATCTGTGTAGGGATTGCAGGGGGGTGCAGCATCCGGAGGTGCCACTATGGTTTGGCTACTGGATGGTGTCTGTAATTTATCTGTGGAGAAGGTCTGGGTTTGGGTCTGGTGTGGTTGATTGGTGATGGCGTTCTGTGTGCCTCTGGTTCTGGTGTCGGTTTTTGTGGGGAGGGCTAATTTCCAGATGTCTGGCAGGCGGGACGTGTCGTCACGCTTGTTCATGTTGTGAGGGTGTTTCTCTATCTCGATGGCTTCCATGATTATTCTCTTGTGGTGATGTTCCATGTTAAAGAGCAATTTGGAATCTGCAAAATTAATTTCGTGTCCTGTTTCTTTCATGTGTTGGAAAAGAGAGGAAGTTTTTTCTTCTTTTTTGACGGCATTCTTGTGTTCTGCGATACGTGCATTTATTCGTCTGTTTGTTTGTCCAATGTACGTGGCTGGGCAGACTTTGCAGGGTATTTCATAGACCCCTTGGTTTTCCAACTGGATTTTATCTTTGGGGTTTCTGAGGATATTGGCTATTTTTTGGTTGGTGCAAAAGGCTGTTTTGATATTGTGTTTATGGAGGATTTTGCTAATTTTATCTGTAGTGCCCTTGATATAAGGAAGGAGGGCCATGCCATTGTTTTCTTCTGTGTCTTGGTTTTTGGGGGGTGTTTCTTTTTGGATTAGCTTCGTAACCCTGTTTTGCTGGTATCCATTGGCGATTAACACATTAGAGAGATTCTGTAACTCAGTTGTCAAGTGGTCTTTGTCAGCCAGGCGTTTGGTTCTGGAGATGAGAGTCTTGGCTACGGAGTTTATTTGTGCAGGGTGGTGGTGTGATTGTGCATGTAAGTAGCGGTTGGTGTGTGTTTTTTTCCGGTAGATAGTGTGTCCTAGTGAGCCATCAGGTTTTTTGTAGATTAGGACGTCAAGGAAGGGAAGTTGGTGGTTGGCTTCTATTTCCATAGTGAATTGTATTTTGGGGTGTAGGCTGTTGAGATGTGTGAGGAAGCTATCTAGTTTTTCTTTCCCGTGTGGCCAAATTACAAAGGTGTCGTCAACATATCTGAGCCAAAGTTTGGGTTTGTGTTCTGACTTGTCTAAAGCATTGGTTTCAAAGTGTTCCATGTACAAATTTGTGATGACCGGTGAGAGGGGTGATCCCATAGGTGCTCCTTCTATCTGTTTGTATCTTTGTCCATTGTGGATGAAGTACGTGTTGGTTAGGCAGTGGTTGGTTAGGTCCAGGATGTATTCGGGGGGATTGTATTTGTTTTGAATGGCTGTCAAGGCTTCATTAATGGGCACTTGTGTGAAGAGAGATACAACATCGAAGCTCACAAGTAGGTCATCGGGATGTAGGTTTTGCTTCTTTATTGTTTCTATGAACTGGAAGGAGTTTGTAACGTGTGAAGCGATGGATTCTGCATAGGGCTGAAGTTGCTTAGCGAGAAATTTAGCGAGATTTTGTAGAGGTGAGCCTATGGAGCTGACTATTGGTCTGAGTGGTGTTCCTTCTTTGTGTATCTTGGGGAGACCGTAGAGTTTGGGGCATCTGGATGATTTTTCTCTGGGGATGATTCTTAGCTGGATTTCTTCACTGATAGGAGAGGCTTTTATTTTGGATTTGGTGGTTTTTTCCAGATAGGTGGTGGGATCTGTTTTTATAGGTTGGTAGGTAGGGTCTTGGAGTAGATTTGATAGTTTTGCTTGGTAGTCCGATGTGTTCATCACAACAGTGGCATTACCTTTGTCTGCTGGGAGAATGATTATGTTGTTGTCTTTCCTCAGGTTGGTGAGTGCTTTCTGTTCTTCTTTGTGTAAATTGCTTCTGGGTGGTTTGCTGGAGCAGAGGATGTTGGTGACTTCAAGTCTGATTTACACCCCAAAATACAATTCACTATGGAAATAGAAGCCAACCACCAACTTCCCTTCCTTGACGTCCTAATCTACAAAAAACCTGATGGCTCACTAGGACACACTATCTACCGGAAAAAAACACACACCAACCGCTACTTACATGCACAATCACACCACCACCCTGCACAAATAAACTCCGTAGCCAAGACTCTCATCTCCAGAACCAAACGCCTGGCTGACAAAGACCACTTGACAACTGAGTTACAGAATCTCTCTAATGTGTTAATCGCCAATGGATACCAGCAAAACAGGGTTACGAAGCTAATCCAAAAAGAAACACCCCCCAAAAACCAAGACACAGAAGAAAACAATGGCATGGCCCTCCTTCCTTATATCAAGGGCACTACAGATAAAATTAGCAAAATCCTCCATAAACACAATATCAAAACAGCCTTTTGCACCAACCAAAAAATAGCCAATATCCTCAGAAACCCCAAAGATAAAATCCAGTTGGAAAACCAAGGGGTCTATGAAATACCCTGCAAAGTCTGCCCAGCCACGTACATTGGACAAACAAACAGACGAATAAATGCACGTATCGCAGAACACAAGAATGCCGTCAAAAAAGAAGAAAAAACTTCCTCTCTTTTCCAACACATGAAAGAAACAGGACACGAAATTAATTTTGCAGATTCCAAATTGCTCTTTAACATGGAACATCACCACAAGAGAATAATCATGGAAGCCATCGAGATAGAGAAACACCCTCACAACATGAACAAGCGTGACGACACGTCCCGCCTGCCAGACATCTGGAAATTAGCCCTCCCCACAAAAACCGACACCAGAACCAGAGGCACACAGAACGCCATCACCAATCAACCACACCAGACCCAAACCCAGACCTTCTCCACAGATAAATTACAGACACCATCCAGTAGCCAAACCATAGTGGCACCTCCGGATGCTGCACCCCCCTGCAATCCCTACACAGATCTGGCTGGCACAGGGCACAAAACCACAGCTCGCCCCTATACACAAAGCCAAGCCAGAGCACAACTAAGTGCAGTACAGCCATCTTCTCAGAAAAACTCTTCACAAGCTCAAGAGGTCAAGACACGAAAGCTTTAGCAACTAATCCACACCTAATGACCCACCTAAGTGGTACTCAGAATATCACTCAAGAAATCACTCAAGATATCCCTCAAGTAATTAAGGAACAAAAGAAGAAAAGGCACATTAACCTGGGAACTTCCTCTCTGCCCAGAACGTTGGAGGCTATACACCACACCCCCTCAACAGTATTTATAGGAACTCAAACACTTAGATCCTGCTCTGTTCCAGTAACAAGAAGCCGAAAGCACCAGCCTGAAGATGACGAGTGAGACCTCGTCGAAACGTCGCCTAGACACCCCAACTTTTACACGGGAAGACACCCGAGGACACCAAAACCTGCATTCCTGTACCCGTGAAAATCTACGAAAACATATATATATATATATATATTATTGGCTGGCATTAGAGTAAGGCCTGTGAGATTTTTCTGTCCACTTGAGATAAGCTCTCTGGGGAAAGCAAGCTTTGCCGGATGCAATTTCAGTCACTCCATGTGAACATCCTTTGCAGAAGATTTTATGGTAATTCCTCTCTGAGTCAGGGTAGCTTTTATTGCACCCCTAATAGCCAGCTGCCTGAGAATTGCTAAGGACCAGAAGGAACATGATCAGCTCTGAATACAGAGGATGAATTTCCTCCCTGGAGTTTTGGTTGATAATGATACGTGTCACTTTTGCTGGCTGCTGAAGTCCTGTTAAGAACCCTCGCTTTATGTGAGCTGCTCATGTTGTTTCAGAAGCTGATGATGCTTCTGAATACCAGTTTCTGGAGACCACAGGGGAGGGGAGAGTGCTTCTGCACTTGAATCCTGATTGTGGGTTTCCCTTTGGAGCATCTGGTCAGCCACTGTGAGAACCCAGAAGGTAGACTCTCTTTTCTTGGAGGTTTTCAAAGAGAGGTTGGGTGGCCATCCATCAGGGATTCCTTAGCTATGATTCCTACATTGCAGGGGGTTGGAATTAGATGACCCTCAGGGTCTCTTCCAGTTCTCCAATTCTAGGATGCTGGAGTAGATGGGCCACTTGCCTGATCCAGAAGGCTCTTATGTTCTTAGTGCCATTCCAAGAATTTACTTCTGATGTCCCCATGATCAACTTATGAGCCAGGCTTTCAAATCTCTCCCCACTGCCAATCATGCATCTCTGTTAGTCTGCTTCCTTCTCTCATCTTCAAGGGCCGCCATTTGCAAACAGCCTGGCTTCTCCTTTGAAAATTAAACCACTACAGCCGATCTGGATGTTCTGTAGTCTTTCCCTTCAAGCTGTTTTTGAACTTTAAATAAGCATCATGTCTCAGAAATACAAGCTGTTTAAAATCTTCCAGGAGCTGGTTTCATTAGACTTTTGGGAACGTTATGCTGAAAAGACTGGTCCAGTAAAAAACACACAAACCAGGGTGAAAAAAGGACACTTTGCCTTGGAGAGCGTATTTAACTTGGAAATAAAGACAGAGTAAGATCTGCTTTGCCTCGTTAGGAAAACAACAGCAGCCCAAAGTTGTTCCAAAGTGGGCATCTCACTCCCTCTGAAGATGGTGGACTCTCCTTCCTTGGAGGTTTTCAGGCAGAGGTTGACTGGTCACCTGTCAGGTATTCTTGAGCTGTGATTCCCACATTGCAGGGGATTGGACTAGATGCCCCTTGGGGTCTCTTCTGATTGCACAAGTCTATGTTTCTATGTAGCAAGTTTTCATTCAGTGGCTAGCCCAGCAGAGGGCCCTTCTGTCAAGTATTACAGAGAGAGCCACCAGGGTTGGTGGTGGGGAAGAACTGTGGACTCTCCTCCTCCGCCTCCTCTCCTCTATATCTCATAGTCCCCATCTGGACAGTCTGAAGAGAAACCTTCCAGCAGGCTCCCTATTCAACAGAGAAAAAGTTAGACACACAAACATAGGAAAGGCATTTATTTATTCCGTTTCAAAATGACCTGCAGCAGGAGAAGCAGAAAGAAGTAACCATCAAGCTGCCTGTATTTTATTCCTTTACCACTTTTTATTACATCGCAAGGGGAGCCAGGCGCTTGTGGATGTCAGCCTTTGAAACAGCCTTGAAAGGGGATCTGGGGCTCCCCAGCAGAAGCTGTTGACGGCACCAGAGTGGTTGGCGGTTGGGGATATTCTTTGACTCAAGGATGCAGTTCCTGATCAACAGACCTCATTGGGATTCTTCCGGAAGCGACAAAACATTTGCACAGAAGGCAGCTGTCACCTTGTGCGGGATCCTAGCAGAGTAGAGGCAGAAGCATCTTTACTGGGGAGGGGGCGCCTCTAAAGATTCCTCCTTTCCTGGACTGATGATTTCCAAGTTCACCATGAAGCTGTTTCTGGTGATCCTCCAGTTGGTTACAAGTAAGTGGCTCTTTCTTTCTTTCTTTCTTTTTTAAAACCCACCCTTTTCTCCTCTTGCACAGAACCCAACATATCAGTCATGGGACGGAAAGTTAAGTGCTGGGTTGCCCAGATGGGTTGGCGCTGATGGGTTGGCAAAAGGCAGAATATTTATTTATTTATTTATTTTCTAGCCCATCTTTTCCTCCAAGGGGCTCAAGGCGGCTTGGTTCTCCTCCCCCTCCTCATTTAATCCCCACAATGACCCTGTGAGGTTGGTTAGGCTGAGAAGCAGTGACTGCTGGCCCAGGGTCACCCAGTGAGCTTCATGGCTGTGTGGGGATTTGAACCCTCCTCTCTCCCAGGTCCTGGTCTGACACTCTAACTACTACGCCACACTGGTTCTCAACCCTCATTGGACCACAACTCTAGATCAGTTTACATCATCAAATGGCTCCCCTGGCTGGAAACGATGGGAGTTTGGAGGGCGTCAGGTAGGGGAATGGCAGCACCTGGTCAGTTTCATGCAAACTGGTCATTGACTCTCAATTTCAATTTCTCTCAGGACATCTCCCCCACCCCCCATCAGAGCTGGCAGTCTCTCACCCTTTTTCGAACATCCTCCCTTGGGGAGTGTTCCCTCAGCCTCCTCTCCTCTCGCCTCTCCTTGGGAGAGCAGTCTTCTGAGCAGCCGCTGCTGCCACCCCTGGTCTCTGAGCTGTACCCCCTGCCCCAAAGAGAGGTGCCTCCTCACACTGACCCACAGGGGCCTGGAAAGAGGATGCCCCCAGCCTTAGTACCCCAACAGAGACTGGCCAAAGGTGAACGTGAGACCAGCACCTTACCTTGGGAGGCAGCAACATGCTGTGCCTACATGTTGGAAAGACTCCCCTTCAGCTCCCAGGTAGACCTTGCACACAACAAGGACAAGATAGGCCAGCACACTGCCTGTCTGCCCAGTCTCCCACTTGTCCATCCCTTCCCAACAGCAAGGGCTGGCAGACTGGCTGGCTGGGCTCTCTCGCCCGCTTGCTTGCTTACTCCAAAGCTTCCTCAGCTCCTGGCAATCAGCCCCAGAGGCACCATTTGCCTGCGGAACTTGTAGTCAGGGCTGCTGCAACGAACAGCTGTAGAAGCCTTTGGAAGGGAAAGACACAAAAGGGCATCAGAGGAGGGAGGAAAGAGGAAAGAAGGACAGAGGCCAGTGTTGCTCATGGCACCCCTGGCCAGCATTCAAGGCACCCCAGGGTGCCACAGCCCCCTGGTTGAAAACCACTGGTTTAGGCCAATGTCTCATCTAGTTCAGCATCCTCTTCTCCCAGTGTCCAAGCAGATGACCCCAAAGGGGAATCTGCAAGCAGGACCAGAGCAGGGACGGAGCCCTGTGAGAGGCCAAAATTCAGCATCCCTCTTGCCTTCTGTTCTGCTCAATTCACTATGTCATAGTTGTGGTGCCCTGTGGCTCCCTCTGGGCTTGCGCTGCCTTAAATCTCCCCTCCTCCCATGATCTCCTCAACCAGAAGCATTGTGTGAACCCATTCCTCCGAGTATCTTCACCCCCAAAAGAATGTAACCCTGAGCATTTCTTTATCCGTTTGGTATTTGTGGCAGCTGACCCCCCCCCTTTCCTTCAGCTCTGCGGATGTCGTGTCCTTCCTTTGCATGAGTGAGTCTGTTTGTGATGCTCGGAAATGCTTGAGTGAACCAGCCATTCAGCACGGATCCTGCGAAGTCTGCTTGCGTCAACATTTACGGCGAACGTTGGTCCACTGCTAATGGATTAAATGATCTTCTGCTCCTACAGTTGTTAGGAGTCTGGAAACAGCAATGACGATTCCACGCTGTGATCGTCTTCTACAATATTCCACTATTGCATCCACACATTTTGTTCAATGAGTGTACGACACTTGCTTGCCTGTGCGTGCAAACTGTTGAGATGTACACTCATACAATCATGGAGAGGCAACTTTCCTGTTGAGCCACCCTCTGGCTTCTGAGACTTCAGAATGTGGGCAGCCAGTGTGGTATTGTGGTCAGAATGTTGGCCTAGGACTTAGGAGTGTCTAGGGTTCAAATCCCCACCCAGTTACGAAGCTCATTGGTCAACCTTGGGCCAGTCAGTCTCTCTTAGCCTAACCTACCTCACAGGGTTGTTGTGGGGAGAAAATGAAATGGGAGGAGGAATCTCATGTGACGTCACCTTGCGCTCCCTGGAGGAAAGGTGGGATGGAAATCTAATAAACAAATGGCACTGGCCCGTTAAATCGGCCCGGCCCTAGCATTGGGCAAAGTGGGCTGCCTGCATCAGGTAGCAGATGCTGGGGGAAGTGGGAGGGCAGTGGTGGCAGATCCCTGACTGTTTTCTTCTGCACTGAAGTGTAGGTGGGTTTCCATGGGGCAAGGCACAGTGATAATAGCAAGAACCTTTATTGAACTACATAACTGGGAAACAGAAGCAAAGCAACTGCTTATACAGTGGTACCTCGGGTTACAGACGCTTCAGGTTACAGACTTGGCTAACCTAGAAATAGTACCTCAGGTTAAGAACTTTGCTTCAGCATGAGAACAGAAATTGTGTCACTGTAGTGCGGTGGCAGTAGAAGGCCCCATTAGCTAAAGTGGTACCTCAGGTTAAGAACAGTTTCTGGTTAAGAACAGACCTCTGGGACGAATTAAGTTCTTAACCCGAGGTACCACTGTACAGTCATACCTCGGGATGAATACGCTTCAGCTTAAATATTTTTGGGTTGTGCTCCACAGCGACCCGGAAGTAATGGAGCGCGTTACGTCTGGGTTTCGCCGCTCGCGCATGCGCAGATGCTCAAAATGTCGCCACGCGCATGTGTGGAAGCGGCGAAACACGACCTGTGCACGCGCAGTCGCGTCTTACGTTCGCTTCAGGATGCGAACGGGGCTCTGGAACGGATCCCGTTCGCATCCAGAGGTACCACTGTACAGTATACATTTCTGAAAGCCTGGGCCACTCCCACTCCCACTCCCAAAATGATTGGCTGTCTAAACTTCCAAACTGCGAATCATGACTCAGAGTTCAAGGGTCAATGGCAGAGGCCCAAATCCTGAAATGTTCTGTGTTTAGACAACATGTATCGTATCAGAACACAGGAGCTCAGATTCCTTAGTCCAGACTCAAGCTCAGGCAAACACAGACCAATGAATACATAACATGCATCCCGTGGCCAGCTAAATTAGGAGGCTGCCCTCAGATGCCATGAAGAGTGTGGACCACTCACTGGGCTTGCCATAGAATTCAGCTGCCAGTCTGGTCAAGTTCTGTAGGTGGAAAAGATCCCCCATTTTGCCCTGCCCTGCAGGAAGCAAAATGCAGTTACATTTTAAAATCATAGAATTGCACAGTTGAAAGGGATCCCTAAGGGTCCTTTAGTCCAACCCGCTGCATCGCAGGAATTGCATGCTAAACAATCCCAGGCAGATGGCCGCCCAACCTCTCTTTGAAAAGCTCCAATGATGGAGCGTGCACCACCTTCCGACAGAGTCCAAACGTTGCTGACGATCACCAAAAACGGTCACACTTGGGCCATCTATTGGAACCCCCCCCCACCCCGCTTTAGAAGGTGCTCAGATGTTGACAGCTGGACTCATACTTCTGGTATTCTTTATGGTCCAGACTCCCAACAACTCCTGGACCAGTTCTCATGTTTGGAGAGCGATTAATCAAAGCTGCAGGGAAACTTTTGCTCCAGGCCCAGGACTTTTAAGTAGTTTGCAGAAGGTTGATTTAACTCCTGCAGTTGGGATTTAGGATCCTCCCCCTGTCCCCAAATCCTCCCCAAGAGCAAACATTTCCGATACAAACAATAGTAAATTTGGGTAAGCTGCTGCTGGGCCTCAAAGGGACAGGTTTTTTTTTTTGCAGAGCTTCAGGCCTTCCCAAATATTTGCCGTCTATTTCTAACTTTGGCGAAGAGTAGTCAACAAGGCAGTTGAAATGTGGGCCATAATTCAGAGCTGATGTGGAAAAAATGCCTTGCCTGTAAGCGAACAATAGCTCATGGGATGTCAACTTTGGGAATTTTTTCAGGTCCTCTCCCCCCTCCCTGTCCCAATGTGATGATCTTTCTTGCACGTAGACCTGGTCTCGAATCCTCAGGATGACTCTGGCCCAGTAGAGCAAACCTCTAGCTTCTTGCTGCCTGCTTGGGGGCATCTAATGGATTGCAGTCAGTCATCGTTTGAGCAAGCTAGATTAGAATCACAGGATCATAGAACTGTAGAGCTGGAAGGGAGCCCAAGGGTCATCTAGTCCAGCCCCCCCCCCCCCGCAATGCAGAAATCACTGCTCAAGAATCCAGTGAATCATAGACTCAAAGAATTGTCGAGTCCAACGCCCTGCAATGAGGGAATCATAGCACAGTCCAACTGGGGACGGTGAGTCCCACCTGCAAATCCCAGGTCCTAATCTGACACTCTAACCACAACACAACACAGCCCTTGTGACAGAATAGACTTTGGTTTTAATTGCCTGTGACGACACCTCCTAGATCAAAACTGACATTTCTGAAGGGCAGAACACAAGCCCCTTGAGAGTGGTGTAGTGGTTAAGGTATAGGACCAGGATGTGGAAGACCCGGGTTCAAATCCTCCACTCGGCTATGAAGCTCACTGAATGTGACGTTGGGAGTCAGTCACTGCTGCTCAGCCTAATCTGCCTTGCAGGGTTGTTGTGAATACAATATGAGAGGGGGAGAGCCGTGTATGCCACCTGGAGCTCCTTGGAGGAAAGGTGGGCTATCAAGGCATAAATAAACATAAACAAACAAGCAAAATGACTGTGAAGCCCCCATGGCTAGTGGACATCAACATTTTGAATAGGGCCAGCCTGCTCCCCCAGGAGTTAGTCTTCCTGACTCCTGGTACTCCCTCCTAGGGACATTCCCTATACTTGCAAGACTAGCACTCTTTATATGCTCGGGGAAAGCATGACAATATTACTGTCTAAGGATGAAGAAGCGGGATATAATATTTCTGGTGTTTTGTCTCAAATTCCCCTTTGACAGAGGCTTTTCTGGCTGACTCTCATCCAGATCATGGCGGCTGTTCTTCCGGAATGTTCCCATGCGAAAACATGACCGTTTGCTTACCTCAGCTTCTCCATTGCAATGGGGTGATCAACTGTGAAGACGGAGCCGACGAAGAGAACTGTGGTAATTTCTTCTTAGACTCTGTGAGGCTTTCCCCTCTCAAGAGGTGGCCAAGGAAAGCATTCTGACCTTTGATGGCTCAGGGAGCCTTCAGAGATTCCTAGAATCACAGGATCATAGAGTTGGAAGGGATCCTCAAGTCAGGAAGTGCAGTCCAAGTGCAGGAATCACAGGCCGAGAATCTCTGACGGACAGTCATCCAACCTCTGCTTATAAACCTCCAATCAAAGAATTGTAGCATTATGAAGATAAAGCTCAGCTATGAGATTCAGGTTTTTGGTGGCCCCAGAGTTCAGGTCTCCGATGGTGACAACGGTTAAGGAGAAACTTTAGGGTAACTTCTCAAGTTGGGAATGCAGGTGTATGTATGGGAAGAAGAGAGCTTGGTGGTCTTGGTACATGGGCCAAGGCTCACTGACAAAGAGCGCCAGTGTGGTGTAGTGGTTAGAGCACCAGACTAAGACCTGGGAGAGACGAGGGTTCAAATCCCCACTTGGCCATGCAGCTCATTGGATGACCCTGGAGGCCAGTCACTGCCTCTCAGCTTAACCTACCACACAGGGATGTTGTTGTAAGGCTAAAAATGGGGAGGGGAAGTACATAGGCTATCATGAGCTCCCTGGAGGAAAAGTGGGCTCTATAACTAACTAACTAACTAACTAACTAACTAACTAACTAACTAACTAACTAACTATGCTAAGTACTGAGGGAGAGGATGAAGCTCAGATGCCCGAACTTCCATCCATAACAGAATCTAAATCCTTCCTTACAGTGAATGATGTTGGGTGGCCCAAGATTTTCAATGAACTTCTCAGCAACAACGGCAGCAGCAGCAGCAGGACAAGTGATGGATCGAGAGTGGCCAACTGCAGTGAGTATATTTTTGCGTGTGGCCACATTCACACCATCCACAGCACAGGGATGGGCTAGATGACCTTTGGGGGAGTCCCTGCAATTATATGATTCTGCAGTTGTTTCCATCCATAGCCGTCTTCACCCTGCCATCCCTTTTCCTGCCTAATCTGCCCCCCCCATCTTGTTCCTTGTGCAAAATCATCATTATTCCATTTCTGGACTCTTAGCCGGCCTTCCGCTCTGTTCCCTCAGCCCTAAATCAGTACCCAGCCGGATGCGGGTGTTTGGGGACCGCCGTGAACTGTCAGGATCGGGGCCTGCGTACCGTACCCCAGGTCTCACCCAGCGTGACGGAGCTGTGAGTAATGGCGGGTGAGATGTCCCTGCCATCCTAGTCTTTGGGCAGCCGGCACAGGGGTGGAGGAGGAATGCCATGGGGGTGGGGCAGTGGCTTCATTCAACAACAAGGAGCTAAGGCTATGCAGACCAAAGCCACTCTCCGCGCCCCAAGGCAGGTGGAAATATGTAGGGCAGAGGAAATGGCACTCCTGCATTGCAAACGGTTGCACTAGACCAGCCTTGGAGTCCCTTCCAAGATTCTATGATTCTGTACACAGGTGTGATGCTGGCACCTGCCAGATCCTCCTGACAGGTAGGCTCACAAGTGGGGTGGTGATTTTAAATTCAGGCATAGAGCAATGGGGTTAAACTGCAGGGAGAAAGGTTGATACCGTGAGGTAGGAGAATTACAGAGTTGTAGAACTGGAAGGGGCCACAAGAGTCATCTACTCCAACCCCTTGCAATAATGCAGGAATCGCAGCTAACTTCCTATCTTTTTAAAAAGAGCAGTTAAGAATCTGACCAGCAGCTATTTAACCATTGAAATCAGTGGGGATGGAAAGTGCTCAACTTTGACTGGATTTTGCCCAGAGGTTTCTGTCTGTCGTTTTCCTAATCTCAACAGTATCTTTAACTGGGAGTGTTAGGAAAAGGTAATTTAAAAATATATAAATTTGATTTTTTTTGCAGTCACATCTGATTTTTGTCCAAAGATTAATTATCTCCCCCCCCCCCATTCTGGGTCGTTCAGTTGTTAGGGACGACTCTGGGCATTCAGCAAAATTTTCTGATTATGCTGTCTCTAGATCTACACCTAAAGTGTGAATCCATCCAACAGGTGTTTATAGATACCTGTTTCATACAGGTGCCCTCATAAGAGGGCTAGGATTGACCGTGCCTTTGTGGTGCACATACATTCATTTGCAAACTTGGGTTTGTTAGTGTGTAATGTGTGAAACCACCTTCGCAGCTGCTGGAGTCACTTTTTGTTCTATTTTTCCTAGAGATCTGAAGAATAATGAGATCGTTTCCCTGCTGGACTATCAGTTCATTGCCTATAAGCAACTGGAGTTACTGTAAGTATGATACCCAATCCCTACATTTCTGCAACTTGCAGGGGGGTTGGACTAGATGACCCTTTGGACCCTTCCAACTCTGCAGTCCAATGATTGTATGAACTGCATGGCCTATGCAGGGGATTTGATACCAGCCTTTAAAAATCTGCATTTTAGAACCCTCTGTTTTCATAGTGTTCTTTTTTAAAACAACAACAACGACAACAATGAAATGTCTCCAGCCTGGAATTAAATGTTCCTGAGCCAATGTGGAACCCTCAGGTGTAAAATCCAACTAATCCAACAATGAACGCTGGCCTTTGCGATCATTGCATTGCAGGGGGTTGGACTGCAAGACTCTTGGGGTGGCTTCCGATGCCACAATTCTACGATTCCATGATTGATTTCCCAGGTTCTGGTGGGAGGGGGCAGGAATACCATGGATTCAATATTAATCCTGAGGATATCTCTCTTTTGTATAATTTTCTTTCCAAACAGCTTCTTACAAGATAACAGGATCCAGTCAATATCCGCCTCTGCATTTGCTGGACTTGTCAAGCTCAAGAGGCTGTGAGTGATGAGCTTTGGTTTTGCTGCATGGGATCAGGCAGGTCATGCAAAAAGGAAAGAAAGACTTCTGCGGGGGCGGGGGGGGGCAGGGAATCAATTTTCCAACCCCAGCTTTACACATTCCAGTAGGTTAACAGGGTGTCAGGGACTGGCTGGACACAGGAGTGGTGTCTGGAAGAAGTGGCATTGGGGACTGATGTGGAAGATGGAATCAGTGATCTGGGGGATCCAGTAACAGCCAGGAGACAAGAGGCAGAGGCAGGAGAAGCTGCAGGCTTGGAGAGGGAAGAACAGGTGCAGGAGGACAGAGAGAGATATATAATAATAATAATAATAATAATAATAATAATAATAATAATAATAATAATAATTTATTATTTATACCCTGCCCATCTGGCTGAGTTTCCCCAGCCACTCTGGGCGGCTCCCAAGGTAAAGGTAAAGGGACCCCTGACCATTAGATCCAGTCGTGGCCGACTCTGGGGTTGCGGCGCTCATCTCGCTTTACTGGCCAAGGGAGCCGGCATACAGCTTCCGGGTCATGTGGCCAGCATTACTAAGCCGCATCTGGTGAACCAGAGCAGCGCACGGAAACGCCGTTTACCTTCCCGCCGGAGCGGTACCTATTTATTTACTTGCACTTTGAGGTGCTTTTGAACTGCTAGGTTGGCAGGAGCTGGGACCGAGCAATGGGAGCTCACCTTGTCGTGGGGATTCAAACTGCCAGCCTTCTGATCGGCAAGCCCTAGGCTCTGTGGTTTAACCCACAGTGCCACCCACGTCCCAGGGCAGCTCCCAGTCGAGTGTTAAAAACAATACAGCATTAAATATTAAAAACTTCCCTAAACAGGGCTGCCTATGACTTCGTATTGTCAATGGATGGCTTGGAGGTAGGAGGCTCTACACATGCTTTGTCTGGGGCAAAGAGAGCTTTGCCCTCGTGTGGCCCCTTCCTTGCTGGATGCAGAGCTCTGCTTCTTTACCCCTCACCCCATTGAGAGCCCAGCCCCACACCTCAGCGGATCCTTCCCCTTTCCCCATCTGCTTCTCCCACCAGGCTCCTTCCAGGTACCAGGTGTGGTTGTTTTCCAGTAGAAATAATGATCTCCCCCCCAGATCAGGCACAGACCTGTAAAACCAGA
The DNA here is from genome assembly GCF_965112155.1 of Podarcis liolepis. Taxonomy (NCBI): domain Eukaryota; kingdom Metazoa; phylum Chordata; class Lepidosauria; order Squamata; family Lacertidae; genus Podarcis; species Podarcis liolepis. Next base: position 28,785,721 of record NC_139567.1, on the reverse strand, counting down.
ATGCCAGAAAGAGACCTCTATTGTCTATTCCCCATAGGAATAGGGAAGCCTGAACCTTGACTGTATTATCCAGAACAAACCCAACCCTTCCCTTGTCATTCCAGGTATCTCAATTCCAACAACATCACTCATCTGAAGCCTCGCATCTTCCACAACTTGTTTCGTCTCAAATGGCTGTAAGTACATAGAATCATAGAACTGTGGAGTTGGAAGGGACCACGAGAGTCAACTAGTCCAACCCCCTGCAATGCAGGAATCTTTTGCCCCATGTGGGGCTCAAACCCTTGACCCTGAGATTAAATGTCTCATACTGGATGGAGCTATATCAGTAAGCTCACCATACTATGATCTCCATTTCGCCCCACCCTAGAATCCTGGAGAACAACAACATAACTGAAATCCTTGCAACTGCTTTTGAGGGGCTGAAATCGCTTCTATTTCTGTAAGTATGGAGTTTATGGGGGGCGGGGAGGGAAGGGGGTACTGGAGTCTTGCTTGCACATCCTCTGCTCCAGATTTTGTCCTGGGAATGATGTCATGCTTAAATGAAATCTGCATGTGTTTTCAGTCGGGGGCACTCACAGTCTTTAATTCACAGCAAGCAAATACAGGCAGAATATTAAGTTACACTCAGACTATAGAGCCATAGAATTGTGGTGCTGAAAGCTTGGCTTTGGCTGGGCTTCCTTCTCCAACCCCCTTACAATGAATCCCTGACAGGTGGCCATCTGGACCTACACTGGCTCCCAGTATATTTCTGAGCATAATTCAAAGTGTTGGTGCTGACCTTTAAAGCCCTAAACGGCCTCGGCCCAGTATACCTGAAGGAGCATCTCCACCCCCATTGTTCTGCCTGGACACTGAGGTCCAGCGCCGAGGGCCTTCTGGCAATTCCCTCACTGCGAGAAGCCAAGTTACAGGGAACCAGGCAGAGGGCCTTCTCGGTAGTGGCATCAGCCCTGTGCAACGCCCTCCCATCAGATGTCAAAGAGAAAAACAACTACCAGACTTTTAGAAGACATCTGAAGGCAGCCCTGTTTAGGGAAGCTTTTAATGTTTAATAGATTATTGTATTTTAATATTCTGTTGGAAGCCGCCCAGAATGGCTGGGGAAACCCAGCCAGATGGGCGGGGTATAAATAACAAATTATTGATGATGATGATGATGATGATGATGATGATGATGATGATGATGATGCCTTGGTTTAAAAGCCTCCATAGGAGAGCTCACCACCCCCTGAAAGAGTCTGTTTTGCTGCTGAACACCCCATCACCAACCCTAAACCTAACTGCATTACGGCATTGCCAATTCTGTTTTCATTTCCTTTCCTTATACAGTGGTACCTCAGGTTAAGTACTTAATTTGTTCTGGAGGTCCGTTCTTAACCTGAAACTGTTCTTAAACTGAGGTACCACTTTAGCTAATGGGGCCTCCCACTGCTGCCACACAATTTCTGTTCTCATCCTGCAGTAAAGTTCTTAACCCAAGGTACTATTTCTGGGTTAGCGAAGTCTGTAACCTGAAGCGTATGTAACCTGAAGCATATGTAACCTGAGGTATCACTGTAATCCCTGGCATGGACTGTTTCTATTTTCATGGGTGCACATTGTCCATCACCATTGATCCCTTTGTCCTTCCATTCCAGGGACCTGCACAACAACCTCCTGAGAGGCCTCCCCAACACGTCAATTTGTTCAGAAATGCCAAAGCTGAACTGGTTGTGAGTTCCCCCTCTTTGGATTTTGGGAACAGAAGACCGGGAGGGGCCCATTTGACTTGGGCAAGGTTCAGCCATCCTCTGCGTTCAGCTCTGCTCTGGAGAGCTGCTTTGGCTAGAGGGTGGGAGGGATTGGAGAAGGGGTCAGCAGGCCCTGTTTAAGGAGAGACTGCAGGCAGAGGGACGTGCTGCTGTTGTCTGCCCGCACCCACGTAGAGGAGGGTCACCCGTCTCAGCCTCCTTTTTGAAGACTGTGGAGGGTTTGGCTGGTTGTGGATGGAGGGGTCAGGCCTTGGCACCCTGGCTGGGCGCAGAGAAGGGCTGTGATAGGCAACATCAAATAGAAAGCCTCGGGATTGTTCAAATCCTTTTACAAAGGCAAGGATGGTTTTCTGGTGGTGGCCCCATCTACATTATATATTTAAAGCACTCTGTGGTCATGGATTCCCTCAAAGAATCCTGGGAAGTGTAGTTTGATAATGTTGCTGAGAGTCACTAAGAGGTCCCTCTTCCCCTCGTGGAGCTACAATTCCCAGAAGGCGAGAGGGATCGATGTGTTTCCTGCAGTTCAGGGGGTTGGACTACATCAGTTCTATGATTCTATGATGGATAAACCACCTGCAGCTCTCTGAGAGGTCTCCTAGTGCCCTTAACAAACTACAGTTCCCAGGATTTAAAAAAATTCACTGCTTGCTTTCTCCACCATCCAGGGATCTTGAGGGGAACCAGCTTCACACTCTGCAAAGTTCCAGCTTCCAAGGATGCAGTGAAGTCACTGTTCTGTGAGTGTAACTGTCTTCCTTCCTTCCCCTCGTAATTCTCTTTGTTTTTCATGCACACAGCCTTAGCTGCACAAATCGCAATCTGTTGGGATCCCAAACGATTAGAATAATAGAATCAAGGAATGGTAGAGCTGGAAGGGGTCACATAACTCAGTCATACCCTCCAGTATTTCTTTGTTGAGAATAGAGGCATCCTAAAGAAAAGCAGGACATTCCGGGATGAAATATACTCGGAGTCGAGTGTGGATTTCATGCTCTTTATTCAGCTCATAGTAGTGAGGAATGGAAGTTCCCCCGAAATGTCTGCTTTATATATATTATTTACACAATGGGCCCCACGTGATTGGCTCATTATGGGATTCTCCTGTGCCAATCAGGTTGCAGATTCACTTCCAGAGTTAGATTGGGTGGCTCTTGCGGACCAATCAGACTGCTGCATTCTGGATCCTATTGTTCTAGGACCAATCAGACTGCTGCAATTTGGATCCTATTCAACTCAGTACATAACATGGGATCAAATCAGAAACCGGGACGGCTTCTGTAAATCTGGGACTGTCCCTGGAAAATATGGACACTTGGAGGGTCTGCTACCTGAACCTCCCGTGACAGAGTTGGATACAGAAGCACCCCCAAACTGTGAGCCTGCTCCTTCAGGGGGCGTGCCACTGCATTCAGGGCAGGCAACTTAGCAATCTCTCAGACACGGGAACAGCTCATCCACAGGGTCTCCATCCTGCCAGGATTCAAGCTCAGCTCCTTTTTTCTCATCCATGACGAAGCCAAGAGTTTCTTCTGCAGAACGTGCAGGGCTGACCCACATTCCACTTTTCTGAAGTGTGACAGTTTTGTTGCCTCCCTTGGAGAGGATTCAATCCACTTGCCTTGCATTGTGTATATCATCCCGGTACACATGACAAATTCCCCTAAGACGGGGGAACGAAAGGCAGCCTTGGAATGTCCAGTTCCTCATGTCCAGCTCTCAAGAGTCAAAAGAAACACAGCTCTCGACTTGCTTCTATGGATATTCAAAGAGGGTGAGCCAGCCTTTAGCAAGTCGCTGGCCACACTTGAACCAGTCTCTTTTTGTTCCGTGCAGAGAACGTGAAATCCATATAGGCAGGGACAGGATTAGGCCTTCTGGCTCTGAATCTGAGCTCTGTCCACTTCCGTGTGGGATATCAGCAAGATGAGGAGGGCGATTGAGGGGATCAAGGGTCTGGGAACCAAGTCTTATGAGGAATGGTTGATGGAATTGCACATGTTTAGCTTGGAGAAGAGTTGATGGAGAGGTGATATGAGAGCCACCTTCAAATACCCCATGGAAGATGGAGCAAGCGTGTTTTCTGCAGCTGCAGAGTGTAGGACCCAAACTGACAGATTAATACAGTGGTTCTCAAACTTTTTGTTTCACGGGCCACACTTTCAGAATAAAAAATTGCTCATGCCCCACCAATTATTTTTTTTATTGACAAGAAATACATTGGAAAACAAAAATAGAACACATATAATATGATCGTGGGACATCCAGGAAGTATAAAACAATGCAGCTACATAAGAACATGAGTCATTCCCAAAATATAATATTGATTGCCCTTGAATCTTCCTGCCACACTTACCATCCTCTCCTGCCACACCAGTATGGTGCACCACATCCTTTGAGAACCACTGGATTAACAGAATCATAGAACTGTAGAGTTTGAAGGCACCCCCAGGGTCATCTAGTCCAGTGTTTCCCAACCGGTGTTCCGCGGCACACTAGTGTGCCGTGAGATGTTGCCTGGTGTGCCACGAGATGTTGCCTGGAGGGAGGCGGGCGAGGGCGTTTGCTTCCCGGAGGACTTGTGGGAAGCCGCCCCTTCCCTGGGCGACGCGCCGCCTCGCGACTCTGGAGTCAGTCCCGAGGGCTCTCGGAGGGACTCGCGAGCGACGGCGCGGCGGCTCCGGGGCGCGCTCAGCCGGGCCCCCGCGCGCCCCCGCGCAGCCCCTGCTGCAGCTGCCCGGCGTGGAGCACGACGCGGAGCCGGCCGGGCTTGGAGGCGCCCAGGTAAGGCCGAGCCGGGCGGGGGCGGGGAGGTCTCGGTCTGCTGCGGGCGCAGGAGGGCGAGCGGGAGAGGGGGAGCCGTCGGGTCTCCTGGAAGGAAGCGAGGCGGCGGCTGAGGGGGATGCAGCCCCGTCCCCAGCAACAGGCGCTCCTCGAAGTGAGGCCACAAGTCGGGGCTCGGACAGGGCCTGGAAGCAGCGGCTCCGGCTCTTGGGAGCGGAGAAGGGGACTTCGAAAGTGGCCTGGAGGAGAAAAGCCCCGATGCAGCGAGAGCGGGGAGCGTGCTGCCTTGTCCAGGCCTCCTCGCTTTGTGCCGTCCGCTGCCGGGAGCAGGACACGGGGGCTCCTCGTTCGCATGCTTTCCCGGGTGATCGGTGAGGGTTAGGGTTAGGGTTAGGGTCCCTCAGTCCCTCGCTTTGCTGCCTCCTCCCCCCCCCCACCCCCAAAGCTTGGAGGTTCCCCGGCAAGGGGGAAGGAAAAAAATTGAAAGTTACACTTTCGTGCGTCCCTCCCGGCGTGACGCTGCGCGCTGACGTCATGGGGCTGTAATGGTGGTGTGCCTCGAGATTTTTTTCATCAAACAAGTGTGCCTTTGCCCAAAAAAGGTTGGGAAACACTGATCTAGTCCAACCCCTTGCAATGCGGGAATCGTGGCTGAAGAATCTCTGATGGGTGGCCATTCAACCCCTGTTTAAAACCCTCCAAGGAAGGAGAGTCTACCACCTTCAGAGGGAATCTGTCCCACTGTCAAACAGCTCTTACTGTCAGAGAGTCCTTCCTAAGGCTTAGTCGGGCTCTCCTTTCTTGTCATTTGAATCCATTGGCTCGGCGCCTCCTCTCTGGAGCAGCAGAAAACAAGCTTGCTCCACAAAGCACCGTTCCCCCCCCCCCCGCCTCAGGTGAGCTCCTCAAGGTATAATTGGGCTCATGGAACCCAGAGTCTCTGTGCCATCAGACTTCCCATCAGCGTGACGTCTCCATCATCTGTGGCTTTGCCCAGGAATGTGATCCCCAAGACCTTCTCATGTCAACATCACAGAAAGATAAACACAGGGAAGATGGGAGGCGTAAACACCCCCTGCCATTGACCCTGCCCCAGTGACAGTTTTATAGGGGAGATGAAGCAGACGAAGACCTTCTGTGTGAACCAGGGAATGATGTAGCTCTTGCCCCCTCCATCTCCTCATTGTCTTCACTTCTGAAGGCTAAATCCCAAAGGAGCCAGGATGCAAGAGAGAGAGGCTTTCCTCCCTGTGAGAGGCTCCTCTGAGCCACACATAAGATGAGCTCTACTGGGTCAGGCAAGTGGCCCAACTTACCCAACATCCTGTTCTCAAGGTAGCCAACATTCTAGGAATACAGATAGACTGCTTCTGGGTCTGGAGGTTCCATGCAAGCCACAGAAGAGCCCTGGCGGATCAGGTCAATGGTCCATTTAGCCCAGCATCCTTTTCTCTCACAGAGGCCAGCCAAATGACCCCATGGGGATACCCCACAAGCAGGACCTGAGCACAAGATCACTCTTTGCCTCACGTGGCTGTTGTGGGGATTAAATGAGGAGGCCAAGAACCATGTGTGCCAGTTGTCCTTGTGAGGGTGGCGAGACTGAGGGTGGCAGTGTGGTGTAGTGGTTAGAGTGTTGGGCTAGGACAACTCCACTTGGCCACTGCATCTCAGCCTAGCCTACCTCACAGGGTTGTTGTGGGGGTTAACTGAGGAGAAGGGGAGAACAACACTTTGAGCGACTTGAAGGAAAGGTGGTATATAAATGGGAATGAATGGATAATATAACCTTTTTCAAAAAAAAGAAAGAAAGTGGGGGGCGGGGGGGGGGGAGAATAACACATGATGAACCTATGCTCATCTTTGCTTGCCTTTGTCTTCCAGGGTGCTGAACAGGAATAAGATTGAGCGGATCCAGGCAGGGACTTTTTCCAACCTCAACAGCCTGGTGGAACTGTAAGTGTATCCGGCAGGCCTTCACAATAACTGGCCAGGCCTGCCTAGCCAGAATGGTTTGTTGCTGGAGGGAGAAAATCCGAGTGGTGCCTCCCACTGACACCTGCTCCATGTTACCTAACCTGAAAAGGTTGATTTGGATTCATTTATTTTGACATTTCTACATTGCCCTCTCTCTGCTGCCCACTTACATCTTCTGGCTGAGAGTTGTTAGGAGATTCCCTAGTCCCATCGCAGAATTACAGTTCCCAGAGTTCCCTGGGAAGAGAGGCAGGGCAGTGTAGTGCTTAGAGTGTCAGACTAGGACCTGGGAGAACATGGTTCAAATGTCTGCTTAGCCATAAAGCTCATGGGGTGTAATCTTGTGGGCTGGTTTCTGCTGATATTCGCCTGACCTACGCAAGGTTGTTGTGGAGATTAAATGAGGGGCAGGACAACCAAGGCCACCACCCTGAGCTCCTTGGAGAGAAAAAACTGGGATAGAAATGCAATCCATCCATGGGATTGCTAAACCTCTCTAGAAGGGGAATGGGGTGGGACTCTTTACAACTCCCAGCACCCTTAACAAACTACTGCTCCCAGAATTCTTTGGGGGAAGCCATAACTGTTTAAAGTGGTATCACAGCGCTTTAAATGGATGGTGTAAACATGGTCTTTGTCTCCAGCCCTGCTGCTCTCAATGACCCTTTATGTCTGAGTGGGGAATCTGCCCTTCCTGCAGCGGTCAGCCTCTGCTGAGCTGCTTTTTCCAAAACCAAAATGATGGCAACCAAAGTCTCCATCCTTTCAAATCTGGAACCTCCAGGCCGTTCCACTTCTCGGGAAATAAAGTACTGAATGCAACAGACCTTACCTGCAAGATGCATGCTGCTTACCATGGAGATAAAATATTGGTTTCCCTGGAGCCACCACCAAGAAGCCCCAGTATGACTGGCCCCAGGTCACCCAGTGAGCTTCATGTCTGAGTGGGGATTTGAACTTGGGTCTCTCTAGTCATAGCCCAGCTCTCTAACTACTACACCGTACTGACCTATATATTAGTATCAGGTGCAGCAGTAAAAAAATGTGGTATGCTGACTGGCTTTCCATGAATCAGCTCTCCTCAAACTTTCCTTTCTTCTCTTCCAACAGTGACTTGTCCTCCAACAGGCTGAAGGATCTCCTGCCGTCATCTTTCAAGGGTCTGCATGAATTGCAGCAGCTGTATGTATCTTGAAGATTTTTAAGTGGAGGTTGGGGAGCTGCTCCCAGGGATCCTTTAGCTGTGATTCCTGCATTGCAATGGGTTGGACTAGATGACCCATGGGGTCCCTTCCAGCCCTGCAGCGCGATGCTTCTATATGAAAACAATGTAAAAAAACAAAGGTTTGATGATGGACAGGGCAGCAGCATCATAGAACAGTAGAGCTGGAAGGTTCATCTAGCTGAACTCCTTGGAATGTTGGAATCATTGACTGCAATAAAACCTCAAAGCAGTTTGCAAAACCATCTGTCTGTAAGGCATCAGATGCTTAATGTTACTGCCTTCAAATTCATTAGCAAGAATAACTTAAAGGTGCACAGAAACGAAACGTCAAACTTTTCAAAATATCAAATGCAACTTCTGAAATTTGTGTTTTTATAAATTATGTTTATTAAGCAGATTCCTTTCAAAGGCATCACCCACCAATCTATGCCTTTCCCCTCCTTGCAGGAATATTTCAAATAACCCTCTGCACCAGATCTATCCAGATGAATTTGACGATGTCCCTCTCCTGCGCTCTCTGTAAGTGTCCCAAGCAGCAAAACCCTGATTGGTTGGTTTTCCTGCTGATGCAAACCTCCTTAAATCCTTCCTTGCAAGAGGCAGCCCACCTTTGTTGTTGCTGTTCATTTTGTAGGAGCTTGGAAGGACTGGAGATCCCCAACATTCACAGCCGCATGTTTGAGAAGCTCAGCGATCTGCATCACATGTAAGCCACCCTTTCAGAGCTTCAAAACGCAGTGTGGGGCAGCCCCCTGACACAGGGCTGGCGCTCCCTACAAAACAAGCTAGTAGTAGTTGCAATTTTCTGAGTGGGGCATGGGCAGGGCAGACTGCAGGACTGCAGGGCTTACCCAATTTCACTTTACTTCAGAGTAGGGGAGCCCTCCACATCACCCCCATTTTGCTCGTTATTTACTGCTGGCACGGTCCCTAACAGGGGTGAAAATGTAAACTTTGGGGCCCAATGACCTGGACGTACAAGTAGACTAAAAAATAAAACATACAGTGACTCCATGGCAATTCCCTGTGAAGTTCCATGACAATCTTCCTATATGCATAGAAACACAAGGTGTCATCAAAAGCTTCAGTTCACGGTGGCCATGCCACCTGCAGCATAGGGAACAGCAAGCATTCCTAGTGGGTGGAGCTTAGGCAAGAGGGGTTTTTTTGCCACTTATTTTTCATGCAAACTTAACCCTAGGGTTTAGGGAGAGGGTATGTGTGTGTGTGTGTGTGTGTGTGTGTGTGTGTGTGTGTGTGTGTCTTCTTCCATTGTGCATCAAGAGATAGAAGAAACTTGAATCATGCAATACTTTGCTCCACCCCTCATATCATTAGGAGAAGGAAAGAAATGTGTATAGGTAGGAATGAGGCAGGGGTTAGTTACCCCAAACTTCATCAGAAACCAAGAAGTTTTCTCAAAGAATTGTGGTTGGAAGGTACCCCCAGGGAATCGCAGCTTCTCATCATTAAGTGCTGATCAGCAAGGGAATTCTCACAAAAGTGTTTCTTGCATGGTTGAGGCCAGGTGAATTCAATCTTCTAGCTGCAATTAATAAATGCAATTAGTAACACCACCACCACCAATAATAATATTTGCATTGGGTGAGAAGACTACCTCCCACCCTCTCAACTCTAAATCTCCTCCTCCGCGGCAGCTACTTCAAGAAGTTCCAGTATTGCAGTTTTGCACCCCACGTCCGTAGCTGCAAGCCCAACACCGACGGCATCTCCTCCTTTGAGAACCTCCTGGCCAGCGGCGTCCTCCGAGTCTTTGTCTGGGTCGTCGCCTTCATCACCTGCTTGGGGAACCTCTTCGTCATCCTCACCAGGTCCTTCATCACCACAGAAAACAGCAACCACGCCTTGGCCATCAAATCTCTCTGCTGTAAGCTTGGAAGGGCTGGAGAGGGGAAGTCAAGTGTTGAAGTGTCATCTAGTCCAGCTGGCTGCAACTCTGTAAGCTAAGATCAGGCTGAAGAAGAGCAGGGCAGGGGTAGTTTGACAGGCACCCGACCGTCTCCTCCTTGCCTCTCCCACAGGTGCCGACTGCCTGATGGGCATCTACCTCTTCTTCCTCGGAGCTTTTGACCTCAGGTTCTCGGGAGAGTACAACCAGCACGCCCAAGCCTGGATGGCGAGTACAGCGTGCCAGCTGGTGGGCAGCCTGGCCATGCTCTCCTCCGAAGTCTCGGTGTTCCAGCTGACCTACATGACCCTGGAGAAATCCTTCTCCGTCGTCTTCCCCTTCAGCCACCACAGGGCCAGCAAGAAGCGGACTCTCTCCACCCTGGCGGTCATCTGGCTCCTGGGCTTCTCCCTGACTCTGGTGCCCTTTCTGTGCAAGGAGTCCTTCGGGACGTATTACGGGAGGAACGGCGTGTGCTTTCCGCTCCAATCCGACGGGACAGAGCGCCACTGGGCTCGGGTTTATTCCACGGGGATATTCCTGGGTAAGCCCCTCTCACTCAGCTGGAGAGCTTTACAGATTTGGAGGGAGGGGTGGGGGGTGCCTATGCTGCTGTGTTGGATGCCAGTTTTGTTAAGGATAATGGTTGAATTTCCTGAAATGGGGATGTTTACTTACGTTAAATTTCCTTTGGCAGTAGCTCTCATGTGATTGCCTGGCTGTGAGTCATGTGAGAGAGCTATTCCATTCTGTTGTGACTGTTATTCAAGTAACTCTCGTTTTTAACTGTCTTCTCTCTCTACCGGTGTGAGGGAGAATGGTTGCTGAGAGAAGTTTCTCTGGATACTGCTGAGGACAATGTGTGTTTCAGTGTGATCTGTCTGACGTGAAACAGACAGAGGAAGATCCCTAAACGTTAACAGGGAAAAACCTGTGCAGGAGCTCTCTATAAGGAACAAAGTGAATAAGAATGAGAATATTGTAAATATGGGGACTTCCGGGTTGGCGCGATCTGGAAATGGCGGATTCCCTCCGAGCTCCGGAGGGAATCGGCTCAGCGGTGGATGGGTCTTTGCCGTGCCGGCGACACGGGGACCCTTAAAAACCGCAGGCGCGGAAGCCTGCGGACTGAAGACTCGGCGGGTGCCTTAAGCGCCCCCCCTGATTCGCGAAGAGCCTTTTTAAAGGCTACGGAGGGGATACGGGGGACGGCGCGGCACTGAGAGTCGATCGCTACCGCCGCTGAGCGAAGCCGCGAGCCATAACTGGAGAGCGCTGACTTCCTTCCTTGAAATTTGGACTGGAAAAAAAAAAGAACCCGTGAGTAATCTGGAACTGAACTTTAAAAATTTTTTACCTTCTGAATTTGAGACGACCGGGGGGTGTGCCAAAAGGAAGTCCCCACCCCCCCCCTTGCAGACGATCCAGAGCAACGATATAAGAGCTAAGCTGGAGTGCCTACCCTGTAAAGGGTGAGTTTTAAAAAGACAGTAACTTCCAAGATTTGGAAAGGCAAATTTGAGTAGGAGAGTGGAGTGTTGGAAGAGTCTTTGTTTTCTGGCAAACAACCCTCCCTCCCGGGCCCGGGAGCGACCTGCTTTGGAGCCTGTATAGAGGAGCAGAATTTGACAGCTGTCAAAGCTGTCAAATGGACTGTTAACAGTGGAAAAATTGCTATTTAAGACCTCTCCGGATTAAAAGGAGTTACAATTGAATTAAAATTGTGGGAAACAAAGAAACAAGAACAGGACAGAGGATTGTTGGAGAAAAGTCCATTAAGTAATCAGATTCCCTCTAGGGGGAATTCTGTGGAATTATAATGGCTGTGGGTGGAAAGATACTGAGAGAAATCGAAAGGATGTTTTCACTGGTGGGAACCTTACAGGAGCAGACTATAGTTATGAGTAAACAATTGATGACCTTGAATTTGGAAACAAGTAGTTCTGCTGAATGTAATGAAGACCTGAGTGAGAAAGAACCCACAGCTGAATTCGAAATAATAAACAAAGAAGAGGAGAAGACAAAACATGAAAGAGAACAAGTTATGTGGGAAAATACTAACCAGAAGCCGGCACTTGGAGAACACAAGCAAGGAGACTACTGGATTAAATCCATTTTAAGCCTACGAAAGATACAGAAGACGAAAGAGGAGGCCCTGGAAGTTTATGGAATTCAGGAGCTTGAAATAAAGAAGTACAATTGGGGCCTCCACATAGACTTTGATTTTGACTATCACCAAGACTTAGGCCTTGCGGAAATTCCTCAGCAGTTGTTTCTAAATATGGGAAGAGACTATGGACTGACTGGATTGATTGTTAAGGAAATCTTTCGAGACTCGATGACCGACAAAAAGGACTACCAACAAAACCGGCGGAGAGGGACTGAAAGAGATTTGAGAGCTTCGGACGTGCGGAACCCAGGCTAAAAACTGTTATTTTGGACATGTCTTGGGAAAGGACGCAAAGCGGGAATGGGAGGGAGGGAAGCATTTAAATTTAAACAACACTCAAGACCAGGGGGTTTAGTTAATAAGAAAATTATTCAAGAAAAAATGAGAAATCGAGGGAAGAGAATTGGGGTCCAACTTAGGGAAAATTTATTTTTGCTTTTATAAAAGGATTAATATTAAGACGGAAAAGGAAATGCCAACTTGCTGACATAAATTTGGGAATAGGGATGCAAGGGAGGGGGGTGGGGGGAAGTCAAGGACTAGGGTTAGAAAATAAGATCTTCGGGAACTATACATGTTTGTTGTCTTTTATGTTTGTTTTGATGGTATGTGTTTTGTTTTTGTCTATATAAAATGTGAAAACCCAATAAAAATATTTTTTTAAAAAAGAGAATATTGTAAATATGTTCTTCACAGTTACATGTTTATGAAAGCAAAGGCTTTTTTTTACAAGTCAGATGTCAGTCAACATACTCCCAGATTTAAAACATGTTTCAGCTTTAGCAGTCCTGAGTGGCGTCTGCAGAATTCAGAGCTCTTTGAGCAACCTGTCTCCCAAAAGCAGTGGTTCCACACTGTGCTCCTATTAAGGCTTCTCTTATCCCTTCCGCCCAACAGGTCTGAACCTGGTTGCCTTTGCCATCATTGTGCTGGCCTACGCGAGCATGTTCTACTCCATCCACACCACAGCAGCCAGGACAGGCGAGCGCAGCACTGTCTCTGTGGAGGTGGCCCTAGCCAAGAGATTCTTCTTCATTGTTTTCACCAATGCTCTTTGCTGGATCCCCATCTTCCTCCTCAAGCTGCTTTCGTTGCTGGACCTGGACATTCCAGGTAGATGCCTTGACCTTACTCATCTTAGAAACATAGAGTTGTAAGTGGGAAAGGACCCCATAGGTCATCTAGTCCAGCCCCCTGCAATGCAAGAACTGCAGCTATAGAATCCCTGAAAGATGGCCACCCAGCCTCTGCTTAAAAACTTCCAATGAAAGAGCCCATCAACTTCCAAGGGGGTCTGTTCCACATCTCTGTCAGGAAGTTCTTCCTAATGTTTAGTCGGAGGACAGTTAAGTGTTCAAAGCCCTAAACAACTCAAGCCCCAAATACCTGAAAGGCCACATCCTTCCCTACAGATCCTCTCGGGTGCTGAGATCAGCAGAGGAGGCTCTCTTGCTAGCTTCTCCACCCTTAAAGGCTCAGGAGGTGGCAGTCCAGGAGAGAGTCTTCTTTGTGGCAGCCCCTAAGCTGTGCAATTCCCTCCTCCCAGAGGTGTACCTGGCACCTTCATCGTACAGCTTTTGGAGGATGCTGAAAACACACCTCTTTACCCTGGACTTTGACATTTGAGGCGCACATTTTAAGACCCACCTTCCGTTTGTAAGCTGTTTTTAATGTTGTGTTGTAATGTTGTGAGACTCCCTGGGACCACAGGGTGCAAGGCGGGTGATTTATATTAATATAAACTCCTCTTTCTGGACAGGCACTGTGACCTCTTGGGTGGTCATCTTCATCCTCCCCATCAACAGCGCTCTGAACCCGATCCTCTACACCATCACCACCACCTCCTTCCAGGAGAAGCTCAAGCAGTGTCTTCAGAAGAACAAGCCATCTCTGCAGGATACGCAAGGGAAGAGCTTTGTCTTGTTAACCGTCCACAGCAGCACCTGACATTTAGGCCTTGGGGGGGGGGGGTTCTTAAAAGATGTACAAGGACACTTGAGCAGGCTCCCCGTTTGTCCAAAGTGGCAGGGACTGCAAGCAAAAGGGTCCATGTTCATGCTCTCTAGCACCCCCTTCTTTTTTGCCCTAGAACAATTCGGAGGCCTTCCTTGATTTCGCCAGGGGATTTGCAGTCAATATTGCCAGCGGTGATATGCAGAAGAAAGTGCTCCAGGAGTCAGATGAATGGGACAGCATCTGCCCAGTTTCTTGAAGAGATCAGATTCTGTGGGGATTCCTTTGCCCTCCAGAGTGGAAAGCACATTCGTCATATGACAAAATGGTGGTGGGTGGACTCTCCTCCGTTGGAGGTTTTTAAAGAGGCTGGATAATAATCTGTCAGGGATTCTTTAGCAGTGATCCCTGCTTTGCAGGGAGTTGGACTAGATGACCCTTGAGTACCTTCCAACTTTACGATTCTGTGAAAGGGGAGGTATTTGCCCTTAAGGAAAAAGAAAAATTAAGAATCCGCTTTAGGCCAGTATCTTCCTGTTCACCATTCAGTGTCAGGACAGGGCGAATAGATGGAGCACCTCTGGATTTAATTCCACATATGGAGGGGGGGGGGGAAATTCAAATTACTTTGGACTTTGTGTGTGTAGGTTTCAGGACTCTTTGATTGTGAGAGACCTTTGGCTGGTACTATAGCCTTCCTCTTATTTCCTGCAAGCACCACTTCTAAGCAGGCTTAGAAAGCACCATCACTGCAAAAAAGGCAATTGTCCATCATTTGTCAGCTCACAGAAATTCCATCTTCCATGTGACAACCCTTTGGCTATTTGAATATAGCTATCATCTCTCTTCTCAGTCTCCTCTTTGCCAGGGCAGACATACCCAATTCTCTCAACCATACCTCATAAGGTTTGGTTTCCAGACCCCTGATCATCTTGGTCTCCCTCCTCTGCACACATTCCATCTTGTCAACATCCTTCTAAAATGGTGGTGTTAATAAGGTAATTCTCATTGTCTGTATTATTATTTTTTGCATTTCATTTCCACTTGACCTCACTTGACAATTCCATCCCACCGTGACTCATAACTGCGCTTCACACACCCAACAAAGTGATTCCTGCACTGCAGGGGGTTGGACTAGATGCCTTTTTGGACTTATTCCAACTCTATAATTCTATGAAGTGGACCATAATCCGCAAACACTTATTGCAAAATATGTTTCTTAAGACTTTAAGGCAACATAATACTCTTATTTGGTTTTGCTGATTATTATTTATTACATTTATATTTACGTAGATACACATCTTTACATAAATATGTAAAGATTTTATATACCACCGTTATCTTCCCAGGACCTCAAAGTTCTTCTTCACGCAGTGGTTAAAACCATGGCACTCACTCCAAGAGGCAATGATGGCCTAGGTCAGTGTTTCCCAACCGGTGTTCCGCGGCACACTACTGTGCCGTGAGACATTGGCTGGTGTGCCGTGGGAGGGAGGCGGGCGAGTCGGGCGGTGAGAGGCGGCGGCGGCGAGGATCCGCATCGAGCCGGGGGCGGCTCCGCGGTGGTGGTGCCGAGCGGCGGGGCAGCGCGTGCAAAAGGGAGGAGCGCGAGACAGCGGAGGAGGAGGAGGCCGGCATGTCCGGGCAGCAGCAGCAACAACAGCAGCAGCAACTCCCGGCGACGGCTCCTCCTCCGCCCGCTATCGCCGCCACCACCACAACAGCCGCCGCCGCCTCAGTTGCCGCCGTCCCTCAGTCCCTCGCTCTGCTGCCTCCTCCCACCCCCAAAGCTTGGAGGTTCCCCGGCAAGGGGGAGGGAAAAAACTTTCACTTTCGTGCGTCCCTCCCGGCGTGACGCTGCGCGCTGACGTCACGGGGCGGGGCTTTAATGGTGGTGTGCCGCGAGATTTTTTTCAGTAAACAGGTGTGCCGTTGCCCAAAAAAGTTTGGGAAACACTGGCCTAGGTGGCTTTAAAAGGGGATTAGACGAATTCATGGAGGAGAGGGCTATTGATGGCTATTAGCCACTATTTTGGAGGCAGCGATGCTTCTTTATACCAGTTCTGGGAAGCCTCGGGAGGAGAGTTTCGCTCTTGTGCTCAGGTCCTGCTTGTGTGCTTCCCATTGGGGAATCTGGCCACTATGAGAACAGGATACAGGACTGCATGGGCTCCATATACTAGCGCTATTTTTATGTTCTTAAAACACGGAGGGGCAGGGAAGAGAGCAAGACAGGAACTGGATACAAGTGCATTTATTCCAAAAGCTGCAAAAGCAGTTCTGTGAAGTGTCACGATCTGAGCAGCCTGGGAAAGTGGGGGTGGGGGTGCGTGAAGACAAGGCATGGCTGGACTCTTCCTTCCTTTCTGAGCTCCTTGTGAGCTCCCGCTGTGTGTGGCGCCTTCTGCACATGCTCTACGGTACCCGAGGAGCTAGAGTTTGCCTCGTCCGCAGCTGCCACTTGGGTAGAGGCTCGGCAGAGCGAAAGGCAGATAGGGGAGATGTAAGGGCGGAAGCAGCGCCATCTTGAGAGAGGCTGTGCGGGCGAAGAGGAGGCCGGACTAGGAGGAAGGGCGGAAGCAGCGCCATCTGGATGAGGTGCCAGTCGCGAGGGGCTTCTTTGGAGAGGCAATGTGAGCGAGTGGGAGCGGCGCCATATTGACGCTGAAGGCGTAGACGCCATCTTCGGAGAGGCTCTGGGACCGGAAGCGGGGAGCAGAAAGGGCGGAAGCAGCGCTATTTTGATGCTGAAGTCGGCGCCGACATCCTAAATGAGGGTTGGCCGACTGCCCGCGCCCGCCATCTTGTTTGGGGCCTTCTTCTTTGACAATCTCCCACGCTTCAGGACGGGGGTGGGTAGGAGGGAAATAGCCTAAACCTGACCAGCAAAGTGGTCTAAAACCTGCCCCCCCGGGGCTGAGGCCCTTGCACTGGAGGCAGGCCGATGTCCCCATATTCAGAAAGGGGAAAAAGGAGGATCTACCATTCAGCTTGATGTTGATGCCAGAAAAGGTCCTAAAACAGATCATTAAACAGTGATCTTATGAGCACTTAGAAAAGGATGCTGTGATTACAGTGGTACCTCGGGTTACAGAAGCTTCAGGTTACAGACGCTTCAGGTTACAGACTCCGCTAACCCAGAAATAGTACCTCGAGTTAAGAAAATTGCTTCAGGATGAGAACAGAAATAGTGCAGCAGCAACGCGGCGGCAGCGGGAAACCCCATTAGCTAAAGTGGTGCTTCAGGTTAAGAACAGTTTCAGGTTAAGAACGGACCTCCAGAACGAATAAAGTGCTTAACCCAAGGTACCACTGTACTAAGAGCCAGCATGGGTTTCCGAAAAACAAGTCATACTAGACCAATTTTTTCTTTTCTTTTTTTTAAAAAAGTTACAAGGTTGGTGGATCTGGGGAGTGCTGTGGGCGTACTGTTTCTTGATTTCAGTAAGGATGTCGAAAAAGCCCCCCCATTATATTCTTGCAGAGAAGCTGGTAAAATGTGGGCTACACAATGTTATTATTAGGTGGATTTGTACCGTATATAGTTGACTGACCAAACTCGAAGAGTTCTTCATCATCCTGGAAAAAAAAAGGGCAAGTGGGGTGCCACAGGGTTCTGTCCTGGGTCCATGGTTGTTCAATGTCTTTATAAATGACTTGGATGAAGGTATTGATGGCATGCTCATCAAATTTGCTGATGACACCAAACGAGGAGGCTTACCACAGCACCATTAAGACTCCATTTAAAAAATGTATGCGTTGAACACTGTTGCATTGCATAGATATTCCACTAGATGGCAGCTAAGCTTTTCTAAAGAATATCCCCAGGAAAAGTAAAAAGGTTCCAAGTTTTGAGGGTGGAGGAAAAACCTTCATTTTCTACTGGCTAGACAATTTATGCCTGTGGATATTAAGGCATTGACTATGTCCTATATCTTGTAAGATTTCAAGGCCTGTTTTCCCTCCTTTAGAAATTATAGCTCCCTGAGGGTTGGTCGTACCAATGACTGTTCCGGCACAAAAGCCCAAGTTGCAGATATGTTACCCTTCAGGCAGATTGCACCAATGGAAATTTGTAAGGTTATCAGGCTGTTGGTGGCCTAAGTATTGCAGAGTCTCATCACACAAGGTCAAAGTCAACAGGAGAGACGTTTGGCTTGCAGGCAGAGCAATTGACCCCCAGTAAGCCAGATTGCCCCCTTCTGTAAAATATTATGCCAATGGGGGAGAAAGAAAACCATTGCGCATATGCAATGTCCACATGTGTGCTTATGACACAGAATTTATTGCCACACCTGTGTTCTCCCCTCTCCAGCTTGCTTCTCTTTCTCCCCCTCACCATTTCTCTTCTTTTGTTCTTCTGGGTCTCATTTGCACCTTCTCTTTTCTTTCCCGACACATCAATCATGGGCAGATTACAATGTGGAAAAGCAGATGGGAACCTGGGTGACATTTCAGCACATTGCCCCTGCACTCACAGGCAGGTGGGAGTTGTTTGCTTCCAAGCCAGCCGTTCCAGAGGCCACTTAAATGGCCAACAGATTGTCTCCAATGTGAGTTGACGAGGAGATGCATCCAACTGTTCAAATGTAGCTAGCGAAGGGTCACCGGAATCTTAAAACACAACTGAAGCAGCAACATCTTGCACTCCTAGCCAGCCCTATCATTTGTGGGCCACAGGCAGCAGATTAGTTGCATGTTAGCTGGGTTTGGCCTAATTACATTCTGTCCTTTTTTCAACAGGCTGTTGGGCAATGAATGGAGACGGAGGACAAATTTGCTTTGCATTTTAATGAAAATAAACTCTTCTGAATTTGCATTTCTCAAGCCAATATACTAACACCAAAAGAGAAACATCTTTAAAAGTTGCACTCGTACAAGTTTTAAGATGCAGTTCTCCAAGCAAACAATATATACAAAAATGCATCTGTTAGGAGGAAATGTGTATAAAAATGTGTGTATTAGTAGAAATAGCATACAAAAATTAGGGGAAATTGTTTGCAAAAATGTATATCAATCAAAATTAATATAATATAATAAAATTAAATATAATAGAAAAATGTATTTATGAGGAGAAATCAATTCATGAATTTTAATGATTTTTTTAAAAAATGCAGATACCTTCAGAAATGTGGAAAACTGAATTTAAGATTGGAAAAATGAGAAAATTTGAGCACCAAAATTGACAGATCTGCCTAGCTCCCTCATAGACAGCAAATGACTCCTCTAACACACCCCATCCCTGGTTACCCACCCTTGCTCTGTGCCAGCAATGGGTGCCTGCAGCCTTCCAGTTGTTGTTGATCTGCAACTCCCATCATCCCTGCCTGTTGCCTCCACAGTGGAACCGCAGCTTATACCTGCTGCACTCCAGCTCCATTATTGAAGGCAGCCCTGTATAGGAAAGTTTTTAATGTTTGATGTTTAATTATGTTATTGTATATGCTGGAAGCTGCCCAGAGTGGCTGGGCCAACCCAGTCAGATGGACAGGGTACAAATAATAAAATTATTATTATCACCATCACAGGCACTGGCTTAAATACCCTGCTCTCTCCAGAAGGCTGAGATTTGTGCACTTCCAATGAGGGCCCAATGAAAGTTATCCAAAATTCTGCAATGCACTTTGGTGGAGCGCAGAGAATTTCATTAGAATGGTAAAATGAGAAAACTGAGGTCAGTGGCGGCAGTGTCACCAGGTGCAGCACAATTGGATGAGGTCCGTGGAAAATGGCCTCCTGGGCCAAATTAGGACCTGTTCCAGATCTAACTAGTCAGTAGACCACAGTTCTAAAGGAAGGCAGGGGACCATCTTGGAATGGGGCTTAACTTAGAGCAAAACCATTCCATTAGCTTCTATTCTACCTAACCCAGAGAACTCTTTGTGCTGTATTTCTTCTGTTTTGTGCTACCACATCAGAAGACACATGTCATTTCTTAACGCTGTGTTACAAGCCGCAGCCACTATAAATCTCTCCCTTCCCCACCCTCCAGAGGTACCATTCTCCACCTGAAAATATTATTAACTGCAAACATCGGGCTTCCTTTCTGTGAATGTCATTTTCCAGCCATGTTATTTCTCTCTCTCTCTCTCTCTCTCTCTCTCTCTCCTGCATTGGGAAAGGGGGAATTCGCTTGACTTTATTAAAACAAATAAGTCCCCTTCCTCATACAACTTCCGACTCAAATACCCCTTTCTTCCTGAAACAGTGCAAGCATGCTTCACATTCTCTCCACCTCGCAGGTCTGTTTCCCAAGAAAAAGAGAAGGGGGGGGCGGGGAGCCAGCTTCCTCCTTTCATTAAAAGGTATAAAAATGTCAGTGCCACTGAAAATACAATATCTTTATTCCAATCGTCTAGGAGACAGGATGTGGAGAGGGTGTTAAGTGTCAGCGATGTCAAGTTTTACTTCCTGCCCCCTAATCAATCCCGCATGAGGCCTGTCCTTCCAGGTAGGCCTTGCTCAGGCCCCGAACCTGACCTGTTCTGGGCCCCTTCGACTTCAGTCGCCTGGAGGCTCAGGGGAAAGGGACCTGGGCAGGTATTAGTCCCAGGCTGTCTCACCCCAATTCCAGGGTTAGAAATATGGAGGAAATTTGTCACGATCTGTTCAAATGGCTCAGGGATTATTTTCTGGATGATTTCATAGTCTGGCTATTAGCAGCTCTGAAACATAACGCCAGCGCTTGGGTTTGGCTCTCAGGAAAAGGGAACGTAGGACGGGGCTCAAGGTGAAGGAGCAGAGGTGCGGAAAGAACGGCGGCAAACTGAGGGCCTGTTTAGGAGCATAAGAGGCTGACCCAGTCACACCCTTTGTCCCTCTCGTTCCATATTGCCTACACTGACTGGCAGCAGCTCTCCAGAGTTTCAAGCAAGCGATAATTCCCAGTCCTACTGGAGATTGAAACTGGAACTTTTTGTGCGCAAAGCAGATGCTCCACCTTTGGCTCAGCTCTGGTTATGGTCTGGGCCTTCAGAAAGGGTTATATCACAGTTTTATCAGTTACAACATGTTGCATTCTCTCTGCCTCTCCTTGCCCCAATAGGAGTGAAGATACCATGAGTTGTTGGGGTTCAAACAAACTAATCCACTCTTTCTCCCCACCCTGCGTTTTCTGATTCTTTATTTTGCAGCAGACGCTCAGCTTCTGGAAAGAACTGAACAGGCTGAGTTATTACTGGACTGTGCTTATGTATTTTTTTGGGGGGGGGCTGGACCTCCCCCCGTTTTGCTTCTGCATATCTCAAGATTGCACACCTCGCTTTCGTTTTCTCGATTGTCCCAGTCCTGAATCCACAATTAGGGGGAATGAGATGGTTCAGAGATGCACCATTGTTGCTAATGAAATGTTACATCTGCAGTTGCACTTGTTGCCATGCTATAGTTTGTATGCACAATGCAAAGCTAAAAACAACAACCTGCCTGCCATCACTTGCCACCTG
This sequence comes from Podarcis liolepis, assembly GCF_965112155.1. Lineage (NCBI taxonomy): Eukaryota > Metazoa > Chordata > Lepidosauria > Squamata > Lacertidae > Podarcis > Podarcis liolepis. Next base: position 28,764,501 of record NC_139567.1, on the reverse strand, counting down.
CCTGCCACCCACTGCCAACCCCCTGCCCTGGGATTTTCACACAACAAATCAAACTGCTTACTCTGAAGATTTCAGCAATGTACACTGTTGACAAACTGTATCTGTTGTAATGCAGTGGTACCTTGGTTCTCAAACTCAATCTGTTCTGGAAGTCCGTTCGACATCCAAAACGTTCACAAACCAAGGCGCTGCTTCTGATTGGCCCCACAAACAATGCCGACAGCCGAAACAGACACCCGGCTTCCAAAAAATGTTTGTAAACTAGAACACTTCCGGGTTTGTGGCATTCGGTAGCCGATTTGTTTGGGAACCAAGGTATATGTGAAAGGTTGGTATCTCCCCCCCTTTTTTTTTTACTTATAGCTTGTCAAAGTTCCTTAACAAATCAAACAAGAAACAACTGTTTATTTCTGTACAGCCACATTCATATCTCCAAAATGAATACGACTGGCTGCAGGCACATTATAAGGTGCAATATTTATTGTGCTGTTTTCTGTGTCATAAATATCTCCCTCATTAGTGCTGAGGTTTGGAGCAGGGAAAGACGGTGCAGCAGGGGCAGAGTATGCTATAGCAGGCAGGAGGGCGCATGTCGAAGCCCAGAGGGTCAAAGCAGGTCACAAGCCAGGTCCTTGTTAAATGTTTCCGCGTGTTTGCACAAGAGGCGAACTGGCCACATTGGGCTGCAAAATGAGAATCGGGTTTCACGGTGGCAGAGGAGAAATGTTCAAGAAGGAAACTTATAGTTCCACAGCCATGAGAAAAGCGTGATGTAATGCGAGCGGCATGTTGATGCATCGCTGTCCTTTGGGAGTTTGAGAAAACAAGGTCTGCAGCCGCCCGACCTCATATTCTTCTGCATCCGTGGCCTGTCAGCAGCTAAGGTCCTTCAAGATCAATGCCTCAGCTCTGCGACGAAGAACTTGCATTTCTCTGTATGTAGGGCTTAATTTGAACCAGGCCCAGAACTTCTTTTTTTAAAGGTGGGACTCTGTGGTGGAATATATAAGCAAAATGAAGAAGAGTGGGACAGGAGGGCTAGCTCACCTATTCATGATATGTGTCGCTTAGGGACGTGAGAAGCTAACTTAAAGCAGGCAAGACTCTTTGTCCACCTCTGGCCTGTTAACATCTACTCTCAACGGCACCAGATTTCTGGGGTGGGATCCTCCAGGGCAATGGGAGCTGGTCTCCTAGGGTGCTATAGGAGCCAACTCCTAGGGGCCAAGGTCCCTTCGGCTCCCCAATAAAATATTAGAGGGGGCTGGGCCCCCAAAGTTGACAGGCATTACCATTCAAATGGTGTGTGCGTGCGCGCCATGTATTGTGATGGATTATGCGGGGTGGGGCTTACCTCCCCCTCCTTATTTTATTTACATTGGCACCCATGTTGGGTGCATTGAGCAGTGCTTCACAAATACAGCTTTAAGGTGCTGTGATCCTTGGGGCACATGTTGAAGGATTCAGCTACGTCTATGGTGACCTATTTTATGTCTGTGGGAAATGAGAAAAGGTCACTAGAAAGATAGGAACCCCCCCACTCCCAAGTGGATGTGTGAAATGCCCCTTATCTTGTTAAGTTGCATTGCGAGTTGAACCCCTAAGTCGAGCCAACACAAATAAGTAGCAAGATATGCTGTTAAGACCCTGGAATTTTCTCTGGAGATTATGCAGGCAGCCATATATTCAGTGGAAGTGTAAGACTATCTGCTGGGGGAAAGCCCAGATCCTGCTTTGCGTTCAGACCACATTCCACTTGTGAGGTCTGATATTCCTGCACTCAGAAGCCATATGAATCGGTGGATATTGTTACCTAACTTTCTCGGTTCCTGTGGCACACCTATCTGATAAAAATATTATATGTGCACCTAAGGGCCAAAGTTAATACCTCACGGCGGCGTCCTTTGCTGTACAAAGAAGGTGAAAATGATTGACTAGGCTCACTTGGCCTAAGAAACCAAAACAGGATACAGTCAAGGAAGCCTGCTAAGAAGAACAAGAATTTTTACAACTTTGCAGGGCCTGGAACGAGGGGGAGGAATTAGCAAAGACTAAGCAGTGCTTTTGAAAATGTGCCCCAGGATACCGTGCAGTTCCGCCCACAATTATTAAGCATTCCTCAATGAGAAGATCAGGAATTAAGGGAAGACCGCCCCATTCCTACAGTTCCTCCCCTGCGGTATACATCTGTGGTCAAGTGATTTGCACTTTCTAGGGTGTACTTGCCTTTCATGCCACCTGAGGGTGGATCTCAACATACGTAAGAACACAAGCAGAGCCTGCTGGATAAGGCAAGTGGCCCGTCTAGTCCAGCATCCTGTTCTCACAGGGGCCAAACAGATGCCCCCAATGCGAAACCCACGAGCAGGACCTGAGTGCAACAGCGCTTTCCCTTCTTGCAGTTTTCCAACAACTGGCGTTCAGCAGCATTGCTGCCTCCGACTAGAGGCAGAGCATAGCCATCTTGGCTAGTAGCCATCAGTAGCCCTCTCCTCCTCCTCGAATTTGCCCAATCCTCCTTTAAAGCCATCCAAGTTGGTCTCCACCTCTGCCCCCTGTGGGAGAGAGTTCCAAAGTTTAACTACGCGCTGTGTGAAGGAATTATTTTGTCTGTCCTGAATCTTCCAACATTCAGCTTTATTGGATGTCCATGAGTTCTAATGTTATGTGAAAGGGAGAAAAACAAAAAAACCCCTCTGCCTTCTTTCTCCATGCTCAGCATCCTTTAATGCACTTCTATCACATCCCCCTTTTCTGTAAGCTAAAAAGCCCAGAAAGGGACGTGGGTGGTGCTGTGGGTTAAAGCACAGAGCCTAGGGCTTGCCGATCAGAAGTTCGGCAGTTCGAATCCCCGCAACGGGGTGAGCCCCCATTGCTCGGTTCCTGCTCCTGACAACCTAGCAGTTTGAAAGCATGTCAAAGTGCAAGTAGATAAATAGGTACCACTCTGGCAGGAAGGTAAACGGCATTTCCGTGCACTGCTCTGGTTCGCCAGAAGCTGCTTAGTCATGCTGGCCACATGACCCGGAAGCTGTACGCCGGCTCCCTCGGCCAATAAAGCGAGATGAGCGCTGCAACCCCAGAGTCGGCCACGACTGGACCTAATGGTCAGGGGTCCCTTTACCTCTACCTTTAAAAAGCCCAGATCTTGTAAATGCAAGCCGCAAAGGCGGATGCATCCTGCTCCTTTGGGCTAAATGCTAGCCAAGCCCCTTCTCCATAGCCCTGTGCCAGATTGCTGCAGCGTGGAGCACATTCTCACGAGGAAGTGGCGCTTTCAGAGTTGTGACCCAAAGGCTGCCTAGATGCAAAGGAAACGTGAAGAGCGCCCGACATTTGTTCACTAAATCAAGGCCAATCAAAAAGCTACAATTTCATAGCTCATTATTCACAGGCTTGTGTGGGCTGGAGCACTAGCATTTGGATTTTTTTTTTTAAAAAAGCCAATCATATGGAAGCAATTAGTCAAAACTTTGTTAAGAAAGAAAAGCGGGGGAAAGCATTAAGGTGCTTGTAGCATTAAAGCTCAAGTGATCCATAAGCTGGGACCATAATTCACCAACACTTAATGGCAGTTACCCTGCAGATGTGCTTTTTATACAGAAATATCAGCTTACCGCTTTGAAAAATTAGCCCACTGAAGGCTATCGGGCTTGAAGCTGGCTCTGGGGGATATTAGATGTTGGCTGAGCAGCCGTCTCACTCCAAAGCGACAGCAAGCAGAGGTGGAAATTTGGCTTCGGGTGGTTGTTAGGAAGGAGTTTTGCTCCTCACAGGTCTGTGACTTCCTTGCATTTCAAAACGGTAACTGGAATACCAAAATATATATCCCACCAGTTGCTTTGCGTGCTGGATCCTTGAATTCCCCAGCTCAGCCTTTCTCGTTCATCATTCGCCCCTGGGAGATTTGCCCCAGCTCCCGCAGCAGAAGTAAATGCTAAATGCTGTAGCTAAGATTACAGTGGTACCTCTGGTTATGTACTTAATTCATTCCGGAGGTCCGTACTTAACCTGAGACTCTTCTTAACCTGAAGCACCACTTTAGCTAATGGGGCCTCCCGCTGCTGCTGCGCCGTCATCATGCGATTTCTGTTCTCATCCTGAAGCAAAGTTCTTAACCTGAGGGAATATCTCTGGGTTAGGGGAATCTGTAACCTGAAGCATATGTAACCTGAAGCATATGTAACCCGAGGTACCACTGTACAAAAGTGTTTCTCCACCAACATGATAAGAAGGGAAATTCACATACCCCTCCACCCTTCCTCATCCAACTAAAATACACCAGTTGTAGTTGAAAAACCTTAATTTGGCTTGGACTCTCCCATTTGTTTGGGTGCTTACATGTTCAGCAATGCTCGGTGCGGTTCTGGCCCTCCATCCTTCTGTTCCACCATCGCTGAAGAGGAGGGAGGGTAAATAAGTCCAGAGATTCAGTTCAGTTTGCTTCTATAGTGGAATTTATCCAATTCACACTTTCTGAAACAGTATGAGAATGGAACACACACAGGAAGAGGACATGGTTCTGTTGGGCTTTGGATGGGTTGATTGACACAGAAGGTTATGAGTATCTCACCCCTCATTATAAATCTTTGTGCACACACCCTCTCCATGGCTTCTTACAGAGTTAAAAGGGGTGTGTGAATGAGCAAAAGAATCCCCCACAAGCCATTTCTGTGGGAGAGAGATGCTGGAGACAGGGGCGGGACCTGTTGGTTGTGATTATTGTGATTGGCTGAGCTGAGAAGATGAGCAGAAGCATCCAAGAAGCCTCTCAATCAGTGTATTAATTCGGATTGTGGGTGATGGGGGACAAACTGGACTGTGGCTTTGGAGGTGGGCTTTTTTTTGAGGGGGGGGGTTCAGAATCTTGGGAGAGCTCTGCCCTACTTTGGCCTTAGGCATACGGGTGGGAAAACAAAGGATTGCCGATAGTCTGCAATTTGGAAGAAGTGGCCACTAAAACCAGGTCCATGGAAATAATGGAAAATATAATTGGAATCAGAATTGCTGGAGAGGATGTACCTTTCAGTTTGAGACTGATTTATTTCATGTATGAATAGCTTCCCAGAGGCATCCAGAAGTGAATTAACAATAAAAAACATATATAAAAACAAGGGCTATCCTTGTTGTGTCCAGGGCTTTTCATATTCACTTAAGCTCCAAAATGCTAGGAAATTGCAGCTGCTGAGAGCCAATCCCTTAACAGATGGATAAGGTATAGTGTCCTGTTAGTTACAGCTTCACCACCACCTGGGAGACGAATGGCCATCCATGGCAAAGTGGGGTAGGCGAGCCTAAGCCCCAGAGTTGTCTGTTGACACATGGAGTCTATGCAACTGATGCAATTGTGCAACTGAAGCTACCATTCCACATTGCAAGTGCCCAACTTGGCTGCTGATGCTATCCACTTAGGACAATAATAGTTGGAAGGGTCCAGGAAGTGACAGGGTAGAAATGGACTAAAGGGGAGTTTTTCCTGAGAGGGAGGAATTAGTATTTCCGATCCAAAATGACCTCGCACACAACAGTTGGCATGTCAAGTTGTTCATGGATGTGTGTGTGGAGTTCAAAAGCTATGCGTTGAATACGACAAGGTCATTGCACCAGTGGAATATGCTTTCTGCTCAGATCTGAGGACCTGCAGGATGAGTAGATGGAGGAGAAGTTCAGTTACACAAACGAAAGTAATCCCACTTGCGCAGTGAGATTGTTGGATACATTCTTGTATCTGTACCAGGTGCTCACCGACTGGCAGATTTCACGGGCTGGTGAGCTCCTATCTGGACTACTGCAATGTGCTGTCAGTAAGCCTACCCTTGAAGACAGTCTGGGGGCTGGAGTTAGTGCAGAAGGCAGCTGCTTGAGTGGTAAGGGGGCAGTCCAGTGGGGCCATGGGTCATTGATCCTAAAAGCACTGCATGGGCTGCCAGTGAGCTATCGGGACAATTCAGAGTCTTAGTACCAGTGTATAAAGTCCTAAACAGCTTGGAACCCAGGGATATAAAAGAACACATCCCCCAGTATCAACCATCTCAGACCCCACTACCGGCAGGTAAGGTTATGCCATCCCCGGAGGCTGCCAGGTTGATGTTGACCCATAAACAGGGCCTTTTCAGTGGTGGTTCTCTGCTTGTGGAATGCCCTTCCTTGGTGAGGGGTGTCTGTCTCCATCATTATTGACTTTCGGGAAGAATGTGAAAACATTCCTATTTACTCATACATTTGGTGGCTAAACCGCAGTACTGTTCCCAGCAACCCTGAGATCACCGGACGAGAGAATGTTTCCAATTGTTTTTATATTTATTTATTTATGTGCTTGCTTGTTTATTTTAAACACATTTTAATAGTGATGTGTTTGCCACCCTGGGCTTCTCGGGGGGGGGGGGGATGGCAGGAGAGCAATGGAATAAATAGGGCATTTTTTTAAAGCTGGAACTTGCTGGAACTCAGTTCCTGCACCTCTCAGGTGAGCACCATTGCCATCCTAAGAGAATGAGGGAGGCGTTCATGGTGAGTCCTGGCACCTCCTTTTCTAGAAACATATCACTGAAAATTAACAATATTGTATTGAAAACCCAAAGCACCTCCATCCTCTTGGAGGTGAGTGTTTTCTAAACTCAGACATACTTTCCCCTTACAGGGAAATGCAACAAAATGGAACCCCAGGAGTTGCCATAAACTTTTGGCCTCACTGGAATCCAAAGATGTTGTAGATCAAATAGGGACCAGGCTGCCTGCGGATCTCTGGTCCAATGTGGTGGTGGTGTGTGAGAGTGGACGAAGCCGAAGAAAGACCCAAAGTTTATCTCCTCATGCCTTTCAGTTATGGGGCACAGTTATGGGCCTTCCAGTCCCAGGCACTGTGTGGAGGCCCTTGGTTATTTATTTGTTCCTGTAATTTGTAGCTTTTCCTCAGCAAGAGCTGAGATCACGCTCTTGTCTTGCAAATCCCTTTGAAGAACAATAAAGCCCAATATATATCTATAATGCACACACATACATAGTTTTGAAGGGGGACAGATGTAATCTTATCTGGTGCTGGCCTCACAATAACAGGAAAAGGCAGGGAGGCCTGGAATCTGAGGGTGGAGAAGGGTTAAGAGCGAAGGCTTGTAATGGTCCCTGAGAGACATCTTTAATCAGAGGCCGGCTGCTGAGTTGGCACATAGCATTCTGGTTTGGAAGTTCTCTTTGAAGATGGAGGAGGAAAGGAAGCCCATGGCGGATGGTCAGGTTAGGAGCAACAAGGGGAGGAACCAAAAGCTGAAGGTTGCTTGGCCTTTGCTAAACGAAGGAGGTAGGCCTAACTTGCAACTCTTACGAAGTCATCTTCTTCTTGGTATTTGCTCCCACAGGGCAACTTAGATGGCAATAAAACAGGTTTGGGCAAATTCAGGGACGATAACACTGTCATTGACTACTTCTTTTAGCCAAATGTTTTTTATTAATTTTCCAAGTTTTAGCAAAAACATTGTCATTGACTGCTATTCATCATGGTTATGCCCTGCCTCTGCTGTTGAATGTAGTATGCCTCTAAAACCCTGTCTTTTCAGCTTTAGGAGTCAGTGTGGTATAGTGGTTAGAGTGTTGGACTAGGACCTGGGAGACCAGTGTTCATATCTCCCCACACTTGGCCACAAAGCTCACATTTGTTGCTTTAGATTTTGATTAAAAAGCAATCTTCAGTGACTCATCTGCGATCGCATAAAGGTTGCTTTTTAATCAAAATCTAAAGCAACCAAGAGATTTTGGTTAAAAAGCAATCTTCATTACGATCACTAAGTCACTAAGTTACAGTGACTTTGCAATCAGAGTTTGCAAGTAGCAAGGCAGCAGCAGACTTTTAGGAATTAACAGCGCAGCAAAGGACTAGGGCAGGGGTCTGCAACCCACGGCTCCGGAGCCGCATGTGGCTCTTTTACACCTTTGCCGCGGCTCCGGGGCGGATACTAGCGAGGGGAGGAGGCGCATTGTGCGCCCCGACACTCCCCACTGTGGTGGGCGCTGTACTGGCTGTGACGTCGCATGGGGGCGGTGCGTGCGTTAGTCACGCACCGTCCCGATATCACTTTCCCGCCCGCCCGCTACATTGTAAGGGGCATGTACGCTGGTCACTGCATTGAAAGGGGGCATGTATGCTGGTCACTGTTTTGAAGGGGAGTGAAGAACACACACACCAAAAAAGGTAACTTGTTAATTTAACGTTTATTTCTATGAGGAGTAATTCTAAGGGGTCAAACAAAGAAATAATAAAAAAGTGACAAAAAGTTATTTTTATAATGACGAGTTTTGCGGCTCCCAGTTTTTTTTTCCTTCGGAAACGGGTCCAAGTGGCTCTTTTTGTTTTAAAGGTTGCAGACCCCTGGACTAGAGGTATAGGTGTGTGCATTGCTACACATTCACTGCCCTGTTTAGACTGGATTGCTGAGTGCAGTTGTCAAGGACGTGTAGCCACCCATGATCAGCTGGAGCAAAGTTTTTGCCACAATGATAGAGCTTGGCAAACAAGAATTTCTTCACCTAGGGTGCAAGATACCACCATTTAGGGGTCGGGTGAGCCTCTGGAGGTAAGTGGGGCACCATCACCTTAAAGATCCCCTGGTAGCCACCCAACACACTTCATTGGTGAGGCAACTCAGAGAAGGACTTCCGAAAAAGACCTCAAGTCCAGGCAGGTATATATGAGAGAATGTGATTCTTCATTTAGTTTTGGTTCGAATCATTTATGGTTTATCCATGGCATGGTAGGGAAGCAGCACTTACCTGACCTCCCAGAAGCTGAGTTACTGCTTCTTACCAGGAGGGAGGGAGGTGCAAGGCGGTGGGGAGGTTGGCATGGCACAAACACACTAGCAGAAGCCCCCCTGTTGCCTCACTCTGACTCTCTTCCTTCAGGTATGTAGCAGTGACTTACCTGTTGGGAGGTCAGGTTGGCGTAGTTGTCTTACCATGCCATCCGCTGCTGGGTTTACTGGTCTTCTCTTTGAGGACTCCCTGTATTTGTGCTGACTCGTTCTGAGAAATAATTGATCACCACCAAGACCAGAGCTGGGAAGAATCTGAGTGGTTGCAAGGACGGAGGCTGAGTGTTAGTAGAGGAGAGAGAATGTGAGGCAGCAGGCTGTGTGTGTGTGTGTGTGTGTGTGTGTGTGTGTGTGTTTGTCTGTCTTCGCAGCTCATGTTAGGACTTAGGAGGCCGAATGCTTACAAGGCGATGATCCCACCGCAATTCAGAGCAGCCATGTCTGAGGTTCTGAGTTCCACTTCCTGATATAAGCAAGGGAGAAAGTGTCAAAGCGAATGAAGCCTGGCTGAGGCAGCCTGGCTCTGAGATGCTTTGCAGGTGCTCCTTTTCGCAGAGGAGGACAGATAATGAATAAAATGTGGTTGCTGCTTTTCATGGCAAGAAATGTGACAAGCTCAAAACCTTATGACTTGGAGAAGCAAGTGAAATATGACTTTTTGCTCATCCGAAAAGTGCCTAACTAATCCAAGATGTTGCTCCGTGTATTCCTGCTGACGCGGGCTATTGGTTGGAACAGTTTTACAAGTAACTGGGATGGGGGGGGGAGAGAGAGAGAGAGAGAAAGCTTGAGAAGTGGGGGGGTGTGCGCAATGATTTTTTCTTTTAAAAGGACAACAGGATGTGGACTTTGAGCAAGGATGTTATAATATCAGGCATTAAAGGTGGAGTCTCTCCCTCCCTCCCCTTTTCTTTTTACATGGTCATAACCCCATTGCCTGAGAGCCCAGAGGGAAAGCATAAGATAAAGACACAATCTATATAAAATTGTTTTACGTATGGAAATCACAAAGCAGAGGGCTTCCAAAAATAGACATAACAGGGACCCACAAAGTCTCTGTATTCTCAGAAGTTGCTCTATTCTCCAAGCAGGGGCCAGGAGTGTGTTCAGCTGCCAACCTGAGTGCTTTGCACATGAGCACAAGATGCCTCTAGATGGCCTGTTGATGGAACATTCACCCTGACTTGCTCCTGCATAAAGCTTCCAGAAGTTAGACGATGCTTTGACTTTCTTGAGCGTTGGTTCTGATTTGTTTGCAGGGAAGCTGATGTGACAACAAGCTTTTGCCCTGATTCCCTTGTGCTGTGATTCAGCATCTTCCCATTAACCATCCCTTCACCCAACACTCCTCCGTGCATTTCCCTTTCCTAATCTCAAAAAAGTGGATTTATTGTGCCAGGGTGAAATAATGCTATAATCTACTTCAGTTGCCCAAACCTACATTTCTAGCATGTGTGTGAATCCCCTTTGCAAAATGAACAGAACTAGACAGGCAGTTCAACTGGGTCTGCTTATGTTTCCATGTATTTGTTCCTGGCATTGCTCACACATAAAGAAAGACGTAGCACTTTAAAATGTGCAATATATCCCTGCGCTATACATTTATTTATTTATTGCATTAATATCCCACTTTTTCCTCCAAGTTGCTCAAAGGTGGCATACAAGGTTCTCCCAATCCTCATGCAATCCCTACAACAATGCTGTGAGGTAGGTTGCGCTTCCTGGCCAAGTGGGGATTTAAACCCTGGTCTCCCAGACCCTAGTATGATACCCTACACCACACTGGTTCACTAGCATCATACCACTTCAAACAATAATGGATTCCCCCCAAAGAATCCTGGGAACTGTATGCTACAACAGCAGCAAGAATACTCATCACAAAGTATTGGAAGACACAAGATCTACCCACCTTGGAAGAATGGCAGATGAAGGTGATAGACTATATGGGACTAGCAGAAATGACTGGCAGAATCCGAGACCAGGGAAAAGAGACGGCGGAAGAAGATTGGAAGAAATTTAAGAACTATCTTAAGAAACATTGTAAAATTAATGAGTGTTAGAATGATGTGGTTTTAGAAATTAAATGGAGTACAGCTGTAAAGATTAAGTTAAAAGAAAAGAAAGGTTGACAATTAGATAAAATTAAGGGTGAGGATTCGCTGAACTAAATATTTGAAATGGGAACGCAGAAAGGGGAGGTATGAGGAGGTCGGTGAAGTAAGTTTTAAGAAAATAAGGTTTTGAAATTATACTTTTTTATTTTGTTTGTGTTTGTGTGTATTGTTATGTCTGATATAATTTGTAAAATCCCAATAAATATATATATATTTTTAAAAAAGAATCCTGGGAACTGTAGTTTGTGAAGGCTGCTGAGGGTTCTTAGGAAACCCCTCCATTCCCCTCCCAGAGATACAGTTGCCAGAGTGGTTCAAGAATCAATCCCTCTTTCCAGGAAACTCTTGTTCCTGGTCCACCCTCCTTTTTCAAGAGCAGCCTGTGCTTTAAGAAGATCCTATACATCACTATAGTTTTTCACAGCAGTGGCTTCCATTTCTCCTTTTTAAACGTATTCCCCCTTTGTCAGCGTAGTAATAACATCTCTCCTGTTTTCCTCAGGGACTGTCTGCTCCAGTTCTCCTGGACACTGTTTATCATCTGGCGCGTTATTAATAGCAATTCTGCCTGTTGGGTCAACTGAGTTCTCCTCACAGAATGCTTTGGGTTATTCTAAATTGCTCTGGCTGTGTTGCTTTAAGAGCAGGGCTCATTCATAACCGCATTCCCTGGTGGACTGAAGCCCTGACCTTTTGAGTATTTTTCAGTTTGATTCTTACACAAACCTAGGCCACTATGCGAAATCATTTTCTTCCAATCTGCCTCAAAACCCTTCTCTGTGCTTTTTAAACCCAGATGGCCTTTCTCCTGTCAAAAGTATTAACTGTCAGGCTAGTAAATGCAGCTGCTACATGAGGTTTTGGATTCTCTGCACTTAGAAGGAACCTTTAGCCCCCTTGAACTGGGAGAAAGAATATATATGTCTTGTTACCAGTTTGTGAGGTGCCTGGGCTCCCCTTTCTAATTCTGGACCCCCCCTTCTAATTCCAGGGTGCCAGATATTGAATTTAGCATGTTAAAATATAAGCCATGTTTAAAAGAAACAAGCTGGGCTGGCATCTTGATAAAGTAATTGCCTGGAGAGATGAACCATTAAAAGGGCACCAACAAATGGGGGACAACCCAGGAAAAAGGCCCTTGACAGAGACTCTCTGGGTTGGACAGCAAAGGGGGAAAGTTTCTCCCTCAGGCGAGTTATAGCAGAGAGAAAAGGCCAGAGTTTCAGGAGGGAGAGGCAGAATTTCCTTGGCCGATGAGGTAGGCGGAAGGAAAAATAGTTGCATTTTTTTGCAAGCAGGGAAGGGTTGGGGGGGGAAGCAGAAAGATTGCTGGAAGTTTTTGGATCAAGGGCGCCGACTTGCCCCCCACATTGTGTGGGGGGGTGCATCACGTGACGCATCATGTTACACATCACATGTCCCATCCTCGCCTAGTGTGTGAGTGATTGTGTGTCGGGCTGGGACTTGCAGGTGTCCCGCCGTCGCGATGTCGGCACTCACACGTTGGGTAGGGAATGGGGCTCAGCCTCCTCTTCCCTGTGCGACATCGGGTGGGCAGGAGGACGTGGAGTGGGGCCACAGGATTTTGGGACAGCCCAGCCCCCCCTTGAAAAATTTGGGGGGGACTGAAGAGCCTTCAGCCCCCTTCTGGCGTGCCTGTTTTGGATCTATTATGGCAGCCTTGAGAACGACAAGAGAGCTGTTGCTGTGCCTATGAGAGAAACAATATACCCTCTTGGAGCACTCCTTCCATCTAGACCTGGGTTTCCCAAACATGGGTCTCTAGCTGTTGCTGGACTACAACTCCCATCATCCCTAGCTAGCAGGATCCGTGGTCAGGGATGATGGGAACTGTAGTCCAGAAGCAGCTGGAGACCCAGGTTGGGAAACCCTGATCTAGATTCAGGTTAGATATGTGTGTAAATAAACCATATATCATAAAGACACCGCAGTCTCCGCTGTGCCTCATTCCCAAAAGGAGCTGCACGGCCAGGGAAAAAACAATGCTATCCAGGGTTGTAATGACTGCAGAGAGAATAATTGGGTGCACTCTTCCCACCTTAGATCAAAACTATGCTGCCAGGTGCCATAAGAAAGCGGCAGAGATAGCGCAGGATATTACACACCCCAGAAATGATCTCTTTCAGCTTCTGCCTTCTGGAAGAAGGTATAGGGTTATAAAGGCCAGGACTAGCTGCCTGAGAAACAGTTTCTACGCAAATGCAATTCTGGTTCTAAACGCAGCATAAGGGGTCTCTATAGTAGTGTATTTTAAAATGGGGTTTTAGAGTTTTTATAGGTTTTTGAATGTTTTATGTAGTTTTTATGTAGTTTTATGTAGTTTTTCAATTTCATTGTTCAGCATGGGACAATGACAATAAAGTTATCTATCTATCTATCTATCTATCTATCTATCTATCTATCTATCTAAACACAGGCCTTGAGTTAGCACTCCCGAATCCCCTGGAATCCTGCACCGCTCAGAAGTTAGGATGGCGTGCAACAGTTTAAACAAAATACTCAAAGTTAATTCTGATGAGCCTTTTTGTGGTGAAAGAGCCACCCCATTCCTATCAAAATCATCTTCACTTTACTGTGTCCAGCGTTCTTGGTCTGCTGATGTCAGCAGATGGTGGCATTTTAATGTCGAGCAACAGAAGGACTCAGTGCAAAAGTTACACTTGTTGCAAAACAGATGGCTGGTTTGATGTGGCCAGCTCCGTTCTACTCACCAGAAATCCAGATGCATACATAGGTGATCACTCCCTTTCCCCAAATTCTCATGGTACCCCTTAGGACCAGCAGAACTGCATCCTCCAGAGCAAATTCTTTCAGCTTGACCACAAATTAGATTGTTCTCAAAAGCCATTGCCATTGTAGCACATGGCTTTTCAGTAGGAAAGATGGGGGAGAAAACCCACCCACCTCGCACTTCCAGAAACTATATGCGACCTGAGACCCGGTCACCCTCAGGAATGTGCAGTTCTTCAAATACTGCGACAAAGTTCTCTAACCAAAACATGTGGACAAAAAAAGTGTGGATTAGCGAAAATGCATCTATGAATATGCACCTTTTAATATGTATAAAAATGCATATATTAATGAAAACGGCATACAAAAATACATTATGTTAGAGGGAAATGGCTTGAAAAGAGTGTGCACAGTGTAATAGTGTATATTCAAAGAAATTTGCTGATGAAATTTTGTGAGGACTCTGCAAACCTTTGAGGAAATGTGGCAAATGGAACTTGAAAGACTGGAAAAAAATGACACAGAGACAGAAGTTGAAATGATCAGCTTTATCCACCCTGCCCTAGCTCATTGCACCTGTGGCCTGGTGGTAGATCCTGGTGGGTTTGTGTTACCTAGTTTTATGTAGCAGAGGCTGTTCACCTGAACTCATGGCAAGGAGTCCGTGTGCCAGGCCTTTTGGCCTTTTCTGGCTTTCTTCTGAAACCCTCCAGTGACGAGAAGCAGAAACAAGATCTCTGAGGGGGGAAATCTACTTGCCGGCTTCATTTTTCACATGCAGGGAGCCACAAGATGGGAAGCAAAAGCCAGCTGCACACAGAAAGAGAAAGAGAAAGAGAAAGAGAAAGAGAAAGAGAAAGAGAGAGAGAGAGAGAGAGAGAGAGAGAGAGAGAGAGAGAGAGAGAGATGCAGAAGGAGGAGAAACTTCCCGAGTCAACACAGGTCTGACTCCAGCCAATAAGGAGCCCTTTCTGGGCTCCCAACAGAAACCACGATACTCATGACCAAGTCAAGAAATTGTAAGCACCACGGAAAGCTAATTCCTCGCCTGCCCACCCGCCCCTCCAGCTCCAGCTGCTGTGCCCGAGATGCCTGGCTGTAACCTCTGCATTTGTTTCCCTTCCCAATGCGCAAACCCCAAGGCCTTCCAGACGTGCTTCCAAGAGTCCAAAATAGAAAGTGGAAGGAAGTGACCTCCACGCACACAGGCACTCTCACACAGGCTTTTCCCACCGCAAACCGTGCCTGGAACTTGGCAAAGCTTCCTCACCTCTAATTGATTCCAAGTGCCTCAGGCCGGCTGCTAGGAAAATTTCCTGCTCTCAGCTGAAGGGAAAGATGGGGAGTGGGAGAAGCTGTGCTCCCCTGCCGTCCCCTGTTCCCCGCTCCCAGTCTCGAATTATTAAAATATGTTCCTCATTTGCCCCTGATCACATCTAGTTAGTTTTCAAAGGGTGTTTGTGTGTGGGGGGGAGAGTTTTATAGTTGGCGATGCTGCTCTAGCTCGGAGCCAAGAGGAAGGCTGCCCCTTGCATTTCACAGGGGCTGAGAGGGGACTGAAGGGGAACAAGTCTGCCCCATAGACATCCTGCTAGTTGTGGCAACGTTTGGTGACATAGGGAACAGTGGTTTCAGATCTCCAACCTCTAGAAACCTCTTTCCACACCAGTGTATCTGTCAAAGTAGCTCTGTCTGTCATGAATCTTGTGCGTATTGCAAAGGATTCTGGGATATGCTCAAGGCCACTGTAAGTTGCAGCGCCAGGAAGTAGGGACTCAGCTATACAACTGCAAATATGACATTTTAAGTGTGCTTTAAGTGCATTATAGAAATGTGACACTAGATGGCGATGGTGAGCTTATGGCAAATTCAATGCATTTTTCAAAACGCTTTAAATAAAAAAGTATTTTTGCAGCGTTTTTTAAAAATATGTGCCTAGATTCCACCTAGGAATTCATTCATTGTACAGTGGTACCTCATGTTACATACACTTCAGGTTACATTCGCTTCAGGTTACAGACTCCACTAATCCAGAAATAGTACCTCGGGTTAAGAACTTTGCTTCAGGATGAGAACAGAAATCGTGCTCCGGTGGCGCGGCAGCAGCAGGAGGCCCCATTAGCTAAAATGGTGCTTCAGGTTAAGAACAGTTTCAGGTTAAGAATGGACCTCCGGAACGAATTAAGTTCTTAACCCGAGGTACCACTGTTGTCTTTCTGGTTCAGAGGGTAATCACTCCAATTGCTAGCCCACGTGTCTCACCACTAGGAGGCAGCAACTAGGACCAGGGCTGGCTCACCCATGAGGCAAGGTGAGGCGACTGCTTCTGGCGGCAGGATTCATAGGGGCAGCAGATCTGGCCTCCAAGGATTGCATTGCCCATTGCTGCTCCCACGATGACAGCAACGGCTGTGGTGTGTTCCTTGGAGGCCAGATCCTTCACTGCCTTGGCAGCCCACCCCCCCCCCCCCCAGTGCAGCCTCTGGGCAAGTAGAAATCACTGCTGGTCTCTTCCTAAACTTATTTCTGATGTAGATCTTTATTCCACTCTTGTTCCTGATGCAAATCTTCACTCATCCCTTTTTCCTCGGTGCGGGAGGCAGAGGGGCCAGCCCTGACAAGGACAGCTGCCTGTTTCATCAAACTGAATTGCTTTGGCAATGGCCGCATTCACGCCCTGCATTTAAAGCACTCTGATGCCCCTGTAAGCAGTCCTGGCTTCTCCCACAGAATTCTGAGAACTGAATTACATATGAAGCTCTGAGCAACGAAGACATTAAACTAGGCCTTCACAATTGGGCTATGGTGTGCCCAGTACTTGGTAGTCCCTGCCTTTGTGTTCCTAAGGAGAGAAATATTAACCAAAATGCCACCAACATCGTTGGTTTATTGAGCCCCTGTTGGGTCCCCTACGGAGTTGAGAGTCGGCATTTGGCTTGGCGAGTCCCAGACTGTGCAGAACTGTGTCAAATTTACATGGAAAACACTACAACTGTGTAACACCACACTAGTGGTGTGGTGAATATCTAATATCTAATGGGAATATATTCAGCTGGAGTCCGATTTAAATGCAAACCTATGTAATTCACACTTCCCACAATCAGTGCTTTTCTTCTAGAAAAAAAGGTGTCGGCGCTGCCTGGAACAAAATGTGACCTAGCTACCTTTTGAAAAGCAGAGGATTCTCCTATTGCCTGGCCTGGACTGCCCCTTCCCCAAACAATTGATTTCCCCACGATGGTGTTTGATCTGATTTCTTTCTAATGTGCATTATGACCTACTACTCCCTATTTATTTCTTAATATGGCAAATGAAGATGATGTAAGCAACCTATGCACTTCACTCAGTCACTGTCACAGTTATGGCTATGTCCCTCCCCCTTTGGTTAATTTGTACATCTTATTGATTTTTTACAATTACATTCTCAAAAATTAATAAACACATCTCTGAATTTTGCAATGATGTGCTCCAACCAAAATATATTAAAAAGTGCATATTTTTAGGAAAGTATGCATACAAATGGATAGAATAGCGGAAAGAATGTGCAAAAATATATTATATTAGGGGGCATTCCTTGCAAAAATATGTACATTAGGAAAGACGGATACTAAAATGCTGATGAGGACTTTAAAAACAAATCACAAACTGGTGCAGATATGTAGCGAACTGAGTTTAAGACTGGAAATGGAGAGAGACAAAAATTGGCAGATTCACCCTCACCCCGCAACACAACACAGCAAGGATGCTCTGTGGCACTGCAGGCTGGTAGAGTGGAGTTGGTCACAGTAAGCAACTACATTACCCAGAAGGCCTTGCTGCTGCTTCCTTCCTCTCATACTTCCATTGAGCAAATAGCTGTTCACTGCTGCTCTGGAGAGAAGGAAAAAGTGTCATAAGCATTTGGATCAGATTGGCTCTTTCGAGCATTCCAGGACATCTCACATATCTTGTTACAGGCAAAGAAGAAGGGGGTGGGGAAAACATTTTTAAAGAAATCCCAAGAGGGCTCTGAACAATAATCTAAATTTTGATTCTGCTGCCAGGATTCAGGCTTGAAATCTGAGGTGTCGGGAGTGGAAAGAAAACAGAGAAAAATTGTCCAAGGAAAGCAAAGGCTGAGAAATTTTCCCCAACACTTTTAACGGCAATTCCTTCCCCCTCTGGGACTTCTCATAAATGTAGTTCTTATTTCCTAGGGAAAACAAGCAGTGCTCTCAACCAGCGACAAGTTCCAGGGTTCTTTGAAGTTAGAAGGCGTATAAAACTGCATGTTTGCAGTGGGGGAAAAAACATGCCTTCAGAAGGCTCATCAAAAGTGTTTTCAGTCCAAACCTATACAGTGATATCCCAGCAAATAAGGAAGTAAGATTATTGGATTGCAGGGGGTTTGACTAAATGACCCTTGGGGTCCCTTCTGCCTCTATGATTCTCAGAACCAGTTTGTTGCATTGTAAAGAACCAGTTTGTTGCATTGTTTGACCATTAGGTCCAGTCGTGGCCGACTCTGGGGTTGCGACGCTCATCTCGCTTTATTGGCCGAGGGAGCCAGCGTACAGCTTCCGGGTCATGTGGCCAGCATGACTAAGCCGCTTCTGGCAAACCAGAGCAGCGCACGGAAACGCCGTTTACCTTCCCGCCGGAGCAGTACCTATTTATCTACTTGCACTTTGACGTGCTTTCGAACTGCTAGGTTGGCAGGAGCAGGGACCGAGCAACAGGAGCTCACCCCATCGCGGGGATTCGAACCGCCGACCTTCTGATCGGCAAGTCCTGGGCTCTGTAGTTTGTATTGTAGTGGCATACATAGCTGTGGCCTAATGCTGGTGAAATGTGGGCAGGTGCTGTTTTGACACACCCACCCCTCTCAACCCTCCAGCCACACTCAAGCAAGAGGCAACGTCCAAGTCCAAAGGCACATCTCAGCCAGGAAAAGCTACCTGGGGTATCCAGCAGAACCAATGAGAGGTGTGGCCTGGGGAGAGTTTCGAGGGCCAGAAAGACACCTGGGGGCCAGATTCATCCCTTGAGCAGAGGACCACCATCCCGACCTCTGTGCTGGACCATGATGCCCAACTCATTGATGCTTGTAATGTAGAAATGCACCACTCCAGACCTTCCAAGTGTCCCTATTTTCCAGGGACATTCATGGATTTACAGAAGCCATCCCAGTTTCTGATTAGATTCAAGGATGTCCTGCTTTTCCTTAGGATGTCCCTATTTTCATCAGTGAAATGTTGGAGGGTACGGAGTTATGTGACCCCCCCCAAGCCAAGGAGATAAGTCACTATACAACCTTTAGCATACATATGAAGGCAGCCCTGTATAGGGAAGTTTTCTTAATGTTTAATGTTTTATTATGTTTTTATATATTGTATGTTGGAAGCTCCCCAGAGTGGCTAGGGCAGCCTAGGCAGATGGGTGGGGTATAATAATAATAATAATAATAATAATAATAATAATAATAATAGGATGTCCCTCTGTTGATCAGAGAATTGTTGGAGGGTATAGCACTTTTGCTACTCTGCCTTTTCGGACTATATGCCACAGTTATTAAATGCAGTCCCGCTGTTGCATTCCTGACGAATCTTCTTGCATCTTTGGTGGGCTATACTTGCTTTTATCTTATCAGCAGGAGATACTTTTCTCAAACAGTGAAAGGGCAGGAAATGGAGAAGACTTTTTATTCATAGGCAAAATCACTCACCAGGTTGCTGTGGCGGGATGGGGGTGGGAGACAGACATGAACAGAAGGGGGATTTTTAAAAAATAATAAAGTAAAAAACCCACCCCACCAGCTTTCCTCTTGACTCAGAAGACATGACCACCTAGAGGTTGGTGTTGCTGCAGGAAGTCAAGGAGGTCAGAAGGAGCCAAATTAACCAAGCCGTTCTGAAGGTGCTGATAGATACCAATAAAGACCAAGCAGGTTAAAAATGTTCCAGGGCAAGAAGAGGTTCTTCTGCCAGCGACAGATGCATCTGGGCTGTATTCCTGGCTGGATCATATATCTGACAATATCCTCCCCTTAATGCTTTGCAGACCGAAGGTATATTATCATACCCCAAACATGACCTCTATGGGGAAATTATGTCAAGGAATAACCAAGGGAGCTGGCTCATATAAAACAGGGAGGAGGGTGTCTCAGAGACTCATCAGAGCAGCTTCAGAGGAGGCTGGCTGTAGCTCATGATAAGGACCAAGAGATGGTGCTCTTTGACTGCAGGACTGTGGGAAGGAAACCACACGGTGTTGCTGGCACATGGGGATGGCAAGAATGTGCGCTTCTACAGGACAGAAAGGAAGAAGCACATGCATTGCAGCCTGGGATATCTCCAGCCTTTATCTCTGTGCACTCAAAACTGGCTTTGAATCCTCATATGCGATAATCCCCTCAAGTTTTCTTTTCTTCCGGCACAGACAACCGATTCCCCAAAGAGACAGGAAACCAGCCCCTTCTTGTAACATGTGGCGGCACATGACTTCTAATTCTCTCTGCCATGTGCTGAGCTGTCTTAACTCAATTATGTTAAATCAATGCAGCACTTGTTTTTTCTCCTGCTAAAGCTGCTGTAACGTCTGTGCTAAGCCGGAGAATCAATAGCGTGTGATTTTGGAGGCTGCGGCTGCATTTTGCCTGTTCTGTGTGCGTATGTGCACGTGCATGCATTATTATTTTTTTTAAAAATGCATTGTTTTACCTTCACATTATTTTGGCTGAAGCAGACTGGGCTCAGGAAATGAGCCAGAACGGCAGAAATTTACTCTCAGAAAGAAAGAAAAAAATCGGGAAAGGGAAGCAGTGGCTAGGGACAAAGTGGAGTTTCTCAGACTTTGTGGAGTCCAGCTGTCTAATGGAATTCACGTGAAGTTATGAAATCAATGAGTGCCGTGCTGATAATTTCTTCTGCATTTCCCCCCTTCCGGCCGGACTCCATCAGTTAATGAGAAAAGAAATTGTGTTCCAAAATTTTCAAAGAGGACGGAAAGCTTCGGCAAAATTCTCATGGGTGGGAAGGTGGTGAGGTTTTAGTTGCACTTATTTTCCTGTTGAGGTGCTCAAGGGCTTTCGTGAGCCCTTCCTTCCATTCTATGAACCATCCCTCTGGCACACAGCATTCTGCCACTTTCCTGGGTACCTGTGGTTCCTAAGACCTCACATGTCCTTGTCTGGGCTTTCCTGCAAGCATGGTGTCAGGGAACTACCATCGGCTCAAGGGCAAGGGGGGGTGAAAGGCGGATGGATTACAGAGAGCCCCCAAAGATCGTGGGAAGCAGCACCTCCTCAGCGGAGGAAGGAAGCCACGCCTCTAGTGGGGAGGAGGTGCAGGGCTCGGAGGATGCAAGGTGGTGCCAGGACACCTTGCCTGAGCAAAGCGGGGAGGAGAGAGGTCCCCCCTTACCCAGGCCTTCCTTGCGCAGAAGGCGTTCGCGCAGAGAGGGGAGGTGTAGGTTGGGGGTCAAGAGACTACTCTGCTGGGGAAGATTTAAGGACCGCCCACTCTCAGATTCTGCTAGTGAATGAGCAAGACGTGGAATAGAGGCGCTCTGCATTGTAAAGGTTTTTAGCACCAATAATAAAGCTTTAGAACAGACCAGTGAAGGCATCTTGCCTGATTGCTCTCGAGCAACCACCCAATAGACTTAACACATGGGGAGTGTGAGAGACTGCCCCACATGGTCCAGGCAGCCAACTGTATATTTTTTTTAAGTGCTTTTACTTTTTTATCATCATCATATTTAATGTTTATACTTCCTTTCTATCTTACAATACTCAAGGCGGTTTACAAGCTGAAGAAACAAAAAATGTACATCTTATAACAATCTAAGGCAATACAAAAATGTGAGAATAAAACATAACTTTAAAATAGGCAACCTCCATCAAAAAAGTAACATTCAACAATCATTAGAATAGTATTAAATAATAATACCAGCATAGAAAAGTTAAACAGAAATCCACTCAACAGTTACAATAATATCTAAACTATAATCAATAAACAACAACAAGCCACAGTACATAAAACAATACAATACACATTGAGAAGCAGAGAGTGGGGCAAGGCAGGTGGAAGGCAGCCTTGCCTGATGGAGTCCCTCCATCAGTGCAGAAATATTTATTTTAAGATAAGAGGAAAGATGCTCCTTAAAAACAAAATCAGGGTGCATGAGGGATGGGGGAGAATTTAGATTCCATTTGCATTTAACTCGCACTTTCTGAAACACTCTGCAAACCAAAGCACCACCACCCTCCAGAATTTGCACTTCTCTGAATTTTGCAATGCAGTTGTCCAACTAAAAAAATGCTTGTAAAAGTGCCCATTTTAGAGGGAAATGCGCCTAAAAATGAATATTTTAGTGAACAGAATGTACAAAAATGCATTAGAACAGGGGAAATTGCTTGCACAAATATGTACAGTACATTAGCCAAAACTGCATCCAAAAATGTGTTGAGAAAAATTTGCACTGAGATGCTGATGAATGTCCATGAGGGTTTTTGTTCTAAGAATTGCAAATTGCTGCTGAAATGTGGTGAAATGAATTTAAGACTGGAAAAATGGTAAACCAAGAGAACCAAAAATTGACAGAGCCATCCCTCCCTCCCTCCCTTGTGAGCACAATGTTCTCAGGCACTCAGTCTCCAGCCTCCCTGGCTCCCCACATTTCAATTTAAGCCAAGGAGAAGATGTCATTTAGTAATTCCTCATGCAGAACTTTTTCAGATCCAGAAATGTGGGCAGCGAGGGAGACTGCACAACACTGCCAGAAAAACACACAACCCTCAGCCACACTTCTCTGTTAAGATGTGCTCAATCCTGCATGCCCTGAAATCCTAAGTAAATCCGGAATTTCCCTGCAAATGAAGCAGTGAAAGAGAAGCCCTTTTCATGGGTGAAAGCAACACTCGAAGCCAGCTTCCTTTACTGGATCTCCCTTCTCAACTGCTGAAGGGGCAAGAAATGATTGTGTGGCTTACTCAGAGACAGGGTGGGGCAGGGAACAATAGTGTTGGGTTTCAATGTATGGAATCCAGTTTGCAAATATTATCAGGCTATGATGAAGATGCCAGACATTCAGCAATTACCTGGCAAGCATCCTGAGTTTATCTGAGGAATATTCAATGTCAGCCTTTTATTTTATTTTAATGCTTTATTGATTTTAAAAACAACAACACAAAACAGTCAACACAAAGGGCTGTCAGATTGCTTTGGGGTGACCCAAAGTTTTTTGGCACCAGAGGCGAAACGCCTTGCTTCTGCCCCCACAATGGGGGTGCAAATTCTGCAAGGCGTTTCCCCTGCTGGGCCAGGCAGGAGGGAAGAGATCCTTTCCAGATCCCTTCCTGCTTGGCCCAGCAGGGGCTTTGTCCGAGCTCCTCCCTTTGTGCTGACTCACCAGGAGGAGAGGCGATCCGCAGATCCTTGTCGCGAATCCCTCTCTGCCCCTAGAGGCCGAGGAAACCGGCAGTAGAGATGGACGATGGAATGGGCACCCCACCCCTTGAGGAGTGCCGCCTGAAGCAGTTGTTTCACCCTGCCTCATGGGTGGGCCAGCTCTGGAGTGCTTTAAATGTATAGTTTGGATGTGACACCAGTAAGCTGTGTGGCTGATAAGGTATCTGATCCTGGCGTAAGTTCAACATTTTAATTGCTACCACACCGCGTGGTGTCTGTCTGTGTTGTTGTTGTTTTTTTTAAATTATTGGTTGACTGTGTTAAACGATACATTTTTTAAAAAAATAATTTTTATTAAGGTTTTATCAGAAGGTGGTGTGGTTGCTAGTGAGTAAACAGGCAAGACTCCGACCTGTCATTTCCAGACTTTATTCTTGGTGCAACCTATTTACAGTGAAGAGCGTCCTAAGTTCATGTCTGGCTCAATCGCTAGCAGAATCTGGGAGTGGTCGGTCTTTGTTTGGATTTGGATTTGATATCCCGCTTTATCACTACCCTAAGGAGTCTCAAAGCGTCTAACAATCTCCTTTCCCTTCCTCCCCCACAACAATCACTCTGTGAGGTCAGTGAGGCTGAGAGACTTCAGAGAAGTGTGACTGGCCCAAGGTCACCCAGCAGCAGCATGTGGAGGAGCGGGGAAGCGAACCCGGTTCACCAGATTACGAGTCCACCGCTCTTAACCACTACACCACACTGGCTCTCTTTGTACCTCCCCCAGCATAAAAGTCACGTGACCCCCAGCCTTTTCCGCCCCTCCCTGCGCCGAAGCCTCCTGCGCAGAATGGGTGCTGGCAAGGGCGCACTTCCCGCCTCTCTGGTTTGCTCAGGGTCGGTGTCGAGGCTCTCCCTAGCATCCCCTGGTCCTTGCACCTCTTCTCCACTGGAGGTGGGGCTTCCCTCCTCGCCGGAAGAGGAATTGCTTTGCAAGATTTTTGGAGGCTCCCTATAACACAACTGCCCTTCCATCTCTCGCCTCTGAGCTGATGGCAGTTCCCTGACAGGTTTATAGAGAAAAATACAAAACTTGATATATTTCCCCATTTTTAAACCAAACCAAGACTTTTCAATAGATACAATAAAAACACAGAAAGGGGGGACGGGAGAAATAGAGGGAAAATATTTTTTTAAAAATAGAAAAGAGGTTAAAATAGAAAGATAAGATTCAGAAAGTAAAGAACTTCTGATTCTTCACCTGTCCACCATACAAAAACAATATTCACTTTGTCCAATCCAGTATAACACCCCACAAAACCACATTCTATAAACAAACATTATCTTCAGTCCTCAAATCCAGATGTCATGGTTTCATTTTCTACCGGAGGTTTCCAGCCTTTAACAAATGTTAGCAATGACTTTTCTCTGGTTAAACATGTCAGTTTCGCCGTCTCAGTGAAGTATTTTAAACACTGGCTATTACTGAAATTTGCACTATGAAATCCAGATCGTTCATAGAATCGTAGAATTGCAGAGTTGGATGGTACAACAAGGAGACATCAAGCCCAACCACCTGAAATGCAGGAATCTTTTGCCCAATGTGGGGCTTGAACCCATGAGCCTGAGATTAAGAGTCTCAAGCTCTGCCAACTGAGCTTCACACACACACACACACACACACAGAGAGAGAGAGAGAGAGAGAGAGAGAGAGAGAGAGAGAGAGATCTCCCCATATTGGTAATACTTCTACACTGCACGGTTTCTTCATCTGACTCTTGTATGCTTATGATGCAACAAATAGACTCTGAATAATGTCTCATCCACCAGCTATTTTTGGCCATCTGCATAAGACAAGAGCGTTTCAATGTCTGCGCATGATGATAGTGTTGGCTGGGAAAGCCATCTCACGCGGAGCGGCTAGCTCAATCGAGCCAATATTTCTGGGCCTCGCTCTTTGGGGTCTGAATAACGTCCTGCCCTCTGGAGCAGCGATAAGACCGAGAGGCAGAAACGATGACAGAAGTACAATTGATAAAATGCCCGGCGACGCTGGATCGGTGCCAAAGACAATTCCGACAGCCACATACCTTCATTTCATTCATTAGCCGAGCAATTCTTGAGAAATGATATAATTTCCTCCCTTCAGAGGGACTTGTGTGTGTGTCAGAACTGGGAGACAAGCAAAGCTTCTATCTGAGAACTATCGAGGGCTTGTAGTCTGGGGTCAAGGCAGGGTGGGCTCCTTCAGGATTGGCAGGACCCTCAACCAGGTGCCTCCCTCCAGGAGCACCCCACTTGCCGCACTTGAGAGGGGTGGTGGGCTAAGGGGCTGATTTCATTCTACTGTATGAGGGAGCCGGATGTTTGCATGTGTGTCTTTATTTTTCTTTAAATGCTGTGCAGTCAAAGGGCTTGGTTTGCCCACAGCAGTGCAAAACTCTCATGCCCACATCCAGCTCAGCAGCGCTTCCAGGGAGACCCACATGACATGGCAGTGTAGTCGCTTGGGCACCCTGGAATGTGCTGCTGGGTGGTGGCTGCTGGCCTGCCAAGAACTTTGCTGGGAGGGCCTGTGAGGCTGTAACGAAGTCTGGCCCTGTGCATGCTCTTAGCATCCCAGGACTACATGCATGCTTTTGCTCTGTTGCACAGCACCCCAATCTCTGAGCGGTGCAAGATTCTGGGGGTTCTACGTGCTTACCCAAGCTTTGTGTTACCTTTCAGAATATAGGCACAGCAGAGGCTGTGGTGTCCTTAGGATATATGGTTTATTTAACATACAGTCATACCTTGGGTTACAGACGCTTCGGGTTGTGCGATTTTGGTTTGCGCACCATGCCGAACCCGGAAGTACTGGAATGGGTTACTTCTGTGTTTCAGGGCTTGCGCATGCGCAGAAGCGCCAAATTGCGACCCGCAGGTGCGCAGACGTGGCACTGTGGGTAGCGGACACTGCGGGGTGCGAACGTGCTTCCCACATGGATCACGTTTGCAACCTGAGTCTGCGATGGAGAGGTTCACAGCATTAACATTAAAGGGTCTTGTTTCTCCCCACAGCCACAACCTTGGAGGCAAAAAATATACCTTATATCAAACATTGCTCTCAAACCCTGCTTGCCGCTTTACTTCTAGGTCCCTCTACTGCAAACTCAACTCTGGCTTTGTCTTCAAACTAACTCTGAACTGAGGGACCCATTTGCTGTCTGGCACAGAGCCCCCTTTCCTTTGTTCCCTTAATGGCCCATCACCTCCAGGGATTATCTTACCTGGAAGCTAGCCTGGTCTATATTTTAACTCCTTCTGGACCTAGGGACTCAGAAGGCTTGATTAAATTTTGACTCTTGCTGGATCCAGGAGTTTGCAGGGGTCCAGCCAGTGGCGTAACATGAGGGGGATAACAGGGGCAGTTTCGCCTGGCACAAAATTGTTAGCAGAGCAAAATTTCAACACCCGGTGCTGCCTCAATACAGCAATAATAATAATAATAATAATAATAATAATAATAATAATAATAATAATAATAATGGCTACACACTACCATCGCTGGACACGATTGAAAATGGCTTCTCCAAGAGAACCAGGAAGTGAAAGGCGAAAGATTTATATGATCTGAGGAGAAGCAGGAGACTGAAGGTACTTTCTTTCACCTTTGGTGGACATGCCCAAAGATTAAGACATTCTGGGAGATGATCTGGGAGAAGGTATTCAAATATACCTTTCTGAAGAAACCAGAGGCCTTGCTTTTGGGCATGGTTGGCCAATTGGTGCCAAGGAAAGATAGAATTTTTTTTTTATGTATGCCACAACAGCAGCAAGAATACTTATTGTTAAGTCGTGGGTTGATCGCACAGCGATTTCTTCAAGTAGCTCTTTATTCTGGTAAGCTGGAGTAGAACTAACTGCGAACAGCTCAGCCGGCCTGTATTTATAGGCAGCCGGCTGTCAACATTGTAACTACAACAGCCCAGAGTTCCCGCCTAAAATAACTGGCGCGGACCTGAGTGAAAACTATCTACAGACCTGAGTGAAAACTATATACAGTATCCCCCTGTTGGCCCAGGGTGAAACTACACTACATAACACCCCTCCCCACCGAGATAAGGCGTTAGTTACAATCGTAATGGTTTCCTTATATACAGCACTACGCGTAATGGTTCAATTAGGCACAAAAGCATATCGGTTACATTTCCCATACTTAGCCCAACAGTGATACCTGTCCAACAACATAGTCCTTTAAATAAGTTGGGCGCTTGGAAACTCTGCCAGACCGCCGGGGACTGGTAGCCAAGTCCGGAGGGCCACACAGTTCTCGCTGAGGCTGTGGTGCGACCCTAGGTGGCGTTGGAACCAACTCCCCTGGATCCGCTGCTGTGGGTGGAGCCTCCGCAAGTGGAGTGGTCTGAGTCTGTTCTGAAACGGCTTGGTTCGGCTCCACGCTGGCAGTTTGCGAGGGAGGTGTAGGTGGAGCCTCGCCATCTGTACGTGTCTCTTCTGGAGCCGCAAGCGCAGTTGGGGGCACCTCGGTAGTGTCCAAGTCCCCAACCCTGCGCCTAAGCTGGTCTATGTGCCGTCGCCACAAGCGTCCGTCTTCGAGTGCCACCTGGTACGAGCGAGGTCCAGTGACTCCCACTACTGTGGCTGGCACCCAAGGGATGTCCCCCACATAGTTCCGGGCAAAGACCTGGTTTCCTGGGACAAATGACCGTGGTGCGTTGGCACAGCCTGGGGGTTCAGCCACGGCAAAGTCTGGGTGTAGCCGGTCGAGCGGTGACCTGAGGCGGCGGCCCATAAGCAGTTCAGCAGGACTCCTCCCTGTGGCCGCATGAGGGGTGATGTGTTGCACGAACAAGTATTCGGCGACCCGCTCATGCCAGTCTCCCCGGTCCAGGCGCGCCAGTGCCTCTTTTGTCGAGCGCACCATTCTTTCCGCTTGCCCGTTGCTGGATGGATGGAAGGGTGCCGTTAGGGCATGGCGGATGCCCAGTCCCAAAAGATACCGCTCAAACGTGCCTGACGTGAACTGCGGTCCGTTGTCAGAGACAAGGACATCAGGACACCCATGCGTTGCAAACAGGCCTCGCAGCACCCGGATGACAGCTTCGGTAGTGGTGGAGGGCATCAGGGCGACCTCCAGCCATTTGGAATAGGCGTCCACCACTACCATAAAGGTCCGGTCGTGAAAGGGGCCAGCCAGATCGATGTGCACCCTCGACCAGGGTGTCTTTGGCGTCTCCCAGGTGTGTCCCTTAGCTGCCGGTGGTGCAGGCCTCGACTCCTGGCACGCTTGACAGGCGGATACCCAGGCAGTGATGGCATCGTCCATATTAGGCCACCAGACGTAACACCGAGCCAACGCCTTCATTTTGACAATTCCCGGGTGGCCAACGTGCAGAGCCTCCAGGACGCGCTGACGGAGTCCCTGGGGAATCACGACGCGGTCTCCCCACAGCAGACAGCCGCGATGAGCTGAGAGTTCATGTTGTCTGGTTGCGAAGGGCTGGAACTCCGATGCAAAAGGCCCTTGTGGCCACCCCCTCCACACCCAGTTGAGCACCCGGCTGATGGTGCGATCCTGGGCAGATGCGGAGGCCACAGTGGCAGCCGATACAGGCGCTGCCGGAAGATCCTCAATCAGAAGGAGCGATGAAGCTGGAGCCGGGTCTTCCACAAATGCTGGAAGAGGGCAACGGCTGAGGGCGTCGGCATGGCCCATCGATTTCCCCGGGCGATGGATGAGCCGGTAGTGGTAGGCAGCCAGGAAAACAGTCCATCGCAGCATGCGTGGTGAGAGGACCGGTGGAGTTGGACGATCACCGGCGAGGAGGCCCAGGAGTGGCTTGTGGTCAGTGATGAGGTCAAAAGTCCTGCCATAGAGGTATTCATGGAACCTCTTCACTCCAGCCACAAGTGCCAATGCCTCCTTGTCGAGCTGGCTGTAATTCCGTTCCGTCGGAGATAGTGTCCTGGAAAAGTAGGCGAGCGGTGCTTCTCTTCCATCTGGAAAACGGTGACTAAGGACAGCACCGATGCCAAAAGGTGAGGCGTCGCAGGCAAGGACCAGCGGCCTGGATTCACTGTACTGTACCAGCACACTGTCTGAAGAAAGGAGAGCCTTGACCGCGTTGAAGGCCGCCGTCTCCCGATGACCCCAGGCCCAAGGCGTCTTAGTGCTAAGGAGTCGGTGAAGAGGCTCAGCCACTGTGGCTTTGTGGGGCAGGAACATGTTATAAAAGTTCAGCAGCCCCAGGAATGCCTGCAACTCCGTTTTGTTCTTTGGGGTGGGGGCCTGCTGGATAGCGCGGATCTTGGATGTGGTTGGATGAAGACCGGAGGCATCGATAAGATAGCCCAGGAACTCTACCTGTGGAACGGCGATCTGGCACTTCTCCCTCTTTACCTTGAGCCCGGCCTCCTGGAACCTGGTCAGCACGGCACGGAGGCGCTCGAACAGCTGCTGGTGTGAGTCTGCAGACACCAAGACGTCATCAAAATATGGTACCACGCCCGGAAGCCCTTGCAGGAGACGCTCCATAAGGCTTTGGAAGATGCCAGGAGCCACACTCACTCCGAACTGCAACCGGCGGCAACGGAATGCCCCCCGGTGGGTGACGATCGTCTGGGCTTCAGCAGTGGCATCATCGACTGGCAGTTGTTGATAGGCTTGGGCAAGGTCCAGCTTAGCGAAGACCTTACCCTCACCCAGGGAATGCAGCAGGTGTTGGACAACAGGAACCGGATAAGCGTGCTGCTGAAGTGCCTTGTTGATCGTGCACTTGTAGTCAGCGCAGATTCTCACCGACCCATCTGGCTTGACAGGCGTGACGATGGGGGTTTCCCACTTTGCATGGTCAACCGGCTCCAAAACTCCTTGGGCGATCAGTTTGTCCAGTTGTTCGTCCACCTTAGCCTTGAGAGCAAAGGGAACCCGGCGTGGCTTTAGCTTGATGGGGGCGACTTGTGGATCAAGGCTAAAGGAGATGGGCGTACCTGTATATTGGCCCAAGGTGCCGTCAAAAACCTCGGCAAAGTCTTTGACCAGACCCTCAGTCTCTGCGTTAGAGATGCAGTTGATGCCGGTGACTTCCAGGCCGAGAGCATCAAACCAGTCTAGCCCTAGGAGGCTTGGCCCCTGACCTTCGACCACCACCAACCGGAGCAGGCCCGAAAAATCCTTGAAGGCGATCCGGAACCGGCCAACGCCTACCACGGGAATGTCGTTTCCCTGGTAGTCTCTCAGGTGTACGCGGTGAGAGTCGAGTTGCCTTTTGGACACTCTGGGTACCAGTCTTTTGATGGTGCTCCATGACACTATGGACAGGGCAGACCCGGTGTCGATCTCCATGTCACATGGAGCTCCTTCAATGAGCACCGTGACGTTCAGCTTGCGTCGCGTAGGCGAGTCGGTTTGGCCAATCGTGGTTCCAGACGGGCAGCGGCAGTTGGTGAGAGCGAAACAACTTTCCTTGGCAGACTGGAGTGAAGACTTGGACTTGCGAGTCGATGAAGGGGGGGTGTCAGACGGAGCCGATCGGCAGACCTTAGCGATGTGGCCCCTTCTGGAACACTTCCTACAGATGGCGTCTCTGAATCGACACTTGGCACGGGAATGGTTGCCTCCGCAGCCAGCACATTCCGGTTGGCCCTTGGACTTCTGTTGGAACATCCTGCGCTCCCGCTTTGTCTGGTGCACGTCATCGTCTTCACTGGAGGATGCCTCCTCACTGCTGGCCTCTTCATGATGCACCGGAACTGGCTCCCTAGCAAGACGCGGGCTGCTGGACTTGCGGATCTCCTGGGCAGCTTCTGAGGCCACAGCCTCCTCAATGGCTTTCTGTAGCGTGAGGTCTGGCTTGGCTAGGAGACGCCGTTGCAGATGGATGTCCCGGACCCCGCAGACGATTCGATCCATCAGGGCATCGTCTAAGTCTCGGAACTCACAGTGCATTGCAGCCTGTCGCACGGCGGTGGTGTAGTTGTTGATTGACTCCCCCTCTGCCTGGTTCCGGTGGTAGAACGCATGGCGGGCAGCAATCTTGGACGGCTTTGGTGCGTAGTGGTTGCGGAGCTTCTCTTGGATCGTGTCCCATGGTGTTGCCTGGACTGCTTCAGGCGCAACCAACGCTCGGGCCGTCTCAAACACCTCAGGCCCACAGAGGCTGAGGAATAAGCCCCGCTTCCGATCCTTTGATACTGCTGTCAGCTCGTTGGCTTGGAGGTAGCAGTCGAACCGAGCGAGGTAGGAGTCCCATGATTCAGAGGCTGGCGCAAACGGCGGTAGAGGCACAAGTGAAGCCATGATTCCGATGCCGGCGTGAAGGGCGATGGATGGAACACAGTGCTCTAGCCAGAACAGTCAGCTCTGAATTGGTTCTGCCCAGTGATTTCGCTCAGTGATTTCGCTCTGTGATTCAGCTCAGTGATTCAGCTCAGTTCAGAGGCTGGCCGCATCTGGCTGTGCTCTGATGTCCATCGATCCCATCCTCGTCGCCAGTGTTAAGTCGTGGGTTGACATAGCAGCCGGCACAGCGATTTCTTCAAGTAGCTCTTTATTCTGGTAAGCTGGAGTAGAACTAACTGCGAACAGCTCAGCCGGACTGTATTTATAGGCAGCCGGCTGTCAACATTGTAACTACAACAACAGCCCAGAGTTCCCGCCTAAAATAACTGGCGCGGACCTGAGTGAAAACTATCTACAGACCTGAGTGAAAACTATATACAGTATCCCCCTGTTGGCCCAGGGTGAAACTACACTACATAACACTTATTGCAAAATAATGGAAGACGCAAGATCTACCCACCAGGGAAGAATGGCAGATGAAACTGATGGACTACATGGAAATGGCCGAAATGACTGGCAGAATCCGAGACCAGGGAGAAGTCGGTGGAAGAAGATTGGAAAAAATTTAAAGTATATTTACAAAAACATTGTAAAATTAATGAATGTTAGAAAGATGGTGGAATGAATTTACATGGTTTTAGCAGAAAGGTTATAAAGAATTAAGTAAAAATAGATTGTTAATGGGTCAAAGTGTAAAATTTAAGGTTAAATTGTGTCAAGATAAACTATGGAACAAAGTTTGAGAAAGAGGGAAAGGACTTGCTGAAACAACTAATTGAATTAGAATCCAAAAAGGTAGGTGTGAGGAAGTCAAGGAAACAATAAATGAAAGATAAAGATATGAAAATACTGGATGTTAGTGTTTTTAAATGTTTTTGTTTTTTCATTCTTATTGCTTTGTTGTACTGTTTTTGGGTTTTCTTTTTTTCTTTTCTCTTTTTTTTCTTAGTATTGTATTTTTCTTTTATTTTTGAAGTATTGTAATCTTTTTTCTTTTTTATCACTGCCTGTTTTTCTTTTTTTTTGTAATTGTTAAACTTTAATAAATATCATTAAAAAAAAAAGAGAGAACCAGGAAGTGACCTCACCAGAAAACGGAACTCCTCTTCTTTTCTCATCTCTGTGGCTGTGATGTCCTGGATGACGAGGATGCCATTAGGCAGTTGAATGCGCATGTGTACTCAGATGTTTCCCTCTCTCCCACCCCTGCCCTCCACTTGGCCCTGGGTGCTGGCAACCCACACTACCCCACTGGGTCTGGCACCCCCAAACTCATCACAGCTTCTTAGTTTGCCCATTTCCGATTTGAGTGCAACCTTAATGCTGATGAGTTCAGGAAAGCTTCATCGGCCAAAGAACATGTTATCCAGGTGGCCTGTTGGATTTCCTAATGCTTTCAAAAGGCAATTAGTCCATATCTCCCATGCACCCTATACCCCTCCCTAGCCAATAACAATTTGGCAGGTGCACTTTAGATGGGTAAACTAGAAGGATCAAGACACCCCCTCTGCATGTTCCTGTTCTGATCAAATGCAGTGCTCACTGCAGCTGTCTCGAAATACAAAGCAGGAGGCAATCCAGCCATGGGTCTACCATCCAAAGTCCTGTTTGGAGATCTCACTCCCTTTGTGCACGACCCAAATTTATGTGTGTTGACTTGGAAGTTCAGTAGGATGTACTTCCAAGTTAGTCTGTATCAGAATACAGGCTGGGTGACATTAAACAAGCTGTCTCCCCTGCGGCTCCCACCATTGCCAGAAGTTGCCCATTATTTTGTTGACATGCCATTGTTATCTCTCGCTGCAGGGGCTGGAAAATCTCTCGTGAATATTTTTAGGAGTAATTTAGAGAAACATTCCATCAGCTAAATACTCACAGATGATCGGGAGCCCAGGAATACATGAATATTTGCTGCTCTTTGCAGAAAACAATAACAACAACAAAAATCAAGAGAAAATATTTTGTTTATTTAATAGTATTATTTACAAGTCAGGCTAGCAGATGAGTCACAGTTCTTTCATGCTGGAGATGGGATTAATGGGAAGATTTGCCCTTTTTTTACCCATTCCCAGCCAGGCAAAGGCAAAAGCACTCACGGAGGATGCCAAGCAGGGCTGGAGAATGGTGTAATGCAGGAAGAGTCCCGAGGGCCAGACAGTTGTTCCCTGGGGCTGAGGTTCTTCACCCCTGGATTATACTCTCACACAGATTAGAACCTTGAACCATGTGGGTTCTAGATTGAATGGGGAAAGTCTCCACAAACACAGGCTGACGTTCCCCTGCAACACATGGGAAATGACAGGGCCGGTGAGAAGATGCCAGAGAGGGGTTGGCAGTAGCAAGCGCATAGCTGTCAACTTACAGATTTGAAAATAAGGGACCAGCAGCCTTGAAAATAAGGGATTTTCCAAAGAGCACAGGTATGTTCACCTTCTGAGCCCCTCCGAGCCAAAGGCAGAAAGCCCAGCCATCAGCCAAACAAAGCCTCAAGCGGTGGTTCCCACAGCGCAGCAACCCGGCAAAGGGGATGCAACAAGGAAAACCACTGTCACCTCTCTGCTGGGAAGTGCTGAGCAAAGGCGAGTCCCCAGGCAACGTGGCCGATTTGATCGTCACAAGGCATGCAAGCTCCACCCCCCAGTCATTCTTAGACTCCTTATTGGGTGAGCAACACAGCCAAGCAACACAGTTGGAGCCTCCCTCCTCCCTGGCCAGCAGGGAGGGAGGGAGAGGAGCTGCTTCCTTTGAAACCCGGGAAATTTAAGGGACATCATCAATAAGGGACAGCAGCGGGACACGGCGCTGGGATAAGGGATTTTCCCGCCAAATAAGGGACGGTTGACAGCTATGAGCAAGCGCCTCTCCAAACTCCCCAAATTGGGGGGGGGGAGGCCTGGCTGGGGCTAACTCAACATCCACAGGCACTCCCAGTTCATTTCTCTTCTCCAGCTGTGTTCCCTTTGCTGGCTAACAGAAACATTCGTCCCGACATCCTTCACCTAGGCTTTAAACAAAGGCATGTCAGCTTGGGGTGAAGTCTGAAGAATCATTCTCAGTGGAGGGAGACATGGCGATCAGAAGTGTTAGGTATGACTGAAGTTCAGCCATGCCTTGTTTGTGTGTCTTTAGAAGGAAAAATGGAAAATGAAAGGTGTTACTTGACTCTGTCTGCCTTGCCAGCTCCTTTGGGGATTCCCATAGACCCTGGGAGGGGAGATTATTGGTTTGTTTTCGCTCTTGTTTT
Source organism: Podarcis liolepis (assembly GCF_965112155.1). Classification (NCBI taxonomy): domain Eukaryota; kingdom Metazoa; phylum Chordata; class Lepidosauria; order Squamata; family Lacertidae; genus Podarcis; species Podarcis liolepis. Next base: position 28,729,867 of record NC_139567.1, on the reverse strand, counting down.
TATTATGTATTTTGTGTTTTCTATATTGTAATTTTATGTTATGAACCACCCTGAGATCTGCGGACGAAGGGTGGTATATAAATTTAATAAATAAAATAAAATAAATTATATGTAAGGCACACACAAAAGGGTGTTTGCTTTTTGGCGAGTGTGTGTTTCTTTCTTAGTCAGCATTTGCCCATGTTTGTTATGGAGAGAGACCCTTCTGTGAGTTGTCACCATCACTTGGGCAAAATTCATTAGCTGAGGCATTCCATTGGCTTACAGATAAGGGCGAATTCTGGATCTGAGTTTCTGCCCCCAGCTGGAATAAATTTCAGCTCCTGCCTTTGCGAGTGGGAGGGAAGGAAGCTGGGAGAGAGAGAGAGAGAGAGAGAGAGAGACTGCACACTCCACAAATCTGTAGGCTGGAACAATTTATCTTGCGCCGGCTCTCTGTATGTATAACGGTCTTGGCAATCGAAGGGAACCCTGCCTGCCAGCAGAAAGCGGTCATGCTCTACCCAGGTGTAAAGTGAAACAGGCGAGTGAAATTGTGGCTCTATGATGCGATGGGAAATTCTTACGGATGCAGCATCCACCTCTCTCTTTAATTCCCCAAATACTTGACCCCTCTGGAAGCTAGCCTCAGAGATGCGCCGAGGTGATAAAACTCTTGCCAAACCCTCGTGCTGCTGTTGTCTGGTTCCAGCTGGGCTCACGGGATGCTCAGGCCAGTCAGACTCATCCTTGGCTAGTCCAAAAAGGCCCAGCTGTTCCCATTAACTGTTGTTTGCATCTTCGAATGGCAGGCAGGCCAGAGGCAGCTCTGGAGATTACACCCAGCAGCCTCTGACACAGACCAGGTACTTGTTAAAGATGTAGAGTTGGGGGAGAGAAATGTCCCGCTGAATGGGATGCCAAAGAACTTGGATTAACCGCTGCGGAGGCCAAAGTTATCATGACTAATGGGCGCAGATAGGCCAAAAAGGAATTAGGAAAACTTCATAGAGGGCTGGATAGTTGGAGCTTCTTGTCTTACCTAGGACTGTGTCTCAGTCTACCTCCCTATTCCCTCCACCCATCACAGGAGCAGATGAGGCAGATGGGAGCCAGGATGACACCACAGTCACTGAAAGATGATGTGGGTGGGAGATTGATAAAGGTAGAAAAAGGTAAAGGACCCCTGGATTGTTAAGGCCAGTCAAAGGTGACTACGGGGTTGTGCTGCTTGTCTCGCTTTCAGGCTAAGGGAGTTGGCGTTTGTCCACAGACAGCTTTCTGGGTCATGTGGCCAGCATGATCAAACCGATTCTGGCTCAATGGAGCACCGTGACAGAAGCCAGAGTGCATGGAATCGCCATTTACCTTCCCGCCGGAGCAGTACCTATTTATCTACTTGCACTGGTGTGCTTTCAAACTGCTAGGTGGGCAGGAGCTGGGACAGAGCAATGGGAGCTCACCCCGTTGCGGGGATTCAAACCACTGACCTTCTGATCAGCTAGCCCAAGAGGCTCGGTGGTTTAGACCACAGCGCCACCTGCACCCCTTTGGGGGCTTGCTAATGGGCATCTGGATGGCCACTGTGAGGACAGGATGCCAGACTAGGTGGGCTCCCTTCGGCCTGAGCTAGCTACAGGGCTCTTATTATGATATCAGATCATAATATGAAAAAAAATTCAGCCACTGGGGCTGGGAAAGTCCCCTGCCCAGGGTTGGCCCAAGGAATTTTGGTACCTAAGGCTGGTATCCCACCATTGCACACACAGCATCTGACCAGGTAGGAGGCTGAATGGGTGGCACTGGGTGGGAGAAAGCCCTCTACTGTACCTGTGGGCAGGGGGCAAGCCTAGGGGCACAGAACAGGCGATCAAGGGGGAATGGTGGGAGCTGCTGTCATCTCCAGCATCTGCCTTAATCTGCCTAATGGTAGGGCAGGCCCTACTGAATTCAATGGGACTTACTTCCGAGTAGACACATGCAGGGTTGTGCTGTGCTGTGTCTTCTTTGCTCGTCCCCAAGACTGAAGAAGCTGGATTGCCCAAAATGAACAAGATGTTCAAAATGAACAAAAAATGAACTTAGTTTGTCTAATTCCTCCAAGCCACCCAATAGTCCTGACAAGGTGCGTTGGGGAAGTGTTTTTCCTGGAACAGCGGGGCAAGCAAGGGGAAAAAGATGGAGAATGAGACAACGCGATCAGTTCACAGGGTTCCTCCTGTGTTCGAAAGAACATGGACAGCCTCTTCTCTCTGGGAAATAGTCTGAGTGGGTGAATTTGGCTCCAGCTAATTCCCAGACAGAACTTTACATCACAGATATACAAAACCATCACGTATTGTTTAACACAGTGACAACCTCCAACCCACCCCCAACAGAGAGCCCAGAAATGTCCACGGGAACATTCCCCACCCTCCACCCACAGGCTTTGGAAATGACCTTCACGTGGGGCTCCAGCCTTCATGGAATTATAGCTGTGGGAATCTGCACAAGATTCCTGCTGGCTTATGTCCATCAGGAATCCTGTGTGTGCTGACTCAATGCCGATATGACAGGGGCGGGGAGCCTCACACATGGTTTCCTTTTTCTTTTGGCAAATGTGGCCTTCCGGGGCTTGCTCTCTTGCCCCCAGGACCGCTCCCAGTGGTTGGATGCAGCCTGCTCAACAAAGCCAAGTGTCACATCTGATCCCTGGGACATTGCACATAGGGGAAAGCAGCATTTAGGCCCCCTACCCTTGCATTATGACATCCAGCCTCTCAAGGCAGATATTTGCAATCAGTTTGCTAGGAAATTCATTGCAATGGGCTTCCAGTTGGGAGGGTGCAGTGAGGTGCTACTGTTCACCTCATCCCAGTCGGCCCCTTCGCTGCTGCTTACCAGGAGGTAGAGGAAGGAGTGAGGCAGTGACACCCCACCGCCATGCAATCTGCCACAGTCTACAGGCTTGCATTGTAAGTTCCTTACTTGTGTTCCACCTATGGCATGACTATGCCCATCAGTTGCTTTTCAAAGATGGTTGTCTTGAAGGCGCTGCTGCCATCTGTAGAGGCTTTGGGATCCTCTGCATTGCCTTCTTCTGCCCTGGGTAAGACGTGGACAATACTGAGCACATTTAGTCAGAAATAAGTCCCACTGATTTATAGAAAGAATGTACAGGAAAACCCATTAAACCTGAAATAGCTCACCTGTTGTCTGCTGCAGAATTTCATCATTCCCATCTGCCTTCATTCATATTCCTTCCGCACATGGGGAACTTCTAATGCACCCCAATGCCTGGCTGAAGAGGCAGGCTGTTGTTCTCTTTCACAGAATCATAGAATTGTAGAGTTGGAAGGGACCCCAAGGGTCATCCAATCCACCCCTCTGCAATGCAGGAATCTCGGCTAAAGCATCCCCTTTAGCCCTCCAAGCAGACCCTCCAAGTGTCCCTATTTTCCAGGGACATCCCTGACTTCCCTTGATCTGGACACTGTACTTCTGTCCAGTGCTATTTTTCTAGAAAAAGAGGTTCTCTTATAATGCAATGGTGCCCACATGAGAGGCGCTGGAATTGAGTTCTGGTGAGTTCTGAATGAAAAAATGCCATGCTTCTGTTGATGACGAAACTTTCCTCTTTTGGAAGAAGCTTCCAAGGTAGCAATCCAGGGCCAGCTTACCTGAGGAATATGCCCAAATGAACTTAGTGGGGACTTACCTTTGAGTTGACATGTATAGGATTGCACAGTTCTTCAGTATTCTCTTCATAAGGGTCTCAGGGTCCCATAAGATATTGAACCACAACTGAAGAACCATTGACCTACCGGCATTATTGAAGGCAACCATGAACCATAGAAACTGCAAGGATTGTTTCGAGTGACCCTGGGGAGCATTTGAGCTAAGCGGCCTCTGATGGGTGGCATTTGCCAGCCCATAAGTTCTTAGAGAAAGGGACCGTATTCCCGCCCCAACCTCTTAACAAATAACAGAAGGCAATTCTTAGGAAGACTTGCTAAGCTGTTGGCTGCGAGTCAGGGAGCATTAAAAAAACATAAAGAAACATTTATTTTATCCAATTTCTCTCCAGAGCTTTGTTTGACATAATTACAAATGGAAGAGCTTATTGTTAGTCTCCATCTTACACTGTACAGGCGCAGGACTCTCAGAGCCGCGCTTAGCTCTTAGATTACTTTAGAGACTTTGCGTTAAAGAGACTTGATAAAGCCAGGGTCAAATTCGGGCTTTGGGGAGATTTAAGCTATTAATAATGTGGAGGGAGTTGTTAAGATAAGGCTCACTGGAAACTGATATACAACCATTTTGCATGGTGGATAAAAAAAATACGAATTGGGAAGTTTCAAGTGCAAAGAGTGTCAGGCTGGTGTCAGGGCCAAATGTAGCCTCTGTCTGGCCCCTGGGACTCTCCCCAGGCTGTAACCTCCTCCTCTTATTCCCAGGCAATGCCCCTCAATAGTGAGCCCCACTTCACACTCTCCAGGCTTGGCTCTCTCCTTGAACTCTGACCTGGCATCTTGCTTGCCTGGGTGTTCTCTAAGCCATGCGCAGAAAACTGTGCAACCGGGGCAAGGACACTGAGAGAAATGTAATGTGTGAACCAGCAGGCCGTGGACAGAGTCAGCAGGAATGCTTGGGCTTGTGGCTTCTGGATAAATGGTTGCCGGCCAAATCCAGGACCCACCCGTTCACATTGCTCCTGCCTTCCCTTGAATCACAAATCCAAAGCTGGTGCTGGGACAGGGTGTTTGGAGCTGTAGAAGGGGGGCCTAAAATGAAATGAAATATGCTGCCAAGGGGGTGGGAAAAGGTAGCTTCTTTTCACTGTTCCATTCCATTCCATTTATGTCTTCGTTCTCGCAGCCAGAAGCAGTCCCTGAGGCGATTTGCAGGGACAACCTGCAACATGTATAATAGGTAAAGTAAAGGGACCCCTGACCATTAGGTCCAGTCGTGACCGACTCTGGGGTTGCGGCACTCATCTTGCTTTATTGGCCGAGGGAGCCGGCATACAGCTTCCGGGTCATGTGGCCAGCATGACTAAGCCGCTTCTGGCGAACCAGAGCAGCGCACGGAAACGCTGTTTACCTTCCCACCGGAGTGATACCTATTTATCTACTTGCACTTTGACGTGCTTTCGAACTGCTCGGTTGGCAGGAGCAGGAACCGAGCAACGGGAGCTCACCCCATTGCAGGGATTCGAACCACCGACCTTCTGAGTCCTAGGCTCAGTAAATTTTACTGTTCTTGTCATTGTTTTCAAGATGTATAATACAAACCCATGAAAACAATGACAAGAACAGTAAAATTTATGAATTGCTTCCTATGAGGCATCTCATATATCAAACGATGGGATACATAGAAACAGCTAAAACAATATTTCACATACTTTTTCTTTATACATTGAATGTTCATAATAACAATAAATGTTCATCTACCAACACCACCCAATGAGATAAAGCACCCCCCTGCTGCTCAGGGATGGACAAAACAGACTGTTTTCATTTCCATGCAGTTATCATTTTTCTAGTCTCAAATTCAGTTCTCCACATTTCTGCATATTTCCCCTCAGGAAAATTTGTTAGCATTTTATTGCAAACTTTCCCCAGACACATTTGCTTATGTGATTTTCTCTGATAGAAACCCTTTGGCAACCAATTTCCTCTAATATAATGCAAGTCCCCCCCCCCACTTATTTGCATTTTTCATGCACACTTTCCCGTAATACACACATTTTTGCACACACTGTCAGTTTGGAGAAACTGCACCACAAAATTTAGAGAAACACGAATTTCAAAGGCAGGCTGGATTTTGCTTTGCATATTGTTTCAGAAAGCATGAATCAAGTAGGTTTGCATTAAAATCCCAGCGTAACTCAATCTCTCCGGCATCTCCACATTTCACCTGGTTCCTACTTCAAGAATAGCAATGACACGTCATACACGACAGTTCCTCTGCAATTGGATTCAACCTTTTCGTCGTTTTGTTGTATAAACACAAACAAGGCATTACATTGTCAGATGGTTTCCTTCTTGAGACTCTATGGGTAACCCTGGTGTATTAAATTACACTTTTTTCCCCAAAATGTGGGAAGTCCATCCAGGGCTGGAAGAAAAATGTGAGAACAGCTGGTCAGGGATGAGATCTTTAAATCCCCAGGTGCTCTGTGAAAAATAAATGGTCCGCCTCAAAAGCTGTTGTAACCAGCAAGGCAATCAACCCTTTGGTGATAGAAGACTGTTTAGTATGAAGATTTGATTCCAGCTTCTGGTCTGATATCCAGGCTTCTGTTTGAGAGCTTTTAGCCTGAGCACATTGCGCTCAGAATCACTTTGGGGACATGGAGGCTGATAAATTATCTGGGAATTTCTCATGTTAATCCCATTCTCCCATTCCACCGTGGTCTCTCTCTTCCTCCCTGAGAGCCTCCCCAATCTAATGGGATAATGCTTCTGATCAATTCCCTCTGACTCAAAGGCCATGTGGACTTTCTCAGAAGTCCTAACCAGGTTGAGACTCTAGTCCTATGAGCATGTTTATTTATAATTTCCCCACTCGCTGTTAGTCTTGGCTGCAGCCTCTGCTTTGGAAAGAATGCCGGTTTCCAGAGAGGATGAGGCCAGAGTGACTGGCCTGGGTCCCAGCGCCCCCTTGGCTTTTTTTTGTTAGGGGGAAAAGGCTCAGGGTATAGGATTCATTGGCTCTGAAAGATTAATAATAATAATAATAATAATAATAATAATAATAATAATAACAATATACCACCCTATACCTGGGGGTCTCAGGGCGGTTCACAAAATAAAATCAAGATACAAAACCACAAAATACATAAAAATATAAACAACAACCCAATAGCCCCCCCAAAAAAACAGATTTTAAAAGGGTATAGGATGTAAATCAGATCAACCAAAGGCCTGGTTAAAAAGATGAGCGACGCAACCCGAGAGTCGGCCACAATGGGACCTAATGGTAAGGGGTTCCTTTACCTTTACCTTTACTCCTGACTCTGGCCCCTGACATGGACCAGTAGTCTGACTTGGCGCAAGGCAACCTCCTACATCTCTATATGTCTACTTTTCAGTAGCGGTCAGGGTCATGTGGCCATGCCACACACCTGACCTCCCTCTGCCTATCAGGATGGAGTGAGGCAAAGCAATGGTGAGGCAGCACATTAGAAAGCCCTACATTGGTTCTGTGCCAATCTCAGCACCACCTCGTTCCTCCCCCTCTTCACCGTGGTCTGCAGCAGCAACTCAGTTGTTGGGTTGTCAGATGAACAGCGCAGCCCCAACATGCCGTCGGCTACCGCTGCTTGTAACACAGGAAGGAATTGACACAGAATGGATCCATCCATCTCTACTCTTAAAGTAAACCCCATTGAGTTCAGCAGATCGTACTCCCCTGCTAAATGGATATTAAAGTTACCCAACTGTGATGCAGTTTCCGGAATCAAATTCGTCTCTCCCTAACTTGAAACGGGGTGCAAAAACGCCCGACCAAATTGTGAAATTGGGCAGATGGCAAGAGAGCTTTGCACCCCGATTTCTGTGTATCGACTGGCAGGTGAGTCCCAAATACGGGTTCCGTTGGTGGTTCCTGCCAATCAAAGCTTTGAAAAGGGCTCCCCCCGCAGCCCAGCCTTTCTCATAATAAAATAATAAATCTGGGAAAGAAAGAGGAGAGTGGGATTATTCAAGAGGGCTCCATCTGTGACACTGCTAATGATTTCCAACTGTCTCGCAGCCGAGCAAGAGCCGCTATCAATCACAGGGCCAGGGAAGCTGTGTAACGGATACTACACAAACACTGCATTTTTCTGGGTCACCACAATGCTAATACTTCCATAAACATCAGGTTATGACACGTCTGACTTCATCTCCATCAACACAGGGCGCTTGGGATTGAATGCAGCCTTGGTGGGAAGAGCATGAGACCAGCGTTCCTGGGGCGAGAGTGGCTCAGGAGCAAAGCACCCGTGGATCTTGAAGCCAGGTCCCTCAGCACCTCGTTCAGCTCTGCGCCCACTAAGCCACACTGTCTCTTGCATACTAATTTTCAAATGATGTGTCAGGAGAATTGCTAGTGTTGAGGAGGAGGGGGTCCCCTCACCCCTTTCAATCCTCCAGTCTTGTCTCTGGTTACTTTGTGCTGCCTTTGACTCCCCCCCAGATTCCAGTTTTAGGTAGAAGATGGTGCGTTAACCCCTCACAGGGGTGTTAGGTATGGAGGAAAATTTTGATTTGGTTCATGTGTTAATGTGCACCCACCAGGTTTGTGCTTCCCAAAACAATACACAAAATGGAACGTATCCGACCTTCGAAATTAAAACCTCTCTGAATTTTGCAACGCAGTTCTTCAGCCACAAAACGCATCTATCAGTGAAAATAACACACAAAATACATGATATCAAATGGCTTCCAAATCAATATGAGGAGAAATGAATATTAAAATGCTGACCGAGACTCACATACTGATGTAGAAATAAAACAAACTGAACTGAACTTTGCAAAGAGTGATCATAGGGAACTATAAGGGAGCTTTCAGAAGCACTATTCTAAGAGAAAAAGTTTGCAGTTTGGGCACCGTATTTCCCAAGCTCCATAGGAATCCACTCAAGAATTCAGTTCCCATGGAAGAAAACTAACATGTCTGAATTGTCCCTCTTCCGTTCCTATATCACTTTCTTAACCCAAGCAAGCTAAAGGCAAAAGAGGAGTGAACTGCTGGGCAATGAGTCCACACAATTAACTGGTGAAGCAACCCTTGGAAATGGATAGCGCTGGCTTATTAGCAGATGACCCAGAGCCATTTTCCAGCTTAGCTGGAGCCCATGAAGGGCGCCAATTTTTGTTTGATTGTGTTTATTTTAAACATTAAGAGAATCGAATAAAAGCCCAAGCTGAGGAGGACTCAGATGTCATATGTGCAAATGGCTCAAGGTGCTGGGAAAACAAGCCACAGAAAGTTGGTCTTCTATCTCTCACCTTTGTGCACAATCAGTTTTCTGTGTGTGGATGGAAGAAATGTCTGGGAGGGTTTGTTTTCTGAGAATCCAAGAAGGTCTTGGCATTCTTTAAATTTTTATTTTATCTCTCCTTAAAACTGAATGACAATTGATCTCAAGGTTTCCACAGGATTAAAATTTGCACTTGGTTGCATTGGAAATTGAGGCAGAGCGTTGTAGTGGTTAGAGCACTGGACTAGGACTAGGGAGTGGGATGATGACCCGAGGGAAACTCAGATTCAAATCCCCTCTCAGCTGTGATGGTGACTGAGTAATCTGGCACATCCCTCTGAGAGAATGCACTGTAGATCACCAGGTGACGGCAACAGGTCAACTGGGAGCCAGAAACCTCCATCAATCTGTTTAAAACCCCCCAGAGATCTACAGCAGATCCCAAATCCACCTTCAGCCCACCCCCTATTCTGGAGCAACCAAAGGAATCAAAACAATTTCATGAATATATTAAGGAATATATAGAAATCACTGTGGATATTGTTGGGACAACCTTGCCTGCCTCTCAACTATTTAACAACAGCAACACCACCGTTTTAATCTAATTTGGGCTGCTGAAATGAAAACTTGCTGGGAATAGCCTTTGGTGTGAAATGACTTTGAACTCAGTTCTGATGAGGTGGCCATGTGTCCTACTTTATAAAGGGCAAACATCCTTTTAAAGCAGTGGTGGCCAAACATGGCCCTCCAACTGTTTCAGGACTACAATTCCCATCATCCCTGGCCACTGGTCCTGTTAGCTAGGGATGGTGGGAGTTGTAGTCCAAAAACAGCTGGAGGGCCAAGCTTGGTCACCATTGTTTTAAAGAGTCATTGAAGAATAGCCCCCTATTTAAATATGTCCTCTGTTTGAAGGCATCCAAGTGCTTTTTAGAGATAAAGAAGAACTATAAGAATGGAGAACAAGGGGGATTGCCAAGGTGCCCACCAGCAGTTAGCAAATTGGCAGCAGACTAAGCAGGGAGATGCAGAAATCACCCAGTCGCTCTTTCTGTCTATGGTGAGATGTATTATATTTCTGCTTAAATGACAACAAGAATTTCGAAATGTGCATATAAACACATACACATATACATGTGAGGCAATCCTCTAATTAAGGAACAGCTTCTCTGTGATGGACCACACCTAAGGAGGCCAAATTTCAGCAGTGGATTTGTATCATTTGTAAAAAATTTTACAAATGGAGACAATGGCAATATAAAATATTATGCTAAAACCCTTAAGCCTCACAGCTATTGCAGGAATGTTGCCAGGTGGTGGTGGGAAATAGAAGCCCTTCAAAGTTATGTTTGTTTTGAAAGGATCAAGGCCACTTAGGTGACAAGGGGATGGGGCAACCCAGAAGGAATTGGATTCTCATCTCAGTTTCATGTGCTCAACAGAGTTACAGCAGTAGGAAATCTCTAGGGGTATCAGAGTGGTGGTGTAGGCTTTTCCTGCAAGGCAAAAATTTCCAAGGAGATGTGTAAAGCAGAACCAGTTAGGGGTGGGGCCTGGGGAGAGGGGTTGGGGCTCAGGCAGGGACAGACCTGAGGGCCAGGTTGAGAGGCTTGGAGGACTACATTTGGCCCACAGGCCTCAGTTTCCCACCCTTGTTCATGGACTGGAGTTGAAGTCAATGTCAGCGCTGGCTCCAGTTTTTTTTGTGGGAGAGAATCGGGCAAAATTCTCTCAGTGGTCCCTCCGTAAGTTGCTCCCTCCTCTCTGCTGCCCATCCGTCTGTCCTCTCCACCCTTGGACCCCGTCTCCAGGACAGAGGAGGGCACCAGGCAAATGTCCTCCATCGTCAGTCTTGCCACTGCTTCATATTCCAAAAGGGCAAGAGAGCAGGCAGAAACATCCACGAGGCAGAGATGGCACAGAGGAGCTCACTCCTCCTGGCCGAAGACTCCTTCTATCTCAGCTGGGGGAAGGAAGAGGTCCCCTCCCTTCCTTGCCTTAGCTTCATGTCCCGGTATTAAAGGTTCAAGATCCTTCTCTGATGTTGCCATTGGTTACCTGCTCCAAACGCACCTTTCCCCACCTCCACTCCAGGTTTTCCCTGAATACAGAAGCTGGATTGTGTCCTTTGCACGTCACAGTACTTTCTTGCATTCCTGTACTTTTTGTTGCTTCTCTTCCTAGTTTGTGCTGATGGTTTTATTATATATATATATGCAATATTTTGGGGGGGGGCATTTTCATTTGCTTAGAAAGTGGGATAGAAATGGTCTTACATAGGTTTAATTAGAAGAGGAGGAGGAGCGGCAGGCTTTGGGGAGTCAGCAATCGGCCCCTTGCCTCTGTGTAGCCTTGGTTGGGGGCCCTTTGATGCTGACCCCCAATTCTGACTCCGGTTGACAGCTCTGGACTCAGTGGTGAAGAAGACGAAGACGAAGACGAAGACGAAGACGAAGACGACGACGACGAAGAAGAAGAAGAAGAAGAAGAAGAAGAAGAAGAAGAAGAAGAGTTTGGATTTGATATCCTGCTTTATCACTACCCTAAGGAGTCTCAAAGCGGCTAACATTCTCCTTTCCCTTCCTCTCCCACAACAAACACTCTGTGAGGTGAGTGAGGCTGAGAGACTTCAGAGAAGTGTGACTGGCCCAAGATCACCCAGCAGCTGCATGTGGAGGAGCGGAGACGCGAACCCGGTTCACCAGATTACAAGTCCGCCGCTCTTAACCACTACACCACACTGGTTCTCACTGGTGAACCTTGTGCTTAGAGTTGGATGGCCCTGGTGAATTGAGGAGGGCTAATTAAGGACCAGCCCAACAGAACCACTTTGCCGATGAATGAATGGGAATGTTTGCACAGTGTAGTGTGTGTTGCCAAAATAACAATATCCCTCTTCTTCTGCATACATTGTAGACGTGATCCCATTTGGAAAGCCCATCTCTTTCCCTCGAATTGTTTATCAAGAATTGGATACCATCTCGCCTTGCATGAGGAAAATAATATTTCTGAGCTCTCCTCGTGATTGAACCTGACACTCAGCAAACTCCCAGGCTGCATGCATATGAAAATTCCCTAGATCACTGGCAGGTCAAGGCAAGCCTCACAAAGAGCGTTCAGTGTAAAAGTTGCATTTCAGACGGTTCACCTGGAATTCAATCCTCCAAACTGGAGGAGATGATAATCTTTGTTTTCGTTTGGAATCACCACAAAGAATCCATTGCCTTAAAAAAAATAAATGTTAACCCTCCCAGCTGAGGCCTACAGAAGCACCATATTTCCACAGAGGAAATATGGTAAGGCCTGAACAACTTGTGAGTCTTGATCCAGCAGGCTGCAAGCAGCCCACCTAACCAGAAGTGGTGGGCTGCAAACCTATCCTGCCAGGGTGCTTAGGCCCTGGCAACTACCTGGGTAAGGCTTGTGAGAGTGCTAGGCCAGGCAGTCTGCCGTTTCACATATTGCAGCCATTGAAGTAATGTGAAATGTTGGGCAATGTATTGAATAATGAATATACAGTCGTACCTTGGTTCTCAAACGCCCCGGAAATCATACGTTTCACCGGAAGTGAGTGTTCCAGTTTTCAAATGTTCTTTTGGAAGCCAAATGTCTGACAGGGCTTCTGTGCCTTCTGATTGGCTGCATAAACTTCCTGCATCCAATCAGAAGCCACGCTTTGGAAGTCGAACGTTTCGGAAGTCGAATGGATTTCCAGAACGGATTCCGTTCTACTTCCGAGGTACAAGGCCAAATGTATATGAAGAGGCCAAATGTAGACAGGTAGCCTACCACCTGTGGAATACTTTCTGCAAAAAAGCTCACCTAGCATCCATTTTACAATTGTTATAGGAGGAGGGTGTTGCTTTGAATGATGCCCATGGGTTCCAATCAAGCCTGTGATTTTGTAACTGCAAGACTATAGTTTGAAGCAGAAAGGACTGTCGACGTAGGACTCAGCTACATTTGTAAAGATAAAGCACTTTATATGAGTTATAACACCATGACACCAGATGGCGCTGTGGAGTCCTGTCTTTCGCCAACGGGATTTACCCGTATGAAGTTTGCAACGCGTTTAACTGATGTGTCTAGGCCACTGGACAGATGCAGGGGGAGGGCTGTGCACAGCCCTAGTTTATATAGGATATTTTAATGTAAGTTCCCTCAAGGCTTCAGCATAGGTGACGGTGCTGGGCTATGGAGATCCTTCAGCAATGTGTCCTGATGGAAGGCTGGTTGGATGTGGCAGTGATCCATGTTTAGAAAACCAAACGGTTGGGGTGGTATCCGTTGAGGAAAGGAGAGGAGCTTATGCAATGCAGGTGAGCCAGGGAGCAACGTTACTCGCTCTGGTGCTGTGTGCAGTCTTCTCACTAGTGCTGGGCATGGAAGGGAAACGGAAGCTCCAGATTGGGGTCAAGAAGCAGGTGGACAACTGCCCCATCAAGTCCCGCAAGGTCTGCCAAAAAAGCTGAAAAACATTTTCATGTATGTGACAACGGCTGCGAGAGTTTTAGTAGCACAAGGATGGAAGACTGAAGAAACCCCAACTAAAGAATTATGGCAAGAAAAATTGATGGATGGACTATGCAGAACTGGTAAAACTGACATACTGTAGCACCCTGCTTGTGGTTAACGCTTAGCTGGAATGAAATATTCAACGCAGCAATAGAGAATTTAAAATAATTATTTATTTGTCAGACAAATAAATGAGAGGCACAGTGGTATATGGTTACCAAGCTCTGGCCTGGCCTCCTGCCATTATGGCCAGCACTTATATTCCCTTAATCCAGCCCCCTTTGCTCCTCCTTGGGCTGCCTCTGTCCAATCAGCCTGGTTGGATTTCCTATTGGCTGATTGCTATAACCAATCACAAAAAGATACACCCATATCCTTCTGTCCTTATAAGGAACACAAACAGCTATATATTGTTACATCTATAAATGACAAATAAGTAGTAATATATCTTACATGTGTCTCAACAAGGAATCTTAATTACCAGCTCACCTCTTGCCCTCCCTGCCCTATTGCCTTCTAAAACAAATGGTTAATCTTAAATTTTTATCTTAAACATATGTCAAGGATCTTGAGTTTCACATCAACATTGAAAGATATCCTTCATTTGAAGGTTTCTAAACAAATGTCTGACAGCTAATATATCAGGACAGCATTTGATGGCGTCTTCTTGTCTGGCAAGAGGCTGGACTGGTGGCTGACTTAATTTCAAGATAAATACAACTCTTCTAGCATTTGTTAAATCCTTTGCATAATTACATTTAAGCCAACATATTTAATACACAACACAGATAGCCTCTTAAAAGGAATAAGGCCTTTTTAAAGTAGAGAGAGAAAGAAAGAAAAGGACTCAGTTTAAAACAGTTTCAGAAGAAGCCTCCCCCCCCTTCAGCAAGCTGCTTTTCCCATTATCTGTTTAAGGAAGAAACAGCTTTAAAAAGACTTCCCAGCTAGATGCTTTAAAAAGACTTCCCAGCTAGATGCTTTTTTCTCCCATTTACCTCTGGCCTTAGAAAATACAGCTCAAGGTTTAAGAGGCCCATGGTATCATTTTACTATTTGCCCATTCCTAATTATGTTTATCTCTGCCTTTGTTATCTTCTGTAACATGTAGGGTCAATGTCCTGCTTTTAGTCTGTAATTTCAGCTTTTATGACTTTGAGAATAGCTTTCTGCTATCAATCAAAAAGGGGCCCCTTGTCTTAGGAGAATGGCCAAGGTTTTCTCTGCCTGGCATTGAAACATTTGAAAATCTTTTAGGCTCTCTCTAATATACAAGTCCTGATCAAACATTAATAAAATGCAGGCTTATGCCTGATGCCTCATTCCCCCCTTTCAAGCTCAAGGACCTTCGTCCCAAGTGTCCTTGATAGCTTGACCTTCATCATATTCCTGAGGTAAAGCTCTGTATAGGGCCATGATATGAGGTAGAGTTTCATTTGAAACCATCTTGCTAATTGTACTTCTAAAACATGAGATGATACATGGCATCATACATAAAACCATTACCACTACTGTCAAGAAAAACAAGCAAGACAATAGTATCCCTTTGAGTCCTGTGACATTAGGTAACCAATTGGTGAGCCATCCCATATCCCATCCTTCCCATGTTTGTACTGGGACATGTGCTATATTCTCCATCTTTGTGGCCAACACACGGATTGCCTCACCATTATCTGAAATGTTAAAGCAACAGGCATTCCCTGTCAAGTTCAAGACTCCACATAGGCCTCCCTGCTTGGCAAGTACATAATCCATTCCCATTTTCAGCTGCAAAATGGCGGCTCTACTTTCATCCAACTGTTGTGCAATAAGTCTCAAACTCCGGGCCGTTGCATTGGTTACAAGTTCCACTACTGCTTGCAATCGAATTATTCTGTTTAGATTATAAATAGGATCCCGTGCCCCTTGTATGAGCTCACCAGGATTCCAGGAGGCAGGATCATAATAGGCTATAATGCGCTCTGGTGGCCAATCATCAGTACCGCTCCAACTTTGGGTACTTCCTCCTGCTATATGAGAAATATCAGCGTTTCTTCGTGTTCGCTTGGGCAAATTAGTAGGCATAATCCACATTGGTGGTAATACCCATCCCAGGAAACAAGTCCCACTCCATTTGGAGGGGAGTTTCTTGTATGCCCATTCTCCACATATCCACCACAACCATCGTGTCTGAGGTCTTTGGTACGTGGAGTACAGAAGGCGAAATAGCAAAAGAGGTAGAGAGTTCACAGTGCAGTATGTTAGATTGCCTTTTTCTGTCACAGTTATGTTCCATACCACTTTCCATGCATGAATAAAAGGAGGTGCACAGGGCAAGGCATCCCGAGTTCGATAGGTAGTATCGTGTGCCCAGGTATTCTTAATATTATCCCAAGTATAGTGACAATGAGAAGAGCCTATCATGGTAGAATCAGCTGCATCTGATGATTTATGTACACAGAATTCCCCTTGTACAGGTATAACTCGTAATGGTTTAGTTGAGTTCCATCCGGGAAAATTCTGTACTTCTGTCTGGTTTGGTATTTCGCTTACCATACCAATGGCATCTAATGGTATCGGTAATAAGGGCATACCTCCCTCTGAATCATCTGGCCCAAGAGAGCAAACAAGGCAATTGGTCCTATTTGCAACATTGGCTACCATTTCAGCTAAACCTACCCACATATTGTGGTCATGGTGGAATCCATATTTAGTCAATTTGGCCAGATTCAAGGACCCTTCCCCTTCCCAAGGGATCAGGATTAATAATAGAATCATGTTGATGTCTAGCATATGCATTCCTTCCACAAAAGATTACCTTATAGTGATAGCAAATAAATATTAGTCCCAATATAATTCCCCCAGTGACAGAAATGGGGAACCACCAAGACCAAAACATATATCCCGAGGATCCCCAATGAGTAATATCTCTGATAATTGTTCCACAAGGGGGTGGGCAGTCAATTAATTGTATAAGAGAATCTTTCCTTTCACAATCGCTGGTTCAGATGCTCCTCAAGCTTCAGGCGTGCGCAGGTCAGCCAGCTTCCAGGTTGTGGCTGCAGCAGGCCGGTCGTCTAATGTTGCCCGTGACCTAGCCCGTTCCCGGTAGGGCTAGATACAGGGGTTTTTGGAGAGAGTCAGTTTAAGAGGATTAGAGGGGTCACCTTTGCACGTCCAACTGCCTTCGGACTTCTTCAAACGGGAGTGATGAATCCAGGGGGTCACCTCAGCTACCTTCACCGCTGTTGGAGTAGAGAGCAAGACGGTGTAAGGTCCACGCCACTTAGGTGCAAGTGGATCACGTTTCCACTCTTTCACCCATACGCTATCGCCAGCCTGGAACTGATGAATCGGCTCGGCAATGCTGCACGGCGTGCGCTCGAGGACCCACCTGTTAAGAGAAACAAAAACACGGGAGAGAGATTGCACTTGTCCCTGTGTCACATGGTCTCCTATTTGTTTAAGATCAGCTGGAATATCCTGAACAAAGGAGGGCGGTCTCCCATACAGGAGCTCAAAAGGTGACAACTTAAGTCTTTTTGTGGGTGCACACCGAACACGAAACAGTGTTATGGGTAACACATCTACCCATCCCAATCCCGTTTCCTGGGTTAATTTTGCCAATTGGGTTTTCAGAGTCCGATTCATTCTTTCAGTTTTCCCTGAACTCTGAGGCCTATAGGCTGCATGCAGTCTCCATTTCACTTGTAGGACTCGACATACTTCTTGTACTACTTGATCAATGAACGCTGGCCCATTGTCACTTCCAATGCATCTAGGTAATCCAAACCTCGGGATCAATTCAGTGAGGAGTCTCTTAGTTACCTCTCGTGCCTTTTCAGTTCGGGTGGGAAAAGCTTCAACCCATCCGGTAAGAGTATCTACAAACACAAGGAGATACTTGAATCCCTTAGAAGGGACCAGCTCTGTGAAGTCCACAATTAGGCTTTCCATGGGGACATATCCCACATGTTGGATTCCAGGAGGTTGTACCGGTCCCTGCCTGGGATTGTTTTTAGCACAAAGAACACATTTCTGTGAAATGCAAGTTGCTAATTGTGATAGGTTAATAATATACAACTTCCGACTGAGACTCTCTCTGGTTGCAGTACCGCCAAGGTGAGTAGATTCATGATAATTTCTTACAATTGTGCCTGCTAGATGATGAGGTACATAAATCCTATTGTTTGGCAGGATCATCCAACCGTCCTTCACAACTGCTCCTTCCTGTTCAGCCCACTTCCTCTCTTCTGGGGTATAGTGAGGTTTAACTTCTTCTGGAGCTACCTCTGGTATGAGGGCTGCTATAAATCCTCCCACAGGCTTTTGGGCTGCCTCTCGAGCTGCTTTGTCAGCAGCATGATTTCCTCTGGTTATTGGATCCCTTCCTCGTCCATGACCTTTGCAGTGCATTACAGCAATCTGTTCTGGAGCCCATACTGCTTCTAACAGGATTTCTACTTCAGGTCCATATTTCAAGGCCTTCCCGTGGGCTCCTATTAGACCTCTTTCTTTCCATAGAGCACCATGTGCATGCAGGGTTAAGAAGGCATATTTAGAATCAGTATAGATGTTTGCCTTACATCCGGCTGCCAATTGCAGAGCTCTAGTTAAACCTATAAGTTCAGCTTTTTGTGCTGAGGTGCCAGCAGGCAAAGCTTCAGCTTCCACAACTTCCTCATTGGTGACCACAGCATATCCTGCTCGTCTGGCACCTTCATGCAGGTAACTGCTACCATCAGTATAATATACAACATCTGGATTTTTCAATGGTTCATCTTTCAGATCGGGTCTACTGGAATAAACTTCATCCATTATTTGGAGACAATCATGTGATTCTTCATCATCTACCTCTGGTAGGGGCAGCAAAGTCGCTGGATTGAGCATATTCACTACTCGTAGATGAATCCTGGGATTTTCACACAATAGGCCTTGGTACCTAGCCATCCTTGGGTTCGTTAGCCAATAACTACCCTTATATTCCATGAGTGTCAGAACAGCATGAGGTACATTCACATACATTGTCTGGCCGAAGGTAAATTTATCAGCTTCTTTGACAAGGCTTGCAGTGGCCGCTACTGCCCTTAGGCATGGAGGCCATCCTTTTGCTACTGAGTCCAATTGTTTTGACAAATAAGCTACTGGACGATTCCAACTTCCTAATCTCTGGGTCAGGACTGCCGCTGCAATCCCATTCTGTTCATGTACATACAGCTGAAAGGGTTTTTCCGAATTAGGCAGTCCAAGGGCTGGGGCCTCCATAAGTCGTTGTTTGATAACTAAAAAGGCTTGTTGCTGCTCAGGTCCCCATACGAATGGGTCCTTTTCTGCACCTCGAGTGCTTTCATGTAAGGGCTTGGCCAGACTGCTGAAATCAGGTATCCATAGTCTACAAAACCCTGCTGTTCCCAGGAATCCTCTGAGTTGTTTCCTTGTGGTAGGTTCCTTGATAAGGCAAATAGCTTCTTTCCTCTCTGGCCTCAATGCTCGTTGTTGGTGTGAGATGTCAAAGCCCAAATATTTGACCTTTTCTAAACATAACTGTGCCTTTTTCTGGGAAACTCGGTAGCCAGCTTCCCAGAGCAAGTGGAGCAGTTCCTCTGTACCTTCTTTACAGGTATCAAAATCCTTTGCTGCTAGTATAAGGTCATCTACATATTGCAGAACCACCTTTTCTCCAGGTATTGAGGGGTAACTTGTTAGATCCTTCGCCAAGGCAGTGCCAAATAAAGTTGGGGAATTTTTGAATCCCTGGGGCAATCTCGTCCAAGTTAGCTGGCCTTTTGTTCCTGTCAAAGGGTCTTCCCACTGGAAGGCAAATATAGGTTGGCTCTGTGGTGCCAGCCGGCAACAGAAGAATGCATCTTTCAAGTCCAATACAGTAAAAAATGTTGCTTCTGGTGGGATCAAACTCAGCAGGGTGTATGGGTTTGGTACATTTGGGTGCAAGGTCTCGATAGCCTGGTTTACGAGCCTCAAGTCCTGCACTGGCCTGTATTCATCTGTCCCAGGTTTTCGAACAGGCAAAAGGGGTGTGTTCCATTCTGATTGGCAGGGCTTAAGCAGACCATATTTTAATAGGCGGTCCAAATGTTTCTGGATGCCCTCTGCTGCTCGCCGGGGTAAAGGATATTGCTTTACAGATACAGGGGTAGCCATAGGTTTTAAGGTTACTACAATTGGAGCTATATTCTTGGCCATTCCTGGTGGGCTATTTTCGGCCCATACTCCTGGTGGCACCTGTAGAGTTCGGAGGAGCTTGTTTAACTCTGTATCCAATGTAGGTTGGACTTGCAGGGCTGACATTAGGCGCCATGATTGTTCCTTAGGTACTGAGAGGGAAATTATTCCTGCTGCCTTTGATGGCAATTTCATTTCTGGACCTCGAGGAGTGAAGGTGATTTGGGCCTGCAATGTGGACAGCATATCTCTACCTAAGAGAGGTATTGGACACTCAGGTATATACAAAAACTGATGGGTTAAACGATGTCCCCCAATCTGGCATTCCAAAGGTTGGAGGAAAGACCTCTTAGCTGACTGACCAGTGGCACTTTTAATGACTACACTTTTGGATGCCTTTTTCTGCAATAGTTCTGGGAGTACTGAGTATTCAGCCCCAGTATCAATCATAAAGTCTATTAAATGGCTTCCTAATTGGATCGTGACCGTGGGCTCCTGGAAGCCTAACTTTATGGAGTCCGGTCGTTCCTAGTCTTGGGTAAAATCCTCCTCTGCCAGTCCAATGACATTGTCCCTACTCCGTCCTTGTCCAGGTCTCTGATATCTTCCATCTCGAATCATTCCCCGTCCCCGTCCCTGGTTTCTTGGGCCGGAGCCTGGGCCTGGGCCTGGGCCTGGGCGTACTTCTTCCAACCTCAGGGGTTCAGGACACTCCCGCTTCCAATGACCCTCCTTCTTGCAATTTGCACATTGATTCCTTCCCAGTGGTGGATTCCTTCCCCGCCCTCTTCCTCCATTTAAGGGGCGGTAGTCTTGCTTTACTGCTGTGGCTAGCATTACCATCTTTTCCTTCTGCCACTTCTTCTTCTCTTGTTTCTCAGCCTCATCCCTATTCCGATAAACTCGGCGTGCAATGGCCATAATTTGGCTCATCAGCATCCCTTCCCATCCTTCTGATTTCTGAATTTTCTTACGAATGTCAGAAGCGCACTGGGCCACAAATGTAGCAGTAATCATTCTGCTGTTTTCAGGGGCTTCAGGGTCAAAAGGAGTCCATATACGATAGGCTTCTTGCAGCCTCTCTAAAAAGTCTCCTGGACTCTCATTTGGTTTCTGTTCTACTTCTGAGACTTTAGACATGTTAGTGGGCTTCTGGCATGCCCTGCGGATACCTTGCACAAGCGTCTGGCGGTAGGTGGTAAGTCTGGCCAGGTGAATTACATTGTTTGGATCCCAATTAGGATCTTCCAAGGGAAAGTTGTCTTGGAGATGACGGTCAATATTAAAAATATTTCCCACTCTGGCCTGCTCACGCAAATATATCTGTGCCTTTTCAATTATGTCTCTCCTTTCCTCAGTGGTGAACAGAGTATTCAGGAGCTGGCGGCAATCTGTCCAAGTAGGACTATGAGTATTTATTATTGAAGTCACCAAGTCCATCATAGCCTGAGGTTTTTCTGCGAAAGATGGGGTGTGTGTTTTCCAATTCATCAGATCTGTAGTTGTGAATGGAATATATTGCAGGGTCGACGTTCGAGGTGGCCTTGGTCCAGGTAGCCCGTTAACCAGCACAGGCTCCTCAAGTGCATCAAATACTCTTCTGAGAGGGGCTACTACGTGATCTTTCTCTTCGCTTTGCTCTAGGGGCCTCAAATCATAGGGGATGGTATTTGTCCCAAGGCGTTCTTTTAGCAGCTTTATACGCCTGGCTGTATTGCTTGCTGACCGATTAAGGTCTCCCTGTAACTTCTGTAATAATTCTCTAGGACTTGGATGTACAGGAGTTTGGGGTAGGCAATCAGTTGTTTCACTAAAAGAGACTGTAGATGGAGTTCTACTGGGACTCACAGATGGAATAACCACTTCTGCTTGGGCTTTATTATAGGCCTCCAATGCCTCCTGAAGATATTTATCATAATCTATCAAGGAATCAAGTTCTGTGACTCCAGCCCCATTATTCATTCCACTTTCTTGCCTTGGGGTTACAACTGGTGGAGGGTTTGGATTAGGCTCCCTTCGATGTGGAGCATAAGGTGGAGGTGGAAGCAGCTCTTCCTCTGGTCCCTCAAAAATGGGTTTGAGTTTATTTGGCAAGATTCCTTTCCTGGCTTCAGCTTTTACAGCCAATAATTTGCATCGTTGGACTTTGCATTCCCTTATCCATGGAGGATTTTTATTTAATGTGCTCAGCCAGGAATCTATATATGAAAATTGTTCTGGGCACCCTCCAATTTCTTTGGCGATGTTAGACCAAAGTTTGCTTACTAAATTTATATCAAAAGTTCCCTGAGATGGCCATCCAGTATTTTGCTTCGGCCACTCTAATTCACATAACGTTCTCAGGCGCTCTGGCGTCATTTTGACTCCATATGCCCCTGAGAAGGCTTTCTTAAAATTATTTAACATACATTCAAGAGGTGTATTTTCCCCTTTTGAACCCCCAACTCCCATTGTATGGCCCTGTGAAGTATCCACTCAGTCACTCACACACACGCTTCGTGGGGTTTCTTGCCCAGATGGAGTCGCCTCACTGGGAACCGAAGTACTACCCACTCCACACTCAGGTCAGCTACAGATTGCTCTGTACTTTCTCACACATACAATGCGCTGGATACTTCACCACACACTACCTCCCAACTTCCCCTTTTCCCCCACCAGACCACCATCTGATATACCCAACCACCTAGCGTACTCAGTTCCCACTTACTGAGACGCAGAAGTTTGATCAAGACTTCTCTTCCTCCCAATTAATTGGAGGGCCAAAACCCCTTAGTGCACTTACCCCTGGTTGGTTCCGTTTCCCCCCGGTCCGTCGCCGCCAGTGAGCAGGGTATCAGACAGACGAGACTTCTGCGTTCCCCCTGGAAAAATTTACCAGTGCGCGCTTGGGTAAGCAGTTTAGAGATCCTCTCTCTTGTACCCTGCTCAGTAGAGCGAAGGGGCTGCGTTCCAGCAGACCACTTATCCGAGTCACAGGGCACCATAAAATGTAGCACCCTGCTTGTGGTTAACGCTTAGCTGGAATGAAATATTCAACGCAGCAATAGAGAATTTAAAATAATTATTTATTTGTCAGACAAATAAATGAGAGGCACAGTAGTATATGGTTACCAAGCTCTGGCCTGGCCTCCTGCCATTATGGCCAGCACTTATATTCCCTTAATCCAGCCCCCTTTGCTCCTCCTTGGGCTGCCTCTGTCCAATCAGCCTGGTTGGATTTCCTATTGGCTGATTGCTATAACCAATCACAAAAAGATACACCCATATCCTTCTGTCCTTATAAGGAACACAAACAGCTATATATTGTTACATCTATAAATGACAAATAAGTAGTAATATATCTTACATGTGTCTCAACAAGGAATCTTAATTACCAGCTCACCTCTTGCCCTCCCTGCCCTATTGCCTTCTAAAACAAATGGTTAATCTTAAATTTTTATCTTAAACATATGTCAAGGATCTTGAGTTTCACATCAACATTGAAAGATATCCTTCATTTGAAGGTTTCTAAACAAATGTCTGACAGCTAATATATCAGGACAGCATTTGATGGCGTCTTCTTGTCTGGCAAGAGGCTGGACTGGTGGCTGACTTAATTTCAAGATAAATACAACTCTTCTAGCATTTGTTAAATCCTTTGCATAATTACATTTAAGCCAACATATTTAATACACAACACAGATAGCCTCTTAAAAGGAATAAGGCCTTTTTAAAGTAGAGAGAGAAAGAAAGAAAAGGACTCAGTTTAAAACAGTTTCAGAAGAAGCCTCCCCCCCCTTCAGCAAGCTGCTTTTCCCATTATCTGTTTAAGGAAGAAACAGCTTTAAAAAGACTTCCCAGCTAGATGCTTTAAAAAGACTTCCCAGCTAGATGCTTTTTTCTCCCATTTACCTCTGGCCTTAGAAAATACAGCTCAAGGTTTAAGAGGCCCATGGTATCATTTTACTATTTGCCCATTCCTAATTATGTTTATCTCTGCCTTTGTTATCTTCTGTAACATGTAGGGTCAATGTCCTGCTTTTAGTCTGTAATTTCAGCTTTTATGACTTTGAGAATAGCTTTCTGCTATCAATCAAAAAGGGGCCCCTTGTCTTAGGAGAATGGCCAAGGTTTTCTCTGCCTGGCATTGAAACATTTGAAAATCTTTTAGGCTCTCTCTAATATACAAGTCCTGATCAAACATTAATAAAATGCAGGCTTATGCCTGATGCCTCAATACAAGCTATGGGACAAGGATAACTGTGACTTTAAAGATGAATGGGAACCCTTTACAAAGTATTTGAAGACGCAACAAAGCGAACTGGACTCCTTGGCTGGTTTTGAATAAACATTCACAAACTTTTTATTGATAATTATTACTTAAATAGTTTGAGGATCAATACAACTGTGTAACATGCAGAAAACAGCATTTTTAGAGAAACCAAAGACTGGAACTGAGGGAAGTTGGGGGGTGGGGGTGGGGGTTCTGTGGGGGGAGGGAGGGGGAGGGAGGAAAAAAAGGGGGAAAATAAGGATGATATGTTTCTACATAATATGTTTTGTCTTAATTTTGAATAAAAAAGTAATTTAAAAAAAAGTTCCGCAAGGGTGATGTGCTCCACATGCATTATATGGGCAAGTTGGAGGATGGGACAGAGTTCGACAGCAGCCTGACTTGTCATCAACCGTTTATCTTCTCCTTGCGGACTGGACAAGTCATTAAAGGCTGGGATCAGGGCCTGCTTGGGATGTGCGAGGGTGAGAAGAGAAAGCTTGCCATTCCCTCTGAGCTGGGTTGTGGGGACTGGGGAGCACCACCCAAAATCCCAGGTGGCGCAACCTTAATCTTTGAAGCTGAGCTGCCGAAGATTGAGTGAAGGCAGGAATTGTAACGACCTCTCTTTGGGGGAGAGGGCATGTGGGCAGGGAGGTAATCTCGAGACGCGCCCCAGGATTTGTAGATACCGATGGGCCAAATAAAAGCACAGACCAGAAAAAAAACCCCAAGCGGTTATAACTATGTCCTGACATCTGCTTTTCTTAATTTGTGGGATGTTGTAGAGTTTGGACATGGGGTGCTCTGACTCTATGGGCTTGCTTTTACCCGAAGAGAAGAAAAACTTCCCACCCAAAAGAAAAGAGGGGCGCGTTTTTTATTTTGCTGGTGGGAACCCTGCCGTGTCTTCACTGCCACCCTTCGCCTGAAGAAATGTGCCAGACATGATGCTCTCCTCCCTCCCTGCTGTCTCAGAAATGGACTTGGCCTACAGACGGGGGCTGATCCGTCTGGGCAGGAGGGAGGGCGAAGCGGACCTGATAACAGGGCCGGAAACCCATCAGAGACACCCGGCAGCTCTCGCCCTCTGCGCCTCGTCAAAATTACCTGCCAGAGGAGCCTCCGCTCCAGGCCTGCACCTTGTCAGCCCTTCTGGGGAACAGGAAACAGCTGCTAGGCGGGGAGGGGGGGGAGTCTGGAAACATCAGTGGAAAGCAGGGTGGTGGTGCTGAGGGAAGAAAGCCATTCATAACTTTTCCTCATTACCCAGCGTGTTTCGGAGAGGATGGGGCATTTTGAAGGGACAGCGGTTGTTGAAAAATCCTCTGGCACCGAGGAGAGAAGCCGTATCTGGTTGCTATTAGCTCAGCCAGGGATTCTCTCTCTCTGTGTGTGTTAATTGGGCAATTCGTTTTTGCTTTTATTTTAAAAATGTGCCCTTTATGTGGATAACTCAGTGATAGTTGGTTCCCCTTGTCTGACAGGTAACCAGTCTTTTGGCACCTCAGGCTCTGCTGTTGGCCAGGGCCACAATCGCAAGGCAATGGGAGTGACAAGAAAAACAGAGAGAGAGAGACAGACAGAGAGATTGGGCAGATCACAGAATTGGAGAGTTGGAAGGGACCACTAGTCCAACCCTTCAATGCAGGAACCTTTCAGCCAACATGGGGCTCGAACCCATGAGCCCGAGATTAAGAGTTTCATGCTCTACCAGCTGAGCTATCTATTCAGCACTTGAGTTGTTTTTTTGAGCTAGATTTTTGCTGCCCCTAGGCATTATGGGCTCCATGATCACTGCAGATGGTGACAGCAGCCAGGAAATTAAAAGACGCCTACTTCTTGGGAGAAAAGCAATGACAGACCTAGACAGCATCTTAAAAAGTAGAGACATCACCTTGCCAACAAAGGTCCATATACTAAAAGCTATGGTTTTCCCAGTAGTGATGTATGGAAGTGAAAGCTGGACCATCAAGAAGGCTGATCACCGAAGAATTGATGCTTTTCAATTATGGTGCTGGAGGAGACTCTTAAGAGTCCCATGGACTGCAAGAAGATCAAACCTATCCATTCTTAAGGAAATCAGCCCTGAGTGCTCACTGGAAGGACAGATCCTGAAGCTGAGACTCCAATACTTTGGCCACCTCATGAGAAGAGAAGACTCCCTGGAAAAGAACCTGATGTTGGGAAAGATGGAGGACACAAGGAAAAGGGGACGACAGAGGACAAGATGGTTGGATAGTCTTCTCAAAGCTACCAGCATGAGTTTGACCAAAGTGCCTGGCGTGCTCTGGTCCATGGGGTCACAAAGAGTCGGACACGACTAAACGACTAAACAACAACAAGGCATCATGGCCAATGTTCAGGAAAGACGGGAGATGTAGTCCATAGATCATCCAGAGGACACCACTTGAAAGAAATAATAGCCAGCTTTTGCAAGGTTTTCTTTTGTTTAAGCAAACAAAAATCTGCTCTAGAAGCTTTTGTTCAACCAAAACAACAGATGGTCATGTGTTGATGTTTTTGCAAGCGTGGCATAAAGTGGGGTGAATTCAGACCCGAGGTTCAAATGTGGCACTCCAGGTCTCTCTACTTGGCCTTGGGAACTTCTCCAACCATGAGGCCACACTGTGGGCCCATAAAAACACATAGCCCTCCCTGATGAAGGTGGAGATGCTGTAATTCCTTTTCCCACAATGCTCATGTTTCCAGGTTTTCACTGTGAATCCTTCCAAAGAAAGAGAGGGAGACAGAGAGAGATGTTCCTCACATCCTCTCTTGAGCACAGCGCTGCTCTGATTTCACAGCCTTCCTCTGGCCAAATTCTAAATACATCTTGAATGTTTTAGACAAGATACTTTTACAAAAAAACTGGTTCCAGATTTTAAATCCCTGTATGTAGCCCAAGTCCAAGGTCCTTCTGCTCCACTAAGGACCAGTTCTCCAAATCTCAGTATTATCCTCTTTTGAGGAGGATTTATAGCTCAGTGCCAGACAGAGAATGACCCCGGATGCCGCTTGGCTTCCATTCCATCAGTTACGCAGTTTGTCAGTGTGGGTGATGCTGCCTTGTCCAATTCTTTCTCTCCTGATTTTAATTACACAGTGTGGGCAGTTCTAGGAAACAGTCGCTGTGAACTGCTTGCCTCACAGTCCGTTTTAAACTCCTTTTCTGTTATGGTAGAGGCGGTTTGCACTTGTGAAATCCACATTGCAACCAGCCACTGCACCAACATCGCAGAGTAGGGAACCGTTTCCCGTTTGAGGGCTACATTTCTTACTGGGAGATCTTCTGAGGGCCACGTGCCATTGATGGGCAAGGCAAATGCAAGAGTAGGGACTCAGCTAGACTGGGAACGAAAAAGCAATGTACTGTACGTGCGTTGTAGGTGTGATATAACATTGTGCCGCCAGATGGCGATGGGGAGTCCTGTTTTTCCCTACCTGTTTTCCCTGTTTAAATTTGCAATGCTTTAAACTGAAACGCTTCTTTGGTGTGTCTAGATCCAGCCTAGGTGTGGAAATGAATGTGCATTTTAGCATTGCCCATTACACACACACACACACACACAGAAAGAGAGAGAGAGAGAGAGAGAGAATTGTAGGGGAATGTTTAAAGTTTTTTTTAGAAACAGTCACAGATGTTCTATGTGTGCACCCTTTGTCACATGACACACATCAAACCGGTAATACATTTCTGCCCAAACACGACTCACCCTACGCGTTGATTTTCCTGGGCTTCATTGAATGGCAGTGCAAACACTATAGACTTCTTCCGATACACATGGTCATCCAGAACTTCTAAGTTTGCACAAACAGCCTGTAGTCTCAGTCTTTTTTTACGCCAATTGTAGATACATTTTCTGCTTGGAGTTTTTTTTTTCCAAATCGTGACTGAAATGCCGTCGCACAACAGTTACAGATTCTATTTTGCTCAATTCAAGAACACAAAACGCCTTCTCCATTGCAGACGCAGCCATTTTGTCTGACTAGTCACGTGACACGCACGCTATCGCCTATGGCACTTTCCTCAGTAGCAGAACACAAACTTTATGAGGACATCTACCTCACAGTTAACAGTTGTGGTCCATGTCATCTCCTGTTACTGTCTTATAGCATCTGGAAACTGTATGAATTATGAACCACCCTGTATATTTAAAGCACCATAATACCACTTTAAACAGTCATGACTCAGACCTTCCAAGTGTCCCTTGTTGCAAAAGCTAGGTTCCTGCCCCTCTCTCTGCCAAGCTGTGGTGAGAGCCCATGGGGTCCAAGGCACCCACACAGGGTCTGTGTCCCTTTGGAGAATAGAAGACTGCCATGCTTTAAGAAATATGGTTTATTTACCTATTTACACCTTCAGTCCGCATGGAGGAAGTCCAGATCTTACAGCTGTGCAGGGAACCTTTTGTCTCCCTCTCCAAGACGAATCTCAGCCCTTCTTCCTCCTCCTCTCTCCCAGAAAACCCCTTGCTTGAAAACTCCCTTTTCCTGTCCCCTCAAACATATACCTTGGTATAACATCTCACCCCCTAGGCTAAAGGATTCCTCTCCTCAATGGTCCATCAACTCCTTGTGTCATGTTAGGTTTTGCTCTTCACTAAACCAGCCTAGGTTTGTATAAGCCAGCCTAGGAATTCCTTTGCAGCTTGCATTCTCCTTTCATATCACAAATGATCCAAACCCTACCTAGCATTTATTTACTTCTAGGGTTTACCCTAAATCTGTAACACCCTATTTTCCAGTGAAAGTCCCAGATTTACAGAAGCCATCGCAGTTTCTAATTTGACCCTGGAATGTCCTGCTTTTCCTTAGGATGTCCCTATTTTCATCGAAGAAATGCTGGAGGGTATGGAGTTAAGCGACCCCTGAGCCAAGCAGATAAGTAACTATCCAACCTTTAGAAGACATCTGAAGGTAGCCCTGTAAAAGGGAAGCGGTTTTTGTGTGTGTGTTTGCTAGGAGACCCCTATTCCCCACCCCCTAAGAGCTACAATTCCCAGAGTTCCCTGAGAAGAAGGATTGATTGTCAAACCACTCTGGAAATTGTAGCTCTGTGCGGCATGAGGGGATGTTTTTAAGAGGAAGAACTCTTGTTTTAAAGTGAGAGAAAAAGACAAAACAAAAGCAACGGGCATCTTAACAACATCAACAAAAACCCGTTGCTTATTTTGGTGTTCTTTTTACATCAAATCACAATATTAAAAAAGAGAGAGAGAGAAAGAAATGGTCTTGACATGGGATTTCTAGCCAGGAACCCAAAATAGGAGATTTCTTTCATCTTGAAAAATGGAGATTTGTCCCACATAATAGCGTGTCAACAACAGAAAAGTTCCTGGAATTCCTCCCACACAAACACTCCCCCCCACCCCCCAAAAGGGCCTGTGCTGCAATGGACGCTCCCATTTCCCAGCCCTGGTCAAATGAGCACATCAATTAAAAGCAGATGGACCAAGGATGTTCTTATTGTGCAGAGAGGTGATGGTGGAGGAGGGGCACAGACAAGGGGCTTATTATGGCAGGAGGGAAGCTGTGCACCATGTCACTGGGGCCAAATGGCGACATCGTCCCTCGTGGGGGGCTCGGACATATAAAGGACTCTGGGAATAAACTCCTAACCAAAACCAGATTGGGGCTGGAGGTGGTTTGCTGGGAGAAGGGAAACTGCGTAGAGACACCGAGTGAAGTTGATGAAATATATATATGTGCATTCATGGTTGAGGAGGAAGAGGAGATTGGAGAGGGGTGAACTATTGGGGAAAGGAGAGCTGATCAGAAGCTGTGCTATTTATTATGCCTCTGTTCACAGCTTCCTAAAAGATCCCTGTGGCTAACCTTGGCTCTAACAGAAGAAGTTAGCGGAACAGAATCCCAAGGGTCCCTGCAATCTTACAGGACCGGTTCATTGTCGTTTTTTTGCCAGGGGCCACAGGAATAATCAGATCTCCATCTCAAAGTGCAGAGAGGTTGCTCAGACTTTGGAAAGGGGGATCAGATGTCAGATGCCTGCTTCGGGCAGAGCCGGCCCAACCAGTGGATAGGGTGACATAGCTGCTTCAGGCAGCAAAGCCCCACCCCCCACCCCAAGCAGGTTGTCCTGCTGCCTTTGCTAGGCAGAGAAGCGGCACCACTGTTGGCACTGATTTTCAGCAGAGCTGGAAGGAACCATGGGGGTCATCTAGTCCAACCCCCTGCAATGCAGGAATTTCAACTAAAACATGAATGACAGATGGCAATCCAACCTCTGCTTAAAAACCTGCAAGAAAGGAGAGTCCTGTGGAATTGGTTTTAATAGGTAGAAGAGGATATATTAATTGCAATTTCTCCCTCCAGGTGCCCACATGTGTGAGCTGAACAGAGTTTCAAAATCCCATCCTTGGCAGCAAAACTGAGAACATGGGAATTAGGCTGTAAAGCTTTGTTTTGAGCAACTCTAGCTATGAAATAAGCTGGCTCTCTCTTTCTTACCTTGCTTAGTAAGCAGGCAACAACCTGGGAAGTAAGTTGAAAAATATAATTTTACTTATGATCTTGCATTGGTTCACAGCAATGCCAGCAGTAAAAAATATGCAGGCAAAATGCTTATATTTACAGGCGAAGCTGCTTTCCAGACCAGGGTCTTTGGGACAGAACTCATTGAGAAATTTCAGACAGACAGACAGACAGACAGACAGACAGACACACACACACACACACACAGAGAGAGAGAGAGAGAGAGAGAGAGAGAGAAAGAGAGAGAGAGAGGTGTGTGTGTGTGTGTGTGTTTGTGCATCTGGCCCCTTCAATGCACATCTTTCAGCAAATGCTGAATACACCCCTATTTCCCCGGGATTTTGACACCTGAGGCATTTATTTTTGGGATCCACCCTATTTCTGTGTTTGTAAGTTGTTTTAAACTTTCCAATTTCGTGTTTTAACTGTTGCGACTTACCACAGGACAAAGAGCAGGTAATAAATAAACAATTGCAAATTACATATTGTACCCTCCTACAACACACACACACACATTTTGTTAATGGTGCCTCTGAGTCTGCAGCCTGGTATTCATAAACACTGCAGATCCCTTCCCAGCTGATCTTGGAAGAGGGAAAATTGGGGGATTAGCCCAACTAATCAGGTGAGCATCTTGATGCACCTAATTTGTCTTCCTTTCAAGGCTGGGTAAGGGAGAACCCAAGTGGGATTAACTGCAATGATAAGCAAAGGAGGCTGCCGAGAGATTTGCAGATCCCCTCCCCTGTTCTGAACTCTAGAGTGTGTACGGTTCCACATTTGTTTCTTATTTTACAATCCAAGCAGTAATTACGGTTATCATTTCTTTTCTTAAATGGCCTCTTCAGTTCAAATTTGCCAGCTTGTTCTGAGGAGAAAAATGATTAGAACTTTTGGGAAATCTTCTAGGGTCATCCTTAGGCGACCACTGATGGCCAGCTATTCTCCTGCTCTACAGCAATGATTTTCATGTTGTCTTCCTGGGTCCCCTGAAAGCTTGGCAGAGGTTCTTAAAGGAGGGACAAATTGCATGGGGCATTAAATGTGGTATTGCCCCGCCAGGGAGTCCTTGGCAGCAGTGGCATAGCATGGGGGCTGAGGGGCCGTGGCCCCAGGTGCATTTTTTTAAGGGGTGCAGCCAGGCTCCCTCATCACAGCTTGGCTAGTCAAAACATCTGGTCACCAAATTGGATGGCTTTAGAAGAGGATTATACAAATTCATGGAGGGGTAAGTCGATCAATGGCTATTAGCCCAGATGATTATGCTCTGCCTCCACAGTCAGCTATGCTATCAGGAGCTGATGGGAGTTGGAGTCCAACAACACTAGAGGACCACAAGTTCTATAGACAATACTAAGGTAGAGATGAACCATTGATCTGTCCCTCCTATGACAAAGGGCATCCATCAGGGTGACCAAGGCTATGTTAAGTATAATTGTTTAATTCCACACTGAAATGGACAATGCTTGTATGTGTATTGCAGTTAAAAGTGGAAAATTCCACTAAAGCTTATTGAAACTCTCTGAGCTCTAACAGGTTGGTAATTAACCACTGTTGTTCTCTGCTCTTTCACGTGAGTGTTTAACCTTAGATCAGATGACTAAGATATTCAGTTGCAAATCTCCATCTTGAAGGGAGTTGCCTGTCCAGTCTTTCTCTGAAAGCCACAGAGAACAAAAGGATGTGCTAATGATTCCTCTTGAGGAGTGCATAGCTCCTGTTTTGAAGACATCCTGGTTAGTAAAGCTTTGAATGATATTTATGGGCGTGGACAATTTTTATTCCAAAAGGATTCGGTTTTAAGCATCCAACTGCTTCAAGCTGCGCAATATTAATATCTGCAATAGACTGATTCAGTTCTGAAACTGAGTCTGAACACAGATTGTAGTGGATCTGGACAATCAGTCTCATCAGGGAATATCTGCAGTTACTCCACATCCCCCCTCTACCCCACTTTGGCCCAGAAAGAGGTGTTGGCAACTGGTCTACAGTTATAGTCAGCTGGGTCTGGAGTAAGCTTTTTGAGGAGTGGACACACTACGGCATCTTTAAGGGCAAGAGACACCACTTGTGGTTATATAGAATTGTGAACCATGGGAGACAGAGAGGAAGAGAAGGAGAGATTTCTCTGAAAGCCCTGGAAGGTATCCTTAAGTGACAACAGCCGGAAAGGAGGCGAATTTCATTGTCATGAAGGGGACGGCCCACTCCTGCTAAATGCTAAGTACCTTCCTCTCCTGCAGGCGGCCCTCGAGATTTGGAATTCATGCAGCCAGCACATTTCCACCAGGTGTGATTATATTGAACCCATATTTCACTTTAATAGAGAAGGGGGCGGGGTGGAGAGAGAGAAACAGAGACCTCCAATAAAAGGGCACTTAGCAAAGCAGGCTCATTAGAAAGAGATTATCTCTGCCAGCTTCCTTCCCGGGGACTTTTTTTTTTAGGGGGGCGGGGTTGTTGCTGAAGCAGCTCAGGACCAGCAAGGGATCCTTGCTGCTCACTTAGAGACAGGGGAGAGGGAGAGAAAGAATGACAGACAGGCCCAAGGAGCAGATTGACACCTGCTTTGTTCTTCTGTGTGCAAGAGAGGGTGTGTGTGTGTGTGTGTCCCAGATAAGCAGGCCTTCATGCACCCACAAAATGTACTTTCCATTTTTGGAGAGTAAACCCAGGAACAAATGGGATCTGGCCATCAAATGGAGAACCAGTGCTGCCGATGAGCTCAAACACATACCCAACCCCATGTATTCATGTCTACAGTGGATTGCAATCTACACAGTGATGACAGAAACCCAGGCAGAGTTGCTCTTCTCAGGGGCATACGGGACGCCCCAGGTGCCACCCTGACGGGATGTGTGTGACAAAATGGCGGGCAGCACACTGCGGGGCCTGCAGTGCTCATAAGCCACATGCCTTGGCACCCGCAGGCTCCACACTTTCTGCCTGCTGCCTCCCCACCCCCCAGCTGTAGGGTGGCTGAGGCCCCGTGGTGCATCCTGTCCCTAAGGGCCCTGCACGCCCTGCCCCACCCCTCTCTAACGGCACCGCGTGCCCTATCCTGTCCCTATGGGCACTGCACCCCACCTCTATGGGCTGTTCACCCCATCTCCGCTGCGCCAGGTGCCTAAGAGGCTTCCTCCACCGCTGGCTCTTCTCCTTCCCTGCCCCCCTGCTCCTGTGGGAGAGACAGACAGACACACAGACAGCTAGTAAATGCAGCTGCTTCTGCTGCTTCCCAGGACTGGCAAAAGCCTCCTTCTGCATGGCCCTGACTTTGCCATCCCAGTCCTGACTCTGCTCCAGAGAACTGCTGCTTTCTCAGTTCTGAACGTTCCTTTTGCAGAACTCTTGTGGGTGGACCCGCAGCTGAACCCAAAAAGCCAGAAATGAAGCTGCTGTTCATTAAAGAAGAAAAGAAGAAAAACCTCAGCAGTCTTGCACACATGCAACACAAAAGTCAGATTCTATCTTGGGTGATTGTGAAGATCTGTCAACAGATAAGAGCTCCCTGAAGCAGAGCTGGGTGTGAAACAGTTTGCGGCTAAATAAACTCTCACCTTCACCTGAAAGTTGGACGGATTTCTGTATGTTTATTTATTTGTTAATTTGTTTGCTGATAAAGCACAAGGTCCCTGGAATAGGTGGAGCCTCTCAGGCCTCTGCTCCAGAAAAAATTGCAAAGCCAGGTGTGAGCCTGGTCATGTGGCGTCCAGGGTCTCAACTACATTAGTAAAGAAACAGTGATTTGAATGCGCTATAAGCATGCAACACCAGATGGCGCCAGAGAGCAGGAGATTTTTAAAACGTGGTTTTCCATAGGGATTTCTTTTTTTTGTTATGACGATCTAATTTCTGACTTATTTATAGTGGTTTCTCCCCTGTGTCTGGATTCACCCCCGGAGGAGAGTCAATCATAACATCTCTGTATTGACCCTGGCAGAAGAAGCTGTTGGAGTATAACACGGCCAACAGCTCTTGCTTGGGGTTCTCTTGCTATAAGAGCAGGAGATAGGTATGTATTTTACTTTCCAGAGGGCTCTTTGAAGGAGCCTCCTATCTTAGGTCCAAATATGTATTAAAGTAGCTTCCTGAGGGAGGGCTTCCCTAACCAGACTTGGCCCCCGGACAGCAGGGTCAGCAGACACACCGATACTTGGTCACAGCCTTTCCCATTCTGGTGTTGTAAATTTATTTAAATCATGCTACTTGTTTCTAAATTAGCACCTATACATATTGTAACCTTGCTGGGGCATTTGTCACAATATACATTCACACATGTGATTTTTATCCAAATCTGTATCCTCTTGTTTTGGCGATGTATTTCAACTTTTAAACAGTAAGTAGCCATTCTACCAGCTATACCTGACCATACCTGACTCCAAAATGCCCCGTGGCATTTGAGGGGGACCCTTGTATCTGATAAGGGTGAGGTCCTCACGTCACCATTTCTTTTCTCAACCAAGAAACTTTCACGGTTTTTCTGCCTTGGAACAACACCCATTTCAGCCATGCTATGGGCTTTTTCGCTCTTGCAAAACAGCCACTTGCCAGACGAAAAAAACAAGGCAGGCTTTGAAATCGGAGCTGCACAAGGTGTGGAGCGAGAGCACGGCCGGGTGTTTCACGTATGCAGAATCACACCCATCTCTGCCAGCGCTAAAGTGTTCTTTTGCTTCTGCTGCCTGTGGTTTCACTGAAGCAGCACTTTTGCTAACCAGGGTGACGCTCGCTGCTGGCAAGATCCTGCGGCAGAAGGAAAAGCTCACTGAGCCCTGACTGAGGCCGCATCCAGCACGACATATTGAAAGCGCAATGATGCCACTTCCCAGAAGAACCCTGGGAAATGTCATTTGTTAAGAGTGCTGAGACTTCTTAAACGAACCCTTACTCCCCTTAAGGAGCTACAATTCTCAGAGTGGTTTAACAATCAACCCCCTTTCCCAGGGAACTTTGGGAACTGTAGTTCTGGGAGGGGAAAAAGGAGGTCTCTTAAGAACTCACAGCACCCTTAACAAACCACACATCCCAGAATTTGTCTGGGGAAGCCATGGCTATTGTTATGTACTGAGTTGAATAGGATCCAAATTGCAGCAGTCTGATTGGTCCTAGAACAATAGGATTCAGAATGCAGCAGTCTGATTGGCCCTAGAACAATAGGATTCAGAATGCAGAAGTCTGATTGGTCCTAGAACAATAGGATCCAGAATGCAGCCATCTGATTGGTCCGCAGGAGCCACCCGATCCAACTCCAGGTGGAAGTGAATCCGCAACCTGATTGGCCTACAGGAGAATCCCGGAATTAGCCAATCAAGTGGGGCCCATTGTGTAAATAATGTATATAAAGCAGACATTTTGGGGGAACTTCCTTTCCTCCTCACTACTATGTTCTGAATAAAGAGCATGAAATCCACACTCGACTCCAAGTATATTTCAGCTATTTAAACCGGTAGGATGCTGCTTTAAATGTGCAGCATGGGCTGTTACACTATACTGTTAGTTTTGTGACCTACGAACAGGGTCTACAAAGCACAGTGTCCTCCTAGAATGGCAGAGTGTGTCAGGTGGATTGGAAGGGACCATTGCGGAGAGGAATCAAGGAACGCTGCGGTGGGACTTTGCACTGCAGAGAAGGGAATTCAGCAGAGCTCAGTGGCGGCAGAGCAATGAAACAAATAAAATCAGACTAGAACTGACAACGCTGTTTTCAAAATTCCCCAGTCATCCCACCTCATTCTCAGGAACCACCTGCCCCCTGATTCCTGCATATTTCATTGGGCAACGCTATTGTCTGCTTGTTTCCAGTGCACATGCAATTCCTAGAAGGAGCCCCATTCCTCGAAACTGCTTGCTATGATGTCAACCCCTGAGAGATCCAGAGAGATTCTTTTGAAACGAGACGGGTGGGGAAGAAAGCACAAACACAGAAAAAAACTTTGTTGGGATTTTTTTTTTTTAATATACATTTTGCAACACTTGTTTTTCTGTGCCAGACTTTGCAAATCCATCTTCTGCCCCCTTCACATCTACAACTGACTTCTGCTTTTGAAAGCAACTCACTTCCCATTGTATAAGGAGGTCCTAGACTTTTCCTTTCTTGCACAAGGAAGGCATTAAAATGACACTCTAGGTGCCTTGCTCTTCCGATAAATGACACACGAGGTGTGTGTGTGTCTGCAATGATTCAGGTCATCGCTCAGGGCAGTGATGGGGAGCCCATGGCTCTTCAGGTCTTGCTGAACTCCAGCTTCCATTGGCTCCAGCCAGCAGACCCAGTAGCCAGAGGAGATGGAACTTAATAATAATAATAATAATAATAATAATAATAATAATAATAATTTATTTATACCCCACACATCTGCCTGGGTTTCCCCAGCCACTCTGGGCGGCTCCCAACAGAATATTAAAAAACATCAAACATTAAAAACTTCCCTAAACAGGGCTGCCTTCAAATATCTTCTAAAAGTCAGACAGTTGTTTATTTCCTTGACATCTGATGGGAGGGCGTTCCATAGGGTGGGCGCCACTGCCAAGAAGGTCCTTTGCCTGGTTCCCTTAACTTTACTTCTCACAGTGAGGGAACCTCCAGAAGGCCCTTGGAGCTGGACCTCAGTGTCCGGGCTGAACGATGGGGGTGGAGACGCTCCTTTAGGTATACTGGGCCGAGGCCGTTTAGGGCTTTAAAGGTCAGCACCAACACCTGTGTTGGCAGACAGCCCAAAGCAACAGTTCTGGCCTAGATGGGCCAATGGTCTGAACCCCTGGCAGATGTGAAAGTAGAGTCAGGCAGGCTGTCTTTCATTTGAAGTTTTTAAACAGATTCCTTAGCAGTGATTCCTGTATTGAAGGGGGTCGGACTAGATGACCCAAGTGGTCCCTTCCAACTGTACAATTTTATGATTCTGTCTTCCTGGCAGTGAAATAATTTCAGGTTCTGGGCTAGGCCTGCCCACCCAGGTTGGCTATTGGACCCTTCTAGACAGGAAGGGATGTAAAAAGCTTCCTGGTTGGGCTGGGTCTTTGATAGACCAACATTTGGAGGGTACCATGTGAGGAAATGCTGCCTGATGAGTGAGTTCATGGCCACAGGATCTGTGGAATTTTGTTACGGAAATTCACTTTGGGGTGGTAGTATTACATGTGTTAAAGCTCACCCACACTTCTGTGGTTTAGCACTGAGTTTCTGCATATTGCTATTTGTTCTGATATATCACTGAAGGGCAGGTTTTCTGGGGCAAGTGGAAAACCACTTGGACCATTGCTTTCTGGGCACAGGACAAGCTGAAATGTGGATGAGCCTCTAGTTACACACACATTAAACACATACATATTGAATTCTTCCGCTTGATGTTTCCCGTCAAGAGGGGAAGAGGCTCAGTGGTGGAGAATCTCCTTCACATGCAGAAGGCTCAGTTTCCAGCATCTCCAGGAAGAGTTGGGAATGTCTCCAGTCTGAAATGCTGGAGTAGTGCTACTGCCTGCCAGTGTAGGCAGAACTGAGCTTCCTATGACCCATTTCTCAGGGTATTCCTAATTCTACAACACTTTCCTCTTCCAAGTCTCAGCGTTTCCTAGACCGTTATATTTTGGCTTTGCATTTCAGCTCCACAAGAGGGAGTCTGATCTCATGAAACAAACACAGCTTGGCCAGGAGACCAGCTAATTGGTTCCCGTTGTGTTCTACGATAAATTATTATATGAAATACTCGAAGAATGAAACAAAACGAACATCCATTCGGGACACGTGTCTGTACTCTGTAAAGATGTGTGAAAGAGCATCAGCCTCTGAATAGATAACTTTTTTTGCAGCTCGTTTCTGTTTCTTAAAATGCATCTCTTTCATAGGAGCCAACTCCTGGGGGTCCCTTTGCCTCTCCCATAAAAAAAATTGAGGGGGTGAGCCCCCCAGTTGATGGGCATTGCCATTCAAATGGCGTGGGTGTGCCCCATCCTGCGATCGATTATGTGGATCGGGGCTTACCTGCCTCCCCCCATATTTTATTCAAGCTGGCAGCCCCATCTTTGGGATTTGGAGTCCAATGGAGGGCTGGGAATGGAGAGGCTGCCTGAGAGCAGGGTGGCCCACTCTCCCCCTTAACTGTGTTCCAACCTATGAGAGCCAGTGTGGTGTAGTGGTTAAGAGCGGTGGACTCGTAATCTGGTGAACTGGGTTCGCTTCCCTGCTCCTCCACATGCAGCTGCTGGGTGACCTTGGGCTAGTCACACTTCTCTGAAGTCTCTCAGCCCCACTCACCTCACAGAGTGTTTGTTGTGGGGGAGGAAGGGAATGGAGAATGTTAGCCACTTTGAGACTCCCTAGGGTAGTGATAAAGCGGGATATCAAATCCAAACTACTACTACTACTACTACTACTACTACTACTACTACTACTACTATTCTTCTTCTTCTTCTTCTTCTTCTTCTTCTTCTTCTTCTTCTTCTTCTTCTTCTTCTTCTTCTTCTTCGACAGCAGGAGAGGGGCTTAGGGGTTGCACACAGAGGAAGCCTTCAGGTCCCTCCTTCTGTTGCAGTTCATCCCAGAATCCTTTGCAGCAGAACCTAGGATGCCATCGTTAGATGGGGAAGCCTTTTCTCTCTCTCTCTTCCCTTCGCTACCTTAAGGCTCAGGCAGCTCACACCTTATGAAGGGCCCGCCTGACAGGGAACACACGGTCTCCGCTGCCTCCCTCCCGCTCCCCCCAGCTTCTGCCTTCCCCCTCTGCGTCTCCATCCTTGGGAACCAGCTGCAGCGTGTAGGATGGAAACGACCCTGTCACAGCTGTCTCCCGTGTGTTATTGTTAGCGTTACATTACAAATCCCGTTTCCATACCGAGGTCTCGTGAGGGTCATAAACAGGAGAGGTCACGGCCCTGCCAATAAACAGAACCCCGATCCCGAGCACGACTCCAGCCCTGCACGTTTACATGCTGACATGACTGGAGGGCTGCCTCTTCTCCGCGGCCTCTCCGTTGAGAACCAAGAGCTTGGAGATGGCGCTCGCTCCTCAAGCCCCCGGATCCCTGGCCAAGGCATCAGTGGCCTGTTTCATGCCATCATTTCTGACTAAGGAGGCTCAAAGGTTTCGCTCGGTCCACATTTTTGAGCAAACTTAAATGTGTCCGGAAT
Organism: Podarcis liolepis; assembly: GCF_965112155.1. Classification (NCBI taxonomy): domain Eukaryota; kingdom Metazoa; phylum Chordata; class Lepidosauria; order Squamata; family Lacertidae; genus Podarcis; species Podarcis liolepis. Next base: position 28,690,387 of record NC_139567.1, on the reverse strand, counting down.
GGAAATCAGACCAGCAAACCAAATTGGCATTTGCTGCGGCTGTTGTTTTCAGTCCACAAATAATTGATGGAACCCACCCCCCTTTGGCACTGTAATAATAATAATTTATAATAATAATAATTTATAATTTATACCCCGCCCATCTGGCTGGGCCTCCCCAGCCACTCTTTGTGTTTCCTTTGCAATGAATAGGGTGGGGTAATACAGTGGTACCTCAGGTTAAGAACTTAATTCGTTCTGGAGGTCCGTTCTTAACCTGAAACTGTTCTTAACCTGAAGCACCACTTTAGCTAATGGGGCCTCCCGCTGTTGCCGCACAATTTCTGTTCTCATCCTGAAGCAAAGTTCTTAACCTGAGGTACTATTTCTGGGTTAGCGGAGTCTGTAATCTGAAGCATCTGTAGCCTGGAGCGTCTGTAACCCGAGGTACCACTGTAATTATAATAGACTCCTAAAATCCCAGAGCTGGAAGGGACGACGAGGGTCACCTGGTCCAACTCCTTGCAATGCTGGAATCTTTTTGCCCAACGTGGGGCTTGAACCCATGACCCTCAGATTATGAGTCTCATGCTGTACCGACTGCACTATCCCACAGGCCCCAATGGACAGGGAGAGATTGCAGGACTACCAGCCCCAGCCAGCATGACCAATAGTCAGATATGGTAGGAGCTGGAGCTCAGCAACATCTGCAAGGCCATCTGGGTACTGCGCCCCTGCCTTAACGACGCCACAAAAGCTGCTTATGAATCTTTGTGGCTTGAAAGGAAAGGTTTACCCCTAATTCAGGTCCGTGAGGTAGTCTCTCCATGATGAGGATGGCTGCACCCCACTCTAAAGGCCTGACAGGGAAGGGAGTAGTCGGGGGACAGGTGAATTTGCTTCTTTTGTTTTGGTAAGAATATTTGTAAGAACTCGATTTTTCAGCGAGGCAGCACTACACTTTGGAACTCTCTGCCTATTGATATCAGGCAGCTGCTTTCACTGTATTGTTTTCGGAGCCTGCTAAAAACATTTTTGTTTAGATGAGCCTACTCAGGTAATAATAATAATAATAATAATAATAATAATAATAATAATAATAAATTTTATTTATATCCCGCCCTTCCCAGCCGAAGCCGGGCTCAGGGCGGCTAACAACAATAAAACAGTACAAAAGTACAGCATAAACAACATTCTAAAATCATTCATTATAAAATTAATTAATTCAAGCCACTGGCAACCATTGGGCCAGAGCTCCACAAAGATTGCCGAGTGAGGGAGTCAGGCTGTGCCCTGGCCAAAGGCCTGGTGGAACAGCTCTGTCTTGCAGGCCCTGCGGAAAGATGTCAAGTCCCGCAGGGCCCTGGTCTCTTGTGACAGAGCGTTCCACCAGATCGGAGCCATGGCCGAAAAAGGCCTGGCTCTAGTTGAGGCCAGACTAACTTCTCTGTGGCCTGGGACATTCAAGATATTTTTATTTGAAGACCGTAAGTTTCTCTGAGGGGCATACCAGGAGAGGGGGTCCCGTAGGTATGAGGGTCCTAGGCTGTATAGGGCTTTAAAGGTTAAAAGGTGTTTAGAAGGTTGATGGGAGCTTTAATCTGTCCTTAGTCTGTTGCTATTTTTTACTTTTTGATAGTCTGTTCTGTTGCTAATTTTTTTCAAGGGTGATTTTATTGTTTTATCTTTTTTTTGCAAACCTATGTTTGTTTTTTTAACAAACAAATAATAATAAATGCAGAAATCGCACAATAGCAACACATGCAGTTGGGTGCCAAATTCTTCACTACTATGTGCTAGTTTGTAGCAGTTGATTCTGTAAGTGGATGGGGAATTTTTTTTGGGGGGGGGAATGAAAAAATTATTTATTGAAATTCATTAATGTCATTACAGATTTAACTTCACACATACATTATATATATATATATATATATATATACTCTTAAATTACTTTAACTTAGAATGTTAATTTGACCTTCTAATTCCACTTAGATATCAGCTAAGCTAAAATCATATAATGGTACATAAAACAAAACAAAACAAAACAACAAAACAAACTAAAGTAAAATAAATATAGACTTCCCATCATTTCCCGATATAGTTGACATTTATGATTTTGAATGTACTTATAATTATTACCTTACATTTAATATACTTTCTAATACTTTCTTACAACCTAGCGTACCAATTTTCCTTTTTTCTTAATATTTTATGCATGGGGAAATAAGTGGATAGGGAAGACGGCATCCTGCTCCTCTCCTCTGTCCTGAATCTACGGCCAACCAGCTTCATTGTGTGGCTCCAAATTCTAGCATAAGCTCGAGGGCAATGAGGAAGAGGCAAAGATTGCAGTATTTCTTTTATCAATTATCTACACAGGGTGGGCGGGTCTCTAGTCCTTCAGATGTTGTTGCGCTCCATCAGTCAGCGTGGCTGAAGCTCAGGGGTAATGGAAGTTGAGGTCCAGCAACATCTGGAGGTCCAAAGATCCCTCCCTCCTTGATCCACCCAGTGTGCCATACCAGCACTTGAGGGGGGTGGAGCGCTGTTTTGCTTTGAGTCATGTTGTGCTGCTCTTGCGTGGGCAGCTTGCAGAGCGCACCTGTTGCTGTGGTTTGGGAGCTTGCAGGTTTGATCATTGTGCAGTGAGTGGGTGGAGAGGTGCATCCGTTGAGGGTTGGGGGTGGGGAGGAATGGAGAGGGTTGGACCAGGTGGCAACTTGCTCCTCTCCACTGCTTATTTAGCTGGGAAAGCAATTAAAAGCACAAGCATCTGGTTAGTTCGTCTCTACCGGCGTTTCCCAAACTTGGGTTTCCAGCTATTTTCGGACTACAACTCCCATCATCCCTAGCTGGCAAGACCAGTGGTCAGGAATGATGAGAACTGAAGTCCAAAAAACAGCTGGAGACCCAATTTTGGGAAACCCTGGTCTATATCCACCTCTTAGCCCTACTCCCTGCTGCAGGGATGTGGACCTGGTGGCCCTCCTTATGGATTTGGATTCCTATCAGCCCCTGCCAAGATGGCCAGTTGCCAGGGAGGATGGGAGCTGTAGTCCAGAGGCATGTATGCCCTGTAGTTGTTGTTTAGTCATTTAGTCGTGTCCGACTCTTCGTGACCCCATGGACCAGAGCATGCCAGGCACTTCTGTCTTCCACTGCCTCCCGCAGTTTGGTCAAACTCATGCTAGTAGCTTCGAAAACACTGTCCCACCATCTCGTCCTCTGTCGTCCCCTTCTCCTTGTGCCCTCCATCTTTCCCAACATCAGGGTCTTTTCCAGGGAGTCTTCTCTTCTCATAAGGTGGCCAAAGTACTGGAGCCTCAGCTTCAGGATCTGTCCTTCCAGTGAGCACTCAGGGCTGATTTCCTTAAGAATGGATAGGTTTGATCTTCTTGCAGTCCATGGGACTCTCAAGAGTCTCCTCCAGCACCATAATTCAAAAGCATCAATTCTTTGGCGATCAGCCTTCTTGATGGTCCAGCTTTCACTTCCATACATCACTACTGGGAAAACCATCACTTTAACTATACGGACCTTTGTTGGCAAGGTGAAGTCTTTGTTGGCAAGATGTATGCCCTACATCTGCCCTATTGCCTAGGGGGTCCAGGTGCAAGAGGACAGGGCTCATTTGCCTTGGGGAAGGAGGTGTAACTCACCGGCCAGAGCATTTGCCTTGCATGCAGAAGGTCCCAGGTTGTCCTGTCTGAAACCCTGAAGAGCTGCAGCTGCCAGTCAGTGCAGACAATACTGAGCTAGATGAGCCAATGGTCTGACTTGGTGGCAGGGAGCTTCCTAGGTTCCTAGTAGTTGTGCAGAAGAGGTAATTTCAGCATAGACAGCTATAGTTTCTTCTTCTCTTCTGCAGCAGACAAATCTTCTAAAGGGGACAGTAATGACCTGTCTCCTGCTATTATGCCTGGAAAACTGGGTTACAAAACCACTACCATTTACCCGCAAAGCAACCCTGCAAGGTGCATACAGGGGCCGAACTATTCATATTTTAATTGTGTGAATCCATATCTATCCATCCATCTAGAAGCATTGGGATCATGGAGAGTGCTGAGGGTTTATTAAACCCTCCCAGTTCCCTGCAGTAGCCCTGAAAGATGTTGTGGCCCCCTTGCATCAGGACAGAAGCCTCCACCCAAAGCCAAGGGAGGGACAAATGGCAACTCTGGTAGGGGGGAGCAATTTTCATCAGGACCACAGCAGACGCGAAAGGGTTAAGCTCCTCCCTCCACTATCTCCTTGGCCTGATGCTCTGCCACCCCAAGGGACATTCAGAGGGTTCTGTTTGGCTGAGCTGTGAGGTCAGGTCAAGTCCTCTTCTAGGCCTGCTTTTCCTCCTGAAGTTTGCGTGTGTGAAAGCTCCTCAAGCTAAACCACTTCATAACTCCTGAGGTTTTGACAGGGTTTAATAACTCAGGGAAGTTCTAACGGTTAAAGGGCCGAAAGTGCAAAAAATATTCTCTCTCTCTCTCTTTTTAGCATGAGTAAACAAAGGTGCCCCCTTTGCCCAGGCTGCAAATACACCGCCCATGACCCTCTCCTGCTCTGCCCCTGCCTGTCCTCATGAAATAGATGTTGCCAGCCATCATTCTAACAGCCTCGGTATAAATGGAGCTATTTACGGGTGGAAACGAGCTTGCGGACATGGGAACTGACAGAGTGGAGTGTTTTAGACTAAATATTGGTTTAGAACCAAGTCCCACTGCAATTAATCCGTACACCCTTTTTATAAACAGTCTTTCTCTCTCTCTCCCCCGTGCTTCAACCAGCATTTGAGTGGGAAACATCGTCCCGTTTCCACTTCTGTTCAAAAAGTTGTGTCATCGTTCTAGTAAATGCCTAGCACTGCACTTTAAAAATAGACACTTTTAGGGCGCATTGGCTGTGGGTCAATTGAAGAAGATGGCAGGAAAAGTGAAGGCAGAGGCGTAGCTTTCTGCTGCTGCATCGTTAAACAAGTAGCGCAAAGTACATCGAAGAGGGTCCAGAACAACAACAAAGCCTCCTTCTGTGAAAATGTTCAGGTTTTTGCATGAGCTCACGTTGGACAAAGCAACAGCCATGCACCATAGTAATAACGATAATAACGATAACAACATTAATTATAATATAATATAATATAATATAATATAATATAATATAATATAATATAATATAATATAATATAATATAATATAATATTTATAACCCGCTCATCTGGCTGGATTTCCCCAGCTGCTCTGGGCGGCACCCAACAGAATATTAAACAACACAATAAAACATCAAACATTAAAAACTTCCCTAAACAGAGCTGCCTTCAAATGTCTTCTAAAAGTCAGATAGTTTATTTCCTTGACATCTGATGGGAGGGCGTTCCACAGGGCGGGCGCCACTACTGAGAAGGCCCTTTGCCTGGTTCCCTGTAACCTCATTTCTCGTAGTGAGGGAACTGCCAGAAGGCCCTCGGTGCTGGACCTCAGTGTCCGGGTAGAATGATGGGGGTGGAGATGCTGCTTCAGATATACTGGACCGAGGCCGTTTAGGGCTTCAAAGGTCAGCACCAACACTTTGAATTGTGCTCGGAAACGTAATGGGAGCCAATGTAGATCTTTCAAGACCGGTGTTATGTGGTCTCGGCGGCCGCTTCCAGTCACCAGTCTGGCTGCCGCATTCTGGATTAGTTGTAGTTTCCAGGTCACCTTCAAAGATAGCCCCACGTAGAGTGCATTGCAGTAGTCCAAGCAAGAGATAATCAGAGCTTGCACCACTCTGGCGAGACAGTGAGGCAGGTAGATGTGAACAGGATCTGTGCATGACATTCAGTGATATTTAAATATTGGGTATTTATTTGACAACATTTGACAACTGGCATGCAGTGGGTTTCAGGTATTAGCGGTGGTGGCTGGTAGCCCTTGGACCTGGTGGGACAGCTATCAGTGGCCCACCTGTGCCCTATATCCCTTAGCTTGTCCCCCATCCCCGCCATGGCCTCTTACAGAGAAAAGGGGGAGGGGAATGAGCAAAAGAACCCACCGCCCCACAGAAGACATTTCTGTGGAAGAGAGATGCTGGAGGCAGGCATGGGAACTGCTGGTAGTGATTATTTTGATTGGCTAAGCAGAGGACATGGGCTGGTGGGTGCCAGACCCTCCAAGTGTCCCTATTTTCCAGGGACAGTCCTGGATTTACAGAAGCCGTCCTGGTTTCTGATTTGATCCTGGAATGTCCCGCTTTCCCTTAGGACGTCCCTATTTTCATCAGAGAAATGTTGGAGGGTATGGAGTTATGCGACCCCCCGAGCCAAGGAGATAAGTCACTACACAACCTTTAGAAGACATCTAAAGGCAGCCCTGTATAGGGAAGTTTTATTATGTTTTAATATATGTTGGAAGCCACCAAGAGTGGCTGGGGCAACCCAGCCAGATGGGTGGGTTATAAATAATAAAAATATTTCTTTTATCATTATGGAATAGGACGTCCCTATTTTCATTGGAGAAATGTTGGAGGGTATGGGAGGCTGTTTTAGAGCACCTGAACTAAATACAAACCATTATGAAAGTTCAGCTGACCATACAATTTTATTTTGACCTTCCATCTTCCTGATCTGGAAACTGGTTAGGAGAAAAACGTTCAGTTCTGGATAGTTGGCAACTCTAAATACAGTGGTACCTCAGGTTAAGTACTTAACTCGTTCCGGAGGTCCGTTCTTAACCTGAAACTGTTCTTAACCTGAAGCACCACTTTAGCTAATGGGGCCTCCCGCTGCTGCTGCGCCGCTGGTGCATGATTTCTGTTCTCATCCTGAAGCAAAGTTGTTAACCCGAGGTAATATTTCTGGGTTAGCGGAGTCCGTAACCTGAAGTGTCTGTAACCTGAGGTACCACTATATGTTGAAAGCTGCCCAGAGGCTGAACTGGGGCTTTGCCACTACACGTACTTGGCAACTCCTACATCCAAGGTGTTGGCTGCTCACTCCCAATGCCACCTTCCTTTTGTCAAAACCTTCCCCTTTCAGGCCTTGAGAAAGGCTTTCCCTCGGAGGGACACAGTAACCACCATCCTGAAAAGGTTGTGACCTTTCTTTTCTTCTCTCGATTGCTCCCCGGGGAGCAGAGATTTTCCATGGGGCGAGAGATTTGTAACAGAATCCAAAAATAACAGTGTCCCATCACACAGAGACTTGTCACTCAGTATGTTCTAAGTCATGCGACTCTAAATATTGCAGCCAGTCCCCCCCCCCCAAAAAAGGAGCTGTGAAATTAAAGGGAATGGCAGCTCCTGTGAATTATACCCCAGAAGTTTATCACCGATGGCAGTAATGGTTTAACTGCTGAAGCTGTAATAAAGAGAGTGGATGATGCCAGGATTATGAAGGAAAGCCTTTGGTGCTTTGGTTACAAATAGGGACAGGAGAGAATTTGATTCCACTTGCATCGAAAGGCAAACGTCCCCAATTCACACTTCCCAAAACAGGACACAAACTCACTCAGCCAGCCTTCTCTGGATTTTGCAGTGAAGCTCCGCAGCCAAGTGCATGCAAAAATACAATTGCTAGGGTAAAGGTTGCAGAAAAATGCATGCATTCATGAAGACATCATTGAAAAGTGCATTATATTAGGGGGAATCGTGTTGCAAAAATGTGCACATTCAGGACAGAGGAAAGAAAGCCCTTCTTCACGCAGTGCACAGTTAAACTGTGGAACTCGCTGCCACAGGAGGCAGGGGTGGCCACCCATCTGGATGGCTTTAAAAGAGGATTAGACATATTCATGGAGGAGAGGGGGCTTGAGGGCTTCTAGCAGCGCTGTTTCCAAATGGAAAGCACAGGAGGGGAGAGATCCTGCTTGCAGGTTTCTCATAGGCATCTGGTTGGCCATTGTGAGAGCAGGATGCTGGACTAGATGGGCCATTGGCCTGACCCAGCAGGCTCTTCTTATGTTCTTCCTGCTCCAGACCTGCAAGGGTTAACTGACCATGGCTTTACTGCAGATAAGTATTATTCAAGGCACAAACCAAGCCCCTTCCAGCCTGTCAGGACTAATTGATGCATCCTCCCCTGTGGCCCTGTGCTCCTCCCTCCAGTCCCCTGATGCCCTCTTGGAAATTAACCCCATCACTCTGCTCATTCCCCAAAGGTGAGAGGCGTTTACAGCTGGCAACTTGTTGTCAGGGACACCATTAGGCAAATGTGATGGGAAATGCAATATTTAATAGGGGCAGTAATGAGGAAAGACCTTTAGAGAGGAAGGACAATGGGAGCTTCAGGGAGAGAGGGAGATTTCTGCAATTTCGTATCAATCTCCTCCACTCCTCGTGCTGGTCGTAGGAAGCAAATTCCTTTTTGCAATCTAGATACAAAGAGAAGAGAAAATAAGAGAAGAATTTCCTTAGGCTGTGAAATGGCAAATGGGGGAAACGCTGGTAATATTCCATAATCTTGGGGAGGTATGATTTTGGAGATTCCCATGGTTCCCACACAAAAGTCGTTTGGCCACTGAAGTCCTTGGTATTTTGATTTTGGAAAGAGGTTTAGAATCCACCCAAAGCCCCAGAAGCAAAGCATCTATGACTTCCACAGCTCAGCCAGGCTGAAAAATCTTGATGTGCACAAAAAAGGAGGTGAAAGACCAGCAGAACCCCAAAGTGTTTTTGCCCTATATTAGACCTGGAGGAGTCTCTTTTTGGGGTGCTGCTGTCAATATACAGTGGTGCCTCGCAAGACGAAATTAATCCGTTCCGCGAGTCTCTTCATCTTGCGGTTTTTTTGTCTTGCGAAGCACGGCTATTAGCGGCTTAGCGGCTTAGTGGCTATTAGCGGCTTAGCGGCTTTAAGAAAAAGGAAACAAACTCGCAAGAACTCGCAAGACGTTTCGTCTTGCGAAGCAAGCCCATAGGGAAATTTGTCTTGCGGAACGACTCAAAAAATGGAAAACTCTTTCGTCTAGCGAGTTTTTCGTCTTGCGAGGCATTCGTCTTGCGGGGCACCACTGTACTACATCTAGGACTGCACCGAAACAAATCCCCAATCCTCCTCTGTCAATACAGCGTGGACAGTGGTGTAGTGGCGGGGGCACAGGGGTGGTTGCCCCAGGCACAAAATTGTTAGGGGTGCAAAATTTCAACTCACGGTGCTGCCTCAATACAGCTGCATGCTTCTGTTGCAAGGCTCCATTGAAAATGGCTTCTACGTGCGAACCAGGAAGTGACCTCTCCAGACAATGGAACAACTGTTCTTATCCCTGTGGCTGTGATCTCCTGGGTGATGTGGGACACCAGTAGGCAGCTGAATGGTCATGTGTACTCTGACCATTTCCCTCCTACCCATCCACCCCTTCCATGCAACCTTGGGCACTGGCAACCCACGCTACACCACCGACCATGAGTGAAGAATAGTCAGTAAACATTGTAAGCCAGCACTTCAAATCTGGAGTTTTTAACATAACAACCAATATTTGACTAGGGCCACATTCATGCCGTGCATTAAAGCACTGTGATAAACCACTTTAAACAGTCATGGCTTCCCCCAAAGAATTCTGGGATTCTTCAGTTCCCAGAGTGGTTTAACAATCAATTCTTGCCCCATGAGAACTCTGGAAATCTTAGCTCTGTGAGGGGAATAGGGGCCTCTTAATGAATGAATGTATCAGCCATAAAGATCGCCGAAGAATTGATGCTTTTGAATTATGGTGCTGGAGGAGACTCTTGAGAGTCCCACGGACTGCAAGAAAATCAAACCTCTCCATTCTTAAGGAAATCAGCCCTGAGTGCTCACTGGAAATACAGATCGTGAAGCTGAGGCTCCAATACTTTGGCCACCTCATGAGAAGAGAAGACTCTCTGGAAAAGACCCTGATGTTGGGAAAGATGGAGGGCACAAGGAGAAGGGGACGACAGAGGACGAGATGGTTGGACAGTGCTCTCAAAGCTACCAGCATGAGTTTGACCAAACTGCAAGAGGCAGTGGAAGGCAGGAGTGCCTGGCGTGCTCTGGTCCATGGGGTCAGGAAGAGTCGGACACGACTAAACGACTAAACAACAACAATGAATGAACCATAGCTCCCACAATTCTTTGGAGAAAAGCCATGGCTATTCAAAGTGGTATCAGAGTGCTTTAAATGTATAGCCTGAATGTGGCTTACACCTGCAGCTACTATGCAACAGTTTGCAGTATCTGACAGTGACTGACAGGTGACTTGCAACAGAATTGAGTTAACTCCTGCATTCATTTCATGTATTCATTTAAACCAACCAAATGGGACCACTTTTGAATTTTTTGATACCTGGTTTCAGTTCTGAAATACAATGTGTAACTTTTCCAGAAACGTCATTAGAGTTCTCACTCACGTCTCTACCTAGAAAGGTGGTCTAAGCACTTGATCCAAATCACTCAGCAGTGGTTGCTTTAGCCAGGCATTCCTCTGCCAAAACAGCAGCAGATCAGGACCACAAAAGAGAGGCGAGCCTCCGCTGCTCCAGATGTTGGACAACAAATTAAAGAAATCCAGCAGGACAGAAATAATCGGTTCCACATACACGAGACAATGACATTATCACAAGACAATAAAAAGATAAAAAATGATATTCTAATATAATTTTGGGGGGGAAACATATTAAAATGTCTTTTTTAAAAATATTCTTAGAAGGCAACAGGGAAGAGAAGAGTCCTTCCTTTCTTCAACTTTAGAATTAATGGTGGAGTCCTGATTTTTTGCATGGAGTCCTGCATACATCCGCCACCCTCTGCTGGGAGAAACAGCTGCTGATGTATTAACATGGCGTATGCAATGAAGCCCACACCTTACACCAGAGCTTTCCAAACTGTGCTGTGACTCGTTTGTGTGTCGGTTGCAGTGTGTAGGTGTGTTGTGGGAACGCACCCTGCACTCTTCCCAGGACTGGAAAGGGGTTGGTTTAACCTCTGGTTTGCTAGTAAAACTGAGTTACCGTGTCACGAAATGATGCATGAAAAGTTTGGAAAGCTTAATTCACAATTGCTTAATTTCTCCACATGACTTCCAACCTCCTCATGGAGGGTTCATCCTCTTACCCCCCTTTTATTATCACTGCTTCAATATTCCTTATCTCCATTTCTTTCTTTGTTTTATCTCATGTATTCTTTATCTAACTTACAGATTGCAGAGTTTAATCAAAGTACATCCAGGTTTTCACTTGTGGACAATGTTTAATTAAATATTCTTTATAAATTCCCCATTCTTTATTATCCCTTTGGGTTGGCTGTCTCTTAGTTTCTCAGTCATTTTTGCTAATTCAAGATATTCTAACAGTTTCTCCTGCTACTCCTCTTTTGATGGTGTTATTTCACCTTTAAGAAAAATATTTTAAAAATACAAGTCTTCTTTAGGAATTTAAGGATTTATACCTATTTGTTTATTTGGTAATCTGTTGTTTCCTTCGTACTTTATTTGGAATGTATAATTTTTACCATGTAAGAAAATCAATAAAAAGCATAAAAAAGAGAAAAGTTTGGAAAGCTCTGCTTTAGACTGTAAGCTTTCTTAACCATCACCAGGTACATTGATGGTACTGAATAAATACCTTAGCAGACAGGTGGTATCAGTACTCTTGCTCCAGAAAGTCCTGACCGGCTGGATCTCTGAGGCACATGAGTCACAAACTGCTGCAGAATTTGCAGCCTTGGCAATACTTTATTAATATACAGTGGTACCTCGGGTTACATACACTTCAGGTTACAGACTCCGCTAATCCAGAAATAGTACCTCGGGTTAAGAACTTTGCTTCAGGATGAGAACAGAAATCGTGCTCCAGCGGCACGGCAGCAGCAGGAGGCCCCATTAACTAAAGTGGTGCTTCAGGTTAAGAACAGTTTCAGATTAAGAACAGCCCTCCGGAACGAATTAAGTACTTAACCCGAGGTACCACTGGATAAGGGTGCGTGTGTTTGTTTTGTTCCTGTACAAAGGCTCAACTGTGGGTCAGGCGTCGTAATTGTCTTCTTGAGGACCTTTCCCCAAGTAAACAAGCTTCCCAAGGTTTCTCTTGTCAGCTTCTAAAATATGTGCTTACAAATCAAATCCATTCACCAGGACAATGCTGACAGCGAAGGGGATTTCTTCGAGGATTCTGACACCCATCTGTCTTGGAACTGTGTTCTCAGAAAACTTTTCAGGAAGGAGGTCACCTTCCTTCTCCTTGCCCCCACCCTGCCCTTGACTGCCCCAGCTCTGCCCCTTGAAACCAGCTCCTTTAAAGAGCCACACACTGAGGAAGAGGCTTCCTGCAATTCTTCGGCAGAGGGTGACTGATTTGACCTCATTTGCCATATCAAGAGAGCGGCTGGCAGCCGGGATGCCTCTTGCCATGTGTGTACAACTTGTTTCTGACCTCGCAAGTGCAAATCATCCTGAGCCAGCCTAGGCAGCAGCCTTTCGCCTTCCTCCTCTATCTCCTTGAGTCAAGTTTGCTTCCTTTGACGTCACTGAAAGGCAGCTTTGAGAGGTCCGTGCAGCTTCCTAGCTGCCGTGTCAAAAACAACGCAAATTGATGGCGAACTCAAAGGTCCATTAGTGTTTTTTTGTTTTGTTTTTTTATAAGATAACTTTAAAATAAAATCCCTAGTTTGCTACATTCCCAGAGTCTCAGGATGGATAACACCTACTTTCCCCCCTTCCAATTTTAAAAGTGCAACATCAGCCCTCCTTGGGTGTTCAGATTATTTCTTAAATTCAAATGTTTCGGGGGGAGCAGGAAAATGGGGGTTCAAGGTCCTCTGTTCCATTGCAACCTTGTGCAATGAATGTGTGCCCCCCCCACCAATAATCACTATGGAGGTTCCCTGCACATTTCAGAACCCTGGAAAATTTATTTTTCACATTGGATGAAGAAGCACTGTTGTCTGAGAAGCCACAGGCCACAAAGCTCTATTTATTTATTTGTTGCTCTTTGTTTACTGTATTTAGATATGATATCACTATAGATAATATCTATTAAAATGAGATGGGCATCTGTCAGATGTGGTTGAAATCTGGGCATCATGACATGACAGTGGCAAGGATGGATCCGGTGAGCCTGTTGCTCTGTCACCAAGAACCTGGGCACCTCCTGGGAAAGGATAAAGGGCATGTTTCCTTTGCTACCTCCCCGCTGAATGTCCCCTGAATCACAACCAGCTGGAGCAAAGGATCGATCGCTGCCGTTCTGCAGCTCTTCCCTGCAGCTCCAACCATTGTCTGCTCACATTGTCCTTCCCAACACCCGCCTTCCTTGTTTCCCTCATTGTTCACCAAGCCTGTCCTTGACCCTGGTGTATTTATAAAAGCCATTTCCCGCCGTATCATTGTGTGCTTAGCCGTCACACGGCGTGAGCTCCGCTTCCGGATGGGCATCAGCCTGGGCTTGACTCCTCACTTCCTCTGCTTCCTGTTTACACAGCTTTGGGAGGGGCTTGCGGTGGCCCCTCCTCAGGGGGTTCCATCAGAGATTTCCAAGAGGGAACCATGGAATTGTCCTTGGCGGCCTTTGGCTTGCTTTTACATTCATCGCTTTGAACATCCTTTGGCTGCATCCCCTATAATTTTGCATGTGTGGATGGACAGACGGACAGACAAATATTCATGTTGATTTGAGCCACCTTGGACTTTTTGGGGAGGGAACCAACTCCCTCCCCCTACTATGGAAAAGATAGCTGCACTATATATACCGTATTTTTCGCTCTATAACACGCACCCGACCATAACACGCATGTAGTTTTTAGAGGAGGAAAATCCGTAGGCATGCCACCTGTAGGCATTCCCTCCATAACACGCACAGGCATTTCCCCTTACTTTTTAGGAGGAAAAAAGTGAGTGTTATGGTGCAAAAAATACGGTATATATTTAACCTTCTCTATTGTGTGAAGGCATTGCTTGTGTGGCTGCCAGCTTCAATGCCATGTATGGAACGCACATCTTACACCAGGGAAGGAGCAACTTCAGGGTCAGCTTTACCCATGCCACTCTGAGCTCTTCCATGCCTCTTTATCCAGCTCTTGGGAATCTTTCCAGGCTACACCTGACAATAATCCTGCTCTGAACTTACCTTGAGTGCAGGTGTCAGTAGGAGGTTTCCTACTTTCCCTTGCTTACAGAAAAGTCCATTGGAGGACATCATTGGGCTTTCAGGAAACATGGACACCCAGAAGGCATCAGAGGGCAGAACAGTGGAGAGAGGGTTTGTAGAACGAAAGAGAGTACAGTGGTACCTCAGGTTACAAACACCTTGGGTTACAGACTCTGCTAACCCGGAAGTAGTACCTTGGGTTAAGAACTTTACCTCAGGATGAGAACAGAAATCATGTGCTGGTGGCATGGTGGCAGCAGTAGGCCCCATTAGCTAAAGTGGTAACTCAAGTTAAGAGCAGTTTCAGATTAAGAACGGACCTCCAGAATGAATTAAGTTTGTAACCAGAAGTACTACTGTACACCCTCAAAAGCAGCATTACAAAACAAAACAAAACAAAACAAAACAAAACAAAACAAAACAAAACAAAACAAAACAAAACAAAACAAAACAAAACAAAACAAAACAACACCCAAGGGAAATTCACCCAAAAATTCTTTCCCTTTTGATATTTGTCCAAGTGCAATTTCTCCTCTCATTGATTGACAGTGGGGGGGGGGGGGGAGTCCAGCCTGCTGTTCATCTGCATACACAGCCTGATCCTTCCCCATAAGGTCGCCAGGAATCTGATGAGCTTCCGATGGATCCCAGCATTCAACATTATCTGAAAGCATTGCCTCCTACAGACTTGATGCCGCCGTACAGATGTCATTGGAAGTTTGGTCTTTTTAAATCATATCTGAAGTTTCAGTTGCTGTTTTGACAGATGCTGCGTGAGTCGGCTGCTTGTCTTGGCAAAAGCTGGAGCCCTTTCCTGCCCAGTGCCTCGTTCGTCTGCTAGTCAATGTTCTCTCTCCTCTCAGTCTCAACAAGCCACACTGTCATGTTTCCTGCAGGCTACACTTGCCCAGTTTCATCCTTGGGCCCCTGAGAGAAGGAAACATCATTGGATCTTTGGTGACTGAGGATGAAGGTGAAGGGAGATTCCAGGCATGCAGTTTTCCTGGCATAGTTGAAAATGGGTTTTACCAAACACAGCGCTCCCAGAAGACATAAGAAGAGCCATGATGGATTGGGCCAAAGCTTAGTCCAACAAATGTTTTGGGGTGCAGCACAAGATCAAGGACCCCCCCAATGCCTTTTCGGGGAAAGACCTTGGCCTGAAATCGTGTGAGATCAAGGCACCCCAAATGGCTGCTGTGCTCTTCCAGGAAAAATGAGATGTCCCATTTTTCCTGAGGCTGTTGATATATATGCCATTTCCATGCGGGGCTTGCACATTATCCCTCAGGTGAAAATTTCCCCATCACATTTCTAGGTGAAGATGCACAAACTTTTCTGTTTTTTTTTTTTTAAAAATCAGACCTATTATAAATTACAGCCAAGAATTATTATTATTATTTTTTAAAATCCTTCCCTCAGACTCTTCCCTCCACACCCCATGCGCAGCAGTCTTCTGGCAAACAGCAGGAAGTGCCCCCTCTCAAGTCATTCGTTAGTCAAACACTGTTCAAATAATAATTCGCTTTGTCGTTGGATGGTGTCCCTACAGAATACAGCCCATCAGTCCAGGTGGGGGCATCCACTTTTACGCCCAGGCATCACTACAAAGACATCTCTGCCCCCACTCAGATCAAAACACCCGGGTAGCAAACAATAGCCTTACGTCAAATGTGAGCCAGCTGGGAGAGGCCGGTGCCCCCCCCTCCCCGGTGACTTGCAAAACCAAATGTTTGTTTCCCCCCACCAAACTGCTGATAGAAAGCCATGGGCCAAAAGCCCCACCTGGAGCCACGGCTGAGCCTTCAGATGTTTTCAGGGCTGCGGCCTCTGGGGCTGTCAGTTGACACGTATTCTTTATCTTGCTACGGCAGCCGACACAAACGCATTTCCAGATGTTTCCTAATCCATATTAGGCTCCTTTTGAGGCCTACTACAGTTCTTGGTATAAATAAAGCACACCAGGGGGAGGAGGGGAGTTGGGGATATATTTCTGCTGAGTCTGATAGAAAAAGAAATTTGTCAACGGTTTCGGACAACAACCTGCCATTCCAGGGACACAGAAGTGAAAACTGTTTTGCTCAGGCAGAAAATTAAAGGAAAGCGTCAAAGAGAGATTCGGTTTCCCTCTCAAATGTTTTCAGTGAGGACATGTTTCACAAAGGATCGGATTTACAATTAAGGATGTCCAAGGGTTGGATGGCAATCTTTCACTGCTCAACTCTGAATATATAGATACAGTCGTACCTCTGGATGCGAACGGGATCCGTTCTGGAGCCCTGTTTGCATCCAGAACTGAAGGCAACCTGTGTCTGTGCGTGGGTTGCGATTCGCCGCTTCTGCGCATGCGCGTGACGTCATTTTGACTGTCTGTGCATGCGCGAGCAGCGAAACCCAGAAGTAACGCGCTCCGTTACTTCTGGGTCACTGCAGCACGTAACCTGAAAATACTTATCCTGAAGTTACTTCAACCTGAGGTATGACTGTACTGTCAATTGCTAAAGGTATGCATGTTTCCTCTGTCAAAAGGCAGGAGTTTGGGGACAAGGGCTTCACTACTATGTCTCTCCTCTCCTTTCCTGCTCATCTCTCCCCCTCACTGAGATTAGCCTCTTCCCCTTCCAGTGAGCAACAACAACATTTGGCATCAGGCAGAGGCATAGCAAGGTCAGGTCGTACCTGGTGCAGAATATTTTTTTTTGTCACATCCCCCCCAGCAGAGCTGGCCGAGTCTCAAAAGGCACCTTTGCACCTTGCCAGCAATGTCCAGCCAAGCGAGCAACAGCTGTGGCCGCGGGACCTTGGGAGTTCCCTTAGTCCTGTGCCCTGGGTGCATCCAGCGCTTTCCCCACCTGTCTGGGCTGGGTGGTCAGGCTGGTTCCGGAGGGGAAAGTGAGCTCCCTATGGAGTGCCTTGGCTGCTAGAGGTTGCCAATTTCCAAAAAGCCAAGGGGGCAAGGGCGGGGGTAGGAGTTGGCCAATGGCGGCGCAGTCCCCCCCTTTCCCCAACAGCTTGGGATAGGCTTGGGAAGTTGAGAGTCATGGAAAGGTGGCGTGCTGAATGTCACCCCCCCTCAGGATGACACCTGGGGTGGACCGCCCCACCACACCCCCTTCCTCCATCACTGGCATCAGGTAGCCAGAATGTGCCACCACCCTGCGCAGAGGTGCCAACTTGAATAAAATATTGGGGGGGGGCAGGTAAGCCCTGTCCTGTTCTACATAATCAATCACATGATACGGTGCATGCACAGCATTTGAATGGCAATGCCCAGCAACTTGGGGGGGGGTCTGGCCCCCTTAAATATTTTGGGAATACTGAAGACCCCTTGTCCTCTGGGAGTTGGCTCCTATGACCCTACCCAAAGCACCCCACCAACTGCTGCCATATGTCCAGACATAGGTGTTGGAAACAGTGCTGGAAGTGTAGTTTTTCTTGCAAAATTCATTAAAAATTGCTGGAAAACCATTTTTTGAGTTATTGGGGGAAAGGCTCAACAATTTCGGGCAAAACAAAACAAAACAAGCTCAACACCTTTTGTGTCTGGATTTTCACTCTTTGAAATATGGCAACCTTAACTGCCCTCACGAGAGAGAGAGAGCGAGAGAGAGCTGGAGTCTAGCAACATCTGAAGGGCCTCAGCGTTCAGTTTAATCCACTCAAATTTCACAAAAAAGCTCCAAAAGAAAGGATGCCATCCAAACAGGATCCAAGGGTGACTATAACAGGTCTTCTGGTAATGCATATTTCACCAAGATACATGGAAAAGTCAGCACATTTCAAGTTCTATTTTGATACTGAGTGTACCCTAACAGAGGCAGCTCTACCTTCAATTCAAAACCGATTTCATCAACTTGTTTTGTGTCAGGCATCAATTTTCTATGCACCTATCTCTGCTGCCCTTGACTCAAACAGTATGAGTCAGATTCTCAGAAATCATCTCAATACAAGTTAGAGATGAGCTTGCAGTATCTCCAAATTTGGGAGAATTGTGTACAGCTATTAACCAAATGAAAAACAACAAAGCCAGTGGACCTGCCGAAATCTTCAAAGTGGGCGGAATTGAACTTATACAACAACTTCACAAGCTCATCGAAAAAATCTGGGAAAGAGAAGAGATCCAGCAGACTTTAGGGATGCCAAAATTATCAATCTCTTTAAATTACAGATAGGTAGCCGTGTTGGTCTGCCATAGTCAAAATAAAAAAATTCCTTCCAGTAGCACCTTAAAGACCAACTAAGTTAGTTCTTGGTATGAGCTTTCGTGTGCATGCACACTTCTTCAGATACACAGAAACAGAAGTTGCCAGATCCTTCTATATAGTATAGAGTATATAGTATCTATATATAGTATATAGTATATAGTATCTATATCCCTCCCCACCTTCTCACTATATAGAAGGATCTGGCAACTTCTGTTTCTGTGTATCTGAAGAAGTGTGCATGCACACGAAAGCTCATACCAAGAACTAACTTAGTTGGTCTTTAAGGTGCTACTGGAAGGAATTTTTTTATTTTAATCTCTTTAAAAAAGGTGATAGTACTGATTGTGGAAACTATCGAAGCATCTCTCTGTTAGCTGCGACCAGCAAAATTCTTGCAAGGATCTTGGCAAACCGTCTCTTAACAATATCCAAGGTGACCCTTCCTGAATCCCAAAATGGTTTTCGGCCTTCTAGGGGGACAGTGGACATGATTTTCACTGCTCGACAGCTTCAAGAAAAATGCAGAGAGCAAAACCAACCCCTGTATATGGTGTTTATTGACCTGACGAAGGCTTTCAACACTGTAAATCATAATTCCTTGTGGACTGTCCTTCTGAAAATTGGCTGCACAGATAAATATGTAAACATCATTCGGCTCCTCCATGATAATATGACAGCAATAATCACAGATAACAATGGCTCTCAAAGTGAACCATTCACAGTGGAATCAGGTGTTAAAGAGGGTTGTGTTATTGCCCCAATTCTATTCATTATTTTCATTGCCACGATCCTACACTTTGTCGAAGGGAAACTCCCCACCGGAGTAGAAATCATATATCGAACAGATGGAAAGCTCTTCAATCTGAGCAGGCTGAAAGCAAAGAGTAAGGTTACTGTAACTTCCATCATAGAGCTTCAGTATGCTGATGACAACGTAGTGTGTGCACACTCAGAGGATGACCTCCAAACCATCCTAAATATCTTTGCAGAAGCTTACAAAAAGCTTGGCCTATCACTCAACATCCAAAAAACCAAAGTGCTTCTGCAGTGCCACAAATCCAACTCAATGGTGTAACATTGGAAAATGTTGATCACTTCTCCTACCTAGGCAGTTATCTTTCCACAAGGGCCAACAATGATGCCGAAATCCGACACCACCTGAGCTCTGCGAGTGCGGCTTTCTCCCAATTGAAGTGCAGAGTGTTTGAGGACCTGGACATTCACAGGGAAACCAAAATGCTTGTTTACAAAGCTATTGTACTACCAACCTTACTGTATGCTTGTGAAACGTGGACCACTTATAAACACCATCTCCAACTCTTCGAAAGATTCCATCAACGGTGTCTCCGAAAAATTTGTACACAACACTTGGGAAGGCACGTGAACTAATATCATTGTACTGGAAGAAGCAAAGATCACCAATGTTGAAGCAATGATTCTTCAACATCAACTGGTCATGTTGTGCGGATGCCTGATGATCGTCTTCCAAATCAACTACTCTATTCCGAACTTAAAAATGGAAAGCATAATGCTGATGGTCAACAAAAGAGGCTTAAAGACTGTCTCAAGGCAAATCTTAAAAAATGTAGTATAAACACTGACAACTGGGAAACACTGGCCTGTGAGCGCTCCAGTTGGAGAACAGCATTTACCAAAGATGTTATGGGCTTTGAAGATACTCAAGCTCAGGATGCAAGGGAGAAATGTGCTAAGAAGGTGGCATGCTTGGCAAATCCACACTGTGATCAACTCCCGCCCAGAAACCAAAGTCCCCACTGTGGAGGATGTGTGGATCCAGAATTGGCCTCCACAGTCACTTACAGACTCACAGTTAAGACCGTGTTTATGGAAGACAATCTTACTCGGCTACGAGTGATCGCCAAAGAAGAAGTGGAAAATCACTCTAACAGAGGCAGCTCTGCCTTCAATTCAAAACTGACTTCATCAACTCATTTTGTGTCAGGCATCAATTTTCTATGCACCTTTCTCTGCTGCTCTTGACTCAAACAATATGAGTCAGATTCCCAGAAATCACAACTCTAACTGGTATTTAACCCCGCCACCCCAAAGAAACCAAAGTTAAACGCCCTCCTAAATGGTGTTTTCTTTTTTCTATTAAATGCAGAACATGTTTTCAAGCTTCTGACAAGAATTGTGAAGGGCAGACCCGAAACTTTAAACTACCGGCTGTATCAGGTAATGTGAAACTGAGGTCTCTGTGGTGAGATAGATTCAACTCTGCACATTAAGCCAAAAGGAGGTGGTAGACTGAGCTAGCATTTCAGAATTGAAATTGAATTGAAATTGAAATTGAAATACTTTATTGTCACTTGTACAACTTGTATACAGTGAGATTACATGAGCACCCCCCCACTCAGCTCTCTTAGTCTTAATTCCCCTCTTTTATTGACGCACACCCACCAAACGCTAAAGTCAGTTGCCCTGTTGTTGTCTTTTCTTTTCTTTTTATAAATTTTTTATTGGTTTTTACAAAGTTTTGATAGACATAAACAAACAAACAAACAAACAAACACACAAACAAACATGTATAATTTCATATCCTTTTTTTCCTTAAACCTTACTTCATCGACTTCCCCATACCTCCCCTTTCTACATCCCAATTTCAAAAGTTATTTCAGCAAATTCTAACAAAACTTAATTTTATCAAATTTTCCCCTTATTCTTTTCTTTTACTTAATCTTTTACAGCTGTAACCCCCATTTTCCCCAAGAACCTCGACATTTTAACATTCATTAATTTTGCAATATTTCTTAAGATAAATTTTGAATTTCTTCCAATCTTCTTCCGCCGTCTCTTTCCCCTGATCAGGGATTCTGCCAGTCATTTCAGCCAGTCCCATATAGTCTATCACCTTCATCTGCCATTCTTCCAGGGTGGGTAGATCTTGAGTCTTCCAATGCTTTGCAACAAGTACTCTTGCTGCTGTGGTAGCATACATGTGATGGGATGATGAGCTGCTTGTGCGTAAAATCCCAGTCCCTCAGAGTTTGGTTAAGTCCGCAAACCTCTGTCTGTAACGGAGCCCCTTAAACATGGCTCCGTCAGTCGCTGGCAGATTCCGACAGTGGTTGCTTACGGAATCTCTTCCAACATAAAAGCTCCTTAACGGAAACGCGTCTTCTGGACTCTCGGCGTGACAGTTTCCGGCGAGGAGTGGGTGTCCCTACAGGAGGTCCTGAAACCTCCCCACTGTTTTCGCTGGAAGTGTCTCTGAGCCATCCCTCCTGCTCACTTTCCCTCGGAGCTCCTCCTCTCCCCCTGCTGGTTCCCTCTTCAGCTGCTGAGTCTCTCCCAACCTCTGCGAGCCCTTCCACCTCCTGTCCTTCCGATGGCAGTTCCCTGACAATACATAAAAAAAAATCTGTCCTTCTTTGGCACCAATTGGCCGACTATGCCCAAGAGAAAGGCCTCTGGTTTCTTAGGGAAAGTACGTTTAAGTACCTTTTTCATTTCATTATATATCATTTCCCAGAAAGCCTTAATCCTCGGGCACGTCCACCAAAGGTGATAAAAGGTACCTTCAGTTTCTTTGCATTTCCAACACTTATTATCAGGCAAATGGTAAATTTTTGCTAGCTTGACTGGGGTCATGTACCACCTATAAATCATTTTCATAATATTTTCCTTTAAGGCATTACATGCCGTAAATTTCAAGCCGGTGGTCCACAACTGTTCCCAGTCAGCAAACATGATGTTATGACCAATGTCCTGTGCCCACTTAATCATAGCTGATTTAACTGTTTCATCTTGTGTATTCCATTTCAGCAACAAGTTATACATTCTGGACAAGTTCTTAGCATTGGGTTCTAACAATTCTGTTTCTAATTTTGATTTCTCCACCTGGAAGCCAATTTTCCTGTCTTGTTTGTAAACCTCCATTATTTGGTAATAATGGAGCCAATCTCGTACTTTAGTCTTCAGTTTCTCATGGCTCTGTAATTTCAATTTATCACCCTCTTGTTCTAAAATTTCCCAATATTTCGGCCATTTAGCCTCCATATTAAGTTTTTTCACAGCTTTGGCCTCCATTGGTGACAGCCATCTAGGGGTTTTATTTTCCAACAAATCTTTATATCTAGTCCAGACATTGTATAATGCTTTCCTAACAATGTGATTTTTAAAAGCTTTATGCGCTTTAACCTTATCATACCATAAATATGCATGCCATCCAAATACATAATTAAAACCTTCCAAGTCCAGGATATCTGTATTCTCGAGGAGCATCCACTCTTTCATCCAGCAGAACGCTGCTGACTCATAGTACAGTTTTAAGTCTGGCAGGGCAAATCCCCCTCTTTCCTTTACATCCGTTAAAATCTTAAATTTTATTCTGGGTTTTTTGCCCTGCCAGACAAATTTCGAAATATCCTTCTGCCACCTCTTGAAACAGTCCATCTTGTCAAGAATTTGCAATGTTTGAAACAAAAATAACATTCTAGGCAATACATTCATCTTTATAACTGCAATTCGGCCTAACAAGGAAAGCTTCAAATTTGACCATATTTCTAAATCCTTTTTAACTTCTGTCCAACATTTCTCATAGTTATCTTTAAATAGATTCAAATTCTTAGATGTCATATTAACCCCTAAATATTTCACCTTCTTAACCACTGTCAAGCCTGTTTCATTCTGAAATTTTTCCCTTTCCATGGCTGTTAAATTTTTCTCCAAAACTTTAGTTTTTTGTTTATTCAGTTTGAATCCGGCGACTTGACCAAATTCTTGAATTAACTCTAAAACTCTTTTCGTACTAGTGTCTGGCTCTTGTAAAGTAAGTACTAAATCATCTGCGAAAGCCCTTAACTTATACTGTTTAGCTCCGACCTGAACCCCTTTAACCAGCTGGTCACTTCTAATCATATTTAGCAAAACCTCCAGGACTGATATAAAAAGTAATGGGGAGATTGGGCACCCCTGTCGTGTCCCTTTTTCTATTTTAAATTCCTCGGTTATCACATTATTTACAATTAGCTTAGCCTTTTGTTCAGAGTATATAGCGCCCATACCATTCTCAAATCCTTGGCCTACCCCCATCCCATGTAGATTCTTCTTTGTTGTTGTCTTTTCATTCAGCAGCCTAACAGCCCACGGATAGAAGCTGTTCTTTACCCTGTTGGTGCGACTAATCATGCTTTTATATCTTCTGCCTGAGGGCAGGAGATCAAGAAAGTGCCGGCTAGGTTGTGAATCATCACTGAGAATTTTCCTCACTCTCCTGAGGCAACATTCTTCCACTATTTCATCCAGTGGATTCACGGGACAGCCCATAATATCTTGTGCTGTATTCACCACCCTCTGTAGGCACCTCCTATCAGATGATGTTAAACCAGCATACCACACCGTGATGCAGTATGAAAGGACACTTTCTATTGTTGACCAGTAGAAGGAGGTCATCAAATCATCAAATCAAAGAATGTAGGTGGGGCAGAATTTGTGATGCCCTCATCCACCCAAACAGCTCCCCAGGTGCAATAAGTTAGCACAACAAGGAGAGGGCTGAGTGAAACCTTTTTCTGTGATTGCTAGCTTTCTACATGGAGGGAACTTTTAAAAACAGTATCAGGAAATGTTAAAACATTACCTCTCATCTGCAGTCCAAACTTCCAGCCAGCCACCTGCCTCCTCATCCTACATCATGTCTAGAATATCTCTGATCTGTGATTGTGCATATATTTGGCACGTCACCATTTGGTATTGCATTTATCCTGTGACAGACATGCATGTTCTGACTTTTTGGACCCTCAGGCTGCAATCAGATATCCACTTACCTGGGTGCAAGCTCCACTGAACTTAAGGGATGTGTTTCTGAGTAGACTATAGAGTCACATATTAAGTCAATTGGGTTTAACCAAGAGGCGGCCATGGATAGGGTTGGCCCTACCATTGGGCAGAATGGGGCACATGCCTGAAGTAGCTGATGTTGAACAGGTGGGTAGTAAGACCCTGCTATTTAATTGTTTATTGAAATTCTTAGCCACATTTCATCCTGGTGTGCAGTAATACAACACTTTCCATACAACAACAAAATGGAGTTCAAATAATTACAAGATAATAATAATAATAATAATAATAATAATAATAATAATAATAACAATAATAATAATAATAATTTATTTGTACCCCGCCCATCTGGCTGGGTTTCCCCAGCCACTCTGGGAGGCTTCCAACAAAGATCCAAAATACACTAAAATGTCACACATTAAAAACTTCCCTGAACGGGCTGCCTTCAGATGTCTTCTGAATGTCAGGTAGTTGTTTATTTTCTTGACATCTGATGGGAGGGCGTTCCACAGGGCGGGCGCCACTACTGAGAAGGCCCTCTGCTTGGTTCCCTGTAGCTTTGCTTCTCACAATGAGGGAACTGCCAGAAGGCCCTCGGCGCTGGACCTCAGTGTCCACAAGACAGATAAAGGCCACAAAGCCAGCTTTAACAGAAATAGGATTATATCCTGCATTGGCTGTGAATGCCTGTTCCCTGCTAGGAACAGGGGGACCCACCCCCAAACTGCAGGGGTTAAATCCTGCTCTGTTTGGCTGTGTGCACTAGCGCTGGGTGATGTATTGATATATCATCCAAAACCGGTTTGAAATCCATATCATGATATCGGTTTCATAATTTTTGACCTGTGTTATAATTTTTGTGTGTGTTATGCGAAAATTGCAATGTAGGGAAAATCGTGAAGCCAGCCTATGCCTCTACATAACTCCATCCTTATTTCAGACATCATGATATATTGATACACTGCGATGTTTAGCTGGTAATACGTTGCGATGTTGAAAACCAGATATCACCCAGCCCTAGTGTGCAGCACCTTGCAAAGTGCTTTGGAGTCACCTGATGTCAGGTAACTGACCAGGGGGTAGCCCTGCTGACCTGTCAAATTTGGCCCTTGAGGATCTGCCCAGTGAAGCCAAAACACCCCTCACTCCTGCCTCCATTATACAGCACTTTGGAACGGTGCTTTGCGTCAGGAGTCAGCAATCAGCTGATAACCAGTGCTGCACAAGGGAGCACTTTGAAAGGGGCTTAGCAAGACTTGACAATTGCTTGATGGCTAGGACTTATCAAGTCCCTTTGCTGTTTTCAAAGGAGCTTCTCAAGAGGAACTTCTCTAGCGATGAGGCAGAGTCTGCTGCACTGGTTAAAAAAAAATAACTATTTATAAAACCTTTCCCTTTTTTTCCTTTAAGGATTCTTCCTCACAATTGGTTCCTTGGTTGCTTTTACCCAACGAGGTTTTCGCCGTGTCCCACCCCTGCCCTTTGTTTTGTTTGCTTTTTGACATTGCACAGTTATTTCATCTCGGTGTAAATGACCTCCGGCTAGGACTTGGCTCGAGAAAGTCAACACAGAAATGCTGCAATAAGCGAGCGCAAATGAAACGAGTGCTCTGAAGTCTGCTGGTTTACCTAAAACGGCACCGCAGGCCTCAGAATCAGCCCGGCGACCCCTCCCAAACTGCGTCAGCGGCCTCTTTGCCGCCCACGTGCTCCCTCCAGAAGCCTCCTTTGCACTTCTGAGTCAGGAAACCAAAAGCTCGCAAGAGGACGTGCCAGCAGACACAGCTGGGCCTGCGAGCTCAGCGCCTTCCAGAGCAGAATGCCGCTCTCAGCATATTGAGAGAGGGGCTCTTTCTCAGGACGCAAAGGAGACAAGGAGGCTGGGAAGAGAGAAATGCTTTCTGCGTTCCGAAACGGCATCTCGGGGGGGGGGAGGGGCGAGTTCAACCCCCTCTCCACCCCCTACACCTGATGTTCTGAGGTGTTTCAGAGCTGCACCACCAGAAGTCTTGTCAGCCCCCCGGATATCTGAAAGGCCGCATCCTTCCCTGCAAGTTAAAAGGGTGGGCAAATTTATCATTTCCCACTTCTCTCAGTTCCTCATTTTTCCCACCTTAAGTTCTGTTTTCTGCATTTCCAAAAAAGCTTGCCATTTTTTTATTTACATATATTTTTAAAAGTCCTCAAGAGAATTTCATCAGCATCATAGTGCAAATTTCTCCTGATAAACAGTGGTACCTCAGGTTACAGCGCTTCAGGTTACAGACTCCGCTAACCCAGAAATAGTACCTCAGGTTAAGAACTTTGCTTCAGGATGAGAACAGAAATTGTGCTCTGGTGGCGCGGTGACAGCGGGAGGCCCCATTAGCTAAAGTGGTGCTTCAGGTTAAGAACAGTTTCAGGTTAAGAACGGACTTCCAGAACGAATTAAGTTCTTAACCCGAGGTACCACTGTACACAATTTTTGTATGCAATTTTCCTTTGCAAAGATGTTTCCCCAAAGATAACGCATGTTCGTATACAATTTTCACAAAAATAAGCACTTTTATGGACTCTTGACCCCAATATATGCATTTTCGGGCTCCTTTCTTGGCCGGAGAACTGCATTGCAAAATCTGGGGAAGTGTGAATTTTGGAAGATGGTTCTGTGTTCTAGTTTTCATCTTGTTCTAGAAAGAATTAGGTCGGCTCACCTTTAAATGTGAACTGAATCCAATCTCTCCTCCATCCCTGCTACAGGCCTTTTTTGAGCACTGAGATAAGCAGAGTGGCCTGGTACAATGGATGCTTGGGTTGCGAACGTGATCCGTGTGGGATGCATGTTCGCAACCCACAGTGTTTGCAACCAGCAGCTGTGCGTCTGCACATGCGCGGGTTGCGATTCGACACTTCTGAGCATGCACAAAGCGCAATTTAGTGCTTTTGCACATGCACGACCGTGAAACCCGGAAGTAACCTATTCCAGTAGTTCCGGGTTTTGGCGGTCCGTAACCTGAAAAAACACAACCTGAAGCGTCTGCAACCCGAGGTATGACTGTACTTCTGCTGCCTTCAGAGGCTTGGCTGCTGGTGGCCCGGACAAGGGCATACTCTGGGGCAGTACCCAGATTCTGGAGAGCCTTCCCTAGAGTGGTGTGTTGGGCTCCTTCACGGCAGAGCTTTCCATCATATGCTTTGAAACATTTTTAGGACTCAGGACTTGTAGCTGTAAATTATTTAAATTGATTTTAATATTGCATTTTTATATCATTGTAATCTGGCCTCGGACCTTATGATGAAGAGTGGGTTAGATATTTGATGATGACAATATCCATCAGTCCATGCAAGGGGACACACCAAACCTGAGGGGCCAACACAGAGAAGGTCCTTGCTCCTGCCCTAGTGAGGTAATCCCAAGAAGGGCCTCTTACTGCTGTCTTCCAGCTGACAAATTGACGCAGAAGAGCTGAGCTGAGCTTATTTTTCTCTTCCCATTAAGCGTTCCTTGAGGAAAGGTCAGCCACTTGGAAGCGGCTTCCAAGCTTTAACAGATACAAGGCACTAATCCCTTGTCTAATTTTCCATCTAGGTAGCTGCTGCTGGATCTTTCCTATTATTATGATTATTTAATCCAGCCTGGAACCAGGCCTTCTTCACCCACATGCTGGTCGGGGGAAAAAAAGCAGCCAGCACAATTTATCTTCAGCCAAACAAACCTAAATCCAGCTGGGAGGCATCAAGTCTGTCAATGCCGATAAGTTATTAATAACGGTGAATGATGACCGGAGAAATAAAAGGTTATCAGCTCCTCTTTTTCTTTACGTAGCCTCTTTCCAGTGTCTTTGATTAATGCCAGATTTCCTGGCAAAGAACAGAAGCGCTCCTCTCTCTCTCTCTTTCTTTTTCAGTTGGCTTTATATCTAAGAGCTTTCTGTTTCTTTTCTTTTTTTAAAAAAAAAACATTTCTGCCCTTCTAACCTTTATAAATATTTAAGAGAATGGAAAGCATGAATGGGATCATGTGGGTCTATGGAAACCCATCAAAGCCGTATAGAGTTTCTATATATAGATAGTGCTAGAGAGAACACCAGCCTCTTCCAAAACACGGCACATCTTGGGAAACAGGGGGAGGGGGAGCAGCTTCAAAGGCCAGAGGAAGCCAATCTGAATAAGGTGCCTCCTTGACTTGTCCTCGTCCTCTCTGTCTTCTTCAGACAGCTGTTTCTCTTCACTGGACCGCTCTCCCAAAGCGTTCAGGCTCTTCCCCAATAAATGTAATATGCCCAGAGTCAATAAATAAATAAATGAATAAATAAATTTTTTTTGTATCCCGCTCTCCCCAGCCAAAGCCAGGCTCAGAGCGGCTAACATCATATAAATAAGACAATATGCATAATACAATATACAATATGCAAATAAAATAACATTCAACATTCATTAAAACAATATAGAATAATATTAAATATCAGCATTTCAAAATTAAACAGAAATCCACTCAACAGTTACAATAAGTGCCGTATTTTTCGCTCTATAACACGCACCAGACCATAACACGCACGTAGTTTTTAGAGGAGGAAAACAAGAAAAAAAAATATTCTAAACGAAATAGCGGATATATGATTTTTGTGGTTCATGCTGTGGCCACAGACATGTGATCTGACAGTGAGTTTGGAGTAGCCCAATGCAAAAATTCTGAGGATCCATGTGGATCCATGCTTTGTAACCACGGAGGAGGGAAGGAAGGGGAACCATGGATCCTCTGCTCACGAATGCAGCAGATCCCCCCCGCCACCCACAGGCATTCGCTCCATAACACGCACAGACATTTCCCCTTACTTTCTAGGAGGAAAAAAGTGAGTGTTATGGTGCAAAAAATACGGTAATTTCTAAACTCCAATCAATAAAGCAACAGCAAACCACAGTGCACAACATAATACAATACAAAATGAGAAGCAGAGATAAGAACAAGTGATCTTAGTCTCAGCCACTTTGTTAAGTTTTTCAGGGATTCGCCATCTATAGGGCTAGCAGCCTCGTTACTCAGCTCCACTTGGGAATTCAAAGAAACCCCAAAACAAATGGGCTCAGTGGTTGAAAGTGTTTTGAAAAGTTCAGTTCGCCACCTGGATTCAAAATGGCGCCCAGTTTGGCAAAAGGCTGTTCCTTGATTTCAGGAACCATCAAGCAAAATTTGGTTGTGCTATCTTAAGAGGTGTTCAAATACACTGCAGCCAAGCAACTTTCCAAAATATAGATACAGACGAGCTATCAGTACTTGGTACTGGCGGTTCCATCCTTGCGAGAAGTGAGGTTACAGGGAACTAGGCAAAGGGCCTTCTCGGTAGTGGCACCTGCCTTGTGGAACACCCTCCCATCAGTTGGAAATAAACAACTATCTGACTTTTAGAAGACATCTGAAAGCAGCCCTGTTTAGGGAAATTTTTAATGTTTGATGTTTTATTGTGCTTTTACTATTCTGTTGGGAGCTGCCCAGAGTGGCAGGGGAAACCCAGCTAGATGGGCAGGGTGTAAATAAATGATGATGATGATGCTCTGAAAATTAAGAAGCCCCCAAATACTATGATTTATAAATGGGCAATGAAACATGTTGGTTTCTTGGGCTGGGTACGTCCCTCCCCCTAACACAAACCAATCCTCGAGGTATATGGTTGGCCACTGTGAGAACAAGGTGCTGGGCCAGATGGGTCTTGGCCTGATCCAGCAAAGGCTCTTCTTATATTTTTAGGCTTAACTTCAGGAAGGATATAGATCTATAAGTTTGCCTTCTTAGAAGGCATCAGTATTTGACTTGATGTCTTTATTTCTGCTTTCCCAATGAGCTTTTCATGTCGCCTGCACAGCGCACCTCTGCAATGTTTCCAGTAGTAAGTTTCATTGCCATTGAGTCCTTTGCAGAACCATCAAATCCACTGGACTTCAAGGACCACGGACAGTTCCCTACTTCACCTCCATTTGCAGCTGCTAGACTTGCTCACCAGAAGGGCCATACCTTGAATGTTTTTTTAAAAAATAAATAAATTTTATTTAACATAATTGTTACAAAATATAAGCAGAACACTGCAAATACATACACACATATACACTTCAAATAAGCGCCTATACATGAAAAAAGGAACAAAAGAGAAAAAATAAGAAAAGAAAAAAATTAAGAGAAAAGAAGAAGAAAAGTGGGAAGAATTTCTACCAAATTTATTCTACAAATATCTCAATATGAAAATAATAATAAAATTTCATTGATTGACTTCCATTGCTCACACTGCACTTCCTATATACATTTTAAGCAAGATTGTATCTGTTATTCCGTATTTTCCCCATACAATCTCACACAAATATTCTAATCAATAAGTTTTCTAAATCTTTCATAAATCTATTCTAAACACAACCAATACTTTACATTTAATCCTTGTCTACATAAATAATCATTTAGACATTTCCATTGTTTCTGGATTATACTTTTTGGTTTTTGTCTTATCAAATCAGTCAACTTTGCTAATTCCAAGTATTCGCATAATTTATTCAACCATTCTTCTTTGGTTGGAACAAAATTTCCTTTCCAGTTACTGGCTATCAACATTCTCACTGCTGTTGTCACGTACAAGAAAATATTAATTTTGTCATTGAATGTTAAGATGCTATGCAGCCTTCAAAGAGATAAAAGAGTTCCAAAATAAAAGAGCAGAGAAGGCAGAATCCAGACTTTTAGTGGGTCCATTTTGTGCTGATCTACAACCCACATATCCACCAACTGGAGACAGATGGGTGCCAAAGATGTCGCAAGTCTGGTGTGCCTGAGATGAGGGTAAGCAAAGAGACTTGTTTGGAGTCATTTCACACAAAGACCCATTTCTGCTGACCCACAAATATTTCTTCAGCTTAGCTGTCTAAATTAAGACGAGGGAGTTTTATTTATTTTAAAAGATATTTATAAACCACCCGTACATATAAAATATCACAAGGCTAAACCACAGTATTACAATGAAAACAATGAAAACATCAAACACATCAGCAAGAATCTCCATCCTGGAAGGCCTGTCTGAATCATACACTTTTTAGACGACGTCTAAAAACGAGCAGGGATGGTTCCTGCCAAACTTCTGTTGGCAAGGAGTTCCACAGGGCAGGGCCTACCACACTAAACACCAGCTGGTAAAGGCCAACTGAACCTCAAAAGTGCCCCATCAGAAGACCTCAGTTAGACCGCTTGGGATTAGAAATCCTTTGCTGATCTACTGCACATTGCTCGGGGATCTTACAGTAGACTCAGCTCATTTCTGAGCTGCAGGATCACTCTCTCTGCTCACAACCCCATGTCAACATTTAAAGCCTATTTGCTATGTAAGAGATTCTGGCATTTCTGCCATTTCTTCACACATTGCTCACACAGAAGTGTGCCAAAAGGTGCGTTGAGGCCATGTATTTAGTCCTGCTTCCAAAATATTGTGTCTCCTACTGCCCCCCCTCCCTCTCCATTGTACTGAGAATGATGTCTGCAGTGGGGAGACATCTCTGTTCATGGAGCCTTCCTGCGTGGTTGAGAGCCTTGAGCACCCAGCGTTTTGAATTGCACAGCAAACCTCCATTGCATACTGAATTCTCCCTGCTGTGGACGTTACATAATTCAATCTTCAGTAAGATCGTTTTCATGTGTCTGATGCTTGAGTAATAATAATAATAATAATAATAATAATAATAATAATAATATTTATTTATACCCCACCCTCCCCAGCCAAGCTCAGGGCGGCTAACAAGCAATAATAAAAACAAGTTGAATGAATACAACTTAAAAACAAGATTAAAATGCAACATTAAAATATTAAAATGCAGCCTCATCACAGGAGGAGAAAGGAAAAGAAAGAAAAAAAGAGGGGGAGGGAATCAAATTGGCTCCAAGCCAAAGGCCAGGCGGAACAACTCTGTCTTACAGGCCCTGCGGAAAGAAATCAGATCCTGCAGGGCCCTGGTCTCATGAGGCAGAGCGTTCCACCAGGCCGGAGCCAGTGTTGAAAAGGCCCTGGCTGTGGTTGAAGCTAATCTAACTTCCTTAGGGCCCGGGACCACTAGGGTGTTGCTATTTATGGACCTTAAGGCCCTCCATGGGGCATACTGGGAGAGGCGGTCCCGTAGGTACGAGGGTCCTAGGCCGTGAAGGGTACAATGTTGAGAACTTTGAAGACCACTTAGGTGAACATCTTATGAACACAAAGTGTTCTGGTGATTTACTTGGGATTCATTGGGCTGTGCAGCCTTAAACCACATCTGTCTCTGGAAAGAAACAACAGGGCAGCACTTCTAACTCTCAAAGTGTGAGATTTGGATGTGAAGATAAGAAAACTCGCCGGACACGGCAGGCTATGTTCCCTGGGCAGATTTGTTCACTAGCCTAGCAAACAGATGAATCTCTTATGCTGAACACACACACCCTGCTCTCTCCGTGCCCTCTCCTTCCTATCTCTGTGCCTTTGCCTCTCCCTCTTGGGGTCTGATAGGTACCACATTGTACTTTTCTTTCCTTGCCTGCTCTGAACTGGAAACCGTTCATCAATTGCTTGTGAAATTATTTTTCTAAGCTTTGCTCAGTGGCTGGACCAAATCAG
Organism: Podarcis liolepis; assembly: GCF_965112155.1. Taxonomy (NCBI): domain Eukaryota; kingdom Metazoa; phylum Chordata; class Lepidosauria; order Squamata; family Lacertidae; genus Podarcis; species Podarcis liolepis. The sequence continues at coordinate 28,657,740 of NC_139567.1, read as the reverse complement.
ATTGTGGTTTCTCAAAAATGTCGACATTCGCATCTGCCCTCTTCCCCTCCCCATCTACCCCCGCCACCCATTCAAACAATGACAGCCCTTGAAATATTTGCAGCTGGGTTGGGGTGGGGTTTTATGAGGATGCTCCCCACCCGAGTCCTTTGAGGCAGCTGCTTTGTGTTCGGAGCCCACTTTGCAAAAATGTAATTTCTGGATTTGCAAGATGGATTAATGAAAAAAGAAACACCTAATTATCACTACTGTTGGTTCTTCATCTAGCGGGGGACACTTGCTGTTCAGATTCTTCCTCCCCCTCCCTTGTGGTTTTCAGGGACAACTCAGGATGCAGAAGAAGGAACATCCCTGGAGGAATATTTTCACGGTCGTTTTTTGCGCATTAGATGGAATCAAGAGCTTTCTCGTCTCCTTGATCAATGGCTAATTGCTTGCTCCAATGATGGGCCACCTGGGGCTGCTGTTAAAGTGTCCCTCTCAGCAGGATTAATTCAAAGCTTAGCCTTGACTTCAGGATGATTTCACCCCCATTAAGGACTCTGCACCTTTTTCTTTCTTTCTTCATTAAGTTTAGGAAATGGAAGGAAGAGCCGTAGGTATAGGGGGGCTAGCCAGTTGTTGTTTTTTTGCCCCAGAGGGACACCATTGAGGCTCACAGCTATGTTTGGGTGATCATGCAAATGCCGAACTGGGTCTTTGACCCAGGTGAAATAAAGCCTAGTTTCACTCTGCAGGAGGTCACTGAGAGTCACTTCTGTGGTGTTTTTGTAGTGCTGCAGAAGCAGCTCTGGTGAGGCAATATGGTAGCAGATTGTCAAAGCTAGACAAATGGAAGCCAACAGTCGCACAGGGGAGACCAGGAGGCCCCCACAGATCAGGCTAAAGGCGCACCTAGTCCTGTAGTCCCTTCCCATGGGGGGGGGCAACCAGATGCCTCCCCTGGGAACCGCACCACCAGCAGAAAATGGGGTGCAAGAGCCCTCCTGCGGCAGCCAAGGGAAAGGTGGAGACCAGGGTGAACCTAGCACGTTTGTGAACAACTTCAGACTCTGTCAGTTCCTGAAGCCTGATTTGGAACTTGGGATGAGCAAATCTGTCCATTTCGGTTTCTCTCATTTTTCCATTTTTCTAGTCTCAAATTCAGCCCTCCACATTTCCACATCGGTTTGTGATTTTTTAAAGTCCTCAGCCATCAGCTCTTCAGTGTAAATTTGCCCTAATATACATATTTCTGCAGGCAGTTTCTCCTAATATACACATTTTTTCCAAGCAGTTTCCCCTACTGTAATGCACTTTTGTATGCAATTTTTAGTAATACGTGCATTTTTATGGACACTTTCTGCTAGGAAAATAATGCCCTTTTGTATACATTGTCTAGGCTTTCCCAGAGGCTTTTCAGAATGGCCTCTTGGCTGTTTCAGTTCACCTCAGAGAACGAAGACGAATGTCAACAAAAGCTGTGCGTACAGCATACATTTAAAGCCCATGGCTTCCCCCAGAGACTCCTGGAAATTGTAGTTTACCAATGAGCTGCAATTTCCAGCAGCCTTGCCAAACTACAGTTCCCAGGAGTGTGTGTGTGTGAAGACATTGTGTGCTTTAGAGGTATGGCAGCCAAAGTCCATATAGAGCTGCTGGGTGTCCTCCTTCCTTTAACTGAAATCTGAATTAGAGCAATAATCTAAGGCTTTCAAGGCCAGGAAGGCAGAAGGGGAGACGTCAAAAGAAGATGAGAGTCAAGCCTGGCAAACAGAAGCAAAGGGGGCTTATTCCAGGGGCTTCAGACAGCAAAATCCCCAAATGAATCTCCGGTTCCAGCCGGAGAGGTTAATGTGTCCATTTATAGATCACATCATGAGATTGCGCATGTTGAAAGAGGGAGGGCGAGGACCGAGCCCGGCTTTTGATCAGGCTCTGGCACTCCCCGAGAGCTGCCACCACGTGCCCAACACCTGATAAATGCTGCACATAAACTGCGTGTGGAGGAGATGTGGAAGCCATAAATCTCCCTTCCTTTTCTCCTGTTCTGCTTTATGGATCTGAGAGGAAAATTAAAACCATGTTCCTGATCTGAAAGCAATGTCTCATCTGCCTTTCCGAAACCAGCAAAGTGAACTCCAGGGCACAGTCGGCTCTAAAAGATGCACTGCGCCCATGAGGATTATGGAGAGCCCAGATGCTGTGGAAATGGGCATGGGGCGGTGGTGGTGGTCGGGTGGGGTTAGGGTTAGGGTTTTCCACTTCTGTCCACCTGGCCTTTGCCAGGTGCTATAGAGCAGGGCATTTTGTTAATGTTTTGCATATTTTTTTTAAAAAAAGAGAACTGAAGGCATCCAAAAGAGATCATAGAATCATAGAATCAAGATCATAGATCTTGATCAAGATCATAGATCATAGAATCAAGAGAGATCATAGAATTGTAGAATTGGAAGGGACCCTGAGGACCATCTAGTTCAATCCCCCGAAATGCAGGAATAGGTGGCTGTCCCATATGGGGTTATCAGCACCAAGCCCTAACCAACTGAGCTATCCATTGGGTAGCCAGGACCCACAGACCTCGAGACCTGACTGTTTAGTGCCTTGCCTTGGAAAAGCTGCCCTTGGATGGAGGCCTCCAGTCAGGGCTGGGCAATGGTCTGGCTCCCCATCACGGGCATGGCGCTCGGACTCTCAGCACAATGATTCCCAAAGACTTGATTCCCAAATTCACTACAATGCCTGAACATTAGTCAGGTTGCAGGGAGCACAGTTCAGCTGTGAAGTCAGAGCACTAAGGTTCATGGCTAGGCATAAGCTAAGAGGTTGCCTCAACACCTGACATGCCTCCTGAGCTCTGGGGATTGAACCTTCTGCATGCAAAGCTCTGTCACTCAGTTGCGGTCCCTCCTTCCTTCAGGCAATTCATTGACCAGTCATTTATTTCAATGGAGATACTGCCTGCATACAGACCATATGTTCAAATCACCTTCCAAAAGAGTCCTGGGAACTGTAGTTCACCTCTCATTAGGGTTGGGTGATGTATTAATACATCCAAAATCAGTTTGAAGTCCACATGGTGGTAACACTTTCAAAATATTCAACATGGTGATATATCGTGAATCATGATGTGTTTGCGTGCTATGTAAAAAATCACAACTCAGGAAGCCAGTCATCACTTCTCTCACGATTCCTGCCTCTCCTGTTGCTCTGCCCTATAAAAAAAGCAGTTGTAACAATATGTTGATGGTAAGTAAAAATGTATCAGTTTTAGACCCCTAAGTAGTAACAGTGGCCAGGACATTAGGTAAAGGTACCCCTTACTGTTAGGTCCAGTCGTGGACGACTCTGGGGTTGCGGCTCTCATCTCGCTCTATAGGCCGAGGGAGCCGGTGTTTTGTCCGCAGACAGCTTCCAGGTCATGTGGCCAGCATGACTAAGCTGTTTCTGGTGAACCAGAGCAGCGCACGGAAACACCGTTTACCTTCCCGCCGGAGTGGTACCTATTTATCTACTTGCACTTGACGTGCTTTCGAACTGCTAGATGGGCAGGAGCAGGGACCGAGCAACAGGAACTCACCCCATCGCAGGGATTTGAACCGCCGACCTTCTGATCAGCAAGCCCTAGGCTCTGTGGTTTAGACCACAGTGCCACCCATGTCTCTAATGGCCAGGACATTACCCCATCCTTATTTCCATCATCAGTTGGTGCTCCCCCCTAAGAAGGGCAAGCAAGTTCCGGCACCTCTTTTTCTAGGGGAGGGGGAACCCTGGTGATACATCATGTCGAAAACCAGACCTTGCTCTGTCCTATCCCTTACAAAGCTACAGTTCCCTGCACCCTTAACAAACTATGGCTCCCAGGATTATTTATGGGTGGGGGGGGGATGTGCTTTACAATGCATTGTGTGTCTGCTGCCACACCCAGGGCTGTATCCTTTGTTCCCAAAGACTGGGTTGGTTGGTTTTCTTGCTGGGCTTATCTGGACATTGTTGGGGGGCCGGTGGTATCAAAGATCAGCATGAGTAGAAAGCGAGTTGTAGGGATAATGTCTCCATGAAACTGGGGGGGGGGGGGCTGTTTGAAGGAAATGTGGGTGTTGCCCATAGTACATGGAAGAAAATGATGGACTGAGTGGAATCCAAGGCGTTTCTGAATGCTGCAAAAGGACAGAGGCAGGGAGGAGAAGGAGGAGGAGGAGGGTGGCTTTCCCCTGACCTTTCCGAGGGGCTCAAAGGGGAGGTGACCGGGCAGAGGCAGTGACCCAGGAGGCCTCTGAAGAAACAAGAGCAGATGTGAAACAGAAGCTCTCAGTGTTGCTGTGGCCGGCAGGAGTCTGCCCTGAAGGAAATGAGCCCGCAAGAGAGACCTTGTCACTGGGAAAGATCTTCACATGGCTTGAGGGCATCTCCATGGTCAGAAGGGACTGGCAAGGGGAGCTGGAGAGACCCCAAGTAGCCAAAGCCACCTTCTAAGTTTCAGGGTATGGCCAGGGATAGTCCCATTTAGAAGAAGGGGTAAATTTTCCGATGGTCCCCATCTCAAAAAGGGTAGGGCAATGCTGGTAAGTAAAAGGAAAGGAAAAATATGATTCTGGAAGGATGCATGTGGCATTACCAGAACTCAAGCCCATAGAACAGTCCTGAACCTGAGACCTGAAATATATCAACAGAAGATTGAGCCTGTGTGGCCCCACCAAAGTGGTGGTTGAAGGAACAAACTCCTGGAGGACCAGTTTCTTAACAGCAATGGGCCAGAGCAGGTCAGTGATCCCTCCTCACCCTTATGAGGCTTCTCATCAGGCTTGCCCCAGGTCTAGGTCAGGGGTAGCCAACATGACCTCCAGATGTTTAGGCCTACAAATGCCATCAAGCCCAGCATTGGCATTGGCCAGGGATGATGGGATTTGTAGTCCAGGTTTATACACAATGATGGTCGTCTTTTTAACACTGTGTGTGATGGCAACATGAGTGCTGCATTGTCCAGGAAGGTGCTAGGTGCCAACAGATTGTGAAGCAGCACTTCACACGTTGTGGTAAACACCACCTATGGGACAAAGAACTTGGTGTGGGGGACTTGTAGTCTCCAGGCTGATTTGCAGCCATGTTGATACCTCTGCAGTGCTTAATCTTAATTACAGTGGACCCTACGGATATGAACTTAATTCATTCTGGGGGTCCGTACATGCCCCGAAAAGTCTGCATCTAGAGGCGCCGCTTCTGTGTATGCACGCAGTGCGATAGAGCGCTTCTGCGCATGTGCGCACGGCGAAACCTGGAAGTATACATTTCCGGGTTTGCCGTGTTCGCAACCCGAAAGTTAAGTTACTTGAAGGTAACGTAATCCAAGGGTCCACTGTAAATGTTTAAAGCAATACTGCGAAAACCCATTCCCACTCTGATAACTTTCTTGGTCCTCTTTGTGAAAACATTTGCTCATTCTTTTAAATAGCCGTTATCTGATACGATGTCACACAGCCAGGCCTGACTGGCTAGGTACTTATTGGAAACTTCTCCCGTTCACTATGGGATTCCTGATTGAGTGGGATTTCCCCATGCAATTAATCCTAGAAGGTGCAGGAGCCAGGGAGGAAATGGCACCAGAGGAGGAGCAGGAAAGGGAAACAAAGGCACAGAATGGAACTAGGAAAACCAATCAGTGTCCACACACATTCATGGTGCTCTTTTTCAGGGGGAAATGTCTACCCCGCCAAAAAGGGCTGGAAAATGGTATGTGGCAAATATTCAGGAGAAGACCGAGCTCTGAGGCATTTCACCTACGAAGGGGGAAGAGCGAGTCTGACTCCCCAAAGGGAGGGCTGCAAGCCACCCTGCCATGATTTATGAATCACAAGGGGATAATCAATCTGAGAGCTGGATAGATGTTATCTAAACTTCTCCTGCCGCTGTGATAATAGGCTCTGATGGGAGGGAGGGAAGGGATTTACGCAACCAGGCAATCTGGGCAAGCAATGCTGTTTTCCAATTTCCCCTGGTTAGGCAGCAAAACAAGAGGAGGAACAGAATGGCCACCATAATGTTACCAAAGCATTTCCATTGGGATCAGGATGAGTGCAGGGCCCATGCAGGATCCAAACAGACAGAGAGAGAGAAACGGCTTCCTTGGTCTTTGTCCCATCTTGGAAGGGGATTGACAGGAGGTGGTGGTGGCTGTTGTTTTCAAAGTTACTTTGAGAAAAGCAAAAAATAAAAAAGAGGGGGGAAAGGAAAAAAAGAGGAAAATGTAGTGACAGCCAGCAGCTGAAATCCCATGGAAACCAGTTTAGTCAGTGTGAAAACGTCCAAGGCAGGAAGGTGTCTGTGTCTGTTGCCTCTGTTCATAGCTGTTTCTGGAGGGATCAGCTCTGAGGGCCAAAAGCCTCCGTGAAGCCCCTGTTAGGAACCAACTAGTGGAAATATAGCAGTCTTTTAGGCCTGGGATTATCCTCCACCTCACAGAATTCATTCAGATTTTGAGGGAGCTGGTGGCCCATCAGATTTTGCTGGACCCCCAACCCTGCACCTCCTTGACAACTGGTCCGACAACAAGTTCCCCTCCTTTGTATTAAACAATAACAAGTGGAGCCCATTTGTCATTAAGGCTGTGTCCATCCACACTGGTTCCACTCTGCAGCCCCAATATGTGGCCCCTGGATTAGGCCAGTTCACCCGGTGCCTCCAGTCTTGGGTTTAGACTGAGGGCAATGAGAAGAACTACAAAGGGGTGGGTCTCAGGTGCTTGTCCTGCTGCCCTCACACACGTGTGTGACTTATCAGGTATTGGTAATGTCTGAAGAGGGCTTCAGTGATTGGTGGGGTCTGGTCCATCACTCTAACCACCACACCACACTGGCTGAGTATGCTGCATACAGCTTTCAGGATGACCAGAATCACTGCCAAACTTGTGCCAAGGAATCATGTGGAGCCTAATACTCTTCTGTTCCCGCTGCTCCCATAGGAGGATCAGAAGTGGATCATGCCATTTCTTTCCTGTATCCAGCAGAAGAACCCTAAAATTTGCTTGGAGGAGCAACCAATATGAGTTGCTTACAAGTGATCCGAGAAGCTCAGGCCCCCAGCACAGACCAGCACTATTCAGGGACTTCCTCAAGACGTCATAACAAGGTGGCAAGATGAAGATGCAGAACCAGTAAGAACAGGGGCCCTCCCTCACTACCTCTTGGTTGGAGCTGTGGCTGGCTTATATCATCATTACAGAACCTGCAGCTGTTCTGATATCTGCAATGGATGACTGAGTTTGAGTTAGGTCAAATGGAAATTGCAAGAGAAGTCCTTTCTCACGCAAACCTGCTCCTTGTTCCCAGCCCCTCCAAGTGTCATTTTTCAGCACCCCAGTTTGAGGAAGGGGGAAGCCCTTTAACTGTCACAATTATTAGACAACTGGGAGCAAAAATAAAACCTTGCCAATCTCCTGCAAATCATCCAGAGACCTGCTGGTAAATCCTGAAAAGTGTCACTCCCAGCCTGTCAGTATTTTGCAGGAGGGATTCAAGCCCTTACCAGGAATTTAGGTGTGTACTGTTGAAATAGATTCAAGTGCTCTGTCACCCCAATGCAACAAATCCACTTTTTAAACACGACTTCTTGCAGTTAGGAAAGTGTTGGGCAAATGCATTGAAAAGTGTGGAGGAATAAATGATGAATAGAAAGACATGTAACCATCAGATAGGCAAATCAGAATGAATGCAGGAAGCAGATTGGAAGGAATGCTCAGTAAGACCAGACATAGTATAACCTCCAGGTAAACTGTGTGCAAACAGATCAGGATGGATGCTAAATAAGCAGGTCATATGTGGTGGGATTGTAAGGTAATCAAAAATTTTTGGGAAATGATATACAACAAATTGAAGAAAACGTTCCATTTAACATTTGTTAAAAAACCTGAAGCATTTTTATTAGGGATTGTAGGGAAAGATCTGCCAAAAAAACTGAAAAACATCTTCATGTATGTGACAACGGCGGTGAGAGTTTCAATAGCACAAGGATGGAAGACTGAAGAAACCCCAACTAAAGAATCATGGCAAGAAAAATTGATGGACTATGCAGAACTGGCAAAACTGACATACAAGCTATGGGACAAGGATAACTGTGACTTTAAAGATGAATGGGAACCCTTTACAAAGTATTTGAAGATGCAACAAAGCGAACTGGACTCCTTGGCAGGTTTTGAATAAACATTCACAAACGTTTTATTGATAATAATCAGCTAAATAGTTTGAGGATCTATACAACTGTGTAACATGCAGAAAACATCATTTTTAGAGAAATCAAAGACTGGAACTGAGGGAAGTCGGGGGTGGGGGTGGGGTTTGTGTGGGAGGGTGGGGGGAGGGAGGAAAAATGGGGGGAATAAGGATAATATGTTTCTGGATAATATGTTTTGTTTAAATTTTGAATAAAAAAGTTATTTAAAAAATAAATAAATAAGCAGGTCACCTGAAGGAGCCTCTCTAACTTCTGGCCGCCCCCAAAGTAGAACATTCACAGGTAGAACTTGCAGGGATCTTGCGCCGCAACATCTCCCAGTACTGAATGAAAGATGTGCCACAACAGGGCTGGATGCATCCCTGAAGCGTCCCTGCTGTGGACCTCCTGAACTGCCTGCCCCTGAGGATGCCAACAGTGAAGAGGCTGCTTGCTTTGCATGCTCCCTCTCAGTGCTTGTGCATAAGGGCATAAGGGGAACCCATGTCATTCTGCAGTCTGTAGTTCTTACAGTAGCCAGCCTGTGGGAGTCCCCCAAGCAGGAGCTGTGTGCCACAGTGCTCTCCTCGCTTGCCATTCCTGGGAACTGGTGCACAGGGGTATCCTGGCTCAGACAGTGGATGTATAGCGTAGCCATCACAGCTAGCACTGGATAGCCTGATCCTCCATGAATTTGCTTAATTGACTTTAAAAGTCACCCAGATTGGGAAAGGCCAAGTGGGACTGGGGCAGTGGCCACAATGAGAAGGGACCCACTCAGAGATGGGAATGGGTATTATGACGCAACACCCCCCCTCAAAAAAACTAAAAAACTACTGGAACTTGCATTGTGACTCTTTGATAAGCCAGATATGATGATGTCCAGTTCAAGCTGATTCCCTGCCAGGACCTTCCCTGCTGGCTCAAAACCGGCCTCCACCCTCATCTGCTGTTATCCTCCACTGCCATTCACAAAAATGTTTCCTATGACAGCAGCTCTTCTCAGCCTTGCCTGTTGGCAGCGGCCCAAGAGGAGAGGCTGGGTGGGAAAGAGGGGGAGCGCCATTCTCATGGAAAAGACTGGCCTTTCCCCTCCTGCTTATTATTTCCAGGAGGTTAATTCCCAGCTCGTTCGTGTCACATTACTCCGGCGGCCGGCATTCAGACATCACAGGGCCGAGCCATTAATGCAGCTATTGGGGCTCGTTAATGAACAGGGCAACCTGAGCCACCGACACCCGCCCTCCTGGGGTTTCATGTTTAAGGTGTTGGGGTGGCAGGGAGAGAAAGAGGGCAACGCTCCCCCATAGCTGAGCTGGAGTGGCCCAGTTGTCACAGTCCGCTTGACGCTGGGCTGTTGTTGCTGTTTTTAACATTCTTTGCATATGACGTGAGCCACTCTGAGGAATGTTTGTAGTGGGAGCTACTTGTTTTCAAGTAGTTGCAGCCCACTCTTCATTGTGGGCAGTAATGGGATAAAATAACAATAAAAATGTACCGGGGTCGGGGGGAAGATATTAATATACAAACACGACAGAATTCACATGAAGAAGTCCAATAAATAACATAAATTGGTTGCTGTTCATTGTTATCAAATGTTCTCCATGACAGACCTTCTTCTTGTGATTTTTTATCTTTAAAGCAGACAGGGGTTGGACTACATGACCTCCCTTCCCACTCAAACTTTGTGATGCCAGGTGCATGGAGACGAGATGTGCCCACTCTGAGATTTTGGTTCTTTGAGGAGGACCCTGAAGATTCTCACCCTTGATTGGAAGTTGGAGCTGTCAAGCAGCAAAGTCCAGCCCCACTCCTTCCACTCTCCTTATATGGTGTTGAAATTAATAATTGCAGCACTTTGGGGACAGGCTGTCTGGCTTTCTTCACAGAGCATTTTGAGCCATCAAAGTGGCATGAAGCAGGCAGGGACTGTAGAAGCGAAGGGAAGCCCTGTTCATCAGGTCCCCCAGACTTGCCTGTGAACTCTTTTCCTGGGCCAGAAACATTTGGGGATACAGTGGTGCCTCGCAAGACGAAATTAATTCGTTCTGCGAGTTTTTTCGTCTTGCGAATTTTTCGTCTTGCGAAGCACGGTTTCCCATAGGAATGCATTGAAATGGTTTCCCATAGGAAAAAGGAAACAAACTTGCAAGACGTTTTCGTCTTGCAAAGCAAGCCCATAGGGAAATTCGTCTTGCGAAGCAACTCAAAAAACGAAAAACTCTTTCGTCTTGCGAGTTTTTCGTCTTGCGAGGCATTCGTCTTGCGAGGTACCACTGTAGTTGGGAGAAGCTCTAGAGTAGAATAGCTCTCCAGGGAGAATTGTGGCTAGAAGGACATGGCTGGGATTGTCATCACATTCTTGGCATTTTTAATTTTTTTTAAATCACACTCCAACTCTTGCTCTGATGGGAAAAATCCTGTGGTGTGAGAAGAGCGTTCCTCTTCCTTCCCACTCACCATGCCCCATTGCAGACTCATCTCTCCCCAGTTCAGCTGTGCTGTGTGCTTTGAAACAGGCCAGTCCTTTGTTCCTATGGCAAAGATCTGCAAAATGGATGCATCAGAGCAAGTGGAGGCAAACTTTTTTATTTTATTTTGAGGGCCACATCCCATTATGGATAATTGGTTGAAGGCCACATACTGTTAGGAGGCATAGCCAGAGCTGTTGATGGCCAGAGTCAGGGGGTTGGACTACAGTACATGGCCTCTTAGGTCCCTTCCATCTCTATAATACTGTGATTTTATGAAAAGGGTTCTGAATTAACGTATCAGGAATAAAGTTGGTTCTTGTGTCCCACATCCTATTGCTTGGCAAGCAAGTCTAGAAGGCAACAGCCTCAGTCATTGGTTTTCTGAGGCATGATGCATAGATTAGATGTGTAAAACTCTTACAGAGAGACTACACCCCCTGGGGTTTCCATGTGGGGCCTCTCTCTCTCCATCTTGGGAGCTGTCACAGTTGGAGGTGTGGTTTGCAAGGACTCAGGGCAGGCGGGGCCTTCTCAGTAACAGCACCAGAGAGGTGGAACTCCCTCCTATTGGATATTCCTGCAGACCCTTCGCTAACAGGCTGCCCGCTTAGTGGTGAATAGCCTCTTCAAGAACACAGGAATCCGCCTTAAATTTAGTCTGACATCTTGACCCATCTGCCTCAGTTCTGCATGCACTGACTGGCAGCGACTTTCTGGGTCTTCAGGCAAAGGTCATTCTCATCTGGATCCCCCAGGGACGGAACTGGGTGACTTTAGCATGCCAAGCAGATGTTGTAACCACTGGGCCACGGCCCTCTTGCCCCGAAAGACCCTTTTGGTGTCTTGACCACTGATTATGCGCCAGCCTCACTGCTCTTTGTCAGCTGAGATGTTTTGCTTCTCAATGTCCATTAAAAAAAAATAAAATCCATGGCATTTCACTGTTGCTATTTTGGATTTCATGTTTTTATGCCACTTTGAAGGAAAAGTGGTTTGTGGGCAAACAAAACAGTGGGAAGCTGCTTGTTCTGAAGGCGTCGCATCTTGGGAGAAGGGTTGATATCAAGTCAATTTTATGGCTGTGCCATAACATCTTGGGTGCCTGCCTGCCTGCCCCCGCCCCCACCCCCCAGTTCAGACTGCCAGTCTTGGGTTTTGAACAACAGACTGGAAAAGTTGCATTTTGTTTTTCCTTGGAGATTATCATCGCTCCTATTTTTGCTCTCTTTATGTTTTTCCAGTTACATTAAAGAGAGAGAGAAAGCGAGGGGGAGAGAGAGAGAGCGAGAGCGCTAATTCTTTCAAAGTAGCCTGACTGGAATTTCTTTCATGCACCATTTCCAGGCTTATGTGTATATTTTCCAAAGTGTGCGAGTGTATTTTCTTCTCCTTCTTTAAAAGTCGCCTTGACTCAGCCGGGGCTGAGAGCCAGTTCTGGTTTCTATTACGGGTGATTAATGCCAGGGGCAGTGCTTAGGCTCCCAGGGTTTACATGCTGGTTAGGGACCGAGGGAATCTGGGGACCCACTCCGATAAAATGGTTTGGGGGCTGGGGGAGGAGGCGAGGGCACGGGGGTTCAAGTTACAGGGCAGGGGTTTGAAGCCCACGCACACCAGGAGGGTGAGAGCAAATCTCTCTTGGAAGACCGTCTTGAAAAGCAACCGCAGCCTCCATGCCTGGGAGGGACTGGCCGACTGGCTGCTGCCGCCGCTTTAATTCACAACCCCTCCCCTTCCACCCCGTTCTCATTAGATTTTAATTTAGCGGCAAAGCCTTCTGGTTCTTCCACCCTCGAATGCTGTCCTAGAACATGCAGAGGAGAAGTGGGACTTTGTCCCAAAAAGCTAATCTTAGGAACAATAAACAAAATGGAATTAATAATGCCTCCCCACCCCCACCCACAGTCACTGCTACTGTCAGCATCCTGTGTGGTCCATTGGCTGGAGAGTGACAAGGCAAGGCAGGATCAGTGTGCTTCATCTGTAAAATGGGATGTCGGCTTCCCGCAAGGCCAGAAGGAAAGAGCTTCTGCTGGCAACTGTACTGGAGGCTGGTCCATTAAGGAGAATGGGGCACTGCCTCACCAACCTCAGTCAGCCCTCAGTCGGCGCCCACCTGCTTCCCTTCCTACTTACAGCTGTGATTTCTGCATTGCAGGGGGTTGGACTAGATAACTCTTGTGGTCCTTTACAACTGTACAGTTCTATGATTGCAATCAGCCCAGGAGGTGTCAGGTGTGCATGCAGGAGCCAGGCCCTGTGACCAATAGGACTTTGCAGGACTGGGGCCTTCCTAAATTTCTTCTGAAGAGGCAAGGCGCGGCTTCACAGGTGAGGCCGATTGGTAACTCACAGCACCTGGTGGCAAGAGCTGGGAAGGGTTATAAGGTCAAAACACGCTTCCTGCCTTGCTGCATTTGGCTTCTTGTTTCCTGATCCTTGAACCTCGGCTTCTTGACTCCCTGCTTCTTGATCCTCGGACCCCTGACTTTGAGACTCCTTGCTTCCTGAACCTCAGACCCTTGGCTTCCTGAATCCTGGCTTCTGGACCCCCGTTTCCTGCTCCCACCCCGCCATCTTGCCCCCGGTCCTGACATCCCCTGCCGGGACTTCGATCGCCCATGAACTGGACCGTGACAGGAAGTGCCAGCACTGCCTGCCAGTTCCCTGCTTTCTAATGTCCCTGTTGACCTTGTAGAATTCAGCAGGGGATGGGGGAGAGGAAGCTGAGGAGGCAGGCAACCCTAGAAATAGTTGGATCCACCTATTTCTGGCTCTGGCTTTGGCTCCGCCTCCTGTTAGCCTCCCTGCCTTCTACCCCACCAGTCTCAATGGGCAATATTATTAGTCATCCTCGATCATCGTGATAATTTATAAAGCACTCCACTCTCTTTACCTCCAGGAGGTACCTGCAAGAAGGAGGTTGGAGATTTTTACTTCCAAAAGCTTATCATTATGACCAACTCAGACAAACTGTGTGTGGTCTTAGCTTTTTTTTTTACTGGGCAGAGCTAACTTCACTCCATGGTTTATGAAGTTGACTTGTTTCAATAAACCATGGTTCAGTTCAACCACAGTTTAGGGTTTGGATGTTTCACTAAACTGTGGTTCATGGAATACTCTTGATCTCCTCCTCACTGTCTTTTTTGGGGGAAGGGGGAGCACATGAACCTGAGACTTGTGTGAATAATAATAATAATAATAATAATAATAATAATAATAATAATAATAAATTTATATACCACCCATCGGACTGGGTTGCCCCAGCCCCTCTGGGGAGCTTCCAACAAATTATAAAACCACAGTAAAACACCAACCATTAAAAACTTCCCTATACAGGGCTGCATTCAGATGTCTTCTAGAAGTCAGATAGTTGTTACACTAATCTAGGGTTTCCCAGACTTGGGTCTCAAGTAGTTTTTGGATGACAACTCCCATCATCCCTAGCTAGTAAGACCAGTGGTCAGGGATGATGGGAATTGTAGTCCAGTAACAGCTGGAGACCTAAGTTTGGGAAGCTGCAGTAAACCATAGTTGGGCATTGCATCCAAACCATCGCCTGCCATTAATTAACCCCTCACAGACCACAAGGTCGAGTCTTGGCACTTTCAACAAACTTGGGCTTAAGGAAGTCCAGAGAGAGATAAAGAAACTGAGACATCTTGGGAGCAGACTGAAGCACAGATTTTAACTGGGAGACAATGGGAGTTTGATAGGATGGGATGCCAGCCAGGCCAACAACAGGAACCCGCCTGCTTATGAGCCTGGTGAATTACGGCCTGCTTCTCCCTCACACCTTGCTGTGGGCCAGGGGAGCCTCGGTTCCCACGATAAATAGCACTTGCTTTCCCACTGCTTCGCTCCCCTCTGCCCCCCGCCCAGCACTGGCCAGATGGGGGACTGTTTTATCTCACTGCGTGATGCTCTCCAAAGCTCCGGCTCCCTGGGCCTGGCTGTGGAGATGGTCTGGGACACACGAGGCTTCTCATCTGCTGCTCCCTGGCAGGTCTAATCCCACCACTTCCTTCAACGGCTCTGCTCTCAGCCAGCACAACAGCAAGATTTGTGTTCAGGGTTTTCCGAAGACAAGCCATGAATCAATGTGGTTTTTCCAGGCCTGTTTGGGATTCTCCATTAATCAGCTGAGAACCAAATAAGAGTCTGAGGTCCTGATTTCGGCTATGAATTCACCCCCCTTCAGCATAGCTGACCCTCTTGAAGAAACACAAAGTTCCAGACCCTTCAAGTGTCCCTATTTTCCAGGAACAGTCCCGGATTTACAGAAGCTGTCCCTATTTCTGATTTGATCCCAGAATGTCCTGCTTTCCCCTGCAGTGGTACCTCGGGTTAAGTACTTAATTCGTTCTGGAGGTCCGTTCTTAACATGAAACTGTTCTTAACCTGAAGCACCACTTTAGCTAATGGGGCCTCCTGCTGCCGCCGCGCCGCCGGAGCACGATTTCTGTTCTCATCCTGAAGCAAAGTTCTTAACCTGAGGTACTATTTCTGGGTTAGAGGAGTCTGTAACCTGAAGCGTCTGTAACCTGAGGTACCACTGTATTTTCATCAGAGAAATATCAGAGGGTGTGGAGTTCTGCAGCCCCTCCTCTTGGGTCGGGTGTGTAGGCCTGCTCACGTGTAGGCGGAGGGGACTTGACATTTTAATTAAGGGAATCATTTTGCACGGCTGAAACTAGTTCCATAAATCATCCCAGCAGGCACTTCTCAGAACAGGGCAAAGGGACCTCAATGGGCCATGGAAGCCTCAGAAAAAAGGGAAGCACGACGGGTGGTCATGCAGGGGACAGGCAAGAGCAAGGCTGGAGCCCAGGAGTGGACACATAATTTCCCGTCATACGAAAGGGAGTTATTTTTGGCAGCCATCCCCTCTGATTTGCCAGGGGAGGGACCTCCCATGATGCCTGGTGGAATTCTGGAAAGTTCAGAGGAGAGGAGGAGGCCTGGGAACAGCACTCCATGTTATTGTGTTATGATGTCTTTGGGAGGAACGAGTAAGCTGTGTGCCAACAGATGCAGATTGCTTAGGTACCCAAAAGCAGAAAGGGAACTTTGCTGAGTAAGGAGGGGGGTCAACAGGGGCAGAGTGCCGCAAAAAGGGTATTGGTTTCTTGAGAGGGGAAGAAATGCTGACCGACTCCTTTTTCCAGTCTGAGAAGGGAAAGGGAGAAAAAAAACAAACCCACACTTTTTGTAACATCCCTGGTAGCTCAAAAATGGGCAAAAGCAGCTCCTGGTCATCTTTTTCTGGGTCTGGCTCCCAAATGTGTTGAAAAAAGTTTGCTCTGTGGGTGAAGACAGATATAATGGCCTGGTTTTCGCATAACACTAAACCGTGTCTAAAGTTAACCACAGTTGATAAACCCAAACCCTCCAAGTGTCCTGATTTTCCAAGGTAAGTCCTAGAATTATGAAAGCCATCCTGGCTTCTGATTTGATCCCAGAATGTCCCTGCTTCCTCTGCCAGAGCTGCTTCCGCTGAGCTCAGGGAGGAGGATGCGCCAGAGCTTGTCCCGAGTGATGGCAGTTGTGGCTTCAAGGGAGCGTCTCGTTGTCTCTCCATGGCTGCTGCTGACGGCACTGCTACCCACTATAGAGGAATGGCTGATAAAACTATTGGACTTGGCTGAGATGGCAAAGTCAACACGTTTAATTAGAGAAAAATCATTACTGACATTTGTTAAGAATTGGAAATTTCTTACGGACTTTTTGCATGAAAGAGAAAATGAACTTGTAATATCTGGATTTGAGGATTGAAAAAATTCTGCTTTATAGAAGATAGAATGGTTGGATCTTATGGAATGAATACTATGTGTCGCTACAGGACAGAGAGCCGGAAGTCCTTTTATTTTTATTTTCTTCTTTATCTTTACTTTTCCTTTCTTTTCCATTTTCCCTTACTTTCTCTTTTTCTTTCTCCTTTCCTTGTTTTTTCTTCCTTCTGACTTTATTCTCTTTTAGACTAAAGTTGTTGTTTTACCTCAGTATATTATAAAAAAATACTTTGTAATGGGTATCTCTTTGAATAAGTATACAGTGGTACCTCAGAAGTCGAACGGAATCCGTTCCGGAAGTCCGTTCGACTTCCAGAACATTTGGAAACCAAGGTGCAGCTTCCGATTGGCTGCAGGAAACTGCTGCAGCCAATCGGAAGCTGCGGAAGCCGCATCGGACATTCGGGTTCCAAAGAACATTTGCAAACTGGAGCAGTCACTTCTGGGTTTGCGGCGTTTGGGAGCCAAAACGTTCAACTCACAAGGCGTTCAGGTTCCAAGGTACGACTGTACAGTGGTACCTCAGGTTACATACGCTTCAGGTTACATACGCTTCAGGTTACAGTCTCTGCTAACCCAGAAATATTACCGCAGGTTAAGAACTTTGCTTCAGGATGAGAACAGAAATCGTGCAGCAGCAGCGGGAGGCCCCATTAGCTAAAGTGGTGCTTCAGGTTAAGAACAGTTTCAGGTTAAGTACGGACCTCCAGAACGAATTAAATACTTAACCCAAGGTACCACTGTATAAAAGGGATGCGGATGGCGCTGTGGATTAAACCACAGAGCCTAGAAGGTCAGCGGTTCGAATCCCCAGGAGGGGGTGAGCTCCCATTGATCGGTCCCTGCTCCTGCCCACCTAGCAGTTTGAAAGCACGTCAAAGCACAAGTAGATAAATAGGTACTGCTCCGGCGGGAGGGTAAACTGTGTTTCCGTGCGCTGCTCTGCTTCGCCAGAAGTGGCTTTGTCATGCTGGCCACATGACCCAGAAGCTGTATGCCAGCTCCCTCGGCCAATAAATCGACATGAGTGCCGCAATCCCAGAGTCGGTCTGGACCTAATGGTCAGGGGTCCCTTTACCTTTACCACTGTAGAAAGAATATATATATGAAGAATCCCTGATGGACAGCTAAGTGGCAACAGAGCTGCCAATGGGTTTCCCCTTTCCTTCCATTCGTGCACTGACTCCTAGTTGATCTTCTGGGGTGCGGACCCCCTTGTCATGAAAGGGGCCTCGTGGGGCCAGCCCTGCTTGTCAGTGAAGGAGGGGGAATGACCTGCAACTCCACCAGTGTTTGTCACGGCAAAGCCAAGCCTTGGCCTGTGCAGAATACTGTGCCAGCGTCTCTGAGTGAGGCACTTTTCCCAGGGGCTGGGCGTTGGCAGGGGGCAGCTGGGATTTCTTGCTGAGCGCAGCAAGTTCCCCCACTGCCCACTGTTTGCTTTCAGAGCTTTCCTATGAAAAATGAGCCTCCAGCGATGCCGGCCGCTGCAGCCGTCCCGGTGATTTACCGAGAACTTTGCTCCTACAAAATCTTTCCGCTCGAGCAGACCAGGAGGAGGGGGAGAGGCCAGAGAGCTGCAAACGGGCAGCCCGATTGGAACCAGATGTCCCAGGCCTTTGCTGCAAGGACTAGGCTGAGCCTTCTGCCAAGGCCTGTGCAGTGGCCGGATGGCAGATTGGCGGGATAGACGGGGCTGCCTTCGCTACCTGTGAGACTTGGAAGTTCACCCTGCTGGAGGGATTCTGGCAATAGTTTGCCGGAGTCAGACATGGAGGTAACAGCATCTGAGGGCTCCAGAAACCTGCAGCATGCCAAGGTGATGGAGCCAAGTGGTCCAGGGAGGGTGGTCAGAAATGCCCTCTGTCTGGGGATGGGAAAGGATCCTCATTGAGTCTGTACCAGGCATGTTTCCAGGAGGTTGCCCGGCTCCCTGCCTGCCTCCTGCCTCCATCATTCAAACCCAGAAACCTTCACTGTGGAAATGGAACTCAATGTACACATTCCGGTTAAGCAAGTCCCCCTAATAGAATGCCTATTTGCATATTCCTTTCACTAATAGGTTGTGGGTGGTGCTGTGGGTTAAACCACAGAACCTAGGACTTGCCGATCAGAAGGTCGGCGGTTCGAATCCTCACAACGGGGTGAGCTCCCGTTGCTCGGTCCCTGCTCCTGCCAACTTAGCAGTTCAAAAGCACGTCAAAGTGCAAGTAGATAAATAGGTACCACTCCGGCGGGAAGGTAAACGGTGTTTCCGTGCGGTGCTCTGGTTTGCCAGAAGCAGCTTAGTCATGCTGGCCACATGACCCAGAAGCTGTACGCTGGCTCCCTCGGCCAATAAAGCGAGATGAACACCGCAACCCCAGAGTCGGCCACGACTAGACCTAATGGTCCACTTTATGCACACTTTATTCTAATATATGATGCGCTTGTTTTTTTTACTTTGGTTGGAAAGCCAAGATTTGGAAAGGTGTGAGTTTTGAGGTGTTGCTGCATCTTACTTTGTGCACTGTCTCAGGAAGGGCAAATTAGCTGGGCTCCCATTAAGATGCAGAGGAATCTTGTCCCTCGTTCCTCCTTCCCCAGGTCTGTCGCAGCACAATTCTCCCTTGAGGGAGAAGCTTCTTTGCAATTGCTTTGTGAGGGGTTGGCAGATGCCTTGGGACAGAAGGTCTGGTTTCCCCTCCCGAAGTTCTGTTTATTATACTTGTTTATCATAATATTTGCACTTCTAACTCCCAGCTCCTGTTTTTAAGCAGCAATCCCAAAAAAAGGCACTGTTTGTGTGTGTGTGTTTCTGTGTGAAAAGCCAACCTCGCTGCCACTAATTCCTCATTACGGGGGAAGATCGAAGCCAACTGGAGGAGCTTGGGAGCTACACAAATAATTCTGCAGCTGAAGGGGCTGATTAAGAGAGAGTCACAGGGACAAAGTTCAGGAATGATTAAGGAAGGGCCTGGGAAGGCCTTATAAATATTCTTGGAGCAAAACAGCACTCCAGGGGGGACGAGAGGCACTGAATGTGATGCAGGGCAACAGAGGGCCTCTTTACCAGTTTTTCTTTTTAAAGTGCACACATTCCGATAGATAAATTCGTAGAGGACACATGGTATTAGCAACTGGAAGTGAATGAAACCTCCATCTGTAAGAGCAGTAGAAATGTTGCAAGTCGAACATTTTGGCTCCTGAACACCGCAGACCCGGAAGTGAGTGTCCCGGTTTGCGAACATTCTTTGGAACCGTAACGCCCGACGCAGGTTCTTCAACTTCCAATTGGCTGCAGGAGCTTTTGACACCCCCTTGGCAGATCCAGCCAGGCAGTGCTTTCCATCCATCTCTCAAGCTGTTTGCCAAGGAATCTGCCAATTTACCACTGCTTGTCTCACCCACTTCTGGTGCTAGCGAGATCAGTGAGCAAGACAATTGTGGCCGCAGCAGCCCCTTCAGGGAGCCTTCAGTGAACCAGCAGCAGCTTAATGACCACACAACACATGGTCCTACTGCCCTGGTGATGGTGATGCCCACGGGATGCCTCACAAGGTTGATGGATCCCCACAGGATGCCAATGTTGCCCGGAACATTATTTATGGCCCATACAAATTAAGGGCGTGACAATCTGTCAATTTCCTTTCCTCTCAGTTTCTCATGTTTCCAACCTCAAGGTCAGTTCTGCACATTTTCATATAAGTTTGTGAACCTAAAAAATGTGAAACACCCTCATCAGCATTTTAGGGTGAATTTTTCCTAATAATACAGTGGTACTCGGGTTACAGACTCCGCAAACCCATAAATAATACCTCGGGTTAAGAACTTTGCTTCAGGATAAGAACAGAAATCGCACTATTGTGTATGCAGTTTTGCCTAACAAGCAGTTTTGCAAAGCCCCTTGTATGACAATTCTATTAGTCTATGATGCAACTTGGCGTATTGTTTTCATTCATCTTGATGCACACTTTGCCCTGGCAAATACATTTCTGCACACCTTACTTGGCTTTAGAACTGCACTGCAAAATCCAGGGAATTTCAGGTGCCATGGAGTACTTCTGTGTTTTGGTCCACATCTTGTTTTGGAATGTGAAGTTTAGGTCGCTGTGTCTTTAAATGCAAACTGAATTGAATTCCCACCTTCACAGTGGGTTTCCCATACTCAGATGTGGCTCATGGGCCAGACCTTTTGACCGCCAGTGATGTATAGAACAAGAGTGGCAAAAATCGTGCTGGCATTGTGATGGATAAAAGTGAAAAGAGAGAGAGAGAGAGACCAAGTGCAGAGGGAAAAGCCTGTCCGCTCGGCTTTCCTGTTTCCTAATTCCAGCTGCAGCTGCTTCCCCTAGTTGTAGGCCAGTCAATGGAGTGGCAAAATTACAAGTTGCCGGCCTCCCATCCCAGCTGCATGAGGGTTGGCTGCCCTTACTGAGTGGTGAGAGAAATACGCAGTGTTCAAAATGAAAGCTCCTCTTTTCTCTTTCCCCGATCATGATCCCTCCACATTTTCCAGAGTCCTGGCTCGGAAAATCACCCCTTAACAGGCAGTTTTGGCCAACCGACACGCTCTGGGGCTAACATGCTTGGAGGGGCCTTGAAGGGAGGTGGGGCTTCTGCAGCAGGCCCCTGATCTCCTGCAACTTTCCCCCACCTTAACCTTCCCCCCCCCATTACTATGCTTATAAGGCACCTGGGTGCATTGCAGAGCACGGTGCATGTGAGATCTCCTCCCCTCCCCCGGCCAGTCTTCGTTTGCTATAAATGAGCCTTTGCCTGTTTTATGTCAATTCACGTCATGATCCTGGGCACCAAACTCTTGGAATTATCAAGTGGCTTGTCTGGTGTCCCTGCTCCAAGGAAGGCAGCGCCAACCCAAGACATTTTGCTCTGTTTTTATTTATATTCTCTATTGAAAAATTAAAAGTACAAAATTAAAAAGCGCACACAATATGAAAAGACACGAGAAAGAAGAAGAAACAAGAAATAGTACCCATGTTGAAAACAAAACACGTTGCAAAAAAAGGGGGATAATTTGTCGCTGTAGTTAACCAGACCTTAATCTAAGATGGTCTTTATAAAAATGAATTCCGTGAAGACATATTGCTGTGTGAGGTGCATCCTTCCTACATATAGAAGCTGTATGGCTGCTGTTGTCATGATAACACCAGCGACCACAGTACAGTGGTACCTCGGGTTGCATATGCTTCAGGTTACATACACTTCAGGTTACAGACTCCACTAACCCAGAAATAGTGCTTCAGGCTAAGAACTTTGCTTCAGGATGAGAACAGAAATCGTACTCCAGCGGCACAGCGGCAGCAGGAGGCCCCATTCGCTAAAGTGGTGCTTCAGGTTAAGAACAGTTGCAGGTTAAGAACAGACCTCCGGAACGAATTAAGTACTTAACCTGAGGTACCACTGTAGTCATAATAACTGTATAAAACTAATCCAGGAATAGCTAACACAGTGCCTTCCAAATTTGATTGGATACCAGCCTCCACCAGCCCCAGCCAGCAGTCAGGGATGATGGGAGTTGTAGTCCAATTGCATCTTGAGCGCTGCAGGTTCCCCATCCCTGTGCAAAGAAGTCTGCAAAACAGTGGCAGGTTAAGAACAGACCTCTGGAACGAATTAAGTACTTAACCCAAGGTACCACTGTACAACATCCACAACTGATTCGGTTACACAAGGTTATGCATCCATGACCAGGGTACAGACATTCCAAAACATGTCAATCTTTTAATTGGTGCCTTTCATTTGCACCTTGAATAATCTACTTTGACTTCCCCTTGACCACCAGAGGAACATTTGTTTCCTCTGTTTGTTACTTGTTTTCTATCACTCTCTGCGAGACACAGGCAATCTGCTGGTTTCTTCTTCTTCTGCATACATACAACTTTATGAATGAGATAGGGGGGTGGTGGTAAAGCCCCCTGCTTGTGCCTTGGGGAAGGGGTGGGGTGGGGGTGGGGAGCAGCACAACCCAAAGCCATGTGGCTTCATTTCCCAGCTGTGGAACTGAAGTCTGGCAGAGATTGAGACGAGTTGGAAACCCGGGCGCCAATCCGATCGGAACCCGCATCCCAAAACCTCACAAATGTTCAACGTGGGGTTGAGGACCAGCGGGTCTTACTCACGAGTAAGTGCATTCAGGGTCACTGCCTCAGTGACGTGGCTCTCTCTGCTCTTCCCACTGTTCAATTCCACACCCCCCCCCCAGCTTGGTGGTGCTGCTGCTGCTATGAGGGGCTGCGTTAGATGACTCAGAGTTTCCATGATGGCTTTTTCGGCTCATCCCACTCAGTCCTTGTTGGGTGGGTGGGTGATCTAAAACAGCTGTCCCCAAATGCCCTTGCCAGTGTGTGTCTGTGTGACTGTTTCTTATCACCTGCCCTGGATTTATCGGGGAAATATTTATGGCTAAAAAAACAGGGAGGGGTGGCCACATGCCAGTCCCTGTGGCCTCGTCTTGAGGGTGGCAGTGGGGCCTGGGCCAGGGATTCAGAAATGCTCTGGCACTTTGCCTGGGGAGATGGGGGGTTTTGCCAGAGCCTTTCTGGGCTGCCGACAATTCAGCTTGTCAATCCTGTAGATTAGGGCTACCAGTGCCTACAAACCATGATGGCTATGCTCTCTGTCTCCGTAGTTGGAGGAAGCCATGCTTCTGAATAGCAGTTGTTGGAAACCACAGGAGGGGAGAGGGCGCTGGTGCTCAAATCCTGCTTGTGGGTTTCCCGCAGGCAATTCGGCCACTGTGAGAGCAGGATGCTGGACTAGACGGGCCATGGGTCTGATCCAGCAGACTCTTCTTAACCTTGAGGCTACATCCATTCCCCCACCCACTTTTGCTTATAGTCCCGCCCATCACTGTCATGTGCCCCCCCCAAGACATGCCCCCTGAGCAGATGCAGCCCTTGAGCTGGAAAAGTGTCCCCTGAAGCTCAGTGTGCAAAGCCCCTGGTCACATTTCCTGCCATTCCACCCCACCCCTTGGTCCATCTACCCCACCCCGCTCTCCCACTGGACTTCAAGCAGGAGGAAGAACCAGCTTTTAGCTGCTCCAGAAAAAAGTTTGCCCTCTTTATTATGCCTAGCCAGTGCTCTGCCCCCCCAAATGTTTAGGGGTGCTCTCATTTTGACTCAAGAAAACCACCATTTTATAGTTCAAATCTGGAAAAATGAATACAGTAAATGGACAAAAGTACAAATATTCACAAAATGTTTAGGGGTATGCATCCCCCCCAGGGAAAAGCGCTGTACCTAGCAAAAAAAAGGGGGGGCCTTCAGAAGGAGCCGCCTGGCACAAGCACCCATTGTGCGGACGGCTTTCATGGCAGGCCAGCTCCTTTGCAGGAGAGTCGGCCAGAGCCCAGAGGACAGAGGCAAAGAAAGAAAGAAAGAAAGAAAGAAAGAAAGAAAGAAGGAAGGGACTGGAAAGTTTCTGTTGGACACCGTTCAGAAGCCTTCGCCCAGCAGGAGAAAACCCAGCGTGGAAAGAAAACAGTGCGAGGCGTGGAAAGTGCTGACTCTGAAAGCCAGCCTGGGCATCGGCCGCCAGCCAACCAGTCGGCTGGTCACTGAGGCCACCTGCAGCTGGAAGAGGAGCCGGTCTGTTTTCCACAGGGCAGGCCCTGGGCAGGCCGCTACCTCCCCAGAGCTGACGCACTCCAAGGGCTGCGACTCCCACCTTAGGAAGAAAGAGAGTTTCCACTGGAAGCAGCAGCAGCAGCAGCACTCTGTGCTGTTTCTCCCCTGGTTGCATGGAGACATTTTGTCTGTTTCTGTTTAAACAGAACTTCGCTTAGAATCAGGAGGACTGGAGTCTTGGGAAAGGAATACAGGCACTCGGCATTGTTCTGCCACTGTTGAATCCCTAATGCTGGCTTACTGTTCATTATTATACTGTTTCAGTGCTTTTATGTTGATTTTGTATAC
This sequence comes from Podarcis liolepis, assembly GCF_965112155.1. Classification (NCBI taxonomy): domain Eukaryota; kingdom Metazoa; phylum Chordata; class Lepidosauria; order Squamata; family Lacertidae; genus Podarcis; species Podarcis liolepis. Next base: position 28,633,370 of record NC_139567.1, on the reverse strand, counting down.
AGCTTTAGGATATTAAAATAAGCAGTCCGGGGAATCAGTGTGGCATAGCAGACCAGGACCTGGGAGAGACCAGGGTTCAAATCCCCCCCTCAGCCATGAAACTCACTGGGTGACCTTGGGCAAGCCACTGCCTCTCAGCACAACCTACCTCACAGGGTTGTTGTGTGGACTGTACACCAACAAATGCAATGATAAATAAATGCTTTTACATAAATTAATCATCTTCATGGACACTCACTAAAAGCTTGAGCCAGAGCCTCAGGGCCAAGTGCAGATTTATTTGTAATTGTGGTTTTATCATTTGACACATTTTTGCCCACCCTTAAAACCTCAGGGGTAAGAGTGGGCTAGAGAAGAAATGGAACAAGCGTCTGTTGAGCAACCATCCCACTCTTGAACGCCTGCAACTTCAGCAGGGAGGCTGGCTGGATCCCACAGGAATGAAGAAATGGTGCTCCGTGTTCCATTAAAAGGTAAAGGGACCCCTGACCACTAGGTCCAGTTGTGACCGACTCTGGGGTTGCGGCGTTCATCTCACTTTATTGGCCGAGGGAGCTGGCATACAGCTTCCAGGTCATGTGGCCAGCATGACTAAGCCGCTTCTGGCAAACCAGAGCAGAGCACAGAAACGCCATTTATCTTCCCTCCGGAGCGGTACCTATTTATCTACTTGCACTTTGACGTGCTTTCGAACTGCTAGGTTGGCAGGAGCTGGGACCGAGCAATGGGAGCTCACCCCGTTGTGGGGATTCAAACCACCGACCTTCTGATTGGTAAGTCCTAGGCTCTGTGGTTTAACCCACAGCGCCAACCCCCCACTGAACTCCATGTTCCATTGAGCTCCGTTAAATGTCAGGCTCAAGAGACCCGCTTAAGGAGACTGCCTGCCGTTCCTCTCAATGACGCTCAGTCGACACATGGCTTGACACCATTCCTGTTGCAGTTAGGATGACCTAAACATTAACCAGATCCTGAGGCCTCTCCATCTAGTGGGGCTTGCTCAGAAGCAGCTGCTAACAGGCAGGCTCCCCTAGAGGACCTTATCAGATGAAGCTGCCATGTTTAAGCTCTTTGGAGGGCTGAGGCTGTGTGTCCAGAACTTGTTAACAAGCCAAGAGAGAGATAAAGACAGGGCTAGAATTCAGGTGAAGACAGAGGGTAAGGACTCCTAATTGGTATACCTTCACTCAACATGGCCATTTTCTCGTTCCATCTTTCTCTCTCTCTCTCTCTCTGGCCAGGTAGAATTGATGAACTGGAAGCTCCCAACATGTCTCAATAGAAGAAATGGTCTTATACAGAGTCAGACCACTGGCCCATCTAGCTCAGTGTTTTCTTCAGCAGCAGTGGGACACTTGCTGCAACTCACTTGATGATTTTCGTGTAGCCCACCTGGACACAATAGTTAAGATGGTCCCCAAATCAAGAATATAAGAAGAGCCCTTCTTGATCAGGCCAATGGTCCATCTCATTCAGTATCCTGTTCTCACCCAGTGGCCACCCAAATCCTTCAGTGGGAAGCCGACAAGCAGTAGTCAAGCACAAAAGCCCTCTCCCCTCTTATAGCTTCCTTCCAGCAACTGGTATTCAGAAGCAAATGAACAGAGACTGGGTCCCCAGAGTGGACAATCCCACTTCTGCTTGTATTTTGTTAACTGCAAACACACAGGCTGTCCCTGATTGCTTGTCCAGAGTTTAACTGGCGAAGCAGGAACCTTTGAAGCCGGGGGCCTAGCTTGGGCAGGGCCACAGGGACGGCAGCCCTGGAGCAAAATTCTTAGGGACACAAAAATTCAAAAGGAAAAAAAAGAAAGGAAGTTGTAATAATAATAATAATAATAATAATAATAATAATAATAATAAAATCCTTCTTCCCTACCCACCTTATCTCCCATGCAATACTTTCCTTGCTGTGGGTGCTGGCAACCCACGCTATGCTACTGCTTGAAGCTGACCCTTCGCTGTAATTTTTTTCTTGGTTTTATTGCTTTATCTTTTTGAAAACCGCTTTGAGTTTTGTTTGCTTTTCAATGAAGCAGCATATAAATTGTATAGGGACGCGGGTGGCGCTGTGGGTTAAACCACAGAGCCTAGGACTTGCTGATCAGAAGGTTGGCGGTTCGAATCCCCACGCCGGGGTGAGCTCCCATTGCTCGGTCCCTGCTCCTGCCAACCAAGCATAGAATCATAGAATCATAGAGTTGGAAGAGACCACAAGGGCCATCGAGTCCAACCCCCTGCCAAGCAGGAAAGTTCGAAAGCACGTCAAAGTGCAAGTAGATAAATAGGTACCACTCCGGCGGGAAGGTAAACGGTGTTTCCGTGCGGTGCTCTGGTTCGCCAGAAGCGGCTTAGTCATGCTGGCTACATGACCCAGAAGCTGTACGCAGGCTCCCTTGGCCTATAGAGAGAGATGAGCACCGCAGCCCCAGAGTCAGTCATGACTGGACCTAATGGTCCTTTTAATGGAACACAGTGAGATGAGCGCCTCAACCCCAGAGTCGGTCACAACTGGACCTAATGGTCAGGGGTCCCTTTACCTTTACCTATAAATTTTATAAGCTGCTGCCTTAGACTGATACAGGAACTCACTGAGCCACACCACTTTCCAACTGGCAGTACCAACTGGCAGAGCTTGCCTGATCTCCCGGTAGCTGAGTCTTAGCTGTTTACTGGGTGTTTGTGGGTGGGGGGTTGTTGCATTTCCAGCAAAGTCCCCGGCATTGCACAAACAGGACTTCCAAGCCCCCACAGAGGCTGGGCAGAGCAGCACAGCTGAGTCAGCTAAATCATTTTCTTTCCTGGATGAGAAACAAAGACCAGCATCCAGGAGGTGTGGAGAAACAGCCTGTGTTGTAGGCACAAGCCAGCCTTTTAAAATTCTTATTCTCCATTTACAGGCATCAGACTGTAATATGTCGCAACCAATTTTGTTTACGAGACCCACTTACCGTTTGGGGGAAGGCGAGCCCATTTTGCAAATTTCATGGCACTCGCAACCAAGCAAACACCCCCCCCCACGCCCCACACTTTGTAAAATAGGAAGATATGTTTGCCCAATTAGGGACAGTCCTGGAACTTTCAAGAAGTGGTTGCAACATACCGTACTTTTCCATGTATAAGACTATGTTCTTTTCTTTTGAAATCATGCTAAAAAGTAGGGGTCGTCTTATATATGGGTAGTGCATAGGGTGGACGTTTGATTGGTTGCTGCCAAGGCTACCAGTGGCTATTGTGTGTGCTATTGGTTGCTGCGTCAATGGGTGGTGTTGATTGGCTGATGCTCCGGCAGTTGGGAGGGCGACTTGCAGTTCTACCAGCGATGGGACAGATGGGAGGTGGATTTAGCGTGTATTGAGCATTTTTTTGGCAACCCCCCCCCAAAAAAAAACTCAACAATCCCCTCCAAAAAGCTCAATAACTCTGGGCAATTCTCCACAAAGGTGGGTGTTTTTAATGTATTTCAATGTATATGTTTGTTTGTTCTAATGTATCTATTTGGGTTTTCCTGGGTAATCCCCTCCAAAAAGCTCAATAACCCTGGGCAATTCTCCACAAAGGTGGGTGTTTTTAATGTATTTCAATGTATATATTTGTTTGTTCTAATGTATCTATTTGGGTTTTCGTTTCTTTGGCTTTTGAGTTGCCTTTGGCAAGAAAAAGTGACCCATAAATTTAATAAACAACAGGAACAACAATTAAATAATTATAACAAAACCTCTAAGTGGTTTAAGAAGAAACATTCAAGACAGATCGAGAAAGAACTTCTTCACCTGGCGCATAGTTAAACTATGGAACTCACTCCCACTGGAGGCCGTGATGGTTGCCAGTTTGGTTTTAAAATAGGGTTAGACAAATTCATGGAGTAGAGGGCTGTCTTTGGCTACCGGTCATGATGGAGGCTGTGCTATGCTTCCACAGCTGGAGGCAGCTATTTTTGTTATTGGTATCCATTTGTCTCGAGAGTCAATGGAGTGCAGAGGCAGCAATGCTCGGATCCTGCTTGTGGATTTCCCATTGGGCCATCTGGTTGGACGTTGCAAGAACAGGATGCTGAGCTAGATGGGTCGTTGACCTCATCCGACGTGGCTTTTACTTAGCTTACTGAGTGAATGTTGGAACACAGACTGGATATATAATCAAACATCTATGTAAGTTTCATGCAAGCAAATGGGGATGACTGCTCTGTAAGCAGGTTGCCTACGTGCCTTTTGGCACTCTGTACGTGTTTCTCTTTCCACCCCGATGTGACCTGTGGTCTTCAGCGAAAGACAAGGCCAAGCATGCTGACAACCATGACCAGGGCAAGGGATAGCTTTGTGATTTATTTATTTTTTTAAATTTCAAATGGTTTAAAATACAATATGAAATAAGGCTACAGTATATAAAAGACTCTCCAGAAGAATGATGTGCCAGCATCAGCAATTAAAACAAAACCAACTCCGCTCCCTATTAAGTCTTCAGTGTGGGAGGGAATTGCATTTTGGAATTCTTTTTTTAAAAAAAAACACACACACATACATACAGACATCGCTACATCTCTAAGCTACCTCAGATGAGTTTGGTTTTCTTTTTCCTAAAAAGCACCTGCTTTTTTTCCTCCTTTTTTTAATTAAAAAAAATCTTGCTTTTTAAGGTTTTTTTTCTTCTCCCTTTCAGTTCTATAAAATATAAATTATATGAAAATACAAGTTGGAAAATAGTTGAACAGCATAATATAACAATCTTTTTCTTCTTCTAAAATTATCAGCTTAAAAAAACCAAAACAAAAACCAGGTATAAAAACAAAGACCAAAAAATAGTAATTGTACAAACAACATACATTTTCTTCTTCTCAAATAATAACTTGTTTCACTGAGGCAGTTAATTCCTGGAGATATTTCTGTCATAAACATATATGTATACATCAGTTATCATCTATTCAAACTTCTTTGGAAATGGAGTGCACAGTTCACTGGCGCTACAGAGACCCCATCAGAAACAGAACAGAGGGAGGGAGGGAGGGAGGGAGGGAGGGAGGGAGGGAGGAAGGAAGGAAGGAAGGAAGGAAGGAAGGAAGGAAGGAAGGAAGGAGGTGAATCTCCAGGCACATGAATGCAAGAGGAGGCACATTGGCACATCAACACAGCGCCACAGAGAGATGCTCCACACTCAACACTTTTTAGGCGTAGGTCTTCTGAACAACGTACACTGAAATAGGCCATGTGAGAACGAGAAACAATGTCTACCAACATACAGACACACACAGCAGGAAGCCACAATGAACGGCGGTTCCTGGTCCGACGATCCAAACCTTGCCATGTGGGGATTGGTCCACAGATATGTTCTCTAAAGACAGTGAGGTTCAAAAATCACCCAAAACGTAGAGAGGTGTCCTCAGCACTTTTTTTCCTTACAAAAAATGTTTAGGAGTACTCTCATTTTCCTACTGATATTTAAATACTGCCCCTCAATGAGGCCAAACTTAGATTCACAAAATGTTTAGGGGTATGCGTACCCCTGCATACCCCCAGAAAAAAAGCATTGGGTGTCCTTATATTTCAGATATTAATTAAAAGCTATCCTTGGCAAAGGTGTCTTCCAAGTTCCCTCTGCGTATCCGCTAGAGCAAGTTGTTTAACTATCAGATCAGAATTTTCAATGGTAATTCGGAAGCAGGTTGCAATATAATACAGTGGTACCTCGGGTTAAGAACTTAATTCGTTCCAGAGGTCTGTTCTTAACCTGAAACTGTTCTTAACCCGAAGCACCACTTTAGCTAATGGGGCCTCCCACTGCCGCTGCGCCGCCGGAGCACGATTTCTGTTCTCATCCTGAAGCAAAGTTCTTAACCCGAGGTACTATTTCTGGGTTAGCGGAGTCTGTAACCTGAAGCGTCTGTAACCTGAGGTACCACTGTACTATACTGTCTAAAGAGACAATCCTGTGGGCCCTGAGAGGGTGCCCTGGGGGCTAGAGGGTACTGAGGAGGTCCACCCATGGAGACCTCTTCACTGTGGCCACAGGAACCGCTGCAGTCATCGTTCCCCATCAGTGCTCTGTTGTCAGGAAAGAGGAAAAATGGGCATGTTGGGGTGGATGTACAGAGAGGCCTTGCACCCCCAGGACCCAAAGTTCTATTGTCCCCCCAACAAGGGAGGACAATATCCCAGCCCTGGATTTGCCATATTCGTTTCCCTCCAGCTGCTGCCTTAGATTGCATCCAGGCTAGTGGCAGGACTCTGGAGTGGGCAATTCTCCCACTCTTTATTAATCTGCCTCTCCGGTGAAGGAATTGCTTTTGCAAAGAAAACCCAACAACTTATGCCATTGGGCTGCAAAATGGCTATTTGTTGTTTTTCTGAACTGAATTTCCTGGAGTTACTGAATTAATCACTTGCAAGGTACAGCTGAGCACTGCAAGGATGAGCCACTCCTACCCCCTTTCCTTCTTTCCAATGTGGCCACAAAGAGCTCAGAAGGCTCTACTTGGTTTTAGTTCAACCACAGTGAAGGGCTTAGTCTGATACCTAAACTGTGGTTTGTTGAAACAAGCCAGCTTCTTAAAATATGGTTTGTAATGGGCTTGTTTCAACAAACTACATCTAATCTTAAGCCACATCAAGTCTGGACAACATGGTGAGCTGTGCTTAATTGAAAACAGAAACAGAAGTTTCCAAAGTCTACGTCACAGATGGGACAACTCAGTGCTCAAAAGCTCTCAGATGAGCACTCCAAAGGTTCTGGTGTAGCTTCATGTGGGTAGTGTAACTTCCAGCTGACACCTGAGTAGCTCATCAGGCGAATTGGTCATTTTGGGACTATGCTTTTCAGACCAGTGGAACTATCCCTGTTGGGTGCTTAACCAGCAACAGGAACAGGCTTCAGTAGTTCTGGGACTCAGAAATGCCACCTGCAATACTGGCTGTTTCCTATAGCTTCATGTCAGCTTCTCTTCTCTCTCCTGTTGGCTGGTTTGTGGCCACAGGTGTTTCCCCCTCTTTGCCTACATCTAAAGCAGTGTTCCCCAAACTTGGGTTTCCAGCTGTTTTCAGACTACAATTCCCATCACCCCTGACCGCTGGTCCCGCTTGATAGGGATGATGGGAGTTGTAATTCCAACAACAGCTAGAGACCCAAGTTTGGGAAACTCTGAAGCTTGGATGGGGAACCTCTGGCCCTCCAGATGTTGCCAAACTCTGGCTCCACAACTCTGGCAAACAGGCAGTGGTCAGAGTTGATGGGAATTGTAGTTGAGCCACATCTGGACAGCCAAAGGCTCCCTAATGCCTCGCTGAAAGGCACCATTTTTTGGCTTTATGGATACAACCTTTCCCCACCTCCACTACCCCCTCTTTCCTCTCATCTTCTATTCTGGCTCTTCTTCCTCTCTACTGGAATCAAATCTAGCTGAACTGGAGATTCAGTCACCATTACACCCATTCCAGGAACACCCACCATCAATATCCTTGACTCAGAAACTATGTCCTATGTTGTCCCGAGAAATGCTGAGCTTTATCTCCCACCAATCAAAACCAAGATCTCCTATCAGCCATGGCTAAATACATGGAAGCTCTTCCTTGTTCCCAGCCAGATGGTCAGAGGCATGAAATATCAAGTGCTCCTCTTCCAATAAGCTCCAAGCCAGCCAGTGCACATGAAAGACTGGCATGCTAAGGAGAGGGGTGTAATGTCTGGGGCAACTGTGGGGGAACTTTTGCCTGCTGAACTACAATTCCCATCACTCCTGGCCATTGGGCCACATTTTTGGGGGATGATAGGAGCTGTAGTTCAACAGTGCCTGGAGAACCAAATGTTTCCCATCTCTGGTTCAGTGGTTCTTTCCAATGTTCTACTCAGAGCAGTTAGGTATGTTTTTGTTGTTGATGTGCTTTCTACTCTTTATCAATTCAGGATATCTCATGGGAAGCGATTCATAAATTACATTTTAATACATAAAACAAAAATGACTAACTTAGGTTCATTACTTCCAATGGGTCTGTGCTCTGAGTAGAACCTAGTTGGGCACAACCTTGAATTTGGTTTTTCAATTAATTACAGTTCTACTCCTTCCTTCTGTCTGCTTTTTTGTGTGTGCAGGGAACTGTTCTGGACTGACCTCCATCTTGCCAGCTGCAGCCTGCAACCTGAAATAGATTTACCACCTCCTCTGACGTTCGTGAGAAAGGGACCTTAGCAACAACAGTGTTTGCTCTTTTTTTCTTATAGCCCTGCCAACCTGAGATGTTATTATCTCAAATCCTGATCTGCTTCAAATTCCGCTGGCCCGTCATTGACCCAGGAGTTCCCCCTCTTTTAATTCTGCATGATTGAAATGATTCAGCGTGAAGCAAAAATTAAAATACATTCAACTATTTGCCGCTTTAAGGTCACAGATTTAAGTTATCCAGTTTTGTTCTAAGGGGAACCCTGGTCAATTCACACAATACATTTCCGCAGTGATGTGGATCTAGGATCCATTAAGGGCTGGTGTAAAAATTATTAAGTGCGAATTTGACAAACACGTAGTTGCAAACATGCAGTTATACTCAGGGAGGTGGGGTTGGTGTGGCTCCTTTGCCAAGGATACAGCCAGGCCTGTAAAACAAGGTGTCGCCACTGTAAATCACAGCTGGGGAGGGGTGGTGGGGAGGGTGCCGACACCCACAATGCCTCAATGGCATCAGCAAAATCATGAACATTAAAAAGGAGCAAGGAAGGCAAATAAATCAGTAGATTTCACTTCACCACCTCAACTGCCCTCTTCTGTAATAAAAAAGGAACTTAAAAAGCCACTTTTAGGAAGGAAATGTTCCCATTTGCTTCTTTGGGACGGCCTAGGTTTGGAGCTCAAGGTTTTGCACACACAGTAGAGCATCAGGACTGGAGGAGAAACAAAATGGCATCTATCCCACTTCCAGGAGCCCACATTCCCCCTACCTAAGCCATAGTTTGGCATGGAGATTACTTGGAAACTGCAAATAGGTGTGTGTGTCTATGAATTAGGCTCACGGCTGCTGACCCTGACTTGATACTTAATGAGCTGACTTTGTGGAAAGGTTCTACACACCAGGAGTGGATCCAGCAGGCAGATTCCTCCACGATACTCCTACATGTACGCTGGTGACCTGAGAACGGTTAGGGGACCTTCGCGGGAAGAGCTATTCTGTTTACAAAGTACCCCATTCTAAGCACAACCTGAGATATTGAGGAACTGGGGCCTGTAAGCTGAAGAATCAGCGACCAATTAGACATGGAGGGCTGAGTCCTCCCACCAATTAGGGGATTGGAAACAATCCTAAAGTTCAACGCTGGAAGAAATACCTTTCTTTAATATATCTTGAAAAGGCATAGGGAAAGTGGAGGAAAGTCCAAATAAAACTATTGATGGAAAGAGCCCCTCCCCGCCTCCCAAAGACACAAAACTGATTCACCAATTGGAATGGGAGAGCAGAAACAGAGTAAGGTGTGGGAGACCCAGTGTGAAAGCAAAAGAGTCATTCACCCACAAATCTCTCCCCACCCACCACTCCTAGGGTGTATCTGGATTTTCTACTGAACAGTTAAATGCTTCTGTTTCTGGAGGGGTCTACACAGCCTCTGTATTTCCCCACCACCACCAAAAAAATGCTGATAGAATTCGCAGCTGGCATAACAAAAATAAAAACACCAACGACAACACAATATTGCAATACCAAGACCATCTTAGAGCTTAAGACTATTTTAGAGAAAAATACTGGCACAAAAATTTTAATAAAATAACATTCTTTTTACAAATTCAAAAAAAAGGTATTGGTCCCTCTTAAGAAGCAAACTTGCTCTTTGAAATGCAAAATTATTTAGGACCACCAATGTGACTTCCCTGCAGAAGAGGATGCTCTGCCCCCACCCCCAAAAGGCCACTCCTCACTCTTAAAATCAAAAGGGAGCCTTATGAGCTTATGGATTGTCAGTTTATGGCACCTCGGAGGGAGGGCGGGGAGTTCTTTATTTATCATGCAATTGTAACAGGGCGGTTAACTTTTACGCTCTTTCCCCCATTGACTTTTAAAATATCAGTCCCCAATAAAACTCTCCAAGGACATTCAAATATATTTTTTTTCCATTTCTCCTCCCAGCCAAAATATGTCACAGTTTCATCCAAAAGCATGATGTGCCCCCCCCCTTTACAACCAGTGGAAATTGTTGTTTCTTTCTCTCTCTCTCTCTTTTAAAAGGAAAACCATGACAGTAAAAAAAAATACAAACGACAGAAGTTCAATTGAACGCCTAGATGGATGCCCTGAATCCATCTACAAGGACTTCTGTTCTTGCCTGCTCCTTCCCTTCACTCATCGGCATCTGGCTTCACATCCAACATGGCGTGTAGCTCTTCAGGCGTGTATCCCAGCAAGCTTTGCAGGTCGCACACAAAACGGTAGACGTAGCGCTTCCCGGCCGTCTTGTGGATGATGTTCTTGTCATAGTAGTAACGCAGCCCGCGACTCAACTTCTCATAGTTCATTTTGGGCTTGTTTTTCCTCTTGCCCCACCTCCTTGCAACCTGGGAATGGCAAGGACACCAGAAGCATCACAGAAAGTCCTTGGCGAGCTCGGAAGGGAAGGGAAATAAACGCGTCAACGCCAATCACGCAAAATACCCCCGGGCAGCTTTAGCGGTCATGGAGAATCCCGGGAACTGTAGTTTGCTAAGGGTGCTAACCTTGCAGAGCTACCGTTCCTAGCATCCTTCATGAAGTAGAGTTCCCAGGATACTCCATGATTCTTAGACCTTCAGTAGTGGTGTAAATATCTGGTGTGGGTGCAGGAGGGACGGAAAGGCGATGAAGAGAGACAGGAGGTGGACTTTTTAAATACGTCAATTTGGGTATTAGATTGCCATTCGCTCCAATTGAGCTTTAAAGAGTAGGTTTTCATGGGGCAACAAACCCACCCCCCTTACTCAAGCATGGACCATGCCTGGATGGTAAGTACGGATAAGCCCTTAGTTTAATTAATTCAACACAAAATATAAATTTGATCCAGTGATACCAGCTTTTCAAAGTTTCATAGTCATCTCCAAAGTCCACCTGCTGCCCCCTTACCTCTTAGTGCCCCCCTAGGGATTTGTGCTGCCCCCTACAAGCAGTACCACTCACTTTTGAGAACCACTGCTCTAGGCCCTTATTTATTTATTCCTTCCCTTATAGCATGAGTGTCTCTCCAGGCCTGATTCAGGCCCATACGTACCTCATCCGGATCAGATAACTTGAACTCCCAGCCGTCGCCTGTCCAGCTGATGAAGGACTGGCAGGACTTGTCTGTGAGGAGCTCCAGCAGGAACTGCCACAGTTGGATCGGTCCACTACCTAAGACAGCAAAGGGAAAGGACCCCAACAGCATTAAGAACGGAATCCATAGCAAGGCGCCTTGTCCACTAGGTCCAACCAAGTTTTCAACCCTTCATGGCTGAGTGGTCTGCTACCTGCCAGGCCAGTGACCCAAAGGACTCTTGCTTGCCATTTTTGAAAAACCCTCACCTTGGGGAGACTTGGCCGGCTCAATTTGGCCTACAGATCGAAGGTCCTCCACCCACCCTGGGTTTAAGCCACCTCTGGATATTGTGGCTATTAATAAACACAGGTATTATGCAATATTGGAGGGTTCATGAAATATACTTGGAGTCGAGAGTCGATTTCATGCTCTTTATTCAGCTCATAGTGGTGAGGAAGAATGGAAGTTCCCCCAGAATGTCTGCTTTATATACATTATTTACACAATGGGCCCCACGTGATTGGCTAATTCCGGGATTCTCCTGTAGGCCAATCAGGTTGTGGATTCACTGCCACCTGGAGCTGGATTGGGTGGCTCCTGTGGACCAATCAGACTGCTGCATTCTGGGTTCTATTGTTCTAGGACCAATCAGACTGCTGCATTTTGGATCCTATTAAACTCAGTACTTAACACCTCAGCTAGATGTTACAAAAGGCACACCCAGTGGTGCCATTTTGGTTCTCTTTGTGTGGCAAGGTGTCCCTCCTGCCCTTCAGACCACCCCACTCTCAAGAACAAGATGCATGACAACTAGCGTTTTGGGTAAAATCAAGCCACAATTTTATTGAATACATATTAAGAGGTTTGGCTCAGGCATTGGGTAGAAGCCACCACTTTTGGCCCACCCAAAGTGGGCTAAAAATAAGCCGGAAGGGCTTGTGTTTGGGGTCAGCCAGAAAAGAGGGAGTCCCTGACCTACATGAAGGAATAACCCCCCTGCTGGATTGCATCTGGGGTGTGCTGTGGCCCCTTGCCTCCACCTGGGCATCTGGACAGAAGCATCTCCTCTGGATCCCTTTAACGGGATACTCCATTCTCAGAGGGGCAGGCAGAGGCCATAACCTCCCCTCCGTCCAAGTCTACACCTACTCAAAGCCTAAACCGCCAAAGTTGTGATGAGTACTATGAGGATGGCGAAAACCAGAATGCTGGAATTAGGGGAAATTCCAACTTGGTGCCAAATACGGCAGCCGACTATGCTACTGCAAAGTCCAGCAGAACCACATGTGACAGCAATATGGGGAGGGAGGGAGGGAGAAGTGGCTCCAGTGCAAGCTATATGCCTTCATTATATACCAGAGGGGCAGGCTGGACCCGCCTCTCAAGAGCGGCCCACCCGCATGCCTGCTCAAGATTCATCAATTGAACGAGTGGGTAGGATCAGCTTCCCTGGCAGTAGGATCGATCCAAGAACCCCCTTTGCTGCCCGGGAAACAGTCCAAGGGGCTTCTCCTGTCAGATCGCAGAGGGCAACGCAATGGCGTCCACTGAGAAGGGTGAGCTGTCTTTTGAGTAATCTCTAATCCAAACAGTGCAAGCCGCGATGCCCCTGGGCTGTGGGGTCTCCAGTCCGTGATGTGGGTGAGCATGTGGGTGGGGGGGGGCAGCAGCAGGGAGGTACCACATGTAGTGATGCCATGCCACATGGCACATCTCTTGCAAAAGCCTTTGCCAGGCCCCAAGGGCATCAGTAGAGGAAGAGGCAAACCTGGCAGGTTCAGTGTTGCCACTGAATGCGAAAATCTGCAGGATGATTCCCGGGCAAAGATTCAGCCCTGGTTCCCCAGTTGCTTAAGTAATATGACATTTATTTATTTTTTTGCATCCAGGCAAAGGAGGCACCATTTCCCTGATGCACGGGCCTCCCCCCCCCCATCTGCCGAAAAAGGGCCCTTGGCCGAGACCTGACCTCTGGCACGCTCCTGCCCCCGCGTCTTGCCAGCCGCCTCCCCTGACCTTGACTTTTTGTTCCCTGGCAGTGTTTACCAAGATGTGATAAAGAGGAGGCAGGTATGGAAATTATTTGGCCTCCATCCAAGGCGTGTTGATGCAGGAGCAAGCTGCAAAGACTCCCCGGGCAAGAATGCTCGGAGCCAGTGAGTCAGCGCTGTGGCTATTCAGGTGAGAGGAGGCAGACCCCAGAAATAGGCCAGCAGGAGTGGCTGGCTCTCGCCTCTCTTCCACGGGGCTTGTGCTTTATATATCCCCCACCTCCGGGCACCCGGCGTCAGCTGCACCCCCAGTTTCCAGTCTCCAGCCACACACAAACACACCGAGGGGCTGACAGTCTGTCTACTTTGGTTGACTGGGTTAGACACATTGAATCATGGGTGGGGAACCTCAGGTTCTGGGAGGAGTTGAATGCGGCCCTCTATGTCCAGCCCTCAGAACTCTCTCTAGACCACACCCCTCGCCCGCACTCATCTCTTTGACTCAGCAGCACTCAAGAGCAGACGGGCAACTTCTCCTGAGGTCTGCTGTGGTTTCCGGGTTGTCAGGGAATGCTGCTATTATTTGCCATTCCCCTCCAGCATCATGGAATCGTAGAGTTGGAAGGGATCTTGAGGGACATCTAGTCCAACCCCCTGCAATGCAGGAGCCTCAGCTAAAGCATCCAGGACAAATGACCATCCAACTTCTGCTTAAAAAACTCCAATGAAGGATAGCCCACCTTCCAAGGGGGTCTGCTCAACTTTTGAACAGCTCTTACAGCCAGAAAGTTCTTCCTGATGTTCAATATCTAGGGACCTCAAACACTTTACCTTCTTCCTTTTTTCCTGCCTCTTAAGGGACACCATAACTCAGGGGCAGAACATCTGCTTGGAGTGCAGAAAGTTCTAGGTTCGGTCCCTGGAATCTCATGGTAAGGGCTGGGAGAGATTCCTTGCCTGAAGCCCTGAAGAGCCATTGCTGCCAGTCCATGAAGGCACTGCTGAGCCAGACGGACCTTGGGTCCGATTCAGGATAAGGAAACAGCTTCCTAAACTTAATGTGACCCTCCTCTGCAATGGCCCTTCAACGCCGGTCTCAGCCTGCCAAGTTCTTTGTGGCCATGTGGACCACATCTAAACCAGCCTGGCAAAGCCAGCCAGGAAAACTTTCCAAGTTCCCATGAGCTGGGTTTCCAAGATGCTGAGAAATTCACAGCTAGCTTGGATATGCAACTCAAAAAAAACAGCAACGGCCTTGGTTTTTTTCCACAGTCCTGGGGAACATGTTGGCCTCCTGAAGATCCCGCCTTTCCATGCAATGGATCTATTCCTGATAAGAACATCAGAAGAGCCTGCTGGATCAGGCCAATGGCCCATCTTGGCCCAGCATCCTGTTCTCACAGTGGATGATCAGATGACCTTGGGAAGCCCACAAGCACAAGAGCACTCACCCCTCTTGTGGGTGAACGATGAATCAATGACCTTCCATTCATAATTTTTAAAAGCTATTTTGCGAAGCAAGCAATGAAACAAGGAAGGGCAGGAATCAGCCCTGCTCAACAACACCAGCAACCGCAGTAACAGCAGATGCTTCTAATTTACCACCAACAAATCCACAGTGAAGGTACAAAGTTGGTGCGAAATGTTGAGGCAAGCGCAAAACTAAACTAAAAACAAAACTGGCAATATTTCAGACAGTCCCGTCGAGCAAAGCCCTCACTGGCTGCCCCGAATTTCCATCGCTTCCTAGGACAAAAGCAAGAAGCCCCAGGCCTAGGAGTGGAATGTGGCCCTTGAGGCCTCATCAACTGGCCCTCGGAACTCATTGCAGGCCCTGATTCTCTTCTGTTTACACCTGGGTGGAAATATGTCCTTGAACTCTGATCAGGCCTCTTTGTTGGCTTGACTGAATGGAGGGCGGGCAGGGCTGTGTGTGTAGGAACTAGCCTATTCTAAGATAGTAAAATCTGCACCTGTTGTTCCTTGGCCCTGCCTACCACTGCTCTGTGGCCCTCAGAAGGCTGCCCAGAAGGAAAAAGCATTCAGTCCTGCATCTCAAGCTACAGGGCATTTCCATTCCTAACAAGTCAAGGTTTAGCGAGAGCTGCCTGATCTGTGTTTGCACCTCTCTTGTGCCAAGCAAAGCTAGAACAGGAGCCAAGATTTCATGGCTTAGCCAAGGCTGGATGAGGACCACACCTGCCTCCTGCTCTTCCTGAAAGCTAACAGCAAACACAAGGAGGACCAGCAAACACAACACCAGGAAAAGGAGAAAGGAAAAGACATCAACCATCACTGTGTGACTCTGACCACCTTTATACTCAGCCCTGGACTTGCAGAAGAGGTCTTTCCTGGTCTAGAGATCCCAGTTCAGTTGCACCTTGTTATAATACGCTGCTTGCATACCCTCCAAATGTTCCATCTTTCTAGGGACAGTGTCAGAATTATGAAAACCATCCCGGCTTCTGATTTGATCCTGGAATGTCCCTATTTCCCCTGCCAGTACCGCTGCCATTGAGCTTGGAGAGGAGGATGAGCTGTTGCTTGTCTTGAGCAGCAGTGGCAGCTGCAAAGGAGCATCTTGTTGCCTCTCCACGACTGCCACTGCTGGCCTCCTCCCTTGGGCAACTTGTAGTGGCTGCTGGACAGCAGGCAAGGAGGTGGAGGAGAGGCTGCCACCACTGAGGCCCTGCTGGTTCAGAGAGGCAGGCAGAGGGCAAGGCTGCTCTGGGCAGGAAGAAAGCGAGAGTGGAGCTCAAAAAGTCTTGATTCTTTTTTTAATGCAATGCAGGAATCATAGCTCAACAGTTCCTGACAGATGGCCACCTAACCTCTGCTTCAACACCTTCAACGAAGGAGAGCCCACCACCTTCTGGTTCAGACTTCAATTTCTACAGGAACTCAAAGATCTCTGGGCTTTCCTCCATGCCATTTAGAGACACAGAGTCCGCGCACTACAAACAGGAGGACCCCTCCGACACGGACGCGGCAGGAGCAGACGACAAGCTGCCTTTTGTGACGTGATCCTCAAAGCCTTTGGAAGGAAGCCGGAGGCTGGCAAGCTCAACCCATTGCAGGATCCACCAAGCCCAGTCAGTTGCACGGGCAAGACCTGCCCCCCCCACTGCCCGCCACAAAAGGCATCACCCCCTCCCCACCCACCAGGAAGAGGGAGAAAGTTCCGGTCTGCCCCTTGACAGCGGCCTGCTGACCTCTGTCCTGGAGAAGGAGCCCCACGCGCTAAGAATAGAGGCAGCCAGAGGGGGCTCACATGCTAAATGCAACTCACAAAGGAGGGCCTTGTCTCGCCCCCAGAGGAGTGAAGGGAGCCCTTGAGCAGCAGCCGTCGGGAGACAGTCACACGCTAGGAATTCTCTGGCATCACCGGGAAAATATGACTCGTCAAACGGATTATGAAATGGGGACTACAGTGGGAACCCTGTTTGAGGAGAAAGTCCCTCTGGGTGTGGGTGTGTGGCAAATGTACATCTACAGGCACCACTTCCAGATGCTCCCATTGCCAGAGTTTACTATGCACAGACTCCGTTTAGCGCTGCTGCCCCACCCCCACCTCCCGCTAAGACACTGGCTCTATTTTTGCCTTCTGGGAATGCCTTGTTAAAGCTGTGTTGGGAGCTGGTAACTATGTCATTCCTGAGTGACCCATTCCCGCGTCTCCTAGAATTGACATTTCGGAGCGACGGAGTGGGGCACCTCGACTCCAGCATGCGCAGGTGAGAGGGAAGACACCTGAATGCCAAAGGGGCACCTGTGCTGCTACAGCTCGTGCAGAATATTTTAGACCATGAAGCCTGTTGGTGGGCAGTTATGCTTTTCTATTGCATCTCATTTCTACTCAGTGCAGACCCAATGGAATTAATAGGCATGGCCAACGTAGGTCCATTAATTTCCATAGGTCTACTCTGAGTAGAGGTTAGTGGGCTATGAAGCAGGATCTTCAAGGGATGTTGCAGAATCAATTTATGCACTGCCTAGCAGGCAGAGTAGTGTCTTTGGGTCTGTGTCATGAGGCAGGATGGGGAGTGGGGCAGGGGCTTTGGGCATGAAAATAAGGGCGTTACGTTTGTGCCCCTATTTTATTTGCCTGATATTCCACAGTTACATCACATGGGTCCCCTTGGTTCTACTAACTATTAGCTAGTCTGGTCAGAAGAACCATGTTCCATCATGCAACCAATACTGGGGTTTAAGGAAACGCAATGGGCTGGCTCTAGATTCTGCCAACCTCAACCAAGACCTACCTGACTCCCCCAATCAATACCTCTAGCCTGTCACATTCTGCCCTGGAAAACAACATTGAAAACAACCACACTCAAAAGATTACCACCCTATGTGTTGCAAGACACACTGGGATGCAACCATCTCAACCAAACCATATAGTTAGCATTGAACTCTAGTAAATATCAACCATATCTAAAATGTAGCTTTTCTGTACATCTGGGGTTTAGGGGAAGTTTACTTGCTTGCGGTTTTTATCTGGCCTCAACATGCTTTTTGTCGTTCTCCCAGTGACGCTTTGCAAAGCAGCTGTAAAAATGAGAGCCGCCCACATTTTATTGGGCTCTGATTTCAATGGGACAAAATACTAGGGATAGAGTGTGCGGCATCCCTGTCATGTGACAAACTGCTTGCAAAGGTTGTGAAGCTACGAGGCAGAAAATAAGTAAGCAAACGAGCTGCCTGCCTGTCTAAACATACCTACTTATTTGTTGCACATCAGCAGCTTGAAAGAAGAGGAAAAGGACCCACCTTTATAACTGAGAAGCAACCATGTTAGTAACAAGTAAATATTCGCTTATGTGTTTTCTCCCATTCCTGCTTTTGGGTATGACCCCCCCACCCCTTCTGAAAGCTCTGTTCAGGTATTCTTTGGGGTACAAAGTAATGTGTTTTTTTGGGGTGGGGGTTATTTGAAGGTCTCATCTGCCCAGGGGCTTTGCATGCCCACCCACAGGGTGTGGCAGAGCATGTCATGGCTATGATCTGCAGCCCTACTCACCTACCCCCGACCAACAATCAAGGCTGAGGTGTGTGATGTATAATGTTTCATTAGGTTTTATGTATGTTGGAAGCCACCCAGAGTAGCTGGGGCAACCCAGTCATATGGGTGGGGTCCACATATAATAATAATAAAATAATAATAATAATAATAATAATGATGATGATGATGATGATGGGGAGGTTTTGCCCATTTTGGAAAGAGCTTCATTTCCCCTCAGGACATATTTGCATGGCAGATTTCTAGGCTTTCGTTGTAGCACACCCAGCCAGGAGTGTGGAAATGCCAGGAGGAGTCCCTCAACCCTTAGATTTTCGTCTGCTTTGAAATGGAGAAGCCTGGTGTGGGAACTACATGGCCAGTCCTAGCTTATCCCCTCTCTGCTCGGGCCTCAGCAGAGACAGCTCTTGGCTGCATCTGCATCAGTTCAGGATATGGGCAAGATCAGAGCCAAGGTGATGAAACTTTTTCTTTCAAAGATGACTCAGAAAGCATCGACCTTAAAGTTTGAGGGGAGAGCAAGAGGGTCCTATGTAGATGGGTTTTCTTTTCTTTTCTGTTGATTTTTGGGGAAGAGGATAGGGAGATCTCACCCATATGTTATTGTGGCAGCTGTTACCAAGCTTACAGGAGCCGTGCTTACATCAGAAGCATTTTTATGTTTAATGTTTTATTATTATTTTTATATGTTGAAAGCCACCTAGAGTGGCTGGGGAAACCAAGTCAGATGGGTGGAGTATAAATAATAAAATTATTAATGTTATAATTATTAGTATTATTGTCAGACTAACAGACCCATGCGGGAATTGTGCAGTCGGCAGGACTATTCTTGTTGCAATTTTCATCACCTAAGGGACAAGACGGTAAAATGACAGCCTGTAAAACAAAATTGCAACACCGGCCAACCATGAATGCAAAGAGCTAATTTTGTTCTCATTTGCAAACTTCAAGCAGGTGGAACCCGAGTTACTGAAGCAGGGTGAGGACTCGCCTTCTGGGTTCCTCTGTCGGCTCAAAGGCAACCTCATGCTAGGAACTGTGAGCCTTCCTTATGACACACCTTGTTCTTTGCCGTATGTGAATGATGGTAATTCTGTCTTTAACGTCAAAGGAATAGGTGGTTGCTCACAACCTCCTGGGAAATTCAATGCAGCTTGAGTTGACCCAGGTGATGATGAGTTTGGATCTTGCCATGTCTCTGTTCCTAAATCTGGGTACTGTGCTGGGAGGAGAACAAAACCAGTAGGGCCTTTGGGTGGTGGCCCTGTATCTGTGAGCAACCTCCAAAGGAGAGCTTTTAAACCAGGCACCCCTTCAAAGAAAGGCACCCTAAGCAGTCCTCCTCCATCCCATGAGCAGAAGCAGACTTCCAGCTTTGAAGGTGCGTTCACATGACCGCTTACTCTGCATCCAGTCCGCTCCCATTGTTGGGTATTGTTAGGTTTGCACTATGTTAGCTATAATCCATAGCGATCCTGTACTTCCTTGACAAATACTGCTGTTGGAGGTGTTGTGGTCTCAAACCCACTTCAGTCCAACTAGAATACTGGATGAGTGAGTGGTAACGTGTACATGTGCAGAGGATGGTTTCACGAATAGACGTTTGGGTGGTTATGGAGAGGGGTGAACCCCAAAGGCCACGAGTGTTGGGTGAAGACATCCCCACCCCCTTATGACTTGAACAACCCCATGCAAACATGACTTGAAATGCAGTGTGTGTGTGTGTGTGTGTGTGTGTGTGTGTGTGTGTGTTTGTGACCTTGCTGTATTTTAAGCTGCTAATGTGAACTGCCCCTTCCTTTAACCCTGGCAATGGGGCAGCTCCCGCTGTTGAACGTGCAGGCAGCAGGCCAGCTTAGGGGCCCACAAGGCAGCTGCCCAGCACATTCAGCTCCCTGTCCCTGCTGCATCCTTCTATCTAATGGTAGAGCCTGTAAAATGGGCACGTCCCCTTTCCACCAACAACCTTGGCCTCTTTCGATGGAGTCGGGCCAACCTGAATTAAGCAGCTCCGCCTGAAGGGTGGCATTCTCTCTCGCCCCTGTTTTCCCAAGCCAACCAGCGCAGTCACCAGAGGGTGTGTGTGTGTGTGTGTCTTTCCAGTCACCCAATCTAACAAGAGCACCCGAGCGAGTGCGGCAAACTAGTAGTCAGGGGCCACAGAGCTTTTCTGTGAATTCTCTCGTTTCAGAAGAAAGCCAAGGGCAGGATCCTTGTGAACTTGTGAAAGGAGGCAACTTGTGAAATGAGGTCAAGATGTGGAGGGCAGATAAGAGAGCTCAAGGAGGCTGACTGTTTGCCACAGGAGACATCAAAAGCCACGTGGGCCAGGCTTCCTCTGAGCCTCATCACCTCTGCAGCTCGGAGGCAGATACCATCGGAGGGTTGGGGCCCCTGGTGATAAAAAGGAAAGTTCCTCTCTGCCAGCCAAGCAAGCAGCCAAGCTGGAGCAGTACAGCCAGGGCCCCACTTCTTAGCTTATCGCAGAGATAAATAAATGCTGTGTGCTTTTCATCCATGTTCACTCAGAGGATTCTCACATACTGACTTCCCTGCCATGTTTCGTGTCTTCAGAGTGATTCGCACACAGAAGCATAGAAGAGTTGGAAGGGACCACAAGGGTCATCGAGTCCAACCCCCTGCAATGCAGGAATCTTTTGCTGAAGGTGGGGCTTGAACCCGCAACCCTGAGATTAAGAATCTCATGCTCTTAGTCGTTTTCACAACAGTCCTGTAAGACAAGACAATGCGGCAACCATCTCCCCACCTTACAGGAAGGAACTCTGGCCAAGACTACAGTGCCTTGTTTACACTCAGTTGGTGAGCTCATAAGGGAGGTGATTTGAACACAGCTCCCAACTCCCATTCTTAACTACTACACTTATACCAGCTTCCAGCTTTGGTGCCAGCAGCTCCTGGCAAGTTTATTTCTATCAGGCCCAGAGTCTGAATAAGGCCCTGCTCTCCACAGGCCATACTGCTCCCTGGCCTGACCCTGCACCCTCTGGGACTGTTTTTGTCTGGCTGGGATGCCTTTGGCTTGGCTTGATGGAGGACAGAGAGGGGTGTGCGGAGAAATTAGCCCACCGTGCAAAGGTGAGAGTCACATTCACTTGGGCCAAAAATGTTTTCCCGCCCCTACAATATAACTGAATGTAATTGTTTTGACGCTCACACCATGTGGGGTGTGGACTAATCTCCCAAAGTCTCCAGCAGCTTTGCAATGATTCAATTTTTCCTCTCCCTTGGCTCAGATCACCATACTCCCACTGCTGAAGGGAGCCAGTCTCCAGAACCCCACTCCCCGCCCAGTTTTCTTATCAGCACCTATTCCTGCAAACAGAAAGCACTCATCACAGCTTGAAGCTGAAGCATCCAACCACTTCCTTCTGTGCACAGCTCCTAAAAATGATCTCCCGACCCTACAAACACACACCGGTTCCCAGCCCCAGTAGAGGCGCTGCACTTGGGGAGGAAGAACCTTGCATGAGAGCTTGTCAAAAGCGCAAATCTTTCCTCTCGTCCCACCTGACTCACGGAGTCAAGGGTTGCTACTGAGGCATTGCGGTTCTAGCAAAGAAGGACAACGCTGAAAACCTGAAATTTGCTCTCCTCCGATTTAGTGCGCAAACATATATCTGTGTGAGAGATGCCCCATCAGTCAAGAGACAGACAAGCTGCCTCTCATCCCATCTGCAGGCTGATTTTAGCGAGTTTATAGGTGCTTGTAAACGGTTAGATTTTCTTTCTAGCTGAAAAGGTGCTTCCGCACGCCCGATTCAAAGTCACATATCTGTTCGTATCTGGATCTGAAGTATCACTTTCGCATCGGGAGTCAAAGGCGGCAAGTTAACCTAGCGATCTGTTTCAAGCTGGCTCCCCAGGGTTGAGTCACAGGGTTTCGATTCATTTTCATTTGTTACTCAGTTATGTGTAAACGTCCATAAATACACATGTTCCTGCATGCATCTCCCACCCTTCCTCTGGCACAGCCTATTTACAGACACAAGAGCACGAGCCAGGAAGGCTCCAGTTCATGGCTGGCTCACTTGTGGCCTCCAGATGTGGCTGGACTCCAACTCCCAGCAGCCCTTGCAGCCAGCATGCCCAATGGCCAGGGGATTCTGGGAATTGCAGTCCTGCAGTGTCTGGAGAGCCCTGACAAGGTCCCCATCCCTGCCTTATCTTGGAATCAGACACTGGTCCACCCGCATAGCTCAGTACTGCCTACACTGACTGGCAGCAGCTCTCCAGGGTTTCAGATACCTGCCCATTCCAGCCCTGCCTGAAGATGCTGTGGACTGCACCTTCTGCATACAAGGCAGCCCCTGAACTGCAGCTTCCCGAGTTCAAATCTCACTTGTGCCACTAGGCAACTAAGGCAAACTGCTGTCTCCAAGCCTTCACCCTCATTTCACTTGGAATATGGGGGAAACAACAGCAGTCTGCCTTGTAGGACTATTTGTCAGGATTACCAGGGATTTTTTAAAAGCAGGAACTCAGGGGAACTCAGTTTCCTTAGCGGAGCCAAAATATCCATCAATGAAGTTGTGGCCATTTCTAATTCAGATCATTGTCTGCTTGAGTTTATTAATCACACCTTACATTTAGCCACTGCCTGGGGTTCAGGGGTTGGCACTGCGACTGGGCCCGCAATAGACAGACAGACAGACAAACTTCACAGTGATTTCCCGCACCTTTCCCCCCAGAAAAAACATACTGAGGAGCATAGATATGGTGCAGGCAAAGCACTTTGTACATCTGACATTACTACAGACATGCTAAACATAACTAAGGGCACTAAACAGAGATCAAGGTTTGTATTTTGGGAAAGGGCCTGCATTCTGTCTGCCCAGCTACCCCCAGGGCCTCACCTGTGTAGCCAGCCAAGGCGGCCGCAGGAATGACGGGCTTGTCCTTGTTCATGTCCGCCCGGTCTCGAACATAGTCCTTGAAGGTGCCTTTGGGCTTGTGGCTGGGCAGGGCCGCTGGGTAGTCCTCAGAGTCGAAGCTGTCATAGGAAGGGACACGTTGGAGACTCTGGAAGGAAGACTGGCTGCTCCACGATTGGGTCAGGCGGTCGCAGCTGTCGTAGCTCTCGATGCTCTCAAAGGAATCCTGGCCCCCGAGTTTCCCTGCGAGGCGAGAAGGAAACGAGGTTAGCGGAGAGGCAGTGGGGCCTAGTGGTCAGATTGTTGGACTAGGGCCTCGGGGAGGACAGGGTTCAGGTCCCCACTTGGGTGACCCTAGGCTGGATGCAGCCTCTCAGCCTAGCCTACATTGCAGGGTTGTTGTGAGGATAAAATGAAGGGGAACCGCGCACACCACCCTGAGCTCCTCAGACAAGGTGGTATATAAAGGCAAAAAATAAATAACAAAGCAGAAAGCTTGCATGCAGGTTAAAGGATTCCCCATATTAAAGGGGAGTGAAGGTTGAGGAAGATGCTGATTCAGAGACCAACAGAAGCCCTGCTTGGTTTGGCGCAGGCCCTGCGGATCCAACCCCATGCAATCAAAGCCCACCCCAATGTACACTGGAAGCACTCGACTTTGCCCAGGGAGTCCTGGGGGCTGCATCATCCACCCCACAAAGAGACGCAGTTCCCAGCCCCCTCCATGAACTGCAGAGGAGGCGAAGCAGCACAGAGGCAGATCGCATGCCTTGCATGCAGAAGGCCTCAGGGTCGCCTCCTCTTTGGATGGTCAAGGAGCAGGTGATGCCAGAGCCCGCTTCCCTTTTGCAAAGCTAGAGATTCACTGAGGGAAATGGGCAAATCCTGAGGTTCATCTTCAGAACAGATTTTATGTTCTCCAATGGGATGTTTTGTGACTACAGAGCAGTAAAAAGAAGATCCATTCAAAATAAATAAACGCAGCAGGCAATATGACAAATTAAAAAATAAAATAAAAACAGTACCTCAGTTTAAACACACTGGGAAATCAAACAACTAAATCTAACTTCTCAGAACCTGACACGCATTCACCATCTCCAGTGGCTTTTAAACTCTGGCTTCACGATTTGCTGGTCAGGTTTACTCTAGCATGTTTTCACATTTTATGTATGTGCCCAAAGCCTTTCATTGCACCAGAATGTGGACAGGAAACACAAAGCACCTCTACCTTTTCTTCCTGCTAATGACTGTTCTGTGTTTCCCAAGGAAGCATAATAATTATTTAGTCTTGTCTTTCGAGGGATCACTTGATCAGACGCCAAACCTGCCAACTGTGGCCTCCCTGTGCAGATTATGACTTTTTATACCAGTCAAGGACATGAGCCCCTATTTAACCAGACACATTCAGAAGGGTTTCTTTGTTTTGTTTTGTTTTTTAAAAGGGAGAGACACGGAGAATTCTCCAGAATTCCTCAGCTTGATTGTTGCTCAATCATTTCTTCTTTACTGACAACCTCGGAGCATAAGAGGATCACTCAAGTTCAGTAATTTCCCAAGCTGGACTGAAAGCAGCTGCTGGGATTGTGTAAGATCTCTAAAGAGCAAATTCCGCTGGCAGAGGTGCTGGCAGTGAAGACCCAGCTACTAAATCTCAAGGACAGAGGCGAGGAGGCTGAACAGCTGGCAAGCCTGCCCACATATTTGCTGTGTCCTATTTCAACATCTCTAATTCAGGTGTGGTAGGGATCACCTGCGCAAGGTAGCTGGAGGACCAGGTTTTAGAAGTCTTTCTAGACAATGCAACTTTGGGAAGCTTAAGGGGCCTATAACTCAACCAGAGAGCCCAAGTTTTGCATTCTCTACATGCTGGTGGACTACAACTCCCATCAGCCCCAGCCATAGCTGTCAACTTTCCCCCTTTTTAAAGAGAAATTCCCTTATTCCGAATAGGATTCCTTGCAAGAAAAGGGAAAAGTTGACAGCTATGGCCCCAGCAAACAAGGCCACTGGTTTAATTTCTAAAAAAAGAGCGATGCCAGCCTTTGGTGGAAAGCCCTTTTCCTTGGGAAAATCTCATTCCTTCTTATATATGGGGTAGGGTTGCCGACTTGTGATTTTTAAAGTATTCCATTACCTCGGCTAGTGCGCCCCATGCACATATTATCCGGCGTTACGACCTCCTGCTTGATTGTGAAGTAGTCGGTAGGCAGGGACTCCATCTGCACGGGGTCCCGGAGGATGACGGAGGAGGGGTACTCGTTCTCGTACTTGAGAGACAGGAGCTCCTCGGAGCTGATGGGATGGAGGGTCTGGTAGGACTCTGTGATGAAGCTGGGCTCAGAGAATTCCGAGGGAGGAACACACTGAGCGTGCTCAATGCCATAACCTGAGAGCGGAAAGAAGACCCCCAAACTGAATATGACCACCCAGGGCAGCATTATTAGTATTATTATTTAGCTGGAACTCTCTGGAACTCTGTTCCGGCACCTTCTAAGGGAGGCATTTGTGGAGAGTTCCAGAACCTCTTTTTCTAGAAAAATAGCACCGTTGTTGTTGTTAACTGAATTTATATACTACCCTATACCCGGAGGTCTCAGGGAAGTTCACAGAACCATTGCAGTTCTTGCTTTTATCCATAATGATAATAGTAATAATATCATCACCATTAATTAAGAGAAATAAACCATAAGAGTCACATTTCTTCAATTAATAATAATAATAATAATAATAATAATAATAATAGTACCCCACCCATCTGACTGGGTTTCCCCAGCCACTTTGGGTGGCCACCAACAGATATAAAAACATAATAAAACATTCAAACATGAAAAACTTCCCTATACAGGCCTGCCTCCAGATGTCTTCTAAAAGCCAAATAGTTGTTTGTTTCCTTGACATCTGATGGGAGGGCGTTCCACAGGGTGGGTGCCACTACCGATAAGGCCCTCTCTGCCTGGTTCTCTGTAACCTCACTTCTCACAGTGAGGGAACTGCCAAGAAGGCCCTCGGTGCTTTTGCTCCTCTCGTATGCTGCCTAAATGTTGAAAGGACTCCCAGTGCTAAATCTTGTACTCAACAGGGGAAAAACAAGGGAGACTTACTAATGAAGTAGTCTGATGTATAGCGGGATTCTGGGTAGGCTGCGTTCACTCCGTTTGCTGGATATGGCTTTATCTCTTCTGCACAGAGGATGGGAGGAATGAAAGGGAAGATACCCAGTAAGTACCAGTAGCTTTCATTCATTCATTCATTCATTCATAAAAAATATTTGTATTGTATTAAAGGGTTTTCTCAGGACGGTGGAGGGCGCATGTGCCGTGTCCCATTGGTGTGGTGGCACTCACACTTCTTCTGATAGGAAATGCCCTGCACGGGGGGCAGGAACGAAAATAGAGGGTCAAGGGCGGTCATTTTTTTTTGGGGGGGTG
Source organism: Podarcis liolepis (assembly GCF_965112155.1). Lineage (NCBI taxonomy): Eukaryota > Metazoa > Chordata > Lepidosauria > Squamata > Lacertidae > Podarcis > Podarcis liolepis. Next base: position 28,606,807 of record NC_139567.1, on the reverse strand, counting down.
AGAAATGTCCCTATTTTCACCTGAGGAATGTTGGTGGGTATGCTCCTAGGTAAACATGCACAGGCTGGCACCACCAGTTTCTCACACCCAAACCCAACATGACATTCCATGGACCTGTAGCAAAATCTTTTATATTATCTAGTCTCAAGGTTTTTACTCAGAACTGCACAACCACATTCCCCTTCTATCAAGCCTGACAATGTCCATCATCTGAGACGTTCTTGATCTGTTTGGTGGACTGGGTCATGCCAGGATACATGACCCCCCCTGCGCACTCAGAAGTGTGGGGAGGGCCCTCTAACCCCATCAGCAATTACAAAACCTTGCAGTCAAGAGGTGACTCACCTACCGCAGGCCATATGACTGGAATAAAAACAGCAGTATGCTGGCTGCGATTGCTTCATTCATTTGGGCACATTCCACTTTTATTTTGTCTCCCCCTTCCAAAATAGCCTCCACTTCCCCGCAGTCAGCAGTGCCCTCTGTCTGACTGCAACCCCCATGCAAAGTTGACCACGGCAACCTGGCCCTGCCTTTCCCTGTGGTCACACACACCCCACGGCTTGGCAAGCCTTGCCAGGAGGGGAGGGGGCACAAAGGATGCGGAGATGCAGTTCACACAGGACTCGGTTTGTTCAGCCCACCCCCCTTCATCGCTGCCGTCCCCAGGAGGGAGGCCAAAATTAGGCCCTTTTGAATGAAGGCACATTATCTCTGGCGAGTCTCTGTCTGAGCTCAGCAGAAACAAACCAGAGCCGCAGCCGGGCCCTGTTTGGGATGTTCTCCTCCTTGCTGGCCAATACGTGAGGTCATAGGATCACAGAATCATAGCACTGAAAGGGATGCAATGGGTCATCTAGTCCAACCCTTTGCAATGCAGGAATCACAGCTAAAGAACCAATGAAAAATGGCCATCCAACGTCTGCTAACAAAACACCAACAAATGAGGGTCCACCACCTTCTGAGAGAGTCCATTCCACAGTCGAATGGCTCTTACTGCCGGAAAGTTCTTCCTACGGCTTAGTAAGAATCTCCTATCTTGTCATCTGAACCCGTTGTTTTGGGTCCTACCTTCTGGAGCAGGAGAAAACAAGCTTGCTCCATCTTCCGTGTGACAGCCCTTCAGATGTTTGAAGATGGCTATCCCATCACCTCTCAGACTTCTCTTCTCCATACCCAGCTCCCTCAACCGTTCCTCATAAGGCTTAGTTTCCAGACCCTTGATCATATCGATCACCCTCCTCTGCATATCTACCAGCTTACTAATGTCCTTCTTAAATTGTGGTGCCCAGAACTGGACACAGGACTCCAGGTGGGGTCTGACCAAGGCAGGCTAGAGCAGCACTGTTAATGCAGACGTGAAAGGCCACAGCAGAAGAAAAGAGGCCTTTCCTTCAAAAGTCAGGAAGCAAGGTCACCACCTTCTTGCAAAAACATCCATGCCAGTTGGACTGTCCCATTGGTCCTGTGGTTAGGGCAGTTGTGTCACGTAGACTTGGGACTTAATGGCACTTAATAACACAGAGCATAGTTAAACAGTGGTGCTCATGCAAATCCTATTCTCAGTGTCCTGGTTTTAACTTCTTCTTGTTCAAAAGCATTTACCAGAACCAATGAGGCAAAATATGGAAATAATTGGGAATGTCAGCTGCCGCCCCATGAGATCCTACAACTGAGCATGTTTACCTTCAGAAAGCCACAGGTATGTGCGTCTGGGGTGCGCACGTGTGGGTGTACCAGAATCCATGTTCCCTGGTGGCTTTTGTGGAAGGGAAAAAAACGCCCCCTCCCTCTCCTGACACCCAAAACAGCACAATGAGCACCTGTCTCCACCTATCGCAGAAGGTCCCCAAATGATCTGCAAACATCTCAGTGGGCAACACTCTGTTTACAATTGGTTTCGTCTCGCCTGTTTGCATTGTTCAGGCATGAATGCAGGTCTGTTTCTCAATGCTGGTCCAGCATGACCCAGGACTAGCTGAAGGTCCTTCTATGCCTTTGGGTAAATGAGGAATTAATCCTACAGCCCCCCACACCAAAACACTCACAGGTTGGCAGCAATAAACTTCAGGACTTTGTATGGGACACACGGGCTCCCTTGGGCTGTATTTAACATGAAACTTTCCTGCTTTTGGCAAAGAGGTAAATGACGAGAGTATGGCTGTATGTGGGGGAACTCACAGCGGGGCTGGCCTTTGACATTTTGCTGCCTGAGGTGGAGGACATAAAGGCAGCCCCTTCCCACTATTTGTTTAGAAGAGCGGTTCTCAACCTGTGGGTCCCCAGATGTTGTTGGACTACAACTCCCATCATCCCTGAGCTCTGGCCTTGCTAGCTAGGAGTGATTGGAGTTGTAGTTCAACAACATCTGGGGACCCACAGGTTGAGAAAGGCTGATCTAGAAGCTGGCTGGCTGGGTTGTTGAATGTGCTTTCAGCACTAGGGGGGTGGGACAAGTCCTCCATGCATCAGAAGCAGCAGACTAATTTAGGGCCCCTGGTCAGCGCTTTGTGGCAAACGCCAATGGATGCTTCCATCAGGGAGCAACCACTGCTGTCCCTCAGCATCTGCTGCCTGAGGCACTTGCCTCCTTCTGCCTAATGGTAGGGCCATCCCCATGCCACAGGGAACAGACAAGTCATTAAGGCATTGCTAAAAGGTGCAAAACTCTTCTAGTGCTGTGGCTTTGTTCTCATTCAGCTTCTACTCTTCTTAAGAGATCCTCTCAGCCCATTGAGTGAAAAGCTGTGGAAGAGCTCTCTCAAGAGACTGTGTGCAGCATCACTCGGCTAGGCAGCGGGGAAGGCATGTGAACAGTGGCGAAGCTCAGAAGATCTCCAGGGAGATCTGGGGGAGATCCTGGTCTGAAAGGCTGGAGCTGAGAGCAGACAGGGACACAGCCAGGCAAAAGTGATGGAGTGCAGAGGACAGAGTTTGGGAATCTAGGGAATCTCACGCGGTGGCACCTTGTCCCTGAGATTGTTTGCAATTGCTATAGCTCATTTGATTTACTAGTTGCTCACAACAACAAAAAAGTCTCTAGCCAACTTCCAAACAAATTAAGAGCCTAATGCATGGCATAAAAATGAAAACAATACATGACAATAAAACCATTACAACAGCAAATGTCAACAGCAGAAAAGTGTTAGCAATAAACAGCAGGATGCTGATCACAATCTGCCAGATGCCTGGGAGAGGAAGGAGGTTTTACCTGGCACCAAAAGGGGGTTAATGGTGGCACCTGGCAGACCTTCCTGGGAAGAGCATTCCCTGCAGTGGTGAGCCACAACCGTAAAGGCCACGCTCTTGCCGAAGCCTATCGTAGTATTACCTTTCTGCAGGATCTCCAGATGTTCCCAGAGGATGTCTCCTACAAAATCCGGTGCCAGCTCCAGGAAGCAGTCCTTGCCCAGAGCACAGAGGGCAGCTCCATTCATACAAAACTTCTGGAAGTCCACGCCCTTCAGGCTGAACTCATTCACCGCCCACATCACCCAGTCCCGGACATGGGTTTCCGTCCATTGCTGAGGGTCTGCGCAAAGAAGTCACAGGAGAAAGGAATTGAAATGCAGCTGCTCTGTGCACCATCTCATAAGGCAGGTGGGGGAATCTCTGGCCTTCCAGATGTTGCTGAACCACAACTCCCATCAGCCTCATCAAGCATCCATGGGATGATGATGGGGGTTGTAGCTCAGGGTCCTCACACCTAATCTAATATATAGTGGAAACATCATCACACTGGGAAAGGAGAGATTAAAGGCCATGAAGGGACCATATTAAACTTTGGAGCCTTTTATCTTTCTCCACTTTAGCTGAATTTTCTCTCTCCTGCGGTCTGAATTTCTACTTCTACTGGGTGCTGTGGATTTTTTCATGTGGACTTTAACTGTTTAGAGTGATTTCGCTTTGTTCAGGCACATTTCCCGAAAGTGGTCTATGAACCCATAGAGCAGCCACCACTGCTTATTCTGAGCTACAGGGGAGCTCAAAGGAATCTTAAGCAAATGATCACCACACTGGGGGAACTGTTACTTTCTTCCATGTGCAACTTGAATGGACTGGTTAATGGATCACCTTACACCTCCCATTAATGGACTAAAGCGCCTATGGTTAATTTTCTAAAATTTCCTTGATCAAGTGCCAGTCCTGCATGCATGTGACATTTACACCTTTTTGCTCCCCAGGAATGGTGGAGATGTTCAGCAGCCATGTTATAAACGCTTTAGGGGAAGTCGCTGCTGCAAAGAGGTTTTGACCCTGATCTGCACAACCAAATGACCGAGAAGCGGATGCGAGAGCTCATTCAGCGAAACAGCCGATGTTTGTTCAGAGCTGGATTCATGGGGAGCTCATTGTACCTTTGGGGATTCCCAGCCGCTGCTGCTCTTTCGTGAAACCGCTGAAGGTGGCCTTCAGCGCCTGCGACATCATTTCTTTGCTGCTTGGAGTTAACAAAGGCACGTCGGCACATTCCATATCTGGAAGAGAGAGAAAGGAGGGAAATGAGGATGGTTCAGTTCTAAAACTCAGGACGATGGGAGAGACAGCAATCGTGACCCAGGTGCTGAGTCCTGAGTGGTCATCGCAAGTCACCTGCCTTGGCGTGACCTTTTTCTCCCAGCCTGAAAGTTCATCAACGGGCAGTTTTATATTTGCTACACATTTAAATGAGTCAACACATCTGGCTGGGTTTCCGTAGCCACTCTGGGTGGCTTGCAACAAAATATTAAAAATACAATAAAACATCAAACTTTAAAAGCTTCACTAAAGAGGACTGCCTTCAGATGTCTTCTAAAAGTCAGATAGTTGTTTATTTCCTTGACATTTGACGGGAGGGTGTTCCACAGGGCGGGTGCCAATACCGAGAAGGCCCTCTTTCCTCCACGATTACCAGGCATATTATTAATCTCTCATTGTAGTTTGATAAGAACTGTCTACAGATGAAGGGGAAGGACAGTTTGGACCCCATGTGAGAGGTGGGCAAGGAGAAATGTCACAGGTTGAGAGGCTGTGAGAAGAGAAGGGTGAGCCCAGGTGAGAGCTGGCAGAGAACAACATCCCCCCTGTAAATGATGAAAATTAAGATATAATGATGAGGGAGGATCTTGTTGTTTCTTTTTTCTGTTCCTCCTCTCTCACCGATGTTCAGAACAGTCAAGGTTGGCCACTCTCTAAGCAAAACCGAAGACATAAACCACAGGTTTTGCTGTAATGGTCAGAAGAGCTAACATTTTCAGATGCAACCGGTCAGCAGACATTCACCAGTTAAAGAGTTTGGTGTGGGAAAAGATAATCAGGCCATTGGATAATAAGTAACAGATTCCACGCATTGTTTAAATAATGTCGTTTGGATATTTAGAAGGTTTTATTAGCCAAGGCTCTGGAGAAATAAACACACACCCCAGCGCTCTCTGCCATCCGTCTTCCGCTCTGAGATAACAGTGAGAGAAAGTGTCCAGGACACTTTTCCCTGACCCTCGAGCCGCTTGTTTTTAATGATGGGTTTGAGAGAGCTCGGAGGTTACAAGAGACCACCCAGAAACTGCTCCATCACCTTTGCAGCCTGGTTTGGAGGGCAGCTGTGTTGCTCTCCCGGCTATGGGAGAATGATTCAGAGGCAACCTGGGGCAAGGGGAAGACGCGGGGGGGGGGGAGAGGGAGGAGGAGACTAACCCTCTTCAAGCAGAGAGAAAAACAGATGGACCAGAAAGAGGTGTGCAGCCGGAGGCCATGCACACTTACTCAAAAGGAAGCCCACTAAGCTTTATGCTGTGAACCATCCTGTGATCTTTAGATGAAGGGCGGTAAAGTTCAGCAATGCTCTCTAGAGAGTAAGTGTGATCACATGGGATCAGAGCCTTCAGAGACATAATATAGTACGCATCAGGTCACTGAACAGCCAATCTCAATGCCAGCGTTATTGAGCTGGAGAAAAAACCAGGTAACTCAACACTATGTTTGTTTCATGGGAGTTAAGGTAAAGATAAAGGGACCCCTGACCATTAGGTCCAGTCATGGCCGACTCTGGGGTTGCGGCGCTCATCTCGCTTTATTGGCCGAGGGAGCCGGCGTACAGCTTCCAGGTCATGTGGCCAGCATGACTAAGCCGCTTCTGGTGAACCAGAGCAACACACGGAAATGCTGTTTACCTTCCTGCCAGAGTGGTACCTATTTGTCTACTTGCACTTTGCCATGCTTTCGAACTGCTAGGTTGGCAGGAGCAGGGACCGAGCAATGGGAGCTCACCCCGTCACAGGGATTCAAACCACTGACCTTCTGATTGGCAAGTCCTAGGCTCTGTGGTTTAACCCACAGCGCCACCCGCGTCCCTTTTCATTGGAGTTACTTTCAAGTAAATATGCACAGGATGAAGATTTTCAGCCTCAATATGTAGCAGTATGCATTGTCTTACACCCAAAACCTACGAATGCTCAAAAGTAAACCTTGCTGATTTCAAAGACGTGTACAGTGGTACCTCGGGTTAAGTACTTAATTCGTTCTGAAGGTCCGTTCTTAAGCTGAAACTGTTCTTAACCTGAAGCAGCACTTTAGCTAATGGGGCCTCCTCCTGCTGCCGCACCGAAGGAGCATGATTTCTGTTCTCATCCTAAAGCACTATTTCTGGGTTAGCAGAGTCTGTAACCTGAAGCGCATGTAACCTGAAGCATATGTAACCTGAGGTACCACTGTACTTCCAAGTAGGTCTGTTTGGGTCTGCAGCCTTTAAGGAGTGTGGGGAGCAACACTGTTGCTTCAGTCAGGCATTTGAGGAAACTGAACAGGACGGAAGGCCTGTTAAAACATCTCTGCTAATATCACAGGGGCAGTGGCGTAGCGTGGGTTGTCAGCAGCCGGGGCAAGGCAAGTAATTTGCGCCCCCTCTGCCCTAGGGGCAGAGAGCTGCGAGTGCGAGCGCCCCCCCCAGATGTTGCGCCCGGCCCCACCTGCACCCCCCACGCTACGCCACTGCACAGGGGCACAAGGAGAGCCAACAGATTCCAGCTCCTCCTGGTTGCATCCAAGTTCCAGTTATACATGGATAATCTTGAGTTTTACAAGAGCGCAATGCTAGATCTCGAGGAGCAGATACCGAAACCCGACTCCGCCCCGCAAAGCGTTCGGATTTCACAATGGCATTTTCACCCACAACCATCAGCAAAATGCAGGGTTGCTATTGCAACATCAGCCTTGCAGCAGATAACGGATGGTAACTAACTTGAGATAAAGCAAAGCTCCAGGACAAGCTGAAGAAGTTTAGATACCGGCCTTGAGAGTGCAAGCAAAGGTCAAGCACCCCTTGTGAAATCAAGGGGCCAGGTTTGCTACCCTGGAGGGCCGCTGCACATGTGATGTGGTGGGCCATTCAGTGTCATCCCACCGGGCAGGCTGATTTCACAGCCACTCCCTGTGGCACTCAGGGATACCTGTAGGATGTGGTTGTGCTGGACTCAGGGGTGGAGCATCTGCTTTGCATGCAGAAGGTTGCAGGATGAGTCCCCAGCAGCATCTCCAGGTAAGGCTGGGATAGACATCTGCTTGAAATCTTGGACAGCTGCTGCCTGTCAGTGCAGGCAGTGCTGAGTTAAATGGACCAATGGTCATTCTCAGCATAAGACAGCTCACTGCGCTGCTGCATTCACAACCATGTTTGTCACATCCACATGCTGTGTCTTAAGTGTGTGTTTAATAGCCTTAGCTGCACACCTAAAATTATCGTGTGTGAAGTGGTCCCAAAACACACCTTTCAATAAGCATAGGGGAGGAAAAGTTATCTATGGAAATGCATCTCCTCCCCAATTTCCTTATGGACAAGAATTCCAAAATGTAATTTGGCATGTGGGGCAACGTACATTGCCATCCCACTTGCATCTAGTAAAATAACTCCTCGTTGGGTTTGCACATGTGAAGCAGCAAAGAAAAGAAAGAACTTTGTCATCAACTTTGGCTCTCTTGGGATCCAAACCAGGGTAGGTCTTCTTTTTTTTTGCCGCAAATCTAATTATGTTTAAAACCCAGGCCACGCAGGGAGAGGGAGAAACTGGAATGGCAAGAAAGAGCACCCATGTTCCTCCCTGGGGTCTATAAGATAAAGGGCATCACCCACTCCTATTGCTCTACTATGAGTGTCCCAATCTGCGTGGGTCTCCATCAGAGGCTTCCTTGCTCCTCTAACTCACACAGTAGCCAAGCTGAAATCAATGTCCGGTTGGTCACAGCAGGAGTAGCCTGACCTGGTCAGCCGTTCTGCTGCCCCTCCTGTCTCAGGATCTGATGGATGGAGCCAGAGGTCAGGGACCAAGCTCACTGCTGTCTTCTGCAGGAGCAAAACATCTTTCTTCCCCACCACTCCCCATCCTCGTCTTCTTACTCAAACTAGACAGGGAAAGATACCCGATGCATCATTGTCACGAGGGCAAAGAGCAACTCCAGCTGTTCTGCAGACCCCGAAACTGAAGGAGGCGGCAGCAGCAGCAGAGGCTGGCCCATTCGAGTGAAAGGCACACTGCTCCACCAGCCACCCCATCCACCAGATATGGGAGGCAGTGCTGCCTAACAGCTTCTTCCTCCTGAGTCTCAGAGTTGCCCCTTGTAGAACTCAGCAGGGAGGAGGACCAAACTGGAATGAGTTGGCTTTGCCCATCATTGGCTCTGGTGCCACCTACTGTTAGCCTCCCAGTTCCCAATGGGACCCAGCCAACACTGGGCAGCAGAGAAGAACAAGAAGCAGGAAGCCCAGATTGGCCTTGAGAAGATCACCATGCAAGGGTTCTGGTGCAGGTGGTAGAACAACAAATATTGCCTTGCTGAAAAAAATAATCCAAAGAACGCAATGACAATATTCAAATTTGAACTAAATGAAGTCAAGTCGTGGTGGAGGGAAGTCACAGGGTAGTGGGGGTGGTGTGGAGTTTATGTTTGTAGTGTAGAGTGTATATTCTTTTTCTTTTGGTCAATTTTGTATCAGCATTTGTTTATTTTACTTTTATTTTCTGTATCATTTATCAAGAAATAAATAAAATTAACAAATTAAAAAGAAAAACAAAAAATAAACATTGCCTTGCCGGATCCATCTATTTCACTGCTCTGCTTCCATCCTTGCAGCTGCCAGCTGGAGATTTAATAAGGATTGGACTGCATTTTTTTTCCAGGAATAGGTGAATCATGGTGCCAATGGCATTGTTTAGATGCTGGGAAGAATCAGCATGTGCGAGGACTTCCTGCCCCACCATAAATCAATAGAAACCCTGCCCTGGTGCAACCTATGCCTGAGAATAAGGTAAGATTCTTAGAGGTAGAAGTGGCTGGTAAGGTGGGATGGGGACCCCTCTCTCACTTCCTGACAGGTGGTCAGCTGCTGCTTCCCTAAGGAGGGAGGGCAAATGCCCCAGCAGGTATGCCAGGGAAGCTCTGTTGATGCGTTTGCACCACACTGGACTCCCTGCTCCTTTGCCACTCCCAATAAACAACAACAGCAAGGAATTATTTAAAGTCACCTAGAAAGATGTCCACTAAGGTACTCCTTCCCTCTTTTCAGTGCCTGGTCCCAGGACTTTTTTCACCCGGAACTCGCTGGAATTCAGTTCCAGCATCTCTCAGGTGGGCGCCATTGCCATTCTAAGACAAGGAGGGAGGCATCCATCATGAGTTCCAGCACCTCTCTTTCTAGATAAATAGCACTAGCTGGTCCTCCTCACATTCACCACGGCTGAGACTGCAATCCCATGCACACCCATCTGGGACTTAGGACTGCACTGCCAAAGGGGGACTTTCCTTCCAGGATTACTCGAGAGTTGCAAAGAGCTACAATTCAAACACAAGCACATGGGGGCAACCCACTCCACCCCCCCAATTGCACATATAACTTTCATCCCTTACCACCAACACACAGAGAGATAGCTCATTGTGTGTATATAAGGTATTTCAGTATTTATGGAAGGTACGTAAAACACCCAGGATTTAAAAATAACTGCCCTTATTCAACTTAGAGATGTCTGACGTTCATTCATAAACACCAAATACATATAAAGAACCATGTGTTGTTTACGTAGCTCTAGAAGGTTCTGCTGACTATTAGCTATTGATTCCCTGCCTCTTCGTTTTTAAAAGTTTCTATTTAAAGTAAAGTAATAATGTCTAAATCTGCATTCGATTTTTAATGGAAGCGAATAACAACGAAGTGAGCGCTAAATTTGTGCTATATTCTGCTATATTTCAGGAAGTGGTTTTTACGTCATGTGAACGCTTGAATATAATGAGGAGGTTAACAGTTTGGGAATCATCAGGGGAAATAGAAGGAAGTGCTATGTGACAGCAGCATATGGCTCTCCCCTCCTGTGACCATTGGGCAACGCTGCCTGGGTTCGATGAGAGTTGCAACCCAATAACACCTGGAGGGCACCATAAAGAAACAGGGTGGCACCTCTCACTGAGGACCTTGATCCACATTATGCGTAACTTGCATAACTACAAACCTCAAAACCTGGTATCCCCTTGAAACTGGTGTAAAGGTTTAAGTGCCAGTTTTGTACCACAAACCCTGAGTTTTGTGCCACCACCTCTCAGTGAGTATTGGCATACAATCAGACAGACAGACAGACACACACACACACACACACACAGAGAGAGAGAGAGACACACACCTGCAAACAGCATGGCCATGTCCCCTCAAAGTCTATGCTGAAGTATTGTGCTAGTTTGGCTATAAATTTACAGGAGATGCCAGTTTTGAGAGTTTGTAGTTAACACAATGTATGTATTCACTCACCCACACCCACAAACATACACATAGAGGGAGACACTATAAAGAGATTTCCACAGGCACTTTCTCCTTCAAAATCTACTTTGTTCAACAATCCATCTACAAGTATTGATAAACTCAGGACCCAAAGTCCTTGGCCAAGACTTTGAGCAAGTCCATCTCTCATGGCCTGACCTCCATTGGGGAGACCAACACAAAGGACCACATGCTATGGAAATATTCCACTGGATTTCCAGAGATAAAAAATTATGTATACGGTAATGGTCTCCACACAGAAATCCTACCAGAAACACAAGACCAATAAATTATATTTCACGTGCACAATTAGCATAATTTTGGGCCATTGTATTTTCCAGGCACCATTTCCCACAAAGAGGTGATCAAATGTCAAATAACTACCATTATAGACAGCATATTTTTTTTGTTTCCAGGGTCACATGATTAAAAGAGCACACTGAAAACAAAAGCCTCCCAGCAGAAAAGAAGTCATTGTATGAGTTGGTTGACTTGATGAGTTGGAAGGGGGAGCGAGAGTCATCTAGTCCAACCCCCTGCAATGCAGGCAACTTTTGTCCAACATGAGGCTCAAATCCACAACTCTGAGTTGAATTCTCTCATTCTCTACTGACTGAGCTGTTCTAGGTCCAGACTTCCCATTGCCACACTAGTTTTCCACGTGCAGGAAGCCAGAGTCTTACCAGACCTGACCCTGGGAAACTCCTCCACTGCTCCCCATTCTGATAGCTAAATGCGTGAGTCCTACCCCTCTTTTGAGTTTTGCTTCTTTGCACCCCAATAACCTGTTGTCTTGAGAAGTGCAAAGCAAATCTGGGTGCACAGGATGTCTCTGCTGCTTCCTGGAGCCATTCATACTCCCTTCAGGCTTGCCAAGACGCATATGGGCAAACACACATCCCAGGCAGAAAGCCCCCCTAATAATGATCAGTTAAGAAACAGGCCAAATTGTCAGCATTTTGTAGCACTCTAAACCAGACACACTCTGTAACCAACCCTGGAAGCAACACCCCCACATTCTCTTCTGCAATAAGACTTGTTGGTTGGTGCAAGGGGAGAGAAGACATCTGTCAAGTGTGTATGGATATTGCAAAAAGAGAGCGAGAGAGAAAGAAAGAAAGAAAGCTAAATTTCAAGATTTCTCTGAATTTGGGCAGGTTTTCTTAGAAACCCTTGCAGCTCTACATCAAGGAATTCCCCTCCATACCAATGCCAGGCCCCCTACCCCCCCTTTCAAAGCAGCCAGCCTCCCCTGAGATAATCGCCTCTAATCCCACTAACCACTTTGCTAAATAGCTCTAATCCTTCCCCAAAGGATCAAGTGAAGAGGACAAGGGGGGAAAGGGTCAGCTCAACTTGTAATAGACGCCAAGGCTGGGAATGAATGAGAGAAGGCAAGCGGGTGGCAGGGCGACCCACACAGTCCTTGGAAGTGGGAGAATCGCTCATTCATTTGATGGCCATTTACCCACAGCCAAAGCCCAGAAGCGATTTAATTGCTAGGATGCCTTAAAAAAATATATGAAAAAAGGCTGGATTTGTTTCACCAGCAACTAGAAAGAAACCACTGCAGGAATGGAGCCTTCCAGTTGGACGGACTCACAGGAAGGCTGTTGGCAGCTTGGAGCGCTCAAAGGTCTCCCACAGTAGCCAGAGACCTCTTCAGGAAGAGATGCTTCGGGGTGCCAGGACACCAGCTTCTGTGGCCTCCAGGCACTTGTGGTTGAGGGAAAAGCAAGGAGCCAACCTGTGCAAGACCAAAGCCAAGGCAGTGCTGGCCAAAGGGTTGCAGACTTGAGTGCCCAACAGGCAATGCAAGCTCTGCATTGAGATACACTCACATTCTGGGTTGCTGCCCAAACTTCCCATATTTCCTCAACCCGCAGAATCATACACACTTAATTGCCTTCTCATTCACATTTCTCACAACAGTAACAATACTGATCTCTCTTATAAGACACTAATGGTAGAGATAATGGACTGGTTCACAAGTTGCACGGACAATGGCGGAGGAAGCCACTCAGGCACTGGGGGCGGCATGCCCAGGGGCACAGCAAGCCACCCATAGGGGCAGGGCACACTGCGGGGCCTCCAGAGTCTGCCTGCCTCCTCCCACTCAGCTGCCCTACAGCTTGGGGAAAGGCAGCGGGTGGACCGTTTGGGCAGCGCAGTGCCTGCGCGTGCCCAAGCCACCACAAGGCACGTGGCTCGGGCGCACTGCAGGCCCCACAGTGAGTGCCGCCCAGCATTTTGTCGCCCCCCCTTTGTCAGTGGTGACACCTGGGGTGGCCCGCACCCAGCACATCCCCCTTCCTCCGCCCCGTGCAGGGCTCTGGCGTTTCACAAACAAAGGCTTCATCCATATGGTTGGCTGAACAAGGAGGGTGGGGCGGCAGCAGGAACATCAGATTGGCTCTGCCAGGGCATTTGTACTCAACTCTCTTGCCTCTGCCACCCGGCCCCCCTATGCAGCAGCGACTCACCAGCCGTTTTCTTTAGACTTGGCACCTTCCACCACTGCAGCCTCCCTGACTGTGGATGTGCATCTCCTGGTTCCAGTCACCTGATAGGTCTGCAATTGCAAACCATCTCCATTTCTGTCGCAGTGCCGGCATTTATGGATGTCAATGGGTGGCAAAGCCACAAGCCTTCAAAGCACCACTGTTCAAATCGCAGATGTGGAAGGACTCCCAAACAGTGTGGCCTTGATGCAATGATATGGATGAATCCGATGCACCAGCAGTCATGTGACACAACCAGCTCCCCATATAAATGTTGCCTTCACACAATGTGGTTGCCAGATTTCACCACGCACGCCAGCAAAAACCAACGAGCGCCAAGCCACTTGTTTCCAGGGGCTCCTCATTTCCTGGATGTTGCTCACCAAGTTGGATGGCAATAAAATAGGAAGCGACTCTGCCACCCTTAATGGGACCAGATGTTACTGGGAGAGAGAGAGAGCCACAAAGTAGTAACACCCACTCAGCCACTGACAAACGTAAAAATGGAGTCCATAAGCATGCCCCAAAGTGGTCAAGGGTTCCATGAGATTGGCAACAAGCAATGGGAGCCTAAGGTACCCCCCTCCACACAAAAAAGCTAACCAGATTGCTTGATAAATTCACGGAGGACAAGGGTATTAATGGCTAGTAGTCATGATGGCCTATATTGTAGTTGCTATGACTCTGAATACCAGGAGGGGAAAGGGATTCCCCATAATGGGCATCTGGTTGGTCACTGTGAGACTAGGTGGATCACTGGCCCGATGGAGCAGGACTCTTATTATGTTATTCCTGGGCCTCCCCTACACACCCACATGCATGCATGGAACAATAAGCATTTACGAAGCCATTCATTCATCCACCCTAGGCTGGAAATTCCCACTACTGGCCTGACCACAAGTCAAGTTCTATCCATCAAGTTCTTGCCCCCTCATTTATGCAAATCACCGTGTAACGCAAGACACATGGAAACCGCATGGCAAAGGACAAAGATGACACTGATCCCAGTCACTCTCTGGCATCTTCCCTCCCCTTTAGCTCTTCCAAATTTCAGGCGGGCTTTCCCCTCCTATGAAAAGATTCCAGTTGGCCGGCTGTTCCCTGGCTAGAAACCAGAGGCCTGTGACTAAGACCCAAAAGCAAGTGGGTGATGCCCACCACGAAGGTTGGTTCAGATGCACACAGGGTGGGGAAGCTGTGACCCTGCGGATGTCACTGGACTCAGACTCCCACCCACGCCAGTCTACCGGACCAATGGCCATGAATGATGGGAGTTGTAGTCCACAATATCTCTACTTTAGATTCTGGTCAGTGACTAGTGGTAGGGGGGCTCTTTGGGGAAGTTTTCAGGCCTGGGCTCTGTATCTCAAAGTGGGCTGTCAGCAAGTACTGTGGTCATAGAATCATCATAGCTGGAAGGGAAACCAAGGGTCATCTAGTCCAACCCCCTTCATTGCAGGAATCTCAACTAAAGCATCCAGGACAGATGGACATCCAAGCTCTGCTTAAAAACCTCCAAGGAAGGCGGGTCCATCAACTCCCGAGGGAGTCATAACCACCACTCACTCCCCATGTGAGGGCTGGCAGAGGGTGGAGAAAAGAGATATTTATATAACTATTTGTGGCATTTTTATCCAGCCTTTCTGCTGAAGCTGCTCAGGGCTATGTGGCTGCTTTCAGTTTGGTCCTCACAACATCCCTGTGAGGAAGGTCTTGACTGAGAGATGATGTGGATTCTTAGCCCAATAATCAGACCATCAGGACATCACACGAGCTCTGCAAAACTGGAGTTTGCTCTGGGAATATGAATCCCTATTTTAGACTCGCCGCATTGGAATATTGTGCTAGACAACTAGGCAGATATGCTTATCTGGAGACCTCAGGTCACCCAGGCAAGACTCTGCAATGCAAGAGGCAATTGCCTGCCTCAGTTATCTATGCTTAATTATTAGCAAGTCCACCAAAAACAGAAGAAAATTGTTTGGTGGGTGTAAGGGGAGAGGGGACGCAGGTGGCGCTGTGGGTTAAACCACAGAGCCTAGGACTTGCCAATCAGAAGGTCGGTGGTTCGAATCCCCGCAATGGGGTGAGCTCCCATTGCTCAGTCCCAGCTCCTGCCAACCTAGCAGTTCGAAAGCACATCAAAGTGCAAGTAGATCAATAAGTACCGCTCCGGCAGGAAGGTAAATGGCGTTTCCGTGCACTGCTCTGGTTCACCAGAAGCGGCTTAGTCATGCTGGCCACATGACCTGGAAGCTGTACGCCGGCTCCCTCGGCCAATAAAGCGAGATGAGTGCCGGAACCCCAGAGTCGGTCACGACTGGACCTAATGATCAGGGGTCCCTTTACCTTTAAGGGGAGAGAGGGAGGGTTCAAGGAGGGGCAAAATGGTCTCCGCCTATAAGTGAGAGGGGGAGAGTAAAAGAAGAAGTGGAGGCTAAAACTACAGTTCGAAAAGGTGTCCAAAGAGTGTTGTTGTTGTTGAGTCATTTAGTCATGTCCGACTCTTTGTGACCCCATGGACCAGAGCACGCCAGGCACTCCTGTCTTCCACTGCCTCCCGCAAAGCAACCCCCCCCCCCACACAAATATGAAGGATGCATTTCAGACCACAGGACAATGGCAATAACAATAACGGCAGGTTTCTTATCACCAGGAAAACCAGCATCTCTAGTTGGCGCTAAAACAGGATTAGACAAATTTGTGGAGAGGAAAGGCTATCAGTGGCTACCAGCCACAATGGCTCTGCTCTGCCTCTGCAGCTGGACACAGCAATGCTTCTGAACGCCAGTTGCTGGAAATCACAGGAGGGGACAGGGCTCCTGTGCTTGAATCCTGCTTGTGGCATCTGCATGGCCACCATGGGGCAAGGATGCTGGGCTAAAAAGCTACTGGCCGGATGCACTAGAGCTCCTCTTGCACTCTTTGGTTCTTATCCCCTTTCCAAGAGGCAGAGAGCGACTGCAAAGCCCAACTCTATGTTGCCACTTGGATTGCCCACCCCTTGGACATCCAACCTGCCCTCTGGAGGCCCTGCCAAGCTGAAGGCGGCTGGTCCAAGAGGCCTCCTAGCAGCCTGGGCTGGCTTCATTCCCTCGTGGTTGAGAAACAGAGAGAGAGAGAGAGAGAGAGAGAGAGAGAGAGAGAGAGAGAGAGCGCCTCGTAAAAGATGGCTCTGACGAAGGCAAAGGAGTGGAGGAGGTGGAAGTGAGGGGGGGGGCCCTTCATGACCACAAAGAAAACATCTCCTTGAAGCACAGACTTTTCCCAAGATATGTCATGAGATTCCCTCCCTCCCTCCTCCCTCCTGTTCCCTTCCTCCCTTTCCATCTCTCCAGCCTGGCTCCTGCTGGCTGGCTGGCTGGCTGGCTGGGGCTGACTCCAGAGCCAGCCCAGATGAGTAAGGCAACTGACATGGGGAGTGGAGCCTGAGCAGGAGGAGATGAAAGGGAGGAGAGCCCAGCCTGCCTCCTCCTCCGCTGCCTAGTCAGAGAGGAGGGGAGAGCCAGGACTGGGCCAGACCCTCCCAGCTGCTGTCTCTTATTAGGCCCGCCAGATTAGCAAGCATGCATTTACACACGCTGGCATGCAGCCACACCGGTGCAAAAGCAGCCTGGCCTCTGCAACTGACTCCCCGTTTCAAGCAGTTCTAGAGACAGGCCTAGCTGCAGGCAACGCGGCCCAGGAATGATAACCAAGTAAAACGGGTGGGGAAAGATGCCTTGGGTTCAAATCCTAGTTCAGCTACGAAGTCGCAATCTTTTATACTAGCCTACCTCACAGGGTTGTTGGGAAGGTAACAGAAGAAAGAGAACCTCATACAATGCCCACAGCTCCTCGGAGGAAGACTGTAAGATAAATGCTGCCTATTTAAAGTGCATTTAAAGCACACACACCCCCAAAAAACTCCTGGGAACTGCAGTTTACCCCTCACAAAGCTACAATTCGCAGCATCCATAACAAACTACAGTTCCTAGGTTTATTTTTTTGGGGGTGGGACTTTAAATGCAGAATGTGTACACTGCAAAACATAAATCATCATCATGAGAAACCATCTTCATCCTATGCATGGGGTTGTTTTGGTTTCCTTCATTCGCAGGCTGGAAGTAATAATGTATTCAATCTATAATCATATTACTCAGCATCGATACACGACATATGAAGAATTCAAGGCATGTCAGGCTGTCTGCACAGCAACCCTGCATGCATTTCCTAAGCTAATGGATGGAGGCCTGGGCAGAGTGGCTTGCCCAAGGCTAGCTAGTGAATTCAAGGTTGGGGTGAGATTTGACCCAGGAACTTCTCATTTTACATGCTTCGATCCTGCTGCTTTGGGTTCACACATGCAGCCAACACAGAACTGAACCCCACCCAGCAGCTGATGTCAGCCCCCCCATCAGAGTGACCTCAGCTGATTGATGGGTGGCAATGGTTTTGGAGAAATGGACCACTGGCAGGCCAAGATTGGCCAGAGTGGCGAACGTTCCTCACCTCTGGTGTAGATAAGACAGATGGAGCAAGAGGATGACATGGTGAAAGGCACCTTGTCAAGTACTTAACCTCTGGACCTTTCAAAGAGGCACAAAAATGTCTACAGTGTCAGCTCTAGGCTTTGCGGGGTTCCTGGGCAAGATGGCCTCATGGAGAGTTATGGTCGCCCTGCATTAACCTATCTCAGCCTCACTGCAGTGGGCCCCCTCCCAAGGCAAAGGCAGCCAGACACCCAGCAAGGCCAACCACCGATGCCTGCCATGACCACAGCCTGAGACATCAGAGTCTGTCCTCTACATTTCTCTCCTCGCCCCCCTTTTAGTGAGACGATTGCTGTGTGCCAAAATTAAATCCCCCCAACAGTTTGGGGCACACTAAGGGACACCAGACTAGAAGCAGAAATGACGCGATGAGCATCAAAGGCTGCATCTCTTGGGACTCTTCCAGGGATGTAACTGGAGAAGATTTCACTGAAATACATCAAGGAACTCCTGGGTCCTCCCCATCCCCAATTCCTCCCTAGGTGTTGTCTGTGTCCTCCTATGTTATTATTTACTCACAGTTGGATCCCGGCCTTCCTTTGAGGATCTGGGGAGAGCTTAAGACAGAGCATCTCCTTCCTTTATCCTCCTAAAAACCCTGTGAGGTCCATTAAGGCTGAGAGATGCAGGCAGGCACAAAATGAGCAGGCATTCAATTTTCCATGACACCATCCATGCAACAATCTTTGCCACACCACATTTTATTATACTTCTGTTTTGCTAATGCAAAAGAGTTCTTAGGAGACCCTCTTGTTCCATTCTCAGAGCTGCAATTCCCAGAATGACCTAGCAGTCAATCCCTCTTCCCAGAGAACTCTGGGAACTGTAGCGCTCAGAGAAGAATAGGAGAGGGGTCTCCTACTAACTCTCACCCCCCACTTAACAAACTACAGCTCCCAGGATTCTTTGGGGGGGGGAACCATCACTGTTCAAAGAAGTACCATGGCACTTTAAATGCATGGCATGCGTATGCGGCCTGAATATATACTGCATTTGTAACCATATAGGTTGATTAGATATGCACATGTCAATGGCTACCCAAGCAATAAAAAAGGCCTTGAAGGCTGACCATTTTGTGGGAAGGATGCAAGCACATCCTAGAACTTCAGAGTTGCACATTTAAAGTAATTTAGAGCATGCTGTAGGCCCAGTGCAACAATGATACTTTTGTAAAAAAAATGACTTTTTGCAGTTTGGAAAGTGATGGGGAAATGCCTTGAAAAGTGTGGGGTGGGCAAATGATTTTCCTATTAATCCAGGGGTCAGCAAACTTTTTCAGCAGGGGGCCAGTCCACTGTCCCTCAGACCATGTGGTGGGCCGGACTATATTTTGAAGGGGGAAAATGAATGAATTCCTATGCCCCGCAAATAACCTAGAGATGCATTTTAAATAAAAGGACACATTCTACTCATGTAAAAACATGCTAATTCCCAGACCGTCCGCAGGCCAGATTAAGAAGGCAATTGGGCTGGATCCGCCCCCTGGGCCTTAGTTTGCCTACCTATGTATTAATCCCTGGCTCATTTTGAGCCTGCCCCGTGAGCAAATCAGGATGAACGCAGGATTGTTATATAACCTCGCCGCAAACGAATCAGAGCAAATGCTCGATGGAGACTGGGCATAGTCAAACCAGCACATATACCTCGTGTGAGCAAATCAGGATAAATGTGGACTCGGCATGGAGGATCCATACAGCAGATTTAATCACTGATTCCTGTCTTTTGTTACAAAAGCTCAGGGACCACCAGGTTTCCTAGTAGCTTTGATCAAGGAGGTACAGCTACTAACATGAATTTGACCAAACTGCGGGAGGCAGTGGAAGACAGGAGTGCCTGGCGTGCTCTGGTCCATGGGGTCATGAAGAGTTGGACACGACTAAACAACAACAATAGCTTAATAGCTGCAATGCAGATTCAAAAGTTGCAAAACCAAAAAGCTGAAGCAAGTGATGGTTGGAAACATCGCTTGCCCTTTCCCCTGAAGCCCTTGACAGCCACAACATTTCCCCTCAAAGCACAATGGTTGTTCCTTGGCAAGAGAATCTCTTCCTGGCTCTCATTCCCCATGGGGTGATTGTGGCAAGAACTGTAGATACAGGGTTCTGTATGGGAAGGGAGGACAGCGTGGTCTACTCCATGCGATGTCAAACTACAACTCCCATCATCCCCGAGAGCTGGCCAGTGCTGACTGGGGCTGATGGGAGTTGTAGTCTCTGAGAAGCCAAGAGTGGCATAAATTGGAGTGGCACCCCATTTTATCCACACAGCAGCCCTGTGAGATAGACTAGGCTCAGCAGACATCCCTCCTTTAATCCAGATCCTACACTACACAAGCAGTTTCACCCAACTTTTGGTGGATCGTACCTATTTCACAAAATCTGTAGAAGACAGGGCTGCAGTGTTATAAATGTTTAAATCAGTGAAAAGGGTTCTTTCATTTGATCAGGTGAGTGCAATAACAAGTGTGAGAACCCTGAAGACACTTGAGTTCAGTGAGAACTTACCAGCAGTCAAATTAACTTCAGACACTTCCTTCCAGTTACAAAATTGCATATCTGAAGGAGGGAAGGGTAGCTTTTGAGGGACACAAATAAGCCTTAAGGACGGGGCAGGTGGGAGAAACCAACATAGTGATGTTGTTGAACTACAAGTCCCATCGGCCCCAGTAAGCATAGCCAATTGTCTGAGGGATGATGGGAGATGTAGTCCAATATCTGGAGGACAACATGTTGGCTCCCCCTGCCTTAAAGCTAGTAAGGAAACCCCACAAAGCAGACCAGGGACAATTTGAGAAAAGAGAGGGTGCATCTGACAACTTCACACTCTATTTCTCATTTTTCCCAACCTTAAATACACATCTCCAGATTTTCATATCAGTTTGTGCTTTGTTTTTAATAAAAATGAATCCTCGTGAAAATTCGTCTGTATTTGAGTGCAAATTTCGCCTAATGGAGGCATTGAGGGTTTTTTGTTTTTGTTTTTACAATCAAGCAGTGTCTAAATTTTATGAACAAAATATATACACTACAAACCAATTTTCCATAATATAATGCCTTTCCTATGTTCCTTTCACTGATATACACATTTCTATGCACATCTTATCCTAGTACAGTGGTACCTCGGGTTACATACACTTCAGGTTACATACGCTTCAGGTTACAGACTCCGCTAACCCAGAAATAGTACCTCGGGTTAAGAATTTTTCTTCAGGATGAGAACAGAAATTGTGCTCCGGCGGCGCAGCAGCAGCAGGAGGCCCCATTAGCTAAAGTGGTGCTTCAGGTTAAGAACAGTTTCAGGTTAAGAACGGACCTCCAGAATTAAGTACTTAACCCAAGGTACCACTGTATATTCATTTGTGCACAAGTTAATTGGATGAAGAGCTGCATTGCAAAATTTAGAGAGTTTAGAATTCTGTGTTTCAGTTTGTGTATTCTTTCAGAAAGTGTGGATTAGGGAGGTCTGCCTTTAAATGTGAAACTGAACCAAATTTCTCTCCCCTTCCCTGCTCCCTCCCCCCTCCTTACTTGAACATGCCCAGTGGCCATAGAAAGCTGACTGGCTGTTGGGAAGGTGGGGGCGGAGAGAGAAGACCACGGAGAGGTGAATGGAATGGCATATCCTGGAAAGGGGCGCGGCTGGCAGGAATGCTGAATGCAAGCACTCCACACTGCAACACTTTAGCTGCAGTACATAATACTTGGTTTTGCCTTCTCCACTCTGAAAACCAAAACAGCTTTGTAAGGAGACTAAGGGGCGGTAATAATTTTTTATCCGTTCACATTTCTGCCGAAAAACAATTGCAGCGATGCTATCTAAAACATTCCAATGATAAAAGAATATAATATAAATGGCACAACAATGCCATTTACCCAGACTAGCTCATTGTATCCTGGAAAACACAGGAGAATTGATATGCACGCAGCCCAGAAGTTTGGGTAAAAGAATTCTAAGCATTTACTATTAGTGACCTGTTTTCCAACTCCATACTTGAATAACTGAATCAATGCATCCAGTTGCCGAGGTCTCCTTATAACCCTCTGACGGCAAACACACTGTTTACCCTACCAATGAGGTGAATGGCTGAAAAGTCTGCAATCCAGCAGGTAATGAGAGGGCAATTTTAGGTCGCCTTCATTAGCAGTCCCTGGGCTGTGATTGGCTCCTCCAGGAAGCTACACCCTCAGCAGAGAAGCAAATGCATTTAGCAATTGCTCTTTGCTGGTGGGTATAAATAACCCTAGAGGGGGGAAACAAAAAAAACTCCCTAGAACTGTGCGATCAGATCTGCTCCTCTCTGGGTCCCCTCCCTCGAAGCTTGTGCTGATAAGGCAGCTGCCTTGACCGCAAGTTAAAAAAGAGGCCCAAATGGCAAGAGTCTTGATAGCACAAGGATGGAAGAATGAGGAAATCCCAATGAAAGAACAGCGTCAAGAAACATTGATGAGTTATGCAGAGTTGGCTAAATTGACATACAAACTGCGGGATAAGGACAACCGTGACTTTAAGGAAGAATGGGAACTTTTTACAAATTATCTAAAAAAACAACAAAATGAACTGGACTCCTTGGCAGGTTTTGAATACACGTTCACAAATTTATTGGCTGATTACATGATAGATAAGGCAAGGATATGTATAATTTTATAACATGCAGAGAATAATATGTGCAGAGAAAGCAGAGAGAGGAGCTGAGGGAAGTCCTTTGTGGGGGGGGGAGGGATTGAAGGGGGGTATGGGGAATGGGG
Source organism: Podarcis liolepis (assembly GCF_965112155.1). NCBI lineage: Eukaryota > Metazoa > Chordata > Lepidosauria > Squamata > Lacertidae > Podarcis > Podarcis liolepis. The sequence goes on along the minus strand of NC_139567.1, from coordinate 28,584,255 downwards.
GGGAATAACGTATGTGATTATATGGTCTGATAATTTGTTATGTTGAAATTGCTTAATAAAAATATTTTTAAAAAAGAGAGAGGCCCAAACAGCTCCCAGGGTAGCCAAATAGAGGGAGTGGTTCCTCCAGGCAGTTCCTTCTCCAGCAGGGTGACCTGAGGTAAAAGAGGACAAGGTTCCTGCACCTTTAAGAATGTAAAACAACCTTGAGAAGACATCTGAAGGCAGCCCTGTATATATATATATATTAATGTTTAATGCTTTATTGTTTTTATATATGTTGGAAGCCGCCCAGAGTGGCTGAGGCAACCCAGTCAGATAGGGGTGTGTGTTATAAATAATAAAAATATTACTACTACAGTGGTACCTCGGGTTAAGAACTTAATTTGTTCTGGAGGTCTGTTCTTAACCTGAAACTGTTCTTAACCTGAGGTACCACTTTAGCTAATGGGGCCTCCCACTGCTGCTACACCACTGCTGCACGATTTCTGTTCTCATCCTGAAGCAAAGTTATTAACCCGAGGTAATATTTCTGGGTTAGCAGAGTCTGTAACCTGAAGCGTCTGTAACCTGAAATGTCTGCAACCTGAAGCGTCTGTAGCCCGTGGTACCGCTGTACTACTACTAAATAGGATGTCCCTATTTTCATCAGAGAAATGTTGGTGGGTATGCGAGCGCCATCTCGCCAACCCCCTGCAGTGCAGGAATCTTTTGCCCAACATGGGGCTCAAACCCACAGCCCTGAGATCAAGAGTCTCATGCTCTACCACCTGAGCTAACCCAGCTGGGAACACGGTGCCTGGGCTGGAAAAGTCCTCTTCTTCCTTTTAGCAGGTGAAGCTGCTCTTTTGGGAGCAAATGGAAACAGCTGGCCCCTCTCTAGCTGGGAAACGCAGCAACCTCGACTCATGCAAAAGCTGCGAGCCTTGGGGTCGAGCGCTGAGTCACCGACGGAGCCAAAAAACTGGAAGCCAAACAACAGATTCCAGCCAGATGGGTCATCTGCAACTCAACCTAACCGGGGGATGACGTGGTTTGCCCCCACCCTGGAGAAACATCCAGCACACCTGGGAAAAATGTGGGAAATGATGGAATCAATAAATATTTATTACTGAGTCCACAATATTTGGACGGAGAATGTAAGCATGGCCAAAGGCCAGCGGAGGGAGAGAGCTCTTGGCCGGCAAGGCAGGTCTGTTTAATTTGATATCTGCTTGGAAAAGGGGAAGCGAAGCAAGGCAGGGAAGGAGTAGCCGGCGAGAAGCAGCCTTGTTGCCAAGACAAAGGACAGAAGCAGCGGCAGGAACTGGCTCTGTGTCTGTACTTTGCAACTGAAGGGCCACCCCAACACTTTGCCAGTGGGCAATTCCATTTGAAAACTGCGCGTTGTTTGCCGGATGAATGAGATTTATTATCGATTCAAAGGAATAATACAGGCTTGGCTAGACAGGCTCAAAGATGGAGCTGTTAACACCAATGGAAACAGCTAACGTGAAAATGCAATGAAACTATTTTTTTTCTAAATCTTATTTATTGATTTATTATTGATTGATTTTTCACCAAAGAAGACTTTACACATTTTTACGTAAACTGTGCACTGCAATGAAACTAACTCAGCAGCACTTGACAGCCATGAATCAAGATCGTGGAGCGACAAAACAAAATGGTAGCCGGGTAGTCATGACTGCCAACTACTAGACCATGAAGGTCTTAATCTCAGGGTTGCGGGTTCGAGCCCCATGTTAGGCAAAATATTCTTGCAATGGGGTTGGACTAGATGGCTCTCGTGGTCCCTTCCAACAATTCTATGATTCTATGAACCAATCAGGATGAAAACAGCGTGGCCTGCTTGTATGCCTTTAAAAGCAAGCCGGTCAGCAGGGATCAAGAAGAGAAGCTTTCACAAGAAAGTCAGGATCATGCTGCTGCCGCCGCCGCCCTGATCACATCTGCAGAGTGAGCTGCTGTTTAACTAAGGCTGCAGAGGAGCAGAGCCCAGCTGAAAGAGTGAAGCTGGCCACCCAGTGCGGATCTCGAGCGCTGCAGGCCTGATGTGGAGCAAAGCAAATATAGAAGCTTCTGTGCATCTGAGCTGCTTTAGTCAAAACCCTGAAAGCAACGTGCGGCAGGCGAAACCACATATTCTGAAGTCTACCTGCTTTTCATGTGAAACTGCTATTTAAACTGCACTGGGTTGATTTTGTTTGTCGAGTCGAGAGCAGATGCCTGCCCACGCAGTTCCAAGAGTTCAGTTACAAAGTCAAGAAACCTGCTGGGGTTTTTTAGAAAGAAAAGGGGGGGGGGAGAACAAAGCAGACAATCTCAAGACTGCAGCAAGGTCTGGGTCCAAAACGCCCAGCTCCATGTACAGAAGGCATGGGGAACCTCAGGCTTGAGAGTTACCGTATTTTTTGCACCACAACACTCACTTTTTTCCTCCTTGAAAGTAAGGGGAAATGTCTGTGCGTGTTATGGAGGGAATGCCTGCGGGTGGTGGTAGGGATCTGCTGCAGTCGTGAGCAGAGGATCCATGGTTCCCCTTCCTTCCCTCCTCCGTGGTTACAAAGCATGGATCTACATGGATCCTCAGGATTTTTGCATTGGGCTACTCCAAACTCACTGTCAGATCACATGTCTGTGGCCACAGCATGAACCACAAAAATCATACACCCACTGTTTCATTAAGAATATTTTTTTCCCTTGTTTTTCTCCTCTAAAAACTATGTTCGTGTTATGGTCGGGTGCGTGTTATAGAGTGAAAAATACGGTAAATGTGGCGGTTCAAACCTTTCTATCTGTTCCTTGGGACTCTCCAGTCATAATACACCCCCCCCCCCGCCAACGCTGCTCCAGGGTACATGTGCAGACAGACACCAGCAACATGCCCCAACATTATTGGCATTAAGAGGGGCAGTGATTTTATCTAGGGCGGGAACCAACAGGACACTCAAAACTCCATCAATAAAGATGAGAGACAAATCTGAATACATAAACTTGGGGCTGAAGTCCATGCTTGCTCTTCCAAACCTCCCCATGCGCTCTGCAGTTGAGGCGTGGTGGGATTTGAGAGCCAGAATGGTGTAGCAGTTGGACTAGGACCAGGGAAAGACCCGGGTTCTAATCCCCACTTGAGCACGAATCTTGGGCCGGTCACTGCCTTCTCTGCACCTAGCCTACCTCACAGGGTTGTTGTGGGGTGGGTGGGAGAACCACAATGTCTGACTGCAATGTTTCGGTTTAGTCACAGGAATGCCCATGGCAGTTCTATGGACTTCAGGGGCCCCAGGCACAAATGATGGGCTGGATGCAAGTGGCAGATCCTGCATAGTCCATCCCACATGGGCAGGTGCTGCAGTGGGGGGAAGTGGCCATTCCAGCAGGTAAGACATGGTCTTGATGTCTGTGCCTGCCTGGGTTGGGTGACCAAACACCATGGAACTCCCTGCCTATTGATATTCAGCAGGCACCTTAAACTGTACAGTGGTACCTCGGGTTACATACGCTTCAGATTACATACGCTTCAGGTTACGGACTCCGCTAACCCAGAAATAGTGCTTCAGGTTAAGAACTTTGCTTCAGGATGAGAACAGAAATCGTGCTCCGGTGGTGCGGTGGCAGCAGGAGGCCCCATTAGCTAAAGTGGTGCTTCAGGTTAAGATCAGTTTCAGGTTAAGAACGGACCTCTGGAACGAATTAAGTACTTAACCCGAGGTACCACTGTACTCTTTTCTGCACCTGCTAAGAACTTTCTGCCGAAATGCTCAGAAAGTTGATGCGAATTTTAACCTGTTGTAGTATTTTAACATTTCGTATGTTTTAAAGTATGGTTGCAAATTCCTTCTGATTTTATTGTTTTATCTTTCCCCACATTTCCAAAACAGACCACTTTTTAAAAAGTTCTCATGCAAATTCACCAGCATTTTAGCGTGCATCTCTTCTGATGTACACATTTTTTTGCACATAATTTTGTTTAATACAGACATCTTTGCAGAGCAATTTTCTTTAATATTTTATATGCTATTTTCACAAATGTGTGTCTTTTTGGGCACACCTTTCCCACAATATTTGCACTTTTGTGCATGTTACTTGGCTGGAGAACTGTACTGCAGAATTGGGGGAAGTGGGATTTCGGAAGGATGCCCATTTTGGTTCTCCTATTCACACTTGAAACGTGCAAACTAGGTAGGTTCACCTTTAAAACATGGGATGAATCGAATTTCTCCCCATCCCTAGTGCCAGATAATAATAAAAAGACAGTGGCCTTGGTGGAGCTGAAATAAACAGAGGAGTTGGCTTTCTGGCACCCAATTTATCAAATCTACTATTAGTTTTCTCCCAATTAGTTCTTTTCTTTGCCTCCTGGTCAGCGGCGTAGCGTGGGTTGTCAGCACCCGGGGCAAGGCAAGTAATTTGCGCCCCCTAACCCGGGGCAAGGCAAGTAATTTGCGCCCCCTAACCCCTAACCTGCCGCCGCTGCCAGCTTCTTGCTGTTGCCTGGTCTGGTCTGGTGTGGTTCTCTCCCGCGCTCAGCGCTGCGCTGGGCGGCCGCTGCACTGTCCCTCCCCCAGATAGTCCCTCGCTCTCTCTCCGCACCGCACGCCTGTCACCCACCCCTCCACAGTGGGCGGCGACCCAGCGGCTCGGATCGGATTCGCACAGCCAGCACTGCAGTGAGAGAGAGTGAGTGAGCCAGGTAGGGGCAGAGAGCTGCGAGTGCGAGCGCGCCCCCCCAGATATTGCGCCCGGTGCGGCCGGCACCCCCTGCACCCCCCACGCTACGCCACTGCTCCTGGTAGCAAAGAGAAGCAGAGTGCAGCAGCTGAGGTTGAAAATCTGCATTGATCAAATACAGGAAATCTATTAATATATTACACACACAAAGCCACCAATATTGTAACTCGAAGCGTGAAATTATTCCCTTAATGCTGGGCTGCAGAAATGCTTTGAGATTCCCATTTCAAACACAACACAGATAAGGAGATAGTTTATATTGGGTCTCCAGTTAGAAGGAATTAGAAAGGAAAAATCAGTCTAAGGTGGGGGGACTTCTCTCTCTCTCTCTCTCTCTCTCTCTCTCTCTCTCTCTCTCTCTCTCAGTGTAATAGCCCTCCTCAACTCCTGCTGTTTTTAAACTCAACCTGGATGCTCTGAGTTTGAACCAAAGAAGTAAGGGAAAGCTTTTGAGTCCTTTCTGCTGATTCCTCTCCCCCTCCAACATTTCCCACTTGAAATCACCTCCTGCAGCTGCCTTTCAATCTGGGTATCTTTTCCTCACTGGGGGAAAATAAGCTTAGGGTGGGGGCTGAGAATTTTTAGCTGAGAATTGTCAGGAGGAATGCAATAATTTGCCTTTTCCAGGTCATTTTAGGTGCCAGCCTTCCCCAACCTAGTTCCCTCCAGGTGTTTTGGCCAATGGTCAGCTATTAAGGGGATTAAGGTATAATCTAAAACATCTCAGGTACAGGTAGGGCCCAGATTGGGAAAGATTACTGTGTCCTCCTTTAACCCACCATGACTAACTGCAGTGCTCCGCAAAGGTATTTCTTCTGCTATCTAATATTTTTTCAGTGGGACGGGGGAGGGCCCTTTTGCATACAGAAGAGATGCTCTCCCACTGAGACACAGCCCTAGAAACTGAGATATGAAAGTTAGGAGCTAAATGGCACCTTAAACCGAGGTTATGGGCACAACAATGGAATGTTTAGGCACAATTTTTTATAACAAGAATACAAAGCTGAAAATGAATGAACTGCAGCTAAAATCTTACATTCATTTTTCACATGGTCTAGTCCTCATCTGAAGACTGCAAAAAACAAAGCCATGCTTCGCTTGCCCACCCCCCTAATATTCTTAAGAGGGTCTCTTCTCCCGTCTTTGGAGAGTGGCAGGAAGTGGGGAGGCTGAAAAGGGTCATCCTCTCCTTCCTCTCTGCAGTTTTAAGCTGAAATCAGGTGCCGTACTGAGCCCAGAGCTCAGAAACGGCTCCCGCTAATGAAATTCCTTGTCGCAAAACACGCCTAGAGCAATGGGAGTTTCGAACGCTGCATGGACTCTCCCTTAAGAGGTTAAACAGCCCCCTGCTATCTGCAACTCCTCTGCTCAAAAGTTAGCAGCTTTTGGTCGAAAGCAAAACTCTCTGGGGGAAGATGTTCGTGACTGGATGTCACACATGTCACACCTGGTTGCGGCCTGAGATCAACACAGCAACAAAACATATGTCAGTTCAGACACGAACAATCAATGCCCCCCACCCCCACCGAAGCTCATTCCACACATGAAGAAAGACCAGCTTTTGTGTAGACTCTCGTCTTTTTTTCTGGGTGAATTTTTTTATTAAACTTTAAAATCTTTCCAGCTTTTAAGTTTGCTATGCATTTCTCTTTAAACTTCCCGCCTTCCCTTCCGTGCTGTTCTTAATCTCATGTCATCTACATACCGCATTCTAATAAGCATTCCACCTAAGACACATTCTTCTATTTCAAATATTATCATTTTGCTTCTCCTTCTCATGCTTCAAATCCTGTTTGCGATTTAACCTGATTGTGATATTTTTTTCCAGGTATTCTTTTTCACACTGCTGCCTCTTTTGCACAACAGCCTATAGACAGGGAAACCCGCTAAATTCCTTCACTGCCTGCCTTTCCTCTACTTATTTACTGACTAAGGTTTATAGCATTATTTTAATTAACATATATATATATATATCACCAGAATATGTTCCAAGTGATTTACCTGCACAGCTTTTTGCAAGGTGGGAATGAATAAATGTCAGAACATATTTTTTTTTGAGGGGGGAGGGTGGACTTCACACCAAGCCCCATCAATCCACTGTCAAGTGCTTACAGAGAAATGCAAACAGATTGTGGAACATCTGCTTGGCATGCAGAAGGTTCTGGGTTCAATCCCTGGCAACTCCAGGTAAGGCTGGAACCCTGGAGAGTCGCTGTCATTTAGTGTAGGCAATACAGAGCTGGATAGACCAGCAGCCTGAGTCAGGAGACGGCAGATTCCTAATGTTCTCCCTATAGCATGGGGAAACATCTTTCTCTGGCACTGCAGGGGAAAAGCCAGGTAGGACTCAGTTCTGCTTCTTAGCATACCCTCCAGCATTTCCCTGATGAGAATAGGGATGTTTCGTTCTGTAATAATAATAATAATGATAATAATAATTTTATTATTTATACCCCACCCATTTGACTGGGTTGCCCCAGCTACTCTGGGCTGCTTCCAAGATGTATAAAAACATAATAAAACATTACACATTAAACAACTTTCCTTTATAGGGCTGCCTTCAGATGTCTTCCAAAGGTTGTATAGTTACTTATCTCCTTGGCTCGGGAGATGTCCTACCATACCCTTCAACATTTCTCTGGTGAAAATAAGGACATCCTAAGGAAAAGCGGGACATTCCGGGATCAAATCAGAAACCTGGACAGCTTCTGTATCTCTGGGACTGTCACTGGGAAATAGGGACACTTGGCAGGTCTGTTTTAGGAATATATCCTAAGTCATGTTGATATTTAATAGAGGCCAACTGTTTGCCTTTGGAAAGGGCCTCTTTTGGGCTGCACGGTTTGAACCTGCACTGATGCCTGGAGATGGATGAAGTTTGCAGAGGTGGGCAACCCAGGATGCTTGAGGAATACCAAGCCTAAAGCCTTGGTCCATCAGGGCTTTCCATGCCTTGCTTGGATGATGGGGATGATGGGGATTTCATCAGGAGCCTTTTGGAGGCAAAGCCTTGTTGATGTGTTCCCCCAGCTTGGCTGTTGCCTGCAGAACATCATCAGTCCTGAAACCCATTACGGGATTCTTTCAGAAGTGAATGGTGGGGAGGGATTAAACTGGATGATTTAACAGTCTGGTCCTCCTCCTTGGCTTCTAACATGGCTTCATCTACCAAGACAGAAGCTGCTGGAATGAGTGTCCTCACTAGGAGATCGTTTTTTTTTGGTTTCTGTCATTTTCTGCTGCCCAAGTTTGAACTTTGCCTCAACTTTAAAATGCCCACAGTCTTCCAAGGCACAGGAAGAATCAGATTTAGGCTTTAATGGGCTTTAAGAGGGGTCCCTTCTGCATGAATGGGGGTGGGGGGAGGGAATTCTCTCTTCCAATTCACAAAGTCCTTGATTCCCAGCCGCAACTGCACATGCAACGAGTCCCTGCAGCTCCACCATCTACAAATAGGTTAGGCAGCTCACGACTGCTGCAAGAAGTTTAAACGGAGAGGCCTGGCTTGGTCTGAAAGACAAAACAACCTCCCTCAGGCTCAGCCACCTCTTTTAAGGAATCCACCTTCTGCGTAGGCTCATTTGAATGCATCTGGGAGAGATACCATCACCTGGCCCAATCTAGGCTCAGGAATCCCTGCTAAAAAGCCTCTTTGCTGGAAGCAATTCTACAAAGGAAGGAGTTGCCACTTTGAACAGCCCTGATTCCCAGATCTCTATACAGTTGCTCCTCTGACACCAGTGGGGAGTTTGCCATTTCATTGCTACTTAATGGTTTTCCGGTTCTCTAGCTTAGAACGTGGTCTGGATCATTACAAACAAAGGAGCAATTCTTTAAGAACAACAGAACCACCGGTGAGGAATGTGGCCCTCAAAACCTCTTTCTCTGGTCATTGGATCTCTCCAATGGGGCCACCTCCTCACAGGCCCTGCTTCATAGCCTTGAGGGTCTTTTGGCCTGCCTAGGATGTGTCCTTGAACTCTGCCCATGCCTCTTGACTGTCCTGATGGAGGATAGAGAGAGGGATGTGCGATTGTGTGTGTAGAAACTAGCCTTCTTCATATAAAGGCAACATTTGCAGCAGTTGCTCCACCCACTTTTGTCTGTGACCCCGCCCACCACTGGCAAGTGGCCCTTGGAAGGTTGCCAAGAAGAGAATGTGGCCCTTGAGTTAAAAAAATAACCATCCCCACCCTTGAACTAAGCCTATAAGTTCTAAACTGATCCAGTGCCAACAAGAGCGATCCTGGCTGCCCATTACTAAGCAGAGGGCTTGTTTCCTAAAGCCTGGCAGAACAGAAATGGTACCAAGTTGCTGGGCTCCCACTTGTCCCCAAAAGCAGGCTGATGTCTGTACCAAACAAGCCTCCGGGAAGAGTTTGTTCCACAGGACACAAAGGCCGGCAAAAGATGGCACCTGGAATAGGGTCTTACCAGAAGATCTCTACATACTGAGAAGTGTTAGAAACTCAGATATACAGTATAATCTAATTTGCAAATGGCACCTTGAACATAGGCTGCAGTTGCCACAATGGAATGTCTAGGCATTGTCTCCCCCATGTGATATTATTATTATTATTATTATTTCCATTTCAATATCACTTCATAGTTGAAAGAACAAATCTCAAAGTGGTTTACAACATATTAAAACACCAAATAAAACAAGCCAGAATAAATCTAACTCAAGCTCCAAGGGAAGTATTTCAGATCCTTCTCGAAGTGACATTTTGCTTTCCCCAGCCATCAACCCGACATACCAGAGATCTCCATGTGGTTGCAATTGGACCCATGCCAGTCACAAAAGACACCTGGCACCTGGCTAATTTCGAACATTGGTATGGAGGGGTGCAAACAGGAGGCAACGCTCCCCGAGACCATTCTGAGCCATTCTGGTGGCCTTCCAGAAGTTACTGAGTTTCAGCTCCCTACATTCCTGGCCACTGACCATTCTTGTTGAGGTTGGTGGGAGTTGGGGTCCAGTAACATCTTGGGAGCCACAGGCTCCCCATCCCTGAGTCAGTGTCTCCTCCAAGGAACCACCATTCTGAAGAGGACTAGTAACTTTGCTGGCATGCTTGGTGATGTGAGTTGTATCTGGAGTAGGACCAAAGTCCCAGGATGCTCCAAAAGGACTCCCACATCTGTGGGACGGGGCACTAGGAGCCTCCCCCCGGAGGTTGTTGGGTTCTGGTTCTCATCAGCCCCGACCCACAGGGCCAGAGGCCAAGGGAAAGTGAGCGCTGTAGTCCAGCAAGCTTGGAGGGCTACAGGTTGCCCAACCCTGATGCAAAGAGACAGAACTCCTGCAGAGAGAGATTCATGCGCCATACACACTAGTCTGTGCTAGTGAACCATCCCCTGGACTCATCGATAAATTATAAGCCCTAAAGCCATGTTCACCTGGCGTGGCTCCTGGTTTCATGATGTTGCTTGAGGAATCCCTAGGAAAGGGTGGATGTTTCCATGTGCACAAGGAATGCCTAGAATATGGATTGTTCCCAGTATGGGATCTCATCCCTGGATGTGTAGAAGCTAAGCAGAGTCTGAAGCCTGGGATATGGGAGTACCATGCGGACTGGGAGCATGAACACAGTTGACTTGGAGGGAAGCTCCTGGGAGGCAGTCCAAAACACATTATTTGTATTTTGTTCTCTTCTATTGCATTATTGGGACATGGGTGGCACTGTGGGTTAAACCACAGAGCCTAGGACTTGCTGATCAAAAGGTTGGTGGTTCGAATCCCCGCAACGGGGTGAGCTCCCATTGCTCGGTCCCTGCTGCTGCCAACCTAGCAGTTTGAAAGCACGTCAAAAGTGCAAGTAGATCAATAGGTACCGCTCCGGTGGGAAGGTAAATGGCATTTCTGTGCACTGCTCTGGTTCGCCAGAAGCAGCTTAGTCATGCTGGCCACATGACCCGGAAGCTATATGCCAGCTCCCTCAGCCAATAAAGCAAGATGAGCACCACAACCACAGAGTCGGCCACAACTGGACCTAATGGTCAGGGGTCCCTTTACCTTTATTGCATTATTATTAACATTTGTATCCCACCTGTCCTCCAAGGAGCTCAGGGTGGCTTATATAGTTCTGTTCCTTCCCATTTTATCATCACGAAAACCCTGCGAAGGAGGTTAAGCTGAGAGGCAGTGACTGGCCCCCAAGCTCACCCAGTGAGCTTCATGGCTGAGTAGGGATTTGAACCCTGGTCTCTCAGGTCCTAGTCCAATGCTCTAACCACTGCACCACACTGGTTCTTATTAAATTTGTGCCTCACCCTTTCAGCCAAGGCTTAAGGCAAACCGCGAGGGTTGAGCCATGGAGAGGGAGCCAGTCATAAGTCAAGAGTGATTCAGATCAGCAAATGGCCCCTTGAAAACAAGAGCAAAAGAGTCAGTCCCAAAGGTGTAGAAATAAATAGAAATGCTTTTATTGAAAGGAAGAAGTTTGCATACCAGCTCAGCACAGCCGATGACCTCTCAAGACAAATGCAGTTTCTAAATCACATATCGGGGTAGCCTGGTTCTTGGAAATCTCTCCCCATTTTTGTATTCCCAGGTGGGCAGAAAAAAACCAGAGGTTTATTGAGCCCTGGCTGTGCCAACATAAACACAGATGGTTTGCCTTCAACTTTGTGGGTGGGGCTACCATATGCAGATGAGCTTGCTTAGACGTGGATTTCCACTGCGCCAGAGCCACAACTAAGAAGACCCTGCTATGCCCCTGACTGGCACAGCCATAGTAACAGATTTAACCACACCTAAAAGGTACTATCCAGAGAGTACTTGCTTGGAGAAAGAGCTGCCATTCCCTGGAATACGCTGTACAAAATCATAAGGAACACAGGAAACTTTCTTAAACGTTCAGGCAATGAGAGCTGCTATTGACACAGATTCATTCATTTCCATATGAATAAGTACCAAACTTTCATAAAACTGTAGAGTTGGATGGAGCACCATCTAGTCCAACCCCGTGCAATGCAAGAGCTCAATTTTAAACTGAGTAAGACCACATTGAGGATTTGGTTGCATTCTGCTCCGCTGTTTTAGACCTAAATGGACCTCTGGTGTGACGAGAACACAAGCAGGGTCCTGCTTGGTCAGAGCAAAGGTCCACCTAGGAACCCCCCCCCCCATTTCCACCAGCCAGATGCCCTTGGTAAGCCCACAGGGAGCAGCTGAGGGCAGTGGGCCACCCCTGCTGTTGCTTCACCACTGTCGCAATTGAAATTGCTGCATCTGAACACACAACTATCGTCACTAACAGCCGCTGGTAGACTTCTCCTCTGTGAATCTGGCAAATCCTCTTTTAGCCAGGAGCCATCACCAGCTTGATGTAATTCAACAGCCTCTTGCTTGATCACCTATGGCGAATAGGACTTCTCTCCAGGTGAACAGGAAGCTTTTGGAAACTGAAATAATGTTGTGGGAAGGGTTCCCTTCTCTACCACATCTTTTTCAGGAGGCTGCTGTGCCATAAATGACTAACACAGATAAGGACAGGCAAGCAGAGTAGGGGGAAAGCAAGCTAGCCACAATTATTGTGGACTAGTAGCTTTTGTTTAGAAGATTTGGTTTAACAGTTGCTTAGCACTGATGTGGTGCTTTAGCGTTCTCAAAGCCCTTCACACACATTGTCTCACTTATCCTCCCAAGGATGATACATTATCTCAGTTATCCTTACGACAACCCTGAAAGGTAGGGCTGGGACTGAGAGGAGAGCGCCTAGTAAGTTTAGGGCAGGATTTGAACGGAGGTCTTCATTTCATCATTCAGTTGTTCAGCTCAACACGCCCAACACCCTGGTAATTTTCTGGATGCAAAATAGTGTGGATGAAAAGCAATCAGAAATTTGGGTAGTGAGGATTCTGCCTTGACAAAATCTGGAGTCGCTGATCCTTCTTCATGAATGGAAAATTCTGCAATTCCCCATTCAGAAATGAAGCAAAAAACAAAAACAAAACAAAAACACCCTCTTACAATGAAAGATGATACTTTCCCCTTTCTTTCTTTTAGGCAGCGTGACTTTTTTGCAAACTGATAGGATGAATTTCTGAACTTAAGTTTAGGAATCAGCAGGGCGGGCTGGATTTTGGTTGCCAGCTGTCACCTCTTTCTTCCCGTTCACCAGGCGTTTCCACCAGCAGAAACCTGGGCCTGCTTTTCCCAGAAACTCAGGAACAAGGCTCAGAAATGGCTGGGGGAAAGCGAGAAGTTTAACATCCGTAAATACAGATGCCAGGAGTGTACAGATGCGGAGGGTCAGCCAAGAGGAGGGTCCAGCTGTGGGTGATCATCAGACTGAGCTTAACCCTTTCCCCACGTTGCAGATTCAGTTTTGCTACCCGCGCAAAAGAGCATCTCGTCCACATATACACCCTTTGCAAGAACCCAGCGGTTGCATTGTTAGCAGGCTACCTAGTCATACGAGGTTACTTAGCAAGCCTTTGCATTTCGCATCCAAGACTGGGCCTAAGTGTTAACCGCAAACAAGAAGAGCTAAAATTATTGATGGTCACACAGTAACTTAGCAACTAGGGCTGAAACCATCTCTCCAGATAACATCGGACACCCCTGCCCCCGCCCTTCCATCAGAAAGTTTCCCCAGCATCTCTTGTAGTGTGTGCGTGGGGGGGGGGGGAGAGGCAGAGGTGCAAACGGCCCTGAAGCAGCTGTCTAGCACAGCTCCTCTCAACCTGGCCATGGTTGTAGGACACAAGAGCTGATAGGACGTTGGCTGTGCTGGCCCCTGGGGCTGAGGATGGGATTTGTAGTCCAGCAGCAAGTGCAGGGCTCTGGGTTGGCAGAGGTTGGTTTAACATATTGATAAATATGTCACTGAGGTGTCACTAGAATTTAAAACACAGCATTAAAAAAAAAAAGTCTTGGAGGATGCAGAACTGATATTAGCCGATTATCATAAGGCACAAGCATCCAAATCAAGGTGTTTTTGTCTGTTTTTTGGTAATCTGCAACCGATGGATTTATAAAACCAAAGGAACAAAACTCTAAATTTCTAGATGGGGGAAAATGTGTTTGTGTGTGTTTAAGAATATTATTTTTAAAGAGTATTTTAAAAAAAGTCACAAAAGGGACCTCCATTTTATTTTCTCTCAGCAAGAGATTATGGTTTGTTTTTGTCTTCTGTGTCCATATATTTATGGATTACATTCCAACCCTGCTTCAGGCCACGGTCCTAGGTGCACTTTACCTGGGAGTAAGTGCCATGGAACTCAGTGGGACTTATGTTTGAGCAGGCAAGCACAGGCTTGCACTGTCAGTGTGATTCCTGTGTAAATAGGCGTTTGAACCCAGGTTCGCCCCATCTGAGTTTTACGCCCTGTCAATTTACACTGCCCTTTTCCTCCAGCGGAACCCCCAGAAGGATGAGTTAAAAGAAAGAAGCATTTTAATAATAATAATAATAATAATAATAATAATAATAATAATAAATCAACCCTCCCCAAAACCTGACTTCTTAATTTAAAGAGAAAGAAGAATGAAAAAAAGCCTTCCCACTGATAGGGGATTGGAATGCCTTATTTTTGCCCGCTTTCCCCCTACGCCCCCCCCCCTTGCCATCTCCAGCTGATCATACAAGGGAGGTAGGAGAATGTGCTACTTTCAGCAAATCTCACTTGTAAAAATGGTGTGTGATTCGTGCGCTGGTGCGGGTGGGAAGGAACGGGACATTTCAGCCCACACAGGCGCTCCGAGCCAGACCTATTAGCTCTCCTGGAGTACAGTACAGCCGCGCTCAAAACACATACAGAGAGAGAGGGAGGGAAAAGGGGAAGAGAGAGAAAAAGACAGAGGAAGGAGGGAGAGATAGGAGAAGAGAAGAGTCAATTACACCCAAAGGGGAAAAAACGCTTCCCTGGAGCTTCCAGGCAAGGACTCCCGGACTGTGGTCCAACTGTCAAGAAGATGCGCCTGCCCTGCCTAACCCAAGAAACAGCCGGAAAGCCGGCCAGAGCTCTCTCTAGACTTGGGATGGGAAGCCAAACCACTCGCTTGCACCATACAGCGTCCCCACGAACTCCAATTCAGGGGGAGAAAAGAAACACCGGGAGATGGGACCCCGGGCACAAACCAGACAATCTAGGGGTGGAAGAAAGCCGGTGGTATCGGAGAGGAAGGGGGGGTCCCCAGAAGAGGCGTCGCCAAAGACCGTGGAAACAGGATAGCCCATCCCAGGAAGGCGCAGTTACCGAGGAGCACAGTTGAGCGCAGCCGTCGCCCGGGGACCCTTCGGCCCTGACCCAGGGAGAGCGGGGCCGGCCAGTAACCCCGCGCGTCGTCGGGACACGCGAAGGACCGAGAGCGCGGCGCAGCGGCCCACTTACCCGGCGAAGGGAACATCTCGGCGTCGACCTTCTCGGTCTTGATGATGGTCAGGGTGGGCTTGAGGTCCACGGCCGCCTTCATGGTCCACGAGGGGGAGGGGGAACCTTCCGGGTCGGATCCTTCGGCCCCTCTGGCCGGGAAAGCGCCCCGCGCCCCCGAAGTTGGAGACTCCGAGCTGCGCCCTCCGAGTCTGCCGCCGTGCGCCCCGCGCCCGCTTCTCCGCCTGCGGGGCAGCCCGACGGGCTCCGTCCGTGGCGCGCTCGCTGGCTGGCTCTGGCGCTGCCTTCCGCCTTCCCGTGCCTCGTCTCCGGGGCGTTCCTGCTCCGGCCAGCCCCGCCGCTGCCTCCTGCCTGCCCGTGGGTTTCTCTCCCAGCCCAGGAGCGGCTGTTGGCGCGGAGCTCTCTGGGCTGCCGCCGACGGGAGGAGGGAGCAGGGGCCGGGCTCCGCTCCGTGACAGCGGCCGGGGTGGGACCCGCCTGCCTCCGCCCCTTCGCCGCCGCCCAGACCCTCCGCGAAGCGCCTTCGCCTCTGGACCGCGCTCTGGAGAGGGGCTCCTCTCTCTCTCTCTCTTTTTCTCTACTTACTCCGCATTAGTTAATCCGGAATAAGGCTCCCTTCAGGACCAGAGCTGTAATCAGGCACTGAAAGGGGAAGGCGGGAAGGGGGATGGGACTTCACGCTTTACTTGGTCCCTTGGGAGCAAAAGAAAATGGGTGCTGGTCTTGCTTTCTTCTTCATCGTCAAAGAGTCATGGGATTGTAGAGTGGGAGGGGACCCCCAAGGGCCATCTAGTCCAGCCCCCTGCAATGCAGAAATGGCAGCTAAAGAATCCCTGACAGGTGGCCATCCTGCCTCTGCTTCAAACCTTCCCATGAAGGAGAGTCCACCACCTTCCGAGGAATCACCATCACCATTGGCATCGCCAAACCACTTAATATGCCAAATCCCTAAGCAGTTTACTGGTATATAGCACACAGTAAGATAACGGAAAGGAAAAGCTCTATGTGACATTTAGAACCGAAAACACAAAGAAATGCATCGGTAAAAGCAGAGGTGCCATCAATAAAATATTGAGTTAAATATCAACAACAAAGCAGTGTGATGAATCTCATGAGCCCAGGAATGCTTGCTTAAATAGAGGGGTCTTTAGGAAGCCCTTCATGCAGCCTGAACAGCACACGAACCCCTGTTTTTATGAATACCACACAGTCTATAAAGAAGAAAAGAAGAACTCAGCCTCTTCATAAAGTGGGAGGTGGTGGTTCTGCAGGGGGGGTGAGTTTCCTCTCTCTCTTGCACACACAGAACTGATTTTTTTTTTTAAAAAAAAATCTTGCTACTTTAATACAACACACAGAGAGACATACATACATACAGTGGTAGGAATTTGGGGCAGGTTGCTGGGAACTGTAGCTCTGTTGGGGGAAAACTACAGTTCCCTAGGATTGTCTGGAGGGGAAAGGAGTGTTTTCAGTGCATGGAGGTTTAAGGCAGGCCCCCTCCCCTTAATGCCCCCTTTTCATGATTTCCTTTGCCGCTAGGGTGACCAGCAATGCTACAGAAGGACGATTCTCCCTCTGTTACATATCCATTAATCATGATGAATCACAATAACTCACATTTACAGCGTCCAAAGCTCTTCACATCCATTATAGCTGTACAATTCGATACATTTTTATGGACTGAGTGTGACTTGAGAGGGCATGCATTTGACTACGAGGACAGAGCAAGAGGTCAGCTATTACAGATCTTGCACATCTACTTTCCTGGGGGATGCTACCCCAATACAGTGGTACCTCGGGTTACAGACGCTTCAGGTTACAGACTCCACTAACCCAGAATTAGTACCTCAGGTTAAGAACTTTGCTTCAGGATGAGAACAGAAATCGTGCGGTGGCGTGGCAGCAGCAGCAGGAGGCCCGATTAGCTAAAGTGGTACCTCAGGTTAAGAACAGTTTCAGGTTAAGAACAGACTTCCAGAACGAATGAAGTTCTTAACCCGAGGTACCACTGTAACTGGAGCAGGGATGAGGGAACCTGGGAGGCCCCCTCCAGATGTTGCCGGACTACAACTCCTATCACCCCCAGCCAGCATGGCCAATGGTCAAGGCTGATGGGAGGAGTTGGAGCCCAGCCATACATGAATGGCCACAGGCTCCACAGTCCCGCAATACAGAATGCAAAAGGAAATTTGATGGGCTGAGAGAGCAAGTGGCGCAATGCAGGGGTGGGAGACCTGTGCACATGTTCTGCTTATCAATATCTGGCTTAACAGACCCGGGTGCCCAGAACTGGACCCAGGTTCATATTAGTTCTCTTGAGTGGGTGTGGACTGGAAGGATGCTGCTGAGCAAGTTAATATGGTTTGGTCCCTGATGCTGCCCTTCTTTTGTGACCATCTTATTCTGAGTCACAACCTTGAAAAAGCTCCCAATCTCTCCCAAGAAAAAGCCCAAACTCTCCCACACTTGTAGCAGAGGATGGAAGACATTTTGAATTTGGGCAAGATGGAGAACCTTGCTTACAGAAGATGGGTTGCCTTGGAGAAGTCCAGTTCCACGAGGCAAACATGGTCTACGGCTATACTACCAAATTAGCTAGTGGGTGCAGGAACATCAAAAGAGTCCTGCTGGATCAAACCAAAGGTCCATCCATTCCTGCATCCTTTCCTTCAGTGGCCAACCAGATGCCGCTGGGAGACACCCACCTCCCCAAGCAGGGCTTGAAGGAAACAGCCCACTCTGGATGGACCAGAGTGGCTGGGGCAACCCAGTCAGATGGGCGGGTACAAATAATAAAAATGTTGTTTTTGTTGTTTACCCAGAGCCAGATTGCCCTTGATCCTGGAGGTAGCAAGGAGCCATGGATAGCTTTATCCTCCAACAATTTGTCTAACCTCCTTTTAGAGCCTTCTAAGTTTGGTGGGCATCTAAACTTGAATTCCATAGTTCAACTCTGCCCTGTGTGAAGGAGTCAGCTGCCCACCTCTCAGCATCACCAGATGAAGTGCTGGCACTTTTTCTCCTTGTCCATCATTCTGTAAACCTTGACCATTGCTGTTCACCTTTCCCTCCCCAGCTAAAAAGCCTCGGACACTGTCACCTTTCCTTGTAAGGGAGCTTTCCAGCTCTTTGATATCTTTTTTTGACATGTGACGATCAAAACTGTACATGGCGGCATTTTAAACTGTCTTGTGTTTCACCCACATGCAAGGCTGCAACCCCCCTGCCTTTAATACTTGGTTCAGTGTAGTTAAAATGTTGAAGGTGGAAGAGGTTTTGTTTTGTACACGGAAAGGCGGACGCAATGCTATTTTCTCTTTGTACAACCTCTTTGTTTTATATTTGCAGGGTTGGTTTTTTAAAAGAAGAAGAAGAAGAGAGAACAGAGGAGGGCTTTTAGTAACAAATGTGTTTTCTGAAAACAAGGGGACATTGATGAGAGACAGCCTGGAGGAATCCACAGTGGGTCCACCTTTCAGAAAATTAAGCATGTGTGGAGTTGCATTTCAAATCAGTGAGAAGTAAAAAAAAATAAAAAGGGGGGACTAAGACCCAAAAGTGCTGACTGCTTATTTCCCCCACCAATTTCACCTGAAACCAAGGATCCTTCCTTTGCAAGGCGGGGTTGGGACCGCTCCTGCCACAAACTATGCCGAGATCTCTATCACCCCAGGAGCTCGTGAGCCTAAATGAAGTTCTGGGGGGAAGGGCGTCTTGGTTTGCACATAAAGTATTTTATTGCAACTTCTGTAGCAAAAACACCCGACCACAAACGGCAGAGCACAGATAGGCGTGTATGACTCACAGAGGTCCATTTACCGGTATATACATATACATATACATCTATATATTTATAAGGTTTTTTTATTACAAAAAAAGGAGAGTACGAACGTCATTAGCAACCTGTTTCTTGTGGTTCTTTCTGTGAGAAAACCTAACAGTCTTAGTTGCGTGCTGAGCAACTGCAATGTATTTCTTGAGACGCGCTTGGTTCACACGCAGACACATCCATACTGACTTGCCGAATCAAGTGGTGAGTCACTCATGTGAACAAGTCAACCCAGATTTAGCAGGCAGCCTTTTCGTATTGCCCGGTGCCAGCTAAAATGCTGGGCTTTTCGATGGATCAGTTCATATGCTCAGCTGCAGGGATCAAATGCATAACGTTGGTTTGCAGAGAAATAGCAGGGTTTACCAAACTTGGGTCTCCATCCGTTGTTTTTTTTGGACTACAACTCCCATCATCCCTAGCTAGCAAGACCAGTGGTCAGGATGATGGGAATTGTAGTCCAAAAAACCAGATGGAGGACTAAGGTTGGGAAGCACTGTGGTGCACATGTATGATGTGCAGAAAAGGTGTTGCGTCTTCTCCAGACCCCAATCCAAATTTCATGATCATCCACCATCATTGTGTGAAATCCTACAGCCCAGAAGTTATCGAATATATATAAGGGGACAGAGACCCACAAATGTCACAGAACCTCCCCAAGTGTACATCATGAGGCATGTGGGGAATGGGTGAGCGATATCTTTCAAGAATGCTTGCTGCAAAGGGAGGTAGGGACCTTACCCAGCCTGGGGCTGCAGTTTCTTGTGGGAGCCTTCCAGGGGCAGCCTGCTAGTGGAAAGAGGTGCTAGGGCTCATGCTTCTGGAATGAGGAGTGCTGTGTCCTGTTATGTCGATCATTACTATCAAATCTCCCAGCAAATGGTGCGTGGATTTGCCACCTTGGGGACTGCTCCTTTCCTCTGGAAGTCCCTGTAGCTTCTCAACCCTTTGCTTCCAGAACTACTAAGTGTGGCTGTATTTGCCTTACTATGTGGTACGTTGGTTGCTAGGCATGCGAATAGGTCTGACATGTGGGTGGGGATTGGTCTAATAATGGTTAACGATACAAAGGCTCAGGCAGTTCCCTGTGGCAGGAGAAAGCAGTCATATTCTGCTCTATGGGGACATTTAGGGGGCTGCCCCCAGCTGAAAGGTTCCAGTTTTCCCACGTCTCTTTTGCCATATATTTTTAATATATACAGTATAAAACATTAGGGGAAGAAGGTAGGCAGAGGAACTCATGAATGAGTGGAACATCATGAGAGAAGAAGATTTGCCGCAAGTCCATCTTGAGATGAATCATTGCAAAGGGAGGGAATTTGGGCAAGGTTGCCAACTGCCTGAACCAGGCCCTGCTCCTATGCTTCAAATGGCAGCTTGAACTGCAGGCCTGCCTCCTTGTCGTGACAAACTTCGCCTCCTGTTTCCTGCAGATTGAACTCGATGGCCAAGGTGCTCCAGAGAACGGCAGGGCAGCTTCATCACAAGCACAGACGCCACCCCCCACCTTCAAGTCAGTTGGCAACCCTAGCCATGCAAGAAAGAGTTTGAAATCGAGCATAAAAGAAGCAGCTGGCTTTGGAAACGACTCATTGCAGGCTCAGATGGAGAGAGAGATGATGCAATTTTCACAAGCCCATAATCTCTTCTTTTTTTCTGCATTGCATTGGAATGTTGTAACTTCCAGAGGCACGGAGGAGCAAAAGCACACACACACACACACACACACACACACACACACACACACACACACCACAGGGTAATTCACAAGGGGGGAGGGGGAGGCCTTGCACGATGGATATGGATGAGGAAAAGAGGCAGGGCCTGGTTCACACATAGCACCTGCAGCTTCGATGCTGGGAGGACAAGGCTGTTCAAATGCATCTGTGGTCCCCGGAGTGTGAAAGCGGGCCTGCCTGTTCCTCGGTTTCCTTTCCGCAGCGTTCAAGGCTCCATGCGGTTCTCAGGACGAGCCTCTTCCTCCTCCCACAGCAAAACCACAAAACCTCCTGGAACGGAGCACAAAGCAGAAAGCAGAGAGAGAGAGAGGCCTGCCCTGAACAGCTGAGCAGCCAGCCTGGGCTGTCAGCATCACTCCCTCCCCACCAAAAAAGAGGAAAAGGTTCCCACGGAAGTGATGGCCAGTAAATCCCAGACGCCAAGCCTGAAGGGAGAGCGCGAGAAGGCGGAGTGGCAGGAAGGAGCAAAGATCAGCGCGGAGAAGGCCAAATCCCACATTTCTCTTGGTTGGGAAAGCTGCCTCAAACTCCTGCTTGGCTTTGTTTTGGCAAAATGACACCTCTCCATCCATTGGCTGAGAGCCTGCACACCTGAGCGGAACAGAGACGTGAAGGATTCCTCCAAGGGACCCAGTTATTGAGTTTCCTCCTTCGTTTGCTTGCAGAAAAATCTTTTCATAATAGTTGATTGCCTCTGAATTTAAAATGTTGTGTGGTTTCTTTCCCTTGTACGTAGATATTCTTTTTCTAAAGCACTTTGGTATCTTGTATGCTATAGTGGCATGAAAGTATTTTTTTTGTAGATAAGTGACTATGAAATCCTTGAGAGCTGTCAGTGTAGGCAGCGCTAAGGCAGATGGATCCATGATCTGACTGGGTGCAAGGCAGCTTCCTGCATCCATCCATTAAGGACCATTAAGAGTGCTGCCTTCTGACTTGGGAAGCCCGCCTCCTGGCCCATCTGCTCTCCTGGCGAAGCGAAGCAGCCCTCCTCCCTCCACACGTGTTTGGGTTTGTTGGGGTGGTTTTCTTGGACGGAGCTCCTGGCTGCCCAACAATGCAACTCTTGTTTTTCTCTTGTTACGCTGCAAAGCGGCCCTGAATAGATCCATCAAAAATTATAAGCAGGGGCAGCCCCCTGAGGCTCTGAAAGATCACAGACCGCATGCAGGGCCTGAACAAAGACCCCGCTCTTTCCGAACAATTAGCCCAGCTAAAAGGACATCTATCTCCTTCCATTAGGGCCACCACGTGCCTCCGAGTCATTGCATTGTACGGCTAATTAAATAACATGCCTCTCTCCCCATGCCAGTCTCCTGATTAGCTTTTCTCGGTCAGCCAGACACAGCCACGCCAGGCCCAGTGGAAGCAGCACTCTTGGTGATGCTCTGTTTGTGTTGAAAGTTATTTTCGTATTTCGAAACTCATTGTTGGACATCTGCTGAGCGACGATCTCCGAGACTTTGGTGTGTGTTTTTATTGCTACAAGGGAATTTTAATTTCTCCATCAGGACTCAGCTCATTCACAGCCATTGATAAATCCATTCATTCATTCCTGGCATCCAGTAAGCATCAGTAGAGAAGAGGTTAGCTCTCCCAGTCTTCAATCCCAGAGCAACCCAGGAAACTGCCTTATATTGAATGAGGCCATTGGCCCATCTAGCTGAGCACTGTTCACACAGACAGTGGTTCTCTCTCAGTCCTACCTGGAGATGCCATTGGGTATTGAACCTGGGGTCTTGTGCGCGTATGATCACAGAAGCATATAGAATCACAGAACTGTACAGTTGGAAGGGGCCCCAAAGGTCTAGTCCAACCGCCAGTGATGCAGGAATCACAGCTCAAGAATCCCTAAGAGAGACCATTCAACCTCTGCTTGAAAACATCCAAGGAAGGAGAGGTCACCACCTTTGGAGGGAGTTTGTTCCACTGCCGAACAGCTCTTACTGCCAGAAAGTTCTTCCTAAGGTTTAGTTGGAATCTCCTGCCTTGTCATTTCAATCCATTAGTTAGGGCCTCTGGAGCAGCAGAAAACAAGCATGCTCCATCTTCCATGTGGCAACCCTTCAGATATTTGATGATGGTTCTCATCTCACTTCTCAGTCTTCTCTTCTCCAGGCTAAACATACCAAGCTGCCTCAACCATTCCTCATAAGGCTTGATCTCCAGACCCTTGATCATATTGGTTGCCCTCCTCTGCACACATTCCAGCTTGTCAATATCCTTCTTAAATTGTGGTGCCCAGAACTGGACACAGGACTTCAGGTCTGACCAAGGCAGAATTGAGGGTACAATTACTTTCCTTGACCTGGACACTAGACTTCTGTTGATGCAGCCTAGAATAGAATTAGCTGGTTTTTTGCTTCTGCTTCTGCTGCAGCAGCATCACACTGTTGACTCATGTTAAGATTGTGGCCTACAAAGACTCCTAGATCCTTCACACAAAGTTTATCTAGTCAAATTCTGGTTTAAACATAAAAGCATATTCAGAAGGATGGGCAGGGGCTTGACCTGAGGTAATGCTACTTTTGATAGATAAAGCTTTTCTACACCTGGATTACACTTTTCAGAAAGTGATAGATATCAAGACGAAATTTAGTTACTTATCAAGGTTTAATGGTATATGTAAGAATTTTCCAGGCAATGATATCTGCCATTCACCTCTTGAAAATGTAGTGACTACTGATAAATATACCCAGAGCACATCCTAAAAGAACCAGCAAAAATATTTTTAATAGTCCTGGATTTTGGAAGAACGAGATATTCCTCAGCCAACAGACAGCCATCGCTGAGATGCCTTTGCATGGGGGAGAGGGAGCGTCCATCAGCAGCAAACACGTAACAGCAGCAGCCTCTTTCAGAAACGAAATCCTAAGCGAATGTGTTACACCTTTTCATCTCAACATCTTGGCTTCCAGAAACGAATGTGGTAAATGTGTGGGATGGAAGGTCTGACCCTGGGTCAGGGTGCATCAGTTGCTGGCCATGTTGACAGTTTAATCTGCCTTTTCTCTACAGCAATGACCTATGACCCCCAACACATTTTACGGTCCCCTCCCCTCTGCTCTCTCTCTCTCTCTCTCTCTCTCTCTCTCTCTCTCATCACCATCATCTTCTAAGCCAAGGAGGCAGAAATTTATTTAGCCTGAAGACCACATTACCTCTTGGGTGACCTACAAGCACACAGCAGTGGTGGACATGGTCAGATGCAAAATCTGGCAGAGCAACAGACATGATGCTTACCCCTCCAAAATAATAGTCTTCATGCAAAAGTCAAGGTTTCCTGCATGTACAAGCCCATGCCTCCATCCAGACAAGCCAAGAGGCATTGCCACAGTTCAAGGACAATTCCAAGCAAGTTCTGAAGGAGGGCATGGGAAAAGCTGGGCAGGCATGGAGTGAAGGGGAAATAAGGAAAGGAGCATGGTTTGAGGAGAGTTCTGGTGGGGCACAGTTGCTCCCCAGGTCTCAGGACCCTCATTCTTATCTAAGCCATTGTCTTGGCCAAGAACTCGTTGCATTATGTAAGTACAGAAGAAGCCAGCTGTCTAGCTTGTCCATTAGTCGGGACAGGTAGGGCATTCGCTACTGCGACCAACATGTCCAAAATGTACCATGAGCCAGAAGAGCTTGGCTAGGTAGCCTGCTTTGCTGCATGAATTCAACAGTGTGGTATATTAGTTAGAGCACTGGACTAGGACCTTGGAAAGACCAGGGTACTCAGCCATGGTGCTTACTGGGTGACCTTGGGGGGCCAATTGCTGCCTCTCAGCCTCACCTACCTCACAGGGTTGTTGTAGGAATTAAATGGGGGGGGGGAGCCATGTACGCCACCTTGGAATATTAAACAGACAGACAGACAGACAGACAGAATAAATCTCATAAGCTTGCTTAACATCATGCCACTTGGTGGAAATATTGCTCTTATTCCAAAATAGTTTGGGATTGCCCAGAAACGTGTATGCGAATGTTGAGGGAATGAGACGACTTAAAGGGCTGTGGTGCTAAAACAGCGCAGCTAACAGGATTTCTTTCCATAAACCCTTAATGGGATTATCTCTGGCCGGACACATCAATGCCTAGGCCAGTGGTTTTCAACCAGTGTGCCGTGGCACCCTGGGGTGCCTTGAATGATGGTCAGGAGTGCCGCAGGCAACCCTGGCCTCTGTCCCTCTTTCCCTTCCTCTCTCCCTCCTCAGATGCCCCCTCACATCTCTGCCTCCCAAAGGTTCCTGTGGCTGTTTGTTGCTCCACAAGCTCCACAGGCGAATGGTACCTCTGGGGCTGACCAGGGGGTGCTGGTTGCCAGGAGCTGAGGTGGTCCAAGGCTGCACTGAGCCACAGTCAACCCTTGGCCAGGCTACATGTCAAATAAATAATAATAATAATAATAATAATTTATTATTTCTACCCCGCTGAAATGTTTTGCTTTTAAAGAGCCGTGAGCCTGTAATCCAGGTACAGGCAAGCTTTGTTTGGCTCACTTGGGGGACCTGCCTCAAATTTATTGGGAAATGGCGAGAATTGGGAGACAACGTCCTCCCCCATAGGGTTCCTCTCTGCCAAGCTGACATACTTTACCCTGAGACAGTTATGGGAACAAATTCCACAGCTAACTGTTCAGCAGAAGCACGGGAGAGGGGAGGAAAGATCATCGTTTATATAGGGCTACTTTTTCCCAAACTTCCTAAGTGCTTTAGAGAGCGTCTCCCCTGGAGACCCAAACTGGAAACTAAGCAGATCATTGCTCTCATTTATAAACATCTGAAACATTAATGAAGTGAGAGGCAGGGAAACTGGGGAGGGGAAGACGGACTTCCTCGCGTGAAGGACTGGGCTATCAGAAACTGCTCTCTATGCCTCTGTAGACAAGGGCGGCTGTCAGATATTCTACCTCCAAACAGGAGCGGAAAGTGCTGTCTTCTATTTGCCCATAATATATACGTTTCTCTAGATATTGTTTGGCTGGAGAACTGCATCGCAAACTTCAGAGAGATTTTGAAAAATAGCAATGTTTCGGTTCATGCATTGGTTTGAGAAATGCAAGTTAGGCAGTTTCCATAACAAACTCTTTCTGTCTCAGCTCCTTCGCTCAAGAACCTCAAAACATCTACTGCAGCATTCTCTACATGCTGCAGAGGATTCTGGGTATGCCTTCAGTTAGTGTAATAATAATAATAATAATAATAATAATAATAATAATAATAATAATAATTTATTATTTATAGCCCGCCCATCTGGCTGAGTTTCCCCAGCCACTCTGGGTGGCTCCCAATCAAGTGTTAAAAACAGCACAGCATTAAATATTAAAAACTTCCCTGAACAGGGCTGCCTTCAGATGTCTTTTAAAGATAAGATAGCTACTTATTTCCTTCACATCTGCTGGGAGGGCGTTCCACAGGGCGGGCGCCACTACCGAGAAGGCCCTCTGTCTGGTTCCCTGTAACCTCACTTTTCACAATGAGGGAACCGTTAGAAGGCCCTCGGTGCTGGATCTCAGTGTCTGGGCAGAACGATGGGGGTGGAGACGCTCCTTCAGGTATACAGGACTGAGGCCGTTTAGGGCTTTAAAGGTCAACACCAACACTTTGAATTGTGCTCGGAAACGTACGGGGAGCCAATGCAGATCTCTCAGGACCGGTGTTATGAGGTCCCGGCGTCCGCTCCCAGTCACCAGTCTAGCTGCCGCATTCTGGATTAATTGCACTTTCCGGGTCACCTTCAAAGGTAGCCCCACGTAGAGTGCATTGCAGTAGTTGTAGAGCACCGGGCAGGTCTTTGTGGCCCTCACCTGAACTACTGCAGAACCCAAGCATCATTTCTCCAGCTCTTCCTTCCCTGTGTCCCTGGTTTGTTTCCACTTTGAGAGGGGGAAATGGAAGATGGTCTAGCACCTGCTGGTCTTTTCTAGTCCCTCCCTGTTAAAGTGCCTTGCATTTCTGGCTAACTGACCTGCAACCTGCTCCTCTCATTGACAGCGCTCTATTTAAGAGTGTCCTGGTGCCCATTGGGATGGTTAGCGTGGAAGGCAGGGAGGCCACAGGAGGTGGAGCCAGAGCCAAAGAGAGGCGGAGTCACCTCAGTCTCATTGTGTCCCCACCCCCCACTTCCTGCTGAGCTCCACAAGAGCAAAACCAATGGGCAGTGCCACCCCCAGACCGGTTGTTTGTAAGGTTGTATGTTATTCCTGCACTACTAGAAGACTCTTTGGATTACTTCCAACTCTACAATGCTATGATTATGCTATGAGTTTGTGGATGCTACACTGCCCTTAATTCCTTGGTCCCATAGGTATTACAATTTAATTAAGTCTTGAGGTGTTAAAATTGGGTGCCAGACCCATGTGTATTAATTTGTGTGCTGGATACTTCTCATCCCCTGGAATCAGCATGTCTTAAATGTTAATTAAGCTAGACTGAGCTTGCTGTGTTGAGGTGATAGCCTGGGTATCATAGAATCATAGAAATGTACAGTTGGAAGGGACCCAATGGCCATCTAGTCCAGCCCCTAGTAATGCAGAAATCCTGCCCACAATTGTTTTTGGGTGGACTTGAAGTAAAGGGCCATTAAGAGAACAAAACATCCAAGTACAGTGGACACTTGGGTTGCGAATGTGATCCGTGCGGGATGCACCACAACCCGCAGCGTCCGCAACCTGCAGCGGTGCGTCTGAGCACATGCAGGTTGAGATTCAGTGCTTCTGCGCATGCACAAAGTGCAATTTAGCGCTTCTGCACATGCACAACCCCTGAAACCCGGACGTAACCCGTTCCGGTACTTCCAGGTCCATAACCTGAAAAAACACAACCTGAAGCGTTGTAACCCGAGGTATGACTGTAATTCAGTTTGGGGCCTCTCCTTCAAGAGAGAAAGCCAGAGCTTAGAGTAGGACACAAAGCAGCAGGCAGATTACCATGCCTGAATCCAGGGCTGCAGCTATGAGAGAAGCAAGACCCTTCTGGGGTGATTATGCTTTGATCCCCTCCATCATATGCAGTGGCGTAGCGTGGGTTGTCAGCACCCGGGGCAAGGCAAGTAATTTGTGCCCCCTAACCCGTGGATTTGCGCCCCCTAACCCGTGGATTTGCGCCCCCTAACCCTAACCCCCAGAAGTTGCGCCCGGTGCGGGCGGCCCCCCCTGCACCCCCCACGCTACGCCACTGATCATATGCTCAGGTTGTACGTATGCGTAAACTAACCCTTTATCATAAAGACACCAGAGTCTCCGTGCCTCATTTACAAAAGGAAACATGGACCCTGAGTAAGTGCACTTGGAAACCCTGGGATCTGGCACCACTCGGAGATTGGGGAGCCATGCTATGAAGAAGGGAGGCATGGGGCAGGCTGAGCCTGGTGGGGCAGGGTGTGCCATTTGTCTTCATGGGCTGGCCTCTACGGATCTGAGGTCCAAGTCCACTTCGAAGGTAAGGAGGCACAAGAAAGGGGAGCAATGGGTGCCTTGAAACTGCCCATTCACAGCACCTGGGCACCAGAATGAGCACCTGGGCCCTGTCCCATTTGGCACCCTGGGGAGAGGGAGTGCATTCCTACTGCCATTATACTCACCCTTTCTAGATTTGCATCCATACATGAAACTTGGCAACATCTTCCTTTCTGGTGCTGCATTTGGCAAAGCATGAGGATTCGCTCTGCCCCCCCGCCTGCCGCCCAAGGATGGTCCCAGACCCAAATAAAGCCTCTTCTGTGGCTCCCCGATGGCAGAGCAGCCAAGACGTGTCCCATTCACTTTCCAATAAAGAAACGCTCTTTCCAAAGGTAGAGGCACAATCCCACTCTCTCAGCTCTGCCGCCGGAGAGGGGTGCCCTCCACGCTCGTCTGGCACAGCTGCCTGCTTTGGGAAAATCTTTAATTCACTGAGAAATGCATCACAATTGTGCCAGGCAGCCGAAGCCTTCTAAAGCCCACAGGAAAGAGGTTATCCTGTAACGGTGAAAGGCAACAAGGGAACCACTGGGAATGTTTGAACGTGTTTTAGTGGATGGTGTCGCGCTTGGCCAGGAGAGCATCTCCTCTTTCAGAAATGCATTCGGAGATGATGACCCAGGTCTCAGCTATACAGTGGTATCTCGCAAGACGAATGCCTCGCAAGACGAAAGAGTTTTCCGTTTTTTGAGTCGTTCCGCAAGACGAATTTCCCTATGGGCTTGCTTCGCAAGATGAAACGTCTTGCGAGTTCTTGCGAGTTTGTTTCCTTTTTCTTAAAGCCGCTAAGCCGTTAATAGCCGCTAAGCCGCTAATAGCCGTGCTTCGCAAGACGAAAAAACTGCAAGACGAAGAGGCACCACTGTATTGGCAAAGGAAAAGCGCTTTACAGTGGTACCTTGGTTGTCAAACAGCTTGGCTCCGGAACAAATCGGCTCCGGAACAGCTCAAACCAGGAAATAAGTGTTCCGGTTTGCGAACATTTTTTGGAAGCCGAACATCCGACGTGGCTTCCATGGCTTCTGATTGAGTGCAGGAAGCTCAAGCAGCCAACTGGAAGCTGCACCTTGTTTTCTGAACAGGAGTCAAATGGATTCCCAGAATGGGTTAAGTTTGACAACCAAGGTACCACTGCATATGTGTTGTTTATGCATTCTAACACTGTGAAACGGGATGGCGCTGTGGAGTTCCATTTTTGCCAACCCGATTTCCATACAATGTTTACAATGAGTTTAACAGAAACGCTTCTTTGATGTGTGCCAGGGAACTGCAATCGGCTCAGGGGTGGGGGAGGGGGGGAGGAAGGCGGATGGATTACAGAGAGCCCCCAAAGATCGTGGGAAGCAGCACCTCCTCAGCGGAGGAAGGAAGCCACGCCTCTAGTGGGGAGGAGGTGGAGGGCTCAGAGGATGCAAGGTGGTGCCAGGACACCTTGCCTGAGCAAAGCGGGGAGGAGGGAGGTCCCCCCTTACCCAGGCCTTCCTTGCGCAGAAGGCTTTCACGCAGAGAGGGGAGGCGTAGGCTGGGGGTCAAGAGACTACTCTGCTGGGGAAGATTTAAGGACCGCCCACTCTCAGATTCTGCTAGCGAATGAGCAAGACGTGGAATAGAGGCGCTCTGCATTGTAAAGGTTTTTAGCACCAATAATAAAGCTTTAGAACAGACCAGTGAGGCACCTTGCCTGATTGCTCTCGAGCAACCACCGATAGCCATAACAATGTGTCTAGATCAAGCCCCGGTGTAGAAAAAGAACTTTGTCCTCTCCGAGAAGAAAGATGCATTTCCAACTTGAAAGAGTGTGAGACACTCCTGTGCATCCATCTCATGCCCTCCAGATGTTCTTGACTAAAGCTCCCACCAGCCGCAGGGAGAATGGCCAAGCTGACGGAGAGCTGAAGTTGGAGTCCAAAACATCTGGACAGCACCAGAAAGGTGAAGGTTGATGGATGCTAACAAAACACCTATATGTGGGCTTGCGTATATGGAAGTGGGACCTTCAAAGGTCTATAGCTGAGTTGCCTCTTTGCTGTTTTCCACCATTACACATCCAACCTACATTCTTTACTGGCCACTCGTTTCCAAGTCCGTTAAGACTGGACATTTTTGCTGCTTTCCTTCATAGGAAAGTGCCCCTTTTGTTAGAAGCGATGTCAGAAAATTCCCACAGAAACAGGAGTAGAAATTGCAGGGGTTTACTTATTCATCCCGCATCTGGAATGGAAATCCACCCAATGAATACGAGTGGTACTCAATGCCTTTGTTTTCAGTCCACAAATGGTAGGTACATTATGACTCCTCTCCCCGTTCACATTGTGTTTCCTTTATATGGAAATGAATGGGGTGGAATAGCAGCATCATCACCTCGATAACTACTTAATTAATTGTGCAAAATTCCGCTACTGCAGACACTGAGATGAATGGCATCGCTTTTGGCCAGAAACTAAACTGTAGCAGAATGGCAACAGCACTGCAGGTAGCAATGAAAGGGTGGACCAGAAATTGACCTTCTTGTGTCCCTCCTTGCCAGGCAGGCAAACAGGTAGGAGACAAAGGTGGGGACTGGTGTGGTGGCTGGGGTGTCACCAAAGCAGCCAACACAGTGCCCACGTGGAAGAGGCACTGGGAGGTAATCTCTCTCTCCTGGATTAAAGGTTGTGGGTTCCCCAAACGCAGGCCACATAGGGCATGACCCACCAAAAGTTTTTTCTGTGTGAACCCCATTAAAACAAATGGGGGATGTGCAACAGCTTTAATGCATGCTTTCCATGCACAAGCCACAGTGGTGACAGTTCAGAAGCCCTGGGTTCAGATCCTTGCCACTGCAACAACAGCCTTATGCAAGCCATTATCACTCAACCTCAGTCCCTATCTGCAATGTGCGGATAATAATACTGGCCTTCCTTACAGAGTCGTCAAAAAGACTTATTGATATAACGTATGGGAAGCATTCAAAATGCTGCAGCAGTGATCAGTTTCAATAACACCCCTCAGCTGCGCCGCCTTCAAGAGCACTTGCAGGCCAAGCTTAAACTGTTGGTTTTAACCTTTAAAGTATTACATGGTTTAGGCTCAAATTACTTGCCTAGACCTGCCTGCTCACATAACGCAATCTCAATTGGAGGCCCTCTGGGTCTGCCTGATCCCTAGATCAGTGAGATGGATGGCCATTCAAGGCAGGGTCTTTGCTGGGATGGCCCCACGGTTCCTTCCACTAGATGTATGTAGGCAACTACACTTTCGAGGGTTTGGAAAGCCTTAAGGACCTGCTTGTTTATTTGAATGGGTTTTATTCTTTGGGAATAAGCCCCTTGTTTACATGCATTCAATATGTGTGCGACCATGTATATGTGCATTGGAAGCGACCCAGAAATGTCATAAAGACTTCACTGAAATGTCACTAAATGTAGGGCTGCCATATTTCAAAAAGTGAAAATCTGGATACAAAAGTTGTTGATCTTTCTTTGGCAAAGTTGTTGAATTTTTTAGTTCTACCAAATTTGTTGAGCTTGGGTTGCCATACATCCAGATTTTCCTGGAAATGTCAGCAATTGCCCCCAGACAATGTTTCCAACAGACATATTACAACCCTATGAAATGGGTGGGATGGAGTGGAGGAAGGTGTTTGCAGACTTTTTCAATGGGTTTCAATTATATGTGATTGCAGCGACACACACAGTGCCTCAGAACGTAACCACCACGTAAACAGGGGGCTGCCTGTATATAATTGCTGGAAGTAGCTTTGGACAAGCTTTTCCGGGAAAAGTGGCATAGAAATATTTTAAAATATAATAAAAAGCGCTGCTAAGCATTAGGATCAGTGGTGCTCTGATCTTGCGCTTGGAGTCTTAAGCTGACTCCTCTTAGTACCGTAGCAAGCCTAGTTTTGCAGGCACAAATAATTCACATAGTTCAGATAAGTTCCAGATAAAAGGGCTGATCTGCTATCTGAGTCAAAAAGCAACTTCAAACTGTTCCCAAATTGCCCACTGCATGCACTTTGGCTCACCATGCAATCCTCATTTAAGTTTCAAAATCTTTCGGTCAGCAGAGGCTGATCGGAGCTGTAGTCTTGAGACATCTAAAGAGGTCTGCAAGGCTGCTGCTGATCTCTTTAAGCACCGCAAGCAGAGGCCCAGCACTGGAAGAGTCTTTCTAGAGACCTTCTTCGGACATCTTGGTCAAAGAAGAGAACGTAAGAACAGCCTGCTGGATCAGGACCAAGGGGCCCCATTTAGTCCAGCCCCCTGTCTCCACAATGTCCAACCAGATGTTACAAAGGTTGGGAAGCTCGCAAGCAGGGCCTGAATGCAACAACCGCCTTCTCCACCAGTGGGTAGAGACTGGGACTGGGACCCAGGAGAGAACAGAGCTCAAATCATGAAGCTGGCCAGGTGACCTTGGGGGGCAATCGTTGCCGCTCAACCTAACCTACCTCGCAGGGTTGTTGTGAGGATTAAATGTGGATGGGGAGAACCATATACAGTGGTACCTCGGCTTAAGTACTTAATTCGTTCTGTTCTTAACCTGAAACTGTTCTTAACCTGAAGCACCACTTTAGCTAATGGGGGCCTCCTGCTGCTGCCGCGCCGCTGGAGCACGATTTCTGTTCTCATCCTGAAGCAAAGTTCTTAAGCCGAGGTACTATTTCTGGGTTAGCAGGAGTCTGTAACCTGAAGCGTCTGTAGCCTGAAGCGTCTGTAACTCGAGTTACCACTGCACGACACTTTGAGATCTTTGGCGGGAAAGGTGCAACAAATTAATGGGTAATAAATTAGCCACTGATTCAGCATTCCCTAGGGATACAGGCAAGGACTGTAAGGTGGCAGTTTCTCTCTCCCCCCCCCCAAAAAAAATCTCTGCAATCCCAGCAGAAAACCAGCAGCTAAAGCATCTCCCATCGCCACACCTTTCTGCCTGTCATGAAGACCTTCAAAGCGCAGAGCCTCCATCCATAAAAAGTGGGATTGGGATGAGTGGGTGGGCTGGGAGTCAGAGGGTGCATGTAGACAAATAACCAAAGGACTTCCTCCGCCGCACCACAGTCTTGTCCGTGGCTCAGCATTGTTGGCAAGCGCAGGGTTAAGCACGGAGGAGGAGGAGGAGGAAGGCGGCTGTGAAGGCCACGATTTCTGGTTTATTTCAAGAAGGGAAGTGTGTGGCTGCCCGATTAGGCCGATGGCTTCCTCTTTTCCCATAACCTCCAGACCCCCGTGGCCCCAGTGTTTACTTTCTGAAATGAAAAAATCTGCTGCTGTTTTTCTTTCTCCTTTCTTGTCCTCCCCCCACTGCCTATTTTTGCATTTGTGCATGCGACACATGGTGGGGGGGGGGGTTGTCTTCGCATGCCAGGGGGGCAGGAGTGGGTGTGGTGATGAGACTGGCTGAATAGGGCAGACACCTCTCCTCCTCCTCCTGCTCCCCCCCCCCAAGTCTTGCTCCCTCCCTCTCCGCCCCACAGGCCTTTTCCAGCTGCAGCCTCTGAGTTCTGACATCTCCAGCACCAGGTTAAGAGAGAGAGATATATTAATGGGAGAGTTTTGTCTCCTGCTCCAGCAGCTATAAACACAACGAACATCTGGCAAGAGAAGGCTTCCCTTCTGCCAAGCAGCACAGGGGGGGTTCGGGGTGGGTGGAGAGAAAGCCCAAGCTATTTTCAGGGTCTCAGACCCACCCCCCTCTGTTCCCACCCGCTCCCCCCTTTTTTTTCTTCTTGGCTGGGATTGCACGCAGCACTGCCCCCCTCCCAGCGATTCCCATTCATAGATAAACCCCAGAGAGGAAGTCACTTGAGCTTACAAAGCAATGGTTGGGAAAGAAAAATAAAGATGGGATAAGGCAGGAGGTGGAGGAACTTTTCCCTGCGGCTCCAGCTCCCACCTCCAGCCACAGTTGAGTTTTCCTGGGTTGTCTGTGGGGGGCGCTGCTGAGTGTTGGGCTGAGGGCAACTGCAACTGGCTCCCCCCCCCCCCGCACACCCCAGTTGGCGGCAGCTGTGTTCAATCAAGGGGTCTGTGTGCGATTCCTGCACTGCAGGGGTTGGGCTAGATGACCCTCAAGGTCCCTTCCAACACTACAATTCCACGATTCTACGGTGAATGTTGCTGCTTAGGTTGCACCTCGTGAGCAGCCAGCAAACCTCATGGAAGGCAGCAGGCCTTGAGTTAAGGCACAGCAAAACATGCAGGTCCCATTGTCTGCACTCAATTGCCTCTAGGTCTGAAGACGTGTGTGTGTGTGTGTGTGTGTGTGTGTGTGTGTGTGTGTGTGTGCGCGCGCAAAGTTGAACCAAGACTGCATCCAGGCAGCAGTAGTGTGGCAAGACACAAGACTGGCGAGCTTTCACACAGAAGCAGAGTCCTGAATAGGGAATGGGCGAATCTCCCACAGAATCCTAGAACTGTAGAGTTGGAAGGGACCCCGAGGGTCATCTAGTCCAACCCCCCACAACGCAGGAATCACAGCTCAAGAATCACTGACAGGTGGCTATTCAACGACCCCCCCGGCAAATGATGGAGAGTCCACCACCTTCTGAGATTGTGCGTTCCACTATCTAATGGCTC
Organism: Podarcis liolepis; assembly: GCF_965112155.1. NCBI lineage: Eukaryota > Metazoa > Chordata > Lepidosauria > Squamata > Lacertidae > Podarcis > Podarcis liolepis. The sequence goes on along the minus strand of NC_139567.1, from coordinate 28,549,608 downwards.
TGACTACAGTGGTGCCCCGCAAGACGAATGCCTCGCAAGACGGAAAACCCGCTAGACGAAAGGGTTTTCCGTTTTTGAGCTGCTTCGCAAGACGGTTTTCCCTATGGGCTTGCTCTGCAAGACGAAAACGTCTTGTGAGTGTTCCGATTTTCCCCCGCTCCCCCCCCTTTTCTAAGCCACTAAGCCGCTAATAGCCTTTTAGCCGCTAATCCGCTAAGCCTTTAATAGCCGCTAAGCCGCTAATAGCCTTTTAGCCGCTAATCCGCTAAGCCTTTAATAGCCGCTAAACCGCTAATAGCGCTAATCCGCTAAGCCGCTAATAGGGTTGCTTCGCAAGACGAAAAAACCGCTAGATGAAGAGACTCGCGGAACGGATTAATTTCGTCTTGCGAGAACCACTGTATTTCCATTTCCCTCAGTTTTCCAACCACTAAGCTCATTTCTCCACATTCCCACGTCAGTTTACAAATTTTAAACAAAGCAAAACATTAACATCAGCGTTTTTAGCATGACTCTCTCCTCAGGTATGCCTATCTGCAAAGCCCTTTCCCCTGAACATGATGCATTTGTGTGCGTTTTTGTACGTGTCACTCGGTGGGAGAACTGCATTGCAAAATTCAGAGAAATGCATATTTCCACGGCTGGCGCTGTGCTTGGTTCATGTATTATTGCTCCGGAAAGGGCAGATTAGGCCAGTTTCCCCATCAATGTGAAATGGAACTGAATGGTGGCTGAATCGTGAAGGCCTGTATTGACGCACCAAAGCACAAAGCATCCTTTCCTTCACACTGAGCTCCTGGGCATCATCATGACATGCTCCTGCTCAGGATTCCAGACTGCAATTGCTGAGCAGGAGGCATGAAAAGACAGCGAGGGAGAAAGGAAGTGAAGGACCCCGGATTGGACAACCGCAAGGCCCACAGGATGCAACTGCCCTTCCATTATTTTGCCTTCCTGTGGACCAGCACCATGAGATGCATAGGGATTTCCTTGGCACCAAAGGCAGGACACCTGGTAAGAACCAATGTGGTGTAGTAGTTTTAAGGCCAGAAAAGGACCTGGGAGAGAGCCAGGTTCAAATCCCCACTCAGCCACGAAGCTTGCTGTTTCTCAGCCTTGCCTACCTCACAGGGTTGTTGCGGGGATTAAATGGGGAAAGGGAGAACCTGTGTATGCCAGCTTGAGCTCCTTGGGATAAAAATGTCATGAAATACAGTGGTACCTCGGGTTAAGTACTTAATTCGTTCCGGAGGTCCATTCTTAACCTGAAACTGTACTTAACCTGAGGTACCACTTTAGCTAATGGGGCCTCCCGCTGCTGCCGTGCGATTTCTGTTCTCATCCTGAAGCAAAGTTCTTAACCTGAGGTACTATTTCTGGGTTAGCAGAGTCTGTAAGCTGAAGCGTATGTAACCCGAGGTACCACTGTAAATGAATAAATAAGCAGGCAATTTTGTGGCCTTCCAGATACAGTGGTGCCTCGCAAGACGAAAAGAATCTGTTCCGTGATTCTCTTCGTCTAGCGGTTTTTTCGCCTTGCGAAGCAAGCCCATTGACGGATTAGAGGATTAGTGCTATTAGCGGCTTTTAGCAGCTTATCAGATCAGATGATAAGCGGTTTAGCGGCTTAGAAAAAGGGGGGGGGAGGAAAAAACCCCCGCAGGAACTCGCAAGACATTTTTGTCTTGCGAAGCAAGCCCATAGGAGATTCGTTTTGCGAAGCACCTCCAAAACGGAAAACTCTTTATCTAGCGAGTTTTCCGTCTTGCAAGGCATTCGTCTTGCGGGGCACCACTGTATTGTTGGACTCTTACTCCCATCAGCCCCAGCCAGAAGGCCAGTGGTCAGAGATGTTGGGAACCATGGTTCCTCAATATTGGGAGGCTCCCCAAATAATAATAATAATAATAATAATAATAATAATAATAATAATAATAGATTATTTATACCCCTCCCAGCCACTCTGGGCAGCTTCCACTCGAATATTAAAAACAATATAGTGCCAGACATTAAAAACTTCCCTAAACAGGGCTGCCTTTGATAGCGGAATGAACTACCTTGGAAGTTGGTGGACTTCCCTTCACTGTAGGTTTTTCAGCAGAGGTTGGGCGGCCGTCTTGTTGAAGTTCTTGAGCTGTGATTCCTGCATTGCGAGGGGGGGATTGGACTAGATGACCCTGGGGAGCCCCTCCCAACTCTACAATTCTAGGATTCTATGAATCTGGCCTCTTTTCTTTCCCTCTTCTCTAATGTTTCTTATCTTTCCTCTGTTGTCCTGCTACATCACCCTGCCAACTGTGTCTCCCTGTCCACCGCCACTTTGTGGAAATATAACAGGGGTGTGTGTGGATCGTGTGTGTGTGTGTGTGGATCGGGGGGGGGGGGGAGAGGGCCCCCAGTGTGCCCGCAGACCCCTTGCCAGCATCCCCCCTCCATCCCTACCCAAATCTCTTGGGGTCTCCCTCCCAGCCCGTCTCACGCAGATGTGCCTTCTTTGAGAAAAGGAGTCCATTCATCTCCTCCGGAGAGGCAGTGCGGGGGAGGCGGCAGTCAAGAGGACGTCCGTGAATGGGGGGGGGGGAGTGTGAGTGGGATGTCAGAAGGGGCTGAGAAAGGAGGTGGGAGGCTGCAGTTAAAAATAGGATAAAAGAATGTGAAAAAAATGCAGCGCCTTCTCTTTTAAGCGTGGCTCTGAAAATGCGCTGCAGCTGGAGAAGCCATCGGCTGCTGAGCCGTCTTGGCCTTCACACACACAACACAGCACACAGCACACAGCACACACACACACACACACACACACACACACACACACACACACAAACACTCCCCTCCCAGAAAGGGTCTGGAATTGGGCCCAGAAGCTGCACACAAAGAGAACTTTCCTCCAGGGAACTCCATGAGGGAGGAAGAAGTATGAATGGGGGAAGTGCAGGGGGTTATAGACCACTTCCAGGGGGGGGGGAGAGTGGGGTGGGAGAGAGAGAAAAAGGGTCTTCTTGCCCCTCCGCCACCCCTCAAGTCAAGCCACCCACCACTGAAAGCATCTCTCTCTCTCTCTTTGAAAGTGTTTTTTATTGAATTGTATCTATACAGCCCAAATAACAAAACGGAACTTCACAAGACAAACACAGAAACCTAAAGAGAACCAAATCCATGTTACATTCACAAGGAGAAATGACAGAGCTGGCTTTCCGGATATTTGTGATGAGATATAGGCAGGTAAGAGGAAAGTGGTTAGCTATGATTCCTGCATTGGGGGACTTGAATTGGAGGGCCCCCGAGAGTCCCTTCCGACTCTACAATGTTATGATTTTATGAAAGGACTGCCGTAAGATCAAACAGGTGTGGTCACACAACTTGCACAGTACACAGAAACAAAAACCTATGACTGAAACCATCAAAGGCACAAGGAGTACCAAGAATGTTACATCCAGGAAAAAACTTCCAACCCATTGGATGTTACGTATCCAATATTTCTTGAGAGGCTTGTGGAAGAGAGCATCTCTGAAATGCGGTCCATGCGCCTCTGAGCTAGTCAACCTTCCCCTAGCTCTCAATGGGAAAAGAGATGACTGAAGGACTCCCTTTGGTTTGGCTCTGAGGGGAGGCAGGCAGATGTCAGCGACTTCCACATTCCCTGCCAGATGATATTCTTGGTGTCTCTCTCTCTGTGTGTGTGCTTAAAACGGATTAGACCATTTCATGGAGCACAGGTCTATCACGGGCAAGCAACTGCGATAATCCAGGGGCAGCATGCCTCTCTGAAAACCACACACTGGGATGTTTTCAAGCAGAGGTTGGATGGCCATCTGTCATGGATGCTTTAGCTGAGATTCCTGCCTTGCAGGGGGTTGGACTAGATGACCCTCAGGGTCCCTTCCAATTCTATGATTCTACGTAATGACAGGGGAGGACTGCTCATGCTTCTCTGTGCTCTTCCCAGGATGTCTCCCCACTCCAATTCCTTGTGTGACTTTTAAGGTGGAGGTGAAACTTTAGCGAGGCAACCTTGGTTTTTAAACTCTACTATTCTATGATGCTATCATCCAAGCAAATGGTCCGTCTGGTTCAGCACTCCTTACAGGAACCCGGGGGCCGAAGGTGGCCCTTGGCATTCTCCTCAGACCACACACCCCTCACCAGCCCAACTTTAAGCCCTCCTGGAGGGCTTTGGCCTGGGTCCTGGAGCTCTTCTGATGCCTCTTGCAGGCTGCGAACATGAGAGTGTGTGCAGGAAGCAGCCTGCAAGCTCAAAGGCAAAACTGGTACCCCTTGCTCCGCCCACTCTTGCCTTTGGCCCCGCCCACCACGGCCACAGAAAGGAAATCAGCCCTCCAGCTGAAAGGAACAAACACCCCACCCTCGCCTGCGGCGTAGATGCTCTGCCAGGTGCAATCTGTGGTTGGAAACAGGAAGTGGCGCTCACCACGCTGCAGCAAAGGCAGCAGAAGCAGCACCGAGGCAGCCAACCCTTTTGCAGGGCCGGCAATGGGCAAGCTTGGCATCAGGCAGTCCACGGTGCAAAGTGAGGGGTGCCCAGGGGGCCATGCAGGGCACCCAGAAGGGCCAGAGGTTGCCCACATTTGATCTAGGCCCTTCCCAGACCACCCTGTCAAATGTCCCTTCTGCGTGCAGGGTGCTTGTTCCGCAGCTGAACGACTGCCCTTTCTCTGTCTGCCACCCCCCAAAAAAGTTTGCTTTGCGGGTACAGTATTGAAGCTCATTTCAGTAAGGTTACCTCCAGACATGTGAGTATTTTTGGCACAATGAAAACACCCTTATACCACACTAACAGTTGCAGCCTCCCTCCAAGAACCTTGGGAACTTCAGCTTGCTAGGGGCACTGAAAGTTGTTAGGAAGCCTCATCACCCTTCACAAACTACAGTTCCCAGAATTCTTTGGGGAAATCAACAGCTGCTGAAGTGGCGTGACAGTGTTTTGAATGCAGATGGTTCCAACTCTTACACAGCAAAATCAGATCTATTGGTATTGACTTGGAACTCTTGTACAATTCAAGTGAGCAATATATTTATTGTAATATTCAAATCAGATTAAGGGCCATTGAAAAACAAAACATTGAGTCAGCTGCAAATTTTTCTCCCCCAAGTTTTATGGTTTTAATCCAGCAGATAACAGGGGCACTTATATTTCAAAATTAATAATTCTAGTCCAACGCAGGGCTTTTATATTACCCCGGCTGAACATTTCCCCCCTCAGCTTTTGTCACGGGCAGATATTTAAACATCCCCAGAAATGATAGACATTGCGGATGTTTTTTGAATGTGCTGGACACAGTAGAACATATTCTTTTCTACTGTCCACTGTACAACCAGCTATGCAAATGCATGCTATATCCTTTTCTGGGTAGTCTAACATCACAGCACAATGAAGGTATCAGATGCTATCTGTGTAACATTAACCCGGTAGTAACTGCAAGGGTGGCGGAGCTTTTAATCAACACCAGAAGTGAATGGCACTATTTGGTGGGAAGAACCTCCAATGAAAACCCTAGTTATTAAATATTTTTACATGGCTGTTTATCTGTATATATTTTAAAATTTTATATATGGATGTTTTATGGTGGCCTATATTTGTAATGCCCAATAAAGGTTTGAAGAAGAAGAAGAGTTTGGATTTGATATCCCGCTTTATCACTACCCTAAGGAGTCTCAAAGCGGCTCACAACCTTCTTCCTTTCTTCCCTCACAACAAACACTCTGTGAGGTGAGTGGGGCTGAGAGGCTTCAGAGAAGTGTGACTGGCCCAAGGTCATCCAGCAGCTGCATGTGGAGGAGTGGAGACGCGAACCCGGTTCACCAGATTACAAGTCCACCGCTCTTAACCACTACACCACACTGGCTCTCTTTGGCGAAGCAAGCTTTGAATGCCATGGTGTGGATGTGACCGAAGTGGAATAAAATGCTCTGCTGCCCCAGCACAACAACAACAACGAAAAAGAAAACAACATTTTGCAGCTAGGAAAGTGAAGGGGAAATGTCCTGAACAGCGTAGGATGAAGGAGTGATGGGCAGGAAGATGCAGAAACCTCCCTCAAGCAAAGCGGGATGGCAAGGTCATTGACATATAACTTCCCCACAGACAATCAGAAGGGAGGAGCAATAAACAGAAGAGCTGTAAGTCTCAGAAGACATTTGACAACAACTCCCCAACGTACAACTTCAAAGCGGGGCTCACCCCCACCAAAAATGCAGCTGAGCAGGACTGTGTGGAAAGAAGAACCTATTTCTGGTAAGTTGTGGCTTTCAGCCTCAGGTTGCAAAAACGTGAGATGTTGTCAGATGCTGATCTCTTTGCAACATGCCCTCCCTGCCTCGTTGCCTCCAGGGCACAGGAGTACTAGAAAGGAAGGCTTTTTTTTATTGCCTCAGGCCTCATGCAGAGAGGTAGAATGCTCCTAAGCACTGCATATACAAGACCGTCAAGCTGAGACTAGGGTTGCCACATTTCAAAAAGTAAAATTCTTCATACCCCCAAATGGTTGAGCTTTTTTGGGGGCAACCTCCTCTGAAAATTGCTTTCGGAGCTGTTTTTGCTGCTTTTACCATCGTGTTGCCATACATCCGGGTATTCCCTGACATTTTGCCAGTTCACCAAAATCCCCCCCATGCCATTTTTACACCTGAAAACCAGGATGTGTCAGGAATTTTCCTGACATATGACAAGCCTACCTGAGGCCCACCTTTCCACAAAATGAACTCAGACTGAAAAATCACCCCAGAGTCGAGTCTGAGGAGCAGACAAGCATGTGGTTGTCTCTGAAAGCTGCCACTCTGAGACAAATGCAATGCAAGTTCAGAAGAGCTTTGGGGGAAATGAGGACTACCCAAGCCAACCTCTCCCTACACTATCACCATCACCACCACCATCAGCATATAAATATAAATTACTTCAAGGGAAGTAATAGTGCCACTGTATTCTGCTCTGGTCAGACCTCACCTAGAGTACTGTGTCCAGTTCTGGGCACCACAATTCAAGAAGGACACTGACAAACTGGAACGTGTCCAGAGGAGGGCAACCAAAATGGTCAAAGGCCTGGAAACGATGCCTTATGAGGAACGGCTAAGGGAGCTGGGCATGTTTAGCCTGGAGAAGAGGAGGTTAAGGGGTGATATGATAGCCATGTTCAAATATATAAAAGGATGTCACAAAAGAGGAGGGAGAAAGGTTGTTTTCTGCTGCTCCAGAGAAGCGGACACGGAGCAATGGATCCAAACTACAAGAAAGAAGATTCCACCTAAACATTAGGAAGAACTTCCTGACAGTAAGAGCTGTTCGACAGTGGAATTTGCTGCCAAGGAGTGTGGTGGAGTCTCCTTCTTTGGAGGTCTTTAAGCAGAGGCTTGACAACCATATGTCAGGAGTGCTCTAATGGGGTTTCCTGCTTGGCAGGGGGTTGGACTCGATGGCCCTTGTGGTCTCTTCCAACTCTATGATTCTATGATTCTATGATTCTATATACCCCCTTCATCCGAAGATCTCAGAGCAGTTCATAAGACTCTTCAGTAGCTCCATCAGCTTTTGTCCCACTCATTTTTTTGTTCCTCATCCAGCTGACTGCTGGCAGGTGGCCCTTGGAAGGCTGCACACCAGGTAATGTGGCCCTTGAGCTGACAAAGGTTCCCCACCCCTGCTGTACACAGTACTGATTGGCTAGTGCCCATAATGTTACTAAGAAACCTCTCTACCTCCATAATCCTTGCAGCAGCTTTCCTTTTAAAGTAAAATTTCAATAATATAGTGAATGGGCCGATCAATGTGTGAATATTTATGCAGCACTTTAAAACATTTAAAAATTGGGCAGTCTGCCTAAATGTGTGTGTGTGGGGGGGGGGAAGACAGGCTCACATAAAACTTGGGAGTTTACAGTGGGCTCATGTGACAGCTGCCTTCCATTTATTTATTTCTTGCAGGTTTCTAGTCCTTATGATTAAGGAAAGGACATGTCCGCACAAAACCTGGAAGCCAGAGGAGGACTTGTGTCAGTAAATAATGGGTTTATAATCCTTATTCATTCCCCAGGCCTATGAATAAATTTAGCAAACGAGGAAAAATAATGTGGGAATACATTTGATTTGCTTAGTTGATTCGGGATGTGGGTTCTTTTGGTAGTGCCTTGTTCCATCAGATGCATCTAGCAACCTGGCAGCCTCAGCTGGTCTTAATTTTGCCTCTCCTGAAAGGATCAAAGCAATTGGTGATGGACTGCCCTGCCACTATCAGTTGTGGCTCCAAGGGCTTCCGGAATGGGACTCTTCCTCCAAGTTTTGCAACAGTGGCTCATCCCCTGCTCCCCTTATGCCATTTGTACTGAAGATTCTCTCCCAGCGTCAGCAGCAAAAAAATGATAGCTCCTTAGAAACATCTTTGGAACTCCAGGAGAGTGATAACATTCTTGAACAGATTCTTGCATCAAAACCATCTCTCTTTCAAAAGTCCGAAAGCCTGGGATTTATGGCCCAGCGACAGCACCGTATGAGCTTATCTCATCTATCTAAAAAAAAACCATGGAAGATTTTCCTTTCTGGGAGTTGTGCTGCCTGCTTCACTGAGCAAAGAAGCAGCCTTTTCCCAGAGAGAGGGTCTCACCTAACACAAGAGCTGGCACTCAGCAGCTCTTTCCAATATTTTTGAATGACTATGACTTTACTGAATGGCATTGATGGTTTCGAAGGAATTTGCTGCTATACGCTACTGTGCTTTTGATGTCATGGACATTGCAGTACAGTGGTACCTCGGGTTACATACACTTCAGGTTACATACGCTTCAGGTTACAGACTCCGCTAACCCAGAAATAGTGCTTCAGGTTAAGAACTTTGCTTCAGGATGAGAACAGAAATCGGGCTCCGGCAGCGCGGCGGCAGCAGGACGCCCCATTAGCTAAAGTGGTGCTTCAGGTTAAGAAAAGTTTCAGGTTAAGAATGGACATCCGGAAAGAATTAAGTACTTAATCCGAGGTACCACTGTACTAGTTGCATTTTTAATGGCATTGTGGTTACTGAAAGCTGCTTTGAGCTTGACATCTGCTGTCGGAAAAGCGGAATACAAATAGTGAATTGAGCATGTGAATAATCTTTCTTTGGGCACCAAAGGCCCAAATTCTTCTGAGGAAGGTAAAACGACTCCCCACACCAAATAGGTTCAAATTTGGTTACAGGGTGGCATTTTTTTTTTATAAAAAAAAACATTTGAAACTAGACTCTGCGAACTACAGTAGGTGCTGGGGCCTAAACTGTGCAGTCAGCCATCTTGTTCATTCAGGAAGGTTTTCCCCCATGAGTGATTTTGCCCTGCATTGCACTTATCTTGGGCTGCTTTATTCCCCACCACAGGAAGTCCGAATAGGGAGCAAAAGGGCCCTTCCATGCTCTGTGGATGGAGATATGGGAAGATATAAAGCCATAAGAATAGCCAACTGGATCAGGCCAAAGGCCCTTCTAGTCCAGCATTCTGTACTCACAACGGCTAACCAGATCCCCGTGGGGGAAAGTGACAAGTGGGGTGCCTCAGGGTTCTGTACTGGGCCCATTGTTGTTCAACATCTTTATAGATGACTTGAATGGAGGTACTGAGGGTTTGCTCATCAAATCTGCAGATAACACCAAACTGGGAGGGGTAGCTAATGCCACAGAAAACGTGAAAAAAGTACCGTATTTTTTGCTCTATAAGACTCACTTTTCCCCTCCTAAAAAGTAAGGGGAAATGTGTGTGTGTCTTATAGAGCAAATGCAGGCTGCGCAGCTATCCCAGAAGCCAGAACAGCAAGAGGGATTGCTGCTTTCACTGCACAGCGATCCCTCTTGCTGTTCTGGCTTCTGGGATTCAGAATTTTTTCCCTCTTGTTTTCCTCCTCCAAAAACTAGGTGCATCTTGTGGTCTGGTGCGTCTTATAGAGTGAAAAATATGGAGCTTTCTTTTATCTGTCCCGAATCTCCCAGCCATAAAAACAACCGAAAAGGATGGAGATGCTTTCAACAGCCTGAATAATCCGTTGCCACCCCAATTTCTTGAACCTCTGTCAAACCCCCGACTAGCACCCCTCCCCATGGTTCCCATCTGGAAGTGCCGGGGTCTTTTTTGACAGCCAGAGCCAAATCCTGAGAGTGGCCCCCACAAATTGCGCACACATGTGCAGTCAGAGCAGAAGTGAAACTGAGCACCTAGAGATACACACAAATATAGGACTTCCTTGCCTATGTGAAGCCGTAAGGCAGACAGAAAAATCCCCCACATTAAACCCCATTAAAATAAAAAAAGGAAAAGAACAAAGAGGGGGAAATCCTTGCAGGTTACTGGTAGGAGTCAATACTGTCTAAGTAAACACTACTAGTGTTATGTGCGATCTCAGAATGGGCCCTGGACAGAAATGGGCTTGATTAAAATTTTAGCTCAGCCCCAAACACTGAGTGGCCTGAGGCAACTGTCATTTCTCCCAGCTTTCTCTGTCAGCTTGAAACAAGAGAACACTGTAATAATGGCCAACTTTGCCGGGTTGTAGTGAGAATTGTTGGGATAGCGTGCATAAATCTCTTAAAGCACAAATGAAAGGTCAACTAACTAAATAATATGGATTAAAATAGCCTACTCCCAGATGTTCCTATTTGGCCCTTGAGACTGACATTGCAGGCCTGGGTCTCTGCACCCTCATTACATGAGATGGCCAATGGGGACTGGAGGCGGGGCCTTTTCTGTGGTGGCACCAAGAGAGTGGAATATCTTCCTGATGTTTAGTCAGAATCTGATTTCTTGTAGCTTGAAGCCATTTGTCTGAGTCCTGCCCTCTGGAGCAGGAAAAAACAAGCTTGTTCCCTCTTCCATGTGATATTTAAAGATGGCTATTGTAACTCCTCTCAGTCTCCACTTTTCCAGGTTAAACATGCCCAGCTCCTTCAACTGTTCTGCATAAGGACTTGTCTTCCAGACTCTTGCTCATCTTGATTGCCCTCATCTGCACATGTTCTAGGTGGTCAACATCCTTCTTAAATTGTGGTGCCCAGAACTGAACACAGGACTCCAGGTGCCCTCTGACCAATTCAAAGAGGTTCCTACAGACACATTTTCTATCCAGGCAACCAAGAGGGATTATTACAATGCAAGGACACCCTGCAGTAAGGCGAAAGCATGTAAGGAGGGGGTGGGGCCAGAGTAGTGAGGGGTGGAGCCTGGAAGAGGAGGCATGGCCTTGGAGAGGCATGACCTGAGGAGACTGCTGAGGGCTAGGAACAGGGGCACCAACCCCTGAGATCCCCTACTCCTGGTCCAGAGAAATCCCTATCCTGCTTCATGGTAAGGCTGAAGAAGAAAACTGTTGTGCCCAGCAATATAATAATAATAATAATAATAATAATAATAATAATAATAATAATAATAATTTTATTATTTATACCCCACCCATCTGGCTGGGTTTCCCCAGCCACTCTGGGTGGCTCCCAGCAGAATATTAAAAGCACGATATGCAGTGGTACCTCTAGTTACGAGCTGAATTCGTTCCAGAGGTCCGTTCTTAACCTGAAACTGTTCTTAACTAGAGGCGTGCTTTCGCTAATGGGGCCTCTTGCTGTGCCACCGGCACACGATTTCCGTTCTCATCCTGGGGCAAAGTTCTCAACTCGAGGTAACTCTTCCAGGTTAGCAGAGTTTGTAACCTGAAGCGTTTGTAACCTGAGGCGTTTGTAACTGGAGGTACCACTGTTTGGTATAACTAGCATCCTCTTAAACCTGAAGGTGAAGAAGATGATGTAAACAATCTCTGTACTTCACTCAGTCACAGCCACGGTTTTGGTTTTTTTTGTTTCCCTTTGATTGGTTTGTACATCCCATTGAGTTTCTGAAGTTGCATTTTCAAAAAGAAAGGAACAAATATTTAAGAACAAATGGACCCCCAACAAGAAAAGTTGCAACCTGCAAAAGCTTTGCAGCATGAAAAGGGCGGGTGGATGAATGCAGAGGAAGTGGTGGTGGCACAGTGATGACGAGAGGAGGCTTTTGACAGTCAACAACAGTCGTTGCATAGAGGAAGCCGCGGGAGAAACCCCTGCACTTGTTGCAACATTTTACCTTAAGAAACAGAAGGGTGTTGGAAGAAGAGCATCTGCTGGGTCATAAGAACATAAGATGAACAATCTGGATCAGGCCAAAGGGGGGGGCTACCTAGTCCAGCATCCTGTTCTCGCAGTGGCCAACCAGATGCCCCAATAGGAAACACACAGGCAGGATTTGAAGACAAGAGCCCTCTCCCCTCCTGTGGTTTCCCGGAGTTGGAATTCAGAAGCATCACTGCCTCTGACCTTAGAGCAGAACACAGCCATCCTGTAGCCATCAATAGCCTTCTCCTCCTCCATGAATTTCTCTAATCCTCTTTTAAAGCTATCTAGGTTGGGGACCATCACTGCCTCCGGAGGGAGCAAGTTCCACCATTTAACTATACACTGTGTGAAGAAGGACTTTCTTTTAATTGTCCCAAATCTTCCAGCAGTCAGCTTCGTTGGAAGTCCACGACTTCTTGCATTATGAGAGAGGGAGAAAAGCTTTTCTCTGTCCACATTCGGCACGCCATGCATAATTTTACAGACCTTTATCATGTCTCCTCTTATTCACTTTTTCACTAAATGTTGTTGTTGTTGTTTAGTCGTTTAGTTGTGCCCGACTCTTCGTGACCCCATAGACCAGAGCACGCCAGGCACTCCTGTCTTTCACTGCCTCCCGCAGTTTGGTCAAACTCATGCTGGTAGCTTCGAGAACATTATCCAACCATCTCGTCCTCTGCCGTCCCCTTCTCCTTGTGCCCTCCATCTTTCCCAACATCAGGGTCTTTTCCAGGGAGTCTTCTCTTCTCATGAGGTGGCCAAAGTATTGGAGCCTCAGCTTCAGGATCTGTCCTTCCAGTGAGCACTCAGGGCTGATTTCCTTAAGAATGGGTAGGTTCACTAAACTAAAATAATAATAAACTAAACTAAAATAATAATAATCCCAAATGCTTCAATCTTTCATCAAAGGGAAGTCACTCCATGCCCTTGATCCTTTTGGTCCTCCTTTTCTGAACCTTTTCCAAGTCCACAATCTCCTTTTTGAGGTGAGGCAGCCAGCACTGTACACAGGATCAGGCAGGCCCTGGTTCCACCTAGTCCAGCTGAGCTTGGCCAAAGCAGGGCACTCTCAACATTTGGTGGACTTAAGCTGCTATAGCTAGGGATGATGGGAGTTGTAGTCAACAACAGCACAGGGCGAGGGGAGCTGCACAGCACATTGGCTGTTCCTGACTTGCCAGAAAGCGGCCCACGAAGGTGGAAGCAGCAGCAGCCTGCTTCCCTAGTTAATTGTCCTCAGCATTCAGGACCGTTTAGGAACCTGCTTTACACTGAGCTAGACCACTGGTCCATTCTAGCTCAATACTCTTGACACTGACAGGCAGAAGCTCTCCAGGCTTTCAGGTAGGGCACATTCCCAACCCTACCTGAAGATGGGGGGCTTGAACCTGAGGCCTTCTGCATGCAAAGCAGGTGTTCTGCCAGTGAGCTAATTCCCTTCCCTGATGCAACAGCCCTCAGGAGAACATGGAGTTTCCTTCTGCCTCACCATCACAAGCAGGAGGCATCGCCAGGCTCCTCCTCATGGGTGCATGCAGTGGCGTAGCGTGGGGGGTGCAGGGGGGCGGGCTGCACCGGGCACAACATCTGGGGGTTAGGGTTAGGGGGCGCAAATCCACGGGTTAGGGGGTGCAAATCCATGGGTTAGGGGGCGCAAATTACTTGCCTTGCCCCGGGTGCTGACAACCCACGCTACGCCACTGGGTGCATGAGTTCCATCCCTTGTAAAATCAACCCCGCACATGCCGGCAGCCATGGTTATTCTTAGCATCATGTAATTATTTAGACCCCACCTTTTTCCCTTATAGGGACTCTAGGCAGCTTACAAATACAAATAAGAAGAGCTAAAAATATAGTATTTTTTAAAAACCTAAACACTGATAAGAGTTAAAACTCTCGCACTCCCATTAAAATCACACAGATGATTACAATAAAAGCAACACAGCCAGGACCACATTGCGAGTCTTTGAATTCTAAAGCTGATAAATAAATTCAGCAAGTCGTCATCACTTTGAGCATTTGATGCAAAGTCTTTTTGTAATGCTTACAACAATCCTATGAGGGAGGCCAGTTCTAGGATTATTACCTACAAGTTCACCTTACCCCATATGTACCCACTTGACCGCATTGGCGGAACTGGAACTGTTACATGTGCCACATAACACCTGCAAGAATTCATTAGTGGCACAACCTGCACCTTGGAACTCCCTGCCTCTTGAAAGCAGGCAGGAACCTTTGCTGTACCCTTTTCGGCACCTGCCAAAAAACACACTCTTGTTTCGTCAAGCCTGTCCGGGTGCCTAGAAAGTTGGGGGGCGGGTTTCATCTATTAACTTTCTGAAAGTCTTAAATTGCTGTTACTCTTTCCCTATTGATTATTTTATTGTTTCACATTTTTTTTGGTAAACCTTTCTTTTTTAAAAACAAACAAACAAGCAATGTGTCAATTTCACGAAAAGGATAAATGAATATTCCCATTTTGCAGACAGCTAGGATAGATAACTGAGGCTGAACGGGAGAGACCACGTGACGGGGTCAAGAACCGAAGCCGGGCTTCCAGAATCAATATTCCCTCTACACAGTGCGACATGATGGCGGGGGGGGGGGGGGGAGAGATTCTGCGGTGGGGAAATAGGAAAATGCCTTTGCCAGAACCAAGAGGAGACCTACCTGTGCTGTGATATTCAAGCCCTGTGGGCACTTCCTGGATGGCAGCTTCGTCCCAGAGTGGGTAGAATGCCCTCTGCTGGTAGCAGGTGGACTGGAACCCACAGGTCGCCCACGGGTCTTCGTAAGGGTTGACATCTCCCTGCCTCTGTGGGAAAGAGAAGCACACCTGGCTGAGCAAAGGTTTCCAGAGGAATGACGCCGAAGGCAGTCACCTCAAAGTGTGCAAGCTGGGAAGCGTGCAGAGGACCACGATGATCAAGGGTCCAAGCTTTGTGAGGACCAGTTGAGAGAGTTAGGGGTGTTAAGCCAGGAAAAGTGGAGTCCAAGAGGAGATACGAGAGCCATCTTTTCAAATATCTGAAGGGCGCCCACATGGAGCAAGCTTGTTTTCTGCTGCTCCAGAAGGTAGGATCCGAACCAAGGGACTCAAATTACAAGAAAGGAGACCCTGACTGGACATTAGGAAGAACTTTCTGGCAGTCAGGGTTGTTTGACAGTGGAACGGACTCCCTCAAAAGGTGGTGGACTCTGATTCATTGGAGGATTTGAAGCAGAGGTTAGATGACCACCTGTCAGCGATGCTTTAGTTGTGATTTCTGCATTGCAAGGGATTGGATGAGAAGAACATTGGGGTCCCTTCCAACTCTACCATGCTATGGTTCTTTGAGCCTGGATACAGTGGTACCTCGGGTTACAGACACTTCAGGTTACAGACGCTTCAGGTTACAGACTCCGCTAACCCAGAAATAGTACTTCGGGTTAAGAACTTTGCTTCAGGTTGAGAACAGAAATTGTGCTCCGGCGGCTTAGTGGCAGCAGGAGGCCCCATTAGCTAAAGTGGTACCTCAGGTTAAGAACAGTTTCAGGTTAAGAGCGGACCTCCAGAACGAATTAAGTTCTTAACCCGAGATACCACTGTAGCTTTGTTTGTTAGAGCATGCTGCTGATAGCACCAAGGTTGCAGGTTCGATCCTTGTATGGGACAGCTGCCTATTTCTGCATTGCAGAAACTGTCCCATTCTACAGTTCTGTGATTCTTTGAAAGTGACTGGAGCCTTGGCAAATGTTTCTACAAAGTGCACCCTGGTCCACAGGTACATTTGATGGGTGTTTGGTGCACTCAGTGCATCCAACTCCAGAGCAGGGATAGGGAGCCCCTAGGGCTGAATAGGGCACATGTGGTTCTCCAGCTTTTTCTGTGCAGCATTTGGGATTCTCCCTTAGCTATCCCTTCACCCAGGTCAATCCAGGTCCTCCTTGACTGCTCTTATCCAGCTGGACTGGACCCCTGAACTGGAAAGATGCTCCATCTGGAGATGGGGAGAACCGGGGGTGCACAAACCTCCTATCTGGACTGTACAATGGGAAAACCCACTACTGAATGTGGCTCCTAGGAGGTTCCACACCAAGAAAGGACAACACACAAACCCCAGCTCTTTGCAGTGTTTGTGTGATTCTCCCTCTCTTTCCCACACAAGTCAAGAGAGGCAGAAAGGGCTGAACATGCTGCAAATCATTAGATTCTGAAAAGAAAACAGTTTCAACATAAATGTTGGCAATGCTGCCACGGGGCCTTTTCAGTGGTGGCTCCCTGATTGCGGAATCACCTCCCCAGTGAGGTGCGCCTTTCTCCTTCCTTCCTTATTAACTTTCAGGGTGAATTTGAAAACATCCCTGTTTACATTTGGTGGCTGAGGAAAGACCATTCCCAGCAACCTTGAGATCACTGGTCGGAAGAATATTTTTAATCAGAATTGCTTTAGAATGTTTTTCAATTGAAACTGTGCAAAGTGAAACTTGAGATGTTTGTAACTAAAATTGTTTTTAGAATGCTTTGCCATGCTTTTGTTTTGAAGTTGGGCGTGCGTTTGCTGTCTGGGGCTCCTTTGGGAGGAAGGGAGAAATATAAATTCAATGAATAAAAACAGTCAAACGTTATTCTATGAGCAGATAAAAACATATACTCAGTAATAACAAGGTCAAGTCTCACGGGTCAGAGAACGCCTGGGCAAAAAGAGATGTCTTTAGAAGACATTAGAAACATGCCCTGACTCCGGTGGTGCGATCGGGGCAGGGCTTTAGGGCAGATATCCAGGGGCCACTCCACTCAGCAGAATGAGCTGGAGGAGCCCCCAAAGTACAGTGGGGAGGGGTCCGGCTTCCTACAGGATGAAGAAAGGGAAGTGATGCACATGTGGTTGAGTTAGTCCTACTCAGAATAAACCCTGCGAAATCAATGGACACAACTCCATTGTCACCATTGTCCTTCCTTGGAGGTTTTTAAGCAGAGGTTGGATGGCCGTATGTCAGGGATGCTTTAGCTGAGATTCCTGCATTGTAGGGGGATTGGACTAGCTGTTCCTTGGGGGTCCCTTGCAATGCTATGATTCTGTAAAGCAGGGGTTTTTTTGGGGGGGTGTCTGCAGATGTCCAGATGTTGCATGACTCCCAGTATAACCAATGGGTGATGCAGTCCAACAACATCTGGAGTGCCACAGATTCCACATCCCTGACTTGAAAAGATGGGGCCATGTAAGAACTATTATAGCCTTATCAAACTATTGGGTCCATCTAGCTCAGTACTGTCTACACTGACTGGCAGCATCTCTCCTGGATTTTCAGCAAGGGAGACCTTACCAGGGATCGAACCTGCACTCTTCTGCATGCAAAGCTATGGCCTACTTTTCTGCATGCAAAGCTATGGTCTTTCCCCTAAATCCAGCATCTGAAACTGCCCCATTGCCCGCATCTCTGTTTGGGCATCTCTTCCTTCCAATACTCTGGAAGCAACCCAACATTAACGCTCTGGCCCGACTCTTACAGCCTGTTTCAAAACGGAGGGCGGCTTTCTGCAGCCCTTGCTGCCCCACCCATATCCTTCCACCAGCACAGCGGCGGCACTGTCACACGTCCCTGTCCCCAAGGGAGCTGGGGGAGGCTCAGCAATAGGAAGCGACAGGAAGGCAGGAATAATTTTAGACAAACAACGCCAGGAACTCTGTTTCTTTTTTAAAGTAAAAGAAAATGGACAAGAAAACTCCCTGGAAGTTGCTGCCACACGAGACTGCCCTTTGGAACAGATCTTAGGTCACAAAGAGAAGCTGCTTTTTTGGGGGGGAGGGGTGGCTTAACTGGTGAAGGAGCAACCTTTGAGCCCAGGCTTGGAATTGGCCATTTGCTGCATCTACCTTGAGTAGGACCGTAGCTCAGTGATGGAGAACTTGCCTTGCATACAGAAGGTTCCAGGTTCAATCCCTGGTGTCTCCAGGTAGGGCAGGCAGAGAAATTTGCTTGAAACCCTGGAGAACCACTGGCTTCCACAGTGGGGACATTGGTTTCTGGGCGGAGTTGATCACAGCGCTCGCAGGCCAGTGTTTCCCAGTTGTCAGTGTTTATCCCTGACCACTGGTCCTGTTAGCTAGGGATGATGGGAATTGTAGTCCCAAACATCTGGAGGGATGGAGTTTGCCTATGCCTGGGGTAGATCTCAGGTCAAGTGCGGGGAGGCAGCCAGGGCTGCGACAGAGACGCCTGGGTACAATCCCACCATCACACTCCCCCACTTCCATGCATTGATTTGCATTGGCCAAAATCTTCTAATATTCTTTGGCTCCGTATGTATACTCATGGCTATACGTTTCAGGAAAGAGTACATGCGAGCCATGTCTCTGAGCGCTTTATGGGCCCAGAATGCCAAGCAGGATTAATCCAGAAACTGACTAATGCTTCTGGAGAGGATTCCCACGCAGGCTCAGCTTCCACCGATATCAGAAGTTATTAGGATCAAGCCCTGCAAGGGCGACATGCGAAATTCTGACTCCGTCAGAGCAACCACAACATTCCCCAGGCTCAGAAATAACACTGACTGTCTACAGCTCACCACGGAGTCAGAATCCTCAAGCAACAAAACTGCCAAAGCTGGCCTGGGAAGAATTCCACCGTGGAGCATGGCTACCAGTAACTGGATGCCATCACAAACGTCAAGATGATCCAGGAGGGTCAACGCAAGCAAACCGGGGAGATTGACGGACATGTGCGTTGTTGGGAACCCTTCGGCCAAGTTGCCCTTAGTAGCCCCAAGTGCACAAGAGGCAACTTTGAGGCACTCAGGGGAGGGAGATGGGCACTGCAGGGTTGCCTCCAGCACTCGCCCTACTCAGAGTAGAATTACAGAAGTGTAGGGCTGGAAGGGACCATGAGGATCATCTAGTAGTTCAACCCCCTGCAATGCAGGAACGTGCAGCTGCCCCATATGGGGATCGAACCTGCAACCTTGGCGTTATCAGCCCTAGCCAACTGAGCTATATGGTACTGTATGAGCTGCAGTGCTTCCCCTCCCCTAGAAAAACAGGCGCCAATACTCACCATGAAGTTGTTGCACTACCCTTGAGCACCCCCTTAAAAAGAGCATTGGCTATATGAGTTATATGAGGCATCATTTAGCCCTTGTAATGCAGGTATCACTGCTTAAGAATCCCTGACAGACAACTCCCTGGGGTGGGGGGTGATTATTGTTTTGTATGTTACTACGCTACGTGTTTTTGTATTTTTATATTGTAAACTGACCTGTGATCCTCAGTTGAAGGGCAGTATATAGGTTCATTTATTTCAATGGGTCTACTCTAAGTAGAACTTAATTGGATGGGTATACTCCTATGTTAGGGACGCGGGTGGCACTGTGGGTTAAACCACAGAGCCTAGGGCTTGACGATCAGAAGGTCAGCAGTTCGAATCCCTGTGACGGGGTGAGCTCCCGTTGCTCGGTCCCTGCTCCTGCTAACCTAGCAGTTCGAAAGCACATCACAGTGCAAGTAGATAAGTAGGTACCGCTCTGGCGGGAAGGTAAACAGTGTTTCCGTGCGCTGCTCTGGTTCGCCAGAAGTGGCTTAGTCGTGCTGGCCACATGACCTGGAAGCTATACGCCGGCTCCCTTGGCCGATAAAGCGAGATGAGCACCGCAACCCCAGAGTCGGCCACGACTGGACCTAATAGTCAGGGGTCCCTTTACCTTTACCTTTACTCCCATGTTGCAGAAGGTTTGTGGGGTTGTTTTTTTGCACCCATTGCCTGGCTACAGAAATTCAGAGAAGTGCAAATCTCAAAGGAGGACTGGATTTCGACGCACAGATTGTGTCAGAAAACGACAATGAGGCAACCCTATGGTGTGTGTGCAAAAACCATCAACCACAGCCCTTAAAAAACACCACAATGTATTTCCCCCTCCCCACTGCTAACCCCAGAAGCAAGCAGGACAATGACACCACTGGCTTAAACAAGCAGGTCTTTCAGAAATAATATGGCACACATGGGTGTAGCCAAGGGGAGGCAGCTGCCCCCCTAGATCAATAAAATTAAATAAAGATACATAGCAAACTGAGGTTATGCCCCCTCTAACAAAAGGCCTATCCTGTCCCGTCCCCCGCAACAAAAATCCTGGCTACAATTCCTGTTTGCCATCTATGGAAAGAAAAGGTGTAACAAGGAAACAGCTTGTGGGGGGTGATAATGGGGGAGGCCAGTTGCCTAGATGGGGCCAGACCTTGGGACAGCTGAGTTCAGGGGAAGGAAACTCTTTTTCCTGTTATCCCAAAATAATAGCAGGCTCAGCAGACCTTCTGCCAATGATGTGTTCTGCATTCTCTCCCGGCTTCTGAGGCTCTTCTGCCTCACACGAGAAACACCTCAATAACAAACAGGACCTTATTTTCTTTGAGTGCCATCTCTCAGTGAGACGCAGTTCTAGGCTCTGCAAAGCCCCCCGGGGCATGCAGGAATCTACCAGGACCCTTCTTTCGAAGTGCGTATTTAGACTCAGGGCTGTATCTAGTGTTCTCTGTCCACTAGCTCAGGGGCTGTTGAGCCAGCAGACAAGTGAGGTTTTAACATGTTCTGCAACGTGGAAATCTGGTGTGACCATTGTGCTAGCGTGAAATTGTGCTACAAATTGTGCAATCTATCGTGCGACGAGGTTACCAGCAAACTGCTCGTCCATCCTCTTGCACAACTGGTGCAAAACATTTCACCGGCAGAAGGAGGAGCCCACTAAGGCAGCCTTTCTCAACCTGTGGGTCCCCAGATGTTGTTGAACTACAACTCCCATCTCCCCTAGCTAGCAAGGCCAGAGCTCAGGGATGATGGGAGTTGTAGTCCAACAACATCTGGGGACCCACAGGTTGAGAACCGCTGCACTAAGGGCCTTTAACAGGCATAGGCAAACTTTGCCCTCCAGATGTTTTGGGACTACAATTCCCACCATCCCTGACCACTGGTCCTGCTAGCTAGGGATCATGGGAGTTGTAGGCCAAAAACATCTGGAGAGCCGAGTTTGCCTATGCCTGGCCTTTAACCTTGGGTGCAATCCCATGTAAATTGGCAGAGACAACATTTGTACAAATTTGTCCCCTCTCCTGCACTCTTTGTTTCATGAACCATTTCCTCTTCCTTGGCAATGGCCACTTGATTGCTAACTCTTGAACTGCAAAGGTGGTGTTTGTGGAAAAAGCCAACGCCAGGTCTGGGGGCACATTGATGGGTCGATCTCTAGGGTACATGACAGAGCCTGGAGGTGATGTCCAGTGGCTGGGGGCAGATTGGGAGTGAAGCCCAATGCTTTTGCACATGTCTGGGGACAGACCCCAGCACAAAAGCACTCTGTGCATTGAAGACACCCTTTTCTGAGAGGAGGCAGAAAGGCTTTCCCTTTATTGGCAGCTGGCCCCAAAGCAAAGGAATCAGAAAACCAGCCCCCCACCCTGGTTGACTGGCAGCTCCCAGTGTGAGGGTCACACCCTGCAGAGATCTCATGCTCCTCAGAATTGCTCCTTGACGGAGGCTGCTCACATCTTCAGATGTGAGTCACCGGTCTGAGCAGGCTGTGCTCGCAATGGAAGGCAGCAGGGAATGTGAAACTCACAGCACCCCTTGCCTTTCACATGAATCAAGACTGACACCCCGAGATCCTTCCTGCCTGAGCACCAATAAAAAGGGGGGGATACCCTGAATGCCTATCCCCACACCAAGGCATGTGTGAAGTGGACTATCAGGTGCTGAGATATCAAGGGGTGGAATGCACGCATGAACCAAGCCCAACTTTCAAGTCCATTTCTTTAAGTTCACTTAGAAAACCAGGAAGTTTGACTTATCGAAGGATGCTTTGCATTCCGCCTTGCATCTTGTTTCATAGAATTGTTGGGTTGAAAGGGATCCAGAGGGTCATCCAGTCCAACCCCTTGCAATGCAGATTCGGAAAGTACAGATTATGTAGGATTGCCTTCAAATACACACTGAATCCAATTTTTCTCCCATCTCCAGCCTGTACAGAAGTCTGCTTACTCTGAAGTCTGAGTGAACTCAGTGGAACTTATTTATAGGATCACAGAATTGCAGATTTGGACGGGATCTTGAGGATCATTCTAGTCCAACCCACCGCAATGCAGGAATATGCAGCTGTCCCATGCAGGGATTGAACCTGCAACTTTGGCGTTATCAGCGCCATGCTCTAACCACCCAAGCAAGCACTCACAGAATTGAATCTTCTGTTTATTCTGAATGTTTAAACTCAGTTGATTTGAACCCTGGCTGAGATCAGTTCATTCCCTGCCTTGTGTTGCCTCCCCACCCAAATATTGTGCCCAGCAGAGCCTTCCTTACCATCACAGCAGGGCGGGCCAGAGGATAGGGGGCTGGGCTTCCAATAGTCGTATCCATATAGTAACTCATCATCTTTGAAGCACCTGCAGAAATGGGAAAGGACCTGTTAAAACGAATTCCCAAGAGATGGACATGATGCAGAAGGTGGATTCTCTTGTCTGCGTTGCCTTTAGGCTGTAGCCAATGTTCTCTGTCTGCTGGTCCAAAGACCCTTACGTAGAGTGGGCGGTTGGGTTGTAATGTTGTGCAACAGAAGAACTGAGCACAACAGTCTGTTGTGCAACAAAATTACCAGCAACCTGTTTATGCATTCTCTTGCGCAACAACATCCCACTAGTGCAAAACCTTTCACCAGCAGAACAAGGATTCCACTTCATGACTTTAACTTAGCGCTAAATTAGAGACAACCCTCTGTTCATTGGACTCAGGCTTCTGAAAAGATGAGGTTGCTGGTACTATTATTATTTAATTGCTTTTTACAGACCGTCTCAAATCAACTTACAAAATATTAGAATGCATAGCAACTGAAGCATTTAAAATTCCTAACGTGGAGTAAAATATAAAAACAATAAAAGTGTACATCAACAATAATAAAATGAATCTGATTCTACTAAAAGCTGAACTCCAAACCAGGCCATACTACATTATGATTAAATGGATATCCAAACACCTGAAGGTTTTGTCCTGGGAGATAATGTTGGCGATGTTGAGCCCAGGTAAGTTTCCCTGGAAAGAGTGTTCTGTAATTGGGGAGCTACCACTAAAAAGGCCCTTTCTTTCATTGTCACCCTTCATAGCTCCCTCACTGGAGACACACAGACAATGGCTTCTGGTGACACATGTAGGGTTCAGGTAAGTTCGTAAGGAAAGAGGTTTGGGGGCCCCAAGCTGCAGAATCAAGATGGCGGACTGAACCTTTAAAAACTTCCCTGGTTTCTTAGAATACTAAACAATCCAGGGAATGAGTCTGCTATTATATTCCTCCCCTTCTCTCAATGGCAGAAGTTTGAGTGCAGTGTCAACTTGATATTTTGTGAACATACAAAACACGGTCATTTTTCATCATTTCAAAGCCCCATCCCCAGCAGTATTTGAGACTCTTAGCTCTGAAGGAAACTGGGGAGTTCTTTAAAGCTCAAAGGCAAAGCAGATTTCAATTTATTAGGATGATGGGGGCAGCTCAAAAAAGAAAACAAATCCTTATGGTTGATTGTGACATGAAACAGCTGGCAAGAAAGGCAGAAACTGGTAGTTTCATTTCTTTCTCTTAAGGGCTAGAAATATCTCACTTTAAGCATCTTGGACTCCTCTCACTGATGGATGGATATTCCTGAGATTATACAAGCAATAAAGAGAGCAGTGAGACATGCGATAGTATAGAACCAATACATATGAAAGTATGCAGAGCTCTGGCAAAATGTGCACCATCTACGTAAGTAACAAATATTTCAATTACGAAAGAAGAACACACAAACAAAATATCCCAGTGCTAAGCCATGGTCATTGAAAGCCCACTTTAACTCAGTTATAAGGAAGGCTGAAGTTGACTGCTTGGATGAACCAGAAGGAAGAAGATCCAGCGCTGAGGTCAATCCAACCACCAGGGAAGGTCTCTCTCTGGTCCTCGCTGTTCTTTAGTGGTTTGGGGTGAATTCCAGGCTATGATAGTCTGACAGGGAGAGTGGTGATGTGTCTGAACTACAACTCCCATGATCCCTGACCAGTAGCCGCATGGGCTAGGGCTGATGGGAGTTGAAGTCCAACAACATCTGGAAGGCTACATGTTCTCCATCCCGGATTTAACATCTTTGCCCTCCCCCGAAACACAGGGAACAGTTGAGTTCAATGAGACTGCAGCCCAGATAGGTTTTTGGATTTACATCCGAACCAACATGCCCAGGATTGTATTCAACTGACTTTTATTCAGGGTAGACCCACAGAAATTAATGGTCATGACTAACTCCAGTCTATTAATTTAAATAGGTCTACTCTGAGTAAGTTTGTTGAGTACAATTCTTAATTACTTGGAGCTTTATAGAAAACATTTGGATGGTCTGAAGCTTTAATACTGAATCCTGTCTATCAGTAGAGCTCCCATATTTGCATGGTGGGCTAAATGTGGGCAGCTCCACCAAGACCTTCTTGGTCTCTAAACATTTTGCTGACACTGACTATAACTAGTAAGCTTTCTACCATTCTATGATTCAAACTACTTTTGAGACTACAATTCCCAGCATCCCTGACCACTGGTCACTGGAGTTGTAAGCCAAAAACATCTGGAGGGCCGAGGTTGAGGAAGCCTGTACTAGAACAACAAGCCAGCTGCTTTAGCAAAGAATGAGGATTGCTCTGCAGCCGACCTTTGTCAAAACTCTTTGGCCTTTTGGTGTCTCGGTGCAAGTAAACAAATACACAGTTACAATTACAAACGGATAGCCGAGCTGGTGACTGCGCAAAAAGTGAAGTGGAGCATGTGAAGTGAAATCTTTATAAATGAGCTAACGTGATCACCCACATCCCTGGGATTTAGACAAGCTAATCAGATATAGTGGTAGTAATAATCCTAATATAGTATAGAACAAAGTTGTACTCAAAACTAATGAACTTAAGTTAGTCGGATCCATTAATTTCAGTGGACCATCTCTGAGCAGGACTAGTGTTGGCTACAACCTGTTATTCTTACTATAGCAGCAGCATTTCACAGTGTTCAAAGTACATTACCTTTTAAACCTCCAAGTAAGGTAGATCAATATTATTATCCCTACATATTATCTCTATGTTGCAGGTGGGAACATGGCTTGTCATGAATTCATTGGGGTGGCCTTAAATGAGCCCATAGAAGTGGCAGGATTTGAATCTGGGACTTTCCAATTATTACATTAGCCTCACAACCAGACAACACAGGTTCCTGCCCTATGGAAGAAGGTAAAGGTAAAGGGACCCCTGACCATTAGGTCCAGTCGTGGCTGACTCTGGGGTTGCGGCGCTCATCTAGCTTTATTGGCCGAGGGAGCTGGCGTTCAGCTTCCGGGTCATGTGATCAGCATGACTAAGCTGCTTCTGGCAAACTAGAGCAGCCCACGGAAATGCCGTTTACCTTCCCGCCGGAGTGGTACCTATTTATCTACTTGCACTTTGATGTGCTTTCGAACTGCTAGGTTGGCAGGAGCAGGGACCGAGCAACGGGAGCTCACCCTGTCACGGGGATTTGAACCGCCAGCCTTCTGATCAGCAAGTCCTAGGCTCTGTGGTTTAACCCACAGCGCCACCCGCATCCCTGCCCTTTGGAATACACAACCCCAAACTGGCATCATTCCATAAGCCCACAGTGGCCAGTTTCCACTCCGCATCTCCAGCAAGCAAGCCATCTATCCTGGCCAGTGAATTTTGGGAGCTACTACAGGTACAGACTCCAGTTGAGCTATACACATGCGAACGAGTCCTGGCTTTCTTCAATTTGGTCTGGGCAGGGGGGGGGGGATGACTTCTGCTTATAAAATCCCATATCCTGCCTTCCTCTGCTCACCATTAGCCTCCGAGAACATGAGAGGCAGGAGCTATGAAGGCCTAATTAGTTTTGGCGAACATCACAATCAACAGCATCGAAGAGGCGGTTGGTAAAACTGACAAGGCAGGAGGTCAAGGCAAGGGCACTTGCGAGGAACCCAACAGATTGCAGGTTGTGGGTGACCATTAAAGCCACAGAGGGCTGCTCCACTTTAGGTCTCAGTCCCAGAGCGCAGCAGCCGTTGATAATTAAAGGAAGATGTGGATGGCTGAAAAGGTGCAATGGATAGCAGGGCTCTCAAGCAATTAAACCTTCTTGGCTTCTTGTTCGTTAATGGCTTGCCATTTACCCAACTAATTAACTCAGCTTAAATGAATCACAGAATCATGAAGTTGGAAGGGACATCCAGGGTCATCTAGTCCAACCCCTTACAATGCAGGAATCGTGAATGCATATCACTCAAATAGGTGCCTAAAACAGGAGTCTAAATGGTCTAAAACAGGAGTCAGCAAACTTTTTCAGCAGGGGGCCGATCCACTGTCCCTCAGACCTTGTGGGGGGCCAGACTATATTTTGGAAAGGGGAAAAAAGAATGAATTCTTATGCCCCACAAATAACCCAGAGATGCATTTTAAATAAAAGCACACATTCTGCTCATGTAAAAACACCAGGCAGGCCCCACAAATAACCCAGAGATGCATTTTAAATAACAGCACACATTCTACTCATGTAAAAACACGCTGATTCCCAGATCGTCCGCGGGCCGGACTGAGAAGGCGATTGGGCCGGATCCGCCCCACCCCCGGCCTTAGTTTGCCTACCCATGGTCTAAAACCCCACCTCTCATCGTTAGGCAAAGGAAGTCCAACTTTAAGATTCTATTTTCCACACCTTCTTACAGTAGCACACCAGAACCAAAGACAGACTCATAGAATTAGACAAGTGCACATCTTGAACCCTCGGCAATTAATTGATTAAAGGTTTAGCTGGTGATTCTACCCATTAATTGGAGTGGGAAAGGGAAGACCTGTTAGGCTGCAGGCAGAAATAAATGAGACGCCAAGGAAGGAGTGCCAGCTTCCCAAAGGGCAACCCCAGCTCAAGCTCTCCAGTTTGCCATGGAAGCATATCCCATGATGATGTCCTCCTGGTGCCCTTCCCTTCCCCAACTCCACACAGCTGGATGCCACGAGGAAGGAAACACCCCAGTGATTGCATCATTTACTATGCAGTTGTATAACATGACTGGGGAGAGAAAAGAGAAGAGCTTTTGTGGGGTGCTGCACTTGGTGTGCTGGACACAACTCAGATTCACATTGTTGTTCCTGGGCCGACTTTCAGCCAGTCACCATCTTTCTGCCTAACCTACCTTGCAGGGTTGTTCTGAGGATAAATTGGAGAAGGCGGCAGCGGGGGGGGGGGGGAGAGATCCCCGCAGGAAAGGGAGCATTTTTTTAAAAAAAGTGACTTGCTGTTTTCAATGACAGCCCCTGTGACCAGCATGGTATCTGCTTCCAGTCTTCGCCTTTGGCAAATTATATATATATAAATTCAAAACTTATTAAATTTTAGATTAAAATTTTCAAACGTTTTCACGATAACCATCCAATCAAACACATTATTTTATACGTTACCTTCCCACCCTTACCTCAAAAGTGTTTTTACTCAGACCTTTTCTCCTGCAGGTTAAGAACTTAATTCATTCTGGAGGTCCATTCTTAACCTGAAACTATTCTTAACCTGAAGCACCACTTTAGCTAATGGGGCCTCCTGCTGCCGTTGTGCTGCCAGAGCATGATTTCTGTTCTCATCCTGAAGCAAAGTTCTTAACCCAAGGTACTATTTCTGGGTGGGTTAGCGGAGTCTGTAACCTGAAGCGTCTGTAACCCGAGGTACCACTGTATTACAAAGTGTTTCTCTATTACAATTATTTTATCATTTTTCTTCTTCTGCGTTTATCTCAAATCCTGCCTTCAGTTTCATTTGACTGTAATTGTTTTTTGTTTGTTTGTTTTTTTAAAGTCCACGAAAGGTCTCCATTCTTTTGCCTTTGGTGTTCATTTCTGAACTTCTTGAATCGAAAATAACTGTGGTCTATATAACATCATTTGCAGACCAGGGGCAATGCATATCTTCAGTCAGGTCAAAGGGGCCAGCCAGGCCCAGAGCCGATGGAGAGGTTAGACCCAGTTATGGCTATGATCCTCATCAGTTTCCTACCTATAATTACCCGCACAAGTCATCTGTCTGCAGACACCTATAAGATGAAAGTGGCAGGCCTTCAGAGGCATTGCTTCTTAAGAGCCATTAAGCAAGGGGAGAGGGATTCCTGCATGATATTCAAAGCCTCCATGGAATTGCTGGCTTTGACAGTATTGCCCAATGCTTTTAAAAGCATGGTAGAATTGCACATTATGTCTCAATTAGGAACTTGTGGTGGGGAAGGTAAGAACTGTTTGCCTGGGCGTAATTTTGTCTCTCTCTTTTTGGACGAATCACATTATCTCATGCTTCCATGTTGTAGGACGAAGCTGTTCTTGTTATTAACTCTCCAGTGGGTACTTTAAAAACAAAGGACAGCTTGATCCTTCAAGCAGTCATGCTGAAATATACATTGCTCGCTCTCTGGTTAGCCAACCCCACAGGGTTGTTGGGAAGGTAAAATGGGGAGGGGGGAAACCACGCGCACTACAGGAACTCATTGGAGAAAAGGGAGACTATAAGCGCAATAAATACATACGTAAACTGGGAATTATTTAGCCTCGAAGACTTTGAGGACTAGTTGTGTACAATGCACCAGGTTAGAAAACAAAATGGAAAACATAAGCTGCAGCTAAAAATTCCCACAATGCTTCCCAGAAATACTGGTCATGCTGGGAGACCGTTCTTCACAATGCACTATTTTCTTCCTGCCGAAATGATGTACTGGTCCATTTCTGACACAGGCAACCGAGGCCGACAGCTTTGCTCTTCTTCATTCAAGTTCCATTTCCCTGCTACTACTCTTGTCAATTGTAAGAGAAGGAGTGGAAATGGGAAGTGGGGGGGGGGAGGGCGTGGAGAGAATGAGGATGCTTCAAAACAGACACAGAATATATCTGCATAAGAATCCTAAAGCATGCCATCCAATGTTGATGATTGATAAGATTAGTGTTAATATTGTATAATGCAGCAATTAAGGATAAGAATAAAAACATCAGGGCTGGAAGGGCAGGAAGTCAAAACGAAAAAATATAAGTGCATGTGAAGTAAATTTGTTAAAACCTTTGAAAGAGCTAATAAAAATTAATATTAAAAAGGTAATATTTTATTATTATCACTACTGCTAATCAATAGGGTTGTATCGAAAGTTCTTCCCTGGGGAGACTCATTGAAACTAATTCATCATATCCATTAACTTCAACGGGTCTACTCTGAGTAGGGACACAAACCATAGCAACTAGCACCCCCAACTCTGGACACCCTGCGGAATATCCGCCTACCGAGCAATGTCAAAGCTTGAAAAATTAGACCCAGCCACTGAGCCCAGAAACAAACTTCTTCCCCCTCTGCTTTATTCGTCACCTGTACAAAGCACCTCTCCACTGCGGGAGTTGGAATGGGTGCCTGACTCCAGATTGCAACGTTCCCTCCCTTGTCTGCAACCCCTTCCCCACGGAGTGCTGGAAGAAAAAGCGAGTCATAGGTCAGAAAGCATCGTGGGCTATCAGTGCTCACAACCTCCAAGGGGGGAGGGAGAGCAAGAAATAGGAAGAAATTACCAAGAAGTAAAGTTTTATACTGGCTTCCTTTGCAACTTGCCTGGGCAGAGAGGAGAGAAAAATGCTGCGCGCGGCTGGAGGAGGTTTTCTTGCTTTCCACGCCTGGCTCAGGACTCTGATCCAACTACCTGGCAGAGTCCTCTTGGCTGGGGCTAAAGAGGATGGAGCTACCACAATGCTCCTAGCAGAGGCGCCTCTTCAAATGGAAAGAGGGGTGTGGCCAGGGGCGCAGCAGGCAAAGGGGCAGCTGGATAAAGCCATCTTTCTCTGCCCCGCCCTCGTCCGCGCACCGCCAGCAGCAGCGCAGCAAGGGAAACCTGGCGCGGTGCCACCGACAAATGCAATTATGCAAGCCAGGAGCCCATCCAAATGAAACTGTCTTTCCGATAGAAGCCATATTGGGCGGCGGGGGGTTGGGGCAGAACAAAATAGCTCATTCGCCTGCCCTTTCCCCCTAGCCCAGGTGGACAGAGTCATGGAAACACAGAACTGTCGAGTTGGAAAGTATCCCAGGGTCATCTAGTCCAACCCCTCAATGCAGGGTCCCTCCTCTATTCTGAGTTTTGGCAACTATTGGCCCATAGCTGCTTTTCTGAACGGTTTTTGGTTTCTGTGTTTCCAGCTCTCAAGTCCCAAAGGGTGTTATTTACAGAGATGTGTCGTTTCCCAATCACAACGAGGATTTGAATATGGTTTGATCCAGCCAGCCGGGCCAGATTGGGTCTGATCTAGATTTACAAACTGAAGCCACAAATTGGCTTGGGGGTCTATCCACAGACATATTGAGCGGTCTGGTATCATTCATAATCCTGGCTACCTCAGGAAACACCCTGACTCAAGATTATTTGGGAATAAAGGGAGACCTCCCTGCTGCTCACTTCCGTTCATTGTAAGAACCGTTCATTCATGTCCCGCTGCCTTCAGCTTCCTGTTCCTTAACTGGTTACCCATCTATAAAATGACTTGTCCTCTTGTGCCTGCTCCCACTACTAAGTTTTATCAAGGTACTTAGATGCGCTTTAAAAACAAAAGCAAACAAACCAGGTTACCAGATCACTTTTGGCTATGAGCCTGTTGACACCCACAAAGAACTCTAAAAGTTTGATGGGAGGAGGATTTCCCTTCACAGATGCCATGCTAATTTTGCCTCAGTAAGTCTTCGTTTTTGTTGCCTCTTTGTTTTATTTTATTTCATCCATAAAATTTATACGTTGCTTGAGTTTGTTGAAAAGCCCATCAAAGTGGTTTACAAAAAGATCAAACAAGAAAAACAAACGTTTTGGCAAAATACATGGATCGGACCATGAAGAAAAATATACACACTACAAAACCACTGACTTTCTGGATCAGGGCCCCCCAGCTGCTTTTTCTTCACAATGGAATTATAGATTCATGGAGTTGGAAGGGTCCCAAATGGTCATCTAATCCAACCCCTCTGCAATGCAGAAATCACAGCTAAATAAATTGTGACCTTAAGCACCCCTTTTTTGAATAGCGTGCTCCCCACCCCAATTTCAACCTAAGTGACAGACTAGAGAGATTGGTGAAGCATGATTATTTGTATGTTAATCAACCCAGACCTGCAAGCTTGACATGCCAACCTGAGGCAGGTGCCAGGGACTAAAACATGGGTAGGCAAACTAAGGTCCGGGGGCCCAATCACCTTCCAATCCGGCCTGCGGACGGTCTGGGAATCAGCGTGTTTTTACATGAGTAGAATGTGTGCTTTAAATTAAAATGCATCTCTGGGTTATTTGTGGAGCATAGGAATTCGTTCATATATATTTTCCAAAATATAGTCCGGGCCCCCACAAGGTCTGAGGGACAGTGGACTGGCCCCCTGCTGAAAAAGTTTGCTGACCCCTGGGCTAGAGCATGGGTAGGCAAACTAAGGCCCGGGTACTGGATCCGGACCAATCGCCTTCTCAATCCGGCCTCCCGGATGGTCCGGGAATCAGTGTGTTTTTACATGAGTAGAATGTGTCCTTTTATTTAAAATGCATCTCTGGGTTATTTGTGGGCCTGCCTGCTGTTTTTACATGAGTAGAATGTGTGCTTTTATTTAAAACGCATCTCTGGGTTATTTGTGGGGCATAGGAATTCATTCATTCCCCCCGGAAAAAAAATAGTCTGGCCCCCCACAAGGTCTGAGGGACAGTGGACCAGCCCCCTGCTGAAAAAGTTTGCTGACCCCTGAACTAGAATCCTAGCAGGCCCTCCTTTAACAGTGCTCTGAGCTGGTAAGCGCTAGGCATCTGCGTCCCTCAGCATCCCCAAAGCGTGTCATTGCAGGAAAGCAGAGTGTCAGCCCCCAACCTGTGCCCTGCGGAGGTCTGAGAGCCAATCGTTTTAATTCCCCATTGCATTCTAGAATGGTGCTATCCTTGGGGCATTGCATTGTGGGAAACGTCAATGGCTTCTTCACTGGTACACTTACATTCTGCCACTGCCACTACCGGGCGGGTGGGGAGGCAGCACTGATGGCCCTGATGGTAACGGGCTCTGGTACCTGGGATGGATGTCTGTGGGTCAAGTGGCCTTTCAAAGGCA
Source organism: Podarcis liolepis (assembly GCF_965112155.1). NCBI lineage: Eukaryota > Metazoa > Chordata > Lepidosauria > Squamata > Lacertidae > Podarcis > Podarcis liolepis. The sequence goes on along the minus strand of NC_139567.1, from coordinate 28,517,363 downwards.
GCAACCTCCATGGTCGATGCAAAAAGGTTTGCAGGATCCAGCCTGACAACTCTCCCCTCAAACCCACAGCCAGCGCTGTGTCAACCTGAGCCTGCCTTGGAAGAAGAGCAGGATTAAAATCTGAATGCTTGTTTTAGTTTTAAGGGCTGCAATAATTAAGCTCCAGAATTTTGTATCAAAAACTCACCCCTTTCCTTCCAGATTTCCACATTTACCCATATATGGTGAAATATGCCCACGCCAGGTGGGGGTGCATACACCTTCTAAGCTAACCCTGCGGATATAAAGAGCTCATCGTTCCTTGCAGCTATTTTAACTCAGGAAATTATTCAAAGGGTTCTATATTCTGCCCGGCCTTTGATGCAAAGGATATTTCAGATCTGAACACCATAAGAATGGAACTTATCCAACGCTGGATATATAATCTGGACATTCCTTTTCCATTTCAGGGAGATAACCCTGCCAGCAGCTGGGCTCAAAATGCCTTTGAGGTGTCCTGCCGCAGCTTCTGTGAGATGGAGGCCTTTAGGACTGAGCAACCTTTTTGGCAGGATATTTTTCTGAAAAAAAATAACAGCCCGAATCCTACACCCAGCTTACTGCAGAGTCAATCATCATTAAACGAACAGGGTTCCTTCTGGAGAAATGTGTGTGGGATCATGAGTGGCATTGTTCAAATTACGAGGGTTGTACTGGAAGTAATGAGCCACGTTTAATGAGCCTGCAGAGAATTCAGATTCATTACTTTCAGTAAGTCCTTTGTATTAAGTACTGCGTTTTGTTTTGTTTTTAAAAAATGTGTATTTATATGCCGATGCGCTACAGCTGTTATTCATGCAAATCACTCTATTAACATTAAAGGGAGAGTTAAATGAACTGTGAAGGAAGGGGGTCTTTTGTGTGTGATTGGCTGTGGTTAAGCCCGGAACACAGCCAATGGGGTGGTGCATGAGGCTTTGACTCTACCCACTGCAAGTGTGTGCATGCATGTGTGTGCGCACACACACACATACACACACACACACACACACCACACACACCCTCAATGTTAGCCATAAGGGACTTTGGCCCTTGAAATGAAAAAGGATCTGAGCATCTCTGAGCTAGGGACTCTGGATATTTAACCAGGATCAAGAGGAGTGTCAGGCTACATGAGACGGCTCCTTTTGTGTGGGTAATCTGGCCAAGGATGATCTGGAAATGTGTTACACAAATGTTGATTACTACTATTGCTTATTAGTATTGCTGTTATTATTAGAGGAAGTCAGTTGTGGGTAGGGGTATCCTTTGTCCCATAGAAACTTTTCCACATACACATAGCCTGAAAGGACTCAAGGCTCCACACTGGAGCCCTGAATTTTTATAAATAAATTGATTTGCTTGGTGCGGATTAATGCTAAGGTTGCAGGTTCGATCCCCACATGGGACAGCTGCATATTCCTGCATTGCAGGGGGTTGGACTAAATGATCCTTAGGGTCCCTTCCAACTTGACAGTTCTGTGATTCTATTGTTTATATCCCACCTTTCCCCCTGACAGGGACTCAAGGCAGTTTACAGTTAAAACAGAAGCAGCCAAAAACATGGCTGGATGTGGGGTGAGGGAGGCAGAAGCAATCATTTTAAGAAACAACAATTAAATATTAATAGAATTAAAAGATATAAAGATAAATTAAACTATCTATTTGATCAGGTCCTCTGGAATAGCTCAGTCAGTAGAGCACAAGACTCTTAATCTCAGGGTTATGGGTTTGAGTCCTCCATTGGCCAAATATCCCTGCATTGGAGGGGATTGGAGTGGTGACCCTCTCTGATTCTTTGAAAACATACAGCTTATTACAATGAAAACATTGACTCCTATTAACGAGTGGGAGACATTGCAACTCCGCCCCCCAAAAGCTTCCTCTTGGTTAAACGCAAACCCACCTATGGGGGTGGGGAGGTCAGAGAGATGGTTAGGCAACAATTAACAGTTGTGCATTGCTTCCCCAAAGCTAGTGGAACTTCAAAGTTCACCAGAGATTTGAATCCTGCTGCGACAGAAAGGCTCAAGGAAGGAAGATTGTTCTTCCTGTTGAAGCCAGCCCACAGCTCCGTTTCATGGTTGGGCTGTCCCTGAAATGAATCAAAGAGGTCAGTGCCAGGGGAAACGTCAATACACCAGGTTCCTCTGTGCTCGTATCTGGACTTTAATGGCTCCTCCTCCCTATCCTGTGTTGGCATGTGACATGTGGTACAGATGTTCGTCCTCTGTGCTGCCTGACTCAACATCTGGATGACAGGCGTTTCTGCATCCCTGTTTGCCAGCAGACCCAAGGAAGCGGATGGCAGCGAAGCCTCCCTTTCTTCCTCCTCCTGCCCTGAAATATCAAAGAGCAGGGCGTTTGCTTTTTTATTTATTAAATTTCTATCCCACTCTTCCTCCTAAAGGAGCCCAGAGCAGCAATCATTAAAACAAGGCTGTTTACAATAAAATAAAAAACATATTTAAGAGCAATTTCAAAACCCAACTAAACAAACACACATTTCAGACCCATTTAAAAGCCATTTGGAACATCTGTTTTTTGTTTTTTTTTTAAATATCTAATAACTGTCATGATGACTGTTTCCCTGGAAGGTGTGCTATTGTCCACCCCCACCCCCCGGGTCCGAGTCTTACCCATCCAGGTCAAAAGGAGTCACATGCTAAGAAATGTGGGAGATTTCAAGGGGTAAAAAAGAGAGAGGATGTACCGTGCTATATCAGAAGCAAACCCCCCCCCCCTTGTTTTGATGAATTGGAAGAGCCACAAAAAGATGCCATTGAGCACATGGATTGATAATATGGACAGATTAGCTACATACAAACGAATTGCATGTCAACACAAATTAAGAATGGATAAATATGAAGAAATCTGGAATGAATATTTAAGTGATAAGGCGGATGGTGGGGGGAAGTGGGGGGAGGAGAGAGAGGGGATAAAATATTTATTAAAAGGTGCATATCAATGTACAGTATTTAAATCTGAATTGTTAAATTGTGTTATTATTGTTATTATGGATTTTGTTGTAGTGTCTTTTGTGGTTGCTGTTTGTATTGAAAAAATGATTAAATATTTTTTTTAAAACAAGAAAAAGAAGATGAGTCCATTTGGATCTGCCCAAAGATCCACACAGTCTTTCCTCCAAAAGTGACCACCTGAACACTTCTGGGAAGCAGAGTGCAAAGGCAACAGCTTTACCTTGGCTGTTGTCTTTCCTGCCAGATGCTTTAGACTACAACTCCCAAGCAACCCAACAGGACCAATGGTCAGCGATAATGGGAATTGTAGTTCAAAGCTTCTGTGAGGAACCAGGTTGGGGAAGGCGGCAGTAGCCCGAAAGCTCACTCCCTTCTTCAAGGGGGCACAGGAACCTAAGACAAGTCTGCTGGATCAGGCCCATCTACTCCAGCATCCTGTTCTCACAGCAGCCAAACTGTGGGAAACCCACAAGCAGGATCTGATCACAAGAGCCCTCTCCTGTCCTGCTGTTCCCAACAACTGGTATTCAGAAGCCTTCAGCTGTGGAGGGCAGAGCATAGCCATCCTGGCTGGTAGCCATCAATAGCCCTCCCCTCCCTGAATTTGTCTAGCCCTCTTTTAAAGCCATCCAGGTTGGCGGCCGTCACTGACTCCTGTGGCAGTGAGTTCCATAGTTTAACTATGCGCTGCATGGCGGAGGACTCTATCTGTCCTGAATCTTCCAACCGAATTCTTAGGCTGCCAGTTTGGCATGATCCAAACATGAAGCACCAGCAGGCTCAGAGGAATGCCAAGGTTTGCAGAAGCAGAAAAACTATTTGGGGGTGTCTGGGCAGGGGAGTGCCCCCCGCAAAAAACCTGTTGAGGACTGGGCGTGCCAAGTGGACATGGAAGGCTATCTCTGTCTGTTTTAGTGTGGTGGGGAGAATGGAAAACTGAGAGGAGGGGAAAGGAATGGAATATATTGAAAGGGCCCATGACTGGCAATTGGCCGGCACCCAGAACAGAAGGACTCCATTACAGCAACATTTCATTGCAGATCCCATTTGTACTGCTTGAGCAGAAGGTTCAAAGAACCCAATAAGCTTACCGTCTTCTGTAAATGTGTCTCATAATCCCACTTAAAATGGTCTAGGTCACATATTTTGGCAGCAGACCATCCACTGATCATCTATGCTGTGTGAAGAAGTGGTGGTTTTTTTTTTTTTGGTTCTGTAATAAAGCAATCTGTACTGAGCTCCGAAGTTTTGTCAGAGATGCATAGGAGCCGTTCATTTTGCTGGAGTGCCCTGGCCAGGGAGAGACTGGCTAGCCTACCATGTGGAATGAAGTAAATTGAATAATTAAAGACTCCTGTGACCCCTAAGGCACCATACACAAAGGAGGAGGCAGCTCGCTGCATCTCTGCAAGAGTCCCTGTTCTGGACTTGCCTCTAGCTTTTGCTCTGGGCAGACAGCTGCACCAGCTGTCTGACTGGGGCTCCCCCAGACGATTGCTATTTGGAGGCACAATTTGATCACATACTGGCAAATGCCGATTGCACAGCTGAAACGGGTTTGGTGTTCTGGTGCAACAGAGCCAGACTTTTCTCAATAAGGAAAGTGCTGGGAAAATCCATCAGAATGTGTAGCATAACCATGCAAGGTCTCATAAAATCTGCACACACAAATCAGAACAAATGCCGATTCCCCACAGGCTTTGGGTGTGGGAGAAGGGAATCGGGACGAAAGCTCAGTGAAGCTCCCACCACCATTCATTCCCTCTGCCAAATCACCTTCCTGCTGAAGGCCAATCGCTTTCTTCATAACCTATCTGCAAACTTGCACTCTTCCTACATCTACCGCTCAGGTCTGTTGTGGTGCTAAGGTGAGGAAACCCAAATTCACATATCATTGGAAGATGCCATCTAAAGAGCGGCAACCCAGTTTGAAGCCGTGGGTGGAGTGGGGATTTTGCTGGGAAGCCAGTCTCTTGCCAGGCCCGCCGACGAGCTGATGATAAGGGAGGTGGCTTAATTATGGCTTGCATTATTAATCTGAAGAACTGAGCCTTGAGTGGGAAATGGAGACATGGGGGATGAAGTGTGGGGAACTGACGGCGGCCGGTACTCATCACAACTGGGGGCATGTGCACAAATACAGCCATCAAGACCCTGCTCAGGGAAGGCCTGCATTAAAGCCAGGCAGGCATTGATCACACCACCTCTCCAGAGACGGTTTCTCCCTGTGGCCACTTAGGCTTCATCTATGCGCACCGGAACACCATGCATTATTCAGCAAAGGGCACTCTATGCTATGTGCACACACAGACACAGAGGATCTGTTGAAAATTGCCTCCTCGTGGTGCTAAACGCTGTGAGAGAAAACGAGATGGTGGAACACATAAACAACCCCCCAGTCACCTCTCCTTGCTGAGGGTTCCGTTACAAGGAAATTCATCGGATCGGGGAAACGCCAAAAGCGCTTTTGGCTCACTCCTTGTGTGGGTGGGCAGAGCATCCCTCTCACAGGAGAGACCTTCAGTGGACTTAGGCCAGATTCACACCATACTTTTAAAGTGCTATGATACCACGTTGACGGCCATGGTTTCCCCTAAGAATTCTGGGAGCTGTAGTTTGTTAACGGTGTCGAGAGTGGCTAAAATGTGGAAATGTTGTAGATACTAGGAGGGGATATATTGATTAAATTGTATCCTTCCTAACTCACACTTGTGAGTCAGCAGCAGAGTGCATTCTCCAATATATAGCAGGAAGCTATTGGTAGATTCGTTTGAATCTCTTTACTTAAGCAATCCAATCTGGCTTTGTTCAGATTGGGTTTGGTTCCTGGCAAGTCCCCTTTTATCCCTCCTAAAAAGAATAAAGACACAAGAAACTTCTTTTAAAAGTAATAAGAAATTTACTCACATTCAGTTCACAGTTGGATCCCTGGAGGCAGGCTTTAGCTTAGAGTTACAGAAAAGGGTTTAAGTTCATCCCATATGGGAATGAGCCCATGTCCTGGTGGCTGAGAGCCAGCAGACAGCAAAATACATCAATATCAAGAGAGCATGGCATCAAGAGGAAGGGAAAGGGAGATGGCTGCATGACTGGACCTTTTGAGGGGTCTGCAAGGGTCACGCCCACCTACCTGGTCACACACAGGTGAGAATGCTCCAAACCAGGTGTAACAGGAATTTCAACTGTCTGAATCAACATCCCCCGTCTGTGTCCACTCTAGGCAAACAAGGAATTTTGTACTTGACTGCTCCAATGAATTACACCCTACATAGAAGACACCTATTTCCACTCCCTGGGTTCAAATTCACAGAGTGGTTTAACCATCAATCCCTCTTCACAGGAAACTCTGCAAAGTTGCATATGAGAGTTACTATATTGGCTACATTGTTAAGATCCAGTCCCAGCAAATAGTTAAGTACAGTGGTACCTCGGGTTACATACACTTCAGGTTACAGACTCTGCTAACCCAGAAATAGTACCTCGGGTTAAGAACTTTGCTTCAGGATGAGAACAGAAATTGCATGGTGGCGGCGCGGCAGCAGCGGGAGGCCCCATTAGCTAAAGTGGTGCTTCAGGTTAAGAACAGTTTCAGGTTAAGAACGGACCTCCGGAACGAATTAAGTACGTAACCCGAGGTACCACTGTATTTAGTATGCTTAATCATCCCACCAATGGTCCATTAGATAGTAGGTTAGAGCCTCTCATATTGAGCAGACAGAAATCTGTCCATTTCAATTCCTCTCATTTTACCAATCTTATACTGTATCCAGTTCTCATAACGTCCTCATCCATTTGAGAATCTCTTTTCAGCCCTCCTGACAATCCCCCCCCCCCACTTTTTAGGGTGCCTTTCTCTCAACATGCACACTTTCTTTTTGTATGTGTGCATTTTTATGGACACGTTCCCCTTAGTCTCACATTTCCATGCACATGATGTGATTGGAAAACTGCAACGTACAATTCAGGGAGGCTCAAGTCCCACCACAGGTTGCACAATTCAAGTTGACACACACAGAGAGAAACTGGACTTGTGGTGTTCTGATAAGTGATAGGGAAATGCATGAGAAAGGGTGGGGTAACAATTGTTTTGAGTGACATTATATAGCCTCCTATCAAATACACCGAAACCAGTGCGCAGCTGGCAGCAAGCATTGCAGAACCTGTGTGCAAATTTTGCACAAAGCCGTCAGAATAAATCCTGCATGAACAGGTTGTCCGGCAATGGCTGGAGATGAGGAGCCTATCAAAGACGGGGTCAGGCTTGGGTGAAGGGATGGCGTGCAAAGCCACTGTGCCCGGAAATGCTTGTGTCACCGCCTTGCACTACTGGGATGAAGGACTCCCCTATAAAGGGGTCACAGAGATGCCTGTGAATCAGATGCTTCATTCTGCAGCCATCCCAGATGGAATCCGAGGGGTTTCCCCTCCTTTTTAAAACTGTCACTTTAAAGCTGGCTATTTAAAAAGCTGTCTGCTTGAGGAGAACAATCATCTCTTAGGAAGGAAACAAGTCCCTCGACTCAGGATTTCCCCCCTTGCCATCTCCAGCCCAGCCCTTGGACAATAAACAAGCTGTTGGTGCTTGGAAAGGGATGGGGAGGCTTTGACTGCAACCGAGGGACCAAAGCAGATAATTCTCCTAATGGGGCCAAAGTGATACATTTCTAGCTTGGACAGTGGAATGGACTCTTTCAGAAGGTGGTAGACTGTCCTTCGTTGGAGGTTTTCAAGCAGAGCTTGGATGGCCATCTGTCATGGATGCTTTAGTTGTGATTCCTGCATTGCAAAGGCATACCCTCCAACATTTTTCTGATGAGAATAGGTATGCCCTATTCCATAATAATAATAATAATAATAATAATAATAATAATAATAATAATTTATTTTACTACAGTGGTACCTCGGGTTAAGTGCTTAATTCGTTCTGGAGGTCTGTACTTAACCTCAAACTGTTCTTAACCTGAAGCACCACTTTCGCTAATGGGGCCTCCTGCTGCTGCCGCTCCGCCGGAGCACGATTTCTGTTCTCATCCTGAAGCAAAGTTCTTAACCTGAAGCACTTTTTCTGGGTTAGGGAAGTCTGTAACCTGAAGCGTATGTAACCTGAAGCGTATGTAACCCGAGGTACCACTGTATTTATACTCCACCCAACTGACTGAGTTGTTTTAGCCACTCTGGGCAGCTTCCAACATATAGGAAAACATAACCAAACATTAAACATAACAAAACTTCCCCATACAGGGTTGTCTTCAGATGGCTCAGAAGTTGGATAACTCCATATGCTCCAGCATTTCTCCATTGAAAATAGGGATGCGCTAAGGCAAGGTGAGACATTCTGGGATCAAAGCAGAAATCTGTAAATCCGGGACTGTCCCTGGAAAATAGGGACATGGAGGGTCTGCAAGGGGTTGGACTAGATGACCCTGGGGGTCCCTTCCAGCTCTATAGTTCTATGATTCTATTATTATCCCGACTTTCCTTGCTGGGCAAAGAACTGGAACGTCAGTTTCTGCCGATGGCTTCAGTGCACCTATCAAGCTGGTGCATAAGCAAAGCTCAGGGTTCACAGAGACTCCCTGAGGGCAGAAAGAAAGGCCTGGAGGGCTGGATTTGGCACCCAGGCCAGAAATTTCCCACCACTAGCCTGTTATGCTGTATCTCTGCCTCTGGTGACCCCTTCACCGGCATCCAGGTAACCCCAGGATGCCGTAGGCCAGCCTTTCTCAACCTGTGGGTCCCCAGATGCTGTTGAACTACAACTCCCATCACCCCTAGCTAGCAAGGCCAGAGCTCAGGGATGATGGGAGTTGTAGTCCAACAACATCTGGGGACCCACAGGTTGAGAACCGCTGCAGTAGGCACTGACTGCAGGTGTAAACCAGGCCTGGAAGTTATCAGGATGTGTCCAAGTGAGAGGACTCATGAACTGTGTACAGAGGCCCAGAAGTGCAATTCATCATAGTTATCATCCATGTAGTTTTCATTGAGTTAGCACCTAATATGGTTAAGAGGGGAATGCAATTTTTAAAATCATCATTCATAAGAGTGTTGCTAAACCACTGACTCACTCAAAAATGACGATGTAAAATTATCTGAGATGCTAGAGATCAACAGGGATGAGACATCAGAGGAGAAATACATAGGGAGATCTCATGAGATCTCGATGGAAATCGGTGCCAGTTCTGGTGCTGCTTCTCTGTTGGTGGGAGAGGCAGTGGGGCTGGTGGGACAACCACAAGAACACCATCTCAGGGATTTCTGCTGCCTGAGACAGCTGCCTCTTTGAGCCTCTGAGCCTCATCATTATGCCAGCCTTGCTGAGAGGTGACATGACAGCCATCTTTGAGTATCTGAAGGGCTGTCCCATGGAAGATGGAGCAAGCTTGTTTTCTGTTGCTCCAGGGGGCAGGGCTTGGCAAATAATAATAATAATAATAATAATAATAATAATAATAATAATAATAATAATTTTTATTTATATCCCGCCCTCCCCAGCCGAAGCCGGGCTCAGGGCGGCTAACAACAATCAAGTAATCAAACAATCAAATAATCCAACATTCTAAAAACATTTCATTATAAAAATTAATTAAAATCAAATTAATGGCAACCGTTAAGCAAAATTCTGTTCAGGTTGCCAGAGGAGGGAGTCAGGCTGCGCCCTGACCAAAGGCCTGGTGGAACAACTCTGTCTTGCAGGCCCTGCGCAAAGATGTCAGGTCCCGCAGGGCCCTAGTCTCTTGTGACAGAGCGTTCCACCAGATTGGAGCCGCAGCCGAGAAAGCCCTGGCTCTAGTTGAGGCCAGCCTAACCTCTCTGTGGCCTGGGACCTTCAGGATGTTTTTATTTGCAGACCATAGGTTCCTCTGTGGGGCATACCAGGAGAGGCGGTCCCGTAGGTACGAGGGTCCTAGGCCGTATAGGGCTTTAAAGGTTAAAACCAGCACCTTGAACCTGATCCTGTACTCCACCGGGAGCCAGTGCAGCTGGTATAGTACCGGATGAATGTGATCTCACAGCGAAGACCCCATAAGGAGTCTTGCCGTGGCATTCTGCACCCGCTGGAGTTTTTGGGTCAGTCTCAAGGGCAGCTCCACGTAGAGCGAGTTACAATAATCCAGTCTGGAGGTGACCGTCGCGTGGATCACAGTGGCTAAGTCAGGGCGAGAGAGATAAGGGGCCAACTGCTTAGCTTGGCGGAGATGAAAAAATGCCGCCTTTGTTATAGCTGTAATCTGCGTCTCCATAGAGAGGGAGGCATCGAAGATTACACCCAAACTCTTAACGGATGGTGCTGGCACCAATTGCACCCCCGCAAGAGATGGAGTTGCCCCCTCAATCCCATATCGTCCCGTCCCAGCCAGAGGACCTCTGTCTTCGAAGGATTTAACTTCAACCGGCTCCCACGTAACCATCCAGCCACAGCTTCCAAACATCTGGTCAGTGCGTCTGGGGCCGAGTCAGGATGGCCATCCATCAACAGATAGAGTTGGGTGTCATCGGCATACTGATGGCAACCCAGCCCAAAACTCCGGACAAGCTGGGCGAGGGGGCACATAAAGATGTTTAAAAGGACAGGTGGTGGGCTTTCCAGCTCGGAGGAGTCTGTCCACATCAGCTGGGGATATCCGGTCAAAGTGGTCCAATACTGGACCCGAGGACAGTCGAGGGGCCTCCAGTTCCTTTATTGTATCCAAATTGTCAAGGAGGTCATGGCGGAGCAACAGGACCTTCTCACAGCTGTGTGTCAGATTGTTATTTAAATTTGGCTGTCCTTCAAGGGATGTTAAAGACCTAATTATACTAAATAATTGCACCGGGCGAGAGCTAGCGGATGCAATGGAGGCCGAGAAGTAAGACTTCTTAGCAGCCTTCACTGCCATCTCATAGGTTTTCATAAAAACCCTATAAGATGTTCTATGACATTCTGACCAAAGGTTAGGAAGGGCTTCCTGATGATAAGAGCTCTTCAGCAGTGGGATGGACCACCTGGGGAAGTGGTGGACTCTCCTTCAATGGAGGTTTTCAAACAGAGGTTGGGTGGCCACCTGACATGAATTCTTGAGCTGTGATTCCTTCATTGCAGTGGACAGAACTAGATTACTCTTTGGGTCCCGTCCCAACGACAGGATTCTGTGATTTGAAAGTTATCCTTCACACATCCTTGGGATCAGCTGATGGGGAAATGACAAGTCAACCTGGTAAGCCAACAGGGCCTTCCTTCCAGGCCAATGCACAACTTCTTCCATGGCTGGCGTGGCTACGTCTGCAGCACCAAGAAGAAGAAGAAGAAGAAGAAGAAGAAGAAGAAGAAGAAGAAGAAGAAGAAGAAGAAGAAGAAGAGGTGTGTGTGTCTCAGGAGGGGAATCCCAGCAGGCCATGGAAATACCAGTTCCAAACTAGACTTCTAGGCAGGTTCAAGACACTGAGCAGGTCCTATTCCAGGAACCGGTGATTAAGAGGAGTCCGGAAGAGCATCATGAAACACGTACCTCGGTGACTGATGCTTTCCCCAGCTTTGGTTCTCCTCAACTCCACCAGTAAACGTTTCCATTATCAGCCTGGCATTTGAAAGATTGCCAGGATAGTTGCCCAAGGCATGGGCATGGAGATGAGCCATGGTTAAACCCAGCCCTAAACATCAAATCTTGCACCATCCTAGGTCAACCTTCCTTAGCATCAGTATGCTCTTTAGTATATCCAGTGAGCTATAGAAAATGGTGACAAAGGGGATGTCTCTTTTGGTTGTCGTTATTATTATTGTTGTTATTTTAAATGCATTGGCTGCCCTGTGTCCATGGGCAAATGTTCTCTCTGCCCAGCAACTTGAAAACAATGGGGAAAGGGATTGTTTCCCCTTCCCCCTTTGCTTGGCATCTGTGAAATTGTGCAACAATGTTTTGCGACCCGGTAATTCCCAATCCCTCCCTTAGGAATCAGCCTTATTAACTTGTGCAGTCAGACTGTTTAATGTATTGGCCAACTGAGGAAGGACGTGTGTGTGTGTGTGTGTGTGTGTGTGTGTGTGTGTGTGTAACAGAAAACAAATATTACAATCAGAATGTTGAATTCCCCTGTCACTCCTTTGCCAGAACAAACCTTCAATCAGAGGAAGCATTTGGTCTAAATATAGATGCTCCAACAAAAATCCAGACGCTCTCCCCCCCGCACACCAAATTTCATGCTGTAAAACATCTGCTGAACAGTTTCCTATAACTGTTTTTGGACCTTAAATCAAAGAGAGGCAAAACAATGCCCTGGTTAATTTTAAGTGCGGGGGGAGGATAAATGTGCCTTCCTCTGAGAGTAGGAGGACAATAGGAATGGAAATAGCAAAGGAGAAATGTGGTATCATCTTGAGTACAGAGAAGTGTAGTTCTGCTTCACCTGGGCATTTCCTCTGCTCAGATGTCCACTTTGGGGAACAAAGCTGAATGTCACAAGATTCAGAACAGAGGGGGAGGGAAGTCCTTTTTGTAGTGCATAGTTAAACTGTGGAACTCATTCCTGCAGGAGGCAAGCTCTTATATTCTGGTGTTCATGTGTGAAATGGCCCCTTGGTTACTCTTGATCCCTCATGGCTGAGTGTGGCTTCGAACCCCACCCACAAGCACCGCACTTTGGGCAGGGTGAAAATCCTGCCTGCGTTGTTCCCACCATGATGGCAGATTGATTCCTCACACGCAACTCACCTGTGGAGCTACAGCCATGAAACCATTGCGGGAGCCAGGTTGGCGGTTCCAAGATAAGCTCATAAGAACATCATAAGAGCCTGCTGGACCAGGCCAGTGGTCCACCTGGTTTAGCATCCTGCCCTCACAGTGGCCAACCAGGTGTTTGTGGGAAACCTGGAAGCAGGACCTGAGCAGAAGAGCCCTCTCCTGTCCTGTGGTTTCCAGCAACTGGTATTCAGAAGCATCGCTGCCTCCAACTGTGGAGGACTCTGCATATAGCCAGCATGGCTAGTAGCCATTGATAGCGCTCTCCTCCTCCATGAATTGGTCCAATCCTCTTTTCAAGCCATCCACATGGGTGACCAAAACTACCTCCTATGGGTGGGAGTTCTGCCGTTTAACTATGTGCTATGTGGCAAGTCCCTTGCGCAGTTGTGTCACTCCTGGAATGCCTACTGTCAGCAAGGCCCTGTGGCTGGCTTGAGCCCAGCTGGCCTGACCCACATCTGCGCAGCACCAGGGGCGGCCAGAGCACATCTGGCCCCGTTCCCCTATTCAATTCCAGGCACCGTCGTTTGAGAGCCACGTCGATTATTATAATTTGGAGGCTCCCTGCCAGCATCTGCAGGGAAACAATCGAGCCCTTCACTCGAATTTTGGCAGGGCCCTTTCCTCCACTCCAGCCCCTGCCAGCGGTGGCGGGGGGCAGTTTTCATTTCGGATGGCTCTGCCCTCTCCCGGGGACGGTGCTGCGGTCACACCTCTTTGGCTTCTTGGAACCCAGTACCTCCCTGTGGCTGTTTCCTGCCAAGTCACAGGATGCCGTGATGGTGCGGCTGGGAAGACTTCAAACTAGCAAACACAATCAAAGGTTGTCTGCCGAGCAGAGGCTAAAAATGGCTTCTTGGATGGATGCCCGCCTGCTCTCCTGGGGCCGTTGTCAGGGGCATTCAGGTTCTGGATCTGTGACGAAGGAGACTGATCTAATCTCGCTTCCTGTTCGTCATCAAGAGGATTGCATTTGGCCCAGTCCCACTGACCCCACAAAGTCCGGGACCCACCAGTTTATATGCTAAAGCACCAGCCTGGCTTTCCTGGCAAGGAGGCAATGGATAGCAGACAAGTGGAGGTGGTGGGGAGAAAAAGAGTCCTGAAGGACTGAAACCATCAGCAATACACCACTGACCAAAGTCTGGAGGGTTTTATGGGATATATATTGTTACAAAAGGGACGCGGGTGGCGCTGTGGGTTAAACCACAGAGCCTAGGACTTGCTGATCAGAAGGTTGGTGGTTCGAATCCCCACGATGGGGTGAGCTCCCATTGCTCGGTCCCTGCTCCTGCCAACCTAGCAGTCCGAAAGCATGTCAAAGTGCAAGTAGATAAATAGGCAGGAAGGTAAACGGCGTTTCCGTGCGCTGCTCTGGTTCGCCAGAAGCGGCTTAGTCATGCTGGCCACATGACCTGGAAGCTGTATGCTGGCTCCCTCGGCCAGTAAAGCGAGATGAGCACCGCAACCCCAGAGTCGGCCACGACTGGACCTAATGGTCAGGGGTCCCTTTACCTTTACCTTTTATTGTTACAAAAGTTGGGTGCCTCCCCCACTCTCTGCAGAGTGATAGCAAGATCCCAAGGGGTACCAGTCACTCACCCAGGGTCTGTGTTCCTTTGGAGAATTGAGACACGGCAGAGATTGTTGTAGCTTTAAGATATATGGTTTATTCACCTATTTACACCTTCAGTCTGGAGGGAGTCCAGATCTTACAGTATGGTCATTTCAAGATGGAACGACATTTCCTGTTGCCACAGCAGGTCTGTTGCTGGGATTCTTCTGGTGGCGGGGCATAGCAGTCACCCCCTTGGGTCACCCCTTTGGGGTGTGATGGGACACTCCCGTGGGTCATTGGCTGTGGATGGGCTTGTTCCTAGGTGAGAGAGTCGAGCAGCAGGTGTACAGTGGTACCTCGGGTTAAGAACTTAATTTGTTCTGGAGGTCCGTTCTTAACCTGAAACTGTTCTTAACCTGAAGCACCACTTTAGCTAATGGGGCTTCCTGCTGCCGCCGGTGCATGATTTCTGTTCTCATCCTGAAGCAAAGTTCTTAACCTGAGGTAGTATTTCTGGGTTAGTGGAGTCTGTAACCTGAAGTGTCTGTAACTTGAGGTACCACTGTATGTGCAAGAGAGTTCACCTGGATTCCGGGGGGGGGGGTTGAATTTAATGCCACAACACTTAAAAACGAGGGGGGCCCCACATGGCAATTATCCCATTGCCTTTACGCACATTAGAGCACCAGAAGGCAAGAGCAACTTGACTTGTAAGCACATTTTGCAAAGCAATGCACTTTTGCCTGGACTTTTCATTAATCGATGCATTCACATGCGCCCTTTACCTGAGCAGACGCATTCTTGTGCACAGTCCTTGACTGGAAAACTTGGCTGGAGAAGTGTGAATATTGAAGGACGGCTGTATTTTGCTTTGCATATTGTTTGGGGAAGGATGGATTGGGGAAGTTTGCCTTTAAATGTGAACTTAAACGAGCTGCTCTCCCGTTTCTGCTGCAAAGGCGTAATTCAGTGGCCCAAGGAAACATCGGTTTGGTCTTGGGTCCTACCCATCTCTTGCTCTCTTCCCCGTCCCATTTCTAGAAGTCTGTGAGATCTCTCTTCCTGCTCCTTGTCCTTCCCCGCAACTGTGGTGTCTCCATTCATCAATTCCTCTTTCCGCCTCCCTCCCACCCACCTCTCTCCTAGCCCCAGCTGTATTTTTAGCAGCCTGGCCATTCTGAAGATGTGAGCATCTTTATCTCAGAAGAGGAAGCAGGCGGAGGAGTCTCCCATTGCAGCTTGCGAATGCACCTTATCAGCCCACAGCCAGGCTTTTTTTTGGGGGGGGGGGCTTTATCTTGGAGCTCCTCTCCTGGAGCAGTACCTTCCAGGCCCCTCTGTCTCTAGCTTCCTCATTCCCCATCCCCACCTCTGAGCAGCTGCTTCCTAAGTTCATTACCCCGGAAGCTTCCCCTTCTGGAGGGATGAAGAGGGTGTCCCCAGCCAAGATGGACTCTTGACCACATTGCATCTCATCTGTATGGATATCTGGAGGGAGGGTAGAGAAGGTGTGTTAAAAATGTAGCCTACAAAGGTAAAAAAAAATTACATCTATTGCTCTGCCTACATTTGTGAAATATACTCGGAGTCCTGTACTGATTTCATGCTCTTTAATTGCAGCTTGTAAAACAGGGATTTAATTGCCCCCCAAACTTTGGGCTTTTATATACATTATTTTCACAATGAGTCCTGTCTGATTGGCTGATTCTGCTTCCCTCCTGGAGCCTGATTGGTCTTTTCCTGCAGGCCAATCAGTTGTTGCTATCTACAATCCTACCAGCCTAATAGGCTGATTAACTTTCTCCTGGGGCCTGATTGGTCTTCTCCTGCAAGCCAATCAGTTGTTGCATTCTAGGATCCTACTTGCCTATTGTTCTAGGATCCAAGCTTAGTACATAACAATTTGTCTCTGGCCCTTCCTGCCACTAGGATATGGCCCTCAGACATTTGCCCAGCAAGGAATGACTCCACACCCCTGCTCTAACCACTACACCACCCTGTCTTTAAATCCTGGATACACTCAAACAGAGCTGGCCCTTGGAAAGTGGCAATGCTACCACCTCAACGCCAACAAAATCTGGGCTTGCATAGCGGCTAGACTGTTGGACTGTCAGGATCCAGGGCATACCAGGTCCTAATCTCCACACATCCATGAAGCTGTCTGGGTGGCCTTGGGCTGGTCACTGGCTCTCAGCCTAACCTACCTCACAGGGTTGTTGTGGTGGTTAAATGGGAAGTGGAAGAGCCATGTTACACCACCTGGAGCTCCACGGAGAGAGAGAAATGTGGGATATACATCTAATAAATAAAAACGACTAGGTCAAGCTGCGCAACTATTTTAGAAAGCTGTCTTGGAAAGGTCCTCTCATCAGAAGCCTCCTGCAAGTCCACATCTGGGTCTCTTGCTGTGCAGTGTGTGGCATGAGGTTGATCTGGAGGGTGCGGCCTTGTGGGTCTCTCTCACCCGCCTGGCAGCTTCTCCAACATAAAAGCAGCAGAATCCATTGTGCTCACAGACAAGAGCAGGGAGGGGGTCCCCGAGTGGACTGTGTTTCTCCAAGAACTCAGAGAGTTTACAATTCCAGAGTCAAAACACTGGAGGCCTGGAAGCCAAGGTTTCCTGGGCAGAGCCTGCTTGCTAAATAAAAGACAAAGGAAAGAGCAATTAGATGCCCTTAATTGTTGTTAATGAAGGTGCTGTTCGCTGCCAGCCCTCCCCCCCCCCCCCAGCGGATGCAGCCCTGGAGTTACCCAGCAAAGCTGCAATAACACTGGTCTGGGGATGGTGTTTGTTTTAAGCCTAGATGTAAGGTCCCCCCCCCCATCCATCCAAGCTTTCTCCCCTCCTCTGCCCCCTCCCTGCCAGGCTCCTTTGTCCCCCACAGTTGCTATCCAGAGGAATTAACAGGGGGAGAAATTGATCAGTTGGTACCCATTTGTCTCAGGAGACACTGGAGGACTGCACCTTTGCGGGTGAAGTCAAATTCATTTCAGACTGTTGAAAGGTTACAGTACTGTTGGTGTTGGTGTTGACCTTTAAAGCCCTAAACAGCCTCGGCCCAGTATACCTGAAGGAGCGTCTCCACCCCCCATCGTTCTGCCCGGACGCTGAGGTCCAGCACCGAGGGCCTTCTGGCGGTTCCCTCATTGTGAGAAGCAAAGCTAAGCTGCAGGGAACCAGGCAGAGGGCCTTCTCGGTAGTGGCGCCCGCCCTGTGGAATGCCCTCCCATCAGATGGCAAACAGATAAACAACTATCTGACATTCATTTGTGGGTGCCTGGCCCCTTCATGGGGAATTTTGTGGGTACTTGGGCACCCGGGGCCCCAGGGAGTTGACAGCTACGACCAGGAGGATTCCTGAGCAGCTTCTCTGCTTTAACTCAGGCAAGCAACTGGCTGTGGACTAAAGTTGATGGACAAATTTGACAATTTCACTTTCTCAGTTTTCTCTTTTTCAAAGCTCTGTTCTCCACACTTCCACATCCGTTTGTGATTTTAAAAAAGGTCCTTGTGAAAATCTGCCAGCATTTTAGTGCAAAACTTTGGACTGAAATGCAATCTGAACTGAATTCCTTCCCCCATTCCTTGCCAAGGTGCCTCCTAAACAGTGGGTGCTATAAGACCAAGCAATCTCCCAGGTCCGCCGCCTCAGTGTACCTTCCTTTGGTTCAACCCATCCCATGTCCCTACCTCCTCAGTTCTGTCTTCACCCAAGGTAGACCTTCTTATCAGCCCAGACTGGTCTCTAGTGGAGCCAATCTTGGCTGCTGGGGGCAGGGACTGGTTTGCATTGGAGCTGATGAGAGCAGGCCAATGGTTCCATTTGCACATAGTGGGAGGTACCTAACCCAAACTCTCTACACCCAGCAACATAATTTGTGTACTTATTGTTTACATACTCAACTGTTTATAATCCACACCATCATAAAATCCATCAAGGCAGTTTACAATATAAAAACACAGTCAAATCAGTCTATAAATATCTATAAAATGAAATCAAAACATCAGCCCATCCTGGTTGACTAAAAGGAAGAAGACATGTTGTGTTAATGCCCATCTAAACAATACAGTTCTCAGAAGACGTCTGGAAGAAGGGAGGGTTTCTGCTGAACCTCAACTGGCAGGGAGTTCCACAGGGCAGGTCCTGCCATATCAAAGGCAATGACCTTAGTGAAGGCCAGCAAAAAGCAAAAACCTCAGGGGCCCCTAAAGTGCACCGCCAGGGGATCTTGGTGACCCTCTGACACAAACATAAATGACATGGCCCCATATGCTAAATCTGAGAAGTGCCCACACCACAAGGAAGCTGGAGCTGCAATCCTTACTGGGTCTTTCATAAATTGCAAGATGTTGAGAGGGGGATCTCGGATCAGGACCTCTAGCAGTGCCTTACCTCCCATGCCACCAACAGACTGAGACTTAGGGCAAGGATAGCCTACCTGGTGACTTGCAGATCCTGCTGAACTTCAACTCCCATCAGTTCCAGTAGGCATGAGGGTGATGGGAGTTGTAGTTCAGCAATATCTGGAAGGCACCACACTGGCGACTCTTGCTGTATGCACAGATCCAGCCACAAGAAGGTACGTGTATGACCCAGATCTCCGCCAACGGGGCTCCCAACCTGGGTGTCAACCTTCAAGTTAACCATCTCATTGTGCTGCTGATCTGAGACTATTGTTTCTGCAGCTGCAAAACCTCTGAGCCTTTCTAGGTCACCTTTGAAGTGCATCATTCTTTTATTTCTTTTTCGCAACAGCGGCAGCTTCCTAGAAACCAACGTCGCCTGCTGCAAACCCGTGCTTTCAAAAGCTTTTTCTTCTTTTCTTGCAAATAAACTGGAGGGATCTGTTAGGTGTTTTCGATTGTCATTTTTTTCGAGGTCTCCCATCGTTAGAGCTTTGGCCAAGGCAGCTCGACGGCACCCCCTAGAGGAAGACTTCCGCCTGCCGTTCCGCAATGTGGGCTGCACGTTTGTATCACATGCCAGGCTGGAGGTGAAGGGTTCACAGAGCAGGCTGGAGGCCAACAGCAGAGTTTAATCAGTGCGCCTTGTGCGATAAGCAGAGCAGCAGCTGGGAAAACCAGCAACCCGCTTCCATAAAATTAAAAAAATCTTCCCATTTCCCGTCGCAGGCTGCACAAGCCTCCCATGTTGCAGCTGGATTGGGGAGTGGCTCAGCAAAATGTGCCCTGTTATGGCACCATATAATGCCAGCACCTTGCCAACAAAGGTCCATATAGTTAAAGCTATGGTTTTCCCAGTGGTGATGTATGGAAGTGAGAGCTGGACCATAAAGAAGGCTGATCGCCGAAGAATTGATGCTTTTGAATTATGGTGCTGGAGGAAACTCTTGAGAGTCCCATGGACTGCAAGAAGATCAAACCTCTCCATTCTGAAGGAAATCAGCCCTGAGTGCTCACTGGAAGGACAGATCGTGAAGCTGAGGCTCCAATACCAGTGCTCTGGTCCATGGGGTCACGAAGAGTCAGACACGACTAAACGACTAAACAACAACAAATGCCAGCATCATAAGAACCTAGTTCTGCATCCTGTTCTCTCACTGGCCAACCAGATGACTCTACTTGGAAACCCGCAATATGTATTTCTGAACACACTTTGTCAACAACAACAACCACCACCACCTGTCCTTCACTCTGAGGACCTAGGGCGGGTTACAACATTTAAACACAGTGTCAGAGCTGCTCCCAGATCCTAGCTCCCAGAGGATCACGCTAGCCAGCGTTCACTTTATAAAAGTCTTTATTGAGTTACAGTTTCCATTTCCAAGCTGCCGCGTGCAGCTCTACGTCTTATAAGCTAGACCGGCGAAGCTCCGTCTGAGTCTCCGCCCCTTGTACACCAACTTAATACCCTTGCCTTACTCCATCTTTTCCGCCTGACCGTTCTTCTCTGGGTCCCTCTGCCCCCCGCGGTCTCTTCCTTCCTGGACTCTTCTGACGCTGACCCCCCGGACCCTCCTGTCTCCTTGCGTCGGGCTTTAGGACCTGGCTCCCTTTCCGGGCTGCTTACTGCGCCGCCTTCCTGTGCATTTGAACTTGGCGCGCGCGCCCATCCTTCCACTTTCCGCTTGACCGTTTCTTCGCTCCCCGATGGAGGTGTGGCCACTCCTGACTCATGCCCTCCCCCCTGCTGCGAGCTGCCAGAGCTCGATACCTGACGCCCTTCCTCTCCACTGCGCTCTGCTGGGGACACTGGCCCTGATTTCCAACTGCTGCCCTCTGAACCCCCTCTGGCCCCTTCTTCCTGGGGTGTCCCCCTAGGCTCCCCCCTTGCTCTGGCCACTGGCGCTCCTTTCTGTGAATCTTCTGATTCACTGGAAAGACTCGGAGATCTCGGGTCGTCGTCATCACTCATCTTTTCTTCGGACTCCTCCCCCTCGCTCTCTGTTTCCTCCCTTGTCCTCGCCTCTGCTCCTGAACCCCTGACACACAGTATTAAAAATAAGGGGGTCCTAAAAATATTGTTGTTTAGTTGTTTAGTCATATCCGACTCTTCCTCATGGACCAGAGCACACCTGCACTCCTGTCTTCCACTGCCTCCCGCAGTTTGGTCAAACTTATGCTGGTAGCTTCGAGAACACTATCCAACCATCTCATCCTCTGTCATCCCCTTCTCCTTGTGCCCTCCATCTTTCCCAGCATCAGGGTCTTTTCCAGGGAGTCTTCTCTTCTCGTGAGGTGGCCAAAGGATTGGAGCCTCAGCTTCAGGATCTGTCCTTCCTAAAAATATATACCTCAAGAATCAAATACCAGGGTACAGAGATGTATCTTCATTTTTCTTATATTAAAAAAATCATTTTTTTTATTTTCTTGAGCCACGAGCTGCTCTGTAAAATTAAAGAAAATGCAAAATCCGAGCCATGGCTGCACATTCTGTTCTACACATTTTCCCGAGAGGTGCAGATGACGTCTGTCCATTCCATTTATACAGAAATTTGCATTCATTGCCCCACCCACTTACCCCTCTGGCTCCACCCACTAGTGGGATGTGGCTCCCCTCCCCTTCCCCCTTCCCCCGCCAAGGTTGCAGAGAAAGGAATGTGGCCTGTGGTGTGAAAAACATTTCACTTTGCTGCTACAGGTGGAACCATTTTGTCCATCGCCTCAGGCAGCAAAAGGTCTCAGGTCAGCCCAGGTTGCAGGTTGGGTGAGACTAGCATGGCTGCCCTACAACCTTCTGGGTCTGAAAGCACAATGCATCCCTAAGGAGGGATGCAGTGCGGGCTGAGAACTTGCACCCTTTGGGCACGCAAGAAAACTGCTACCAATGTGCCGCCACCAGGCGATCTGTGGAACTGCGGCTTCTCCATTCTTAGCAGCATCCATGCAGCCCATCACAATATCAACCGACCACTTCCCACTCTGCCAGATTTCTTCTTCCTGTTTGCCTCAGGGTCTGAGCCATCCTCCACCCTTTGGGTGTTGCTGGACTGCAACTCTCATCATCTCTAGCCAGCCTGGGTCATGGGTTCGAGTTCCACATAGGACAACAGATTCCTGCATTGCAGGGGGTTGGTCTAGAATAGATAACACCCCGGGGTCCCTTCCAGCTATGATTCTACCCATTTATGAAGAGCATAGCTCAATCGGTAGAGCATGAGACTCTTAATCTCAGCCTGGGTGGCCTAAGCAGTGACTACACAAGGGATCAGCGTGACCTTGGCTTGCTTGGTTTGCCAGTTGCCCTGGGCTCCTGAAATGGGCTTTCTGCCTTCATCTTTCAACAGAGTAACAGGGGCTTTGAAAAGCCTCTTGATCTTTTCTCCAATGCTTCATGTTAACGTGGCATAGAGCCCTCTGATGGCCACTGGCTGCCATTGCAATATCTGTGAATGGAGGAAGGAGGAGGGATCCAGGGCTTCTTTTAGCAAAGGGTTGAAGTGAGATGGCTCTCATTCAAGAAAGGTCTCCCCTCCCCAGAACAGGGCTTCTGATCGCTTCACACATGTCTGTAGCATAAAAAGAGAAAGGAGAACATCGTGCTGTCCTCAGTTCCCCTGTTTTCATGACCTACTTATTCAAGGCACCAGAATGAGGAAGTGAATTTGCTTTAAAAAGAAAGTGTTGCATTCATAAGGCAAGACTGAATTAATTCATTGAGACTTACTTCTGAGGAGGGAGGGGTGAGGAATTTGTTTCAGTCCACGTTTGAAGGCAAACTCACCTAATTTGCACTTTGCAAAACAAGACACCAACCGGAAGTTAGCCCTCCTCCAAAATCTGCACATTTCTGAAACATAGAATCATAGATATGAGACAGATTGTACCTTTCATAGGCTTTTAAAAAAATCACACACACACATACACCATCCCTAACGCATATGCACGTATCTGCCAAGAAGGATAAGTCTTCATGAAGATGGTTTTATAAAGTTGTTAGGTTTTGGGAGATTGGGCAGTTGAGAGTTAATGGAGCCTGGAGTGTGGCTGGTGATCATCTTAAGCATGGGTAGGCAAACTAAGGCGGGGGGGGGGGGATCTGGCCCAATCACCTTCTAAATCCAGCCAGTGGATGGTCCAGGAATCAGCGTGTTTTACATGAGTAGAATGTGTCCTTTTATTTAAAATGCATCTCTGAATTATTTGTGGGGCCTGTCTGGTCTTTTTACATGAGCAGAATGTATGCTTTTATTTAAAACACATCTCTGGGTTATTTGTGGGGCATAGGAATTCTTTCATTTTTTTCTTCAAAATATAGTCCGGCCCGCCACAAGATCTAAGGGACAGTGGACCGGCCCCCTGCTGAAAAAGTTTGCTGACCCCTGATAAGGGTCCTGGCAAAGTTGCCAAATTTTCTCTTCTCCAGTGGGACCTGGCAGATTGCCACAAGCTGGGATTATGTATCCTTAGGAACTACTGTACCTGAAGGGGAGGAGAGGGCCTCTCCCCAGGGGGTGCTGCCAGGTACTTAACAGCCTTTGGACACAGGGCCCTGACACAAATCTGCATAACATTCAGATATGGCAATGTGTTTGCATAGATTCTTTGGGGACATTAAGGCAATAGGTGGGCGACTGGTGTCTTGCAGGAAGTGTACCCAAGCATGCTCTAGCAAAGCTGGCTTGTTGTTGTTGTTTAAAAAAGTGTTTTGAAAAGGTGAAAGGGCTAGGAGATCGGGGACCAGATGCAGAAGACCCCAGGCGTGGGAGGCTTGACAACACTTGTGTCTCTCCTTCCAACTCCTAGATAAGGATTATGTGATCCAGGAGGTATCTACGTGTAAGGACAGCCTGCTGCCTGAGTATGCTAACCACATTTTGGGATGCTAGCTGTCATCCTAGAGGTCTGATGTGGAAACAGCAGGCTTTGACTGCCTTTTGGAGGGTTTGGGCCAGAGCTTTCCAAACTTTTCATGTTGGTGACACACCTTTTAGACGCGCATCATTTCGTGACACAATAATTCCATATTACTAGCAAACAGGAGGTGAAACTGACCCTTTTCCAGCTCCATGAGGAGCACAAGGAGCATTAACGTGACACACCTACACATTTGCAGCCAACACACTAATGTGTTGCGACACACAGTTTGTTTAAAAAATTATTTGATTTTACAAGTATAAAATTATAACAGTACCAAATACATACCTATATTTAGAGATTCCTCTGAATCTCCATACTTCCCACCATCCCCTCGATGGGTCCTATTGTCAACATTTTCAACTGCATATTATTTCATCATCCGTATTTTATATCTCTCCATATTGTCCATAGCATTTGTTACATTACAAGTGTTATTAGAATCCTGCTAATGCTTTCATCTGCTTATGGTGGTCTCCTAAATAAATTAGAAATCTTTCCCATTCTTTCTTGAAGTTTTTGTCGACACACAGTTTGGAAAGCTCTGGTTTAGGTCATGGGCCTCCACTTACGCTCAAACTCTTTATATCTGTAAATGAATGCAACAATACGAAACACCGGTAAGCCTCCAAGGATCCATTTTTTCATACCCAACCTGGTGAAATGCTTCACCCCGGAACATCTCACCACTCAGAGATAAGGTGGGAGCAGGCCACCGTGTTTGACTCAGAAGATCAGCACCTTCAGGGTGACCGTCTATGTCCACAAAATCAAAGGACAAAGATATATTTTTTGGACTGTGCCTTTTCAGGCTGCACATCTCAGTGAGGTTCCTGTTTGAATGTTCCTCCACTAGCTGCAATTCTTGCATCACTGGGGGTTGGACCCTTTGGGTCCCTGTAGAATTGGCAAGTTTGCCATGTAAAATTAGAGATCGAGAAGAGACTGATTTTAAAGAAAATTGGAAAATGTTTGCAGAATACTTAAAAACTCAGTGCAAATATGTTAAAATGCAAATAGGATTTGAATAAGAACAGCAGTGGGGTGAACTTTTTGTTTTTCTTTTGTGATAAGTAGAGATAAGTATAGTGTAACTATAATATGCAGCGTAAAGTCATAAGTAGAATGATTGATTGCTAAATCTGAAATGTGTTGAACTGTTTGTTTTATATATATATATATATATATATATATATATATATATATATATTTGCTTTCGTAGATTTTCACGGGTACAGGAATGCAGGTTTTGGTGTCTTCGGGTGTCTTCCCGTGTAAGAGTTATATATATATATATATATATATATATAGATGGACCTTTGGGTCCCTTGCAACTCTACAACTGTGTGATTTTATGGGGGGGGGGAATTCTCTGCATGTAGACATGCTGGCTGTCAAGGAGAATGTTAGGCTGAGCTCTTCTCCCTTGTGTGCACGTTTTGGGGTACAGAGAACCCTCATCCGGACGAACCTTTGTGAAGCCAATAGTAGACAGAAAGGACAGTTTGAAAAAATAAGATAAAAAGAGACCAGCTTGGAATCCTTTTCCCAATGAAGTCCCTCCAAGGCATAAACTATAGGCCACCTTGCTTTCTCTGTAGACACACAGACACAGAACACACTTCTCAAACTTAGGGTGGATGGTGGAACGGTGGATCAGGACAGATGGACATAGTCACTGTCAGCAGGAAGGGGGCGAGGAAACCCAACTCTGCTTTCCATTTGGTCTCAGTCTAAATGATTTCACTTACTCAGCGTCTGATGGAGATAGGATCTTGGATGAACTCCAGCTGGCTTTCAGCTCAGTACAGACAAGGGAAAAAAAGAGGTGATGTGGGCAGGAAGGTATTTTTAAGAAGTGCCACTGTCTTTGACTAATGGCCCACTCTTGTTGGTTTTTGTCCAGTCCCCTTTAAAACAGACACAAGGCTTTGCCATAAGTGACCAGAGGACCATAGGCTTGATGGTGGTAAAAAGTGACGCCACTGACCAGCATTGCTGTCAATTTATGGAATCTGGAATCTGAAGCAGAATACTGTCCTTTATTTTTGTGGCAGCCAAACTCATTGTAGTTAGTCACCAGAGATCATTCGAAATAAAATTCCTCAGATGAATGGTACCAACAGGTTAAGAGCTGAGAATTGATGAGAAAATTCATGAGGGGCTGTAGCTCTGTAGAAGAGGGTCTGCTTTGCATGAGAAGCTCCCAGGTTCAATCCACAGGGACATCTCCAGGTAGGGCTTGGGGTGTCGTCGTCGTCGGAATTCCAGAGAGTTGCTGCTGGTCAGTGTAGGCCATACATGAACCGCTGGGGTCAGCAAACTTTTCCAGCAGGGGGCTGGTCCACTATCCCTCAGACCTTGTGGGAGGCTGGACTATATTTTGAGGGGGGGGGGGAATGGATGAATTCCTATGCCCCACAAATAACCCAGAGATGCATTTTAAATAAAAGGACACATTCTACTCTCTAAAAACAAGCTGATTTCTGGACCATCTGCGGGCCGGATTTAGAAGGCGATTGGGCCAGATCCGGACCCCGGGCCTTAGTTTGCCTACCCATGCCCTAGATCAGGGGTCTGCAACCCGCGGCTCTGGAGCCGCATGTGTCTCTTTTACACCTTTGCCGCGGCTCCGGGGCGGATACTAGCGAGGGGAGGAGGCGCATTGTGAGCCCCGACACTCCCCACTGTGGTGGGCGCTGGACTGGCTATGACGTCGCATGGGGGCGGTGCGTGCATTAGTCACGCACCGTCCTGACATCACCTTCCCGCCCGCTGTCAGATCGGACATTAAGGTAAGAAACAATATATGCAGTGTTATACTTGTTTTAAATGTCGCAATGGTTTTGCGGCTCCCAGGTTTTTTTTCTTCGGAAACGGGTCCAAGTGGCTCTTTTTGTCTTAAAGGTTGCAGACCCCTGCCCTAGATGAACCAAAGGTCTGACTTGGAACACGGCAGTTTTCTGGGTTCCTTTCTAAGCAACTGAAAGCAAATCACCCATGAATATGTTATTTGATAAGGCGTTACTTCGTTTTATATTAATTGTTCTGAAGACCAGTAGCCTCAAACAGGGTTGGCGCCATGAGTCAGAATGTCTGGGCTTGTGCCAAGAACCCAAACCGCACCACGGGATCTGCTCTGCCTCAACTGGGAAGCTTTTAAATTTGCTGTATCCCCTCCTAGACTCTGCATTGAGCGACTTCAATTTTCTCTCTGGAGATCTCACAGAATCATAAAACTGTAGAGTTGGATGGGACCCCCAATGGTTCTCCAGTCCAACCCCCTGCAGTGCAGGATCTCTCAGCAACTGAGCAAGCCTTAAGAATCAATAGATTCATATGGACTTCCTCGGATGGTGGTGGACTCTCCTTCAACAGAGGTTTTCCAACAGAGGTTTCAGGGATTCTTGAGCCGTGGTTCCTGCATTGCAAGATGACCTTTGTGAGGGCCTTTCAATTCTACCATTCCACGATTCTATGGTATGTTGGTTGATAATTAGTTGCAGAATTTCTACTCCCCTTTAGAACAGTTTTCCTCAAAAAGAAAAGAAAGTCCCCCCCCCGTGGCCTGGCCCTCTGCTACTCCGAACTGCAGCCTGGAGGGCCTGGCCTTGCTCTTCCTGGTCACCTTGTGTACCCCATCACCAGACTCAACCCTCTTCCTACAGCGAAGCAGGCGGCTGCTTTTCTAAGTTGTGTGTTGCTCAAGTTGCTCTCAAGTTCTTAGTAAAACTGAAGTGTGGACAAACTGCATCAAGGAGGAGTCTGTTGGCTCAGTTTGTCCCTGTTGCTGACATTCACTCCACGTTCTGGATTTATTTTCTGCTTCTCAGCCAACACGAGGTGGCAGTGTTTCAGAGCTTGGCTGCATCATAAGTCAGCAGACAACCAGATCCAAATGTGACTTGGGTGAGAAGACGGCAGATCCTGGCAAAGGAGACTCTGGTTCAAAGAGGCGTCCGTTTTAGCGCTTGCACTAGACAGAAAGCCAAGGGCACATTTCAGCCTTTTCCACAAAGTTCCCAGTTCCTTCTTTGCTCGAAAGATGAAGTTGACAATGAAAAAGAAGAAGAAGAAGTTGGGGGTTTTGCAGGCCCCAAACCAGACATCGGAACAAAACTGAGCTGGTTTCTTCAGCTTCAGGTTTGCATCAAGAGGATCTTAATTAAAAGAGTTCAGATGTTGACGTTTTGCTCCAATTCTGAACCTGCTGCTTAAATCTTTGGATCAGAATTAGTCCCACTGAATTGAATGAGGTGCATTACTATGAAAGACCTGCTTCATGTTTTTGCAACATCCCCACCCTGAATGCTTTAGAGAACTGAAGGAGAACCAGGCTGCTGGATCAAACCAAAACCTCATCTACTCCAGCATCCTCTTCTCAAGAACCCTATCTTTCCTCGGTCTCTCTCTGCTGCTGGAGGTCATATATAGCCATTGTGACTAGAAGGAGCTATTGTTCAATAGCTGGGAAAGACTGAACGCCTGTGCATGTGAAACTGCTAGTGCATCAAGCCCCACATTGGGCATAAGATTCCTGCATTGCAGAGAGTTGGACTAGAAGATGACCCTCGGGGTCCCTTCTGTGATTCCACCAATAAATGAACAGAGAGGAGGGCCACCTAAGATGTGATGCACATTGGCTAGCCTCACCCCTGCTGCCTGCACTGATTTCCTCCCCCTTCTGGTGTGAATATTTGCAAGGAGGCAGCCTTTGCGCATACAGCTGGGCATGCAAGAGCTTCAGCACAGGAGGTCTGTTAATGAAAAGGATGGAAATGGTTGGGAAAACTGGATCAAGTCTTCATTGTGCCTTAGCCATTGGCAAGCCCTGGGGCAAAATCCTTCTGGTGCATTATCGAAAGCCTTCCCCCCCCCCCCCGGTGGAAAAATAGCACCGCTGGCATATGATTTTATTGACAGAACTCTGTGTTCTTTTGCACTCAGAATGAAAACGAAAGTTTGGCACCAAAGTTTGGTGACCTGATTTTTAAGCCAAACACAGGGAAATGTCATCAAATTTTCATACATCTATTTATCTTGGCTGCTCCTCTGGTTTTACTATTTAGAAAGGTTTTTAAAATGCACTAATAGAGAACAGGGAGTAGTAATAGAGAATGGAGTAGTAAACTACAAGAGAATGCAAAAGCATTGTGTTACCTAGAACATTTTGATATTAATTTATTACGTTTGATTTTGGTATGAAATTCTGTTCCTCTATGTTTAGATATCTCCTTTGACTCTACATTTGCTTTCTTTTGTTTGGCATCTGTTATTATAATTTCTTATGCTTTGTTATAAATAAAAATATATACAGCAAGAAGTTACTTGCATGCAGCCCACAACTCTTATGTTGCAGTCCTCTGCAGGCTTACCTAGGAGGAATCAAGGTAGCTTGCTTCTAAACAGACATATATATGGCTCTGTTAATCAACTCCCAATTTCTTCAGTCGTGGGATTGCCCTAGTTGTAGCTGCTGTCAGGAAGCCAGGAAAAGCTGTCGTGTACAGAAGGCTCAAGAGATTGAGGTGCTATCAGATCTAATTGCCTCCTTTCTCCTGGCTCCATCCACAGAAGGAAGGAAGGAGGATGCGATTACTGAGTCGTGCAGATATCCATCAGACCCCCTGCCATCTCCGCACAAGGAAGACAAGCCTGGGTAATTCCTCTAAGCTCCTAATACTTCCCTGATCTCCCGATAGTGCCTAAATGGGGCTCTGCACTCCGCGAGGCTGAACCGGGAGAAGCGCCTCCTGGGATGTGAGGCTTAGCCTTTTGATTCATGGCTGCCACTTTGACCCCTCCCCAAAAGGGAAACCACCCCAAACCCACATTCTTAACTCTCTGAGGATTTGTCTAAAGAGGCAGGTGAGCTCCAAGGTTATTTGCCCTGGACCTTGTTATCAGACACTCAGCTGGGAACCTGTTAAATGCAGCAATTGGGATCCCAGCAGCAACTGATCCTTTTGATCAGAAGGATCCCTTGGAGCTTTTTCAGACACTGGATCTATGAAAACATGTGTCTCAGCGGGGCATGGGAATTGTGGTTAGTATCCCAGAAAGTGACCACTCACATGCCTTCAGACTAGAGCTGAAATATTGGGCGGGGGGCAATAATTCAGACTGCAGTCCTAATCCGCTGGGAATAAGGAGTGGATTCATGAGACATGACTAGGATTGCACTGATCATAGGTAAAGGTAAAGGGACCCCTGACCATTAGGTCCAGTCGTGGCCGACTCTGGGGTTGCAGTGCTCATCTCGCTTTATTGGCCGAGGGAGCTGGCGTACAGCTTCCGGGTCATGTGGCCAGCATGACTAAGCTGCTTCTGGCGAACCAGAGCAGCGCATAGAAATGCCGTTTACCTTCCCACCAGAGTGGTACCTATTTATCTACTTGCACTTTGACGTGCTTTCGAACTGCTGGGTTGGCAGGAGCACGGACTAAACAACGGGAGCTCACCCCGTCGCAGGGATTCGAACTGCCGCAAGTCCTAGGCTCTGTGGTTTAACCCACAGCACCACCTGCATCCCTGCACTGATCATAGTGAATTTCTAAATGTAGTGCCTGGCAAATATTCACTTAGCAACCTTCAGTTTTTGAACTCAGAATTTCTCTTTTAGTTCTAAGTTCAGATATTAAAAGTTATACCACCTGCGTAGTTGTGAAAGTTGGCCTGCATTTCCTCTAAAAATACACGTAATAAATTTTACCTTCCAGGCAAATTATGTGGATCTCTTGTGGGACTTTCAGGAGATGAAAACTCAGTTTCCACCTAGAGGCAGTAAACTTTCTGAATCCCTGTTGCTGGGAGTCACAAGTGGCGAGAGTTGTTGTTGTGTTCAGGTGCTGCTTGCTTGGATTGCTCCTATTGGGGCATTTGGTTGGCCACGGTGAGGACAGGAAGCTAAACTAGATGGGTCATTGGCTTAGTCCAGCAGAACTTCTTCTTATGATCTTATATTAGCAACAGCCCCCCCCCCCCAAGAAGAGGCTACTGTGCAATAATTTCCAAACCACATCCCACCATTGATAAGTACAAGAATCCCATTTTAGCTTCTGGTCTCCAGCAAGATGATGTTCCTTCCCCTCTCCAGCTAACTGAAGCTTCCCAAACAGATCATGTCCTGCTTTGCTGGCCCCTTCCAATCAGCCAGCGAAGCTCTCGTCCATATCAGACGCCAGCTGGCTTGCAGGAAGGATTCTGGTATATCTGGATTCTTTCGATAAAATGTGCTACAAAAATAGAATTTCTCTCTTTGTGTTTTCATTGCTTTGGTGCTATAGAACCGCAGGAGAACATGAAACAGAGACATGCCATCTACAGATGTTCAGGACATCTGGCTGGGCCAGTTAAAGCATCCCCCAAATTGCCACAGAAGCAATGGACAGTTTTCAAAGGACCTGACTGTGGATTTCAAGAAGAGCTCAATTCTCATTTATGAGGGCTATTGGCTCTCGGGGGTGGAGACTCTTCTCTGCATGCAGAAGGTCCCAGGTTCAATCACCACCATCTCCATCTCTAAGACAGACACCTGGCTGAAATTCCAGATAGCTGCTGCCAGTCAGAGTAGACAATACTGAGGCAGATGGACCAATGGCCTGGCTCAGTGTAAGGCAGTTTCCTATGTTCCAGACTTTTTAAAGATCTCAGATCTATGACCTAATTCGTTCTGAGAGCTAACCTCTACTGAAGGGTTTCCCAGACTTGGGTCTGCAGCTTTTGGACCACAACTCCCATCACCCCTGACCACCGGTCCTGCTAGCTAGGGTTGATGGGAGTTGTAGTCCAACAAACAACAGCTGGAGACTCAAGTTTGAGAAGCTCTGCTCTACTGTATAGAGGGCCCATAGCTCAGTAAAAAAGCATGCTCTGCAGATAGAAGTTCCCAGATTCTGGGATTGCAGAGCTGAAGGGAGGTAGACACTGGCTTCTGCCACCAGGACATCTCCAGCCTCCTAGGAAGAGCAAGTGGGAGACCAACCAGGCCCCATCAACTGGCCAATAAATGAGCAGTTGCTCCAGTGTTTATATGCTAAGTATGATGCGATGCCACACTGATGCATGTCTCCTTTGTTATTGCCCCAGAGACCTGAGGCTTTCAGAGGCGCAACTGATAGAGCCTTCTGCTTCTCGGTGAATGGCCAGAGCTGACGATCCCAGGCGAGGGTGTGTTTGCATCCCAGAAACTGCCATGGTGGGAAATTATTTATAATTCCAGCCCTTTGGCCAAGAGGAATAAATCGTGTGGGCTTAAGGTGGCACCCTGGGCTGCTGACAGATGCTGGGCTTGGAAGACGATTCCTTATGGGAGGCTGGAAAGCAAAAGCGGACATTTTAGAAAGGGGTGGAGGGATATTCTGTGGATGCATGGCAACTGAGAGCATCGTGCATCTCGGGAGGTGCGTGTCGGTGGCCAAAGAGCCGTCAGCATAGCTGTCCTGCTCTGGGAATGCAGAAATGAGCTCAGTGGGCACCAGAAAGCAAAAACAGTGGACAGCTCCAAGTTAAATAAAGTGGGCTTGGCCGCCTCCAGCTCCTGCCTGAGGTTATTCTGAGGATTGTCAGCGGAGGTGGTGAGGAGGGTTTCAGGCCTAAGTTACATTACTGCAGACTTCCTTCTTCTTTCTTTCACCAAGCCATTAAACAGCAGAGAGTGGAAGTCCAATAATAGAATTGCATAAGGGACCCTAAGGGTCATCTATTCCAACCATAGCTGTCAACGTTTCCCTTTTTTAAGGGAAATTTCCTTATTCCGAATAGGATTCCTCGCAAGAAAAGGGAAAAGTTCCAACCCACTACAAAGCAGGAATCACCGCTAAAGAATCACTTGCCAATGGACAGCCAACCTCTGTTTAAAAATATCCATTGAAGGAGAGTCCACCGCCATCTGAGAGAGTCCATTCCACTGTTAAACGGCTCTTACAGTCAGAAATTTCTTCTTAATGCTGAGCCAAGAATCTCCTTTCTTAGCAACAGAATCCATTGGTTTGGGTCCTCCCATCGGAAGCAGCAGAAAACGAGTTTGTTCCATCATCCATGTGACAGCCCTTCAGATATTTGAAGATGGCTCTTGCATCCCCTCTCAGTCTTCACTGCTCCAAACAAACCATCCCCAACTCCCTCATAGGATTTGGTTTCTAGACCCTTTATCATATCAGTCACCCTCCTCTGTACATGTTTTTGCTGGGGACGTTTTGCATGCAGTGTGTACTCCACCACAGAGCTATGGCTCAAGTTTTGATTCTCTTAATATAAATAAAAACAGCAGCCCCCCCCCCCCAAAATCTGGATGAGTCTTGTCAGTCAAAATTGTGACAGACGTGTATATGGATCTCAGCCTTCCCAAAGATTCCTCGCAGGAATCTTGCAAGGACAGCATCCTTGTTGGATGGGCAGCCACGCAGACTCTGCTTAAATGCCTCCAGCTTGGGTACATGCAGCAGACGAAGAAATCTTGTGAGCTACAGGTAGCTATTACCTTGAGATGCCTCTAGCCAAAGAGAGCCGCCCCCACCCTCTTTGCGAAGCAGTCTGCTGCCCTGCAAAGCAGAGGAAGCATCTCTTAATGTTTAGCTAAAATGTGCTTCCTTGCAATTTCCACCCTCCGGTCCCAGTCCTGTCCTCTGGAGCAACCGACCACAAGTCTGCTCCATCTTCTGCATGGCAGCCCTTCAGATATTCGGAGATACTTATCCTTATTGCCCCTTGATCTTTTCCTCTCCAGGCTAAACATCCCCCAGCTCTTTCAAGCATTCCTCATGCAACTGATTGCTCACCATCTGAATTTCTCATGACCTCGGAAGGTTGGGAGATCCAAAGAGCTGTTTTAGGCTCAGGCAAGTACTTGGGTATATCCCCTAAGGGGTTTTTCGACTCTCACTCCTATGCTGTCCTCCCACTTCAAACAGGAGACTTCCCATGATATACCACAGAGTTTTTGTATTTTGTATAATTATAATTCACCTTGCAATCTCTCCCTGAAGTTTGTTTGTTCAGGAGTAGCCAGTGTGCCATAGTGGTTAGAGTGTTGGACCCAGGTTCAAATCCTCCCACTCAGCCAGGAAACTCACTGGGTGACCTTGGGTTAGTCACTGCCTCTGAGACTAACCTACCTCGCAGGACTGTTGTGCGGATTAAATGAAGATGGGGAGAGCCTGGTTCATCACTTTGAGCTCCTGGGAGAAGAGCAGGTGGGAAATATTGTAAATGCAATAAATAAATAAGCTCAGCTATAGAGTGTCCTGGGGATATGGATGGCCAAATCTGACCAATTCAGTTTCTCATCTTTTCCTGTCCTAAATTCAGTTCCCCACATTTCCACATCAGCTTGTGATATATTAAAAGTCCTCATGAGAACTCATTAGCTTTTTAATGCCAGTTGCTCCTACGGTATACTTTTTTTGTATGGGATTTTGCCTAATATACTCATTTTTGCAAAGCAATTTCCTCTAACATACTGGATGCTCATCTGCTATTTTTACACGCAGGCACCCCATGCATAATTTACCCCAGTCTATGCACATTTCCACATATCACCTGGCTGGAGAACAGTCCTGCAATATTTGAAATAGGGGGCACTGGTTCCTGTGTCATTTTGAAAAGTGTGAATTATGCAGGTTGGCTGTTCAATGTGAACTAAATCAAATTTTCCACAGTCCTGACCCAGGAGGCTGAAATGTCCCCCCCCCCAGCTTTTCTAGCCTGCCTTTTCTGATGTCCAGTTTGGTGTCCATTTATTCTTCAGTATGGCAACTGGCCTCTTTGTCCAATGTTTGGAAGACAGAAGGGCATTGTTGGCAGATAATGGCATCTATCCCACCAGAAGATGAGCAAGTGAATGGACATCAACTATGCCAGCAGAGCAGAGATGGGGACAGAGTTGGCATCTGGGTCTGCCACAGGCTCTGGGGTCGCTGTGGGTATCCCTGCTGCATGTGGCTTGTTGTACAGTGTTGTGTTGTAAGGCTGGGTGGAGAGATCCTCTCTGTAAGCAAGGACATGTGGACGGAGAGAAGTTTTCCTTTCTCTCTCATAACACTAGAACTCATGGTGGACATCACATGAAGCTGAATGGTGGAAGATTCAGAACAGACAAAATAAAGCTCTTCATGTAGCACATAGTCGAACTATGGAACTCTCTACCACAGGAGGCAGGGATGGCCACCAACTTGGACAGCTGTAGAAAAGGATTAGGCAAATTCATGGATGAGAGGACTATTGAGGGTTACTAGTCATGGTGGCTATGTTCTTCCTCTACAGTTGGAGGCAGCCATACTTCTGAATTGCAGTTGCTGGAAGCCACAGGAGGGAAGAGTCCTCTTGTGGTCAAATCCTGCTTGCAGGTTTCCCACAGGCATCTGCCTGGCCGCTTTGAGGATAGGATGCTTGACTAGATGGGACATTTGCCAGATTCAGCATGATCTTAAGCCTGTCACTCAAGGCATGTGAGAGGGTAGTGTCATTGTCCATGATTCAGCCTTTCTTAACCTGTGGGTCCCCAGATGTTGTTGAACTACAACTCCCATCACCCCTAGCTAGCAAAGCCAGAGCTCAGGGATGATGGGAGTTGTAGTCCAACAACATCTGGGGACCCACAGGTTGAGAACCACTGGGCTAGATCATTCCAGGGGTTTTATCTGGGAGCTGTAGGTGACAAGGTGGTGGTCTGACAATGAGTCATACATTCCTGGTAGGCTGGGTGGTTCAGTGGGACTCTTGCCCCAGTCTGCAGCTTGGTTTCCTGAATTTATCTTGCCCAACAGATTTCCCTTCACTGCTTGCAGACTCTCACTCCTGCAGGCTCACACACCTTTCCAATCCATCTGAAGAGCCCATCTGGGTTCACAGCTGGCTGTCAATGAAAGGAGCAGGAGATAAGAAGCTGGGCTATGTTTACGTTTCCTTAACTTATCCTGCTTGCTGGAATATATATATTTCCCCACTCTGAAAAAAATGCATTGCTCAAGGAAAGGAAAATGTGAGTGTCCTGTTGGAGCAGGAATGAAAGGCCAAATATGCAAGCAGGAAAAGGCATTGGAGATGAGCAGGGATGAGAAATGAAATGAGGAAAGAGGAGACAGAGGAAGAATGGTTGAGAGAGATCTCAAGGTAATAGCTACCTGTAGCTCACAAAATTTCTTCATCTGCCGCATGAACCCAGGTTGAGGCATTTAAGCAGAGTCTGAGTGGTTGTCCATCCAGCAATGATGCTCTCTTTGCAAGATTCCTTCATTGAGCAGGCAGGAACTTCGGAAGCTGCCTCCATTGGTCCAGCCAGCTCAATACACCTATACAGACTGGCAGCAGCACTTTGGGGTTTCTAATGGGGTCTCTCTTACATGGCATCCTACAATGCCATGTAGGATTGACCCTGGAGCCTTCTGCATGAAAAGCAGGTACTTTTCCACTGAGGTGTGATGGCCCTCCCCCCAAAGGCAATTGGACTAGGAGACCCCAAGGAACCTTCCAGCTCTAAAATTCAATGGGTTGCATCCAGCGTAGCACTAGGCTAAGGGCACTTAGGAGGATGCTTGTTCTGCTGGTGAAATGTTTTGCACAAGTGGGATGTTGCTGTGCAAGAAGATGCATAAGCGCATTGCTGGTCACTTTGTTGTGTAATGGATGGCGCAATCTGTTGCGCAATGAGTTTCTGGTAGGACAACTGAATAATAATAATAATAATAATAATAATAATAATAATAATAATCCACCCATCTCTGGGCTGCTTGCAACACATATTGAAACATAATGTAGCATCAAACATTAAAAACTTCCCGACACAGGGCTGCCCATTTGCTAGCTCAAGAGCCTTTGAGTCTGGGCACAGAGAACATAGTTAAACAATGGAACTCACTCCCCGAGGAGGCAGTGATGGCCTTCAAAGAAGATTAGACAACTTCATGGAGGAGAGGGCTATCGATAGTACTTCCTGATACTGGTGGGTTCCAGAAATGACCTAAATTTTATCCCTTGCATCCAGAAAGCAGAATTTGCTTGTCTGGGGCTTGACGTTGGTCTTTATGGCTCTTGCTCAAGCCATACATTGTTAAGTTTATATTGACCTATTTGTGTTTGTAATTCATCCGAAAGCAACCCCAGGGTTGGGGTATCAAGTAACCCTTTGCCTCAGTAGCCCCCGTGATGGCTGTAATCAAACACAGCTGGGGCTCCTAGAGCAGACCCCAGCTTCTTACAATAGTGTGCAGTGCACAGAACTGGCATCGGCTAGGATCTGTTTTCTCATAAGGTAGCAAGTGATTTGAAAAACCCTGCGCCACTCTCCTTTTCCTTTCCATAACTTCCAAATGAATGGTTTGATTTGATAATTCTCCAGCGTGACAATAAGGCAGGGTGGGGGGAGCCTCAAGCCAATGTGGCCCTTGAGGACTCTCTGTCTGGCCTCTGAAATGCTCCCCAGGCAACAACCTTCCCTGGCCTTGCTTCACACTCGGAGCGTGCCTGTCTGGCTGGGATGTGTGCATGATGCTTGATTGTGCCATTTGGATGGAGAACAGAGAAGGGTGTGGGAGTGGATGTAGAAATGAGTCCACTGGACAAAGGTGAAAATGGACATTTGTTGCTCCTATAACCTGCTTTAAACATGCACAGCCTCAACATTTCAACACAGGGTGGTTACTCCAAGTTGAAAGGGACCTTAAGAACCATCTAGTCCCTGCAATGCAGTAATCACATCAAAAGAATTGCTGACAGATGGCCACACAACCTCAGTTTAGAAATCTCCAATGAAGGAGAGTCCACCACCTTCTGAGCTAGTCTGGGCTACTGTTGAACACCTCTTCCAATCAGAAAGTTCTTCCTAATTTTTAGTTGGGGTGTAGCCTAGAATTCTGCAGTAACATGCACCAGAATCTTGGCATGTTCTGATGATGCCATTCATGTGAACCAGCATTTAGAAACCTTAGCGAGGCTAAGACCGGTGTGAGTGTATAGTGAGCTGGGAAAACCCAGCTCTGGTGTGTAAATAAGGACCGGGCCCCTCACTTTGCCTTGGATTTGCCCTATCTGAAACACAACATCCACCACCAAACTTTAGTGTGAAGTCTGTTGCAGCTCAGGATACGTTTTGATGTTTCACCCAGGACGGTGTTCTTCAACCTTGGGTTGTTGTTGTTGAAATCCAACTTCCCTCATCCCCCACCAGCTTAGCTGATGGTCAGGCATGATGGGAGTTGTAGTTCGGGAAATGATCTATAATGAAATTAAAAAGGTCCTTAAATGGACATTTTTGAAAAAGCCAGAGGCCTTTCTCCTGGGCATGGTAGGCCAATTGGTGTCAAGGAAGGACAAAACATATTTTATGTATGCTACCACAGCGGCAAGAATTCTTCCGGCAAAGTATTGGAAGACGCAGCAGCTACCTACTCTGGAAGAATGGCAAGCGAAGGTGATCGAGTACATGGGAATGGCAGAGATGACCGGCAGAATCCGTGACCAGGGGAGAGAGACGGTGGAAGAAGACTGGAAGAAATTCAAAAAATATCTTAAAGACTGTTTGTAAAATTGATGATGGCTGAGATGTTATGGTTATAAGAAATAGAAAATTGCAGCGGTAAATCATAATTTTAAAGAATGCAAAACGAAAATGAGCGAATTAATTGAACGAAGGGTTGCTGAGAAAGGGTTAACATAAGGATGCAGAAAAAGGGAGGTACGGGGAAGTCCGGGAAATAAGGTGTATGAAAATAAGTTTAAGAAATTATACATGTTTATTTGTTTGTATGTCTTGTATGGTTTTGTTTTGTTATTTGTTTTATTATATGTTTGGAAAATTAATAAAAATTATTATAAAAAAAAAAAGATGGGAGTTGTAGTTCATCAGCATCCAGAGACGCAAGGAACTTACTTCCACCCAAGTGCACTTGGGCTCCTCTCTCAGGTGTCTATGGGCATCTTCCAGTGATGCCTGCCTGGTGATGGGGATGTTGAAATGTTGCTTACATACCAGTCACTTATGGTTTGTCAATGAACCCTGGAGATGGCAGGTTGCATTTGGGAGTTGTTTGGGGTACACAAAGCTCCTGTGAACGTTTTCTGCTGCTCCAGGGTGATTTCCCCCCTCCTTCCCTCCTTCTTTGCTTTGTTACTGGGCCTGCAGCTGTTTCCAATTTGCTTGCAATTTTCATCTGGGCTAGTAAAGCTCTGGGGATGACTTAAACTAGCCACATGGGGGATCTGGGCTCTGCTCGGAGGTTTGATTACAGAGACAGAAGAATTGTATACTTCAAGAAATGCATATATTCTTAAAATACTGCCCCACCCCCACAAACTTTTTATGTGTATCCTAGACCTCCCTTCCTTTCAGAATTGTTCATTTGGGAGGGTTGGTTTTATTTAGTATTCCAGTTTTAACTTGGTTAGAAACCCTACAAATGAGAAAATTGGTGAGATAAAAATCTGGGGTTGTATTTAAAACACACACACACACTTACCAATTAAAGGGGGTGATGTTTGTGTATATATATTTGCT
Organism: Podarcis liolepis; assembly: GCF_965112155.1. Lineage (NCBI taxonomy): Eukaryota > Metazoa > Chordata > Lepidosauria > Squamata > Lacertidae > Podarcis > Podarcis liolepis. The sequence continues at coordinate 28,478,278 of NC_139567.1, read as the reverse complement.
TCTTGGGGTGGATGAAATGTTCAGTTCAGATAAATTGTTCTTTTCTGTTTGGTTTATCCAAGCTGCTGTCCTGTACCTTCTTACCTAGAGAGAAGCTAAACTTAACTTAATGGGACTGCCTTCTGAGTGGACATTTATAGGACTGTGCTGTCAAACCCGCCATTTTGGAGAAGCAACTGACTCTGACCTGGCGCCCTCCAGGTGTTGTTGAACTACAGCTACCATCATCCCTGAGCACTGAACATGCTGGCTGGAGCTGGTGGGCGTTGTAGTCTGAAACATTTGTGGCGGTGGGAGGGAATGGATTGGTGGAAGGCTTCGCTTAAGCAAAGGTTGGCATTCTTTAGGCTATTAAAATCAATGGACAAGTTTGCACTGGAACTTATGCATTTTGGTTTACACAGCAGTGAACTTGGCCCTGGATTAAAATGCAGTTACGCTCAGTGCAAAATTAAAAATCCAAGTACATGCACCATCCATCAGCATAGCTGTAAACTTTTCCCTTTTCTTGAGAGGAATCCTATTCAGAATAAGGGAATTTCCCTTTTAAAAAGGGGAACGTTGACAGCTATGTCCACCAGCAGTTTATTCCCAAGTCTTTTAGTCAGTGGCGTAGCGTGGGTTGTCAGCACCCGGGGCAAGGCAAGTAATTTGCACCCCCTAACCCGTGGATTTTAGCACTCGCGTCTCTTCCGCGCCCTCCCCCAGATGTTGCGCCCGGTGCGGCTGGCCCCCCCTGCACCCCCACGCTACGCCACTGCTTTTAGTAGAGCTAAAAGGTAAAGGTAAAGGGACCCCTGACCATTAGGTCCAGTCGTCTCTAGAGTAAATGTGCTGGCTGAATTTGCTTTAATCTTGTTCCTTAAAAAAACAAAAAATACTCAGATGTAAGTACTGTGAAGTTCAAAGATTCGCATTCTCAGGTTAAGAAACTGTCACCAACAAAATACTGAATCAAACCACTTCCTACATTTCAGTGAACAGAATTATGAAAATCTGTCATTTTAAGCTGCTGCTGTTGTTAAAACAGCAACAAACTCACAACGCAACCCTTCTAGGACTCTCTAAAGAGAAGATTTACTGCATTACTTTTCAGGCTGAGGCCTAAGAAATACAATTACTTGTGAGTCAATACAACTGAAATGGTGGTATATAGACTGTTCAAGTCTGCAAGTTACATGCCTTTGATATTCTTGGCTTTTTCTTTCCTTTTCTATTCTTGCAAGCTTGCAATGTTTACCTTGCCTGCAAAAATGGGTTTTCACGACAATCAGCCCATAATCTTCCCCCCCCCAACAAAGAAGAATAATAATCTCAAGAATGCCGACATTCAAAAATGCCTTTGCTTGTTCCAGAATGCACATTGAGGCACCATTGTTTTCTTTAGGAATTGTCAGGAATTCTGTCTGGTGGGGAGAGTGAATTGTATATAGACATGACTCCTGGGTTGCCCTTTCACCCTGCCACATTATACATATATATTAAGGAGGAAAATGTTTCAATATGTTAGACTTAGGCGTAAACCTGAAAGGGAAGAGATTTGCTGCTGGGGGTATTCTAAATACTTGGGGCAGGAGGTATTGTTTACACTAAACGAGGTCCCTTGCTACATAGTCTCTCTGTGGGCCTTATAAGAACATACATAAATAACTTTTTTAAAAAAATGCTGTCTTAAGTGACATTATTTAGAATTTAAACATGCAAATAAATCATGCTATCTTAGTCCATGTAAGGCTTTTGTTTTCCTTTACCACAGCAATCAGCCCAGGGTTGCCTTGACCAACCACTCTACTCCAAAGTAAACCTGCTTTCAATGGGACTTATTCCCAGGTTACGAGATGGGCTTTTCTGACAATTTTAATTTTTCTCATTTTCTCTGTCCTCCCACCCTACCACCAATCTAAAGTTTGGCTCCCTACATTTGCCAAATCAGTTTGCATTTTTTTATTTTTAAATCCTTTAAAATTGATCAGCATTTTGGTGCAAATATCTTCTAACATACACATTTTGGAATGCCTTTTTGCCTAATATACGGTACACATTTTTGGGAAGGCTGCTTCCTCTACTATAATGCCTGCTTGTCATTCATTTTTTGGACACCCTTTATCCTCGGATGTGCATTTTGCTGAAAGTTACCTGGCTGGAGAATCTCAGAGCAAAATCTGGAGAAGTTTGAATTTGAAAGGATGGCAGTTTTGATTCGTTTTGAATTTGAAAGGACGGCCGTTTGATTTGAAAGGGGAAATTATGTAGGTTGACCTTTATATGCACCCTGCCCCTTTCCTACTCTCAGGTAAGTGTGTCTAAGATTGCAGCCTTAACGCATATTTGAATAGATTACAGGCATATCCAAAGTCTGTTTCAAGGGCCTAATCCCCCCAAAAATCATTAAAAAAACTCAACAACCTCAATCCTAAAAAAAGTTCAACAACTTTGGTCAGCCCTCACACATGTTTACTTTGTTTGGGAACCCCTGGTATAGAAGATCAGTGAATATTTCGATGGCAAATTTGTTACCTTAGTCTGAGGTCTTGAAGGATTCTCTTTTTTGTGGTGGGGGAGGGGAAAGGTCTCCAGCAGCTCTGCTTCATTGGGGAGGTGTTAAGCCTCTTTGCACTCCCCCATTTGCACAAGTACATATCACTTGCTTGCACAATACCTGCCTGACAAGTGGTTGCCGTGTGTTTGATGAGGAGGTCAATATGCTGATGCTGGATCACGATTCCTTCACAAATCATCGCTTGATATGACAGCTATCAAGTAATGAATGCGTATGAGGGAAGCACGTTTCTCTGCTTCTCTCTCATGCACCCTCACTTGATGGCTCCAACCTCCAATACCCACAATGGTTCATTTCCCCCCCATTCCACTTTTAATTTGTATACCCCCCTCTCTATTTTACTAAACCCAAGGCGGCTGACAAGCTGAATGGCAGCATTTGTCCCCACAGTTGTAATATACCAATGAAGGGCTCGTTCACGCACAAATTGGTTTCGGGAACCAGGAGTGTATCTTCAGTTGGAACAACTGAAGGATTCAACCTGGAGGAAGTTGTATTTTAGTTTTGGTTAACTTGTCCCCTTTATTTACTTCAATGGGAAAGAGGAGGTCCGCTTCCACAGTGTCAGATCGTTGATCCCTTCAGGTCAGCAGTCTCTTGCTGAACCTCCGCTCACATAAGACTAAGACCAGTCTTCAAATCTCTGAAGGGCTGTCACATGACGGGGGGGGGGGGGATGAGATTTCAACTAAACATCAGGAAGAACTTTCTGATGGCATGAGCTGTTCAACAGTCGAATGAGCTACATTGGAAGGTGATGGACTCTCCTTCGTTGGAGGTTTCTCAGCAGAGGTTGGATGGTCATCTGTCAGGGATTCTCTAGCCATGTTTCCTGCACTGTAGGGGACAGGACTAGATGTTCTTTGGGGATCCCTTCCAATTCTGCAATCCTATGATTCCTTTGGGTTCATTCAGTCCATAACAAAGAGGAGTGGAATCTCCTTTAACATGTCCAACCAATACCCACCCCTAGATTTTTTAGGAACCAGATGAGAAACAGTTCTCTTTACCTGTGCTTTTAGTAGATTGCAAGTTGCTTTTGCTGCTTTTATTCCATCTGACTTTTCTGTGGTTTTATTCTGTATTTTAATGCAGTTGTAGTCTGCTTTTCCTGTTGCATATTCTGTTCAATAAGCTTCACTTTTGGCCATGTGGGTAAGTCATTTATGATTTGATTATATTTCTAATTCAGAAGATGTCTGGACGGTAGCCTTCTTAGATTAGCACTGAAAGTCATGTTTCAACCCCCTCCCCACACCCCTAAATAAACAAGAGACTTCTGAGCATGCACAGAGTTCTTTTACCTTCCCACCAAGTACGCAAAACTCACCCTCTCCCATCTAGAATTGGAGAGAAGGGCTTTCAGGTCACTCAGATTACACTTTACACAGAGGCTTGAGTTCCCAGCACATTTCCTTTTTGAACTTAAAAGTACTGCCTTCCTCCCAAACAAGTAAAAGTCCAAACCGAGGAATGATGATTTTAAGAGCTGGTATTTGGAGTGTCTTTCTTTTGAAGCGGGAGACCTAAAGCAGAACTTGAGCTCCACTCAGTGACGCTTTTTGGACTGGTTGCTCCAGTGGGTGGGTGGGTGTGTTTTCCCCTTCCCCAAAAGTTTTACAGTCTTGCATCTTTTTTTTTAAAAAAATAGGGTTTCTAGAAGATGAAAGCAGCTCCAGTCGAAGAGCAATCGACGGAGGCAAAAATGGTCACATTTGGCTGATTTATCAAAGGAGCAGCTGAAATATTGATAAGAGGTGACGCTGGGTGGCAGGCAGGAAACCCAATGAGAGGAGAGGAAGGGAGAGGGGTCTGGGAGTAGGGGAGAGAGCAAAAGGGGAAGGAGGCACTGGGACCCACAGCATTGCAGAAAACCCCCGAGGATGCCTGAGAGCTGATGCAGGCAGTCTGGAGAGTCTGGGAAGAGAAGGACCCTTTTCATCTTCTCTACAGCCTCTGATGCAGCCAGGTTAATCTCCTTCCCGCAGAAAAGAGCTCTGTGTTGCCTTCGTAGCAGAGGGTTATGTTGGACCACCAGACTGGGGGAGACTTTGCTTAATTTTCTCCGTCACCTTGGATCTTTACAACTTGGCCTTCTTACTGGCAAGAGAGAAAGAGAGAGATCGTGCATAAAAGGTGAGGTTTTAAAAATATTTTAAAGTAAATACGTAAATGAAATCTGCAATGCAAATAAAGGATTTTAAAAGTTTGCCTTGTAAACGGAGGGCTGTGTTTTGCGTGGACTGGAAACATTGCCGGAGCACCACCACCCGCTGTTCCTTTTCCAGGGTGGTTTCTCTCAATGCCAAAAGTTTTATATCGAAATTTAAGAGGAGTTCTGGAAGCAATTCTGCTCGCAGCAGAGAAGATTTCCCATCTGAGAAAGATAATTTGAAGGTGGTGAACCCCTTCCTGACCTCTGAAAACGAACTGGCCAAGGGAAATTATATTGCTCCTTAAGTCAGAGGCTTTTCAGCCCCTTCCTTATAGTTAAAAAAAAAAATGAGATGTAAAAAAAATTGGAATGTTTAAAGGAAGGAACCGTTTAGAGTCAATCGTCCTTTTGTGCTAGCTGGCTGAACAACAAATGTATATTCTACATTATTTGAACTTTTCTTTTTAATAGTAGATGTTTTAGCAAAAAAATCAAAGGCTTTGGAGAAGAATAGAGATGTTTTCAAAAGGAAGGTCAGGGGATGGAATTCAGGATTTCTCCTTCCGAGAAGTTCTCCTGCTCAGGGTCCCAGTGAAATGAACGGGAGCGCTTGCTCCGGTCCAGCAAACCGGAGGACGGTTCAGCGGGGGTTGCACAATGTCGCTTCTCCCGTTGTTGGATTGTGTCCTAAAGCTGCAAAGGCAGCAGAGACGCAACCGAAGAGCTTCAGTATCGACTGCCGGATTTGACACACAACGTCGGTCCTGCATTGTGTGGGCTGCATTTTGATTTATTTCTTTTTGCCAGTACCATTCACAAAAACAGCAAACATGAAACTTTGCACGAATACCTACCCCCTTCCCCGCCCTCGACACCACCCTTGCACCGTGAAACACACACCTCCAAATGCAACATTCATCTTGGCGATTTTTAATCCCAGGTAGTTGTAGAAAATCAATATCGTTTGCATTTCAAAATGCCTAAAAGCTGCGGGTGGATGGGGGACGCGGCAAAGATCTTGGATGAACTTTGTCGTACTCCAGGAATTGTGCGCTCAGGGTACAATCTTAAAAGAGAAAGTAAGTTTGGCTGCATTTGACAGAATTTACTTCCGAGTAAACATGCTTAGGGCTGTTCTGTCAGTAGCTCAAACATAAGGCAAAAAGTTTACTCATTCCTATTTAATAACAATTAATATTTTATTATTTATACCCGGCCCACCTGGCTGGGTTTCCTTTGCCACTCTGATGCAGGAAGTTCCCCCTTAATTTTAGAAGCACTTTGAAAAAAAGGAGTTGGTTCTCTCCCATCTTGGTTACTAGGTAGGCGTGAAATGAACCAATCCTTCTGATAATCCATATTTGTGTGGGTGTGGGTGTGTTTGCGTGTGGGTGTGTGATCCTAACCTGTTAATAGCTGTGTGGGACTCTCCAAACAAAGCAGCACTCCAATCCAAAAGACATGGCTTGGTAATGATTTCCACTGAAACCAATACTTATTCCTAGCAATGTAATAAAACTACTGTACACTGAATAAACTAATGACACGCACCACTTTAGCTGAGCACCGATGACATTTTCTTCCGTCTCTCTGAAATTCTCTCCGCCTTATACATCGAGATCTTATCAATGGGACCTGCTCCCGAGGAAGCAGTATATGGATCGCTGCTCCCTTGAATCCTGCAACCAGTTCCTCCATAAAACTCTTCACGGTGACGTCGCATTTAAGTTGCAGTGAAAGTGGTTCCGTATAAACAACCCATTATTTTGACATCAGATATAACACGGGCTGCCTGTTCCTTGCAGTGTTGATAACCCCCGCCCAAAAGTATTTCCATGACCAAACACAGCTGTAGCTGCAAACGACTGCAGAGTGCTTTTCTGTCCCAAAATCAGTCGTGAGGAATAACTTCATTTGCTTAACCAGTTCCCACTCGCATGATCCTACACATCCATGGCCAGAAGCACCCCTGTCTGTCACTCGTGTTATCAGTGATCCTTATCAGGCACGACGTGGAATAGCGGGTCCGCAAAAGGACCATTTGGGAAGATTTGTGTCTCCGCACTGAGGACTTGGGCTTGTTGGGAAATGAGCATCGTTGATTCCTGACTTCTAAAAGATAGTGGCTGAGTGTGGCTATGTCAGCTGTCTCCCTTGCAATCTGAGGACGAAATTCACCCCAAGTTAAACACTTCCAAACCCACTGATTTGTATGGGAGAGAGTTAAGCACATGTTAAGCTCATTGACCTCAACGGGACTTTTAAGGACTTGGCTTTGATTGGCTGGTAGCCCAAACTTAAATACACCAAGACCCATAGCATTTATTTACTGCTGATATATTTGGTTGTGCATGCAAGTGCGAAGTGTGTAATGATCAGTAGAAATAAATAATCTGAGACTATTCGTTTTACTACTGAGGGGGCTTTGCTGTGAACACACTAGGTTCTGTTCCCTTGCCTTATTAGAAATCATGTTAACAGTTTATTAAAAGCTATTAATGATGACATCATGATGTCATAAAGGTTGACCCGCAGAAAAAGTATGCGAGACAGCAGGAGCCCCTTGGCTGGCCAGCTACTTGTTCAACCAGCAGAGCTGACATTAAGAAACTGGGTTTCTTTGTTCTTTTTGGTGACAGGTTCTGCTTCCTAATATATGACTTGCACAGCATTGATTTGTTTATTAATGGGCAATACACACCCCCTCAAATCAACAAGGTTTGTGCAAACCACATTAAGGACTGCAAAGAGTTAGCATGTGCTATTCTGAAAATAGGAACTTAGTACATTTGCATTTCATTTTGCAAAATAAAAAACAAAAAAACCCCACACCTTCCAATTTGGATGTTAATGCCTAGCCAGTCTCAGCCTAAATATTCAAAAGTTTATTTTAATTATGAATTGTTGATGTGGAAATTGAGTGCAATTATCTAGTGCAAAGTTTTCCACCTTCTCTGCCCTCCCTATTCTCCTGGCCCCTTCAAAAGAGACGCTGCAAAATGGATAAGTGTTATTATTTCATGTGGTTTCCCCAAAATTGTTCTTTCTTCTGACATATAAACCTGGATTAAAACCTGCTCAAACTGTATCTCAACTTGCTGGTTTTTATTATAAAAATCGAACAGGTTTGTGTTTGGGAATTTTTTTAAATAAAAAAATTACATTACTCTTCCAGGCCAACTTTGGGGCTGTTTCAAACATCTCTGTACAGATAAGGATGTTCCAGACGGTACCAGACACTTCGTCTTACGTCAAGGTAAGACATGACAGCATCTTTAAACAGGTAATGTCAAACATTTACAATCCTCCCATTTACAACCCCCTCCCTCTATTCAGTAAACCACATGTGTTAGTTTCAAGGTGAGACTTGAGCCTCCGTGACAATGGCTGAGTTTAGGGAAGCTTCCTGAAAAATTCCTTGCATCAGCTGTTTAATGCAGAGATGTTTACAGGAGTCAGTTGGGGTTTCCTGACATACCGTATATCATATTCATCCTTTTGCCTTGTGGGAGTCTAACTAAGTAGTCCTATAAGGTAATGTACTGATGAATAAATAGAACCTTGTTCCAAGATTATTAAACAGCAGCCTGTTGCTCAGATTTACATATACTGCATAATATACATGCTTCCCCAAATGGTATCAAGTCTAGAATCTAAATTTGGTGCAATGATGGGAAATGTTCTTGTCGCCTTTGGGGTTGCACTAACAAATTTCCCATCTTTATGACAGGTGCTAAGGGGGCCCTTTGCCATAGCAAAGCTTACGGGAAGATTAAGAAATCAAGAAGTGATTCTTTAACGAAGAATGGGGGAGATACAGTACATGGATTATCTGAAAAAATACTGTAAACAATTAAATACATTAGCAGGATTAATTTAAAATCTAGCACTTAAGAGGTGATTTTGGAAGAAATATAGAGAGTAATAAACAAAAGGAGTTAAGGAGGAGGTGCAGTTTTGAAAATGTTTGTATAAGAAACCAAGGAAGGGGAGGAGGGAAGTCTAAACAGCTATGTATGTATTTGATGATTATTGTTAATTTGAAAAAATGAGAAATAATATTTATATATATATATATATGTATAAGGAGGGCTTTTATATAGAAGTAGTAAATAGCTCGACGCAGCATGCGGCCACCGCCATGCAAAAGATAAATTCCATGTTAGGCATCATGGTGAAAGGAATTGAAAAGAACACTTACCAGGATCATAATGCCATTATACAAATCTATGGTGCGACCACATTTGGAAGACTACAGTTCTGGTTATCTCCCCTCAGGAAGGATATTGTAGAGTTAGGAAGAGTTCAGAAAAAGGCAACCAGAATGATCATAGGGATGGAGTGGCTCCCCTATGAAGAAAGGTTGCTGTATTTGGGACTTTTTGGTTTAGAGAAAAGGCAAGTAAGAGGTGATATGACAGAAGTTTCCAAAATCATGCATGGCACGGAGAGAGAGAGAGGTTAGAGGCAAGATTTTCTCCATCTCATAACATTAGAACTTGTGAACAGCCAATGAAGTTGAAGGTTGAAAGATTCAGGACAGAGAAAATAAATTCCTTCACACGGCGCAAAGTTAAACTGTGGAACTCACTGCCACAGGAGACAGTGCCGGCCACTAACTTGGATGGTTTTAAAAGAGGATTAGGCAAATTCATGGAGGAAGAGAGGGCTACCTGTGGCTGCTAGCCAGGATGGCTCAGCTTCTGAATGTCAGCTGTTGGTAACTGCAGGAGGGGAGAGTGCTCTTGAGCTTGTTCCCTGCTTGTGGGCTTCCCATAGTGGACACCTGGCTGCCCACTGTGAGGATGTTGAACTAGATGGACCATTGACCTGATTCAACAGGCTCATCTTATGTTATTTATGACAGCAGATGATGCGAAGAGGAGTTCCTTCTCTGAATCACAAACAAAGTACAGTGGTACCTTAGTTTAAGAACAGCTTGGTTTATGAACAACTTGGCTTAAGAACGCTGCAAACCCGGAAGGAGGTGTTTTGGTTTGTGAACTTTGCCTTGGAAGCAGAACATGTTTCGCTTCCTGTTGAGTGTGTTCCATTTGTAAATTGAGTCCCCCGCTGCTATGGGAAAGCACGCCTTGGTTTAAGAACGCTTTGGTTTAAGAACGGACTTCTGGAACGGATTAAGTTCGTAAACCAAGGTACCACTGTAGCTTGTTTTGTTTTACTTTTGCATTGAACTTCACTGTACAGTGAGAAATCTGGAGAATAGTTTTTATCAGGATCTCACTTGCCTGCCTTTTTTAGGCTGCTTGTCCTCATACATTGTGGGATCCAAGATTGCAGATCAGGATTTTTGGGTTTGTTTTTGTTAAGCTCATTTGAGCCCAGTATCATATTTTACATTATATATATGGGGTTTCCCCCGCCTCCCCAAAACAGTGCCGAAGAATGTAAACAAACCAGGCCTGCGACATCTGGATTACACATTTTAAACCAGCTTGCAGTCCGTACAAGAATTTAACATGCAGGCTGCTGCTACTTTCCTTGTCTGAAAAAGTGGAGGTGGAGGAGGAGGCTGTGATAAAACCAGTATCTGATGCAGAATTTGCCCTTTCCCTTTTTGCCAGGCTGGGATCTGATCTTCACAACATGGTTCCTTATAAACATGAAAATCAATAACATCCAAAGACAGAGACCCCACAGAGTTGAGACAGTCTTATCCCCTATGGAGCAGGATCCTATGCATGATTACTTGGAAGTCCCATTAGAGTTGAAGGGAGTTTGGGATGGGGGAGGAATTTGACCCAATTCGCATTTTAAAGCGAACCTATTTAATTAGCACTTTCCAAAACAATATGTGAACCCAAAACCGTCTTTTGAAGTTTGTAAACTGCCAAATATTGCAATGCAGTTTCACAGCCAAGTAATGTGTACTAAATATGCACATTTTAAAGGTAAAGGTAAAGGGACCCCTGACCATCAGGTCCAGTCGTGGCCGACTCTGGGGTTGCAGCGCTCATCTCACTTTATTGGCCAACGGAGCCGGCGTACAGCTTCTGGGTCACGTGGCCAACATGACTAAGCTGCTTCTGGTGAACCACAGCAGCGCACAGAAACGCCGTTTACCTTCCTGCAAGAGCGGTACCTATATATCTACTTGCAATTTGACGTGCTTTCGAACTGCTAGGTTAGCAGGAGCAGGGACCGAGCAACGGGAGCTCACCCCGCCGTGGGGATTTGAACCACTGACCTTCTGATCGGGAAGTCATAGGCTCTGTGGTTTAACCCACAGCACCACCCGCATCCCTCTAAAATACAAAATACATAAAAATCCTTCTAAAATACAAATCCCTCTAAAATACTAAATACATAAAAAGGCACATATTAGTGAAAGCAAGATGAAAAAAATGCATTGTATTAGGAGAAATGACCTTGTAAACAAGGTATATAGGAGAATTTCACACTAAAACGCTGGTGAATATTCATGAGGACTTAAAAAATAATAATTCACAAATTGATGTAGAAACAGGTAGGACTGAACCGAGAGAAAGTGAAATTGACAGATTTGCTGGTCCTTGGAGCAAGGGCCTGCGCTTTGCATGCAGATGGTCCCAGCTATTTCTGGCGTCAAAACGTGTAATGCTGCCAAAATCTGTATTTCCTGGCTCCAGAATGCAAACCTCTGTAGGCTCATAATGCTTTCCTCAGTATGGGGTGAGAGTTGTGACTCTGGTGTCCTTCTCCAGACAGGATGCCTTCCATCCACGCCTGCTCCTACTTAAATTTGTTGCTGCTCCATAGGCAGTGGAAAGAGGGAGGAAGGGAAGCCTATGTCCCCTCCGCTCCCCCTCTGAGAAATAGAATTTATCCATTCACATGCATTGGTAGCACTGGGAAAATCACATTTTCTGCCTGACATGCAGCTGAAGCAGCAATCTGGGGATGGGGCTGTAATAATAATAATAATAATAATAATAATAATAATAATAATAATAATGTTTAGGGAAGTTTTAATGTTTGATGCATTACTGTATTTTAATATTTTGTTGGAAGCCGCCCAGAGTGGATTGGGAGGCCCAGCCAGAGGGGCGGGGTATAAATGATAAATTATTATTATTATTATTATTATTATTATTATTATTATTATTATTATTATCACCCTGCCCATCTGGCTGAAAGAAAAAAAGAGGTGGACTGGGAGTCAATTAGACCAGGAGAGCAGGAAGAGCACTTAAAACTTCCTGGTGCAGGATTGGAGGAAGGGATTGGACCATATTGCGCTTCTTATGACATCATTGGGGGAAAGACATAACTTTTCTGTAATCCAGATCGGAAATAACTGTAAACTATTTTCCAGGTTTGGAGAAACAGTTCTGGTTCTTCCTGAGCCTTCCATCATGATGGGGGCATCCTTCCAGTCACTAATTTTAGATCTCAAGTAGAAGAGCTGCTTTGACTTGGTGGAAGGCAGACATGCTTAATCCATTTGCAAGGAGAGACTTGCAAAAAGCCAATGCTGAATGCCAAGAATTCATGCCCAGATCTTATCAGCCTCACCCATCCTCCTCCATTTCCTTCTGCTCTTGCTTCTCCTGGCTCCGAAGAATCCCGTCTTCATACCGAAGCTTCATCTCAAGCAGGCATAGGGTGTCAAGCGCGGTCTGCCAGTTGTTTAGAAAGGGACTTCCTGGGGAAATTGAAGTACTATAGGCATTGCAACTTACACAGGGGTTATGTAACTTACGTTCTGGGGGTTCATGAGAAAATAAAATTGTGCAAAGTCAGGAAGACTCCTGGAACTGCACCTGTGTTGACTATCCCTACTTTCCCAGGTTCTGGGAAGGTTGCGCAAGACCCTTGGAAGTCTGTGGGAAGCTCTCATGACATCTTGCAGGAGCCTACCACAGCCTTCAAGAGGTCTTGCATGACCTCCCCAGACCGCTGTAAGCAAGGCTCATTCCATGGCAGGAAAATCCAGTGCCAAAAGAGCTTTGTAAGCCCTCTTGCCTTGCTTACTGGGCTCTGGGAAGGTTGCAAGAGATCTCTGACTGTCCCTTCCCTTCCCTTCATTTATTTATTTCCTCACCATTCACACAAAGCTGCAATTGCATATGTAAAAAGGTAAAGGGACCCCTGACCATTAGGTCCAGTCGTGACCGACTCTGGGGTTGTGGCGCTCATCTCGCTTTATTGGCCGAGGGAGCCGGCGTACAGCTTCCGGGTCATGTGGCCAGCATGGCTAAGCTGCTTCTGGCAAACCAGAGCACCGCACGGAAACACTGTTTACCTTCCCGCCAGAGTGGTACCTATTTATCTACTTGCACTCTGGCGTGCTTTCGAACTGCTAGGTGGGCAGGAGCAGGGACAGAGAAATGGGAGCTCAGCCCATCACAGGGATTTGAACCTCCGACCTTCTGATTGGCAAGTCCTAGGCTCTGTGGTTTAACCCACAGCGCCACCCACGTCCCCGCAATCGCATATGTAGATCATGTGTAAGTTGTGGATATACTGTACATATTTAAACTACTGAATCAAACTGCTTCCCTTGCCCCCAGATAGGCTTGGCAACAGGGGTTCTACTTGAGGCTACTGTGGGACTGCTGAGTCTGTAATGGGACTCAGATGAGGTGTCTGAAAAACCAGAGAGCTGTTGTTGCCAGCTTCTGCATAGAAGATACTGGAAGAGATGGACCAAGAGTTTGACCAGGTGCAACCCCCCTCTTCCTAAATTGACTGCATCGCAGCAGTTGGGTGAAAAAAAGAAAAGAGCATCAATTTGACTATAAGATGGCCACATACAATGATGGTAATTGGGATGGAGGGGAAGGTGTTTCATGGAAATAATAATAATGACCTCCTGTGAATCATGCCCTCCCACTTTGGAGGCTATTAAGAGGGTCCTGCAAAACGATATGAAAATATTCACCTGTCCGTAGTAATGACGAGATGCATGACCATCTCTGATTTGCCATCATGATGTCACCCTCCAACAGGTAGCCAGAACTGTTTGTGACATCATCATCCCTCTGGCTATGTGATCTCTGATTGGTTAGGTCATGTAGCCAGAAAAAAGAAGAAAGCCTTTTTGAATACAAAATGGATATGGATTGAAGTGGTGTAAGCAAATGTTTGGCTTTGCTTTGGGACCCACTTGATACATTTTTTTGTAGGAAGGGGGAACCTTTTTCAACCTGAGAGCCTCGTTCCCTTCTGGGCAGTCTTCCAGGGCTCACGTATCCATGGTGGGTGGAGCCAGAGACAAAAGTAGGTGGGGCAATGAATATGAAAGTTACTCTTGTACAGCAGGCTAGCTTATTACACTCAAACAGCCCCCTCTGTCCTCCAGGCAGACAAGCAAGAGGCATGATCAGAGTTCAAGGACACATCCCAGCCAAGCAAAAATATGTGGGGGCAAGGTCAGTGAAGGATGTGGCCTGGGGAGCATCCCAGGGGCCAGATAGACAGGTTTGGAGGGCCACATTCAGGGTCTAAGATTCCCCACCCATGTTTTACTGAATGATGGCCATTGCATTAGGGGTTGATACCAAGTTAGAAGTTTTATTTCCATGTTGCATATTGAAAATGCTGCAATTTGGGGGATGCATTTTGGCTGTTCTTTGAGATTCAGAATTAGCTGCATCGTATTTCAGTTTGAAACAGCCTAGGATCCTGCAGGAAAGTGAAATGAGCTATTATTGCATGTCAACAACACTCCAGAGGTGCAATATGAATGCTTAAAGATGATGATGTTTTAGGAAGGCCTTTGGGGTTGATATGGGAATTCAAGCTGGCCAGACTGTTGTCATCTCTCTGTTGCGTAGATAAAATATTATGGCCACGCATTGGCCAGGATCCAAAGGCCTGTGTGACTAGTTCTGTGTGCTCAAGTGAGGAGGAAGAGGGTGGGCTTGTGCTTCTAGCGCAACAGAACCTCATGGCTCAGGGTAGAGGGGCTTTTAATAGTGAAAGGAACTTCCAAAGCAATTTGTAATGATGTAGGGGGAGATTTGCTGTGTGAAGATGTGTATGTGCTACCAATCCGACCGACTATACCCAAGCTCCCAAGAGCACATAAAACAGCTCTTTGCGCCTGTAAATGAGTGCCAGGTGACAATTTTGAATCATCTGTATATATAGACATCTCTTGATCTACAGTAGAGGAGGCTGGTCCATCAGGGCAAATGGGGCAGTGCCCCACCGTCATGGTCTGGCTGGACACAGGAATGGTGAGAGGCACCAGCTGGAGAACCCCCAAGGGAAGAAGGCTGAGAGCCTGGGGATTGGTGGTGGGACAACGATGGGTGGTCAGAGGGACGAGACTGGAAGGAGTTGGTGTCGGAAGCAGAAAAGGGAACAGGATTTAGTGAGAAGGGAGAGTTTGTGGCAGAGAGAAGTCCAGAATCAGAAGTGGAAGCAGGAGAAGAAGGACACCAAGAGCCAGAGATAATTCAGGCTGGTGAAGATGCCAGAGTGTCTTCTCCTCCTGCTGCAACCAGCTCCCTTCCCGCTGGTCTCCCAGGACCAGGAGAGGCATGAAGCAGGAGGAGCAAAAGCAGGCACATGGCATACTCTCAGATTGCTTGGGAAAGACCCGGGAGAGGAGGAGACTTAGGCAGCTGTGGGCAAGTGAGCACCTTTAGTCCCCACAACTGCCTCATAGAGGCAAGACCTATAGAAGAAGAGTTGCTGTGCTCATTAGGCCTGGCAGTACTGAGAGATCTTCTTTCTTCTAATAAAGGGTTAAGTTCACTTCCTCTGTGTGATTTATTGCTGGCTTGCTCCAGACACCCACCTACTTTAGCCTGCCCTCAGTCAGCAGTCAGCTCCACCTGTGTGCTGGTCCCATGGGTTAACCGCGAGGCGAGGTCCGAGTCCAGTCCAAGGTCAAGGGTGCAGTATGGAGGTAGTCCATCAAAGCTGGAGCTGGGTGCAAGGCAGGGAGTCAGGTGAGGTCAGGAGCTCCGGCAGGAAAGCAGGCCGTGTGCAGGCAGGAACTGGCTACCAACAATGTTGCTCCCACAACTTGGGACTGGAGCTGGCTGGCTTTTATCTGCCCCGAGCCATAGGGCGGCCCCGGTCCTAAGGTGACTCGCCTGGAGGTGAGCACTCCTCCTGCGGGAACTTAGTTCCCTCCGCCTCTCTGCCCTGAGCCTCTGCAGCTCAGGAGAGGCTGGAGGGTTACCGGACCCAGAGGCAACCTCCTCTTCCCCTGACGGGGCTGAGAGTGGTGCACCTGCAGGCAGTGGGTCCTCCATCACCTCAGGGGCCAGAGCAGACTCAGCTGGTGCCTGCACCTGAGGATCCAGCACAGGTGAGGACCCTTCAGGCTCAAGCCCCAGCCCCGGCTCAGCTGGTTCTGGGGGCGGGGAATCCTGTGCAGGCTGGGATCCCTCAGGTTCAGCATCCGAGTCCGAATCCCAGGCCATCACAACCTGCCTACCTTCTCACATCCATCTAATCCAGAGAGTGGACTTGCCTGCCAGCTTCCTCCTCCTCTTTAGCCTCAAAGTTTCCCTTCTACAACCCAGCAGGGCAGAGGAGAGCCTGAGAGAGAAGGGCATTTGCTCTCCTACAGTTGGTACCCACCTACAATGGGATGTAGGGGTGGGGGTGGGGAATCAGTTCAGGCTGCTTTTTAACGTGAATCTACCTAATTTGTACTTCCCAAACAATGTATGGACCAAATTGCAATTATTTTTCAAAATTCATTTTTTTCCTCCAAATTTTGCATTTAAGATCCTGGCTCACTCTGAATCTTGACATTTAGGTTGGGTCACAACTTGGTCTTTGTTCTCTGCCTGTAAAATGGGAGGAAATTGTGAAAAGGGATGAAATGAGGTTCAGAGGATGCTGTGCTGCAGATGTAATTTTTGAGAAGGAATGACCAACGTTACTCAGATCTAAACAGGTCCCTTTCAAAATCCCCTGTGTCTGAAAGGTGTGCAAAGTGGGCAACTTTGTGTGTTTCTACCAAGCTTGAGAAAGGACCTGTTTGCCATCTGAATGAATTCAGTGCGCAATTTCTTGCTTTTTCAAAAATGGGTTTTCATACAGCCATAATGTTTTTGGTCTCTCACAAAGAAGCACATTCATGGAGGGTGAATGGAAACAATATTTGGCTTGTTCTTGGCATTGGCCTGTCTGGAAGGTTTGCAAAGCCAGAGAGAGAGAGAGAGAGAGAGAGAGAGAGAGAGAGAGAGAGAGAGAATGAATTGTTGATAGCTAAAAACATCAATGTTTTCACTAGACAGAAAACAATTACAACTGCTGACAAATTGTGACACTTCCATCTTATCAGTTTTGTGCTCTGTCATGTCATGCAGTAACAATGGATAGTAGAGAGAACTTCTGCCTAAGTAGCAAAACGACTGCACAACGGAGCAATTCATTTCCATGTACTCTTATTACATTTCTATCCTGTGTTTCCTTCCATTGGTTGTACATGATTCTCCCCATTTTATCTTCACAAAAACTGTGCAAAGTAGGTCAAGCAGAGAGATGGTGAATGGTCCCAGGGCAACACAGCAAGCTGCATGGCTGAGTGGGGAATTTGAACACTGGACTCCCAGGCATGGGCATAGCTGGAGGGGCACCTGCCCCCTAGATAAAGTAAAACAATAGAAATACTTAACTAACTGACCAATCATGTCAGTTCTGCCTCTCCTAACAAAAACCCTGCCTACACCCATGCCCCAGGTCCTAGTCTGTCTCCCTAACTGCTACACAACACAGGCAAAATGATGACTGGCTTGGTAATGGTGACTTTTCAGAGGACAGCATTTGCTACAGTTCTTTGATCATGGGTTCATGGTCAGGGTTGGTGTGAGACATTGTGCTGCCTGAGGCAGAAGAGCAAGAAGGATTGTCCCCAATGCACTTAGTGGGATACTTCTTTCAGTGGCAAAACATTTTGTGCAAGCCGAATGCTGCTTTCCATGAGCAGAACGTTGTTGCACAAGCAAACTCATAAGCAGGTTACAGATAACTATGCTGCAGAACAGATTGTGCACTGTGTGTTTCCATTAGCTCTGGATTCCTCTGTTGGGCAAAGCTGAAACTCACCTGTTCACGAGAGCAATAGCCCTTGCACTAGTAGACACAGAAAGCCTTAAATGGCTCAGGGCCGCAATAACGCAAGGATTGCCTCTCTCCATTTGAACCTACGCAAACACTGAGATCATCCTCTGAGCCCCTTCTTTGTGTGCCTCCCCCATGAGAGGTCTGGAGGATGGCAACATGAGAACAGGCCTTTTCTGCAGTGGCTCCCAATTTGTGCAATGCTCTCGCCAGGGTGGTTCGGCTGATGCCTTCATTATACACCTTTAGGCACCAGGCGAAAATGTTCCTCTTTGGCTATTTGACATCCAGTGCCCTTTTAAATGTGTGTGGAGGGGGGTGTTATTGGTTTGTTGTTGTATTGTATTATGGTTATTGGTTTGTATTATGTATTTTGTGGTTTTTATATTGTAATTTTATGTTGTGAACCACCCTGCAGATGAGGGATAGTATAATAATAATAATAATAATAATAATAATAATAATAATAATAGTTGGATAATTCCCACTGTCTCCCACACCACATGTGAAGGTATTTAGTACTCCAGTCTGGCCAAGTTATTTTGGAATCTGGGGCGGAAAGTCCCACAAGTTTTTCTCCCTTGGAATACAAATACAGTAGCAATACATTAAATAACTAACAAGTTACTGTCCTTTTATGAAACCCAAAATTCTCTGCCTAATGGTAGGGCTGGCTCTGCCCATGATTGTGGGAGAGCTGGGGGGAAATAAGAATCCTGTTCCTACATATCTCTTGCAGCTAGGGTTACACAGAGGCAGGGCAGAGGAAAGGACTGCCTCAGTAGGCCCAGTTTGGCCCAGGTGGATGCTGTCTGGGTTAAGCCAGGACCACCATTCCAAGAGATTTCAATGAAGCAATCTGACAGCACAGAACAGCACAGACTGCCATCAACAAAACTGCAGTATAGTAAAATCAGCAGCCACTAGGCCCTTGATCACCTTCAAAAACCTTCTCCTGACAGCAGAGGGAAATGGCAAAGGAATGGTATCCACAATATACAAAATACTGTTCCAAAACCCCACACACCCCCTTGATGCAAAGAACAATGGGAGCATAACATAGGCTATGAAATTAACCCCACCCAATGGACTAGAATGTGGTCTAAACCTCCCTTAAATCCATCTCAGCCAAAAGAAGGTAACTCACTCTGAAACTCACCTACAGGTGGTACTTAACACCACAGAAATTGGTGCTGATATACCCAGGAACCTCGCCAAAATGTTGGAGAGGCTGCACCTCCACAAGCACATACCTTCACGTGTGGTGGGAATGCCCTTAAATCCAACCCTTCTGGACAGTAGTCGGACAAGAGATATGCAAAATAACTAAACAGGTATTAGAACTCACCCCAGAACTGGCCCTACTGAACATCTTCCAAGACCACTCACATTATACAGAGCTTATAACCCCCCTACTCTCAGCAGCCAAAAGCCTCATAGCCAGACACTGGAGAGACCTGTCAGGAGTGAACATGGACCAGTGGTACCAAACTGTATGGGAAACAGCCTTACTAGAAAAGCTAACCCATAAACTGAAACTGACACAGGGACAAATAGAAGAGGACACCTTCACCCCAGTATGGCTCCCCTTTATCACATACACATCCCAACAAGACAACAACAAGAACCCATCACCAGCATACAAATCAATCTGGCTTACCTGAACCAACAAGCCCCCACCATCCCACATGCAAACAAACCCCACTGCAGCCAACCACAGACAACCAACCACACCCTGCCCCACACTACCTCTCACTACCAAGGAAATGTAAAAAACGAATAGAAAGAGAACCTACCCAGCTGATGCTGACTCAAAACCCCACATGTACACTGTGCAAAAGAATATAAGCCTCCCCACCCCACCCCCTCTTCTTCCCTAACCTTATACTGTACTCAACACTAATGCCTCACAACAAATGTAACTCATTTGTAAGAAAAACTGTACAACCTGAAAAAAGAGACAAGACATGAACTTTTGTAAACCAAGAAAATCTTTAATAAAATATTATCAGAGAAAAAACAAAACTGCAGTATGTCCCAATCTAAACAAGCTTCTCTCTGCCTGCCCTGGATACATCTCTAGTGCCTCTGTTTCTGGATTCTGTCTTTTTGTCACACTCTGCTGTGACCAAGATATGGAGCCCAGGGTGATGTTGTGCAGATGAAGCAAACTCCCTTTTTGATAGATCCCACTGGATTCTATAGGGGGAAATTAAGAAAAGGTTGCAAACAGCAAGACCTTCTAGAAGGGGCATAACCCACAATAAACCAGGGGTGGTATTCAACTCATTTTTACACAGAGTAGACCCACTAATTCTGAGTAAAAGTGTGTCACCAAGGGCAGCTCTCACCACCCCTGCAGTGTTTTCCTCCCACTCCAGGATGGAGGTAGTCAAATTGAGACTGAGTAGGGATCTGCTGTGGTAGATCCTTCTTGGTGGCATCTCTGTGTGTTACTTGGAGTAAGTCACAGTCCATCTGGAGGAAGGAGAAGATTGTAAAGCCTTCTTTTCTCCAGACCAATACAAGACTCTTCAGGGGGCCAGGGAAAGTCCTGTGCAATTTGCAAAGCTCCTTCTTCTGCCAACACAGCTGGTTCAATAAATGGTAAAACTTAAGGCTGCCCGACATGATTCTCATTCTTAGATCCACATCCACACTCCCTTCCTTAAGCCAAACATGTTGCTAAACTCCTGGCTTACAGTGCTTCAAGGGCTTGAGAGAGAGAAAAATACTCCTTATGCTCACTTACTTGGGTGTAAGCCCCACTGAACTCAGAGGGACTTACTTTTGAGTAGACATGTATGCATAGGATTGTGCAGTCAATCAGCAGCATAGATTAAAACATGTATTTTAGTTAACTTATTTAAAAAATAAAATATGTGCCAACCTTTTTAAACATTTGAATGAACCGTTTTCACACAGCTTTAAAATAAATCAGCAGCTTTTTTTCTCATCCTAGGACAATCTTCACCTTGTTATTTTAAATCATCATCAACTGCAATGAGTTATTTTTTAAAAAAAAAAAAATACTTAAAAGGTATCACTTGGAGTTAAAGAAAAGAGCAAAGTTATTTATCCTGGAAAATTCAACAGGCTGAAGCTGTTAAAAAGAAAACAGCTTAAAAAAAAAAGGCAAGAAAGCAAAATAGGCACAGGGGATCGGCTTTTACACTGCAAAAGTCTCTTGCTTTTCCAGACACCAGAATCCAAGTAACCAAATCCCCCTTCAGTTAATTCACTAACTCTGCTGACCTTCTAAAGGTTCCATTATTTCTGTGACTTATAGAAAAATGCACCTCTAAGAAAACAGACTTCAGCTCCTCTGCACATTTTGCAACCCAGACTGCCTCGCCACTTCTCCACCCCCCCCCCCGCCGCCTGCCCCCTTTCTCAGTAGGGGAGGGGGATGCTAGGGGAGGGCGTGGGGGAAGCCTTAAATCTTTCCTTCAAATCTCCAAATATATGAAGTCTGAGGAACAAATTCAAAGCAGGCACGGACGCCTGAAGAGAAGTTAGAGGGAGAAATATTCCGTTTCATTCAAGCGCATCAAGGGTCTAGCTGGAGTCTTGTTTGGCTAAGGTCAGACGAGACTGGGCTCTCCAATAAAAATAAATCTCAAATTAATTATGGCCTCAAGCGAGGGGCCAGACGTTTGGAGCTGGTGTGCTGCAGTCTGGTTTTGGGGAATTCGTTTTTTCTTCTTCTTCTTCTTCCTCCTCCTCTTCCTCCTCCCTCCTCCCGCAACCACTTTAAGTTTACAATATTGGAGCGAAATGGGGAAGAGAAAGCGTGGTTTCTTTTTTACATGTGGCCTTCCAGATGTGTATGGTGGACTCTTGGATCCCTTCGGCCTCAGCCAACATGACCCTCGGCCAGAGATTATGAGAGTCCAGCAACCTCTGGAAGGACACGGGCTCCCCATTCCTGGATTGGGGGGGCGTGTACCCAAAGAGAAATCCCTTATCTATTAAGAAAGAAAGAAAGAAAGAAAGAAAGAAAGAAAGAAAGAAAGAAAGAAAGAAAGAAAGAAAGAGTTTGAGATGACAAAACCTGAACTACAGCTCCAGCATGGAGTAAGAAAACTAATGATGTCAGTGCTTCTGAGCATGTGCAAAATTCCTACTTTGTTAGGACAACTGCTTGGCTGAGATATGTGTGCTGCTTTGGTTTTTTTTTGTCCTTGTTAATGCTAAAAACCTATGGAGGTGCTACTTCCCACCACCACGGGAGCCAACTCCTAGGGGCAACTCCAGCCTCCCCCATAAAATACTTGAGGGGGCTACTCCCCACAAAGTTGATGGGCATTGCCATTGAAGTGGTGTGAGTGTGTCACACGTTGTGTTTGATTATGTGCCCCCATATTTTATTCAAGTTGGCACCCCTGCCCCCCCAAAGGAATCTTATGCCTCTTAGCCAAGGCATACATCAATTTGCCCAAGGGCTCATTATCATTGCCATACCTGTATTTCCATATTGAGCAGGGTGTGTGGGTGTGGACTTGCCCTGCTGAATATCTGCCTGTTTCATAGCTGTTAAGGAAGAGTTAACAAACAAACAAACAAGCAAACAAACAAACAAACAAACAAACAAACAAACAAACAAAGGATTATTCTGTCTAGTTGTGCTGAAGACTGCAATTCAAACCTTGCCAACTTCAGCCGAAAGCAAGTCCCCAGTCTTTCTGGTCCTTAGCTTATGTCACTGCCTTGTTTGTGTGTGTGTGTGTGCGCGCGCGCAAGGTGTGGAATCCTGCCTATGTGAAAGATAATGAGAGGCTTTCCCTCAATCTGTGAATGAGCCAGGATCTCTCTCTGCTGCTGTCTGTTTGCATATCCAAGCCAAGTCGAAGAACTTCCAGTTCTTCTGGCAGCCTTGCATCCAGATCCTTCGCTCATCGGGGGTTGGCTGAAATGTCTAACTGACGTTCACTGCCCCCACCCCCCATAATGGTTTTAGGGGGACTGGATTGTGCAAGCAATGAATGTAATATATAACTTCTCTCCAAACTCCTTTGATTTCCGCACTGTTGACAGCTACATATTGTAAGCTCCTTGGGGGCGAGGACTTCTCACTCCCGCTTCTGTAACTGTAAAGCCTCCGGTCCGTTCACAATGCTCTATAATAATCATAATGCATGAGAAAGAGGACTCGCTAGGCTTCTTTTTAAGCCAGATCGGATAGGTAAAGGGAGACTTCCCGGAAGAGTGGAGCCCGAAGCAAGTCTCATTTGAATCTACGGGGATTTCTATCTTACATGCATAGAATAGAATTTCAGCCTGGGTAATCAGTAGCTTATACGTGGAGCAGCGGTATAGATGCACAAAATGTCACTGCAAAAACGATAATTCTGTAGAATGGCCAGCATTTTGCATAGTTACTTGGGAGCAGATTTCTGCTGCAGTCAATGGAACTTAGTTCCAAAGAATTCGGATCCTGCGCATTTTTGCCACGATGTTCTACGGAGTTCCAAGTAAGAAGGCATAAGATTCCAGCAGGGTGTGTGTGTCCATGTTTCCAGCGTGTGTGTGTGATATGGACATAGACACCAGCGAGGTACCAAGAGGGTATCTTTCTTGCATAGGTGTCTGGCATAGGGTTCGATCCTAAGCACAGAGTTCATTGTGGATGGAAGAGACAATTCCTGCATCGCAAGGGGGCTGGACTAGATGCCCTTTGGGATGCCTTCCAACTCTACAATTATATGATTCAGTGATGCGGTCTAAGCATTTCTCACCGAATCCGTAGCATAATTGCGTTCTTGTGCAGTCCACGGTTGCTTTAAACAATAAATGGCGTAAGGGGTGGTCCATTCCACTATCCTGATTTGATTGATTGATTGATTGATTGATTGATTGATTGAACGACGGTATTAAATACTGCCCGCCAGTGATCCCATCTTTTCTGGAGCTCCTCTACAGTCGGATCCTATGCAAAGTGAGCCACGCCCAGTCTGGCGTTTGAGAGCCATCCGGAGAGGCGCGGAGGGACTCAGCGCCGGATTGAAAAGGAGAGCCCTTGAGGAAAGAGGCTCCCAGCATTCCTAGGCATGCTTACTCGAAAGTAAGTCCCATCGAAATCGATGGCATTTACTTCTAAGTCAGCAAAATGAGTAGGATGGTTTTACGCTCATTTTAACCGATTTGCGAAGTTTATTGAACATCTTGTTTTAAAATTTCATTGTGATATGCTGCTCTATCCCCCCACAAAAAAGTAATATCTTAAAAAAGAGAGAGGAAAACTATCCTGACATTTTAAAAAATTGTTTCCAAATCTCCCTTGGCATCCCTATTAAGTCGTAAATTTTCAAGGCGGACTCTTGAATAGAGACAAAACAGAAACAAAAAGTCGAATTGAGAGTTTGCAAAAATTGTTTTCCAGTTGCATGAAGAACGCAAGGCAGCCGCCCGCCCGGGTTCATCCGACGCATCAAGAAAGGCTTGGAAAGAGTTCCTTGTCCATTTACCTCCCTCGCTACTATCCCGGTTTGCTTGTCAAAGCGTCGCTTAATGTTCCCGCGGCTGACAAGCGGGAAATGTTAGGGTAATTCGGATCTTTCGCCAGTCTTCAGCCAGACCTCTTGGGCCTGCGAGAAGGATGTGGCCTGAAAGTAAGTTTCGTTGAAGTCCACGGGACTTACTTCGGAGTAGACGTGCCTAGCCTGGCTGTGACTGACTGTGCGCAGTGGCCTGTCAGCTAGCTCAGGATCTTGATGAGTCCTCTCTGAGGCGATCCAGCGCCGGCTCGGCGGCTTAGATCCCATTGATGTCAATGGGGTTTCAGCAGCCTAACTCTGAGGCTGCGCTTAGCTCCTGATCTTCCTGCAGGTGAGGGAGACTTGCCGAAGGAAGCGGGCAGAAAGAAGGAATTGCTGGAAGTGATCAGCCCAAGGGAAAGCCGGGATTGGGGGGAGCTATCGGCCAATCCTGTCTCTTCGTTGGGTTGATCACTATATACAGCGATGTATATACATATGTGTGTGTATATAGATATAGATATAGATATAGATATAGATATAGATATAGATATAGATAGGAAGTGAGAATCTCGTGCGTTCCAACTTTCGCCTTCCTTTTACTTGTCAAAGGCACCCCAATTCTTTTCTTGTTGGCTGGTGGGGGGCGATAACAGGCGGCCTGATCCCTTCTGGCGCTCCCCTTGTCCACACCCGCGTTTTATTAGAACTTAACTCCGAAAGGAAATTGGTTCAGATCTCGGCTTCCAGTATAAAAGGCGGAGGAGCCCAGATCGCTGGAAGACGAGCCCTTTCAGAGCGCTTTCTAGCCCTCTCTTCGCCTCGCATCATTTCCAGAAACTTTCTCGATTTCAGATCTTGACATTCACGGCCAGGTTTTAATGGCAAGCGACCTCAGGTCACCTGAAGGTCAGTATATTCGTTTCTCAAGGCGCACAAACACAGCAGGCAGCGACCGGGATGGCTTGCTCTTCTCAGTCGCCATGGGCACTGCTTAATAATAATAATAATAATAATAATAATAATAATAATTGTACCACGCCCATTTGACTGGGTTCCCCCAGCCACTCTGTGCGTCTTCCAACATACATAAAACTTCTTGTTGTTCTTCCCGATGCCATTTAGAATTAGACTGCGCTGCTGTGCACATCTACTCGAAAGTAAACTCCCCCGGATCCAATGGTTCTTCTGAGCAAGCACGCATTGATTCGGGTTGCAAACATTAAGAAAGCGACATCTGGGTCAGAGGAGGATGGGGGGGGTCCCCTTTCCTCCCTTCTCCCCCACTGGAGTTTGCCATGTCGTGGTGAAGCGGAGGGAGGGAAGTTGTTGGTTAGAAGAGACAAGCAGCCGGCCAGCCAAGGGTTAAGCCTGGTGCCTTTGCGCGGCCTGCCAGCCAGCCCCCGTGGCCCCGGGCGGAGGGGACCTGACCCCGCTAGCAGCATCCAGATGTGGGCTGCTCTCCGGGGACACCGCGGCAGAGCAGCACTCGGATTGTAAAAAGGAGACAAGGCGGCGGGGCGGGGGGAGGCGGTGGTCTTGTCCCCAGCCTTAGCCGCCCCACCCCACCAGAGACTGGCTGGCTGGCAAGGCGGGAGCCCCCGACTGGGTGGGGTGAGTGGGGGGGAATGGATGGGGGCTGATTTCTGGAGAAGGGGAGACAGAGGGAGGGGCCAGGGAGGCTTCTCCGCCGCCGAGGAAGTCAAACATCCAACTCTCTGGGCGCCGCGCCTCCGCGTGCGCGGCATCCTAAACAAACCTCCCCTTCTGGACGGGAGGGGCAAAAGGGACTCGGGCTTCTGCTTGAGACAGACACACACACACTGGCTGGACTAACAAAACCGGAAGAGGGGGGAGGAGGAAAGGCTGGACCTTGCATGAGGTAACCATCTTTTGTGGAGGGGGGGCTGTAGAGAGAGAGATGTTGTCAGTGAACTGCGGGGGGGGGGGCTGAAGCTGCGTGGGGGAAAACTCATTTTCCAATTTCTGCTCCATTTCCTTGGAAGACAACCCCCACCCCCACCACCCCTGCGCGCGTCTTTTCATTCTTCTCTGTTGCACAAGAACGGTGGAAGTGTTGGATGTTGGGGCTACTTTGGGAGGGAGAGAGATTTGTTTGAACAGTGCATGGCTTTGAGTGTTTGGGGAGTTTGTCCAGATCATTCTCATATATATATATATATATGAATCTCCAACCGTCGCCGCTCGTTACATGGAAACGCTCCGCCAGACCCTCAAATCCCAGATCCTGCAGGGAATATCCCAGAAAGAAATCAGAAACAAATCGGGCTTTCGTCCGGGTTTGTCTGGGTTCTGCTGGCCGGTCGCGCGATCCTGTGTACTTTTACTTGAAAGTAGGTCCCATTGAGTAGAATCATAGAATTGTAGAGTTGGAGGGGACCCTAAGGATCATCTAGTCCAGTAAGGCGGGACTTCCGTGGGACTGAGCTCCGTTGGGGATTTACTTCCGAGTAAACCTGCCTATTCACAGGTTTGGGCTTGGAGAAAAGAGGCAGAGAGGATCGGACTTCTTTTCAATCCTTTTTTTTTACATTGGTCGCCTCACCGTCCGCCCTGAGTCTCAGACCTATTCCCACCATCAAAACCGGCAGGGGAGGTCTTCTAAGTCCCTTGCACCTAGTCCTAAGCGGGGGGAGTTTGTTTCGTAATAGAAAAACATATTCGAAATTAAGCGTCTCCATATATAGATATACTCCATCAATTGCTTGGCCCGAATGTGAATCTGTCCTAAAACTGTCCCAGACCCCCAAACGCAGTAAATTTGGCACAGTCCCTCTCACTTGAAATGAGCAAACGTCTCTCCACACTCTGGAGAACTCAGGAACCCTTTACTTCCGAGTAGGCATCATTGGGATGCCGCTGCATCTCAGCTGTCCTGCAACGCAAAAACGTTAAAATGCCGATTGGCTGCAGTGCTGACCAGGATATCACCCGAGCAGGTTGCTCAAGAAGGTCAGTTTGTGGCTCCAGGAACCATTCCGTAGTACAAATGCTGTATTACTGAGAAGAAGGTGCAGAAAATAAAGAACAGGGGTCCCCAGAAGGGCTGCAGTCCTAGCTCCTCTTACTTGGGAGTAAACCCCATTTCATTTAATAGGATTTACCTTTGAGTAGACATGGTTAGGGTCGCGTTGCAAAGCTGCAATCCTCCGGTCGGGCTGAAATCCGAAACAAATTTACAAAGGAGTAAATCGCACTGAAGCCCGTGGGACTTGCTTACAGGGAAGCACGCTTAGGATCACCCTGTTAACTAGGAGTAAGCTCCATTGAATCCCGTGGTCTTTGAGTAGACACGCATAGGATGCCACTCTTGGCTTATTAAACTTGGTGGCAAACAATGCTTTATTTTATTTTGAAAATAAAGAAATCTTGTGGTTACGCGAAGCCAGCGAAAAGGTTCAAGCTCTCACATACACGTATACACGTGTCCACCCACGGTTGCCTCGCGCCTTACCTTAGTTGCCCTTTTCCTGGCAATAAACGGGAGTTTTGAGTTCCCTGTTAGGAACGGGGGAGGGGGAAAGCCAAACAAAGGAAAAACCCTCCAGAAACCGTTCCATGAAACGCCTGTTGAATATTGACAACCATGTGGTTTTGTCATCTATCCAAAAGAGCACATAGGCACATTTAACCGTAAGAAATCAAATCAAATTTGGTAGGCTGGGGCGAACGAGAGCCTTCCCCCATCCCCGATGTAATTAACCTCCGACGGGAAAACGCCTTATGAATGATTTATTTATTTTACAAATTGCATGTGAAGGAAAACGGGAATTGATGGCTCACACTGGGATCCTGCAACGGATCTGTATCCTACTGAATTTCCGGATAAATAGAGCCAGGATCGCAGCGTCGGGCACCTTTAAATAGATCTGTCTGGACAGCTGGGGAAAAAAAATATCCCCCCAGATGTCCGGGAGAGGAGAGCCGAGTGGGGGATCCTTGCCTCTCCTGACCAGCCAGCCAAAATCCTGCAGGAGCCGGAGGGAGCGCCCCGAGTCCTGAAGCGCGCTCCGGGGTCTCGCTCCTTATCTAACCCCAGCAAATATCCTGCTAGCTTTAAAAAAAAAAAAAGTTCTCCTCCTCTTCGGATCCAGCAGGGCCGGCCCAGGCGCGGCGGGGAGCGAAGTTTCCTCCTCGAGTGACTTCACTTCCCAAAGTGAGCTGGGGAAAAAAGTTTCATCCGGTTAACTGTCGCTCTTTCGCTTTGCGGCGAGAGGAGAGGCGGAGGAGGCAGGCCGGGCGCGGAACAGAGTCGGGGCTGAAGCGGGCGGCGTAGCGCGGGCGCGGAGCTCAACCGGGTCAATGTGCGGACTCCCGGGACGCCGGACTGGGAAGCGCGCTCGATGGACGGGACCATTAAGGTAAGGGGGGGGGGAGAAACTGGGGGAACCAGGACGGATGAAGAGGTGGATGGATGGATGCGGGGCGAGAGGAGCGCAGCGAGCAGGGGTTGGGGGGCACAATTGGGAAGAGGGCTGCTGTGGCTCTTTCCGAAAGAGGAGGTCCAGGAAGGGTTAAAACCCGGCCGGCGAGCGAGGAGCACCCCCTCCTGCCTATTCTCCTCTCCTCGCTACTTGGCTTGCGCGGCGCCGGCTGCGATCCTACGCGAAGGGCGCAAGCGGCGCGCGGCAGAGCGCAAGCCTGAGCTGCTTGCCTTCCCTCCAGCTTAGCCTCCCCCTCGGCTGGGGAATCGGGGTTGGCAGCATCTGGTGGGATCTTGGGGGCTAGTCTTGTGCGTTTCCCCCCTTCTCCCCACCAGCATTATCACGCACACGTTGGAACGGGCAGAGCTGGCGGGAGGGAGAGAAGCGCTGGACCCGGCAGCTCTGGGCTAGAGGAGCTGCTCGGGTCGGGGATGCTTTTGCAGAAGGACTGCAGCGTGCGCAACGAAATCCAGGTCCAGAGTAATCGGGATCGGTGCGGCATCAGGATCTCCGGTTCCCCTCCTTCTGTATTTTGCAATCCCCCCCCCCCAATTTTCAGGGGAACTTCTATCCACGAATCGCCTTCCGACGATTGGGCGCTGCTATTCGCCTGCCTGGCTCCACGCGCGCCCTTCCCACGGCGGGGGCGCCACTGCTCGGTGTTTCTTTGGATTGCTGCGACCGGGGTGGGGTGTCTGAGTGTCCCGAGCCCGGCACGGTTGATCCTCGGGCTCGTCTGAACACGCGCCGCTCTACAGAAAAACAACTCCACACACGGGGCAAGGGGGCTCCCTTCCTCCACCCCCAGCTCCATTACGGACCTGCTTAATTTCTTGGTCGCCTTTCAGAGGAAGAAAGAGGCGGGGAAGGGTTCTTTTAAAGCTTCCGTGTATCGGGCAGGACTTCGTTGCGAGGCGCACGAGTTGGATCTGGGCCCCGGGGGGAGGGAAGGGAGCTGGCCCAGAGGGTGCTCTCCCCCACCAAACGTATCTGCCTGTTTTTGGAGATTCGTCGTCGTTGTTGTAGGAATCACAGAAATGTAGATTTGGAAGGGACCCACAGGGTCATCTAGTCCAGCCCCTTTGCAATGCAGGATTGTTGTTTTGTGTTGTTGTTTTGACGGCTTCACCAGCAGCCCTTGAAACGGATCAGAGGAGGCGAATGTGGGCAGGGACGCGGCGGGCGGGCGGAGAAACAGCCCTGGCGGCTTCCTTGCCTGGGCTGGGCGGCGACAGCAGCTTCCCTTCCTCTCCTCCCTCCCTCCCTCTCCCGCACCCGCCTCGCCCGCAAGTGATCTCTTGCGGAATCTGCCAGATTCCTCGTAGTGAGTAACAAGTGCAGCATCCCACCCTGCAGGGAGGGTGGAAGGGAGCGGACGACGTCTTGATGACCTGGCAAGGAGGCTGCTGCTGCTGCTGCTGCTACCACGAAGCCTTCAGCTATTTTGCTTCCTAACCACCAACTCCTGGAGAGAGAAAACACCAGTTTCTCCTTCAGCCTCCCAGACACTGACGGAAGCCAACTACTCCAAATCCTCTTCTCTCTCTCTCTCTCTCTCTCTCTCTCTCTCTCTCTCTCTCTCGGACAGAAACACTCCGGAGTAAAACCAGGAGAAGGCAACAGGTCTCTGGGAATTATTTATTTGGGCTTCCAAGATTTAGCCTACCTAGTGGTGAATTTGAGCCCTGGTCCTGGGCGGGAGATGTAGATCGGCAACATCTGGAGGGCCAGAGGTTCCCTGCCCTTGCCCTATAGCGAAGTGGTAGAGCCCTGAGGCTGCCGGTAGAGGATCGCAATTTTTTGAATGGAGAGTAAACCCTTCCCTGTATTCAGCAACACATCGTTGATGTAATGCCAGGGCATCCGTGGTGGATTTATACTGGATCATTCATACATCATTTTGCTTTGCTAGTTGTTCTGTGTCGCACAGATACAGCAAAGGTGCCATTATTGTAGCTGCTTGGGGAGTCTTTTTATAGCCCACATATAATAATAATAATAATAATAATAATAATAATAATAATGGAATTGGTAAGAGGGAAAGGAACAAGGAAAAGTTCTGTGAATGGTTCAAAGGCTTGCTTTTGTACCCCATCCCAGCTGAACTGCCAAAGAGCAGCATGCATTTACAAGTATTTGCTGTGGTTGCTGCTAAAAATCTCTGTAATAACTTCTGTGCAACATGAAATATGGGGGAGCACCTACTCCCTTATGACTTTTCCCAGCACCGCTCTTAAGAGCTATGTTTTGTGTTGTCTGGGCCAAAAGTGGATGTTTGTATAAAAGGCCTCAGTATTGTTTTGATGGGCTTGAACTCCATATGTAGCTTTATATGAGACCTAATGTGTAAATCAGCCAGTGAGGTGTAATGGTTGGACAGACGGAATATGACCTGGGAGACTAGAGTTCAAATCACTGGGTGACCTTAGGGCTGATCATCATCTCTCCGCCTGACCTAACTTGCAGGCTTGTTGTGGGGATTAATGGAGAAGGGGTAGAACCATATCCACCACCTTGAGCTCATTGAAGAAAAAGTGTGAGATAGAAATGTAGTAAATAAATAAAGCTTCCTAGATGCTGCTGGATTCCAGTTGCTGGTGTCTCTGATGGTTGGCCAGGGTTTTTTTGGAGCCAGGAGTCTAACAACAGTTAGAGTGGGGAGCGGGGGGGGGGCAGCGGAGATCTTTGGCCCTCCAGCTATTGCTGAACTACCCCTCTGATCAACCCCAGCCAGCCTGGCCAAGAGTTGACGCTGATAGGAAGTGTCATTTGGCAAACATCTGGAGGGCCACAGGTTGCCCAAACCATGATGAAAAGGACGGTTTACATTTTGGATTCAGGGCAGTGTGACAGGTTCCCCCGCACTGGCGCCGAACCATAGTGCATTGCGCAGAATGGAAGGCAAGAGGTGATGGGGGTGGACACTGAATTTTGGCTTTGGACAGGGGGGGGGGCGCAGCCAGGGCCGGATTTTGGTTTGATGAGGCCCTAAGCTACTGAAGGTAATGGGGCCCTTTATATGGCAGGTGGGGCCCTTTACTTATATCATAGGAGCCTACACAACACAAGACAAAACACTGTTGCTGTATGTAGGTTTTATTTTATTTGTTTGTTACCTTATATTTTGGAAATGTACATCCAGGATTTTTTTCCTTTAAATTTTTTTGGGCCCCACAAGAGAGTGGGGCCCTAAGCTATAGCTTGTTTAGCTTATACATAAATCTGGCACTGGGCACAGTTGAAATTTGAAAGACCAAAGCCCACCCCTGTCATTAGGTATGTAGTACCGGCAGCCTTCCCCCCCCCCCAGAAGAAAAACACTGGTTAAAAGTGTGGTGCTTACTGTAACATCTTTGTGGTGAGAACTGGCACTTTCTTTCTTGAAGAAAAGCACCAGCTGTAACCATGTGCATCCATGTAAATGGAAGTGGTGCATTCTGGTTGGCATTATCTGCCCTTGTAGCGAAATGCACTTTGTATTTAAACAGTTCAGTGTTGCTCCCAGCAAGGCAGGCTGGGGAGTGGGGGGCGCTGGTCCCAGCAGCTGACATGCAATGTATACAGGAGCCCTGGGTAAAATGGCAAAATATTAATCTCTCCAGGTCTGCAGAACTGCAGAATTAGGAGGCAACCAACACCCAAGTTTTGCTCCTGCGTGATGTTGGGCATCAGTGCTCATCTGTACCAGCCAGCCTGGACAACGGTTAGGGGAACATGGAAGATGCAATCCAACGTTGTCTGGAGGGCCCCACATTCCCCATCCCTGCTATATGTACATGAGCGACCACATTCTTCTCCCTTTTCCAAATTCAAGTGCATCTAGCAGAATGCTCGCCAGAAGGTGGAGGGAATGGATTTGGAAATGTGGACATAAATATGAACTGTGGGTGAGCGTTGGTGGTTGTTTGCCTTTGTTACAGTGGTGGCTGGTGCCCATAGGGTACTGGTAGGGTGGAAGGCAGGGAGCCCAACAGTAGGGGGCACCAGATCCAATGACAGGCAGGGCCAACTAAGTCTGCTTTGGCTCAAATCCTTCTCTCTGCTGAGTTCTACAAGGGCAATACTGAAGAGGAGGAAGTTGATAGGCAGGGCCACCTACTGGACTGGCTGTCAGTAGGAAGGCCAAGATGGAGGCGCTTGGAGGAAGACCAAGGTTAGGGTTGCCATATGTATGGATTTTCCTGGACAAATCCAGAATACTGCAGTCAGCAGCAGTGTCTGGGCAGAAATCAGGAAAATGTCTTGGAAAATCTTGGCCTATGGCAGCCCATGCCAGCAGTTCTGTTTTTGCCGCTTCCCATAAAAATAGCTCAAAAACGGCATTTTAATGCAATTTTGCGGGGGAAAAGCTCAACCACTTTTCTGTCTGGATTTCCACTGTTTGAAATATGGCAACCCTAACCAAGGAACGCAGGTGGCGCTGTGGGTTAAACCACAGAGCCTAGGACTTGCTGATCAGAAGGTCGGCGGTTCGAATCCCTGTGACGGGGTGAGCTCCCGTTGCTCGGTCTCAGCTCCTGCCAACCTAGCAGTTTGAAAGCACGTCAAAGTGCAAGTAGATAAATAGGAACCGCTCTGGTGGGAAGGTAAATGGCGTTTCCGTGCGCTGCTCTGGTTTGCCAGAAGCGGCTTAGTCATGCTGGCCACATGACCCGAAAGCTGTCTGCAGACAAACGCCGGCTCCCTCGGCCCATAGAGCGAGATGAGCGCCGCAACCCCAGAGTCGGTCACGACTGGATCTAATGGTCAGGGGTCCCTTTAACCAAGATTGATGGAGCAGTGCTCCATTTGCCTCACTGGGGTAGGTTCCACCGCTGGCTTTGAATCTACTTGTTCACCCTTGTCCCTTTGCTCCATTAGCAAGCATGGCAATTTGTGCCCTTGATTGCCAATCATGCAGATTGATCTGAGAGGAGGGTGGGGACTGGGCCAATGCAGGATTCCTCAGCCTAGTTCCCTTTGGACTACAACTTGCCTCATCCCTGAGTGCTTGTCATGCTACCTGGGGCTGATGTGGTCCAACAACCCCTGGAGGGAACCGGGTTGGTGAAGGCTGATCTGGCGACTGCTAATTTTCTGGCTCTCAAGACAGAGGCATAAGTTGGGGAAAGGGCAAGAAGTCTTGTGTCTCTATTCTGTTGGCTTCTCTCTCCTGGCAAACAGGCCTGGAAGATATCATGTGTGCATTTGAGCCCCTTCAAACATGCAGTTCCTAACAGTGTTAATCTTATAATTCACCCCTTTCGGGCTCCAATCCTGTCCAAATCATCACATCTGTGTACTTATTTGAGGAACGATGGCCATTTTTTATTCTGGAAGAATCTGGGACTGCAAAACAGCACCGAGATGACCTTTACATTGCCTTAAATTTAAATTGCTTTAAATGTTGTGTTTTAATTACGTGACCTGCCCTGGGACTGTAAGGCGGGCAATAAATAAATTAGGAGGAAACCCAGTTTGGTCCTTTGCCAGTCGGCCAAGCCAGAGAAAGCTGGATTGAGAAAGCTTTCCAAGTGGAATTACTGCTTCTGGGCCACCGGGAGATGGGTGCAGCGCAAGACAGTCCCTTTCCAGGCAGGAGGCTACTCTCGATGCACCTGGCAACGTCCTAACGGTAACGGGCATTTTTCTGCAGCTGCGGCTCCTCTTTGCAAAGTTGGTTTGCCGCAACATAACAGATGGAGGAGGGAAGAGCTGTGAAAGGACAGGGAAGGAACCCTTGAGCGTAGCCTGCAAGGGAAGGAGCAGTTGCCCACAAGGCTGGGTAATTTGTCCAACCTCAGAGCAAGAGCTCTTTGTGCTTCCTGAGAGTCTGTGCCTATTTCTGTCCTCTGAAACATGCAACTGACATACACAGTCTGCCTGCCTGTCATTTAGAACAGAAAATTTTAGATTTATTTTTTTTTAAAAAAGGTTGTCAGTGGTCAACTCTTAACCCGCGTGATACGCTGGCTGTGTTTTTAAATGTGCTTCTTTGGGATCTCTTAAGCAGTTAAAGGACAACTAAATCTGTGATGCAGAGTGATCCTGTGTACACTTTTGGGGACCACAGCTCAGGGGCACAGCACGTCAAGAGTGTCAACTTGAATAGAATATTGTGGGGGCCCAGGTAAGCCCCAGCATAATTGATCACCTGATGCGGTGCACACACCCCATGTGGATGGCAATGCGCACCAACTTTTGTTGGGGGGGGCTGGCTCCCTCAAATATTTTATTGCAGGGGCCAAAGCTCTCGTGGCCCCTAGGAGTTGGGCTCCTATGCAGCACGTGCTCTGCAGGTGTAGAGATCCTTTGGCCTTCCATTCGTTGCTGAACTGCAGCTCCCATCCTCCTCCTTGACCATTGGCCATGTTTGCTGGGGCTGATGGGAGTTGTAGTTCAGTAACTTCTGGAGGACCTGCTGTGGTTAGGAGGGCAGGATTGTAGGTGATGGAAAAGTGAACTCTGTAGTCACTGGAGGCCAACATGGACTCAGAGGTGGAAAAATTAGTCTGAAATAATAATAATAATAATAATAATAATAATAATTAATAATATCATAAAAATATTTTAAACTGGCACTCCAGGCAGCTTACAAAAATTAAAACAGAGCTTATTTGTAAAAATATTTGTATACCACTATAGCATAAAAATATAGCAAAAGTGGTTTACAGCAATGAAAACATGAAGCCATTTAAACTTGTTTTATTTATTATTTATTTCAGAAAAATGATATGTTGCTTGACTGTTTAAAAAGCCCTCGAAGTGGTTTACAGAAACAAGAAAATCAAGAAAAAATACAATACTTTGAAACACACAGAAAGTTAAAATAATAAAAGCAAATTAGTATTCATACCAGCTTTCTAAGCATCTGGGTAGGCTTGTCTAAACAAGGATGTTTTTAGCAAGCGTCAAAAAGAGGACCCTGAAGGCACCTGCTTGATCTCAACAGGAGGGAGTTCCAAAGTGCAGGTGCTGCCACACTAAATGACTGAGTTATTACAAATGGTGACAGGCTATTATGTGGCACGTGTATTAGGGCCAATTCCATCAATTGAAGCAGTCAAGTGGGCACATGTGGGGTAAGGCGATCTCATGATCCCAGGTTGTTAAGGGCTTTATATACTATTAGCAACACCTGCAACCTGGCCCAGTAGCAAACCAGCAAACAGTGCAGGTCTCTGAGCTGGGAAAAAAAAGTTTAAAACAAACAGCAGCAGACTACTGTGGATGGGCTAGACTGTGGCACAGTGGGTCAGTACACCTGGCTGTTAACCAGAAGGTTGGTGGTTCGAGCCCACCCAGGGATCAGTCTTGGGCAGGATTGCTGCATTTCAGGGGGTTGGACTAAATAATAATAATAATAATAATAATAATAATTTATACCCTGCCCATCTGGCTGGGTTTCCCCAGCCACTCTGGGCGGCTTCCAAGAGAATATTAAAATACAATAATCTATTAAACATTAAAAACTTCCCTAAACAGGGCTGATCTTTGGGTCCCTTCTAACCCCACAGTTCTATGAATTGCTTGAACAGGCCTGGCAGAATAGAAACATTTTTAGCAGGCCTTTATAAGTTGGCACAGAAGTCGCCTGTTGGATCTCTGTGTGTGTCTCCTTCGCTGGCATCCTATAGGTGGGGGTCACTAGGGCCAATAATACCTTCCCCCCCCTCCTCGTGTTTTCTTCTGGTTGTCACAATTATTTCATTCTTTAGAACAGGTGGAGGCAGCCTTCCGACTTGTCAGATGTCCTTTGTTTGTTTGTTTTTATTGGAACCAGATTTCCCAAGCCTAGCCAGGTGCTAAGTAAATAAGAAAAGAAAAAAATATAATAAAAAGAAAATGTGGGGTTTTTTTGGGGGGGGGGTGTCAAATAACATGGTACATCTGAGCACTTTTTGAGCCTAAGGATTTGTTTCTAGTATCAGTACTGAACTCTCACAAAAAGCCATGCCTGGCTAGGTTGCTTCATCTCAACAGACTTATCTAGATTGGGAAAGGAGGTCATTTCGTTGTTGTGGTTGCTGCTGCTGTGGTTAAAACGATTTGCCAAGGTGTGTTGCACATCCCCTTTCTGTTCTCACTCCTCTGCTTTACAAGGTTGCTAGGGATGTACTTCCTAGAACGGTAGAATTGTCGAGTTTGAAGGGCCAGCGAGTCCAACCCCCTGAAATGCCGGAATCACAGCTGATTTCCATCATTTCCAGCCAGACAGTGATGCCCTTTCCCAAGACTCCATTCCATCCCTCCTCCTCCCCTTCCTCTTCCCACCGAACATTCTGTGCCCACTGGCACTAAGCTCTTTGGTGTTTTCGATTCCTGCATTACAGTCTCCCTGTCCCCCTTTGAAGATATTCTGTAATACTGAAATTTTGAATTTCCCCAAGCCTGTTGATATCTCCCACTACTGTGAGGATGGTGCCATTTTGGTTACATAAAAACCGAGCTCACTGTTGGTGTGTAAGGTGCTGGGGGCAGCCTCCTTTGTGAATGAAGCAACAGGAGACTTTCATTTGTTATTAAATTGATCCATTTTTCACAAACAAGCAGTTTTCTCCCCCCATGGAAAGAGCCCAACATGCCTTTTTGAAAGTTCGCCTCTGTCCCAAGGCAAATAGGAAAGCTTTTTGGTTGCTTTCCTAACCCAATAGTGGTAAAATTGCAAATACCTGCCTGAGGATTGAAGATGTGCTCTCGCACCTGTAAGCCATCTTCGGCTGCCACTGTTGGAAAACATCAGCCTTAGTTCTTGAGTGCATTGTAAATTAATTTTACGTGCAAAGAAAAAGCGAACTGCAGTCAAGAAATGGTTGGCTGCCTTTCAGGGATTCACAGCTTCCTCTCTGATGTTTCCCGTTTTCCTCCATAACCTCTTAAGAAGCACCATAACCTCAGAAAATTGCTTAAATATGTGACACACATTGTTGCATGGTTGGGTGGGGGAAATGGTTGGCATGTGTCATTTTTGGATCTAACGCCACTAGAGTTTTATACAGTTTGGTGGAGCTCCAGAAATTGAGGTCATAGAGAAGAGTGTTGAGTTAGACCAACTGGTGTCCAGTTGGTGGTGGGACTGGACATCAGGAAGCCTTAGGTATGGCTCCTAGACTGGGCACCATTAATGGTAGCAGTAAGCAGAAAGATTCAGAGTCACCAGCTTCCCTGGGATTCTCCTCTTCGGCTTTCCCCAGATGGTCCATATTCAAGTGCAGACCCAAAATTTAGCTTTGCACAGTTAAAGTGGGTGAAAGTGCACTGTCACCCTAACACAACACATTTAGAAAATCCAGACTTTTGTGGTTGGGAGAATGACAGGGAGATGCATGGAAAAGTGTGGGAGATGGATGGATGATTGACAGGAAGATGTACCAAACACTCGGCAAGCGAATCAAGGTGAAAGCTCATTGCCGTATAACCTCCCTTTAAGCATATTGGAATGAATGCTCAGTAAAGCCCAGAAATGGTCTGACGTCTGCCTAGGCAAAGCAGGTTGTTTGGAAAATTAAGAAGCCTTTTGGAAATAGAAAATCAAATCAATCAGACTGGGCAATATCAAAGCAAGACACACTTTGCTAAAAGAATAGATGAAAAGAGAGTTCTACGTGAAAGTACATGTGTTAGGTGATGTTCTTGAATGTTGCAGAGAGATCACCTCCTTTCAGAATGTGGAGCACACAGTGGCATGCTAGAGGCACATGATATCAATGGTACCCAATGCTCAACATAGCCATATTTTTTTGTCGTAGTGAATGGATTATTTATATAAGTTTGTCCACAAGAGAGAACCTCCATATTCTCTAATACCGTTGAGAAACTGATAAGTGATTCTGTATTTTTACAGTGCTTAGAAATCTTGAGTCTGGCTGCTAATAAGCCAAATGTGATCAAGTCTCGATAAGAATAATCTTCATTGTCAGACATGCCTAGAAGTGCTAAGTACGCACAGATCTCAATTCATGATCAATTATCAGTTATATTTCTCTGAAGATATTTCCACACACTACCCAGTAAGGTTATACTTGGACACATGACTTAAAAGAGCACCCACATTCCCACAGCCTCTCCCGTAAGTGTGTGTTATATCAAACCTATAAAGTTTTATAGGAGCCAACTGCCATATAGGCATCAGTTTTGACCCAGTCTCACATCAACAGAAATAGAAGGAAACGGAAGTTTGTTCCACACCGCAGTCAATTTATTTAATAAGTAAATAAACCTTTGTGCCATAAGCAAACATAGAACCAAACTGCAAAAGGGCTGTAGTTGCCTGTTGTCTGTGAAATTGTGCTATTTGAAAAAATGAAAGCACGTTAACCTAAATTTATCAACTTCACCTGCTAAGAGCTCAAATGCTAACCTACCTGCTAACCTAGATATGAAATTGGTGGCTTTGGATGAGTCATACCTTTCCCAGAGGCTGGTGAATGTTGTCACGCTAAGCCTCCCCAAGTCAAGAACTGTTTTTTTGAGAACCCGATGGAGTTGAACAATGGAGAATCTGTGGCCCTGCAAAGGTTGTTGAACTACAACTCCCATCAGCCCCAGCTGACATGGCTAATGACCAGGGACATGATAACTGTATTTAACAGCATCTAGAAGGTTTGCAGGTTCCTCACCTGTGGCATGCTTTAAGATCCCAAAGGGGGTAGGTGGGGATTCTGAAGCCAGAACCATCAACCCCTCTGGTGCTATTGGTGTGATAATGATGTCTGCAAGGGGAACGGGTTGCCACCAACAGTCTTGCCTCGTGATGCATCAGGACACACCAACTGGCATGGGAGATGTTATGGAGACACCTCCAGTTGCTTTGCTTGTGCCTCTTTCAGTGCCTCTGCATGTGGTCAGCCAGGGATTCTCCTAGGCACGGGAGCCCTGGGATAGCTCAGCTGGTAGAGCTTGAGACTCTACATTTCAGGGTTGTGGGTTTGAGTCCCATGTTGGACAAAAGAGTCCTGCATTGCAGGGGGTTGGACTAGATTGATGACCCTCTGGGTCCCTTTCAACTCTAGGATTCTGTGTGATGAAGGCAATAGGTTGTGTGAGCCATGCTCTCCCTGTGTTGTTCTGTTTGCAGATGATAATAATAGTAATTTATTATTTATACCCCGCCCATCTGGCCAGGTCTCCCCAGCCACCCTGGGCAGCTTCCAACAAAGTATTAAAATACAGTGGTCTGTTAGACACTAAAAGCTTCCCTAAACAGGGCTGTCTTCAGATGTCTTCTAAAAGTCTGGTAGTTGTTGTTCTTTTTGACATCTGGTGGGTGCCACCTCTGAGAAGGCCCTCTGCCTGGTTCCCTGTAACTTGGCTTTTTGCAGTGAGGGAACCGCCAGAAGGCCCTTGGTGCTGGACCTCAGTGTCCAGGCAGAACGATGGGGGTGGAGACGCTCCTTCAGGTATACTGGACCGAGGCCGTTTAGGGCTTTAAAGGTCAACACCAACACTTTAAATTGTGGTCGGAAATGTACTGGGCTCAGATCTTCTCTCTCTCCAGAAGTGGGAGGATGGCACTCTTTTTGTCTTCCCCACAAATTGTTTTTTGCCTCTCTCTCATCCCACCAGCAGTGGTGA
Source organism: Podarcis liolepis (assembly GCF_965112155.1). Lineage (NCBI taxonomy): Eukaryota > Metazoa > Chordata > Lepidosauria > Squamata > Lacertidae > Podarcis > Podarcis liolepis. Next base: position 28,438,054 of record NC_139567.1, on the reverse strand, counting down.
AGATAGTCAACAGGCAGGTGGCAGGCTAAGCCCAATCTCCCCTGTCTCGGGTCTGGGGTCCAGTGCTTGCTCAACAAACAACTTGGTTGTTCTCTGCACAAATTTAAAATCGTTCTGCTGCAACTTCTCCGTCCAGGTTTGATTGACTTATAACTGCATCCAAACCCACTTCGCTTCAGTTCTTTTTATCAGGCTGAGAGAGGCTTCCTGCGCTCCACAGCCTGGCTTCCTGATGTGTTTCCTTTTTTCCTTTTAACAGAACAAAGGAAGCTATAACTCTCAGCTGCTCCTGTTCCAGCTCTCCTGGGGAACCTCACATAATGTTTGCATTGAACATTGCCTTCTTTCTTTCTTTCTTTCTTTCTTTCTTTCTTTCTTTCTTTCTTTCTTTCTTTCTTTCTTTCTTTCTCTCTCTCTCTCTCTCTCTCTCTCTCTCTCTCTCTCTCTTTTGGTAAAGCAAGCATTGTCTGAATACCGGCCATTTCACATACTGTTTTCAACAGTTTCTTTTTAAAAAGTGCTTTAATTGTGGAATGGATTGCCCATGTCAGCCCAAAAGCTCTTTACCTCTGGGGTAAAAAAGGGGTACCTGGGTCAACTTTAAAGGGTCAAGCTACTAGGTGAGAGATTTTTCAAGAGGTTTATTTTGCCAAGCTAGAGGGCTATGCCTCTATCTTCTTAGGGATGCATGGATCCGTCTGTTTTCAATCTGTGTTAATTTTGCATGTCTTCGTTCATAACTCCATTCCATCCTGTTTCCCTAGCAACCTGATTTTTTTAAAGGGGAAAAAATGCATGAAACTTCACATTATTCTTGAATCTTTTTGCATGAAATTCGCATTGTTGTAGGCAATTTACCCCCAGAAATGTAATTCTTACTGTTATAGGCATACACAATTTCTATATGCATATTGGTACTTTTTTTTTTTGTATTGCAAAATTCAAAACAGTGTGTAAACCAAAGGATAAGTTGTGCTCTGATACAGGGGATAACCCAGGAAGTGCAAGCTGAGCCAGGTTGCTTAAAAAGGTTGATCAAAGAAGACAGGAGACACATGTGGGAATCTCAAATCTGCTGCCAACAGTGCAGGCTCAAGAGCCTAACACATCATCACAGATCCTGGGAGAGTGTTAATCTATATGCATCTTCCACACAGTGGAGATAGATAGTGAACCAATAGGAATTCATCTTGCAAACTCCCCTAGACAGGGTTGGGGACTTTTTAGAAAAAAGGAAAGTAAGAGGCAACATGAAAGAAGTTCGCTAAACTAAGGAACTTGCTGCCACGGAAGGCAGTAATGACCACCAATCTGGATGGCTTTAGAAGAGAATTAGACAAATTCACGGAGAAGAGGGCTATTAATGGCTGTGCTCTGCCTCCACAGTCAGAGGCAGTGATGCTCCTGAATACAGTGGTACCTCGGGTTAAGAACTTAATTCGTTCTGGAGGTCCATTGTTAACCTGAAACTGTTCTTAACCTGAAGCACCACTTTAGCTAATGGGGCCTCCTGCTGCTGCTGACGCCCGCCGCCCAATTTCTGTTCTCATCCTGAAGCAAAGTTCTTAACCCGAGGTACTAATTCTGGGTTAGCAGAGTCTGTAACCTCAAGCGTCTGTAACCCGAGGTACCACTGTACCAGTTGCTGGAAACCACAGGAGAGGAAAGGAAAGGACTCTTGTGATGTAATCCTGTTTGTGGGTTTCCCACAGGCTTCTGGGTGGCCACTGTGAGAACAGGATGCTGGACTAGATGGGCCATTGGCCTGATCCAGCAAACTCTTCTCATTATGTCCTTCAGCCTGGTGCCGTGCTGATGCTTTGGACTACAACTCCCATCAGTTGTTGCTGGGACCTGTAATTCAAAACATCTGGGTGGGTGTGGCTGGCAAAGGATGCCAGAAACACATTCAGCACTTCTTGTTTATTGGGGACAACCCCTATATTTTGGTGCCTTCCCCTAGAAAATCCCTGTCTCCATTGTGCTTCCTATTTTTGCCTTTTTGGAGGATGCCGTCTTGAAACGCTGTTAAGTGTTAGTTGCTAGATTTGGGCCATTCTCCAGATTCAGCTCAGCTTCCTTCCCAGAAGCATAAACAGTCAAATCTTCTGAGTGGGTAGGTGAATACAGCATACCTCCAACACACATCCATGAAAATTTTAATGACATCCCCCCCCCATCTGTAGAGAAATTATTTGGATTCAAAGCACAGTGCGGTTGTTGCATCTACCTCCTTTGAACTTAGATAGGTGTCGATCCCATGATGTCATTGGGCCGGTTGATCAGCCTGCCAAAGTTGGCCCATGGAGGGATGGGGGATTGAGGGATCCTGCCGGGTGTCTCCCCCCCTGTGGCTTCCAGGAACTGGTATTTGGAAGCATAGTTGCCAATGACTGGGGAGACCGAGCCAAGCCACCGTGGTTGGTAGCCATAAATAGCCATCAATGGTACGCAACTGTACCAACTGAATCCAGGTTTCTTTGGTGGTGGGTGAAGACAGCTCATCAGAATCCACGGTAAAGTTCTGAAGCTTTTGAGCAGGACATAAGTAGAACATTAGCTGTGTGCCTGAGGGTCACGTGAGTCGACCCCACAGATGAGAACTAATTAGTCTGACTATATATATATGTATAGGCTCCCTTTTATGCAAATGATGCTTAGAGACTGGATTGTCTTCAGTGCTCATCTTCTCTGAATGCCAATCGGACACCTGGGTTAGCACCTGCCAAGACAGCAAAGATGCAAATAAGCCCTGGAAATCTGAGCTGGATCAGCCGAGGCCATAATGAAGGCTAATAGACATGACAACAATGCTTCTGAATGGCTTTCCCTTTAGACGGGGCCAGGCGTAGATATGGACTCAATTGCATTAATTAACAAGTCAGAATGGAAAAGGCAGCATTGCTCCCCTGCGCATTAAACAAAACAAAAGAAAGAATTCTCAGTGCTTTCTTTCTTGTGTGTGTGGTTTTTTGTTTTTGCTTTTTTGGTTGCTGCTTGGTTTCCTTTCTTTTTAAATAAATGAATGAGGAGGGAGAGCTTTTATTATTTCTGCAAGCAATGTGCTCCAGGGACTCTGATGTGTTCCACGGATAGGTGGTGGTGGTGAGAGAGAGAGAGAGAGAGAGAGAGAGACAGAGAGAGGAGAGGAGAAAGAGAGAGGAATTTTGTTGCTGAAAGCTTAAATTGCAGAAAAATGATTTCCGCTTATTCATGGCAGCAACAGGCTGGAGATGTTTTTTCCAGATTGTGGCTTTCAAGTCTGCATTTATGGGAGTCTATGGGGCACCCAGGGACTCAACAGTGCCACTAAAATTTGCAAGGGAAATGGAGGAGTGAGTTAAGATAATATGATGGTCCCTGGATTTTTTGTTGCAGTGCTTTCCAAATATGTCAGCATTGCTTCACCATGTGACATTATGAAGCACATCATGTGATATGATGAAGCACCATGTACACCGATAGTACTATTTAATAAGTATTGTAAACTGATCCCGGGGATATTGCCTGCTAACCTCAATGGCTTCAAAAGAGGATTAGACAAATTCATGGAGGAGAGGGCTATTGATGGCTACTATACTAGGGACGCAGGTGGCACTGTGGGTTAAACCACAGAGCCTAGGACTTGCCGATCAGAAGGTTGGCGGTTCGAATCCCCACGATGGGCTGAGCTCCTGTTTCTCGGTCCCTGCTCCTGCCAACCTAGCAGTTCGAAAGCACATCAAAGTGCAAGTAGATAAATAGGTACCGCTCTGGCGGGAAGCTAAACGACATTTCCGTGCGCTGCTCTGGTTCACCAGAAGCGGCTTAGTCATGCTGGCCACATGACCCAGAAGCTGTACGCCGGCTCCATCGCCCAATAAAGCGAGATGAGCGCTGCAACCCCAGAGTCGGCCACGACTGGACCTAACGGTCAGGGGTCCCTTTACCTTTTTAGCCATCATAAACTATGCTTTGCCTCCACAGCTGGCTGTAGCCAAGCTTCTGAATCCCAGTTTCTGGAAGCCAAAGGAGGAGAGAGGGTGCTTGGGCTCAGATCCCACTTGTGGGTTTCTCACAGGCATCTGTTTGGCTGCTGTGAGGACAAGATAATGGACTAGATGGGCCGTTGGCCTGATCCAGCAAGTTCTGATGTCCAAAGGAGCACATGATGTGTCTTCACATTCACATATTACTTGTCTCTGCAGCAGCAGGAGTCATTGAAACTTAAGGGTTAGGGCAGGTACAGGTGTTGCTTAGAAACCAAGCAGAGTGGCATGATTTTCATAGGGGGGAACAGGTGCCCTGATTGACTGTGTAGTCCTGAGGGTTCTTTTCCTCTGTGTGTTTGGTTGAATGTCTCCCTCAAATGTTTCTCCTTCAATTATCCACTGTTTTTGTTCAGTTGGCTTAGTTAAGCATTACCAGGATGTTTCCCTCTGGATTCCGTTGGTGTTCTTTAAGTGACTTTGCTAACAGTCTCTTCCTCACATGCTTCTTTTGCTTATTTTCATCAGTTCCCTTCCTCTTTCTGTCTAGAAATCTAGAATTTCTGGTGGTGTCAGCAGAAAGCTCCCCTCCCCATCCATTGAGTTCTGCTTCCATTTTTGAGTTGTGATTCATAAATTTAGCAGAATCATACAATAAAGCTTTCCCTGGAATGCAGATGAGGAAATCACATACACTGGTACCTCAGGTTAAGAACTTCGTTCTGGAGGTCCGTTCTTAACCTGAAACTGTCCTTAACCTGAGGTACCACTTTAGCTAATGGGGTCTCCTGCTGATGTCGCGCTATTTCTGTTCTCATCCTGAAGCAAGTTCTTAACCCGAGGTACTATTTCTGGGTTAGCGGAGTCTGTAACCTGAAGCGTCTGTAACCTGAGGTACCACTGTATCTATAACCCACCTTTTTCTCCTAGGACCTCAAGGTAGTCTATGTGGTTCTCCCCGTCCTCATGTAATCCCCAAAGCAATCCTGTGAGGTAGCCTAGACTGAGATGCAGTGACTGGCCTTTAAGGTCACCCTGTGAGCTTCATGACCAAGTGGCCATTTGAACCCTGGTCTCTCCCAGCCCTAGTCCGACACTCTAACCACTACACTACACTGGCTCTCTAACTGGCAGAAAGCAGGGCCTCCAGCTCTTTTTGGACCACAGTTCCCATCATCCATGACCACTGGTCCTGCTAGTTGGGGATGATGGGAGTTGTAGTCCAACAACATCTGGAAAACCAAGTTTGCGAAAACCTGTGTTGGACTAAATGTGGGAGAGACCAAGGTTTGAATCCCTGCTTGGTCGTGAAACTCGCTGGGTGTGACCTTGGGGACTAGTCACTGTCTCTCAGCCTAACCTACCTTGCAGGGTTGTTGTGTGGATTGAATTAAGGGGGGAAGAGCCATGTACACAACCTGGAGCTCCTTGGAGGGAAAGAAGGTGCGATATGAATGCAATAAAATAAATAAAACTTCTGGATCATCACATGTTCCCCATAGCCACTCTGTATTTTCATGTCTACATTTTTTGTGCAAATCTGCAGCCTTGTGCTAACCTTTTTTTGTTGATTGCAATGCCTTCCATCATTTTTGGTGATGCACAAACAGGTTTATGACTGAGCTGGGAAATGGCAGACCTAACGAAAGTGAGGGCCCAAGCCAGGCAATTGTAGTCACATTAGCCAAATGGGTAACCCAGCCCTGATGGCGTTTGAGATTTGCACATCCGAAGCCCCTTTAAGTGCAAAGTCCCGGGGCCTGGTTCCAGATTGACCATAACGGCAAAGTGCTTTTCAGTTCCGCTTCATGCAGATTTCGGGGCGCAGAATTTCATCTTTCCAAGAAACTTTGCACTTGTGTGTGTTTTCAAAACCTTTCCAGAATCTGCTTTCAACTGTGGGCAAAATGCCTAGTGACATCTCAGATGCCAAAAGGTTTTCAGCAGTTGTAAGTTGGGGTTCCGACCATCCTGTATTGCTTCCTGCCTTTCCCTGTGACTAGCAGAAATCAGAATAAAACATGAAAATAGAGGTGTTTAATGAAATAATAATAATCTGCAGAATTAGGACTGAGATGAAAGTTGCATTCAGAACTTCAATGCAGAAATCACAACTAAAAAACTCCTAGCTGATGGCCATCCTGCCTCTGTTTAAAAGTGGACTTTTCTTCACTGGAGCTGTTTAAACAGAGGTTGGGTAGCCACGTGTCAGGGATGCTTTAGCTGTGATTCCTGCCTTGCAAGGGGTTGGACTAGATGACCCTTGGAGGCCCAACTTTACAATACTATGATTCTAATTTTTCCAGCTAAAATAGGGAGGGTACCCTCTGTGATCCTGGTAGTGGTTATGCCCCCAACGGAAGCTCTGGGGGCTGGTGGACACCATTTCTTCCCCTCAGGAGACTGGAGAGTGTGGGCGGCCAGGAGTAGCTTTACATTGATTGACCTGGTGGTTGTATATGGAAGACAAGTAACATTTAAAAACCACTGCAACTCCCGGGACTGCGATTTTCACCAGGATTAAAATCATGGCACCTCCCCTCCCCCACAAAACACACTTTTCCCCCGCTGCCCCCTTTGCCAAACCTCTCCCCTCTCAACCATTGCATGTGTATAAAATGTTAAAGTTGGAGAAGCATTTTTGGTTCAGCCCTTGAATAAATTGCAGGGAGAGGAGGGTGGGAAGGAGTGGAAAATTGCTTGTTTTCTTATTATTATTACTAAGGCTTTCTTAAAGATAAAGAAAGAGAGCAAATCTAATAACATCATAAAACACCCCAGTAAAAAATGGGATTCCCCACCCCTTCTCTTTCCACATTACTGTGTCTTCATGAATATAAGGTTGATAATGTCTTTACAATCTTCACTCAAAAATGCCTTATTTTGCTGTTTGTCTTGCAAGCCACAAAGTTTTGGCTGAAAGGCACCCAGTTCTGTGCCTTTATTTTTTGGGGGGAGGGGGAGGGGAAACAGACAGCCCTAGTTACAAGCCCCTATAGGATCCGAGTGCGAAGGATGAGGTTAACGCTCGCCTATTCTTTTCCCCTCTGCATCTCCACCTTTATTTCTTATTTTTTGAACGTGCATCACCATATTTTCAGAATGTCACTTTTGGGATAAACACAATTGCGCTATAAATACTCTGGGCCGTTTCCTGTTGTTGTTCTTGCTGCAGCTTGCGAGAGCTTTGAGCCTGGCAAAGGGTGTGCCTGCTGTCCACGCACTGACATATGCGAACTGTCCTCTCTCAGTTTCCGAGGCCCTTTGCTGTGTGGGCTGGAATAACTTTGCAAATCTTCCCTCTTTCTCCCAAGTTTTTTTTATCTTCCCATTTGGCCAAGATACCATTCTGCAAGGCATCATACACATTCAGTGAACACATGCAGTTTCAGGATCATTTGCATTGTGCCATTTTTAACACGTGGACACACCCATGTGCATGACTGGGGCAGGATAGAACCACAGGCCAAATCAGCCTTTTGATTTCAATAGGCTTGATTATATACAGGTCTGAATTACCAAACAACCTAATCTCAGTTAAGAAAGGAGACTTGATGGCGTTTATTATCTGTGCTGTGTTGCTCCTGCATCAGCTGAGCTGGTGCAGGCAGCACAGAGCACTGAATTACTTTGGCAACACAGCAGCTTTCAGTTCAGGTTCTGTGAGGGAAGGGGCAGCTGTCAGTTTGGCTTGGATTAAAATTTCTCAAAGAAGTAGGCTGGGGAATGGAAAAAGGCCCTGGGACACAGAAAACTGGGAGCATTTAAATTGCTCTTTAAACCCCTAAAAGGGTGAGAGTGGTTCCCCTTTCGATATTCATATCCATTATTCATAGTCCTCTTCAGAGAAAACCCACTGACATGAATGGATCACTTAGCTATGATTCCTGCTTTGCAAGGAGTTGAACTAGATGACCCTTGGGGTCTCTTCCAGCTCTATGATAACAGATTTGTTCATTTCAATGGGTATACTCTGAGTAGAACTTGCTTGGACTTAACCCTCTGAACCCAATCCCCCTGTGACTGAGCTGTTGTGTGAGGGGCAATCTTGGCCAATAGGTGGCAAACCTATTGGCTTCCTGCTTTGTGGATTCTCATGTATAATTGTGTAGTTGTATTTGTGATCCATTTTTTCTACAACACCTTTGGTGTGCTGTACATGATGCTCAGCATATACTCAAAGGCTCATCAAGGAACCAAGGCTCGGACTTGGAGGAGCTGAGCCATGGGGCAGGTGTCCTCCAATTATCTTCTCCATGCCTCCAGTGGTTACTTTGAGCTCCAGACTGAGAAAGACCAAAGAGGAGGTTGCTTGCTGCAGCAGGCTAGTTTCTACAGACACCTCACACACCTTTCTCTGTCCTGGATTTGGACAAGCAAGAGGCACAACCAGAGTTCATTTACAGCCTGGCAAAATCTCAGAACGAGGATGCAAAGCAGAGGGCAGGAGGAAAGGGTATGGGGCCTGAGGAGAATCCCAAGGGCTAGGCAAAGATGCTGGACGGGGTGGGGGCTGCATTTATAGAATTGTATAGAGTTGGAAGGGACCTCCGTGGGTGATCGAGTCCAACCCCCTGAGATGCAGGAATCACAGCTAAAGAATCCTTGACAGATGGCCTTCCAAACTCACTTTACAAACCTCCAGTGAAGGAGAGCCCACCACCAAGGGTCTATGGTGTTTCCCATCAAGCAGATGGGAATTCAGGCACTTTTTGAAATGCAAAGCATTCCTAGCACTTCAAGGTTGGTTTGTGTCCAGTGCCGGATGAATGCAGGATGTGTTCCTATGTGTGTCAGGAGGCCTGGAGCCTTGTGAGCACAAGACATAATCAATTTGAGCCCCTTGAACCTTCTTACAATGAAAGACTCATCCCCCAGTGCTCCCTTCTTCCTGCAGTGAGGATGTGAAGTCATAGAAGCACAGAACTGTGCAGTTGGAAGGAACGCCCGAGGATCATCTCATCCAACCCCCTTCCTTGCAGGAATTAGGAGGGAAAGCATAGTAGGCTAGAACCCTGACATCAAAGTCACAATATCCTTTATGAACTGCGCCCGCGTAGCATATTTCTTTTAACCTACTGCAAAGCACATGCCATACCCTACAACATCACAATGTTCAAAATCAGGACATTTGTGTTTGTGTGCTGTGTGGACTCACCAGTCTACATGTGCGTCTGCATTTTATGGTATGGATGGTTCAGGCAGTGGCGCTGCTTTTTATATACAGTTATATAGATACTCCTTTTCCTGTCAGTGTTTGTTGGGCTTTGTCATAGTCTTTGGCAAGTACAAGAGAGCTTATTTTGAGCGATTGATTGATTGGCCCCTAGCTCTTGTGGGCGTCAGCTGATTTGTGCCAGAGCATCGGACCAAAAAATGGGACATTCCGGGATCCATTCAGAAGGCTTCCATAATTCCGAGATGTCCTCCTCCCATTGAGAGGGTTGAGGGCTATTGTCACAACATTTTATCCAGTTCAATTTTCAGATTATCTCGTTCAAGACAGGACTCTCAGTATGCATGGCAGGTTTTCTTCTTTCTTTGGCGATCACTCATAGCAGAGTAAGATTGTCTTCCATAAACACGGTTTTAACAATGAGTCCATAAGTGACTGTGGAGGCCAATTCTGGATCCACATGTCCTTCCACAGTGGGGACATTGGTTTCCAGGCAGGAGTTGATCACGGTGTGGATTTGCCAAGCGTGCCTTCCACTTAGCACATTTCTCCCTTGCGTCCTGAGTTCGAGTGTCTTCAAAGCCCATGACACCTTTGGTAAAGGCTGTTCTCCAACTGGAGCGCTCTCAGGCCAGTGTTTCCCAGTTGTCAGTGTTTATACTACATTTTAAAAGATTTGCCTTGAGACAGTCTTTAAACCTCTTTTGTTGACCACCAGCATTACAGAATAGAGTAGTTACTTTGGAAGATGATCATCAGGCATCCACACAACATGACCAGTCCAACGAAGTTGATGTTGAAGAATTATTGCTTCAACACTGGTGATCTTTGCTTCTTCCAGTATACTGATATTAGTTTGCCTGTCTTCCCAAGTGATGTGTATAAAGCTGGGGTACAAAGTCACAAAAAATATCACTACATAAAATGCAACTTCCAACTAAGGAAGGCGGCTTTGGGCTCCCAAATCTGGATCATATCACCAGGCTTACCTGATGAGTAAGACTAATTATTGGAGAGCTAGCAGGAATCCCAAATGGGCTACTCTCGAATATAATTTCTTTGAACTTCTTGTAGGGTGGACTAAGCTCGGCTCCAATTTTATGAAATATCCTATTATCCTGGAGGCTATTAAAGCACCTATAAAAATTTGGATGAATATAAATGAAAACGAATATAACTAAAAATAATAAGGATGACCCCTATCAGCATGAGAAATTAACAATATAGGCCAACTCAAAATTAAAAACTGGAAATCAAGTACAGTAATAATTTGGCAAAATTGAATGAAAAAAGGTATTTTGACATTAAATCAATTTATTGATGAAAATTATAAATTTGTGCAATATAAGACTTTGCAAGTAAAGTACAGATTAACCAGTGAAACACAATGGCAATACATCCAATTGAAACATATGTTGGAAAGGCAGTTTGGCCCTGATGCTATAGCAGTATCGGAAACACCCATGCTGCTACAAGATTTAATCTCTGCAACAAAAACAAAAAACTGTACACTTGCACTATATAAAATCCTACTCAACAGGAAGAAATAAGATTTAGAATATGATAGACAAAAATGGAGTGAAGAGTTAGGGGTACAGATAACAAATGATATATGGGAGTCAAGTATAAAATCAACAGAAATAGCCTCTATGGATCTAAGACTAAGACTTATTCAACAGAAAATAATATTCAGAGCCTACTGGACTCCAGCAAAACTATACCAAAAGAAAATAACAAGTGCAGACAACTGCTGGAGATGTGGGAGTAAAAATGCGAACTTAGTACATATGTTGATTAACTGCCCGATGATAAGATCATTTTGGTGCGGGGTGAGGATATTTATAGCAAGATTAATAAAAAGAAATTGTTATTTAGGGGAACTGAATCTAATTCTAAATTATATTCCGGAAACATGGGAGATTTCAAGGGGTAAAAAAAATAATGGATGTCCGTGCTATATTAGAAGCAAAAAAACGTGTTTTGATGAATTGGAAGAGCCACAAAAAGATTCCATTGAGCACATGGATTGATAATATGGACAGATTAGCTACATATGAATGAATTGCATGTCGATGCAAAATAAGAATGGATAAATATGAAAAAAATCTGGAATGAATATTTAAGCAATAAGGCGGATAGTGGTGGGAAGTAGGGGGAGGAGAGAGAGGTGGGGAAATACTGTTAAAAAAGGTGTAGTCATAGGTATATCAGTGTATTCAAATCTGAATTGTTAAATTGTGTTATTATTGTTATTATGGTTTTTGTTGTATGTGTCTTTTGCGGTTGATGTTTGTATCAAAAAAATGATTAAATAAATTAAAGGGGGGGGGAACCTTCAAATAAAGCTCACCAAAAACCAACAGGCTACTATTATAAGTGCTTATGCACCAACAATGGATGCTGATGAAGACATTAAAGAAAAAATTTACTCTCAGCTGGATACCATCCTATCAGAGACACCTAAGGAAGATAAAATTATCCTCCTGGGTGATATTAATGCAAGAGTTGGGTGAGATTTCGATCTGCGGCCTGGGACTATTGGGAAAGAAGGAGGTGGCAACAGCAACCAGAACGGAATCTTACTTTTGACGAAATGTGCAGTGCACAAACTTGTTATTACCAACACACTCTTTCGACAGAAAAATAAATTTAAAACTTCATGGAGGCATAGGCTTTTTCAACCTGCTCACAAACTACAGAGCTTGTGGGTTTCTTCCAAATAGGAGCCAATAAGCTAAAAGATTAGACAAAATACCTGAGTCCAGCAAAAAACCCTGAATCCTGAGTTAGTGTACCACCTGGCAACAACACTATGAAATCAAAGAAATAAACGTAATTACATCCTTTATTTGTTTGATTTAATATATTTCTTTCCCACCTTTCCTCCAAGCTGGAATTCAAGGCGGTTGCCCTAAGCCGCCAACCCCAATCTAGGCGCTGGGATTTATTTAACTATCATTATTTAATTAATTTATATACCCCTTACTGCCAAAATAGGCTCCTAAGTAGTTTACAAAATAGAAAAGCTAATTGCGCAGCATTAAAATATATGAAATAAATATAGGCAAAGGTAAAGGTACCCCTGCCCGTACGGGCCAGTCTTGCCAGACTCTGGGGTTGTGGCGCTCATCTCACTCTATAGGCCAGGAGCCAGCGCTGTCCGCAGACACTTCTGGGTCACGTGGCCAGTGTGACGAAGCTACTCTGGCGAGCCAGAGCTGCACACGGAAATGCCGTTTACCTTCCCGCTAGTAAGCGGTCCCTATTTATCGACTTGCACCCGGGGGTGCTTTCGAACTGCTAGGTTGGCAGGCGCTGGGACCGAGCAACGGGAGCGTACCCCGCCGCGGGGATTCGAACCGCCGACCATGCGATCGGCAATCCTAGGCGCTGAGGTTTTACCCACAGCGCTACCCGCGTATTAATGCTTAATTATTTTTTCATTATTGTCTTCTCCCCCGCCATGTTTTTAGATACGGGTAGGTAGCAGTGTTGGTCTGCCGTGGTCGAAACAAAATAAAAAAATTCCTTTCAGTAGCACCTTAGAGACCAACTAAAATTGTTGTTGGTATGAGCTTTCGTGTGCATGCACACTTCTTCAGATACCTTCATGTTTTTAGATGTTACCCTTTTAGCTGTACTCTGCCTTGTGTCCCTGTCAGGAAAAAGGAATACAGTGGTACCTCAGGTTAATAACTTAATTCGTTCCAGAGGTCCGTTCTTAACCTGAAACTGTTCTTAACCTGAGGTACCACTTTAGTTAATGGGACTGTGCCGTTGTTGTGTGATTTCTATTCTCATCCTGAAGCAAAGTTCTTAACCCGAGGTACTATTTCTGGGTTAGCGGAGTCTGTAACCTGAAGCATCTGTAACCTGAGGTACCACTATACTAATACGAATACGAATACGAATACGAATACGAATACGAATACGAATAATTCCACAATCAAAATATACAATAAAACCATTCTGGGTAAATGTTATCAACAAGCTTGCCCAATTTTAGCTCAATATGAATTTATATCAAGTAATTTTCAAGCTGTATTTCAGGTGGCATACATGTGAAAGAAAAAAGCCGATGTTCTTTCTTCCTTTCACTGACTGTGCTCCTCCCCTCAGTGTTCAGTATAGTGGGGATTTTTTTAAAGAAACAACCTGTCCTATTGGGCCAATGAAACCGATTGATTTATGCTGGCTGGGGGAGGGCAGGGCTGAGCTTTGCAGCAAAGGCTCCCTCTCCCCCCCCTTCCCGCCCACCCCACCCCTCTGAGCAAAGTTAGTTTTGCACACCCACACGTGGCCCAAATGGCTGCTCCATGAATGGGTGCCTTTGTTCCCCGGCCAGATCAACAAGACAGGCTGTTTAGTTCATGTCTGCGCCTCAGCAGAGGAGGAGAAGCCGGCCTGGGAGGCAGATGTGGCCTCTTAATTGCGTGGAAAGGTTAGCAGATTGTTAAGCTCTCTTTGACAAGGGGTTCCTCTTGGGGCAAAGGGGCCGGTGCTGCGGCTGCAGGAAGGCAGGGGCAGACGACTCCTTTTGCCCCACTCCATCAGAGCCTGCCCCTCTTCCGTTGCCCCTCAGGGGCAAAGCAAGGGCTTGGGTCAAGGTGTGTCTCCTGTCCCCCATCCCCAACCTGCCCCATCAGGGGAAAGGATCCCATCAACACCTGCCTAGTGTTTTGCTAGATCAGGTAGGGCAGATCAGCCCACAGAGGACCTCAACGGAGAGGTCCAGTCTCCATAAGAGAGGCTTCATCCATCTAGGTCAGTGTTGTAAGAAGATAAGAAGACCCTGGTAGACCAGGCTCCAGCATCCGCTTCTCACAGTGGCCAACTGATGCTTGTGGGAAATCCCAAGCAGGATTCGAGCACCAGAGCACTCTCCTGCCCTGTGGTTTTCCCTCCTCGGTTTCCAGCAACCGGTGTTCAGAGCACGGCTTCTGTGGCTATAGCCATGGATAGCCTCCTCCTCCTCCATGAATTTGTCTAATCCTCTTGTAAAGCCATCCAAGTTGGTGGCCATTACTGCTTCCAGTGGGAGGCAGTTCCACAGTTTTAACTATGTGCTGAGTGAAGGACTTTTTTCTTTTCCTCTTCAGATACATGATTCTGCTAAAGTCCTTCGCCATCTTTTTATTTATTTTTTTGTTTAGCTCTAGCATTCTTTATTTTATTTTTTATACATTTTTTAAAAAAATTAATTTTCCAATTATTTTTAAACATTCTCAATCAAACCTAAACAGCAAAAGAAAAAAACAGATAGAAGATTCTCTTGCATCATTGGACCTCCCTCTGCCCTTCAATGGGTTCCATATTTAACCTTTTCTGCTGTAAACAGCCGAGCTCTTTAACAGGACTTACAGTAAATAACACTTGTGAGTTAACAGAGACTTAAGATTTAACATTTATATCTTAAGTCTCTGTTAACTCACAAGTGTTATTTAAGTCCTGTTAAAGAGCTCAGCTGTTAACAGCGGTCTTCTACATACAACATAATTTTCCTCCAGTCTATATTAAAATCTTCATCTTCCTGGTTTCTGATTTTCCCAGTCATTTTTGCCATCTCTACTTAGTCCATCAGTTTAGTTTGCCATTCCTTTCCGGTTGGGACCTTGTCGTCTTTCCATCTCTGGGCAAGTACTTTGCCATCTTAGGCTGGATCATGCTCCCTTAGAAGACATCTGATAAGTGGCTTCACGCACACGGCAATTTCTTCTAGTTCCCCAACATTTACCTTACTGTCAGTTTCCACACTATATTTGAGATTCTGGAATTATAGTGGAATATAGTGCTTATTTCCATATCATTTGCTTCCAGGAAAAATAATAATCCATTTGCGAATCCCATGGAACTGAAAACAGGTTGATTAGCATGGGAATTTGCAAAGAGCTAATTTCTCAAGCACCTCTAGTCATTGCGAGTGACCTCACAGTCTATTGCTATGCCTAGGGCTCACTTTCAGGTCATGTGACCTGGATGGTGGAACTTAGATCACTGACTCCTCCTTGAGTTCTTGATGGAAGAAAGGTGGGAAATAAACATTATAAAAATAAATAGAGAAATAAATATTGTGGTTTTAGGGTGGGCTCAATGGGTAGTCCCAATTCCAAGAGCATTTAAAATATATTTGCAAAAGAACAGATGTGGGGGAAACAGAAAAACTCTTTCATATCCTTTATGTCCCCATAGAGGCCTCGTTTATTAGTTCATTGACCTTTGCCACAGCTCTGTCTCCCTACACAATTGTTGAAATTCTAATGCAGAGATATATATGCATTTTGGTTACCATGATCACATCCATGCCTGCAGAACCATCACATCTGGGCGACCTAGATGCCCATTTTGGCATCCTTCAGCTTCTCATTTTTTCCAACTTTTAGTTCTCCACCTTCCCACATCAGTTTTCAATTTTATAAATCCTCATGAAAAATTATTAGCATTTTCGTGCATTCCCCCCCAATAATAATCACATTTTTTTGGTATGCAATTCTGACTAATATACACATTTTTGCAGGGCATTTCCCCATTTTTGTATGCTGTTTTTACTAATATATGCATTTTCATGCACACTTTACCCTTGCATCTAATTGCCTTGCAAATTCTGGAGATGTGAAAGATTCAGTGAATGGCAGATGTTCCGGTTTGTGTATAGTTTCAGAAAGTGTGAATCAGGATTAGGGCTGCATTTTCAGTGCAAACTGGATTTAATTTCGCCCTAGGTGTGGAACTTGGGCTGCAATCCTAGACATAATTTTCCTGGGGCTTACTTCTGAGTAGACACTGTCAGTTGTGCAAAGCAGCAGACAGTTGGCAGCAAGTGAAAGGGTTACGTGATCCACACTCCCATTCTCACCCATTCTACAATGCGGGGGGGGGGGAGTCTCCTGGCATTTCTCCCCAACAACTGGAAGACTTGGCAGAGAGCCGAATGTTGGCTCTCTTATGCTCAAAGCAAGAATTGTCTCCACAGGCACGTCAATGGGCTCCCCTTGCTGGGGCTGGTGGGCAGCTGAGTCCAGCAGCATTGGACAACACTACATTGCCTACCCTCCACTACATTGATGGGAGAAGATCTTGTATGGAAACATATTAGAATCATAGAGTTGTAGGGCTGAGAGGAACCCCAATTCTGTAATGAAGGGTTTGTGGCTCAAGAATCCCTGGCCGATGGTCACCCAATTTCGGGCAATATGTTTCACCATCCAGCTTTCTCTGACCAAGTCAGCAGTCTTGCACCAACTGTTACAACAGGAATCTTACGTGTTTTATTACTGGTTGCAGATTTTTGTGATTGCAAATTTTGAGGTCAACACCTAAACCAGTGTGTCAAATGGAGTTTTCTCTCATTTCCCTGAGTGCAGTCATCCCTTTTTCATCTTCGGTCTGCGTTACTCATATCAAGACTGTGCTCAAAGCACCAAAATCCCCACGAATGTGAAACGCCAACCGATTTCCTATACTCATTGCACCCAGACGTAGGAGGAATAGGATGCGGAGTTTGGGCACAAAGAGCACTGAAGTGTTTAAGTTTGCATTCAAGCCTCTGCCTTGCAAAACCTTTGAGGGAAACTTGAACAGGACTCCATCTGTTCTGCTTGCTTGTAATTATTATTTATTGCATTTGTATCTCACCTTTTTCTCCAAGGAGTGCAAGGTGGTGTTCACAGTTCTCCCCTGCCTCATTTAATCCCCACAAGAAGCTTGTGAGGTAGGTCAGGTTGAGAGGCGGTGACTGCTGTCCCAGGATGACCCAGTGAGCTTCATGGCTGAGTGGGATTTGAACCCTGGTCTCTGCCAGGTCCTAGTCTGACCCTCTAACCACTACACCACCCTGCCTCTCTTTATGCCCTCCAAAAGCTCAGGATAGCCCTCTCACTCTGTCCTCACAATAACTTTGTGAGGTCGGCTAGGATATGCGTGAGCGGCCGACCCAAAGTCACCTTCTAAGCTGCCTGCCTGAGCCCGGATTTGAACCCTTGGCTCAATGAGTTCTTTAAGCAGAAGCCCTTACGCATTCAGCTGGAATGGTTGTTTGTTTGTTTTTAATTGTTTTTATTAAAGATTTTCTTAGCTTATGAAAGTTACATGCATTGTCTCTATTTTCACATCGTAAAATCCTTTCTACAGATCAGTTATATTCGATGTGAGATTTAATGTTGAGGAAATGGAGCAATAACAACTTCACCCTTTCAGACAAAATAACCATGATCAAAACATGATCACCCTCCCAAAATTAACCCGCCTATTCCAACCCCTCCCAGTCTGGATTCCCCCAACCTACCTCCATAAATGGCAGCGGGGGGGAACTACACTTGTTTATTTTCTCACACACAAAAAACCCAAGGATAAACTGAAATGAAAATGTTCTTCACTTGTTTCTGGAAAGCACAACAAAGGGGGTGCCTGTTGGATCCCAACAAAGATGCTGTTCTGCAGAACTAGGACATCGGGAAGATTTTGTACCCCGTGATCACTGCAGGATCCCTGGAGTGGATCTTTCCCTTGAAGGGAAACTGGTTTATTGCTCCGACCATTGCCCCACCCTCTTTAGAAGTGAATGACACATTGCTGTGTTAACTTTGGGTCTGCGCCCAGCATGGTCTGAACCCCCCCAACCAACATTCCATCCCAGCCTGCGACCCACCAAGCCCCTCCAGGGGACACCCTTTTGCTCTTTTGGAGATTGGAACATTCATGAATCTTTTTTGTGGAAAATGAGATCAGCCAAGCCCGCCTCCCCCGACAGAAGTTTCGGCGGCTTGAAGCTGGATTTTCAATCCCCCACGGTGCGATTGGGACTGACAAAGAAAATAGCTTGATGTAATCCCATTGAGATGTTTTTGTTGGAATGCCACGAGAGGACTCGTTCGCAACGCGCACACACACAGAAAGAAAGTCTATACTCCCGCCACCGCAACACACACTCGTAGAAGTGCGTGGAGGCAAACCGGCCAGCGTGGAGCCGAAGGCTGGACTGGGTGTGGAAAGAAAACACAGACGCTTGCCAGCCCAGTGGGGGCAGCAGATTTGGGCTGGGCTGCCAAATGTGGGGGGCCAGTCAGGGGAGAGACGCAGAGGAGTTCAAGGGAAGGACATATTTGTGGAGGAGGCCAACCAGTGGATTGCCAAATGACTCGGGGTGGGCAGCGCCAATATTGTCCACCCCAGGGCACAGCTGAAAAGACAAATGATGGTTTCCTCCTCTTTCCCCAAAGAGAGGGATGGAGATGGCTTGGAATAATTCGTGGTGGTATATAGATTCATCACACAGTTGTCTCTCATGGACAGACCCAGGGGACAGTTGCTGGATCAGGCCAATGGCCCATCTAGTCCAGCATTCTGTTCTCACTGTGGCTGACCAGATGCCTGCAGGAAGTCAGCAAGCAAGCCAAGAGTACTCTCTCCTGTCTATGGGTGCCAATTTGAATAAAATGGGGGGGGGAGAGTAAGCTCTGCCCCACACAATCAATCATAAGACGTGACATACTCACATCATTTGAATGGCAATGCCCATTAATTTTGGGGGAGGGTCATCCTCCTCAAATATTTTATTGGGCGGCCCCAAAGGGACCTCAGCCCCTAGGCGTTGGCTCCTATGGTTTCCACAAATGGTATTCAGAAGCATTGCTGTCTTCAGCTGTGGAGGCAGAGCATAGCCATCGTGGCTAATAGACATTGACATACCCTCCAACATTTCACCAAGAAAATAGGGACGTCCCATTCCATAATGATAATTTTACTATTCGTACCCCACACATCTTACTGGGTTGCCCCAGCCACTTTGGGTGGCTTCCAATATATGTAAAAACATAATAAAGCATTAAACATTTTTTTAAAACTTCACTATACAGGATTGCCTTCATACGGCTTGGGGGTCAGATAACTCCATGCCCTCCAACATTTCTCCAATGAAAATAGGAACATCCTAAGGAAAAGGGGGACATTCTGGGATCAAATCAGAAATCAGGGTGGCTTCTCTAAATCAGGGACGTTCCTGGAAAGTAGGGACAACTTGGAAGGTCTGCACTGATAGCCTTCTCCACCCCTTGAAAGCACATTGGAAGGGTGTTCTTTCAAAGAATTCTAGGCCCTGTTGTTGAAGGTTGGTAGTAATGGTAACTCCGAGAGGGGGAATACTACCGTTCCCAGAATCCTCTGAGGGAAATAATGAGCTTTGGAAGTGCTTTAAAGGGATAGTGTGTGCACAACCTCAGTCTTTCTTCAGGGACATCATCAGTCAAAAAACAACACGTTGCATCATGTACAGAAGACAACAGGAAGCCAATGGGATTGTTGGAGCAGTGGTGACATGTATTGTAACCCTCTGGTATTACATGCCCCCAGTAGGAGACAAGCTGCTGAATGTGTTACATGAATTCACAGCACCAGGAAGCTGCCATGACAAAGATCTTCAGGGTTTAGGCAGGAGTCAAAACCAGCACTTTGAATTGCTCCGGTGAACGACCTGGCCGCTGAATTCTGCACTAGCTGAAGTTTCCGAACCGTCTTCAGAGGCAGTCCTATGTATAGCGCATTGCAGTAATCTAACCTTGAGGTTACCAGAGTGTAGACAACAATAGTTAGGCTACCCTTGTCCAGATAGGGGAGTAGCTGGGCCACCAGCCGAAGCTGATGGAAGGCACTCTGGGCCACTGAGGCCACCTGAGCCTCGAGCGACAGCAAAGGATCCAGGAGGACCCCCAAGCTACGAACCTGCTCTTTCAGAAGAAGTGTAACCCCATCAAGAGCAGACGATCTCCCACCCATCTGGTCTAGGGAACCACCCACTAACAGTGCCTCAGTCTTATCTGGATTGAGTTTCAGTTTGTTGGCTCTCATCCAGTTCATTACTGAGGCAAGAAGAAGAAGAAGAAGAGTTTGGATTTGATATCCCGCCTTTCACTCCCTTTAAGGAGTCTCAAAGCGGCTAACATTCTCCTTTCCCTTCCTCCCCCACAACAAACACTCTGTGAGGTGAGTGGGGCTGAGAGACTTCAAAGAAGTGTGACTAGCCCAAGGTCACCCAGCAGCTGCATGTGGAGGAGAAGAGACGCGAACCCGGCTCCCCAGATTACGAGACTACCGCTCTTAACCACTACACCACACTGGCAAGACACTGGTCCAGCACTTCCACTGCCTCACCTGCAGATGTAAAGGTGAAACAGAGCTGAGTGTCATCTTCATACTGCTGACAATGTACTCTGAACCTCTGGATAACCCCACCCAGCGGTTTCCTGTAGATGTTAAACAACATGGGGGATAGGATTGAGCCCTGCAGAACCCCACCTTGAAGGTGCTACGGGGCTGAAAAGCATTCCCTAAGCAACACCCTCAGGGAACGACCATCCAAGTAGGACTGGATCTACCACAAAGCGGTGCCACCCATCCCTAGTTTGGAGAGTCGCTCCAGAAGGATACCACGGTTGATGGTACTGAAAGCTGCTGAGAGTTCAAGAAGAACTGACAGGGACATGTTTCCTTTGTCTCTCTCTTGACAGAGGTAATCATACAGGGCAACCAAAGCAATTTCTGTGCCAAAACCAGGTCTAAAACCCAATTGAAATGGATCCAGAAAATCAGTTTCTTCCCAAAGCACCTGGATTTGGTCTGCAACCACTCTCTCCAGAACCTTGCTCAGGAAAGGAAGATTAGCAACTGACTAGTAGTTTGTTCGGTTTTCCGAATCCAGGGAAGGTTTCTTAAGGAGTGGTTTTAGCACTGCATCCTTCAAACAGACAAGGATCACCCCCTCACATAAAGAGGCATTGATCACCTCCCTGGCCCAGCCGCCTGTTCCCTCCCTGCTGGTTTTTACCAACCAAGAGGGGCAAGGGTCTAGAGCGCTAGTGGTCGCCCTGACCAATCCAAGCACTGTGTCCACATCCTCAAGCCTTACCAGCTGAGCCTGAATCGTTAACTGGGCCTGCGGACATCCTCAAATTGCATTCTTTCTCTTCCTGTGAGTTTTTCTTTAGGCAGTCCTATTTGTTTTTGATTGTCTCCCCCTCCCCTTTAGTCTTCAATAAAACATCTCATGCTGGAAGTGAATGTTTTGGTGTTTGAACCAGACTCTATCAGCAGCACCTTGTGAATGTTTCCTAATGGGCTTCCGCTAATTGTTCTGGAAATGGCGTTGGGATAAGGAAACAGGATGTTGCAACACAATGCTTATGAATGTAGGTGGAATAATAGCGTCACGGGTTGGTTTAAGAAAAATAATGAATGGGCATTGCTTGTAGATGGTGGATCAACATAGCAGACTTCAGAAGCGGCTACGTATGTCCCTCATCTTCTCTGAATGAGTTGTATAGACTGGTGGTTTCCCAACTGTGTTCCTGGGGAACATTTTGTTCCTGGATGAGAAGATCAGTCATGACAGACAAGATTCCCTGGAAGATAGGATGTCCAATACTGCTGGCCTTTTGTTATAATGGTCAACCCACAAGGTAGCACTGGGTTAGTTTTAAGGCAAATTTTCATTTCATCTAGTGTGGGATGGGATTCAAAATTCAGTAACTGAGCACATGTTTACATGTGTGCTGGTCCCATGGGTTACCCGAGAGGCGAGGTCCAAGTCCGGTCCATGGTCAAAAGTGCAACATGGAGGCAGTCCATAGTAGCTGAAGCTGGGTGCAGGGAAGGGAGTCGGGTGAAGTCAGGAACAGACTTGCAAGCAGGGAGCCAGGGCGGGTCAGGAGCTCAGGCAGGAAAGCAGGAGAGGATTCAGGCAGGAACTAGCAACCAACAATGTTGCTCCCGCAACTTGGGACTGGGGCTGGCCGGCTTTTATCTGCCCTGAGGCATAGGGTGGCTCCGATCCTCTGGTGACTCACTTCTCCTGGCCTGGAGGTGAGCACTCCTCCTGCAGAAACTTACTTCCCTCCACCTCTCTGCCCTGAGCCTCTGAAGCTCAGGAGAGGCTGGAGGGTTACTGAACCCAGGGGTGACCTCAGCTTCCTCTGACGGGGCTGAGAGTGGACCACCTGCAGGCAATGGGTCCTTCATCGCCTCAGGAGCCAGAGCAGACTCAGCTGATGCCTTCACCTGAGGATCCAGCACAGGTGAGGACCCTTCAGGCTTATGCCCCAGCCCCGGCTCAGCTGGTTCTGCAGGTGGGGAATCCTGTGCAGGCTGGGATCCCTCAGGTTCAGCATCCGAGTCTGAATCCCAAGCCATCACAGCATGGATAAAGTCTAAGGTTCAACTCATAATGTCTTCTGTTAGTGGTGATGAGGGAGACTTCCAGCTGAGACCTTGAAGAGCCCACTGCCTCTTTGAGTGGACCAGCCTTCCCCTGACCCACCAGATGTTTGGGACTTTGGTTTCCATTATCCCTGACCTTTGGGCATGTTGGCCAGGACTGATGGGAGTTGTGGTCCCACAACATCAGGAGGCACCGGGTTGCGGAAGGCTGGAATAGAGAATACTGGTTGAGATGGGCAAACAGCCTGAACTTCTGGGGGAGTTTTGGTGAGCAGAAGATTGGTCTCTGTAGCCTCCATGGTGATTCATGAGCTTCGCCTGACCATTCTCCTGCTGAGGTTGCATGGGTAGCCTCAAGCTTCAGGGCAAAATTTAGCAGAGCTGCAGTGGGAGAGTGTTTCTGGAAGGCTCTGTTTGTGTAAGGTACTGAGGCAAGAGAAACAACAGCAAATTAGAACCGAGAGTTCCTGCTAGTGTGCCCAGTCAGTGAGCACAAATGTGGAGATCTATGCCCAGGAACTGAATTGGAGTAGCCTATTGATAGATACTGTTAACAGGGGTGAAGAGATAAGAAACTGAAGTAGACATTACGTAGCACTGTGATCCTGACTGATAGAGTAGTAGTTTATTGGAAAATGAAGTTTTAGAATAAGGGTCGAGATCATTTGCAAGGGGGTCGGATAGTTTATAAGAAATCGTTGAGATACTAGTGAAATTCATGGTGGGGTTTGTGGAATATATTTATTAAAGGAATAGTGCAATGTTATTCAAAATGAAGGGATTGTGCAATATGCATAGAAAGCTGTGCTTATTGTGGGTTGTGAATTTTATGGAGGGTCTGGAGGAAGTATCTGTGTATTTGAGGAATGTGATAAATAGATAAATGAAGATGTAACCTATTCAGGGAACCAGTCCTCATTAAGAACAAATCAATACAGAATAAAGATGAGACCGAATATTCACAGAGTGTTAGTGAGTGTCCCCCAGGACATGAAGACTAGGTTTCATAATTTCAGTGATAATATTAAAGGCTTTGAAAAAGGATGAATTAGTATATAAGAAGAAAAAGATAAAATCAGAAATAAAATTAAAACTAAATACGTTTGAGAGAAGTTTTTTAAAAAAGGATTTTAATCCATAATGGATAAATAAGGTATTTCAGAAAGCAGAAGTACACATCAAAATTGTCACTGTTATGAGAAAAGTGGAAAAGATGAAAGAAGAAAACAGATTCACCGAAGCAGCGAGCGAGATTGATGAACCTTAGATAAGCCATTTAGCGGAAGAAGAAAACGAATCTAGTTGTGCTAACAGTGAGAACAGAGGCATTGAAGAGCTCAGCAAGTTGCTAGAAGAATTATTAGCAACCATCCTAGGAGGAGCATAGCAAGGGGGGTGCGGTAAGTGCGGTCTGACCCAGGTGTCTCCACTGAGGGGGGTGACAAAATGGTGGACAGCAGTCACTGTGGGGCCTGCAGCGCACCCGAGCCACACATCTCTCCTGGGAGTGACGTGGTGGCCACTGGCGGAGGAAGAGGTGTGCCGGAGAGTGCACCGCCCCTGGCAGCGAGATCCCGGCAGGGTGCCATCGTGGCTGCCCTCTGCCCGCGCTGGGTGCCACGCCTCTACGGGCGGTGCCCCCAGGACGCATGACAACCCTGCCCCACCTGCTCTCCGCCCCCCGGTGCTGGAGCATGAAGCTCTGCCACTGGTAGTGGCTCCCCCTCAGCTGTAGGGCGGCTGAGTGGGAGGAGGCAGGCAGACTCCTCAGAGGCGCTGCGGTGCCCCCATGGGTGGCTGGCCCCGCCCCCAGGCGCAGGGCATGTGCGCTGCCCCAGGCGCCCAATCGGCTTTCTCCACCACAGCATCCTAGGAACGAAAGTGGATCGTTGTCAGTTGAGCCAAAATATATATACAGTGGTACCTCTGGTTGCGAATGGGATCCATTCCAGAGGCCCATTCGCAACATGAAAAGAGCGCAACCCGCAGCGGCACTTCTGCACACGTGTGGATTGTGATTTGACGCTTCTGCACATGCACGTGATGTCATTTAGCGCTTCTGCACATGCACGAGTGGCGAAACTCGGAAGTAAACCTTTCCAGTACTTCTGGGTCGCTGCGGAATGTAACCTGAAAGAACGTAACATGAAGCGGACGTAACATGAGGTATGACTGTACTGGGCCCGGGAAAGTAGGCAAGTCCATGGGGAGGAACTCACAGGTGCTTTGGTCTGGTCTTTTTTCACTCCTGCACAGCACTGAGCAAAGTCCCTAGTCCTCCATCTGCTCTGCAGGATTTCTCAGGCCTCTGGGGCAGGTTTTGTGGGGCTAGGAGGGTCAAGCGGAGGACAGAGGAACCCTGTGGTGGCAACAGTTGTCTGCTCATGCTAGGTTGGATCTCACACTTAATTTGGATTTTTTTTGGAGCATTTCCACTGCTGAAATAATGCTATAGGTAAAGGCTGGATCGTCTCCTGCCACACTGGTGTGGCGCACCACACTCTTTGAGAACCACTGCTGTAGATGAATCAGTGTGGAAAAGGGCTGACCCCACAGTCAGGCAGAGGGAGGCAACTGCCTCAGGCAGCCCATTCTGGGGTCCTTGAAGGGCAGCACTTAATTCATTGTTGTGTTTCTCCTGCCGTTGGGAAGTTTGTGCCTTGGCTTGAGGAGGCGCCATTTGTTTACTTCATTTATCAACAGCTTCCTTTGGGGAAGGGGGTCAGAGGTCAGTGGCAGAGCTCATGTCTTGCAGGCAGAGGGTTCCAGGTTCAATCCCTGCCATGGCTGGAGAGTCTTTCCTGCAAGTGCTGACCAAGATGAGCCAATGGCCTGACTCAGTCCAAGGCAGCTTCCTGTGTGCCTTCCTATGAAGCATCTCAAAGCAATTTCGCAACGAAGAACGACATCTTTAACATAAAAAGTCACAACAAAGCATGCGGTGTATTCACGTATCAAAACAATAGTTAGCTCCTCCAAATGCCTTCCACACCGGCTCTGCTTCAAGATAGGAAGTTTGGAAATGGCCAGCTTGGTTTGTTCAAAAGGACATTTGATGTCCTCTGTGGTTCTGCGTCTTTTTATTTCCTTCTGATGTGGCTTGCTAACAAAAGGTAACCTTCTGACTGGAGAGTCGTCCTTTCATATTCCCCCTCACCCCACATTTGTTTATCCTTTCTGAATGGGGAAATCAAACAGCAGGACCGTCGGACAGAGCGTCTCTTGGTCTGGCTGGGCACGTGGCTAGAGAGGCTTCTAAACTTTCCTGCACCAGGAATAAAAACCAAAGCTTCGGGAAGCGAAAAGGACTTAACGCTCAAGCTTCAGATTAAATCAGAGAAGCGAACAGGGCTGCAGATGGAGATGGATTTTATTCGGAATGATTTGCCGTGTTTCTCAGCCCAACCAGCTCCACATCCATCGCCTGCCTTCCTCTCCCTCCTTGGAGGAAGTATAACCCTTCTCATCTCTATGGCTGGCCCTGCCACGGGGCACTGGTAGGCAGTTGCCTCAGGCGGCAGGTGTTGGGCAGTGACAACAGGAGTATCAGCCCTCCAGCTGTTCTTCCTGAGGACCTGATCCCTTCTGTGGGAGAGGAGAGCTGTGCATGCTCCTCAAACACTAGACTTCTGATGAAGGATGCTACCTAGTCGCTAGTGTCAAAGCAAGATCAAACTGTTGATCCAGTGGGTTTCTATGAACAGATTAGGGGTGGAGAAGGGGAACACAGCATCTTGACCTTGACCTCAGGTAGCAAAATGTCTTGGGCCAGCCACACAACCGATTAAGACCACTTTGCCTGTGGTGTCTGGGGCAGGGGACAACTTTGGTATTGCAGAGGGGAGGGTTAAATACCCACCAAATCTGCAGTCTCTCTCCCACCCCCCATTGCTCAGCTGATTGGCAGGGAACAACTGATCGGCAGGAGAAAGGAGACTGCAGCCCACTTGCAGTGAGATGGATGAATGAGGAAAGGGGAAATGCATGGCCATTTTTTGAGCAAATCAGAGTAAAGTTTCCATGTCACATAACTTTGGCTGATTAGCAAGAGGGGGACACCACGAGTCACATAAAATTGGGCACTGCCTCGCATGTGTCCTGTGGGCAACTGTTTGCCCACCTTTGAACTAGACACAGAAAGGAAGGACATGCTTCTCAGACAGTACATGCATATTAATTGGAGAATGTGCATATTACCCAGAGAGTGTTCAAAAACCTTTTTCAGATGCATGCATTATTTCCAAGGCCTGTTGGTGATTGTGTCTGTTGACTGGATATGTGCTCGCTTCGGCAGCACATATACTAAAATTGGATAATATATAAAATGTTGTTGAGATATTAATGATCCTCATTCCTTTTTTGGAGACTATGTACACTGACTGGGAAATGTGCACAATTCCCTCTATGGGGCATGTTAAATGTGCATAATGGCCAGTTGCAGACCCTCCAAGTGTCCCTATTTTCCAGGGACAGTCCTGCATTTACAGAAGCTGTCCCAGTTTCTGATTTGATCCTGGAATGTCCTGCTTTTCCTTAGGACATCCCTATTTTCATTGGATAACTGTTGGAGGGTATAGTAGGATGTCCCTATTTCCATCAGATAAATGTTGGAGGGTATGGAGTTATCCAACCCCAGAGTCATCTGAAGGCAGCCCTGTATAGGGAAGGTTATTTTTAATGTTTAATGTTTTATTATGTTATGTATTTGGGAAGCCACCCAGAGTGGCTGGGGCAACCCAGTCAGATGAGTGGTGTATAAATAGTACAGTTATTATTATGGAATAGGACACCCCTATTTTCATTGGAGAAATGTTGGAGGCTATGCAGTTGTTTATGCACACTCCACAGGCATTGTACCTAACTGTGCACTTCATTTAACCTCTCAATTTTGCATGTGAGACAAAACTTCTTAGAAAAATTCAATATATTGTTGAGAAGGAAGAGTGAAGCCTGTTGCATGAGCAGAAGTCTGGCCTGCTCACATGCAGAAGGTGTTGGATACTATTATTACCTTGTCGTGGATGCTTTAGTTGAGATTCCTGGAGGTTGCAGGAGGTTGGATTAGAACCAGGCACGTCCAACAGGTAGATCGTGATCTAACAGTAGATCACTGGACGTCTGTGGTAGATCACTGGCTCCTCCCAAAGAAGCTCAACAACTTTGGCTCCCCTAAAAAAAGCTCAACATTTTTGCCCTGCACCCCAAAGAAAGAAACGGGGCTTACCTTCCCCCTAAAAAAGCTCTACATCTGTGACCTGAAACCCAAAAAGGGGGTAGATCACCACCAGTTTTTAATTCTGTGAGTAGATCACAGTCTCCAGTCTCTTGGGAGTTGGTCACCCCTGGATTAGATGATCCTTGGGGTTCCTTCCAACTCTATGATTCCATCTTCCCCTCCAGGTTGCTAGCATTTTGTGGGAGGGATTCAGAAATTTAGGTTTGGGAAATTAAAGTAAAGCTTTCACACCAGCACAACTAATTTACTTTAAAAAACAAAAACAAAACAAAACACCAAACTGGGTTTTTTGTGGTTAGGAAAGTGATGCAGAAATGCACCCCAAGGTGAATGAATAACGAAAGGGGAGGTGCATGGCCACCATGTGAGCTAATCAGAATAAAGTCTCCTTGCCATATAACATTTGCTTTAACCAGAAAGAATGCTCAGTGGTGAGCAAACATAGTCTAACCTCTCTGTATGTTTTGTGCAAGAAAGTAGCAGGATGAAGTCTCAGTGAACAAGTCACCTGCAGCAGCCCCTTCCTCCAAAGACCTATAGGTTCATGACTTCCCTCCTTTTCTTGCCCTTTAAATTCTGGCTGTAAGGGAGACAGAAAGTAGAGAAAGCTGCTGCTTTCTGCAATGCAACGTGCTTCACTTATTTATTCGTCGAGGAAGTGGTTTGGTTTGCAAAGTAGCCAGTTCTTGAAACCATCTTCTCCCTGGCCCCGAGCATCTCCAGCTGAAAAGACCATAAAACCTGCTAAAACAATATTTACAACTGTGTCTGCAATATGCGACTGTGTATTTATAGCCTTGGGTCAATGCTGACAAATAGGGATGCCTAATTATTTCCCCCCAAAATGAAAGGAACAACAAGGGAGAGGGAGGGAGAGAGTGGGGAGAGAGAAAGCGAATCAATGCATGCACGCTTGGAGAGAGAGAGAGAGAGAGAGAGAGAGAGAGAGAGAGAGAACATGCTTCTCTCCCCCCCCCCCCGCCCCGGTCTGGTCTGTGGGCAATTGAGCGGCGCTGTAAATTGTTATGTACATACCAGATGTAAGTGAGCATTAAGGGGAAAGTGGGGCGTATTTGGTGGAAGAGGCAAGGCTCGGAGTCTTGAACTGATTTGCCAGCTCGGATCAATCCAGCACCAGGCCCAGGTGGTTCTTGTTGGGATTAGCATGACAAGTTTAGCCTGGCTGCCAAATCAGCTGCAACAGTTTTGGCTGCCTCTGCTCTGCTGCTCCAAACCAAGAACAGAGCGCAGAAGACTCTCCTGCACGGGAGGCTTTTCAGCAGAGGTTGGATGGCCATTGGTCAAGGGTGCTTTAAGCTGCGATTCCTGCCTTGCAGGGGGTTGGACTAGATGACCCTCAGGGGTCCCTTCCAACTCTACAATTCTGTGATTAAGAAGGGATGTATGTGTGTTCAGTTTTTTTTAATTGTCTGTTTATGGATTTATTTCGAACCATTTTGCTTTCACTCTTCAGGTCTCCCTCCTTCCCTCCCTTCTCCTAAGAATATGCCTGAGCATCATTCCTGCATTGCAGGGAGTTGGACTAGGTGACATATTTGCTTCCTTCCAAGTTGACAATTCGGTGATTCTATGATCTGGGCTAGGAGAGATTTACAGGGATGGGATGGACAGTGGATTGAAAATGGCAGCCTTACAGAAGTGAAATGGGTTTCAGAAGGAAGAGCTGAATGTTTTTTTTTTTTTTTTTTTATAAAATTTTTATTGGTTTTACAACATTTTTAAGAAAAACAGACAAACACTAAAAATGACAAACATACACGTATAGTTTCAAACATATTTTCATAAACCTCTTTTCTTGGACTTCCCCATACCCCCCCTCTCTGCATCCCAATGTCCATAGTTCAACTAGCAACTCCCAATTGTTACTTTCCAATCTCTATCATCTTAGTCCTCTTTTATAATCTGACCTTATATCCCTGTACCCCTTTGTTTCTGGAAACCACGGCATTTTAGCATTCATTAAGTTTATAGTAGTCCTTAAGATAACTTTTGAATTTTCTCCATTCTTCTTCCACCGTCTCTTTTCGTTGGTCACGGATTCTGCCTGTCATCTCGGCCAGTGTCATATAGTCCATCACTTTCATCTGCCATTCTTCCAAAGTGGGTAAATCTTGTGTCTTCCAATACTTTGCGATGAGTATTCTTGCTGCTGTTGTGGCATACATGAAAAAAGCTCTATCTTTCTTTATCACCAATTGGCCGACAATGCCCAAGAGAAAGGCCTCTGGTTTTTTAGAGAAGGTACATTTAAGTACCTTTTTCATTTCATTATAGATCATTTCCCAGAAGGCCTTAATCTTCGGGCATGTCCACCAAAGGTGATAAAAGGTACCTTCAGTCTCTTTACACTTCCAACATTTGTTATCGGGCAAATGATAGATTTTTGCCAGCTTGACTGGGGTCATGTACCACCTGTATACCATTTTCATAATGTTTTCCTTTAAGGCATTACACGCCGTAAATTTTATACCGGTGTTCCATAACCATTCCCAGTCAGCTGACATGATGTTATGTCCAACATCCTGAGCCCACTTAATCATAGCCGATTTAACTGTTTCATCCTGTGTGTTCCATTTCAACAACAAGTTATACATTCTAGATAAATTCTTAGTATTGGGTTCTAACAGTTCGGTTTCTAATTTTGATTTTTCCACCTGGAAACCGACTTTCCTGTCCTGTTTAAAAAATTCCATTATTTGACGATATTGGAACCAATTTTCTACTTTATGCTTCAATTTCTCCTGACTTTGTAGTTTGAAAGGAAGAGCTGAATGTTGCTCAGCTGGTTGGTTTTTTGCTTTTTTTAAAAAAAGTGTGGTAAGATCTGTCTGTATACTCTGGACCAGCTCTGCACATCTCATGACCTACTGAGCTGATGAATCTAGATGAGTGGCCCTGCCAGATGGTTGTCAATGACAAGGCTGCTGCCTTTGCAGTCCCAACAAGGCCAGGAGATTTAAAGGAATTCTAAAAAGCAGCAGCAGCAACAACAACAGCAACCAGGCCATATTTTTCCACCTTCAACATGACCGCGATGGGGGGGGGGGATATTTTCCTGGCATAAAGATGAAGCAACAAGGAATGCTTTGCCTGTTCCACTGCTGGGAAGGTGAGGTGGACACTTATGCATTGTCAAAAAAGAGGAGGCTGTATCCAACCTTATTTGCCCTATTCAGAGTACACCCATTGGCATTAATAGGCATAGCTAATGTAGGGCCATAAGTGGTCTCCTCTGATTAGAAGCTGGATATGGCTCAGGAAACCCCCCCCCCAAAAAAAAGTCAAATGATGATACAGTTTTTGCATAGATTCTGCACAGGGGCGCCAACTTGGGCCACAGGTTGTGGGTGCCCAATGGAACCCATGACATAGTGTGATGTCATGGTGTCATGACGTCATGACATCATGTTACATCAACGCTCTGCAGCAGCGCTTCTGAGGACTGGCAGGGCCTCTGACGTGATCTCTGAGGCCTTGCACATCTTCCCCCGTGACTTCTGGGAAGGGCCTCTGACGTGACTTTCAGTAGAAGCCAGAAGTTGCATTGGAGCCTGTGCTGTGGACCCACAATTTTTTTTGTGGGTGCCTTTGGCCCTTAGGGCCCCCTGTAGTTTGTGCCTATGATTCTGCATATTTAGACCTGGATCTAGGTGTGGTTGGAGAGTAAGGGGCTGTTGAGAGGTAAGGGATTATTCCCCCTCCATACTAATGAAGCCGTGCTGATGTGAACGGCTTTTGTGGGGTAGAGGAGGAAAGAGTTGTGAAAAGCACCGCTACAACTCCACTGTGCTTGAAAACGGTAATATGAAACTCCCTGGCTGGAGCTGATGTCCAGAACATCTGGAGGGCAGCAGGTTGGCTAAGGCTGCTCTAAAACATTTTGACTGTCTATTTTTAAGGGTTATCTTTTTCTCTTTTTTCTGTCGGTTTGTTCTTCACTTCCTCTGTTTCAGCAGATGTGCTTTGGTATGACGTCAGCTGGACGTTGGCTCCCAAACTGCAATCTGGTCAACACTTGATTCAAGGAGTCGTTTCAAAACACAGCTCAAAATTGCTTGGGCGGATTCTTCCTCAGAGGGCTCCTTTTGCCCTGAGAGGCATTCAGAAGTTCCAAAGTCAGGCCTGTTATTGTGAAGCAACAATCCCTGACGATGTGAGCCAGCCACCCCCTATATCTGATGGATTTAAGTGGTTCCCAAGTCAGTTGTGCGGAAGTCTTCGCCCCACCCAGGTCTGCAGGCTGCAGATAAAAACTCTGTCGCGCTTTCCTTGATTGCTTAGTCTGAGATGAAAGAGAAGTGAGTTAAGAGTCCCAATCTGAATTATTCCCAGGGCTTTCTCACTTCCCTCTGAGTTCCCTTTAGCTCATCTGCTGCCTCCTGTGTGCAGTGCACTTATTCCACTGGAATATATTCTCTAACCTTCCAAAACTGAGAGCATCATCGGCCACTTATCACCAGGGATGGAGAAAACCACCAATTTTGTCTTTTCTCAGGCTTCTTATATTTTCAGTCTTCACCTTAGTCCACCCCATTTCCACATCAGTTAGTAGGCAAAAACTGGCAAGCATTTTTGTGAATATTTTTTCTCAATGTGTGCATTTTGCAAACACTTCCCTAGAATGTCACGTCTTTGTGTACATTTGTCTCAACAATATATGCATTTTTGGTATGCCTAAGCTTTCGCCTAAAATAATGCATTTTGGGACACAGTTTTTTTGGCTGGAGAACTAAACAAGCGCAATGAATGAACTTGCGCTGACAATTCAGAGAAGTGCGAATTTTGAAGGTTAGCAGCAACTGAGTTCACTTATTGGTTCATGAAGTGCACCTTGCGTAGATTGGCAATAAAATGTGAATGGAATAAGAATCTCCCTACACCTTCCATGTGGTTGGTTTCCCTTTGGAATAGCTGTATGTAGACAGGAAACATGCATAATATGGCCCAGAGTGCAGAATTCAGTCTTCAATGAGTTTCAGTTTTGTTTATTTAAATTGAATGGTAAATTTCTTTCTCCTATGACCGTCTGCAACCAAGTATCAGAAGCCAGACGTTGATGGTGCTTGAATGTATGGGTACAGTGGTCAGTGAATGGGGGCTTCAGCACCCCAATCAACTCTTTGTCCCTCCCCATCGCTAGCAAAAATAGACTAAATTGTGCCAGTTTTTATAACAAATTTAGGTCACAGGATTCAACCTTCCTGGATGAAAAATGCTTTAGAGCAGGATCTTAATCTTTTGCAAGGTGAACTGTACACACAGCCAAGGAACTAGGATAACAAGATGTCTAGATTTAGGGCTTTTAAAATTTGGTGTTGCGTTGGAAAACTCTAAGGACCCTTGGGTGGTTTCCTAGAAAGGGTTGCTTGCTCTTGGAGAATGGACTATTTCTGTTGTTGTTTCGTAATCTACAAAAAATGTACATGCACAGGTGTGTCGCAGTGAGCTGCCACAAAAGGGGGAGAATTATCTGTAGCTCTGGTTGACCAGCTGGTGATATGTTTGCCTCTTCTACCTCATCCAGCACCTTCTACATGTTTTCTGTATGAATTCTTTCCATACCTCTGTGAGCTCTTAAGGTGTTTTCCCTAGTGACGCCCCACAATCGTCTCCCTATCCCTGCAGCCATAAAAGCGGCCGTCTTCTGTAGCGCCATGCAGCTGTCTTGGGGGGGGGGCAAGGGGTTGGGGTGTGGTGCTGACAGTCCCAGGAACCTGGGCTATGTTCAGCTTGGCCACAGACAGAGCCCACAGCAATGTGCCAGGAATGCAGATCTACAAAATGGGGGAAAGCTAGAGAGCTGGCTCTCCACCAAGGGCAATAAAAGGCAAGAGGCAAGCACAAGGCCCCTCTCTCAAGTTCAGTCTGGCCAGCTTTACAAAGATCAGGACAAGCCATTGTGTTGCAGGGAAAGAACTTGCCTAGGTTGCTTCTAGCCTGACTGGGCGATAGAAGCCTCTTTATCTGCTGCTGTAGATTACTGAAGGAGCCCAGCGTGAACCATAGAATTGTAAAGCTGGCAGGGACCCGAAGGGTCCCTTCTTAAATTTTGATGCCCCAAATTGGACACAATATTCCAGGTGTGGTCTGACCAAGCAGGATAGAACAGGACTATTACTTCCCTTGATCTGGACACTATACTTCTGTTGATGCAGCCTATAATAGCATTAGCTATTTTGCTGCTGCATCACACTGTTGACTCATGTTAAGCTTGTGGCTCACCAAGACCCCTAGATCCTTTTCATATGTACTGCTAGTATGCCAGGTGTTCCTCATCTTATATTTGTGCATCTGGTTCTTCCTGCCTAAGTGCAGAACCTTACATCTGTCCCTACTGAAATTCATTTTCTTAGCTTGGGCCCACTTCTCCAGTCTGTAAAGGTCATTTTGGAGAAGAGGAGGTTAAGGGGTGATATGATAGCCATGTTCAAATATATAAAAGGATGTCACATAGAGGAGGGAGAAAGGTTGTTTTCTGCTGCTCCAGAGAAGCGGACACGGAGCAATGGATCCAAACTACAAGAAAGAAGATTCCACCTAAACATTAGGAAGAACTTTCTGACAGTGAGAGCTGTTCGACAGTGGAATTTGCTGCCAAGGAGTGTGGTGGAGTCTCCTACTTTGGAGGTCTTTAAGCAGAGGCTTGACAGCCATATGTCAGGAGTGCTCTGATGGTGTTTCCTGCTTGGCAGGGGGTTGGACTTGATGGCCCTTGTGGTCTCTTCCAACTCTATGATTCTATGATTCTGCGGCATTAGCCACCCCTCTCAGTTTGGTGCCATCTTCAAATTTGACGAGCATCTTTAATATTTGTTGCTGCATCTCCTTTGAGTATTTGGATGTTTACAAAGGTTGTCCAGGATTTTCAAAATGCTCAACTTGCAGACACTGAGAGTCACCAGAGTTGGGGCTTCCATCATAGCACAGCACATTCTATGCATTAGCATTTTCCAGTATGAGGTGAATCTTCTGCCATAAGCAGCCTTCTGCATATGAAGCCATGCCAAACAAAAGGGCTGCTACTGTCATGGGGCCTGATTGACCAAACTGCCTCCACCAAGTGATTTTTCATATGTCTCAGCCCTCAGTCAGGATGGGCTAAACTGTTGATTTTGGGTTCTTTCAGTTTCTCATTCTTCCAATCTCAAATTGCAAATTTGCAGTTTCAATTTCCAATCTTTCAGTTTGCGGGGCGGGGAACACACACACACATCTGCACCAGCATTTTGGTGTAGATTTCTTCTAATTTTTGCAAACTGTTCCCCCTGATAAAATGCTGTGGGTTTTTGTTGTTGTTTGTTTTTTGTTTTGCTGTTTTGACTAATATACGGTAAATGATACTGATGGTGATGATGATAGCAGCAGCAACAATTTAATTTAATTTTTTATACCCTGCCCATCTGGCTGGGTTCCCCCAGCATATTTTAATACATATGATTTGGTTAGAGAAGTTGACCAGATTCAGAGAATTGCAGATTTTGTAGGACAGCTGTCTTTTACTTAGCATATTGTTTTGGAAGGTGTGAATTAGGGAGGTTTGCATTAAAATCTGAGCGTAACTGGATTTCACCCTCTGAGCTCTTAGCTATTTCTTCTCCAGAACCCTCTCCAGAAAAAGGGGAGGCAGTAGACTGTTGGTGAATCTTTTGCTCCTGGTTCCAGTAAGTTCCAGTTAAGAGCAGGAGCCCAGGGGTTTCACTTAACAGTTGGGTGGAGGTGCAAAATATCTGATTCAATCTGCAACTCTGAGGCAAACACTAGTTTCAGGTAAAGCCTGCCTTGGCAGCTGCTTGCCAGCTCAAAGAGGGAGCATAACTTGAGTTTCTAGTCTAGTTTTGACAACCATTTTTAATTTTGGGTTTCTTCTCTTTGGCATCCAGGAGGCCCTCTCCGTGGTGAGTGAAGATCAGTCCCTCTTTGATTCCACCTACGGCGCTGCTGCTCACCTCCCCAAAGCAGACATGACAGCCTCAGGGAACCCCGATTACGGCCAGCCCCACAAAATCAACCCTTTGCCTCCTCAGCAGGAGTGGATCAACCAGCCAGTCCGAGTCAACGTCAAGAGGGAGTACGAGCATATGAATGGATCCAGGTGAGGAAGGACAAAAGGCTGTGCTGTATTTCTAGAAAAAGAAGTGTCGGAACTCACCATTAACGCTATACCTTGTTTTCTTATGTAGGGACGTGGGTGGCGCTGTGGTCTAAACCACTGAGCCTAGGGCTTGCTGATCAGAAGGTCGGCGGTTCGAATCCCTGTGACGGGGTGAGCTCCCGTTGCTCGGTCTCTGCTCCTGCCAACCTAGCAGTTCGAAAGCACGTCAAAGTGCAAGTAGATAAATAGGTACCACTCTGGAGGGAAGGTAAATGGATTTCTGTGCACTGCTCTGGTTCCCCAGAAGTGGCTTAGTCATGCTGGCCACATGACCCGGAAGCTGTACGCCAGCTCCCTCGGCCAATAAATCGAGATGAGCGCTGCAACCCCAGAATCGGCCATGACTGGACCTAACAGTCAGGGGTCCCTTTACCTTTTACCTGTTTTCTTATAATGGCAATGGTGCTCACCTGACAGGTGCTGGAACTGCAAAAAAGCCCTGACAAAATGTGTGAACAGGATGCCTTGGTGCCAGCTTGGGATCCTGTGTGTGGAAGCTCAGAAAGGCACACAGAGGAGATTCTCACCTCTGGAGTTCAGGTTGCACTCTCCTACTGCAGGGCCAACAGTCATTTCCCCCTCCTGAGGTGAAATGAGAAAGTGAAACCCTGCACAGACCCACACACACACACCCTTGCCAACCTCGCTGCTTACTGGAGTTGTGTAGCTGTGGCCTCCAGGTTCTGGCAAGATCTCTGCAAGATCTCTCAGAGACCTCATGTGGCCTTCACAAGACTCTGGTAAAGTTGCACGAGGCCTTCACAAGATTTCACAGGACTCTTGCGAGATCTCGATGGAACCTGGAAACTGTCACTAATTTTCCTCACTTCTCCAGCAGAGTGTGTGTGTGTGTGTGTGTGTGTGTGTGTGTGTGTGTGTGTCTTCCCCTACATCCAAGTAACCAATGCCAATTCCCCCCTCCTGAAATAGAATTTGGTTCTAGATAAGAGCCTCTGGCAACTTGCCATAACATGGAAGGAAAAAGGAGAGTTGTTGCATGAAATTCTAGCACATACTGAAAAATAGGGGCGGGGAACTTGCTGTTGCTGGACTACAACTCCCATCATCCTTGGCCATTGGTTTTCAGACTCCAGGATAAGGGTTTAGGGTTGTCAGTTTGTGATCCAGAGGTGCTACATACATATACAGGACAACTGCCTCTAGATATGTCAGGGGAATCAGAGCTGGCACAGGGATGCCTTCAGCTTGCTCCATTTCTCCCCTCTATTTCCAGTCTCTGCCTCCCTTCTGCATCTGCTTAGTGCAGTATCCAAGGAAGGTGTCTCATCAGGGCATGAATTTCTGCTTGTACAGCAGAAATTCTGCCCCCTCCCAAGTGCTCTC
This sequence comes from Podarcis liolepis, assembly GCF_965112155.1. Lineage (NCBI taxonomy): Eukaryota > Metazoa > Chordata > Lepidosauria > Squamata > Lacertidae > Podarcis > Podarcis liolepis. The sequence continues at coordinate 28,400,954 of NC_139567.1, read as the reverse complement.
TGAACTCTCCCCAAATTGCTCTGGAGTTTTGGGGTAATCCCTAGAACAGAGGTCACAGGAGGAGAAGAGAGGGGAGCTCCGTTGTGCAAGCACTGATGATATGAATTTTGTATCGCTACTTTGGCTGCAGTCCCAGGACTTCATTTTTTGCACTCTGGGAAGAACAAGAGGAGAGCAGGAAGAGGACTTGGGGGCAGGGGCATGAGGACCATCCACAGCTGTGACCCCTCTGCATCAGAACCCGGAAAGCCAGCACCAGAGAACAAAATTGTGCTGTGACCTGCAAATTGCAATGTGCTTCTTTGTAGAGCACAATTTCTCCCTTCTCCCCAGTAGTTTTGGCAAACTGGCCTTTGCACCTCATAGAATTGTAGAGTTGGAAGGGATCCTCAAGCATCATCCAACAATTCAGGAACCACAGTGAAAGAATCCCAGACCGATGGCCATTCAACCTCTTCTTAAAAACCTCCAATGAATGACAGCCTGCCACCTTCCGCCTTTGTGATCCTTGCCAATCCCAATGCAAAGACAGATAAATGGAGCCAGTGACTATCAGGCCATAGGTTACCCTTTCCTACACTTTTCTTCAGAGGGGCTACAAATGGACATCTTAGCTGTGGTGTGGTTTTGCCCTGATGGCGCTTTTTGTCCCATGATCAGCAATGGGGGAAACTTGCCGCTGGCTAGCTGTTTAGCCTCCCTTGTGACGTTCTTCTTTCCTGCGCCTGAAATGAGGAAATTCAGAAGCAGTGCCTAGAGGTAGATAAACAGAATTGGTGGCTCGTTCCGAGGAATCTTGTGCTCCAAAAGAAATGGGGACAATATGTCAGGCTCCATGAGCCAAGGCAATTTGAATTATTATCCTTCCAACGAGAACCGGATAAATATTTTCTAGTGCCCGAGTCTGTGCTGGATTAGCAGCTGTTATTTTTTTTTTTTTTTTGCAAACAGGACAACTCTGTAAGAATAATGCCTGGTGCTTTGATTTTAAGGTTGCTATAGGATTATGGAACTATCTGGGTGGGAATCTTAACCCCGACACCTTAGAGACAGCAATGTTAATTCTGAGCTCTGCTGGCAGACTCCATATGCCTGTCCCTGGGATATTTTCTTTATTGAAACAATTTTTTAATCGTTGTTTTCAATAACCACAACAAGCAAACAAACAAAAACCAGACAGTAGGAATGCCAACCTTTATCATTCTGGAAAAAATTTAAGGACTATTTACAAAAACACTATAAGTTATATGAATGTTGAGAATTTGCTAAGTTTTTGGAAGAATTAGCTTCAGCAAAAAATTTTGAAAAATGGTGGAAATTAAGTTATAACTATGAAAAGACCAAAGTTTTAGAGTAAAACTTTTTTTTAGGACTGATGGTAAAATAAGAGGTGATTTAACAATAAGTACTCTAAACCTAAAATTTAACTACAGGAAAGTACAAAAAACGCATGAAACAAGGTTACAATTTGCTGTTATTTTTATTGTAAGGAATGCAGAGTGCGGAAGATGCGGGGAAGTCCAGTAGATTATGAAAAAGTGCTTTGGAAGGATGAATATTTTCTTTTCCAACTCTTTTCTTTTCTTTCTGTAAAAATGCTTTTGTTGCGCTATTGATGATGTATTTGAATTTGGAACCTAGAAAAAAGCAAATAAAAATATGATTTAAAAAAAACACCTTTATCATTCAAAAATAGGAATTAATAAAAGATTCCCAAGAGCAATCTTCAGCTCCAGCGGTTCTCAAACTCCTCCTACTCCTCCTACCTCCACAGACCACTGTGGATGGTTTTGGCGAATCACATAACAATTTTTCTGCCTGTTGTAGCCATAGTAATGCACCGTGCTAGGTGTTGTATGCTTTTAAGTTATATTTAAATAACTTATTTTATTTCTTATGTACTGTTGTATCGTATTGCGTTTCATTTAATTCACCAAATTTATATACTGCTTGATGGTTAAAAACACACACACACACACATACACACACAACCGGGAAAGTGATTTACAATAAAATGCATTTCGTAGAATTTGAGAGGGTGGGGGTAGCAAGACCATTTCATTTCTTCATTTTAAAAATAATTTCATTTTTCATTTTCATTTCACAATTGCAACATTAGATAATAATCCCAGTATCAAATAAACATTTAATGTTGACATCCTCCACCCTTTCCATGGTTTACTTCATTATTTTATTTTCCACAGCATATTCTAACTGACCCCTCACTTTTCATTTTCTCATTTTTTTATCTCAATAATTGTTACTGCTGAATTTACTCTGTTGCTGTTAACTTTTTAATAGCCTTACAATAATTTTCCAAATATTCTGTAAAACATTTCCAATCTTCTTTAAATGTTTTTTCCCCCCATCTTGGTTTCTTATTCTGTTGGTCAATCTTGCCATTTCTACATATTCTATCCATTTCATCTGCCATTCTTCCTTTGTTGGTATTATAGAGTAAGACCATTTCAGACCAGGGTCTCAAAATTACCTCATGGGTTAAGTCTAACAGCTGCCTGCCACTGAACTGGGGGAGCACCATGGGTCATATCAAAGTTCAGTGGTACCTCGCAAGACGAATGCCTCGCAAGACGAAAAACTCGCAAGACGAAAGAGATTTTCGTTTTTTGAGTTGCTTCGCAAGACGAATTTCCCTATGGGCTTGCTTAGCAAGACAAAAATGTCTTGCAAGTTTGTTTCCTTTTTCTTAAAACCATTAATACCCAGGGAAACCGTGCTTCGCAAGATGAAAAATTCGCAAGACGAAAAAACTCGCAGAACGAATTAATTTCGTCTTGCGAGGCACCACTGTAATGCCAAACTGATCCAGAGAGAAACGCCTGCTTATCAACCACAGCCGTGAAAGAAACAGAGGCTTCAGATGCCTTCTCTCATTGTTATCTTGGCTATTCTGATTTCTCTTCCTTTAGTCTGCAGGAGATGGAGGGTCCTTCGAAAGCGGGGCAAATTGTCCCCATCTTTGGGTGGTGGGGGGAGACGCAGAAGGCCAGTTGAAATCTTCCCTCCCCCCCAAAAAAATTACCGGTATTAGTTTTCCAAATTTATAACAAACACAAAATAACAAAACATATTAAAAAGGCAAAACAAACAAACATATAAAACTTCTTACAGTTAAAAATCCAAGTTAATTCCCATTGTTAAATGACTTCCTCGCATCCTTTCTAACTGATTTTCACGGAGTCATTTTAGCAATTTTCCAATATCTACTTCCTAATAAAATTAAGTAGTTCAAATTGTTAACTTCCTTTCTTTTCATGGTAATCTCAATCCATAGTATTATACAATTCAACATACTTTAATCCTAAAACAATTTGGTACTTGCAAGTATTTCCACTTACGTTATACTATAAAATTTAGCTAAACATTCCTTAAATTTCTTCCAATCTTCTTGATATTTCTCCTCTTTCTGCTTGCGGATTCTTCTAGTAAGGTTGGCCAGATCCAAAAAGTCCAACATCTTCATCTGCCAATCTTCCACTGTTGGTATTTCTTGTGATTTCCAGTTTTTGGCTAGTAAAATTATCGCTGCAGTTGTGGCATACAAAAACAATCTAACATCTTTTGGGGGCAATTTCATTCCTATAGAAGGCCAGTTGAAATCTTTGTGAAATTTCCTCCTTTTGCAAACACAAGGGGAGAGTTTGATAATAGGCTCGAGACTCGCTCATCTTTGTATATAGCCTGAGTCCCCTCACTGGCAAAGTAGCTGGTGTCCTTGGCATCGTGCCACGCAGAAAGGCCTTGTCCCCCCCCCCCACAAATAATGCTGAAACCCCATGTTTGTGGTTTGCAGGGTCTGCCTCCACCTCCACCCCGTTCATGTGTTTCTTGTACCCCGCAATTGTTTGGCAGAGCTGTGACTCTTGGATTCTGAGTAATAAACATGGTCTCTCTCTCTCTCTCTCTCTCTCTCTCTCTCTCTCTCTCTCTCTCTCTCCTTTCTTTCTTTTCGCCTCTCCCTCAGCCCCCCTTTTTACAGGGCTCCAGCTGCCTCCCAAGAAAGCAGCCTTTACTCTCTTCTTCACCTGTGCGTCCAGCCAGGGATGGGCAAATCCGCTGCTTCTCCCCGTAAAAAAATGTTTAGGGGTACTCTCATTTTGACGCAAGAAAATTACCGTTTTATACTTCAAATTGGGAAAAACAAATACAGTAAATGGACAAAAGTACAAAGATTCACAGAATGTTTAGGGGTATGCGTACCCCTGCACCCCCCCCCGAAAAAAGCACTGGGCAAATCTGTCCCTTTCACTTGCTCTCTGGATCTGCCTTTCTGCCAATCAGTTCTCTACATTTCCACACCGGTTTGCAATTTCTTTTTCATGAAAATTCATTCTCATTCCCACATGTGAAATTCCCTAATCTGTATGCAACTTGCCCAATATAGATTTTTTTTCTTTTTTGTGAAGCTATCTCCCCAAACACGATCCATTTTGCGGTGCTCTGTTTCGTGAACAGATCCATTTTGATGTACATTTTACCCCCAGTAAATGCATTTTTATATTCCTTGCTTGCAAAATTCAGAAAAGTGAGAATTTTGAAGGCTGAGCATGACCATCATGGCTAGTAGCTCTTGGTAGTCCGTTCCTTCTCCAGGAATCCATGTACAAATCCCTGTGAACTCTGGGAAGGCCCATAGCACATGCTTTGCATCCAGTTCTTTATATCTCTACCTGGACTGGAAGAACTGCAAGCCACTGTAGACAATGCTGAGCTAGAAGCCCCAGTGGACTGACCTGATATGAGATCCTTTGGAAACCTTAGGTGGCTTTTAAACAAAATAACTGAGACAACTGCCATTCTCATATTCATCAGAGAGACCATACGTGGCTTTCTCTATCCTCAGTGAGTCAATGCTCATAGCACTGTGACCAATTGCTGCTCTCCAACATGTCCCATTGAGTGTTTATTGCATTCAGATCTCCCCTTCCCACTGTGAGAAACACCAAGGTAGTCACAGCATGGTTGCTACCTAAGAGTCTCAGCTTCTGGGCCCCTCCTAGATTGCTGAAGAAGTTGCTGTCCCGATGTTGCTGGACTTCAACTCCCATCATCCTTTGGTCTGTTTGGTTGGGACCAGTGCTTATTTTTCGGGGGGGGGGGACGACGCATACCCCTAAACATTTTGTGAATCTAAGTTTGGCCTCACTGAGAGGCAGTATTTCAATATGTGTAGGAAAATGAGAGTACCCCTAAACATTTTTGTTTTAGAAAAAAAGCACTGGTTGGGACTGATGGGAATCGAAGGCCAATGATATCCAAAGGACTACAGCTTCAACCCCTCAGCCTTGCAGCACCAGACACCTGAACCTGAAACCCTGACAGCAGTTTCTGCTCTCTGATGATGTCCTATCTTATACATCTGCTGGCAGCCCAAACACTACTTTGGAGAAGGCTGTAATCCCTCCAGAGAAACTCTGTAGCATGCCAAAGATTTTGCACTCCAAATACTTGCAGCTTTTAACACCTGACACTGAGAATTTCTGCTGCCAGTGAGAAATGGTCTGGCCTTCTCTCTCTCTCTCTCTCTCTCTCTCTCTCTCTCTCTCTCTCTCTCTCTCTCTCCAAGGCTTGTCTGCCCTGCAGTTCCTCAACACCCCCCCCCCCGACTGCCACGGGGACATTAAAACTCCAGCAATTTACCTCTCCAAAGACTGACTTTGGTTCGGTGCCTGGAAAAACAGTAGGCGAAATAGTGCAACCTTAAATTCTAACATGTGTAAGTTATACATCTTATTTCCATTTCCAAGCAGCCTTTCTCCCCAGAAAGACATGAGGAAAAAATTACCATCCGCCTCGAGAATATCTCAGCGGAACGTTTATCTCCTAGCCACGATAACTATGCTAGAGTAATTCTGCCTCCGCGCCTTAACAAACAAATTTAATGTTCTCAATTGGAAAATCCTTCAGGCTTGTTCGCCAGATGGGAATCCAGCACAGAGTTGTAAGGCTTCCCTTTTCAGTGAATAGGGGCAATTATTTCAACGCTGGATTTTGTGTGTGTGTGAATGTGAGAGGTGGTTGTGTGTGTGTGTGTGTGTGAATGTGGGAGGTAGTAAGTTCAGATGACACACACATACACACCCTGAAATAATATATGATGTATAATGTCCACTGTCCCATGTGGGCAAGCTCTGCTTTCCATGGGTAACACAGGCCGTGACCACATCCCCTGCCCTCCATGGGTGTGGCTGGCATGTAAAAGGAACATGGAAGGAAGACCCTTGGTCCATCTAGCTCTTTGTTGAGACATTGATAGTCAGCAGCTCTCCAGGGTTTCAGGTGAATGATGTTCCCACTCCCACCTGAGTTGCCTCCACTGGAGATGATGCCTGGGACCTTTTGCATACAAAACAGATGCTCTAACCACTGAGCTACAGCCTTTCCCTTTATACTTGGTCTACAATGATCATGGTCCTCAGTCGTTTCAGATAGGAGTTGCTTTAATGTCCCATGGTGGGCAGGCCTGTGGGTCATCATGGCTGCCCAGGGCTTTCCTAACATATTTTTGCTGCCCCACTTTCCCTCCTTGGCACAAGAAGCCCTCTTTCCTCTGGCATTGCAGGGGGCTGACCCATTGGATCACTTCCAACTCTACTGTTCTGTGTAGTTGCACTGGAGCTGACGATTGCCTGGTACTGATCTGCCCCTGTGTTTGCATTTCAGGGAGTCCCCGGTGGATTGCAGCGTCAGCAAATGCAACAAGCTGGTTGGTGCCGGGACCGAATCAAACCCCTTAAATTATGGCACCTACATGGATGAGAAGAACGGACCTCCTCCCCCCAACATGACAACCAATGAGAGGAGAGTCATTGTGCCAGCAGGTAGGGGCTCAACAGTTTCTGGGACACTGACACCCATCTGCATAGCCCAGATTTGGTTTTGGTCCTAACATGACCTCTTTCATCAGAGAAATGAACAGGAATACTGTAGGCCTTCAATGAAGGGTGGTTATTGTGGTTGCTCCAGAAGGCTCCATTTTGGGGTCAGTGATGAATCCAAACATCATGGCAAGATGGCAAGTTGAGGATGCACGAATTGCCTTGATGAATCTGGTCCAAACTTGGGGAACCTGTGCCCTTGCCCTGCCCCCAGATGCTGTTGGTCTCCCATCAGTCCCAGTCAATATGGCTGATGGGCAGGTTTGACAGGAGCTCTAGTCCTGGAGGGCCACAGGCTCCTCATCCCTGACCCAAAGCCTTGCCACAGCAGTTCATGCACTTGAATTACTTCAAGACTGGATCACTGCAGCACGCTCTATTCAGGGCTTCCCTCGCGCTTCATCCAGAAGCTGCAGTTGGTGCAGAATGCCGCAGCACGATTACTGCCAGGTGTAAGGGCTTGCCAGCATATAACACCTTGTGCTCAGAGATCTGCACCTGTTGCCAATTTGCTGCCAGGTCAAGTTCAAGGTTCTGCTATTGGTTAGAAAGCCCTAAACAACTTGGAACCTATGAGATCACCTTACCCCACATGTGCCCACTTGCTGAATTGGCACTACTACACGTGCCACATAATACTCGTTCCTCATTTGTAAGAACTTGGTTGTTTAGTGTGGCAGCATCTGTGCTGTGGAACTCCCTGCCTCTTGTCATCAGGCAGGCACCGTCACTGTACTCTTTTTGGCACCTTCTAAAAACATTCTTGTTTAGACAAGACTGTCCAGATGCTTAGAAATGCTGAGGTGGATTTTAACCTGTTTTAGTATTTTAACATTTTGCACATTTCAACTTTTCTTGGTAAGCAAGGATGGTCATGCGAGGACTGTTCCAAGGAGACGGTTCAAGTGCACGTGTTTTTGCTTATGCGCACCAGTCCTGGTTCATAACCCCCATGCAAGATGCTATCGTGCTGTAATTACAATTGCAAGAGTTCACCTGAGGATGGAATCTGGGAGAGAGGAGAAGGAAAACAAAGGGCATGCAGAATATATTCTGCTATGACTCTTTTCCCGAAGGGTACCCCTGCGTGTCCAGATAAGAGTCATGAGAAAAATAGCACAGGATGCAGATAGAGAGGCAGACATGCAGTGATAGGTACCTCTGTAAAAACAGCTTCAGACCCTGATATATTGCTCCCTAAGGAGAGGCACAAGGGTGTTGTTTTTAAAGTAGTTAGATTTATAGTTAGATTTACTTTATTTTATAGTTAACTGCGGTTCACGGTAACTATGGTTAGCTTTAAATAACCCCAACCATGGTTTATGGAGCTGGCTTGTTTCAACTGAGCATGCTTCTGAACTCCTCAGCTGTGTGGAAGGAAGAGAGGAGGGAGCAAATCTAGGAGCCTGGGGAAATCTAGGTTCATGTGATCTTCCATTAAACCATGGTCTGGCATTATGACCAAACATGGCTACAGCAGATTCTGCAGAGTGAATAGTTTTTGAGGAAGAAGCCATGGCTCACTGGTTGAGCATGTGCACTGCAGTCTGAAGTGCCTAGGTTCCCTCCCTGCCATTTCCAGTTAAAAGAAACAGGTGGCAGAATGAGATGTGGGAAAGATCTCTTCCTAGAGAGCTGCTGGTGGTTAGAGTAGGCAACCCTGGGCTTGTGTCTGCACAAATGTGTCTGCACTTAAGGCAGCTTTCTGATCTTGCTATATCAGAGTCCGATAAAGTTGGCATAAGGTAAAGGGACCCCTGACCATTAGGTCCAGTCGTGACCGACTCTGGGGTTGCGGCACTCATCTCGCTTTATTGGCCGAGGGAGCCGACATACAGCTTCCGGGTCATGTGGCCAGCATGACTAATCCGCTTCTGGTGAAACCAGAGCAGTGCACGGAAACACCATTTACCTTCCCGCTGGAGTGGTACCTATTTATCTACTTGCACTTTGACGGGCTTTCGAACTGCTACGTTGGCAGGAGCAGGGACTGAGCAACGGGAACTCAGCCCATTGTGGGGATTCGAATTGCCGACCTTCGGATCGGCAAGTCCTAGGCTCTGTGGTTTAACCCACAGCGCCACCCGCTTCCCTAAAGTTGGCATAAGGCCAGCCTAATGTCGTTGGTACCCTAAAGTCCTCCAGCCTGCACAAGCCAAGCGTGGAATTGCCCTATCAGTTCCTAGAATCGCCACTGGCGGTTAGCATTCTGTATGTCAGTCCTTGGCAGCAATGTGTCGTTGTGGACGGAATCCATCATTCTTCCTGCCCTCCTCCTCCTGTGTTGACTCTGCAGGGCTAGCGTGGCAAGGGAAGGGTGAGTGGGCGGGGGAGAGTTTGTTTTTGTCAGCAGGGTCTGGAAATATGACTCAGACCGAGGAAGCCAGCTTGTCTGAGCAAGGAGAGGTCATTTTCACAGAATTTACTACTTTCTGGAGCGCAGTAAGGAACATCCGTCCAAAAATTTTAATAACCCATCTGTACGAGATTTGCAACGGGCCGAGAGGAGGACCAAATGTGCTGGCCTGCCTGTTTGTAGCTGCTTTGCGACTGGAGACCTGCAAGAGTAGCTGAAGGGGGTGGGGAGTAAGACCTCCTGCTCTTCAGAAAACAGAGGTGCTGTGATGGGGTCAGTGTGGTGTGTGCAGTGAGTTGTTGAGTGGTGGGGTCAAATCCTGCCCATTTGGCTTCTCACACAAGCACCCACAGCTAATGCAGAAATGAGCTGTGCCCTCCCATCTGCTGATGTCACAAGTATGTCCGCTGAGTGGCAGGTGAGCGTGGCTTGGGGAAAAGATCATCGGAGGCCAAATTGGGACCCCTGGCCGGCCAAGGTTAGCCCACCAGTCCGTCTGTAGCAAGAGAGAGAGGAAGACAGCAGCAACCCTCTTAGTCCCACTGAAGTCTTACTGATGGAAAAATTTCTCATCTAGCTCAGTTGGTAGAGCACAAGACTCTTAATCTCAGCATCTCGGGTTTGAACCCCACGTTGAGCAAAATATTCCTGCATTGCAGGGGGTTGGACTAGATGACCCTTGTGGTCCCTTCCAAGTCTACAAATTCTACGATGCTATGATTCTAATCTCTTCAGTATCTGAAACTGATGGCTCATTGATAGGAATAACACCCCCCCCAACAATCTTTCGGTGCTTGTTTGCATTTTCAAGTGCCCAGATCCCCCCCCACTTGCTTAGTTGCAGTCCTTACAACAACCCTGTAAAGTAGGTCAGTGTCATTATCCTGAATATCACAAACAGGGAAGATTGAAGCTGAGAGGGAGTGCCTTTCCTAAAGCCAAGTGGTGAGTTCGTGGCAGAGGTGGGATTTGCACTGTGGACTTTCCCAATGCATAGCTCAGTCTCACAATCACACAGGGAAAATGTCCTTAGCTACCTGTACATTGACGGAGCAGGAAAGCTATTGGGGGGGGGCGTGATTCCGGGCAATCCCCCCCCCATGACTTTGGACTACAACTCCAATAATCCCTGTTCATAGGCCATGCTGGGTGGGGCTGATGGGAACTGGAGTCCAGCAGCATCCAGAGGCCTTCACAGGTTGCTCATGCCTGCCCTAAACAATCTGGCCCAACTTACCTGCAGAACTGTCTTCACTCCTGTGATCCACTGTGACCTACATAAGAACAACGGTGTACAGAGAAATGTTCTCAGTGGCTGCTCCCCAGCTTCAGAATTTTCTTTCCCTGGAGACTCTCCAAAGCCAGAGCCTGTGCATCTTCTGGAAGTGGTGGTTTTATTCAAGCCAGTAGCCAGGATGTGATTGTTATTGCAGGTTTTTACAGCAAAGCATAATTGCAGGTTTTACAGCAATTAAGCGGTACATAAATTTTGTTGAATCAATAATAAACACATTGGCATATAATCCACTCTGAACACTTGGAATCTCAAAGGTTATACACATTGTTGCAGGGAGGAGGATAACAGCTTCACTGTTGCTCTAAAGCAGGGGTGGAGTGTGGGGCTTTTTTTGGTCCTCTGGATGTTACTGAGCCACAACTCCCATCAGCCCCTGCAAGCATGGCCAACAACCTGAGATGATGGACATTGTAATTCGGTGACTTCTGGGGGGCCAAAGGTCCCCCATACCTGTTGTAGGAGAAAAACCTTGATGTGACTACATGAGCACTGTTCCACACACAACATTTGATATTTTCATTTACATACATTCATTCGAAATAAGATAGCTTTATGAAGCAATTCTATATCCTCCCACCACGCTGACGAAGAATTATACGAAATAGTAGTCTATATCCAGAATCACTGTTCAGTGTTGGACATCATATTTGCTGAATACACAAAGCTTCACAGCTTGTCTTTCATCGTGCAAAGTCTGGTACCTCACTTCATTTAAAGATTTTCAGAGACTTTGAGACCAAAGATTTCATTTTGGATTTGTTATGGTTTGAAGGAATTCTATAAAAGATTGTCTATTGCTTATGTACATGGTCATCGTGTTGCCTAGACATTGCTGACGTTCTCTTTGCAACACAGGGGTTTGTTTGCTTACTTATCAGTATCCCCCCCCCGCTTCCTTCTGGCAGACCCCACATTATGGACCCAGGAGCATGTCCGCCAGTGGCTTGAGTGGGCTATCAAGGAGTATGGCTTGATGGAGATCGACACCAACCTCTTCCAGAACATGGACGGGAAGGAGCTCTGCAAGATGAACAAGGAGGATTTCCTCCGGACCACATCTCTCTACAACACGGAAGTTCTGCTGTCTCACCTCAGCTACCTCAGGGAAAGTAAGTGACTGCTCTGTTCTGCCTTCTTCTTTCTCGGAGGCCTGCCTAGCACGTCAAACAAAGAGTAGGTTCTTTTGGCCGAGAGCTGAAGTCAGAAGGGTAGCTGGGAGGAGAAAAGGAAAGAGATTGAAAGCGGGCCAGCGTCAACAGCAAGAGCCAGTGTGGCACAATGGTTAGAGTGTTGGGCTAGGACCTGGGAGACCAGAGTTCGAATCCCCTACTCAGCCATGAAGCTCACTGGGTGACCTTGGGCCACCCGCTCACTCCCTCGCAGGGTTGTTGTGAGGAGGAAAATGGGGAGGAAAAGAACCATGTGCCTCTCTTTGAGATCCTTGGAAAATAAAGGTGGTATATAACTGAAATACATACATACATACATACATACATACATACATACATACAACAAGAAATGCAAGAAAACAGCGTCTTTCCTGATGTTTCTGGAATCTAACTCCCATCATTCCTGGCCCATAGCCCTGCTTTCTGGGGCTGATGGGATTTGGAGTCCAGGAACATCTGGAGGGCCAAAGTCTCTCCATGCCTGAAGCAAAATCTCCCAAGCTGTGCTTGTTCTGCCTGGTTTTTTCTTGTACCCACTCTCAGAGATGGATTTAGGGCAGCACAACTGGTTCCACTACTCTGGCCACCAAGCCAAGGAGGCATTGCAACAGTAGTGAATTGAGCAGAAAGGGAGAGGTGGTGAGGCACTGGCTTTTGGCCTCACATAGGGCACCTCTGAAATTTGAAAGTCCTAAGTCCACCCCTGAGGCTCCTATCACAAAAACCTAGCTGGCGTTGTGGAAGAGCAGATCCACCGGGTTTCCTCTGAAAATACAGATCAATGAATTGCTTATTTGTTTAGCTCTGTTATCTCACTGAGAACAACTTTTTAAAACACCAAGCCGCAGACATTTTGTCTGACTGAAAAAAGGTGTCTCCAATTAACTGATGGAAAGATTAAGTAGTTATAGAAGCTGTCTCTGTGCAAGCGATATAGAGTGAAGTGTGTGGGGAGCCTCTCCTTAAGGGCACAGCACACATGACTCTTATGGGGGCCAATGGGAACTTTGCCCCCCATTGCTAATTGCAGCACAGGGTAGTTTTTTTCTATTAGGGTTGCAATTGGGGAGGGAAGGTTCATGTGTCCCCTCCACACATGGTGTAATCCCAATGGAAATCCATGGGGTGTGTGTGCCTAGGATGTTGTTTTTTTATCACCTGATTGCCTGCAAGTCCCATAGCTGGTTTAATGTGTAGTTAGGTTTGCATGCAGATGTATGTCACAATAAAGAGCTAGAGCAGAATGCCTATATGCATGTGAACTCAGAAATGAGAACCGTGCAAATCTGTTTGGCATGGGGAGAGTGCAAAAGAGGAACCAAAGGGTTTGCATTTCTGCTTTCTGTACACCTGGAATTTGTAAGATCCAGTCACGAAGACTTGTATCCAATACAGAACAGATTTGCTGAATTCTACTGGCATGGCTAGCTTAGGTCCATTCATTTCAGTGGGTCTACTCTGCGTAGACATTAGTTGGCTCCCAGTTCCAGGGTTCAACCAGCCTCTCAGTGAGTGAACCCATCAAAGTCTTTTTTTCAGTGCAACCCAAAGCCAAACAGATTTGCCAGCAACCTCCAATTCAGCAGCCTCCCACTCTTATCTGCCTCAAAATGTGGTTTCCTGGAGTGCAGCAACTTTGAGGACGTAATGCTCAGCACCGCCACGTTCTGAGGCTTCTTTCCACCCACATCTGACTTGGCAACTAGGAGAGTTGTGCTGATCAACATCACTTTCTTGGTGTTTTCCTGCCGTCACAGTGCAGTGACCTGAGCTCAACCACCATAGAATTGTAGAGTTGGAAGAGACCCAAAGGGTCATCTAATTCAACCCCATGCAATGGAGGAGTCACAGCTAAAGAATCCCTGTCAGACAGCCATCCAGCCTCTCTCTAAAACAGTGGTTCTCAACCTGTGGGTCCCCAGATGTTGTTGGACTACAAATCCCATCATCCCTGAGCTCTGGCCTTGCAAGCTAGGGGTGATGGGAGTTGTAGCTCAACAACATCTGGGGACTCACAGGTTGAGAAGGGCTGCTCTAAAAGCCTCCAATGAAGGAGAGTCCATCACCTTCCAAGGTCATCCATTCCATTATTGGACGGCTCTTACTATCAGAAAGTTCTTCCTGATGTTTGGTTGGAATTTCCTTTCTTGTAACTTGAATCCATTGGTTTGGATCTTCTCTTCCGGAGAAGCAGAAAACAAGCTTCCTCCATCTTCTGTGTGACAACCCTTCAGATATTTGAAGATGGCTGTCATACCACTTCTCAGTCTTCTCTTCTCCAAGCTAAGCATCCCCAACTCCCTCCTCTGCTCCTCTTCAGGCTTGGTTTCCAGACCCTTAATCATCTTGGTTGCCTTCCTCTGCACACTTTTCAGCTTGATTGCTGTGGTCAATGACTTGCACGAGCCTGCCTCCCTGGGCACCTGACCTGTTCCTTTCTTCTGTTTTGCACACTGACTCCATGAGATGAGGCTGCAATCCTCTGCGCTGCTTTCTTGCTGCTGCCATCTCTGGCTGTAATTGGGGGCGGGAAGAGGTGTGGGCTTTGAGGGAGATAGGGCAAAGCCTTGTTCTCATTAAAGCGTGTTCACAGGCCAAGCCAGGCTACTGGACATGACTCCTTTCCAAACAGCTGTTCCTGTGCCTGCTTCACGACAGTCTGGTTTCTGGATTTCTGGGCAACTCCCTTGTGGTGTCATGCCTTTGAAGGGAATTTATTGTTTTTCCAGACTTAATTTCCACTGGATGTTTTGCGCTGCATCTATGAACCAAGAAGGGCACTGGAGGAGATGGCTCCTTACTTCCCCACAACAGAGGGACATTGGGGGCACTTTAATCCACTGCAGTGAGTGAGGAACACTTTGCAGAGAGCAGTGGAGCAGCTGGGGAATTTTAGACTCTGGGTTTAATGGTTGTCCGGATGGTCACTTGCTTAAAAGTAGGGCAAGCCAGCCCTATGGTAGCTGACTGGGGTCCTGGGTCAGAGTCCTGCCCTGAAGGCACCAGGGTAAGAATTGCAGGCAAGCAGCTTACAGGGGGGATCTGGTTTGCTTGTCATCTAAAGGTAAAATTAACACATTTGCACTTTCTGAAATGAAACACCATGGGTGGGGGACCTTTTCTGCCCAGCAGGACAGATCCTTTCCTCCTTACCCTTGGAGGCCCAAATCTGGCAGATGAGCTGGGTCACCCACCTGTCAGTTGCCCAACAACATAGTGACATCAGGTGATGCTGTGCTTTGAAGCCCCCAACCATTGGGGCTCCAAAGCATAGCATAGGGATGTCCAACACACACACACACACACACACACACACACACACACACACACACACAACTCTAAATGTCTGGGTAGTGGAAGTTTAAAAGGCAGCATGCGGCTGTTTGCAAAAGGGCTTTCAAGCAGCCCTGCACTGCAGCCAAATGATTTATCAGTTTTCCGTGGTACAATGTGAAATTTCCTAATGGTCTTAAGTACTCTGCTTCTTTGTCGTGTGTTTGAACTTCTGTCGTTTTTATTGTATTCCTTTGTTTAACTTACTCTGATAAAAATGATAAAATAAATAATAACCTGGAATTAGCAATGAGGGCTTGCCATCCCGGCACAAGCCCTTTAGAATGTAAAAGTTGTCAGTTAAGGATTCCAGGTCTGGTATTTCTGCTGGTCTCAGTGCCCTTAAAGTCTTGATGTCTGCTTCGTTCTTGCTCCCCCCCCCCCCGCACACATTCCCCTCCTTTTTTCATTTAAGCATCTTAATAGGAAACACATTTTTCTTCCTTTTCTGGTGTTCCCAACTAGAAACCTCAGACTGCTGGGCAAAGGTGAGAACTTTCAGCAATAAACCTGGGGCGACTCTCTCCCTTTTGACGGCCACAACTTGTGCTTTTCAGCAGAGAGTGGCCCTTGTTTTATCTGACAAGTTCACTTAGACGGGAATTCCCCCTCTCCCTCGCCAGCCCCACTCCCTGCCCCACCGTCTGCAACTTCAGCCATGTAGGCTGTCTGTCTGATCACTGGGTCTTGGGGCACTGGGCTGGCTGGCTGATGCTGTTGTACTGAACATCGAAATCTGGATCCGTTTCCAACCAGAAGCCAGAAAATGTGTCAGGCATGAATTAGTTCCCTCGCTGAGATATTTGAGAGGAACAAATTAAAAGCGAAACGAAACACCAAGTGAAAACCAAGGATAGGGGGGTGGGTGAGAAGTTTGGTTTGGTTTGTATTTTAATGTGAACCAACCTTAATAAATCACACGTTCTGGAACGAGATCGGCGAACCAAAATGCAGCAGTTCCTTGGAATTTGCACCTCTCTGATGGTTCTCGATGTGATTCTCCAAACAAGTAATGTGCACAAAAATCTGTATTGTAAGGAGGAATGTGCATAAAAAGGCCAGCATTTGTGAAAATAGCATTAAGGGAAATTGCTTGCAAATGTGTTTCCGTTAGGAGACCTTGGCACTCAAATGAGGATTAGGCAAATTCATGGAGGAGGAGAGGGCTGTTGATGGCATCTCTGCCTCCACAGTGAGAGGCAGCAATGCTCCTGAATACCAGTTGCTGGAAGCCACAGGAGGGGAGAATTGCTATTTTGCATTGGATCCTGCTTGCACGCTTCCCCTAATGGGCATCGTATGGGCATTATGGGAATCACATGCTGCTTGGAGAGAGGAGAGGAAAATCTGAGATTAACAATGCCATCCTGCATAAAGCTAATCAGAAGGAAACCCCATGAGTTTAATGGAATTTACCCCTGTTGAAGAATCAGTGGAAACTGATTTCATCTCAAATTACCAGGTCAGTTTCATGAATTTTTAGTTGAATCACTGTTTCCCAACCTTAGCTGTATCTAAGTTCTACTCAGATCAAACCCACTGAAATTAACAAACCTAAATTAGTCATGTCCATTCATGCCAGGGGGTCTACTCTGAGTATGACCAACGTTGGATACAACCCATAGATAGATAATACAAATACTTAACGGTAGTTTTGGTATGTGTCATATCGTAAAAGGTATTCCCAGTTCTCTCACACTTGGCTGAATGGGGGAAATGCCTCTTCTCTAACACGGGGGATGTTTTTCACTTCAAAATTATTGTCTTGTTTATATTCAGACAGGGGGATTTAATTGGCTAGGTACTTTGAACTGATTTATAGACTATGGCAACTAGTCATGGATAGTGCTCCGTTAAGATTAGAAGTGATCCCTGATGTTGATCTCTGATCATGATGATCCACTTTCCAGAACACCTGCTGATTTTCCTTTTGAGATAATGGACGTTAGGGATTCTTTAGCTGTGATTCGCTGCATTGCAGAGGGTTGGACTAGATGACCCTTGGGATTATTCTTCCAGCTCTACAATTTGATTATCCTAACTGCAGAAGGGAACTAGGAAACTGTTCGTTTCTCCTTCCTTTCTCAGCACAGATCCCTTCCGAGCAAATAATTTGATCACAAATACTTAACTGCAGCATTTCTCTACCCTGCCCCCATTCAAAATACAGGCTTTCCCCCTACACATTGTTTTTCAAAAATACCCGTTTTTGCACAGGCTAAACCTCTTCTTGTCCTTTATTTTTTCCCCTTCCAGGTAGTTCCTTGCTGTCTTACAACACACCAGCCCACACGGAACAATCCTCTCGACTCAATGCCAAAGAAGGTGAGTTCCTTCTTCTGGATCTTGACCATTTGTCTGAGACTGTTTTGCTGTAAAAAGTACCAAGGAGCTCAGTTTGGAAATGTGCAGAATCTGCTTCCTTGTCTTTTCATCCCAGATGCTGGGGAGGATGTTTTTCCTTTCTTCCCCATTGTCTAAAGCCGGTGTGGGGAACCTTTGACCCTCCAGAAGCTGCTGAACTACGACTGCCATCAACCCTGGCCATTGGCCATGCATGCTGGGGCTGATGGGAGTTGCAGTCCAGCAACTTGCTGGCATTAGCAGCTGTTCAACAGGGGAGTGGACTCCCTCAGGAGATTATGGACTCTCCCTCACTGGAGGTTTTAAAGCAGAGGTTGGATGGGCATCAATCATGGTGCTTTAGTTGAGATTCCAGCCTTGTAAGAGGTTGACTCTTGAGGTTCCTTCCAACTCCACAATTCTATGATACTATGAAATGTAGTGGTGTAGTGGTTAAGAGCGATAGACTCGTAATCTGGGGAACCGGGTTCGCATCTCCGCTCCTCCACATGCAGCTGCTGGGTGACCTTGGGCCAGTCACACTTCTCTGAAGTCTCTAAGCCCCACTCACCTCACAGAGTGTTTGTTGTGGGGGAGGAAGGGAAAGGAGAATGTTAGCCGCTTTGAGACTCCTTTGTGTAGTGATAAAGTGGGATATCAAATCCAAAACTCTTCTTTAATGCACCCGAGTGTGTTGATGGTGCTCTGCTTTTCTGTTTGTTGCATTAGTCAGTGCAGTTGAACAGGTGTGTAATTGTCCCCCTTGGGCTTTTATCTTCATGTGTCCTTTTGCGTTGCGTTCGTGGCCAGTGCTGGATTTACATATAAGCTAAACAAGCTATAGCTTAGGACCCCACTCTCTTGCCCCCGCAATTTCACTGTTAATATACTTCTTAATTGTATTTCAGTTCAACAATTACTTTGATCAAATACATATTTTGTTATGTGCAAACGGCTTTAGATACCTATTAGGTCCATAAATTACCATATATTCAACACAAAAAACAGCGACAATTTGTTGTTGACAAAGGACAGCTGGACATATAAAGGGCCCCATTACCTTCAGTAGCTGAGGACCTCATCAAACCTAAATCCGGGCCTGTTTGTGGCCTCCCCGGTAGAGGCCCCCATCCATGCTAGGCAGCCCCTGGACCTTTCCCCCTCCATGGCCTCCTCTCTCCTTCTCTATGTCTGCATCGCTGCTAAGCCAAAGCTGAGCAAAGGTCCAAAGCAGGTCTGCAGCACTTCTTTAGGGGTTGGGTTTCCTCATCATGTTAAGAGGGGTGCAGGTTGTGCAATATCTGAGTCGACCCTTGTGAGTGTATGTGTGTGAAGGCTTTGATCACAGCATTGTGGAGGCAGCTGGTGAGGAGATGGAAAGTTTAAAGCGTGTGCATCCCAGAGGCTGATCTTGGTCTTTGGATGTGTACTGCGTTGTCTTGGCCCTCATGGCTTGCCATACCAGGAACTGAGTCAGCAATCGGGCATCGTGCTTCTAGCTCTGCAATAAAGCTCTCCACACACACAGCTGCCCTTGAAATTAACTGCTTTTGGAAAAGTTCTCTGGTTATCCATCTTTTGTGCAGCCTCCTCTTCATGATACCAGAGGTTGCCACCCGTCCCTAGAAAAAACAGGATTGCCCCATTTTTGGACAAAAGTGTCCCCTGTCCCATTTGGACTTCAAACACAATCCCCGTATTTCAGCTCAGCTGACCCAAAATGGCGGCTGTGTCGCTGTTGGTGTGGTTGACGAGGAGCCTGGCCCGGTGCGAGCGACAATAGAGAGGGAGAAGGAACAACTTCCTCTCCCTCTCTCATCCTCTCCTTTGTTCCATTTCACTGGTGCTCCACATCAGCCACCACCTGTTGGTCTAGCATGGTGCAAGTCTGCCACCCCAACCTGACCTCCCCTCCTCCCTCCTCTGAAATTTGTGAGGCAGTTCTCTGCCCCAAAAGGATGCTATCTATCTATCTATCTATCTATCTATCTATCTATCTATCATCTATCTATCTATCTATCTAATCTATCATCTATCTATCTATCATCTGTCTATCTATCTATCTATCTATCTATCTATCTATCTATCTATCTATCTCATCTATCTATCTATCTATCTATCTATCTATCTATCTATCTATCTATCATCTATCTGTCTATCTATCTATCTATCTATCTATCTATCTATCTATCTATCATCTATCTATCATCTATCTATCTATCTATCTATCATCTGTCTATCTATCTATATATCTATCATCTAATAATAATAAGGAGAGTTGATTGGGGAACTGCAGAAATGGGCCCAAATTGGATACAAAAGTTTGCATACAGGGGAAAAAACCCCAGAAACGTTTGTGCAGATTTGTACAGGAAAAATTGCAAACGGATGTGGAAACGAGGCAGATTAAATTTAAGCCTGGAAAAAATGAGGGGCAGATTTGCCCATTTTCCTTAATGCAAAAATATTTCTTGCATATCTGTGGAGGGGGGGAGGGGCAGGTTTTTCCGCACAAAAGCACCAAGCCCACGTTAATCCTGCAACGTGAATTTTGGCAGTATGCAATCTGAATCCTACCCACTAAACAATGACTGTCTGGGAGAGCCCTTACTTTCATATAATTGTGCCCCATGGGATTGCAGTGCTCTAGATCCATGGAGAAAATGTCCTGCGGATCGCTCAGATGTTGAAGCCAGACATTTACTCTTTGGACGTCTGTTCATCTAGAGGCCAACAAGCGAAGAATCCTCCTTATGACTTTCCAGGCACAGCACCCCACCAGAGCCTGCTTGTTCTCTGACAAGGGGGGTGGGGCGGGGTCTGGATTTTAGCTAATTCATGCCTTTGCAACTGTCTGTTTCAGCACGAAGCCCACATTTTATATAAAAATCCCTTCTGCAAAGTGTTGTGTCTCGTGGTACTTCCACATTCCCACATCCTGCAGCCGCTGAGTCCATTTCCCTTAGCAATCACTTAATCTAAATCCCAGCTTCATCCTGGCTTTATAAGCCTAACCCTCTCCACCTACAGAAAAAAGAAGCAAGTAGCGTATCTGTTTCAGTTTAAGCTCTGCCAACATCTCCTGTGTGCTGACGGTTGATGGGTTTGGCTCTAGGAGATTTTGGGGGAGGGAAAAGGGCCAGGTCTTTTTATAACTTGATGTTTCATTGATTACAATTTCCTTTTTTAGATGTGTTTTTCGTATTTACAGCAGTAGCAGCATATAAAACGATGATATAATAATCAAGATCAAAGCAATGCAATTCAATATCGCAATTTTAATTTATTACCTGCCATTCTCCCTAAGGTCCCAGGGTGCAACCATTTAATAAAGAGCTTAAGAATTTAAAAGATGCAGCCACCCAAAATAGAGTGGGTCCTGAAAATATACCTCTTAGGTGTCAAAAGAGCTGCGTCTTCAGCATCCTCTGGATGCTATATAGTGAAGTTGCCAAATGTATCCCTTTGGGAGGGAATTTTACCACTTTGGGGCTGCCACAGAGAAGGCCCTGTCCTGGGCATCACATGCAGGTCCTGCAATATAATATATAACTGAGTGCAAAAAAAGGGGGGGGGATATATCCAGTACATAAGGTAAAACTACAGCTGGCATACACACGCATTTTAAGACTACAAATCTGCAATTTGACTAGAAGAAGCGGAGCAACCAGCTGCGAAATATTTCAGTTCAGAGAAGTGCAGCCTGTTGGATTGATCAATAATTGCTGTAGAGATGACAACAACACAAGCATAGTGGGAGAACCTCCGGATGTGTATACAGGACATGTTAGCATGGCCTCAGGCTGGAGAATGGTCTCCGCATCATGGACAATGTCCTCTAATCTCCTCAACTGACACCTTCGAAACAGTGTCATTTCCTTTTTATCAGAGCAGTTGATAAAGACGGAAGCCAAAACCTCTCGCCACATACATTTTTCTATAAAAAGCTCCGTTTTGTTAATCAGAGTAACATAGATATTATTTTAGTATTTAACTGGATTCTAAAAGGAACCTTGAGCATGCTTGTATGAAGTGCTTGGAGTGGGCTCTTTTGAACTCAGGTGTGCTTACTGCTGCCTGCGTAGG
The DNA here is from genome assembly GCF_965112155.1 of Podarcis liolepis. Lineage (NCBI taxonomy): Eukaryota > Metazoa > Chordata > Lepidosauria > Squamata > Lacertidae > Podarcis > Podarcis liolepis. The sequence continues at coordinate 28,379,471 of NC_139567.1, read as the reverse complement.
TTCTACTTGTAAAAAAAAAAAAGGTGCATTGAGCATTAACAAAAGATCTTCAGCCAGCTGAAATGCAACCTTTGGCTTTTAATTAGAAATGCAAACCCTCTTGCAAAGAAAGCTTAGCATTAAGTTTGCTAGCATGAACTGGGAACCCCACTGAAGAAAAGGAAAGAAGGACCCAGCCTCTACTTAATTATTTCCCTGATTCTTCCAAGTTCAATCTTTTTTTGGAAGCCTCCTTACTTTGTTTATTTATATGAATATATATGTACCACCCTTCATCTTATGTTTGCAGAAAGAAAACTAGTGTACAGTGGTACCTTGGCTTAAGTACTTAATTGTTCTGGAGGTCCATACTTAACCTGAAACTGTTCTTAACCTGAAGCACTACTTTAGCTAATGGGGCCTCCTGCTGCTGCGGAAGCAAAGTTCTTAACCTGAAGCATTATTTCTGGGTTAGTGGAGTCGGTAACCTGAAGCGTATGTAACCTGAAGCGTATGTAACCCGAGGTACCACTGTAGACTTAATAAAACCCTCACCTCTGTCATTAGCCAGAGCAAGAAGGGTCTGTCTAGGAGCCCAATACCCTGGTAGATGACATCATCTGCCCTGCTCATAAAAAGCTCTGCTCCTCTACCTTTGCCCTCCCCTACTTGTAGGGCTTTCATTGCATGTTACAGAAAAGGCAAGGCTCTGAAACGGGACTGCGGTTTTCCACAACCAGGAAGACAAAAAGACAGGCAGAAGGCAATGAAAGCAACAAGAATGCAAAAAGGAGAAAATGGCAGGTACCAGCTATCACGGACAAGAGGCCTGTGGGTTGTTTGTTTGTTTTTAGATCACCTGCTTCAGAGATTTGGGTAAGCTGCTTCAGAAAGCCTTAAGATTGCTCCTGGAGGAGGGACTGCTTCAAGCTTCACATTAAACCAACCTTCCCTGACATCTTAGGGGTTGATGGGAGTTGTGGTCCAAAATTCTCCAGAGGGCACTCAAGCCTGTGATGGCTGCAATGAATGCATGCCATGCCAACATTTCTTCGATGAAAATAGGGACGTCCTAAGGAAAGGTGGGGACACGGGTGGTGCTGTGGGTTAAACCACAGAGCCTAGGACTTGCCGATCAGAAGGTCGGCGTTTTGAATCCCCACAATGGGGTGAGCTCCCGTTGCTCGGTCCCTGCTCCTGCCAACCTAGCAGTTCAAAAGCATGTCAAAGTAGATAAATAGGTACTGCTCCAGCGGGAAGGTAAACGGTGTTTCCATGCGCTGCTCTGGTTCGCCAGAAGCGGCTTAGTCCTGCTGGCCACATGACCCAGAAGCTGTACGCCGGCTTCCTCGGCCAATAAAGCAAGATGAGTGCTGCAACCCCAGAGTTGGCCATGACTGGACCTAATGATCAGGGGTCCCTTTACCTTTAAGGAAAGGTGGGACATTCCTGGATCAAATCAGAAACTGGGATGGGTTCTGTAAACAGGGACACTTGGAGGGTCTGTGGACCTAAACCTTGATAGCTGGCGCTGATGAGGGCTAGTTTCTTCTTTTTGCATTCTTCTGAGTCCCCCCCACCACCACCACATCATAACCAGCTGCAATGAGCAGCGAGGCGTGGTTTTGCAGGTTGTGACGATGCACTCCCTGAAGAGGTGAAGATGAGCATAGGCCTTGTGGCTGAGCAATGGGAGATCATCACGAGGGTGCCTGCTTGGGGTGACACCCTTGTGTTTCCTGCTCTGTGTGGTTTTGGCCTCAGCAGAGGATGTTATCTGATTCTGCTGCTGCGCCTTCTAACCTCAGCCGCCACCTGCCTCGCAGGCAGAGAGAAGCAGTACGCAAACATTGTGTGTGTGTGTGAATGCGGCACCCTGCAGGTGCTGCCATTGTCTCCGCAGCAGCCGCCCACTTGAGTGCCCTGTGCCCTCCTCGCCCTCCTCTGAGCAGCCCGGCTGCAAGGTGGCAACAAAGCTCACCACGCTTGCCTCCAGCTCCTTCTCTGGGTGAATGGGTATCTGTTTGAAAATAATAACAAAAGCTTGTTTGGACGAAGCAAACAAGGAGAGCCTAGAGCCTCCATCTGAAAGCGGGGAGTGCACACAAACCCATCAACCTCACTGAAAGAACTGAGCCTCATTCCTTTCTGGACCCCTTGGGGGACAGGTGCTGAGACTGTAAACACAGGAAGGCAAGCAGAGAGAGACAGAGAGAGCATGCTCAGGCTGCAAAAGTAACCCTTCTGGGTTTTGTGTGGTTTTGTTGAATCTGGCGTAACTTCTGTCGCTCGAGAGCAGCCCTGTGTTCATTTTCAAAAGGCAACCTGGTTAGATATCTTTTTGTGCAGAGCATGCAAGAGGCTGCGTTTTATTTGGTGTCTGGCCTTCACGCCGTTAATGTACAGGGGTGCTTTCCTCATTTGTCTGTCTCTAAATAAAAATAAAAAAGGATCAGAGTAGAATGAAGAAGAAAAAAATGCCCACAAAAAATCCCAAGAAAAAGAAAAGAACCGGTTGGAAACTAGCACAGGGAATTGCTGTCTTCCCCCACCCCTCTTTATTAGATTAAGGGCAGAATAATTTATAATTCAAACAACAATCACAACTTGACTGTCAGTTCTTGAAATTAAGACTTCCAGAATGCAGCAAATGGATCCCATATTTGCTCAAACTGGTTTGAAAAATTTGGATTTCCCCCAAGCGCGCTTATCTTGTGCAAGTACATGATGTTCTAAGTTTAGTGTGGCGTAAGGAGAGCTTTTTCTGGACTAGAGAGTGTGTTATGCGATGCAGGAAGTCAGGAGTAGCCAACCTGGTGCTCTCCAGATATTCTTGGGCTCCAACTCCCATCAATTCCAGCTAGCATGCCCAGTGGTTAGAGATGTTTTGTGGGCTTTTTTTTTTTTTTTTTTTTTTGCTATTGCTATTCACATTTCTTAGTTGCTTTATCCAAAAAAAGGATCACAAAGGTCTCTAGATAAAATATAGATTAAAAAAATAAATTAAAAACCACATTTTAAAAAGTGCAAAGTACAACATTCCCAAAATGCTCATCCGACAATGAACTAAAAGATGAGCACCACAGGAGAGGATGATTTAACCACCAAAGGGCTAGGTGAAAAAAAACATCTTAGTCTGGTGCCTAAGAATGGACAAGGATGGCACTAGGCACATTTCCCCGGGGAGAGCATGTCCATGCGGACACCCTCCACACCTCCTTTGGAAGAGACACACTGTAAAGGACATCTGGTAAAGACTATGGGGCCTGGGCTTGTTTCCGCAGGATGATGTAGTTGAGCAACAATCCAAAGGGCACTCCAGAATTAAGTGGTATTGCCTACTGGGACTTGAGATGCACCACAGGTTAAAAGGGGATATTACACACTGTGGAACCAAAAGACTATGAAACTCATGGTCAGTATTTCAGGGGTTGTGTTTATTTGCACAGTATAACTGGGGTACAGAAATGACTGCTAAATTAGGAGATCTCTCTCTCTCTCTCTCTCTCTCTCTCTCTCACACACACACACACACACACACCAACAACAATTAGCTTGGCTGCCACCTTAGTCAGTAGGTATGCTATCATACCCTCCAAGATTTCTCCAAGGAAAATAGGGATGCCCTAAGGAAAAGTGGGACATTCCAGGATCAAATCAGGCTTTTGCAAATCCAGGACTGTCCCTGGAAAATAGGGACACTTGGAGGAGCTGTGCTATGCATTCCTTGTTGGTGTTAACTGGCTATTAATCAGCATTCATGGTTAGGAGCCAAGCCACTAAGCAAGAGAGCAGATTGCTCCTAACAGTATCACAGGCGGTTGTGGTTGTGCTGGGGAACATGCTCAGGTTGTCTCCGGCTCCCTCCACAACAGTCTGCCTTGCGGTTCGTGAGGCAGGTTCCTTTGGGATCAAGCCCGGCCTCCTCTGGACATTGGCTGAGGTTCCCCGTTAGCAAGCATCCCAACCGTACAAATGTACGGGGTTTCACGTCCTTGGTACAAATTGTCTTCAGCTGCCTTGGAGACCTGAGTGGTCCTAATGAGAATCATCAGGCTTTCCTGGCCAAGGAACAATTTTCTTGCAAACGAAATGAGGCTCCTCTCATCACTAAGTGGAACGATTTGGGCCTCTCTGCTTGTTTTGTTTTAATGGGAAAGAGTCTGTTTCGGTTTCCATGACTTGGCAGACCAGGTCAGATATTGCAGGGGCATAAGGAAAATGGGAGACATCACAAGGTAGTTTATTGTACAGGCAGGGTAGCATCCTCAGAACACCATTCGCGTTTTGCCAAACCAGATTTCAATATGGCAATGCAAAACGGCATGGTTTACGTCAGGAGTGGCTAAATCTTTTGAGGCTGAGGGTGGCCTTGACCCTCAGTCAACATACTGAGGGTTGTTCATCAAAGTGGGTGTGGCCAATGTGGGCGTGGCCAATGTGCAAAAGTGGATGTGGCGAGAACTTTAGAATTCTCAGGTCTTCTTCTTTGCCCATTAGCTGTTCGGCGCCATTTTAAATCCTTATTTTATCATCCATCGTTCAATTCAGCAAACAGCAGCGACAACAATTTAAAGGGACAAATGTAGGTGGTGTGCGCAGAAGACATGGAAACCTTTTGGCATCGCAACAGTGAGCACACACAAATGGTCAGAGATGTTGCTTTTTAAAAGGGGAAATTACATTTTTGTTTTTAAAAGGCCAGATTTGGGTGAGGGTCTTAGGAGTCTGCAAAAAGCTTTTGGCAACAGTTTTTAAAATGGAAAAAAAAATGGCAGAGAAGGGGAGGGTCGAGGACACAAAAAACCAACAGAGGACCCGTGGTGGAGGCAGAGGCCCCAGCCCAGTTGCCACCGTGGCAGCAGAGAGCTGGAGCTAAGGCAGCAGGTGGTGGTGGCAGGCAGAGAATGGGCACCGACAGTGAAAACTTTGTGGGTACCCAGGGCCCCCTGGAGATGGCGCCAGTGCCTTTTGGTAAAATGGCATAACAATAGGGGAACCACAGGAGCGGGTGTGTGTGTATGTGTGTATGTGTGTTTCATTTTATAGTTTTTAATTTGTTTATTTATCTAAGAAAGGACATACAGTTAAGTAACATGCAATGTAAGAAAGAAAAGAGACAGACAGACAACACAACTGAATGAAAATTAAACATACACACAAAATGCAAATTTGAGTTGTTTCGTTCATTATCCCTGAAGATTATTATTATTGGTGTTGGGAATGGGATGGGGGCAGTGATGCCTCTCTGCCCCGCTAAATTTTATAGTTTTTACTTATTTTTTTATTTTGTATCTTTGTAAATCACATAGAGAACATTGTAATTAAGTGGCACATACCTTGTTTGAATGAATGAATGAATGAATGAATGAATGAATAATTCTATGACCTTGATGGCTTTGATGTCCCAGTCTAATGCAAAGCAGGCACTCATGTACCCCTCTGTGGTAAAAATGCACAAACAGGACATATTTCTATTCAGATTATTGTAATTCTCTATAGATTTGTATATAAATCACCACGTGCATGTTTATGCAAACCAGTGTCCTCTTTTTCCTCAGTGTGTTTCCTCTTTTTTTGTGGGCAGGGTGGGGGGAGTTGCAATGTGCAAGTGGTTAGCCTATTGCAGATAGTGGGCAGACACCACCACTCCTGTTCCAACGAGGATGGCAGTCAGGGCAATGAGTTTAAAAAAACCCCACAACCTTCCCTACACGTGAGGTCCAAATCTGTTCTTCCCTCCAAACACACACACACACACACACACAGAGAGAGAGAGAGAGAGAGAGAGAGAGAGAGAGAGAGAGAGCGCTATGCAATGCTAAAAACTCTTTAACAAATAGCACCTCTTGCTGTGCCCTCAGAAGTAGAGTTACTCTAGAACAGGGGTCAGAAAACTTATTTAGCAGGGGGCTGGTTCACGGTCCCTCAGACCTTGTGGGGGCTGGACTATATTTTTTTTTGGGGGGGGGATGGATGAATTCCTCTGCCCCACAAATAACCCAGAGATGTATTTTAAATAAAAGGACACATTCCACTCATGTAAAAACACGCTGATTCCCAGGCTGTCTGCGGGCTGGATTTAGAAGGCGATTGGGCCGCATCTGGCCCCCGGGCCTTAGGTTGCCTACCCATGCTCTAGAAAGAGTGAGTTCTAGACCTTTTTCCACAAGGGAAGGATCACACGCCCCCATAAGTAATATATTGGTTTTTGAAGCATCTTTTGTGAATGAAGGAGGCCATCCTGCCAGGAAGACCTTCTGCAGATAGAAAAACACACCTTTGCTTACCCTGAGAGCCAGTGTGGTGTAGTGGTTAAGAGCGGTAGATTTCGTAATCTGGGGAACCGGGTTCGCTTCCCTGCTCCTCCACATGCAGCTGCTGGGTGACCTTGGGCTAGTCACACTTCTCTGAAGTCTCTCAGCCCCACTCACCTCACAGAGTGTTTGTTGTGGGGGAGGATGGGAAGGGAGAATGTTAGCCTCTTTGAGACTCCTTCAGGTAGTGATAAAGCGGGATATCAAATCCAAACTCTTCTGAGAGATTTCATAGAATTGGAGGGGAACCCCAAGGGTCTTCTGATCCAGTCCTCTGCAACGCAGGAATACTGTATCAGCTAAACTAAAGCATCCATGAGAGATGGGCATTCAACCTCTCCTGAGACTCCACCCCCTCCCAAGGGAGTCCCTTGCACTGTCAAACAGCTCTTCCCTTCATTACGTTCTTCCTGACATTTAGTTGGAATTGCCTTTCTTTTTAACCATCTCTCCCTCTCAGGAACCTTTGCATCTTTCCCTCATTCCTCCCCCCCCCCCTTTTTTTTACTGGCCAAACAACCCCAAATCCCAGTCAGGACTTGGCGGACCAAAAATTTCTGTCGTCCCCCACCTGCAGCCACCACCACGTATACTTTATGTTGTTGCTGCTGATGCTCCTGCGTGGAACTATAAAGTCAGGATTTTTTGGTTCCAGGAGAAACAGTAGCTTGCTCTTGGGAGCTTAAAAAAAAAACACCACTGTTTTCCTTTGAAATTCCAGCGCTGGTGTTGTGTCTGCATTTCTCCCTGACCCGCTTTGGAGGTAGCCATGTGCATTTTTCAGAGAGAGAGAGAGAGAGAGAGAGAAGGGAAAAAAGGAGGGGAAGGCAACCCCTCCTGGAAACAAAGCACTGTTGTCTCTGTGCTGGAGCAGGCCGGAAACACTGCTCACAGGGGATCCCTGAAGGCCAGGACTGTCCCAGCGCAAGACTCCAGTGGGCTGAATTCAACCTGACAGCTTGTCTGGAGCACTTTCTAAGTAACCATTATCCTTCCTTTGCCCCTTGCTAAATAAGGGGGCTTCTCTGCCCCCATCCATCTCCCTCCCTCCTTCTGCCTTGAGTGCATGGAGTGCAGTCCTCTGGCACATGTGTGCAAGGAATGCGCTGGAGGGGATACCTTTGCCCCCTTCAGAAAGATCCCAGACTGATCCGGGCTTTTTCCTAAGACAAAAAGTTAATGCGTTTCCTGATGGTGTGTTTCTACAGACCAACAGCGTGTGTCTTTCTCCAGCTTGCATTGCGCCTGTGCTCATGCGTACGAGGACTGAGTTCTGGCTGCATGCACCCCATGCAATTGAATCCCATTTCCTCTTGCCCAAGAATCCTGGGGACTGCAGTTTTTTTAAGGGTGCTGGGAATCGTAGTGCTGGGAAGGGTAAGCTACAGCTCCCCAGATTCATAAGAACATAGGAAGAAGGCTGCTGGATCAGGACCATGGGCGCCTAGGTAGTCCAGCATCCTGTAGTCACAGGGGCCAACCAGGGGCCCCCAAGGGAAACCCACAAGCAGGATTCGAACACAAGAGCCCTCTCCTTTCCTGCAGCTTCCAGCAACTGGCATCCACAAGCATTGCTGCCTCCAGCTGTGTAGGCAGAGCATAGCCATCATGGCTAGTGGCCATCGAGAGCCCTCTCCTCCTCCATGAATTTGCCTATTCCTCTTTCAAAGCCGTCTGAGTCGGTAATCATCATTGCCTCCTATGGGAGGGAGTTCCATAGTTTAACTTTGCAGAGAGGGAATGTGCGTCAAATGAATGGCATGTCCGCAGCCTCGCCATGCAGAAACAGAACCAGGGTCGTGTACTGGTTAAAAGTGTTGGATAAGGACTTGTTCTTCTAGTCCCGACTCGGCCGTAACGTTCACTGGCTGGCCTGAGCTGGTTGCTATCTTCCCGCCTAGCCTACCTTATGAGGCTCTTGTGAGGATTACGTTGGGGAAGAGGGCACAGAACCACGCAGATGCACCCTGAGCTGTTTGGAGAAATAGATCTTGCATTTCTATTGGCTGCAAGAGTGCAGAGTCCAATTCCTGAAAATCTGTTTGATTTTATTTTTTTGCTGGGTGGGCGAAGGCTGACAGCAGCATTACTTTCACCAGTGGAGTCCCAGGACTTAAACTAGTGCAGGGGAACTAACACCAGCACATCCCTGGTTGAGCCAGGTTGAGGAAGACCCACCTGTTGTGGGGGCACCTATTCTGAACATACTCATCCTGCCAGACCTTGGGCTTGGATGGTGGTTCAAGTGGGTGGAATTTCCCCCACCTCTAAAATCACTTTAAATTATTTTATTTGCATACGCTGCAACCCCACTCTCAACATACCTTTCCCTCGGTGACTAACAATGGAATAAGCATAAAAGTGCATTTTCTTTAAAAAAAGAAAATAATAAAGTTATTGGCATATAGATGAACACATCAGGAAGCAACTGTTTATTCAAGAGACTAGGGGTAGCTGACCCCTAAGCCAGATCTAGCCTGGCAAGCTGAAAGCTTGATCACCTCATTTCAGGGCTGTGGGGCTCCCTCCATGCTGAGATGGGGAGAGAAAATGTTTTCTGCCTGCCGGCCCACCTGGCCCTCCTGAGAGGTTGCTTACTATCAATGTGGCCCTCAGGCCAAAGGGGGTCAGCTGCCCATGAAGCAGGCGATTAAATCGAAATAGTTCTACATGTTAAAAGATGCTAACATTAGCTGTTCTTAAAAGCCTGGGAAAACCAGAAAGGCCAAAAGGAAAGTACAGTGGTACCTCGGGTTAAGTATTGTATTCATTCCGGAGATCCGTTCTTAACCTGAAACTGTTCTTAACCTGAAGCACCACTTTAGCTAATGGGGCCTCCTGCTGCCGCAGTGCCGCCATCGCACGATTTTTGTTCTCATCCTGAAGCAAAGTTCTTAACCTGAGGTACTATTTCTGGGTTAACGGAATCTGTAACCTGAAGCGTATGTAACCCGAGGTACCACTGTATTTCTTTAGGCAAGCCGTGATTTCCAGTGCATCTTATACACCAGGGGAGTCCCTGTAAATACTGCCAGACTCCAACCCCCATCAGTCCCAGCCAGCTTGGGCGAGGTCAGGAATGATGGGAGTTGTAGTCCAGCAGTATTCAGAGTCCCCCCCCCCCCCCGGTTCCGCATCCTGACAATGTAAATCAGAAGTAAGCGCCACTGAAATTCATGGGACTTACTGAGGCCTGAAGTATTTTATAGGCGAAGGTTAGCAGCTGAAGACGTCCCTGCTCCAAGGAACTTCCAGTCCGCATTTCAGCAGTTGGCTAACTGGGAGGGAAAGCAGCTAAGGCTAGCAAGGAGCGATTCAAAACTGAAGCCTCCCTTACAAGAAACACCAGCACAAAGGCGGCAGGCAGAGCTGCTCCCAGAAATTATCAATGAGGCCTAAATGGTCTGCAAATCTGAGAGATCTTTGGATGAAAGAGTCCGTGACGTTGTAGACATTGTTTAATATCCTTTTTCTCTGGTTTGCGATAGAGTCTGTGTTCATTCAAGGACCTTCTGGATGGAAACCAGATGGCTGCAAGATGACGGCTCTTGAAAGCCTCATAGGATTTATATTGTGCTTTTTAATTTTGTTTGGAATTGGACACACATTTGTCATGGAAGCCGTCACAGAGATCCTCATATCTGCTGAAGCCGGCAGGTTGGCAGCGAGCTACACCAGAGGGCAGCTCTTTCCCCCTCATCATTTGCAAAATATTGTTACGTGCCACCTTAGTCTCCTACATCAATCTCCAACATTTCTCTGATGAAAATAGGGGTGCCCTATTCCATAAGAGGGACACGGGTGGCGCTGTGGGTTATACCACAGAGCTAGGACTTGCCGATTGGAAGGTTGGCGGTTCGAATCCCTGCAATGGGGTGAGCTCCCGTTGCTCAGTCCCAGCTCCTGCCAACCTAGCAGTTTGAAAGCATGTCAAAAGTGCAAGTAGATAAATAGGTACCGCTCTGGCAGGAAGGGAAACGGCTTTTCCGTGCACCACCCATTCATTCTATGGGCGGGGCGGTAAGGCACATCCATTTGTTCCATGGCACAGAGCAATTTATTTCATTACAGTCATACCTCGTGTTACGTCCGCTTCATGTTATGTTCTTTCGGGCTACGTCCTGCGGCGACCCGGAAGTACCGGAAAGGGTTACTTCTGGGTTTTGCCGCATGCGCACAAGCGCAAAATGACATCACGCACATGCACAGAAGCAGTGAATCGCAACCCATGCGTGCGCAGATGCGCCGCTGCGGGTTGTGCTCTTTTCATGTTGCGAACGGGCCTCCGGAACAGATCCCATTCACAAGAGGTATCGCTGTACATTAATCACGATGATTGACTAGTCAGCCACAGCCATTGCCTAGACAAAGGGGTTGGTCTGGCCATCTTGTTTTTGTACATTCTACCCCACCTCCAAAGATACAAAATCCCAATAATTGGAAGGGACTCGAAGCATCATCCAGACTGACCCTACCCCCAACTTCCATAGCTCAGAGCTGCATCTCAGTGTTTGGCTGGGGTGGGGGCGGAAATCCAGCGTCTCCTGCCAACTTTGCCCAACTCAACAGGCTGGCTGTGAGCTCTGTCACAAGAATGGGATTGTTTTTGCAAAATAAATAAACAGAAACCCCGTGCTCTGGATTGCTTCCCTGGCTGAGAATGCCTCACTGTGTCTGAAACACATTTTGCAAGGCTCTGGGTTAGGTGGCTGCCGAGTGCTGCTGTGGTGCACACATTGCATTCATTTGGCTGATGGCAGGGGGTGGGCTTTGGAGCCAGAGAGCCAGAAAAATGTTGGCTCCCCTGAGCAACTATTGTCATTGTCATTTTGGAAAGATGTGGAAATGCACTCATTAAGTTCCCAGTTGTTGCTGATTCCAAAATCCCCAACCCAAAGCTCCTCTTCCCGGGGCCGTGTCTCCCTCGCAGGTTTCAGCTGGAATCATAGAAGCACAGAATGGTAGAGTTTGAAGGTACTCCGAGGGTCATCTAGTCCAACCCCCTGCAATCTTTTGTCCAACGTGGGGCTCGAACCCATGACCTTGAGATTAAGAGCCTCATGTGCCACCAACTGAGCTGTCCCAGCTTTTAGCCTCATTTCTTCTCCATTCTAGCTGTAGCGTTGGGCCAATGGGCTGACTCCATATAAGGGAGATTCCCGTGTTTCTATTGCAGAACGATGAGGACTGGGATCTTGCTTGTTTTTAGGGGAAGGACTGTAGCTCAGTGGTAGAGCATCTGCTTTGCATGCAGAAGGTCCCAGGCATCTCCAGGTACACCTGGTAGAGATCTGTGCCTGAAACCCTGGTCAGTGCAAACAGTACTGAGCTGGATGGCCCAATAGGCTGACTCAGTATAAGGTGGCTTCCTGTGTTCCTAGCGAGCTAATCCCTGGGCGATGAGACAGTCCCACAACCATCCCACATACACGCAAATACACACAAATAACTGACGAAACATGCATCATGCATACAGATGACTCTGCCTCTGTTTGTCTGTTGTTGTTTTTAAAAAATCCACACCAGCTTCTAGCATTTAAAAAAACGAAACCAGGAAAATACCAAGGAAGCTTTCCCTGCGCCAGCTGGAAGAGACAACAACATGAGGGTTTTTTTTCCATCTGACAATTTTTGCAGTCTTTGTCATTCCCAAAAGGAGCAGACAATAGGATCTTCTGGCTTTAATTTGTTTGGGAGATTAAAGCTGTTCTCCACCCCAAGAGCATTATCTCAGGACTGGTTTTAAAACTGCCCTTTCAAGGGTCTCTCAAGTGCCAGGTTCAGCAGATGGCAGGGATGGGAATTTGCACTTGTGGCTAAAGGAAAGCGACAGAAAGACAGAAAGTGGTGGGGTTTTTATTATTATTATTTTTACAAAAAGAACTGAAAATGATTGGCAAGGACCAAAAGTTTCCTCAAACTTTCTGGTGGTAGGTTGTCAGTTTCTTCTTCCTTGCAAAGTGTATTATTTCACTGACTCAGTGTGATCACATCTACTCTGTATATTTAATACATGATTATACAGCTTTTAACAGTCATGGAGAATCCTGGGAACTATAGTTTGCAAAGGGTGCCGGGAACTGTAGCTCCAGGAGGGCAGAACCATTAAAAAAAACTACGTTTCCCAGGATTCTCTGTGAGTGTTAACAGTGGCATAAAATTTCTTTTAATGCACACCATGGAGGTGACCTTGGGCCAGAGTCTAGGAAACCTGTCGTATACAGAAGTGCTGTGCAGACAGCACTGTTGTAGTTTTAAAGTTCCATAATGCTGTTTTGTTTTGAAAATAAAAAACCAATGAGCCACAAAAACGGGGCATCTCATTTGCTGATGGTAAAATGTTGGAAGCATTTAGTTTTTTAAAATGCTGGTTCTTTTCTTGTTGAGTAAGGCTGTGGCTCGCCCTGTTACTCCTTTTGGTATTAGGCTTTGGTCCTGTGGATACTCATTCAATAATATCTTCCGGTTTCAAATCCTGTTGATTCAGAGCTGTTACCCTGAGGCAAAATTCTTGCTCTCTTGGAACATGGAAATTCCAGGATTTATTAATTTTTTTTAGCGGAATTGCTGGCTGGAAAAGATCAAAGCCAGCATGTACACACATTGAGTATTAAAATGATAGAATCATGGAAATGTGGGGTTGGAAGGGACTCCCAGAGGTCATCGAGTCCAACCCCAACATCCTAGGGCTGCTGCAGCTGCCACCAAGAAGCAAAACAAGGCAGTGAGTCAACAAAAAGTGCAAGGGAAGTGGGAGGACTGAGGGAGGGCAGGCAAATGGTAAGAGAGGTTACGATTTGGCTTAGGGTTACATGTCAACAAGTGTATTCACATTTTTTTAAAAGGTCCCACAGGTAGATGGTGCCTGTGGTCTATTTGGCATGAGCACCCCCTGCATATGAAACAGGACACCCCTGTGTCCGCTTCCTACATACTGTATTTTTCGCTCTATAAGATGCACCAGACCACAAGACGCACCTAGTTTTTGGAGGAGGAAAACAAGAAAAAAAAATATTCTGAATCTCAGAAGCCAGAACAGTAAGAGGGATCGCTGCGCAGTGAAAGCAGCAATCCCTCTTGCTGTTCTGGCTTCTGGGATAGCTGCGCAGCCTGCATTCACTCCATAAGACGCACACACATTTCCCCTTACTTTTTAGGAGGGAAAAACTGAGTCTTATAGAGCAAAAAATACGGTATTCCTTTCAAGGTGCTATTGGCTACGTCCGTTATTTGCATGCTGCGTCTCCTGGGCTCAGCTTGACTTTTCAGACGTCTCAGAGCACCTCACAGCTGCCGATGGCAATGCCCGCCTCTCACATGGCTAGGCTGCAGCAAATCCAGGACAACAGGAGCGAGGGATCTGTGGCCCTTAAGATGCTGTCGGACTCCAACTCCCATCAGTCCCAGCCAGCATGTCCAATGGTCAGGGAAGGCTCATCAACATCATGGCTCATCAACATCTCAGAGAGCACTAGCTCGCCTCGATCCCTAGATTGTAAAGAAAGCAAGCACAAATTTTAAACCACCTCCTAAAACCAAGCCATTATTTTCTCCCGTTCTTGCCTCTGTGCCCTGCTCTAAATGAAACATTCGCTTCTTCTTTTTTCCTAGATGCTTCTTCCTACGATGCAGTCAGAAGATCAGGATGGGGCAATAGCATGAACTCCAGCCACAACAACAAAAGTGAGTTGCCGATGGCCTAGATGACAACTGGCACATCCTGTTTAACTTAAAAAAAAATTGAATGAAGCGCTACAACAATGGCTATGTCCACCGACTCTTTTCCTCTCTCACAAAGGAAAGAGAGAGTCTTTAATCCACTTTGACCTCAAAATAAGCAGAGACTTCAGCCGATTTCTTCGGTTAGGCATCTCAGCTGTCACTCTCATCTGTATCTCGGCTTGAGAACACAAAGTGTTCAGCTGAGATATAGAAAGGGAGAGTAGTGCCATTGGCTCTGTTGATGTTCATACCGTGGAGGAATGGGGTTAAGTGACGCTGAAGTCCCGACCACCTGTGTTACTGTGTTTTAATTTTAGTTTAAGCCATCTCAAGAACTTCCGTTAGTAAACATGTGTAAATATTGGGTTAGATTCAGACTTGCTTTATAAAACATGGGCTTTATTAAAGGACTCATGACAAGTTAGGCATGACTTCATTGACTCCCCCTATTTTCAGTGGGAGCTCTGCTCAGCTAACTCATCTATTTATTTATTTATTCATGTATTTAAAATATTTGTATGCCGTTGTATCATAAAAAAAAATCAAAGCAGTTTATAGCTTTAAAAACATACAATAAAAACCATTAAAAAGTTTCAAACAGACATCAGTTAGCATTGCGGAAGGGATGTTTACTTTAGCATCCCCTCGTAGCACAAAGTTTCTGGGCAGCTTAGAGTCATAAAACAATGTAAATATAAAATGAAACATTTTTAGAAAGCATTGAAATCAAAACTAAATAAATGCAAGCAGGATTTATGACGGGCAGATCAAGTTTTTGTTTTGTACCACCTAATCTGTAAATTCACCAAAAGCCCGCATAAGACTCTCTATGCTGTGATCGTTGACTTTTCCTCAGCCTTTGATTTAATAGATAGGGGACAGCTGTGGAACAAACTGGCCCATTCAAATACAGATGAAAGACTTCTCTGGCTCACCCAACAAGTACATCGAGGGAACCTCATGCAAGTGAGACTGGGCCTTCAAGGCAATTCCAATTAACAGAGGTGTCAAGCAAGGATGTATACTGGCACCCTTTTTTGATTTTTTGATCAGGATGCCAACCAAGACAGAGCACCCATCATTGCCACCCATTACTCTACTTGGTACCCCCCAAGTTAAGATCAATCACTCAAGGCCCCATTACCTTGAGACTCTGACCACCCCACAACTATGCAGGGCCTTTGTGGAACTAAGATTTCAACAGATGCCCATAGCATATTTGGAAGGGAGATATCAGGAAATTCCCCATATGGATTGCAAATGTATACATGGATGCAATCTGGCAGAGGACATCACACACTATCTGCTGATTTGCCCCCTGTATACAACGCCCAGAGGAAAATTTATACTGCCAATTCTTAAATGGCTTCCAGGTCAATCTGCACAGGACATAACAGTTGAACTCCTAGCAGATAAACATCTACAGGTACATATTACACACCAGGTAGCCAAATTTGCACTGGCAGCCAAGAAGCTCCATTCCAGCTACGTGGCTGCACTCCAATTTTAAGTTTTAATGTTGTAAATTTCTTTTTATGCTGTAAACTGCTACAGGTTACGTTGTATGATTTTAGATCAGGCATAGGCAAACTCGGCCCTCCAGATGTTTTGGGACTACAACTCCCATCATCCCTGACCACTGGTCCTGTTAGCTAGGGATGATGGGAGTTGTAGTCCCAAAACATCTGGAGGGCCGAGTTTGCCTATGCCTGTTTTAGGGGAAAGTTTCCTTTTATTCTCCATTGTAAAGGCCTTTGGCTATATACAATAAAATTGATTGCCTTATCAACTAAACAAATGCAATGAAAATAGGACACACAACACCCCTACGATTAAAATACACAGGGTTTTTTGTTTTTGTTGTTTTTACAAAAACAGAGAGACCCAAACTATTGTAGGCTATCTGGAAGGCCTGCATAAACAGACCACAAAGAAGAGGACCTTGGATTGACTGAGTCAATCTGAGAATATTTAGGGGAGTGGGGGGAAGCTAGCAGGACTGTGGGGGTTGAAGGACAGAGCGGCTTTGTGGTGAGGTGGACAGAGTGGCAAGGTGGGGCAGGGCAACTGGGAATTCTTCTCTGGATTGGATTTGAATCCAAACCAGAGAAAAATCCAGGAGCTGGTAAGGCTCACCTCTTCTCCGAGGCTGGCTTTTTTGAGCTCACAAAGTCTCTTGCTCAGCCTGGCTCAGGAGAACTTCACCAGCACCACTCATTGGTGAAAAACACGAACTATGGCGACAAGGTCTGCCTTCAAATACTGTATTACACAGTCTTCTTTTATTGTGCATGGAATCTGTTTCCTTTTTTCTCCTGCGATCTGAAATGCTTTCGTTTCTCTGATACCCCCAGGTCCTCCTCTGGGAGGGACGCAAGCTGTGAGCAAGAGTGTGGAGCAACAGCGACCCCAGCCAGGTACTGGTGTTGAAAGTTTATTCCCTTAGAAAAATATGTATATACCCAGCTAGATGGGTGGAGCATTATTATTATTATTATTATTATTATTATTATTATTATTATTATCATCATCATCGTCATCATCATACCACTATGACATAAGAGTGGTTTTACGCTTACCCAAATCATGCCTATTTGCCTCGTAATTCAGAAAGTACACAGAGGTGATGCACACCCTTAATAAATATTCTATGTATAACTATTGGTTACCCAGGAAATGAACAGCAAGCAGGGATCTCTCAGGTGCTCTTATGGACAGTGGAAATAGCATCCCGTTGAAGCTAACAATAACATTACAGTTTGCAGCTGTGATAAGTAGTCTTTGGTGCAACAGTGTCTAATTTTCTTTTCCTTTTGTTGGTCTCTTTACTTAGATCCCTACCAGATTTTAGGACCTACCAGCAGCCGTTTAGCCAACCCAGGTGAGTCTAGTGGGTCAACAGGTTAACAGCCCATGGGCTCATTCTATCTCTCCAGTTCTTAGATCAATACCTTATGGCTCTCATCTCCTATATGGGTTGCAGTTCTCACTCTGGGTCCCACCCCCCACCCCGTTCAATGAAACACTCACCAACTATTGGGGTCACATGTTGTTTTAGTTTAAGGTCACTGGGTTTCTGTCCAGGGAGCATTCCTGTTAGCTAAGACCTTTTTTGGGGAGGGGCGAGCACAGTATTCATTTTGAAGAAAGAAAGAAAGAAAGAAAGGAGGTTTGTTGAATATATATTGGCTAGCTGGAGTTTTCTAAATCCAATGCCAAGATTCACAAGGCTTGAAAAATCATTACCTGAACACAGACATCCTAAGCACAAGGAATATCATTGTTGAATTCCGAAGGCAGGTATGGGTGGGTCATAGTTGCATTGGCAAAACAAAAAATAAAAAATCCTGTCAGTTTCATCTGGTCCAAGAAATAATAAACCAATGTATGGCATTGACTTGATGGATCAGCTCATACCTCACCACAGCCAGTTTGCTCATTCACAAAATATTAGCTGGAATTTCTGCAGCTGGTTTGAGCATGTGATTACACTGTAACCAGGCAGAGGGCCTTCTCGGTGGTGGCACCTGCCCTGTGGAATGCCCTCCCATCAGATGCCAAGGAAATAAACAACTATCTGACTTTTAGAAAACATCTGAAAGGCAGCCCTGTTTAGGGAAGTTTTTAATGATTGGTGTTTTATCACACTTTTAATATTCTGCTGGGAGCCAACCAGAGTGGCTGTTCACAAGGCGAATTTCCTCCCTCTCCAATGGCTGCTATTTAACAGAAAACAAACAAGCAGAGTGTTGTGATTTTTCATTCATGGGAGCCGCCAGGTAGACCAGCTGTCCGGGGGCCCCAAAGGGAAACATAAAATTTACTGAGGATAATAGGTCATCCTTGTTTTTTAAAAAGCAGCTGCAGGGGGAGGAAGCGTGACCAGGTCTGACCAGGAGTAGAGCTATGAGGAAGGGTTTAACCCTTTTCACCACCCCCATGAAGTCCCAACAAAAATCCCCTCTGAAGCTTCTATTTAATTGAGTGGTTCTCAAACCTTTTGAGGCCACCACCACCTTGATTCCATAAACTTGCCCCCACTGCCCTATACCCAAATCTATAAATAGCATCATTCAAAAGAACACAATGCAGTAAAATTCGCAACAGTAACAATTAATTGCACGTTTATTCAAAATCCAATTAAAGCTATAATTCAACAAAATTTGATGTACTTGATCCAGTGACATCAGCTTTTCAAAATCTGATAGTCATTTATACCTCCAGCACCTCTTGCCTTTTAGTGCCCTCCTTGGTAATTCCACCCCCCATGGGGTAGTATCACCCACTTTGGGAACAACTGGTTTAATGGGGGACAGTTCATTATCACTCTGCGTCAAGGGGGGGATTGTTATATCCACCAGAGGAAACTGGCTATTGGTGCCACCAGCAACTTCTGGCAATGGCAACTTCATAGGAGGGAGGTTTTTGTCTAGACTACAGTATATAGAGAAAAGGGTTCCTAAAGCTGCAGTCCAGCCCCCACAAATGGCTGCCATTTCACATGCACACCCTGACAGATAGAGAAGATACATTCCATGTATCATCTTAACCAGGCATAGGCAAACTCGGCCCTTCAGATGTTTAGGGACTACGATTCCCATCATCCCTGACAACTGGTTCTGTTAGCTAGGGATGATGGGAGTTGTAGTCCCAAAACATCTGGAGGGCCGAATTTGTCTATGCCTGTTCTTGTCCGGTTCACATCCAGGAGGTATTGGGATTAATAGGATATAGACATCTCCAAGCCACCTGGAATGACATTGGAGACAAACCACCACCAATATTTTTATTCCATTTATAGCTCACCTTTTCCTGCAAGGAGCTTAAGGCGGCCTGCATGGTCCTCTCCCCTTCCTCAATTAATTCCCACAACAACCCTGTGAGGTAGGCTAGGCTGAGAGGCAGTGACCAGCCCCCAAACTCTTTTTTTTTTTTTATAAAATTTTTATTTGGTTTTCTGCTTTTATAAAGACAAAACATACACAAAGAAAAAACAAAAGACAAAAACATGTATAAAATCAGCAAATCCCCATTTCATAACCTTGTTCCCTGACTTCCCCCCACCCCCCCTCATGCATCCCAGTTTCAAGATTATGTCAGCAAGTTGATATTTCTCCTCTTAACAATCTTATTCATCTTATTTCCTTTTTTATAATAAAAATTAATTTTCATAAGTTGGACTTAAGTTCTCTTCCATCGATTTTCATTTTATCTTAATTAAGAGTCATCTTAACCAAACCTAAAAGTCTTGAGAGTTTTTAAGAGTCTCTTCTTCCCTCCCTCCCATCCCCGGTTTTTGTCCCTTCCCAATAAAAATCCAAATTCGAAGTTCTCAGCCTGGGTTCCTCACGTCCGAGGCTTTCAAATCTATTTCCGTTCCTCTCCGCCTGTCCTGTTGGTAGTCCTTTATAGCAGTCGTCAGATCTGGGAAAAGTTCTTTCACCATCAAAGTATGTCCTCTTCCGACAAGAAGATTCAAAGGTAGCTGCTGAAGTATTTCCACAAAGTCTATCTCTTCCAAGTCTAAGTCCAAACGGAGGCCCCAATCATATTTCTTTATTTTAAATTCCTGTACTCCATTTTGTCTTGGGGCCTCCTCCTTCTTCTTCTGTATCTCTCGCAGACTTGTGGTGAATATGTTCCCAGCGTCTCCTTGCTTGTATTCCACAGATGTCAACTTTTGGTTGTTGCTTCCCAGGATTACTTCTTCTTTTTCTTGTTGTTTAGTCTCTTCCAGCTCTGTAGATGTTGTTTCCCAATCAGCTGTGGATTCTTTCTCATTAAGGTCCTCAATACAAAGAGCAGAGTTGCCTGTTCCCAAGGTCATAGTCTCAAGTTGTTTGTTCATGGCCAAGCTCTGCTCCTGTAAGATTCCCACCAATTGAAACATCCTTTCGATTTCCACTAGTAACTTTCCTTCCACAGCCATTGTATCCATTGTAGTTTCACAGAGTTCCCCCTAGGGGGAATCTTGTTACTTATTTGCCTTTTCACCAGCAATCCTTTAACTAATTATTATTACTTTGTTTCCAACAGTTTCAGCTCAATTATAACTCGTCTTAGTCCATAGGAATCTTAAATGGCAATTTCTCACTTTAAACCGCCTGTTTGGCAGCTTTGACAGCTGTCAAACTCCGCAGCTCTAACGCAGGCACAGAGGCAGGACGTTCCCGAGCCCGGGAGGGGGGGTTGTTTAAAACAAAAGGAAGGTTTCCAAAACTCCACTCTCCTGCACAAAATTTCCTTTAGTAAAATCTTGAAAGTTAGTGTCCTTTTTAACTCACCCCGCCAAGGGTAGGCTCTCCAGCTTATCTCTTGTGTCGTTGCTTAGATGGTCTGCAAGGGGGGGGGGTGCGGACTTCCTTTTAGCACACCCCCCGGTCGTCTCCAATTGAAGGTAAAATTTTTATAAAGTCCCAATCCGTTTTACTCACGGGTGATTCTTTCAGTCCAAATTTTCAAGGAAGGAAGTCAGCGCTCTCCGGTCATGGCTCGCGGCTTCGCTCCACCGAGGTAGCGATCGACTCTCAGTGCCACGCCACCCCCGTATCCCCTCCGCAGCCTTTAAAAAGGCTCTTTGCGAATCAGGGGGGGCGCTTAAGGCACCCGCCGAGTCTTCAGTCCGCAGGCTTCCGCGCCTGCGGTTTTTAAGGGTCCCCGCGTCGCCGGCGCGGCAAAGACCCATCCTCAGTGGAGCCGATTCCCTCCGGAGCTCGGAGGGAATCCGCCATTTCCAGATCGCGTCAACCCGGAAGTTGACCAGCCCCCAAACTCACCCAGGGAGCTTCATGGCCAAGTCGGGGGAACTGAACCCTGGTCTTTCCTAGAGATGGAAAGAAGACAAAGTCTCTACCAGAGAAGAATGGCAGATGAAGTTGATGGACTATACTGAAATGGCTAAAATGACCGGAAGAATCAGAAATCAGGAAGACCAAGATTTTAATAAGGAATGGGGAAAATTATAACTGATCTTAAAGACCATTGTAAACAATTAAAATCATTAGTAGTATTGGAATATCACTTGCAGTTTAAGGGTGAATTCTGGACACAGTGGAGATGTAGAAGATTTGGATTATCATAAAAGATGCAGAAGGAAATGATTAATAACAGGACCCACAAAGGGGAGGATGGAAGTCCAGGAGATTCCTTGGAATCTTGTTTTCATGATATATGTCTGATATATCTCTGTAAAATTTTAATTTGAAAAACCAAATAAATAATTTTTTACATATTAAAAAAGAACCTTGGTCTTTCCCCGGTCCCAGTCTGGCATTCTAACCACTGCTCCACTTTGGCATTGATCAATTATCAGTTGGCAGATGATATTCCCGGCCCCTTGGCTTTGGGGCACTGTACCTCCTGGTAACTGGGCGTTTTGTGGCCTCTTCTCTTGCAGGGAGCGGTCAGATCCAGCTCTGGCAGTTCCTCCTGGAGCTGCTGTCTGACAGCTCCAACGCCAGCTGCATCACGTGGGAAGGCACCAACGGGGAGTTCAAGATGACGGATCCCGACGAGGTGGCCAAGCGCTGGGGCGAGCGCAAGAGCAAGCCCAACATGAACTACGACAAGCTGAGCCGGGCCCTGCGCTACTATTACGACAAGAACATTATGACCAAGGTGCACGGCAAGAGGTATGCCTACAAGTTTGACTTTCACGGCATTGCCCAGGCGCTCCAGCCTCACCCCACCGAGTCCTCCATGTACAAATACCCTTCGGATCTCTCCTACGTGCCTTCGTACCATGCGCACCAGCAGAAGGTGAACTTTGTGCCTCCACATCCTTCCTCCATGCCCGTCACTTCCTCGAGTTTCTTTGGCGCCGCGTCGCCCTATTGGACTTCCCCGGCAGGAAGCATCTACCCCAACCCAAACGTGCCCCGCCATGCCAACTCCCATATGCCATCGCACCTGGGCAGCTACTACTAGGCGCCTTTCTCCATGTGACGAGCTGTTCTTTTTCCAACCGTGGATATCTCTGGACATTTCTTTTCTTGTTTCTGTTGGACATGTGCCTTTCCGTTGGGAAGAAAGCT
Source organism: Podarcis liolepis (assembly GCF_965112155.1). Classification (NCBI taxonomy): domain Eukaryota; kingdom Metazoa; phylum Chordata; class Lepidosauria; order Squamata; family Lacertidae; genus Podarcis; species Podarcis liolepis. Next base: position 28,357,420 of record NC_139567.1, on the reverse strand, counting down.
AAAAAACTGGATATTATAATTATTATAATTATTATAATTATTATAATTATTATTGGAGTCAACTTTTTCTTTTTTGTAACTCTGTCTTGGACAGGCAGGTGGATTCTCCGGTGGGCCAGTATTACGCGTTTTATTTTGGTTCTAAGCCTTATATCCTCTCTAGAGCCAAGTGGAATGCGTTTTGGAATTTGCAGTGGTTATCACTTCAGATCTTAGACAAAGCGTTGTAAAGTCCAAGGCGCTTATTTTGTTTTCTTGTTTTTTTGGGAAGGAAAAGACCAAGACCTCTAAGTCTTAGAAGATAAATGTTTGTTTGTTCCAGACTAATGGCAATGACCAGTTTTTTTGTTTTTGTTTTGTTTTCCGGTTTGGGGGCGGAAGCAGAAGCAAGCTCCTATATTATAGGACTTTGTTTGGAGACACCCAACTGGAATCTTAGCTATGAAGCCAATTGTGGCTTGTTGCTTTTCACCCAACTGGAAAAAAAGAGAGAGAGAGAGAAATTAATAAATATATATATTCCTATAAATAAATATGTATATTTTAAGACAAGGGCATTGAAAGGACCTTTTGAGAATGTGCATTTTTGTTGTATCAGTTTTGTTAATATCTCCAGAAGCATCTGAGACCAAGGGAAAAAGAAGAAGTTATAGTGGATCATGGGCAGGTAGTCTTATGAATGCAAAATGGAACTAATTTAAATGACAGCAGCTCCCAAGCTTGGCCAGGGTTTCAGGGGCTGCGAGAGCATAACCGATTCACGAGCGCTGTGCGTTTGTCCGGCCGCTACTCAGAGGGTCAACCAAGTCAGAAGGCAACTTACTGTATAAATTATGCAGAGTTATGTTTTTACCTATATCTCACAGTATTAAAAAAGAAAGATGAAAACTAAAACGAGTTGACCTCGGTCACAAATGCAGTTGTTGTTTTTTTTTTACTATCAAATCCATTGTTGTTGGTGTTGTTTTTAAAAATGTAATTTGTACATCTTTTCAATCTGTACATTTGGGGTGCAGCTTTGTAACTTTTTTTTTGCTAAAAAAAATAAACTAAAAAAAAAAAAAAGGAAAATGTATGCAATGTGTCTGTTGGAAAAACAAGCCCGTGGTCTTGAAAAGAACAATGGTTATATCCGGAAACTAGGGCTGCAACTACACTACAAACTTACATTGATTTTGTGCCATTTTAACTGCCATGGCTACCCCCAGAGAATCCTGGGAAATGAAGTCTGATGAGAGGAACAGGAGTACAGTCGTACCTTGGTTCTTGAACGCCTTGGTAATCGGACGTTTTGGTTCCCGAAAGCCACAAACCCAGAAGTGAGTGTTTTGGTTTGTGAACGCTTTTTGGAAGCCGAACGTCTCACACGGCTTCCACTGCTTCCAGTTGAGTGCAGGAAGTTCCTGCAGCCAATTGGAAGCCGCGCCTTGGTTGTCGAACAGTTGCAGGAGTCGAACAGACTGCCGGAACGGATTAAGTTGGACAACCGAGGTACGGCTGTATGTTTGAAACCCTAAATCACCTCACAGAACCACAGTCCCCAGAGTTTCCTGAAGGGAGAAAATGCCCATTTAAACCACTTTCAGTTCATAGTGTAGATATGTCTTAAGGCATTCTGGGTAATTAAAATACCACTTTAGCTCACATTTGAGTTTATTTCTGATTATTGCCTGGTACCTGGTATTTTGATCAAGCCGTGAATATGTAACAGTGATGATTAAATAGGGTTGGGTTCCATGAGAAGAGAGCAAGGTTCTCTTTCTACAGGCACTAAAACTCTTCTGGGTTGATTTGTTAGCTGCCAGAATGGATGCAATAACTCTGACGATCACGTCATACAGCACAAACCATTTTTGGCCTGTCATTTCTTCCTTAAAATGGACATTTGCCTCAGCTCTTCTGGTTGCAGTCCAGATGCAGAGATTTGTTTTACCCCAGTAAATTTTTCCTCCAGGGTACCAGGCTAAAAGCAAGCAAACCAAAACCGATAAATGTTTTGTCACCCAAAATAAGCAAAATAAACTGGGATCTGCTGTTTCTCCCTAGTCCAGCAGAACCGGTTACAATTTCCAGCATCTCTGACCATTGAACAAGCTGGATTGGGCTGTTGGGGGGTGGGCAGTTGGGTGCCCAACAAAATCTGGTGGGCCATAAATAGGCTCCCCACCTCTGCCATAATTCAAACTCAACAATTAATTGGTTGACTTAAATCCCTAGTTTTTATTCTGTGTTTCTGGGGATCCTGGGGTTCCTTCCCCCTGCCCAAAGCTCCAGATTCATAGAAATATTTCATAGAATCATAGAGTTGGAAGGGACCTTGAGGATAATAGTCCAACCCCCTGCAATGCTGGAATATGCAGGTGCCCCATACAAGGATCGAACCTGCAACCTTGGCGTTATCAGCACCACACTCTAACCAGCTGAGCTATTCATCTTATTCCTGTGTTGTGCAAAGGGCCTCTTTAGGTAGCAAACCAGGAGCAGCTACTGTGGCGCCCCCTCTGGAAGTTGTTGGGACTAACATCATCCCTTGCCACAAGCCATGCTGATGGGAACTGGAGTCCTATGGCATTGTGAGGGCATCATATTAGTTTCCACTTTGGGAACAAGTTTCAGGCTCTTGTGCCTGGTAAGCCAGTCCTGCTGTGTCTTGGAGTCCTCCTGCTCCTTCTGCTGAGTGGGTCCCTGGACTTCTTCCACTAATGGCTGGACCTGGCATAAGGCGGCTCCCTGTGTTCCTAATGGTGGACACACTTTCAAAAAAAAAACCCACCACCGCCACCAGTTTGCCCTCCACAAGCAGCCACTTCATAAAATCCACACCAACAAGAGTGTTCTCTTGGGTGGGTCCCAAGAAGAACGAAGGTGGGGCCTCAGAGACCTGAGAGTGCTCCCCAGAAGCCTTCTCAGGACCCTCCATGAGACACGAGTCCCATGACAGGTGTGCCAGGGTTTCCTCGGAAGACAAGTCAGTGTAGAAAAGGTTCCCAGAAGATCTTACCTGAAAACCACAGCGGCAAAAGGCCATAAAAATCTATTTCTGGGATGAGGAATCTTTGGTAGCTGTCCGGATTCTGCTGAACTACTATTCCCACCATCCCTGACCATTGGTCATGCTGGCTGTTGGGGATTGGAGGGTCCAACAACAGCATCTTGAGGGCCACAGGTCCACCCAACCTTGGGCTATCATGATCTGAATGAAGTTGGCAGAAATTTGGTTGTAAGTCTTCCCCCAGCCACAAGACTGACACCTCCAATTTGCATGTACCATCCCAAGCACAATCTAGAAAAGCTTACATGACAACGGGCAGTATCCCATGCTAGTCCTGCTCAGAGTAGACCCATTGAAATAAACACACATGACTAGATTAGTTTTGTTCATTCCAATGCATCTACTCTTGAGGAGACGCTGGTTGGATACAACCCAAGCACTGATGCTGTTTCTTTGCTAAACAAAAACAAGAGGTCAAGCTAATCTTTCTCCATGTTTGTGCTCTTTGGAATGTGGGTCAATCCTATTTTGCAAAATGAAACATTCCTGAAAGATGTATTTTCTAGTTTATATATGCAGTGTATTTTTGGGTATTAAATATATAGAAATATATATATAATTTTGCAAGTAAACTTTGGGGCCTTTTGTTTTTCTGAAAAGAAACGTGTTAAGCTAAAGACTGTTGTATGATGATGATGAATTATGATGTTTTAAAAGTGATAAAATAAATGGTTCTTTCTCTAATTGAGGATTTGTTCAGATATATATTTATATATGGTGGCAGTGCCAGATTTACGTATAAGCTAAACAAGCTATAGCTTAGGGCCCCACTCTCTTGGGTGCCCCCCCAAAAAATTAAAAGAAAAACAACAACTGGATGTAGGTTTCCAAAATATAAGATAAAAAACAAATAAAATAAAACCTACATACAGCAACAGTGATTTGTGTTGTGTATGCTCCTATTTGTTATGCGCAAATGGCTTTAGATATCTATTAGGTCCATAAATTACCATATATTCAACACACAAAAACAGTGACAATTTGTTGTTGGCAAAGCACAGCTGGGCATATAAAAGGGCCCTATTACCTTCAGTATCTTAGGGCCTCATCAAAACTAAATCTGGCCTTGTATGGCGGTGTTTCTTGACCATTCATGCATACCATATAAGCTGCAAGGCTCTAACCATGTCAGGACGATCCTTTCAAACAGATAAGGTGTAGAGCCAAAATGTGTGTGTGTGTCCTTGGCTGCCTTTTTGAAGGGGAGGGTCTTTTCCTTGAGAGCGGGGAAAAGGGGAACCTTGTGTGGCCCTCCAAGCCACCCTGCATGACCTTTGGGACTCTCAACAGGAACATCCCTCACTGCTTCTCTTTAGGGTTGTCATACGTCCAGAATTTCCTGGACATAGCCGGGATTCATCCATTGGGAAACAGTGAATTGCTCAAATTTCCAGGAAACTGCAGGGATATGGCATCCCATGCTGGAAGTGTAGATTTCGGTGAATTTCATTTAAAAACGCTCAAAAACTTCTTCTTTTTTGAGACTTTGGGGGAAACTAAACATCTTTTGCGTACAGATTTTCACTTTTTAAAACATGGCAACCCATATTTTGGATTTTCCTGGAACAGATGCTTGATCTCTGATCATACACCTTGTTTGCCTGGATGGTGGATAGAGAGGGGTGTGTGAGTGGGTGCAGACCCCCCAAGTGTCCCTTATTTCCAGGGACAGTCCCGGATTTAGAGAAGCCGGTTTCTGATTTGATCCTGAAATGTCCCACTTTCCCTTAGGATGTCCCTATTTTCATTGGAGAAATGTTGGAGGGTATGGAATTATCCAACCCCTGAGCCAAGGAGTTAAGTAACTATACAACATTTAGAAGACATCTGAAGGCAGCCCTGTATAGGGAAGCAGCAGCAGCAGCAGTTGTTATTATTAGTTTCTATACGACTTTATATTTTAAAGAAAAACTCTCAAAGAGGTTTACATTAAAACATCAAATACAACAATCCAGAGCAAAACATTACTTAAGAAAGTCAAGTTTAAAGTATACATTCAAAGAAACATAATTAACAGGAAACTAAAATATTCTCTTAAAGATTTGGAAGTATAACGTTACAGAATGCACATTTAACGCAGCAAAGTTAACAACAACAAAATTATCATAAACGTTTCGGAAGAAAACATTACTAAAGGAAGTCAAATATAAAATGCACATTCAAAACAGCATAATTAAACAAGAGAGTAAAATATTACCATAAGTGCAGGACATATCTGCTGCCGGTTCCTGCCAATGGTGGCTCATGGCAGGTGGTAGCTGTGGAAGCTCAGGCTCAGTGACCTGGGTCTGCGCTAAAAGACAGCCAAGATTGTCTCTGGCCTCTTCAGCAGCCTCAGCCTTTGCAGTTGGAGTCAATCGAGGCCCCTGCTCTCCCAGGCCAGGTGGGAAAGGGCCTGCAAGGCAGGGAGCAAGCCTTCCAGGACTCACAGAAAATCTGGTAAAAGAGGAAAGCATTCAACTGACACTGAAAGGCAGCCTCAGCAGTCATAAGCTGAAACTCAAGGGGAAGAAGAGGTTCCAGGCCTGGGAAGAGGACCTACTGCCAAGTCACAGATTTCATTCAGCAGCACCAAGAGAGCCTTCACAGCTATGATTCCTGCACTGGAAGGCTTTGGACTAGATGACCCTTCCAACTCTACAGTTCTATGACCTCACAGCCTGGAAAGGATGATGAGGGGAGAGGAACTCTTTCAGAGGCCCACATCCAAGGCCTTAAGACCAGGCATGGCCAAACTTGGCTCTCCAGCTGTGTTGGCACTACAATTCCCATCATCCCTGACCACTGGTCCTGTTAGCTAGGGATGATGGGAGTTGTAGTCCCAAAACAGCTGGAGGGCCAAGTTTGGCCATGCCTGCCTGAAGACCTTGAACATAAGAACACAAGAAGAACCTGCTGGATCAGGCCCATGTCCCATGAAGTCCAGCATCCTGTCCTCACAGTGGCCAACCAGATGCCTGTTGCAGGATCTGAGAACAAGAACCCTCTCCCATCCTATGGTTTCCAGCAACTGGTATAGATTCTCTGCTTATGGGTTACCATTCTAGATGGCAGAGAAATTCAACTTGTTTTGCATTTAAAGGTGAATCCATAAAAGCTGCACTTTCTGAAGAATATGAGAACTGAAACACAGCCAATCTTTGAAATCTGCACTTACCTGAATTTTGCAGCACAGTTCCCCCAACCAACCCCTGTTTAATAGCAGGCATGTGTTAGGTAAAGAATACTCTCTGACATGCCTCAGTTGGAAATCAGGATGTGCTCTCACCGGAGCCAAAATGAGACGTCCCGGGTTCCAATCAGAAGCCAGAGAGGATTTTTTAATATAGGCTGCCGCAGGTATCTGGAGAGCTAGATTTAAGATGGGTAAAACGAGAACTGGAGAGGGCCCAAACAGACAGATCTTCCCCTACTTTGAATTAGGCCCAGTGACAAATAGGAAGCTGGAACCGATCTTTGAGAACCTGTCAAGTGTGGTCTTGCGCAGATGTTCCGTTTTGCAGAAACTGCAGTCTCTGGGCAGCCCCGCAGAAAGCAAACTGCATTGGGCATAGAATCATAGAATTGTGGAGTTGGAAGGGACCCTCAGGGTCATCCAGTTCATCCCCCCGCAATGCAGGAATCTCAGCTAAAGCATCCATGACAGATGGCCATCCCAACTCTGCTTAAAAACCATGTCCAGAGATTACATGAAAATATGGGAAGCTATTGGTTCATTGAGCTCATGTCTGCAGTGATTGCCAGGTGCTCTCCATTCTTTCGGACTGGAGACTACCAGGCCTACCTGGACGTGCCAAGGATTGAACCTGAGACCTTCAGCTTGCAAAGCCTGGGCACTCCCCCTCCTCTCACAGTTACCCTGGGCCACCTGATCACATGAATATGCCTGTAATAACCCACATTTTTTTCCAGAGGCATCCACCATCAAAGAACCAAATATGAGGCTCAGCGGGCTTGTAGCCTAATATTTATGCACCGAGGAATTACTCCACCCACTGTGCGCACACTTCTGACAATGAACTCCCTGGCTTTTGTAGACTTTGTAAATGTGAGGGCTTTTCCTGTCTTAACGCCTCCTTGTTTTCGCATTAGCAAAGGAGGGAAACGGGAAGGAAATATTAAAACGTATATTGTACCCTTAACCACCTTAAACAATTCCGTCAGGCCTGATGCCACTAGAGTGGAATGCGAGCTGGTTGGGAAAGGGGCCAGACGAGACTTCTCCCTGCACAAGAACTTCCTCCCGTAACAGGGAACACTAGCTGGGGAGTTTGCAGATACAGTGGTACCTCAGGTTACATACGCTTCAGGTTACAGACTCCGCTAACCCAGATATAGTGCTTCAGGTTAAAAACTTTGCTTCAGGATAAGAACAGAAATCGTGCAGCAGCGGGAGTCCCCATTAAATACAGTGGTGCTTCAGGTTAAGAACAGTTTCAGGTTAAGAATGGATCTCCGGAACAAATTAAGTACTTAACCCGAGGTACCACTGTATTCCCCTCCGCTGCAACAAGGGAAGGCAACAGTCATTTCTCGTTTCAGGTTAATAGTATCATAGAATTATAGCGTCAAAAGGGTTGTCTCGTCCAACCCCCTGCAATGGAGGAACCACAGCTGAATCTCTCCTCCCCTCTTTCTAAAGGATGTTCAGAAGAACGGTTGTTCAAAACGATGCTTGCCCTTTATTTGCATGTAAGCAGTAACAGTAATTTTAAGTGTGATGTGTCTTGTGCGAAAATTGCTTGCTCCAGCAATTATCGTGAGGTTGTGCCATACAGATACAAGGAAACAGAACGGAAGAAGCATCCTCAAGCAAAGCTTAACATTTAGTTTCGTCTCCCCTGCCCTCGTGCTAATGGGCTTGCACTGCCTCCTGTGCTGGGAATCCCAGGACCTCCAGACCTAGGGAAAGGGGTCCTTTTCTGACATACCCCAGGGCTTGGACCCTGTGGGTTGCTATGGGAAGCATCCTCACAAGCACACGCTTTTGGAACGCACCCTCCAGTTTGCTGACGTTTTGTCTCCTGTAGTTTGTGATGTTAGCCATAGATCAGGCGTTGAGGCTCCAATGCTGGGACTTAGCAAAGGACGGGAAAGAGATTCGATTCAATTCACGTTTAAAGCTGGACCTGCCTAATTTGTATTTTCCCAAACGAGGTATTATCTGAAATTCATGCTCCTTTGAATTCTTCAGTGCAGTTCTCCAGCCAAGCAATGTGCACACACTGCATAGTTATGAGTTTAGGGTTTTCAGCGTTAGGCTAAAAACCTGGACCCTCTTCTGATTCCTGGAACAGCCAAGCTAGCTTCTTGGTGAGGTGATGGTCCAGTAAGGGGAACAAAGGAAGTGGCTCTGTGCAAGATGGTGAATGAGTGAAGCCCCCTCCCTCAACTCACGGGTAGTTAGAAAGACAAAAGGCTGCAGAGTTTGAAGTGATATGCCCAAGAAGCAAAGCAGCAAACTGGGAACAGAGAGAGAGACAGAGCAATGTTTGATTTCTGTTTGAATCCACAGCTGTGGCTATGGGGGCGGGAACAAGACCCTTTAGGGGTGTAAATGCTGTGAACCCTTCCATCGCAGGCTCAGGTTGCATACATGTGTAAATAAACCAGGTATCAGAAAAACACCACAGCCTCATTCCGAAGAAAATGTGAATCCTGGATAAGCACCTGGAGCCCCTGGAATCTCACACCACTTGAAGACTGGAGTGGTGTGTGCAGCTATATATTACTGAAAATTATGTACACAAATGCTTTATATTAGTGGGAATTGTTTTGCAAAAATGTGTATATTAGAAAACTTGTATATATTAGAGAAAATGTACATCAAAACACTGATGAATTTTGATGAAGCCTTTTTTTAAAAAAAGTAAATTTCAGATGCAGACAAAGCAGCAATGCAATCAAGAAAGGGCTAGAAATATTTCTTCTTTTGCTGCCTCCAGCCTCTGCTGAGTGTTTCCTACGCCTGCAGACGTAGCTGATGCGGCTCATCACCTGACGGAAAGAGATGTGCCACCTGGTGGCCGTTTCACTCTAAGCACATGGCCATGAATTCACTTTTCTCAATCCTGCAGCTCCTCTTGGTGGCTTTCCCCGCTCCCTGCTTCTCTTCTCCTACCTCCCAAGCCCCTGGCAAATGGATCACAGGATAGAACTGTTCACAGAGCCCTAGAAGTCAGACAGGAAGATTTGGCAGGGCAGGGGAGAGGTCTATAAGGACCCAGCACTCCCAATAGATAGCTCAGTGAAAGAGCCAGGGCAGGGGCTGGATACAACAGGCACCAAGCAGATGTTGCTGGACTCCCATCAGCCCTGGGGTTAGGGCTCCAACAGCACCAGGAGAGCACCACGTTGGCTAGTCCTGTGCTGGGCGACCACGATGACGGACCCCTATTCGAAGGGCTGTGAAATATACTCAGAGTCGCAAAGTGATTTCATGCTCTTTATTCAGCTCATAGTGGTGAGGAGGAATGAATGAAAGTCCCCACACAGTATCTGCTTTATATACATTATTTACACAATGGGCTGCACATTATTGGCTAATTCCGGAATTCTACTGTAAGCCAATCAGGTTGTGGATTCACTTCTATCTGGAGCAGGATTGTGTGGTTCCTGCCAACCAATCATACTGCTGCATTGTTCTAGGACCAATCAGACTGTTGCATTCTGAATTCTATTGTACTTAGCACATAACAGGCTGTTTAGAGGGCAGCCTTCTATTCTCAGAGTGATTTAACTATCAAGCTGACTTCCCAAGGAACTCTGGGAATTGTAGCTGAAAGGGGAACAGCAGCATACTAACAACTCTCAGCACCAGCAATATTTTTCTGGAAAAAGAGGTGCCAGAACTCACTCCCTTGTTCTTTTATAATGGCAGTGGCGCCCACCTGAGGTGCCAGAACTGAGTTGAGGTGAGTTCCAGCTGAAGAAAAGGCCCTGCTCAGCACCCTTAATTAACTACAGTTCCCAGAATTCTCTTTGGGGAAGCCATGACTGTTTAAAGTAGTGTTGTAAGAAAACGTATTGGAGGAAAGAGAGGGAGAGAAAGAGAGAAAGACTGGAGAAACATGAAGAATTAAGGAACCTGAACAAGGGCTGGAAAAGGAAGGGAAGACTCTAATGGATTCTTAGGACTGGGTTATGAAGACTTGGGACTCAGCTACATTTGTCACAATAATATGTTTTGAATGCGTTATAAACACCCAACACCAACTGGCACCAGAGAGCAAAAAGGAATTCATATGGATTTTTACATAGGCTTCCCCCTCCTTCTGTTGTAACAATTTAATTTCTGACATATTTATAGTGTTTTTAACCTGTGTCTAGATACACCCTCTAAAGGGAAGAGTATTTTTCTGCTTTGTGTTGTCTTTTCCCCACCTACTTTCCTTTTTTAAAAAAACAATTTTTAAAATTAATTTTCCAATAAAAAACATCCAATTAATATATCCAATCATAATCCAATTAAAATAAAAAAGACCAAATTATAATTCAATTATAATTATTGATTTTTGGGGACTCCCCATAGTCTGGACCTCTGAAGCATATCTCCAAATCTCAGTCCTGCCTCTCCTCGTTGTTTCCATATTTTCCACATTCCGATTTTAACGCTTTAAAGATCTCCGTCCCTGGCTTTACGATTCTCAATCATGTCAGACATCATATATCCTTTCGTCCGTTGAATACAGCTTTATTTGTGTGTATATATATTTTTCCTACTGTCTTTTTACCAGCGCAGCTTCCCCTGACTCCATTCCAGTCCGGGCTGTTATCCAAGTCTGTTATCTGAAGTTTAATGATGCAGCAACTCCCATCCTCCTACTTTCCTTTTCAAGGAGCAGCCTAACTTCATCTTAAATTCCCCTTTGGCACCAAAGCTTTTGTCCCCAACCCCACCTCCCACAACTGTGCAAAACGTGTCCCACTGGATATCAGAACGAACGCTGCCATAGCCAAAGAACTGTGCAATGACAATCAGCCAAGATGGTGGTGGTGATGACAACAACCACGATGATCCAAGGAAAACTTGGCTGCACTAACGTCCTAACAGACCTGAAACATTGTCATTTGGTGGGGGTGAAGAATCATTAACAGAAAGTGTTTCGGTTCCGGGATTGCCTGGCTCCAGCACCAGGGCTGGCCTATCATTAGGCAGACTGAGGTGGCCACCTCAGGTGGCAGATTCTGAAGGGCAGGGAGTGGCACGTGCTCTGCCCAGTAGATAGTCTGTTGCCCTCACGTGCCCTGGAGGACACCTTCTCATTGCCAAGGTGGAAGTAAGAATCAGTTACCAGTTCAGGTGGCTTTTGTGCATGGATTGGAAGAGCGGCCATCTTGTCCTTCGCTTTGGGTAGCAAAATATCTCAGGCTGGCCCTGTTCAACACATGACCTTCGACAAGCCCACTCCTCTCCTTGTAAGCTTCCACTGAGGGCTTCATCCAGTGTTGCTGTTTGAAGTACTTTTGCTCTGAGTGACTCACAACAATCGGAACACAACTGCAACTTGGTGGGAGGCTGGAAACAAGCCGAGGCCTTGTTGTTCCTCCCTCCGCCCTCAGTGCCTGTTCTGGAAGATTACATTTATTTTTATCCTGCCAACCGAACTTTCTCTTAATGGCCACGGGATGTCAAAGTACAGGAAGAGTTTTCCTCCAGGATCTCTCCTGAGTGGACTCTGGGGCCTCCTGATAACCCTCCTTTCCTGACCCGGGACTTTTATCTTGTGGCGAACGAAGAGCCCGCGCTGGGCAGAGGAAATTCCACTCATTGTTCCTGAGCTTCGGGGCCTTTTCTGGGCTGTGCTATCTCCCTCTGCCCTGGCCCGCCACCTTCAGGATGGGATTGGCAAGCATTTCCTGCAGCGGCAATGAACAAGAGCCCCGTGAGACGGAGCTGAGCTTGTTCCTAGGCAGGGGTGAAACTAGGCTTTATTACTTGGGAGCTTCAATGGCACCCCTCTGGAGGCTTCGCCCAGGGCAAAAACCCCATCTAGTGCCCTGTAGCTATGACACTGCCCTTTGTCCCAAGTGTGTTCCTTTGCCCAGCTCAGAAGAAAACGGCAGTGCTTTCCGTATGAAGATAAGAGTCACAGCTGCCTACTTCAGCCTATGCTGCCTCAGGAAGGTTGCTAACAAGGTGATGTGACCCCTGGTCTGGAACAAAGGATTCTCCTAAACTGGGCTATTGAGACAAAAGTGTGTAGGTCCCCTCTAAGGCAAAGCATCTGAGGGGTTTTCACCATCATTTATAAAAGCTCGCAAGGCCGTTGGACAAAAAAATAGAGAAATAGAAATCTCCCCTTCGCAGACTCCCAAGGCATGGTTCCAACGAGAAAAGGCACAGGAAAATTTTGTGCATGCCGGGTGTGAGGTGGAGTTAAAGTGTACAGTACAGTGGTACCTTGGTTCTCAAACTTAATCCGTTCCAGAAGTCCGTTCCAAAACCAAAGCGTTCTAAATCCAAGGCACACTTTCCCACAGAAAGTAATGCAAAATGGATTAATCAATTTCAGACTTTTAAAAACAACCCCTAATACAGAAATTTAACATGAATTTTACTATGTAACGAGACCATTGATCCATAAAATGAAAGCAATAAACAATGTACTGCAGTCACACAATCAATCAATCAATCAATCAATCAGTCAGTCAGTAGCTGAACTGGGTTCCACACAGTCACAAAAACAAAACAAAATGCAAAATAAATAGCAAAAACAGACAAACCTCAGCGTAACACTCAAAGCGGAGCAAATTCGGCTTCTGAAAAATGTACGCAAACAGGAACACTTACTTCTGGGTTTGCAGTGTTTGGGTTCCAAGTTGTTTGAGTACCAAGGCGTTTGAGAACCAAGGTACCACTGTAATTCACCTGGAAGTAATGATGAATTTTTAGAATCATAGAGTTGCAGGGCTGGAAGGGACTCAAAGGGTCTTCTAGTGCAGCCCCATGAAACACAGGAGTAATCAAAGAAGGGAGCTTTGTGAAGGGTCAGGGCCTGGTGTGGTGGAGTTTGGGCTTTGACCAGGCAAGGATCCAGGCTCAAACCTTAGCCCTTCCAGTGTAAAGGACCTCAGAAGGAAATGCTGAGATGCCTGCCTGACGCCACGCAGAGTTGCTTACGAAAATAAAACGGTGACATGCAGACCTACTGCTTGGAAGTGAGGGTGTGGGGTGGAGAAGGGGACCTTCGATTCAGCTTGCATTTAAAGGCAAATCTTCTGGATTGGCACTTTCTGAAGGAAGAAATGAAATGAAACACAGCTGTCCCTTGGAATCCTTATGCCTCTGAATTTTGCAATGTATTTCCCCAGCCAAGGAAAATGTGTAAAAAAAGCAAACAAACAAACAAACAAAAGCATAGATTTGTGAAAAGAACACCCTCAAACCTCATTATGTTGGGGAAAATATAAATATTAGGGAAAATATGCTTTGCAAAAATATGCAGTTTAGGCAAAACTGCATACAAAGTGTAGAGCTTAGGAGAAATTTGCTAATAAATTTTCATGAGGACTTGAGAAATAGTGTAATGTCCTCTTTTGACCTGAAGGGGGCTTCCTTCTGCAACAAAACAGTCTGCAAGACTTCGCCTCCAGCATTAGAATGTCCTTTGTGGGATTACTCTGAAGTACCGGTGAGCATCAGAGCCCTTGGTGATTCATTGCTTCCAAGTAAAACATGATCAGGTTCAGGAAGAGCCAATACCTCTCTGCACAATCTCTTCATTAGGAAGCTCCTAACACATTTGTGGCTTTAGCAGTGATGGAGGAAGCTTCTCGGGCACCTGGGGCTGCACAAACTGCCCATAGGGGCGGGGTGAACCGTGCATAGGGGGGGATGGCACGGGGCATGCGGTGCCCATTCCCACCCCCTCCATTGTTTGCTCGCCTGCCTCCTTCCCGTCCTCTCCCCTGCCTGCCTGCCTCCTCCAGCCAGGAGCGCGGGGGAACAGTGTGCCGCCTGCCTGCAACTCCTGACCCAGGGGGCGCAATTCAGCATGGCGGCCTGGCCAGGGGGTGCGCTCTGGTGCGGCCACAATTGGGCCCGGCCGGGATTTTGTCACCCCTCCCTCAGGGATGACACCCAGGGCAGACCACTCCCAGCACATCCCCTTGCTCCATCTCTGGGTTTTAGGTAATGTTAGTACTGCTCAGAGTAGACCCATTGACAATCATGGACATGATTCAGCTAGACCTAGTAGGTAATTTCAGTGGATATACTCTAAATGGGGAATGGTGGGTGGGTGGGATTCAGTTAAATTTGCATGTAAAGGCGGACTTATTGTTGCTTCTAAAACAATACAACAACCAAAATGCAGCCATCCTTTGATGATTGCACTCCTCCAGATTTTGCAATTTAGTTCTCTATTATCATGTACAAAATTGTCTATACTAGGGCAGGTATCTTCGACCTGTTCAGGCCCAGGACCATTTTAACCCAAACATCCATTTGTGGATCCCTCTCTTAATCTTTTACCATATACTTGCTTGGTGGTACTGTTCCTGTTATGACCCACCTTGAATCAGGTTGTGATCCACCAGTGGGTGCCAACCCACTAGTTGAAGACCAGCGCACTAGGGCAAAGTGTGCATAAAAAGGCGTATATTGATGAAAGCAACATGCAAAAATGCATATATTTGGCAACATTGCGTATGGATATTATTTTTTCAATAAGATGCAGGTGAATTTTCATAAGGACTTAAAAAAACACACACACACCAAAAAACGACAAACTGATGTGAAAATGTGAAGAACTGAACTTTAGACTGGAAAAGTGAGAAACTGAAAAAGTTTCAAAATTGGGCATTGCCCAGTGGAAGAGGACAAGACCAGCCCATTTCCATAGAGATGGGGAAGAAGGTGGTACAAGTATTGAGCGAAGCCACATCTACCATCTCACCAGATGGTATCTTAACCAATGGCTGTGAACCTTTCCCTGTTGCATCTGTGGGAAGGAACCCAAACGTCTCCGTCTGCCCACAACTGCAAACTCCTATCGAAACGTGGATGGTATGACATCACACTATTATTACATCATAAATAACGAAGGGAGGATAAGGGGGAATAGAAATGCGATTAAGGGAGGCTTCCTTCCCTCTTCCTATTTTCAAAGGGTTTATTTGTATTTACTAATCTAATCGGTCACGGCAAACACCCACAGGAGCTAAGTCAGGGCAGCCTTTCCGGTTTTTTTCACGCGGCACAGATTGCATACGCAAAATTTTTTGCACCGGATTGCAGCACGACGCCTCTCACCTTCCTGAGATACATTTTGGCTATTTGCATCCCTGCCCTTTCCCTACACATTTTTTGAATACAGCTGCTCAGTGTTCTGTATCCTAACAGAATCCTCAAGGACCAAAATCTGTACAGGTTTAGGAATAATGTCTGCTTGAACCATAGAATCATAGAATTGTAGACTTGGAAGGAACCCCAAGGGTCATCTAGTTGAACCCCCTGCCACCAATTAGTTTCCGGGCCCAATTCAAAGTCCTGGTTTTGACCTATAAAGCCTTAAATGGCTCAGGACTGCAGTACCTCAAGGACCACCTCTTTCCGTATGACCCTACCCGGACCCTGAGATCATCTTCTGAGGCCCTTCATTGTGTGCCTTCTCCTCGAGAGGTCCAGAGGGTGGCAACATGAGAAGGGGCCTTCTCTGCAGTGGCTCCCCATCTGTGGAATGCTCTGCCCAGGGAAGTTCGCCTGGCACCTTTGTTATACACCTTTAGGCACCAGGCAAAAATGTTCCTTTTTAACCAGGCTTTTGGTTGATCTGATTTATATCCTATGCCCTTTTAAAATGTATTTTTTTTGTGAAGGGTGGGGGGCTATTGGGTTGTTGCTTTTATTTTTATTATGTATTTTGTGGTTTTATATCTTGATTTTATTCTGTGAACCTCCCTGAGACCTCCAGGTATAGGGCAGTATATTATTATTATTATTATTATTATTATTATTATTATTATTATTATTATTATTAATACCCAACTCCCCCATATATATATATCCCATGCAGTTCATGCAAGTTTAAGTGGATCATAGAATGACTCCCCCCTTCTTGGAATCTCATCAACGATCTGGATATCATGCAACTTCAAGCTGGTGCTCATTGAGTGGGAAAAGAGTCTTTCACACTGAAGGTGGGTTCCTGCCCATATGTAGATTGGGGGAGGAAGAACCAATATAGTTCAGTAGTGGAATGCATGCCTTTTCTGCAAAAGGTCTCAGATTCCATCCCTGAGTCATTTCCATGCAGGGTTGAGAAGGGCTCGTGCCTGAAAGCCTGAAGAACCATTTCCAGTCAGGGTAGCTCAGCCTGTCCCAACCTGGGACAAGTCGCATGTTGTTGGGCAACTTCCATCAGCCCAGACCAGCCTGGCCAGTGCTGAGGAAGGATAGGAGCTGTGGCTGTCAGTGGCGTAGCGTGGGGGGTGCAGGGGGGGCGGCCGCACCGGGCGCAACATCTGGGGGTTAGGGTTAGGGTGTGCAAATCCACGGGTTAGGGGGCGCAAATCCACGGGTTAGGGGGCGCAAATCCACGGGTTAGGGGGCACAAATTACTTGCCTTGCCCCGGGTGCTGACAACCCACGCTACGCCACTGGTGGCTGTCAATGGACACCAAGCTCGGAAAGGCTTCGAGTGTAGGCAAGATTAAGGTAGGTGGACCAATGGCCTGACTCAGAGCAAGGCAGCTTCCTGTGTATAAGCCCACCCAAAAGTTCCCAAAAGTGTATTGTAGAGGGTTAGACTAGATGATGCTTTGGGTCGCTTCCAGCTCTTCTGTTGTTGTTGTTGTTGTTGTTGTTGTTGTTGTTGTTACTTGCATACCACCCTATCCCTGCACCTCTTAGGGTGGTTCACAACATACAATTCTATTATTCCAAAAATCTGAATGAAAATTTTATTGGACATACCAATTTACATAAAAGTCTCACAAATATATAAAAATATACAGGCTGTTCTGTGACTATAAACAATAGGAAGTTAGCAGCACCCAGGGATTTGCTGCTGTGTACCTTGCCCTGGTAAAGTCTCACTCAGTATCCAAACAACCCAGTCCCTTTTCCCTTTTGTACTCAGAATATTCTTAGGCTTCTTTGGCGCAATATCCTAGTTTCTATCAAGAAGTCAGCATTCCTATCTCATCTGACTGAAGATTACATTTTTGTGTCATTGGTTTCACCGACTCCTTGAATTTGGAAGCCGAGGTTGTCATAGCCCATCTTTGCTTTGGCTTTGGCATCTTTCTCATTGTAAAGGCAGAAGGCGCAGTGAGGGGTCTCCACCTCCACAGGTTTGCCAAAGTTATGGAAGTCCACCCTGTACTTCCCTTCTTTGGTCTTGGAGACTATGGGAGCAAAGCGATAGCCCCACAGCACCTCCTCGGCGATGTAAGAGGTCCGCACCTGACAGGTAGCACTGGTGGATTCCACCGTCCCATCTAGAAACACCACCAGCTCAAAGTCGTGTTGAAGGATGGTGTCCGCCGTCATGTGAAAGAAGGGGCTGTGCTTGTCAATGATGTGGTAGATGGTCAAGGGGGAGATGAAGAAGAGATTCTCGTTTCCGGCATCGACTACAAAGTCTATGTTGACTTGGTCCAAGATGATGGTCTCCCCTTCAGGTGTAATGGTGGTTTTCAAGAGCTTGCCATAGATGTGGCTCCCAATCAAAAGGCTTTTCCGAAGGTTGGCCACCCGGATGAGGAGACACAGCTTTCCGCCACGCTTGCTGATAACGGCATTCTTGCTGAAGGTGATGGTTTTTGCCCTCTTTTTGGGCCTAGAGATCTTGGCCAAGATGGCCCCGCACATGAATGAGTTGATGATAACCCCTAGGATAGACTGAATGATCAGCAGGAAAATAGCAGTGGCGCACTGTTCCGTAACACACCTGAATCCGTAGCCAATGGTGACCTGAGTCTCCAGGGAGAAGAGGAAAGCAGACGTCAAACCATTTATGTTGTCAACACATGGAGTGTGATTTATCGAAGGGCTGAACTCTGGCAGATCCTGGTGTATGTAGGCCACCACGTACCAGAGAAGGCCAAACAAGAACCAGCTACCTAAGAAGGCTGAGATGAAGATGGTCATCTTATATCTCCACCTGAGGTCCAAGACGGTGGTCCAGATGTCAACCAAGAAAACAAATCTTGATTGTTCTTCTACATTCCCAAACTCTATGTTGCATCTTCCATCTTTCGATACCAGTCTGGACCTTCGTCTTTTGTGTTCCACCCAGAGATGGGTGAAATGCTTCTGGAAATATTTGAGCATCTCCACCAGCCACTCTGGATAAGTAATGAAAAAAGAGGAACATGGAATAAACATTAGGACTGCAAGTAGCTTTTTAAAAAAACCAACAACAATCAAACAAATAGGAATTGGACCATTTGCAAAGGATTTCAATGGATTGGTGAATAAACAAATGTGTAATAGCCCAAGGGAGCATTCTATAGTGGTAGTTAGCTCAGGTAGGCATGGAAATTTGCGTCTGTTCTGCTTCGTGGCTCTCCTGTAGAGCAGCTAAGTAGGCACTTTTATCCTTCACTCTCTTGCAGGGCCAAAAGTCACAGCAAGGTCATACAACAGCAAGGTGGTTCCCAGGGACACATGGTTTGGAAAGTACTTTTTGCTTGGTTATTGTTGTGTACATTTGATGAAGGCAGCTGCGAATGCATGAATTAACTTTGCTGGATGGTGCTTGCAATGTGAGTAGCAATAATGGAAATCCTGCGGTGTGTTTTATAAATGTATCAGTCATGTCTCATGCATGCATTCAATTCATTGCTTGGTGCTGATGAGTGATCTGAGTGGCGAATGTGCATGTGTGAACCAGAGCTCAGGGATGCCATCATGATTTTGAAGCTGCCTGCTAGTCTTCTAGGAGAGTGTTTTGAGGAGCCTCAGGATTTAACTTACTGCTGCATCAAGGTGACACTTCACAGCAAAAACTTAAACCCTTCACCCATTCCTCCACCACAACTCCCACCCACCAACATGGATGTGCTTTTTTTGGTGGCTGTTTTCAAACTTTCCAACCACAGGCCAAAGTGGATCTTAATGTAACATGGAAAGAAAGAGGAATTTGTAGAACGCCAAGCACCACTGAGGCTTGCCTGGTGATTGCGTTATAAGAATTTTAAGGTCTCAAATATAGAATAAATATTCATAAATACACACCTACCGAAATATATGAACCATGTGTCTGAAATAGTATGGGAGAGCAATCCTGAAGCCATTTTGACTCTCCCAATGACCTCAAATATTCCTCGGAAGTAAGTGAGGCAAAAGGGGAAGTTTTCCCATTGTATTTTTGCTTGCAAATCCTGTCTTAAGGGTGTATTTGTGTATGAATAGGGTGAGCCTGTGACATGGATTCAGGAACTGAGTATTAACCATCACAAAAG
This sequence comes from Podarcis liolepis, assembly GCF_965112155.1. Lineage (NCBI taxonomy): Eukaryota > Metazoa > Chordata > Lepidosauria > Squamata > Lacertidae > Podarcis > Podarcis liolepis. The sequence goes on along the minus strand of NC_139567.1, from coordinate 28,337,955 downwards.
AATGCCCAGGATGCCCAGGTAATGCAATCAGTGACCATTATCAGGTATCCTGGCAGACAGGTTTTCTGCTGTAGACCGCCTCCTTCTGTGATGTATGTATGATTTTTTTTTTTTTTTTTGCTTTGGGCTACAGGGTGAGCAATTTTAAGAGTCTCTATAAGGGCTTGCGCGCCATTGTTCAGGGTGCTCCTCCCTCCTGCGTGTGGTGAGTGGGGACCCCGTTGCAACAGTTTATTTTCCTTTAATAAAGATCAGGCTTTCTAACCATATACTCTGGTTGGCCTCTGTTATTTCCTCCTACCGATAGGGAACCCTCAAGGACTCTATATGGGCTCTGGAATACCCCATAAGGGAAAGGAAGCAGTTTTTTCTTATAACAGTTGCATTATGGACTTTTAGTACGGTGAAGACGTTTGTATTCTTACAGGCCTTTTAACTCACTCTGTGGGTAAGTTTGTGTTGGCCTTGGATTGTTGCTGTCAGAGCTGCCCAAGGTCCCAGCTCACAGAGGACCAACGCCAGTCCGTTGTTATATACAAAAGTCTTTATTGAAGTTCAGTTTGTCTTTCACATCAGCAGCGTGCAGCTCTACGTCTGAAACTCTAGACCGCCGAAGCTCCGTCTGAGTCTCCTCCCCCCTGACACCAGTTTAAGATCCTAGCCTTGCTCCACCTCTTCCTCTGCTCTTTCCGCCTCTGGGTCCGCCTGTCAGCTGGGGTCTTGCCCTTCCTAGACTCTTCTGACGCTGAGTCCCCTGAGTCTTCCCCCTGCCTCCGGCGGGCTTTAGGACCTGGTTCCCGATCCGGGCTTTCTGCTGTCCCACGCGCCTGTACATTTGAACTTGGCGCGCGCGCCCAGCCAGTAACCTTCCTCCTGACCGTTACACTGCTCCTGTCACTGCTTTCCCCTTCGGGGCGGCTAGCTGGACTTGACCTCCCCTCCGTTCCCCCACTCTCCGATAGAGGCGTGGTCAGTCTCGACTCATCTTCTCTCCCTGCTGGAGGAGACGCTGGCCCTGACCCCTGGGACCCTTCCCCCCCACTACGCTCTGGTGGGGAAGCTGGCCCTGATCTCCAGCTGCTGCTTTGGGAGTCCCCGCTGGCCCCCCTTGCCTTGGCCATCGGCGCCTCCTTCTGGGAATCTTCTGATTCGCTGGAGAAGCTCATGGAATCTCTCGGGTCACTGCTATACCTCCCTACGCTGCCCTCCGATTCCTCCCCTTCGCTCTCCATTACCTCTCTCCCCTGTGCCTCTGTTCCTGAGGCCCTGACAGTTGCTAATGCTGATTCGTATTTTATGTAGTTGGTTATTCTTGATGTGTGGCTTTTTCATTTTGAGAGGTTGTACTATATTTTTTAAAATAATTTTTTAAACCACCCAGAAAACTTAGGTGATGGGCAGTATAGAAACATAACATATAATAATAAAGCAGTCTCCCTTTCATTGGGTACCCCAGCATACTCCAATGGGATGTTTGCCCAATGTTCTAGACTACAACTCCCATCAGCCCAAACCAGCTTGATGGGAGTTGTAGTTATAGTTCAAAATAGCTGGGTGATGCCAGGATTTGGCTAATCACCTGAGTCATCTCCATCTTCTCAGCCTTCTGCCTAGACAAGCAAGACATCCTGGCACAGGTAAGGCACACAGGGCGTGCTCAAAATCCTTTCTCTTGATTCAATCAACAAGTGAACCTATTGATTTATTGGACCTGTTGATTTATTGTGACCCAGCAGGGCTCAGCAGCAAGGAAGATTCTGCCAGAGAAAATGCATTAGTCTTCAAGGTGGTACAAGAGCCTAGCACACCTTTGGCTGCAGGATACAAACACGGCCACCCCTCTGGAATTTGGATCATGTGACTGACAGAATGTATTATTTGGGAGCACACAGGAGTATTAATGTACTCGTTTCCGAGATGTGCAGATTTCGATGTTCCCATTCAGCTCTCAAAGGCCTTGTGGCCATTTTTGTTCCGGCCTTCCACCCCTGCTCGGGGGTGGGGGTGGAGAGGGAGTCCGGTTAAACTTTAAGCAAGTGTGTGGCCACAGGAAGAGGAGCAAGGTTATTTTACAGTTCAAACGTTTCACGTCCTGGCCCTTACTTAGCATGTTCATGTTCAAAACACAGCCTGGAGCACTAAGAAAACATCCCTGTGCAATGGAGCATTCTTGGTACTTTTCCAACATCTGACTTTTCATTTCTCCTTGTGCTTTAATTTTTTTTGGGGGGGGGGGGTTGAGGGGGTTAAGTCTCAAAACTTGTGAGTGCCTTATTTAGAGTCTTTCTTTATAACAACCCCCCTCCTATAACATACTGTTTCTGTATTGCAATTCTAGGGGTGTTGCGGTTGGGAAATGCTTGAGTTGCCAAATGCACAGTTGTATATGCCAGAAGGCTGCCATCTGTTCATAGGCTGGGACGGAAAGGAGGCTCAACCAAGGATTTGTGGGTGCCCAGGGTGAGTTTGGGCTTTCAAAATTGTAAACAGCTGAACAACCCATGCAATTGTATCATGGCTCTTTGCGCATCCCTATTACACAAATTCAGTAGTTTATCGTCATCATTGTTGGTGCATGAAACTTCTGCTACTCGATCTGCAGCTAGGATCACAGAATTGTAAGGTGGGAAGGGACCCAAAGTGTCATCTAGTCCAACCCCATGCAATGCAGGAATCGAATCACAGCTAACCTTTACCTGCAGCAGAACATGATGCTGAAGTGGGGTGGACCATTTTGGGGTTGTTCTTAAATGTTTTAGAAGCTCTTAAACTTTTATTTAAGTTTAAAGTTTATTTAAAGAGAGCCAGTGTGGTGTAGTGGTTAAGAGTAATCTGGTGAACTGGGTTCGTGTCTCTGCTCCTCCACTTGCAGCTGCTGGGTGACCTTGGGCCAGTCACACTTCTCTGAAGTCTCTCAGCCCTGCTCACCTCACAAAGTGTTTGTTGTGGGGGAGGAAGGGAAAGGAGAATGTTAGCCCTTTGAGACTCCTTAAAGGGAGTGAAAGGCGGGATATCAAATCCAAACTCCTCCTCCTCCTCCTCCTCCTCCTCCTCCTCCTCCTCCTCCTCCTCTTCTTCTTCTTCTTCTTCTTCTTCTTCTTCTTCTTCTTCTTCTTCTTCTTCTTTTTAAATGGTACACTTTTGCTGCTTCCCTGTTTGCCACTCTGGGCTCCTTTCCGAGATAGATGGTAACGGTTACTGTAACTATTATTATTGCCTTCTTTTTTTTTTTACTGCTTCTCCAATTTAAAAGTCCATGCAATTCAAAACAATCTCTTCAGAGAGTGCAAGAGTGGAGGGGTGTTCACATTCCGCTCTTCTGCAGTGAAGTTTGTTTCTCCTGCCACAACTGCTATACAGTGGTACCTCGGGTTACAAACACTTCGGGTTACAGACTCCACTAACCCAAAAGTAGTACCTCGGGTTAAGAACTTCACCTCAGGATGAGAACAGAAATTGTGCGCCGGTGGTGCGGCGGCAGCAGGAGGCCCCATTAGCTAAAGTGGTACCTCAGCTTAGGAATGGTTTCAGGTTAAGAACAGACCTCCAGAACGAATTAAGTTTGTAACCAGAGGTACCACTGTACAGCTAGGCTTCAATTGATTTCCATTGGGGACATGGACAGGCGATTTTGTCTCTCTCCTCTGCAAAGGTGTTCACACATTGGCTAGAGACAAAGCTGGTTTGAGGAACAAACCAGGAGCAAAGAACAAGATACACCTGCATTGCGGATCATGTCATGTGTGAACGTGGCTTTAAAACCCAGCATTGGCGATGCAGAGGGTGCCCAGCCAACAGGAGTGTGCTTGGCACAGCTAGAGTCTCTAACCTCACCCAGTCCCTGCTGTGCAAGTTTAAACTTGCAGGGAGTTGTGTGTGTGTTTGTGTTTTAATGCAGGGGAGCTTTGAGGAAGTGTGAAATTACAAACACGGCAAATAATGTGCAATGCCAAATCCAGACCTCCCTTCTCTAAATCCAGCTTCTCTCTTGCTAAGCGCCTATCAGTTGTCAGAATAAGTCCCTGCCTGGGTTTAACACTCCAGCATATGCCGGGTGGGTGGGCATTGTTCTCAGCCTTTCTTCTCAAAATAAAGCATGCATGTTGTATAACGCAGGGTGGTCATGAAAGGTGTTTGCTAAGATTCAAGAGGAACCCAAAACCATCTTGTGGTTAGCATTCTAGTATAAGCTCGGTGCGATTAGAGATCGTGGTCCCCTCTTGAAACAACGCTTACGTAACACACGTTGTATAATGCAGAAGGCTCCTAAGGAGAGTTCAGCTGAAATCTGCAGAGTAACCAGAGCTTGTCTTCTCTAATTTACCAAGGTGTATTAATTGCTTGGGCAGGGAGAACATCCAACGTTGCTGCCCTTGCAAGAGAATTCTGGGTTGATTTTAAGCGGAGGGAATGTGGCGTCTGATCTGATGGAAGGAATATGAGGCGTCTGCAGAAGCACCACTCATTCCTGAACACTTCTAACGATAAAGGTGCTTATTCCATACTTGTATTAAGTTAGATTGCTAATTCCCTAACTGTTTGCCAGTTTGCTGTGAGATTTCCTGATTTGCCACAATAAATAGAATGATTAGGAGTGTTGGGATACGTCTTAAGATCAAGTCAGGTCATTGATCCTTCCCAGCCCTCCAGATGTTTTGGACTACAACTCAGGTACCCATAAAAATATTAGAATCGCCCCCATATTTAAGAGCATTGACATTATAAACAATTCTTTAAAACCTGGGGAAAACAAAAACATTTTAGTCGCAAAAAAAGGATAGCAGCCAGGGTCTTTCTTCCTGGGGTAAGCATTCCAGAGGAGCCACTACTAAAAAGTCTCTGCTGTCTGCACTTGAGAGGCCTCCCCTGTTAAAAGGGGCTGTGTGTTGTATCTCTGCATGAATAACTGTTATCCCAGGAGGCATACCCAAAATTCCTAATGAAGCAATGAGGCAAGCATCTCCCAGAGGTGAACTAGGATTCATCCACAGCCTAAAAGTGTAGAAAGATTCAGAGTAGAAAATGTACTGGGTCTGCCATTTTTAATGCAGAGAACAAGCTTCCCTTGGCTTTCTGGTGCAGTTTCTCATCAGTAAACTCCCTAGAGATGTAAAACATCCACTCATCATTTCTAAATTGTCATTTAATAGCTCCATCCCTGGAACAAATCTAAACCCCCCTTCTTTTTTACCTCCATAGTGTTAATGTTCCCTGCACACACAATCTGTTCCTATTCACTCTCTTTAATCTTTCTTGCAAACATTTATCTTGTTTCATTTTACATTCTGGCTTTTAAAGGAGTTCCCTTCCCTGCAGGCACATAAACAACACTTGTATATTTTTCTCCTTTTACTTTTCGGGATGGAAGCATGCATACCAATTGCAGCTTTTCTTTATGGCCAGAAATACATCGTGTCCCCCACTCCTGTAATAACGGCTATTGACTTGAAGTTGTGATGTCATAAACAGCAAGCAGTCAAGTGGATTCAAGCTTCTGAGACACACCTTCCCCCCTCCCCTCAAAAAGGGTGATGCTGAACCAGTTACTTTCTCTTTTCTGCTCCCTCTTCAGATCCTGACCTTCCTCACAGGATTCTGGGTGGCAGAAAACAGGGGGCAGTGAGTTGCCATAGGCATGGCCTTGAGCTCCTTGAGGGAAAGGTAAAAAAATCAATACATGAACGTAAAGAACATCAGAAGAGGCTGCTGGATCAGGCCAATGGCCCATCTAGTCCAGCATCCTGTTCTCACAGTGGCTAACCAGATGGGAAACCCATCAGCAGAATCTGAGCCCAAGAGCTTTTGATGTTCTCTTCCTCCTCCATGAATTTGCCTAATCCTCTAAGAAAATCATCCACATCCCTGGTTCTTGTGGGAACAAGTTCTATACCAAGAGTCAGCAAACCGGTTTAGCAGGGGGCCGATCCACTGTCCCTCAGACCTTGTGGGGGGCCAGACTATATTTTGAAGAAAAAATATATGTACGAATTCCTATGCCCCACATATAACCCAGAGATGCATTTTAAATAAAAGCACACATTCTACTCATGTAAAAACAAGCTGATTCCCAGACCATCTGCAGGCTGGATATAGAAGGCGATTGGGCCGGATCCGGCCCCTGGGCCTAAGTTTGCCTACCCATGTTCTATACTTCAGCTATGTGCTGCCTGAACAAGGCCATGCTCTCTTTATGAGGGAGTATAAATGCAAGGCCTCAAATGCTCAGCCTCTCTTTTTCTCTCCGTCTCTCTCTCTCTCTCTCTTGTCAGCTCTTGGAAGTCTGGGACTTCCAAGTTTCCACCACCTCCCAGTCACGCAGATGCGCACACCCACAAGTCTAGCAATTTAGGTAATTAATTTCACTGTCACTGTTGGCTGCCAGAAATATGTAGTTGTTCGAGGAGATTAGCAAGGATATAATGAATAACTAAATGGGTCTCGTGAACCGGGGGTGCACTGTGGATGCCCTAATCCAAGGCTTTGGCTATGGACACATTAGAGGTTTGCAACGCAGTACAGTTGTTTCCCCTCTGCCGTATTTCAAGTCACATTTGTACATTGCTCTGCACTTCAAAGAGGGGTTAGGAATGCCTTCACTCAGTGCATATTACCTGTTTGGTTCCCCAGTGCTTGCAACCCCCCTGAACTCCTATCCAAGGAAGCCATCATTTGGGCAGCTGCTATGGCTGCCTGAAACGGATACACCTCAGTTGAACCATGACTTATGTTTCAAAACTGGACGGAAACTGGTTTGAGGGAAGTGTACTGTTGTAAACAAAAATTGCCCTTTTCCCTTATGGGGTATCCAAGAGCCCATATAGAGTCCTTACATAGGTTCCCTATTGGTAGGAGAAAATAACAGAGGCCAACCGGAGAATACTGAGAAGCAAAGCAGCTAGTAAGTTTGATCTTTATTGATCTGTTGCAACAGGGTGCTCCCCTCACACACAGGAAAGGAGGAGGACCCAGAAAAATAGTGTGCAAGGCCTTATAAAGACTTTTGGAATTGCCATTCTGTAGATCAAGACCACCCCCAGAAACATCATACATACATCACAGAAAAGGCGGTCTAAAACAGAAACATTTGAATGTTGTTTTTCTCCTATCGTTGTTTATTTCCTCTCTGGCAGGTTACTTGATTGGATTTCCTGGGTAGCCTGGCTAGTCTTTTAAATACTTAGTTCCTGGGCCAGGTCGCAGGCTCACACCCTATTCAAACACAGACAGGATTTGTGAAGGAAAAGACAATGGGGAGGCTTTTCCATTTTGACCTTGCAGAGAAAAGATTTGCTCAGTTTAGGAATCAAAATGGTTCCAGGTTGGCCTTCCTGTGCTGATCTATGTATGTGCTTGGTTGGTACACTTATGAACATCACCATATATCTAAGACCATAAAATACTTATTACAGCACCAAACAGCTGTATTGCTCAAGAAACTGCAGAATAGCCGTGCACTGTGGCTCATGTCATGTGTACATAGCTTCAAACATCAGCACCTCCTTTCCTCTTTCCTCTGTTGCCTTTCCTCCTGTCTCCCTTGGTTTTTGCACCACTGCACCCCCTCCTGTTTCAAAACAGGAACACAGGAAACTGCTTTATAGCGAGTCAGACCATAGCTCCATCAAACTCAGTATTGTCTACACTGACTGGCAGCAGCGGCTCTGCAGGCAGAGGTCTCTCCCAAGCCCCACCTGACTTGCCTGCAGAAGGTCCCATGCGGTCCATCTCTAGCGTCTTGGGGGAGGGTTGGGAATGGCCCCTGCCTGAAACCCTGGAGAGCTGCTGCCAGTTAGTTGCAGGCAACACTGAGCAAGGTGAGTCACTGGTCTGACTCTGTGTAAGGGGGCATCTCTTGTTTGGCTGACTCAGAGGTGGAATGACAGGCATACCTGTTCCATGTATGGATGCTGATTGGGTTAAAGGGGACCTTGAGCCAGTCGCTTATTCTCAGCTTAACCAGGTTTTTGAGAGAGATTAGAAGATTGGGGGAACCATATATGCCACCTTGAGCTCCTTGGAGAAAAAGGTGGGATATAAGTGTTGTTGTTGTTGTTAACTACTCCTACTCCTACTCCTACTCCTACTCCTACTCCTACTCCTACTCCTACACCTACATCTACTCCTACTCCTCAGTACTGGCTCCCAGTATGTTTCTGAGCAGAATTCAAAGTGTTGGTGCCCTAAATGGCCTTGGCCCTGTAGACCTGAAGGAGCATCTCCACTCCCAATGTTCAGCCCAGACACTGAGATGGAGCACTGAGGGCCTTCTGGCGATTCCCTCAATGCGAGAAGTGAAGCTACAGGGAACTAGGCAGAAGGCCTTCTCTGCAGTGGCACCCTCCCTGTGGAACACGCTCCCATCAGACGTCAAGGAGATAAATAACTACACAGCGGTTCTCAATCTGTGGGTCCCCAGATGTTGTTGGACTATAACTCCCATCATCCCTGAGCTCTGTATACAACTTTTAGAAGGCATCTGAAGACAGCTTTGTATAGGAAGTTTTTTAATATTTGATGTTACACTATGTTTCTATGTGTGTTGAAAGCTGCCCTGAGTGGTTGGGGCAACCCATTGAGATGGATGGGGTATAAATAATAAATTATTATTATTATTAGGCAGAAGCTGAAATCTCATAATGTCGCCTCCTTTCATGAACAGCAAGTTGCACCACCTGATCCATGACCCACAGGAGAGGAGACAGAGGTCGCTGTGTTCCAGCCCCAGCCCGAGGTGTTAATGATTAAAGCCTGGAAAGGACCCAATGGATTTGGGATCATGTGAGCCATTGTTACTCTCCTGCCTCTCACCACCGCTTGCCTCGCTCCCCCACATCACCCCCATAGAATCTTGGAGTGAACTATTAACTATTATTTCCATAGAACCAAACACGCTCTCCTCAAAGCCAACTGTACCAGAAGCAAAAACGGATGATTCATGAGAGGGCAGCAGCTCTACCAGGGTAACAGTTCCAAGACTTCTTTATGATGCATAGGCTACAGCAGAGCAGTCAAGTGCCCCCCCCCCCCGCCTTGCAGGCAATTCCCACCCCTCAACAAGACAGCAGTGGGCAATATTGCACCCTCTTCACTCTTCCTCTTGATCAGCAGCTTGGGATCAGTTTGCCCAAAGGCTCGCCTTGCCCCTTACGTGCACACTCAGCCACTTTGACCTTACAAGTGCCAAATATCATTCGCTCCATACTTGAGAGAAATCAGTCTTTTCTCTGGTCAGCCCCTATTCTCTGGAACTCCATGCCTACTGATATTAGGCAGATGCCTCTGTTGCATTGCTTTCAATGCCAGCAGAAAACCTTTTTATTTAAGCAAGCTTATCCATACATGTTAGGGGACACGGGTTAAACCACAGAGCCTAGGACTTGCTGATCAGAAGGTCGGTGGTTTGAATCCCCGTGACGGGGTGAGCTTCCGTTGCTCGGTCCCTGCTCCTGCCAACCTAGCAGTTCGAAAGCACATCAAAGTGCAAGTAGATAAATAGGTATCGCTCCGGTGGGAAGGTAAATGGCTTTTCTGTGTGCTGCTCTGGTTCGCCAGAAGCAGCTTAGTCATGCTGGCCACATGACCCGGAAGCTGTATGCCGGCTCCCTCTGCCAATAAAGCAAGATGAGCGCCACAACCCCAGAGTCGGTCATGACTGGACCTAATGGTCAGGGGTCCCTTTACCTTTACTATCCATACATGTTAATTATTACATGCATTTATTTTTTAAAAAATCAGTTTATTTCATATATCCCCTTCATGGATCACTGCCTTGTCATGGCAAAGGGCCTTGAATGACTTCAAGAAGCTATGACTATGTCTTGCAGGGCCACCCAAGACGGACAGGTCATAGCCAAGAGTTTAGACTAAACGTGATCCACCTGGAGAAGGAACTGGCTATCCACTCCAGTATTTTGCCAAGAAAAAAAAGGAGAAGCTTTGAGAAGAAAGCGAGAGTTTCCAAGGCATGCTCTGGTTCATGGGATCACAGAGAGTCGAACACGACTAAGAAGACTCAACAATAACAATTTCATATATATTGTTTGGTCATTTTCATCATGCCTACTATTTTCCAAAGCTGTTTTACTGCTCTTTTCAATTAATTTTGCATACCATTTGAATCAACCTGCTCAGGTTTACCTTTTTGATTAAGCACTATATAAATTCTGTTAAATAAATAAAATCAGGAGCGGAGAGGGTGTCATGCTCCCAGTGGTGTAGCATGCAAAGGGGGGCTGTGGGGCTGTGACTCCAGGCACATTTTCTTTAGGGGGCGCAACCAGCAACCCCATCCCCACCCCACAACAGGCTCCCTCATCGAGGTTGGAGCCATGGGGTGGGAAGCTGGTGTCAGGTTGCCATTGGAGCTGGGCACCATTCCTTGAAGACAGGAGCTGTAGCCACTGTTATCTAACCGCTGGGGGGAACGTTTGCTCCACCCCCTGCCTTGAAGGAATGGAGCTGGGCTGCCACTGCTGATGCCAATCAGCCAATTTTCACAGTGCAGAATCAGGGGCGCAAGAGCCATTATTGGCATGAGAAGCCTGGTCACGAAAGGTGGCAATTAGCTTTTCCCACCTGCAGAGGCAAAAGGGATGCAGGTGGTGCTGTGGGTTAAACCACAGAGCCTAGGACTTGCCGATCAGAAGGTCAGTGGTTCAAATCCCCGCAACGGGGTGAGCGCCCGTTGCTCAGTCCCTGCTCCTGCCAACCTAGCAGTTCAAAAGCACGTCAAAGTGCAAGTAGATAAATAGGTACTGCTCCAGCGGGAAGGTAAACGGCGTTTCCGTGCGCTGCTCTGGTTCACCAGAAGTGGCTTAGTTATGCTGGCCACATGACCCAGAAGCTGTACACCAGCTCCCTCGGCCAATAAAGCGAGATGACGCCTCAACCCCAGAGTCGGACACTACTGGACCTAATGGTCAGGGTTCCCTTTACCTTTTTACCTGCAGAGGCAGCCCTGGGGAGAGGCTCTTTCAGAGATGCTCCAGGTTTGCAGACTCAGAGGTTGCTGCAGAATGGGGAAAGATCGTTCAGCTAAGCTCCTTAAGGTGGGCCTCATCCACAATATAGATTTAAAGCAGCACCATACCAATTTAAACAGCCATGGCTTCCTCCAAGGAATTCTTGAAAACGCAGTTTGATGTTAGCAGATCCCCTAGTCCTCTCTTAGACCGGACATTCCCAGAGTGGTTTAACTGTCAATCCCTTTCCCTAGGAAAACACTGGGAATTGTAGCTCTGTGAGGGGGAACAGCAGTCTCCTGACAGCTTTCAGCACCCTTGACAAACCAGGCTTCCTTCAAGGAAGCCACAACCATTCAGAATGGCGCAGAGCTGCTTTACAGGTACAGGGGAACCTTGGTTCTCGAACGCTTTGGTACTCAAGCATTTCAGCTCCCGAACAACGAAAACATTCTGGTAAGTGTTTTGGATTTCAAACAGTTTACAAACGATTTGAAATGATTACATTTGAGAACCAAGGTGCCACTGTATAGTGCAAAAGGGGGCATTTATTATCTCAGGATTCAAGCCTTGTTCGTGCATCAGGAAGGGACATCGGCTCAAATCTAAGAACATCAGGAAAGCCTGCTGGATTGGGCCAATGGCCCTTCTAGTCCAGCCCCCTGTTCTCACAATGGCCGACCACATTCCCCTTATAGGAAACCGACAAGCAGGACCTGAGCACCAGTGGCGTAGCGTGGGTTGTCAGCACCTGGGGCAAGGCAAGTAATTTGCGCCTCCTAACCCGTGGATTTGCGCCCCCTAACCCGTGGATTTGCGCCCCCTAACCCTAACCCCCAGATGTTGCGCCCGGTGCGGCCGGGCCCCCCTGCACCCCCCACGCTACGCCACTGCTGAGCACAAGAGCAACTCTCCCTTGCTGTGGTTTCCAGGAACTGGAATTCACAAGAATTGCTGCCCCCACTGTGGATTGCTTCCAACAATCTGAATTGACCTCAGGATTCCAGCACGATTGCATTGGTCACGCATGAAGCCTGATGCTTGTGTGGCTATGATATCTGACTCTGCAACTGATGCTTTTTCTTCTTCACTCCCCACCAGCTGACTTCTGGAAGAGAAGGCAGAGATCTCGGAGCCACCAGAGCAATGGAGGAAACTTGGAGTTTCCTCCTTGACGTTCCTGTACTTTTCCACCCATCGGCCATGTAAATTCATGAGTCTATATTCTGCCATGCAAATGGGGAGCTCGTCAGCCAAGCACTTGTCAATGAAGCTCTCCGTGCATCTCCTCCTACTTGGCAAAGATGACCTGCTGCTCTGCCTTTGTGGGAGCTGCACCTTTTCGGAGGAAAAAGTGATGTCCTGGGGCACTCCCAGGCAAGGGAGGCTATCCAATCACATCCAGGAAAATTCAGGTTGCGCAGTTAATGCTGATGTGGTGCTCTTGTGTGCCAAACCTGCTTCCACAAGAGATCAGACCTTATGTGCTAAGGGAAAGGACTGGGAAATGCAGGGTAGGGTATTGTCCAGGGCTTTCTGTTAGGGCCAAGATTTAATTTTGAAGATGTTAATTTTGCTGTCATTGATATTAAGGTTTTGGGGGGGTTCCTGCATATTTTTGGATCTTATTACGAGTTTTATGGGGATTACTTAATTTTGTTTTTCATCCATTGCTTAGGGCTACTTCTGTAATTACGTAACTTTTCATCTTGTAAGGCACCTTGAACATTTGTTTTAACTATGGAAAGGTGGCATGCAAAGAAACCATGAGGGTGTTGCCAATGGATGGTGCCACAACATTGGCCCCCCCTCTGCACTCTACATTTCAAGCAGTATCATCCCACTTTAAACAGTTGTGGCTTCCCCTAAAGAATCTTAGGAAATTTAGTTTGTGAAGGGTGCTGAGAGTTGATAGGGACCCTCTACACCCCAGCTAAAGGTAAAGGTAAAGGGACTCCCTGACCATTAGGTCCAGACCATTAGGTCCAGGCCGACTCTGGGGTTGCGGCGCTCATCTCGCTGTATTGGCCGAGGGAGCCAGCGTACAGCCATGTGGCCAGCATGACTGAGCCGCTTCTGGTGAACCAGAGCAGCGCACGGAAACGCCGTTTACCTTCCCGCCGGAGCGGTACCTATTTATCTACTTGCACTTTGACGTGCTTTCAAACTGCTAGATTGGCAGGAGCTGGGACCGAACAACGGGAGCTCACCCTGTCGCGGGGATTCGAACCGCCGACCTTCCGATCAGCAGGTCCTAGGCTCTGTGGTTTAGCCCACAGCGCCACCCATGTCCCTACACCCCAGCTAGATCTACATTTATCCAGAGCTGTTTAATAATCAACTTCCCTTCCCAGAGAACTCCCAGGGAATGGTTGAAGACTGCTACAACCTCCCATGCTTTTCAGAGCACTGGCAGGATTCCCTCTCTCTTCAAATCCCTCCTCAAAACCTACCTTTTCTGAGACACTTTAGCTCCACAAAGCCCAGTTCCCACATCCCCTGCCCTGCTGTGCCTCAGCCTGTAACAAGGCCTAAGCCCACACAATGGATTCCTGCATTCCTGTTGACTTGCTGCCTCTCACTCCCCTTCCTCTGTAGCTTCCTCTATGTTGCATTTTGAATTGTAAGCTCTGAGGGGCAGGGACTGTCGTCTTGCACTACATAGAGCACTGTGCATAGTGATGGTGCTGCTTAAATAAATAATCAATAGCTGTTTCTCTCGCCACCCCCAATTCAAAGTGATATTCCCCTGAAGAATCTGAAGAAGTGTGCATTCACACGAAAGTTTATACCAGAACAAACTTAGTTGGTTTACAAGTTGCTACTGGACAATTTTTTATTTATTTGATTTTTATTTTGATATTCCCCCTGTCATCCCAGTTGGTTTCCTGAGTTGGTTGGTGCAAAATAAAAGTGGGATTGTTTAAACCATCCACTTCTGTGCTATGATGAAATGGAGGAAGGGTGTGCCTCTGACAGCAATATCTGATGCCCAGTACTGTCCATTCCAGTACAAGTTCAGTCCAAGTATTTCTGAAGAACTTGGGGGACATCAGCCAAGTTCTCTTTGCAAACCATGGTGGAATCTATGAAAGGAAGCTTGTCTTAAACTTCTCTACATATTGCATTCATTCTTGTTCTTTAGCTTCATGAATTAAAACAACACCCTGTTTTGTATTTCTAATTTCTTCCCCAAGTATAATTGATTTGCAAAACTTTGCCCGTTTTCAAGCTACGTTGAGTGATTTAGTGACCCATTACATGGGTCGCTGATGTGAAGAGGCGCGTAAGCAAATGAGATGCAAAAAGCTACTTTGCATTTGTGATTGCAGACACAGCCATTAATAACTTTGCCACACGATGCACTAAGAGCCTTCGCTGTTTGTTTGCCATTTTAATGCATCCGGTCAAATCCACCCATAGAGCTCCATTGACCGTCTCTCCAGTGACAACCCCTTTGCCCTCTAAAGTGTTTGGAAAGACCTGGGCTAAATTCCATTGGTGGAGGGGGCGGGGTTGATTGTGTACAATTAACTTAAAATGCTCCATTAGAAAATTAAAACAATGGGGTGGATAACCTTCCCCAAACTACTCCCCATTGTGCTTTAGAGGCATTTTCTAAGGAGTGTGAGGGAAGGAGGAACTGGCGAAAACTGCCTTCCTCTCTTCCATCCATGGAAGCATCTCATGAATACAACTCCACTCATGGTCAGTCTGGATGCAGCCCAATATCCGTGAGGTTGTCCAAGATTCTAGCATAACTTTGCTCACCACGGGCACATTGACCCCCACATTGAGGGGGTGCAGCCACTTGATGTGCCTATAGTTGATGCCCCTGTTGTTCAGGGTAAGCATAGGTAAAGGTAAAGGGAGCCCTGACCATTAGGTCCAGTTGTGGCCAACTCTGGGGTTACGGTGCTCATCTCACTTTATTGGCCGAGGAGCCAGCATACAGCTTCTGGGTCATGTGGCCAGCATGACTAAGCCACTTCTGGTGAACCAGAACAGCACATGGAAACACCGTTTACCTTCCCACCGGAGCGGTAACTATTTATCTACTTGCACTTTGACGTGCTTTCGAATTGCGAGGTTGGCAGGAGCAGGGACCGAGCAACGGGAGCTCACCCCGTTGCGGGGATTCGAACCGCCAACATTCTGATTGGCAAGCCCAAGGCTCTGTGGTTTAGACCACAGTGCCACCCTCGTTCCTAAAGCCGCGTACTAAGGCATACTTCGGAGCATTTTTTAAAAGATGTACACTCCATATTTAAAGAAATACACCTAAAAGTATGAATGTTATGAATATGTGTTTGCAAATATATGTATGATAGGTATCACTGCAGAGCTGGTTTTTGACTGCAGCTTTCTGGGAAAAGCAACACTCGGCTCCCTTTTTTCACATCACAGCTTGGTGACTGAGCACACACTTTGCATTCAGGAAGCCCCAAGTTAACTCCCTGCCATGTCTAGTAAAAGGGGGACGAGGATAGCAGGGTTGGGATAGACCCTTCCCTGAAACCTCAAAGGATTACTGTTACTCAGAGAAATACTGGGATTCATGGACCAGTTCTTTGACCCAGTACAGCAGGAGCAGCCAAAATGATACCCTCCCTAGTCAGTGGTCAGGGATGATGGCAGCTGTAGCCCAATGACTTATAGAGGGCACTATCTTTTTTAACAGAAGAGAGCTATGTCTGCCCTATTTTATAAACCCTCTCATGTTAATAAATCTCATGAGATTTCCATTGCAGCAAATTAACTTCCCTTTCCAAAACTACAAAAGCTCTGCAGCTCAGACCTGAAGACCTTGAAGAAAAGAGATCACCGTCTGAGCCTGCCTGTGTGACATCTGCTGGATTTAGAGGTGGTGGGAGATACAGGCTCCTTTCCAGTGTCCCAGATTGTATGCAGCCATTTGGCCTGATTTTAATACTGACGCAGCTGCTTTTGGAAAGGCTCACAGCCATTGCTCTCCTGCCTGCAAAGGATGTGAGGTCCAGAAGTATCACCAGGTAGTCTGTGTGGTACACACAAGACCCTACAGAAGGAGCTGTGCAAACGACAAAGTTCCCCCTACAAGGAAGACCATGTTGTGATCTTGGTTGATCTGAGCATAGGAACCTTGCAACTCAAGTTGGCTTTCCATACCCTCCAAGTTGGCTTGCCATACCCTCTGAGTTAGCTTTCCATACCCTCCAAGTTGGCTTTCCATACCCTCCAAGTTGGCTTTCCATACCCTCTGAGTTAGCTTTCCATACCCTCTGAGTTAGCTTTCCATACACTTCCTATTTTCCAGGGACAGCCCTGAGTTACAAAAGCCATCCCAGCTTCTGATGTGATCCTGGAATGCCCCAATTTCCCCCACCAGTGCTGCTGCAGATAACCCAGCACTTGTCTTGAACAATGGCTGCGAGGAGGCATCCTGTTGCCTCTCCATGGCCTCTCCATGGCCACTGCTGCCAGCCTCCTCCCTTGGGCAGCTCATAGCGGCTGCTGGAGAGCAGTTGAGGAAGAGGAGAGGCTGTCCCCATTGAGCCTCGCATGACGCACCAGCTCTGAGGGGCAGGCAGAGGGCAGGGCTGCCCTTGGCAGGAAGAAAGAGGAAGCAGAGCAGAGTGCAAGCTTTGTGTGTCTGCATCTAATCTTGCCTGTTTCTAACATTTATTTACTGGCGTGTGCGTTTCTTTTTGGGAATCTACCAAAGAATAAAATAAAATTGGAAATAAGGGTGTGTTTTTCTCAGGACAGTGGAGAGTGTGTGTGCTGTGTCCCATTGGTGTGGTGGTGGTGGAAATGTTCTGTGGGACAGTGGAGGACAAAAAGGGAGGGGGGTTGAGGAGGGGCAGTTGTGAAGGAGTGGGAAATATCTCTATTTTTATCTGAGGAATGTTCCATGCAAATGTGATTTTGCATCTGAGTTAATTGTGCATCAGAGAAGCAACATTGTATCTCAGCCATCAGACACCATGAAGTACAGGACCTCTTCACTCTGCCTGACCTCAGCCCACTCACTGAGCCTTTGGATCAAGAGGAGGAGAACAAGGACCGGATGCAGATGTCCCCAAGGGACAAATCCCTGCAATCAGGTGAACGTAATTTTGGCTGGGCAACATGGATTGGGTCCCTGGCATGGAGGCTAAGGGGGCTTTAACCCTTTGCCTCCTGCTGTGGTTCCAATCTGTGCCTGCTGACAGGGCTTCAAAGGCAGATCTGAACCCAAGACTTGATCTGCTACACACACCCTCTCCTATTGTCTACCCATCTCTCCATTTGACAGGTCCTGATCAGAAAAGACTTTTAAACATTGCAGGAAGGTGCCAGTCAAACTATAGAGCAGCCTTTTCCCAGCCTTTCAGGTGCTTAGGACTGCAATGCTAGCTGCCTCTGACAATTGGACCTGTTGGTCCTCCAAAATATCTGGAGAGCACAAGGTTGAACTGTAGAATATACAGTTCAATTAACTGTACCTGTGGAAATGGCTTGCCCTGTTACCTGAGACTAATATCGACCAGAAATTCAGCATATGATTGCTTCTCTTACCTTCTTTGCTAAACAGTAAGGTGAGGGATGTCCCAGCCTTTCCCTGTTGATCTTTTCTTCAGCCCCTGTAAAGCTGCGGCTTCCTAGGCTGTTGTGGTCCACTAGCTCTTGAATTCTCTGCCAAGCAGCTTGGGACTTTCTTTGGCATTTATGAATCAATGTGTGAGCTTAAACTGGTTGCCAGCTCATCTATATGCAATGGCACAATTAGGAGTGTGGCTTACTTTATAACCCCGCTGGAAGGAGAGAGAGGAGTGGCTGCTTCGAAGGGCTTAGATTCAGCAAAGGTGTCGAACTTCCAAAGCGGCACTGGCAACAAAAACACCTGAGTACAGAATGATGGCCCAGAAACTGAATGTGGCTTCCCCCAGCATGAAACTGACCTCGCCATGGTGGTTTTCAAGTATTCTGCTTTCAAGAAACTCTTTCAACATCAACTCATCTGCCAAGGGAGAGGCAGAGAGAGACCTTCTCTTTAAAGTACTGAAACTGCCCAGGTCCAGGTTTCTCCAGAAAGTGGCTACTTCATAAGGACATGCTAGCCACGAACACAGCCCTTGGATGCCCAGATCTTGGTGCCATCCATATGTGCGATCAAATGGGCAGCTGCAAGAGATTAGTCTCTCTCATTGGCAGCATCAATATTGTAGAACTCCCTGATGGTGGAGATTCACAAAGCTACCTCTTTAGATGATTGGAAAAGACATTTAATATATATATATATTTAATTTTTAAATCTCACTAGCTTTTAATCTGTGACCCTCTGTTTCTTTCTTCTAAGCTTGAAATTTGTTGGCTGCTGGGAGTTTTGTCTGCCTTTTTCATCTTTTAATTAACGGTTCCTGTTGCATTCTTTGAAAGGATGTATTGTTTTCAATTTGCTTCCCCCCCCAGTTCTGGTGGTTCTCCTGTGGAAGTAAGTTCCACAGTTAAATGATGCACCATGTGAAGAAGTTTTTTTTAGTTATGGAGTCATCAAATTGTAGAATTGGAAGAGACCCAAAGAGTCATCTAGTCCAACCCTCAGCAGTGCAGGAATCACAGCTAAGCTTATAGTCTCTTCTTCTGCATGCATATAACCCACAGATGGATCGGTTGTGTGAATCTGGCACTTTTAAGTCATCCAGCCATTCACATCCAGCCTTACTTAAAAGAGAGAGAGAGATTGTGTGGCCAACAATGGGAAGCCACAAAACAGGACCTGAGTGCAAGAGCTGCCATCTTCCCACTTGCAATTCTCATAAATTGGTATTCAGAAGCATCCTGACATCAGAAGTAAAACCCGGCCACCATGGCTAATAGTCATCAATAGCCTTCTCCTCCTCCATAAATTTGTCCAATCCTCTTTCACAGCCATCCAAGCTGCTGGCCATCACTGCCCCCTGCGGAAGTGAGTTCCACAGTTTAATGATGCACCGTGTGAAGAAGTCCTTCCTTTTGTCTGTCCTGAACCTCCCAGCATTCAGTAGTCTTCAACCTCCTCTGAAGCCGGGACCCACTTTTAACCCAAATGTGTGCCCATTTCTTTTATTTTCTTTTTTCTTCACCACAGATTTGTATGGCAGCAGTGCTGTTCTTACGCCTTCCCTAAATCAGGCTGTGGTCAAGACCATTGATGATGAAGAAGAAGAGTTTGGATTTGATATCCCGCTTTATCACTACCCTAAGGAGTCTCAAAGCGGCTAACATTCTCCCTTCCCTTCCTCCCCCACAACAAACACTCTGTGAGGTGAGTGGGGCTGAGGGACTTCAGAGAAGTATGACTAGACCAAGGTCACCCAGCAGCTGCATGTGGAGGAGCGGGGAATCGAACCCAGTTCCCCAGATTACGAGTCTACCGTTCTTAACCACTACACCACACTGGGTCTCATTGATCCATTGCAATCACAAGAAATAGGACAACATTTTTTTTAAAAAAAACCACAACAACTAAAATGAAGTGAATCTCAACATAACAGTAGGGCAATAAAATAGAAAGATCAAAGAAGTAGAATATGTACCTCTCCTCCCATGAACTGCATCCTGCCACAGAGCTACGGGTCTCATGCCAATTACAATGTCAAGCAAATCACCTTCACACTTTCTGTTCATTTTCATCGGAATATCAAAAAGCCTCACAGAAGCTTGGCGTTCATTCACGGGTGTCTGTGAGAGGTTCTACCGCAGTGCTCAGGACTGCATGGGCTTGTGACCTCCCTCCATCATGTTCCTAGCTCAGCAAAGTCTTCTCAGTTCCCAAATTGAGCTGCTATAAATACATCTTGCAACACTATGCAGATGCATCTGCATCTAACCACGTATTTCAAGCTGACAGGGAGCCACATTTGCCTATCGGCCACAGTCAAATCCCATCTCCAGATTTCCCGGCCAGGGTTTGAGCAGTGGGCATATGAACATCAGAAGATCTTTGCAGGACCAACCCAATGGCCCATCTAGTCCAGCCTCCTCTTCTCGCAGTGGCCAAACCAGATGCCTGTGGGAGGCAGTGGTGACGCTTCTGAACCAAGCCCCGCTTCCGTTCACTCTGGCTGCCCACCATCTTAATTTTCCCAGAATGCAACGCCCTGGATCATGGATCCATCAAGCTTAGTGTGCCTACACTGGCTGGCAATGGAGTTCAGAGACGGGTCCTTCCCAGTTCTGTCTGAAGATGTTATCGGGGGATTGAATTTGGGATCCTCTGTATGCAAAGCAGATGCTCTACTACTCAGCTACAGCCTTTCATTTTCAAAGATGTTCATGTTACACGGAGCAAACGTCTTTCCCAAAACATTGGCCTCCATCACCTTCCTTGGACTGAAACAATTTATAAATTCCTCCCTCCCTACTCCAAGAGCTCTTTTGCAGAGATGGTCTGAAAAGGGGGACATGGATGATTGTTGATTTTTGGAGACATTTTGGACTCGAAACATTGGAAGCTCTTGCAGTGAATGTCCTCCTTTGTTCACAAATAAACACAACAGTGCCAGCTCAATGCAACCCAGATGTTACTACTCTCTGTTGCAATGACAGGGCAAAAGGGACACCAATCTGGACCTCTCTCATTCTGGAAAAGATTGAGCAAAAATTGGGTTTGAGGTCTTCTGTATATTGCTTTACAGGGCACATTTCTATCTGAGAAGAGCGTGTTGGAGACTTTTTGAGTGTCTCTTGGACCACATGGAACACATTCAGATTTGTGGGACAATGCCATGGCCATGTGATTCTTTAGTGACCTCTGCTGGCATCACCAATTATCACACAGGATTCTTCCCCTGACTGTTCATGCCTCTTTTCCCCTCTTTCTCATGCTCCTTTCCTGTGTGTGCTTTAGATTACAAGCCCCTTGGGGCAGGGAGCTGTCATCAGCACACAGGCAAAAATATATATTCTGGATCATCGCAGGCAGCTGCCTGCAGTCCTCATGACATGTATCAATATTTTTTCTTATGTGTGCATGCTGCCAGGAAATGAGAGGGATGCAAGTTTTCATTTGTATACCTTTGTATACCTCTGTTTTTATTGGCTTGACCAATAGATGATGCCAGAAAGAAGATGCTCCAGACAACTGTGCCTTTGAATATGTTTGTGTGATCCAGAGATTTCATAGAATAGAATAGAATAGAATAGAATAGAATAGAATAGAATAGAATAGAATAGAATAGAATAGAATTGAATTGAATTGAATTGAATTGAATTGAATTGTAGGGTTGGAAGGGATCCCCAAGGGTCATTTAGTCCAACCCCCTGAAATGCAGGAATCACAGATAAACAAGAGCTAATGGATGGCCATCCAACCTCTGCTTAAAAACTTCCCATGAAGGAGAGTCCCTCACATTCAATGGGAGTCCATTCCATTGTCAAACAGCTTGTTGTCAGAAAGTTCTTAAGGTTTAGCTGGAATATCCTTTCTTATCATTTGAATCCATTGGTTTGAGTCCTATCCTCTAGAGGAGCAGAAAACAAGCTTGCTCCATCTTCCATGTGGCAGCTCTTCAGATGTTTGAAGGTGGTTATCATAACACCCAATGGTCTTCTCTTGTCCAGATCAAGCATGCCCAGCTCCCTTAATCATTCCTCATAAGCTTTTGTTTCCATACATACATCATCATGGTTGCCTTCCTCTGCACACATTCCAGCTTGTCAATATCCTTCTTAAATTGGCGTGCTCGGTACTGGACACAGAACTCCAGGTGGGGTCTGATCATGGCAGAATAGAGGGGTAATATCTGGGTACAATATTTGTGCTGCTGGAGCCTAGAATGGCATTTGCTTTTTTTGGCTGCTGCATCTCACTGTTGGCTCATGTTAAGATCTTTTTCACAGGTACTGCTGTCTAGCCAGGTGTCCCTCCCACCCCATATTTGTGCATCTGGTTATTCCTTCCTAAGTGTAGAACCTTACATTTGTCCCTATGGAATTAGGGACATATACTCTCACTCATTCATGTCAGAGGTCTGATGCAAGCTTTCACCTTCAGTCCCCATTCCTGGACTACCTGGAGGTACCTGGTTGACCATCTAGGCTGCTAGATTACATGGACACCCCTCCCAACCCACTTGTGTTGGGTGGAGACTTGGCAAAGGTGTGTGTCTAAAAGAGAGAATTATGGCTGTAGTCATTACATTGTGTTTTCATCTCTGCAAAGGGTGGGATGCAAAGCCTTCCTCAAACGAAGCTGCTCTTGTCAAGGTCAGCTGGTGCGGTTGATCTAAACCTGCCAAGAACAAGATGTGTAGATGTGCCAAGAGATAGGGAGCCTGGCATCTGGGCACTGGGAAGCACACCTGGATCGCAGCCAAAGCAAAGAGGTAATAAAGATACAGATGGCGTGATTCAAAATGTGCCTGTCAAGATCCATGTTACAATGTTTCAGCATCTAATGAATGAAACGGATCTGCTTTGGGAAACGGAATCCAAGGTTTTTGGTAGAATCCCTTTTTCTTTTTCTCCCAGTGTGATTCAGTACGACAGAGTGATGGTCTGATTGCAGCACAGAGAGCAGGCTATTGATCACCCGTCTAATCACTCTGCTTCCTCCTCCTTATCCAAAAATCTGCTTTCTAGAATGCTTCTGTGCCCTCTTGGCTGTCAGATGTCTTTTGTGCGCCACCCCAGAAGCAGAAAAAGAGCACACTGTGGTGAGTCTATTCTTGGGTGATGCATGACCTAATCAAACCCTGAGGCATCTTTGAAGTCTTGGACCAGAAATCTGCTCTGACAAGATGTCCAACCAGGTTTTGTTTTTCTGCACACCCAGGAGATTCACACTTTATTTATTGCAGGAGGAATGAAGAGCCTGGCCTGGCATCGGAAGCCACCTGTGATCTGGGAATCTGCATGGCCTTGTCATGGG
Source organism: Podarcis liolepis (assembly GCF_965112155.1). NCBI lineage: Eukaryota > Metazoa > Chordata > Lepidosauria > Squamata > Lacertidae > Podarcis > Podarcis liolepis. Next base: position 28,315,119 of record NC_139567.1, on the reverse strand, counting down.
CTGAGGAATGTGGAAAGTGGCCTGGACTCCTGAAGCAGGAGAAGAATCTGGGGTTCCCCAGAATGCAGAGGACTCAGAAACCTTGGCTGAAGCTGGTCAGTAATGGAATGGGAGATCTTCCCAAACCTTAATTGCATTGCATGGAGTTCCCCAAAAGGGCGGTGGGATTTCAGTGCAAGGAATCATTATTAGTAGTATTAGAATTAGTATTATTTGCATTTATATCCCACCTTTTTCTCCAAGGAGCTCATGGTGACACACATGGTTTCCCCCCTCTGCATTTAATCCCCACAACAACCATGTGAGGTAGGTGAGGACGAGAGGCAGTGACCGACTTCGAAGGTGAACTTGAGTGGACTTGAGTGAACCCAGTGAACTTGAGCAGGGGCTGAGTCATAGCTGTCAACTTACAGATTTGGAAATAAGGGACCAACAGCCTTGAAAATAAGGGATCAGCAGCCAAAATAAGGGATTTTCCAAGCACAGGTATGTTCAACTTCTGAGCCCCTCCAAGCCAAAGGCAGAAAGCCCAGCCAGCAGCCAAACGAAGCCTCAAGCGGTGGTTCCCACAGCGCAGCAACCCGGCAAAGGGGATGCAGCAAGGAAAACCACTGTCACCTCTCCGCTGGGAAGCGCTGAGCAAAGGTGAGTCCCCAGGCAATGCGGCCGATTTGATTGGCACAATGCATGCAAGCTCCACCCCCCAGTTGTTCTTAGACTTCTTATTGGGTGAGCAACGCAGCTAAGCAGCACAGTTGGAGCCTCCCTCCTCCCTGGCTGGCAGGGAGGGAGGAAGAGGAGCGGCTTCCTTCGAAACCCGGGAAATTTAAGGGGCATCATCAGTAAGGGACAGCAGCGGGACACAGCTGCTTCTTTCCCACCTTTTCCTCCAGATAAGGGACTTTCCCGCCAAATAAGGGACGGTTGACAGCTATGGGCTGAGTGGTGACCTTGGATACCAGCCTGCATCTTTCAGCCTGGCCTACCTCACAGGGTTAAAGTGAGGATGAAATGGGGAGGAGATGAACCATGGACACCACCTTGAGCTCATGGGAGGAAAAGTTGGGATAGAAATGCAACAAATAAATAAATATGAATGAATGAATGAATGTGAGCTTCCTGATAGCATCATGAGCACAAATAGTCATGAATTTAAAAGGATGCCTGAAGGGCCCAATATATGACCGCCTGCTTTAAAAAAAAATTAAAAATCTGTTCAGGCAAGCCTCCCCAGGCATGTCATTTCATTACACAGTTTTTTAAAAAAAGCTCCGTTGGATTTATTTATATTTTGAAAATGTTATTATGTCTGCCTTTTTGTAAGGTCTGTTGATTTTATTAGCATTTTCTTGCATATAAATTATATTCAAGACAAGGGGCGAATGTGACTGTGCACTTCAATGTATTTCGTTTTTCTTGCTTTAAACAAGGTCTTCTGATATTAGACTGCCCTGGCAAACTGTGGGGCTGCAAATAAAATGCTCCCCCCACCCCCGTGTCCTGCTCTTCTCATCTTTGTAAATATAATAAAACAAGGTCAAGAGATCAGAAAATGGCCATAATGGCTGGGATGTGTTATCTTTTCAAACACCTTCACTGGCACTGGGAATTGTCACTAGCCACAAAGGCCAAGGCTGAGCTGTACTACTTTCATAAGCCTCCTCGTCTTTAGGGAGATGACTTTTGATGGAGGTCCTAGTCTTGGCTTCCATTAACTCAGCTAGCATATAATTGAGGGCATGGACTCTGAAGAATCAGGTCCCTGTTGCCCCAGTGCAAATGTCAATGCAGTTTTGCCTCTGGCAGATGAAGGTCATTAAATGCCGCAGTTAAAGACTGCTGGTTCCCTATAAGGAAAACCCTAAAACACAGAACAATCCTCAGACACACTCTCTGCCACAGCTCTTCTATCTGATTCACAAGACTAGCAAAAGGTCTATAATAAATCCCAGTATAAATTTAACATCCAGAGCAAATTTTGCACAATAAACCTAGAATGTGGAAATTGTTTCAGAAGCAGAGGTTGCTATCCATGAGCCTTGCGGGTGGGCAGTGGGTGGTTTGCCCAGACAAAATGAGCTAAACTTCAAGTAATTCCTGACCATAGACTAATAGAATGGATAGAAGGGACTCCAAGGGTCATCTAGTCCAACCCTCCTCTGCAATGCATAATAATAATAATAATAATAATAATTTATTTGTTTATTTATTTATACCCCGCCAATCCTGCTGGGTTTCCCCAGCCACTCTGGGTTTAAACAGGGCTGCCTTCAGATGTCTTCTAAAAGTCTGATAGTTGTTTATTTCCTTGACATCTGATGGGAGGGCGTTCCACAGGGCAGGTGCCACTACCGCGAAGGCCCTCTTGCAGTGAGGGAACCACCAGAAGGCCCTTGGATTTAGACCTCAGTGCAAAGGCGAAGCTAGCTGCTCCGGCACCCGGTATACAGGCTGTTTAAGGCTTTAAAGGTCAGCACCAACAATTTGAATTGTGCTCAGAAATGTACTGGGAGCCAATGTAGGTTTTTCAGGACCAGTGTTATATGGTCTCGGCAGCCACTCCCAGTCACCAGTCCAGCTGCTGCAGGAATCAGAGATCAGCAGGAGTCAATAGATGGCCACCAAACCTCTGTTTAAAAACCTCCAGTGCACGAGAGTCCACCACCTCCTGAGGGAGTCTGTTCTGCTGGAGAACAACTCTTACTGCCAGAAAGTTCTTCCTGATGCATTGGAAAAAGCAGAGTGCCACAGCTTCAGACTGTATGGGAAAATCCAACTGGAAGACCATTTGTATATCAAGGAGGTAGTGATTCTAACATGTTTACCTTTCCCACCTCTGTTCCTTCCCCCTCCCTGGTAGCTGTTAAGTTTTTGAAGGTGTGAGAACCTTCTCTGATATCCTAATCAGTTGGGAGGAGATGAAACCCCACACACAGCTGCCTTAATCAGTCTGGGAGGTTAGTGCTGGGAACCTTCTTCAATGTTGGAAATTGTTATTGGAAACTGAGGCATTGGGAGTGATACGGAACGGAAGGGGGGGGGCTCCTTACCCTTCCTTCTAGGAACATCCGAGGCCCCGCTTATTCCTATGGCCCCGCTTTAGCCAATCACAGACCTCCTGTTACAATGTATCCATTCTGTTTCTGCTTTTGCCCTATAGTACAGAATGGGTTTGAAATCATTGAAATCTTTAAAAATTGATATAAAATCAACCGTAACTCCAATTTCTTCGCTCTCAGTGTCATTCAACTCAGTTCCCCGTGGACTCCATAATGCTATCCCTACTTCCATAATCCCCGAAGCGGCAGGTCACGTACGCAGGAACTTCTTAATTTGCCAAACCTTCCCTCTAGGCAATATTAGGTGGCAGACGATGCATGTGTATCTATGTATATTTCCCGCTCCGCATATCCCCCCTCCCTCATCCGAAAATGCTAATTAATGTAATCCCACCTTTTCATAATGTATTCATGACGTGTAAAGTATATTCATGATGTAACTTGTGAAACCCAACCTTCCCATAATGTATTCGTGACGTTTCATGCACTGTATTCTGGGATATGGAGGGAAATTTCAAAAGTTCATGTCACCCCTTTCTCTGGGTTCAATCTCGCCTTGAACCTGTTGCGCAATAAACTTGGATCTTCTGCAGTTTGCTCCTGCGTCCGGCTGAGCTCATTTTCTTCCGCAGGGACCCACGGACTTAGTCCGATGAGCTGGGTGGCAGAGTAACCCCGCACCCAGATTTTTCCGTAACAGTTGGCGCCGCAACGTGGGGCTTGCGGTTCTCCCGAGCTGCTAACTGGGGGCCCCGAAATCTTCAGCCGGCTCCAGGCCATTTTGCCTGGGAAGATCCTTTTGGACCCCCAGCCATCTTCTGGGCGGTAATCGAAAGCCCTAGGAGTTCAGCCGGGGAGCAAAAGAGGGATCCAGCCGGCTTATTCATCGATCCCGGGATCAACGTTGAAGACGCGTGAGTATAGGAAAAGAAATCCAGTGCACTGGTGGGAAGGGGGTGGAATCTCCTGGCAACTGAATTCTCTGCCCTCCTCTCTATCGCTCCTTCTTGCCTTTCTCTTGGTCCGGTTAGTGAGAGAGACCGTGGACCGCTGCTCAACCCGAAAGGGGGGTTCTGAGCTCTATCTCTTTTCCTTAAAATCTCCAGCCAGCCGCACCAATTGGGAGCCCGAAAGTAAGACGGAGAGACCCGACTTGAAAGACAGCCGACTCTCCGCAATGGACATCCCAGTTGAAAGCAAGGGGTTGGAGCTCTCTTTCCGAACTTCTCTAGCGCCCGGCAAGGGGGCGGGAAGTGGTCTTGCTTTCTATCCCAATCCCAGCCGCACTGGTCTGTGCCACGTAACACGTGTATCGTGCGTGAGCCCGCTTCCAAAAGCAAGGGGGATTTTCAGTTCGAAATTCTATCCAGGGACCACCCGATCTGGCACTGCATGGCGCGGGCGTCCAGTAGGGCCCCTTTTCCTGAGATGTGACGATAGGTAGGAGGTTGCCAGGAGGGATAGCCCATGAGGAATTGGGCAGGACCGGCAGAGTGGAAAGAGACCCCAGGTTATAGGAAATAAGGAAATAGGAAATAAGGAAATAGGAAAGGGAACGCAAGGAACCGGATAGCTAGAGCTCTCTAAAACCCACTAAGGAAGTTGCCAGGCAACTAGAAGCCCCTTCTCCTCTTTACTATACGTCCCTGTACTAAGCATACCAAACCCCTAGACATACCAATCCTAATCAACCCCTCTCTTTCCCCCTTCTCTATCCCAGACACCCCCCCCCAAAAAGGAAAAAGCAAAAAAAAGCAACAACCGCAACGCATGCATCTATAAAGGGGTACCCAGTCGACCAAGCGTTATGAGCCCTACCAGTTTGATTAACTGGTGGTGTGTTTGAAGAGGCAAGGAGGCTCATAAAACCATGTGGGACCTTCCTACTAATTTCACTTAATGAAGCCAGAGGTAGTGGCCCAACTCCTTGCAATAACCAACTAAAGAATGAGAATATATCTGTTTATATGTTACATGTTGTCTGTTATGTGTGTTGTCTGTTAATACATATATGAGAATATGTATGTTTACATGTTGTCTGTTATGTGTGTTGTCTGTTCCTTCTGTCTCTGGCAGACTGCCTTTCTTAAGTGTGCATAGTTTAAACTGCAAGCTTGCTTCAAAATTTAAATCTAAGGAAGCCATGCTGGATCTTAGCAGTCCTAAATAAGACAAGATGAGAATGAAGTGTGCAAATGTTTACCCCACCTCTTGCTTTGCCCCAACTTTTGAGATTGTGAGTCTACAGTCTTATTTTGGAAGGTGATGATAACCTAATGTTTCTGCTGCAAAAGCCTAGTTGAGCACAACTGCTCGCTCAAGCTAAAATGCAGTGTATGTATTTCATTAAGCGTATGCCTATAAAAGTATGGTGTTCATTCTAAGAAAAAATATTTGAGTCCAGTTTTAACTTTGATTTGGTTGGACAGAAGAGTTATTGTAAGGCTCCTGATATCAGTCTCTATAAGACTTCATGGCCTCTTTTGTTAGAAAATGCCCCCCTCCCCCTTGTTTCACTCTGCCTCTTTCAGTTGGTTTCTCCCTTCTTACTTCTGTGCTAGGTAAATTTACTCCCGAGTAAGCTTCCTTTAAAGGAAACTGCAAAGAGGGGAGGGGGCAACACTTGTGTATTCCCTTTAAAAAAAAAAATCAAATCTAGGGCTGCTTTACCTGTGCTTTATAAGAGATCCTCTCAGGAGTATAGATGTTTCCTTTCCCAGCTGTAAATCTGTACTTAAATGTGTATGCCTCTTTGGTAGTACAAATCTTGCTGTGAAATCTCGCTGTGAACCCTATATTTTGGAGGGTTGGACTAGATGACCCCAGGGTCCCTTTCAACTCTCCCAATTTGTGGCTGTGTGGAAGACCATGTGTCTGCAAGCATTGGAGGGTAATTCTTAAATTCTGGTGTGGTAATGGAGTTGAAATTCAGCCTAGCTTTGCTCTTTAGTTTTAAAAGGTGAGAGGTGAAGCCCAACTGGTAATACCAAGCATTTGAGTGATTACAGTGTTTATCATTTTGTCTACTATTTAAAAAATCAGACTTAAAAGTCTACTCAAAGTTTAAGCACATACAAATGAATAATCAAGTAGAATTAGCCTTGACCATTCCTGTAAATAAAGGGCAGGAAATAATAATAATATTAATAATAATAATAATAATATTTTTTTGTCTGCAAATGGTAAGGCTGAAATGGCTGAGAAGTTAAAAAAATAAATAAAATAAAATCCTATGAATTCTAACTCTGGCCATTTTTACTCATAAATAAGAGAGCGGTTGATTGTTCCGCGAATGGCCAGAGGGATATTAGCCCTTTCCTGTACATAAAGGAAGCAGTCTCAGTTTGCTTGGGCTGAAATTGCTAGCTTTGGTGAATACCTAAATTGCTGAGTTTCTCTTTTTTGTTTAAAATCAAACCCTGTTTTCAAAATCTACTCCTTACCCTTCCTTTCCCTTATTCAAATGGTAATTTAGCCAAAGGATGGTAATTTAGCCAAAGGATGCAACATTTCAATAGTATAAAACGTTTGCTGAGACATGAACTCTGCACATGCACAGAGGCCAGATTAGCTAAAGAAGAGAGAGAGAGGAAGGGGGGAACTGTAAGGGGGAGAGGAGGTTTCTTCGACAACTACAGAGAGAAATTTATCCAAATGCAAAAACTTTGAACCATTGAGGGAAATCACCCTAAATGTTTCTTTGCTCCAGAGGCTACGTAAGACAAAAGGCTTTTAAAAAAACACAAACAAACAAAAAACTAGCCCATCAAAAGCCAAGAGCCTTCCAGGTTTCAAATCTTAACATGCCAAATTCTTTTCACAGGTAAATATCAAAGCATCCCCCCCCCCCTCAATGGGAATTTTAGGAACAGCATTTCCTGACAAGCTTCTCACATGAAATAATTTTCCCTTTTAACAGGATATGTGAACCCCGGTAACAAAGTGTTTGTCCCTTTTTCCTCCCACAGCAACTTTCTTTCTGTTCTGTGAAACAAGTCTGAATCCATGCTATATTAGTGACTTCCACAACCAAACATTGTTTGTGGAATGGTATTTGTTTACCTTTTTGCCTGAGCATTTCTTATTCTGTCATTTTGGCTAGTGCAAGGTACCTGCACAACTTTAAATTGCCATTCATTTTCTTGGTATTAACTCATTTCCCAGTATTAACATTACAGTTGATGTTGTCACATCAAGAAACACTATTTTATTTTCATTTGCGATGTTAGAATGCCAAAACAGATTACTTCAGGTTACTTATTAATTGTGTGTTTTAGCATTTATTTATTTGGTTCCTCATAGGTCATTTTGTGTGTGTGTGTTTTACTTTGGGGACATGTTCATCACATGTTGAAAGTCAGTTTCATGAAGTTCTTTTATCAAATAGCACATGGTGAATTTAAAGTTTTTTCCCCATGGTTTTCCCATTTTTTTTTCAGTCTAGTAGTAATCTGCGTGGTTTTGATAATATATTTAATAATAATTCTTTTCTAAATCTGATGTCTTTGTGTCAAGTTTGTTTTCATCTAACTGGTAATCTAATTTTTTGCTTTCTTTTGTATTTTTTAACCTTTGTATTTTTTACAGTTCTCTTTCTCTCCAAAGTGAAGGAAAGCAAATGAACTTGGCAGATAATAACAGTAGTTATAGGAAAATGTGATAATAATATTGGAATGAATGAAACGCTTAATTCGCTAAGATTTTTATTATTTGCAGCTTCCAACAGAAACCGAAGGACATCCTTTTTGCCTTTTGCCCCCTCCCTTTTCTAACTGTCTTTAAGCCCCAAAACCCTGCCCCTTACAGGATATCACCTATACAGATGTGCAATGATGAAAAGCAGCAACAACCCCTCAACTCAGTTCTTCCGTCATCACAAGACACCAGAGTTTTCAAGTGCCCACAGCTATCTCTTTCAAAGGATATAGACTGCCAGGGGAGTGGGCCTGACAAAGGGGGGTGGAGTTGACTTGCAAGGACATCTTTTCACTTGAACCTCAAGCCTCTGTGCTCCAGGATTCAAAAGATACATGCGTAAAAGATCACAATTGTGTCAAGATATGCAACTGATATTTAATTAGTTTGTTTTGTTTTAAGTGTTATTATGTAGGAATGTTGAAATGTGTCTGACAGTGTGTTATTCCCACAAGGGGGGGGGGGCTATTTTCTGTGTAATTATTTTTATGTTTAATGTCTTATTGCTTGCACACCAATTCTCATGCATTTTATACTTTCTGATAGCTCACACTATTGTGTAGTCCAATGTTTAGATCAACTTGTAACCACATTTAATTGTTCCACCGCCAACTTTCCCTATCCATTTTAAAATGTGTTAAACCTCGTTTTGCCAAGGACAAGCTTCTGGATCCATAAAACACCAGGTACATGAAGGTGCGTATGCTTTGGTTTAGCAGGAATGATCCCTTATAGAGTTAAATTGACTTATTTGGACAACTGCCCTTGTTAAGAATGGTTTTCTTTTAACAGATTGGTTTGAAGAGTTGAGAACCATGGGGCAAGATAAATTCAAATTGGACTCAGTTTGAATTGGGCAAGTGTATCCAGGCTGCAATTAGCCTTTTGGTCCTTTAAGTGCAAGTGAGCAACCCCCATGCGTGCAAAACCACAGCCTATAATAGAATCCCATAGTTAAAGGCCAAGGCGAAGACCTCTCCCTCACGAGATGCCCAAACCTGTGCCAGCTATGGTGAATGTCAGGCGACATGGTTAAATGAAAGCCCTGAGGGGATTCAACAGACAGGATGTGTTGCTGTAGCACTATGTCAGTGTGAGACCACAGAAGAGCTACCTTGACACCTGAGAACACACAAATGGCGGGGGGGAAGCCAACTGCATTTTTCAGTCAATTAGACCTTCCTGCTAGGTGTAAAGCATAAAACACTATTGAGAATGCCACAACTAATTTAGCAACAAAATACAAGAGGTGTTCTTTATATAATACCCTATATGCAGCTACCTGCACTGCTATACTTGCAAATGACCGTAAGAGGCATGGCTTGCAAGTCCCTTTCAGGTTTGCATAAAGCCACACATCCCATTCACCGAGATTTAGGGTGCGGAGAAAAGATTTGCAAGTTCTTACAGAACTTTAATGCAAATCTATCTCCGAATGGGGGACTGATACGGAACGGAAGGGGGGGGGCTCCTTTCCCCCTTCCTTCTAGGAACATCCGAGGCCCCGCTTATTCCTATGGCCCCGCTTTAGCCAATCACAGACCTCCTGTTACAATGTATCCATTCTGTTTCTGCTTTTGCCCTATAGTACAGAATGGGTTTGAAATCATTGAAATCTTTAAAAATTGATATAAAATCAACCGTAACTCCAATTTCTTCGCTCTCAGTGTCATTCAACTCAGTTCCCCGTGGACTCCATAATGCTATCCCTACTTCCATAATCCCCGAAGCGGCAGGTCACGTACGCAGGAACTTCTTAATTTGCCAAACCTTCCCTCTAGGCAATATTAGGTGGCAGACGATGCATGTGTATCTATGTATATTTCCCGCTCCGCATATCCCCCCTCCCTCATCCGAAAATGCTAATTAATGTAATCCCACCTTTTCATAATGTATTCATGACGTGTAAAGTATATTCATGATGTAACTTGTGAAACCCAACCTTCCCATAATGTATTCGTGACGTTTCATGCACTGTATTCTGGGATATGGAGGGAAATTTCAAAAGTTCATGTCACCCCTTTCTCTGGGTTCAATCTCGCCTTGAACCTGTTGCGCAATAAACTTGGATCTTCTGCAGTTTGCTCCTGCGTCCGGCTGAGCTCATTTTCTTCCGCAGGGACCCACGGACTTAGTCCGATGAGCTGGGTGGCAGAGTAACCCCGCACCCAGATTTTTCCGTAACAGGAGGAGGTGGCTATCTATAAAATCAGATGGTTTGGGCAGAGTGATTTAGAAGCTTGTACATGGACTGATCGGCCGCAGGGCTGTGCAATCTAAGGCTACCAGGGGGAGTCACTTCGCCACTTCTTGAGGGCTTCCAAGTGGCAGATAGAAGTGCATGTCTGGTATGTATAGGTTGCTCGCTATTTAGGAATGACATCTTCTTCTCACTCCCTTGTGTTTTGTATTGCTTCTGAATCTTTGTTAAAAGAACCACCTTGGATTTGGCAAGACACAGACCAGGAGTCCATAGAACAGGAGAAGCTCCAACTGGTGAACCACCGCTTGATCCTTCCCAAGTAGATGTACCAGCACCTGTGCTGTTTTTCCAGAAAAAGAGATGCTGGAACTCACCATGAACACTCTTATAATGGCAATGGTGCCCACCTAAGAGGTGCCGGAACTGAGTTCTGGTGAGTTCCAGCTTAAAAAAAGCCCTGGCCAGCACCACATCCTGTCTCCATGGTTGAGGAAATACAGTTCCCATCATCTCAGGTCATTTGTCGTGCTGCCTGGAGTTCATGGAAGTCCAACAATGTTTGGAGGCCACAGATTCCCATCTCTGATTTCAATTAAAATTCCCTTGGGAGTCTGCACTATTTTGGGTCAAAGAAGTGGCCTGTAACTTTCTTGCTGCTCGGGTACATATGTAAAGCTACCCTACAGGTGACATACTTGCCTAAGTCATCTAATTTTAAAATAACTTGATTGACTTCCTAGAAAATTCCCAAAAGGAGAATGTTGTAGGAAGGGCAATGGAGAATCCAGTCTGCTTCAGAACTATATTCGGTATTTTGCAAAAGGGAATCAAACACAGGCTGGAAATTTACACAATTAATATGACAACATCCAATCCCCTTTAAAAAAAGAGAAAAAAGCTTGGATTTCTGCATTTTGGAAAGCTATGTGGGAATGCATTGAAAAATGTGGGATGAACAAATGAGTAACAGGAAGACAAGTAGTCGCCCCACAAGCAAACCATGATGAATGCAGGATTTTCATCTAACTTCCCCACAAACAAATCAGAACTGATGTGCAGTAGAGGCAGGCCTAGTCTGACCACCACATAAAGTTTGTGCAAGCAGATCAGGTCATCTGGAGGGGATGAATGTGCACAGAGTCTGCAGAGATTTATTGGCCTGTTATAGAGTTTACCAGACAGATGTTCTGTGGGCCTAGGAAATGCACGCCTATCAGGGAACACAGTTAATTGCCTGGTATCTGGATGTCTGATAGACTTGGTCTTGCTTATGTTCTCATCCATGTTCTCCTCCTAGCAGAGACCCAAGGAACTTGCCAATTAGCAGAAGAAATCGCTACCAGGCTTGTTGTCCCCCAGGCTCTCAGTGGAAGCTGGCCCACGCACTGGAACAGATTGCAGGCTTGGTCCCTCGGACGGCTAGTCCGGATTCCTGCCAGGCAAGAGCTTCCGTGTGCCCTTAGGGGAATTGGCTTTCATCCCCCCCCCCAGCTTGGCATTAACATATCAAAGGACCTGGAATTGGAACTCTCCCCATTATTTCTTAAGCAGGGGTGGATGAAATACTGAGAGCTCCAGATCACAGGAATCTGTGCGTTAACCTCCCTTCCATAACTGATAGCTCTACCTTGGAAAAACAGTGAGACTGGAGGCCACAGAGTCAGAATAAAATGCAGAAAAGTCCACTGAATAGTGCAGCAAGGCTTTTAAGAGGGTTCAGGGAGGGTCCATCTGGTTCTCTGATTCAGGCAGACAGTTGTCTTGGGCTAGCAGTAAACTGAGCCAAAATGACTCCCTCTAAATTCTCTGGCAAGTGGCCCATTTTCTCTATCCTGGTCTCATCAAGGAGAACGAGGGTGGACAAAAATGATCTAAGAGGCCCTTCTGGATGCTGATCTTCATGAAGACTCTTCTCCCCCAATGAGAGGCTGACAAACGGGAAGTGACATCTCCGTCCCGGAGACTAACTTGCATACCAAATTAAAACATCGCCCCGAGACCCTGTCTTTGACTTCATGTCTTCCTATGGAAGGGAAGACTAGGGAAGACAGACAGAGCTGACTCAGAGAAGGCCTTGGCTCTTGTCACTGGTGGCTTCCATAAAGAGATAAATCAAATGAATAATGACTTGGAGGTAAATCAGGACTGAGTCACAGCAACTATCGCAGGATAGCCCAACCTGTCAAAGAACTAGTACAGATCAGCAAACATTGACAGAAGCAGAGCAGATTCTCATCATTTCAACGGGTGTCTTCCAAGCAAGGGAGCCTTATCAAGTGAACCTCAGGTGAACCTCAGGAAGCTATCTCCACCACTGTGTATAGGAAACGACCTTAAGCACTCTTATTTGCTTGGGAGTCTCTGAGGTGCAACCAGCCCAATATTACGGGGCGCCTGGTAGAATGGCTTTGAGTAGCTGTGCTTAATCACATGATTCAGTGGGCGAATCAAGTGAAAGCACCGCAGATATGCATTGTGAAATCAAATTTAATCCAGAGAAATCAAATGTGGCTTCTGATCTGCACAAACCCAGGGGAAGGGTTTTGTTAGCAGGATGAGTAAGGATGTGGCTTTTCAGGGGCTCAGAGCTGATCTGATGCATGCGTGCAGGCCATTTGATGTCCTATTGTTCACACACTTCACAGCTGGGCACATGAAATGCCTTTGTCGAAAAGCAGTGTGCCTGAGTTGATATGAAAGCTTTGTTGGTGAGCTTTGATCTCTGACGGCTGATGAAACCTCTGTGCTGGAACTCGTTCTCAGATAAAAAAGATCATAGAATTGTAGAGTTGGGAGGGGTCCCAAGGGTCATCTAGTCCAACCCCCTGCAATGCACGAATCTCAATTAAAGCATCCATGACAGAAAAAAACCCTCCAAGGCAGGAGAGCCCACCACCTTCCAAGGGAGGCTGTTCCACCGTCAAACAGCTCCTGCCATCAGAAAGTTCCCCCTGATGTTTAGAATCTCCTTATCCCAGTGGCCTTATCCCCACTGCAATTGGCATTCACAGGTAGAGGCAGCTTGTGATCTTCGAAGTAACCCTTAGCCATAATGATTGCTAGCCCACTGACAGCCATAATCTGATAATTTGTCAGTGCCCTTTAAAGCCATCTAAGCCAGTAGTCAAACTCATAGGAAGATGTCTTACACTGAGGCAGACCATTGATCCATCTTGCTTGGTATTGTGTACACTGATTGACAGAGGCTCTCCAGAGTTTCAGGCAAGCAACTCTCCCAACCCCACCTGGAGATGCCAGGACTTGAACCAGGGACCTTCCGCATGCACAGCAGATGCTCAGCCACTGAGCTATGTCCCTTCTTCACTTCAGAAGAGTAGGAAGTTGGTGACAGACAAGATCATAGTTGGGTCTCAGTCTCATCCTGCTCGCTTTCCCAGGCTTCTCAGTGTTTGCTTTGCAGATACTGAGATTAAAAAGCAGGCAACAGAAAGAGCACTTCTAAGCTGGCCTGTTTCAGTTCAGTCAAGGCCTGATTCAAGCTTTTTGAAATCAGCCTCCTTGAAGCCTATGATGTAATCCTACAATGCCCTCTGTTATAAACCATGCAAGCAAAAACTCAGAGTTTAATCTCGGCGTTTATCTGGTGGACTTCCCATATTGAACATCTATGAGAAGCAAATGCCAGGCTAAATGGACCCCCTTTGGCCTGATCCAGCAGGAACTTTCTTACCACTTGCTAGAAGCAGTGGCGTAGCGTGGGCTGTCAGCACCCGGGGCAAGGCAAGTAATTTGCTCCCCCTAACCCGTGGATTTGCACCCCCTAACCCTAACCCCCAGATGTTGCGCCCGGTGCAGCCGGGCCCCCCTGCACCCCCCACACTACGCCACTGGCTAGAAGTTAACCCTGTGCCAGGCTGATGTTCAAATCAAATCAAAGGTCATTATAACTTTTGCAGAAGTGATGCAGGAACAGCAGAAACCTCCACATCCCAGCAGATGGCAGTCAATGTTAACCTCCAGATAGCCTGCACAGTCTTCTCACAAATAAGGGAAAATGTCAAATGTTTTAGTTTCCTTAACTAACTTTTTTTTTGGGGGGGGGGATTTCAAGTGTAAATCCATCAACTTGTCCTTTACTGATGACACCCACTGTGCTAGAACCCACAGAGGAGATGCTGGGTACGGGGGGGGGGGGGCGGTTAGAAAGAAGCTGATGAACCTGCAAGAAAATGTTACGGTGTGGACTACTCCTATTCAGGGTTCCAGACAGCTGTGTCCACTTTCAGGATACTCCATTCCACACCCACCCACCCTAGTTTTCTGCCTTTGCCACACCAGTCAGCCAACATTCTGTGTCCCAAGCCTGTTGGTATCTCTTAGCTTGTAGATGGATGGGGCTGTTTTAGCACTTGGGAAATGAGTTTGCTCTCAGTAAGAACAATGTAAGAACTTAAGAAGAGCCTTCTGGATCAGCTAATGGCCCATTTAGTCCTGCATCCTCTTCTCACAGTGGCCGCTGACCAGATGCATGTCAGAAACCTGCAAACAGGACCTGAGCAGAAGAGCCCGCTCCCCTCCCAGGGTTTCCAGATGGGGAATTGCTATCAAGTTGCATAGCTGAACTACAAAGAAATGCACCTCTCCTGCCCACTTTGTTGTGCTGCATTGCATAGATTGTAGCTGTTGTTTAGTCATTTAGTTGTGTCTGACTCTTCGTGACCCCATGGACCAGAGCACGCCAGGCACTCCTGTCTTCCACTGCCTCCCGCAGTTTGGTCAAACTCATGTTTGTAGTTTCAAGAACACTGTCCAACCATCTCATCCTCTGTCGTCCCCCTTTTCCTTATGCCCTCCATCTTTCCCAACATCAGGGTCTTTTCCAGGGAGTCTTCTCTTCTCATGAGGTGGCCAAAGTATTGGAGCCTCAGCTTCACGATCTGTCCTTCCCGTGAGCACTCAGGGCTGATTTCCTTAAGAATGGAGAGGTTTGATCTTCTTGCAGTCCATGGGACTCTCAAGAGTCTCCTTCAGCACCATAATTCAAAAGCATCAATTCTTCGGCGATCAGCCTTCTTTATGGTCCAGCTCTCACTTCCATACATCACTACTGGGAAAAACATAGCTTTAACTGGAAGATTGCATAGATTACAAAGCCTGAAAGCATCCTGAGAGCCATTCCCTTTAGAGACACACCTGTGGACAGGTGCTCAAGCTCCTGGCCTTGCTGTGTTCCCTCCCATTTTCTTTCACCACCACCCCCCTCCATGCAACACAGCTTCTCTCTGTGTCAGGCTGTCAATGCACAGCTTCCTGCTCTGCTAAAAGTCGTTCCAAATCTTATTATAAAGGTTTTGCTTAAGGCGGGAACACGGTGTCTTTGCATGAAGGGGACATCGCCCTTGCCACCGTTACGGAAACTGCATCCCCTTTTGTCCTGCACCCCAGGCAGAGAAACAACCAGCACTTGGCCTCTGTTAAAAGTTCAAGGGTGTAAGGAAGCTTGTCTCTCTCCCTCAGCAACAAAAATGAGTTACTTGCAAAGTCGTTTTCTTTTATGGGTTCTCCCCCCACTTCTTCTTCCAATGAAGAATATCTCACGGAACCGGTGCTCTGTGGTGAGACTCCCTTTGCTTCTGTTGTGTGTGGTGTACTTGCATTTAAGGTAGTGGGTAAATAATTGGAACAATCTTGATTTCTCCCCCACCCTTTTTTTAAAAAAAAGTATTTTTATTGAATATTATCCATGCAACCCAAATGACAAAATAGAACTTTGTGAGACAAATGCATAAAAACCAAACCCAGGCTGGCATGGGATGTTATATTCACAAGAAGAAGTGATACAGCTGGTTATCTGGATATTTGCAGTTAGATACAGGCAGGTAACTGGAGAGTGAGGCACACAGCACTTGTGAGTTATAAAGAAACAGAAGCCTACAGCTGAAACCATCAGAGGCACAAGGAGTACCAAGAATAAAAGGTTCCATATTACATCAAGGGGGGGGGATCCAACCACTTAGATGTTACTTATCCCAAATTTCTTTAGAGGCTTGTAGAAGAGATAAATCTAAATTTCAGATGATGTCTTAATTTCCAAATGGCACCTGGTCCTGCCAGTTGAATTCTTATGTGCTGTTGTTGCTGTGAGATTCAAGAGCAAACAATATGGTTGGCAGAGGGGGAGAGCATGCATGAGAATCAGAAATGATTTTCTGTGCAATATTTCTAAGATAAAGAGGACACTGCTATTGCTATATTTATCTAGAATAGTAACCGGCAATACCCTACAGTAGGGGTGGGGAAACCTCTGGTCTGGGGGCCAAGAGTGATCCTCCAAACATCTCTGCCTGGCCCTCCAAGCTCTCCCCATGCCCCCCACCTTCACAGGCCCAGTTTCAAACCCCAAATATTTTGCCTGGCTGGACTGCGGTCTTGAGTGTGTGCACAGCCTGCTGCGCAAAGGTAAAAAAATAAATTACATGTCTTGCTCTGCCCACTTTTGCTTCTTGGACTGCCAACCACTGTCATGGGACCCTTGGAACTGAATGTGTCCCTTGGGCTGGAAAAGGGCTCCTCGCCCCTGATCTATAGACTCAGTGTAGGACCATGAACATGGCTTACAGGAAAGGGTTTTGGCTCAGTAGTTGAGCACATCCTTTCCATACAGATCTCAAATACCATTCCTGGGAGCTATGAATTGGTTAAAGAGGTTGGCATTGATTGATTTAAGGGTAAATGAGCTGATATGTAGCGCCAATAATGCCCATCACCCAGTCAAACTGGGTAGCTCAGTTGGCTAGAGCATGGTGCTGATAACATGATGGTTGTAGGTTCAGTAAAGGCAAAGGACACCTGGATGGTTAATTCCAGTCACATTTGACTATGGGGTGCAGCGCTCATCTCCGCTTTCAGGCTGAGGGAGTCAGCATTTGTCCACAGACAGCTTTTCCAGGTCATGTGGCCAGCATGACTAAACCGCTTCTGGCACAACAGAACACCGTGATGGAAACCAGAGTGCACGGAAACACCGTTTACCTTCCTGACACAGCAGTACCTGTTTATTTACTTGTGGTGGTATGCTTTCAAACTGCTAGGTTGGCAGGAGATGGGACAGAGCAACGGGAGCTTACCCCATTGCGCAGATTCAAACTGCCGACCTTATGCTCGGCAAGCCCAAGAGGCTTGATGGTTTATACCACAGTACCACCCACATCCCTGGTTTGATCCCCTTATGGGGCAGCTGCATATTGGACTAGATGATCCCTTCCAGCTCTGTTCTTTTAAGCCTAAATCTAAGCCCAGCATTGCAATTCCTGCCGATCAAAACTCCTGAGGCACCCTACAGTGAATGAAGCAAGTTGCCCGGGACCCAAGAACGGCATAGATGGGAGAGATGGATTCAGTGCAAGGAGATGCCATTGAAGAATAGGGATGAGAAAGTCAAAGTGCCAAATGCAGGAATTGCTTGATTATTGGGAAATGGCTATTGTGGTGATATCATTGACTGTTCTGATTTATCACCTAATTGCTTAGCTGTGGGAGGCAAGCCAGATGAAAAGAGTTATCATTTGAACAGCAGCACACAAGGTTTCATTTTTAATGTGGCTCTCCTTTGTTTGAACTGCATGACATCAGAGAGAAGAGTTAACCAATCTCCGGTGGCAGTTTTGCAAACATGAATTTGCTGTCCTTAAGCTGTGAGAGGGACTGGAAAGTGCCATTAATCATTGGGACATGACGTTGGATGCCTCCATCAGTCTGCTGCACACATGGAGCAGGAGAACTGAAGAAGAGCTTGCTGGATCAGGCCAATGTCCTAGCCAGCCTAGAATCCTGTTCTCACAGTGGCCACCCAGATGCCCCACTGGAAAACCCACAAGCAGAGCCTGAGCCCGCCAGCCCTACCTGTGGTTTTTCAGCAGCTGATATTCAAGAAGCGTTACTGCCCCTGACTATGGAAGCAGAGCCATCATGGCTAGAAGTTATCAGCCTTCTCCTCCATGAATTTATCCTGTGCTTTTCTAAAGCCATCTAGGGTGGTGAACATCATTGCCTGCTGTGGCAGTGAGTTCCACAGTTTAACTATGCTCTGTGTGAAGAAAGACTTTCTTTCATCTGTCCTGAATCTTCCAACATTCAGCTTCATGGGATATCTGTGAGTTCTAGTGTTATGAGAGAAGGGGGGGGGGCTTTTCTCTTTCCACTTTCCCTATGCCAGGCATCATTTCATAAACTTCTTTTATATTATTCTTATAATTTTATTGTTTATTTAAGATAGTTATTACAAAATATAAGCAAAATGTTACAAATACAAACAAACATATATATATATTTCAAGTAAGCACATATATATGAAAAAAGGAACAAAAGAGGAAAAAAGAAGAAAAGAAAAAAGAAAGAGGGAAAAAGAATAAATGTTGGAACATTTCCAACATTTCATTTCATAAACTTCTATTATGTCACCTCCCACCAGCCTTTTCGCTAAAGTTCCACATGCTAAATGGCAGAGACAGTGAGACTGTGGCCCTCGGCTATTGCTGGACAGCAGCTGCATTAAGCTGTGACCACTGGCCTTGCAGAGATTGATGGGAGTTGCAGTCCACTGGCATGTGGAGAGCCCTGCCCAGATCCTCATCTCTTGAGGTAGGTCTTTGGTTTCTAACAAGCTCTACAGAGGAGATTCTAGAGCAGGGCTGGAGAATCTGTGGCCCTCTGGATGTTGCTGGACTCCAACTCCCATCGCCCCCCCCTTCCCATTGCCCATGCTGCCTGGGTCTGATGGGAGTTGGAGTCCAACAGGATCCAGAGACCCACAAGTCCCCCTTCCCTGGCCTAAAGGTTGGGCTTCTTCCCACACTACTGATATCTGCGAGGTCTTTATTTACAACAAGAGGTGATCTCTTCTGAGCACCTGGATCCATACTTTTCCATATTGTCTCACATTTGTACACACAAACAGTACCTATAGCAAAGGAAAACATCTCTGCTTTGGTTGCCAGGAAAGGTTTGGCAGAATTCGAGGTTGGCAACATAAGCGAAAGCTGAGAATAGAGAGTAGGAGCCAAGCATCTGAGGCCAGCTGGCTAAAGCCAACAAACTAGAAGAGGTGAACGGGATTGAATAATGGAAAAAGATGCCTTCCTTTTCTCCAACCATGGGGCATTTTGAAAGGCATGCAAGGTGAGCACGTGGATGGGAAAGAAGAGTCCGACATTCCGGTTGCAACCCTCTGTACGTTTGTCTGGAAGTAAACTCCACCGAGCAGGATGGCCCTTGCTTCCGAGGAAGCCTGCAGAGGTTCAGGCAATGCATGTCAGAGCCTCCTGCCAATTTTGAGAGACATCCTTGGCTTAGAGACCCTGTTCAAATCATCCCTAATGATGCACGGAGCTGCTTAAGGCAAAAAAACCAAAGAAAGTGCTCACGTTCATATATTTAAGTTTGACTCCTGGAGGAGGTAATTTGTCATTTGCTTTTTAATGGAGCAGATAAACATGGACATCAAGAGTGACAACATGGCTCATTAGGTATGCCTCGAAGGTGGGGGGGGGGGAATCAGATGCCTGATCCTGTACAGAACAGAGGAAACATTTATTTATTTTAAAGAGCCATAAAATTAGCCTAGATTGTCTTCTTTGATCATTCTCCA
This sequence comes from Podarcis liolepis, assembly GCF_965112155.1. NCBI lineage: Eukaryota > Metazoa > Chordata > Lepidosauria > Squamata > Lacertidae > Podarcis > Podarcis liolepis. Next base: position 28,295,555 of record NC_139567.1, on the reverse strand, counting down.
TATTTCTTATGTTTAGGAGTGTGTGCCATTGTTTGGGAAGTTCAACTGGCATGCACACACACAGAAAAGAGAGGCAAGAGAAGGTAGGTACTTAGGTAGGTAGGTAAGTAGGTAGATAGGGTGACCTGATGGACAGCAAAAACAGCCCAGTAAATAGCTCAGCTGGTAGAGCGGAGGACTGTAGAATGTTTGAAATCGCCATCCGTAGGTAGCTGGTTCAATTCCGGCTCAAAGGACAATGTGTGTTTTTTAAAGCTGGGATAGCTCAGTCTTGGGCAAAAGATTCCTGCATTGCCGGGGATTGAACCTTTGGGTCCCCTTCCAACTCTACAATCCTATAAAGGAATGCTAACCGGCTGTTGTGAGGTAGGAGGAAGCCAGGTGGAAAGGGGAATGGAATGGAGTATCCTGAAGAGGCTATGTTTGGACCCCTGAAGAGGAGCACTCCACATTCCAAGGTTTTGTTGCGTGTCCCACTTGTATTAGTATAATGCAACCTTTGGGGATTTCATTGTGGTTGTTGGCTCTCCTCCCGCACACCCTCCTCCTCTTCCACCCACATCCTGCTCTTCCTGTTCTCCTCATTCCTCTTACTCTTCTCCTCCACTTGCCGCATAACCCGACAGTGCATTACCTCTCCTCTTGTACACGATAAAGGCCCACATTGAGGGCGCCACATGAACAAATAGTCATGCATTTCCAACAGCTTCGGATGCTCCTCCAAGCCCTATAGAACTGCTTTGATACGTCTCTTGAGAGCCAGTGTGCTATAATGCTTGGAGCATATCCAAGCATAACCCCCAACAACCTAACAAACCTCTCTCTTCCCGCTGAGATGATTGTAATGCACTGCACCCTCCAAAACACTTCAGAAACTGTAACTGGTACAGAATACCACAGCAAGCGTACTGACTGGGCCCGGGCCTTATGAGCACATGAGGCCAGTTTCTTGCCATCCATTTCTGAGCCCAATAAGTAACTGTTGTTTTGACCTCTAAAGCTCTTTATGGCTTGGGAGCCACACTATCTGACAGACAGCCACTTCCCCTACGCACCCACCTGTGCCCCCCCCCCAAAGATATGGCAGATGACCACTAGACAGAGGACCTTCTTAGTGGTGGCCCCTCATTTGTGGAAGGCCCTCCCCCAAGAGGTTTGCCTGGTGCCTTCTGTAATGTTGTTTCAGCACCAGGAAAAAAACAAACAAACAAACAAACAAAAATTCTCACAGGCCTTTAAAATATAACCCTTTTGCAATTGCTTTACCTCTGAAGTGTTGAAGCTGTGATTGTATATGATGTTTTCTTGTTTTTTACAAGGACGCCTGGGAGGCTGCTTTTCAGAATTGCATTTTGCACGGTAGAGTTTTGTCAGTATTACTAGACGCTGTGCAGGCCGCCCAGAGGATGCTGAGAAGCTAATTGGGCAACTAATAAATACAGCAACGTCGCCTCCTTGGATTTGCCTGGTCTCAGCGCAGACAACACCACCTCTGCCACCTCTTCCCTTCGGAGTTCCACCCTTGAACCCTTCCTTCCCTTTGGTGGGTGGCTTGTCTGTCTGTCTGTCTGTCTGTTTGTTTGCAGAAACGGATGTGTAAACACCCACCATGTCCCTGTCTCCAGCATTTCCTCTGCCCGCTGCCGCTCCTTTCTGGAGATGCATCTGCCGATGAAAGAAATAGGAAGCCCAGTTCAGAAAGGCAGATATCTCCTCTGACGCTCTCTTGCTGTGCGTTTGGAATGAGAGATACAGAACTGTCAGCCAGGCAGCCTTGACAGGGAGAGGACGGGCATCTGTGTTTTCTCAAGGCGACTGAGGTTTAATCTCTCGCCCACCCCGCAATCTCTCCGCGCCCCACATCGGCCGTCCTCCTCCTCCTCTCCGTGCAGCCTCTGAAAGGCACAGTCTTGGCACACAAACCTCTCCTCTCTCCCTCCTCCTTTTCCCTTCCTGCTCATTCAGTACAGATGATGCTCTGATCACATGGATCAACCTCCCTCCTCGCCTCCCCTCCCCTCCTCTCCACCCCTTTAAATAGCTATATTACCCAGATAAGTCATTTGTACTATACACAGAGAGAAAGAGAGAGGGAGAGGAAGAGAGGAAGCAGAAGCAGGAGGCATGGAGAGGGAAATTTAACAAGTCAAAGTGGCAGCTGGGGAGGGGTGGGGAGGGGAGGGGCAGGTAGCAGAAGGCAGAGGTGGCTGAGAAGGAGGGGAGACAGGAGCTGCGTGGCTCCTCTATGCATCTTTTGTTGTAGCAAGCAGGAGGTGAGGCGAGGAGGCTCCTCAGCATGGCCGAGAGCTCGCCAGCGTGCAAGCAAGTGGTGATGATGGCATGGACTGGGCAACTGTAGGAGCGGCTGCCCCCTTCCTCCCAGCCTTGGTACCACCGGCTGACCCCGGAGAGCCACACGAGGCACCACCATTTGCACGTAAGTTGCCTTCCTTTCTCTCGCTCTTGATTGATTTCTCTCTCTCTTCCTTTGGCTGAGGAGGGGCTGGGAAGTTCTCTCTGGGGAGAGGGAGAAGCCCAGGAGAGGACAATCCTACCCACACAGCTCCCTGCTTGCCTGAGGACATCTGGGGAACCCGTAAAAGCAAGCTAAGTTTCGGGTGGGTGGGTGTGGGGAGTTCTGCTCCATTGTGGAAACTAGCAGGGCCCAAATGATGCAAAAGTATCACGAAGTTGTTTTGGATGCTGGCCCTGTGTGTGTGTGTGTGTGTGGCAAGGAGGGCAAATTAACAAGGAGGGTCCAATGAAGAAAGATGGGTTTGGAACTAAACCGCTGTGTAGTTGGAAATGCACCCAGAAGGCACCCATTTCAGCCTCTGAAATGTTGCGTTTTAAGAAAAGGAGACTGTAAAGAACAGCAGGGACTTGTTAGCACAAGGTATGACAATGCCCAGTAGTAGTCAGGAATGAGGAGAGTTGCAGCCCAACAACATTTCGAGAGTGCCAGGTTGCAGAAGGCTGGATCAGATGAGTCTCAGAGGATAGCTAAGGGGAATCTCCGAGTGCCGTATATGCTTTGAATACAAAGTGCTTATGACATTCAGTGGGGAGAAGCATCACCTTTGTGCCCTGCCTATGGGGCAGAGTTGGAACCAGACTCCGAGCCCTGGGGAATGTTGGCAGGATCCAGCAGGGCTCTGCTTTTCTGCTAGCATAAGAGATGATTTGGGAACTAACTGCTTAATAATAATAATAATAATAATTCAACTTGTTCGTTGCTTGCTACCTCAGAAGGTCTCCAAGTGACTTCCATTTCAAAACAGACATGCATCTCGCTCCAGCAATCCGGCTGATCCCATGGATGAAGTGGATTGGAAAAAGTGTTGGGAACATAGAGTGTGTGTGTTTGAAGTGAGCAGATGGGTGTCAGAGGCAGTGGGAGCCATTGTGATCTCACAGGACTACAGGATGTGAGTTGGAAAGACCTGGATTCAAACCCCCTTCAGCCAAGGACTCATCAGGAGGCCTGTAACTGAGCTCCCATGATGGCAGCTGGCACCACATTGGGGTTCCAGGAAGGGCTTTCCTTACATTCCTTCCTCCCAAGCTCTCCTGAGAACTCACCTTTCCCAGGATGCCTTTGGTTTAGCCCAACCTGGTGCCCTCTGGTGTTTGGGGCTACAGCTGCCATCAGCTCCCTTGCTGGCTGGGGCTGGTGGGAAGTTCAGTCTGAAACATCTGGAGGGCCTCAGGTTGGGGAAGGAAGGCTGTTGAACTGAAGTCTAAACCCATGTCCACATTCTTCACTCATATTTATCCCAGGAGATTTTTGTTTCGCTCCTTCGTCTTTTCCTTCCCTCTCTTTTTCCTTCCCCACAAGGGACCAAACTTAGATGAGGTGGCAGCAGTCCTGTTTCATTAAACCAGTAGTGTATAAAAGGGGGAGTTCCAATTTTTAGAGGGGGGAGGGATCCAAGATCAAGGGAGCTGAGCCCGCTCCCCATTCCCTTCCCCAGAGATTCCCAGCTAACTATAGGTCTTCCAGGTGAGACTCAGAGCTCAGCTGAGAAGCAGGGGAGGTAGCACAGGAGCCAACTGCTAGGGGTGGAGGTCTCTTTGCCCCCCCATAAAATATTTGAGGGGGCCAGGGCCCCCAAAGTTGATGGGCATTGTCATTCAAATGGTGTGCATGTGCCACATCTTGTGGGATGGGGCTTACCTGGGAACTCTACATTGTTAAGGGTGCTGGGAATTGTAGCTCAGTGTACAGTTCCCAGAATTGTTTGGGGAAAGCCATATGCTTTAAGTATATGCTGCACATGCAGCCATTGTGACTGGAGAAGACCCAGTTATCATATCTAGTATGTCTTTGCCTAGACTTTGATTGCAAGCTTTTAGGGGCAGGGATTTCTCATTTTGGGGGTAGTCATGTCATGCTATACATCAATACCACTAAACACTTCTTCTTGCTGTTGATGTTCACAAAGCCAGATGAAAAAGTCATTTTGTTAAATTCCAGCAAGACCTAGTCGTGCGGACAAACAATGTCACCATTCAGGCCATCTAAACTTTCCGCTGCTGCAGAAGTCACTCTCTCCCTGGCAAAACTGAGTCCAATAAACTGACTGCAAGCCAGTGAAGTTTGAATCAACCTGAGCCAGAGGTCAGTGCTGGCACGACGCCGCTGGACCTGGCTCGACTGGGCTGGCATGTGCCAGGAACTTAAGGGCAAAACTCTGTCCTGCGTGCTCAATATAGAGACAGGAGCTGATGCCTCCCACCTCCGACACCTGGCCAGTGAAGGAGGCGGGGTCTGGGTGCCCGCTGTCTCCCAGCAGAGGGCAAGGTAAGCTCACTAGTGGACGATCCCCAAGGACATTCTACTGTGCAAGTCCTGCTGAAATGAATGAAAGACCTGAGCAGGTTGCATTTGGTGCAATGAGGCTTGTGCAGGAAAATATCCTAATGGATTGTGAATGTGTATGGATGCAGAAGGGGGGGTCACTTCAGGCCAGGCGAGTGGGACTTGCTTCAGCCCAGGAACTGCATTCCCTTATGGAAGGGGGTGTGGTGGAAGATGCATGCCTGTGGCTGCAGGATCCAAAGGCAAAAACAGGCAGATGCAACTTTCATCTTTGTGTGTGATGCTGCAATCCAGCTGTGCAAAACCAGAGGTTTCTTTCTACACACACACACACAGAGAGAGAGAGAGAGAGAGAGAGAGAGAGAGACCATCTCCAGGACAAAGGATGGTGCAAAGAAAGGTCAGAGAGAGGTGTGGCTTAGGTAGAGGGCGTGGCCTGAAGAAAGTTCCAAGAGTTCAATGGAGAGACTGTAGGGTGGGGCACATTTGGCCCCCAGGTCTGAAGCTCCCAACCCCTGCTTTAGGTTGTTCCATTTTCCCTCTGGAGACCTGAATCCGCTCCAGTGGACCTTTTACATTCTGCATCCTTGAAAAGTGACCAACCAGATGTCCCAATTGGAAACCAGCAAGCAGGATTCAAGCACAAGAGCTCTCTCTCTCTCTCTCTCTCCTCCCATGGTTTCCAGCAACAGGAATGCAGAAGCTTTATGGCCTCCACCTGTGAAGGCATAGCATAGCCACGATGGTTAGTAGCCATCAATAGGCTTCTCCTCCATGACTTGGCCTAATCCTCATTTAAAGACATCTAGGTTATTGGTCATCACTGCCTCCCAAGGGAGGGAATTCCATAGTTTCACTATGCCTTGCCTGAAGAAGTCATTTCCATTTCTTCAAATAGGATGCCCCTATTTTCATCGGAGAAATGTTTGATGGTATGATAATTGTGAATGGGATTGGTAAGTGACAGGTGTTAAATCTCAACCTTACCTTTTGCAATATTTTGCGAAGGGGCAAAGGGAAGAATCATTTGTGGGTTAATTTGATGGCCACACAGAAGAAAACCTGTCACCAGAATCCCCCCCCCCCGTGTGTGTGTGTGTGTGTGTGAGAGAGAGAGAGAGAGAGAGAGAGAGAGAGAGAGAGAGAGAGAGAATTAGTGAAGTCCTGGGAGAGGTTTGCACATCACTTGATTTTTCTGTGCTTGATAAATGCAACTCCAGGGATGAATGAAAACTGCACTGGGCATGGTGATTCTGAGGTGAGACAGGAGTTTTTTCTCTGTTTGTATTATAATCCCTGTTGGCGCAAGCCATAGTTGTGGCAGTTGTGGAGTGACAGATGGGGCGGCCAATATGATCCAGATGTTTTGGATGACAGTTCCCATTATGCCTGACCATTGGCCATGTTAGATGAGGTTTGCCCCCCTTGGCCTGCGTTCACTTGCAGTGGATCTTGAGCTTTCAGGCTGTGTGTGTGTGTGTGTGTGTGTGTGTGTGTCTCCAAGCCATACCTGGAGATGTCAGGGATTGAACCTGTGACCTTCTGCATGCAAAGCAGATGTTCTGCCCCTGAGATTCAGGGCCTCCCCAGTCCCATAATCCAATGATCTGGCTGATAATTCCATTCATGAGATTCTGTGCCCTTAACTTCCTTGGATCAAGAATTGACAGTCTCCTTATTATTGTATCCTCCCTGTTCTTTGAAAAGATTTCTTCCTGGTCTATGATTTTGTTTTAATTATACCCCTAACGTGTAAACAGTGAGATGGCATCAATCAGCAAGTGCGCTGCAAATATTGATGTATGGGGGCGAGCAGATGCAGATTTGGGGAGCTTTGCATTGCCATTCTGATACTGAGAACCTTGGATTTGGAACTAATTAAACTCTACAGAGGGCAGGTCAAGTAGCTGGCCTCATTATTCCGGCTGGATCTCTGTCTGGTTTATATAGAGAAAAGCATTTGTTAATTACTGCGCTTGGTAGCACCACTAACACTGGCATTCATGCTTAGAAATGGTAATATTGGAGTTTCTCTCTTTAACTCTTCCACTACCATCGCTGCCGCCGCCGCCAGTTAGCAGTGCTTCTGTCACACATTTCCTTGCACACACACTGCAAAAAGCCCTTAACCAGCTTACCTGAGAGATCACCATATTCAGTGCTATTTTTCTAGAAAAAGAGGTGCTGGAGCTCATTATGAACTTCTCCCTTGTTCTCTGAGAATGGCAATGGTTCCCATCTGAGAGGTGGCAGAGCTGAGCTCCTGCTGAAAAAAAGCCCTGACCTTATCCTGTATATGCCCATTTGATTACTAGGCTCTCACTGTTACAGGTGCCACCTTTGTAAGAAATCAATCTTTTAATCTTTTACACTTTGGAGCCTTCCCTGTACTCATTTTTGGCACCTGCTAAAAAAAATTGTCATTTAGACACGCCTATCAAGACATGTAGAATATTGACATATGCTTTCATCTGTCTTTCATTTGTTGCTGGTATTATTTTTAATGTGTTTACTGATGATTTTATTTTTTTATTCTCGTTGAGTTTGTTTGTTTTGCAGTCAAGTGGTGAATGCATTTTATGAAGTAAATAAATGAAAGTCAGGTCTTGGGAGAAGGTTTTGGTCTCTCCTACCCGGAACAAGCAAGCCTTAGGGTCCCTCATTCATGCCTGCATAAGTGAACCACCATAACATGTTCTGCTTAAGGACAGTGCTTAAAATTGTCAGGGGCTTCCTCATCCCAGTTTCAGCCAAATCGTGCCTTTTAAAAAGAGTACTGTAGTTATGCAAACATTAAGGAAATAGGAAAAGACCTGTTAGATCTAGTCCAGTATCACACAGAAGCCAACCAGATGCCCATCATGGAAATCCAGCAAGTAGGATTTGAGTGAACAGTGCCTTCTCTGCTTGGGGTTCCTGACAACTGGCATGCAGAGGCATACAAACTCTTTCAGTATAGTATGGCAACACGAGAACGGGGCCTTCTCTGCAGTGGCTCCCCATCTGTGGAATGCTGTCCCCAGGGAAGTTCTCCAGGCACCTTCATTATGCAACATTAGGCACCAGGCAAAAACATTCCTTTTTAACTAGGCATTTGGTTGATTGGATTGACATCCTATGCCTTTTAAAATGTTGGGGTTGGGGGGAGGTTATTGGGTTGTTGTTTTTATTTTGGTTATGGATTTTGTGGTTTTATATTTTGATTTTATTCTGTAAACCGCCCTGAGACCTGTGGGTATACGGCAGTATAATAATAATAATAATAATAATAATAATAATAATAATAATAGAACACAGGCATCATGGCTAGTAGCCATTTATAGCCTTATCCTCCAAGAATTTCTCAGAATTACCCAAAAGATATTGGAGCAGGGGCAAGCTTGTTTTCTCCTGCTCCGGAAGGTAGGACCCGAACCAACGGCTTCAAGTTACAAGAAATGAGATTTCGACTAAACATCAGGAATAACCTTCTGACAACAAGTGCTGTTTGATGGTGGAACAGATTCCCTGCATACAAAAATGTGCTTACTTAAGGGAGATTTGTTCTGAAGAATTTTCCTCAGGGTATTAAAAAAAGGAAATTCAAAAATTGTGGCACAAATGTGGAGAGCTGAATCAAAGGGGGCGGTGATGGGAAACTGAGAGAACCAAAACAGACAGGTCTTCCCATCCCTCCTGCCAAGGGATCCCACCCCCCAGGGGCTGATGGGAATTGTAGTCCAAAGCATCTGGAGCGTCCAAAGCATCAGGTTAGGGAACGAGGTAGTAGGACCATCTTGTGAGCCAGTGTGGTATAGTGGTTAAGAGCAGAAGACTCATAATCTGGTGAACCGGGTTCGTTTCCCCACTCCTCCACCTGCAGCTGCTGGGTGACCTTGGGCTAGTCACACTTCTCTGAAGTCTCTCAGCCCCACTCACCTCACTGAGTGTTTGTTGTGGGGGAGGAAGGGAAAGGAGAATGTTAGCCGCTTTGAGACTCCTTTGGGTAGTGATAAAGCGGGATATAAAATCCAAACTCTTCTTCTTGTTGTTGTTCAAAGCAGCTTTTTGACAGCCAGGACTTAAGTAGGGGCAAGCAGAGTGGTTTTAACCAATATTTTTAATGTCACCCCCCCCCACACACACACCACTACTACACACATGCAGGGATTTAATCCTGCGATTTCTGCTCTACTTTGCGTTCTAAACTGTTCTGGCCAGTTCTCCACCCCAGAGGTGAAGCAGGATAAAAAATTTAAAAAACCGAACTACATCAAAATCAAATCAGAGAAAGAAATGGACATCTCTGCCTAAGTTTGTGTGACTTCTTGGCATCTGAATTGGCCCACTGCCTGTCCAGCTCTCACTGAAAATCGATGTATTGTTTTAATCCAATCATTCTGTTTAAAAGACAGGAAACTGTATTTCAGCCAGTACATACAAACCTAAGAACAGCCTTGCTGGATCTGGCCCATCTAAGGATCCAGTATCCTGTTCTCACAGTGGCCAACCAGATACCCCAGTGGGGAGCCCACAAGTGGGGCACAGAAACCCTCTCCCTTTCTGGGATTTCCAGAAACGGGCATTCAGAAGCATTGCTGCCCCTGACTGCAGAGCGAGATCAGGGCTGTACAGAGTGGGGAGCTTTCTGAGAGCCCCAATGCTTTCCCCCAAAGCTAATGGAGAAAGCATGGAATGCTCCCTCCTTCCACTGCCCCAATTTCCCTCCATCATCGCAGTGTTTCCAAGAGGAAGACGAGGAGCCCAGCTGCCAGCAGCTGGAGTCCCATTGTCAGAGACAGAGAGGTTACCTGGCTGCTTTGCTAAGTAAGTCTCCTCCATCAGTTTCCTTTGTACTTTTGGAGGTGGGCATCTCATCAGCAGCCCTTAAAGGATTCCATTGTGAGCCAGCATCAATTCCCCTCTCTGCTGTTCGGAAGTGTTCATGCCAAGGTAACAAAAACCACAGAAGATGAAATGCAATTTTCATTACTTCTGCACTGAGCCCAGATTACATTTTGAATGGGAATTACTCCCAGAAGGTGGGGAAGACATCTGGGGATCCATTTTGTCGTGCTGCAGAGGGCACTTCATTGCTTGTCTTGCTCTGTGCTTCCTGAGAAATGATGATGATAATAATAATAATAATAATAATAATAATAATAATAATAATAATAATGTGGTGCAGGCTAACCAGATGCAACAGCAAAGTTGTTTTCGCATGACACATTAAGTTGTCAGGAGTTCCTAAATGAAAAGATCAATAATGATAAATGAGATTCCCTGAAAGTCGGCTTTTGTGCTGCTAATGTTTCCCTGTAATAAGCAGCCACAGGGGAGGAGAAGCTGCGTTTGAGGACAGAGACAGGCGGAACAAAGGTTGGCAGAAAGGAAGGATCCCCGAGGCCCAAGGGGAGCAGCCGAACAGGGGCTTCGGGGAATCCTTTTCCTCACGCAAAGACAGAATGCAGGTCAAATCTCTGCTCCAAAGAATCTTCAGCAAGGAGGGCACAGCAGGAGGGGGGGTGCATTTGATGAATTGTTTGCAGCTCTTAAAGGCGACCTTTAAAAACACACACACCAAGAAAGCAGCAGTCTGGGATAAGGGGGTGGAAATGGCAAAGGAGCAGATTTTGGCTGAACGTTTGGAGACACTTCCTAATTGGGAGGGCTGTTCAACAGAGGAACAGGAAGGGCCTGAAGAAGAGGGGGGCTCTCCTTTGAGGGAGTTGAGGGGCCTTTTGCCAGAGATGCTGAAGTTGCGCTCCTAGACTGAGCAGCAGCTTGAACTGGATGATCCAGAATGTCAGGGATTCTTTCGCCATGTTGCAGGGGATTCGACTCAGTGATCCTTGGGGGTTTCTTCTAACTCTACACTCATATGATTCTATGATCTCCCAGGTCAACATCCAACTCTTTGATTTTACACACACACACACACACACACACACACACACACACACCACAAACAGAGAGAGAGAGAGATCCCATCAAGCACAATGCCCTTAATAGCCACAGGCCACTCAGCAATACAGTGGTACCTCAGGTTACAGACGCTTCAGGTTACAGACTCCGCTAACTCAGAAATAGTACCTCAGGTTAAGAACTTTGCTTCAGGATGAGAACTGAAATTGTGCTCCGGCGGTAGCGGGAGGCCCCTTTAGCTAAAGTGGTGCTTCAGGTTAAGAACAGTTTCAGGTTAAGAACAGACCTCCAGAACGCATTAAGTTCTTAACCTGAGGTACCACTGTATTTAGAGTTGCCAACTATCCAGAACTGAACGTTTTTCTCCTAACCAATTTCCAGATCAGGAAGATGGAAGGTCAAAATAAAATTATATGGTCAGCTGGCTTTGCTGTTTCTGAACTTTCATTATGGTTTGTATTTAGAAGAAGAAGAAGACGGCCTTCAAAGTGTGGTTTTCTGCACATGCACTACAGCACGTTGTCCTTGCAAATGTTTTAACTTTCCTTTGACTACAAAGTACTCTGCAGCACAGTCAAGAAATCTTTGTGCTTAAGAAAGATGTGTGTCTTAAGAAAAGAAAGGAATTGTCAGAATGAATTCTGCACGTGCTCTGTGAGACCCAGTCCTTGCAATTTCACCGCTTCCCATCTGAAGGCGGAAAGCACTTTATTTTGCACTAGTTTATACTCCTATCATTTTTATGTGCAATCGCCAAGGCCATGCTAAGAACTAGGCTGTGGGAAATAGATTGCCAGGAACTAATCTCAGCTGTGGAAAAAAACATGTCCCCCTCTTTATTTTCGGCTCTCTCAGGCGCAGGAATTTAACCTTATTTATTTACAATTTTTGTTTAACCCTCAAGACAGAACGGCTTTTTCGCTGGCTAGGTTCAATTCTAATTCTTCTAACCTCCTTTGGGGTAGGTTTGCAGGTATGGCAGAAGGAGATAGGATCTACCCATGTGATGCCCACCTGGCAGAAACTCTAGTTCACATGGCCCTTAAATGTAAAATGTATGATGATCTCCGCCAACAATTTTTAGACCATCTGTGTATCCCAATATGAAAACCAGAGACAGAGGTCATACACTTCTTATTACAGGGGAAAGATCAGGAGCTCACCAAGACAGTAGTTAAGTTCCTCTATTTGATTTTTTGCCTCCGAAGTACACTACAGGACCCTGCCCTTGCTGGAGACCCACAGAGGTGAAATAGAGTGCTCGCCTCCTCTTCTTCCCTTTGGCAAAGTTGAAATGGCAACAAGATTGCACTGGCCTATTTATTCTGAATGTTTGTAAGTAATGCCAGTAAAGGTTTGATGATGATGATGATGATTTTTATGTGTGAAAGGATAAGTATTATAAACTCACCTAGACGTTCCCTTGGAGGACAACGAAGTCAACTCACTTAGCACAGAGACAGGGAAATTTTTGCAGCCAGAGGGCCGCATTTGCTCATGGACAGCCTTCCAGGGGCCACATGCAGGGGGTTAGACAAGATGACCCCTGAGATCTCTTCCAGCTCTATGATTCCTCCATCCTGGCAAGCAAGGGACATCATCCCAGTTCACAGTTGTATTCTGGACCTGCAAAAGCAGTCAAGGAGTATGTGGAGGAGGGGAAGGGGTGTGGACTAGCAAGGGGTGTGGCCTGTGGAGAGCCCTGGGGGACCTGATAGAAAGCTCTGAAGGGCCATGTTTGGCTCCTGGGCCTGAGGTTCCTCACCCCCTGCTTTAAGAGAAACTGCCCCAAGTCATGCACATTCTTTACTTTGCTCTTATCTTTGCAGCCGGAATGCGGAGGCTGACAGAGAAATGGTGATGATGCCAAGCCCGCCTCGAAGGTTCCTACGTGAGATGGAATTTGAACGCAGGGCTCCCAGGATCAAAGCCAACCTCTTATGTCTGGTGCCACACTGCCTCTCATGCTGAGGTAAGGACTGTGTGACAGATGTACTTGAGTGAACTTCACTGGGCTTCCTCAGAAACTTTGACTTCTTCTTCGGAAGCCAAGATGGGAATGACAAGTGGGCAGAGTGTTCTTGCCCTTGAATCCTTCTTGGGGGCTTCCCCAAAGCATCCGGTTGGCCACTGGGACGAAAGGATGTTGGACTAGATGGGCCCTCTTTGGCCAGATCCAGCAGGGATCTCCTTATATTGATTGGCACTTATAAGTTAATTTGTTAGTAAACACTCAGACCTCACCATGTCTGCGCAGAGGTAAATCTTATGGATTTCAATATGGGCAATTCAGTGTCAGAATTTGGATCCAACGTTAGTTAGTTAGTTAGTTAGTTAGTTAACATTAGTGAGTTGGGTAATTTATCAACTTCAATATTTACTTATTTATTTGGCAAAATGGATATACTTCTTGGATATAAGGAAACCGCTAAGCAGTTTGCAAGAATGTAAGTGTGGCTTTTGACCATCAAGGAAGTCTCAAAGTGACTTGCAAAGATTACAGAGAATTTGCTTCAGCTGCTCCTTGATTTAGACTTTCGCTTTCCCCAGGGCTCATCTCCCTAATCACATTGCTTCATCTTACTCTATCCATAAAGCCACAAAAAGATCAAAGATAGAGAATTAACAGCATTGGTTAGGGTTTAATAGGATTTGCAATGTATGGGCATCAGGAAGCCTACCGCTGTCTTCTCTCTTTCATGTACAGAGGAGGTGGTGAGCACGTTCTCTACAGGGAATCCTTCCTTTGTCTGAAGCTCAATGATAAGTTTTCTGGCAGGTTCTTCCTTTTCTGTTTTCCACCACAAAAGGGCTTCCATTAACAGATGAAGTATCTGCAAAAGACCCCTGGTTTGCTGGAGATGGTCCTTGAGAAGATCTGACAAATAATTTGCACCTCTGTGTTGTTATCTAACAAACACAATTCATTTGTGTCCAGGCAAAAGCAATGATAGCTCTTGAATGAGCAGAGTGTCTATGCTTTAATGAACAAAAGTTTAAAAATGGCACAGCTCTGCACATATTTGACTCTGGCTCCACCCAGATGTCATTTAAGTGGTTTATAAAATCAATACATTATTAAAATACACAGTAACAATCCATTAGGTCATGAAAGCACCCTTAATCAAAGTATACACTAAAACAAACAATTAAAACAAGAAATTCAATTCTGGGAAATGTTTAAACAGGTGCGTGTATTCAGTAGCTGGTGGTATGCCAATGTTGATGGGGCATCTTATATTTCATCAAGCAACCCTGGTGCCACCAGTCATTACAGCATAATGCAGACACAGATCCTTAAGGCTAATCTTAAAATGTCTTCACCTACCAACAAACTAAGCACCAGGTGAGCTTACCTGGGAAGAACATTCCATAGTTCCATAGCTTAGGCGCTGCAACAGGAAAGACCCTTCTATGCGGTTAACATTATATATGGCAGCTGAATTATGTGTTTTTTCAAAAAGTTGCAAAAAGGACTATCTAGTGTACTTCAGCTAGAGCAACCTCACATGTGTTCAGGAGAGTTGTTTTGATCTCATCTTCTGTTTCTTGTTCTTTGCTGTAGCCCAACCATGGCTGGAGATTCTAGAATCTTCATGAACCAGGACATGGAAATTGGCGTTACTCCGAGAGAGCATAAGAAGATTCCCAAGCAAGTCCGGGATGATGTTCCCATCGCCACTGACCGAACGCGTCTCCTGGCAGCAGAGATCAAGAAGCCACGCCAGCGCTACATGGAGAAAAGCGGCAAGTGCAATGTGCACCACGGGAATGTCCAGGAGACCTACCGATATCTCAGTGACCTTTTCACCACCTTGGTGGACCTCAAATGGCGCTTCAACCTCCTTGTCTTCACCATGGTCTACACCATCACCTGGCTGTTTTTTGGTTTCATTTGGTGGCTCATTGCTTACATCCGAGGAGACCTGGATCACGCAGAAGATGAAGACTGGATCCCTTGTGTCGACAATCTCAGCGGGTTTGTTTCGGCATTTCTGTTCTCTATTGAGACGGAGACCACCATTGGGTATGGCCATCGAGTGATCACTGAGAAATGTCCAGAAGGCATCATCCTGCTTTTGGTCCAGGCCATCCTGGGCTCCATAGTCAACGCATTCATGGTAGGGTGCATGTTTGTAAAGATCAGCCAGCCCAAAAAGAGAGCGGAGACCCTCATGTTTTCCAACAATGCTGTGATATCCATCAGGGACGAGAAGCTGTGTCTCATGTTCCGGGTTGGGGACCTGAGGAATTCCCACATAGTGGAGGCTTCCATCAGAGCAAAACTGATCAAATCCAAACAGACCAAAGAAGGGGAGTTCATCCCTCTAAACCAAACGGACATCAACGTGGGGTTTGACACAGGGGACGACAGGCTCTTTCTGGTCTCCCCTCTCATCATCTCCCACGAAATCAACGAGAAGAGCCCCTTCTGGGAGATGTCCCGTGCCCAGCTGGAGAAAGAGGAGTTTGAAATCGTGGTCATTTTGGAGGGGATGGTGGAAGCAACTGGTAAGCTATAGGCATGATATTTGTGCTGTCATTGCTAAGCCTTGCCAGTGTCAAACATGTTTCTAAATGATGTGTTATTCAGGTGTGTTGGACAGAAACCCAAGACCTGTAAGGCACAGAGAGGTTAGGCAAATCCTTCTGTTGAGCATTGCTCATCTAAATAGCAGACTAGGAGAGGAATGGTCCAGGATGGGTGTCACAGGATGGGTATCTCACATTCAACCACACTCCCCATTCCATATGGTCGTACAGTACAATATCTGAAAGTTATGGGGGAAGAAAACAGCTCTGCATGCACAAAAGTAATGACCAAATTAACTAAATTGGCGTGGTGAGTAGTGGTTTGGAACAGATAAATAATTTTAGAATTTGACCTCATGATAGTATATTGGGTGGAGGAGGACTCAGCTGGTAATGTGTATTCCTTCACTTACTTCAAAATGTGGCAAGCCAGTCCTGCTGTTTGGGGGGTTCCTCCTGCCCATTCTGTTGAATGGGAACCTGCATCCAATGGGCCCCCAAATCCTGGCTTGAAGTCACAACCTCATATTTCACTGAAGAGACCAAGGTATCCCAGCCAGTATATTTTAATTGAACTCAGGAGTGTGAATAACTGCACACAAAAGCCACAGTGTTCATGCGTGTCACATGCATCTTAACCTGCTTCACTTTAAAGTATACATGAGCAATGACTGGAACAGAGTTAGTCATCAAACCAAAACAAATGTTAAAATTCTCAAATAATTGCTCATTTCCGAGTTTGAATGTGCAGATCCCAGATCTCACAAATGAAGCAAGTGGCTGGATTCTGTATTTCTGTGGCTTGCAATCAAAGTTAGTCCTACTCAGAGTAGACCCAGTGAACATAATGGGTGTGACCAACTTAATTTAATGTTAATGAGTCACACAGGCACTGACTCCCTGGGGCCGAGGCACTTTCGGCCCCCCAAATGTATTTTTGAGGAGGCTGGGCCCCCTCAACTTTGTGTGGGTGTTTGGCTCCGTTCCCTGGCTCCTTGCGTCCTGATGCCATGTCTCTCTCACACACACACACACACACACACACACAGTCCTCTGGAGAACCTGGCACCTCTGATACATCTACTCTGAGTATAACCTAGTTGGATACAACCTTATGAAACTTGGGCTTATATTGAATGTTAGTCATCCTCAAAGAAGACCCACTGAAAATAAGGAACATGACCTTATTGTGTCTGCTCTCAGCAGAATTCAGTTGGGTACAACTTTTCATTATTCTTGTGTGTTCTCATTTCTTGAGGATCAGCTACATTTCTACAATTGCCATTTGTTCCGATTCAATGGTAAACAGTGGATTTTCCTAGGGAAAGCAGTGGGACCCCCCAAAATTGCTCAGACACTGACAGGGAAATTTTGGACCTGTGCCTG
This sequence comes from Podarcis liolepis, assembly GCF_965112155.1. Classification (NCBI taxonomy): domain Eukaryota; kingdom Metazoa; phylum Chordata; class Lepidosauria; order Squamata; family Lacertidae; genus Podarcis; species Podarcis liolepis. The sequence goes on along the minus strand of NC_139567.1, from coordinate 28,278,910 downwards.
GAAGTGTGGATAAGGATAAGCCGATGGAAAGCCCAAAGATTTGCCATACAACAGAGAAAACATGTCATGTGGTGTGTCTTTGTTAGATCTATCTGCATTAAGGATTTAATGGCTCTCTCTGTTGTTTAAAAAACACACACCAAAGCACATGATAGGTCCTTCAGGCATGATCCATCTTTCTGGACTAAAGCTAAGAAACGTCTGCAGAAACCTGATTTATCTCCTTCAGGGATTGGGAACGTGTGGCCCTGTGGAAGTTGTTGGTTTCCAGGTCCCATCAGCCACTGCCAATGGTCATGGATAATGGGAGTTGTAGTCCAACAACATCTGGAGGGCCCCACAGGTATCCCTTCCCTGATACAGTGGTACTTCGGGTTATATATGCTTCAGGTTGCATACACTTCAGGTTACAGACTCCGCTAAACCCAGAAATAGTGCTTCAGGATGAGAACAGAAATTGTGCTCCAGCGGCGCAGCAGCAGCAGGAGGCCCCCTTAGCGAAAGTGCTGCTTCAGGTTAAGAACAGTTTCAGGTTAAGAATGGACCTCCGGAATAAATTAAGTATGTAACCAGAGGTACCACTGTACTCCATGGACTTTGCTTGTAGGAAACAGCATTATAATGAGCCAAGCGGTTTGTCCTTAAAGGCCAGTGTTTTCTACTCTGAGTGGATCTCTGGCAAAGGTCTCTCTCATCTCCTGCTACCTACCTCAGTCCCACTGGCGGAGGAAGGAGGGTGTGGGGGGTGCGATTCGCACCAGGTGTCAGCCGTGAGGGCAGGTTACATCGCTGTGTGGACGGCGCCCCCAAATGCTCACTGTGCGGGTGGCGGGCCACTAGGGATGCTGCTGCTGCGGGTGGCTAGTGGTGCCCCCCACTTGCTCCGCGGGCGGCGGTCAGCTAGGGACGCTCATTGTGTGGAAAGCTAGCCTTGCCCCCACACCGCTCCGGGTGCCGGGGCAGGTAGCTCTGCCCCTGCTCAGTCCCACCCAACATGGGGCTGTCCTGTTATCATTGGACTCCATCATGGCTAGATTATGGGCTGAGATTGCGAGGGTAGTTCAAAACATCTAGAGGGAACCTGGTTTTGGAAATGCTAATTTAATTGACTGCTAGGGAATGAGTTTGAGGCTTCCTGCATGCAAAGCAGATGCTATACCACAAAGCTGTGGGCCTTCTCCACTTAGACTCTTCCCTGAACCTTCTGTCATTTAGATTTTCAATATTTATAGAAAGAGGGAACTTTTAATCTGCCAGTGTGGGGTGACTTTGAATTCATAGCAGCGCTGAGAGCAGCGTGACCTGGGCTGTGTTTTAATAAGGCTGTGTTGATTCTGGTCTTCTGAGGTATTTAACCATCTTCTGCAGAGAAGCTCACAGGCATCCTTTGATTAAAAAAAATCTGCAGCAAGGGCCTGGTCCAGCCAGCCGGGAAAACAAAACTTTCAGTGTTAATTAAGCCCCAGTGGGGGAATTCAGGGTTGGCTCAGGGAAGCTCAGCCAGCTGGGAAGTGATTGGGCACACCTGAGACAAGACGGATGCTGGACTTGGTACAGGAGAAAATATGGGCCAGCTGTAGATGTGTGTGTGTGTGTGTGTGTGTGTGTGTGTACACACACAAACACAGTTCAGGCCAGAAAGTTGAAATGAGGCAGTGATGGCAACCAACTTGGACGGCTTTAAAAAAGCATTAGACAAATTCATGGAGAGGGTGGGGGCTATTGATGGTCACTAGCCATAATGGTTATGTTCTGCCTCCGCAGTTGGAGGCCTCAATGCTTTTGAATATCAGTTGCTAGACACCGCAGGAAAGGAGACGGCTCTTGTGCTTGAATCCTGCTTGCAGGTTTTCCACAGATTCTTCTAATGCTCTTATGTCTGCAAACATGACATTTTTGGACCTAATGGCCAAAATTATGGGGCATGAAGTTTTTCTCCAGAAAGCCATGCTATACGGCCTCGGTCCAGTATACCTGAAGGAGCGTCTCCACCCCCATCGTTCTGCCAGGACACTGAGGTCCGGCGCCAAGGGCCTTCTGGCAGTTCCCTCACTGCGAGAAGCCAAGTTACAGGGAATCAGGCAGAGGGCTGTCTCGGTAGTGGCACCCGCCCTGTAGAACGCCCTCCCACCAGATGTCAAAGAGAAGAACAGCTACCAGCCCTGTTTAGGGAAGCTTTTATTGTTTAACAGACCATTGTATTTTAACATTCTGTTGGAAGCCACCCAGAGTGGCTGGGGAAACCCAGCCAGATGGGCGGGGTAATAATAAATTATTACTATTATTATTATTATTATTATTATTATTATTATTATTATACACGGGCTATTGGGAGATAGGAACTCCATTTCTTCTTGATTCACATGGAGCTGTCAGCAATTCAGACAAATGTCTGCACAGACTTAATTTAAAGAACATAGGAAGCTATGTTAGTGTTGTCTACACTGACTGGCAGCAGCTCTCCCAGGTTTTAGAGTCTCCCTCTAGAGATGCTGGAGGTTGAAACTGTGATCTTAAGTCTGCAAGCAGGTGCTCCACCTGGTTGACTCTAGCAACAGATTTATCCCAATTCCCACTGAGATCCTTTAACCAGAGTTGCTGTGGATTTAACCTGGGCTTGTAGGCAAGAGAAATCTAGACTCTGCCACATCTATTGAATTAGTTATTCTGAAATAATTAATTGTTGTCAGGGGTCCATAGTAACAAAGGAAGATGCACTAAACAGAGCCAGCCAGGTCACAGCATCACAGGTGTAGGGGTGTGTGGGTATGCAGGATTGCACCACTGTCCCAAGCTGCGCTGGCAAGTGGGCAGTGCTTTGTCACACACCGAGAACCCACCATGGGCTCACTTTTCAGTGCTTGCCACTGGGGCTCCTGAAAAGCAATGATTTGGCCCCAAATCCACACAACGAAGCCAGTAATTTGAGCAGGAAACGAGTTTCAGTGAATGTATCCGACTTACCTTGATGTGTCTGGCCAGAGCCTGCTCTTCATACCCTGTGAAACTGGGGTTGCTCAAAATGTACTTACTTAAGAGGTTCTGGGAATATTCCAGAGTAATGCAATCAAAACTGGCTTTGCCTAGGTTGGAAGGCATCAGCAAACAACAACCAGAAAGGTCACTCGACAGCGCAGGGAAAGGTCACCCTGTGTTTTCACAGCAGCTGCCTCTGTCTGCTCCCCTGTCAGTCATAGTTGCTGTGGCTGAGCACAGGAAGGTGGGAGCAGGCTGGATTTCACCTTGCATCTCTGGTTTTACAAGGGCGAAGGAGTTGCTTTTACAAAACTAAGATATGGGATTCTGGACAAGGCTATGGGTCAAATGGGCACTGATCATACCCACAGACCATGCATTTAATGCACCAGGCCTCCCCACCAATAACCTTGGGAACTGTAGTTTATCCCCCTCATATATATACAATTCACAGTACCCTAAAAACTATAGTTCCCAGGATTCTTTGGGGGAAGGATCCAGGAGCTTTAAAACATATGGTGTGGATCAGCTGACTTTTCCTTCGGCTATAGGGAATTAGGCACTTTATTTATTTGTTTTCAGAATGAATTCTGGTACATTTCCCCACCCCCATTGGATGCAGAAATCTGTTGCCAGGCTTCATGTTCCTAAAGCCATCATACACCAGGAGGTGTGGCAGAACCTCAGTGCTTTACTAGCCTGGAACCCAAGAGCATAGCAAGAGCACTTCCGTGTCAGACCAAGGTTCCACCTGGTTCATGGATGGCCAAAATGAAGACCTCCATATGTTGGGTTGTGGACTACAACTTCCACAAGACCTGGCCATTGGGCATGCTAGCTGGGACCGATGGGAGTTGTAGTCCAAAACATCCAGAGAGCAGCACATTGTCTATCCTGGGTCTAGTTCAATAATACACTTCCTATTGGGACAAGGAATGAAGCATTGCTCCATGATTGCCCCACTGGCCACTGTTAATCAGTGGTATTCTACCCCTACGTACATGGAGGCTCCATCATGACTAACAGCTGCTGATAGACCTCTTTTTCTCTAGGATCTCCCTGTAAAGCCCTGAATCCAATGTCTTTCTGGATGGAAACGTTCTGATGAACACAGATTTCTCCTATTTATTTGAATAACTCAATACAACACAATGGTTGTTCTTAAGGAATTCTCTCCCCTGCTGAAACTTCCATTAACTCTCTCTTGGAGGCTCCACGAAAAAGCCACTTCTGTGACCTTCGTACTGCTGAGTGCAAGAAGATACACAAAGAAAGTGCATTTGCAAAAACTCTCCTCTCTTTTTCAATTCACTTTAAAAAAAAGATTAAAAGCAAAACTTGAGCCGTTGTGCTCAAGATTACTGCCTGAAACTTTCCGGCACTTGTAAGATTTCAAAAGAAGCCAGTTTGATCCGATTCCCTGCCTTGTCTATTAGGCAGCCGTGTTATTTATAGAAAAGGAGTGGCTGTTGTGCCTCCACAAGCAGTTCCAAATTTTGTCAAGGTGAGCAGAAGGAAAACGGGTCACTGTGAGAACGAAGGACTTCAGAAGGTCTTGGATGCGGGATTGGGCCAAAGGGAGCCCATCTAGTCCAGCATCCTGTTCTGACAGCAGCCAGCCTGTTGACTCGATGGGAAGCCCACAAGCAGGCCCTGCACACAGCAGCCCCCTCCACAATTATGAGTCCCAGCAGCAGCTGGTCTCTAGGGGCATTTTCTGCCTCTGGCAGTAAAAATTGAACTGCCAAAGCTTCTCCCGATGTTATTGGGTACTGCATTTTGGAGGGAATTTGTCTCAATTTGCTTATATGGGGCAGTAGTCAGCTCCTCCCTGCACACACACCCAGATCTGCTCCAGAGTCTTGGGGGAATCCCTGGACCAGATTTAGGGGGTGCATGGGGGAAGTGGAAAAGAGGGGGAAGAATGTTCCACTGTTCAAGCAAGAAACCTTGCACTGTCTAATCTTTTTAAAAACCATATAGGATGGTAGTCCTGTGGCAGTGAGTTCCATAGTGTAACTATGCACTGCACTGTGCCTCCTTTTGCGATGGATCCTTCGTCTGACCCATCAGGGTTCTTGCTGTGTTCTCATGCCTGGAAGCATTCGGTCAGCCACTGTGAGAAGACAGAGGAACATAGTGAAGTGCCTCCTCCTGAGTCAGATCATTGGGACACCTGGCTCAGTATTGTCTACATTGACTCTCCAGAGTTTCAAGAATGGTTCTCTCCCATCACTTACCTGGAGAGGGCACTGTAGATTGAACCAGAGAACTTCTGCAAGCCAAGCAGGGGCTCTGCCACTGAGCTAAGACCCATCTCCTCTATTAATACTATGGAAACAAGATGCTAGATGCTAGATGTTTTGGTCTGAGCCAGCAGAGCTCTTCTTATGTCCAGCCTTTCATAAAGAAGTTTGCAACTCAAGACTCCCGTGGTGGCTTTTTGAAAGGAGACCAAGGAGCATGATCTCCAAGAGGTGAGCATTTGGTGACATTAATTATAGCTTCCACCCTTGACATTGGCTGCCTGCAGCTGAGGCTTTCTGTGCATGCTTGGCAGGTTAAGCTGTTCTTAACCTCACCAAGAGCTTCTCCTCTCCATTTCTGACAATATTTCCCATCTTAGTTTTGTTTTATCACCACCATTATTATCATTGGCCATTTTTAACAGTGTGGTCATCATTCTGACCCAAAAGCAAAGGACAGTGTACCAGCCGCCGATAATATTGCAGCACATCCAAGTGTGTTGGAGGACACACACAAACTCTAAAAGCTGATTGTTTTGCAGGAGTGCAACCCTAATTTATCAATAATTCTTACTTAGGATGCCCAATACTTGGTTGGGTGATTATCTCCCACGTACAAGCCATACCATGCCATTCCTACTCACCATCTTAGGCTACATGGAGAAAGCAGATTTGTTGTTGTTTAGTTGCGTCCGACTCTTTGTGATCCCATGGACCACAGCACGCCAGGCACTCCTGTCTTCTGCTGCCTCCCGCAGTTTGGTCAGACTCATGCTGGTAGCTTCGAGAACACTGTCCAACCATCTTGTCCTCTGTCGTCCCCTTCTCCTTGTGCCCTCCATCTTTCCCGACATCAGGGTCTTTTCCAGGGAGTCTTCTCTTCTCATGAGGTGACCCAAGAATGTTCCCCCCTCCTCACTGATGGCCCCGACCATCAGCCGCGCTTTGAAGCTTAAGAGTAAGCAGCAACACCACCCCCTCGCCAGCTCCTCATCATTTTAATTGCGGCTAGCAGGTCCCAGACGCTGCTTCGGGTGGGTGCTCAGACAGCCAATTAAGACCGCGGTTGTTACGATGATTTTTGCCATTTGCGTTGCTTCATGAGCTCCTGTCAGCAGGATTAAGAGCTACAATATAGTCGGCAATCACAGGGGGGTAATGAAGAATATCTCAGCATCATCAGGGTAGGATCAACTGGTTCCTAAGACGCAGCTTCATGTGTGAAGTTCGTCTCGCCCAGTCTTTGACACATCTATCCAGCACAGCGGTGACGGGTAGATTTCAAGTTTTGCAGGATCAACACTGCTGTTTTGCTGTGACCCCCACCTCCTCTGAGGTCTGCTAAATAACAAGGACCCATAGCAAAGCAATGTTCCAGGTGTGAGGCCAAGCTACACCTGATGCAGCTCTTCTGGCCAGTTTTATGCTGAAGTAAAAAAGGAGTCTTGAGGATTTCATATTATGAACTGGTGCCCTGCACCACTTTCAGCTGAAAAGCAGTCTTTCTCTCTCTCTCAGCTGACGCACGGTTGTTGGCACCCTTAGGTGCTATTCACTGCAAAACAGCACCACCTTCATGGGCAAACAGCAGGCAGGGGAGACTTTTTGAGGTGGAAAACACTGTGGGGGGGACATTCTGAGCTGGGATCAAGTTGTAGACAGGGACCTCAAAGCTGCTTTATTATTTTTATTTCCCTTTAACATAAAAGTGGCTATTTTAAGCATAATGAGAGAGAGAAAGAGAAACCTGAATAATGTGGTGTGCAATCCAACCCTTAAAATTAAGGAAGAGAGTTCCTCAGGATACTATCCTCAGGCCTGGGATTTGTTTTCAGATTTAGGACTAAATTCAGGACAGACAAAATTCTTTTCCTCTTTTCTCCCCCAACTTTCTTCATTTCAGCTTCCAGTGTGTATGTGTGTGTTTTCATAGAATCATATAATTGCAGGGTTGGAAGGTACCCCAAGGGTCACCTAGTCCAACCCCCTGCAAAGCAGAAATCCCTGACAGATAACCATCCAACCTCTGCTTGGGAACCTCCATTGAAGAAGAGTCAGCTGCCTTCTGAGGGAGTCCACTCCACTGTCAAACAGCTCTTACTTATTCAGGACAGAAAAAAGAAAGTATTTCATACAGTGCATAGTTAACATATGGAACTCCCTCCCACAAAAGGCAGTGAGGGCCACTGACTTAGATGACTTTAAAAGAGGATTGGGCAAATTCATGGAGGATAGGACTATTGATGGCAACTAGCCACAATAGATATGTTCTGCCTCCACAGTCAGAGGCACCAGTGCTTCTGAATACCAATTGCTGGAACCACAGGAGAGGAGAGGGCTCTTGTTTGCAAATCCTGCATGCAAGTTTCCCACAGGCATCTGGCTGGCTATTGGTCTGATCCAGCAGGCTCTTCTTGCATTTGTAGTGGGAGACTGAGACTATTTGGGAAACATAAAGACTGAAAAAGCAAGTGGGGCTGCCTCTGCTCTGAAGACGTTCTGCTTTGTTCCAGTTACTTGATGAATGACTTGGCTGATTCAATTAGAGAACATTAGAAAGTACCGTTTTGTCACCCTTAAGTCATCATTCCATATGATGAAACAGTCTGCACATCGTCTCAGACTTTCTGGCAGATACTGCCTTCCTGCCAAAACTCCCACCCAACCCAGGGTCTTGTTGACAATTAGCCAGCCGTTATTTTTAGTGATGCTGACAAAATTCACAACTGAAGGACATGAAATATAGGCTTGAAGTGCAGAAATGTTCACTGCCTGGAAATACTCATTCTTATTGCAAAAATTTATCAAGCAGAAATGTGATGAGATCTTCATTAATTGCAGACTACCTTACAGGGTGATATCTTTTTGCAACGGCATTGGTCAGCATTCATCAGAGCCTGGTGACACCATGCTCAGAACCAGGTGATGGAGCCTTTCCTTTCAGATGAAAATATTGCCGGTTGCCAAAATTAGCTTGATGTTTTAATTGGCAGAGACAGAGGAGTGGATCCATGATGTTTCTTGCTCCACCTCATGAGCCCTGCTACAAACAGTTTTCCAGAAGTTTCTTGGGAAAATTCTTGCATGTTTAGTAACTCATTTCATTTCTTGTGTGCAGAGCCAGCCTGCCCATGAGGCGGGCTGAGGCAGTTGCCTCAGTCAGTGGAACCCTCTGCCACCAGTAGAGAAGCGGTGGCAGCAGCAGTGGCTTCTGGTGTGATTTTGTGCAGTGCATGAAATCTTGCCAAAACCTCACTGAAATTTTGCAAGATCTTGGGTATTCTGCAAGATCTCGCCAGATCCTGCCACTGCCACCATTTCATCAGTGCCACTATGCAACACAGGAAAATAGGATTCAGCAGGGGTGGGGTGGGGACATTTCAGGTGGATGGACGTGATACCTTGATTGTGTGCAGGTATGGGTGTGACCAGGTGTGTAGACATGGGAACCTCCAGCACCACTCCTGGATTTAGTTTAAGACCTGAGACTCTAAGGCAGTGGGAGACGTAGAACCATTTCCAGCCCCTTGTCACTTGTTCCTTTCCTTTCCCACACAGCAGTGGTAGGACCCGTGAGGCATGGCCTGGAAAAATGGGTGTGGCCTAAGGAGTGTTCTGAGGTCCATATTTCAAGGCCTGTAGGGCCACATTTGACCTCCAGGCTTGAGCTTCCCTTTCTTGCTCTAAGACTCAAAGAGCAGAAGGTAAATCAGGGCCTACCAGTAGATCTCAAGATGTGTTGCTGTAGACGAGGACTTGTCCATGTGAGATGTGCAGAATTAATTGGAAGCTGAGCACCAATTACTTCCCAACATCTGTTTGAAGTGAAAAACAGAGGAACAATATTGACTTTTTCAGAGTCTGAGATCTCAGTCAGATTAATCAGTGCAAATGGGATACGATTGCAAGCCAATTTGGAACTCTTGAGGGAAGGAGAGAAGCAAGCTTATTTGTTTCTGTGCTCAGTGATGACCGTTTGCTTATCACTGTATTAGCAAAGCCTTGGGGTTGCAGCCAATACCTTCCGTACTCAGAGGACAGACAGCTGGACTAGATGGTCCTTTGGCCTGATCAGGCAGAGCTCTGCGCCCTGCCATGAACTCCCTCGCTGGCCTTTAGGCAAGCTACATTCTCTCTGCCTCGGCCCCTCCCTCAGCTGCAATGCACGGCTAATTATGCTGACCTACTTTGAAGGGTTGCCAGAAGGATTACTGAGATAACGAAGGTGAAATGCATTCAAAACTCTAAAGTGCTATATAAATGTGAACGTGTGTGTGTGTGTGTGTGTGTGTTGAGAAGGAGGCTGGCAGGAAGGTCAATGGCCATACCAATCTATTTTAAGAAATGCCAGGAAGGCTGTTTGTATATCGATCTGGAGTTACCTGGGGGACAGATGAGGCAGCCATAAGTTCAGGTTCTTAATTGCTCCATTGATTACATCCTTTTAGAAAAAGAGGCGGGGGAAGCAGGGAGCATTTTGCTCGTAGTGCAACAAGTTCCTGATAAGGGGGATTATGTCAGGAAATCAAGACATCTGGTCGTGATGTAGGATATGATCTGGACAGGTGTAATAAACTCTGGGTTATGTGGTGTCTCAACCTGGTTTCGAATCTGCACGTAGGGGAAGGACCTGCAGCTAAAAAGTTGGTCGTGTAATTCTAAACCAGTAGGTGCCCTCTTGGTCTCTTAATTCTTTCATTTATTTAGGAACATAAATAATAGAAAGATAGAACTGTAGAGTTGGAAGGGACACCAAGAGTCATCTAGTCCAATCTCCCCACAAGGCAGGACTATACAGCTAAAGAATCCCTAACAGATGGCCATCCAACCTCTGCTTAAAAACCTCCAGTGAAAGAGAGTCCACCATCTTCCGAGGGAGTCTGTCCCAGCGTCAAGCAGATCTTACTGTCAGAAAGTTCTTCCTAACTTTGAGCTGGAATCTCCTGCCTTGTCAACTGAATCCATTGGTTTGGGTTTCCCCTCTGGAACAGGAGAAAACAAGCCTGCTCCATCTTCCATGTGACAGCTCTTCAGATATTTGACATCCCCTCTCAGTCTTCTCTTCTCCAAGCAAAATGTAGCCACTTCCCTCAACCATTCCTCATAAGGCTTGGTTTCCAGACCCCTGATCATCCTGGTTGCCCTCCTCTGCACACCTTCCAGCTTGTCAATATCCTCCTTAAATTGTGGTGCTCAGAACTGGACACCAGACTCCAGGTTCCTCTCAATATTAGTGCATTGTACAACTCTATTTTTCCTTTATGGAACATTCCACAGAATGGGGAGCCTCTCTCTTCTATCATGGAAATCAAAATGAGCAGAGTACGGACAGTTGCACAGATTTAATTGGTAACGGAGTCCCCAAAAGCTCCTTCTTTCTAACACCCTTTTGATGTAAGAAGTTGAACAATATTGACTTTTTCAGAGGCTGAGGTTTTAGTTAGATTAATTAGTGTAAATGGGGTACTAATTTTTACAACCATGCAAAATTATATTTCAGAGACTTTGATGCTAATGAAGGACACACACTGCCTAATTAGAGGAGCAATAGTTAGAATATTTATGACTCTTCCACTCGGGCAGGACAGCAGTGTCCACAGCGCCATCCCATCAGAGACAAGTCTCTTTGATCATCCACGTACCCTCTATGAGGGGAAATGGATTCCTATTTGAAGGACTAGATAACTTTTCAGCACACTTAAAAAAAATAATTGCACTCAGCGTGTGAGTAGACAGAACTTAGAGTTAATAGAATCATGGAACCAAATGGTTGGAAAGGAGATCGGACCTCAACTTAACCCAATGCAGGATCCACAGTACAGGATGCAACCACAGGAATTTCCCTCCACAAGAGCCAGTGATGGCTATCAACTTGGATGGCTGTAGAAGAGGATTGGAGAAATTCAAGGAAGAGGAGGCTATGCACATAATGCTTCTGAATACCAGTTGCTGGAAGCCACAGGAGGGGATAGGGCTCTTGTGCTCCGGTCCTGCTCAAGAGTTTCCCACATGCATTTGAGTGGCTACTATGAGAACCTGGACTAGGCATGGGGTGGTGCCCTTCAAGCCTAGGAGAAACATGCCATCCTCCAGGTCTACCTTTCCTTCAGAACTCTTCCCAGGCCACACCTCTCAATTTGCATCCAAAATTTGTCCTTGAACTCTCATTATAAAGAGGGGAGGAAGAAGGTGTATAGAAACTAGGATAATGTGCAAAGGTAAAATGGGCATCCATTTCCCCTCACACTTTTGCTTCTGACTCCACCCGCTACTGGCATGTGGCTCCCCAGAAGGTTGCACAGAGGGGGATGAGGACCTCAGGCTGAAAACTAAGACCAGAGAGAGCTGGATTCAAATTCACACTTAGCTATGAACAGTGGTGTAGCGTGGGTTGCCAGGACTCTGGGCTGTGTGGAGGGGGCCAGGAGGGAGTTGTTCCATTGTCTGGTTCGCATGGAGAAGCTGTTTTCAATGGAGCCCAGCAATGGAAGCGTGCAGTTCTATTTAGGCTGCACTGTGTGTTGACGTTTTGTGCCTCTAACAATTTTGTGCTTGGGGCAACTGCCCCTACGCGCCCCGATGCTACACCACTGGACATGAAGCTTACTCTGATCTTGGGTGATGAATCAAGGATGATGATGATCAAGTTATCATCCACAAACACTTTTCATGTCTTTGACCCATGAATCTTTCACTCCGTGTGGTTTTTAACTTTGGGTGTCGTGTCAGCATAGCACATACATGTGTCTCTCTACATTGCCCCAGAGTGTTCCTGCAGATGGAAGCTGCACATGAGACCTGACCCCTGGGGTCTCCAGTCCTCTGCTGTGTGGGTTTTGAAAAAGGGGGGTGGGGAGAAAAGTCCCAAATACAGTGGTTGCACTGTAGGCAAAAGGCAAAGACACCGTTCCCGTCTGTTCTCAGTGAAGCCCAGCGCTTCTCTCTTAGCACCGCCTCTCTCTGCCTCCGTTTTGTTTGGGGAAACAATTAACTGGGAAAATAAGAAATGCTTTGAGGAGCTCAGGCTGGAGAGAGTCAGCAGCTTCCAAAGCCGGGCCCTTAATGGAATCTGGAGCAGGCAAGGACACGGCTGTGCTGCTTTTGGAGGGACGTCGGGGTTGCCAGGCGCCGCATCCCTGTGCGATTAACTCTGATGCACATGTGCTAAAAAGGAATATCTGAATGACATTGTGGAGCAATTACAACTGCTTCAATTGTGCTGGCTCCGAGTGTCCCCCTGGGGTTACAAGGAAGCAGGCTTTGGCAGAAAGGCAGCATTGAGGGCGGTGAAAGCTCTCCATTGTTCCCATCGTGAATGAAGGCTTACGGCCACTGATTTGGCTGTGGAATTCCAAATCAGAATAAGGATCTCCCTTTGGGGCAAGAGCTGTTCCAAGAACTGGCTGGAAGGCAGGCAGGGATTCCCCTAGGATGCTGAAGAACTTGGGAAGTCTCTTTTGCTTTTCCCCTCCATGATTTTATCTCAGGGTCAAGCAGCCACACCAAGACCACAGGTACAGCAACTAGAAAGCTGCCTTATATCCAGTTAGGCCATTGAGCTCAGTGTCGCCCATACTCACTTGCCAGTGGCTCTCTAGGGTCTCAGGCAGGAAGTCTAGTCCCAGCCTCACCTGGAGATGCCAGGAGTTGAAGCTGGGACCTTCTGCACGCAAAGGAGATGCTCTGCCACTGAGCTACAGCCCTTCACTGCCTACCGTGGAATGGGAAGGCCCAGGCATGTAGGTATGGTGTCAACAGGCCAGCCCTACCATTAGGCAGAGTGAGGCCACTGCCTCGGGTGACAGATGGAGGGGCACAGGAATAAGGAGCTGCCTAATGCTGGGTCAGAGCATTGGTCCTTCTTGATTGATTTGATTTATTGTATTTCTATTCCGTTTTGCCTTCGAATGAATCCCATAATAAACAGCGACACCAACAATGGGGGAATAATGGTTGTTAAAATTTAGCTGGATTTAGCTGAGATAGCAAAGTTGACATGTTTGATCAGAGAATAGTCGTTGTCAATATTTACTAAAGATTGAAAACCTCTTATAGACTTTTTGCATGAAAAAGAAAAGGAACTTACGATATTTGGATTTCAGGATTGAAGATAATATTGGTTTATAGAAAGTGGTGCTGAACAATTTTCTATTTTTAGCTGACAGATGAAGAATCAGAAGGTCTCTTTTTTATTCTTTTATTCTTTATCCTTTATCCATTCTTCTTTTTCTTCTTCTTTGCCTTCTCTTCTTCACTGTTTTTTATTTAGGTTAGGTTAGGTTAGGTTTTTTTAGCCTTGACAAAAAGATATTTGATATTAATCTTTGTATTCTTTCTCAGATTTTAATAAAATCTATTTTTAAAAAATAATAATAACAAAACAGTTACAGTCTCTAAAACACTATTAGCAAACAAGCAACTAAAAAAAATTAAGCTAAACACTATTATGTTGATACACACACACTCTCCCCCCCCCCACCGCCCAATGACTCATAATCTTTTACTCTGTTCAGCCTGTTCAGTTCATTAAAACACACAAACACATCTGCTGTACGAGGAGGGCCCTGCTCTAATATAAATACCAACAGCAGAGGTGTACTTTAACTTATTAGTTATTAAGTTGAACCTGTGCCCCATCCTCCCAGCAGGTGATGTTTGAGGTAGTCAGCAAGAGCAGCACAAATACAGAAGAAATGCAACAACCTCCTTGTCCTTGGGCTTCCTCAGCTGCTGCCCCCGGGGCCTCTGCTGCTGTTGCTGCTGTTGCCAATAGCAATGCATGTCCGGCGGGTGGCAGCTGCAGAAGCTCAGGCTCGATGACCTGGGTCAACACTAAGAGATCTGGTGCCAGGCAGAGAAGCACTCCAGATTGTTAGAAAAGGAACTTTCTCCCAGCTCTACCTGGAGACGACGGGGATTGAACTTGTGACCTTCTGCATGCAAATATAAATATACCCACAACATAACTGGCTGTGTTTAACTATATAATTCTCTATACATCATATAAACATAACTCTCTTAACATTATCTAATTGAGTGGAAGCAATTAAGGACCAACATTTAGAACAGGAAATACAAATAGATCAGGTCTTATATAAATAATGTCCAAATAGAAGCTTTGGTGTTCCACTTATGTACAAATGAATCAGTTTTTTAAAACATACTGTCCAAATAAAAGCTTCTTGTGTTCCACATATGTCTTAGCAAATACCAGTGTCAAACGTAACAACTTTAAGGAGCAGTACTTGCAAAAGATGAACTTTTCTTTGTAATGTTCCACATCTGCCTTTGCAGATGTTGGTTGTTGTATGCAGTTGCTGTATGCAGGTATCAGACGAAGGATACGAAAGATCGTAACATGTGCCTTTGCAAAATAGAGTTGTTGTATGCCGGTGTCAGATGAAAAAAAATTAAACGTGACATGGATTCCCAGAATAATACCTTGTTTCGCCCTGCCGGTCTTCGTCAGCCGAGCATACTCATATTTTGTGTATCAGAGACATGGAACGAGTGACATGGCGGATACCAAAGCAGATGCTCTAGCACTGAGATATGAATATATGGGCGTAAGTCGAGCCTTCTGGATGAGGCCCAAAGGGGCCCATGTTTTGCAGCCTCTTGTTCTCCCAGTGGCCACCCAGGTTCCTGTGGGAAGCCCACAAGCAGGATCGGAGTGCAAGAGCAACACCATACCTTCCAACATTTATCTGATGAAATTAGGGATGTCCAATTTTTTAATAATAATAATAATAATAATACCCCACCCATCTGACTGGGTTGCCCCAGACACTCTGGTGGCTTCCAACATATAAAAAATCATACTAAAACATGGTGTGACTTTCCTTTTGTATTTCCATTATCAAAGAATTGTGATCCGAAAATGTCCTGGGATTAATTTCTATTTTTTTTTACTTTAGGTTCCAACTCTTTGGAAATACATAACGAGTCAATTCTTGAACTGCTGTTATAAACATAAGAATAATAAGTGAACCATTTGTCAAACAAATGTATTACTCTCCATATATCTATCAAATTTAAAGTTTGAGCCAATACAAAAAAAAGTCTTTGATGATCTGCCTTCTTTTGTACCTTTTTTATAGCTGATCTGTCCTTTTCTAATGATGGAACTCCATTTAAGTCTCCCATTAAAATCATCTTTTGGTCCGTGTATTCAAGTAATTCTGTTTCCATTTTTTTTATTAAAAACCTGCTTTTTTCTCATTGGGGTCATATATTCCCACCAACATCACCTTCTCTCCTTGAATTTTTATTTGTATTATTCAGATGTGTAGTTACTTATCTCCTTAGCCCAGAGTCATATAACTTCATACCTTTCAACATTTCTGCAATGAAAATAGGGAGGTCCTAAGGAAAGCAGGGACATTCTGGGATCAAATCAGAAACTGGGATGGCTTCGGTAAATCCAGGACTGTCCCTGGAATATAGGGACACTTGGAGGCAACACTCTCCCCTCCTACAAAAAGATAACACAAGGAAATCAAGAAGAAATTACAGCAGTATGTTAAACCATGCAAAAGTTAAAATACTAAAACAGCTTAAAATTCCCTCAACTTCCTGTCTTTCTTGTTTAGTCGTTTAGTCGTGTCCGACTCTTCGTGACCCCATGGTCCAGAGCACGCCAGGCACTTTTGTCTTCCACTGCCTCCTGCAGTTTGGTCAAACTCATGCTGGTAGCTTCAAGAACACTGTCCAACCATCTCTGTCGTCCCCTTCTCCTTGTGCCCTCCATCTTTCCAGGGAGTCTTCTCTTCTTCTCATGAAGTGGCCAAAGTATTGGAGCCTCAGCTTCACAATCTGTCCTTCCAGTGAGCACTCAGGGCTGATTTCCTTAAGAATGGATAGGTTTGATCTTCTTGCAGTCCATGGGACTCTCAAGAGTCTCCTCCAGCACCATAATTCAAAAGCATCAATTCTTCGGCAATCAGCCTTCTTTATGGTCCAGCTCTCACTTCCATACATCACTCCTGGGAAAACCATAGCTTTAACTATACGGACCTTTGTTGGCAAGGTGATGTCTCTGCTTTTTAAGATACTGTCTAGGTTTGTCATTGCTTTTCTCCCAAGAAGCAGGCGTCTTTTAATCTCGTGACTGCTGTCACCATCTGCAGTGATCATGGAGCCCAAGAAAGTAAAATCTCTCACTGCCTCCATTTCTTCCCCTTCTATTTGCCAGGAGGTGATGGGACCAGTGGCCATGATCTTCGTTTTTTTGATGTTGAGCTTCAGACCATATTTTGCACTCTCCTCTTTCACCCTCATTAAAAG
Organism: Podarcis liolepis; assembly: GCF_965112155.1. Lineage (NCBI taxonomy): Eukaryota > Metazoa > Chordata > Lepidosauria > Squamata > Lacertidae > Podarcis > Podarcis liolepis. The sequence continues at coordinate 28,262,402 of NC_139567.1, read as the reverse complement.
GTTCTTTAATTCCTCCTCACTTTCTGCCATCAAGGTTGTGTCATCTGCATATCTGAGGTTGTTGATATTTCTTCCGGCAATCTTAATTCCGGGCTTGGCTAAATAAGGATGTTTTTAGCAGGCACCGAAAAGCTCCTACCATTTATGCCATCATCACCCTGGTTGTGCCAGAATGCGGATGCTTCCTTGACCTACTTATTAGGAGAAGAACCTCGAATACCAGCCCAACCTCCTGCTTCCTGAGCAGGGCCCACTCGCCCGCTTCAGAACATCCTGGGCTTCCTTCCCTCCTCTAGCACATTATTTTTTCAAAGCAGCCTCTGCACTTCCTGGTTCCTGAGCTTGCTGAGAGCCAGAATGCCGTGACTAACACTGTTCGTGCCCAGAAGTCTGCTGTAACAGAAGCCTCCTCTGCCAGCCTGCCGAAAAGCAGTCCAGCTCCGCATCAGACAGGGAGCCGCATCCTTCCTTTTCTCTCTTCCCCAGCATGTTCTCTAGAAGTGGCTTCATCTGCTAAATATATGCTTATTACATTGCTGCCCAACTTTTTCTTCCCATCATGAAATTCAGAGTGAGCCTGCACACACTGGTTTACCTGCCCGTGAGATCACCTTACCCCATATATGCCCACTCAGCCACTTTGATTGGAGGAAATGGCGCTGTTACAGGTGCCACAGAACCTCAACTCCAAAGATCATGTAAGAACTCGATCTTTCAGTATGGCGGCAGCTACACTTTGGAACTCCCTGCCACTTGACATCATGGTGCTCTTTTCAGCACCTGCTAAAAACATGGGTTTTTTTGCTTAGGCAAGCCTGTCCAGATGTTTAGAATCCGATGTGAGTTTTGATCTATAGTTTTCGTCTATTGTTATTTTAACTTTGTGAAAGTTTTAAGTTATTGTTAATCTTTCTTATTGGTATTTTTATTGTTCCATCCTTTTTTGTAAACTGCTGTGGGGGGGTGTGTGGTTTTTTTACAGTCAAGCAGTGGATAAGTGTTATGAAATAAGTAAGATAAATAATATATACGACCCAATCCTGAATCTGAATTGGGCCAATTGGGGCTTTGACTGAGTCAGGTTGAGGCAGTCCTGGATCGCTCTGGGTTGGGTTGGATTAGGGGCCCTGGAGGAATCCGGGGTAGTCAGATAGTGAGGGCACAGGGTGGAGAGAAAGAGAGCCAGGCAGCCTCTAAGAGCAACACTGGGCTGTTTGCACAAGGGCTTTTAAACAGCTCTGCACTGTGCTTTGGCTGCAATCCCTTCACTCTGCCCCTGACCAAGGCTACCCCAATCCATGGTGCTGTTTGAGGCAAGTCAAGGGGGTGCTCCCTGCCATTCCAACCTGGAATAATAATAATAATAATAATAATAATAATAATAATAATAATAATAAATTTGTTCTTTGTACCCCGCCCATCTGGCTGGGTTTCCCCAGCCACTCTGGGCGGCTTCCAACAATAGATTAAAAGTACTGTATGTTAAAACATCAGTCATTAAAAACTTCCCTAAACACGGCTGTAAATTAATCTTGCTATTATGTTGGTGATGAGATAATGTCTTACGACCTCCTGAGGACAGGCGGCTAGCTTAGGGTGTCTAAGGAAGGTCACATGGCACCCATGTGACTGGCACCCAACATATCTGCCGCCTGAAGCTGTTACCTCACCAAAGAGAACGATAGGGACCCCAGCCCTCATGAAGTAGTCACAGAAAATATACGTGTTTGTCCAGTGAGAAAACAGCTAGTGCACTTAGTAGAGAGAAACCAAGGGAGAGATCCTGAGGTTTTGCAGCAAAGCTGCGGGAGGAGCCTTGGCCATTTAAGTCCTTTGTCGTGTCCCAATCATCATATGCTATTAAAACGATCTTCTTGTGCAATCAAATGTCCTGCTTCTGCTTGCCAAGAGGCATGGTCAGTTCACTGATGCTTGTGCTTTTTGTTGAAACATCAGGAACCTTTAAAAATATAAAATACTACTACTACTAATAATAATAAGGCTTGTTAAGCAAATCATTTTTCCATGTCCTGAAGCAATCAGGTATGGAACGACCATGAACTGCTTTTAAACTTTTTTAGAAAAGGAGGGAAGTGTGAGCATCTAAGGCGGCTTAACATTAAATCCCTTCTTGTTCCTTCACCGAATCCCCATCACGAATCTCTCTCTCTCTCTCTCTCTCTCTCTCTCTCTCCCCTCTCTCCTTCCTCCAGGAATGACTTGCCAGGCTCGGAGCTCCTACATGGACAAGGAAGTGCTGTGGGGCCACCGCTTCACTCCCGTTCTGACCCTGGAGAAGGACTTTTACGAGGTCGACTACAACTCCTTCCACAGCACCTACGAAACCAACACGCCAGAGTGCTGTGCCAAAGAGCTGGCAGAGTCGTTCCGCGAGGGGCACCTGCTGAGCCACCTGTCCAGTGCCAACCTCTTGGGGGGAGAGGAGTCGGAGAAGTCGAAAGAGGAAGAGGGGGAGGAAGAGGGGGTCGTCCAGGAGAAGGACGGGAGCAAAGAGGAAGGCCAGGAGCTGGCTGAGTTGAATGGAGCCAACGGAATGGCAGGGGAGCTGAAAGACAGCATGTCCTTATAACACAGATTTGGGTTGAACTATTGACAATTCAGGTGCATCTACCAGGGAAGGGGCACAAGGAGAGCTGGGAAGGTGGACTTAAGACTAGAGGACCATGCTCTCATTTCCAGTTGTGTGACTGAACTCAGACGGGCCTGAACATCTGTTTGGGCTTCTCCCCTCTTTCCTGCAAAATGCAATTACTACAGGGACTTACTCACCACTTTGAGATCCATGGACACCAACAAATGTTCTAGACGAGAAGTATTATGATTGTGATGACCTTAACTAATAGTGACGTTTCACAAGTGTGTGCTTTGAATGCCTCTCTTCTGGCAGAGGGGGGGGGGGCATGTATTGGGGGGGCCCTCTTTGGGGAATGGAATGTAGCTGCAAATCTTCTCCTTCATTAATTTGGTGGATTGTAGACACTAATTTGCTGAATAAAACGAGAAGAATGGAGTGTGCGGGGGATAGAGATGCTTTCTAGAGACAGCCAATGTGTGACTTTCCTTTTGAACTGATTCATAAGGTACATAATTAAACTGTGATGGCTATCAACTTGAATGGTTTATAAAAGAGGATTGGACGAGTTCATGGGGAAGAGGAATATTGATGGCTATTCAGCACCATGGCTTCACTCTTGGTACTGCCTTCCCAGGGAGCCCATTCACCGTTGAACAGCTCTTGCTATCAGAAAGTCCTTCCTAACATTGAGTTGGAATCTCCTTTCTTGTCATTTGAAGTTGTTGGTTCGGTTCCGCCCATCTGGAGCAGCAGAAAACAAGCTTGTTCCATCTTCCATGGGACAGCCGTATCATCCCTGAGCCAGGTGACATTAACAGTCCAAGCAAAACACTGTTGACACCATCTGAGTACTTTAACCCCATTTTTTCCTTTAAATGCCACAATGTATTAATGTGATTTCACTTCATTTAGAACTTTCTCACACCAATCCAAGGAGCGCCAAACAGTGACCTGCCAAACATGGTTAGCCTCAATATTTCCTCTCTGTATATTTCCTCTCTGAAAACTGCTGCGCAAATCCTGCAATTGCTCAGATTGCAACTTGTTTGTTCAGGCTTTTCTTTCCCATTCTTCCTCTGTGGTTGCCCCCTCTTCTGCTGCCCAGCTCTTTGAAATCCAAGCAACAGTAATGTTACACATAGTCATACAGATGGGATTCATGGGGTGAGGAATACATTTATGGTCAGAGAGGTGTCATGCAAAATCTATTCTCTAGTGATCTGTTATTCTCTTCCTCCTTGAAACCTATTCCTCTGTGCAACAGAAAAACTGTGACAATGGGAATTGGACCATACAGGCCAGGGCATTTTTATTCAGAAGTAAGCCCTGTGGAGTTCATAAGAGCTTATCCGCTGGTAAGTGTGCCCAGGATGGCATGAGGGAGGGAGGTTGGTGATGAATTCCACACTCTGGTTTACACACATTTAAAGGAGCATATGGGAAGTGTGTGTGTGTGTGTGTGTGTGTGTGTGTACATGAGAGAAAGGGGGAGTTTAAAGGGCAACAGGAATTGTGACCAGTATGAATCAGTGTGGCCACAGCTTAAGATGGATATTGACAAGCTGAAAGGTGCACAAGGGAAGGCGACCGAGATGATCAAGGACCTAGAGACCCAAGCATTATGAAGAACGCCTGAGGTAGTTGGGTGTGCTTAGCCAAGAGAAGATTGAGTGGCGATAGGACAGCCCTCTTCAAATATCTGAAGGGCTATCACATGGAAGACGGTGCAAGCTTGTTTTCTCCTGCTCCAGAGCATAGGACCTGGAACAATGGATTCCGATGGCAAGAAAGGAGATTCTGGTGAAACAGAAGAAGAAGAAGAAGAAGAAGAAGAAGAAGAAGAAGAAGAAGAAGAAGAAGAAGAAGAAGAAGAAGAAGAAGAGTAGTAGTAGTAGTAGTAGTAGTAGTAGTAGTTTGGATTTGATATCCTGCCTTATCACTACCCTAAGGAGTCTCAAAGTGGCTAACAATCTCCTTTCCCTTCTTCCCCCACAACAAACACTCTGTGAGGTGAGTGAGGCTGAGAGACTTCAAAGAAGCGTGACTAGCCCAAGGTCACCCAGCAGCTGCAGGTGGAGGAGCGGAAACACGAACCCAGTTCACCAGATTACGAGTCCACTGCTCTTAACCACTACACCACACTGGCTCTGAAGGGACCCAGAGGGTCGTCTAGTCCAATACCCTGCAGTGCAACCACCCCTGGGTGGGCTCGAACCACCAACCTTCTGGTTAACAGCCAGACGCACTGAGCCGTTATGTCTCAAGTAAGACCAGTATTATTACCCCCATATTCTGTGTGATGTGCTGAGTGTTGGCGGTTTCCCTTAACCCACTGAGTAAGTAAAATTTGAACCCAGGAGTCTCCTAGCTTGCATTCTGATAATACCAAGGTTGCAGGTTCAATCCCCATATAGGGTTAGCTGCATAGTCCTTTATTGTTGGACTAGATGAGACTCAGGGTCCCTTCAGACTCTACAGTTCTATGATTCTTGGCCACTAAACATCAATATCACTAACTTCTGGCATAGCAATTAGAGTAGACTAAAGATGGGGCCATATTCACACCCAGCCAAAAAGTTCCCTGGGAGACCTGGGGCCAGCCTAACTCTCTCAGCCTAACCTCCTTTACAGGGCTGTGGTGAGGACATAATGGGAGGGGGTGATTCTGCATTCCCTGAGCTTCTATGAGAAACAGAAGGATAAAAACGTAATAAATCCCTCTAGTTGAGTGCTGTTGTTTGAGGGCTGAGCAACAGTGGCCACAGAGTACCAAGTCATGGGAGGAAGGGTTAAGAGGAGGCAGAATGAAATGGAGTATCTTGAAGCAGAGCGCTGACCAGGAACACCCCACACTGCAACATTTTGTTGCAGCTTCCTCTTCTTAAATAACCCCCAAGAAGCTCTGTTCTCATTGGGATGCCCTTCTCCTGGACATACAACACTTTTGAACAAGAGATCTTTTTTCCAGAAATAATTGGCAGGGATAAGTCTCCAGTGCCGGGCGGTGTGGTGTTCAAACAAGCCCATTCCATCCACCACTGGGTGTTATATCAGAACTGCGTTTTTAAAAATCCTATTGCCAAATCCCAGGTGTTTCTGGAAGGAGTTAAAAAGATCTGCCAAAAAACAAATAAATCACAGCAGCCTCCTGCTCCTTCTCTGAGCTCTCAGGGGTACAGGACTTGTGTGTTTAGAGACATTTCCAGGGAATTTGAGCTTGCACAGAAATGTCCTAATTGGCAAAGCACCGGTTCGTTGCTTCCAGTTTCCAAGAGCATCTGAACTGCTGTGGGAATGGGAGTGAAAGGAGGTCAGTGATGGGGCCTCCGCCCTGATAAATAAATCTTGAACCTCCCCCCCCCCCTTGGAAAGGGGTGTTCATGGCACAGTTTGCATTGTTCTCCTCCTACTTAAGAGGCTTGGTGTAGCCACCAGAGGGATATGTGGCTCTTATGGTGATGGGAACAAAACCAAAGCTGGATTTTACATATTGGGGTGGGGCATTGAGACCTAAATCTGGATGAAAGACAAAAGGGAAGCTTCCTCTGCTCTCGAAATAACTTTCTGGGGAAATGTTGGCTTCACACACACACACACACACACACACACACACACACACACACACCAAAGCCCAGAAGCTCTTGCAGAATAATGGAGTGTGAAACAAAAGCCAGCCTCTGCCAGGCAAGAGGGAATTTGCAACTATGGGAAGGCACAGCTAAGCGCTGCAAGAAAGACAGGCTTGTCTGCACAAGAAGAAAAACAAAAATGCCCCAGTGATTCCGGGAGGCAGGTGAGCTTACTGTGTGACCCCAGGGAAGACGGCTTTGGAGGCTGCACCACCAGGCAGTAATGGGGAGGCCTGGCAACAGCAGAAGAGGCAGCTGCTGGATCAGGCCCAAGGGGACCCACTTAGTCACCATACCCTCAACATTCCTCAGATGAAAAAAGGGACATTTCTCACTCCCCCACAACTGACCCTCCTCGGCCCCTCATTTGTTGTCACACCCCTCCCCAGCTGAGCATTTCCTATCACCAACAGAACACAGCACACACACCCTCCACTGAGAAAGCCTCTTAATTCCAATTTTATTCTATTTTATCCTTGCCCTCTGCCCACCCCCAGAGCCAGCGTGTCGCGTGGGACTGGACCTTGGCGGCAGAAGCCTCTCCTCCTCCTTGCCTGCTCTCCAGCAGCCACTACAAGCTGCCCAAGGAAGGAGAGGCCACAGGATGCTCCTTTGCAGCAGCCACTGTGGCAGTGGAAGGGAAAATAGGGGCATTCTGGGATCAAATCAGAAGCCAGGATGACTTTCGCAATTCTACAGACCTGTCCCCAGAAAACAGGGACACTTGGAGGGTATGCTAGCCTAGAGCAGAGATGGGGAATCTGTGGCTCTTCAGACATTTCTGGACTGCAACTCCCATCAGCCCCAGTCAACACAGCTGATAGTCAGGGATGATGGGAGTTGTAGTCCAACGACATCTGGAGAGCCACATGTTCACCACTCCATTTATACTTTAGTGTTAGGAAGAGGAAGACAGTGAGCTGGGGGCAGCGACATGCACTTTCCTCCCCCCCCCCCCCGGTTGTGAGGCTGCCTTCATTAAGGCGGAGATAAATTTGACAAGCTGTGAATAACATTGCCTCCACTTTGGGACAGCAAGGCCATACCAAGGATGAACTAGCACTGCTACAGGCACCAAATAAGACCCGTTCTGCACTTGTAAGGAATTCACTACCTACTGTCTTCCACTGATCTAAAAGGAAGGAAGGAAGGAAGGAAGGAAGGAAGGAAGGAAGGAAGGAAGGAAGGAAGGAAGGAAGGAGCCTTGTAAGCACATCTGCAAATCAACGGGTGCTGATGGACAGCACTTTTGCAGCTCTTTTGCACAGGAACCCTAGTTCTCTCTAATTGTGCCGTGTGCCACTTTTGATGCAAAGATGGGTGGCAGGCAGGGCTCTGCAGCAGAAGAAAGAACTTTTAAATAATTGCAAGGCAAAAAACACAGGTTAATAAGCAGAAGAGAAAAGGGCCTCTGGCTGGGCTGGATGCCCGAGCAATTGATAAAGAAGCATGAAGCCAAACAAAGGATCTTCCCCCTCACCATAACAGCTCTGTGGTGTTCATTTAATTAAGCCGTGTGTGTCTACCCAAAGAGAAAACAGCAAAGTCCAGGTCAGGGTCAGGAACAAAGGAGACTTTAATTACTGGCAGTGCATTAGGTTAGTATTGAATGTTGCAGAGTCTTATTTGAATGGGAAAGAAACCATTTCAGCTGCAACTGAATAATAAAAAAGGAAACAAACTTCTGTTCTGCATACTGGAGACCTGTCCACATTTCAGGGTCTTATGAGCTCATCTCCAGCATGTTGAGGGGCTGAGAGTGAATGCAGGAGCTATTTGGATGTTCCTGTTTGCGTCTCCCACATAATGCCCAAATGGGGAACTTCTATATTTCCTTCACTGCCAGTTGTTGGTGCTGTGCGATGCCCCATGCTTCTCAGACACTTGCATTCAAATCCTGGCTCAGCAATGAATCCATGAAGTGCTACTCATGCCTTGCATTTTTGTAAAGTGGGGATGTGACAAACAGATGCATCATTACCGCAAACTCCCCAGGGAGCTGTGATTGGCTTCACCTCCCTGCTGAGCATCTGTTTAGTGGCAAACATGGGTTTCCCTCTCCATGATACATGAGAGTGGCCCCCAGTGGCCTTTGATCTAGCTCTGGGTGGCCTTTGATCAAGGCACTCTCATTTATAAAGTTGCAATAAATCATCACCATCATCATATTCAGACTGCACACTTCCACAGATTCTGCTGACCCATTACTCAACAAGCCGTTTAACTGTGATACATTGACTCTACCTTTCCTGTAGCTAAATTAATGAAAAAGAAATTTAACTTTACATTTGCATCTAACTCGCTCTCAGATGTTTTGCATTTGAAGGTAAAGACACTACAGCTGCTCTTCTGTTTTAAAAAGTCGCAGTGTCCTGTTGAGGTCAATGTACCATAAACTTGGCTCTTCCTGATGGAGTTTAATTTTTGAAGCTGTTGTTCACAGATGTTTGAGTAAGCCTTTTCATCTGCAAAGCATTCATACAATGCACTGAATAAAGAGAATTTAGGCCTTGGAATGCATCAGGGTTAATCAGCATCACCACAATAGACAATATTATATACTACATAAGGAAGGAATTTGCATCTGTTATGATTTGCTTGTTTGAAACCACCATCAAAAAAATCATCCTACAGATGGAAAGCGAATGTGCCAAGCAGAAAGCTAAATAGAGGATTTCTCCTTGACACCTTAAGTTGTAAAGCGATATCAGTGTGGGGACACTTAGAAACCTGCAGCTCTTGGCGTGTGTGCTGTTGTGGTAGAGTCCCAAGAGAAGAGATTGCCATAGCAGAAACTGTGATAGGAATCAGCTTTGAATTTCACCCCCTGAGGGTGCATCAAACATTGCATGATAACTCTGCAGATCAAAATTTTGAACCAAGTAGTATTGCTGACCAGAGTGAGGTCTTGTCAACAACATATAACACCTTTGCACAGAGATCTGCACTTCCTGCTGACTTGCTACCAGGACAAGTTCAAGGTGTTAGTACTAGTTTATACTGTCCTTATTATCTTGGGACCAGTTTACCCGCAATATCGCCTTACCCAAAATGTGCCCACCCAACTGCTTTGGTCAGTGGAGCTGGCACTACTGCAGGGGCCACATAATACCTGTTCCACATTTGTAACAACCCGATCTCTTAATGTGGCAGCACCTACATGTCAGAACTCCCTGCCTATTGATATAAAACAGGAGCCTTCACTGTACTCTTTTGGGACGCTGCTAAAAATATCCTTGTTCAGACAAGCCTGCCCAGAGGCTTAGAACAGGAGTAGGCAACCTAAGGTCTGGGGGCCGGATGCAGCCCAATCGCCTTCTAAATCCAGCCCGCAGACGGGGTCCGGGAATCAGCATGTTTTTACATGAATAGAATGTGTCCTTTTATTTAAAATGCATCTCTGAGTTATTTGTGGGGTATAGGAATTCGTTCACCCCCCCCCAAAAAAATACAATCCAGCCCACCACATGGTCTGAGGGACGGTGGACCAGCCCATTGCTGGAAAAGGTTGCTGACCCCTGGCTTAGAAGGTTGGTGTGAGTTTTAACCTGTTTTAGCATTTTAGCTTACTGCATGTTTTAAACTATTGCTGTAATTCCCCCCCCCCCCCGGTTTTCTTGCTTTATCTTTTCGTGAGCCACTTTGAGGGTGTGCGTTTTTACATTTGAGTAGTGTAGAATATTTTTTTAATGAAGTGAATTTGACACAGATATGTATATAGGAAAGACTGTGACTCCATCGGAGAGCAGCTGCTTGGCTTGCAGAAGGTTCCCTGGAACCTCCAGAGAGAGCCAGGAAATTCTCCCTGCCCAAACTCTGAAGAGCTACTGTCAGTCAGTGTTGAATCCTGGAAATACTAAGCCAGATGGATGATCTAAGAAGAGCACAGAATTGGTATTCATATACAAGCAACCATGTATATATATCCTTACCAGTTAAATATTCTCAAATTTCCTGACCAGATTTTTTTTTTAAGCAGGTCTTTTTAAAGGCAAGATGTATTACTTAAGGGCATAATGCCACACTTTATTATTATTATTATTCAAGGGATGATTTCTGTATCCATGGAAACTTGGGCAGGAGCAGCCTTTGCATGATGTATCAGTTGCTAATAAGGAATATATTCCTATTTCCAGGAAACGACTGCATAAGGTATTTCCAGGCAGGACCTTTGTGACAAGCTTTAAAATTACCATAATGACCACTTATCTGCCAACAGACATATGGAAATTTACCTGCAGCAGGTAGTTTATTGGATGGATGGATGGATGGATGGATCAATCATTCAATCAATCATCAATCAATCAATCAATCCGTCAATCCAGACAACTGGTAAGCCATATACCAGTTTGCCAGAAATGTAAAGCCAAGCCCCATGATCCCAACATTTGCTCATTTCATCTCAGTCTCCCTCACCTGTTTCATTGCAGCCAGACTCCTGCTTTTCAGCACCAAGGACAGGGGTCATTCACGCCAATTCGCTTCATATCATAGAGTGCATAAAGCACAGGAATTTGCAGTTACTAGATATCAAGTCCCATTGAACACAGTAGGGTGTACTTCTGAGTAAACCACAGTAGGGTTTGAGTCCCACGTTGGGCAAAATATTCCTGCATGGCAGGGAAATTGAACTAGATAATCCTTGTGGTCCCTTCCAACTCTACAAATTCTATGATTCTATATAATCAGTAGGGGTGTGCATTGACTCCCCCCCCCTCCGAATTACGAATTGAACTGGGGAAGGTTCTCACATTTCCAAGTCAAATCATAGCATTAACAAGCCTTTTTGGGGTAGATCAGGGACTCCCCAAGCTTTTGAGTAGCTCTGTGGCTTTGGCAGTCCATTTCAATCAATTATTCTTTTGCAAAATGAAGCTGAGCTAACTGGGTCAGCAAGGTGCAAACCACATCAGCAGGAGCACCCAGCTCCATACTGGCCTTGATGCCACCTGGCCTCTCCTTCTCTACCCCCTGGTAAGCAGCAGTGACACAAGCAACCAGAGGTAAGCTGTGTGCTGCTGTGCCACCTTGCCACTTGCTACTGATGGCCGAACCTTGGGGACGAAGCAGCTACAGTTGCATACTTTGCTCAGCATCCATGCCTTTTTCCTTCTCTGCTGAGCAGCTGATGGTCAGGAGGAAGCCCACAGGGCCAGATAAAACTTGATGGAAGTTCCCTAAGCCTGTTGTAGCTTGGGGAGGGGGGGCTAACCTGTGGCCCTCAAGATATTGCTGGGCTCCAACTCCCATCAGCCCCAGTCAACATGGTCAATAGTCAGGGTTGTAATCCAGCAATGCCCAAAGGACTACAGGGCAACCCGTGGACCATAGGCCAAAAAAGGGGGCACAGGGTCTTTGTGCCATTTTATTTTTGCCTGCCTGCCATCTTTCAATGGCAGGCACTGCATCCCACCTTAATATCCTCCTGCTAACCAGCACAGTGTGCAGAAGATGTGTTCTCCACAAGCAGAAGAAATCCACTTGTTGTGTAACTTTTGCTAACCACTACCTTTGGACTGGCCTCAGGGCAATTGGGGTTCGTGGCTTCCAACAGATGAGAACAGATTGTCTCAGGTTCTCAAACTCTCGAGCTGAGATCAGGCCATCAATGAAGTTTGTTGCTTTTATATGTCAGGCTACCGGTTCCTCTAATTAAGCGTAGTCTCTGGCTTAATTCTGACTTTTCTTGACCTTTTCAGAATGCTGCATTTATCACTGATTCCTTCCCCAACGCATTTTGCCACATCTGCTTCTGCTCTAAATTCTGATTCTTCTTTCTGTTGTTGCTGCAAAGCTGGATTCTCAGGAGCTCGTCTCACCAGCTGCCACATTTCTGTCTAACACATACGGATTCCTCTCCTGTTTTGAAGCCGAACCAACATGTCCCTCGCACAAGCATTTGCAGGGCTGGTTTCTTCCCACACAAGCTGGGCAGAATCTAGAAACTATTTGGGAGTTTTTCTAGATATCAGCACCAGGATCTGTCCATTTTGGTTTGACTAGGTTCCTCATTTTTCCAATCTTACATTCAGTTTGCAAATGTCTTTTTCGTCATGAAAATATATCAGGAGTTTAGTGTGCATTTCTCCTATGTACATTTTTTGTGTGCAATTTGGCTTAACATATACCATTTTGGCAAGCAATTCCCCCCTGATATAATGCATTTTTTTTCTTATTTTCGCTTACATGAATTTTTATCCATGCATCCTTATTCCAAATATAGACATTTTTCTCCATTTGTTGGAGAACTGCACTCCAAAATTCAGAGAAATGTGAATTTCAAATACTAGTCACCTTTTGATTCACACACTGTTCCAGAAGTTGCAAATTAGATATATTCTCCATAAAAGATGAAGTGAAACAAATTTCTCCCCTACCCCTACTCATTGCCCAAGGCAGAACTCTAGATCAGGATTGATCTCATCTGCATTTTTAGCCACTCTATTCCCAAGACAGTGTGTTGGGCTGGAAGATTATTTTGCCCCACAAACCACCCACTCCCCATGGGTGGGTGGTGCCTATAATAGCTAAACAAAAAAAAAAAAATATTCCATAGCAACTTAAAGGACACTTCCAGATGGGCTGTTTATTCACACAAAATTTGGTTGCTATCCTGCACTTTGTAGAGAGCCAGTGTGGTGTAGTGATCAGAGTATCAGACTAGGACCTGGGAGACTAGGGTTCAAATCCCCAGTTGGACAAGAAGTTTACTGAATGTGACCTTGGGCGTCTGTCACTGCCTCTCAGCCTAGGTTGTTGCAGGGATTATTCGAGAAAGAGAGAATCATGTATGCCACCCTGAGATCCTTGGAGAAAATGGGTTGGATATAAATGCCAAGAAAGAAAAAGAAATGTGACAAATAACTAGTGCAAATATTCCATCACTTTTCTAACTGCAAAAAAGTCCACTAAGAAAAGTGATGGGAATTTTCACTGGTGAGAGCTCGTGAAATGGTGGATAAGGACCAAATAAGAATAAGAATAAGAATAAGAATATCTTTATTGTCATTGCCCCCTTCGGGGACAACGAAATTACTTGACTGCTCCATAAAAACACTAATTAAACAATACAATATAATACAGCAAGGAAGATTAGATGACTTTCAAAGTCCGGGCTTCCCATTCAGGGCCGAGATTGCTCTGGAGAAGAAGCTGTTCCTAAGACAACTCGTTCTTGTCTTCATCGACCTGTATCTCCATCCCGACGGCAAGAGCTCGAAGAGACAGTGACCAGGATGCGATGGAACCTGGTGAATGCTGGTGATGTCATAAAACCAGCATGCAGACGTATCAGAATGAATGGTCCATCGACAGGCAATTCTGCAACAACTGTGTTGGTAATGAGGAAGGCACATTCTCAGGTACTCTGCTACTATTTCAGGGTTTTCTATCCTGATAGTGAAGTTACACCTCCCAAGGCCTTACAGGTATGCTGGCAGCAAGGGAATGTGAGACACATCAACACAAAGAGGGCATCTCAGGACACGGTGAGTTATAGAACAAGTCAATGCACCAAAGCTATGAAATTAGGTCTCCATAAGAACTGTATTCAAATCCCACCTATCCCTATTTCCTCAGTGGGTGACCTGGACAACCCACAGCCTCAGTTCCTTCTCCGTAAAATGGAGAATAAAAATGATCTTAAGTCAAGAGGTTACCGTCAGAACAGCTGTAAAGCTCTTTTGACAATTAAATTGCCATGCGGAGAAGAATCCTATTACAAAGGCTGGTGTTCTATGAATCATTGCATTTCCTCAAAACACTCTGTCCTCAGGAATGCTCCAACACAGCAAATGCTCCCAGAACATTACTGTGCAAGGAAAAGCGCTTCTATCTCATTGAATGAGTCTGTGGTTCTGAATTCTGGCTCTATGTAGGTGGGCATTGGGGCTGTCCATGCAAGTTGTTGGGTTAATGTTAAGATCTAGTGCATCAAGTGGATATCACAAATCAAAGAATCATAGAATGGTAGAGCTGGAAAGGGACTCTGAGGATCATTTAGTCCAACCCCCTGCTGCCCTTGATGCTCACAGCCCAGAACACCTGCCCCCGGAGGTTGCTGTCCCACTCTGCCTAATGGCACAGCCGGCCCTGGACATAAAACTGAGGGTGTTGGGCACCTCATTAAACAGGCTTTCATTAGAAGGGAGGAATTGAAATGTCGGCATTCTGTTGTTCTGCGCTTCTTGCCTTCCCTGCTTCCGCTTGTAAAAGCTGAGGGTGGTTTAGTTAATACATCTGTGTGCATTTAATTTGCAAGTAGGAGGTCGAGCACAATAGGCTTCTGGCTTGCTCATAATATCTTTATTATTGTTTTTGTGGCTTTCTAATACAGCTCCTGAATTATCTTGCTACTGCAGTTGCTAGGGCTTGTTGGTGAAATATAATACCCATTGCACGCTCATGCAAACTTCCTGATTAGTCTCCCAGATGAGGAAAACAAACAAACACACACACAGAGAGAGAGAAAGACGTGCTCTCCTAGTCTAATTAATCTAATACTCTACAAAGAAACTGATTTGTGATTGGGAATCGGACTGGCTTGCATTTCATACCTTCGTCTGAGCTGAGTTCCTCTGTGTTTCCGGCCATGCAATTTTACCAGGAAAAGAGGAGCAAATGAAGATGGTGACACCTCCCTGCATGGTTCTGCAATAAGCATGGCAACATTAGAAATGGAGGGATGGAGCTCACTCAAAATACCTTATTGCTAATCTGCAGATTATTTGAATTGGGAGTAAAGATTTGTAGATGGAGGAAGTACATTTCTGCCTTGTGGGGTGGAAGCCTCTGCTGCAGACCTGGTACCAATTTCTGGTGAGATCTCGCCAAAATTGTGCAAGATCTTGCAGAAATCGGCATTGAGACCAGCGCTGCTTCTCAACCAGTGGTGGAGGGGGCAGAGCGGATGGCACAGGCAGCAGTGGCAGAACAATACCTCCCATTTTGCTTCAAGCAGTGGAACAGGAGGTGCTTCCTCTGTCCAGCCAGCATGGCCAATGGTCAAGGATGCTGGGAATTGTAGTGCAGCAATGTCTGGGAGGCCAGACTGGTGGGGTGTAGGGGTTAGAATGTCAGACTAGGCTCTGGAAGACCAGGGTTCAAATTCCTGCTCAACCATGAAACTCACTAGGTGACCTTGGAAGTCAGTTACTGTCTCTCAGAGCCTAACCTACCTCACAAGCCATTTTGTTTATGCCACACCCACTGTGGCAGACATGTTGTTTTATGCCATACACCCCAGGGCAGCCATTTTGTTTTATGCCAAATCCCCACCCTCCTTGTGGCAGCCATTTTGTTTTATGCCACATTCCCCCCCCCCCACAGAAGCCATTTTACAACTGGCACACTTTCTCAGAACTCCAAATGTGCCAACAGGCCCGAAAAGTTTGGTGAGCCCTGAGGGAGTCAATACTTGGCCATGAGGGCAAGTAGTCTAGCCTGGTATAAAGCATCTTCCAATGCAAATCGCCGTCAAGAAAGGAAAGTAGGTTTCTGCTCTTCTCCCACTCGTTTGCTCTTGCTCTGATTTCCCATTTCCAGACTCTGCCATTCTGTCTGTGAAGAGCGAACCTGCTGCCCTCAGTCTCCCTGCATCTTAATGTTTGCCTTGTTAGCTCTTTAAAACAAATGATCTGGATAAAAGCCCATGAAAAATGGGAGGCTGGCTGGAAATATTCCGTGTAAAATAACCTCTCTGAAAAGCTGTCCTCTGCAATTCCACACAATTTTGCATTTTTATTTTTTATTTTTTAAAAAAGGCAGAAAAGGAAATAAGAGCACTTAGGCTTAATTCTGCTTGGCATGGGGTGAGAGTGGAACATGAATACAAAATGGACTTGGAGGAGATGAGCAGAATACCCTCTTGTTCATTACTGCCAAGATGATGGGAGCTTTCTTTTTCTTTTTCTTTTTTTAAACCCACTTAGGTTCATCCTAGAGATAGTATCAAGCCAGTAAAGGACTATCACACCCAGGTTATATTTCCTCCAGGGCTGCTTGCTTATTTGTTCATTAAAATATCAACAGCCCACCTTTCTGATCTAAGAAGACCACTACGGTTGACTAACAATCTGCTTAGAAATTAAGATTAAAAGGTGACATACAACTGGAACAAAAGTAGGACAGAATACAGAACAGCAGGAAACCAGGAAAATCCAACAGCTATCATGCAAATTGCTGTCAAATGAGCCTTTCCAATTATGTTCTGCGAAAGTGCCAAGCTTTAACTGAATGGCGGAAGACCAGTGGTGAAGGAGCCAAGCCTACCCCTGCCGTAAAATATCTTCCACAACTGGGAGGAGGCATTCAACAACTCACACCTCTCTCTTTCTCTTTTTTAGAAAAACATATATTTTGTTTATCACTCCTTATACAATTGCAAAGCCCCTTCCAGTATAAAATGAACAGAATTCTCCCCACCCCCTCAACTAGCAGTCGAGATCCGTTCCTGCAATGAACCTTGTTGACGAACTTGAGCATTTCAGAGCTCTCTCATACAGCGATGGGAATCTTTTTCAGGGTGAGAGATGCATTCCACTCATGCAATGCTGTGGCAGAGTACACTCCACTAGTGGGTGGGGCCAAACTCAAAAGCGGGTAGGGCCAGACCCACATAGAATCATTCATTCTTAACACAGACAGAGCTATTCAACATGGAAACAGGGACGTACTTTGAATTCTTAGTAGCTCCAATCAAGTTTCATCTTCATACACTTTTCGAAATTTGAAAGATGGGGGGTGAGGTGGTGGGTGAGCAAAAAGAACTTGATAATCCCAGCAGACGAATGCAAACAGCTTCGGTGCACACCTGAATGGCAAGCACTGCTTTACAGCTGTTCTCTTCAAAATGCAATTGCATCCTGAAAATAATTTGCTTGCCATTGCAGGTGCATGATCCCTGTTTGCATACAGTGTTTGCAAGGAACTGTGTCTCCCAGTTGGCTTTAATCTTCTTGTAGCAGGTTTCCTTGCAGGGGAAGGAGCTGCAACTCTCACACACCACTATGTATGCATGCATGTATGTATGTATTTCTCCAAGAATTTGCACCCTGCTTTTCTACAAGGACTGCAGACTGTCTTAGGATGTCTGTATGTTGTATTAATCCCCAAACAATAGCCTGCCCTCTACTGATTTCAAAGGCAGGTGGAACAACCACAGTTTGTGGAATGCTGCCAGGCTCTGCCCTGCACGGCACCTTGATGCCAATGCACTTGCATTTTCAAGAACCCATGTGGGACACACCACAGGAAAACATGCTTTTATAGTGAGTTTTACCAGTGGTCCTTTTAGCTCAGCACTGGGTACTCACTGACTGGCAGCAGCTCTCTGGGGGAAATGCTGGGGATTGAATCTGGTACCTTTGGCAAGCAAAGGAGATGCTCTTCATCTGAGCTATGGATGCCCCCAAGAACCACCCATCTGCTCTCACTCAGATTAACTTCCACAGGGAGGGAGCTGGACCCTGATAACTGACAAAGTCAGGAACTCACATTAACAACATCTTAAGAAGGCACCTCCAAAGGCATGGGTAGGCAAACTAAGGCCCAGGGGCCGGATCCGGCCCAATTGCCTTCTAATTCTGGCCCGCGGATGTTTTTACATGAGTAGAATGTGTGCTCTTATTTAAAAATGCATCTCTGGGTTATTTGTGGGACATAGGAATTCATTTCCCCCCCTTCAAAATATAGTCCGCCCACCCCCCAAGGTCTGAGGGACAGTGGACCAGCCCCTAGCTGAAAAAGTTTGCTGATCCCCGTCCAAAGGGATAGGAAAGGACCCCCCTTTGAAACACAGATTGAAAGCATTTCCAGTAAAGCTCCAGTTGTGGCATCTTAGAATACCCAAAGAAAGCAGCATGTGAATTTCAACAACTTTTGAAAACAGCTCAGGGCTGGCCTCGGAGTTTTTGGCAGAAGCCAGTGTGTTAACAGGACTCCTGTTTCCTGTTCATTTCGCATCTTCTTATCAGGCCAAGGGGGCTTCCAGAACCGGGAAGTAGTTCACAGCTATTGCAGGAGGCGTCAAAAGATGTCAAGAGCACATTAGGTGGGAACAAGACCGCAGCACACACAACCACTTGCAAGTGTTAATCCCTTACTCAGTAAAAATAGAAGGTGGCAGCGGGGTGGGGGTGGGACAGGCAGTTCCAAAACACGAGAGCCCCCCATGCTCAGCCCTTGCTTAGGTCTCCTTACATCTGTGCAAGAAGTAGGTTAGGTCAGCACGTGGTCAGCACCCACTTAGATGGCTTTAAAGGGGGGTCCGACAAACCCATGAAAGATAAAGCTATCAGTTGCTACTAGTCATGGTGGGTGAGTGTCCTCTCCAGAATCAGAGGTGACATGCCTCTAAATACCAGTTGCTGGGGTGGGGGGACAGCAGGAGGGGGTTCCTATGCTTGGTTCTTGCTTCCTGTGGGCTCTCCTGTAATTCTATCCTGCTAGAACTCATAGCAGTCTGTCTAAGCTGAATGATGAAAGGGAGAAAACACAGGATTCAGGGGCACTATCTGGGTGGGGCTTTGGGATCTGAGCCCCCCCCCCAAAAAAAAAATTCAAGGAGGGGGACAGCCTCCCTCAATATTCTGCAGCCTGGCAGTCCTTTTCATGGTGGTGATGGGCCTCAATGGGCCCACCTACAGCCCTGCCAAGGCTACCCGCAGCTATGGCGGGCCTCAAGGGGTGCAGCCGCAGCAGGCCCTGGCTGGCCACCTCCCGCCACATGATTGGGCAGAATCCAGCATGTGTGACAGGAATGTGTATTGACACAGAGCATCAAGAAACTACTGAATTCGCTCCCACAAGAGGCAGTGATGGCTACCCACTAGGATGGCTTTAAAAGAGGACTGGAGAAATTCATGGAGGACTATCAGTGGTGAGCAACAGCCATGATGGCTAGGCTCAGCCTCCACTGTTGGAGGCAATAAATGTGTCTGAAGGTCAATCACTGGGGAGAGTGGTGTTGCACTCAGGTCTCGCTTGTCGGCCTCCCTGCGGGGCATCTAGCTGGCCACTGTGAGAAGAGGAGGCTGTGCAAGATGGGCTTGATCCAGCTGCAGGTTTCTCCTTGCATCTGGTCAGTCGTGGTGGTAGGGAGTTGCTGGACCAAATAGCGCTTTTCCAGCTCTTCTTCCTACATTCGGCTATTTGCCTACGGAAACAGAGGGTGTGTTTGGAGGGGAGGGAGGAGAGACATTTGTCTGGAGGCTGCCCTCTTCAGAGATCAGCCAAGGGTAGGGTGGCTGGGTTTTGCCGCATCTGAGAAGGCATCCCACTCCCCCCCCCCCATCAGTTCCTGCCGTCTTTCAGCTGAGAAGAGGCCATGTTGGAAGCAAGCAGGGATGGAAGACATCCTTTCCCAGGAATACAGAAAATGGCTCTGATAGATTAGTGGCCTGTGGTGCAAGATGGCTGGATCCAGCCAAGATCTATTTGGAATCCCTGCTTCCTGTCACTGTCACTCCCTCTGCTATCTTGTCCATTGGCTTTCTGATAAACCTACAGAGTCTCTTTAGACCTGCCCAACTGTTGGTACCCTCCCCCCCAGTTTTCCTGATATTCTCCCAGTGGTTTAGCACACATGCACGCAGGCACAAATCCGCGTCGAACGTGAATGGGGTGATAGAACCTGCTTTGAAGACCATGTCACTTGCTGGATCTACCAGCGAATGTTTGCAGACCTCCGTGTGAGAATGGCCAGTGCGCTTGCCAGTGCTCGGGCAGATTTGCACAGCAAATGTCTCTCACCTTTCGCTTTGCTGCCTCCCTCCTGCACTGGGTGCTACGCCAGATTTGTCTTTGCCTCACGTCGGGAGGGGAGGAAGATGCAGGCTGGTATCTCTCTCGGCTACGCAGACTGTGGTCTCCTGAACGGGCAGGAAAGGAACGGACCAGGGTGGGCATGATCGAGACACTGAGCCAAAACACCATTCCCTTTGAAGTTTGCGGGCATTTTGCCAGACTTCAATGGGATCCACATTTGGCTGGGGGAGAATGAGCACTGAGAATAAAATTTCAGACACCCTCCGGCTATAGATGCACTTAGAGACTTTAAAAGCACTTGCACAGCATCTAAATTTAGAAGCCGTGCTTCCCTTTCATTAAAAATTCTCCTTTATTTAATATCAGCTTCCTTACCACCAGATGCAGCTGAGGCCTTATAACGACTTCTTATGGGCTTGGCCTAACCTACAGATTCCCCAGGCTTATCACCCTTCCTGGTACCTAAGAATAGAACATGAATGGAATGAGATCATGAGTAAAATGCAAACCTCAGAGCATGTTTCTCCCCACCACCACCACCACCGCTGCCAGTCTCCATCCTCCACCACCTCCCCCTAGTTATAGGAAGAAACCACTCTGACACAAGGCTGAAAGAGGATTTAGGGCAAAACAACAAACAATCCATCCCAAATCCAAACCTGAGCCATATCTTTCCTAGGACCAATCAAAGTGTCACAAAACAGAGGCAGATTCTCTCCCATTGTTCATCTCTTTTGCTCCTGGAGTCCAGAATCACTGCAGCCCTCTGGCTTCCTTCTAGTTTCATCCCTTTTTCTTTCCCCCACTATACTATAGCTCCATCTAAGCTCTCTTTGCCAGTTTTTGTCATATACATTATAGGCACCACCCACCCCAAACACTTGCCCAGTTAGAAGAGCTCTTTTGAGTTCTGATTCCTATAATGTTCTTGGTTTCTCCCTGGAGCAATTTCTGCACTGGGCCCTTATGATGGAATAGAAGAAGAAGAAGAGTTTGGATTTGATATCCCGCCTTTCACTCCCTTTAAGGAGTCTCAAAGCGGCTAACATTCTCCTTTCCCTTCCTCCCCCACAACAAACACTCTGTGAGGTGAGTGGGGCTGAGAGACTTCAGAGAAGTGTGACTGGCCCAAGGTCACCCAGCAGCTGCATGTGGAGGAGTGGAGACGCGAACCCGGTTCCCCAGATTACGAGACTACCACTCTTAATCACTACACCACACTGGAATAGCCACAATTCGTTCACTCTCTTTTTACAAGGCGTTTGCATAATGTCATTACCAAAGCATATTTTCCTCATTTTTCTCCAGTTTGGTATCCTTTAAAAAGAAACCCAAGAGATAAGAAAATCTGGCTTGTTAACTTAGGTGGAATCTACACATATATAAATAATATTTTGAAAATGCTTTTTAAAAAACATTTTGAAAAATATATTGAATTTACCATAGCTCACAATCACCACCTAGTGTCACATTTGTATAATGCACTTTACAACACACTTAAAACATTTTATTTGCAGCTGTATAGCTGAGTACTTAGTAGAGTAGCTGTGCCATTTTCCCAGGTGCCGATGATCTTGCTCTTCTAGTTGGGTTCTGGATTCGGTATAAACTGCTCAACCATTTCCTGGCTCATGCTCTAGCCATTTTCCTTCTCTGTGGTCCACTTCCCTCTAGGCATCAACCCTATCACTTTAACCCTTCTTTTTCCATATAGCATTGCCTTTATGTCAACCCTTCACATACTCTTCCTATTCCACCACAATCAGGAGTTCGGTGAGAGGGTGGAGAAAATATTTAATGCAATACCCAATTATCCCAATGCAAATTGTCCCCTTCCCAACATCTGGGGCCTGGGAAAGGAGGACTGCCCACTTGGTAAAAGAGGTGCAAGAATTTTGCAAGCAGAGTCACTATTCCACTACTGAAAACAGAGCAGCAATGATCAGCTGCTGCTAAATTGCCCATGTCTCTAAGCAACTGTAGGTCTTTAGGTTTCATTTCCCTTGAAATGTCAGGTTCCTGGGCTGAACTTCTGAGTTTCAGGTGACTTTTTACAACCTCCTGGTAGAAACAGAGGCTCCAGGGTTGGCTTTGGTAGCCCCCGAAGTTGTGCAACTCCCTCCCCACAGCTTCCTTGTACAGCTTCAGGGGAAGGCTGATGTTTAGAATCCACCTTATTTCTGTGATTGTAAATTGTAAGTTGATTTAAATTGTCTTTAACATTTTTAATTGCTTCCGCTTGCCCAGGGACCTTAAAGTGAATGGTAGGTAAATAATGAAGAAGAAGTTCATTTTGCAACAAATAACAGGACCAAAAAACACCCAGCGAGGCAATTATTTTCCTTTGCATTTGGTGATATTTGTTCAGTTCAGAGCATCCTTGCAAGAAGTCCAGCTGCCATATCATGTAAAGTGTTTTCTGCTTTTCACACCACCGACAGAACCCAGATTAACAAGTCAGGCGAGGGGAGCTGAGGTAAGTCTCGTCTCCCATCGAGCTTTCCCACACAAAGCACCCAACTTTGTGACCTCCACTAATAGGGCTTTGTGGGATATGTAGCCTCAGCTTCACTGTCTTATCTGGAAAGGGGGCCCCAAACACACACTGCCAGAAGCTGGTGACCTCACAAGAACTCTCCTTTTCCAACTCGACACTTTCCCCAAAAATAAGTGGAAGGGAGTTAATGAAAAGGCAATGCCACAACCTCACTGGAGACAGGCTGGCTGAGATGCTTGGAAGTAATAGTCTGACATCTATTAAACAGGGGGGGGGGGGACAACAGCCTCTGGGTTGTGGGCAGAACATTTTCCGGGCAAGGTCAGACAAAGAAAATCTCATTAGCTCTTACGGACTCTCTCCAGCACCCTAATAGCCATTGCTTGGTCTGCAGAAAGGTTTGTGTGCGTCCCCCCACCCCCTCCCTTTCTCAATGCTTTGGGCTCTTTATTTCAGCAGTAACTGAGGCAGCCAGAGAACAAAGCATGCTGGGAAAGGAAGGCAAGAGTATGGATTCTCAGCCAGGTAGTTGTTACCTGCTCTGTTTGCAGAGCAATTCTGGGAAAGACACTCAAGAGGGTTTTCAGTTCAACACAGTTTCAGGACGGCTTTCAGAGGCAAATTAATCCACCACCTTTCCTGTAGGTCAGGGCATGGAG
Source organism: Podarcis liolepis (assembly GCF_965112155.1). Taxonomy (NCBI): domain Eukaryota; kingdom Metazoa; phylum Chordata; class Lepidosauria; order Squamata; family Lacertidae; genus Podarcis; species Podarcis liolepis. The sequence goes on along the minus strand of NC_139567.1, from coordinate 28,239,257 downwards.
AAATTGGATAGAGAACAGTTCTTCTCCCTCTCTTGCAACACCAGTACTCCTGGACGTCTAAAGAAGGTGAATGTTGGAAGATTCAGCTCAGATAAAAGAAAACCTGTCTTCACGCAGCGCAGTTAACCTCTGGAACTCGCTTCCACAGGAGGCAGTGATGGCTCCTTTCTGTGAGCTTTACAGTCACGACAATTTTTTAAAAAATAGTTTATATTGACACTGCTGTTTCCATTAATCCTATTTTATACTTCTATTGTTCTATCTCTCAGTTGCCTTGAGAGGGCTTCTGCATGGAAAAGTGGTATAAAATATCATTGTTATTTGTTTATTTTTGAAATTCTTATCATTATGATGATGATTGAAGTAAATCCTTGTCTAGCAATTCACATTTTGGCTTGCAGATTGGTTAAGGTTGCATCTTACCTGGGAGTTAAGTCCCTTTAGGGTAAACTCGCAGTGGATAGAGCTGGGGATGGGGAGTCTGTTAATATCAGTTTCTCTCTGGCCCCATTCATTGAAGGCACTACGATACCACTTAAAACCATCATAAAGTAAAGGTAAAGGGACCCCTGACCATTAGGTCCACTGGTGGCTGACTCTGGGGTTGCGACGCACATCTCGCTTTATTGGCCGAGGGAGCTGGCATACAGCTTCCGGGTAATGTGGCCAGCATGACTAAGCCGCTTCTGGCAAACCAGAGCAGCACATGGAAATGCCATATACCTTCCTGCCAGAGCAGTACCTATTTATCTACTTGCACTTTGACGTGCTTTTGAACTGCTAGGTTGGCAGGAGCAGGGACTGAGCAACAGGAGCTCACCCCGTCGCAGAGATTCGAACCGCCGACCTTCTGATCGGCAAGTCCTAGGCTCTGTGGTTTAACCCACAGCGCCACCCACATCCCATCATAGCTTCCCCCAAATAATTCTGGCAACTGTAGTTTAAGGGTGCTAGGAACCATAGCTCCACAAGGGACTAAACTACAGTTCCCAGGATTGCTTTGGGAAAGCCAAATGTGACCTTCCAGGAAAGGGGTACATTGTTATGACTCATTTAGAGGTAAGGTTTGATCTATTTATTTATCTACGCCCCACATTTCCTGTAAGGAGCTCAAAGCAACATACAGTGTTATTTAGTGACTGGCCCAAGCTTGCTCACTGTGTGGGGATTAGACCTAGACCTCCCTGATTCTAGCCCAACATCCCATGCCAGAAATGCTGGACCCTTGGGCATGACCCCTGGGCTGATGGGAGTTGGAGTCATACAGCAGCTGGATGGGGAGGTTGACAAAGTTGTCCTGTCCCTGTTTTAACCACTACACTATACCCATGTTTCAAGAGCTCATCTGAAGGCTACCCCCATATAAGAACCATTCCTCCCTGTTGAAACCTGAATGTCCTTGGACAATGGACGAGACGGGAAGGGCGACGTGTCCCTATTTTGTCTTCTTTTCCTAGTTCTTTTTGGTGTGCTCTTGAGTTGTTCAAGGCTGGGCCTTCTTCAGACTCAGAGAGAGACTTGCTGGTCTCCATCATTTATGAATAAGGTGCCAGCAGGCTGATTCAGAGCTCAGCCTCTTAGTGATAACACTTCAGTTGACTCTCGGTATAAAATATTCAGGATACAAAATATGCTCTCATCCACGGGAAGTGCGGGACGTATTAAAAAAAAAAAATGCTACCTGGGCAACTGCTGGAGAGATGGTTCCTGAAGGGTGCTTCACTGCTAGACAAGAGCTATTCTATTTCTTTTGTTCTAGGTTTAATGGCCAGCTAATAAAGTCAGGCAGATGGGACAATTGATACATCATTGGAAGCCTGTCAGCTCCTACTCCCCACAGTCACTGCTTCAGACCACTTCTCTATCAGAGGAGCAGGGGCAGAGGAAGGGGGTGCAGTGGGGGCAAGTCGCCCCAGGTGTCACCATTGAGGGGAGTGACAAAATGCCGGGTGGCACTCACCACGGGGCCTGCAGCGCCCTCGAGCCATGCATCTCTCCTGGGAGTGATGCGTGGCTTGGGCACCCACAGGCTCTGCGCTGCCCCAAACGGTCCGCCCGCCGCCTCCCCCTCAGCTGTACGCTAGTGTAGGGGCCCTTGACCACAAGCAAGTCCAGTTGCCGCATCCATCCTCGGTATTGCACCCTGAAGATCCCCACCCCCATTGTGGGGACCTTACGTTTCTGGAAGTCCCGGAGGGTGAATGGGGCCGGCCTGAGTTTGGGACCCCCAGTAGGACACAGTTTCCTTAAGGTCCTTGCCGATATTATGGATAGAGTTGAACCCGTGTCAAGCTCCATGCGGCATGGGGCCCCCTCTATCTGTACCTCTACATAAATTTTCTCTACGTTGGGGTGGGGCAACTGGTATACCTGGAAGTCCGTGAGCTCCGTCGAGTTGCCTTGGTGCGTTGGGCCCTGGGACCTGGGGCTCTTGGATTGGTCATCTGATGCCTGGCGTCAGGTGGGCCAAGCCCAACACACCCGGGCGATGTGTCCTGATTTTCTGCACTGCCTGCACTCTGTGTTGCGGAAATGGCAGGTCCTCCTCTCGTGACTTTCCCCGCAGCATGCGCAGTTCCCTCCTTCTCGTTGAGGCAGCTGTGGTATGTGGGCTGCTTGAGTGCGCTGCTGTACTCGGTGCACCTCCTCCCTGTCAGATCCTGAGTCGTCGGTGAGGTCTTCGTGGTGGACCCTCGGTTGGGACGGCAGGCTCGGCTGTGCCTCTTGCGTTGACCTCTTGGCAGCTTCCGTTGCCAGGGCCTCCTCCAGAGCGACCTGGAACGTTAGGTCCTTCTTAGCGTAGAGGCGTCGTTACATAACATGTCCCCTACAGGGATCGAACCTGCAACCTTGGCGTTATCAGCAACACTCTTGTCTGCACCACTAGTTTTAACAGATTTCAGGCAAGTCTCTCCCAACCCTGCCTGGATTTGCCAGTGAGGAACTGAACCAGGGAGATGCTCTACCGCTGAGCTATGAGATCCATGCCCTGTTACGGCCGGTCCACCAACGGCTGTACATCGCCGGATGACGAGACTAGATTGAACATGGCCAACTGGATAGAATGCCTCCAACAAGAACTTGGAGGAGAATCGACATTCATTCACCCCCTCACTCAGGGTCTTGTCACCTGGGACTGCTGGTCCTTCCAATAAGCCTGTCTTCCAAGTAGCATTTCAAACTTCTCCAACTTTATAGACATATCTTCTTTAATTCGCTGGCACAGGCAAGAAGAGCGCCATTGGAATCCTGGCAGGGGGCAAGGAGAAGACTGAGACTGGAGAAGCTTCAGCCTGTTAACTAGGGGAGAGCTTCTCAAGCGACCCATCCCAGTCAGAGCAGAGAAGAGGAAAAGGCTCTCCCAACACATTAAAAAAAACAAAAACCTTCATTATTTTAATACATGTGTGTACAAGTTTACATGCAAACCTAGAATATCACACACACTCCATTCAAAACTGATCTTCCTCTGTATGAGTTTGGTGATGTGAACTGAGGATGTTGAACATGGAGTGAAACACTTTCCATTTATAGGGTTTCTCCCCAGTGTGAGTTCGCTGATGTGCAGTAAGGTTTCGTCGATGTGAATTAAGTTTTCCACTTTCACCGAAGCTCTTTCCACCCTCTACGCACTCATAGGCTTTCTCCCAAAGCATCTTGGATGGCCATTGTGACATTGGCAGCCACTAAACCAGGATGAGGCACCTGTGGCCTTCCAACATCGCATCGCATTGTGGCCAATGGTAAAAAATAAATAAAAATGGTGGGCACTGAAACCCAACAGCATGTGGGGAGCCACATGCACCAAACTCATCTTGGGAAACTAAGAATTTTCAAACAAGAAAGTTGGGGCCAAAACATTCACCCACCCACTTTACTTCTTCGTGCACTGCATAGTTAAACTGTGGCTCTCACTCCCACAGGAGGCAGTGATGTCCACCAACTTAGATGGCTTTAAGAGAAGGTTGGACAAATTCATGGAGGAGGAGAGGCTATCAATGGCTACTAGCCACGATGGGTATGCTCTGCATCCATCATCTGAAGCAAGGATGCTTCTGTTGTTTTTTTTAATAATATTTTATTAGGTTTTATCAATAAAAAAGTTTAGAAAAATACAAAAACAAAAAAGATACAAAATTACAAAATACAAAAATACAGACATTAAACACAAAAAAGAAGAAGAAAAAACACATATAAAAGAAAAAAAAATCCCTCTTTCTTAATTTCTCATCTTTAGTTAACTTATTTTCCTGACTTCCTCACGTCTCCCATTTTTGTATCCCTTTTAAAAATTGGTTCAGCAAATTCATGTCCTATTAGTTTATCTATTATTAATCCCATCTTACATTTTACCTTGTTGCTAGAACCCCTTCAATTCATTTCAATGTCATCAGCATTCAAAAATTTTACAATATTTCTGCAAATAAGTTTTAAATTTCCTCCAATCTTCTTCCACCAACTCTTCTCCCTGGTCTCGGATTCTGCCAGTCATCTCCTGAAGCAAGGATGCTTCTGAATGCCAGTTGCTGGAAACCACAAGAAGGAAGGGCTGCTCTTGTGGTCAGATCCTGCTTGTGGGCTTCCCTTTGAGGCATCTGGGTGGCCACTGCGAGGACAGGATGCTGGGCTACATAGCCCCACCTGGTCCTGGTCCAGCAGGCTCCTCTTTTGCTCTTGCATAACTAAAGCCTTTACTTATTATCCTTTTGCAATCCTCATTTCCTACAATTTTGTGACCATCATGCTGTTGTTACATAACCTTTCATATTATTCTATTCACCAAGCAAGGTTTCTTCCACTTATTTGTTAGGGGACCAATAACAGCTTGAGGAAGTGCTCTTGGGCTGCAGGTAAGTTTGAGCTGCGAGAGGCTCTGATGTGAGATGGACATCCACAACAAGACAGTTGTAATGAATCCCAGGGGTTTAGCCGGAGAGATCAGCCTTTCCAGAAGTAACAGAGCAGTTCCTTGCAAAGTCAGCATTGCTTAAAAGGGGTCAAAAAAATTGCTGATGGAAATGTAGAGATGCCCCCAACTTAAATATGTGGTCTCAGCTCTTAAGAAACTCCAGAGCATATAGATTTGTTGAGATGTGTTTAGGCCATGGAGAGAATTTATTAAGAATTTAAAGATGTCTCATGGCTGGGTGATAAATGCTCTGGACCTAAAGCCACCGGTCCAGATTTCTGTGATGCAAGAAAACAAAAAGCAAGCCCCTTCCTCCCCACAAACCTCTGGACCCTAAATGTGGTAAGCAGAATACATTGTCCAAATAAGAACATCAGTTTCCCTGGAATTTTTGAGCCGGAAAAGCATCACCTATGCCAACCCCTTCTAACAACTGATTTGAAACTTGGCCGCATTCTTTAGACAGGAACCACCACCCCACGTGTTGTTCCAGCAGCCTCTTGAAAACACCAAGGGAACAATATCCCACCCCCTTGTTCTACCCCCTGACCTTTTCCTCTAATATAAATCCACATGAATTTTAACACCTGGTGCTCACATGCAGCGAAGCAGGGAGGAGTGGGCTGAGCCACAAATAGCAGACCAGAGCCAGGTGTTGGGGCAGATAAGGCTACAGCTCTATTGGTTATATAAAGAACAGGTCGGGCTTAGGCAAGGGCCAGGGATCCAGCAATCCAGCAGCCCACATGCTGATCCATGTGTCCTGCAGCCAAAGGTTAAGTCAGAAAGTCTGAGGTTAGAAGGGGTGGGGGAGAGAGAGAGAGAAACTGACTTGGGTGCAGAGCAGACAAAGCTGAGTCTTTAGTCTGGTCTGCACCTGGATGCCATCCCAAGGAGAAACAGATTAGGAGACACCTGAAGGCAGTACAGTGGTACCTCGGGTTAAGAACTTAATTCGTTCTGGAGGTCCGTTCTTAACCTGAAACTGTTCTTAACCTGAGGTACCACTTTAGCTAATGGGGCCTCCCACTGCCACTGCGCCACCAGCAGACAATTTCTGTTCTCATCCTGAAGCAAAATTCTTAACCTGAGGTACTATTTCTGGGTTAGTGGAGTCTGTAACCTGAAGCATCTGTAACCCGAGGTATCACTGTATTGGGAAGTTTTAAAGATCTGACTTCTTATGTTTTTATACGTATGTGCTGGAAGCCCCCCAGAATGGCTGAGGAAACCCAGCCAGATGGGTGGGGTATAAATAACAATAACAATAACAATAACAATAATAATAATAATCTCTCTCAAGCAGGACCCCCACCCCCCAAATCTGTGCAGGAAAAGCCTGCTACCCCCATCCTTTGTGAGGCCACAAATCAGGCTCCCGGGTGAGTCAGTGAACTGGGATTTGTTCAACAACTGGGAGTCAGATTTCCTGCAAATCGCCCAACACATCCATAAACTCTCTTATGCCCGTCCCTGTCTCACACATCCTTTCTAGGCATTCTCCTGTTGCCTCTGATCATTTTTACTCCTATGAGAGGCCAGTCTTATTCCAGGGAAGCCTTGGTGTGGGTTCTCCTTGGAGAAATTTGTACTGGATTGTTGTTGGGAGTCCAATTCTTTCCTGATTCAGGGGAATCTTGCTTGCTTGCTTGCTGCATCTGAAGGAATCTGGGCAAGAGACACCAACATGGTCACAGCCACAGAGCTGGGTCTCAATCTCTGGTCTACGCCCAGCATTCCAGTCCATCTCAGGCCAGCAATTTTGACTCATGATCTTCGGCCCTCCCATATAAGGTTGGCAGAGGACTTGTCAAATTAGCTCTTGGTGTTACTCCTGGGAGGGTTGCACACGTAACCCCCTGTCTCCTGCGGGGATGGCAATGTCAAAAGTGGTCGCCTGTGACTCAATCACGGCTAATGCTATCTCCATCCTCTGCTGCTGCCCAACGTCAGATGGAGCAGAGTGTATATTCTCCGGAAAGTGCATATATTAACCGGGGAAAGTAAGAGATGCAAGATAAAGGGGAAACAGAGGCCCGAGTCGAGAAGCAAACACTCACAGCACGGTGCCCGGGTGGTCCCCAAGCATTGCTGCATTTTGGGTGTCCGCCCTAGATCAACTCTACATCTTTAAAAGGCCGTGAGCTCTCTGAAGGGAGGAAGCAGCTCTGCTGCTTTTGGATGGTAGAACATGCCAGGAACATCCTAGAGGAAGTGCCAGGCTTCCAGCCAGCTCTGTGTTGGGGGAAAGAGTGAATTACTGCCAGTTAAAGGCACACTGCCCTGCCAGGATAAATCAGTCATGGTGGAAAGGTGGCGACTGGAGAGAGCCATTTAATTCCATTTGCTCTGCATTGCCATGGGAGAATGAATGAGGCAGGTGCCCTTAAATAGGATCGAAGAGGGCATCACTGCATTGATAGGACAGAGCATGCATGTCTCAGCTAAGGCCAGGGTACAGGGAGTAATCCAAGCAGAGGTGCAGCTAAAGATGGACCTCAGAGCCCAAGTCCAGCGGGAGCCCTGGCCAAGTGGGACCACAAATGACTGGAAGCCCCCTTCCCCACAAGAGCAGCTGGGCATGCAGGGGTGCAGCAAAGGTCCACCATGCCTGCTGGTGTGAATGAACTTTAGTGGTATGTACCGGTATATTAGAACTAGAGCGGCGCTGTGGGTTAAACCACAGAGCCTAGGGCTTGCCGATCAGAAGGTCGGCAGTTCGAATCCCCGCGACGGGGTGAGCTCCCGTTGCTCGGTCCCTGCTCCTCAGTTCGAAAGCACATCAAAGTGCAAGTAGATAAATAGGTACCACTCCGGCGGGAAGGTAAATGGTGTTTCCGTGCGCTGCTCTGGTTCGCCAGAAGCGGCTTAGTCATGCTGGCCACATGACCTGGAAGCTGTACGCTGGCTCCCTCAGCCAATAAAGCGAGATGAGCGCCACAACCCCAGAGTCGGCCACAACTGGACCTAATGGTCAGGAGTCCCTTTACCTTTACCTTTTTACCGGTATATTGGCCAAAGAGCCACAGTTCCAGCAGCAGCAGAGGAAGCCGCCCGGGCACATGGGGTGGCATGCCCAGGGGCAGGGCAAGCCGCCCATAGGGGCGGGGTGGGGGCAGGGATGTCTGGAAGCTGTCTGCCTCCTCCCACTCAGCCGCCCTACAGCTGGGGGGAGGCAGCGGGTGGACCGTTTAGGCAACGCAGAGCCGGCATGCGCCCAAGCCACCTTGTCTCTCCCAGGAGAGACACATGGTTCAGGCGCGCTGCAAGCAGCACGGCGAGTGCCGCCCCGCATTTTGTCACACCCCCCCCCAGTGGTGACACCCGAGGCGGACCGCACCCACTACACCCCCTTCCTCCGCCCCCAAGTTTCAGAACACTACAGATTCTGCAGTGTAAAAGGAACATTAGAAATTACATTAGCATTACAACTGGGAAACTAGCACAATATTCCCCACATCTGAACACAACCTGAGACAGGGCATTGGTCCCCCTAGTTCAGTTCCTCTGCTTTCAGGACTGGGGAGGAGAGGAGGAAATAAAGAGGCAGAGCAAAGTAGAATGATAATAATAGCACCACGTTAAAAAAAATAAATCACAGCACAATGTCTGTGCAAAAGGCTTGTGGTAGAAGAGAGATACATGCACTCCTCTTTCCTTAAAGAAAAGAAGCAGGTTGTTGCAAGGAGGGCTGCTTTTCAGCTGGTTTCCTCGCAGAGCTGGGCTCCTAATTCCTCTCTGTCCCTTCTGCTACCATGGGGAGAACAAAGCTGTAGGGAGAAGATAAGCCACAGTGGGGGGGGGGGGTGAAGGGACAGCCTTGACATGCTTATTCCAGCTGCCTCTCAGAGCAATCCAGCAGCAGTTCAGGAAGAAGCTGGCTGATGATGATGACAGTGATGATGGAGGGAGAGGAAAACCTGGGAGCAGAAAGAAGCCCCAGAGGTATGACGGCAAATACCCGCAGCCACCCTGGGGAGGCTGTGGATCTGTTTGAGCTAGCTCTGCTGTTGATTTGCGAAAGGAACAGCTGAGCTTTGATCCCAGGTGAACAGGGCTTGGGGAATTCATTTCTTTCTGGTTTCCTGGGATACCAGAAATGAGTATGAAGGCTTACAAAAAACACAACCCACATACCACAACTATTGTTCTCTTATATTGGCAGGGCCCTGCATTGTGTGAGTGCAGGGCTTACGATCTCATCTACCAAGGGTGAGGAGCCTTTCCCAGGTGAAAGGGCCACAATCCCCTTGCAGGGGAACCTTCCACAAGGGCTAGTATTGTTTTTTAAAAAACAAAAAACGTCTTATTAGAAGGATTTTATTTAAAAAAAGATCGAGTGAGGGGAAAGAAAGGAAGTGAGTGACTGAGAATGGGAAAAAATAAAAAAATACCTTTACATTACCACACATTAATATACAAATGTGTATATTCTTATTATCCTAAAAAAAATTTAATTGTCAATGTATTTTGTGAATCTAAGTTTGGCCTCATTGAGGGGCAGTATTTCAATATGAGTAGGAAAATGAGTATCCCTAAACATTTGTGGTTTTTTAGGGAAAAAAGCACTGATAATTGTGAATAACATTCTGTGTAAACTCATTCCATGTATCATTGCATTTATCCAAAGAAAGTCTGTGTCTATAAGCCGTCTGTTCATATGTTGCCTATGTTGTCATGTTATCAAGCCATTGATTAGGGGGAATCCTATCTCTATTCTCCCAATTCATCAGTTATCAGTCTCATGGCCACCATTTGGGCGCGTGGAATCCATTTTTGCTGTCCTGTTGTTGAATTCCATACAGCGGGTATATAGTTCAAGAGCATATTCGCCACTGGAAATCTTAAAATTTTCCACAGTGTCTCGTTTATATAGTCAAGTGCTTTCTGTGGGACACAGTCAAAGCATATGTTTCAAAGAAGCATTGTCCATATTACATCTCCCAACAAAGAGCTATGTTAGCTCATCCTTTCTTATACAACATTTCCAGGGTCTGGTAGTGCACAGAATTAGAGGCGAAAATGGGTGGAGCAATGGCTGTGACTCTCAGCTTTGAATGACAGGCTGCATTCCAGAAGTCTGAGGTTTCTTCGCCTGCACAGACACACAGCTCTCCATCCAGGCAAGCAGGTTGAATCACCACATTTCAAGGGCAGCATCCCAGTGTGTGGAGCAGAGCCAATGAGGGGGCTGGCCAGGACAGGTTCCCAAGGGATGGGTGAAGACACCCAGGGGGCTAGGTTGGGTTTGGCCTCTGAGCCTGAGTTTTTTCCACCCCTCCTTAGGAATTGGGGGAGAAATTCAATTCAATTTGCATTTAAAGCCACTTTTATCAAATGTGCACTTTCTGAAACATGAAAATCTTAATACCATAAAGCCATCCTCTGAAATTTGCACTTATCCAAATTCTGGAGTGCAGTTCTTCAACTGGCATTCACAAAAATGCATACCCTTAGGGGGAAATGTGCATAAAAAGAAAAATATTATTGGAAAAACAGCCACCTTTACCTCCTGGTGTATTTGGTACCAACGAGGCCAGCATTTCACCTCTTCCACCATCTCGTCTAAGGCTCCTTGCTCCCTCCTGCAGCAGGATTGGACATACCCCAAATCAGAATATACTTGATCGTCATACTAATGTCAGATAGAAAATCTGCAGCTCTTGGTTGCACACAGATAATAGTTTGGTCAAGATTCACTGAGGAATTCGCAGCGGAGAAGTTCTGAAAGCAGATCATTCCACCTCCAGTCCTTGACAGCTTTCCCCAAGGCTGCATTCAGTTCTTTCTCCCTGGAGCGATTCCCAGAGGACCACAATTTGAAGAGGCAGAGCTTCCTTTTGAAGGCCATCTCCACCACCTCACGCTGCCCTATTTCTCTCTCATTGGCAATTATTTCCCCCTTCCCCATCCATCTTCGGCGTTAAGTGCCTGAATGTCCCTTTCATATCGCAACACACACACAAAAAAGAGACCAGGCATCCGGGGAATTATCAGCCTGGCTAAGTCACTAACCTCCTCGCTTTTATGGTATTTATGGAATGGAAAGGTAGAGAAGAGCTCTTTTTTAAAAAAGGAAAAGGAAAAAGGAAAAGGAAAATCGAGTCCCATGTAGCATTAGACAAAGACAAACACCTCTGGTTCATTACATAAGTGCTGCTGGCCACATCCAGGCAGCAACATCAAATCCTTCTCCTTTCGTGGGAGGAAATTACTTCAGACCCACCTGCTAGTTGCTATTTACTCAAGGGTTTCTTGAAAACATACTGAAACTGCCATAATCCCCCTCCAAAAAGAAAGGGGAAAAAAGCAGGACTCTTGGATTAGATGTTTTCGTAAGTTTAAGTCCATACTGGTCTTTTCCTATCCCTATCAATAAAGAAAATAATCAGACAAGACAGCTGTAGAATCAGAGAAGAGGGTTTAGATCAGGTGAGGCCCCAGCCGGGTTTAAGGAAGATAAGGGTGCCATTTTGTAATACAGGTTTTTGCCACTGCTGCTCCTAATATGTACAGATTAACCCAGCAAGCTTTTTCTTGGCATGGGCGGGGGGGATTTTTTATAAAAGCAACTTGACTACTAATGATGAAGATCCAGGTGTCAGTTTAAAAAGTGGCGGCAGTAACAGGAAACTGAGAATCAATTGTGGTGGGTAAACAAAGGGTTGGGATCCACTGAATGGGGCTAAGGGCCAGGGTGGCTCTATGTCCTGTTTCACAGAAGACTATAGAAGACGTGGGTGGCACTGTGGGTTAAACCACAGAGCCTAGGACTTGCTGATCAGAAGGTCGGCGGTTCGAATCCCCACGTTGGGGTGAGCTCCCGTTGCTCTGTCCCAGCTCCTGCCAACCTAGCAGTTCGAAAACACATCAAAGTACAAGTAGATAAATAGGTACCGCTCTGGCGGGAAGGTAAACGGCGTTTCCGTTCGCTGCTCTGGTTTGCCAGAAGCGGCTTAGTCATGCTGGCCACATGACCTGGAAGCTGTACATCGGCTCCCTCGGCCAATAAAGCGAGATGAGAGCCACAACCCCAGAGTCGGCCACCACTGGACCTATGGTCAGGGGTCCCTTTACCTTTATAGAAGACTAGAACGGAAGTATATCATAACCACTTTAGCTAATCCCTCCTAGATTTAGTTTTGAGGAGGCTTCTACTGTGCCAGAGGGAGAAGGCAACCTGAGTGAAGCCCCCGCGCTTGGTAAGGTGAAGTTAATGGCAGAGGCACTTCTACAGCATCACTCCCAAAGTAAACATTTTTTGCAGGCAAAATGAAACTATCTGCTGGTGTCGCTGGTGATCATTAAAGTGAGTGGAATTGCTTATGAAGTACGATGGATATCCTGCACCCGCCATCTGCCAGATGGATATTAGATGTGAACACAGAAGCACTCCAGGAATCATTGTGTTTATTGGAAGAAAGATTGTTGCAGCACGCCTTACCAAAAGATCCTCCCTGGCCCCTGGGAAAAAAATGTCTACGAAAATAGGCTTTAAAGGCTAGTCAGTCCCAAAGAAGTTGAAAATATTAAATAAACACAATGCGGTTTTTTAAAAGAGCATTTCTGACGTACAGTCAGTGCCAGATTTACATATAAACTAAACAAGCTATAGCTTAGGGCCCCACTCTCTTGCCCCCTCCCAAAAAAATATACTAATTCTTAATTGTATTTCACTATTTCTCCTGTTTCTGCCCACTCCTCAGAGGAAGGGACAGTTCTTTTGCATTGCCAATGTTCCCCCAATGGCTCAGCACTTTGTTCCTTATTAGCTCTGCACTTAGCTAGACCAACCAGGCTGGCTTGCATAGGCTGGGGTTGCCATATTTCAAAAAGTGAAAACTCCAGACACAAAAGTTGTTGAGTTTTTTTAAGCAAAGTTGTTGGATTTTTTTGGCAAATCTCAAAAAAATATATGAAGTTTTTAAGCTGTTTTTTAGGAATTCAACACTGCTGATATGGTTGCCATATGCCTGGGTTCCCCTGGACATTTAAACCAACTTTCAAAAATTCCACCTGGACACCTTTTTCTATGGATGAATCCTGGCTACGTCCAAGAAATTCTGGACATATGGCAGCCCTAGGAGAAGCTAACCCAGGAATTCCTTGTCTAGCACACTTCTGAAGCTTGCATTTTATCTTCCTATACCAAATATTATCTAAATACTACCATTTATTCATTTCCATCATTCACTAACAGGCTCCAGTATCCTAGATCTATGACAATATTTAAGTGAAGGGAGAGGTTTAAAAATTGGGTGTTTTCAGAGACAGCTATTTCAAACTCTTAAAGATTTTATGCTTTCCTTGTTCCGTTAATTTAGCTATAGTTAAGTTATGAATTAATAATGCGCCCCTGCTGGGATTGCTGTGGATCAAAATGACATTTTCTGGATGTAACTCTTAATAATTTATAGCCCTAAATGAGCGACTTCCTTGTCCGGAGCAGCGTTCTTACCTGCTGCGACTACAAATATTCATCTGGCTTCATGGTGCAGCGAAATATGTACAGACACATGGAATGCACATCTGCTTAGATCAGTGGGTCATTTGAAATTAAGAGGCCATTTTGGACAGCTCAGTTGTCTAGCTCAGTCGGTAGAGCATGAGACTCGTGATCTCAGGGTTGTGGGTTCAAGCCCCATGTTGGGCAAAAAAGATTCCGGCATTGCAGGGGGTTGGACTAGATGACCCTCGTGGTCCCTTCCAGCTCTATGATTCTCAAATTTGTTTGGTGGTAAATAAGTAGGAAGGCACTCTGTGCTCTCTTAGACCCTTGGTTCATCTTGCTGAGTATTGCCAGCCATGTCACTGTCTCTTCAGTAATTCAGAAAATGGTCTCTCACACCCTACCTGGGATTGAACCTGGGACTTGTTACATAGAAAGCATATTTTCAACCTCTGGCCTATGGGCGGAGGGGAGTGCATGGTGGAATGACAATGACCTTGGTGCAGAGAAGGTGACTTGTGGTTGCCATGTTGAAATCAGCAAGTTCATCTTGATCACCTGTAGATGATCCCCAGTGCTGGATTTACGTATCAGCTAAACAAGCTATAGCTTAGGGCCCCAATCTCTTAAAAGGTAAAGGACCCCTGACCATTAAGTTCAGTCGTGGATGACTCTGGGGTTACAGCGCTCATCTTGCTTTACTGGCCAAGGGAGCCGATGTTTGTCCGCAGACAGTTTTTCCAGGTCATGTGGCCAGCATGACTAAGCTGCTTCTGGCGAAACCAGAGCAGTGCACGGAAACGCAGTTTACCTTCCCACCCGAGTGGTACCTATTTATCTACTTGCACTTTGACGTGCTTTTGAACTACTAGGTTGGCAGGAGCAGGGACAGAGCAACGGGAGCTCACCCCGTCGTGGGGATTCGAACCGCCGACCTTCTGATCGGCAAGCCCTAGGCTCTGTGGTTTGGCCACAGCGCCACCTGTGTCCCTATCACTCTCTTGGAGGGCCCCCAAAAAATTAAAGCGGAAAAAACTGGATGTACATTTCCAAAATATAAGATAAAAAACAAATAAAATAAAACCTACATACAGCAACAGTGTTTTGTGTTGTGTAGGCTTCTATGATGTAAGTAATGGGCCCTATCTGCTAGCCTGTTCCCTAAAATATCACTGGTCTGCTCAATTCTATATCAATTACTTTGATAAAATACATATTTTGTTATGTGCAAATGGCTTTAGCTACCTATTAGGTCCATATATTCAACACTAAAAACAGCAACAATCTGTTGTTGACAAAAGACAGCTGGACATATAAAGGGTCCCATTACCTTCAGTAGCTTAGGGCCTCATCAAACCTAAATGTGGCCCTGATGATCCCTGTATTGCAGCATGGTTTAAGTGTGGCCAATTTATCAGGGAACCCCAGAGAGCATGCCCCCTAGTTCCCATTGGGGAAGAGTGTGCAGAAAATGAAAATTGCTTCTAAAAATGGGTATATTGGGCAAAACCAAAAATGTGAGTGTTTGGAGAAACGGTGATGAAATTGACAGATTTTCCCCACCCCTTCTTACATTTTACACAGGTCTTTAGTGTCAGTGCTGACCCCGGATGTAATGGAGATTCGAATCTGAAACATGAAAGTGTTCTCTCGGTCCATATCAAGACATTTACTTTTTGAACTATAGGTATTGTGTTTCATCTTATCCTTTCTCGTCTATAATTCAAAACCTAACAGTGGTACTTTGCTGCCCCCTTAGTTCACACCCATTTGAAGCCAAATGCTTCCCATGAGAGGGTTTATTACTTTGTTCTGGATGTAACCACTGATTGCTAGGAGAAGGACACAAACAAGCCCAAGCTCACAGTACAGGACCCTTTGGAATCTTTTCTCCAGATTTTACATCAGAAATGCAGTTCTGCTAATCCCATACCTGATTTACATTGGGATCACCCTTCCTATTATATATGAATGATATGTGCAGGGAGCGTGTGATTCAGCTAGGAAAAGACGGCATAATAGATTTGCCCGGAGACACAATTCTCAGTGTAATGTGTCCTTCTAGCACAGCTTTTGGTAATGAGTAATCCCTTCATTACGTCTTTAAAATATCCATCAAAAAGCAATGCTTTTGCTAAAGGCTATTATAAACTTTATATATTTTAACGGAAGTAAGAAAGCAGCCTACATTTCCCCGTTAGACGAATCCTTAACTAGTAATAACCCTCTTTCATACTCGATAGTCATTAAAGGAACCCAGAGGGGTGCCTTGTTGCTGTTGTTTTTTGCAAGAATGACGTTCGGTGGAGTCTTCCTGGGAGAACAGACTCATACAGTCAACCGACTGAATATTGTTCGGAAGCGAGAACCGTTTCTTTTCTGTCTGCCCACAGATAGTTAATCAGGAGACTTCAAACATCTTTGAGCAAGTTAGACATAGAATCATAGAGTTGGAAGGGACCCACGAGGTGCATCTACTGCAACCCCCTAAAATGCAGGAATACGCAGCTGTCCCCTATGGGAATTGAACCTGCAAGCATGGCGTTATCAACACCACGCTCTAACCAACTGAGCTATCTAGGCTTGGACGCCAGACAGCATGGTTGGGGATCATATGAGTTGTAGCCCAACAACCCGTTGAGGAGCCAGGGAGCCCCATTCCTGCCTTAGATTGAGGAGAAAATCTGAGAGGAGGAGGAGGAGGAGGAAGAAGAAGAAGAAGAAGAAGAAGAAGAAGAGGAGGAGGAGGAGGAGGAGGAGGAGGAGGAGGAGGAGGAGGAGTTTGGATTTGATATCCTGCTTTATCACTACCCAAAGGAGTCTCAAAGCGGCTAACATTCTCCTTTCCCTTCCTCCCCCACAACAAACACTTTGTGAGGTGAGTGAGGCTGAGAGACTTCAGAGAAGTGTGACTGGCCCAAGGTCACCCAGCAGCTGCCTGTGGAGGAGCGGGGAAGCGAACCCGGTTCACCAGATTACGAGTCCACTGCTCTTAACTACTACACCACACTGGCTCTGGCGTGACAAGGAAGCTTCATGATGCGTCATGTTCTTTCACACAAGTACAACCCGACCATTTCACGGCAGGATGGAGAATGTTTCAATTCGGGATTCAAAAGTGATGGGGCTGTGGCATTCAGCCCGAATTACGCTTGGTTTTAATAAATTCTAGCAACGAGCCCAGTAAAGCTGTTCTCCCGCCCCCCTCTCTTTTGAGGCCTTTCCTCAGTTAATGTTGAATCACTCACAAGTCAAGTTCAACATGCATAAATCTCCTAAAATGTCAGCCTGTATTGACTCTATGTCAGAGCTGGTTGCGCCAATCAGCCTTCAGCTGAACTATCCCAGAAATCTTCGTGGTGTCATTAGTCATGATTACTACTTTGAGGAGATCTCTAGTTCTGGTATTGCAAGAAAATATTATGACATTTTTTTGCTGAAGGCATCACATCCATCTTGGAGTCATTTGGTTGCATTAGGCGAAACAGTGTTAGGGTCTTCTGTTCAAGACTAGGGAGAGCTGAACATCCATTTCTCTCTTTTTTTCAGTCTTAAATTCAATTTCCCCCATCTCTGAATCCCTTTGTCATCTTTTTTTAAAGTCCTCATGAAAATTCACCAGACCTTTAGTGCAAATTCATCCTATTATACACACTTTTGTGTGTTCTTTTGCCCCATCGGTTCCCAACTCACCATCTGCTGGAGAAGACATCTGCTAGAGCCGCAGATCTGGAATAACTGACTGTGTTAGCACAATACAAGTTTCGCTTCTGGCATATAGAGATAGAAGTTATTTTCTTTGATTTGCAAGAGTCGTTCTTTAAAAGGATATTTATCTCCCTTGCTTCCAAAGAAGCCGTTCTTGGCTGCTCTTCCAAAGAAGTCTGTGAAAGAAGGAGCAGAAAAGGAGGACAGCCCTGAAATTTTCCTTTGTACAGCTAATGGGACTTTCATTCTAACTTAGCCTGACAGGGAAGCCTTGATTTGCCAGAACTGTGAAACAGGAGGGACGCTGGTGGTTTCTCTCAAAGGCAGAGAATGGCAAGATGGCGGCACTAAGGGGAATCACCTCAGAGCACTGGGAACTGTTCACATTTGCTCTTTTTGCAAACCTCACTGCTTTCTTAGACGCTGAGCTCCGAAAATACCCTTGACATGAATATTTACTGATATTATATCTGGGCCAATTGCATCCTCATCTGCCCTTGGCCTCACAAACATCAGGAGAACATGGCAGAACGTACCAAAAAGCGGCCTGTGAATCACAGAAAGGTTACAGGGCTGTGTGGTTGGTTTAGTGATACTGGAGTGTTTGTTTGTGTCTGCGAAGGGAGATTGTTCAGCCTCAGATATGAAGAGATTGCAGACCAAGCAGCACTGAGACACTCATTTCCACAATACAGCCATTTATTTAGTCAGCTTCCGGCAGGAGAGAAACAAGAGGCATTATCTGGCCCAGCACCAGCCATCGCACTTGTTGCTAAGCTGTATATGGCGTGGGAGGAACTGGTTGTTGTTTCCATAAATTAGTCCTCCTGGGTTGCAAAAATGTTTTGAGAACCTTTTATTGTCGTGCTGACTCAAGTTTTACTACCTCGCACCAGTAGCAGTGAATTAGTCATAAAACAGGGAGGCTAACAGTGCAACCCTCTGCATGTCCCCTAGGAGCAGCTGCCAATTACAGCTCTTTTCATATCTCATTTTTCCAATCTTCATGTTTTGCAGCATAAAAAAAAAATCCTCATGAAAATCCACCAGCATTTTAGTGCAAATTTCTCATAATAATCAGGTTTTGATACGCAAGTATGACTTATGCACCTATTTTTGCAAGCAATTTCCCGCTAAGATAAATGCATACTTGTATTTTCGCAAATGTATTGATTTTCATGTGCACCCACCCCTAATATATGGGTTTTCTTTTGGTGAACACTGTTTGGTTGGAGAAGTGCATTGCAAAATTCAGGTAAATGCACATTTTGAACAACAGTTCTGTTTCAGTTCGCATTTTGTTTCAGAAGATGCCAGATCTGGCTTTAAATGCAATCTGAGTGGGAAATCTCCATCCCTAATGTCTACACAATGTCAGCCCCCTTGAGTGTCATGGGACTTGTGACTAGGTTAGGTGTGCACAGGACTGCAGTCTTTGGGTTCGTCTACACGTCTGCATTTGCCACAGCTTTCCCCCAAGAAAACCCACAAACATCCATCAGATTTCCTGCAGATTTACACATTCCAATTCAGCAATAAACAGTGAGTTTTCCGAGGTAAGAGGTAGGATGAATGCAAAACCTCTTGAACACATGCTTTCTAATTTTTATTTTTATTTTTTGAAAATAATATTTATTACTTTTCCAACAATTTAAACACAACACTACAAAAAAAGAACAATACAATACAATACAAAAACACTACATAACACTGACACATTAAACTAACATAGCCAAACAAAAACAGTTTAAAACACATCAAACAATTTCAGTATCTTACAGGGACGCGGACTTAGAAAAAATATTGGGGGGGCCCGGGAAAGCTCATGAATAATAAATAAGCTCATGAATATGCAAATAAAGTGGCTCCGGCCCTAAATCGGGCAAGCCACGCCCCCCCAGCCAGCCGATTGGCTGGCTGGGAGGTGTGGCCAGTCGGGATTCCCCTGTTCTCGCGGGATTTCCGGCAGTGCCTTGGCTGGGATTCCCTTGGCCGGGGCTCTCCGATTAGGGCGCGCGGCTGGCTGGCTGGCGAAGGAGCAGGTGGGGAGGAGGCGGGGGACGGCGGCGGCGCTCTGGTGGAAGGGCGCCCGCCCGAGATTATTGGGGGGGCTGAGCCCCCCCAAAAAAATTTTTGAGGGGGCTCGAGCCCCCTCAAGCCCCATGGAGTCGGCGCCTATGGTATCTTATCTTTCATTCACTTATTTCCACGACCTCCTCACACCTCCCTTTTTGTTTTCCACTTCTATTAGTTGTTTCAGCAATTCCTTTCCATCTTCCTCTGTTTTCTATCCTATAATTATCTTAACACATTCTAACCTTATTTTTCCTTTAATATTCTATTAATCTATTTATACTTAATTCCTTATAACATTTCTACTAAAGCCATATAACTTCATTCCAACATTCTTCTAACATTCATTAATTTTACAGTGCTTCTGTAAATAGTCTTTAAACTTTTTCCAGTCTTCTTCCACCGACTCTTCTCCCTGGTCTCGGATTCTGCCAGTCATTTCCGCCAGTTCCATATAGTCCATCAACTTCATCTGCCATTCTTCCCTGGTGGGTAAATCTTGTGTCTTCCAATACTTCGCGATGAGTATTCTTGCTGCTGTTGTTGCATACATAAAAAAAGTTCTATCCTTCTTTAGCACCAATTGGCCGACCATGCCCAGGAGAAAGGCCTCTGGTTTCTTCAGGAAGGTATATTTGAATACCTTTTTCATTTCGTTATAAATCATCTCCCAGAATGTCTTAATCCTTGGGCATGTCCACCAAAGGTGAAAGAATGTACCTTCAGTCTCATTACATTTCCAACATTTATTGTTGGGCAGATGGTAAATTTTTTCAAGCTTGACTGGTGTCATGTACCACCTATAAATCATTTTCATTAAATTTTCTCTTAGGGCATTACATGCCGTAAATTTCATACCTGTGGTCCATAACTGTTCCCAGTCAGCCATCATTATGTTATGTCCAACATCTTGTGCCCATTTAATCATAGCTGATTTCACCGTTTCATCCTAAGTGTTCCATTTCAACAGCAAGTTATACATTCTTGACAAATTCTTGATTTTTGGATCTAACAATTCTGTTTCCAATTTTGATTTTTCCACCTGGAAACCAACTTTTCTGTCCAATTTGTATGCCTCCATTATTTGGTAATAATGAAGCCAATCTCGCACTTTGTTTTTCAATTTTTCAAAGCTCTGCAATTTTATTCTGCCTCCATCTTGTTCCAGAATTTCCCAATATTTCGGCCATTTGGCCTCCATATTGAGTTTTTTCTGTGCCTTCGCTTCCATTGGTGACAACCATCTTGGGGTTTTCTTTTCTAACAAATCCTTATCTCTTATCCAAACATTAAACAATGCTTTTCTAACGATATGATTTTTAAACGCTTTGTGTGCTTTTACCTTATCGTACCACAAATATGCATGCCAACCAAATGCATTGTTGAAACCTTCTAAATCCAACACATCAGTGTTTTCAAGAAGCAGCCATTCTCTCAGCCAGCAAAAAGCAGCTGATTCATAATAAAGTTTAAGGTCTGGCAGGGCAAATCCGCCTCTTTCTCGAACCCATGCTTTCTAGACACAGGACAAACACAAGGGTGATCCAGCCTGACTTTCAGTCCTGCAGTTGCAATCTACTCTCCCATTGAGAAGCTCCACAGGCCAACCTCTGCTTCCTGTAGATTAGCAAAAAGGTGAAAGCCACTTCCTCTCCGTTCCTATCAGTTTCCTTGGTTACTGATCTCCAGTTACTCACCTGTGCCTTCCTGGCCTGTGCTGCAACATTGCCTTCTGCACACAAGCCCAGGACGTCAACAGACTCTCAAATGGAAAGGCAACGCTCCGTGGTAAACAAAGCCTGCGGAAAGAGGTGAGAGGACCTTGCAGAAGCATCAAAGTTCAGAGGTGGCATCGTTTCTGAGTGAGAAACAAGGTATGAAAAGAAGCGTTTGTCTTCTTCGTCATGCTGTATCTCTCTCGGAGAAGGAGATGGCACTGGAATTTAGCCTTTACAGTCTTGGGCTACTTCCTGCCTCAGAGCCAAGCTAAACTGCTTACTATTGGTATTAGTGTTATTATTATAACAGCAAAAAAACAACATTATTACTGCTACTACATTTAAATATTAGTATTTCCTCCAAGGAGCTCAAGGTGGCATGTGTGGTTCTCCCCATTTTATCCTTGCAACAACCCTATGAGGTAGGCTGAGAGACAGCGAATGGCTCAAGATCATCCCACCCACCAAAGTGAACTTCATGGCTGACTGGGTATTTGAACCCTGGTCTCCCAGGTGCTAGTTCAGCACTCCAACCACTAGGTAAAAAAAGAAAAAGGACCCCTGGATGGTTAAGTCCAGTCAAAGGTGACTATGGGGTTGTGGCACTCGTCTCGCTTTCAGGCCGAGGGAGCCGGCGTTTGTCCACAGACAGCTTTCCGGGTCATATGGCCAGCATGACTAAAATGCTACTGGCGCAACGGGACGTGTGACGGAAGCCATAGCGCATGGAAATGCCGTTTACCTTCCCACCACAGCAGTACCTATTTATCTACTTGCACTGGTGTGCTTTTGAACTGTTAGGTTGGCAGAAGCTGGGACAGAGGAACGGGAGCTCACCCCATCATGCAGATTCGAACCACCAACCTTCCGATCGGCAAGCCCAAAGGGCTCAGTGGTTTAGACCACAGCGCCACCCACGTCCAAACTCCAACCACGTTGCCACCCTGGCTCACATTTGGCATTGTGTAGCTGCTGGGGTTTTTTCTTGGTCCTCCCCCCCCCTTTAAGGAGGGAACATGCATAATGATATTGGCAATTTCATTTTCCTTTCCTTTCCTAATGATACCTTAAAGTGATGCTAACAGCTGTTTTGAAAAAGATGCCTCATAGCCATTCATGTTTTTGGTGTCCCAGGAAAAATGGAGGATCTTATACATCATTATTTTTTTACATGTCCCACCATGTTATCAGCCGAAAACAAATTTATTCCTCAGCTGCTGTTGGGTAAGGAAAACTGGCCAGTACTTTAAAAAAAAGGGGGGGTAGACTTTTTGTTAGCTAACAGATGTCAAGAAGTATTACTCAAGACAGCGGCATATGCACGAGCTTCATCTAAATCTCACGCTGCTCTGATTGAATCCTCATACGGCAAATTCCTGCCATGATAAGTAACTTGGGTTGAGCTAACCTTTCCCCATGGCATCAATTTGTAAGATAGGAGCTTTATCCATTTTGTTCTGTTACGGCCTCAGGCCAATATGGAAATCACAGAACCATCTCAATTCCAACAGGGAGGAAAAGGCTAGAAAGAGTCTTCTTCATGGTTTGGTCATAAGCAACAGGCACCCAGGAAAAACCCTATGTTCATAGGACTATGTCCCCATCAGAAGCCATAGACCTCCTCCTCAGTGGGCAGAAGAAGAGAGCGCTGGCCCTGGAGATGGTCATCCTAAGTCAGATCCCCCTTCTCTGCCACTTCAGAAACTTCTGTGGTCTTTGGCCTTCCAATACTGGAGTTCTTCGCAGGGATGAAATGTCTGTGCATGCGCACACCAAGATCTGATACCCTTCCAGTCCTCCAAGGTGCCTGCACACCCCTGGAGCTGGTGTAGTTAATTTCCTTCCCGTTGATCTCATCTGGAGATAAAACTGTACCCAAACTGTACCAGAACAGAGCAGGATGGAGGAGCAGGAGAGATCTCTTCTACCCTTGCTTTCACCCAGCTGGCAAAGAGCCTAGCAGAGAATTGGATGGGGCAGATGAATGGCCTTCATCTCTTCTGCCCCACATGGGATGGCATTCTTAGAAACCTGGCACAGGAATGATGCCATCAAGGGGGGGGGGAGAGAGAAGACTTGGTTACTGTAGTAAAGGGTCTGGAAAGGAAGTCTTATGAGGAACAGTGGAGGGAGTTGGCTATTTTTAGCCTGGAAAACAGACAGAGAGGGGATATGATAACCACCTTCAAATATCTAAAGAGCTGTAGCGTGGAAGATGGAGCCATCTTCTTCTCTGCTGCTCCAGAGGGGAGGACCCAAACCAATGGATTCAAATGATAAGAAAGGAGATTCTGACTAAACATCAGGAAGAACTTTCTGACAGTAAGAGCAGTTCAGGAGGTGGTGGACTCTCCTTCTTTGAAGGTCTTTAAGCAGAGGTTTAGTTGTGACTCCTGCATTGCAGGGGGTTGGACTAGATAACCCTCAGGGTCCCTTCTAACTCTACAATTCTATGAATAACTTCCTATTTTGTCTATTGACTCCATAACAATCCTCCCTTTCCCAGCCGAACCCCAATATCTGTTAGGATATTTCCGTTCCACCTTAAAGGGAGCAGGCTTTGTAAGCAACAGAGTCTGCGCATGTCCTGATCACAGGATGTTTTTGTTCTGTTATTCCTTTCGTTTTCAGTCGGCTCAGACACGCTGACAGAATGGACGTGTTTTCTTTTGTTCTGTTAAACGCTAAATAAAGTCTGTAAATTATGCTCTTCTGCTCTTCTGTGATGCAAGCTTTCGGCTGCGTTTCTGCTGATAAAGAGGGTGCACCAGCCTAGGAATGATGCCAGGAATTTCCAAAGGCTTTGTGCCCCTAACTGTTGGATCTGCGTGAGTACGGGAGGCCGATGGACGTCCAGAACTCCAGCTTGGGGGCTCATGATGGACGTTATCTCCCTGGCAGTTTCCCAACAACAAGGTTTCGGGCCCAGATTCACGGCACCTACAGGAGAGTAAAGCTGCAACAGACTGCGTAAGAGGTATGAAGGGGGGAAAAGCGAAAGGGACGGACGCTTTTTCTGTTATACCTCGGCAAAGAGCCTTTGAACTCCGGCAAGGCTTAATTGGCCTGGGAGCCGAGCCAAAGAGTTCGTGATTAATGGGCTGCCAAGATAAGGAGTCTTTGAAGGCATAGAAGACTCACGGCTACTGCCAAAAGCTGAAATGGAATTTTTCCAAGCTGATGGAGACGCTCAGTCCCTTAAGTTGGATGGGCAGAATTATGAACCCTGGGCAAAATGGTGTGAGAGTTTACTGCGTCAGTTTGGGGTGTGGCATGTTGTTTCTGAAACCCCCCCAGTTCCTCTGACAGAGAGATGGAAAGGCCAGAATTCGAAAGCGATTGACATAATAGTCCTATCCGTATCTCTTGAGGAAATTAAGACGCTGGCTGGCAACACCACTGCACGTGCAATGTGGTCTGCTTTAAAAAAAGCTCACAAGCCAATAATCCCAGCCCAGAGTTTGACTGCATCGGAGGTCCTAGCTGTTTCCCAGAATGCGAATGAATCCAGGGATGCTGAGGGCACCGGTTGCAAGCTGCAGGGGGAGCTGACCGTCACGTCATCCCAGGCAGCATTCCAGCCTCCAGGGGGAGCCAAGGAGTCGGCAGCTGAGAGCTCTGTTTCTCGTGAGAACCAAGGCCATCGCCTTTGCAGAAGCCGGAAAGGCAAAGGTAAACAGATGCCTACAGATGGCCAGGAGCAGAGGGAGGGTGAAGAGCCCGCGCAAGGGGAAAACAAAGCATTGTTTGCTGGCACGGCTTCACCAAAGGCTAAAGGCACGTCTGCAGATGGCCAGAAGCAGGGGGGCAAGCTGCAAAAGCCCACGCCAGTGGAAAGCAAGGTTTTGCTTGCTGGCACAGCTTCACCAAAAGCTAAAGGCAAGTCTGGTGGCCAGGAGCAGCAGGGGGGCAAGCTGCAGAAGCCCAAACCGCTGGAAAACAAGGGTTTGCTTGCTGTAAAGACTGCTCCAACAGCCAAAGGCAGGTTTATTGTGGACTCAGGTGCCAGCCGCCACATTTCCAAGGACAGGCATCTCTTTATCTCCTTCAAGCCTCAGGAAGGTGAGATCCACCTGGCTGATGGAAGGACGTTGCAAATTGCTGGAGAAGGGACTGTGAGACTTGCAAGTTTGCACACAACCATCAGTGGTGTACTATATGTTCCAGGCGCTGCAAGCAACTTGTTGAGCGTCCCGCAGCTTACTGGGCGTGGTTTTCAGATTTCCTTCAAGAGGAGCGTCTGTGTCATCAGTAAAGGCAAAGAGGACTATTTGCATGCAAAGTTTATGGATGGTTTGTTCCATATAACTTATGATGACACTGTTGTTGTATCTAATGCTGATTCTTGTTGTGTTGCACAAACTAACAAAGTTCTTCATGCAGGTTGCATTCATGATGCGCATCGAAGGTTTTGTCACCTCTCTTGGAAGGCACTGGCCAAAATGCCAGAGGTGGTTGAAGGTTTGAACATCAAACCCTGTAAATTTCACATGAAATGTGTATCTTGTGCAGAGAACAAGGTGAAGGTTGCTCCAAAGGGCAAGGAGTCTAGCAGGCAGGCTTCCAAACCCTACCAGCTAGTGCATGCGGACCTGGTTGGTCCACTAGCGCCCTCTTTAGGAGGAGCAAGGTACTTCATGATTCTGATTGATTCCTTTTCCAGGTACATTCATGTGTATTTGCTCGAACAGAAATCGCAAGCGTTTCCAAAGTTTAAGGAATTCTGTGCTTGGTTGGAGAATGTGCACAGTAAACGTATTTCTTGTTTGTTTACTGATCGGGGCGGGGAGTTTACTTCTCAGCAGTTTGAAGCTTTCCTGACTGAGAAGGGAATCCAGCATGACATGTCAACGCCCAGATCGCCATGGATGAATGGGCTTGCGGAGAGAGCAAATCAAACATTGCTGCAAGGAATCAAGACCTTGTTGCATGATGCCAATCTCCCTGATAAGTTTTGGGGGGAAGCTTTGGGGAATCTGGTTTACAGTTATAATCGCAGATTGTCATCACCCATTGGTTGTACCCCCTATGAGAAGATGTTTGGCAAGAAACCCAACACCAAACACATGAAAATATTTGGTTCGGACATGTGGGTACGCACACAACAAACCAACAAGCTTGGGAAGCGTGGGGCACATGGTTTGTTCATGGGGTACGAAAAAGGTGCATACAGGGTATGGATGACTGACTCTAAATCCATTAAGTTCACAAGGAGTGTTGAGTACAATCCTAAGTGGGGGGAAAATGTGGGAATTTTCCAGAGTTACCCAGAGGAGGATGAAGGTGATGTCAAGCAAGCAGCTAAAGCTGAGGAAGCTGCTGATGCTGATGAGGATGAGGATGATGATGATGATGATGATCAGAGTTCGGATTCCAGTTCAGTGGGCGGCGCGGCTGCTGGTGTCAGTGACAGTGATGACACAGCAGACTACCAGAGCGCAAAAGCCTCAGTCAGACCATCTGATGCGTCTGACAATGAACTGGAAGAACCACTGTTCACCATTGGTCACTTTTCTCCTAAGAAAGAGGAGATGAGTCCAGAAGATTTGCGTCTAGTACGCAGATCTGAAAGGGCGACCAAGGGCAGACCTCCAAAGAGGTATGCTGATGAGTTTGCTAAGACAGCAACTGCTGTTCTTGGTAGCTCAGAGAAGGTATGGGAACCTTCAAGCTTCAAAGAGGTTCAGGAGTTAACCTCTAAAGATGCTGAGCCTTGGCTTAATGCCATGAAGGCTGAAGTTGATTCCTTGAACAGGAACCAAACTTGGGAACTGGTACCGGTAGTCCCAGGAATGAGACTGGTTGGCAGCAAATGGGTCTTCAAGGCCAAGACAGACCAGAATGGCAAGGTAGTCAGACACAAAGCCAGATTGGTTGCCAGAGGTTTTTCACAGGTACCAGGACAGGATTACCACGAGACCTACTCACCCACAGTCAAATATGAGAGCATTCGGCTGATGCTCAAGGTCGCTGCGGAGGAGAAACTGCATGTTTCCCACCACGACATTAATACAGCTTTTTTGTACGGGATTTTGAATGAACAGCTGTTCATGCTTCCACCTGATGGGATGGAGATACAGAAGGGTATGGTCTGTAAACTGCGGAAATCCTTATATGGTCTCAAGCAGAGTGCCAGGTGTTGGAACACAAAACTCACTGAGACATTGCTTTCTCTAGGTTTTCACCAGGGCAAAGCTGATCCATGTGTGTTTGTCAAGGAGGAGGGGCAAAACAAACTGTATTGTTTATGTTTTGTTGATGATCTTCTGATGTTTTGGAAGAATCAGGCTTTTTATCAAAGCACCCTAGCTCAGCTGAAGGAGCACTTTGACATGAAGGATCTTGGTGAGGTATCCAACTATCTTTCTCTGCAGGTGGAGAAGGACCAAGCAGGTAATTTTCTGGTACACCAAACACAGAAAATTGCTGATGTGTTAACCAGGTTGAATTTGGTTGATGCAAACCCAGCAGACACACCGATGGTGACAGGTTACCAGGTAGACAGTACTGCTGAAGCGTTTTCTGACACAACGCTGTACAGATGCATTCTAGGCAAGCTGAATTTCATTGCCAGATGTTCAAGACCTGACATAGCTGTAAGCTGTAATCTGCTTAGCAGACATGCCAACAATCCTACGGTTCAGGATTGGAAAGCTCTGAAGCGCATAGCCCGCTATTTGAAAGGGACTATGCACTACAGGCTGAGGTTCACCAGTCAGAAGACTGGAGGTCTTGAAATCTTTGCAGATGCAAGTTTTGGAAGTGACACCACGGATGGTACGAGCACTTCTGGAGTATGCTACATGTACAACCACTGCCTGTTTGACTGGTTGTGCAAGAAGCAGACAACAGTGAGCCTAAGTTCCTGTGAAGCAGAACTCAATGCTCTGTCATTTTCACTCATGGATTGTGAATGGTTGATGCAACTGTTTAAGGACATCGGGGTTTCTGTGAAATGTCCTATACAAGTGTATCAAGACAATAGATCTTGTTTGGCTTTGCTGAACTCGGAGAGTTGCAAGCAGAGAACCAAGTACTTGCAGATTAAGCTACATCGTGCAAGAGAGTGTATTCAGAAAGGACTGATTCAGGTGTCCTACATGCCAGGAAATGAAATTCCTGCTGATCTGTTGTCTAAGGTTGTTAACAAAGAACAACTTAAGGTTTATGTACAAAGGTTGCAATTGGGTGAACCACAGGTACAACGGGTTACACGGAAAGGGGGAGGATGTTAGGATATTTCCGTTCCACCTTAAAGGGAGCAGGCTTTGTAAGCAACAGAGTCTGCGCATGTCCTGATCACAGGATGTTTTTGTTCTGTTATTCCTTTCGTTTTCAGTCGGCTCAGACACGCTGACAGAATGGACGTGTTTTCTTTTGTTCTGTTAAACGCTAAATAAAGTCTGTAAATTATGCTCTTCTGCTCTTCTGTGATGCAAGCTTTCGGCTGCGTTTCTGCTGATAAAGAGGGTGCACCAGCCTAGGAATGATGCCAGGAATTTCCAAAGGCTTTGTGCCCCTAACTGTTGGATCTGCGTGAGTACGGGAGGCCGATGGACGTCCAGAACTCCAGCTTGGGGGCTCATGATGGACGTTATCTCCCTGGCAGTTTCCCAACAATATCTTCATCTCTTCTTCTAGGCTAGCCTACAAACTTTCTCCTGCCAACACTGGAATGGAAAGTGAGCATTATTAGAAAGGGCGGTTGTTTGAGTTTTAGAAGGAAACGTCTCAGTAGAATCTTTGTGACAGGCCATAATTTCTTCTCCCAGGATTTTTCATGAGAAAGGAATCTGTAGTGCCTGCCGAGGGACACTGATTCATCCAATTAAATCTTTGTAATGTTTAATTGCTTGAAGCAAGCTCTCTCAACAGGGATTGTGGAATCCTCTCTTATAATAAAACCTGATGGAAAGAATTAAAGAATTGTACCATTGGAAGGAGCCCTGAGGATCATTTAGTCAAACCCCATGCAATGCAGAAATACACAGTTGTCCCATCCCATAAGGGGATCAAACCTGCAACCCTGGAATTTTCAGCATCATGCTCTAACCAACTGAGCTAAGTTGAAGATCCCACCAAGGTCTCCTTTTAAGAACCAACTAACTCTCCTTCTATGCTACTCTTCACTTCTCTGCATGCTGAAACGGACTAGTCTATGGTCTGCAAATGCTCTTAAAATAAAGCTAAATTAATATTTTAGATAGATAGATAGATAGATAGATAGATAGATAGATAGATAGATAGATGATAGATAGATAGATAGATAGATAGATAGATAGATAGATAGATAGATAGATGATAGATGATAGATGATAGATGATAGATGATAGATAGATAGATAGATAGATAGATAGATAGATAGACAGACAGAGAGACAGATAGATAGATAGATATAAAAATGTTAAATCTCAGAGGGCCTACAAACTCCATCCCTCCACCCATTTTTTAATGAACCACCACAGGCTCCAAACTTAAAACTTCCTTTTAATGTAGCTAACATTTCCAAAAGATTTGCATCATTTCTGCAGATCAGGAGTTGTTTTGTAACTCTCCTCAAAACACAGAGATGCAGGTTGTGCCAGGCACAGACTTGCAACCAACGCTGAGGAACCCTGGCTCTTGAGCCAAGCAGATTACAGTATTTGGAATTTGCATTGTGGAAAATGCCAAGGATCCAGCTGCCTGCACGGTTACAATCTAAGCAGGTATTGGCAAGGACTGTGCAAAAAGCACATTTTTTGGCTCATGCTAATGACAGCTTCCCCACCAGAAACCAGATTAAGAAGGCTTTTTGCCCACTCAAGTGCCTAATTTAAGGCAGTGCTTTGAGTAACGATTAAAAGATTTGTCGAAATCAGTGGGATCTAAGCTCTGCCAGCATGGTCTTAAATACAAGCTTGGAGCTGGCCCGTCGCTTAATGACAGCAACGTGGAGCGAGAGGAACTGCACATGTGAAGGTAAAGGTAAAGGTAAAGGTAAAGGAACCCCTGACCGTTAGGTCCAGTCATGACCGACTCTGGGGTTGCGGTGTTCATCTCACTTTATTGGCCGAGGGAGCCGGCATACAGCTTCCGGGTCATGTGGCCAGCATGACTAAGCCACTTCTGGTGAACCAGAGCAGCGCACGGAAACGCCGTTTACCTTCCCGCCGGAGCGGTACCTATTTATCTACCGTACTTGCACTTTGACGTGCTTTCGAACTGCTAAGTTGGCAGGAGCAGGGACCGAGCAACAGGAGCTCACCCCGTCGTGGTGATTCGAACAGCCGACCTTCTGATCGGCAAGTCCTAGGCTCTGTGGTTTAACCCACAGCGCCACCCGCATCCCACGTGTGAAGGGATCCGTGCAAATTTAACAGCACAAAAGAGAACTTTTTTGCATTGCCTTGCACAAGCAAACACTTTTGCCCATGGCTAGCTTCTCACTGAGTTCGGCTCCTGCCTTATGATCAACTTCTGGGCCAATCTTAAGGATGCTCAGCACTTGCATCGCATCTTGGTGACTCCCCTCTAATGTGCCTTGTATAATTCATTGCTCATGAGCAATTTGTCAAAAGCGGGTCAGCAAATCTCCTCGCAAGCATCTCAATGGGTAAGTGGAGGAAAATTGCAAGAGCTGAAAGGGGCAAAACCTGCTGAACGCATCAGTCATCTTGTTCCGATGCAAAACGACCAGGCAGCTCTCTTAACTGCCTGCAGTTCAGGCCTTTTGACTTCATTTTCCATGCTGCTAACTTTGCACCAGCTCAGCTTATGGAAGTGGCAGCTGGGATGACCTCATAGCAAACAGCAAAGCATTTATACAGATTTATAGCTCACAATGTACCAGGGATGCCTTATATAAAACATTGCCTCTGAAGGAGGCAGCTATATGTAACCTCAGGAGTGGCGGGTCCCCAAACATCTATTTGCAGGAAACATTTGAGGGGGTGGATTTGCAAGGGGTGTAAGCCAGGCAGGTGCTCATGCCCAATCCCCCACCCAAATATTTGCCCTTGAAGCCAACACCCCAATGCCAGTCTTAGTTCTGGATTCAGAGATTGGCTGGAGAAATCTATATTTGCAAATTTCTTCTGCAACTGGGCACAAGGGGGTGTGGATGTATGTGGCTCTCAAGTGGTCAACCTTCCAGGTCCTGTAAAGACCCAGATCTGCATAGCTCATGTGCCTTCATCCTTACAAGGGTGGCAGGGAGACAGGTGTCCCTCAAAATGTGCAGCTCCACCCAGAGTTAAACATACAAACAATAAGCCCCAACCAGCAATGGTGCCTCGTTTGTGTGGACACAGAGAAATCCCTTTGGGGAAAGTTTTTAATTAGAGCACTCAGAGAAAAAGCTCAAATCCTCAAAGATTTTTGTTATTAAAATGCATTGGGCTTCCCTTTGATACCTCTCCCCATCTCAGTAATAAATCTATATTTGCAGCAGAGGGTGGTCCATTAGGGCAAATGGGGCACTGACTCACCAACTTCACCCTGCCCTCAGCCAGCCCCCACCTGCCTGCCTTCTTACTTACCACTGGGCCAGGGGGTGGTGCTCGCAGGCAGGTTCCTTCTCCTGAAGGGCCAACAGTGTCCTTGTAGAACTCAGCAGGAAGGAGGATGCCGACTTGGCTGGCTCTGCCCATCATTGGCTCTGGCGCCATCTACTGTTGGTCTCCCTTCCAACCGGCCACTCAATGGGCACCTGCCACCACTGTTCTCCCTTTTCAAGACAGCAGTATTCCAGGACAGCAGTGGACACCTGGGAGGGCAAGATTCGGAACCCACCCCACTGGAAAGAGCTCCTACCTCAAGCAACTTGGGTGTATCCTCCCAGGCAGAATAATGGCCTGTAGAGCATACAGTGGTACCTTGGGTTACAGACGCTTCAGGTTACAGACTCTGCTAACCCAGAAATTGTACCTCGGGTTAAGAACTTTGCTTCAGGATGAGAACAGAAATCGTGCTCTGGTGGCATAGCGGCAGCGGGAGGCCCCATTAGCTAAAGTGGTGCTTCAGGTTAAGAACAGTTTCAGGTTAAGGATGGGCCTCCAGAACGAATTAAGTTCTTAACCCGAGGTACCACTGTATTTTCATCATGAACCTTGCATGCCCAGAGTGGCATCATGCTTTGCTTTGTGGCCTCAGCTGTACCAATCCCTGAGCAGCTTTGCTCAGGATGACACAAGACGCAGGTTGGCCACAGCCCATTCGACACCACTTGGGTACCAGAGTACATCTCTGCATCTTGATGTATTCCATCTTGACAGGCATTGTCACAAAAATCTCCTTTTTGCAAATGTCTCCTTTGAGGTATTCTGCAGCTGTTGCCTTTCACCACAACAGGTTCCTGAAATCCTATAATGCGCAGGTGGGATTTGCGGGAGATGAGTTGCGTATAAAGCAATCCCCTTCAGTTCTGCAGCTTTCACATAAGCCAGGCAGACAGTGGACATGTTGTGAAGCACTGCCTGATCACTCGCAGCCATTGTCCCTTCCCCTTAATTCACTTTGCCTTCCCTCTTCATTCATTGATTCGCTAGAGAATCAGCTTCAAGTCAGGTTTTATTCTCCCCACCTCCCCGCAATGCTTTTATGTGTCAGCAGCCAGACTTCCACATCCTGCTGCATTGATAACACAATTCCAACAACTCAATCTCTTTTACAGGTCTTCTCAGGTAGTTTCGGCAGTTTCTCCCGGAGAAGTGAAAATGGAAAGCCTTTCTGGCTCCAGGCTCTGATCTGGGTCTCCTTAGCCAGACCAGAAAAACAGCAGCCCGGACAGCAGAAAAGCTCAGATCACCAAGGGCTGGTTTGTCTCTAAGACTGAATAGCAAATTTGGGGCAATCCTTTTTGACAGGCACAATTGCTGCTGCTCTTGTTTTCAGCATGAAAGGAACCAAGATTGGATTGCCACGACTGCAACGCGGAGCCCATCCGATTATGACTTGCACAAAACAAAACCCACACGATTCAAGAGTGGTGTAAAGTAGGACGACACCAGCACAAGAGAATCATAGAATTGTAGAGTTGGAAGAAGGGGCCCTGAGGGTCATCTAGTCCAACCCCCTGCAATGAAGGAATATACAGTTGTTCCACATGGTGATCGAACCTGCAACCTTGGCATCAGAACCAAACTTTAAACAGGAGGTGTTTTCAGCGGCACCTCTGCCAAACCCATCGCTCTCTGTAGGTGGTCGGAAATCTTGTAAGCAGGATCGGCTTGCATAACTGTTAGCCCTCCAGATGGTATGGGACTACAACTCCCATCCTTCCTCACTGATGGGAATTGCAGTCCAGCAACATCCAGCAACAATTGGCTGCCCAATGTGCCTCACCCCAAAGAAATGTCCCAGCAGCACACTTACTGATTTCATCATTCTGAATCAAGCCAGAGTACTCGTGAGAAAAATCGGAACAGGTCAGAGGAGCATAACAAAGATGGTCAGCAGAATGGAAAACAAGTCTTAGGAAGAAAGATGGCCATTTTCAGCCGGGGAAGTTTTAGTGGGGCCACAACCGACCCAAAGGACTGCTGTGTGGGAAAGGGCATGGCTTGGTTCTCTGCTGCCCCCTAGAGGGCAGGACTAAATCTCATGGGCAAATCACAGTTTGACATGGAACTCTTGATGATGAGTTCTAGTTACAGTGGTACCTCGGGTTAAGTACTTAATTCGTTCCAGAGGTCTGTTCTTAACCTGAAACTGTTCTTAACCTGAAGCACCACTTTAGCTAATGGGGCCTCCCACTGCTGCCGCACTGCTGCTATGAGGTACTATTTCTGTGTTAGCGGAGTCTGTAACCTGAAGCGTCTGTAACCCAAGGTACCACTGTATTTGTGGTGGGTGAGCTCTTCCTCCCTGGGACTGTTCAAGCAGAGGCAGACAGATAGACACCTGTTTGGGATGTTGCGAGCTTCGATTTCTCACAGGGTGGCCTGTTGCAGCAGCAGTGCCTTCTCCACCAAACAGTGGACTCTCCTTCCATTGAGCTTTTTAAGCAGAGGCTGAATGGCCACCTGCCAGGGATTCCTTAGTTGTGAAATCTGCACTGCAGGGGGATTGGACTAGATGGCCCTTGGGTGCCCCTTCCAACTCGACAGTTCCATGTTTCTATGAGACAGCTGTGTCTTTCCTAAGCATGTGGATCCACAGAGGCGAGAGCTTCTCTTTCCTGCACGGAGTGCTGCAATCCCACTTTGTGAGCCTCGTTGAAAAGACAGCGGAAGCTGCAGGAAGGGGCTGCCAGTGTAATACACAGCGGGGCCACAAGGCTTAAGTGGCTGGCTGGCCCTGAATGATGAAAATGGGCTTCCCTTCCTGAAAGCAGACAAAGAGGCCTCAGACAACACACTTATGTGAAAATGCTTCCATGGCATAAAGGAAATAGATGCCCCAGACTAGAGGATGGGAAGGTCCTCTGGTCTCCCATCATCTGAGCTTCATTTCATGACCCCAATTGGGTTCTAGTATTGGGACACATCCTGGTCTAAAAAGCCCCAGACACTGAAACCGTCCACTTTCCTCCTAGTTCTGTAGCTCTAAAGCATCTAGTTTTTTTCTCTAAGGCCAGCGGGATGCCAGCATTTCTAAATCCCCACAAAATAGACCGTGGATGTGCCCCCTCTGCAGTGAGCCCTACAAGGAAACTACCAGAGTCTGAAACATGGGAGAAACCCGAAACAGGGATTAGGACAAATGCTACCTTCAAAATAAAGGTGTTTATTGAAGATGCTGCTGCAGCAAAAGTCCCTTTTGATTGTTTAAAAAATGCTCTCACACATACACTCCATGGTACACTTGGAATAAAGATTGATCCAGTCCCGCAAACAAAATATGCAAGCAAAGTAGAGGAGCAAGTGCTATAGCAGTTTTCCTGACATTTATTGGTGTCTTTCCAGTTCAACAAGGATCAAAAGCAAGTAATTCCCCCAGCTTTTCCCAGCTGTCTAAAAATACCCTCTGAATCTCAGTGGTATGTTGTGGCTCTGATAAGATGAGAGCTACAGCATTCCCTGGCCATCAGCCATCTTGCTCAAGTTTTGCAGAGACGGAGGCTGATTTAATGAATTGGGAAGGCTGTCAAACAACCAGTGAAAATCCCAGTTAGGGCACCCCTTCTAGGAAGAGACATGGGGTGCTGTTTCATCTATGCATCCATCCATCCATCCATCCTGTTTCATCCATGATCTCAAAAAATCCCCATTCAAAGATTCAGGAATTCAGGAATTCTGTATTAAAAGGAGGGGGGGGCATTCTGACATTTGGAAAGGGAAGTGCTTTTAATCAGATTTGCACAAAGCTATGTAATTTGCATAGGGGATGAGGCAGGCAGCCCCTTTCAAGGCAAATTGTGGAGCTGGGTAACAAGGCTGGAATGTGGGGCAATTCTCACAACTCCTTTAGGGATGTAAAAGGCACTTGTTGTTGTTTAGTCGTTTAGTCATGTCCGACTCTTCGTGACCCCATGGACCAGAGCATGCCAGGCACTCCTGTCTTCCACTGCCTCCCGCAGTTTGGTCAAACTCATGCTGGTAGCTTCAAGAATACTGTCCAACCATCTTGTCCTCTGTCGTCCCCTTCTCCTTGTGCCCTCCATCTTTCCCGGCATCAGGGTCTTTTCCAGGGAGTCTTCTCTTCTCATGAGGTGGCCAAAGTATTGGAGCCTCAGCTTCACAATCTGTCCTTCCAGTGAGCACTCAGGGTTGATTTCCTTAAGAATGGATAGGTTTGATCTTCTTGCAGTCCATGGGACTCTCAAGAGTCTCCTCCAGCACCATAATTCAAAAGCATCACTAGTCCCTGTGATTCAGAGGTGGTTTCCTGAGTACCCCAGCCCAGAATAAGATTGGGTGCCTTATCTTGTTTATACGCTTCTCAAAGGTCACCCAAATATCTGAGCACTGAAGGAATAAAATAGAAACTTGTTGGGTAGGGATATTTGAACAAGATTGCTGACCACCAGCTAGGAAAGGCCTTGCTTTGAGGTATTGAGTGGAAGTTTCCCACACTGCCCCATCATTTCTTTATAGTGATGAGGACTAGAGACTTCCTCATTTTTTAAATGAACATACACGCTCAACAATTTATTGATTCCTAGAAAACTGGCTTAATGAGGTGGAAGTTCAACATGCCTGACTTACATTCTGCACACTGACAGACGTGGTCTCCTAAGTTATGGATTCCCCCTCTTCAAAAAAAATCAAAACAATACATCAAAGTAAGGGAAAGAAAGTTGGAAATGAAATTGATATTGCAACGTTATAGAGCTGGAAAGGAACCCAGGGAAGAAGAAGAAGAGTTTGGATTTGATACCCCCCTTTATCACTACCCGAAGGAGTCTCAATGCAGCTAACATTCTCCTTTCCCTTCCTCCCCCACAACAAACACTCTGTGAGGTGAGTGGGGCTGAGAGACTTCAGAGAAGTGTGACTGGCCCAAGGTCACCCAGCAGCTGCATGTGGAGGAGCGGGGATGCGAACTCGGTTCCCCAGATAACACTGGGTCATCTATCCCATCTCCCTGCAATGCAGGGATCACAGTGAAAGACTTCCTGACAGACGGTCATCAAACCTGTTTAAAAGTATCTAAGGAAAGAGAGTCTACCACCTTCTGAGGCCATGGACTCATAGAACTGTAGAGTTGGAAGGGATCCCACGGGTCATCTAGTCTAACCCCTTATAAACACATAATGATGTTTATTGCCTTTCGTGCATTTACGCGTAGTTGTCTCAAACCAGTTTGAGCTGGCTTGATGTTTTTGCCAGTCTTCTTTCATTCAATCTCTTTGCTCAGATTCTAACCATGATTTTATAACCTCCATTCAATAGAGAGATGGCCAGGGGATTTGCTGGGGTGGGAGGAAGAAATTTATAAGACTATGGATGCCAGATTTGTCCCTGGCATAACTGAGGGAGGCAATATTCATGATAATTTTTTAAAACAACAACACAGACACACAGATATTGTCCATATAGCTTAATACTGCCTGCTCTGACTGACAGCCTTTCTCCAGAATCTCATTCAGATACATGAAGCATCGTATTTCCAACAACTTTTTACCGGGTTTATTTTTATTAACTGGATCTGCCCAGGGGCTTTCTGCTCTGCTGCTCAGGTTCTGTCCTCCACCATCATAGTGGAACCCTGCCAGTCTTTCAGAGCAAATTACACCTTCCTTGGGAGACATGAGAGGCAGCTAGCAGCAGAAACCACTGCATTTTGGTAACTCAGTAATTCATGGCAGACTCAGCTGGTCCTCAACCATAGGAAGTTTTGCTTCCTACAGGAGACCTGTTGCACTAGTTACTGGTAACTTAAGCAAGTGGGAATGGACTTAGCAGAGTAAAAGCTGTAAGGGAGGAGGCGTAGGCCTTCCATTTATTGACTCCAATGCTGGCACTCTGGGAAATATCTATAATTTATTTTGCTGTGCGGAAAACATTTGCTGCCAACTTCATCCTTGAAAGAGCAGAGTAGATAATGTAATTGAACCAGCAAATCATTTCCAGTATGGTCCAGCATTTAGAGGGGTAGGACTCCCGAGGCCCAT
Source organism: Podarcis liolepis (assembly GCF_965112155.1). Taxonomy (NCBI): domain Eukaryota; kingdom Metazoa; phylum Chordata; class Lepidosauria; order Squamata; family Lacertidae; genus Podarcis; species Podarcis liolepis. The sequence goes on along the minus strand of NC_139567.1, from coordinate 28,201,863 downwards.
CCCTTGTCCTCTTGGAGGCCCAAGATCTTCTTTTTTAAAACAAATCAAAAAATCATCACATTCATTTCCTGCTAGGCTTAGCACTTAAAAGACACAGAGGTGTGATTTTAGGTCATGTACAGTGGGAGGGGGAAAGTAGCGAGACAAAAACACACACAGAGAGACACATTTCAGACCTTCATAACGGAAGAGTGATGACTATATGATCATTGATCAAAAACAAAAAATGACTGCTCAGATCTAGAGTTTTCCCATTCTTATGGTTTGTAAGTCCAAAGAGCAAAGTTTGTAAGTCCAAAGAGCAAAAGGTACACTTTTGTTGCTGTTTCCAAAATAAATACTCTCAGAACACAATAATCTAACGATCTGCATGCTGCTTCTAATCCTTTTCGCCCTATGCAGATGACATGCCACTTTACTATTTGCTAAACCCTTGAACTGCTGTGTTGTTTGTTTGAAATTATCATTACCTCCCTCAGTTAGAACAGACATAAATCTGGCATCTGTACTGTATAAACAGCTTCTTTCCACCACCATCAGCCCAAATTCCCTGGCCATAAAGTTCTAGAATGCACAGTTCATCGGACGAAATGGAGACAGTCCAACATCTCATTTTATGTTGTTTTGAGCTGTTCTGTGTACGGTCCAAGCTCACTGCCACCCACCTTCCAGATCCAATTCTACTTGTAGCAGGAGATCCGAGTATGTTTCCTGACAGGATACTGTGGTTCACGAGGAAGTGCTCAGGGTTCTCACATGCTCTGCCAATCCCTTTCTTCCCATCTGAGACTCAGGTGTGCATGAAGACGAGGCGGTGGTTGCATTCACACAACTCTTCACTTTCCATGCACCAGACAGAGAACTCACCCCAGTGCGTAGAACTGATTTCCCTGCCCAAACTCTTTTGAAGAGAGCTAAAGATGAAGGAACTGACTCTGTGAATGTTGGCAACAGCACTTTCTTAAGCGGTGCAAGAAAAGAATCAATCCTCTGCCACTGGGTAATGTGGCGGGGAAAAGCATAGCTGGCAAACCACAACTGTCATGGATGAAATTTCATTCAGCAGGCAGAGACAAAAGTCAACCACATATCAGTGGGGCAACAATATAATCCTGAAATGGATGGAATGAGGTTGGAGGGGACAGAAGCATACCTTCCCCAGATCCCTCTTGTTTTTCTGAACCTCCATTTGCAATTATTCCATAGTCTACTGTATTACTACTTTTACTGACATGTTGTGACAGAAACAGTGGCCAGGAAAATGGCTTCTTGCCTGCTGCCAGTCCCAGTGCCAAATTACCAAATAGGCAGAGTAGGCACTAGCCTATGGGCCCTACACCTTCTAGGGCAGGCATCCCCAAATTTGGCCCTCCAGGTGTTTTGGGACTACAATTCCCATCATCCCTGACCACTGGTCCTGAGCTTGGGGATGCCTGTTCTAGGGCCTCTTGCTTGCCTTTCCTCTGAACTGAAATTCAAGAGAGCCTCTCGCTGCTTCTTTCATTGGCTAACTCTGCTCCCCCTTGCTGATGATAACAGATGCTCATGTACCAACCAGATACAGAGCAAATCCTCCTCACCCTTCTGCCCCCCCCCAGCTGCTGGCTCTCTTTGCAGGCGAGGAAGTTCACGAGCAACCACCCCATGGCCTGTGGGGTGGCAGAAGGAGCAGGGGATTAAGCCAGCTTTTCGGGCCAGGCCAAGAGATCTCTCTTGGCTGTTCTACCTGAGCTGCTGGCATCAGCAGAAAGCTAATCGCAGCCAAGATAGGGCCCCATAATGAGAAAAGCGCCAACGCAGAGATGATCTTTGGAACTCTTAATTAAGTTTACTAGTTTGGAAGAACAAATCTGGTAATTGGACAAGATTGAAAAGAAAGGGGCACGGAGGGTGAGAGAAGAAAGACAAGCACCAGAGTGGTACTTAAAAAATGGAGTGGAGAAAAATCCTTTCCTGCTTCAAATATCCCCCCTCCAATTAATTTTTATTGACTGCTTCTAACTTTTAAAGTAGAGGGCGAGGCTCTCTTTCATAGCTTGGCAACAGAGAGTCTGACAATCAGAAAGGACTTTATTTTAGGGGCCTATTATAATGAGAGACGATCCATAGTTTCTCTACTTCTCTCTCGCAATACCAGTATAGTATATAGTCCTGGTTCCTCATCTCAATAAAGGATATAGTAGAGGAGGCATGTCCAACAGGTTGATCGCGATCTACCGGTCGATCGCGGAGCAGCCCTGATCAATCGCATGATCCTGATCGATATCCTCCCACCTCCAAAAACAAAAAAGCTCAACAACTTTGCCTCTCCCCCAAAAAAACTCAACAACTTTGGTCAATGTAATGGGTAGATCACTGCCAGTTTATATATATATATATATATATATAGTGGGAGTAGATCGCAGTCTCTTGGAAGTTGGACATGCCTGTAGTAGAGCAAGAAGGGGCCAACCAGCCATCAAGGGGGATGGACCAGTTACAATGCTGGAGTATATTTAGGGGTTTTTTGAAGGGGGGGAGGTGGATAAGGAAGGGGAGATGCATGGTACAGAGAAAGTGGAAAGAGGTTATTCTCACTTTCTCACAATACTAAGCTTGGGACCATCTGCTGAAATAGATTTGCAGGAGATTCAGCATGTTTTCCCACCCAGAGTGCAATTCAAGGATTCGCTACCTGAAGATGGGAGTGGTGATCTGCCTGCTTAAATGAATCATAGAATCATAGAGTTGGAAGAGACCACAAGGGCCATCGAGTCCAACCCCCTGCCAAGCAGGAAACACCATCAGAGCACTCCTGACATATGGTTGTCAAGCCTCTGCTTAAAGACCTCCAAAAAGGAGACTCCACCACACTCCTTGGCAGCAAATTCCACTGTCGAACAGCTCTTACTGTCAGGAAGTTCTTCCTAATGTTTAGGTGGAATCTTCTTTCTTGTAGTTTGGATCCATTGCTCCGTGTCCGCTTCTCTGGAGCAGCTGAAAACAACCTTTCTCCCTCCTCTATGTGACATCCTTTTATATATTTGAACATAGCTATCATATCACCCCTTAACCTCCTCTTCTCTAGGCTAAACATGCCCAGCTCCCTTAGCCGTTCCTCATAAGGCATTATTTCCAGACCTTTGACCATTTTGGTTGCCCTTCTCTGGACACGTTCCAGTTTGTCAGTGTCCTTCTTAAACTGTGGTGCCCAGAACTGGACACAGTACTCCAGGTGAGGTCTGACCAGAGCAGAATACAGTGGCACTATTACTTCCCTTGATCTAGATGCTATACTCCTATTGATGCAGCCCAGAATTGCATTGGCTTTTTTAGCTGCCGCCTCACACTGTTGGCTCATGTCAAGTTTGTGGTCAATGGCCTTAAAAGGGGATGAAAATCCATGGAGAAGACTGTTAATGGCTGCTGGTCACAATGACTAAATTCAGCTTCCAGAATTCATCCTTTGGAGTAAAGGAGGGCATGGAGATCAACACTTTGCAGCAGTTTGGTGGTCACATTGGGGATTTTTCAATGGCCTCCCCCCGCCCCCAGCACAGACAACTCACTGCTTATTCCTAAAAAGTTCATCCTTGAGAACCCTTTTCATAATTCATTTACAGAACAATTCTATGCATGTGTGGTGTTGCAGTTAAAGTGTCAAAACAAAGACCTGGGTGACTGGGATACAAATCCCCACTCTGGGTGACCTTGGACCAATCCCTGCCTCTGAGCTTAACGTACCTTGCAGGGTTGTTGTGGGGATTAAATGCAGAGGAGAACTATGGTACATCACCTTGAACTCCTTGGAGGAAGAGTAGGATACAAATGCAATGAAAAAATAACAACTCAATACAGTAATACTTGGAAGTATATGGCATGGCATTGAAAGGGTTAAGTGTGCATAGGGTCACAGCCTCTAGCCCACCCTAGTTCAAAGATATGAGGTGGGGCAGTTGTATTAAGCTAAAACATACATATGGTGTGTCCCAGTTAAGGCTGCAATCAAATCCTAAACCGTGGTTCATACTTCAAAATAAACTTGCATAGGACTGGGCCAAACTGGATATAATACAGGAATCCATTACAAGAACCTCTCACTTAAAATAAGTTAAAAGCAGCCAGGAAAGGGAAGGGAGTAGATTAAACATTTATAATTTTTTTATTTTGAATATCTGAACTGCATCTAGTTTGGACCTTGGAGCCTGACCCCTTGTGGCCAAGTTGTAGAACTGCTTTGGAGGAAGATAGCCATCTCCATGTGACACTTGTGACGAAGAAGCTGCTCGTATCGCTCAGACACCCAACGCCTCTTTGCAAACTGTGATGTTACACTCATCATCTCCAACCACCTCAGCCGAGATGCTTATTAATAGCATGGACACGTCTGCATCCTGACAGCACCTTTCATCATCTCGCCCGGCAAGTGACACCATCCTTCTCAGCGACTTGAAATGGTTTGCTGACCCAGTCCTCAGAAATTGACTCCCTTGCAAACTGATCCTATACATCGTCAATCCAGGACGTGGTTTTGACAAACTCCAGGTAAAAGACGCACGACCCTACACTGCTGAGATTGCCCTTCGCATTAGCAACTAATCAGGCGAGCAGACAGCAGCACTCTGAGATGAATGGGGCTGCCAGCACCTTTTGCGACAGAAGCTTCTGCATCTTGGGAAATGACCTTGGATCATGTGATCGCTGTGCTTTTGGCAGAGGCTGAAGTTCCCTCCATCACACCCCCAACCCAGATGGTGCAGATTAATGAGATTATTGTGTGTGGAACACTCTGAACAGTTGAGATGCACCAAGTATTAACACTGCCATTCTGTGTATTGGATAGGAGCTGCTTCTGTTCAGCTGGCACCTTTTGAGAGGCCCAGCCGCCATGAGTCTGTCTCCACCCTCTTCCCTGTCCCATCTTCTATACCAAACCCATTCCTGTCTCTGCACCATTCCTTTCTTCTCTCCCACCCTTCCTCAAGGTTGAGTTTGTTATCATATCTTAGGCCTCCTCCAAATGCCATTTATGCAGCATTCATCCTGGTTTGCTGCACAAAGCTTGCGCTGTGGTTAGATTATGTCCGCTTTTTGTTGAACATTTGCTCCGATTTGTTTGGGGGGGTGTGTCATAGGACAATGGTGGGAGGTTACAGAACAACGAGCATCCGTCCTGATTTTTGCTTGCAGGGCGTTTACATGTCATCCCATTTATCATTTGTTCACCTCTCACATTTCAATGCATGCCCCCATCACCTTCCAAACAGCAAGAAGTCAGTTCTTTTTAAAAACAAAACAAACAAAACAATGTTTCTTTATTCTGCTAGGGCGACGGAGCACTTTAATTGCACAAGCCTAGTGTTAGATGCTTGAATCTCTCCCACAAAATACTGAGTCTGGAGGCATCCATAGAGAGGTGTGTTGTGTGGCTATGAAGGTACAAAGTTAACAGCATTGCTTGGGGGCATTTTTTAAAAAGATGCTGTACTTTCGAAGTCGGCACTGGACAGGAGTCGTCTATGAGTATATATCAAAGTAATTTGCAGTAAATCAGCATGGATTTCCCTCCCGAACAGCTTGCTTGTGTGCAGGAATCAGGAGTGGGCTTTTGTGTGCCAGGGCTGCAGGTTCAGGTCCAGTACTGGAAGAAAGTTCCTAGGCTGAGCATGTGCTTAGAGGTGCCCTGACTTCTAAGAAGCTACCCTGCTCCCTCTTCTGCCACCATTTTGCACCTGACTCTAGTTAAAGGCTGTGGGTTAAACCACAGAGCCTAGGACTTGCCAATCAGAAGGTTGGCGGTTCGAATCCCCGCGACGGGGTGAGCTCCCGTTGCTTAGTCCCTGTTCCTGCCAACCTAGCAGTTCGAAAGCACGTCAAAGTGCAAGTAGATAAATAGGTATTGCTCCAGAGGGAAGGTAAACGGTGTTTCCGTGTGCTGCTTTGGTTTGCCAGAAGCAGCTTAGTCATGCTGGCCACATGACCCGGAAGCTGTACGCTGGCTCCCTTGGCCAATAAAGCAAGATGAGTGCCACAACCCCAGTGTCGACCACGACTGGACCTAATACTCAGGGGTCCCTTTACTTACTAGTATTTTGGGGTTCTAAAGCAGGCATAGGCAAACTCGGCCCTCCAGATGTTTTGGGACTGCAACTCCCATGATCCCTAGCTAACAGGACCAGTGGTCAGGGATGATGGGAATTGTAGTCCCAAATCATCTGGAGGGCCGAGTTTGCCTTGCCTGTTCTAAAGGAACCACCACCAAGTAGATCCTGCAAGCCTTAAGTCTGCCCACCCCAGTTGTACTGAATGTGCTGAAAATAGGACAGAGATGACTCTTGTGGAAGAGCAACCTGAGGGCACAGAAGGCTTCATGCAGACAATTCCTTGTGGGTTTTCATGAGCAGCTCTAAACATGGCTTATGTCCCAATGGAAAGAAACAAATGCAAATATTAGTAGTGATTCCTTGTTCACAGATGCATTTGAAACTGTCTATGTAACTATAAGCAACACTTCACAGCTATCACTGTTTGGGAGATGAACTTCTTAAGGCTACGAAGGTCCCTTCTCATTGTTGTGTTCCAGCAGATTCTTGGGGACAGCCTGCCCTTGTGAATGATCTTTGGTGCAAACACAGAGGGAACTGTTGCCCCCTTTAATGACCTTCTGGAAGCTGGTCAAAATTTTCCATGTTAATGCGGCTTCTTGGTCGCAAATTAGGTTTAATCCATTGCTCTCAGGGTTGACACCCCCCCATTGTAATATTTATGTAATTTGAATTTTAAAATTGTTAAATTAAGGTTTGCTTTCCAAAGTGAAGGCAGGGCACAGGTGTTTGAAACAAAGATGCACAGAGATGGGCTGTTTCGCATCCCTTTCCTATCTATTTCCACTCTCCTGGGGGGAAGTCCATAATCAATATTTGCAGCTGTTTCCCACATCTATTGTGGAAATATCTAAAGCCCACCCAAATCATTCAAATGTGAATGCAGAGGTAGGAAGAGTGCCCACACTGCTCCCGATTCCTTTTTTTTGCCAAGCAGTGAATTTGGGGTTCAAAGAACACCCCCCTCTCTTCTCTCTATATACGCTGGAGCAGAAGAGAGTGCACAAAGGGGGTAAACCAGGAGAAAGGAGGAACTGAGAAATGAGACTGCAGAGACACATTTCAGGAGGGAAACTGAGAAAGCAGGGGCGATGGCTCCATATACCTTTGGTGATACAGAGAGTTCGGAGAGTGAAAAGGGGGGATAGCAGTGACAGTGGAGACCTGTGGTGGCAACAGAAAGAAGAAGGCTCACTACAAAGCAGAGAGCAAAAAAGGGGGTTAGAGAACGGGTTAAAACACACACTTAAAATTGTAACGAATTCTGCAGAGTAATGAGCGGCTGGGGGCCTTAAGCACTCAAAATAATGCATCTCCAAAGCTTTTAAGAGAGCAATTGCACCCTCCAGTGGATATTATGGGTAAAGCTGCAATATTTTTTCTCCTTGTGTAGTTTGCAAGCTGGAAGTCATCTTCCCTTCCAGGATTTGCTTCCTACAGCTATCACTAATCTTACATGTTGCGTGAAATCTATTGTGTCAAGCAAGGGCTTACACTGCCCTATTGCACCAGGTTTCCATACCAAGTGCTTTTCCCATCAAATCCTCTTTTAGACAGTTACCCAAAGAAAATAACCGGTTGCTAATGCACAGAGAGCATGAGACTATTAATCTCAGGCTCATGGATTTAAGACCAACATTGGGTGAAAGATTCCTGCACTAGATGACCCTTGCGGTCCCTTTCCAACTCTACAATTCTATGAAATCCTTATGAAATATACTGTAGTTTGGCAGGAAGCTAAAAGCGATGGTGAATTTGATGTGCCAGAAGCTAGTGCTAACTATCTAAATCACCCTTGGAGTAAACCTATTAAGTCTTAAGATGGCCATGACTTGGGTCCATTGATTTCAATTGGAACATGACTTACTTGGATACCACCCACTGCATTTCATGGCCCGTTTGAATGGCCCAGTGTGCTACAGTGGGAAACAATAGAATACCAACAGCTAGAGGCAAACTGATTTGCCTCTGCATCCAATGTTTCCCTTTCTAGAGACAAGCAATTATCTTCATATGAAATTCCCTAGATCAGCAATGCAGTGCGCATTGGGACATTATACAAAGAAAGGGTGCAAACATTAAGGAGGTGGCCACAAGAAAAGAGTTCTGGGCAAAAGGGTTCTCTGCATCAAATCAAATGAAGGGTTGAAGGACAAGGCAACATAAACCCCCTCACTTGTTTCACCTGGGTTTCTTTTTCCAACAAAAATGAATGCATGTTTGTGCAAATTCTGCCCTTAGTTTCACTACCCTTCCTCTGTTGTCTCCAAAGCACTGAATTCTGGATTGTAAGCTTTTCAAGGTGGCGACTTGCCGTCTTTCACCTTGCAAACCATCAGATTCATTGATAGCTATATAGATCGATTGCCACTTGCATCGGCATTTTCAGTGTGTGCTGAATTAAATTGTTACCCAGAGTATACCCCTGGCTCTTGGCATTGTAAACCAGATGGGACCATGTGAGGATTGGAGAGGAGGCTCGTGCTCTTTCCAGGGGTGGCCACTTTGTGATCTTTGCAGAAGGAAAAGGGACAAGTGTGAATACTGTACATCGCAAGCCAGTCATTGCCCAGTGAGGATTTGGCTGTGTGCTCCCAAGACGCACCTCCCACCAAAGAGTGCTTCATTGCCAGAGCCACCTGCTGCACACTGGGAAGTAGTGCTATTTTTAAAGCCTTCCTGGATGAAAACAAGGATTGATGGGATTATTTAATGCTCTTCTATTAAAGAACCCCCTTGAAGGTCAAACTTACTTGAGCAGGAATAGAAACACACTGCACATGATCAGCAGCTTCTCAGCGTGAGAATTCTTGCCAAGGTGGTGAGGAAAAATATGGACGTTTCAGAGTTACGCATTTCTGGGCAAGAAGCTGCCAGACTGGCTGCTTGCTCACAGGTAGCCACACCAGAAACCAGCCAGGACAGGATGCAGGCAGGTAAGGGTTGGGCTGATAAACGGCCACAAACCTTTAAGGCTCCTCCTGAAGGCTTCTGAGCATCAGAGGCCAAGAGGAAGGATTCATAGGAGAAGCCTAAAGCAGGCAGTGGCTGTCTTGGAGGATGAAGTTACCTGTTAGGGTGTGGTGGTCTGGGCTAGGTACATCCCCCCACCCAATAAACAGGGCCTCTCTACTCTGGCAGGAAGAGAAGAGTGCAACCTGCTCTGGAAGGAGCGGCTTCCCTTGCACTGAAGGGTCTTTTCTAAGGTCACTGAGGCTACAGGTACACAACAAAGGCGACTCAACCATCTACCAGCAGTAGCTTTGCAGCATACCTGCATTATCTGTCACAGACTTCTGAGTGCCCCTCGAACTGCAGGGCCCCACAACTGACCCCCATCCCCAGCAATGGAGTGACAAACACACAGACACCACCAAGTAGGTTTTAACCTGGCTTCATTAATTGTTGAGTTGTACATCTGACTTTTGTGGGACTGTTAGGTTTGTTTGTTTTAATAGCACAAGACACCTCAACTCTTGATCATAGCATTACAGTACAAATTAAAAAATAAAAAATAAAAATAAACCGAGCACACCCGCCCCTTAACAGTGTGGAGAAAATGAGAATCTAAGTATTTACAAGGAATGGGTGGGAGTGCCACAAAATATTTACATGAAAGAGCATGAGTTCATCGGCATATACATTTTACACCAGTTTTCACACACAAAAGTGTAAAAAGAAGAAGAGAGAATAAAAAATAAGACACTATATAAATTAAAGAGAAGAGAACACTTGGAGATCACCCAAGACTTCCCTGGGATGGTTCTCTCATGTGGCTCAAAAATGACTCAAGTTTTCCACAGCAGGAAAATAAACGGCACAACAACCATTTCTTGTTCGTTTTGCACTGGAACTACGCACTAGAAAACTTACTGAAGACACTGAAGTTACTGAGCACATGTTAAACTCTTCCATGCCCATCGCCTCAGTTTCCGTAGCACAAGGGTCTGGAGAAAATGTCATGCCGAAGCCACCTTTAGAAAGGAAAACAGAAACCCAGAACCTACCACTCTGTTCCCTGACATATAATGTCACACTGCAGTCAGTCAACACTTTGTCATCAACGTACCTAAGGAGGTGAACTGGGGCTGGGGTGGGGGAAGAGTATGCAAGGGCCCAAAACTCGCTCTTCCGAAAGGGATCAGAGTTCAAAGTGGGTTTTGGCTTTGTGTGGCAATTTCTGCCACAGCTGTGCAATTCTTGATGAGACCCACCCCCACCCCCTCTGAGGAATAAGCCCCCTCCCCGGTTTTGTCTGCAAAGACATAGGCACAATGTTTTCACTGTCCTCTGCATAAAATTTTAACCTGATTTTGAGGGGAGTGTGGCTGGCAGCTGCTGCCTCTGCGCAACTACCCGGCTGGACAGGACAAGGAGATGTCTGGGCCAAGAGTGGAGCTGCGTGAGGTGGGACACCGGGGTGGGGGGTACAGTAGACGAAGAAGCAAGGACAGCAAGAGGAAGAACTTTACAGAGGAGGAGCAGGAGGAAACAGGTGCAGACTGGGGAGTAAGCAGGGTTAAGGAAGGAGGAACCAGGAAGGTGAGAAGTACCTGCTAGATCTGCTCAAGGTGCCTATCATGAGCAGGACCTGATTGCCCTCTGAACAGACAGGGAAACTCAGGACTTAAGATGCATGCACCCTCACTGCGAGGGAATTCAAATCTGGATATCCAACGGTGGAAAAAAGCAAGCTCCACTGAAAGTTCAGCAAATGGCAATTAAGGTAAAGGCAGTGAGTGACAAAAAGGAGCAAGAACCTGCCAGGTGAGGCCAGAGGTCAGGTTGCTACAGGTGACAAAGGGCTGGAATTTATGGCTGATTTAAGTTGAATTCCTCATTCAGCCTGTCTTCCCTTGCAGGCATTCCTCTACTCTTCCACTGGTATGAGAGGTTACCTGACCACTTCCTTCCCGCTTGCTATTCCCTCTGTGGTGAGAGCAGAGCTGTGGTTGGGTTCAAACACACAGAAACATGGAATGGGGCAAGAGACTTTTCTCTAATGGTTAGAGAGTCCCAAAATTAACCACAGCACATGAGAAGGACTGCATAGTTAATTTTATGGCTTTCTTAGGTGAGGGGAAGAGGGTTTTGTTTTGTTTTTTAAAGGTACCAGCTACTCGAGTGGCAAAAATGTACAGGGAAAGAGGGCGATTGTCACTGCTCCTTCAAGCTTAGGAAACAGTTCCGAATTTAATCGCTTCCTTTTACACTCAAGTCTGTACTGCCACACCACTGCAGAACACTTTCTGGACCAACAGCCTCCAAGTCATGTTGGTGATTAGAAACAAACAGAGCCAAGTGAAGTGGATTAAGCGAGGGGTGATAAAATTCAATGTCATGATTTTGAAACTGCTCTGACAAAATGGTCTGGCTAAGGGGACTCGTATGCTGTTTAAGCACTGTTATGGGAATTACAGAAAGTGGTAGAATTCAAAATCTGACCTGTGTGGGCACTTTATCTCTACAGGGGGATGAGATTTGTGAGCTGAGGGAAATTTTAGTGTTTGCTTAGGGCTGCCACAATGTATTATGATTTACAGGAAGTTGGCTTGGTCCTGATCTTACCTGGAGGGCAGATAATGTAAGGCTGATATATGGAGAGGATACAAGGAAAATTAAGGCTTTCATGAAGACAGAGGCTTGTCCTGTAGCCCTCGCTACCTGAACCTCAAAATATTCTCAACATAATGGGATGTGCCTGCTGGAACTCTGGACAGAACCTCAATAGAGAGCAAAACAGCCATTGCAAGAGGCTGAAGAACTTAACATGGCTGGATGCCAAAATCAAATGGACTTCGGGGGAAGTCTGTGCAGGCCACGGTAAGGCTTCTTCTGCTACTCTGCACAAAGGAGGAGAGCTAATTTGATCGCTTGTAGAAAGCAAAGCAAGCTTGCTCCATACAACTGCCAAACTGGAATGGTCCTATTTAGAGATTTTTCCTTTCAACTGCAAAACAAAAAATGTTTAACTTCCTTACCAGGGCAGGGGGTGGAGGCTGAGGTAAACCTGGTTCACAGTGAGTTTTCTGGCCACTAAATTTATATTTAACACAGTCAGGAGCAATGCCCCTAAAATAAGAATTACCAAATCATGAAAATAATCAAAACCAAAAGAGACAAGCTATTCTTATTGTAACAACCCCAGACAAAATTGGGAAATCCAAAGAACAAAATGACAAGCTGTCTTTGAGAAGTGCTTTGTGCCCTGTAAAATATTTCTCTTATCATTTTAAAGATGGAATGCTGTTGGACAAAAACTTCAGTTCCAAGGTGGTTTGATCCAATTCCTTTCTTCTGGTGCTAGCAGAAAGGGCCTAGGACAGAGAGATGCCCCAGCTGGATACTTCTTCTGGACTTCAGCCCTGCTACAGAGCTTCGTCATTCAAGAACAAGAAAACACACTGCACCTTGGGCTGGGCTCTGGACATTCTGCATCTCATTTCAAGGTCGTGAAACCAAGCAAAACCCACTGCATCTTGTTTGCTGGAATGTCACGTGTTTCCATGGTGGCTGCACGGCAAGAGCCTTCATTGCTCTGACTCTTACAAGGTGAAGTGGGAATCCTGAGGCATCTATTGGTTCCTGTTCCAGCAAGGACAACACGTTTAAAAAGCACTGCATATTCATATAACTTCACTAGAAAAGCAAACTAAACGCTATCTTGCTTCCACGGGGATCTTTTTTAAAAAACAAAACATGGGAGATAACAATGCACTGATGCATCAACGGCAGCGTGTGAAGAATCAGCAGTCTAAATTCACAGAGTGGTTTGCCTTACTGACATGATGAGGGAGGTGCATATGGTGGAGGACTTGGTCACTAAATCCACACTTACATGCCCAGGCCTTTGTCATGACTCATAGAGAACCAGCAATGATCAGGGAACCACCAGGCAGAACTACAGATTTACTTTGTTAACTGATGATGGAATGATATGTAGCAGGGAGGTTAAACAGCTTATCTCTCGCAGGCCTGCCTTGTTGAAATTCCTGGGCGGTGGGCCAGAGCCCAACTCTTCTGCCACTTCACCCAGCAGAAAGGGTCTGCTATAGGAAACGCACTTGCTGTAAGAAGCTAAGAAATGCAACTCTCGCTTATCAAACCAAAGCACCATTTACAACAATATCAATGCTGAGTTTCTCTCTCCCCAGACCCCCACCCTGGATTTCTCAATATTTGATGAAGTAGTTTCTTATGTGTTTTTTTACCTTTACCTTTTAAGAAAAAAGAATTTACCTGGGCAACACCTCTTTCCCAGCTACCAGTAGGGTCACATCTTACTGCTATCAATGGACATATTTCTTATTAGGTTGGGTCTAAGAAGCACTGGAAGAACATTTTAAGCAGAAAGGTACCATTGCTTTAAAAATAAAATAAAATCTGGGATTGCAGAAGGGAAGAAATAATGCGAAATAGTCTTTTCCCAGAGTTTGGTGCATTAAGCCTAAAAAGAACCACATTAAAATATTTACTAAATCTTGCCATTCAATAAATCTCTCTCTAGTGATCACATACAAGGGAAGTTTACCTGGAGAAAAAATGTCTGCATCATCCTATCAATACATACATCATGCACAGGGCTCTGAAGCAAAGTGTCAAAGCTATGGGAAATGCCACTGTTCAAAATCTAAGGAAAGTGAGAACCATTTACAGCATGACCCCTGAATCTCAATCTCTGTTTCTGCACTGCCTGGAGACTGATTTTGTCTTCGAGGTTAACAAAAGCCTGCAAGACTGCTGCAACCTACTTTTTAGACCACGTGAGATAAAACTATACATTTACGATATAAAAAACAGTAAGCGGCATGGGGGCTGGAGGGTGGGGGAGCTGAGGGGCACTAATGGAAAGGGAGTTGCTTCGATGGGGTACTTTTTGTGTGTGTATCACTGAAAAAATAAACCAGTCCACTGTCCAGCAGAGGCTGCTTACACTCTATACCTTCTGCCCCGGAGCTCACTCTGCATGGATCTCAGTCTCGGGCCTCTGCAGGCAGAGCTCTGTGGGCAGGAATGCTCCCTGTCCCAAGGCTGTGGCGTAAGTCCTACTATGTGGATGAGCCAAGGGAGGGACCAAGCCCCCTCCTGCAGCATAACCCCCTCTTTGGTGCTGAGGCATGGTATGGTAGTCTTCCAAGTTATCATACTGGGACACCACCGTCATAGTGCTTTGGCGCTTGCCAAGGGTTTGGTACGGGTAGATGAGGGCAGCGTCCCGCTCTATGCTCTCGGGGTGCTGGAGCCGGAGGCTGTGGCTCCGTTCCGGCTTAGGGGGTGGTGCTGCGGGCTGTCCGTAGTGCTCGCCCTCTTTAAAGCAGTCCCGGGCGTGTTTCTCAGCAGCAGCAGGCGGCCTGGCCCGATGTCTCTCCATATCAGGCCTGTCCTCTGCCAGCTTCACCTCTTTGTGGTTCAGTCTCAAGGCATCGTGGCTGGCTGGGGCGTACTGCCCACCGGAGTGCTGGTACCCGGTGGATTCTGGTGGTTCCTGGTGGCCCTTTGGTCGGTAGTCAGCATAAGGGGGCCCGTTTTTAGACTCCAGTGGCTGCCTGTGGCTGGCTTCATGGGGCAGGTGCATCCTGTGCTCAGACGAATTGCAACCCGCATCATGCGGCTTCCTGCTCCTGAGGCTGCTTTGCTTTTGAGGGAGAGACGCTTTCTCTGACTGCCCATTCCCATAGGTTCCGTGGTAATGGGCTCTGTCCACGTCCGGTTCTGGATGTGGCACATAATAGCGCTCCTCCCCTTCAGGGGGCACTACTTTGCCCGGATACTTCCCTTCCTTTCCATCAGCAACCGTGAGGAGTCCAGTTTTCCCAGGATCGGATTTGCTGCGCAGGTGAACGACGTCCACAGTCCTCAGCTCATCCTGCAGCAGAGGGGCGACGTTGTCGTACTGGGACATGACAGGCCCTTTCACTTTCTGGCGTGCGCGGCTCTCTCGGCGAATGGACTGCATGCGGTACTTCTCCATGTCCTCCAAGTCCCAAGAGACGTACATGGGCTTGGCGTCAGGCGCAGGCGGCACATCCCTGCTAATGAAACTGTGCTCCTTGCCCGCCAGGTGTCCAGCGAGGCCTCCTCGGGGGTAGGGAGGCAGGCCAGGACAGCGATACAAACTTTTGGTCTGCAGTCGGGAGTAGGACGCAAAGTCTCTGCCCGGGAGTGGGTGCAGCGGCCTCAGCCTCATCGTGCCGTAAGGGTCCAGGTCATAAAACCCACCGTCGGCCGCCGAGTAGCAGGAGGGGCCGGAGGAGCTTGAATAGGGGCTGTACCGGTAATGGACCCGCCCGTTCTCAAAGTAAGGCTGCAGCTGAGTGACATGGTAATCTGTGTGGGGCTGATATGGCTTATATTGGTAGAGGGGCCTTGGGCAATACAAGGGCTCGTCGTCAGGAGGCACCTCGGTGCGGGAGATGGGGACTGACCGGATGGCTGAGGGAGCAGAGACGTGGAGTGAGTGCACTCTCCGGATGGAGGGGTAGGGGGGCGTTTCCTCCACGTAGCTCGTGCTCCTCATGGTGGGGCTCATGGAGGACAAGTACTCCACTCGGCTGCGAGGTTTGGCGTGATGGACGGACGCGCTCTTCCCTTGAGTGGCGTAGGTGTTGTACCTGGGGCCCATGGACGTGGGGGTCTCCGACAGTGAGGGGTAGCCAGGGTGCTGCTCAGACTTGCTGTGGTAGAGGTGGGTCGGGATGCTTTCAGCCCTGTACTGGTGGGTGGATGTCGGCTTGTGATGCACGTAGTTCTCCATCACGGGGGGCTCGGGGGAGCTCTCTGGCTTGGAGTGGGAGAAATAGGCAGACTGAAGAGAGGTGTGTTTCGGAGGGGGAGGTGGGGGCGGAGCTTCCTCCACGGGTGGCGGCAGCGTGGATGCAGCCACAAAGGAGTGGTAACTGGCAGCATTCATGGGGTCCACGTTGTTGGAATGCATGGCTGCTGCAATTTTACTCTCCATCGTCCTCACGGGTGGCACCGGAGGTGTAAATCCATAGGAGGGCTGAGCTGGGACTGAGTCAGACCTCAGCTGCAGTGGGGGGGCCCTGGCATTCTCTCGAGGCTTTTCCAAGTGGCCTGGGTGAAGCGTGACATGAGGGGTGGCGGAAGTGCACTGGATCGTGGCACTGCCCTCGGTGACGAAAATGGGGGCTGGCTCAGCTGATCTAGGCTCGGGGAGCTTCTCAGGAGGTGCCTCTCCTCGTACCTGGTGTGAGAAAGAACAGCAAGCGTTAGTTGTGACCTCAGCACACTCTTGAGCAGGACAGAGACAGACTTTGGTGACAAGCTGAACTGGTTTATTTTAACTGGAATGGAACAACTTCACTGACCCTGCTCCTTACTGGGCTCATGGGAGTGGGTACAAGGTCTCCTTCACAAGCCCGGCAATATGGGCAAATGACTCCTTGGCTGGCCGGTGCAGTATTCTCTGCTCCCCAAGCACAGCAAGAGTTCACATCTGGATCTTAAGTAGAGCTTGCACATTCTTTGCTGCCTTTCAACAGGATTGCACCACTACCATGGCAAAGGAAATGAAACCAGCTAGAAACTGGAAAAGCTCTATCTCAAAGCACATCACAATCCAAAGGCACCAGTTGTTGTCTATGGAAGGAAAAAATTTCCTTCCACCCCTCTGTAAGTAATTACAGCTAGCAGGCAAAGAAAGACCACCACCTGCTGCTGAGCTTGGCTGCTACATGTCTGCTTCCTTTGTTATGACAACCCCAAGCATCAACCGACTGAAAGCTGACGTTCTCTATGGCTGACTTTCCCCAAAACCTCTTTGTCAAAGTTTTGCTATGTCTAGGAACTTCACTGGCAACTGGCAAAAAGTTATTAACCCCATCTCACCCTGCTGAGCAAATCCAACCATTTTCTGTCTTTGAGGAGAAGAAAGCAAATTTAAAAGCCAGCAGAGACAGGTAAACAGTGGTGAAGGCTGAGGATTAGCGGTTTTGCCTAAGGTTTTCCCCATTAATCACGATGGGCATAATCTATTCTCCTAAGACTTCCAGGCTGGGCAGAGAGGGTGGAACAGGAACCTGTGGATTATTTACCTGACTGAATCCAGTGGAAGCTTTTGTAGCTGCAGCTGGGGCTTGCCCCACAGCTGGCTGATGGTCCCCTGGTCTGTGCACTGGAGCTTGCTGGCTGCCAGCCAGAGCGTGCTGAGCAGCCATGAGCGGTGCTTCTCCCCATGTGCTGCTGCTGCTGCTGGTGACTGTGGTCGGCTGAGGAGGAATATTTGGGCTGACTACTCCAGGATCCGTTTCTGTTGCTGCTGTCTGGTTCTTTATCATCATGTATGCCAGGACGGTTGCAGATGCTTTCTCCCCAGAAGTGACAGGAGGGAACTGGGCTTTGTCTGCTGTGCAGACAGGAAAGTGGAGCTTGCTGGCATGAACTTGGGTCTTGTCCAAAGGGAGGCAAGTGTGGAGATGAGGGTTCTCCATGGGTATCTCTGCTGTAGGTGGTTCTGATTGAACTGCTCCTCTTGCACAGGGATGATGATGATGAGGTGGAGGGGGAGGAGGAGGAGGGTGTTTCTGGTCCTCAGGTGTAACAGAATGAGCAAGGTGGTGGTTGTCTCCCAACATACAAGGATGGAAGTGGGTGTGGTCCCAGCTCATGTTAGTGCCACTGTGAACATCTCCAGACATTTCAGGAGGGAGGAGGGGATGGTCCCGATTTCCAGGTGTGCCATGTAAGTGATTGCTGCCCTCAGGCATGCCACTGATTTGAGGTGCCTGGTCTACAGGTAACCCACTTCTGTGGTGCTCTCCAAGTGCAGCTGCCTGAAAAGTGAGCTGGTTCTCTGGCAAAGCAGCATAGAGGTGGAGCTTTTCTGGAGTGATGCCAGAACACGGATGGAACATTTCTACAGTTCCTCCGCTTTCAGTCTCTGCCGCACCGGTACAGTCAGAATGAACATCTGGCTTCTTCTGGGACTGAGCAGAGGCTTGTTGGGCAGACTCTGCCAAGGCTAAGGCTAGAATGCGTGCAGCGTTTTTCGGAGGAGGAGGAGGAGGGACAACAGAGACAGAATTGACTGGAACAGGATCCTGGGGGGAGTCGAGGGCAACTGCTCCTAGTGGGAGGAAGAGTAGAAAAACAAAAAGAAGAGAATGATTTACTTTATCCTGTAAGGAGAGCGAGAAATTCCTATAGACCATTATAAAAAAAATAGATTCTTCCAACATTTCACAGTGGCAACTCCTTGGCGTGACAAAGTGCATCTTCTGTCATACATGCAAACAGGACAGCAGTTCGGCGTGAAAAGCGTAAGAGATTGTCTAAAGTTTCCTGTTGCATTCCTAGAGAGCTAGGCAGCAGATAATGCAGAAAGAAAAGGTCAGAACCTTTTGATGGGATCTTGTGTACAATTTAATTTCAGGGTACTTTTGGCCAAAAAAAGGTCCCTTCTTCAAGTGTAGCCAGATTTATTTATTATTTATTATTTTTTTAAAAGTTAAAAATAAAAGAGTTTATCAGGTGGCATATTGATTTGCAAGGACTGCAAGAGATCATTTCATGTTATGAAAGAGTGGAAAGATATAGGGATATATAAAATATTCAAGCATATTTTTTTTTTTTTTGCGATGCAAGGAGGCCGCAGAGAAGCTTCGGGTTCCTTCAAAGCTTCCTATTAGGACCCGAGCAACCTCCACATGCTCTGGAAGACACGCACTCTGGATTTCTATTACCAGATTGTTTTCCCCCCTCTCTTTTTAAAGGCACGCAGAGAAGCGAGAGAGCTGGTCGCTTGTGAATTTAAAGAAAGAATGGAGGAAAGCACACTGTACCTGGCTGTGTCTGTGCAGAAGGTACAGGCTTACTCTGGCTGCTGTTCAGGGGTTGCTCCACCTCTTCTAGAAGCTCCGGCTTCTTAGCATCTCCTTGACTCTGGAACTCCAGCTGGCATCCTTCGTTTGCTCTCCCCTCAGTGGCCTTCAAGGGGGACACCACCAGGTGGGGTGGGGACCTGCTTGTGGCTTCACTGGTGCCAGACATCCCTTTGGCCCAGTCTGGAGGACCTACACTCCCTGCTCCCCCTCCGATGACAACATCCGGCATGTGGCTGGGCATGGTGAAGGAGATTGGCTCCAACAAACTCAGTGGCGGAGACTTGAATGGCTTTCGCCCCATCTTGGGGGAGAAGGCATGGGCAACATTTTCAGAGAAAGTTATGGGTTTGGACTGTTTCTCTTCTGTTGGGCTCAAGTCCAGAGTGAAGAAAGGACTCATGGTCTTCTCCTGGTAGGGGGAAACTGGTTCTGAGCTGGTGGCGCTGCCAGGGGTGTGCGACTGGCTGCCCGAGTCTAGTTCCTTCTTAAAGGTGTTTTGCTTATCTTTGTTAAAGTCCACTGACTCCAGCAGGGAGGTGCTGCTGTCGAGACACTCAGACTCTGCCTTAGGTGGGCTGCACTGAAAAGACATGGGATCAAAATCCAGGCTAGCCACACCGATCTCAGGTGGGCTCAGGTCAACGTCTTCTGCTGACCTTGGAGAGATGAGGGCTGGGACGTGGATATGCCCCTCATCCCCGTCACTCTCGTGGTCATGTGGCACGTTATCATAGGAATTGCAGCGGTTCATGTTTCCCAGGAGCTCCCCATTAAAGGAAGCAGACAACGCATCACTGCTAGACCTTGGTCTTCGGGGTCGAAACAGTTTAGATTCACCTAGCAAAGAAGAGAGCAGATTCCCATTAATATAGTCATCAGTATATAAACTACAAGCAATGTTCTATTTTCTTCCACTTGTCTGTAACCAGAATAAAGACTGTGCTCAAAAGTTTGGTCCCAGGTGTTTGGAGTCAGGATCATTTCTTCCTTTGCCACACCCCAAACTATATCCCAGTTATTCTTTCTAGAACTGCTAGAACTGCTGTGAAATTTTCTGGGCCGGTTTTCTGATGGTACAACAATTCCGTGGAATTGCTGCTAAAATCAGTCAGACTGATTTGGCTCATTAAGGAATGTATACAACTTCCCTCCTCCATCACAAAGGTGAATCAGACCAAAGACCTTTTTCCATCTTACCATCTATAGCATGTAAAGACGAGAGAGACTCTTCACTCTTAGCTGAGCGCAGGGTCCCACTGTCTCCTCGCCCTCCTGGATAACAAAAAATATTTTTATGCATTTAATAAATGCGAACATATTCTCAGACACAGATATTTGTCTTTCTTCCGTAAGAGGGGACACTTTTTATTTTAAAAGTCCTTAGAACAGCCGTAGGCAACCTAAGGCCCCGTGGGCTGGATGCGGCCCAATCATCTTCTCAATCCGGCCCACAGACGGTCCAGGATTTTTACATGAGTAGAATGTGTCCTTTTATTTAAAATGCATCTCTGGGTTATTTGTGGGGCATAGGAATTCGTTCATCCCCCCCCCAAAAAAATAGTCTGGCCCACCACATGGTCTGAGGGGCGGTGGACCGGCCCATGGCTGAAAAAGGTTGCTGACCACTGCCTTAGAACATCGAGGTGATCTGAATCACAGTATTGAACAGCTTTCAAACTGTTCAAGATTAAAACTACAAGTGTAGCTGCTCTTTGATTGACTTCCCTGCATTCCACATGAAGTCAAAGTTAACATTGCAATAGTTTCTGGCTTAGAATCTCTACTGCCCGGGCTAAGAGGTCCACATACCTGCAAGGGCTATTGCCTTCATTTCGGAGGGCTCACTTGGGTTGCGCTGCAGCTTCCGTTTGGAGATAGAAGACGACTTCCCCAGGTTGAAAAAGGAGCGCCAGCTGCCAACAGGAGATTTCTTCATCTTACTGGGTGGTCTCTTTCTGAAGTGAGACAGCAAGAAGGAATTTGCACTTAACAGATTGTGAGAAATCTCTAATTGTGGCAAAGCATACCTGGCTGCAAAAAGAAGAAGAAAATCATCTACGGTAGTAACTTTGCTGCACATCCCTTACAAAATAAAGGCAAACATAAAAAACCACTAGATAGATAGATAGATAGAGGCATATAAAGGTAGGGAGATAGTAAAGAATACCAGACTTTAAAACTGTGTCTGTGATCCAACTTGAGCAACTCAATGCTGACAGCACCCAATGCAAAAATGTCAGGTGAAGGGACAGGTTGACAGAAGGATCTGCTTCCCTTACCCCTTCCTGCTCTTAGGCTCAGGTCTTTGGACAACCACAGCAAAGGCACCACTACTGAAAAGACCCTATCCTGTCTCACTGTTGGGATTCCACCCCCTCACCTTGATCTGTTATAAACAACCATAGCCTTTTTCAGAAACATGGTATAAAAATACTAAAAGTAAGTAAGAGCTGCTCTGCTGGATCAGAGCAAATGCCTATCTATTCCAGCAGTCTGTTTTCACAATGGCCACCCAGACACCCATTGTGAGAAGCCCACAAGCAGGACACAAAGGCAACGGTTAGATTCATACCCCAGGGATGTCACACACTTCCAAAGATATTGCTAGAAAGGGAGGGAGAAAGTGTCAGCTTTTTTCTTTTTTGGTAGCTGCCCATTCCATGTTTGGTGCCCTCTTATTTACAACAGAGGAGCAAACCAACCCCCAGTAGATGTGTGACCCATCAAGATTAGAGCTTCAAGTGCTGGCAAAATTCATGCAAGAGATTAATTTAAGGACTTTAAAGAGAGGCAAGATTCTAAAAAACCCCATGCTTATGAACAGACCCCCCACTTGCCACTCTATAACAGCCCCCCCAGCAAGTGTACCAGGCAAGCAATGGGAGCAGTGGTGGTGGTGCACAAGCTGATTAACAATGTTTGCTCCTGAAGCCCAAGGGTCTCTCAAGAACTCTCTCTCATGAGTTTTGTGCTAACAAACTGTTATGTAGGACATTAGGGAGATGGGAAGGGAGAAAATCCTTCCCCTCTTCTCTTTTCATGCACCCACCACTGCAGATCCAATCATCACTGACTGGCAAAGAAGTAAAACAATAGGAAGGGTGGTTTGTGGGTAATGGGGGAAGGGCTTGTGTTGATGGTAAAAGTAAGCAGTGATGGATTCTCAAATTAGCTCAGAAAAAAAGGAAATTGGAAACCGGAGGGGGGGGGGGCTGAAAAAGGCTCAACAACAAGAATTTTCACCAGAGAAGAAACTACCCAACCAAACACAGCCATAGGCAGGGTAGCTCTGGAGGTGGGATGACTACACCCCCTGGGAGGGAAAAGGCTCTGAAGACCCTGCCAATCAAGTTCAGGGGGAGGCGTTGCCCTGTCAAAAGAATGTTCTGCAACCTCCAATCCAGAAAGAGCTCTGAAAAGCTTGCCAATATTTAGGAAAAATCAACATCTAATTTATCAATTGACCACCAACCACTAATTGAATAAAAAAAGTTACAGAATATAAAATATACTCAGAGTGGCATAAGCAAACAAACAAACAGCAATCACAAACTGTCTAAAACTGACACACTTAGGAATCTTTCAACAAAACAGCCAACAAAGACTCTGGAGATTGACCAAGTATAAGGCAACTCCCCCGCCCCCAGCAAACTCTGCTATTGATAATTTGAAAGTGATCATTAGAAAGGCAATGCACAGCAGCCATGCAGTCAGCTGCAACAATTCTCCTACGCAAGTCAGTCCTGTAGCTTAAAAGCAATAACAATGGGCACATGTCTTCTAAAGAAAACTGCCTCTACCTTTCAGATGGGAAGTCTATGATTGTGTGGAATTTTCCCTGCAGAGCAGCAGGTCCTTCACCCACTTCAATGTACTTGCTGTCTGCCACGATTGGGGAGTTTATCTGGGCCTGAGTTCTTGCTTGTGCTTCCTCCAAGGTGAGCAGCTTTGTGGAGGGCGAAGACACCAGCAGGGATTTCGGCCGTGACAAGGAACTGTGACCTGCCAGAAAAATGCAAAACAAGGGCAGATGAAGATAAGGCACCAGGGGAAGAAGCAACGACAAACCTGTGCAGCAGTTCAGGAGAGAGGTTTGTAGAGTACAGCACTTTGTTCCCTACATCCACACCAAAACAGAACATATGATTGTTTGGTACTTTGAAAGCACGAAAACAAGATGAATACAGGACCACAATTGCATTACGAAACTTGCTTGTAGAATGAGAATAGGTTTGGTATGAGTTTAAGAACAATCAGTTGATTTTATAATGTTATTTTCCCTGCCCTTTAGATGACGCTTTAGTAGGAATAAGACTGGACTGACAACTTGCTTTTAAAGCCATAGCAAACTGGACGTTTGAAGCTCTCCATTTGCTTCAAACACATTCGGTCAGCCTACATGCCACCCAAATGCAAACTGCCTAATGGGCGTTGAATGCTCCTTGTCACATCACACAGTAAACCTGTGTGTGCAAGTTTTATCCACAAATTAAACCTAAGCCAGTACAATAATCAGGACAATTATATGAATTTCCACAGTCCATTTTCAAGACTAACGAGCATGCCAACTACTTTGTTTTCCAGAAGAGAGATTGCTTGGATAACTGAAAGCAGGACCTGCTAGAGATGAGTTAGGAAAGTCTGTGTGCAGGAGTCATGCTGGGCCCAGACGCAACCTCAGCCAACAAATCCTTTGATGGCGACCCAGACCTTCCAATGATTGACAACTCAGGTGAGTAGACAGAGCTCTCTGAAGCAAGCACTGACGCCACCTCCAGGGGATGCTCTCAAATAATCCTTGGGTTGGGTTGCCGACAGAAGAACCCCTGGCTGACTCAAACCTGAAAGCCCAATGTTGCTGCATGATTCTTGAGTAAAGGGCTTGCAAGCAGCAACACTTCTCAAGTGTAGAACAAATTTCGACACCTGCAGTTGGGAGGCCAGGGTGCATCAGGCTGTGGTTGGAGCCAGTTGCTAGAAGCATTGCCATGTTGTGCAGTTTTCCCTACCCCTTGCCTTGCCCTGGCCTGCTTTCTTCTGGGCCTCCTTAGTTGCCACCCTTTCAACTCCTGTATAATAATGCTACCTGCTATTAATTACTGGTTATCTTAAAGTTATTATTCTCTGCCTGTATTCCAGCTTTTGCCAAGGAAAACAAAACTAGACACAATACCCTAGAGAGAATGTAAAATCAGAAGAGTATACGTCATGTGAAGCAAAAATTTGTCATGAAAGCTTTTAGAATTTAAAGCGCTATGATCAGCATGGATCATGACAGTTAACAGGGGTCACCTTCCTATGCTTCCATTTTATAAATTTGTTAAGCATCATTAGCTCGCAGTGTAGGGAGGGATAATAAGAGACAACAAAAAGCCTGCATTTCTTCATTTAGGCAGTGAAGTATGAAAATGACACACTTTGATGCCGCTCTATACATATTTTGCAAATTTTGGAACTCTTTGAATTTTAACCTGCTGTCTCTTCCCTGGGGAAACATACCTGCACTTTCTCGAATCACAGAGCTTAGTTTGGAGCTAAAAAGGACATCCACATGATTGAGAATGAATTCCACAACCACTGACTGAATTCGCACCTCCATAAAAGCAGCCGTTCCACTGAAGCAAGCAGATTCTATCTGCTTTGATCTAAGGAAAAACATGAGAGATGAGATGTTAGCAACAACCAAGCAGGGGGAACTCTGGATCAGCAGAATAACTTGATGTACAACACAACAGGCTTCTCTCCTTCTTGCACAAGGACAAACATTGTTTGGTGACTCCCATTCACAAAGAAGGCTACTTTCTTTGAAACTGCTGTCCTGGTTCTTTCTGAACTCCTTTGCTCTAATTAGCAATGTTCATACAGTGCCCAAACTGCTTTGCAAAAAACTTTAAGCACTGCAGGTGGAGAAAGTTATTTGTCTAGGTGAGAATGGAAAGATGCTAATGGACTCATGAATTCTCCAGCTACTAACAGGGAATAAAAGACTGGAAAAAGAGGGTATTTCCAATGATGGAAAGACAAACTGTAAAAGTCTAAAAAGCAGCCGCACTGTGCACACATTGCTGCAGAACCTAGGGCCTCTGGCTTGCACACCCTCTCCTACTGCATGTTGATGCTATGTGAGATGGTGATGTACGTATTAAAAGCTTAGTTCGTTAGAGTGTGGTGCTGATAATGCCAAGGTTGCAGGTTTGATCCCTATATGGGACAACTGCATATTCCTGCATTGCAGGGGGTTGGACTAAATGATCCGCAGGGTCCCTTCCAACTCTATGAGTCTATGAATCTATGTAAACTCCTACGTGAATACAGTGTTCCCCACTTGCACAATCTGTCCCTTGCAAAGGAGGGCTGCATAGTTCACCTGAGGAGGGCTTGCTTCCATATATATTTTAAAAGGTGTAAGCTGCATGCCTGAGCCTACATGCTGAACCAGCTCACAGCAATACGTATTGTAATGGAGGCTGGCAAGCCATCCCTCAAGACAGTGCAAACCAAGAGGGAAATCCAAGTCTTGCAAGGTAAACGCAGGCAAGTACCTTTTATTGATGTTGCTCACAGGTTGGAGCATTCAATGAGCTTAAAAAAATATCTTATTCAGCCCTGCCTTACAGGATGCAAGTGAATCTGATTAGCTGCCCAACTGGCTGGAGGGCCAGCTGACATGATCATTGGCTAGGAGGCAGCTTTGCTGGCAAACTCTTGTTCCTCATCCTTGGGGGAACAAGGAGTGGTGTGGGAAGTCATTCTCTCTTTGCCCCCTCAGTTTCCTGGGTTGCGCCAGCAATCTTCTCTTCTCTCCAATCACCTGACATTTCCTGCACAATGCATCTAACTGGGCTGAGGGCACATGTCTCCCTGTCCAGCTTAGCCGTGCTCCCCAGAGTCCCAGGGACATCTCTGTGTATGAGGACTCCAGATTCTTCTTCACCCACTGCTTTGTTTCATATGTACAAAAAGGTCCAATGTTGAACATGCAAGGTTCCATCAAAATCAAGAAGACCACCATCGTTCAGCTCAGCAGGTCCTGGATGCTGAGTGTAAACGAAACATAAGGCTATCCTGGCTAAGATACCTCATCTTCAATCAAATAAAAAAAGGTACCTCAGCAGATTTGGTGCCCAGACAATCGCTAAGTTCTTTGTGTGCATGTTGGTGATGGCACAGTAATCAGCGAGGTGAGCCAAATGCCTCATTAGGAACTCCAGAGTCCTGGAAAATGAAGGAGAGCTGTTAGTGGTGAAAGCAAGAGTATCACACAAGTTAGTACAGTGGTACCTCGGGTTACATACGCTTCAGGTTACAGACTCCGCTAACCCAGAAATAGTACCTCGGGTTAAGAACTTTGCTTCAGGATGAGAACAGAAATTGTGCTCCGGCGGAGCGGCAGCAGCAGGAAGCCCCATTAGCTAAATGGTGCTTCAGTTTAAGAACAGTTTCAGGTTAAGAACGGACCTCCAGAACGAATTAAGTACTTAACCTGAGGTACCACCTCAGGTTATTGTCCTACACTTTGCAAAACAGAAAAAAGAATGGCATTGATATGGACTTGTTTAGCAGCAAGGTTGTTAATTTATTCCATCAACCAGGCTTCAGGGAAATTTTACGGAAGCTTCATCATTCTCTGGTGGCCACTAGAGGGAGCGTTTGCAATATTCATCCAGCTAAAGTGTTGAGAAAGGAATACTGACAACCAGGTTCTTCTTCTGTGCTTGGATCATAATTAACAGAAATGTTTAACTGGGAATTTGAAGGTCTATAGTCTGTTGAAGAATAATGTGGTAGAGGGTCCAGGGATACAACCACACACAGCCACAGGGTGTCTTGATGATCCGATTTCAGAATAAAACAAGTACACCCCAGGTTACAGCACATACACTGAAGGCTCAAACCTGGCCATGCAAGGGGGGAACTTAGGCATGTTATTGATTATAGGTTTCCTATAAAATACAATGCTATGTTTAGTGGTGGTGGAGGGTAATTCTGTGCTATCTTGGTCTATGAGGTTATTAGGAGCAGAGCAAGGAGGCCAGCGGCCCGTAATGAGCCACAGCAACAACTATCCTCAGTTCATTCTAAGGGGGTTTCAGCATGCCAAGACCTCCCAAGAAAACCACAGACACCCCAGGGGAAAATTGAATCTTCGCCTGTTCACATTAAGACGTGTACATTGTATAACAAAGGAGGAACCAGCTTCTCGTATGGAACACAGAAATGGCCTGGTGCCTTCTCCAAGTTACCAAGGAATGATTTCTGTTTTACTGTATCTCCACCGCCACCACCACAGATCCTGCATGTCCACAGATGCTAAAAGCAGCCAAGTGCTCTAAGCCTCGCCAGAGAAAGCCTTGAAAGGTTTTGCAGGCTTCCCAACCACTTTCCTGACTCATTTTTGCCAGCATTCCCTACTGCCCTTAATGTGGGTTGCACTGAAGCTCTACTCAGTGAGCTGTCCTCGTTCCCTGCTGGCAGCTGAGCACAGCTGCTGTCCCAGCTATAGTCAGGCATATTTATGCTTACATTAGCATTTTATATAGTTCACCTTAACTGGCAATCAAATTTGCAGAATTTTGCCTAAAAGGCAAGATGCCATACCTACATTTCTTGCAATTTCTTTCCATTTCACACCCTGGATTTTCTTGTTTCTACAGGGCCTCCCTCCTGCCTCCATTAAAATACCTTGCAGATCTAATGACCTCTCCTTTCCTTAACAAAATGAGACAGTTCTGCTATTACGGCCCCCATTCTTCGCCCCCTCCCACAGCATGCTTTTCATAATGTCAGCTACAATTATGCAGAATATATGTTGTTTCTCTTGTTACAGATCTAATTAAAGTCGAAGTCAACTTTATGCAGATACAAATCCTTCAGCATGCACCCAACCATTTAATTTGATAGATGCAAGAATAATGCTGCTTCAATATGCCAGCCATCTTAGGGGGTATAAATTGGAAAGCGAACAGAAAATGTCAACCTTCCTTTTAAGAATGATTATATAATTGTACATTGAATGTGCAAAGCACTTTAGAAAGGAAGACATCAACTCAGGCCCCCACACATAATACAATGTGAACTTAGATTAGCGTGAATAGTCTTGGTCTGTCTCTGTGTCCCGGGAGAGGCAGAGGTGTGTTGCCAAAACTGCATGGAAAAGGGGGCATAGTCTTGCACAATCAAAGGCACCCAGCAGGGTATGAGAACATAAAAAAAGAATGTGCATTGAGAAAGAGCTGATGATACAAACCTGTAGTGAGGTGGGGGTAACTGCTGGATGACATCATGGATTTTGACTAATCGTTCTTCATCTGTAGCAGCAGACACAGCATCCTAGAAAGGAACAAAAGCAACAAACCTCAATGCCATGCATTTGCTGCAGGGTGCCACCTATCTGGGTGGCTTCAGAACGCTGTCCTGCTAGTATGGCAATCAGCATGGAAGTCACAGTTCAATGAGGCTGAGAATGAACGGACACTTTCAGTATCCAATGTAGCAAGCATGGCGTTGCAAGGCAGGTATTGCTCCTACATTAGAATGCAACGATATTATTTATTGCTTTGGAATTCCACCCGGACTGCTACTGGTTAGGGAAGCGTATGTGCAGTTGTTCCCTATTTTAACCCTCACAACAGTACTGCAACAGAGACTGATTAGCCCAAGGTCACCCACTGAGCTACATCATTTGGTAGGGGATTTGAACCCTGGCCTCTTCAATCGAAGTTCATCTAGTGCACTGCACTGCTCTGACAACTGAGCATGCTTCCCTTTGAGGTTGAAAGAAATTGACCTATATCGTTGGAAATTCTAGATATCCTTGAGGCTTTCCCCCCAGATCCTGTTTCCGGGGGCACATCAAGCGCAAAAGATAAGGTCATGAGTTGCACCGGAAGAACTGTGAATGAATACTGATGTAACAATTATATACAGGAAGCGTGCCAGTTCTTTAGATGGGAGTTTAATTTAGCTACTGTTAAATGCAATGAAAAGGGGAGATATTTTTGAAGTGTGACTCACACTAATGCTGCCCAGGCAGTAAAAATAGGAGTCCCGTCTTGCACTTACTGAAAATTTCTCATAGAGCTGATAGGTGAGCAGAGGATTTGGGAGTTCTCGGAAATAGAGCTTACAGAGCGAGCCCACACAATGTATATCCTGAATGTATACATCTTTTGTCAAGTCAGGGATTTGCTCAGAGTCAAACTCATGCCTGGAGACAAAGGGAAATAAAGAGAGAGAAAAGAGGATAATATATACTCAAAAGATGAAAAGGACTTTGTTTACAGGAAGAAACAAATACCTCAAACCACAAAAATCTGTGGTCCTACAGGTTCACATTTTTGCTAGTTGAAATAGCTTCTTGGGAGCCATTTTAGTTGGCTATAAAACCACTAAGCGTGCTCAACAATCAAACTGCCTGTAATCTGGAACACTCCATGAAATTGATTTCATGATATATACTCAACGTTCATGCAGCCAAAATTCAAGCAATTCCAATTATTATATGCAACAGATTTCTGGCTAGGTAGAGCTCCCCATCTGTCAGAATGAAAATAGCATTTCCTTTCAGTCTGAAGACCTAGAAAGAAAAATTGTGAACATGATGGGCCACTCAGGGCCACCATGGCCCTGCAGATCCAAATCACTGTATGCAGATTCTGTGCAAGCCACAGAGCCAAGAATCACACGAGGAAAATTCTTCTGCAACGGCCTGTCTTGATGAGAGAGCCATAAAAAAACAAAACAAAAGCCATCTACAGAGGGCCGCAGATGGCAGTGCTTGCTCCATGCTGCATAACGTGTCTGGAAATTGCTGTTTCAAATTAGCTAGGTTTAGACACACAGGAGCTAATATGGTGAGTCAGACAACTGGGATCAGAGAAGAGGCAACTGCTGTTTCTGAAGCCTGCATCCACAAGAGCCATAAATAAACTGCAAATTACTTGTTATCCCACAGTCATTCTGTATTCTGAAATAACAGATTGTGGCCTCAGAGCAACACAACTGGTTTCTGTCCCAGCCAATGATACTTTTGGATTCATGGAAAAATACACGATACGTCAAAAATTAAGTGTTTTAGGAGCAAACCAGAAATAAATTCTCAATGGCATGCAGCAGCAAACCCCAAAACTGACGTTAGCATGTTTGAGACTTGAAATCGCAACACAAAAAAACCTCATACCGTAGTTTCTGGATATTCGATGCAATCCCAGATAGACGGTATATTCCATCCACAATGCCATGCTTTTCAATGAATTCAGTGCAACTCTTGAGAACCTGAGGGACTTAAAAGCAAAAAGCAACAGTGTTGGTTGACCATTAGATGCTCTTAGCATCACCTTCCCAGATTCTTCCTGGCTACACACATAGAAAGAAGCCCTTCGAGAAACTACACAGGTAAGAGATTTCTTAAATATCTTTTAAGTACAGCTAGTTCAGGGGGTGCTTCTGTTTTCTGTTAAGACAAGACTGAAACCCAAATCACTGCAATGTGTGGCTTCAGATAATGAATTCATGTTGTTCCTGTTTGCACAAAGTCTAAAGCAGCTGTCACCAAGCCAGCCAGCTTCAGCTGTATGCTTTCTCATGCCTCCAGCACTGAAGGCAGCAGTAGGACAGGCTCAGCTAAGCTACTACCACAGAACCAACTGGGCTACCCGCTCCCTCCAAATCCTGAAGTTTTGTAACTTGGGGCAGTTGTGACTGGTGGGCTGCTTGTGGCAGCAGTGCTGGCTAGATGCATGTGTTTAACTTGAATTGCAAGTCTATGATTTGGCTTGCTTTGAGTTATCTGCCTTCCATTTGTTTGGGGTTCAATATGGTGGATTTAGTAATAGCCCTTTGGATAGGATTCAGGTTCAGAGATTCCCATTTGTTAAATGAGCAAATATTTTTTAAATGCTGCATATGTACACATGACATTTGACATATTGACTCTATGGCTGGGTTCATTTGCTTGGGTTATCTGTTCTACGTTCAGTGTTGGAAGTTTCTTGTGCCTGAGACACAATTGTGTCAGGAAGCCCAATATCCTGCACAGGTGATGTTGCTTGATGGGAGGAACTTGCAAGCACATGCAACAGATGTGCACCTTTAGAGAATTTTCTGCCACTCAGGCCACCACAATGATGCCCACCACACCTGCCATGTTGTACCCTTTTTGGTGCATTTGGGAGGCACAGTGTGAGGTCAGGAACTACACCTCACCCTTGGGAAGAGCGGCAGTTTCATGATGACCACAAAGGTCAGCCAAAATGTTTGTACCCTTGGCACCAACCCCAAGCTACCATGCTATGTTTCCTGATCTGCCATTTTTAACTGGATTGATCCTTCAAATCACAATTTTTCAATGGCATTGACCAGATTGGGCCAAAGGTTTTTGGTTCAAAGGCGGGGAGCTCTATCATAAAAGTCTACCCTACTGCTGACTAATAAACACTAACAGCAAATTCCACCTTAAATTTAGTTTAACTTTAACTTTATAGACTTGTATGTCTGCAACAGAATGGAAAAAACAAGGTAAATCACAACTACAAATTGCAAAACAGTATGTGCAGTTAATCTGTAACTGAAAAACTAGAACATAGATTAGGATCAATTGCAAGACAGGTACTATTAGACACACATTAACATTCCATCCAATATACCAACCCTGCCGGCTATTCTACACAATCGGTTTCCTGCTCTATATCCCTATCCTCCATGTAGGATGAAATCAGATTCTCCAGGCAAAACAACAACATCTTTTAAGCATGTGTTGTTTTGGTTAAAAAATGACCACTCCATTTAAAGAGTTAGGTAAAAAGGTAATGGTTATGAGAAGTTGGTAAAAATAAGATTTAAGTCTTAAGTTTTAAGGTTTTTTATAAGATAAGATGAAAATAGAGTAAGGTAATGTAATGACAGAATATTATGAATTATGGAAAGGATTTGCTGTGATAATTATTAACTAAGATACAAGAGATGGGAGGAGGAGGAGGCCATGGAAAGAAGGTAATGAAAGCGGAGAATTTGAAAATGATGGTTTTATTTTTATTTTTATTTTTCTGTTTTTGCCTTTTTTCTTTGTAATTTTTTTTAAAAAAATCTTTTTTCAATAAATATCATTTTTTTAAAAAATGACCACTCCACAGACACTCAACTCCCCCCCCCCCCGCCATTCCCAGGGAAGTCTGCTTATTATTAAGGGATTCATAGAAGTTGGGGCAATATCACGGAAAAAACTGCCAAAGTTATTTTTAGTTCTACAGTATAAACCTTGCTTTTCATCATACTTCTAAACTATAACATCTCCTTTCTAATTTCTAAATCCAGTCCTTGTCTCCAACACTTTGAATTTAAGGTTCTCATATCTTCAATTCCTGCTGGATTCACACTATAACCTAAGTAATAGACCGTAGTAAGGTCTGACATAAAACAGAGACAGGATAGGATAGGAAACAGTTTGGAGTTATAAGATTGACCAACATATTAGGAGCTGAATTTAAAGGATTGAACACAAATACAAAGAATAATCAACACTTTCCCTTTTCTGTTTAGCTCCTATAATTCTCCTTTAACAGGAGGCTGAGGCACTGTACAAAAAATGAAGCCATGCATAGCACAAGTCCCCCCCCCCCCCGGTCCCTGGCACTGCCAAGAACACCTGCCTGCGCTGCCTAATTGAAGCACCTTGTCACAGAGAACGACCTCAGCAGGCGTCCAGACCTCTTGCCCCCCAGGGTTTCCTAGCCTTATAAACAAACAGCATGGTAGTGCTGTATTTGTCATAATTAAATTTCAGGAGCACCCTACTGTGACATTTAACATCAAGCCAAAGCAGAAAACAGAAAGGGGACAGGGTGATGGGGTGCAGTCACTGCAATATGTTCAATTCACTGGCTCATTCACCATGCAAGAATGGGAATTAACATTGAACTGACAATGGATACAACAGCCTCATTTGCCCTCCAGGTACCACTAGTTGACAGCTAATTCTTTAGTTTAATTGTCACAATGGATAAGAGGACCTTGTCAACATTCAGCTGTGCCAGAAATGGCCAATTCCAAAATTCTTCAAAACAGGTTTATCCCAATCATGTTTTAACTGGGTTGTACTGGGCTCCCCAACAAAAATTAAGATATCCACAAATATGCTTCACTGATGCTTATGACTAAGTGGGCTTTTGTTCATTTAAGTCTCCCTACTTTACTTGTTTTCTATTTGGAGTTTGTAACCTGAAGTGTTTGTAACCCGAAGTGTTTGTAACCCAAGGTACCAGTGTAATGCGCTGATCTCTCCATCTAAGTTTGTCTGACCCAGTGAGCTCCCAAATGAGGTATCTATCATACATCCTTTGCTTTGTACTGAAGGATAAGGCACCTTTGCAAGAGGCTTCCTTGTTCAGTTAACTATAATCGTACCTTGGAAGTCAAATGGAATCCATTCCAGAAATCCATTTGACTTCCAAAACATTCGGAAACCAAATCGTGGCTTCTGATTAGCTGAGGAAGCTCCTGCAGCCAATCAGAAGATGTGGAAGCACCGTTGGACGTTCGGGTTCCAAAAGAACTTGCGCAAACTGAAACAATCACTTCTGGGTTTGCAGTGTTCGGGAGCCAAAACGTCCAAGTTCCAGGGCGTTTGACAACCAAGATACGACTGTATAGGGAAGTATTTTTTGTCTACATGAAACTTCCAAATGGGCCATGTGTCCAAACCAACAAAGTATGAGACTGAGGGTTGTATTCAATGTAGCGCTAAGAGATTGTTCCATAAGTCCAACAATTTCTGCTTCCTGGTTTACTGATCTCCCCTTTCCACTCCCTCTCCCGCTTGCTGTTCTGGGAGTTCTGCCGACCCTCTGTAAAGAGTTGGGGAATGCAGGGGGGGGGGAAGAGTCCTATTGCAATAATTGAAAATATTGTGCTGGCTTCCTCTGGTGCAACAATTTAATTCAACACTTCCCCCCCAAAAAAATTCATGCTCTTGATTGCAATCATACAACTGTGAAGTTGGAAGGGACCACGGGGTCATCTAGTCCAACCAAACTTTCCAAA
Organism: Podarcis liolepis; assembly: GCF_965112155.1. Taxonomy (NCBI): domain Eukaryota; kingdom Metazoa; phylum Chordata; class Lepidosauria; order Squamata; family Lacertidae; genus Podarcis; species Podarcis liolepis. The sequence goes on along the minus strand of NC_139567.1, from coordinate 28,167,902 downwards.
AGACCCCATTTTAATCTATTTGCTTATTAACAGGGCTTATTCCTCTTCAGCACAACCCTTAAGGTGACTTTCAGAACTCAAAAACACAATACAATATCCTTGATTTTAACTGGCATGTAGAGAACATGGAAGCCTTCCAGCAGATTAAGATGGCAAAGATGTAAGACAAAGGAAGGGCAAAAGCATGATCACTTTTAATCTGTTGTTTTGTGTTTCCTTTTACATTCCAATAAATGGGGGAGAGCTGCCAGATGTCATGCCATGTCATGATCCTATCCTGGTCTTATCATGATACCCAGGTAACAGAAAGTCTAAATTAGATCACTATGCTGATAGCCTGATGCTGACAGAATGACATCTGTAGTCTTCAAACTGATTACAAAGCATAAGCATTTTTGTTACATACACAGAAATACATGGAAGCGCAATTAACAGAGCTCAAATCAAGCCAGAGGCCTGGATTACTATTTTCAGTTTTTCGGTTTCTAGGCAACATGCCATCAGTGTTTCCCAGATACATCCCTGTCTGCAGAAACCTTGATAAATTTAAACATGGTGAGCCTGTGGGATGCTGAGCACCACAAACATCTCCTGCAGAGAGATAAAGCAATCCGTTTGTGTTTTCTTTCTGATGCCAAAATGACTGTTCCTATTTCTAGAAATAGAAGTGAAAATTAAGGAATAAAGAAGAATTAAGGAGACAACAGTCCTCTCCATTAAGCTGCAACAGGAATGTAATGTCTAAGCGTCAAAAATATCCCTGGAGGTTTCAGAGATTTGCTTCATTTCACCACATTGTGGGACTTGAGCGTGAAATGGGTCCTGGGCCCTGGATGTAAATAGCGTCAGGTGTGGATAAAGACTGTGTGGCACCCTCCAAGCTCTGGCCAAAGGAGGAAACACCAGGAAGGCAATGAACAACCGTAAGTGGGCCAAGTGGCTTGCCACTTTCCAATAAAACGTTCAGTTCAGTTGTTCCCTGGTCTGAAAAAGCTGAAATTGTGGTGACAGGTCACTTTTTACTTCACCCGACAGCTCCACTGCTTTGCAAGCACAAGTGAAAGGGATTGCCACAACCCAGCTGCAGCTCCACTAGGTTTGGCCCAATGCACTGAGCTTGCAATGGAGATGTGAGCAACCCAGTTGACCCACGGCCATGTCTATTTCCTGAAGGTCAACCCAAGGGGATAATAAGCTTCTATTAGATACTGCAATCACTGTTGGGGGGGGGGCTTCCCTTGTGCTTGATCCAGAAGCTGCAATTAGTGCAGAATGCTGCAGCATCGTTGTTGAAAGGAGTGAGGCCTTGTCAGCTATCACACCTGTGCTCAGAGAGCTGCACTGACTGCTACTGCTACAAGTTCAAGGTGTTACTTACTATTAGTTTATAAAGCCTTTAACAACTTAGAACCAGTTTATCTACATGATCGCCTTACCCCGCATGTGCCCACTTCACTGCTCTGATCAGTGGAGCTGACACTACTACAGCTGCCACATAATACCCATTCCACATTTGTAAGAAATCCATTGTTTAATGTAGCAGCAACTACACTTTGGAACTCCCTGCCTATTGACATCAAGCAGGAGCCTTCCCTGTATTCTTTTTGGCACTTGCTGAAAACATTCTTGTTTAGACAAGCCTATCCAGATGCTTAGAAAGCTGGTGTGAATTTTATTCTGTTTTAGTATTTTATCTTTTTGTATGTTTTAAAGTATTTCTTGTATTTTTTTCTTGCTTTATCTTTCTGTAAATGGCTTTGAGGTTTTTTTATTTTAGGTTCTTCACAATCAGTTCACAAATTTTATGAAATAAATAATTTTAACTGCACAGCTGATGCCTAAGAACATGTTCCAAATAGCAAACTAGCTGCTCACACTGAATATTTCAGTTTACTCAGATCAGATTCCCTCCTCTGTTTTTGAGACTGATATGCTTCTTGCATTTTAAGAGTCCAGGGGTTCTCAGTCTATTGCTGGAATAAGAATTATTTGTTCAGCCTGGGAGACCAAGGCTGCCCACCAAGTTCTGTTGAAACAGTGTCATTTTCACAATGTCCAAGCCAGGACCATTTGGCCAGTTAATGGACCATGCCATACTGAAATGCTGCCACTCAGCTGAATTCCATGCACCAGCATAAAGTTAAATCATCACTAGAAAACTGGAACAATCACTGTAAAGCAAAGTGTAGTAATACATTTTGAATCTAAGTCCCTGTAAAAAAAGAAAAGAAAGAAAGAAAAGAAAAGAAAAGAAAAGAAAAGAAAAGAAAAGAAAAGAAAAGAAAAGGCAGAAGTGTGGATAGCCAGAAATGCTGCTCTTGAGTAAAAGTACTTAAAATAGTCAACTTTATTTGGACTGTGCTCTGTACTTAACCTGTATTTTCACACAAAGCTGATGAATATCACAGCCGCTTTATCACTCAGGTATTGCATTTTTTATGTTTACAATGAAATATCATCCTATTCTTTCTATTAGTTCCCAGACTTAACCGGCTTAATTTCAGAAACTTGATATTAAAAGTGCTTATGTGAATAAAGCTGCCTGTGTCATCTTCAGGGAATGTTATGTTTAAATTCTATGCTGTTCCAAAATGTCACCTCCAGCTGGTGTTTCATGAACATCCTGCCATCCTAGTGTAGATGACACTATCTATGCTGTTGTCTTATGAGTATTGATTCGTATTCATTTGCTGTAATGAACTTCACAGTAAGCAGTAGTAAAAAGCATTCCCAAAGCAGTAGCATCTCAAGAAAACCCAATGCTATAATGAACATATACTTTAGGACAAAATTTAAGAATTTGGACATCATAGCTCTTCGCTGCATTAAAAAAAAAAAGTTTGGAATGCTGGTTCCTGTATTCAGGCTCAGGAAAGAGCCAAAAAGAATTAAAACTCAAGGTACAAGTAAATACACAACTAGAGCTGGACTGAAATCTGCCAAATTAATTTAATAGTAAATTAGGTAAGAATTTTGAAGGCAATAAAAGCAGTTTTAGGGCAGTCGCCCTGCATAGTTATTAACACCATGAGGATGATGGCTTCAGTTTACCAAAATCTAGGACACTTAAAAATGGGCACATTACCATTCAAGTGATTTCAAATGGTTTTCAATCATCTTTAACCTGCTCTAGACCTTACTCCATGCTGCTGCTTCAGTTTCTACCAGACCAAAATCTAAGAGGTTTATTGCTTAATAGAGATTGGCCCACCCCTTTTAGAATTAAAATGCACACTGTTTTAAAAGAATAATGGTCTAGATAGCTATAACAATCACTGGCAAGAGCAACATTATGGATTCCATGCCATTATATCTTGTAAGAGAAAAGGCTGAAATGAGTTTGTAAAATCCAAAATGACTCAGTGAATTACCACTATGCCATGTATGTTTAAGGCTTCTAAATTGTAACAGAAATAATATTAGTATAAGTAAAATCCATTCAAAGACTGGAATGCTTTGTAAATACAGACTGTATATCTTTTGAAGACAAGCCTTTAACATTGCTTAAATCTTCCTAATGCATTGCTTAAATTTACCTTATCACAACTGCATGCATATGGGCTTTGAACCACATAATGCCTTCCTTTCACAGAATAAAGAATTACCCAATTAATAGTTTTCTTCTGGGTCATTAACAACACACTTTTCCATATGCTGTGAAGCTGTTTTTGCAGTTGTTTTACATAAATAGGGGGAAAGGGGCATAAGCAGGTAAATGTTTAAAGTAAATTAAAGAACAAGAGTTTCCTGTCAAGCATTTTGTCCTCTGTGCTTACTAAAACATATATCAACAATTCCTATCAATTTCAGAATAGAAAAGAAAGCACCACATCTAATTCCCAATGGGAGCCAATGAACATGCACAGAGATGATGCAATACAGAATTATTATCGCAACACAAAGCAGTAAACAATGAAGCTGCTTTCCATTTGTAGGTGATGCTAAAAGATTCTCACCAGTTTCTTTTGGGCAAAGAGCTGTTTAACTAGGCCAATGGAAGCAGTAATTCTGAGGTGAGCTGCTGCCAACACCAGCTACCAACAAGGGGAAAGTAAAGAGACCCCAACCTAGTCAGGGGCTACAATATGCTGACAGAGGTTGCACACTATAAAACCACCAAGCATGGCAGGTGGCAGCAAAGCAGAACAAATTGGTAAGCCCAGCTGAATGATGAACCGCTACTCCTCAAGGAGTCTTGGTTTGTTTCCAGGTGTTTATTCAGCACAGGGTAGGGAAATGATGTTCAAAGCTAAAGAAACCAAAATACTGCAACTATTTCAAATAAATATTGATCAATATGATTCAAGGAAACAACTAATGCACAGCTTAATCACCAAGTTGTTAGGATGGAAAGCAAAGCTGGTATTTAATAACCCAAGTCTACTGAAGTTCTTGTTCTCCCTACATAATTTCCAGCCTGAGACAAAATTACATGAAGACTGTGCCACATGGCACCCTTGTAGATTCCACCCACATTTGATATGTTACAGCCTGAGTTTCCCAGCCAGTGGCATGTCGTGCTATACTGCAATGATCCTGCGCTTATGTGAAGATGCTGCACTTTTGACATGACCACTCCCAGAGCGGCCTGTCTCCCCAAACAGCCACATCCAAACATGTTGCCTCAGTTACTTTAAGCTGTTTGCTCTGTGATGGTGATGTTTTGGGCAATCTGGACAGCATTTGAATCCAATCCATTGACTGCCTATCTTGATCTAGGTCGTACTTTTAACTCCACAATTATTCGTTACAATACTTTGCTACGTGCTGAGTGGGTAGAAAGGAAAAGTGGAGCTGCGTCTTTCTGTTTGGCTATAGCTACCTAAATAGTTTGGGCAGCCAAATCTCCATTTACATGGCATTACACAGAATGACAGAGAGGCAGCTACCAAGCCAACATGGTGCAGTTTAGAAGATAATCTCAGCAATCCTTCTTACTACAGTATTCAAGTCTTCAATAATCCATTAAAGTGAAAATAACTGTTACGAACAGGGTATATGAGAGTAATATACAGGAGCTCTCTCAGACTAAGCAATAGCCTGGCCTGAAATTCTGCCCATGGTGTCCTAAAATCCAGTTCCCTCTCACTTTGGCAGAGTTCTGAATTGACTCATTTTCTTCCTCTACAAATGAAGCTCCAAAATTCAAGTAATAATTCACAAGGGCGCTTTCAGACAAGCACATTTGTCATGCTGAATTTCATTTGCTCCTAGGATCATCCAGTCTCACTACCAAGCCTAGAACATTGCTGGTCTGTGCATGCTTTCTCCTAGAGTTGCTAGGATTTCCTGATGTTATATAATCAATGCTGACATTACAACATTGCACCCATGCCCACCCAAATCAATTTGATACATGTGAACTATCATCTTTCCAACAGAAACTTTGGGAAACATATGACTCATGTCCTGGATTCTGACACAGTGTCAAGGGAAAAAACAAAGCGCAAAATTTATGCAATGCTACAAACTGTGCCCTGCCATTTAAGGTTCAGCAAAAAATATCTTGGCAAATTTTAGTACCTATCATGGTGTAGGTCTTCATCCAATTAAGCACTTGAAACACAAACTGAAATGCAAGCAGGTAATGAGTTACAAGAAAAGTCCAAGGAACTGCAAATACACTGCAAAGCTCCCAGGGGTATGAGATCACCAAGCAGCAATGTAACATGCTAATTGCATAAGTATTGACACAAATATTATTAATACTCAGAAATGAGGCAAAGCACATGTTTCAGTGGATGATGTAATCTTTAACTGGGTGATTTTACACTGAAGTGCTTAGCTTCTGAAAGGAAGAAGCCATAAAGAACAGAAGCACCATCAAGACACTGCAGAAAACACCCAAGAAGCAGCAATAAACAATGCTTCTTCTCCTGAACCTTTCTCTGCAGGCTGAAGTCAGTATAATTACAGCAGTACACACTCAAATGTTTTGAAAATGTTTGGACTGTTAACAGACCAAATGTGGATTATTAACAGATTGTCCAGTCTCAGGCAGAACTGAGACCTATCAATTTCATTATAGACTATAGTACTTCAATATGCTCCTGGATTTATAAGAGAGGTGCAATGAATTATGTGTTTACCCACCTGGGATAATCAACAGTTATCCCAAGGCAAGTTGCTGAGTGAAGAACTGCACATGCTTCTTCTCAAACTCTGCTCCGGGAAGGAAGGATTCTGCCACAGTACAACAATTTGGATCAGATAACCTTTTGGTCCCTGTGGAGCCTTTAATTCTAGCTGTCTGTGGCTCTAGTCTTCTTATCCATTCAAATGTCAAAGTACAGCTACAGCAAACTCAGATTTTTGCCCCTTTGCCATCACCTCCTAAGCAAAAGTTGGAAGATATAACAAGATGGACTTTGATGTGTGATGTCATTCAGTTGCCCAGATTATTATTTATTCCAAATATTTTTCTTGAAAAATTAAAACAGCAATAACAATGCATCAGGGAGGCGACATTTTATCCTTGGCTACCGTTCAGATGCCCTTAACTCCTGGGGAAAATGATTGGCCTGATTCTTTCTCAAATCATCACCATGAGGACAACCTGCTTCTGTGAATAATCTCTGACTGATGTCAAAATAATAAATTCACTCTCACACACTCTATGTAACACATCAAACTGTGATATTACAGAAGTGCTGGGTGCCAAGGCAGGACAAATATTATGTCTCAACTGCATGGAAATCTTGGACTGCACTTTCTTAAGAAGAATGAAGAGGTAGATGCTATAGGTGGAGCATTGTAACGACTCAAAGAAAAGTAATGCTGGTCAGATCCAAATTGTTCCTTTAGAATTTGCATTGTAGGACACTCTTGAGCCAAAGCATAACATTCTTCTTACTTACCATCATGACCAGAGTTGAGAAGATGTTCTCCAAGGTCGCAGCCAAATACCCTCTCTTTTAAGATCCCACGTTGCTTCAGTTTCTGTTTTGTTGGCCGAGACTTCATGAATGTGCGCAGGAAAGTAATAAGCTTGCCGTGTTTTTTTGACACTGTAAAATTGAAGGGGAAATCTCATTTTGTGGCCAGATAGAGAGGAAGGAAGATGTATAATACATTATTTCACTGAACCACAGTTCATTCTATTCAAAATCAACCCCCATTACTACCATGCACATATCTGATCAGTTTCTGCAACACCCTCCTCCCTCCTCCCTTATATAAGTGATTCAAGGAAATCAAAATCTGTAATGGAAGACAGAGTTAAGATATAGTAGGACAATAGTTTTAATTGTTATGCTCTCCCCATCTCAGCAGTCTGCTTGTGCTTGGTATTTCGTAGCTTTCAGTCTAGCGGGGAGAAGAGGAAAGGAAGGAAATCTCCATAAAAATGGGTAATGCAGCCCATGTGTTTCCTTATGGTTTCATTTCACGCCATGCTTGCAGGGCTAATCCTTTCATGTCAATTGCTTATGAACAGATCAGTGGTGGGACCCTGACAGGTGAGAAAAGGGAACAAGCATTTCAGAGAGGAAGGAAACTCACTCCTGCACCCTGTGCCCTGCCATAGCACAGCTCTCTGGCCAGTCTAGTCACTGCCAAGTGTTAGTCTGCCTTTACACATGTTTTATACATGTTTTCTTTATACATGTTTTAAATGTTGCTAAGCAGGATGTCACATCAGCTAAGTAAGAACTCTAAGCTTGAGACTGGAGATAGGAGCACAACATCTAGTCAGGGCCCCAAATTAGCATAACAAAAGGCACATTAATAGGGGGAAATGAATAAAATCACAAAACGATAACACCTCCCAAGGTTCTGTTATAACCTATGGAGAATAATTTTCTTTAAGAGGCATACTTGCTCTCAGCTTCTTGTACTGTTACAGAATGATGCCATCACAGAATTTCAGAGTTAGAAGGGACCCCAAGGGTCATCTAGTTCAACCCTAAGGAATGTAGGAATCCCTGCTACAGTATCCCTGACAAGTTGCCATCTAGCCTTTCACAAGTGCTCCGTTTAGACCTCCAAGTGAGAGAGAGGCATATTCAGTTCTGAGAGTTTGGTCACCTTGGACCTAGTAGAGTCTGAGTATTCAGAATGTCTAAAAAATTGACTTTTTTGGCCTTTTCAGACACTGGTTAAGTGCTTCACAACAGTCCCCTTTGGGTTCCTATTCATTCTGGGATGGTAGTGTTTGCTTTAACAGTGACCCTAATATTATTGGCATATTGCACTGTTGACTCAAGTATGTGTCATGCATTTTATTATTTTCTTGCTTATTGAAATGTTTCTACTGCAGAGAAAGTGTGAATTTTGTATTATGCTTATTAACCGAATAGTTATTTTTAATCCTTTTTATCAGTTATTAACAGCATTTTTATTTATGGACAATTTTTAATATTGTTTCATATTTGATTTTATTGTATTTGTTTTATTAAGTTTATTGATTGACTCGTTTGGCTTCTTTTGGTAATGAAAGGTTCAAATACTGAACATGAAATAATGGAATTCAATTTTTGAATAAATACAACACTAATTTGGGCAACAGTGATTGCACTGTTGGTACAACCATGGGCATCTAAATTACCATCAGCCAGTAGTGACAGTAGTGAATGGAAGAATGTTATCCAAAACAAAATACACCGAGTGACCAGGAAATAGGAGTACATAATTGCAGCTGCTATTACACCAGTAGTTAATGACTCCAGTTTATTGATTACCACCTTGAGAAGCATTAAATGATTCCACAAATGTTTCTACAACCTATTAGCCAATACAAACTCCATGTTCATATGGCCAGACAAATAGCAAATGTCAAAAAACAAAGAAAGAAGCATAAAACTCCCAAGTCTCTCCCACTGCATAGACTGTGATGCTCTTCTTGACCTTTAATGTAAAAGGGGGTACAAGTTCTTAGTTGTGTTTTCCAAGTTCCATTGAATTAGAGACAATGCAATTGAGATTCATACACGTAGCAATTACCCCTTGATGAGAAGGAAATGGCCCTATGCCAAAAGGTGAATAAACTTAGCATTAATTTCAATCCGTGAACAGGGCAAAGCTGTTCCATTTTAACTTCTTCTTTGAGCTAAAAAGGAAAAGCTAAGCAGTGTCTTACAAAAGATGCCTGCTCACTCTTACTAAATTGCTTTTGTTTGCAAGCAATTCTCTAGAGACATTCTCTTCAAATAAAAGCCACAACATGAAGCCAGTTGCAAAAGGACTTCCTTTATCTCCAGCCTTTTCAGTCTCAGGAAGCTATAAAGCAGTAGTACTGGCTATCAGGCCTTAAGAAAGGGGCAAGTCTACCATCTCGTTAACAGAACAGAAAAGAAAAGAAAAGAAAAGAGAGGTTGGTGACAATCAAAGCACAGCAGAGTAAAATACTCTTGTGAGGAAATAGCCATGGTTTCTTTATTTCAAGTGGCAAGATAATGTATACCTGCCAGGACTCTCCAATATTAGGCAACTAACTGGGGATCCAAAACTGTTGGGTGCCGACAATTCCAAAGCAATGATACTTATATGACAGGCCACTATAATACAGCATTTCAACATATATGCATTATGACAATACTATGAAACAATAATTTAATACAGAACAGATGAAAAGAAAAATATGCTGAAGGTTATTACAATGAGAGTATCACTCTGAAACTTACCCGAGTTCAAAACACACACTGCAGCTTCTTTTTTTTTTTTTTTTGTCAAATGCTGTTATGTTTTACAGCAGGGATTTACAGCAACCCATCACACTGGGTCCCAAGTACATCAGACCTTGGCTGCAGTCAAGGTGCTAATCGGCAACATTTTTGTGCTAGCTGGCTGACTACAAACATTACCTTTTGCCTAGGTATTTTATGAACCTGACAAAAATTAAAAGGAAAGAAACAGTGAGATACTCCTACCATCACTTCAGAAAAGCTTGAAAGCATCTCTCTCTCTCTCCCCTCCCCCCCAAAAAAATATTCAGTTCCAGTTAGGTGTCTTGGTATTTGTGCTTCTCAGATTTGGCTGCTGTGTCTCCTAATCTCTTTTCAAGGGGAGCAGAGGATGATTGCCTGGTACTCCTAGGTTGCCAACCAGGAGAAAGTGACTCTACTAATGGTGGTGGGCTGGAGCTTAAGTTTTCCCCACCCTGAGATACATAAATTGAAAGGGAAGATACCAAGGACTAAGCCAAAACAACTAGAGTAGTGTGGCTAAACAAATTTATTATGGCATGTGCTGCTGTGGACCAGAATCCAGTTCACAAATCTTATATTTCAGTCTGAAAAGTAATATCCAAACTCATAATAGCCTTTATAGGTAATATATCCTAAAACGCAGTAGATATAGGCTTCTAATAATAGCAAATACAGTAAGGGTGCAATCCAGTCCTCAAGATACACTAGCTAAGGGACTGCAGTAGGCGTAGCCAACGCAATGCCCTCCAGATATTGTTGAGCTCTGTCTCCGATCACCCCTAGCTGACTTGGGCTGATGGGAATCCAACAATAGCTGATGGAACCATGTTGGCTACTCCGAGAAGCCCCACTACACTGGCAGAACATGGTATGTTGGTGTCATGCAAAATACACCTGTGCAGCTGTGTTGATGGTGTGCCTGTTGCACCACCATGACCCTGCTGGTGTAGCATCCAAAATGAGATTGGACAGAACAAAGGAGGAGTAGACTTAAGTTGAAGTCCTATGTAGCCTCAGGTCCCAAACACAGCGGAACTCTATCAAACACAAAGCTTGTGTAAGGAAAATTCTCCCTTTCAATTTAATAGAAAAATTAAAAAGGAACAAAAGGCACTGCCTCCCATCTCTTGCCCCAACCGCCCCGCCCCATGTTGCCATGACCAAGAACTGGATTAGCCATTAGTCTGCAGCCAACCACAGCACACCAACACCTGGATATAACTCCGCAACAAGGGAGCTATAACTCAGACAAAAGGGTACATGGCATCAGGCTGAAACACTCTGGCCTCACATCATGTACCTAAGAACATACAAGAGGTCTCTGAGGAAGGAACCAGTGCACAAAACAGCCTGCCAGCTAAACACACATGGAAATAGCATTTTGCTGACACTGCTGTTCATAAAACCCTCACAGGTAGCCTGCTTCAGGTCTCCAGACACTTCTGACCACTCATCTAACATGGTGATGTTGCAATGAGGTCATGAAGATGACATGTTGTAAAGATGACCTGGCAACCACAGATCCTACAACATTCCTACAATAGGGAGGCAACAGCAGAGTACTCTATGCAGGTCAGTGAAGGGAGGAGGAAATCCGGCTACAAAGTGTCTCCCATATTTCTTCCCCCAACCAGCTGCATGTGAAATCTGTGTCTTGCCTCAACTGTGCTTAAACCTTCTCCACCATCAGCTGGGAGCAGTCTTCCCCACATGCAGATAAGTTCTCTGCCGATCAAGGCCAGGAATTCCACTTCAACCTCTGCCACTTCTGGTCAAACATGCATGAGCGCTTTCCCCTTACTGAATCACAGCCAGGGTGCACAGAGCAGGGCAAAGGGGATACAAGTTCCACCACAGTCCTACGCAGGAAGGTCTAAACATCTCATTAGTCACTGCAATTTCTTCCCCACTCCAGGATGGCGCGGGGAGGTTTAGCCCCAATCATTGGCAGAGCACTCAAGTAGCAGGAATCATTCTTCTCTCTCCCTTCCTCACACCTACTGTCCTCCTACATCCAGGGAAGATGAGTTCCAACTTCTGACAACTGATTCTCCCTCCCTCCCTTTTGCTCTGCACAGTTGTGTGCACACCACAAGGGAGGCCCACCCTCTGGCCAGTAGCAGTGACCAAAACACCCCACAAATGTTCCTCTGTGGGGTTACCACTCCAGTCAAGCTCCATATCTAACAGTTGGTGTCTGTGTGCATAGCATGGGTGTGCAGCCTAGAGGGGCAAATCCATCTGCTGCTCTTGCTGCCCACTATTTGATGGTCAAAGGGACAGAAACCCTGACAAGCCCATTTGTTGTTTAGTCGTGTCCGACTCTTCGTGACCCCATGGACCAGAGCACGCCAGGCACTTCTGTCTTCCACTGCCTCCCAGTTTGGACAAGCCCATACATGTGTCTATTTTACTTCCAGAACTCACTCCATCCCTGATGCTATTCAATAAGGCTCTAATTTTGCTACATCTGCTGTTTCTTTGCTACAAGGGATTGGCAGATATGGGCCAATGGTGGGTTTTCTTCCCATAATGGGTCATGATCCGTTGTCCCAAGGGAGATGTTTGGGTGCTATATGCCCCCTCCTTCCTTCACACCCACATAGTACTTTGTGAGAAATGTATGACATCTGCCTAGAGCACCTGGCTGCTGGTCTCTTCCTGTCTGTGCCACAGTATCTTACACTGTGGAAGGTGTTGTGGAATCGTTGTAACTGGCAGGTTGTGTGTGGGCTGTGATGATGCCTTCTTGTTAGCATGGGTGGACTGGGGCCTCCCATTTCTGGCCATGTAATTTCCACAACTTCATGCCATGTCATTTTTACAGCAACACCACATTGACTAGGGCGGGCGGGCACTGGTGTGTTGCCATGGGTGCTGGGAGTGTGGCTGCCACTGTTGCTCTTCTCTGATTTTTGGAGCCACATTTTCCTCCCACCTCTCCATTCTCTGGGATAGATGGATGCAGGACAGGGTGGCTGTTGTGCCAGAGTAGTGGTAGAATATGTCTCCCCTTTTGGCATTCTCAGGGGTTAAGTTCCTGTGAGAATGTATTCACACATCTTTCAAAAACATACAGCAACTAAAAGCTCCATGAAGCACATGGGGACAAGCATGCCTTTTCAATCCACTTTTAGGATCCAGTGACAATTTCATAAGAGTTCACAGAAGAATAAAGTCACCTACACCATACCACTATTGATTTAAAAGGCATTTAAAACGTGTCCGTCCCTGGTTTGGACTCCTGATGGCAGTCGGATTGCTAACACAGGATTAGTAGCCTAGGAAAGAAAATCTTTCCACATGCAGAATGACCCACATTTCCAGCTCACGGCCAGCATATTGGTTGCTTTTCCTGTTAACGGGTGATTTTACCCCCCTGCTGTGAGGAAAATGTTATGCTAAGGTCAAAAACTAGAACATGTGCAACTGCAGGGATTTAAGCTGATAGTCTGTTTAGGAGCAAAGTCACAGGAGAAACAAGAAGAGGATTCAAAGTATTACTTTGTTCTAGCCTTTGCTCTAAGTGGGTGGGTGGGTGAAAATCTAGTGATTGATTTAAAGGGAAAGAGGGCCATAAATAGCTAAATATGAACAGGTCAACTGCTAACCAAGGCTGTGGGTATGTTAACATTTTGTACCAGAAAAAATTGAATTTTATACCTACTGTAAGTTATTCTAATTAAGCAATTTAACTTATTTCATTATTTATTTCTTTATTTAATTTATATACCACCCTTCATCTGGAGAACTCAGGGCAGTTCACAAGATAAAAATACAGTATAAAAGGATAAAATAAATAGTTAAAACAAAAACAAAACAAAACAACCCCCCTCCCCCAAAGTATTTGCTTCTGCTAGTTGAGGCTTAACCAGCAATGCAAGGAACTGATGTCCCATCCCATGGCCATTGCAAATTCCACCAACTCAGGTCTGGCTCCAGGGCTAAGGACTAGAAGTTTACTCTAAACACATATACAGCAGAGATTTCAGGGTGTTGAACTGTGCGCCCAGCACAGAGAATGAGCATGTTGTAATGTACCTGTTCCCAAGCATGGTGTGAATTCTCTCACCATGAAACACATTTTGTTCTTGAGCCAGAGAATTTACACCATACACAGAAACTGTGTCCTTATAATTCCACACAGCATGTGTCAATCATGACTGAAGCTACACGTCTGTCAACGTTGAGGTCAGCACCTGACAGAAGAACAGGATTAGCCATGTAATGCATTTTAAATCTTTTCCCTCTGTCAGATGCCTAGCTTTGTATTGATAGGCATGTGCAGTTTCAGTCATGACTAACATATAAGTGTTGACATACAGTAGACCTGCAGCTTACTCATAATTTACTTACATGATTGCAACTCTGGGCGAGTGGCAGGAAACGAAATAAATAAATGGAGCGCAGAGGAGAAATGTTTGTTTACATGACAACTTATTTCACAATAGAGTTTTCTTTGACTTATCTTAATATGCCTGTTTAATAAAAATATAATTATGCAGTCACATATTAATACAGTAGACTTGGGAATTATTATTTATTATTATTTATTTTAATTATGCTGCCCTTTATCTGAGGATCATAGGGCGTTTTACAATATAAAAGCACAAAAAGACACAACATAGCAACAAACGTACCGTATTTTTCGTCCTATAGGACGCACTGGCCCATAGGACGCACCTCGGGGTTTTTTTTTGGGGGGGGGATGAATAAAAAAAATTCCCCCTCCCCCAGCCGCGGCTGCCACCCCAAGCCTTGCGGACACCCGCCCGAAGCACGGGGAGCCCTCCGGAGGCTGCCGCCCCAAGCCTTGCGTGCTCGGCGGGACCTCCCGCCGGGCGCGCAAGGCTTGCGGACACCCGCCCGAAGCATGGGGCGCCCTCCGGAGGGCACCCCGTGCTTCGGGCTGCTGCCCGCAAGCCTTGTGAGCCTGCGGGACCTCCCGCCAGCCTTGCAAGGCTTGCGGATAGCTTCCTGAAGCCTGGAGAGCGAGAGGGGTCGGTGCACACCGATGCCTCTCGCTCTCCAGGCTTCAACGAAAGCCTGCATTCGCCCCATAGGATGCACACACATTTCCCCTTCATTTTTAGAGGGGGGAAAAGTGCGTCCTATGGGGCAAAAAACACGGTGAACAATATTGGGCCCTTCAACCATTTTTGGTACAAGAAGGGACACAGGTGGTGCTGTGGATTAAACCACAGAGCCTAGGACTTGCCGATCAGAAGGTTGGCGTTTCGAATCCCTGCAACGGGGTGAGCTCCCGTTGTTCGGTCCCTGCTCCTGCCAACCTAGAAGTTCAAAAGCACATCAAAGTGCAAGTAGATAAATAGGTACCTCTCCGGCGGGAAGGTAAACAGCGTTTCCGTGTGCTGCTCTGGTTCACCAGAAGCAGCTTAGTCATGCTGGCCACATGACCCAGAAGCGGTCTGTGGACAAACTCCTGCTCCCTCGGCCAATAAAGCGAGATGAGCGCCGCAACCCCAGAGTCGGTCACGACTGGACCTAATGGTCAGGGGTCCCTTTACCTTTAGCTAACATCTAGGAGTTCTGATAGGAGCTTGGCAGCTCTGTCTAGCCTTCTTTCCAGTTACAATCCTTTTTTTATAGAAGCAGCAGCAAGAAGAAATTGTGAGCTGCATCCAATTCTCTTGCGGCCCGCTGGGTACAGCAACTTGACTGCTGTTGAGTTAAAGGCATAATACTGACATAGTTTAAGCTAGAGAGAACAAAGCAAGTATAGGCCCAAGTTCATACTGACTTGTATGACTATTACTGCTTGTAATATCACCCTGTTAAAAGGTTTGTTCTTGGCTACAGCTCAAGAACTTAACCATAAGCCCAGGTTCAGATATGATGCTAGGCCAAACCTTGGATTAGTGCAGTGTGGTGCAGGAGCAAAAAATACCAGGGTGGAGCAAGATGACCTCTGCAGTCTTGGGAAGCCATTGCTGAGTTGTGCGAACAAGGCCACGTTGTCAAATACTCGAGATTTCTATTTTCAATATTTTTTAAATATAAAAACGGTATCACTTCAAAGCAAGACACTATTAATATATAACAGCACTTTAAAAGGGGCGGATTTTGAGATGATGCAAGAGAGCCAAACAAAAATACCTAAGAGTTATACAGAAAGGTGTTTCAGGGAGCATGATTGTAAACTGAATTTAAGTACATAACAGGTATTTCCTAATACTCACTAGAGTTCTATGTCCATCCCACTGTGAATGCGATGGAGTAATCAAGTCCTAGTCTCTCTTATCCTAGTAGCAGTTTTTGGCTACATGTTATAATCAGGTTTAATTAAGCCTTCTCACTGTGATTTTGTAGCTTGATAATCTAACATTCCATCTGCACCGGATCTCTAGTATCTGATTAAGAAGAGCTGAATGTTTCATATATCAGTAAAGCAGTGTTGTTCTACTGTCAATCGTACTTTGGGGAAAGAATCATAGACTTGTAGAATTGGAAGAGACCACGAGGGTCATCTAGTCCAACCCCCTGCAATCCAGGAATCTTTTGTCCAACGTGGGGCTTGAACCCACAAAGCTGAGATAAAGAGTCTTATGCTCTACTGACTGAGCTATCCCAGGAAGATTGCATCAGTATTTAATGAAACATGCCCTAGCAAGCATGCCACTCAATGTCTCAGTTGCTCAGAAAAAGCTGGTTGGAGCCTTGGATCAACAATGAAGTCATTTCCATTACAAATGAGCACTGAGCTAAAACAGAGCGCCATCAATATATTGATTGGCAGGTAAAGTCTGCCAGAAGGTAATACAGTAAAAGGGCAAGTATCCTTAAGAAGAGGCTCTACTTCTCTCTTCAATGTTTTACAAAAACCCTCTCGAGGTCATTTCTACAATCAGCCATAAGCAGAGGGAAGAAAACATCTGTCAAAGCGAGACAGCTTGATTTTTTTATTAAATAAACTAATTAGTTAATTCAATGAATTAAATTCAGATACAAATCAAGTGTAGAATCATCTTCGAGAGTAATATAAACCAATTCACTAAGCACAGCTGCATGAAACATTTTTAAATTATCTGAGTTAAGACTATAGTACATTTATATCCCATCTTCCACAGAGCTGAAGGTGTGGGCAGTTTTCTTTATCCTCATGTCCAGCCTGCGAGGTAAACAAGGATGAGAGATAGTGACAGGCCCAATGAGCTTCAGGGCTGAGGTGGGGCTTGAACCTGGGACACGTGCTAAAAACTCTGACCACTACACCAGATTAGGTTGGGATCTGAAACAAAACTATTGAATCTGAGGTCTGCATTCAGACAGCACTTTATTCCTTTTTCCTGATGTTTCCTTACCTGTTCATGCTTAGAACAGAGTGGTCCTGTTTGGTAGCCCGGCTAAGTACCAAAGGAGCGTCACTAGTGGCAACAGCCATTCTCTTCCATTTTATCTCTATGCTCCTTCTACAAATCCAAGTGAAAAGCATAACATTGGGTGTGGGGGGGCAGTGCTGTGGAGGAACCCCTGTCTCTCAATTGGTTGGTGCCAGGCTGACAGCCAATGGGTGCAAAGAGAGGACGGCCCCCGTATAGGCAAAGGCAAGCTGCAATTGGCTAAGGTCTGAGGAGCGGGGGCTGACTCTCAACAAGAGCATGATGACTTGAATTCAAGGTCATGGTGAGGCTTTGGTGCTTATCATTAGTTTTTCTTTCTCATCGGTGTTGGGCACCATGGTGGTGGCTGCGGCGACAGAGGTGAGTCCCGTGTATGTTTGACGCGCAGCTGGAAACTGTTGCATGTCAGCGGCCACAGCGCAAAGTGCGGGGAATGAAGACATTTGCCTTGGCGGCTATCGGAAGCCTCACAGGAATCTCATCAGGGTGCTAGAACTACAACTGCCAGTGTGCATTGCAACTAAACTCAAGTGCCCCCCCCCCGAAGTGCCTTTGGAATGTGTGTGCTCTTCCTATGTTTTAATTATGTTTTATTTGAAATTTATTAATTGCATTTATATCACACTGTTTCCTCCAAGGAGCCCAAGGTGATGTACATAGTTCAAAAATTCTTCTTCTTCCTCTATACCCTGCTTCTTTATCCTGACAGGGACTCAATGTCTGTGTTATTAACAAAAATGTATACGTGTGTTTGTGTCTAAATATTGTTTAATAAATCATAAAACTAGAAAGTTGGAAATGATCCTGAGGATCATCTAGTCCAACACTCCGCGGTGCAGGAATATGCAGCTGGGATATCAGGGATCGAACCTGCAACCTTGACATTACCAGTATTGTGCTCTAACCAACTGAGCTACCTCAATTTCTTAAATAAATATATTAAATCTATTAATTGTGCGCATATATATGTATATATTGATTGTGTATATCAAGTAATATACTGCAAATACTTTAATTTATGCTATGGAAATTTAATTCAGCTGGGGCCTGCGAGTTCTGTGTTGAAGTACTTTTGCAGCCCACTTGGTCTGAGAGGTTAGAACACCCTGGTTTAGAAGGAGCAAACAAACTGGGTTATGTAGGAAACAGCCCTCCCCAACTCTTTATCCTCAGCAGTCAACATTTAGAGGTATACCAACACTGAACCTGGAGCTTGCATTTACTTGTTTGAAATAATAGCTACCTCCCTGAAGCTATCAAATCTTCATCTAAAACCTTTCCTCGGTTTAAAGCCATTACCAAACCTTGTGAAATTGAATTCCAGAAGTTCATTATTGTGATGAGCAGCACTTCCCTATACAGTAGTACCTCGGGTTAAGAACTTAATTCGTTCTGAAGGTCCGTTCTTAACCTGAAACTGTTCTTAATCTGAGGTATCACTTTAGCTAATGGGGCCTCCTGCTGCCGCGACGCCGCTGCAGCGTGATTTCTGTTCTCATCCTAAAACAAAGTTCTTATCTTAACCCGAGGTACTATTTATGGGGTAGCGGATTCTGTAACCTGAAGCGTCTGTAACTCTAGGTACCACTGTATCATGTTTATTATTACTGTGCACCCTACAACCAATTCCAACACCATAGAAGAACCCCCATGAAAAATATTAGAATCCAAAGTCTGCACAAACTAGGCAGGAAAGATCTGCCAGCCGGGATCTGTTATGCACAGGGCTTCCTACAAAATGGCTTGGGAGTGGGGTTTGGTCTTGAGAAACTGCAATTGGAGACTGAAGGTGTACTGGTTCCTCTGCCATTAATTAAATTTGATCAGCATGCTAAACAAAAACATGGTTGTGTGTGTGGCATATTTCCATGGCAACCTTAATATTATAAAATTGTCTGTTCTTGCTTGTATGGAGACATAAGCAGGTCTGTGCCTATGAAATGAATTTGCCACCAATGGGACAAAATGTACTGCATTTTCACATAGGTTTTCTTCACGTAATTTACTTGGCTCCCAAAAGCAGAAGCAAGGGCAGGGGCAAAAAAGATATCTAGAACAACAATGGGAAAAGGACATAGAGAGCAACACAGCCCTGCAGGACTGTTTCACAGGTCATGCTAAACCTTGCCTTCTGCAACCTGGACTTCTCCATTGGTCATGTGGGTTGGGACTAAACATCTTGAGGATAGCAAGCTGGGGAAGACTGTGCTAAAGTATGATTTATTGCTACAGGCATGAACCTTGGGGTTCATGTGCTCCTTCTTCCCATCCCCACATGGCCATGAGATTGGAAATGCTCACTTCAGTTTTCATGCATAGTTTTGTCTAAACTATGACTTTCAACAACCAAACCAGTTTCATGGTTTCCCTAAAACAAGCATGAGGACCCTCCAGAGCTCAGGCCAAATTAGGCCTGGCAGGGGTCTTATTATGGCCTCGTAAATTTACGTTTAAGGTTCTACTCACCTGTGGGCACTTTTATCAGACCCAGACACAATTACAAATAAATTGGTTTAAAAAGCACCAACTGACCAAAGAGATTAGTTTAGCCCTCAAACAGTAGAGGCTGCAAGAGCTTTGGAGGTGAACTGGCTTGCTAGCCTGTAGACAGTGCAGCAGGGTGGAAAAGATGGCTTTTCCCACCTGTTGGCCCCACAGTCATGGGTGGGGCCAACAGGTGGGTCCAAAATACAGAATTATGTCAAAGCTATATGATAGTTTTTGCCCTCTAGCTACCTAAGAAGAGGATGTGATGTGTAGAGGGGTTCACTGCTGAATCAGCTGAAATATAAGCCCTTGGACTAAGTGGCTATAGGAATGCTTCCATTCAATGATGATTGATCTCCTTTCAATCTACATTTCACAGTGAAATGCTACTGATCTGGAACATAGTGATTTGATATTCAAGCATTCCCCTGTGTTTAGGCAGCAACTGATAAAAGATGCTGACTCAACTGGAGAAAGGAAGCCCCTGAACGGAGATTTCTGAATTCCCCATAATGGAGACAAATCAAGGAAAGCGTGGGAGAATGAAGTGGTAAAGTTTTCCTTTTTGTGGGTTTTTACCCTAAGCCTTTAAACACACTTTGTATGCCTGCTAAAGCAGTTTCCGGTATCCATTGCTTCTCTAGTGGTTTGCTATGAGCTCATGTCTACTCTAAGAAAGCTTTGTTTTACCGCTATAGAATTAATAAGAGCACATGCTTAACACAGACCCAAGGCCAGACATTTTTGAAAGGAGAACAATTATCACAATCTCTATAATTAATACAGGTCAGGAAAAAGAACTTCTTAAAAAGGTTTTATCGAGTCACAGAAAAAGCCTCAGAGTCAGGCAAACGGCTCCAGGGCACAGATCCAACAACCCTGACTGCTTGTCAAACAACAAGAAAACTAGTTTGTCTAGATACAACATTTATGGTCCCACACGACAAAGCGTCATTCACTAGTCTTGAGTAACAGGTTTTTACTCCCACCCACCCATGTAACGGGGGGGGGGGGGAGAGAGATTTGGATCAGTATGTTGAAACAGCTGCTGCCCATAAAACAAACTACTTCATTCTTCCATAGTTCTTGAAGCTTGGCTGACCAGATCAGGTTGGCACACTTGATTGTACCCCTGGAGCAAATTAGGAAATAACCTCTCCCCAAGTATCCTGTAACTGTTTATCAGAGGAGAGAGATACTTCAAATCTGTGCCGGTGTTAAAACAAATGCCTCAAACATTGCACTACATCCATGTTGGCTAAAGACACTAAGAAAATGTACAGATGTATCCCCATATTCATGAAAACAGAAGAAACAAGGGAAACCAGAGGTACAGCCTTACCTTTTTCCTCCACTGTTGCAGGCCAGGAATGAAAAGATCAGCCCCACTACCTGGCAAGGCTAGTCTATCGCTGTGCAGTGGAATTCTCTAATCAGCTCAGCACAGCATTCCAGCCTCAGAGGATTATAGCAGGCAGACTGAAAGGTCAGTCGGTATGGAGGAATTTCTTCACTGAAAACACTCAGAAGGAGCGATATTCTTCTTCAGCTCAGCTTTCCTTTCCTCCTCCAGTTCAGAGTCTCTGGCTGCCCCTCCTGGCTACCAATGCATCTAGAGGTGAGCTCAGCACCTCCCTGTGACTCTCTCCGGCTCTGCCTGCAATCGAGGAGGAAGCTCCTCCCAAAGATCTCACCCTTGTGAAACAAGCTACACAAGTCTAGCTCCACCCCACAGAGCCATTCCTCTGCTCAGGTGACTCTCAGACCCGGAGAAGCTGAGGATCTCTCGTACTGTTACACATCTTTTTCTTCCTTGGAAAGCTCAATGTGGAGTAATAACCTGTGAACTGGACAACATTCCTAGTCCAGCAATAAACCAAATGAATCAACAGGAAGGGGGAGGAGACAATTAAAGAGGATGACTCAACCACATATGGCAGCTCAAATGCATCGACCACACTAGGGAGTTGGAGTGAAATAATTTCTGTCCATATAGCTTTGTGGGGGAGGGAGTGCAGCAAAACAGACGGAATTGCTTTGTTACTTTCAAATGCAAGTTTCTCAGGATTCTGGACATCCCCCTTGTTTCAGTATAACTGGCACAGATGTGACATTCTCTCTCTCTCTCTCTCTCTCTCTCTCTCTCTCTCTCTCATGATGAGCATTAAAAGGATTTTTTTTAATCCACAAATGATTTTCATATCTTAATACCGCTCTGTTTAAGCTACTTGAAAAATTGATCAAGGTTAATTGATTTAAGTAGTGCTAACTTGTTTTGGGGGTGCCAATAAATAGATCTAGCATATATAACTAGATCAATTCCAAATGGTTTTAAACAACCCTAGCACAGCCTTTCTGCCCAAGACAAAGGACATCTGGAATTTCCTGGAGTCCCATGAAATAGCCGTCCAGCTGTTTGGACATGTTCACTGTAAACATCAATACTGCTTGGCAGTTAACTCTTGCTAAAACAGACACATACACAGAACAGCATAGCTGTTAAGCTATGCAAAAATTTGCAGATGATTAAAAATGATGTTATTAAAGAAGAATTATGAACTTCAATTCATTAAGTGTGAAATATATCTACTATTGTGTGGAATAACAATTTGGATTTATTTAACAAGAACGATCTGTTTTGCTTAAACTCCCTAATTATACCAGCTTCTAATAACCATTTATATAAATAACCCAGTCATAGGCAATGCTGTTTTCGCCTCAGGTTATGTAGGCATTTCTTAAAGTTAGGTAGCATGCCACTTGCAAGTCTGCAGCCTACCATGTATGCAACCACTATGCAAATTAAATTCCTCAAACTTAATGAAAATGTCTTGTGTACTAGATAGAATAGTCTTTGTCAACCTGGTGCACTATAGATGTTTTGGAGTACAAGTCCAATCAGCACATCAGGTTAGCAAAGGTTGAGACAGTGAGACCTGGGTTCATATCCCTCCTCAGCTGTGAAGCTCAAAGCCAAACTAAAGGCTACATGTAATAATAGTAATTTATACCCCACGCATCTTGCTGGGTTTCCCCAGTCACTCTAGGCTGCTTCCAGAAAAATATTAAAATACCATAATTCATCAAATATTAAAAGCTTCCCTAACAGGGCTGCCATCAGGTGCCTTCTAAAAGTCAGGTATTTATTTCTTTGCCATCTGATGGGAGGGCATTCCAGAGCGTGGGCGCCACTACCGAGAAGGCCCTCCGCCTGGTACCCTGTAATGTCACTTCTCGCAGTGAGGGAACCTCCAGAAGGCTCTCGGCGCTAGAACTCAGAACAATGGGGGTGGAGACACTCCTTCAGGTACACTGGGCCAAGACCATTTAGGGCTTTAAAGGTCAGCACCAACACTTTGAATTGTGCCCAGAAACGTACTGGGAGCCAATATAGGTCTTTCAGGACCAGTGTTATGTGGTCTTGGCAGCCACTCCCAGGTCTAGCTGCCGCATTCTGGATTAGTTGTAGTTTCTGGGTCACCTTCAAAGGTAGCCCCACGTAGAGTGCATGGCAGTAGTCCAAGCGGGAGATAACCAGAGCATGGACCACTCTGGCGAGACAGTCTGCGGGCAGGTAGGGTCTCAGCCTGCGTACCAGATGGAGCTGGTAGACAGCTGCCCTGGACACAGAATTGACCTGCGCCTCCATGGACAGCTGTGAGTTCAAAATGACTCCCAGGCTGCACACCTGGTCCTTCAGAGGCACAGTTACCCCATTCAGGACCAGCGAGTCCTCCATACCCACCCGCTCCTGTCCCCCCAAAACGGTACTTCTGTCTTGTCAGGAGTCAACATCAATCTGTTAGCTGCCATCCATTCTCCAACCGCTTCCAGACACGTAATTCTATTTCTCAGTGTTTTGTTTAAAGCATGGGTAGGCAAACTAAGGCCCGGGGGCCGGATCCGGCCCAATCGCCTTCTAAATCCAGCCTGTGGAAGGTCCGGGAATCAGCGTGTTTTTACATGAGTAGAATGTGTCCTTTTGTTTAAAATGCATCTCTGGGTTATTTGTGGGGCCTGCCTGGTGTTTTAACATGAGTAGAATACAGTGGTACTTTGGGTTACATACACTTCAGGTTACATATGCTTCAGGTTACAGACTCTGCTAACCCAGAAATAGTGCTTCAGGTTAAGAGGTTTGCTTCAGGATAAGAACAGAAATCGTGCTCCGGCAGCGCGGCAGCAGCAGGAGGCCCCATTAGCTAAAATGGTGCTTCAGGTTAAGAACAGTTTCAGGTTAAGAACAGACCTCCGGAACAAATTAAGTACTTAACCCGAGGTACCACTGTATGTGCTTTTATTTAAAATGCATCTCTGGGTTATTTGTGGGGCCTGCCTGGTATTTTTACATGAGTAGAATATGTGCTTTTATTTAAAATGCATCTCTGGGTTATTTGTGGGACATTCCCCCCTCCCCAAAATAGTCTCCCCCCCCCCAAGGTCTGAGGGACAGTGGACCGGCCCCCTGCTGAAAAAGTTTGCTGACCCTTGGTTTAAAGGGAAGCATATGACACTTGTAGCATTGAATGACTGAAGGATAGACTACTAAAGCTTTCCCCGTTAGCCAATTTTCAACTCTGTGGTTCAGCAGGAACCCTGAAAGGAGACAAGATTGGAGTGTGAGTGTGTGTGTGTGTGTGTGTGTGTGTGTGTGTGTGTGTGTGCAGGCAGGGCAGAGTCAACCTTGGATCCTCAGAATTCAAAGCCATTTTGTTCCTTCAACACCAGCTTGAAATTTGTGTAATTAATCCCCTTGCCCAATTGGTTTCAATCTACTATTTTACTTCTACTACCACCCCATTTAAGATTGTCCACCAAATGAGAAAAAGTTCAGATCTGTAAATGTGAAAAATATACTGCTATAAACAGTGATTATTTGTGCACATTATTTGCAGAATGGCGCTCTTCTGTGCATCTGAGAAACATATATTTCAGTGTGCCTCATTTTAATCCAGCCTTGGTCCACCATTATACAAACACTCTCTGCCTTTTTACATTATGGGACTGTAGGTTTTTGCATTCAGAACCTCATTTGTTGCTGTCATGTTCATTTATATGAATGTATGGTGAATACAAATTGACTGTGTACCATGCTTAATTTGATTTGGCACCATTTTATGTTGACAGCTTGGAAACATGCTGACCATTTGTGTAATTAATTCAAACATTGAAAACCTTCCTTCTCACCCCCCTCCATGCCTTAAATAGATCTGAGACTGAAGGGGATCAGAAGAATTACGGTTTTGAAACTTCAATATTTACAATGTTTCATTACAACTTAGTTTTCTGGGACAATTCATAAGCCATGGTTTTTCTTATGATGAGCCTCTCACAGCATCCCTGTGCGAGAAGTTGCGATGAAAGGCAGTGGCTCACTCACAATTAGCCAATAAGCGCTGGGACTGAACAGGGATGTCAACACAGTTTTGCCCAGTTGTGTCTATGTGCAGTTCTCTATCACCACACTGGCTCTCCTTTTCAGGGTTAAAACAATCTTTTGGCAAATTGTGGGGATTGCAGAATGGATTTGCGTGGAGACTGGGATTATATGACTTCTGTGATTGGGATAGTTTAGGGCTAAACAATTAACTACTTGCTCACCTGGGGTGACTAGTTGGAAAAGGATTATTGTTGTGACATCACAGTTAACATCCTGAAGTTCAACACTGACTCCAGAGTTCAGCACCCAGGGCAGAAATCCTGTTATATACACAGACTCTCTTAGTTGTGCCAATAATGAAGGTAATGAAGCCTAGCGTCTGTTACTTGCTAAATACCTTAGACTATATCTTCAAAGCACTGCTGTTAAAGTAATTAATGAGCAAATGTGAAAAAGAAGAGGATGATATCAGCACTTCAAGCAATGCAGGAGAAAAGAGGCCTAAATGAACGCCTGCAAGGTGTGACAATTTAATTGCTTAAAGAAATATGTCTACCAGTAAATAAAGGTTGTGTGTGAAAAGTTGAGCTGTGAGTATATTTTTGCTTTGTTTAAAAACAATCAGCTTAGATTTTATAGATCACACACATTGTGGTGTAATGACTAAACACACAGGATAATGCTCAAAAGTGTCTGTAAGATAACAGAGTTGTGAAGAAGAAGAAGAAGAAGAAGAAGAAGAAGAAGAAGAAGAAGAAGAAGAAGAAGAAGAAGAATTTATTAGTATCAGTTATACCCCACCCATCACTCTGGACAGCTCCAAATAGAATATTAAAAACACAATAAATACATCAAACATTAAAAACTTCCCAAAACAGGGCTGCCTTCAGATGTTTTCTAAAAGTCAGGTAGTTGGTTATTTCCTTGACATCTGATGGGAGGGCGTTCCACAGGGCGGGCGCCACTACTGAGAAGGCCCTCTGCCTGGCTCCCTGTAACCTCATTTCTCACAGTGAGGGAACCGCAGGAAGCTCTCGGCGCTGGACCTCAGTATAGCTCAGCATTATTTTAAAACATGGTACTGGGAACCAGGTCCAGATCCATGCTCATCAAGGGAGTCTGTATTGACTAAATCACCCTCTCTCAACTTCAGTTCTCCATCTATTGACCTTGCCGGAGCTTTGCAACAATGATGAACCAGACCAAAATTGTAACCAAATTGTAAAGCACTTTACAAATCAAGAAGTGATTTATTAATGAAAATACTAATAAATTATAATAGCCCTCTTTTACTCTCTCAGCCACCAACTGTCTGTTTTACTTACTTGGGTAAAAGGTTGTCCTGGTAAAAGAAGAATTTTACTGTTAGTTGTGATGAGTTAAAATCACCCTCTGCAACCTAGTGTTCAGATCTTTTAAACTACAACTCCCATCAGCCCCAGCCAGCACATGGAGCTGATGGGAGTTGTAATCCAAAACATCTGGAGGGCACTAGCTTGGGGAAGGCTGAGTTAAATGCTTCATTTCTCTTGCTTGCTGCTGTTTTAGGCCAACGTCTCCCACTCCTTTCCACAGAGCATCATGTGGCCAGAGCTTACTTCTGCTCTTTGGGGTGAGCAGCTTGCACTGAGGGAAGTTGTTGGATACCACTGTGGGGTTCCTGCACAACAGCCTGGTATGTTGCTTTGGTCCAAAGCAAAGTGGAGAGAAGGAGCTGAGTAGATCCCAAGAAGGACATCTTTAATGTCAAATCAGAGAAATTGATTCTGGCAGTTAGAAGGTAACTTCTAATTTCACTTCAGCCCTTAAATAGGACTCAGATTAATGGCTGTTATCTTACAAGCAGAATATATCAAAATAAATGCAAGGCTTCATATGTCTACAGCTACCCTATAGCTTCCCAAATTATAAACAAACAGTATGAGCTGCACTAAAAAGTGTCTAAATAAATGGCTCTAAAAAGCTATTTTAATATAGCAAAGATTAGTCACATAACTGTGTTTTGCATAATTTTATTCCAATACATCTTCTTCTTTGGAGATTCTTGCAATGTAGTCAAGACAACTATAGCAACAGCAGTTTCTACTTATAGCTTTGCAGCTGTGTACATAATATGGTCATTTGAGCTGCTGCTAAACTACAGAGATTCAACAATATTTCTTCTCTCTTCTTTCCCCTCCCTCTGTCTTCTCCTCAGTCCTGAGACAAAGTTGCCAGTGGCAGGCAACATATCTCCTTTGGTATGTGTTCATACACATTTGTATTTGTGTGTATATACACCACATTTTACATACACACACACACACACACACACACACACACACACACACACCTTATTTATAACCACACCTCAAGGAAACAGCAGCTAAGTATAATTCAAGGTTCACAAACACACAGAGACACCCAAATTTGCAGGATTCATAGAGCCTATGAATCCATTCGGGTGAGGGTGGGACGTGCGGAAAATGACTAGTGAACTGACTGATTTCCATGGCACCTGCCAAGAGAAACATTACACCATCACCTGGATGTTAGGCTCTTTCCCCAACTTTTAGATAACAAGTGTCCAGACATAACTAGAACTATAGTCTATCTTCTAACACCGAATCTATATCCATTAATAGGTATTATTGCTAGAACACACAATGTTAGACTCAGGGTTAGTACACTTAAGAGTCTACAGTTGACTGCGACATGCTCTACCTGAGCTCAGCTGGGAATAGTTCAGAGGCTCTGAAACACATGCTGAACCTGGCTTTACACTATCTATCTCCAAATCTGCATGTGGTTTGGGGGGTGGAGGGGTGGGATGAGGCAAGAAAGGACAAAAAAATAAATTTTAACATGCTGGTCAATAGCAACTTGATTTGCAAGATAGTAATAGCATAGAATAGCTTCAAATCTCTGCTGCTTATTTTAAGCTCCAGAATAAAATTGGTTTGAATTGTTTCTACATATATGCACGTAAAACAGAAATGAGACCCTTGGTCAGAACTTACTATCTACCTCTAACTACAGTAAATGCCGCCATGTCATCAGTCTGACTCTGACCAACATCTGCCAGGACTTTCCTTTACGGGGAAAATGTTCATGGCCTTTTTATTGCTTAGATGTAAGAAGCGCACATGAATTCAGATGCATCAATTCCCATGGCCAAAAGGATCTAAGATTATGTTACAGAGAATGGGTGCTTTAATACATGTTTTAAAAGTACAGCTAGAACCCTACCTAATGCACCCAACCAGAGTTATGGTGGAGTATATCCACTTTGGCACACAAATATATTTGTGAATGCCCAATGCTATGGAGTCAAAGTGTGGCAACCACACACCAATCCAACAATTGTGATCCTAGTCACAGATCTAGGATCTATGGTTGCCAAAAAATAAGGAAAACCACAATGTTTAAATTGTTGTGCGGAAGAACTATAAGTTACCTCCTGGACACTTCCTTTTAAAAAAGTTTCTTACAAAAATGATTTTTCACATTGACTGAATAACTGATGGGCGGCAGTGTTGTTATCTATTGACACTGAGGAAGGAAGTAATATAGGCTGAAGGTTGAGGCCAGGTGTGGGGAACCCTTTGCCTCTCAGATATTGCTGAACTAAAACTCCCATCAGCCCCTGCAGCCATAATCAATTACCAGATACGGTGGGTATTATAGTCAAACAATATCTGAAGGATTAAAGGTCCCTCACACCTGATTAAAAGCTCCCCACCCCCATAATACAATTGAGCTACATGGCATAGAGAAATAGCCCGTGTCTTCCCCTCTTTCACCACAACTAAGAGATTTCAAGAAAGTCTATACTGACATGTTCAATTTGATGAAGAGCTACTTCATATTCCCTATCACTGATGAGGCCAGCCACTGAAAGGGAGTGTGCATGCATGCACACACTTTAACCTCAATACCACAACACAGATCCACCCTGTTGCAGCGCAGCTCTGTTATAATTACCAATAGTGGCAGAAGAAAAGGGCCCTCCTACTCCATAGTTCTGCTGAAAACATGAGCACATTGCCAATCTGTCTCCTGTGATACTTCCTCTTTGTGATTTCTACCCTTGCAAAAGATTGCCTGTGGTCTTTTTGTCCATGTGGTTTAATTTCAAATTGCACAGGCAAAAGGAAGGGCTTCATCTGAATTTAGGCAATTGACAAGTGGGTGGAGTTAAAATGGCCTCCAGAAGTTGATGGAGGTCAGGATCTGGCCTGCTGACAGGATCCTGGACCAAAGTCTAGGACACAATTATGGTTTTCCACTATTGCTACAGCCTCTGATGAAAGTAATTAATATTATAAATATTGTAAGACTGTTTTTCTAAAGCATTTAACAAAAATGTATTATGATGAAATCAATTCCTTCATGGTGGCAGAAGTTACACTGTGAAAAAGGCCTTGAAATATGCCTGTGCAATTCTTGACCACCACTGCCTCTCCACTGCAATCAAATATTACTATAGGGAAAGAGGCTGAGGCAGATGCTTTCACTCTCCATTATGAAGATTGTGAAACAAAATCAAAATTCTTATTACAAAATACACTAAACTAGGGTTTCCAAAATTTGAGTCTCCAGCTGTTTCTCATCATCCCTGACCACTGGTCCTGCTAGCTAGGGGTGATGGGAGTTGTAGTCCCCAAAAACAGCTGTTTGAAAAACCTGGCATTAAACTATTACATATTTTAGTGATGGAGCCTAATTAAAAAAAAAACATTTGGAAAATGTACATGACAATATAGCAATTTTTCAAAGCAAACCCTTTTGAGATGCTGTATCTCCGATTCTGGGATATAATTTCACAGATACTGATTGCATGGACTCCAAATGAGACTACAGCTGACTACCCTAACAATCTGAGATTTATTCTGAGAATTTGGAGAAAAAGAAGAGTGATTGTTGCTACTATTTCTGTCCTTCACACTCCAACCCACATTTATTTTACACTTCAAAATTTTAAAGGCATTCTGTGGAAAAATAAAAGCAATAAATCCCACTCTGATGTCTCTGCACATCTCCCAAACAGGTAACGATTCAGCTGAATAATACTAAAGGCGACGAGATAGAGAAAAATGAAATAAATGGAAACGTACAAGGGGGGAAGTAGCTCCAGGACGCTGGACGGGCTCCATGGGCAGGGGAGACTGAGAAAGTACAATTCAAAAGAAAATTAATTATTAAAACGAACAACCATTATAAAAACAGGACATTTTCATTTTAAGAGACTGGAGGGGCCCACACAGAATCTTTTCTTTGTAATTCCCTCAGGAGGACTTTTGTGTTGCCATATTGTAAACTGCCCTGTGATCCACAGATGAAGGATGGTGCAGAAATTTAATTAGAAAAAAAATAAATAAGAGTGAGGCACTTAAAATGGCATAGTTGTCCAAATCTTTTCTGAAATCAAATGGGACTTCATATGGTACAGCACTAAACTGGGAGTGAATCAACAAAATGGATGTATATCCTGGGCTTCTAGACAGAAGAATTAAGTGATGTGATGATGATCATTCCAACAACTTCAAGTGCAACATTTCCAAACAAAGAAACATTCGATGCTAAACATTCAAAAAAATTCATTGCATTTATAAACAAGTTCAGCCATCTGCCCACTTGACTCTTTCCCCCACCAAACCAGATTTAGTGAAACTGAAGCCAACACAGATGCTTTTATTTATTTCTGTTTGTGCATTTCTTTCTTGAGACATTGCCAAATGGAGGGGGGAAGCACAATGAAAGTGAAAACTGCCACTTAGTTTGCCACAATTGCCACATGGTTTGAACAACCACGAATTGGGCATGACAGATTAATGATTTTGGGGGGATTATAAACCTACACAAAACCTCCCTTTCCTGGTGAAAGTGGTGCATCTGACTGGTTGTACAGTTGCAAGAGCCCTGGATGAAACAAATCAACTTGATTTTGATCTGGCTTCCAGGTGGGGTTCAGGATTAGAACTGTCTCCCTTCTGGTTGATGGTCTTCATCAAAAGATGGTGGGGGAAAGCAAGACCCTCTTGATTATCCTACAGCTCATGATTACCCCATACATAGCCCTCTGCATTTCTCTATACCATTAACTACAAAATCCTTCTGGACCAACTGCACAAGGTGGGAGTGGAGTCACTGTGTTAAAGTGGTTCTATTCCTACAGAGGTTACAAAAGTGGTGCTTCAATGGGTTCATGTTTTTAATTAATCCATAATGGGTTTATATTGCAATATTGCTTTATGATTATTTAAACACCTCTTAAAGAGTCCAGTAAAAAAAATAAATTAAACACACACAGAATTTAAGACATTCTGTTTCAGATGTATGTTAGTAACAATTCCTAATCCAGAAAAAATATCCTAATGCATCTTAGAGCACATTTAACCACTGTGACGTTGTCCATTTAAACCCTCACATGAACTGTCCAGCATCCACTTTCACTTCAACGTAATACCCCTAACATTTGAGGGGGAAGCGGCCTCAAGGATTTCACAGGAACTTCTTTTAGAACTAAAATCATACAGAGGGACAGGCTAAAGAAAACCTACGAGGTGACAGAGGTTTTTCAGGAGCTGACAGTACAAAGCACCCTGCAAGAGAGACTATCATGTTTGTTTGTATCGAGGACACTTTGAATTTCCCCACCCTTTTGTCTATCAGAAAGGAAGGCATGTACATGTCTGCTGGTTTTCAGGAATGCAAATATAAATGTAGGATTATGTAGTGACAGGTGGTCATATTGAGCCAGGAAGGAAACCAGAGTTCTTAGTTCTAGCCCAGTGCCCTGCACCCCCAACCCTTCCCAATGACAACACAACAATAGCAGTCAGCTGAATTAAAATATTTGCTTATGGACTGATTCAACTATTTGCTTCATGGGGGCAGCTTGAAATTGCTGCATATGTCAGAAAGCCCTTCATGTGCAGCTGTTCATGCCTAGGATTTAACTTTTTAACCAGTACATGGGGGCATTTGTATGGTAATGCCATACAGGGAGCTGAGGACAACCATCTAATTACAGCAGAAAAGCCAGGTTGTGCCATTATTCCAAGTGGCTGTCAAGTCCAAACATCTTGAAAAAAATCTCTGTAAGCAACCTTAGCAAACCAATTTTAATTTATATCAATTAATACTGAAACACAAAGACATATATGAACAAACACACATAAAAATACCAAATTCATTACCTTTGGTAGACAAAATGCCAATTTATTAGATGCAATGAGATATTAGCATTTAACTATGCACTGCAAGGATTAATTTGAATCAATACTTTATTCAAGTACTATCACACCAACATGGAATGTACAAAAAGTTTGAAAAAGGTTGAAGGAACCTCTCCATTTCTGTACAAGGAACTCCAAGGTGCACCTTGTAACTTTGTTAATATGCTATTATTAGAATCCCTCAACTATACAAAGATAATCAAGGAACATTCTAAAATCAGTCATATTAAAAACACTCCCCAGACAACATACAAGGCAGATGTAGAATGAGATGAGCAACATGCTTGGTGTTAATAAGAACACATGTAGAGCGTTCATACAAAGTGGATAATATGTGCTACAAAAGACAAAATAAATATGGAAAAGGAATAGAAGAGATCAAGAAAAATACGTTGACACCTATTTGCACAAAACTACAGACTGGGCAAGTTGAGGAGGACAGAAACGCCTTCCCCATCCTTATTCCCCACACCACTAGTAATGGAATTATACATCATAAAAGAACACATACTGTTCAGGCAAGCAATGCAAGTTGCATTAAAAGAGCAGTATTTGTATTTCCCTTACCACTTTAGAGCCATACAGATAGAAAGCATGACAGACACTTCCTATAAGGAATAAATTTGGCACTGTCAGCAAGATTAACTAGATTTGCAGTCCTGCCTGTAATATTGGGGCGGGGGCGGGGAGAGCACAGAGGAACACCTGAACATTTCCTTCCAGGGGTTTTATGACAGGAATAAACCGTGACCTCTGTACCCTCTACAGTTGTTTGTTTTTTTCATTATTATTACTACTACTATTTCCACCTCTTTTTTAAAAAACATATCACATCCATAAAAATGAAGGACAGCAGCTGGGATCCAGGGTTGCACATGGTACAGGCACACCTTTCTTTTACTGCACCTTCCCAGGAAATGCTATACAGTGGTACCTCAGGTTAAGTACTTAATTCGTTCTGGAGGTCCATTCTTAACCTGAAACTGTTCTTAACCTGAAGCACCACTTTAGCTAATGGGGCCTCCTGCTGCTACTGCGCTGCCGCTGCACGATTTCTGTTCTCATCCTGAAGCAAAGCTCTTAACCCGAGGTAATATTTCTGGGTTAGCGGAGTCTGTAACCTGAAGTGTATGTAACCCGAGGTACCACTGTACATGGCAGGACCTTAAGTGCAGCAATGCTCTGCACGCTCATGATTCCCAGCAACTGAAATTTGAAAGGCATACTGTCTTCAACACTAGAGGCAGAGCACAGCCATCAAGGCTAGTAGCCACTTTCTAGTAGCATCACCCATCATAGCTAGCAGACATCCCGCCCCTTGCCTTCTCAGTGGGGTGGGAGGGAGAATGACAGTAGCAGGTGGAGATCACTGTCCCTTTATAGCGGGGGTGGGGACCTTGTGACCCTCCAGATTCTGTGGAACTACAACTACCATCATCTCTGACCACTGCCTATGCTGTCTGGGGAGGATGAAAACTGGAGTCCAACAACATTTAGAGGTCCCCATGGTTTCTATCCCTGTTTCATAGCATGATCATGTTACTTGCACCTAGTTTTATTCATACATATAATTTTCAAAAACAGTATTTCTTTAGGTATCTTAAAAATGAAGGAAACTAAAAGCAAAGCAGAAGCTCACTTGACAAAAAATGGAATCTGTACTAACAACACAGTGATTACTAAATCAGCATTTATATAGGAAAGGATCTGGCCTAATGCTGGGCTTTCATTTTAGGAACAACAGAGTTAGAACTTTAAGTGTATTTCAAAGCCAATATGTAACAAGGAGTTTTGGCTTCTTTCTGAATGCCAGTAACTTTTTCTTAGAAATATATAAATTTTATGCTAAGATAGTTATTAACTTTCAATACTTTTTTAGCAGATCCACACCTTCCATTTAAAGCATATCAAATGCGTATTTAAAGCAGATGACTTCCCAAAGCATCCTTGGAATTGTAGTTTCCCCCTCGCAGATCCATAATTCTCAGCACCCTTAATAAACTACATTTCCCAGAATTCCTGGGGGGGGGATCATGTGCTTTAAATGTGTATTGAACAAGCTTTAAATGTATGATGTGGGTCTGTCTATAACGGAAGAACATGCAATCCCACATCTATCCAGCTAAAAATCCAATTAATTTTTGAACTCTAAAACCACTTGGCATGTCAAGATGTCTGCACAACTGTTACCACAATTGCAAAATAAGCCTCAAATATTTTGCACACGAAGTGGAATAATCAATTTCTATAGAAAGCATGTAGGAAAGAGGGCCCCAGGAACTAGATCAAAAGATGGAAGGAGGTATACTAAATTTACCCACCAAGAAGAAGAAGAAGAGTTTGGATTTGATATCCCGCCTTTCACACCCCTTCAGGAGTCTCAAAGCGGCTAACATTCTCCTTTCCCTTCCTCCCCCACAACAAACACTCTGTGAGGTGAGTGGGGCTGAGAGACTTCAAAGAAGTGTGACTGGCCCAAGGTCACCCAGCAGCTGCATGTGGAGGAGCGGAGACGCGAACCCGGTTCCCCAGATTACGAGTCTACCGCTCTTAACCACTACACCACACTGGCTCTCCAAGGATTTATTTCTAAAGCAATGGATAAATTTAACAGTAATTTGGTTTTGTAATATCTTTGAATAATCTAATCCTTAGGGATACATCAATACCGTGCATATAAGACAGGTCATCATTAAAAGTGGTAAGCCTGAGGCACCAACTGGTAAGCCTAAGGCACCAATCTATTTTCACATTTTTGTAAAAGACAAAATGTTGCAACTCCAGAGTACTCTTAAAACTATATAAACCTAGAGCAGATACTTTAGAGCAGGGTGCATGGCTTACTATTACACATGGTGTGTGTGTGTGTGTGTGTGTGTGTGTGTGTGTTGTTTTCTTGTTTTTATTGATGTTTTAAGATTGGAAATAAGTTTTAAATTAGCATAAATTCACAGAAATAAACAAATAAACTCCACTATCAATCAGCAAGTAGATGGGATGAAGCAGAGGGTAAAGCAGGTGCAGCATAGGTTAAAAGGTAAAGGTAAAGGTACCCCTGCCCATATGGGCCAGTCTTGACAGACTCTAGGGTTGTGCGCTCATCTCACTCTATAGGCCAGGAGTCGCGCTGTCCGCAGACACTTCCAGGTCACGTGGCCAGCGTGACAAGCTGCATCTGCCGAGCCAGTGCAGAACACGGAACGCCGTTTACCTTCCTGCTGGTAAGCGGTCCCTATTTATCTATTTGCACCCGGGGGTGCTTTCGAACTGCTAGGTTGGCAGGCGCTGGGACCAAACGACGGGAGCGCACCCCGCCGCGGGGGTTCGAACCGCCGACCATGCGATCGGCAAGTCCTAGGCGCTGAGGTTTTACCCACAGCGCCACCCGCGTCCCCCACATCATAGGTTAGTTTGGCTTAAATTGCAAAGCCAAGCATCATTAGAATCCAGGCTGAAGGGATCTTTTTTATATGGCAAGAAATAAACACTGACAGAAAATGTACACGAACAGAAGAAACATTACAGCACACTAACCACCACACTGTCTAGCAGCAGTTATACAAAATGCAGAAATCTTACAAAACATATCCTAATATTAAAATCAAACCACTGAGAAATTAAATCAAAACTGTGAAATAGCAGAAAGGGTACACTGAAGCATGTATCATGGAATGCATACACTGAAATAGTTTTGAATGGGTGATCAATAAATATGAAAGAACACATCAGTGGAATAAATATTTGAGTGAATGCAGTGAGACACTGTAGAAAGGATTTAACATCAACATTCTGCCACATTATATGCATTTGTTTAAAATATAATACACACATACCTGGTTTTGGCACAGAATTGGTCATAGACTGAGGAACTTTGTCATTAATTAGCTCAACACATTCACTAGGAAAGAATCCCACCTGTGACAAAGAGAGACAGATGGAAATTCACGTCTGCAGCATATTTAAGAATAGAATCACACGTAAAGTCATGTTCTAATAGCTTTGCAGTAAAAGGGGCTATTTGCACAACACCACAATATTTAAACAATTCAGGCGTAATCCTGTAGATTATATTCTTTGTTATAAAATATAACTGCTTTTTAAATTCATGTTGCTCACTATGCTCCCATTACATGCTTTCTGGATATACTTACGGTCCAAACACATATAAATAAGAGATGGTTCTTAAAAGGCTAGTTCACCAAGTGTAAAGAAAGTGGTTTATTCTAACTTTCTTCTTTTCTTTTTATAACAACTAGGCAAATAGTGTATTTCTCGGGCTAGTCACAAATGCAACTTTTTGCCACCATAAAAAAATTAAACCACATAAAACAACCACAGGTGACCAGGAATTACATGCAGGTGAGTGAACAGGGTGGCAGAGGGATAATCTGCTCCATTCATCCTTTGCCAGCCAAGTTGGTGTTTCTTTTTCTCATTGCATTTTGTTAAAGCTTCAGTTAAAAGCTCTCCACAAAATGTGTGAATGCATTTAAAGGAACAGACTTAAATGAGAGTTTTCCACACAGCTTATTTTGGAATATGGACTATAAGGTTAAGACTTTTTTTGTCTAACTAATCAGAGCCAGAGGGTTCAAAATGATCAAAAGAAATCCTTATCTTAGGACTGTGCACACCCTTGTCATAAACCACTCACCAGGACCAGGAAAATGTATTTTAATTTTATAGCTCTGAACTCAAATCTTATATTCACAGTTGCCTCATTCTGGATTAGCTGCTTTTTGGCCAGTGTTCTCAACAGCAAAAAACAAACAGCTAAATGCTTGGCATATGGTTGCAGCAGCTCTGTATATATGATCAAAACACAACCCATATTGTGAAAAAACACACTGAAGAGCAACCATGACACACAAGTGTACTATAAGCCTTCTGTACTTAGAATGATAACTGCTTCCTCCTTCAATGTACAAGAGAAAACCGGTCTTGCAAATACTGGGTCGAAAAATGACAAATGTCTTAATCTCTGACTAGTAATAGCAAAATTAAATAAGATCCAGCATGATGCTTACTGTCATGGACTGGTTTAGACTATTCCTGGCACTTAATACATTCTATCTAATTTATATCCGTTACCTTCTTAATTTTGCTTTCTGCCTTGCTCAGTACTACTGCTGTCTATGTACATTCTATTTTAAGGTCTTTCATAACACTTCTAATTTCCCTTCTTGATGGTCCTTGGGGCTGCATGTCACCACTGATCAGTTCTGCTATTTTGCTTTTAAGGGCCTTAATCCTTTTCCCTCTATACAACACACTAAAACACTCAAGCCTAAACTATATTTGTGCATTCCATACTATTCACAGGTTTTTTTAAAAAAAGCACATTGCTTCTATATGGTATGTGTGAAATAAAAAAACAAACTGGACATAGTGATGGTTTAGTACATGTGTTACTATTCTAGAAAGAGCATCATACATTGCTGGCTGGCGAACTAGTATCCATGACAGGGCTTATGACTTCTGTCTCTATAGCATGGGTAGGCAAACTAAGGCTCGGGGGCCAGATCCAGCCCAATCACCTTCTAAATCCGGCCCACAGATGGTCCAGGAATCAGCGTGTTTTTACATGAGTAGAATGTGTGCTTTTATTTAAAATGCATCTCTGGGTTATTTGTGGGGCATAGAAATTCGTTCATCCCCCTCCCCCAAATATAGTGCAGCCCCCCACAAGGTCTGAGGGACAATGGACCGGCCCCCTGCTGAAAAAGTTTGCTGACCCCTGCTCTATAGGATCAAATTTGCCATGTGGGGCAAGCACATGTCTGCTCATCCACATATAAAGAGGGTTTACACAATAATGAGCATCAGAGGGAAGCAAATCCCACCCCTCTCTCACCTCATTTTGCTGTGTTCTTCTGGTATCACAACTGGGCTCTGCTGGGGGTGAGAGGGCTACTTAAAATCAGCACACTAGGGAAAGGGAAAGGAGTGGGTTTCACTCCTGTCCCCTGCATCCTTTTGCATAAAGGGCAGACCTCCCACCCAGCCCTGCTTTATATTTGAATGGGGCAAGTGCATGCTGAAACAGAGAGGCAGTTGTCCCACAAGTCCAAGCCTGGTGCTTATTTTAACAGTAGTTTATTTGCCTCTTCAATAAAGCTAATCTGACAAAGAAAAGCAAGCAAGCAAACTCAGGCTAAAGAAAAGGGGAAAGGGAAATGGAAAGAAACAGTGGGCAGCTCAGGTAGTTTCCCCAGCCTCATTTCCACTCCCACACAGCAATAGAAACAAGGAGTCGGTTTCCTCGATTCTGCCGTACAACTGCAAAGAATGTGGGGATTTTAAGTGCAAATCTTCCCAAAGTAGTAGCAGCAGAAAATGTACCTGTCTATACATTCTCATTTCTGCAAAACTATTAAAGTCAAAGGGGTCCACTCCTATGAGCAATCTTTTGACATCTCTGCCCAATCCAGTTCAAATGACAGCCTCAACTTAATCCCAAGAATTGAGTCGAAATTCTTCTCCAGGCTCTGCAGAGGCAGGGTGCCCTGCCAGTTCCAATCCTCTCTGAATGTATGACACTTCTCTTCTCTACAGCCAGACAGTTTTAGAAAAAAGGGGGCATCATGGTACCTATTTATACTAGGGATACTTTGAGGGTCCAGCTCGTCTCATATCTAGCTTTGTAGTGTCCATATTTTGCTCAGGATTCCAAGGAACGTTTTCAAGTCTTTATAGTGTTTCCCAGATTCAGGAAACAGTGCATTATAATTGCATTAGATAACAGTGTATTATTATCAGTAATAATTTGACAAAATCCATCCAATAGCTTCTGAAATATTAACTAATCTAACAGCTGAGTGTACCTGAAATCCATGCTTTCCTCTCCACCAAGTGGTCAGTTCTTTTGGAGGCATGTCGATGACTGACACAATGTCTCCCACCTAGAAAGGCACAGCATAAATAATTTTCTTACTTTATTTTGAAAAACATTTTGTTAATAAAAGTACAGTTTCTATAGGACTATTTTTAAAAATCACCATTATGAACATATAGCACCGGTCTCTGCCTATCTATGGCATCAACACTTACAAAATATGAGCTAATGCATTATCAATGCCATACAATGCACATTTAAACATATTTGCAAGGGTGATGCATTTAGTAGTAGTTAAAAGGCCCAAAGCTGTTCTGATTAAAATGCAAATTGAGGAGGAATACACCTCAGAATCATGAACAAATGTGGGAAGAAAATTTGAACAAATGAACTTTTAAAAAAATGAACAACTGGTACTCACTTATGTATTATCTCCTCTGCCCAGCACCAGTGCTGCCCCCACCCACCATGGGGTTCAGTGTGATATGCTCCTCCAAGTTAAAGTTAACAATGCATTAAAGAAATGTGATGTTACATCAGCAGGATGGAAAGATGAGAGAAGGCATTTAAGTATTCCTTTGAGATGACTTGTCTAACATAAAACATTTAAAGTAGTTTGCACGAGTCACTGAGTGCTTGCCAATGACACCAGCAAGACTTCATCTATGCATGTAAGGTTCTTATTATTTGCCCTTTGAGCCTTTCAGACACACTGCACTCATCTTTTTAAGCTTATCTCTGCCACCAGGAGGTATGCATTAAAAAAAAAAAGAAAGCCAAGCATTTCAGGCATTTAATAGGAATCTGTGGGCCACCCAAAGTGCTTTAGAGGGGTTTGTACCAAGTGCTGCAGTCATAAAACTGCCAGTACATTTGCAACGTGAAGCAGGGTTCGGTATGGTTTCAAATTGGATTGAGGGCAATGTGTTGAAATTCTTGCATTGCAGGGGGTTGGTCTAGATGACCCTCAGGGTCCCTTCCAACTCTACAATTCTATGATTCCGGTTCTATAAGCCATGTTTTAAAGGTAAAGGACCCCTGGCAGTTAAGTCCAGTCGCGAACAACTCTGGGGTTGCAGCGCTCATCTTGCTTTACTGGCAAAGGGAGCCGGCGTTTGTCCGCAGACAGTTTTTTCGGGTCATGTGGCCAGCATGACTAAGCCACTTCTGGCGAAACCAGAGTAGCGCATGGAAACACTGTTTTCCTTCCCGCTGGAGTGGTACCTATTTATCTACTTGCATTTTGACATGCTTTCGAACTGCTAGGTTGATAGGAGCTGGGACCGAACAACGGGAGCTCACCCCGTCACGGGGATTCAAATCGCTTGACCTTCCAATTGGCAAGCCCAAGGCTTAGTGGTTTACACCACAGCGCCACCCGCGTCCCTAAGCTATGTTTTGGCCACAAAGAAATTTGATATTTATCAAGAGTTGCACTGACAATATCCTAATGTATATGTTTAGTCATGTAATCTGTCTCTCACACAGGAAGATGCTATGATTAGATATGGCAACAGAAGCCTGGGATAGGGGGCATTATCCAAACTTTTAACAAGAATCTGTTGCTTTGATTTCCTATTACAGTGGTACCTTGGGTTAAGAACTTAATTCGTTCTGGAGGTCCATTCTTAACCTGAGGTACCACTTTAGCTCTGGATTCATTGTTTTAATAGTTGGCCTGCAAATCCTGGTTCAAGGAAACCTTGGCACCCTTACTGTTGATGCAACACCAGGCTTCAGAGTGGTGGCAGGTAAACTTGCATTGGGGAGAGGGCATGCAATTCTGCTGCTCATATCTTATCTCTAAGCCATATTTATAACATATCCATTAGCATTACATTTGCACTAGTTTCAAGTTGAGAGAGGCTGATAAATGAAAACTGATTTTAATTGCAGAACATTGAATGTTCCTTTGAATTGTACCAAGATTGGTTACTATTGTGATGATGGCATCAGCGATTAAACCGTTAATTTCTAATAGTGTGCATATATCTTAACTGGGAAAATAATATCCAATTTATTATGCATTTCCCCAGATACTACAAATGGAAAGGCGATGTTTTGAAACATCCAATGAACAGCTGTTTGTACATTCCTTAAGATTCTGAAGAATACTGCCTCAGAGCATAACAGATGATAGCAGCACAGGCAAGCAAGCAATCAGAACATACGCAGAGCACCCAATGGGCATTAGCTAAAAAGGATCAAGTTTTCAAAAGCAGTCAGGGGAATATTTTCATTCAAATACTCAGCCCAGCTGCCAGTGTGAGGCTTGTGTCCAGGGTTTAAAAGAAGCTCTAAACTGAGCACAATAAGCTTCTTTGGAAGGAAGAGGGGTGAAAATGGGTCACTTATTTTCATGCCTAAACATGGGGAAAGTACTTATACAAATCTGTTCTCAATGCCCATTTTCTTAGCAGACATATTGTTTAATGAGCATGGGACACAAAACCACAGAGGAAACATTTTTCTGGTTATGTTATATATGCAAAGATAATTGCTGCAGGACTCCTCAGTATTGAATTTTCAGAATGTTGGCTAGAGGATGTGCAAAAATATTATTATTGAATACATGACTGATTTAATATGTTCACTCTTACTTCCAGAAAACATTTAACATGCCCAAAAATCCTTATTAAATAACCGCACAAGCAGTCCTAGGCTAAGTTCTTCCTGCTGCATTTGATAAGGAATACATATCTGTTCAATTGCTTACCTCAAAGGAAAGTTCATCTGCTGCCTGAGCAATGTATCTTTTAATAACATGGGCAGCCGCAATAGCAGGGACATTAATGGATGATTCCTCGTGGACTAGAAGGTGATTCCCCTTGTTATCAATCTGTAAGAAAATAACACCATAGACTGTGAAGCAGCTGAGAACATGTGGCTTTGTAGACTGGTTCTGTCACTGTGTGCATGGAGGGAGGTGGGGTTCATGTTGGTTGACAGACACAACAGAGCTTGAAGAGTTCCTTGTAAAAAGAAGTACATTAGAGGCAATATAAGCACGAACAGGTTTCTAAAGGACAGGTTACCTTTTCACCTATTAAACAGGATAGCACATTACTGTATAACCAGGTCTCCACTTCGCTAGGCTCTGCTAACCAGTTTCAACTCCCTGTTCATATTCCTTATATTCATTTGCCACACTGTAATAGCTAACATTGATATATCACAGTGCCATTTGGTGGAAACGTTCAAGGCACAACCAACATTTAAAAAATGAATACTAGCTTGATGCCTGCACCTGTTTTCTAAAATGGGAGGAAAATGCAATACATTGTGATAACTCCCTTGAATACTGAGACATCGGAATGGAAGTCAAATCACACCATTTTCTAAAGGATAGGCCTCCTCATATAGCACTAAAAATATTGAACTTGTGCACCTTTTTCTTTTACCACAACATGTTTTAATAAAAATCTGTATAACCTTTCTTGACAACAAAGGCAATTTAGAATCATAGAATCATAGAATCATAGAGTTGGAAGAGACCACAAGGGCCATCGAGTCCAACCCCCTGCCAAGCAGGAAACACCATCAGAGCACTCCTGACATATGGTTGTCAAGCCTCTGCTTAAAGACCTCCAAAGTAGGAGACTCCACCACACTCCTTGGCAGCAAATTCCACTGTCGAACAGCTCTTACTGTCAGGAAGTTCTTCCTAATGTTTAGGTGGAATCTTCTTTCTTGTAGTTTGGATCCATTGCTCCGTGTCCGCTTCTCTGGAGCAGCATAAAACAACCTTTCTCCCTCCTCTATGTGACATCCTTTTATATATTTGAACATGGCTATCATATCACCCCTTAACCTCCTCTTCTCCAGGCTAAACATGCCCAGCTCCCTTAGCCGTTCCTCATAAGGCATCGTTTCCAGGCCTTTTACCATTTTGGTTGCCCTCCTCTGGACACGTTCCAGTTTGTCAGTGTCCTTCTTGAATTGTGGTGCCCAGAACTGGACACAGTACTCCAGGTGAGGTCTGACCAGAGCAGAATACAGTGGCACTATTACTTCCCTTGATCTAGATGCTATACTCCTATTGATGCAGCCCAGAATTGCATTGGCTTTTTTAGCTGCCACGTCACACTGTTGGCTCATGTCAAGTTTGTGGTCAACCAAGACTCCTAGATCCTTTTCACATGTACTGCTCTCAAGCCAGGTGTCGCCCATCTTGTATTTGTGCCTCTCATTTTTTTTGCCCAAGTGCAATACTTTACATTTCTCCCTGTTAAAATTCATCTTGTTTGTTTTGGCCCAGTTCTCTAATCTGTCAAGGTCGTTTTGAAGTGTGATCCTGTCCTCTGGGGTGTTAGCCACCCCTCCCAGTTTGGTGTCATCTGCAAATTTGATCAGGATGCCCTTGAGTCCATCATCCAAGTCGTTGATAAAGATGTTGAATAAGACCGGGCCCAAGACAGAACCCTGTGGCACCCCACTAGTCACTCTTCTCCAGGATGAAGAGGAACCATTGATGAGCACCCTTTGGGTTCGGTCAGTCAGCCAGTTACAAATCCACTGAGTGGTAGCATAGTCAAGACCGCATTTTACCAGCTTCTTTACAAGAATATCATGGGGCACCTTGTCAAATGCCTTGCTGAAATCAAGGTAGGCTACATCCACTGCGTTCCCTTCATCTACCAGGCTTGTAATTCTGTCAAAAAACGAGATCAGGTTAGTCTGACATGACTTTTTTTCAGAAATCCATGCTGACTATTGGTGATCACAGCATTCCTTTCTAGGTGCTCACAGACTGTTTGCTTAATGATCTGTTCCAGAATCTTCCCTGCTATTGATGTCAGACTGACTGGGCGGTAATTATTTGGGTCCTCTCTTTTCCCCTTTTTGAAAATAGGGACAACATTTGCCCTCCTCCAGTCTGCCGGGACTTCGCCTGTTCTCCAGGAATTCTCAAAGATGACTGCCAGTGGTTCTGAGATCACATCTGCCAGTTCTTTTAATACTCTTGGATGCAGTTCATCTGGCCCTGGAGACTTGAATACATCTAATCTAGCCAAATATTCTTGTACTATCTCCTTAGTTATTCTGGGCTGTGTTTCCTTTGCTGAATCATTTGCTCCAAATTCTTCAGGTCGAGCATTGTTTTC
Organism: Podarcis liolepis; assembly: GCF_965112155.1. NCBI lineage: Eukaryota > Metazoa > Chordata > Lepidosauria > Squamata > Lacertidae > Podarcis > Podarcis liolepis. The sequence goes on along the minus strand of NC_139567.1, from coordinate 28,123,870 downwards.
TTTATCGGAGAAGACTGAGGCAAAGAAGGCATTGAGGAGTTCAGCCCTTTCTGTGTCCCCTGTTTGCATTTCACCATCTTCTCCTCTGAGTGACCCCACTGTTTCTTTGTTCTTCCTTTTGCTACGAACATACCCATAAAAGCCTTTTTTGTTGCTTTTAACCTCTCTAGCAAGCCTGAGTTCATTCTGTGCTTTAGCTTTTCTGACTTTGTGTCTACACGTGCTGGCTATTTGTTTGAATTCCTCTTTGGTGGATCCTTTTATATTTAGTAACAGGCCGGCAGATTTTATGGTAGTATGGAAAGGCTATTCTTAAGAACTTGTATTAATGGCTTGGGGGGGCATTCCAGCCTTTCTACTGATAGTTCTCTCTACTGCTCACATATTACAACCTTGGTGTAAGACCTATGTGTACATCCACCCCAGCCTGATAATAGCAAAAGTGCTGTTGATTTAAAGGGTGTCATTATCTTGCTTATGAATTTGTTTCATTCTCGTAAGACAGTGCCAGGAATTTTAGGTGTACAACTAAAAATGTACAAAATAAGAATGTGATAAAACATGTTATCATACACATACCAAGTAGGCATCATCAGCATGTTGGGGGCTGCAGCACTTTGCTGAGTACACATTCAGTGCAAACAGAAGATTACAGTACTTCTATTTAGGGCCCAGAGTGATTTTTTTTTTAGGGGTGGAAATTGTGAAAGGTGCTAAAAAATGCTCACTCAATCAGAAGTGAGGCCAGGAACCAAGGCTGAATTTGATTTGGTTTTGTAACATCATATAGTCAAATCTGACTGACTACACTGAATCATCAAGAAGCCTATTCAGAGTGACAGCAGTGCTTCCACCCTAACTTTGATTTGGCTTTGTGATGCTGACATGTTGCCAAGTCTGACCACCTGTGGCACAATATGACCCATGTTGCCCACATGATCATAGCTGTCAACATTTCCCTTTTTTTAAGGGAAATTCCCTTATTCTGAATAGGATTCCTCGCAAGAAAAGGGAAAAGTTGACAGCTATGCACATGATCCCTAATTATCTGGAAGAACACCTCCCTCGTTTCTAAAGAAAAAAATACATATTATTCATATTAGGCAAATAAACAGTTTCAAAGAGGCAACAACAGAGTTAAGCGGGGATAAGGGAGCTGTGAAACATCACCCCCAAAATCCGTTTTTGTCCCCAATGTTCCACACACTCCTAGCATCATGGCCCTCAGGGCACTGCTCGGGAACAAATCTAAATAACAAGATCAATGTTTGCCATTTACAAGTTGCTGTACTTATTCAAATGAATAGAATAAAGGGAATTCTTAATTCTGTTCCTCAGGGCAATTCCAGGTTCTGCTTGATACCAGGCTACCTAAGGGATTGCCTCATTTCTTTCATTCCTGTCAGACAAGTGGACTCTAAGATGAGGGACTGTTGAGAATACTGTATGACCCAGTAGCATAATAAAGTTTGTACTAGAAATTGTGCTTTTAGAGTTGCAGAAGCAGCCTTCTGGAATCAGGCCCCAGCCGAAATTAGGCAGGGGCCTAACATCTTCATGTTTAGGCAGCTAATGAAAATGTTTTTGTTTAGAAATGTTTTCCCTGAACGATGACACAGTCAGCTGTGGAATATTAGCTGTACAATGGTAGACCTCTCCCCCCCCCCATTATTTCTAGAGTTTGTCTCTTTTCAAATCTCTCATGTTATCTTGTTATTTACTACTTCCATAGTCTCTTGCAGTGAGGCAGTTTATAAATATGTAAGTAAATAAATAAATAAATTTTATTTAGCGATACCACCACACTAACGGGGAGTGCAAAAGATACAGAATGCATTCCACAGGCATTTATGGAACCCTCCTTTCCCTAGAGTTGTACCCTTTATATTACCCAAATCCTTTTTTAAAAAAAAAGTCAGTGTATCATGCTTCATATATTATAAAACAATTCAGTGGTGGGGGCTTAATCCTTCTAGAATATCTGCTTCTTTGATTTTAATCTTACATGGCCCTCTGCAACTCTACTAGAATAGAGGAAATTGCTATAAGCAGCAACTTCTAGCTTTGTAACATTTTATGCTTGTGCTCCATTTGCAATTTGCAAGGTTGTAATACAAAGCATCTGACAAGCTAACAAAAACTCAGGCACATTATGCAACACATTATACCCTACAGTACCTCCATCCAGGTGAGGGCAGGACCACAGTTTATCTTGTTTCCAGCAATGGATGAGAGTCGTGACAGGTAAGCCATCAGCATCTGGGTGACAAGCTGCAGAGAGTGAGGAAGGAACAATATAATTCTGCTGATGCAGAGTATCCAAGTTTCAGACTTCAAGATGAGCCAGCCGAAGCCAACAATTTGCTGGAGAAAGCATAAAAATATTTTCCTGCCTCCTAGGATTCTGTGAACCAGGGAAGTAGAGACATAAATAATAATTGTTACGCCTTATAACCTAAAAATGTTACCAGATGAGAGACTTCTTCTCACTAGATACCTTAGATACCTTCCATTTGCCATGAATTTCATCTGCCAAAAAAAGAAGAGTATATCTCCAGTCCAAACCATGCTTTCCCGTTGGCACATCAAGTATGGCTCAGTGGATTGATTTGCTTTTCATTTTACGTGCAGACCTGAGAATTGCTGGGCAAACCATGAGGCTCCTGTTTTCTCGTAACTGGAATGCCCTTTGTAACATCAGATAACAAGTAATTTGAACATATTTTTTTGAATTGTCGCAAGGAGTAATAAAATACTATCTCTTAACTGGCCTTAAGAAAAAAGAGAACTTTCTGATAGTAAGGGTTGCTCGACAGTGGAGTAGACTCCCACAAGAGGTGGTGGACTCTCCTTCCTTGAAGTTTTTAAACAGAGGTTGGATCGTCATGTGTCATGGATGCATTGGCTGAGATTCCTGCATAGCAGGGAGTTGGACTAGATGACCCTCGGTATTCCTATGATTCTATACTGAATTAATTATTCTGAAAAAATATGCTAACAAAGCCATACAGTTGTGAAGTTGCACTTGGAGAGGCAACACTTTTTATTGCCCTTATACTTGGCATATCTTAAGAACATACCTTTTTATCGAAAGAGATTGCATACAGGGGTTTTTTAAAAAAAACTGAATTTCATAAATTTCAAAATAGTTTGTACATGATAATCCAGAGCATCACATATCTTTAAGAAAAAGTAGGGATATTCCCCATGCCTAACAGTTAAGTTTTCCTGTAAAAGTACACTCCTTTTTCTGTTCATTTCTTATAGTAAATGTTTAGAGAAATATCGAACATTGAAAATGAATTAAACTCTAATAAGCAGCACAACCCTCTCTTTCTGCTGAAAAAGCATGGTTGTAGATTTTAATAATTTGCCTACCTCTTATCTGAGCTCTTTCTTCTTGTTTGAAAGCAATGAACTGCTCCCATAGTTACAACTAAGAGCTTCCCCATATAGTTTAGATAACAATAAAATTTTCATGTTAAAAGGCAATTAAGAATAATAATAGATAATAAAAAAGCATAACAAAAAGGCAACATGCTCCTGCCTGCCCGCAGCTTCCTTAACTAGTGACAACCATAATATTTTACCTCTGGGCTGTCCTTCAAAGCATCGGAGCGGGGTAACTCCGAGAGCTGGGAGAAGCGCCGGTCATAAATACACAGGTGAAGATGCTTATCAAGCACTCTGAAATCTTCATAGCTGCGCTTCACAATCCAGCTCTTGCCCTGCAGAAGAAGGAACAGAGTACTCAGGTGTTGTTTTTGCTTCCAATTCCCTTTAGCAAGAAATGGCACTTCTAGAAGAAGCCCAAGCCAAATGCCTCTGCCGGGCTGTCAACTCTCCTAAGCAAATGAGAGTTTAAACCCATGAGGTTTAATTTTTCCTTTCAACTTTTAGCCTATGTGGAAACTGCCGAATGCCCAAATACAAAATGAACTTGGTATGTTCCTAGTGTTGCTTCACACATTTCTGAATTCACACACACAGAAACCATTGTTCCATCTGGCCCTATAATGCGAGTTCCAAGGAATGGAATCTCCCCAAAGTTGCAGGTAGGCATTTTAGAAGGTGCTCTGCCGTTGACTGTGCCATATTAAAAATTTATTTCAACCTCTTGAAAGCATATATATCCAAATATATTCTGTAAAACACAAAAAGACTAAGGCTTTGATCTGGCATTTAGTTATCAGGTAGAGCTTGAAAAGGATGAAATGAAATCATTATTGAAACTTTAATCAGAATCTAACAGTTTGCATGCCTTTAAGAGCAAATGAAACAAATGTTATGACAGCAAATAGAATATTCCCTAATTATTGTAGGGATGAATGTATTTTGCCAAATTTGCTTTTTCTGAGGCTAATTTTTATTATCTTAAAGACAGGTATCAGAAAGCAATTTGATACATACGTCCAGGACACAAATCAACATTCATATTTGAATATCAGCTCAAATCATGCATCTGTTTTCAAACAGATACACACTGTGATATCTTCTTTGACTACTGAGACATTGGAATGAAAGTTGGTGCTCAACCCCAATATCATCAAATGAAGCAACAAAAGTGAAAAAAGACAATGCAGTGAATATCTTCCTTGAAGATTACGGCAGAACCAGAGGAATTGTGCAAGTTTAGGACAGCATTCTGTAATTCAGATGTCAGCTTGATAACAGCATACATTTACAAGTGGTCCAAGTTTCCCTTGAAGATTACAGCATCACAATGAAAGGTTCAGCATTATTAATTTCAAGTTCTAGGCAGTTCAATTTCTACATCCCTTGGGGGGACTGTAATAGGATATCTGAAGCAAAACCTCTCAAACACTTCTTTTCTGCACCAATTACTCTTTATTCAAGTTTTCATATATAAGTATCTGGTGTATAGGGACGCGGGTGGCACTGTGGGTTCAACCACAGAGCCTAGGACTTGCCGATCAGAAGATTGGTGGTTTGAATCCCCACGACGGGGTGAGCTCCTGTTGCTCGGTCCTTGCTCCTGCCAACCTAGCAGTTCGAAAGCACGTCAAAGTGCAAGTAGATAAATAGGTACCGCTCCAGCAGGAAGGTAAATGGTGTTTCCGTGCGCTGCTCTGGTTCACCAGAAGCGGTTTAGTCATGCTGGCCACATGACCCGGAAGCTGTATGCCGGCTCCCTTGGCCAATAAAGTGAGATGAGCGCCGCAACCCAAGAGTCGATAACAGCTGGACCTAATGGTCAGGGGTCCCTTTATCTTATCTGGTGTATACTGATACATAAAAGGCCAATAAACCATTCATTCAACCAGAGAGCATATAAAAACTTTCCAAAAGGTATTGGTTGTGTAACATTAAGACTCAACAACACAACAGTACACAACGGTAGTAAAACAGTTGTGTGTGCATGGCTGAAATCAGGTTGCTTTTCTCCCCACAATTCAGTCTCACTAAGTACTTCTTGCAAGCTATATCCATGTATTAGATAAGTATCTGACCACTGTGTTTGCCCAGGGAAATTATTTTATGAAGCTGAAGAGGAACAAGAGCGTATAAACAAGTAACACAAGAATAATAAAGAGTTTTCAGCATCCAGCTGCAATGTTCTACTGTTTTCCTTGATTAAATCTGTATCTGAATGGCAGGCTGAAAAATATACAGCCTAAGTCTCTTGCCATTTGAAAAGGGATTTGCTTCTTCTCTCAACACTTTATTAGATTCCCATCTCTCTTTACAGCTTGTAATTTAAACAATTCACTTTCCGTCACATCCCATGTAAAATATATGATAAGAGCAAAAGGTCACAGAAAGGAAGGAGAAATAAGAGGAGACTCTGGGACTAGTGATGATTTCTGAATGTTAGAAAATTGAGTGCAATAACCTAGCATAAATCTGTAGGAGGCAGCAATATTTTAGCACCCCAACACTAAGTGGTGAAATATTTAACAGCCAACCAATGAAAAGTATGAAGCAAATGAATATGCGGCTCTTTGAAGATAACTACTGAACCAGCTAACAGCATAAATTAATGCGCTTAGCCTATCTCCATGAATGCATTATGTGCCAAATGTGTCACTTAGTGGTATAATAGCAGCTTTCACCTAGATATCCTACAATTACTCATAATACATCAATGCCAACAACAACTTTATTTGACTACTGGCATGACTCAGTTTCAGGGTGGCAAACAGGCCAACTCAAGGTCACTCAAAAAAGATGCAGTGGCAGAGCTGCAACTAGCCTGCTGGATATGCAGATGTCACATTCCTGACTAGTAGGTTTACTGCACTGTGCATGTGTGGCCCTAAAGTCTTGAGAGGCTGGCATTAAGCAATAAATCTTCCACCTTCCTTGTAAGCAAATAACTGTTTTTGTGATGGCATGGCCTGACTCAGGTGAATTTACTGCAGAAAGGGCAGGGAGGGTTCTGCTCAGAGATTCCCAGAGTAGAAACTGTTTTTTAGCCTGTTGGTACAACTGATTATACTTCTATATCTCCTGCCCAAGGGTAGAAGATTAAAGGGGTGCTGGACGGGGTGTGAATCGTCCCTGAGAATTTTTCTCGCTCTGCTAAGGCAACAATCCCTTGTGATGTCATCTAGCGGGCTCAGGGAACAGCCCATGATATCCTGTGCTGTGTTCACCACCCTCTGTAAAGACTTTCTGTCTGTGGCTGTCAAGTCAACATACCACACTGTGATACAATATGAGAGGACACTTTCTATTATGGACTGGTAGAAGGAGGTCATCAATTGTTGTTTAATGTTGTTCTTTTGCAAGACCCTGAGAATTTAAAGGAATAAACTCTCTCCACACAACCCCCCCCCCCCCGATATACAACGAGGCTAGTTCCGCTCTCTTCCTCTGAAAGTCCAACACCATCTCCATTGTCTTGCTAATATTTAGGTGCAAGTTATTGTCTAAGCACCATGTAGATACCGTATTTTTCGCTCTATAACACGCACCCGACCATAACACGCACGTAGTTTTTAGAGGAGGAAAATCCGTAGGCATGCCACCCCTAGGCATTCCCTCCATAACACTCACAGACATTTCCCCTTACTTTTTAGGAGGAAAAAAGTGAGTGTTATGGTACAAAAAATACGGTACTTTTTGAACCTCCCCCCTGTACGCTGATTCATCTACACCTGTAATTAGACCCATTATGGTAGTATCATCTGCAAACTTAATAATTGCAGTGGATAGATCAGATGAAATACAGTCATATGTATACAACAAGTACAGGTAGGGACTCAGCACACATCCCTGTGGGGTGTCAGTGCTGAGCTTCAGGGAGGTAGATGTAACAGGCCCAATCCTCACTGTTTGTGTCTGATCCCTCAGAAATACTTTAATCCAGTCACAGATGGTAGAAGAAATGTCTAGTTCCATCAGCTTTTTAATAAGAATGTCCGGAAGGATGGTATTAAAAGCCGAGCTGTAATCAATAAACAACATTCTAATATAATTCCCCATCTCTCCAGATGACTTGCTGCAAGGTGAAAGGCTGTAGCTATGGCATCATCTGTTGACCTATTTCTCCTATAGGCGAACTGGTGTTTATCAAAATCCGGCGGAAAACATAGAATCATAGAGTTGGAAGAGACCACAAGAGCCATCGAGTCCAACCCCCTGCCAAGCAGGAAACACCATCAGAGCACTCCTGACATATGGTTGTCAAGCCTCTGCTTAAAGACCTCCAAAGTAGGAGACTCCACCACACTCCTTGGCAGCAAATTCCACTGTCGAACAGCTCTTACTGTCAGGAAGTTCTTCCTAATGTTTCGGTGGAATCTTCGTTCTTGTAGTTTGGATCCATTGCTCCATGTCCGCTTCTCTGGAGCAGCAGAAAACAACCTTTCTCCCTCCTCTATGTGACATCCTTTTATATATTTGAACATGGCTATCATATCACCCCTTAACCTCCTCTTCTCCAGGCTAAACATGCCCAGCTCCCTTAGCCATTCCTCATAAGGCATCGTTTCCAGGCCTTTGACCATTTTGGTTGCCCTCCTCTGGACACGTTCCAGTTTGTCAGTGTCCTTCTTGAACTGTGGTGCCCAGAACTGGACACAGTACTCCTGGTGAGGTCTGACCAGAGCAGAATACAGAATACAGTGGCACTATTACTTCCCTTGATCTAGATGCTATACTCCTATTGATGCAGCCCAGAATTGCATTGGCTTTTTTAGCTGCCGCGTCACACTGTTGGCTCATGTCAAGTTTGTGGTCAACCAAGACTCCTAGATCCTTTTCACATGTACTGCTCTCAAGCCAGCTGTCACCCATCTTGTATTTGTCCCTCTCATTTTTTTTTGCCCAAGTGCAATACTTTACATTTCTCCCTGTTAAAATTCATCTTGTTTGTTTTGGCCCAGTTCTCTAATCTGTCAAGGTCGTTTTGAAGTGTGATCCTGTCCTCTGGGGTGTTAGCCACCCCTCCCAGTTTGGTGTCATCTGCAAATTTGATCAGGATGCCCTTGAGTCCATCATCCAAGTCGTTGATAAAGATGTTGAATAAGACCGGGCCCAAGACAGAACCCTGTGGCACCTCACTAGTCACTCTTCTCCAGGATGAAGAGGAACCATTGATAAGCACCCTTTGGGTTCGGTCAGTCAGCCAGTTACAAATCCACTGAGTGGTAGCATAGTCAAGACCACATTTTTCCTAAGGCATTGAAGGACCAATCTCTCAAAGCATTTCATCACTACAGATGTTAATGCAATAGGTCTGTAGTCATTTGGGCAGTTAGTTGCTGTTTTCTTTGGGACTGGGACAATGGTGGCTGCTTTCAAACATGATGGAACACAAGCTATTTGCATAGAGATGTTAAAAATCTTTGTTAGGACCCCTGCTAGTTGATCAGCACAGTTTTTTACCACTATCCCCAGCTCCCCATCTGGACCAGCAGCTTTACTCGGATTCACTGCCCTCAATGCAGCTTTCACTTGATGGTCATATAGAAAAAGTGGCTGAGAGTTTGTAGGCTGCCAGGCAGGAGCTAAGATACCTGATCTTTTTACCTCATAGCGGGCGAAGAAGATGTTCAGCTCCTCTGCCAACAAATCATCGGCCTTAACAGTGTTCCTTGTATTGCCCTTGTAGTTGGTGAGATGTTGCAGTCCCTTACCACACTTGTTTCATGTTGTTATCGGCTAGGCAAATTTCCAGTCCCTTTCTTAATTTGCCTTTTTCACTGCAGCCATACACAGGCCCAGCCATAAACCATGGCTTTACATATATGAGCTAATTGCACCCATTTGCTCTAGGCTTGCAAGCAGAAGGAAAAAAACCATAGTCCTTTGCTTAGCATTTAGTTTAAAACAGAGATTCATGACTTGTTTTGCTCCAAAAGGAAAAGGAAAAGAAACCAGGAGAGAATGTGGTTAACTTGTACTAAATTGACACTTAAGTGCAGCATAAAAACACCTAATTAGGTCACTTAAATAACAAGGTGCTTTAGAGTGTTCAAACCACTTCATGGACAGGGCTATCCACATTGCAGAGGACAGCCATAGCTTGTTTAAGGCCACCTACACAGTTCATAGCAGAGGTAGCCCTACAGCTCAGCTGTAGCCACTATGTTAACATTTGGCTCTAGCTGAGAAGCCAATGTATTTTCAAGTTGTGGCTGAATGCAGCCTTGCTCCATAAAGGAGGCCTACATGGACAATCAGAAATCCTGCCAAGCTAAGTCATTCACTGCAGCCCTAATTGATAGCTTGTCCTCTTAGATTTCAACAGAGATTTCCAATTTCCCTTCATATTTAAATGAAATACATTTAGATATAAGCTAATTGGTTTAACTGACACTTCTCTCTAGACACACAATGAACTGGAATTAACTGTTATCCATCTGAACCTATCCATTACAGGGAAGCACGCTCCTATGATTCTACATTTAACTGCACCATTGCAGTTCTTTCTCTAATGCCCTTCAAGGTCCTATGGTGTCTTCATTTCTAATACTTTAACTTCATTTTACTGATGGGCGTGATGATAATGACAAGCAACAAACAGGTTGCCATCTTCAAGTCACTAATGAATGCACAGCAAGGTAATATAAATCTTACGAATATCTCCATCCAAGTAAGGTTGAGACTAGTAGATCAGCCAAAGGTGATAAAGCAAAATGATACAAGAGCTATTTGACAGGAGTTAGTACTTCCATTTTGATATACCAGCATATATGGAAGCAAGAATTAATCAAATTCTGTTTCAGAAAGCCTTTCAGAACAAACTAAGGAGAAAGTGTGCATGACACCACACATTCTTGTAAGTTATTGAAATGCATGTCCTTTCATAATAAACAAACAAATATCAAAAAATCAAACATGGAGAGAATTATTCTTTATACAAATATCTTCCTCAAGCCTTTTTAAAATAACAATTTCTTTCTTCTGAAAACAAGAGGGATATTACAGTAACATATTAAAAACTTGCTACAAAATGTCAAGATGATCTCCTGCAGCACAGTCAAGTGCCATATCTAATTATAACAACATGTCATTTATTGGGCAACAGTGGTCATGGGAGGTAGAACCATTAGCCCCCTTTTCCCTCCCCACCCCTTTTTCCTTTCATGTCATGTCCTTTAGATTGTCAGCCTGTAGGCAAGTCTAGATTTAATTTATTGTACGTAAACTGCTCTAGAAGCCTTTTCAGCTGAAAGCAGGATGCAAATGCTCTGTGAGTGCATGTGTGTGGCCAAACTAAAGCCACCATATATTTAAATTAAACTTAATAGTTACAATGCAATTGGATCATGTTTGGCTTTGGTAGTACAACTGTATAAAAACACACAATGGCTGAATCCAGGTAAGTGTGCTAGATTTCACTGCAGTCAAACCAACCTACTTGGGAGCCAACCCAATCTTGCCATGTTTCTGCCTTTTGCACAGCTGTCCATCCCATGGAATACAGTATGTTTTCCAGCAACACTCCAGGTTTTTGAAAATAAAAATGGATTTTCATGTTAACAACTGCCTCCACCCCCACCCCCACATACAATGACTCCTTAGTAGGCAGAAATGGGTCAACTATGCTATGCTGGCTCATCGCCATTTTGATATATTTGTATTATCAAAATAAAATTGCAGGTGTGGTTTTTTAAAATTCTACTACTTTGGGGGATTAATAGTATTGAGTTGCCAGCCGAACCCAGAATGTTTGTCTCAAGTTTCACTTGACATGGAGCACTGCATGTGTCAAAGTATATATATTCATTGCTTCAATGTTATTGGACTGCTGTATTAATACTAAATGAGGAACAGCTCTTCTCATATGAACACATCTTTTTTTCAAAAATATATACCCTGAAAGTCATATTGCTTGAATTAGCACTTCATTTTAAACCACAGTTTACTGTTAAAATGGAAATTGCTCCCGTATCACTCCACCTCTAGCACAAGTTTAGTATTATGTCTAAACTGAGGACAGATATCTGTTCTGTTCAAACAAAAATTGTTAAGTCAAGAACATTGACTTAATGTCATGGTTTGCTTGGAACATAGCACCAAACTAAGGATTATGGCTTGCTGTTCCTGTTTGCACTAAGGTAGGAGTGATACGGGGGCCATCTGCATGTTCATGGTAAACCATAAACTATGGTTTACAACAATAAGCAAATGCTACTATTATCAGAAGAAACTAGGTGTGCTTGGTGTAAAAATGTCAAGCTACAGACTTCCCTTAAGGAACACTGCGTAAGTGTTCACAAAGCTAAGTGAAGAAAGGTGAAATAATAATGGCAACATAGCCTAACACATAACTCAGAGCACTAAAGACAAAACCAAGGAGATTAAATATAATGGTAGAGTCTAACCTGGACTTCTCTAAGCTAAAGAGGGGTTTAACATATGTCAAGCATAGGCAAACTCAGCCCTCCAGATGTTTTGGGACTACAACTCCCATAATCCCTGACCAACCCAAAACATCTGGAGGGCCGAGTTTGCCTATGCCTGACATATGTAGCGACTGCAAACAAAATATGAATTACATGAAAGAGAAAGTGCTGGTGATGATTTTCCACATCCACATCCACACCCACACGCCACAGTTTCATCTGTGAGGAAATGGAAAAAGATATGGAGAAAGTGTATTTAGGGCAACTGTAGTATAATTTGCTAGTCAATTAACTGCTGGAAGAATTTACCTCCAGGTGATTGGATTCCCAAATTTACTTAGCAGAAATGGCCTTTCCATTCATCTTTGGCCACTTACTTACTTACACACACACACACACACACACACACACACAAAATTATCTATATTTCCACCCCAATTCAGTCTACCAAAGCAGAATTCAGATATATTTGTCCACCAGGGACTGTATCTGGGAAGAGATCAGAAATAGGCTTCTGGTTTATATGCTCTTTGTCCTATTCCTCTCACCAAGGGAGGAAAGAAGCAACTGAAAAGGGAGTCCTCACACTGATTTGACCATGGGATTTGGCATCTGACCAGTAACCATCAGGTGAGGTGGGGGTGGAGTGAGGAGAAGCAGAAATTAGTGGGGGTTGGGTTTGGAGAGAAGACACTGATAAGCTCCCCAGCACTCTCTCACTTGACTCAAGCAACTCCTCAATTACCTGTAAAACAATATTTAACACCAAGGAAAAACCATGTCATAAAAACTTATTATGCACAACAACACCCCCTCCTTCCAAAATAAACATTTCCAGACTGTAACATGTTTAATGGGATTCTGCCAAGTCAGGCAGAGTTTGAGCTGGCACATTAAAGTAGCAGTGCTTGAAAGTTTTTTGTCTGGTTATCTGCTGCAGATTGAGTTGACAAACTAAAGTACTTTCAACAAGGCTACTCAGTGAAGGGAATGTAACAGGTTTTCCAGTCCAGGAGTTCTAAACAGCAGTGCTGGGATGACTCATTTCTTTTGCTTTCCACAATGCTACTTTCATTTGTAGCAAAATGCTCCTAAAGAGCTAAAACTACTGAAAAGTATATAGATTTGGGCCAAGCTAACAAGCTAGCTTCTGGATGCAATCAAAACTATTACACCATTCCAATGGCTTATTTAATCTTAGAACGCTTCAAAAACTACTGCAGCAAGCCCAATATCTGTTGTCATTTATAGTGATTATCCCATATTAATTTCCTTTCATAGCTGTTCCAACTTTTTTGACCTGATGTTGATGACTGATTCAAAAGCAATTGCCTGGGCACATTTACACAGGCCATCAGACTTTATAGAACAGAGTTGGGAACACAGGAAATATGTGTTGTGCTAGATACTGCATGTATTTTAATTGTATATATTGTACTTCATTGTATTACAGTTTGAATTCCATAGAACTCATATTATAATACAATAAAATTAATATAGAAAATAAAATATGAAAATTAAATGAGGAAGCACTGCAGACCACTCACGGAGCAATCATAATCTGTGGACCACATTTTGGGAACCCCTGAACTAAAGCATCCACAAAAATTGGCTGCATGGGTTGCCCAGGCTGCTCTAGTCCTCTGATGGCCCCACGTGTCTTAACATGGTACCAAGCACAAGCCAAATAATCCAGACATTTCTCTCTTGGTTTAAATGAGCATAACTCTTAACATGTGGACACAGCTCCTGAACTGCAGAGTCTGCTAGACAGAAAACTGGAGCTGAAGGCACATCAACTGCTCTCTGCTGAACTTGACACCACTGAGCAGGATCATTGCTGATCATGTACAGTAAGTGTGCCAACTACCATGCCCAGGATAATCATTGTGGATTCTCAGTTGATCCAGAGAACTAAGAATGCTTCACTTTGTAGTGTAACATGCAGAGTCTAGCCCTGCTTTTCACTTTGAGGAAAGGCTGTCTGGTCTCTGCCTATTCTTTGTCTTCATGCAGGTTGTTCACCTCTGATCCCACTACTCCCTACTTTACAGACTGAATAGCTGTAAAATAAAATGGTTTACGTGTGTGCTATCCTCTCAAAACCTTGTGTCTTAGAACGATTAGTAACAGCATTCTGCTTTGTTCAACTCTACAGATGAGAAATATGACCTACGCACTCAACGACTGGTATTTAGTTGAAACGCCTGCACCTCATGCAGATAGGAATAACTGCCCAGGTTTTTCAAGGTGACAACCACGGGTACAGCCTAACAGATTCCACAGGATATTGCACTAGGCAAGTAAGAGAGAATCAACAATAGGGTTAATCCACATTTTTATTTTGATCCTCAAAAGTTCTTTGCCAGGCATAGAAACAAATGCTTCAATAGGTTATATTAAGGGTCATCTGCCATCTTCAATTTCTGCCATTGTTATGCCCTGCTTCGGTCCACTGAGTAGCTTTGCTCAATGCACAAGTTTCAAAAATTAGGAAATGAGCCACAATATTCTGACAACTGAATGTTAAATTCTGAACTATCATTTCATTGGTTAGTTTAGGAATAAAAATAACCTCACTACATGTGCAATCACTACAGAGACACAAGGACACATATACGCATGAGACTGCAATTCCAGGATAAATATTGTTGCAACTGATATAGCAGAATTTTACATTTCTCATTAAAATCTCAGCATTTCTCCTGATTAAATCTTCAGTATTCCTCTTATTCCACAACGAAGAGTGGAAATGTGAAAAAGCAGGACAGCAGGATATCATATAGCACATGCAGTGTTTCATAAAAGTCATGGGGAAGGTAAAGAAAAGTCTTAATGCTTACCTGACAAGAGATCTGTACAAGATAAACTAGTTCCTTGGATTCACAACCATTCCTTGTTACTTCATTCTGTTCCTCTGGGAGCGAAAGCTACTCCAAGCAGCAATGGGGGGGAGGGGAGAGAGAGAGAGAAGATGGACCAGGTTAATTAACAAGAAGCGTAGAAAAAGAAGGAAGTTCAGGTGCACCTTGCTCTATGATGTTTTGTAGATCACGGAACTTAAACTTGTACTTTTTATCAGACAAAATATTTCACATTCCCTAGAACATAAATCTTTGTATATACTGTTTATTTTCTACACCAAACTTTTAAAAACTCAGCACGGTATGCCGATAAGACAATTCAGAGAGTTCAACACAAAATATTAAATCCCCAGTTACCAAATACTGCAAAATTCATGTTCAGAGAGACATTCACACAATCTGCTATGAATATTTATGGGAATCTTGTTGTAGCTAACCACTTCATTATATTTTAAGATGCTCAAGCAGTCTCTAAATAAAAGATGTCTAAATTTTAATGTAATTGGAGAAATTTACTGTCACATGATATTTTATGGCAGACATTTATCAAAATAAAAAGGCAATAAACACTCTATAGCAAGCATCCCGGAAGAGAGCTATATAACCTCAAATTATTCTTGAGTAGACAAAGTTGCCAGGCCTCACCTTGAAAATTCACCCAATCAGTGGGATTGGCTTCCATGAGCACACAGGTGCTCAGCCTCAGTAAAGCATCCTCCCTTGACTAGACAGAATTTCCTGAATATTAACTATTCCACTATTAGTTATGTATACCATTAACTATATATTTCATAAAGAAATGAAAAATAGATCACAGCCAAAAGAACACCTTTGCCAGACTTTTAATTTATTTTAAAAGGGAATTCAGAGCCCATTTGGAACATATCCTACTGCCCTGGGTTTGTACCATCTATTCAAAAACAACAATGCTGCACAAAATATATGAAAAGTGCACTGTATGGAACTTAAGCAGGCCAAAAACAGACTATAAAAATGAAAACATAGCATTGATTAGCAAAGACTGTGAGGACACATTCCATAATATAGGACATCTCAGTTGTGGACGATTATAATTACAATACAAGGCACACCGGACTAGGCCACTGCCTGTGTCAACCATATTTTTAAGGCTTCTCATTCCCCCACCCTTCTGAATTAACTGTGTGCAATCATTCCTAACACAGGGCTGGTCAACATCCCAGCAACATCTGGAGGGCAGTAACTCCCATCAGCCCCAGCCAGCATGACCAGGGATAATGTGAAGCCCAACAATATATAGAGGCCACTATGTTAGCTAACCTTGTACTAATGCAATAACTTAGAAAAGACCAAGAAACTAAAACAAGATACTCTAAACTCACACAGCCAGGTGTCAGGAGCTGCTGGGGTCTGAACTGGAGCCACAGAACTGTGAGGCGGCCTCAGGCTGGTCAATGGACCGTTCTGAACTGTAAGGACTCTAAAAGTCTTTCCAGTCTCAATGAAGCCTGAGCAACAACTCCTTCCAGAGCTCGGGTGCGTTCCTGTGTATCCTCTAGTTGTCCTTCATTTCTGATTTCTGGCATTGTCCTGACTGCTCCTCCTGGACTCTGGTTCCTGCTTGTTCTTTGTCTCCAATTCCAGAAGTGCTCTTTTTGTCTTCAACTCCATGGCACGCATGGCTCCCTACTCACTTCAATTTTCAGCCTATGGCTGAGCCCGACCACTAAAATGAAATAACAAAGCTACTCCTAACTACTTTAGCCACTTGCCTTCAGTAAGCATTAATTGCTAGCAGAAACATACAGGAAAAATGACGGAAAGAAGAATAAAAAGTTGTATTGAACTATAGTCAGCCACGCTTTGACAGTAAATGGAAAAGCTTATGCTTTACCTGGCAATAAACATATAATTTTATCATGGAAACTAGAAACTTTTTAAAGTTTTCCAAAATGGAGAAGTCTCAGCTTGCTACTCTGCAAGCCAAACAAAAACTTGCAGCTGGCATGACGGCTGCATATAATCCAGTATTTTATATTGGGGATGGGGGGAAGAGAATAGAGGGAGAATAAAACATTTTAAGGTTTGAGATCTACTTCATTAACTAAGGGTCAGTTCCAAAACCATTCTTCATACCTAGGAACAGTCACGGCCCTTCCAGTCACATGAGTATCTCTGTTTGCGTTAGGAGTGCAAGAACTTACGAGGAATCCTGCTTGATCAAGCCAAAGGCCCATCTAATCCAGCATAATGTTCTCACAATGGCCAACGTTTGTCCCTGAAAAAGCCCACAAGCAGGGCCCAAACAGAACAGTGTTCTCCTCACTTGTGATTCCTACAGGTATTCAGAGGCATTTTGCCTTGAACAGTGGAGGTAGAACAGAGCCATGATGGCTAGTGGCCACTGACCCTAAATACATCTACTTAAAGTAAATCCCACTGATTTATCTGAAATGATTTATGCACATCATTCTTCAGACAGCATCATGAATTAAAAATGTTTCATGTACACTGATTACATACCACTTTCTGCCAATACATCCCAATGTCTCCTGAAAAGAATTCATGATGCTCAGGCCTACAGATGTCACTTAAACTATCCTCTTCCTACAGCTCAGTGGATTATATAAACCCTTTTTCCTCAAATGAGAAAATGGGTCATTCCATTTTCACAAGCAGAGGGGTGCAAGCGACCAATTTCGTTACATGAAAAAATTGTCCAATTGCTGACAATACTAAATGAACTGTGGCTGTAGTAGAGCAATTGTTTTCATAAGATTAACATACTATCTAATATCAGATATTCTGATCAAAACAGGGAAAGCAGTGAAGTGCCAAAAGAAAAACTAAGGCTGCAGTCTTACACACAATTACCTGAAAGTAAGTCCTAATGCTACTTACAAACACAACAACGGTGCCTCTTTCTGAGCAGACAGTCCTGCATGGGACTGCATTGCAATTTTGTTATTCAACACAATATGTAATGAATAAAGCATGAAATAGATTCGATAAGAAAGCAGTTATATACAGAATTTTGTTTAAAGAGCTCTATAATAATTCAAAAAAGGACATTTTATTCAGTTTTCTAAGGCTATTTACTCCATTGTTTATACTTCAGTTCTAAACCTATCTCCATGGAATAAAATCGCTTCTGTTGCAGAGGTGCCATCCAAGCAAACATGCTCAGGATCTCACAGCCTTAAAGTGCTTTATCATCCAGAAAGTTCATGAATCTCATACTTATTTACAATGCATTCTTAGGACAGCATGTGTACATTTGTTCTGGAATTCAACGCGTTGTTTGTGAATGAGTGGTAGTGGCATAAGCAGCAAGCAACCAAAAACCAACAAAAAGAGGATGAAATGAGATTGAACACTCATCAAGGTCTCCAGGACAATTAAGCAAAAACATTTTCTATGCTGCATATATAAGCAAGCAGTGGAGACAATTTGAAATAATCTCTTCTCTCCAATCAAATTTTGAGCTATCACTGTATGAATCTCTCTCAGTTGAACAGATTTTGGGCACTCTTTTATCTGGATTCAGAGGTCCGGTTCAGGCAGAAACCATGGGTGTTTATTATGACACATAAGCCAGCATTAAACTTGTGAAGGAATGAGGTTCAGGGAAGTAGGGAGCTGCCTTTTACCAAATCAGAATATTGTTCCACCTAGTTTGGTTTTTCCAACACTGACTTGCAACTTCTCCAGCAGGACTCTTTCCAGTCCTACCTGGAGATGCCAGACTAAACCTAGGATCTTTTACATGAAAAGCATGTGCCCTACCACTAAGCTATGGGCCTTCTGAGTTAAAAGTTTCTTTTGCACTAAGGAGCAAACTATGTTTGGTTGCTGTGTTTGCAAATAGTGGTTTGTTCAAATCACAGCTTAACAAGCCAGAATATCAGTATCCTGGGTTGTTAAAAGACTGTGGCTTGGACAAATTACTATTTGCAGAGTTTGGAAACAACAACAAACATCAGAAGCAGCATATTTCTTGAAACCCAGGAAGGGTTCTCCTGTGGTTTTACAGACGCGAGCTTCACCTGTTGACATCATAACTATAGCACATCACACCCATATTTTCACCATATTTCTTTCTCCTCTGTTGAAATGTATACATATCTAAGTTTGTACTGGAAAAGCAGTCTTAAAAGTTGTGTGAAAAAGAGATCAAAGAAACAGGGCAAGAGGTGGGAGTGGGCAGTTAAAACTTAATTACTACTGAAACATATCTAAGGCATAACTTTTCTTAAAATTTATTAACGACAGTAAATGCAAGTTCCAATAAGGAAAGACAATAGGAAGATTTAGACAATATATTAGAAAAGGTTTTGACCACAATAGAACCAAAGAAGTGAGCTTTCATCACTGTGTTGCTCTGCAGAGCATCTCTGGAAATGGTTTTAATAACTACTCAGATATATAATATGTGCAATAACCTCTATGCTGTCAAACCTTTAGCCTTCAAATCCACATGATTTATACAATGAACCTTCTAAGAGGTACTAGGAAGACCCACAGAAAGAAATAAGTCTGCTACTAAGAGATGGCACCAGCAGGACTTTTCACTCTCTAATACATTCACTTCTTTAGAGCACAATCTACAATGCATCAGGATTTTTACAAACTAATTTTCAATGGAAGACATGCATCAAGGTGTCTTTCCGGCCTGCTTCTAGCACATACCGTGTGTGTGCACATTTTCACTGCCATAACCAGTAGCAGCACTTTCACATATATATGGGAGTCAGGATCAAGGCTAGTACATCATAAATGCTAGTCATGCTCAGAGTAGACTCACTGAAATTAAGACAGGTGACTAATGTAGATCCATTAATTTAAACAGGCCTACTTCTGAGTAGATGTTAGTTGAATGAAACTCATAATCTCAAATGTAGGTACATGCAGTTATCAACACCACTGCAAATTAAATTTGTTACAAATTCTAAATTTCTACTTTAAAAAAATTCAACTGCTCTTATTTCTTTGCAATATAAGAATGAAGATTAAAAACAATACTTGAGGGTGTATGAAGTGCTGAAATTCTTTTGTTAAATTACTTAATATTTTATTATAACTTATTTTAATACATTGGTTACATTTCAAAACTGCAGATACAGAGGTTAATAAAATGCACATATTTACTTAATAACCACATTTAAATGTTGCCACTCTCAAAATGCTTCCCCAGCTGTTTGTGCAGTTAAGCCCTTACATACCGCAAAAATAAAAATAAAAAAATCCTTTAAGAGCAGCCCCTGCCCATACAGACTACACTTACTCTTGCTACAAATGATCGATTCTTTCCATGGCTGGAATCCGTATCCAAGGCCTAAGAGTTCCAAGGCTGTCCTTAGTTTCCCAGCAGCTAATTGAAAAAACCTTCCAGGCAAGGCATCAGCTCTGAGACACGGAAATGCCAGCGTAGCAAAAATCAAATTAAAATCCTCGCATTCTGCTTGGTCGCCCCTCTTCCTGATTCTAATGTTCCTGTGGATGAATGTGCCTATGAATAGGGACAGAAATCTCCCTCGGTAGCCCTGTTAGCCTTTTCCACAGTGCCCATTTCATGCTCAATTTGTGCTGAAGAGAAATCGGTGCTGTTCCTTTCGTTCGTTCTCTCTCTCTCTCTCTCTCTCTCTCTCTGGAAAGGTCCCACAAGACGAAGCAGGGAGCTTAACAAGTGCCAAGAGAAACAACGGCGGGAGGGAATGCATGCAAGGATAGTGTTCAAGTTAGGCATTGGGCTGGCTGCTACAACTAAGAATGCAAAAAAGTGACAGGGAGTTGCCATCAGACGTCTGCAATAAAGCACCATCTCACTCTGTTTGGTTTCCAATTCCTGCTGCTTTTCTACTGATTTTACTCTGCCTGATCTTACAAACCAGTGAAATCCCCTTGAAGTCATAAGTGCTAGAGAGAGTGCAATTCAGGCCAATATTCAGCTTCTTAACATCTATCCAAAAATCAAGCACTGCTGCTGCATGCTTCACAGATTTCTGGAAGAGAAACTAATAAAATGTGAAGGGCAAGTTTTTCTGCTGTTGAAATACAAATTGCTGCCAGAAACAGGTCCGTGCACAGCATTACTCAAATGTGCTAAGACTGCAGTGTCAGTTCATAGAAAAGATTTGTTAGGATCACATAATTAGATTAACATAAAATGCTGGGAAGGAAAAATTAGGAAGAGGAAAATTGGAAAAATCCACAGCTGTAACATCATTCAACATGCAAGCCAGGGCATCATTTTAAAAATCAAATATTTATTTCCCATCAAGGGCAGAATTAGACCCTTAATTGGATGGAATAAATGTCATCAGCAGTTATGCAATTGTAATCATTAGGACTACAATTAACGATTTCAAAAAGTATTTCTATTCCATACTTCAGTCAAGGAGGGTTTTAGAATGCCCTTTTGGAGAAATTTGAATCTACATCAATAAAACAAACAAGCATACAACAGAAATCAGCATGGAACTGCATTAAATAATCAGATCTAAGAAGTCTCAGAACATTAAAATTTTCTCACCAAAAGAGATACCAGACTTGACTGCAAACTAATTTCACTGAGGTGCAAGACCCAGAATTGGGTGCACCACCACTAAAAAGGTCCTTACATCTAACAGTAGTAAGATCATAGATGTTATCTTATACTTTCTGCAAGAAACACACGGTGACTTATCTATTCAACCCCACCTTTCAGAATATTATTTTCAGAACAGTTAATTAATAAAAACCATTAGGACAACACAAATGTATTAAAACAATGCACAAAACATATTAAAATAACAGAAAATGTAGAATATAAATCTATAAAACAATCTTTGCAGCAGAATAAACCAGTTCACATTACATTTCAACAGGGAAAGTTAAGAAGATGTTTGCTGAATACCGAACACGTTAAGAGAGGATGTCAGGCAAGCCTCGCTGGGGAGAGCATTTCAAAAACAGAGTGTCAGACTATGCTTTGCCCCATTGGTAGCCATTGTGGTGCCCTCCAGAAGTTGCTGGACTCCATCTCCCATCATTCCTGACCACTGGCTATGCTGGAAGGGGCTGATGGGAGTTAGGAGTCTAACAACATCGAGAGGGAACCACACTGGCTACCTCTGTTCTACCCGATCTCCACCCATAGGGCTTTAGTGGGTGGGGCATCCAGAGAAGGGCCTCCAAAAAAGGAGCTCAGTAGACAGGCAAGTTTGCTGGGGAAAAGAAGTCCCTCAGGAACCTAAGTTGCAAGCCATATAGGGCTTTTAAAAAAGAAGCACCCCAGCCTTGAATGGTGCTTGAAAAAGGACCAAGTGCCAGTATAGTTTCAAAATTGACAGCATATTTTCCTTAAAATGGTCCCAGTTTGTTGTCCAACACCTCCATTCCATTCTGGGGCCAACTAAATATTTTGAGAAATATTAAAAAAACAAAACCTTGCATACGCTTGGCATGTTCATGCATGCATGTGTCCATTGTCAAAAACAACCATGCTCAGCCCAAGATTGCTGCCTGTGTGTAAACTGCCAATGGACAGCTTCAAAGCCATTGCTCTCTTAGAAAGCCATTGCTCTTTCTTAGAGATCTTTAAATTAAGACTTGTACCAGAAAGCCCTTCAAATAAGAGGGCTGTCCTCTATAAAGCAGAACACACAACCACCTTATATATGCCACATTGCAGTGGTCTTATCTGACGGTTATCAAATAATCAACAACTATGCCTTATATGGGTTTATCCTATTTTACACTCAAAATCACCGTACAAAATAGGTTGGCCTGAGATACAGTGACTGGAGCAAGGGTACCAGTGAATCTGAATTCTGGTGCTCTGTCCACTGTATTACACAGGAATACTGATTACTATTGCTAAGTCCCGCTGCTGGTTTTCATCAGGAAAAGTAAATATGCTTTCCCCCCCAACTATTTTCTTTCACATGGTAGTAGCACCAGGATGATTACTTTGACTATTATGCCTCAGCTCCCCCCAAAGGTACCAAAACTATGCAGCTAACTGCTCTTCTTTCATAACCTCACAATAACAAATCAACAAGCTAAAACAAGAATTCAACAAACATTACTAAAAGGAAAGGGGGGGTCTTCCTCCTCCCTATTACTAGAATCAAGTCTTTTTCTAATGAAATCAAAGTGTGATTTCACAAAATCATAGAATTATGGGGTCAGAAGGGATCCTGAGGGTCATCTAGTCCAACCCCCTGCCTGCAATGCAAGAATCTCAACTAAATCATACATGACAGATGGCCATCCAACCTCTGCTTAAAAACTTCCAAGAAAGGAGAGTCCACCACCTCTTGTTGGAGTCTGTTCCACTGTCAAACATCTCTTACTGTCAGAAGGTTCTTCCTGATGTTTAGCTGGCATCTCCTTTCTTGTAATTTGAATCCATTGCTTCAGGTCCTAGCTTTTGGAGCAGGAGAAAACAAGCTTGCTGCATCTTCCATGCGACAACAATTTAGCTATTTCAAGTCTCCTCTTTATCAGGGTAAACAAACCCAATTCCCTCAATTATTTTTCATTAGGCTTGGTTTCTGGACCCTTGATCATCTTGATCACCCTCTGCTGCACACACACGTGCAACATCCTTCTTGAACTGTGGTGCCCAAAATTGGACACACCTGGACAGACCAGGTGTGGTCTGAGCAAGACAGAATAGAAAGAGACTATTACTTCCCTTGATCAGGAAACTGTAAGCAGAAGTTCCGTGTCAATACCCACAAAAGAGTTAAATCAGCTCTGAAGTGGTTGCTAGGTTACCGTGCCGTCTTTGCAAGAATTTACTCCAATGAAATCATGCTTCTATCTTATGCATCATCAGAGAATGTTATCCCATGCAGTTGTGGATGGCAAAATGAGCTCAAAACCAAACAATATTGTGATTTACAGAAGCCTACTCACATAATTTTATCATTTCCGCACAGTTAGCAGATACATTCAGTGACTTTCATCACAAGATGAACATTATTTCCATATACAGGTGCACACATAGGCAGTGTTAGAAACTGAGATATTAAAGCTAGGAGCTAAATGGCACCTTGAAAACCTAAGTTATAGGCACAAGAATGGAATGTATAGGTGCACTTTTTTATAACAAGAATACAAAGCTGAAAATGAATGAACTGCATCTAAAATAGTGTGTTCATTTTTCACAGGGTCTAGTCCTTCCCTTGCTTACCCCACTAATATTCTTAAGAGGGTCTCTTCTCCAGTCTTCAGAGAGTAGCTGGAAGTGGGGAGGCAGAAAAAGGTCCTCCTTTCCTTCCACTCTGCAGTTTTAATCTGAAATCTTAGGAACAGTACTGTGCCCAGAACTCAGAAACTGCTTGCGCAAATGAAATTCACTGTTGCACAATGTGCCTAGAACAATGGGAGTTTTGAATGCTGCACATAGGATTCACCTTCATATATCTGTATTATACAGGCGATTGTCCCAACATCTAAAAACAGTAAGCGTACATGTCTTCAGACTCTAAAATATTTTATGTTACTCTTCTAATTGCAAATTCCTTTATTCCCTGCAAAACTAGCATGACTCAGAACTGCCATTTCAGCACCAAACCTAACTTTAGCCACATCAAATCTAACCAGAATATTTCAGAATAAAACCTCAGAGCAGTGGGGAGAAATCCCTGTTCCTACCAATTTCAGAGTTCAAACAACCTAGTACAGCTATTGCTTTCTATAATTAACTGTTCTATTCGCCTGCACAGAGTCAAAACAAAGTCCTAAATACGCTAAGGCTACCAGATTTTTTTCAATGAATCCGGGGACACTTTTCAACTTCAATTGGTTTTGTATGGGGAGTGATTTGTAAATCCGGGGACTGTCCCCTGGAAACAGGGACATCTGGTAACCTTAATATACACACACTTGGTGGTGGGGTTTACTAAAAGCAGTTTTTCCTTAAAAATAAAACCATATCAAATAAGGGTACAATTCATTTTTTTCAAAATATGAAAAGCTGATCTCTTAGTAGCCTGAAGCTACAATCCTATGAAGGTTCCCCTATGAATAAGTCCCACTGAACTCAGTCAGACTAACTTCTGATGAGACAAAACTATGATCAATCTGTCCATTTAATAAAAATCTTACTTCTGTGACTGGAATCTCATTTAATTTTAGAGATGAGTAAGTTTCACACAATGACTATGTTAAGACAATACAGGAAGACACAAACTATGCCTTATTGTCAGCAAGAGTACTACAACATGTTGCTAAATCCTGTCCTAGTGTGAGTAGGACAACATACCACATTTTACTTTT
Organism: Podarcis liolepis; assembly: GCF_965112155.1. Lineage (NCBI taxonomy): Eukaryota > Metazoa > Chordata > Lepidosauria > Squamata > Lacertidae > Podarcis > Podarcis liolepis. Next base: position 28,098,939 of record NC_139567.1, on the reverse strand, counting down.
TATTGTATTTATTACACTTGCATAATGCCCATCTAACAAAATTATCTAGATAGGTCACAAACTATTAAAAATACAGAATACAATATTAAGTTCAAAAGATTTAAACACTAAAAGCAATTATAAAAAAGTAAAGATAAAGATGTTGTACTATTTTATTGTTGTTAGCCGCCCTGAGCCCGGCTTCAGCTGGGGAGGGCGGGATATAAATAACTTTGTTGTTGTTGTTGTTGCTGTTGTTGTTGTTGTTGTTGTTGTTCTTGTAAAGGACCCCTGACAGTTAAGTCCAGCCGCAAATGACTCTGGGGTTGCGGCGCTCATCTCGCTTTACTGGCCAAGGGAGACGACGTTTGTCCACAGACAGTTTTTCCAGGTCATGTGGCCAGCATGACTAAGACGCTTCTGGCGAAACCAGAGCAGCGCACGGAAACGCCATTTACCTTCCCGCCGGAGCGGAACCTATTTATTTACTTGCACTTTGACGTGCTTTCTAACTGCTAGGTTGGCAGGAGCAGGGACCGAGCAACAGGAGCTCACCCCGTCGCGGGGATTTGAACCGCCGACCTTCCGATCGCAAGCCCTAGGCTCAGTGGTTTAGACCACAGCATCACCCGCATCTCTTATAAATAAGTAAAGCATGTTAAAACCAACACAGACAGAGTACCTAAAAGAAATTTAAAAACAACAAAGGGAATAATTTAGCAGGAAGATCAAAAAGCACTAACTATAATGGGTACAGCTATTTTAAAGAGTCTGGGAGAACACATGGAGATAGACAATGGCTGAAATCAAATGCTCTTTAATATGCTCTTTTCCCCACTGTGCTGCAGCAGTTTCATTGCCAGAAGAGCAGGATATGTTCCCTCTCCTCCCATGAATGTTTTTGTACTTTTCAGATTTCCAATTCACCTCAGCTGGATGAATTTGCTTTTGAAATTCCCCTCAGTTTTTAAAACATTGCCACCAACTCCAGGAGGCAGGAAAAAAACACCATACATATCCTAGTTACCCCTCCATCTTGTATCATCTTGAATGATCACAATTACAATCTGTTTTGGAATGTCATCTGACTAAAAAGCAGGGTTTATATGTGGCAGTGATGGTGTCAGAACTTACTGCAGCCATGCAGATGGAGGAAGAAACTGAAGCCTCCAAACTAGATTTTTTTTAGTTGGTGAAAGTATGCAAATTTCGCTGGCCACGTGTACCACGTGGAGGTTCAAATGAATGGGACCTCCATGTAAATATGTCCATGATGCAAGCTCAACATCAACTCTTTGCACTCCCCCAATACATTACGGCCCCTGTGCTGGGGAGCAAAATAGCAAATAATGACTATAACATAAGACTTGAGAGAGAGAAAATAAATGCAAGTGAGCAGACATGATGAACACAAAACAAAATGTAGAATTAAAGAAGAGGCATGCCTGACTAATCACCATGATAATGATGCTTATGTGGTGTCCTACGGCTATTTTACAGGTAATGCTTCCCATCCACGCCAACCTCTCCATAAGCACACAGAGGGAGAAATTCAGCTCTAGCATTTCTTTTGCCAGAAGTATACAGGTTAGGAGGCTATTCCTTTGGCAGTGATCTGTAAAATGGTCAGCTTGGGGTCATTAGCCTTGCTTCCCACTGCCAAATAAGCTGCAGTTCTTAGGCTTAATAGGCTCCCAAAGCCCTTTTCAGCAAACTAACCAACAGGCTGTTGGCTCCCACTTAAGAGTGACAGCAGTCCTCCATCACTAGGGTCTAGCACAATCCATGCAAGCACTTTCTTGAGTCTCCTTTAGGTCAATTACTTCTCTCATCACCATGGAAACCAGTTCTTCAAGCTGCACCGTCAGAATTCCATACGCCTCCAAACTCAAACCCAAGGGCTGCACAGTAAGCAGAGACAACGTCAGGATCACAAATAGAATCAGCCTTGAGAGTTAAAGAGGGATATAATTAGCCAGAAATGGAACTAAATGAATTTCTGAAGTACAAACCATAAAGATGGAGCATCTGTATGATAACAAAAGAAGAGAGCTGGGAATTTCTAACTTGTATGTAGTAACTCATCAGTGTAAAAAGAAAACAGGAAGCAATCTTTCCGACCTTAGTCTTTCCTACTGTGTATTTTGGAACTAGAAACCCACAGTAAATTTAAAACAAATTTACAGATTATTAAAGAACACATGCCATCAAATCTTTCAACAGTCAATGCTGGCTAGAAAATACAGGTGGAGCATTTGCCTGCCTGCCTTTGTTTTATGAAATGTATGCCCTGCTTTTTAACCCATTTTTCAAAGTGGCTTGCCCCTTGCCCATTGCTCCCAGCCATCTTAGACCTGCAGGCACTAGAACCACAGAATACAACAACTTTCGCATTCTGCTGGAAACAGATGTGGGTACCAAAGCAATGCCTCACTTTTTTGGATGGCAGATACATTTCCTTCATCAGACAAATCAGCTCTCTTCCCCACATTCCAACAACTTGTACTCAGGCAGCAACATCCACCATCCTTCACATGTTTGCCAGGGCTAATGAGTTGTAATCCAAAATTTGGAAGGTGCCAGCTTGGAGAACAGTGTTTTAGGGAACAGAACCCACAGCTAGAATAGCTTCAGTAAGAGTGCCTCACACCTCATACTCCCCAAGCCTCACACCTCACCTTCTCAGTAAGTTGCAGTTGGTTTTTGAGAGCTGCCATCATTCGCAATTTTCATATAAATCGCGTACCGCTAGACCATGTTTTAGGAGTCACTTTAAATGAATAAAATTTTAGCCCTCAGGAGGTAAAGAGATAAAGTGTTCTAGACAAGTGTTTTAAAAATCTGCAGCTTTGCATTGTTATATGGGCACACACAGCTGCAAAAGCATCTCTCTCTATCACTCACAATCCTCAAATTCCCAGATACAACAGTGAATACAAAACAACAGAGAATTGCTCTGATCTTAAGCAAACGCACCAACTGTCCTTATTAACATCTAAAGCTGGGGGCAACCAGCTTTAATTTCAAGTGGAGAACATCCATGCTACCGTCACATTACTCCGCTGGTGCAACCTGAAATTTATTTAGAACCTTAATTAGCTAAAACTAATACAGGAGTCAACCTGTGATTCTATATTAAAACTGTTACAACCAGCACTTTGGGTTCAAGTTTGTTTTTTAAAAAACATGCCTTATGACATTCCCTCACTCTTCTACCCCTGCACACCATTTTTATGGGCCACCTAACCTGAATAAGAGTTTTGGGGCACACAAATGCTTCCTTGCTATTCTGGAACATTTCAGTTACTCCTAAGGAATAAGCACTGCACAGCTGTTCTTTTTGGATGATGTTATGTTTGCTTTTTTGCTACCTGCAATTTTTTTCTATTGGACATCTTTGTGGCACTAAACACTAGGTGGCAGTGTACTACAAAAAATAGTGTGTGCTACTCTTGCAACATGCAGAATCATACATCAATATATTTTCTCAGCTATACCTGAGCAGGGCAAAACTGATAATCAAAAACATAGCAAAAATTGATAATGTGCATCTGCGCATTTTGATAGTAGCTATTTGTCATGTAAAGAAGAAAGGATTTTTTTCCATGCCACAACACGATTTAGACAATGGTGGGGGCTGCTGAACTGCCCAGCCATTCAGCTTCCATTTGCGTCATTAGCTGGCCTGGATTCCCAGCTTTTTTGCTTAAAAAGCAAGTCTCTAACCCTTCTGGCATCAGGGATACAAGGCAAAATATGCAGGAACTATTCACATCATTCATTTTGTGAGAAAGTAGCCTGAGGTGTATGGGGTATTAAGGGAAGGATACTACATCGGGGGGCAAGGACACACCATGCTCCTTCTGGGGTACTTTGTCCACATTTGGTACTCCACCCTGCACTCAGCTCTCACCTGTGGCTCTTAGAAGCTGTCAGGATGCAACAGTGGCCACACCCATAGAAATGGCTTTGATTGGCCATCTAAACCAAGTGAGGGTAGCCGATGAGCATCAAACCAAGAATGAATTAGGGACTTCCCCTGCATATGAAGATGGGTTCTGGCAGATCAAATGGACAAGACCGATAGTGGGTCCAACAGTCAAGAAGGTGGTTTCTGCACATGCTGTAGAGGGACGTGGGGATAACTGGGGCTCGTCAACCTCGGAAGGTAATCCATCTGGGAGAAGGAAACTCTGGTCCTAAGCCTCTGCTGCCTTGCAGGATATCTTCAGAGGAACATAAGGCTAAGGAGTAAACTCTACACAAATCCAGAGAAGATAGTTGGATGGCGCTTTGTACGCCTCCTTCTGGCAACTCCTGCAGCCCAGCTGGCACCAAGCGTATTTCTCTGCTTTCCTTTGAAAATCAGCCTTCCTTTAACATCAGCAAGGCCAGGATGGAGGTCCTGTTGTCTGGGCAGCCCAGGACCTCTGTACGCAGTGCCCAGGCCTGAGCTCCGAGGAGGTCACTTTGGTGCTGATAACGCAACAGTTTGAGGCACACTCTGTTGTCTCTTGAGACAGACAGATGCCAACAACTTCCAGATGTCATGGCTTTCTCAGCAATTTAGAACATTGTATGATTACCATATGATCACATTAATTGCTAGAAATATGCAGTACCTGAAAAACAACATAGGGGAATCCCATCGTAATGAACCCCATCAGCAGAAGCCCTGTCCAAGGGCTTCGACTTGTGCAATGGGACTTCACTCTGTCGTCCCCCCTCAAAAAAATGATTGGAGCAGAACCCCCAGAACAGCATATGAGAGAGAGGACTATTCCATCTAGAAAGCTGCTTGAACAGACAGAAAATTTCAAATAGCACAACAATAACTTCCTCTTAAAATGCCACTTAAAATGAATTCCACTTAAAATCAGTCAAGCTGAGAGGCTCTCTTCATTTTGGGTAATAAGGGCACTAGAAAGACAGAAAATGTCCATGTGAGAAAATGAAGAGGGATTTCAAGTTGTAAGCATGCAAGATGGATAAGGTCCATGAAATTAAACAGCCTAGTTTTACTGTTCTTTTCCTGAAATATCAAGTGTGGATTTCCTCATTTTTTCAGCCACTGTTTGCTTCAACAGTGAGTCTCTCTCTTGAGTTACACAACTGTTCCATTTTCCAGCAGTCTATCACTAAGCTTAACAGATATGAAGATATGAATAAAAGCACATTTTTTCCTATAATGTGATATTGTATGTTTTAACATCACGTTCTCATCTTTCCAGGCCTACATCTGCTCAAAACTGTCTCCTTGTCAACCATTCATTTAGAGAACTGTACCTTTTGCAGAAACAGGCCAGTTTATTTAGCTGAAAACTCATTACAGGTTGCACATGCTTCAGGCTTTTACTACTCGTGCCTCTTTAGCTTTCCATGCATAATGGGGATTTCAACTCCTTTGTTTTCTCACGTTTAGTCTAGGCTATATTTCATACAAAAGGCCTAAAGAGTAATGCAAGTAAACAAAGCTCTGTGCTTAGAATGCCAAATGTCATATAAGCCAGACATTTTACAGAAGACTTTGAAATTTTAATGTGTTTTGATGGCACTATATGGACTGCGATATTGATTTCATGAGTTGTGGGACACTTTCAGAATAAATTCTAATGATTTTGTAGGTATTAAAGCCATCTCAGTTGTTGATTGTTTCTCTCAAGTTACAATACAGCTGAAGAAACAAAAAGCACTAGTTCAAGACACTGACTTGGCTATCATCTTGAATTCTGAGCTTCCTCTTAAGAAATCAGCCTGGGAAAAGCAGTTTTTCACAGTTTCAGAACAGCCAGATTAGTCCTTAACAGTGGGTCCTCAAAAATTAACCAAAAGAAGCCTCTTGCATTTCATTTTTGGAGAAATAAGCCTAGACAAATTCATGAAATGGAGCTTTGTGTGTTGAGTGCCAGGGGGCATGATCAATATGAGGTTCTTTACAGACGAAACTCTCACTTCATTCACAAGAATGAGAGAATTTAGGTCAAGTGAAATGGACAAAGCGGTGTCAACACTTTGCCTGGGGGTCTCTGGAGAATACCAACAACTCCACTTTTATTACTGTTAGGCTAAGGGAGATCAGCCTCATAACAAAATTGGTCCCTGAAATGCAGAATTGAAAAATGTTCCATTTCAGATACGTTTGTAAAAAATAAAAACCTTCTCTCATACCTCACCCCCCCCTTTTTAAAAAAACTGTGCTCTTATAATTCACAAACCAGTATATTTATACCAAGAGTGCATCTGTTTATTACTTTTTGGAATGAAAACTTGTATAACAATATTCAGCCCTCTATATACTTCAGAGTACTATAAACATTCAGAGTTTGTATCTCTGGAAACTAACATGAGCTTCATCTTTGGTGTTTTCACGTGTTTTACACACACACACACACACACACACACACACACAGACACACACACACACACACACACACACAATCCCCAGGCCTTCATATTGTATTCTGGCCAAGAAACAAAACCTGGGTAGGCAGGACCACACGGATAGCAGTTGCTTGCATAGTTCCCACTGGCTCCCATTAACTTCTGCAGAGAAGAAAATGTGAAGCAATGGAGAGTATAGTTGAGATGGCACAGTACCTTTGACACCAGATACAGTGGTACCTCGGGTTAAGAACTTTATTCGCTCTGGAGGTCTGTTCTTAACCTGAAACTGTTCTTAACCTGAAGCACCACTTTAGCTCATGGGGCCTCCTGCTGCTGCTGCGCCACCGCTGCACGATTTCTGTTCTCATCCTGAAGCAAAGCTCTTAGCCCGAGGAAATATTTCTGGGTTAGTGGAGTCTGTAACCTAAAGCGTATGTAACCTGAAGCGTATGTAACCCAAGGTACCACTGTACTGAGATTACCATGGAGTAAGTTTAGCTGGAGTCCCTCAATATTACAGACCTTTCTCTACCCACCCACACCTGTCATAACAATGAGCATTGTGGTAGCAGTTAAGAGAATTCAGAAGTTGTTGTAGTGGTAGTCTTACGTTGTGGTTGTGTATAAAACCACTCACATGGCAGAGTTGCAAGCTATATGTAGCTTTGTTCCCAGTGTCAGCAGTACTGAATACATTTTCTACAAAGAAGGAGATAGTGTGTGTGTTGCAAAGCTGCCTTTGCCAGAGTTAATGCCATTGTTTTACTCAAGCAAGGACGTTACTTGGAGCATGAAAGGACTCTGTATGACCAACTAACCGATGTGCACTCTTAATCTGTGATTAAAGTTCTAAATAGATTGATTAATCAAATGAGCTCTCAGCCCTAATACTAATATTATTTATTAAAGCATGTATTGAAATGGAATGCAAATAGCATTGTGCCAAGATCAGTTCTGGACCATTTTGTTTCTTCTGTCTGTGCTCTCAGGCGTAGGAGCAAAAATGAATATTCACACATGTGATCTCTCAGTTGACACAAATTAGCCCTTCAGGCAGTATAGTCTGAGTATGAAAGCAAGAATCTGTACCCTCATAAAAACAGGCCATTGGAACAGATCTAAGGTTGGAGTTACATTGCTACACAAAAAATTCCATTCCATTATTCACGGAATCCCTGGCACTGCCCATTATATGTGTGTATTATTGGTATTAGCAATGCCAGAAAAGCCTTTACTTCAGCTCAGTACTGTTTTGATGTAGAATATATTTTCCAAACTTCTCAGTTTTTCAGCCAATATTTTGTTCTGCTTTTCTGCTTCTAGGTTTTGTAACACTTTTTAAATGTGCTCTAAGTTATAATGACCCATTTTGCAGAATGGGTCCAAAATTGTTCTTTCTATGCTGGCTCCCAGCTGACCACAATTAATGAACTAGGAACTCGGCTTGGGAATAGTTCTTCCACACCACAGTTAAGAAGTTCATAGAAGCCAATAACCAATAACCGTTTTGCAAATGGGAAAGGAAAATAGGTAATCTTCTGGGTCAGCTGTTGTTGGTTCTGCTGTAAAAGTGTAGTTTTCAATACACTGAGTTGTATCCAGCTAAGTTCTACTCTACCTATTGAAAATAATCGAGTTAAGTAACTCTTTTTCATTAACTTCAATGAGCAGTAGCACTGACATTGGATACAAGCCACTGTTTTTATTGACTTTTCTATGTTTTATAATGTGAGCTGCTTTGGTATTTTCTGCAAAATGCAAAGTGTTACAAACATTCTTTTAAATAAATTAAAAAACTGAAATCATAAAATAATAGAACTGAAGATTTGGAAGGGACCACAAGGGTCATCTAATCCAACCCCCTGCAATGCAGGAATCTGAACTAAAAGTGATGTGAAGAACTCATGATGGTGCTTTTTACTTCAGATATTACCTTGCGTTTATAGATATCTTTGCTCATTTCTGCCACCTCACATATGTATTCCTATTAATATGAAATATATTATATGAGACTTAGTATTGCCTCCCCAGGGATGTTGTTATACCTTTATGTTTGTTTAGTTTCTGTTTATGTATTAAAAAATGCAATGAATTTGGGGGTTTTTGGTTTTAAAATAGCTCCTGTAGAGACGGATATTGGTAAGGAATTGGTATATGAAAACTGTGAAGCCTCACTTTTTTTGCTACAAATAAATACGTAATGTTTCAAATATTAATTACCCATAATTAAAATTCTAGCCCAGAGAGGGCAAACAGCAATAGCCATTTTCCTACAGCCAGATCTGATAATTAGTCTTCTCCATAAGTGGATTCACAGCCTTTCTCCACCTTGTGCTATGATACTGTCAGATGTTGCTGGCTAAGTGGGGTTGGAGACGGTCAGTATGTGAATTAGATACTTGGTTCTTTGCTGTGATACACACTGTTGATAATCCGATCTGCAGATTTCAGTTAGTATTGATGTAACGTTTCCCTATAGTGAAACATGTAACAGTGAGAGTTCTCAAATTGTTTGGCACACCCAAGAAATGGTTGGATTTTAGCATGTACAGTACTACCCTTGGATTCAAGCACTAGCCCCAGATACATTAAGACTCTGTCAGTCTGATCATACAGCATAACTGGATAGTACCAACTGCTCAGAATACTGTAAATCCAAAATGACATTTTTGAAGGTATGCCAGAGGTATTCCAGATTTCCTGTTATTGTGTTAGAATTCAGAGTCTAACCATTTCTCTTGATTCCAAAGTTTGACAGCTTTTCTTGTTGTCTTAATGTTACAACAGAAAACTGGTTATAATCATGAACAGTTTTTAGGCTGAGTAGGGAATTGTATAAGGCCCATCTCCCGTCTGTTGAATATTCTTGTCTACTGCACCACACTGTTTCTGTGTATCAAATAGTGTATCGAATAGAGGCCAGGACAGGGGGAGTGCAATCTTTACTCCTGCTTCTTTAGCTCTCTGAAGGCCCAGGTAGCCTGTGGCTAAAACTGCCTTTTGTTTGGTTCACCAACTAGAGCCATTCCTGAATAGGGATAGCCTGACCACTGTAGTCCATGCAATGGTAGTCTCAAGACTGTAATGTGCTCTGGAGGCTGCCCAGGAGGAGAGGAGCTGCAAGCAATCGGGAGACTGTACCTATGTGCAACCTGTATTTGCTTCACCCATTTCATTCCTTTCCTGGTTCTGGGAGTCAGTGGGGAGGGGAGCTTGTCGCAACAGGAGAGGGAGACACCCATGCCTCTTGGTCTCCCTCTTTTCCGGCTTCTGCCTCTGATTCTTGGCTTCTCTCTGCCACAGACTCTCCCTTCTAAGCCCTGTTACCCTTTCAGTTTCTGATACCTCCTCTTCCCAGTCTTCTCCCTCTTCTCCCTGTGACCACCCATCATTGTCCCACCATCACTCCTCAGGCTCTGAGCCTTCTTCCCTTGGGGGTTCTCCAGCCAGTTTTGCCTACCACTCCTCTGTGTCCATCCGGTCCATGACACAAACACTCACCAATAGAGCAAATTTAAGTTTATCATTTGAAGAATGACCTTTCGGCACACACTATAAAATCCACTAGCTCCGTCTTGAAAGATTAATGCAATAATAAATATAATTTACTCTCTCAATACACTGGTGAATTCTTGCTCTTGACAGCAGCAAAGCAAAGCACATCCTATTTCTGAAGATCCCTTCTTACCGGAAGATCCCTACCGGTATTCCGGTAAATTTTGTGATCTGCAGAGCTAACTAATTTTTAATCCCAAAGCATACTGTTCAGTAATTTTTTCACGAATAAAGAGCTTTTCATTTCAGAATATTAAACTAAAATAGAATACATATGCTTCATGACTTTATTGATGGAAACAACATTTTAAAGCTTGATTTGCTGAGGCCTGTTTAAATACCTTCAGTTGCAAACCAAGACTTGAATGTCAAACAGAGTGGGGGAGGAACCATATTGTCTGATTTTCTGGAAAATATTTTTATGCATTCATTCATTCATATGCTTTTTTTCTAGGCTGCCCTTCACCCAACAGAATCTCAGGGTGTGCACAGAATACCCAAATCTATCAAGTGTTATTATTCCTGATTTTAGAAGAGCAGCAATTATTTAACCTATACCCTTCTTTTTGTTTGGGTCCCCTATATTTCATTATATATTTTGTTAGTGACTAATTGTAAACATGTAAAACATCTAAGAATTCATGCCTGTAAAAGTAATTTCAGTCCTACCGACTTGCTTCAAATTCAGATGTTGCACCCCAAATGTAAGTAATCATGCAAACAACAACACACCAATAGCCTTTTCCCCTCCATCGGTTAATAAAACAATTTCCATTTTCAACCCACATTTAAAAGTAACACCGAAACAATGTAACTGGCTATGCTCAGATGTCAAGCTAAACCAGTGTTTGGGGACCTCCAGCCCATGAGCTTAATTAGGTCCAGTAGAGGCTGTTTTCCCAAACCACCCTCACTTGCCCTACGCTTGATGCCATATGTGATGTCAGGTGTGGGGCATCTAAAGACCTGGCTTCAAAGGAACAATTGGGAACTTAAAGTGCATTCCTGGTTGTTCTGCGGCAAGTGGGGCTCACTGACAACACAGATCCGCTGTTTGGCACTGTCCTCTGGGATCGGCTGCATGGGAAACTCCCCAGGGCAGTCCACAGAGCTTGCTCTCAGTGCCAATCAACTGACTGGTGCGGAGAACCAGCAACTTTGATCAGCTGATTGGAACTGAGAGTAAGGCCCACTGAAGTTTTCCATTGGCAGGTGTAATTTGGACTGCCAGTCACAGGGTGGGGGGAACCATTCGCAGGTGCAGTTTGAATATAAATCACACCTGGAAACAGATTTCAAAAGGCCTTGCTGTAACTACTGATCAACTGATTGGCAGTTACAGCAAATCCTTTCAGCCTCGTGCTGTCTTCCCAAAGTCAGTTAAGCAATGTGCCAGACTTTGGAAAGCAAGCATGAGGCTCCAGCATGGCCCTAGTGTTATCCTAGAACTCTCCCACCACCTTCTCCAAACTGGGAAAATGCTAACTAGGCTCTGAGAAGGGGGCATGAGGACTCTAGGACCCTGTCAGAGCCCTAACACCTCCTTCCCAGAGCCTCACTTACCCAGCTTCGCAAAGACAGTGCAAGGACTTGGGAGGCGGGTGTCAAGTGTTGCTGAGGGAAGCCCAAAAGGGTCTTGAGGGCCACTTGTGGCCCTTGGACCACGCATGGGAGCAGCGTGATCTAGATTCAGCTTCATTGGTTGGTTTAGCTTTAGCAATATTAGGAACAATGAGTAACTGGGAACTTAACAAAGTTTTTAACCATAGTCCTATTTAAGCTATGTTTATTAAAAGCTAGGAAAGTGTTTAAAAGCTGTTAAACAAGGAGCAAGATCACAATTAAAAATCCATTATCAGAAATGCCAGATAATATTCAGAAGACTGCTTTTATGTCTCAAGACTGTGATTCAACTCCCTTATACAAGCAATTTAATCAGTCAGGATGCACAATTTTAACACTTTCAATAATAGTTTTACTGTGGAAATATATGTTTAATGCAGTGGAAAGATTCAGTATTCATGTCACCTTTAATGAGAGTAGAATAAAAAACTCAGATTTAGATTATTTGTTGCACATTCCTGAGTTACATTTAACAGTAAACACTTATTCAAAAGGGTGACAGAACTGATTTCAATTAGAAACACAAGGGCACTTTAAATGTGCTGCAGAGTCCAATAGTCACACACTCACCCCATTATTACTAGGAAAAAGAAGATCACACTCATTCAAATATGTGGAAGCAATAAAGATTCAAAACAGGATTGCCCCAATCCAAAGAAGAATGGGAGAATGTGAAATGCACAAACAGAGGCAGGAAGGTTGGAGGGAGGTTGCAAAACAGTCAGAAGATGTAAGAGTACAGTGGTGCCTCACAAGACGAAAAGAATCCGTTCTGTGATTCTCTTCGTCTAGCGGTTTTTTCGTCTTGCGAAGCAAGCCCATTGACGGATTAGCGGATTAGCGCTATTAGCGGCTTATCTGCTGATCGGATCAGCTGATAAGCGGCTTAGCGGCTTAGAAAAGGGGGGGAAGGGGGGGAACCGCAGGAACTCGCAAGACATTGTCGTCTTGCGAAGCAAGCCCATAGGAAATTCGTTTTGCGAAGCACCTCCAAAACGGAAAACTCTTTTGTCTAGCGAGTTTTCCGTCTTGCGAGGCATTCGTCTTGCGGGGCACCACTGTAGGACCACCAGTGGGTGGGCGTAGACAACGTTCACAGCCTGTGGACTGTGAACATACATGTTCCCTAATAATAACATGCTTTATAATAGAGCTCGCCAAACTGCATGTAGTTAACTAATATCAGCTTAACAGAAAAATGCCATTGGCAGGAAACTCACCTGTATATTGCCAAAGTCTACATTTTCATAATGGAAGTGTGCACATTCTGCCATCTTTGGAAAGTGGCCCTTGGTAAAGGATAACCTGAAACACAAGTAACAGATGAGACGTAGAACGTCACAGCAATTAAAGTTCACTGCCTTAGTTAGATACAGGTTATACCAAAAGTATTATTAGGATACCTAATAATCCCAAGTAAAACAGAACAGGGAGTGCTGTCAATGTGACACAAGGAAGCAGTGAGGAAAAGAAGACTACAAGGAATGCAAACCGTTAAGTTTCATCTGTCCCAAGCTTTTAACAGGACAGTGCATTCCAACCCACTGGACACCAGTGCATAAAGGGAAGATGCAGGGACAAGGTGTTCATCCTCAAATGCCATGGGAGAGGGGGTAGTCAAGGAACATGGGTGCCCTTACACCATCAGAACAAATGAAACCAGAATTTTACCTGTGAAAGGAATCACAGCCCATCAGTCCAGGATTGGTAGATCTGGGGGAGGGGGCAGGGGGGGTAAGAGAATTTTTAAAAAATTCTTTGTGTAGTTTAAATCTTATGCATCCTAAGTGCCTTTCAAGCATCCCAACTGCATAAATTTTCTGGTGTAATGAGGCTATATTTAAGCAGGTGCTGAAGCTGGTTTTACCTCCTAGAGCAAATATTCCGGTTGTGAAACAAGAAGATTGTGATCACCACTCACTCTTCCCATGGGAATTTAAGAGGGAAATGAGATTTAGCATCTGGCTTCTCCCTACTAGAAAATAGGGTCATCAGCTTTTCTATGAGAATCAGCAGATGATAGATGGGTGTTCTGAATAAATCCATCTAAGTTGGACAGCCCTCTGAACCGTAAATCAACATTATAGCTAAAGAAGGGTCAAGCACAAATCCAGCTAGCAGATTATACAGGCCTGCATTCTGCTTAAGGCAGGAAAAACAGAGGAACAAGTGGACAAAACAAGGGAAAGGAGGACAATCAAAGATATAGTTAGCATGGAACTTGGAAGAAATACCCCCCCAACTTCTGTTAGTAAAGGCAAATCTTTTTTCTGAATTAATGTTATAGACCCACTTCATTCTTACACGTAAGAATGGTATTTTAAGCTTATTTTAGACAACATGTCATACCACACAGATTAAAGAATGCTTATCTGTAGCCTATTTTGATGCCTGAAACATAAATCAGGGTTTGCTGTTGCAAGCTGGTCAGAAACCAGAAGGGAAGAGGCAAACCATACTTTATGCTAACCATAGTTTAGTGTTATGTATCATTTGACAAGATCATAATTAGTTTATTGCTCTATATGAACTTTGAGTCTAGAGGGTTCAGTAGACAGAAACAAAAGCAGACAAGCAGTTTTAACTCAAGTTTGTGGAGATGTAACCATTAGCCATGGTTAATGACACTTAAGAGAGGAAGGGAGTACATGACCCTAAGGCCCAATGGTTAGAGACTAGCAGCACCAGGTCATATTGTCGGATTCAGTTCAGTCATTATTACTCCAAAACAGCTGGTAATAAAAGATTACTTGAAGGAATTGTGGAGAAGGGAGAGGAAGTGCATAATCGTCTGTTGTTCTTTCCTAGTTTTCAGCTGTAACAAGTTAAGAAGCACTGAAAGTGTGGGTGGGCTCTCAGCTAATATGAACCTATTTCCTGTTGCCTTTGGATAACACTAATTTGTTTGTTTGTTTTTAAGCACAACAGTAAAAAATTGACTGGTACCTTGGACTCAACCCCCGAGAGCCCAGAAGCTACAAAAATGACAATGATGAGACAAAGCAGCTTACTTTTTCACATTCTTCACTTTCATGCTAGCTGTGCTGCCACATGTCCGCAATGGTAGTTCTCCTGAAATCTCAGGGATGTCTGCTCCTCTTGCCTGGAGGGGAAGAAAATAAAAGAGCAAGAAAAGTTCAGATGCTTTTAACAGTAAAGCCTTGTCAATTCCCAAGAGCTAGGAAACTCCAAGCTGGATCTTACAGATTAAAGTAAATATGCAAAGACAGCTAAGCTACTTTAAAAACAGGTGTTTGATCCCGGGGCTTCTAAATCACATTTCAACTTTTAAAAAGCTTCCAAAGAAAGCAGGAGGCACCCAACATTTTTCACTGCCAAAAGGATAACTATGAATGGTTTCTTCACTTGTGTTGCCATGCTCCCAGGATGCAGAGCAGGAAGGTGCAGTTGAGTGTCCTGGATTTGAACCAGAAAGGCCAAAGTTCAAATGACGCTCACTAAATTACCATAGGACTGATGCAATCTCTTTTGTCTTTTTAATTTCTAAGAACAGTTTATTAAGACTTTCTATATCAAAGAAAAATAAGCAAAGAAATGATAAATACTTGGAACCTCAGCACTCTCTTATCCCAACTTCTTTTACAAGGCTTTATAGGACAAAGAGCCGAATAGCCCCATGTTTACTGCTTTGAGCTTCTTAGAGGAAGGATGGAATATAAATTACTGCATCATCAGAGATCAGTGCACACACACAAAGACAGGAGCCACTTTCCCCTCTGACTGATAAATGTTCCAAATCAGCTGACAGTTGAAGCCAAGTGTTCTTTCTGGCAGGGAGACGTAAATAAAGCTCATTACAGCTGCTGCTTTTTTGGCCAGTGGATGTGGCCAGGGTAGTCTTCTCTTTGCTGTGATTCTCCTCCCAGGGACAGAAAGGTGCAGCCTTCAAGGGGTCCCTGGTATCCTGGCCATTAACAGAGGCCAAAAGTAATCCCTAAGAATTCTGTACATTGCTCAGAAGCTTTCCATAAACACATAACATACTGAACCACAGCATCTGAACAGGAATGTGAACCTGGCGAGGAATATACAATTTAACTGTAATTGCTTTTCTAAAGATCACTGAATTATAATTAAATAGCATTATTATTTTAAGCCTAGATATTTCGGGGAGAGGATTTTAGATATATGGCCATTTATCTGAGATCCTTGTGTGAATGGATCTTGGCGACTATACTTGGAAGGAACTTCCCAGACCAGGATTTCCCCTGTGTACTGCAGTCCCCTTTGCCCCTCCCAGTCATTCCTAAAGATCAGGAAACTATTCCAAATGGGGTGGACTAGGGTACTGGATGGCGGGGTGGTCCTGCTGTAGGAGGGGGAGTTACCAAGAACCTCACACACATAGAAACAGACTTGCATCTGTAGGTAATCAAAGGAAAATGATACCCACAGTATTGCACTATTTAGAGATGGGTGCATTTTCCTATCATTTTTGCAATGTACACACTCATCCACTATAGAGAGATAAGTTGCAAACATTTAATACTCTGCATGCAGTACCGTATTGCCTCTGGATCTCAGTTCAAAATAAATATATATTTTAAAATTATAGCATTCACACAAGCTTAAATTCTTCAAAAAAAGAAAGAAAGAAAGAAATTAAGTTCCTTTAGCTCAAAAGGGGGAAATGAATGGGCAAGAAAAAGGCAGCACAGTCCTTTTATAACTGAACCCTCATAGAAATACAAATCCAGAAGCAAGTTAACAAGCACCAAATATTATTGTCTACTTTAGTGGAAAATGTGGAAGGGGGACTCCTGCTTATGAAGAAAACACTTTCTAAAATACAATATATTTTATGAAATGTATTTGACATCCTTTTGTGTTTCTGGTAATGAAAATTCTTTTTTAAAAAAATAAATCTGAAACAGCTGAATTATTTAACTTTAAAAATTGTCTGGCAAGCAAGTTTCTCTGTAGTTTCTCTTTTTCACTTCCAATATTTTATGCATCAATGTTCTGTAAAACCTAGTAATTGCATAACAAATCTACTTATGCAAATTATTTACTCCAACTCTTCTCCCTTAATATTACAGCAGTTCCTAACTGTCATTCCAAACCCTGATAAACCAATTAGGGCATGATCAAAGTCTGAATACAAGCATCACACACACACACACACACTTAGGAGTGGTAACATTCTGGAGGCCACTGCACATATGCAAATACCGCATAAGTGAGGAGCGCCCTCTAAAAACCCCGTAAATTGCTATTTTCCCCTGCTCTCCAGCGATCTCTCCCACTCTCTCCACACAACTCTCTCTTCAACTACAGGTGACGCTCTGGGACCTGCCGGAGGATGCACTAAAAAGTGGCTGCTTCTGCAGTTGTGCTACCATTCATGTCAGCTGCTAAGCGGGGAGGCTGAGCAGCCAAAACAAAGCCCTGTTGCGCCTCATGAGCCATGAAAACTTCGCAAGTATCTTTTGCCATTTCCTGGTTTGAAACTTCCTTCCTTCCTTCCTGGTGCCATGCATATGCACAGTCGACTGTGCGTAAGAGGGGGGACACCTGTACCAGTAAAGAGTTGGATTCAACTTTCAACAGCTTTTGAGGAAATTGAGCCCTGTTTATTGAGAAGGTGTCTGACGACTGAATAGTCTATTGCAGTTGACACCAAAAAGGGAGGGACAACCAGTGCCAGTAATGACAGAATCAGGATTCAATATTACCTTAACAGATTGGAGAACTGGGCCCAAGCTAACGAAATGAATTTCAATAGGGACAAATGTAAGGTGTTGCACTTAGACAGGAAGAACCAGCGGAACAAATGTAAGATGGGGGACAAGTGAATTGGCATTCTAGGGGAATATATTTCTGCAGTATGCTGTAGTCTACCTAGCACCCTGCAAAGCTTCAACACTGGCTGTCATGTGCCTTTATCCAAACATCCCTATGTCCCTTCCCTTTAACCATAACTCTTTGAGGCTGTACACCTCTTTGACATTAAGGTCAGGCTCTGCTCTGAGCAAGTGAGACTTTATCAAATAGAAATGAAACCCAAAGACAACTGTCTTTTAAAAAATGGAATTCATTTACAAAGTGAAAAGAGTAGGTTCTAAGCTTAATCCTCAAAGTAGTTGCAGCAGCTCAAGCTTCAGGGCAAGATTTGAAGAGACACAGGTGGAGCTTTCACACTACGGGGTTTTCAGCACCCAGCTTCCCACCCAAGTACTCCATGCTTCCTAAAAAGCTGCACTGGGAAGTCAGATAAATCCTTTCAAGCAGCCTCTGAGGCTGCATAAGGAGCAGCAGTTACTCTGATAAACATCAAAGGTTTTAAAAAGCCATTGTGTTATTGCATTAAAGGACTGAGCATTCTAAATCTCTTGCCTAGGGGTAAATCTTAGAGAGGAGGGCAAAACATTAAGGCACCTGCTGCATTTCTTTTTCCCAAGCACTGAGACACATAGACCTCTGGTGGAACACAAGCACAGCTGATGTTCCCAGCTGGTGCATGGTATCTAGAGGGCTTCACCCATCCCTAGACTGCTCAGAATTACTTTGAGGCTTGCCCAGAGAACCAAAGCACTGTAAAGGCAGCAGCATTTTTGTCTTGCAAACTTCGAGGTTATGCTGCCTCTGCCTGATACCCCCCTCTTGGGAGTGGCAGTTACCATTTTGGCTAGCTATAGAATATAGGATGATGTTCCTTGCAAAGAAGAAGAAGAAGAAGAGGAGGAGGAGGAGGAGGAGGAGGAGGAGGAGGAGGAGGAGGAGGAGGAGGAGGAACTGGCCCAAAGTCACCCAGCAGCTGCATGTGGAGGAGAAGAAGAAGAAGAGTTTGGATTTGATATCCCGCTTTATCACTACCCGAAGGAGTCTCAAAGCGGCTAACATTCTCCTTTCCCTTCCTCCCCCACAACAAACACTCTGTGAGGTGAGTGGGGCTGAGAGACTTCAGAGAAGTGTGACTAGCCCAAGGTCACCCAGCAGCTGCATGTGGAGGAGCGGGGAAACGAACCCAGTTCACCAGATTACGAGTCCACAGCTCTTAACCACTACACCACACTGGCAAACGTATCGGGGAAAGATGAGGGTCACTGAAGCTGTGTTCCCTGACATTTAGTTTTCAATGTGCATGGAAGTCACATACAACTCCCTTGTAGTTTGGGGGCTACCCGACTCCCCTCATCTGCTGTTTGAGTGAATGAGGCTCTGGGTGAAGGTGGATAAAATCTAATGGGCTAAATCACATGAAGCAAAATTGGTGGAGGGATTAAGGATTGAAGCCATAGAAACAGTAAAGAACAGAAATGGCAAATCATATTTAATTACTAAGACATTTGAACAGATTTTAACTTGTTTAACTGAAATTATTAGCCTGCTTTAACATTTTATCTGCTTTTGACAAAAGTGATTCTGAAGCAGGACTATTACAGTTTGTAGAATATAAGAAACGAACCCCCTGCCTATTTGCAATTAGGCAGGCCTCCTCATGATGCTGTTTTGAACATCTGCTGAAAAGAATTCTTTCTGGAAACATGATTTTAAAACAGCTATAACCAAATCTGTTTAGTGTTTCTTTTGTGCATATTGTTTTAGTAAGTTTTAAATTTATTTTTAATGATATTGTTTTATCCAGCTTCTTAGGAAGGAAGCGTGGGATACAAATTTAATAAAATAAATAAATGAAAGACACAAACAATAGCAAGACCTCAACAGTCTACATTTTCTTTACATAACCACAGAACTCTACATTGACAACATAGTAATAAAATTGTTTTCACGGCGGAAAGAAAAAACAAAAAATACTGGGCTAAAGTTGACCAGGAACAAAGCAATCATGGACAGCTTTACTGTGGTAAATAGCTAGATGGATAGATGTAATGGTGGAAATTCTTCAATGGTGCCTTCTAACAGAAGTGAGTACTGTCTTTTGGTAATATTGTGGAGTTGGAACATTTGACTTCTGTAATGTTCATAAGATAATTAAATAGCATTAGAATAATGAGCAGCCAGTTAGATGGAAGTATATGACATTTATTGCTACTGGTATTATCTTCCCATGATGGTATACAGAAGTGACACAACCCATGTCTAGATTGCTTATGTTCTACAACTGTCATTCAAGACAAGGAGTGAAAAAAGACAGCTGTTAGGGATAGACCATGAATACTGGACAGGTGAAGAGGAGTCAGAAAGCAACAGTGGATCAAGTAGCCTGAGAATGCAATGATTCATAAAAAAGTTTTATGAAGTAAGTGGGGTTTGAAAGAGGGCAGGGACAGAGCAAGGTCATGAAGAAAAGGAAGGGGCAACAAACTCAGAGAACTGTGTAACAAAATTCAGTCTCAGGTCTGTGCTTTATTATTTATTCTTGTGAGCTGCCTTGGGAGCTCTTTAGAGGGCTGAAAAGGCAGCATATAAAGGTTTCTGGACATAAAATTTACAATCCACTATGTTGTGAGTCCACAGGGGAAGTAAGTTACAGCAATTTCACTACAGCAGTTTCAATAACTGTCCCCAAAGAGCTCACAATCTAAACGATGTCTAACACCTTGAGGAAACCATTGGCAGCAAAACAACTGTTCTGTTTAACAGTCAATGGTCACACTTGCAAGTCATGCTTAACCATGCTTGCCTCCCTTCCCACTTACAGTGCAGACTCCATGCCATGCCATTACACTGTTTAACAATATCTTACATTATCACAATGTATTATATGACATACAAGACTTCCAGTCTCCTCTCCTACACGTAAATGGAAGGGGCACAATGACTTTCACATTCCTTCCAACATATTAAGCCTCTCCAAGGTAACCATCAAAAACGGTGATGAACACTCATTCTAGATCTGTATGTTATTATCTTATTTTACATTAATTTAATAACAGGTAATAAAATGTGCATCCTTCTTAACCAATTAATTGTGGCATTATTAACCGCTTTTGAATCATATAACTTTTCACAACCATTTGCTGGACATGATTTTTTTTTTTTGGGGGGGGGGAGAGAAAGGCTGACAGGCTACACCAATAGCATAACCAGTTCAGGTGAATAACAATTAGAATAGCCCTGCATTTCAAGAGTTAAACAAAAAGTAATACAACAGTTTTGCATGAGCTGTCAGAAGATGTCAATTACAAGACTCATTTGGGAGTGAAATAAAAGCCCTCCGCAAACATGATTTTATTTTTAGGAAGCCTAGTGATGGCAAAATTTGACAGCTGCAGAAGCTAGGTCTTAATTGTCATACAGGAGCCTGCTTTTTTAATAAAAAAAATGCAACACTGCAACATCAGTTTGTTTTAAAAGACAACACCTCCATACAACTAGAATGCTCAGTTTCTAATGGCCTTTCTGCTGTAGTTAATAGTTTGGTTCAACTAGGATGATGAAATCTTTGAAGTGATCACTAAGGTACGTACCAGAAGAGCAACTTCAAGGCATAAAATCAATAGGTTTAGAAAAGGAGTATTGCTATGAAGACAATCTGCTCCTTGGTATAGTTTCCTAATATAAGAATATGAATATCCAAAAACTTCAGAAGTTGGACATGGCTCTCAGGCTTTGATAGTCACTGTCCATATTTCCTTATGAAGAACTGTCTTAACTAACGGACTATATAGCCTACCAGAAACACACAAAAAGAGAGAGGTACTGTGCAGATGCAACCATGTCCCTCCTATGGAGTACAGTGATACCTCGGGTTACATATGCTTCAGGTTACATACGCTTCAGGTTACAGACTCCGCTAATCCAGAAATATTGCTTCAGGTTAAGAACTTTTTTTCAGGATGAGAACAGAAATCGTGCTCCGGCGGCGTGACAGCAGCAGGAGGCCCCATTAGCTAAATTGGTGTTTCAGGTTAAGAACAGTTTCAGGTTAAGTACAGACCTCCAGAACGAATTAAGTACTTAACCCGAGGTACCACTGTACACCTGACTCTCAATCACAACTGTTATTTACAGCAGTGTTTCCCAACCTTTTTTGGGCAAAGGCACACTTGTTTCATGAAAAAAATCTCGAGGCACACCACCATTACAGCCCCGTGACGTCAGCGCGCAGCGTCACGCCGGGAGGGACATGAATTGCTAGCAAATTACATAATCACCTCCTTGAGGGCTGGCTCATCTTCTCCGAAGGCAGAACCCCATTAATTAACAGCACAGACTCACACCATAGCCAAGACAAGGGGGGAAAACCTCAGTCATGCACAGTCATGCACATGTGGGGGCTAAATGAGGACGAAGACCGGGCAGAGAGCAGGGTTCAAATCACCCCACCTGGCCAGGACAATCCCTGGGTGCTCCCTTGGGCCACTCGCCTGACCCACCTCGCAGGGCTGTTGTTGCGAGGATAACACGGGGAGAACCACGCGCGCCCCCGGGAGCTCCTTGGAGGAGAAAGCGGGTGATGAATGCAATGCACGAAATATATGAGAGGCGACCAGGTTTTGCAGGTGAGGGGCCCCCGCCAGCCTCCGCTTCCAACACCCGGCGCAACGACGCCGAAGTTTCCCCCCGGGCTCGGCTCGGGGAGCAGCGCTGCTCCCCCCCGGCTCCCCTTCGCCCTCCCGGCTCTCTCTGCCGCCCACTGGGGACCCCCCTCACCTGCCAAGTCCGGAGCGCCGGTGGAAGTTGCATGCATGCATGCAGGGCGCCGCGTTGCCATTGCATTGCACTGCACTCCATGCAACGCCTGCACGCATGCATTGCCTTGCACGCCCGCCAAGGGGTCTCCCCGCGGTCCGATGCGTCCCCTCCGGCACGGATGCAGCATTGCAAAAAATAAAAAAACCCTGACGCAGCCCTACCTGGGGGGCAGCCTCCGCCTCCGCCGCTCCGCCTCCGCGGGGATCCCCGGGCTCCATCCTGCCGCCCGATCTCCGCGGGGGCGCAGGCAGGCTGCGCGGGGTCTGCGCGGAAGAGCCCCTGCCCGCCCGGCCGCCGCCGCGCTCATTCCATGGCTGGGAGAAGAGCGCTTCAAACAAAACGCCCGGCCCACCAGGCCACGCTGGGAAACGTAGTTCGCGCACCCCACGCGGGCGTGGAGCCCAAGGGTGAGGGGACTATGGATCCCGGCAGCCCCCGTGCCGGGGACGGAGGGGGAGAGGCCGGGTGCAGGGATGGAGGGACGGGTGGGCGAGCGAGTGAGTGAGTGGCAGCCGCCAAGCCTTGGCCGAGAGCCAGGAAGGGCCTCCCCGGAGGAGGAGGAGGAGGAGGAGGAGGGAGGCGCAGAGCGGGAGGGAGGGAGGGAACCCCAGGGGTCATCTAGTGACGGCGCCCCAATCGAAAATTTGACTTTAAAAAAAAAAAATCTTTCGAATTTTTTAATTTTTCCCGCGGCACACCAGGCAACATCTCGCGGCACACTAGTGTGCCGCGGAACAGTGGTTGGGAAACACTGATTTACAGGACTCCTACTTATTTCTGCTGAACAACAAACAAATGTGTTGGGTTTTCTGTACATCACTTTAGGAGCTTTAGGTGAAAGTCCACGGTAAATGAAAAATAAAATAATTATTGCCGCTATCTCAAAAGGGATATTGACTTCAGATCATACTGCATTTTTTGAAACACAATAGAAGACTGGAGAGGCATGCCAAACTAATATATACCCTACACTTTTCCTGTGGTGTTATGGACTTCCTCAACCTGATGCCTTTCATCATGATCCATCCTAGATTTATTTAGCTCAAGCCTTTCGACTTAACTGCGCTCAATCTTTGCAAGGATACCAGGAACACCTGCCTGAAGTCACATGAGCAGACAACAGAACAAGGAATAAGCTTGGAAATTTTAACACTAGGAGCACAGAAAGAGAACAGAAAGTTTCCATAAAAACATTCCTCTGCGGTATATATTAACAAAGACAATAATAGCTATACCGAAATCTATTTCTAAAAGAAGAACTAAAATTCCTGGACTAGTATAAATATAAAAAAAGAATGAACCTGCTTACTAGTTAAGAGAGCAGGGCAACTTGGGTGCCTTTCCTATCAACACTTTAGTTATGTCATTTTTTCTAATTAACTGGTTCTCCAAATGGCATCTTTTAACTAGAACTGAGTTTGTGCATTTCTCCATGAGGTGACATAAACAGGACTGTTGCCTGGGATTTAAATACAAAAACAGTGAGAAAGCTACTTTTTATGTTTTTTGACCCCAAATACTGTCAACAGTCAATGAGATTTTTTTAATCCAAATGATGTGAAGAACTTCAGAATTTTAAGTTTTGATCATGTGCATTTCTGAAAAATCAAATGTTTAACATACTTTTGGATTTACTTGTTGTTTAGTTTGTGGGAGTTACAGTGTAATGACAATTGATTACAACAATTTAAATCTATTGCCTAGCAAATAATATATCTTGCACTGGAAAAGAATTACATTCAATTCACTAAACTAGCTAGGAGGGATTTTGTGAACAAATAGCCAAGGCTGTGCTTTAGCCAGGAAGACAAACTGCTTTAGAAGGTTCAGTCCTATTACCACATCATAAAGCCACGCTACAGCAAATAATCTCTCCTACTTTCTATCAGTGCCAACAGATGGGTACTTTGAGACAGTGTAAATTTATGTGCAGTGCAGCCTTCCTGGTGGAGAAAATGTACTGCTCTTCTGTAACAGCCTCTAGAAAGCAGCTCCCATCATTGCAATAAAGAGATTGTAGGAATGATGCAGAATAGCAATGAAAATGTTCCTAGTTCAAATACAGTAGTACCTCTCGTTACGAACTTAATTTGTTCGAAGGTCCGTTCCTAACCTGAAACCGTTCTTAACCTGAGGTACCACTTTAGCTAATGGGCCTCCCACTGCCACCGCACAATTTCTGTTCTCATCCTGAGGTAAAGTTCTTAACCCGAGGTACTACTTCTGGATTAGTGGAGTCTGTAACGCAAAGTGTTTGTAACCCGACATACCACTGTAGAGTGATTTTCTTAATAAAGGTGAAAATAATGCTTTAATTTTTAATTTAATCTTCAATAAAATGAATAACAGACTCATAATAAAACAAGAACATATAAACAAACAAACAAAAACTGCTGTTGAACCAACTGATAGTTGACCCTCTCTGAGAAATGCCTTGGAGTTCATCTGGGTTTCTCCTAATGGTCACCTGAACACCAAGAACACAGAAAAGTGGGAAACATTTTTACAAAATAAAACTCAGATGTTCCTTAAGTTGCTAGAATACTGTTTCCATCCCAAGTATTGATCCTGGAATAGGATAGGATAGCCTCCCTTTTTACTCAGATCTACAGTGGCAGTATTGACCTTGAAAACTTCGATTACACGATTCTGGGCATTTCTAGACAGTTACCCTTTTCAAGGGTAACTCAGTCATAAACTGGCAAATTCAGGCTGTACACAGAAAGTCAGTTAAGTGTTTTTGCACAACAAACCAGTTCCCCACCTCCACTCCTTAAAAAAACCCAACAACAACAGGGGGGCATAGCCAACCAACTTCTACTTAGAGTTGACCCACTGAAAGTAATGGTGCCAACCTAGCCATGTTTATTAATTTCAACGGGTCTACTCAGACTAGGACTAGCACTGGATACAACCCAGACCTTCCTCAATGAATAAATTGACAAGAAAATGTGCTAGGAAGTACGGTTATAACAACTGCTTGATGCAAGGCCATGTTACCTTGCCATTAGAAAATCAGAATGAGCACTCAATAGTCAACATCTAACTCCTTGTAAACATTATGCAGATGAGTCAAGATAAATGGTCAACCAACGGGTCATCTGGAAGTAACCATAATTGCTAGATCTACAGCACCAACGTTACCTTTGTGGCCTTGGGGCTTTGGTGTGGTTCACTCACATGTATACAATTAAGCAGCATGTAGGTGGGAGATTTTTCTTCATAGAAACATTATATATAAACTTTATATAGACAGTGGGTTATAAACATTCTTAAATAATTCCAGATCTTCCATTGCCCTGCCCCAAAGCATTAGCTTAATAAAAAGATTCATTCCGCCTACTCACAAGGTGCTTGTTAAAGCAAGTATCTCAAGTGAGCCACAGGAAGCAACAAATATATTCACATTTTTTAAATTTAGAGAAACAAACTATCAGCTGTCTGCGGGCAAATGCCGGCTCCCTCGGCCAGTGAAGCGAGATGAGCGCCGCAACCCCAGAGTCATCCGCGACTAGACTTAACGGTCAGGGGTCCCTTTACCTTTACCTAACTACAGAACAGAGCTAGAACAGTAGGGGTGCTCCTCACTTCAGCATGTGGCAAGCTCTTTTTACCATCGAGCCCAAGGAGAAAAGTAGAATAGCTACTGCTATGGGAAACAAGCAGTGTTCAGCATTCACACCTTTTTTTCTTTTTGTTTCCCTGGCAAAGCAAAACATACGCTAAAAATGGACTTTAAAGAACCTTCATCCCTCACTTTTCACATTTTCCAAATGCTGCTTGTGAATTAAACATATGAGCAAGGGAGAAATTTTAATAATGTAAGCTTTCCGATTGGTGAGTTTTAAGGGAACTCAGACCAGATTAATCTTGTTAATCATTTTTACGTAAGTTATGTTTCAATGACCATTTTCCACTAGAAAGAAGGGGGAAAGATCACACGTTATGGATCCTAGCTGAAAGAGAGCTTAATGAAAATTGAAAATCATTGCAACATTATGGAACATTTAAACGATCACTAGGCATGCTTCAAGGCATGTATTCATGGAACAGAATCACCAGGAATCATCATCATCTCCTTCTCACTATTGGTATATACCCAAAGAATGTAATGTGTTGCACAATACTCAATTTTATAAATATGGTCTAAGTGGGATGATTTTTGGGGGGTGGGGCAGGGGAGGCAGGAATCTACACTCTATAAACCAGTGAACAGCATTTCAAGGACTACAGACAACAATGCATAAAAGGAAGTGAAACTTTACCATTGCACTGAGAGTCTCTTCCCAATCTGGTCTTTCACGGGGATGAATGCTTCTCTGAAGTTCTGGCACAAAATCATCCTCTTCTGCATGCAAAGAGGACTTCATCATCCTAGAGTAAAATGATGTAGTCATTAGATAAATTCCACATTTTGAGCAAGTTTTGATCATTTTGAACATAATGATACTTTAAATGCACCTATCTCATCTTGCAAACCTGCTCTAGCTTTTCTTTTCTTTTTTAAATTTCTAAACCTGTTTGTAAACTCTACAAAGCTCTTATCCTAATAACAGCAATCAATTTCCAAAACTACTGTTTGAAACACATTTGTTCAAGGGAAGATTTGTTTTCAGGCTTCCTAACTTTAACTTGCAGATCTATTAACTACACTACCATAATTTCTGCAGGTGACACTTTAAGCCAACTTTGCAAATAAATCCACAGAAGTCCATGATAGTCTTCCTCTGCAAAGTACAAAATACATAACTTTCATAAAATGTTTTTGCCTAGTTACTTAGTTACCTGCTGCAGGCCATGGAGCAAATGGCTGTTTAAAGCCTGCTATGTGGCATTCTTTCACCAAGTTTCACTGTTGTATTAAGCAAGGGTTTTAGACTGTTGAATGTCTTGCTATGTGGCATTCTTCCACCAAGATTTTACACTGTACACATCTCCTTACACTATACACGTCGCTTAAAATACTTCCCTTATAAATACAAATTTTCCAATTTTCTCTTCACAATTGTGAGGTAAAGGTAGATATATTAGACCTATTACACTGTGCACTGGGGGCCCAGCCTGACAATTTAATATTATTAATTTTTACAGTAATTTCACCACACTCCAGTATGGAATGGAAAAGAGGGGAGGTGGTATCTAGGCAATATATCATTAATCAATGATATATTAATCAATATATCATTAATATATAGGCAATACATCAGAAACTTCAACCCTGGTAAAATGGCAACACTACATATGTTCACGCTACTACAGATTAAAGCTTGTCATAAATAGGTAGCATTCACAATTAATAAGGTTTTTCAAAGATTCCTTCATGTTTTGTTTTCTTTAGTTTTGTTCCATTTATGTACATCCATCTTGCACAAGGTCTCTCAAACCATTTCCAACTTTCAGGGGCTGTAGAGAACATATGTGTATTAATCACTGCCACAGATGACAATTATCTCCATTCTGGCAGTGCTAAGACTCATGTCTATCTCTGGGCGCATCACGGAATGCTGACAGATTGCCCCCATCATGGTTCCTTGATGGGTTTGGACTTATTGTATGAATTCAAATATGGTCATTTGGTAAACTAAGATTCTCACATCAGAAGGATACTTGCCCATTTGTAAAGTAGCCCATTCCTTCATATCTGCATACATTTATTACATGTCATACTTGAGCTTAGTTATACTTCCCACAGGAGCCAGTAGGTAGTTTAATCCTTATTGTTCCCCTTATGGTTCAAATATAAGAGTTCTGACTACTGTTAATTATTTAGTTATGCATTACTTCTGCAGAGGATTTTTCATCCAAATTGATGAGATTCTAAGGCAATAGTTTATCTGCATAAAATTTTCATAAAGATCTGGACCTGGATTCATATTTAAAGCTAAAACTACAGATATTAAGTCTGAGGAACTTGTGACTTATTGTCTTTAACCCCACAAGGGTTGGGGGACCCTACTGAGCAGGTTTTGGGTATGTTGGGACTGCTGGAGAAACCTTGAGTGTTGCTATACATGAAGATTTTGATTGAGCAAGTGGGCAGACATAATTGGATGTCACCAATATATACTGTTGCATTAGAAGAACAGGTATGTGATTGGTCCAGCCATCTCCTAGAGCCTATCAGTCTCACTCAATGAGGCCATGCCCCCCACACCCCTACTGTGCCTTCATTACCTTCCAATAGCAATCACATCACAATATGCTTTCCTATCACAACAGAGCTGCCACCATTGCAAAAAGCAAAGTAAGAGAGACTGGCAGAAGCCCAACAACAGTGAATGGTGGCTAGGAAGGTTTAACATCTTCTACCATTTCCAAAAACAATATGTAGTTTTAAAATTGTGTTTTATCCTTTTTTCCATATCTGGTAATGTCACTCAGTTATTTCTTCAATTTCTTAATTAAAGGAAATGGATAGAATCTTGCTAGCAAACATGATACATTGCATTTTTGTTTTCTGTTGTCTTTGGAACTGAATACTTTTGTGCAAGGCCACTACTTAAAATCAATGTGGCTTGTTCAGAAGTTCCAATTTCTCTGGAGTGTTCCCATTAATTTATATTCATATTTGAAGAGGTGACCTTTAAGACTACATAACTCATTAAGTCACATAATGAAAAGGTATTAGTCACAGCTTCCTGTGCCCACTGGCTTACATTATAACAAAATCAAACAAGAACAGTTAAGTCTTATTTCTGGTTGTCACAAATTTGCTTGTTTTTAGAGATGACTTACATATCACTTGCATGCTTACATCCACATTAACACTCCTTGCCACAAGCCACATGTGACTATCATTTCTTAAAATAAATAGATAAAACACTCAAATGTCAGATGTCAAAACACACAGGACCTTTTACCAGCTTCAGCTGGTACAACAGCTATGACCATTCTGGACCAGGAAAGCATGACTACCCTAGATGTGTAGAACCAAACGGTGCAAATGTCCCGGAAGACCTGTAAACAGTAACTTGGTAGTCAAGATAATCCCAGGATTAATTGGTATTTACTGAAAAAATGAACTCATAAGTGTTTATCTGCTTGCTTGGAAGCCTTAGTTTTGGTTCAATTAGTTGGGAGAGAGGAGGCTTCTCACACTGGCTAGCTGTCAGCTACTACCCTCACCTGAGAGATGGATGAGAGATGGGAAGGGGCCTCTAAGACAGGGGTGAGTTAACTGGGTTACTGTTTGAAGTTTACATAGCTTGCTTTTTGTATAAGTAACACTTTACATATTAACCCTTCACGGACAAAGCCATGGTGCTTGCCACTTCAGTGTTGGTCGTGAGGTGTGGTAGCAAGGAATCATGTATGGTCTTCTGTATGCAAGTCTCTTGATATAGCTCTTTTTTAAACTGCTGAATTTATTTATATTTTGGGGCAGAATATAATTATTGATTCATAAAGTAATAATAAACTCCTTCAAGGTTTCTACAATCATGTGGTATACAAATCCAGTTAGATAAAATAAATTATCAGCCTAATCACTTCTGAAGGGCTTAGAGCCTAAGATCTAATAATGGGTTCTCTCACAGTTATGTAAGTCCCACTTAAAACAATGGATTTTTCAATTCAGCCATTGGCAGGGAAGAGATGAATGAGCCTTAGAGTTATTCTCAATCTCCTCCTGGATTCTATCCTAGGAAATTATCTGAAAAGAGGATCCTAGCAACTGTACTACACTACTTCCTGAAAATGCACTCTCTTTTTCAAATAATTTTGCAAAAGATGGAAACTTGTTCCAGTGCCTACCAAGGAATCTATTCAAACCAATTCAAACCTATTCATACCATGCAAGAAAGGTCAAAGCTTTCTAGGTCTGCTGACAAAAAGAGAATAACTTTCTAGGCTTTGCCCTACTCTAAATATTCAAATAAACGGTTTCTGTCCAATAATCTCCCAAGGGCAAGTCTAACAATCTTTAAATACAGAACACGAAAGAACTGCAGTCCCAAATTTAACCTTGATATGCCAATCTAATGGAACACAAACACTGGTTGAGACCCCTGTATCAGCAAAGCTATTTTTCTGAATATACTGGTTACCAAGGTTATCCTGAGAGGATCCCTTGATTACATGATTTCAATATGATTTTCACTGTATTCTCCCTCCCACTCCTTTGTTATCCACATTAACAAAATACTTGGCTCTAAAACTAATGTCGAAGCAGATTTGTGGAAGCACAGGCATCTTTTATCTTGAAATGTACAGTGGTACCTCTGGTTACGTACTTAATTCATTCCAGAGGTCCGTTCTTAACCTGAAACTGTTCTTAACCTGAAGCACCACTTTAGCTAATGGGGCCTCCCACTGCCGCCATGCCACAATTTCTGTTCTTATCCTGAAGCAAAGTTCTTAACCCGAGGTACTATTTCTGGGTTAGCGGAGTCTGTATTCTGAAGTGTATGTAACCTGAAGCGTATGTAACTCGAGGTACCACTGTACCTTTCTTATATAGCCTCATGCATGTACTTTTTGATCCTGTAAAGTTTGTTCCATTTGGCTGTCTACCATCCAGTGTGGCTAACTGAATATGACCAAAGTAACTAGCTTGTACTAACATTTGTCTGCTTATTGTTAAGTGAACATTTCTGAGGTTATTTTCTCTACGAATGGGCTGAAAATATTCAAAATGTAAAATGTAAATATTAATAAATCTTCCACTAAAGGAAAAAAAGTCACATTTGCTGCCTTTTCATATGTGAACCACCCTGTGATCTTTGGATGAAGGGTGGTATACAAATTTGATAAATAAATAAAAATACTCCTCAATCATTCATGGAAAAGCAAAGTGCAGACTGGATGTGGGAAGACTCTGCATCCTATTTTACAATACTCTTTGTTGCTTTTACTGCAACTGGCTAACACAGCAACCCCTTTAGCACTTATTTATTTAATGTCATTTATACCCGCCGCCCCCCCCCCCCACACACACCTTTCCTCCGAGGAGCTCAAGGTGACATACGTGGTTCTCTGGCAAGTCCATTTCACCCTCACAACAACCCTGTGAGGTAGATTGGGTTGAGAGATAGTGGCTGGCCCAAAGTCACCCAGTGGGAGTGCCATGACATAGTGATATGAACCAAGGTCTCCTGGGGCCTAGTCTGATACTCTCGCCACTACAGTTCACTGCTCTCACTAAGAAGAAATGATATTCTGGATTTATCTAGATGGTCATAAAAGAAAACACTTTCTTAATGTCCAATGCTGTTTGTAAACAGGGGGAGGCAATTTCAGGAGACCTATGAGTACAGCTGTGTCAGCCTATTACCTCTCTTAAGCCTACGGTTATGCTCATTAAACATACTAAACGATATAAAGAACAACCCTGAATTCAATACCGACGGTCGCTCAAGTTATCATCCGGTTGCCTCTTGTCATGCGTGCAGCTGGGTAAGAATTTAATACTAATTACTACGTTTCCTTGAAATGCTCAGGTCTTTATGACAAGGTATTAAAGTTTTACTAAATTCCAATTAATAGATTGATTGATGGAAGGAGGAGGTGAAAAAATACCCTGGTAATAAATCAGTGGCTCAGTTTTAAGAGGGCAAGTCGTAATTCACGTTCCCCTCCTATTGGTTGCTAATTAAAACAACCTACTTTCCAGAGGATTTGGCCATTAGCAATACACTTAACTGCAAGCCACTAACCTGATTGCCCACAAAAGCAGAACAGACACAAATGCAGAGGTTGAAATTTCCCCTGAACTGTCTTCCCACGCAACATAGCAAACAAACATAAGGGAAAGTGCTACTTATGAAGAAAGATGTGTAAGGTCACCTCAAAGAGAGATTTGAAAGGTCACTATCTAATGCGTATGTCTGTTTTCCTTCTTTTGGTATGACAAATAACCCTGAGAGTGCATTCCAAAAGGCCTACCTCAATTCAGTTCACATTCATTTGTATGGTGAACAGAAAACCTGCCCTGGCCACAAAGTACCACTTCTTTTTCCCCCTAATGGTCCTTCTCATTTCTATTAGTCCCACATTAATGCCATCCATGGTGCAAATAGTGCAAGAGAAGGTGGAGCGCATTCCTCTGGTGACATGTGTAAAAAACAACAACACCTGGGGGTGTTTTGCAAGCTAAGAAGGATGGGACCAATGATCACAGCACTGTCACAAGGCATGACATTGCACCACCATCACTAGCAGATATGCTAGCACAAATATTTGAGTTCAAGATGCCAGTTAGGTTAACATTTCTCTCCAATCCACACTGCCTTGTGCTAGAGGCAGACATATTTCAATATGACCCTTTTAATTATTCTGAGTTGTACTGTGGATAATGAAAATGTTTTCCTGAGAAAAAATAAGAAAGAACTTCAAAGCCTTGGCACTGCATATTACAGACCCAATTCACGAAGCTTTTTTCAAAAAAAAAAAAAGGGTGGGGAAAGAGGCTAGGATCTAACTGGTCCATGGATACTTAAATAATTTCACTTGAAAGGCTGGTATGTAGCATAGAATAGTAACTGTCATGGTTGGCCCTGTTTTTAGCTTTGAAAAAATCCGTCTCAGAACCCATTAAAAAGTGCTAGAAGAACAATGACGAATGTCATTTATGCTGATGCTAGTGAAGGAAAGCAAAATAATGAACTGACCCTGCTATTAGCCTTACACAAGAAATGAGGCATTGTTGAAAGCAAACTGAGGCAGTCTTCCATTAGTTAAAAGAAACTAAGGAAAACAGGCATAACCAATTTGTTTCAAGCTTAGGATTCATTTCTTAATTGCATTAGGAAAGTTTGAGAAATCAACAAGAACAATATTTTCAGCAAAATTAACAGCTAACAATTAAGGTATGCAAATATAAATGAGCAGAAGTAATTCCTGTTCCATTTTCCCAAGTACACAATTTCTCATGGCCGCATTAAAGATTTCAACCAAGGCAGGCCCAGTTCGTAGTTCATCTCCCATGATGCAAAATGGACTGGCCATTTTCCTCACTAATAACCCTTTCAAACCAATTCACTAAAAGTTTCTGGACCACAAAAAATGACCTAGCCTGCTTACAAGACCACTAACAAATAGAGTTATTTGTGACACAGTTAAACGCCTGAAAGAACAGAACAAACCACTTTGCTGTTTGCAACGTGCTCCCTACTTGGTTTCCCAAAAGCAATTTTTACCACCCAGTGGTTATTTATAAGCCAATTTTAATTAATTATTTTATGGCATTTATATTGTGCTTTAAAAATATCATTTCTAAGCAATATATAGAAACATTTGCCATACAAAGAATAATAAAAATTCATCGTAAAACCAAACATAAACCCAAAGCCTACAATGCAAACCGTAACTGCCAGCCTCCCTGCAAATGTAATAAAGAAAAGCAGCCCAGAAAGCAGCCTGGTAAACTAGCTTCTAAAACAGCAGAAGGAGATTATAATAATAATGTCACAACCACTAAATTGATATGCATAAAGGAGGGTGGGAATATGTGAAGAAAAAAACAATCTGAAAGAGAAAACACACTTGACAAGAAAAAGAATGAGCCATTCTAGGTCATTCAAATGGTCTACGGGTAGGTCAAGGAACAATTTTCACAGAATATAATTTCCCAAAACATCATTAGCATGTTTTATTATTTACTACAGAAAAATGGTCCATTTGCACATCAGGGTGCAGGAAAAATGTTTGGAACTGCTGTACGTCTAGAGCAGTTAGTGGTGACAAGTGAAATGCCAGGATGCCAACACTTTTTAAATGTGATCAATTATCTATTGTAGCTTACTGGTAAGACCAAAACCAATAATGAATCATGAGTTAATTAATACCAGGATATCCCATGCTAATCTGATATCCACTCAACAGATGATGATGATGATGATGATGATGATACCACCCTTTATACAAGGATCACACGGTGGTTCACCATATAAAACACAAAATGCATAACATGGTAACAAACAAAAACAATACCCCCCAGTTTTAAAGGTTATATATTGTTTAATTAGCCAAGGGCTAATTGTAACATACCTCAACATAATGAGCAATTCTATTAGTAATTCACAGCAGGAGGAAAAGCATTTTAGAGAAGATGGCATTCATGAAAATTGATACTCCTTTTCAATATTTACTTCTGCAGCTACCATATTTTTCTGTATATAACACACCCCTGTTTATAATTTGGTGGACTCCAAATTAAGAAAACAGAGGGAGATTGCTGAGCTTTTTTGGGGGAGGATTGCCGAAAAAAGCTCACCTGCTAAACCTACACTGCTACTCGCATGCATCCCAAAATCCAGCTATCATCTGTTCCCTCACTGGCGGAAGCCACCAATCACCCACCCAATTGGTGCAGTGACAGCTAATCAACAAGAGCCCTTGCCGCGGCCACCAATAACAAGCCCAAGAGTCGCAGATAATCTTTGGCTCACGGAAGCAACCAGTCCCAGGTCACACCTATGAACTACCAGTGTATAAGACGACCCCCAATTTTAAACATTATTTTAAAATAAAAAATCCTAGTCTTATACACGGAAAAATACGGTAGTTTCCCTACTGCAATTCCATCACTTCTGTGAAAATATAATGATATATGATTTCTTCCCACACACTCCAGCTATTCTACCTGGACTTTAAAATAAACCTAGGCCATAAAAGTAGTTGATATTCAGATAATGGAAGCACCTTCATTATAATAACTGTTTCCTGCATGCTTAGGGACAAATAGCTTGCACAAAACAAACTCAACATGTACCGAACAATGTTTTTAACCTACTTCCTTACAGCATTAGCAATGTAAGTATTGTTCCAAGCAAAGATTCTGCATAAATCATTATGAAATATGCACTGTGTTTTAAAGGTAGGAATTGCCAGCAATGCTTCTAAGAGAGTAATTAGAAAAGAATAATGGCTATAGCTCCTCTCTAATGAATCCTTTATTTGATGTGGAGGAATTATAAAGCTGTCCCCACTCGCAACCATTCATATTGATATTATATCCATAACTTTTTAGTAACTTATTGTATAACCTATAGGTGCAGACCTATGAAATTCTATGTAATAACATGCAATGGTTCCAGATCTTCACAACTTAATGCCAGAGTAAAGTTTTCAGACTAAAGTCTATTCTCTCCTGTGAGTCACTAGTTCAGAATTATATTAATCTGCACTATAACCAAGAATGAAGTGTTAGATTTAAGAAGCAGCTGCTTGCCAGCTGGCACATCCATCCATATTTTACCACACACAGCAAGTAGCTAAGGATTCTCAAATTACTCCATCCTCAACGTATTTTCTTATTATGGTGAACTATATATTCTGCCATCAGACCCTCTCCAATTTTGTCTCCTCTAAAAATAATGTAGGGAATCTATAATTTTCTATGCTCTTAAAACATTAAACTGTCAAAATTAACTGTCAGAGGACTTCTCTGCTCGATAGCTTTATTCTTATTCAGCTATTTGTCACAGAGAGAAACCTGGTACAAAACCAAATGTGTTTTTTTAAGGTCACTATGGTACCTTAGAGTCAGAAAATCAAATTTACCTAACTTCAGTCTGTTTGCCTCAGTTCCTTCTTTATACTGATTTATTTCACTTATCCCTTTGCCTAATGTTACCATATTTGGGGAAATGGTCGTTGTCAATATACTGCCCCTGAGAATAAGTGATGAATTTTAAACAAAACAGTTTATGAACCTACTTTCTGTTTGCAATCAAACCTACTTTCTGTTTGCTTTTTTGGGCTCAGAAGCTCTAATGTCTTAAACATAAGCTTTTGGAACCCCACAAGGTTTGCACACATTTGCCTTTTAATGAACCATTTCCATTATCTCAATATATTCGCTACATTCACACATCATACCATGCCACAGTTTTAGAGTGAGATGCATGAGCCTGAATGATCCTCCCATTTAGGGCGGCCATACATCCAGAATTTCCCAGACATAGCTGGGATTTGACTGTCGGAAACAATGTCCAGGCGCAAATTGCCCAAATGTCCGGACATATGGCAACCCATGTCAGAAGTCTAGATTTAGGCAAATTTCCTTAAAAACAGCTCAAAAATTTAATGCTCAACAACTTTGGGCAAAAAAAACCCTTTGTGTCCAGATTTTCACTTTTTGAAATACGTATGCCAACCCTACTCCCATTGGCATGCACCCCTCCCCTGGCCAAGAGTACTTTGACAATGTTGACTTTCAGTTTCTTCTAGCCTTGGCTTGCCTTTGCATGACAACTAAGATGAACCCCAACCTTTTTGCAACCAAGCACACATTTGGAAGTCTAATGGCCATGGCCACAACAAAACACTCATTTCACAGTAGAAAAGTTGTCAATTCTCAGAAGCCCCAAACAAATAAAATTCATATTTAAAAAATGAGAGGTGCAGGAGTCCTTTTTCAGCATACTAGGATCTCAGGTTGATTACAAATTCTAGTCACTTTTAAAAGGAAGTCAGCTTTGAATGATGGACTATGAAACTAGCTTGTTGAAACTAACTAAAGTTAGTTGTGATCACTATCTCAGGTTCAGCTAGGCTGCTAGGGGAAACTGAAATTAAATGTTACCCAAGTCCTCTTCCTGACCAGGTGGGAGTGAAGTGGGGAACACAGGAGCCTGAAGCTCAATTAGGTTCTTTTCAACTCATACATGCTGCACAAAAATGTGGCTTAGCACATCATTCCCCAGCCCAGGCTCCCCAGAAGATGTTGTTGTTGTTTAGTCGTTTAGTCGTGTCCGACTCTTCGTGACCCCATGGACCAGAGCACGCCAGGCACTTCTGTCCTCCACTGCCTCCCGCAGTTTGATCAAGCTCATGCTAGTAGCTTCAAGAACACCATCCAACCATCTCATTCTCTGTCGTCCCCTTCTCCTTGTGCCCTCCATCTTTCCCAACATCAGGGTCTTTTCCAGGGAGTCTTCTCTTCTCATGAGGTGGCCAAAGTATTGGAGCCTCAGCTTCACGATCTGTCCTTCCAGTGAGCACTCAGGGCTGATTTCCTTCAGAATGGAGAGGTTTGATCTTCTTGCAGTCCATGGGACTCTCAAGAGTCTCCTCCAGCACCATAATTCAAAAGCATCAATTCTTCGGCGATCAGCCTTCTTTATGGTCCAGCTCTCACTTCCATACATCACTACTGGGAAAACCATGGCTTTTACTATACGGACCTTTGTTGGCAAGGTGATGTCTCTGCTTTTTAAGATGTTGTCTAGGTTTGCCATCGCCTTTCTCCCAAGGAGCAGGCGTCTTTTAATTTCGTGACTGCTGTCACCATCTGCACTGATCATGGAGCCCAAGAAAGTAAAATCTCTCACTGCCTCCATTTCTTCCCCATCTATTTGCCAGGAGGTGATGGGCCCAGTGGCCATGATCTTCGTTTTTTTGATGTTGAGCTTCAGACCATATTTTGCGCTCTCCTCTTTCACCCTCATTAAAAGGTTCTTTAATTCCTCTTCACTTTCTGCCATCAAGGTTGTGTCATCTGCATATCTGAGGTTGTTGATATTTCTTCCGGCAATCTTAATTCCGGCTTGGGATTCATCCAGCCCAGCCTTTCGCATGATGAATTCTGCATATAAGTTAAATAAGCAGGGAGACAATATACAGCCTTGCCGTACTCCTTTCCCAATTTGGAACCAATCAGTTGTTCCATATCCAGTTCTAACTGTAGCTTCTTGTCCCACATAGAGATTTCGCAGGAGACAGATGAGGTGATCAGGCACTCCCATTTCTTTAAGAACTTGCCATAGTTTGCTGTGGTCAACACAGTCAAAGGCTTTTGCATAGTCAATGAAGCAGAAGTAGATGTCTTTCTGGAACTCTCTAGCTTTCTCCATAATCCAGCGCATGTTTGCAATTTGGTCTCTGGTTCCTCTGCCTCTTCTAAATCCAGCTTGCACTTCTGGGAGTTCTCGGTCCACATACTGCTTGAGCCTTCCTTGTAGAATTTTAAGCATAACCTTGCTAGCATGTGAAATGAGTGAAATTGTGCGGTAGTTGGAGCATTCTTTGGCACTGCCTTTCTTTGGGATTGGAATGTAGACTGATCTTCTCCAATCCTCTGGCCACTGCTGAGTTTTCCAAACTTGCTGGCATATTGAGTGTAGCACCTTAACAGCATCATCTTTTAAAATTTTAAACAGTTCAGCTGGAATACCATCACTTCCACTGGCCTTGTTATTTGCAGTGCTTTCTAAGGCCCATTTGACTTCACTCTCCAGGATGTCTGGCTCAAGGTCAGCAACCACACTACCTGGGGTGTACGAGACATCCATATCTTTCTGGTATAATTCCTCTGTGTATTCTTGCCACCTCTTCTTGATGTCTTCTGCTTCAGTTAGATCTTTACCACTTTTGTCCTTTATTATGGTAATCTTTGTACGAAATGTTCCTTTCATATTTCCGATTTTCTTGAACAGATCTCTGGTTCTTCCCATTCTGTTGCTTTCCTCTATTTCTTTGCATTGCTCGTTTAAGAAGGCCTTCTTGTCTCTCCTTGCTGTTCTTTGGAAATCTGCATTCAGTTTCCTGTATCTTTCACTATCTCCCTCGCATTTTGCTTGCCTTCTCTCCCCCGCTATTTGTAAGGCCTCGTTGGACAGCCACTTTGCTTTCTTGCATTTCTTTTTCATTGGGATGGTTTTAGTTGCTGCCTCCTGTATAATGTTGCGAGCCTCCATCCATAGTTCTTCAGGCACTCTGTCCAGCAAATCTAAATCCTTAAACCTGTTCCTCACTTCCACTGTGTATTCATAAGGGATTTGGTTTAGATTGTATCTTACCTGTCCAGTGGTTTTTCCTACTTTCTTCAGTTTAAGCTTGAATTTTGCTATAAGAAGCTGATGATCTGAGCCACAGTCAGCTCCAGGTCTTGTTTTTGCTGACTGTATAGAGCTTCTCCATCTTTGGCTGCAGAGAATATAATCAATCTGATTTCGATGTTGCCCATCTGGGGATGTCCATGTGTAGAGTCGTCTCTTGTGTTGTTGGAAAAGCGTGTTTGTGATGACCAGCTTGTTCTCTTGACAGAACTCTATTAGCCTTTGCCCTGCTTCGTTTTGATCTCCAAGGCCAAACTTGCCAGTTGTTCCTTTTATCTCTTGATTCCCTACTTTAGCATTCCAATCCCCTATAATGAGCAGAACATCCTTCTTTGGTGTCACTTCGATAAGGTCTTGTAAGTCTTCATAGAACTGGTCAATTTCAGTTTCTTCAGCACTAGTAGTTGGTGCATAAACTTGGATTACTGTGATGTTAAAAGGTCTGCCTTGGATTCGTATCGAGATCATTCTATCATTTTTGAGACTGCATCCCAGTACAGCTTTCGCCACTCTTTTGTTGACTATGAGGGCCACTCCATTTCTCTTACGGGTTTCTTGCCCACAGTAGTAGATATGATAGTCATCCGAACTAAATTCGCCCATTCCCGTCCATTTTAGCTCACTGATGCCCAGGATGTCAATATTTATTCTTGCCATCTCATTTTTGACCACATCCAACTTACCCAGGTTCATGGTTCTTACATTCCAGGTTCCTATGCAATATTTTTCTTTACAGCATTGGACTTTCCTTTCGCTTCCATGCATATCCACAACTGAGCGTCCTTTCGGCTTTGGCCCAGCCGCTTCATCAGCTCTGGATCTACTTGTACTTGTCCTCCGCTCTTCCCCAGTAGCATGTTGGACACCTTCCGACCTGAGGGGCTCATCTTCCAGTGTCATAACTTTTATATGCCTGTTGTCTTTGTCCATGGAGTTTTCTTGGCAGGGATACTGGAGTGGCTTGCCGGTTCCTACTCCAGGTGGATCACGTTTGGTCAAAACTCTCCACTATGACCTGTTCATCTTGGGTGCCCTGCTCGGCGTAGTTCATAGCTTCTCTGAGTTCTTCAAGCCCCTTCGCCACGGCAAGGCAGTGATCCATGAAGGGGCCCCAGAAGATAACTGATTACAATTTCCACCAGCATGGTTCATGATCACAGATAATGGGGGTTGTAGTCTGGAACACCTAGAGACCCAAGGCTGGGAAAGGCTGCCTTTAAAAAAGATGTGCAGGAGTAGCCAATGTGTCTGCACTGTATTTGTTTACGGCTGTGTCATCTTAAATGTGGCCCCATGGCACTTGTTACTGAAGAGCCAGCATTTATATGTAATTGAACACCTAAGAACATTGAATTTTAGGTGGGGGATGGGACTAAAGTGTGCATGAAAAAATGTAACAAACCATTACTTCATGCAGCTGAACTAGAAATTATTGTTTCATGTGGAATTAATAATTGCATTTTCATTATGGATTTTAACTTAGCACTGACAAAGCTGTAGGCAAAGAGCATTATATTGAAAGCAGAACTATTTTAAGTCAATCACAATGAAACACCATGAGCGGGCAAGGGATATGCAAGAGCATGCTGGTGGAAATGAAACTCCAAGTTATTAAAATATTATTCCTATCTATAAATGGTGTTGTGGGATAGGGGAAATGTAAGGCAGCAAAAAAATTGAAAATCATAATAATTATATCCATTAGGATACACTCTTCCTTTCCTCTGTATTTGAAAGTTCAAAAGCTGCTGTAAACATGCCTGATAAGAGATTGCATGTCAGTATACAAACTTTCAACAAGAGTACTGCTAAATAGATACATACCCCTACCAGACTATCCCTCATGTTAGATATGTCCCTCAAGTAGGCTCTTAACTAAAATGGAGAGCCTACATTATTGCCCTAGCTTTCTTTGGAAAAATGCACAGTACAAACATTTTTTTTGGCTTTACTTAGTTCAGAGACTACTTTCCTTTCTACTATTATGACAATCAAGGTCAGAGAAGCGTCATCTTGCCAAAATCACCTGCGTGCCACATCAGAGCTCCACCCGTGTCACTGCAATCTTTGGATGAGTCCCTTCTGTGGTTCTGTTAGCCAGGTTTGGAAGAGGGCTTTTTCTGCTCTGGCACTCCCTTTGTGGATCTCAGTGGCGTAGCGTGGGTTGTCAGCACCCAGGGCAAGGCAAGTAATTTGCGCCCCCTAACCCATGGATTTGCGCCCCCTAACCCCCAGATGTTGCGCCAGGTGCGGCCGACCCCCCCTGCACCCCCCACGCTACGCCATTGCTCCCATCCTCTCATAGCTGGAGGTGCCGGCGACTCAACCTGGGGGCCTTTTGCAAGGAAAGCAGCGCTCTCCCATGCAGCCACGAACTGTAGTGGACCGGCTCTTTTGAGAAGCAAGGCGGCCTCAGCTGAGGGACGTGGCTGGTCTCTGCAGGGGAAGGAAAGGAAGAGACCGCGGGGTCTTTTTCTTCCAGGCATCCGTCCAAGAAGGAGCGTCTGCCTCTGGTTTAAACATCGCTCACCAGAAGAGTTGCAGATCCAGCCGGGGCCGCGCGCGCTTTCCTGAGCGGGAAAGCAAATGCAGGGGAAAGTCTCCTGAGAGGTGCCCTCCCTGCTCTCAGAATGGCGGGATGATGAGAGGCGCCCTCTAAGGGACAAGAGACCCGGGAAATCCACCTCCCACTGAACTGAGCTGGGGTGGGGGGGGGACTTAATTGGAAAGAGGATCGCAGCTTCCTCGAAGGGAGCCTTTGACCTTGAAGCTTGCTGCTGGCAGGGTGGCTTTTTGTGATCGCCCCAATTTGGGGCGCAAATACCCGGCGGCTTCGCCCCCCAACCCCCGCGAAGATGCGGCTTGGGGGGCGCGCGGGCGTTTCCGCCTGACACTCTCCCTCGCCCCCTCCCCGGAGCGTTGCAGTGAGAAAGGGAGAGTCTCCCACTCGGCTGCCGCTGTTTCTCTCCACGTGTCCGCCGCCAGAGGCAGCAGCGTCGGCGGCGGGCGGCCGTGCCTGTGCGCGCAAGTCTGGCGGCGGAATGGTGGCGAGGTGCTGCGGCTGCCGCCGGGCCCTGGAGGTGGTGCCTGCCGGCGCGCTCTGCCTGGGCGCGGCGCTCAGCGGGCTCTTCAGCTTCGTCTTCTTGGCCGCGGCCCTGGTGCTACAGCCTGCGCCCGAGGCTCTTCGGAGACTCCGGAGACGGCGAGCGCGCCCCCTCAGATGTTGCGCCTGGTGCGGCCGGCCCCCCTTGCACCCCCCACGCTACGCCACTGGTGGATCTCCCTATGGAGATCAGGAGAGGACCAACAATGGAATGCATTCACAGACAATTAAAAGATCTTTTTATTTTTCCCATGTTTATTTCCCCCAGCTGTTTACTGATTGATTTTCATTGTTGGTTCTGGCTGCTGTAATTAGTGAAATTATGCTTTATGCTTAACTGGGTGTTATAATTGTTGCTGGTGATTACTGGTCTTAATGGTTTTTATGAATATTGTGAATCAGTTTGAATAAAAAAAATAAACATTTAAATGATTAAATCATTTAAATAAAATGATAAACATACATTTAAAAAAATAAAATAAAGAGGGGCTTACAGATATTGGTGAATAATATATAATTTGCTTGCTCTAAACTGATAAGTGTGTCTAACTACTGATAATATTCATATGGAAAACAGTGTAACTGGGAATCCCATTTCACGTAAAGTCAGCAATACAACTTGAACTGCCCAAAAGTAAAAACATGACAATATGGTGCCTTCCATGTATTGTTGCAACTATAGCACAGTTCAGAATTATGAGCAATTTTTTAATGATGTTGAACTGCTGCAAGTGTGACAGCTCTCATTTGCCTCATGCTTGTCTTAAAGAAGCTTTCTAGCATCAATGCATTATCTTCAGAGATTCTAATGCAACCCTTTGGCCTTTAACAGTATTTAAAAAACAAACACTATGGAAGATGAGCCAGCTTTTCTAGTGAATGTTCTTATGCAACTGATCCCATTTTAAGGAGTTTGTTAGACTTTAAAGCCATGATTGGTGAGTAGTCAGGATATCTGCATTAGTGTTTTGGCCCATATTAACCTCCCATTTTTATTTATGCTTTTTTTAAGACCTGAAGAAAAGGCCTTGCTATGATTCCATTCATTGCATGAAAGGAGGGTGGGGTGCCAATGGGTTCTGTTATTGCCCTGTAGCTTTAGAACAAGTTATGCCAGGAGGTCCACCTATCATTGGTAGAGTTCAGGCACAGACAAGAAGACTATTCTCTCATGTATGACATCTGTTACTAAAATAGCAAAGCACAGAAGAGTAACTACTGTATTATCATTACTAGTGTTTACTGAATAAACACAACATTAGACAAATTATCCTGTCCTAGTTGAAAGAGCAAACCTGAAGAGACTTTCCTCAGCTAGACTAGACATTGAAATCCCTGCCCAGATAATTCAATACAACGGCTTGAGGTGGAGGTGTGGTAGAGGAGGACTATCAGTCATTTAAATGTAGTAGAAGCACCAGTGATTCTAGATAAAGAGATGTTATTTTACATGTAGTTTCAGGACACAATAGATTTCACTTGGTTCTTTGTTTCTTACTTGAAAACTGATTTTTTTAAAAAAAATTGTTTGGGTGGGTCAGCTCTACAAGGAGTACATACATTTAGTGTCTGCATTTGTTTAACACAGCCACAACAAAAATTCCAATTATCCCTCCCAAAAAGGTACGGAGAAGTTGGGGGATACATTTCTTCTCTGTGACAATTTACAAACACAAAAAGTGAACTATATTTAATTAAATTTATCCTGCTGTATTTCTCACCAGGTTCATTTTACAACTGCTTGTCAACTTCTCAGGTAATGCTGTTTTGCCTTTGACCTGAAAAATCCCTGCTGGATTTCCAGAAATGTGCTGTTTCCATGTGGGTCCATTATTAACCTGTATTAACAGATCCTTTTCCGCTAATTGTGATATATATTAAATATCCTACGTAAAGCCAAGACTGGATCCCACTGAACATTCTGTGTTATAATTTCACTAACGGTCAAAACTAATGTGTACCAAAAAGACTTATTTTTATCAAACTGCCTTGTTTTAGTATCTTCAGCCTCTGGCTTTTTATTTGAAACAGACGGCTTGGCGCCTTTTCAAATTTCACTCTTCAGCCTGCTCTTTTGTCCTATCAACATCACATTTCTGCCTCCACTCCCCAATTTTTCTTTACCTTCTTGAGTACACCACCACATTTTTTTCTTAGATTATCAAACTGTCATCTGTATTATTCTGCAAAAACTGTTTTAGTTTATATTTCTTGCTATATTCTCCCTGCTGAAAAAAAAATAGATTGTTCCTCTGTTCCTGTTTGGCTCAATCTATCTTCAGCACTCTGATACTGTCAGTCATTCTTGTCTTACTGAATTTCTTGCAAGTTTGGGATCTTGTTCTTATCAGAACATTCACTCTTTTTTTGTAGATCTGTTCACAGCACGCCATTCTCCATTCTTTCCACTCCAATGGAAAATGTGTGATACCTAGCCCTATTATTTCCATTTGTATTTTCCATTTGTACTTTTACTTAATCCCCTGGTTTAAAGTGCCATTTTTATGTTGACTATATCCCATTACATCCTTCTTCCTGCTATATCTGCATCTATTTGACCGTCTTCCATGTCCAGAATTTTTATCTGAATTTTAATGTGCCCATGACAGAATACTTAACCAAATACTAGTTAATGTATATTGTTATATTTTATTTAAACGACTTAGGTTTTATGAATAAGCTGCCTATAAATTATGTTAAATAAATAAATAAAATGCTCCACTCTTTTGCTACTCTAATTCTATTACAAAATCTTGTCATTTCTGTCATTATAATATACAGTGGTACCTGGGGTTACAA
This sequence comes from Podarcis liolepis, assembly GCF_965112155.1. NCBI lineage: Eukaryota > Metazoa > Chordata > Lepidosauria > Squamata > Lacertidae > Podarcis > Podarcis liolepis. The sequence continues at coordinate 28,054,095 of NC_139567.1, read as the reverse complement.
ACACATTGGGTTACAAACACTTTGGGTTACAGACTCCGCTAACCCGGAAGCAGTACCTCGGGTTAAGAACTTTGCCCCAGGATGAGAACAGAAACCGTGCGGCGGGGGGAGGCCCCATTAGCTAAAGTGGTACCTCAGGTTAAGAACGGTTTCAGGTTAAGAATGGCCCTCCAGAACAAATTAAGTTTGTAACCAGAGGTACCACTGTACATATCTAAGATTCTTGACTTTGTCCAGATACTGCCAAAACTTTGTTTGAAGCACCTGCTATTTTACATGTTGATTGTTGTAATATTTGTTTTATCCGCCTTCCTCATTCTGACCTTCCTGCTTTTTTTATATTTTAATTCGGCACATTTTTATCCACTTTTTCATTATCAATTCCCTCTTATTTTACCTTCTTATTTCCTGCTCATGACACTGACTCTTTTCCATCCCACACTGAATGCAAATAGAATTTTCAAATTAGAGCCTGATCACACCCCCTCTATCTCCCCTCCCCCGTTTCTTGTTATTATCTCCATCATTCTGACATCCTTATCCCTCACTTCCTTATTCAGACACACTTTGGCCTCCTCTTACAACAGGGGTGGGGGAATCTTCTTCAACACAAGTTCTGCATTGCCCTTCTGAGCAATCTCCCAGGGGCCACATGCAGTAGATACAGCAATTAATGTGAATTTTACCTTTGCAGAGCCGTCTAGTTTCTACACACACTCACACACATGCACCCCTCCAGCCTTCTATCTGAGAAAAGGATGCTGAACTAGATGGGCTATTGGTCTGATCCAGCAGACTTGTTCATCAAGGGAAGTAAGAGCCATTATAAGAGTTCAAGTCAGGCAAAAACTATTACAGAGGAGGAGGGGTATGTGGCCTACGGAAGAGGTCTGAGGGGCCACATAAGGCTCCAGTGGCCTGAGGCTCCCCATTCCTGTCTTATGAGTCAGAACTGCCTATCTCCTCATCTACACATCATGCTATTATAGTCTCCCCTTTAAAACATGTCTTAAAGGTGACCAGAGAAAGGTGATTTCTCTGACCTTCCATTCCTGACAGATGTCTTTTCACCTCGTGGTCAGCAATAATTTAAATTTACTTTGTGACACGTCCCTCAAATTGTTAGACCACTTCTTTATTTTTCTACTACAATATTAGCTATAATTAATATTAGCTACTAGAATATGAGCTATTTTATAAATGATTATTTAAAAATATACAGAAATCACACTAGAAACAGCCCCAGTACATTTCATCGTGAGAAATAGGCACAAACGCTGAGGATGACTCTGAAAATCCATTTTGGTTGTGCCATACTTGCTTACAAGCAGGCTTCAGGATTTGGTTGCCACACTCACCATGGCAACTGTGCTACAGCCCTCCAGTGCTCATTATGAGCAAATAGGCTTTCTTGCAACTATGAAACGGTAGAGGCAAGTACAACATAGAAAGCTGCCTTATACTGTGGCAATTGGTCTATCTAGCTCAGTACAGTGGTACCTCGGGTTACAGACGCTTCAGGTTACAGATGCTTGAGGTTACAGACTCCGCTAACCCAGAAATAGTATCTCGGGTTAAGGATAAGAACAGAAATCGTGCGGCGGTAGCGCAGTGGCAGCAGGAGACCCCATTAGCTAAAGTGGTACGTCAGGTTAAGAACAGTTTCAGGTTAAGAACGGCCCTCCGGAACGAATTAAGTTCTTAACCCGAGGTACCACTGTATTGTGTACACTAACTTAGAAGCAGCTCTCGAGGGTTTCAGGAACGGGTCTCTCCAGACCCTACCTGGGGATGCAAGGGATTGAACTTGTACCTTCCATATCCAAAGCAGATGCCCTACCAATTGAGCTACAGTCCTTTCCCAAAGTTCCAAAGTGGGCAAGAAAGTTGGAGGTTGTCTATTCATTCAGAGATGAGACAGATCCTTCAAGTCACTCATGCACTGCAATTGCCTCAGAGCGGCCAAACCAGAGGGGGCTGTTTTGCTGCTTGGAGGTGGGCACCTACTGTGCCTCATCTCAGTGCACCAAGCCCTCTGCCATTCTTTCCCATGAGAAAGGGTTTGGTTCATCTGTTTCTGGACAGAAGTTCTTAGGGAGGTCTTACTGGAAAGGTTGCAAAGTGGGAGCTGGTGAATACAAGCAAAAACGACAGACATTTGTTTTTAGACATTTGAATCAAATGTACAATGTTCATTACCAATACTTGTACTGTAATATATACAGCAACTTATACTGTAATACATTCAAGAGTTTCAGTAGTAGTGCTGGTTGCAATGAAGCTCCTGACAATAATTGACCAAGTTGCTCTGATATCACAGTGCAGAATGCCTTATGAAATGAGGGCCATAGGCAACAATCATGAGATGCCAGGCATCTAATCAATGAGGATGAGAAGTGGTCCACACCAGAGGACCAAGGAAAATAGATGGACAAAGGAGTAGCATCAGAGAGCGAAACAAACTGGAAATGAGAACTAGCAAAGAGGTGCAGAAATTGCCAGAAGCTACTTCAGGTCACATATTGATTTGAGATGTCAACTTAAATCTTTCGCTGCATGCCTCTAGCTCTCTATTTATTATAATTAAACTTTCCTATCTGCATATCCTGCTACCAGATCAAAATATTGCTGTCAAGAATCATGAACCAACGTCAACCAATATTTAGATTCTGGCTTGGGTTCTCTTGTCATTCCCTAAATAAATTAATACTAATACTAATAATTTTATTGTTTATATCCCACCCATCTGGCTGGGTTTCCCCAGCTACTGGACTGCTTCCAGCAGAATATAAAAACATAATAAAACTTCAAATGTTAAAAACTTCCCAATACAGGGCTGCCTTCAGATATCTTCTACAAGTTGTGTAGTTCTTTATCTCCTTGACAACTGATGGGAGGGCACTTCACAGGTAGGGTGCTACTGCCAAGATCGCCCTCATTTCCCGTAGTGAGGGAACCGCCAGAAGACCCTCAGAGGTAGACCTCAGTGTCCGGGCTGAATGAAGGGGGTGGAGACGCTTCTTCAGGTATACTGGACTGAGGCCATTTAGGGCTTTAAAGGTCAGTACCGGCACATTGAATTGTGCTCGGAAACATACTGGGAGCCAGTGAAGATCCATTGGAACTGGTGTTATTTGGTCCCAACAGCCACTCCCAGTCACCAGTCTAGCTGCCACTTTCTGGATTAGTTGTAGTTTCAGGGTCACCTTCAAAGGTAGCCCCATGCAGAGCTCATTGCAGTAGTCCAAGCGGGAGATAACCAGAGCATGTACCACTCTGGTGAGACAGTCTGCAGGCAGTGTGCCAGATGGAACTGGTAGACAGGTGCCCTGGATACAGAACTGACCTGTGCCTCCGTGGACAGCCGGGAGTCCAAAATGACTCCTAGGCTGTGCACATGGTCCTTCAGGGGCACAGCTGCCACATTCAGGACCAGGGAGTCCCCCACACCACCCACCCCCTGTCCCCACCATCTATCCTCCAACTGCCCTCAGACACTCACACTAAAACTGGTATATCAACCATGCTATGCTGCCCAGAAATCTTATGAAGAATATGGATATGGGTCACAAATTAACAGAAAATATTTTAAATAGTTCAGATCCAAATTAAACATTATGTGTCACTCTACAAAAGTAATTTAAAAATGAACTCTGAATTAATTTATACATGTTGAGAGCTTATTTGCAGCCTCTTTAAACTGCATTCATGACCTTCTCTGAAATAAACTGAGGTCCTTCCTTTTCCATGTAAACAAACAACTATGGATGAAAGTGACTTTAGAGGTCAAGCATTATAAATATGACACAGCAGGTTGTACATTATTGTAGTAAATTCTGAATATTTTATGCTTTCCCAGCCAAATGGCACAAACGTTTAACATTCTATCCTGCCCTTCCTTCTGAATTTCTGAGTATTTGCAGTCTGATCTATCTAACTGCAAGCTAGTGGGCTGTGTCCAATGACAACTCAGAGTAGACCCACTGAAACTAATCGAGCTAAATTAGCCATCTCTTTTAATTTCAAGAGGTCCACTTTGAATACAACTAGCACTGGATACACTCCAATATGTTTATTAGATTTTAGGAACCAGTTAGTATTAATGAGGAAATCACAAAATGGTTAACTATTTAAGTAATTTTAAATAGTTTCCCATTGGCCATTTAAATGACAGCCTACCCGACTTACAATGTATTTTCCTGGAAGGCCACACCATGCACATCAAAGCACACTGGAGCTCACAGCCTCACCCTTCTTTTGAAATCTTTCCCATCCTGCTCTCCTTTCCCATTTCTCAATCCACACCATGCCCTTGCTTGAACTGCTTTATCATGTCTGATCTTGCCTGCTCCACATTAAAGCTCTGCCAAGCAGGGGAAACTGCCTACTGTATTCTGCAAACTTTGTCTGTCATGGAAATCATTAAATAATAATTAGAGAATCTAAGACAGATAGTAAATCAAGTCCAAATAGCTTCTATTTACAATTTCAAAAGGTATGAACAAAAAGAGCAGCTTTAAGATCAAACACTTTAATTACAAGCGCTTTAACTGACTTGTGGAATTCACTACTGCAGGATATGATTAAGTCAACTAGATTCCTTGTGTCTTTAAAAATGATTTGTGACACAACAAACAAAGCTGATTATGCACTAGCTAGAATAAAAGTACAAGGTCTAATAATCCTTGTGGTTTGGGGGCTCTATAAGCATTCGCATTTCAGTGACAATATACACTACTATCTCCTTAACTACCTTTCACAGCTGAGGTGTCTTAGTATGTCATGGTTTGATGTGAGAAAGCAAGGTTCATGTCCAAACTTCACCTGTACACTCTATATCAGGTATGGCCAACCATTTCAGACCCAGGTTGCACTTTTAACCCAAACATTGATTTGGGGACCATAATTTTAAACCTTCTACCATATATCTGCATGGCGGGAGTGTTCGTGTTGCAACCCACTTTGAATCAGACCATGACCCGCTAATGGGTCCCATTCCTCCAGGTGAAGATCAGTGCACTAGATGGCTTTATCTACCTCTCTCTAGTCTTTAACTGCTACTTTACAAAATGGGAATAATAGTAACCCTACCTTGCTGGCCTGTTGCAAGAATGAATGAAATAAAAGATTAACACTCTCCAGGAGCCCTTATAATTGGATGGTCCAAGTAGGCCAAAGTCTTATATACTGTGATGTGGAAACCAGCTCATAGTATGCAAGTTTTCTAAATTAAGTTCCAAAATATAATACTAACAGTATTAAAGTATTTCCCCCCTATGGTTTATTAAATGCCTCTTAAAGATGTATAGATGGTAAAGGTACCCCTGACCGTTAGGTCCTGTCGCAAATGACTCTGGGGTTGTGGCACTCATCTTGCTCTATAAGCTGAGGTAGCTGGCCTTTGTCCTCAGACAGCTTCCGGGTCATGTGCCAGCATGACTAAGCCCCTTCTGGCGAACCAGAGCAGCACATGGAAACACTGTTTACCTTCCCGCCGGAGTGGTACCTATTTATCTACTTGCACTTTGACATGCTTTCAAACTGCTAGGTGGGCAGGAGCTGGGACTGAACAACAGGACCTCATCCCGTTGCAGGGATTTGAACTGCTGACCTTCTGATCAGCAAGCCCTACGCTCTGTGGTTTAGACCACAGTGCTACCCGCATCCCTCCAAATACTGCCTTTGGGTAAATGGCATGGCTATAACCTGTTCCAAGACAGAATAAATTGCATCCAATACTTGCAACAGCTCAACTTCAGAGCTCACAGCATTGGACTTTTCCATCTGTGCTGAGGTCACTGAAAATCTGTAAACTGTAATATCTCAGTTGATCAACAAAGCTCTAATAATTGATTACAGCTTGGAGCTAACTGAAAGAAAATTTATTCACTCTCACACTTTAATCTTATTTAGGAGTTTTAAAATGCTGAGATCTACTTTTGGCGATTATTAGAGTAAGTGTTGCCATCACACACCTCTGAAGCAGAATAGAAGGCCAGAGAAGTAAAGGGAATTGGGAGTGAAGGACATACTTGGATATATGCAGTGCATGGGGAGTGGGGAAGAGAGAGAAAGAAAGAAACACACTAAATACCATATTTCTTTTACCAATAAAAGAATGCCATCTTTATTCTTCATATCATTACCAGCTTATGTATACTTGGGTGGCAATTTGCACAGTAAACACAGATATTTGAACTCCAGGTGGTTTTCATTCACAGAAGCCCTTCATTCTTACTTGCGCAAGAGCAAAGAGTTTTAGAATATCAGTGTTCATTCAAGAGCACAAGCATACCAGCACTGGGAAACATTTCGATTCATACGTTTTCTAAGAGCAGCAGTAAATGAAACACTGTAAAACAGGGCCAGGCCAGCCATTAGGCAAAGTTAAGTAATTACTTCAGGCAGCAGATTGGGGAGGGACAACATCAGCAGTTATTTCTCATACCCACCCCCCTGCCACCAGTATTCTATTCTGTTGGGCAGCTTGTCCCAGGCCCCCTTAACTGTCTTGCTGTACACAGGGAATGGGGAGGGCTGTCTTATCACCAGTTCAGATTCAGCTGGCAATCCAGTCAGCTTCTATATATGGAATGAAAAAGGGCACAATTCTGATATGCGCCTCAGATAGCAAAACGTATTGGGCCAGCCCTACCTGTAAGAGAGCCAGGGCAGGGGACATCTACTCCAAGCTTACCCACCCCACCCACCAGAAAAAGTCTCTAGGGAAACTACTCTGGACCATTTAAATTCATTAGCTAGCTACTGAGTCCTTCAGGTGGGTGGAGTCCCCATGGTGAAATACCTGAACTTTGTATATCTGCATATAAACTGAAATAGGAGACCTTGGAACCACCTACTTCCTGCTCATAAATAACTGTAGGTCTTGCAAAACAACCATATTTTTTTTTAAAAAAAACCATAAAGGTAGGAGGTTGCAGTTGTTGCCATTAAGGTAAGTTTTCAGTATTAATGACAACTCTACTCCATAAAAATTATGTCATCTTTGCCTAGAAGAACATCCCAACTGAAATTAAATAACAGGATTATTTTAGATCAACTGCAATATAAATCTGAGGCCAAGGTAATGGAAATGATTTGTCCTAAAGTTATCAGCACTAATTCATTCCACAAGAATTTTTACTACACAACCAGGACTCAAACTAGCTTTTAAGAACTACAGTATTAAATTTAGTCTGCACTCTATATATATATTGCAGATGCAAACACTGAACAATTCCTTGTAATTCAGCTCATAAGAATTGTATTTAATCCAATTTAGCGAAATTCTGTGTGTCATATTATGTGTATTTTAGACATAACATTGCAGTATTACTCTACACAGACAACAAATAGTTAAACATCACCACAAAAATTAAAATGGGGGGAGGACAGAAAGCCATGATTATACTATGCCTACTTTTTAATATGACTATATACCGTAATTAAATAAAGGTGTCTGAAGGACAATTGTTTTGTTCCATCCCAATAACGTCCTCCTATATGTATTAAAAGGAATCTGCATTTATGAAATAATTACATGATTATTAATATTGTGGCTTGTATTTTATTACCGAATTATTGGCTTAAATAAAACATGGAACAAACATTTTTCCTTAGAAACAGTTAGCATATCTGATGTTTGTTTGTTTGTTTGTTTGAAATGAGACGTGAATTTAAACATCCCTCAAAAAGCTCTTTCTCTGGGTGATTTATTGATAGTACTGACCTTTTGGATTCATCAAGATTGCCTTCAGTCCTTATCGCCCCTGCAGTAGAAGCTGCTGAATAGATATTGGTAAAAGCAGCAGCAGCGGCAGCAGCTGCTCCAATGCCTCCCTCCATGTTGCACACACAAGCACAGACTGCAGAAGCAGAGAGAGGAGGCAAAGGCACGAGAATCCAAGGAGGAAAGGGCTAAGGACCAAAAGTTGCTTCTTTTCTTCCCCCACCTGCCCAATAATACAAGAGACAGGCTGCTTTCCCCCTCTGTCAGGTTCAAAAATGCTAGCAATTAACAGAACCTCCTCAAACAATTTCTGGTAATAATTCTATCAGAGAACAACAAAAAAACAACAACCCAGCTTGCAAACATCAGGTTCCTATTCTTTCTTCATTCAGTGGTTCACATTTTCTTCAGGCTGCTACAGGCATTTCAACTGTAACCCTTTCCAAGCTGAGGCACAGAGAGTTTGTTTTCTGCGTTGTAAAATGACACCGTAGGAATAGGCATTCATCTGGTGCGGACCTTTCCTGTGGCTAGCTGCAGATTGTGTCTAATTAGAATAAGACATTTAGAATTGAATTTGCACACAGCTCGCAACCTAACCTTGAGCAGGTCACTTAATCTCTTTGAAATTCAGCTCTTCCCCTATAAAGGTTTGACACTGCACTGGAAAGACTATTAATATTTATGATGCACTCCGACACCTTCGTGTTTATGCCACTTTTTGAATTTGCTGCAGTGTATAAAACTTGGGTTGCAAGCTTTAATTGATGAATCAACATAAGCTATAGGAGGTGATGGACTTCAAAGCAACTTGCAGCCCACAGACTGTAAGTTACAAAAATGTGCAGATGTGGTAATAGCAGGATACCAATCTTAGATGCCCCTCTTAAGGATGAAGATGTGAGCATTCAGTAAGCTCTGTTATAGTTGTTTGTAAAATATATGTACGCTGCCTTTCTGCCATAGCTGGCATTTAAACTGATTTAACAGATCTCAAACACAGTAGTGTCATAAAAACTTAAAAAGCAATAAAATAAAATGCAGGCCCCTCAACAGGGGCAGGGAGTTCACATGATCAGTTGGCCTGGAATGGTGTTTCCCATAGCACTTCCGCATATATCAAATAAATATTAAATGTGTAGTAACAATTATTGGAGGGATGCGGGTGGCGCTGTGGGTTAAACCACAGAGCCTAGGACTTGCCAATCAGAAGGTCGGCGGTTCGAATCCCCACAATGGGGTGAGCTCCCATTGCTCGGTCCCTGCTCCTGCCAATCTAGCAGTTCGAAAACACGTCAAAGTGCTAGTAGGTAAAGAGGGACCACTCCGGCAGGAAGGTAAACGGTGTTTCCGTGTGCTGCTCTGGTTCACCAGAAGCAGCTTAGTCATGCTGGCCACATGACCCGGAAGCTGTCTGCGGACAAATGCCGGCTCCGCCAGCCTATAGAGCGAGATGAGCGCGCAACCCCAGAGTCGGTCACGACTGGACCTAATGGTCAGGGGTCCCTTTACCTTTAACAATTATAACCCATTAATATAGTTAATAAATGGAGAATATTAAGACCACGAAGCGAAAAGAGTAGCCTGATAGATCAGGCCAGTGGCCCTTCTAGTCTACAGTGGCCAACCAGATGCATGTAGGAAACCAGCAAGCAGAATTCCAGCACAAGAGCACTATCGCCTCCCACAATTTCCAGCAACTGGTATTCAGAAGCATTGCTGCCTCCAACTGTGAAGGTAGAGTGTAGCCATCGTAACTAGTAGCTATTGATAGCCCTCTCCTCCATGAATTTGTCTGATCCTCTTTTCAAGCCATCCAAGGTGGCCATCACCGCCTCCTGCAGAAGCGAGTTCCATAGTTTGACAATGTGCTGCATGAAGAACTTTCTTTCATCTGTCCTGAAACTTCCAACTTCCAGCTTCAATGGATGTCGGCAAATTCTAGTATTATGAGAGAGGGAGGAAAACTTCTTGCTATCTGCTTTCTTCATGTATTTCTTGCATAACTTTATAAACTTCTATCCTATCACCTCTCACTTGCTTCTTTTTCTAAACTAAGGATTCCCAAACGCTGCAACCTTTCTTCATAAGGGAGTTGTTCCATCCCCATTACGAGGGAGAAAGAAATACAACCTACTGGAAGTTTCACCTTGGAAGTTTGTGAAAGTGTTATAGGGAAGGCAAGGGTCATCAAGCACATAGATCTTTTTCAGTATAACAGCCAAGTGAGCTTCATCATTTGTTAATGTTGTACAACAGTTTTTAGGCTGTCAGAAACTTTTTTACACAGCTACACAATGTACTAAGCAGTCAACACTATCTATGTTGTGTAATATTGCTCGAATAGACCACAAAGCTCTAGCAAGAAAAATGCTATGAGCCCAAAGGCCAGAATATTTTAATTCTAGACACTCTCATATTAGAAAATACCTAGCTAGTTTTATAAGGAAGAAGTTTACTGCAAACCTGTTTCCCTTACAGCCACTTATTGCAGGAAGAAGCTGTAATCACGTGGAAGTTTGCCAATCACCCCAGGATACAATATTTCCCACTGAATCAACGGGGCCTTTGCACAAGTAATTTTGCATAGAATTGTGTATTTAAGGTGAAAGGCCCATCAATTTTGACTATTAATCCAACATATGTTTCCCAAATAATATTTGCCATATGATCTAGCCAGACGCTATGATTAAAGATGTTACTTTCACAGGTGTGTATTTGGCATTCTGAAAACGCCCTTCAAATGCAAGCACAATCTCTTGGACAACTCTATCCTCAATCACCTGGGTTATAGTTGTTCTTTGAGACAGGTATGCTTGATGCAACATCTGCAAATCAGAACTCTTCTTTTAAGTTTATAAACAGGTGCTTCAACAACTGTACCCTGTATTATTGTCTTCTTGCTGTCTATCTTGTATCTAGATAATCTGGACAATATCCTTTATGTCCCAGACAGCAACTCCCCAAACCTTAGCAACAAGATATCTTACTTTTTGCTGATGGCACATTGTTGTCACCTAATTTTGGACCTGGTTTTTAAAGGCTTTTGGTCATGTTTAAAATTGCTTACAAACAAATCATCTAAACCTAGGATCATGGCCAAACAAACCAGTATCAGAAAATAAGCAACAAACCACAATCTCTGAAGAGCAAAGCAAGAGCACCTGAGCTATATGCACCAGCATGCAGCTCATGAACAGTATGATTTAGCTAACCACACATAATGGCTTAGTACTGAATACAAATGAGGCAATACTAGGTTTCACAGGATAGCGAAGATTTACATGTCAGCCTAAGTTGGCAGGAGTATATAAAAGACATAGCACCAAATCAAATGGTTTGCTTTAGTCAGTTGAGAGGTCAAGATACCTGGAGGACTGGATCTCCAGATTTTTAGATAGTGGCACTCAAAATGAGTTGCAGGATAGATGAAACAGACTACAGCTTTCAACAAAAGCTAGTCCATGATATTAGCATAGTAATAGATGCTCTTATGCAAGATCATGTAGAATTCTAGGTCTTCTCAATAGCCATTTCTGGGAAATTCCCAAAGGAACTTCATCTCTTTTCATTTGAGGAGACACTTATAGAAGCCTCAAAGTAGGTCAAGATTAGTTCTGCATCCTAAATTCAAACAATGAACAAAAACTTGCAGAATGCTATTCAAGCATTCTTCTTGGTGGCAGATGAAGAAAGGGTGAACTGAATGTTTACACAAAAGAAATAGGTAACAATCCTTGTTAGGGGTCTGGAAAAGCACATTATTTTAATACTTGGTTCACCCCAGTCAGTATCAAGTAGAATCTGTATAGCAGACTATTGCCAATATTATTATCAACTAATCATAAATGGTAAGAGATTTTTTTTCCCTTGCCCAGGCAACAGAAGTTAGGAAACACAACAGCTCAACCAGTCTGTCATATACAGTGGTACCTTGGTTTTTGAACAGAATGTGTTCCGGGAGTGTGTTCAACTCCCAGAAACATTTGAAAACCAAAGCGCAGCTTCCGATTGGGTACAGGAGCTTCCTGCAGTCAATCAAAAGCCACGGTGGACGTTCAACTTCTGAAAATCATTCAAAAACCAGAACACTCACTTCTGGGTTTTTATCATTCTGGAGCCAATTTGTTCGGGAGCCAAGGAGTTCAGCTTCCAAGGTACAACTGTACTAGTATATTTAGCAGCAGTAACAACACATTGAAAGAGTCTCTATACAGAAACTTGTGGAGGCGGAGCCAGTGGAGTGCTGCACATATGCACAGCTGCACCCTATACTGGAAGTGTATACGCTAAGTGCTACTTGGAACTCAACCACTGGGGAAAATCAAAAGCTACTACCTCATTAAGTCCCACCTCATCAAGCAAGTAGCAGCAGCTGCTGCAAATGATGGGCATGTGAGCTGGTAGCAGTAAACAGAGGATGGATAGAGAAGAGGTAACTGCAGTTGTGAAAAGAGTGCAGCTGTAACTGCCCAATTCTTCAACTGGGACCAGCAAACAAGAGGTGACAACCTATGCCAGAGGTTACGTGTCCTTAGGACTAGCAGGTAATACTCAATTACTACATAGGGGTTACCATTTCTCCCCAGCAAAGTTTTTTGTGCTGCCATCACAGGGATGGTGAACCTCTGGCCCTCCGGGTGTTGTTGGAATACAATTCCTATAACACCAACCATCAACCATGCTGGCTGGAGCTTCTGAACACAGTGTAGCCTACTATGTGCAAACATGCACAGCATCAGGCTGCATCCTCCTTATCATGGTTCTTAATCATTTTTATTGTCTGAATCACTATTAACATATATTAGATTTCTTTCCCACCCTTCACCATGAGATCCCAGGATGGTTACAGCAATTTAAAAATGCAATATTAAAATAAGTTAGAATATGCTTAAATGCTGGGAATACATAGAGTGTGTTCACCCATTGTTAAAGATGCACATTCAAAATAACTTAATACTATTTAACACTTGCACTGTACTTTCAAGTTTTCAGAGTGCTTCATATGCATCTAGTAGCAATTCTGTTAATTGAGGCTGAGGGGAATCTCTTGTCTAAGACCACCAAGAGACTTCATAACACAGGTGAGACTCAAACTAGGAACTTCCCAATTTGCAGCTTAGCTACACAAGCTCGCCTAATGTGGGATTTCTCACATTCCTTTAACCACCCAATCATATTTTCAGATGCTAGTTACACATGGGAAGAGGGCAGATTTCACCCACCCATTCAATGCAAGTTTATAATGTGATCAGTGATTCATATTAATAACCAGTGATCCGTATTTGTGTTTGCATAACTCATGTTTGTGGGAGCATTAATGTTGGCAGCAGCGGTTCACAGGTTACAATTGTCTCATGTATGAAGAGGTAACAAGATAGAAAATAGGAGGGGCTTTTGAACTCTGTTCTGTTGCACTGTCCAGCACATGCCAAGTTACTTGGGGTGGGGAAGAGTTGAAACACAAAGTGTTACTTAGGGTGACAAAAATACCTTGAGCTGAGCCTGGAGATGTACCCTCATTGTCTGACTCCTGGACATCTGTTCCTCCAACTTTATCATTTTCCAGGGGGAAAAGATAGAAGAAAGGGGTTGTGGCATCTGTATTTGGCAGGCAGGAATGAACAGGTGTTTCTTTTAGTACTATCTTTAATACAGTTGACATTTTAAGTAATATTTTTAAAATGTTGTCTTCCTTAATCATTTGGGGCATGGATCCAAAATATAATAGTGGCTGCTGCATGATGGGCTTGTCTACAAATATATTTTTATCACACCCATAATCACTGAAATTGGGGTGCCAAGATTAAAAAGCATTTTGCAAGCAATGAAAATACCTTGCATAAGAAGAGTAAGCAAAACACTCTTGAGGACTGCCAAGTACAACTTGCATCAATTATTTAGCTTTCATGGGGTTTACTCTAAAAATAAACATGGGGGGATGAGAACTTCCAATAAAAACTATTTGCATTAGTGATATTTTCTTCAGGTCTGTAGGATTCTAAAGTAAATTCCCTGATCACCAAAACAGATTATAGGCATATCATCATTCTTCTCCAAAAAAATTAAAATAAAAGGTAGCTTTGCTACTGATGTCTGCAGGAAATAGACTTTAAAAATTTGTCACAGATGCCAACTATAAAAGGGTTGCAGTTCCAAAGCAGGACTACTCTTGCACTGTATTTTGTTATAAAGGGACAACCCTGAGATGGAAAAGGTAGAGGGTCAGTTGATACTACTTATTCTTTAACAGGATGTTAGCCTTAGTTGCCTAAACAGCAATACAGGATTAGTAACAAAACGAAAGAGCACCAAATCATGATGGCATGAACACTCAATTAGAAATAAGAAATAAGCCAATTTTTGTGGTTTTGTAGTTTTTTCCAGGAAAAGGATGGGTCTAGGGGTGTTTTGACACTTTATTAAATCTAAAAATGTACTCTTACCTGGTTTCAACACAGTCACAAACAATAGCACCATGTTTAAGAACTCATTTCACACCCATCTAGAATACATCTGTATTATACAGCCATGTTTGCTTAACAGGCAGACAAATTCGGCTGGTTGGGCAAACCCTTGAGATCACCACATAGATTAAAATCCTTAATTCAGATGGAAGGAAGATTGGGGATCACGTATACAAAACTCAGAAGTGTATAAATATTGAGAGCAATACATGTCCCTATATCTGGGGTTCCCAATTGTCATCACAGTAGATCAGACACTCCCATTAGCACTTGTCAAGGTCTCCTACACTTTCCAGTCTTTAATATATATAATTCTAACAAAAATGAGGTTGTAGTTTTTTGGCGGTGGGGGGTGTTGCTCATTTTGGGTAGCTGACCTGCTTTTTTGTCTATGTCTTTTTTGTTTGTGAGTATGCACTGGAGGGTTCTGAGCATCACCAGTATTTGTGAAATTGGTTTTTTATGATGCCAAGAACACTTCTTTGATCTCCAAGGCCAAAAAGACTAGGGACTGCTGACCTACACAGATTTCCAAGCCAATATCAAAAAGCTGTGGTGAAACCCAAAGCTCAACTACTGTAGTTTTCGCTCCATTACACACATTTTTTTCCTCCTAGAAAGTAAGGGGAAATGTCTGTGCGTGTTAAGGAGCGAATGCTTGCTTCCTCCGTGGTTTCCAGCAGGAGAAGAGCCGCTGAATGGGGAGGAGAGAGGGACAGGGTGCCTGCTTCTTTAAAGGAGCAAAGCGGGAGGGGAGAGGTGCCGCTTACACAAGTGTAAGCGGCTCCTGTCTGGTTGGCTCCTTTAAAGCAAGCAGGCTCTCTGTATCTCTCGTCCCCACTCAGCGGCTCTTCTCCCACTTTGCTGGAAATAGCAGGAAAGATTTTCAGCTCGCTAAGGGTGGGGAGGAGGGAGAGAAGCAGAACCGGTAGGCTCCTTTAAAGCAAGCAGGCTCTCCGTCCCTCCAGCAAAGTTTTTCAGCTCACTAAGGGGGGGGGGGAGAGAAGCAGAGCTTGCTCCACGTCCCTTGAGTGCTTTTCCTTCCCTCCCCACTTAAAACGTGGTTACAAAGCACAGATCCACATGGATCCTCAGGATTTTTGCACTGGGTCACCCCAAATTCACAATCAGATCACATAGCATGTCCATGGCTACAGTTTGCACCAAAAAAATCACGCACCCACTGTTGCCTGGGGCCACAGTGGTGCAAAAACGTGGTTACAAACATGGATCCACATGGATCCTCAGGATTTTTGCATTGGGCTACCCCAAACTCACCATCAGATCACATGTCTGTGGCCACAGCATGAACCACAAAAATCATACATCCACTGTTTCGTGTAGAATATTTTTTTTCTTGTTTTCCTCCTCTAAAAACTACATGCGTGTTATGGTTGGGTGCGTGTTATCGAGCGAAAAATACGGTAAATGGATGAGCCGCAGTAGCAGAACAGTTTGGGAACTGCAGGTTTTTTGTGTGCAAAGGGTTTTACTCTCAAGTAAGTTTACATATGACTGCAGCCTTAATATGGTTAATTTCAGTGCCACATTTCTAAAGCAACAGATCTCTGGACTCCATCTACTGTGGAAGTCATACCCTCCAGGCTTGGGTGTTCTTCTTAAACTAGGAGTGGCCCTATTGCCAGCATTCAAAGACATACAGAATCATAGAATTGTTTTTATGATGTCATATGGTCTAGGAATGAACCCTAACATTGGAAACAAGTTCGGGGATAAGGCCAAGCCCAAATTATTATCAGAATAGTTTAGTAGCTGAGCTGTGACCAGTGGCCACCTGAACAATTTCAGCTGCCCGCCCCCTGCTCCTGAACTCCATGTTTAAGCCTCAAAGTCAAACGCCAAAATGAAAACAGTGAAAATGCTAAGCAAGTGTTAGCAATATATTCAACACCCCTCCCTTCCAAGACAGATGATGCATGTTTCCAGTTCTCTGGAATAAGAAGAATTATACCTACAGCATTACTCACAATAAAAGGTTTTTGTCATCATCAGATGCCTGAGTCATCAATCACCTTCATAAGTTATTTACTGCTTTGCAGTGTTTGACCTCAATGGCAATTATTTCCTCGAAGGAGCCATATGTACCAATTCTTACACAGAATTCAGAGCACAGGAAAATAAACTTCTTTCCTTTTAAAAAAGCCGCCACAATTTCAGTGACAAAGTCTGCATTTCCATAACAAACCTGTGCTTACCACACATGAGCCAATCAGACCTGCTTAACTTCTTCATTTTTAGTGCTGTGGAGAAACCAACCATGGTCAATGGGAATACTGATACATCCAAACCAAGGATCATGTTTTGTTCCCCTCCAAACAAACCATGGGTTAGCCAATGCTAATTCTACTCAGAGCAGGCCCACTGAAATGAATGGACATTTCAATGGGTCTACTCAGAGTACAACTTAGCTGAATAGAACCTCATAATAAGCCAATATTTGTTTTCTGCTTACCCATTGTGGTTTTAGCAAAACAGACCACAATTCCTAGTTTAGACATAACATAAGAGGCAAGGATCAGGGTTTGGTTCCTTCATGCACCAGCAGTGCGGAGAAGTAAGACACCCCAGATCAGCACATTTGCAGTAAACCATTAACTATAGCTTACTGTGAAGCACAATGAGGTAGATTGTTTTGTGTTAGTGAACTGTCTCATGTATGAGCACATGCTGTGAAGCACAATCACAAACCACAGATTATATTGGATATCTATTACTTGCTAATACAAGACTTCTGGAGGTGGGCAAAAATGAAGTATAGATATGGCCCAAAGGGAGCAAAATATTCCCAACGTCACGTAATTAATGAAATCAAAATCAAAATGAGACAGAACCTCACACTAAGCAAAGTGGATAATCAACAAAGTTGGAAACTTAAAAAACAAAAACCTGAAGCTTTGTTTACTATAAATTAGATAAAGTTTTAAGGCACATTCCCATCTGAAACAAGCTTGTACAGAAATGAGTGGTAGCAACACAAGTACATAACAAACATAAGGGGTGAGGAGTGTTAATAGAAGCTGCTGCTAATTAAGGGCACATTGGTCAAACAGAGGACATTTTGTTTGTGGTGTTTAGGGACTGAAAATATAAAAAATTAGGTATTTCCTTCAAAGACCAGTGATATTTTTATTTAATAAAAAGGCTCTTAGAAAGGTAGAGATTACTGAAGATTTTGCAATATACAATTTGCCTCATGTAAGACATTTTAGGGCTGGCCCAACTAACACATATTCCAACCAAGCAGAAAATCTCCAAAAACTCCATTACAATGCACAATCTGAAGCTGGCATCTTATTTAAACTATAAGCTTTCTGTTTTTCACCCACCATGAAGTGGTTGGAGAAATAGACAGATTTTCTGGCATTCTGCTCTCACACTTTTCCTACATATGTGGAAACCAATTGTGAAGCTGATACTGACTAGATGACTATTTCTGGATTTGGCTGTTCTTCAAACAAAATACACTGAACAATGACTTTTGCTGTGTGAGGCTGTGCGTGCCCATCCGTCCATCCGTCATGCCTTCAAGGAGGCACAGCCTGCTTACTTCAGGTTCTTCCAATGCCACAGCCTTTGCCCTTTCAAGAAGCAAATGCTGGCATTCATGTTTGCATGTAACCTTCCCTCGCAGAGGGAACAAAAACAGCAGAAGCTTAAATACCATTGCCAAATATAATGTTTTCAACTTCGTATTTTTATAAATAAAAAAATGACATTTTACTTCAGGTATAAAAGAAGACTAGGCCCAGCGGCACGTTGACTCCTCTGTTCACTTTTCCTATCATTTCTCTGGCCAACTGTCAGTGATGATGACAGCTGTAGTCCAGGAAACATCTGGAGGGTGACAGGTTCCCCATCCCTGAGTTCAAGTGCTGTGCTAGGACTGGAGAGAACCAATTTCAAGAAGCTCACTGAGTGACCTCAGGACTGTCACTATCTCTCAGTCCAACTTACCACATGGGGTGGTTGTGAGAATGAAATGGGGAAGGGGAGTATCATTATTATCATCACCTTCACAATCACTTCAATCTACAAACCACCCTTCTCCCCAAAGTAGCCCCCAGGTATTTGATGGTTATGGGACTTACAGAACGATGTGGGGGCGTCATACCACGTCACAATGAGAGAGATCAAGGCTCCAACAACCAATACAGCACAAGATTCAAGCCCCCTTATCATTCCGACTCAATGCCTCCCTTATTGAAGACTTCAACATGCAACCTTATACTGCATAGGTATGACTTAAATCCCATATTTGGAGATTCGTCTGCTCACAGTTTCACTCAGCTGGATGGTGCAGATTGCTACGCCCTGGAATACCTTATGTCAAATTCTGATTTTTTCACACACAGAAATTCTCACATTGTACACACATTTAGAGCCCAGCATACATAAATATTCTGGAAACAAAAATTAACAGAAAAGCTGTCATCGCATGCAGAATGAATGTGTGTGTGTGTGTGTGTGTGTGTGTGTGTGTGAGAGAGAGAGAGAGAGAGAGAGAGAGAGAGAGAGAGAGAGGGAGGGAGGAAAGTATATTGAATCATATGCTGTGTGACTAATGAGATGCTGAACGTGTCAGCACACCATGGGACAGGGCTAAATTTATTGCTACAAGAAATGTATTATTAAAAGTAGTGATTTGGATAATGAGATTATGATAGCTAGGCTGAAGAAATCAGATCTCATACCTAGCTAGAAATCTTCCCAAATGAAACCTACAAAAAGGAGGCCTGTGGTTTTTCAGGAAGAACGGTAAAGTCCCACTGACTTAAAGTCAACATCTACCCAAATCCTAAGAGCAAACATACACAGAAACCTGGCAACATACTAAACTTAGCATAGCCACATTTTTTAATTCTAGGTGAACAGTACTTTTTGCTTTCCTACTTGTCGCTTCTGTTCCAGTTCACCAAACTATCTGGAAATATTACACCCAATGAAAGTGGTCCTTTGGTATCCTGGAGGAAGCATAAAGCTACCCTAACTAGTAGCCATTGGCAGCCTTATGCATTCGTCTGTTGCCTTGTAAAACTCATCCCTAGTTGGTGACAATCGCATCTTGCTGGTGATAGTCAACACTGAATGGCAGTGGCTATCCAGGGTTTCAGACAGTGGAAACTCTCAGCTCCACCTGGAGATGATGGGGATTGAAACTGGGACCTTCTACATGTAAAGCAGGAACCTCACTTAACTAATGGATAAAATATCACTGAAAGGCAGCCAAGACTAGAAGACCTCACACTCATTTGCACTGGGACTGCAGGTTCTAGCCCTAACTATCAGCTAAGGATCTAAATGACTGGCTGCAATGTCCCCCAGTGCATATGTGCACATACTAGTCTGTTTCACATGTCCAAATGAGAATGAAATATGTGAAAGTAAACAAAAAATGCATCCTGACCTTTCATGTTCTAGAAGAGTGCCATATATAAATAAGCTGCACATTTGCAGGAAATGTTCATACACAAACCGGGGCCAGTAATTTCAATAGGCTCTCTTCCCCATTCTTTTATTTTAATACACATTTTTCTCTTTCTTTTTTACTACAATCCAGGTGATAATCCAATGTAACTGGTGTTAACTTGAACAAGTAACATAAGCATTGTATTTTATATTTTGGACTCATTCCTAAGGGACTAGGGTTGACATGTTTAAAACGATACGCAGAGAACTTCATTCTGAGGCAGTTTCCTTCTTTCTACAAATGCATGGCAATCCTTTGAAACTGCAGCTATACACAGAATATAGAAAGCTAGATTCTTCAAATGAGTTACCGAATAAACAGAAAACAGTAATTAGTTTTATCCACTCTAACACCCTTACATATTGTAACAATAAATAAGAAAAGCAGTTCCCTACAGCTAATTTACTGGTTCTCATGTGGCACTATATGGTTGCTGTTACCACTGCTTAAAATATGCTATTGGTATAAACCAGGCAGTTTTTTAATTCTTCACGAAATCAATACAATGTGGCCTGACCTAGCCCAACACAGTGCTCTTCTAGTTCTGCAATTGCTTTTTGTGGCAAAAACAAACTTGTTATTTGGCTAATTTATTTGTTTAATAAACACGGAAATGCTCCATGTTTTCTGAGACCAAGGGTGTAGAAATCTACAACCAAGGAAGTAGTGAAAATGAATTAACATTGTCAACAGCAACTTCTTTAGTTATAAAGTATAAACTAGTACGTTGACAGTAGAGCTGGGTCACTTTGCAAAAGTGGCTCAGTATTAAACAGATCCTGTGTGGTAGTGGAAGATGTGAAGCTAAATAGCAGGAGATGCAGGAATGCACAACACATACCAAAACAAAGAAATTCACTGCCACAAGATGTGGTGTTGGCTACAAACTTAGATGGCATTAAAGGAAATTTGAGAAATTCATGTAGAATAAGGCCATCAACAGCTACTAATCATGATGCCTATGTGCAACCTCTAGGATCAGATGCAACATGCCTCTGGGTACCAGCTGCTAGGAACAACAGCAGATGAGAGCTGAAGCCTCCATGCCCTGCTCATGAACCTCCCAGAGGCATCTGGTGGGCCAATGTGAAAAACAGGATTCTGAACTAGCAATGTATTTTTTTTCAATCCAGTAGGGCATATTATTCTGGCATGTTTTGCACTGCATAAGCCCCTGCCCACTTATCCCTTCAGCCACCTGTTTTTTCCACTGAGTGCTATGAATATAGTGCCACATCACTGGGGGGAGTATATGGAGAAGGCATCTCAGGAGGAAGGCTGGGGGTGGATGAAGAATTAGGCACCCAGCCACCATTATTACACTGCAAATAATGCTCATTCCACCTCACAGCTATTTTGAAGCTGGTCATCTACAAACTAGGATCAACTATCACTATTTTGTGAGAGGGATTTATTTGCATATTAGCAAATTTAGGTTAAATTAAAGTGCATTCAAGGTCTCTCTCTCACTCTCTCAACAAATCTGCTTTTTAAAACAATCTGAGTTTTTGCTGTATGGAAAGTGAAAGGGGAAATGCACTAGAGTAGGGGAAGGGAACTTTTGGCCCTTCAGATGCTGCTGAACCATAACTCCCATCAGCCCCAGCCAGCATGGCCAGTGGTCAGGAGTGATAGGAGCTGTAGTAAAGCAACATCTGGCAGGCCAAATGCACAAGAGAAAGTGTGGGATAAGGATCAGCTGGTGAAAAGTTGTATAACCTCCATGCAAAAAAATAATTAAGATAAATGCACAATAAATAAATGGTTGTCATAGAACCTTGGCACAAACAAATCAGAATGAATACTCAAGAGATCATCTAGAACAGACCTAGGTTCTCGACCACTGATTTATTGCCAAGCATGCATTTTGCTCCCCCAAAATTAAATTGTTAAGAGTATGGACCGTACTCAGTTATGATGAAGGAAATCAACTAACTGAATCTTGTGCACAAAAGAGCAACAAAGATGCTGAGATGTCTGGAAATCAATTATTATGTAGAAATGTTGTATGTTTAGCCTGGAGAACAGATTACTAAGAGGGCAAATGTTGCCAAACAATCAATGTCCTGCCACATAGATGAAAAACAAATCAGTTTTTTCTTGCTCCTGATTTTTCTAGCATGATGCTGTAATGGTGGGTTTCCTGCACATTTCTTCTTCTATTTTAACAGCATTGGGCTAATCCCCTGTTCTCAGCTCTTGTACAGAAGAGTGGCACCACTTTCAAGAGAGTTGGTGTTAGCTTTTTAAAAACACAATTAAAAACAGAAACACCACTGCTTCTTATATATATATATCTCAATGGACATGCTTGCTAGTGTTTAATAATAAAACACATAGGTCACAAACACTCTATTAAATACTTGTGCACACTTGGATACAGTGCAGTACTGCAGGGAGGTTTGGAAAACAGTCCTTATGACCAAATTGGCATGGCAGGTGAAAGTTTATGACAAAGAATGTGGATGGTTGCTTCACAGTTCAACACAAACCTTGATTTTTAGATGAAAATATGCTTGCCATCCCAAGAGTATAGACTCACTATGATTCACAAGAGAAAATATGTTTTGAAGCTAAATTAAAACTGTCTTTGAATAGCAGCAGCTGAAACACCTCAGTATAATCTTTCAAACCCAACCAAGCAAATAAAATATTGTCTCAGTATGTTTTATTTGATAAGACATGTGACCTAGTTTAGGCTTCGCCTTGCCTTGATTATAATTAACAGTAATTTGTACAGATTCCAATTTAATACATGAACTCACTCATTGAGAAAGGCAAACTGGCTGATTCAAAGCCAACACAAATGCTTAAATATGTTTTATGATGTTTAATTTAAAACAACGAGAAGATATACAGCAAATCGGGCTTCCATGTTACTCCCTTCTTGAAGACAGCAGGATGCAAGGTTGGAATACATATGGGCAACTACATTCAGAGAATGTGTACCATTTAATAGCCATATATGACTTGTTTTGAGAAAGCTTTTGATGCAGTGCACTGATAAAATGGAATCCCTTTTACAGTGGTGCCCCGCAAGACGAATGTCCCGCAAGACGAAAAGCTTGCTAGACGAAAGGGTTTTGCGGTTTTTGAGCTGCTTCGCAAGACGAATTTCCCTATGGGCTTGCTTCGCAAGACGAAAACGTCTTGCAAGTTTGTTTCCTTTTTCTTAACACCATTAATACAGTTGCGACTTGACTTCGAGGAGCAACTCATAGAACGCGGTGTGGTAGCCTTTTTTGAGGTTTTTGGTGATTTTTGAAGCTTTTCCAAAACTTTTCCGACACCATGCTTCGCAAGACGAAAAATTCGCTAGACAAAAAAACTCGCGGAACGAATTAATTTCGTCTTGCGAGGCACCACTGTACTTTTGATTCTTATTTTAAAATGCCCATATAGCTGGAAGACCACTTATGTAAGGATTTATCCTGCCCTCTCTTTGGGCTCCTACTGTCCTCACAAAGCCTCACAGGAGGGTCAGGAACTTTCCTGAACAGTATGAGCCTTTTCCATATTATTAGGAGCAGGCCTATAGGGGGAGGGCAGTTGGGTATACTTGCCCTGGACCTCAGAGGGTTAAGGGGAGGGGCCGCTACGGTCCTGCCAGACTTACGCTATCATGCCAAGAATGAGACTCCTGCCCCAGGCATAAGATAAGCTCTGCATGGGCCTGGTTAGGAATCTGAAGGTGAATTTTAGTCTGAAAAGTTGGTAGGTTAGGATGTATGGGAATTGCCAGGGGTGGGGAAGAGAAACTAGGGAGGGGGAGCTGAATGGAGAAGTGTGGTTAATTGCATTACTTTGTTATTTTTGCAAAGAAAAATGGTCAAACCATTAACAATAAAGTAGGGCTTTTGTTTGTTTTTTGCTTTTGTAGTTAGGGGGAAAGTTGTCAAACAGAGACATGTTTTTAGACTCATTTTCCAGCTTAAGACCACAACTGAGAGAGTTCCTAGACAAAAGAAAAAAGGCTTACATTGTCTCATGCTTAGTGGGGGGGGGGAGGGGTTCCCCTTCATACTAAACTAAAGGCCGCCTTCAGGAGCAGTTTGTCTTATTTCTTGAAAACAGGGGGTGGCCTAGAAAACCTCATGTAGAGATATAGTTCACCATGTAGGCCTGTAGACTGTATCTACAGAGGCTATTCATGATGTTATGCTACAAAACATGTGATGGTATATTCAGGCAGCAATCGAGGCAGCGTCAGTTAATCTATTTTGATTGCAAGAGATGGTAAGCAGCTATTGTCCTTCCTCTGCCGCCAACCTCGCATTCCCAAACAAACTTAAAGTGTCTCAAGTGTCAAATTGTGCTTCATCCAGACACGTTCCAGTTGCTTCTAGATGACTTGTTTATTGAGCATTCACCGTAGGTTGCTTACACAAAGTTGGTGGGGAGGTTATATGATGTTTATTGAACACTCAGTCAGATTTCTTTGCATGGAAGTTTTACAACATTGCATGAAACAATTGTTATCCCACACTTTTCAGTATCCTTTCCATCACATGCCACAAAATTCTAGATGTTCTTGTAAGTGGGTTTGTTACACAAGTGCATCAAATCCACTAATTATCCCAACTGAATTTGGTATGCAATCATTGCTATTTTGCCAGAAAGAGCCAGACTGGACGCAACCTCTGTCAGGAAGAAACTGCACTCCTTTCCTTACAAGCAGTTGTATAGGAACCGGAAGTCTGCTCCAAACAAACCAGTCTCCATAGAGAAGCAAGTACAAACAATCCTTCTCTCCTACCAACTCCTTTCATGGTTCTATAGCAACTCATCTGTATGACAATCATGTCCACACTGTTAGAATTGATCTCTGAATAGCAAATTACATTTCAAAGGAAAGTAAAAAGTGTGGGGTGGATGGGGAAGCACTTTGTTTATTCCAACTATGCAACTCCAACACAGGGAAGAATAAAAGAGACAAAATGTATTCTTTCAAAGCCAGAAGCAGTCATTAAATAATTGCTATTTGACACTCAAGGTGAAACTTCCAGCATGGCAAAGCCTACCTTGTATCAATGAATGCTGCTAACAGTCACACAAACAAAATGGTTGGTTTTATAGGAAACAATTGTGAAGGTAAGAGTTCATTAATCTAAGAATCACCCATACTGGTTCTAATACTGATTCTGAGCCTTCTCAACAGGTATTAAATTACAAAAACAGCTGATAAGCTGCTGGTTCTAACATGTTAAATAGTGGCAGTACAGTGGTACCTCGGGTTTAGAACTTAATTCGTTCCAGAGGTCCATTCTTAACCTGAAACTGTTCTTAACCTGAGGAACCACTTTAGCTAATGGGGCCTCCCACTGCCGCTGCGCCGCTGGAGCACGATTTCTGTTCTCATCCTGAAGCAAGGTTCTTAACCTGAGGCACTATTTCTGGGTTAGCGGAGTATGTAACCTGAAGTATCTGTAACCTGAAGCTTCTGTAACCTGAGGTACCACTGTATAGTGGTAGTATAGCTAAGGTCTTATGTACTGTATTCTGTAGGAACTACAGCAGATATCCTTCATTCTTAAATATGTGGTAAATTTGCAGAGTGTCTTCCGCTTCATATATAGTTTCTCTGTGGTATCTGAATGTGGAGATGTGGCTTTAAGCTATTGATATTTTTTATTAGGCTGAGCCAAAATGCAACCACCTCGAGTTTGTGGGCTATCCTTCAAAAATCCTGCTAGATAAATCTAGCAGCTGCATGAAAACTATTATGCAAAATCTTAAGCATGGTTTTAATTATGAATTATGATCAAACACAGACACGTTTAAAAACTTGCACTTGCACACTTGCACAACCCTATGGATTGTATTGAGGCTCAATAAGTATCATTTCAATGAACTCCAAATCTAGCAAGGATGGTGGGGATAAAGCCTTTTTACAAAGCACCATCTAACTCTACAACATTTGGAATATATCAATAACAGTCAAAAGTAGAATATACTGAGTAACTGGTACATACATATTCATTACCACACACATCACACATTTTTAAAGAGTTGTGGAGTCTTTATTTTCCCTTCTCTCCAACACTTGTCATTACTGGGGAAAGTGCCAACTTTGGAATAAGGCAAGACAATAGTCCACCTCAAAAACACTCTTCCAAAAATGCATGCTTAATACAGAGCTTAACAAAGCAGTCAACTTCACACCCTCCAACATTTCGCCAATGAAAATAGGGATGTCCTAAGGGAAAGTGGGACATTCCAGGAACAAATCAGAAACTGGGGCAGCTTCTGTAAATCTGGGACTGTCCCTGGAATATAGGGACACCTGGAGGGTCTATTCTAGTCTTAATGTATAACTGTGTACTTGGAAACCCATGTTAAAAACAAAAAACAAAAAACCCCTGCTCTTCTGAAATGTTAACCTATTTGCAAAACTGATATAACACGTACAAGAAAAAACTGGTGATAGTGTATATTTAGACAAAGACAGAAGATGACCAGATAAAGGAGCAAGCTGGTAGGAAATGAAAACATGACTAATTTCTACATATTTTAAAAGGGGGGCGAGGCTGAAAAAGTCCTTCCCTGTTACTGACAAATATGCTGCCTTGACCAACAGCCACTTGCTATCATAACAGGTTATCCAGAAAAGCAGTATATTACTGTGGCAATACAGGTGAGACAACAACAACAGTCAGATGGGCTGAGAACAGGTTTTCTTTCATCACTGTTCTCCACTGATTCCAATGAATTCCTCCACCAAAAGTTCTAGGAATTTTTTTAATTATCGCTCACTCTTTCTACATAATTTGTGAGTTGAATTGCTCTGAGAACCCTTCAAGATTGAAGAGCAGTATAAAAATATATTGAATGTTTAAGTTGTAACACACCCAAGAGTTGTATTAAGCTTCATCAGTGTGGAAAAAAATAACTCAACATGGCTGCAGTTTTATGTTCTATACCTGCATAGCTCCTAAGGAGAAAGTTTTTCTTTAGTGCAAAGTGTTTCATATAAATTTCAATTCCTAAGCACACACACAATACTTATAATGCAGTGTGATGCTTTCATCTTGCTCAGAGAACACCACCACCAATTTCTTTCTGGGTGAATGGAATCTAAACATCATTAATGACATACCATTTTATACCCCAAAACCCTGTTAGTGACTCCAAAACTCCCACACTACTTCCAGTGGGAGACATGTCTAAGTATTGAGTTTACCAGCTCACTACCGCCACCTGAGGAACTTCATCTGTTACCCTCAGTCAACTTAATTACGCAGGGGTCATCTGGTTGCTGTTTAATCTCCCAAGATTATAGTCACTATCTAACTTTCAAGGGAAACAGATTAATGCACCACGTAGGGATTGAATATTTCTGAACCCCACTGATATGGAAACAATATATAAACATTTCTTTAGAATTATGAAAAAAAGACTCATTCAATAACCACAGTAAGCAAAGAAAGGTAGTGATGTAAGATTTTAAAGTAAACCACTAGTTAGCATTCTGCACTGCACTTAATACATAAATTTAGATATTGAGTACATAATCTCTACAATTAAGAATAATAATTCCATTTCAAATTTTTAGATTCTGGATTTTACAAGATTTTACACAGGATAATCATTATAGTGGTTATTTCTCTCACACAGAAAAACATGTTTTCAAGTTTTCAACACCTTTAGCTGTGAAGAGAAGTAAAACAAAAATTCTATTTCAGATTATTTTAAAAGAGTGAGCTGATAGAAGCATTCCAGTTTCCAGAAACACCTACGTATAAGACATGATTCACCACAAATCCTAATTATCAGCCAGGACTGCAGTTCTAGTTACTATGACAATGTCAATATCTCTGAGGTGTGTAGTCTTACTCTGAAAGGTAAACCATTCAGAATAAATCATGGACCAGAGAATCGGAGAAAAGAAATTCAAAGGAAACTGTTTACCACAGTCACTTGATGGAAAGGCAACAACTGCGAAAAGTTATGACAATTCAGTCATTCAATTTTGCTATTTCTAGAGACTAACAACACCTGAATGTTTATGTGTCATCTCAAAAGTAATGTTTAAAAATGGCACTTTTTCGAAATGCATAGGATGCCAAGGCTGTATTCGAACATCAGCTAACTCTCGCCTTGAAGCCTATGTAAGTTACGCCACTTCGGTCTTGCTGAAGACAACGCCTAAGCCTAACTGCCAGTTCTAAATATGAGAACATGTTCAGTCAGATTTAAAAATGGAGCAAAAGCAGTCTTGAAAATAACCAGGGGGTGGGCGGGAGGAGATTACTAGTCCGAAAAAAGAAAAAGAGGGCTGGCAGAGGAATGATGGGGAGCTGCATTTTTATGCTGGACACAGAAGAGGGCTTCCCTCCTCTAGCAGCCTGCTTGATTTCTATGTCGAGTGCAGAAGAGGAACAGAGGGTCCCATCCCTCCCTCACCAGCCCACTCATTTGCCTACACTGAATTCCTAACTCCCTGTGGCTACCAGGCTAGTGCTTAAATACAAGGCTGAACTAAACCTAGATTCAGTATTGGTTTGAAAACCATTTCAACTTAAAGGAGTCTACAATCATGCACTGAGGTTCGACTTCCACATCTAATATTGGCTTCTTTAAAGATGTGAATCTTTTATTCCACACACACACAGTTTCACATCTACAAACTCGAACATAGCCAGGTTAGGAAACCCACCAAATATAAAGTTTGAAAATTACACATTACAAAGTGATATATAAAATATGGACACACTTGAGGGATCCCACCACCAACCTGGAATAAATGCAGTCTCAAAAAGTTAACCTGACAATTGAGATGCACTGAACATCCATGAGACTATTCTACTGTGATAGCACAGAGTGAACTTTTCAATATTTAATGGGCCTTGAAAGCATCTTTGTTGTTGGCAAGCTGCAAGTGCCAGTGATTTGACTTTAAAAATGTGATTCAGAAAAAAGCATGTACTTAATAACACATTTAAAAGCTCCAATGACTTCAGCTGGTGCTTTATATTTATTAATGTTTACCCTACTCATCTCTTTTATTAAAATTCTTACATTTGCTCTTTGGGAGATACCACAAACCACATACCCATTAACTGCGTACTATATTTTTCTCAGCACTGAACAACATTTCATTTTATGTAAGAAAAACTATTTAAGGAAACTAGAAGATGGGAAAATGCCAAAAAGGAACTATAGCTAGAAAATTGCATTCACTGGCCTGGTTCACATGACACGCTTAGTCAAACCTTCGCTTAGTGAGACCTCGCCAGCTCCCTAAGAGTTTGCAGCTGCTTATCCCCTCCCTGTTCCTTTTTGCCAACTATGCCACACAAACTAAACTTGTTGGAGGGGGGAGTATTGTTTTGTTGTTTTAACTATTTGCTTTGTGAACCACTCTGAGATCTTGTGATGAAGGGCAGTATATAAATCTAATAAATAAATAATATTAAACAAACAAACAAACAAACAAACAAGAGTTGTGTGAACCGGGACTCGTAGGTAAGCTCCTTTCTCACTAACCATGAGCTGCAGCCAAGGGTTGTTCTTGGCTAAAACTTGTGGCTAGTGACAAGAGAGATTAACTACAAGTCCCGGTTCAAACAACATGCTAAACTGAAGCATGGCTTAGCTTAACATGGTTACCAAAAAGGACCAGGGAGGATCCAAGCATATGTGAGCCACTCCCAGAGTTCCCATATGTGCACATGGTTTGGCTTAGCATCTCATGCAAATAAGCTTGTCACAGAACATTAATATTATTCTTTCACTTGAAAGTAGTGGTGCAGCTAAAGACAGAATTTAAATGGCATCATCAGTAGAAGGACCAGAAATGATTTTACTTTAGAAGCCCTGTAATGTACAAGACAACTCCAATGGCCTGGTTTGCATCATTAAACCATGGTTTGGCCTTGTATGGGCAAACCTCGATGAGACAGAGTGGTTCATGCATTCTTCTTCCCATCTCCTCCGACATGGTTCAGAATAAGACTTCTGCAGAGTTTCAGTTTCCAAGAATCTCAGCTTAGAACAATGTATGATGACAACAAACAAGGATGATGATGGTGGTGGTGGTTACTATTATTAATTCATTTTATATATCACCCTTAATCCAAAGATTCCAGGGTGGTATACAACATAAAGAATATAATTTACACAAAATAATAACAGCATAATAACAAAATAATCATAACAACAGTTCCCCCCCCCACACACACACATTTAACAGGCAATCATTATTTAATGCCCGAAACCCTGGGTAAAGAAGTCTGTTTTCGCCTGGTGCCTAAACAGTTTAGTTGTTAAACAAGCCAACTTCAGCTGCAATGTATTGTATACTTGACAAGCCCACTGTCACTGCAATTCTAGGTAAACTGGCGTGGGGGGGGGGGGACAGTATCAAGCTAATGGTAAGCCACCATACATAACAGGTAAGCTGTGTTTGGCTTGGTGGGTGAGAAATTGTACAGGTCTGCCTTATAGGATGCTTTATTTTGCACTCCTGGTAATTATCAAAATGGTTGCCAGATTTCTCAGCACACACATACTGATGCTAAAGAGCCACACAGGAAAGGCAGAATAAAATTGAGACAAATTTGCAATTCACTTTTTCATTGTGTTTGAAAAAAGGAAAAATATGTGGGTAATATAAAAAGAGGGGAAAGAATGGTTAATAAACATTTAAGAAAACAGATGGCAACTCAACGGCTTCACTTCCACATCACATTGAAATTATGAAATTTTCACTTAAATCTGACAGTCTTATTTGAATCTCATGTTGAATACATTTGATCGACCTCCTTAAAAATCCTTTCCTTCCCCACCCCCAAGCATCTAGCTCATTTTCCATTTTTAAAGCTTTTCCTGTAGAATTAATAGATGCTGAAATACTGCCAGCCATAAAAGGACAACTCACTTTCATTAAAAGCTTAGTTCCCTCCATAGATTAGAAAGGAATTGTCAGCCCAAAGCACCTGACTCCATATGTTCTACTGCATATGCTAATTCATCTAAATATAAGAACATTTAAATTAGACTTCTGATTAGCTGTAAGAATGAGTCAAAAAGTAGACAGGTGGCCAAGAAAAACCTCTGATCCAAACTGTTTTAAAGTATTTATACAAAGGGAGAAGTCCCAGATTCACACAGTTTTACACTCATTTAATGAAAACTCAAAGAGGAATGGTCTGCTAAAATTGTGTCATTGCACCAATACTGTCATTCCTCATAACAGTCTTCATGAGAATAATATCTGCCCCATAATATAAAATGTGGCTTTTAAATTTAAATTAAAAAGTAACAGTTAATAGGCAACACACACACAGGATCTGTTAGCCTCACCATATCAAAATATCTTACTCATTCCCACCAAAACATCACAAACTACTTTTTAAATTTAAGCGTCCATTTAACTACATTGCATGGCTGTAGTTTGCTAAGGCAGTTGGGAATTGTAGCTCTGTGAAGAGTAAACTACAGCTCCAAGTTAAAACCCAATATATGTGCAAGCTGCACACACAACTCTAGAGACACACAGGGCCACCAGAGAGCCCTGCTGCTTTTGTCAGCTAGGAAACATTGGAGCTTCATGGAACATGCAGGGTAGCATCACATCACCAAACTGGCATTTCCCTTGACTTACATGGAGAAGGCAAAGTTTGAGTAGGGCCAAAAAAGAGAGAGGGATGGGCATCCACTCTCTGAAGTAATACACATAGAGCTAATGTTCTGAGGAAAGGAGATTACGGAAGACAGCAGCTGCCAACCTTTTTGATAAGCATGCCACAAATTAAAAGTCTACGTATGCTCAAGTGCAGCTCCCAACACCTTGTGGTGTTTGCTCTTCTAGTCAACTTAAAGAAGCTGTGAGGCACTGGAGGAGCACGCAGGAATATTGTTGACTGAACCTACAGGCCCGAAAGCTACTACAGTATCATCAAGTCTTCAGATGATCAACTGAGTACACTCTCACAATGTACTGCAAGCACCATTGATTTATTACAACAAACCATTTCACAACTGCTTCTGCTCACACAATCTTGCAGAAGTTATCTGCAATATATTGTTACTTAGTTTCTGGCATGCAGCATGTTCCTGCTGTGTGAATAATCTGTTTCACAGTCTACCCCAAATAAAGGATGTTGCTTTTCAATCTTAGAGCATATATTACAAGCCTGAGCCCAACAGCTCCGAAAGGATTAGAAAATAATCTGTCTTCCAGAGAAGTATATAACACAGGAAGCAAACTTCCAGCCTTAAATTGGAAATGTATAACTTGGTACTATCTACTTAACAGAGGTAGCTGTGAAAAAGGCAAAGTCCATGTTAAGGATCATTAGGAAAAGGATCAAGGATAAAACTGCCAATATTGTAATGCCTTTATACAAATCTATTGTGCAACCATGTGTTCAGTTCTTGTCACTGCCCTTCAGCATGGAAAATGAAGGTCTAAGAAGGGTAGGGGGGGGACCAACATTTGAGGCTTTTTGGTAGACAGAAAAGGCAAATAAGGGAGGACATGATAATATTCATATCAAATTATGCATGGTGCCGCAAGAGTGAATAGAAAGAACTTTCTTTCTTTCATTTAATATACTATAACCAGATGTCATCCAGTGAAGGTGAATGATGGGAGATTTAGAAAAACGAAATGCAGGTATTACAAGATGGGGTGATGCTCATCAACACGGATGACTTTAAAAGGGATTACACAAATTATTGCTATGCAAGGCTATCAATGGCTAATAGCTATAATGGCTATATTCGCTATATTGCCTATATTCGCTATATGGCTATATTGCCTCCTCTGTTGGAGGCAATATGCTTCTAAATGTCAATCACTGAGGAGCAGTAATTAGAGAGAGCTATTTCATTTGTGGGACATCCTGCTTGTGTGCTTCACACAGAAAGCTGCTTGCTAACCATTGGAAACAGAATGTTGGCTAGATAGGTATTTGGTCTGACCCAGCACAACTCTTCTTCTGTTCTTTTTCATGGAGGAAATAGTCCACTGAGCATAAGAATGTATTTGATTTACTGTCAGCCTGCTCTTTTAAATATTTGCAAATATATTCTGGCAATTAGTTTTGCCATCCTGCACTTTGCTTAATCATTGTGAACTTGAATAAATTGCTGTCATTTGTCTATTTAAAGCAGTCCTCAGGTAAAACAAGGCGATCTGGCATACATCCAACAAGGAATTCTTGCACCTAAACATTTAAAAATTGCTTCCCTACTGTTTTCCGTTCCCAGTGTTTAAGATCAATGACAGCAAGTAGCTGAAAATATCTTCCTGTTCTCATATAACAGGGGGTTATTGACATTAATGGTTGTCCACCCACATTTCACATCATTTGCATGCTTTATATTACTTAACATTTGTGCTCTCAAAATTCTAGAATCATATTAAAACTAAGAAGCCCCCAAATTCTAACAAAAGCATAGGCTGCAACTTTCTAAAGAATGTACTTATAAGAAAGGGGAGATGATGCATGGGTAGGCAAACTAAGGCCTGGAGGCCGGATCAGGCCCAGTTGCCTTCTGGATCAGGCCCGCAGATGGTCCAGGAATCACTGTGTGGATCAGCGTGGATCTGATTGTTTGGGCTGCGCCAGTGGGAGTGTTCGGCGGCGCCTCCTTCCTCCCTCCTCCTGGCTTCTCCCCGCCCTGTCTAGAGCCAAGAGGAAGGGGGCTGGGCTTTGTTGATGCCAGTAGCAGCAGTTAGCACTCAATCGGCCACCATTGTAAGCAGGCTCAAATCAGGCTTTGTTGCTGCCAGCCCCTCTCCGGAGCCCTTTCGTGCGCCACTCATCGTCCTGCTGCTGCCAGCCCCTGCAGCTCGCAAGACACAGGTAAGCAGCCACCGGGGCTCGTCCAGTGCTGTGGAGAAGGGAGGGGAGAGTCGTGGGGTTGGGGGATGGCTTACCTTGAGTAGAATGTGTTCTTTTATTTAAAATGCATCTCTGTGTTATTTGTGGGAATTCATTCATCCCCCCCCAAAAAAAATGTACTCCAGCCCCCCACAAGGTCTGAGGGACAGTGGACTGGCCCCCTGCTGAAAAAGTTTGCCAACCCCTGAGTTAGTGTGTTGCAGTGGGACCTGAAAGACCAGGATTCGAGCCCCCAGGCAACCATGAAGATCGCCAAGTCACCTTGGGCTAGGTCTCTCAGCCTTGCCCTCTCACAGGGTTGTTGGGAAGATAAAATGCAGCTGAGGGGGAATCTTGAGCTCCTTGGAGGAAATGTGCGCTATAAATGTTATCAGGATTACATTCTGCTCCCTCATCACATGAGATCTTAGGCCTGGCCACAACAATTTAAAACAGAACAAAACCGGGGGTGGGGGGGAGACTACACCTTTTACTCATCACCTTGATAGCACAATCCTGTTTGTGCAATTTTATTCAACAGTACTTACTCCTAGGTGAATGAGTATATAGCAGTGCAACCTAAAAATCTAATACAGAAAGATGATAGATAGATAGATAGATAGATAGATAGATAGATAGATAGATAGATATAGATAGATAGATGGTAGACAGAGATACCAACAACTATTGTGAGAACCCACAACCATGCCTATGTGCATTTGGATAAGAAAAATCTGATGAGTTTAACACTGACTGGAAAGTGGTATACACATATTAAAAGTGGCATAATATGATCTCCAAAGCTCTGCTGTGCTCGATTGTGTAATATATTGTTATATGGATCATTTGTTATGATATTTAAAGTCTGGTAAATATTTTTCCATTAATTTATTTAAATGATTATAATATTAACTGTATGACAATCTAAGATATGGTTTTGTTAAATGTTCTATTAAATTTCATTCATTTGTTAAGTAATTGCCTTTTCAGTTAAAAATTCTGCCCTCAATTCTAAATCTTTTTAAAAAGGCCAAATATTCACTCCCATAATTATGTTATTGCTAAGTTCCCTAAAGGAAAAACTGAAAAGGGAGAAAGTCAAGCTACAACAATAACAAGGTTATATATACCCTTGTCCAAATGTGAGGGCTACTAAAATTAAGAAGCTGTGACTACAAATTGTTTAAAATGGATTTTCTTCCCAAGCCAGGCTGGTATTAGTAGTTTTATAAATGGAATTCTTCCATTTCTGCCCTCATTTTCTATCATACATACCTATTGCTGAAAAAAGAACTAAAATGAGACACAGACAATAGATAATGTTGTTTCCCTGGTTTCCTACATTATTTGTAACCTCATTCCTATCCTGCTGACAGTCAACCTAAAACATTTTCCAATGCATAGGAAATGCACTAGTGACTGGAATCCATAAGGAACCCTGCTGACACAGATTTAGATAACCACTGGTTCACTGCATATTATGATGAAATGTTCTTAAAATGCTGACTTCTAGGAGTCATTAAACTTCTGCTTCACTAACCTTTCTGGGGAAAGAAGAACAAGAGACAAATAGTTTCTACAGTGCACTAAATTAAGACCAGCTGCTATGCTCCAGCTCTGAAAGCTCTGAATTCCCCCCCCCCCAGTCAAATCTTTGCATGTAAATTTTACTATCATTTTTCAACTGAAACAGTGTTTCAGAAACTAGTTCCTAATGTACTTATTTTGGAAATTGCACATTATTACACTCAGAAAATTAAGATCACCTGGGGGGGGGGAATATACTCTAAACAGAGAAATACTTAGTTATGCATTCAATTAACTTTTTACAAGATGTCCAAAATCTTGCTATCCTTTAAATCCCCATTCTCACCAGTCTTGCATTATCCCTTGGGAATAAACACATGCAAACCCTTCCCTTCTGCTCTGGGCAAATATGAAATACCAAATATAATTGTGGAAAGGTGACTCTCACAGTGCTCAAGAATAATGTTTGTGAGCAAATGGCTGTTGGTTTCTTTTATCCATATAGTATTTGAAAATGGATATCAGAATTAAACTCTGGAACAGATTTTGTATTATACACTACTTTGCCAAATGGAAAATGATATCCTAAAATTGCATAAAGAAAATTCTGTCATAATAAAAGACCTAAAGCTTGTAAACACATAAAGTAGTTGCATATCAGTTATGTAAAATACAGACTGCAGATTTTAAGTGCTTTGACTTTTTTCTTCCCCGTAGTCAACAAGAATAAGAAATTGTATTAAAATCAGACTCCAAGTACGTAATAGCACAAACACACTTGCTTTAGGATTCTTGGTGGTTTTTTAATTATTTTATTTCAAGTATACCTAGACATAGTGTTCTGAACACCAGCCTCAGGAAAAATGGAACAAAATACAGAGATAGTTCTTACAGAAGAGTTGTAGTCAAGCCAATATAACTGCTCCAAGAATTACCACTTTGCAATGTGTTAAATCAGGGCTGGGGCAGGACTCTTTGTATACACAGTTTGTTTTCAGGAAACCAACACTTCAATCGTTGCTCTTCTAGGAGTCCTCTTATCAAATAATCCTTCTGTTTTACTTCAAATTACCCATGACCATTCTTTCTACCAAAACAGAATGCTTTATCCAGGTTTCTGGAAAGAATCCTCAAGAGCCCCTGAAGTCTTCATCGCACAATGCTAAATAAAAAGTTAGAACGCTAGTTCTAAATCTTTGGCCTTCCAGCACCTGACATTGTCCCACACTTTAGTTCTATAATATTAGATCATAGAACTGTAGAGATGGAAGGGACCATGGGGGTCATCTAGATCAACCCCATCTTTCTGCCCAATGTGGGGCTCAAACCCACAGCCCTGAAATAAAGTCTCATGCTCTACAGAGTGAGCTTCCTACAGCCTGTTTGATTTGATTTCCCAGATTTCCATGGAGTTGTGTTAATACACATCAACTCCTCCTCTTTCCCCACAACCATTCTAATTTCAATTCTGATAATTGATTTACTACTCAATGTGCAGCTCTAGTGTTTTTCGGACCAACTGCATTTCATTCTAACCTGCATTCCAACAATAGCCTGGTAGTCTGAATTCCTCAGCATCAAGCCCAGCACACTATGTAACTGCACTTTCTTGTAGATGCACCATGTCTGGGAAACAGAATAGAAAGCTACTACGGTCTTCAGCTTGACATTTTTTTAAGCCTATAAAAAATTATATCCTCTGGGGTCAGTTATACTGAATGAATCGTAATTTGAAATAAAAGTTTGGGATTAAATTTGCCAAGTTCATCAGCTGTCTCAAAAGTATAGCTTAAAATTATTGGAGACAAACGTCCTGATTTGAGCAATCATTACCTTCATGTATTCATTCTAGTCTATTACTGGCTATGTTTAAGGGCCAAACAACACACTGCATTAGAGCTCTGTGATCTAAATTCCTGCACAAATTTTCACCTTCAAATTTTCACCTACTTATGGGTCAAATTATACAATCCTAAACTAATAGAAATCTATCTTTCTGTTCTTTTTGAAGAGTACATACTGCTCAAACTCTAGAATAACGCTAAAAATATTGCCAGTGCTAATGTCAGACACTAAAAACAGCACAATAGAGAGAGTCATAATGCACCTCTGTCAGGGACTGGCAGGGCTCTGAGGAGAGTGTGGATGAGACAGCGGGGCCAGAGGCTGATCCAAGCAAAGGGGGTAGAAATGTATGGGGTTTCTCCCCTCCCACAAGGCAGGAGTCAGAGGTGGAGGATGGGGAGGGGTCTGAGCAGTTGTAGATGGGGAAGGAGGTGCAAGATACAAGGTAAGAGCCAGAGTTGGAGGATGGACAGGATGCACCAGGAATGGGAGAGACAGTGCCTGAAGGGAGTGGGTGGCAGCATCTCCTCTGCCCCTGCAATCTCCCAGGACCAAGAGGGGCTTGAAGAGTAAGAGTGGCTTGACAACTTCCATGTAGAAGGAATTGCAGGTTGCCTGTGCTCACGCCATCAGATGAGGATACTAAAGTTTGTGGGGGGGACGCTGGCCACGCTGTTGCTCCAACAGCTCAGCTCGAAGCGCAAGCCCGTGGAGGGCCACAGGCCACCAGCCACCTACCCACCAGAAGCAATGTGTGTGCATGTTTAGTGCACCTTAGGAGCAACGGTAAGTTCATGCTATGTCAATAAAGAATTAAATGATGGGCCATTTGTCCTCCTTGAGCTGGATGTGCTCAGGTCAACTTCTAAACACTCCAAATCATTTGGAGGGTTTTCATGCTGGTATTGGAAGATTACCACTACTACCCTACACTGCACCAGAAATACAAACAAGTTCGCACATAATGCAGAAACATTTCTGTGCAATCTAGGCCAGCCATGTGAATATTCATTCTTGTGAAGCTTTAGCAGAGTGAATTCAAATGAACCTCATCCACAAAGGCATTTTAGGAGAAAAGAGAATAAGAAGACTAACAAACAGCCACAGTCTTGCTTTCACAAAAGGGATCAGAAATAGGTACAGACCATTTTGCTTCGTTTTATGAATTTTCTCCTCTATCAGTTCCATCTATTACTGACAAGTGAGAAGAATGACCTAGCAATACTGTGCAGGGTTAAGGCATACAAAAAATATTGTTAAAAGTTGCTTTAAAAAGTTGAAAAGGATTTTGCAGGTGCTACTGAATCATATTAAAATATGAGCCCATGGTGGTTTACGGTGAATCAGAAAAATACATTTACCTTATGCTAACAGCTGGAAATATACTCTGGTCTAGTCTACACATGCGGCAGAATGAGGAGGAGGCACACCAAGGTAGAATAGTAGAATTGTAAGGGTACACGAGCCTAGTCCAACAAGGGTCATCTAGTTCAATCCCCTGCAATGCAAGACTCTTTTTGCCCAACTTGGGGCTTGAGCCTATGATCTTGAGATTCAGAGTCTCATGCTATACCTACTGAGCTATGTGGGCGTGCTGAACTGCAGCACTCCAGAATGCAATGGGGATCACATTTTTGCAGTGGTGGTTTTTTTCCCCAAAGGAAAATGGTGCAGATACTCACCATGAAGTTGTTACAGTAACGTTTTTGCTTTTAACATTTTTTAAAAGGTACCAGTATTGCATACCCTTCACCACCCCCAGAAAAAAAATGCTGCATTTTTGAAGGCTGGAATAGGCAGATAATGTGAGTTACTGCCAAAACCCAAGGGAACATCTTTTTCCTGACAGGACTGTAAATTCCAAAATTCTCAGAGTGAAGCAGCTGCAGGAATTTTTCTGTTAGGGAAACTGGGACTTGCACTTCCAGTAATAAGAAAAGAGATGCTCTACCTGGTTCTGGATTACCTGCTCCCACAGTCTCACTCTTCCAACACCCCAAGGTAATTATTATTATTATTATTTTGCCTTGGGGAAGGGGGAGGTAATGATAGTTTCCAGGATCAGGACAAATGAACAAACAAGCAAGCACCCCTGCTTAAACATTCACAGCACCCTTATATACATGGCAGCTAATCACACAGAGCAAAAGAGTTGTACTTTTCAAGTGCAATATGATCCCTTGTTTAATAAGAAAGATGAATTTGTGAGCACTGTAAATGCTAGAGAGAACAGCTTAAATAAGCAGGAATATTACGTGCTTCTGCGAATACAACTGAAATCACAGTACTTAATCCCTGTAGCTATTTTTATTTCATTAGAAAATGCAGATTTTAAACAACTAAATCTCCTGTGGATAAAGCTTCCAATCGCACTGAAAGGGACACTGCTTGGCCATTTGGCATTATTCTTAATCTGCAGCACACACACAGTTCATATTCTATTCTTGTCAAATGTTTAAAAAAACCCAAAATGTGATAAATTCCATTTTTAACATGAGATTTTAATGCATGTTAAAATCTACCACTGCACTGGGATAAAGAGTTACTCCTTCAGTTTTCCAATCTAAAACAATAATCCATAAAATGCAACACTTGCTTAGCCATTTAAATGCAAGACCACCTTGTTTTCAGAAAGGATTTGCATAGTCTGAAATTCAGCATTCTGTCATAACTGAATGTATAGATTCATTGTTGTATTTGGGATTATCGGGGGCATTGGAGATCACATGCTTATTTACCGTATTTTTCGCCCCATAAGACGCACCGGCCCATAAGACGCACCTAGATTTTAGGGGGGGAAATAAAGGGAAAAAAAATTATTTCCCCCCCAGGTGCGCTGCGCTAATCCAGAAGCTTGGGGCAAGCTGAGGTCAGCGCGCCCCAAGCTTCTGCGTGCCGGCAAGCAGTCCACTGCCGCCCCAAGCCTCCCGCACCCGGCAGGAGGTCCCGCTGGGTGCGCAAGGCTTGGGGCGGCAGCGGACTGCTTGCGCGCACCTAGAAGCTTGGGGCGTGCTGAGCTCAGCACGACCCAAGCTTCTGCGTGCCGGCAAGCAGTCCACTGCCGCCCCAAGCCTCCCGCACCCGGCAGGAGGTCCCGCTGGGTGCGCAAGGCTTGGGGCGGCAGCGGACTGCTTGCGCGCACCTAGAAGCTTGGGGCGTGCTGAGCTCAGCACGACCCAAGCTTCTGCATGCCGGCAAGCAGTCCGCTGCCGCCCCAAGCCTCCCGCACCCGGCAGGAGGTCCCGCCGGGTGCGCAAGGCTTGGGGCGGCAGCAGACTGCTTGCGCGCACCTAGAAGCTTGGGGCGTGCTGAGCTCAGCACGCCCCAAGCTTCTGCATGCCGGCAAGCAGTCCGCTGCCGCCCCAAGCCTCCCGCACCCGGCAGGAGGTCCCGCTGGGTGCGCAAGGCTTGGGGCGGCAGCGGACTGCTTGCGCGCACCTAGAAGCTTGGGGCGTGCTGAGCTCAGCACGACCCAAGCTTCTGCATGCCGGCAAGCAGTCCGCTGCCGCCCCAAGCCTCCCGCACCCGGCAGGAGGTCCCGCTGGGTGCGCAAGGCTTGGGGCGGCAGCGGACTGCTTGCGCGCACCTAGAAGCTTGGGGCGTGCTGAGCTCAGCACGCCCCAAGCTTCTGCATGCCGGCAAGCAGTCCGCTGCTGCCCCAAGCCTCCCGCACCCGGCAGGAGGTCCCACCGGGTGCGCGAGGCTTGCAGACACTCGCCCGAAGCAGGGGGAGCCCTCCCGAGGGCTCCCCGTGCTTCGGGCGACAGGCTGCCGCCCCAAGCCTCGCGCACCCGGTGGGACCTCCTGCCGGGCGCGCGAGGCTTGCAGGCATTCGCCCCATAAGACGCACCCCGATTTCCCCTTCATTTTTGGAGGGGAAAAAGTGCGTCTTATGGGGCGAAAAATACGGTACTTTGATCTCTTTTCACCTTCACCCCATGTCGCAATAGCTCCAAGACCTAACTCTATTAAAAGGCCTCATTTTGCCACAATTCTGAGTTGCCAGAAGGAACTGTTCCATATGCCATGCATATCCAACGAATAGTCATCAATGTCCAGCAACGCTGCAGCCTAAAATTGGCCAAGTATGCCTATCTTGCCTCCTCCTTTGATGGCCCAAGGAACAGGGAATGAAAACTTTTTCTGTCAAGATTTTTATCACAACATGTGAAAGGCTTTTTTTATTTTTAGGGCAGGTAGGCATTCGCCTCTTGCAGTCCCAGGAATTTCTTAAATATCGTTGGTGATTGAATATATGGTGTAGATGCTCTTCTACCAACAGTGCAAGTATTGTAGAAGATTTAACTACGTACACCCCACATTGGGGCATGTGATCACTAATCATGCAGAAATCCATTCAAAAATAGATCTAACATCACAAACATTTCCAAGCATTTCAATTTGTGGTGGTTTTCTCACACACACACCCCTTTCTTATTTAATAAAGGTACCACTCCACAGTTGCAGTAAAAATCTATGGTCCAAAACAATCATCATGTATCTGAGACATTTCAGGTACTATTCACAAAAAACAACTGAAACTCAGACCAGAACAGGAAGAAACTTCCTTTAAGTTTCTAGAAGAGATTAGTGTATCTCTAGAAATAAAAAGCTTTACAAAGAACCACACAATCATACATTCTTCCAGCTGACAAATCCCTTTCCTGACAAACATTAAGTTCACCATGTAAGTGAATAGAGCTCATTGTGCTAAATTATTCATAAGCTAATATTAAAGGCTTTAAAATAACAGAACTGTACATGATAGAAAGCAATTATTTCATTTATAGTACCATTAAATCCCAACTATCACTGTGAGGAAGCTATATTTCAGTTCCATGAGGCCTATATAATTTTTGATCTTTAGGTCTAGGAAACCAGAATCCATCTTCAGAAAATTAATCTGCACATCACAACCAAAATGAAAGATTTGTAGCACTAGTACATGTTTCCTTTAATGATAGTGGTGAAACAGAGAGTATCTTTTTTACACTATGCTTTATTCCATGTTATTTTTTTTAAGAGTGGAAGGTAGTTTTCAGGAATCATTTTCCTAAGGTTTTATTTTAAGCATTGTTACTAAAGTATTCACATTTCAATAAGAAAAAAATGTTGTAGTATTCAGAATGCCAGAACTCTGAACACAAAAGTAGCTTACTGTTATTAACATACATTACAGAAATGAACCTTCATGACACGACACTGAATTATTGGCCTACGTTGCTTTGTTTTAATCCTGCTAAAAGTTTTCATTTAAAGCTATGCCAGCCCTTGAAAATGAAAATGGCTTGTATAGATTCAAATTAAATCCAACTTCAAACCCATAAGATAGGAAAAGATAGGGCCACCACATACGTTATGAAAAGGAAGCTGGAAATACAATCATGGGGGTACTAATGCTAAATCCTAAAAACAAGTATTCTGTTGAAAAACTTATCAAGTAAATGTTTAGTCAATTAAAATGCAAAATAAGACCATCCACCCAAGTACTTTTTGCACACATTAACCAGACACTGGAAGCAAGGAAGAGATTTACTTAGTTCTTGCCAAGCAACTGGATAGAATACTTGCCTGAACAGTATATCTACAGATTGCAGCACAGGTCCAGGTGGCTATGCTGAAGCCCAAATAATTTTTGTATGAACTGAGCAAGCATATTATTAGCAGGAGGGGGGAAGTGCTTTAGTTTAAACAATTACAGCATTCTGCTATTCCTTATACAGTACATAAACATTCCATCAGTTTTAGTCACTGCATCTGTTTGCAGGAGGGTTATTAAAGGATTTGAAAGTTGGTTAGACCTTCCCTTGATTTCCTTTTAATAACCAGCTAAATGACAGAACAATGAAACCATTACTGGAGACACTACTCTAAGTGTTTTACAGCTGAGATACTTTATTTCATGATAGAAGCTACATTTAATGATGCTGCCATCATAACAAACACACACCTTCAAATGAGTGTTGTTCATACAGAGTTTTCATGAAGCACTTGATAAGTCTTAAAAAGCCTAACACTTGTCACAATGAAATGATTAGACTATCAGTAGTGTCAATGACATTCGCTTCCTCCCTCACATACCCTC
Organism: Podarcis liolepis; assembly: GCF_965112155.1. Classification (NCBI taxonomy): domain Eukaryota; kingdom Metazoa; phylum Chordata; class Lepidosauria; order Squamata; family Lacertidae; genus Podarcis; species Podarcis liolepis. Next base: position 28,011,122 of record NC_139567.1, on the reverse strand, counting down.
TAGTTTCAGAGAAACAAAAACTGATTTCCAGATTCCAATTATAAAGTTTCTACACTACATGTATTAAAATTTCAGGATATTTTTATTCTTAAACTTCCAGGCTTTCCACTTCACAAGGTACATTTGTTTTATGAGTGAATGATCATTTAATGTACTTCAATGCATTATCGATTCAGTGGTGAAAGCTTATAGGCTCTTTGTCCTAAAGCACATAATATAATTTATAGGAAAGTGCCAGGGATCAAAGCCAAAAAAATTAATGTGCAGAACAATGTATGGTGGGGAAAGGGTTGCTATGAGATACATACCAGCCAAATATATAGATGTATTTCTGGCTGATTTAAACGTAGGTACATTATGTCAGGGAAGGAAAAGCTGCACATCAAATGCTATGAACCAAAATATATTTTGTATGTAAGCTATATTTTATGTATCCTAAAAAAGTGAATGTTATTGGAATGTTTGCAAACTGAAATAAAGTTGACTAAACCACTGTTTCCTTCAACGTCATCCAAGCTTCCAGATTCAAAACAAATTCAGAAATACATTTCTGAAAATGACTAGCTTCATAATTAGCAAGCATCCCAGTTTTATAAGAAAAGCATTTTTGTAGCATCTTTACTTTGCATTCAAACTTGTTGCCTCTGTGCCATAAAAGAGATTAGAATTTTATTTATTTACAGTATTTATAAAACATTTTCAATCCCCAAACAAGGAACAAAGTAATGAAAACAAACACAGAAAGCAATATACAAAAACTGCAAATCATATATACAAAACCAATAATTTTCCTACCTTCTCACATTCTTCTATGGTTACAGATTAGCATTGGACCCATATTCATCTTGCATGATAATCATGTTCAAAGCCACTAAACTTTCCAAATGATTGTTTCTTAAAATTCTATAGAAGGATCACCTTATTGATTCAAATGTACAATTCCCAACTTACTAATCACAGTTTAGCAGCCAAGAATGACCAATGGGTCCCCCTCCTCACCACTTGTGATCTTGTTTAAATCTATAGTTATTTCAAAATCTTTGTTAGTAAACTGATATTAAATCATACTTCCCTAAGAAAAGCTTACATTTCACAGCACAACATCTCCATGTAATGAAAGCCATATTCCTTCCATGTTTTAATCCAAAGAATGCATGTGAAATGCAGCACAAGTGCACTTTAGCTTCTGTTACACATTCAGCCCAGCCCTAATGTTCAGGAGCTTGCTTTTTCTTAAATTCAGAGAACTGTGGAACTAAAAATCTATTTAAAGGACAGAATGTTAGACTTGGACTGGGCAGACCTGGGTTAGAACCCACACACAAATACATAAAGCTCAATGGTCCACCTTCAAATCTAGGAGCAATCGCACCAAGTCACCCTAACCAACCTCACAGTCTTGTAATAATAAAACTGGATTCCTATCTTATTACTGATATGTGTAAGTAACTCTGGGGCCCTTTGTTTCCAGACCCTTTATCATCTTGGTTGTCCTCCTCTACACATGTTCCAATATGTCAATATCCTTACACTGTAGTACCCAGAACTGGGCACAGTACTCCAGGTAAGACCTAACCAAATCAGAATAGAGTGGTAGTAATAATACATCCCTTGGTCTGGACACCATACGTCTGTTGAAACAGCCTACAATTGCACTAACTTTTTTTTTTTTACTTTTACATCACACTGAAGAGTGAACTAATTACATTTTAAACAAAAAATTTTTGCCTGTGTGATGAAAATTGAAAGGACATACACACACACATACACATGGTCTTGAACATGAGAAATCATGTGCAAAGAATCATTTTAAACCCACCCCATCCAAGACACAAGAGACATCCTTATACTATTCCTATATAAGCAGAAATAACAATTGTGAAAGCATCCCCATTAGTATCTGCTTCCAATTTATATTTAATTTCAAATGCCCAACAAAAATATAACAATAGTGTTTTGATTTGGCCTTATGCGTATTTTGAGAAAGCTAACAGAACATGAAGTAGGCAAGTATTAAAAGTAAGTCTAAATTAATATTTGTAAAGTAGTAAAGCTTTAAAAATGCTAAACACTGTTTTATACTTAATAGCAGCAAATACAATATTCTGAGGCTGTTATCAAGTTCCATTTATACTTGCCAAACACATGGGGGCAGTTGACAACAGCATTACAGATCATGTACGACTGTTCTCAAAGGATTTCAGAGAGACAAGTACACTCGTTTGCAATTCAATAAACCTCTCTTTCTCATGCTCAAGTGGTGACCTCTTCTTATATACACACACAAGAAGCTACAGCCAAAACTGGAGAATCTCCGGTCCCAATCTACATTTCAAAGCCCACAAACAAAACAATAATAGGTCTTACATTATTAAACATGCTTAATATTTACATCCATTCATATGATCTAAGTTTTTATGCAAAAGACTAATCAAGAGAAAGAGGTAGTGCATGTTAATACAAAACATGGTATATCAAACTGGCTCTGAACCACTATTCACTTCTACCACTGCCCAACATGCTGGAAGATGGAAAGAGCAGAGGACAGGGCATTAAGTAAAAATTTCCTTCAGAAATCTATATGGGAAGCTGTGGCACTGTCAGACTCCCTAGCAAACAACTGTGGAAATGGGGAGTTATTGGGCGACATTCATGCATAGTAAGCCAAACTATCTGGATTCCTGAGGTTTATTGGAAATAAGTGAAGTTCTGGTGCACCCTGCCCAATCACTCCTTCTTAGCTCCTCCTGTGGCACAAGCAAGGTAAACAAACCAGGATGCCTTGGCTTCCCATTGTGTCCCAACCACAGCTTCTGTTGGCTTGCTGCTGATGGCTAAAATAACTGCAAATATGAATATTTTAAACCTTGGCAAAACCGGGCGGTGAAGGGGACATGGTGGCCTACATCCAATGAAGAATTCACCTAAGGAGGCTTTGGACTGTTTTCTGAACAGCAATCTTCTCACTCCACCTCATTACATGATAAACCATTGTAAAAGAGAAGTGAGTGAGTGAGTTATTTCTTTGCCGTCCATCTGACTGGGTTACCCCAGACACCCTAGGTGGCTTCCAACAAATTAAAACATACTAAGACATCAAACATTAAAAACTTCCCTATACAAGGGCTACTTTCAGATGTTTTCTAAAAACTTTAGAAGACATCTTGAAAACTCTAGCACTTTGGATCCCAAAGTGTCACACTGATCATGGTAGAGCGGAAAGTGAAGCTACAACCTGGTGAGGCTACAACCACAGCTAGTCAGTTTGGTGTGTGATCCTTACACTGTGCAAGGTCTCTGGTTCAAGACGTGGTCAAGTCCCCTATGGGGATGATGCCACCTATATAGGGAAGGGCTGTGATTCATTTGCAGAGCACATACTGTACAGGTCCTAAATTCAATCCCTAGCATCTCCAAGTCAAATTAGGATAGATTCCTGTTTGGAGAGCCACTGTCAGACAGAGTAGACAGCACTAAGCTCCCCACCCAGAATCTCATCTTTAGCTTTCATAGTCAGATGCAACAGAGCATCAGAAGAAACCTTAAGAGAGTGTTCCAGGGTAGAATTAGTCTCCAGGGCTATACCTAATGCACTGTGTTGTTGTTTTTTTAAGAAAAAAACCTTAATATAGACCACAACTTTAGAAAGCTCTGCCTTGAACCAATCTGGTTTATTATAGGGAGAAAAACAACAGATTCAGAATCTCTGGTAATCAAAAGCCTTCTCTTTGCAATACATATCTCAATAGCCAGCATACAGCAATTAGATTTATATGTATAATTTTTATAATTTATAATATAAATTATGGGTTGTATGCAATGTTAGCCAAACTCAGAGCAGACACATTGAAATTAATGACCATGAGTAACTTTGGTCCATCAATTTAAATGGGTCTCCTCAGTGTAGTACTTAGCTGATATGACCCAAAAATTATACTTACATTCATAATATCATTTTATATTAAAGATCCTTACTGCTTTTAATTCTTCATGCTCTTTTAAAAATCCAGGACTCATTATTTGTAACAAAATGAAGCAATGTCAAACTTTTTTAAACAATCTATTCAATTGTACATGACATTCATAAAAGATTTACTCCTTTAGTCCTATTTCCTATTCATTCTGCTTCAAAGTAACCTTTGGGGCTATTTAAAGAAGCAATTAATTTTCAAGTTATTTGGAAGAGATCTCCCCTACTACATACATCAAAGAAGGTGATATCCTTCAAGTGACGCTATCGCTGTTTCCTCCAGAGCCTGGACATTTAAAAGAATGACTCAAGCTTTATAAATGCAGCTTCAAATGTGAGAATCTTTCCATTTATGAGACTCTACATAAGGACAAAATAAAAAGATTTTGTTGAACAGAACTCATGAAAATAATAAAATGCCACACTAAGCAATGGTCTTTTTATAGTCTTTTCACTATATTAAGCAGTCACAAAAGGTTATAGGAATGTCATTTGATCAACAATGACATCTGTAAAGAGATTAAAGGCCTTCATAAAGCTCAAGTAATATGAAGGAGATGACTTGCAAGAATTAGTTGTCACTGCACTGCTTATTTCACCCTCTGATAAACACAAATAGTTTGTTCTACACAAGCAAACAGTACACTAAAATATGAACATTAGCACATGTTTTTATAAAGCATGCACAAAAACATAAATAAAAGCAGCCTAAATGATCAATAATGTAGGTACCTGTGAGAAAGCTGAACGCTTGAGTATCGATGAAATTTATTCCACAGAGAACAAACACAAGACAACTCCATACTCCAAAACAAGGATTGAGCAAGACATATGCAGCTTCTGACCAGTGACTGCAGTGATACAGATTTTATTTCCTACGCTTCATAGCTAAAACTTAAGTGCACACACTGTATGTGAAACTTTACTTTGGAACTTGGATATCCTAGTGGGTGACCATTACATTTCACATTTCAAAGGAAGATGATTTACTTATTCATTTGATGCTTTTATACCCTGCACTTCTACTGCTACTATTGTGAGTTCAGGGCACTTTCAACATTAAAAATTAAAGTGCAATAAAAGCAATATAAGACAGACGGACAGACAGAAAAGAGTAACTTAAAACAGGGATTAGTCACTAGTACTTCATCAAATGTCTGTCAAAACAAAAATGTATTCAACTAGTGGCAAAAGGCCAGGAGAGAGGGGGACAAATAGACCTCCTGAGAAAAAGTCTGATAGCTTAGGTGCAACCACATAACATGATATCTTAAAGAGAGGACAAGACAACACAGAAGGTGCCCTGGACCAAATCCATTTAGGATTTTTTAAGAAAAATACTCAACATTCAGTGTTATGCTGTAATGTTTATAGGAATTAACCGGTCAGTGTGAGTTATGGGAAGTGGTGATGAGCAAAAGTTCTTTGGCTCACAACTGGAAAATAATCCTTTTTTTTTTTTACAGTACCTTTTCTGAACCATCCATTATTCTATGACCTGGATATGCTTTTGCAATATAAAGAACTGGGCAAGCAATGACACTTAGAAGCTTATTTATAAACCGTAAACCGAGTACTAGTATGATAGGATTAAAAATTTATCAAATAATTCATTTTTTATCAACTGCAGTGTTGGTCAACTAGCAAACATGAATTTAACACCTCACAAAGCTCATGCCGTTTTAAAACCCTGTAGTGCTCAAGTGTCTAGTTGCAGTCATTTATGCCATTTTAACATTTTAACATCTATCAACCAGGCACATTGTGCTGCTAAAGAACCTATACAAATCTGGCTCTGAGTACAGTTCAGAAGTGATGGTGCTAACCTTTAAGGCCCTAAATGGTCTTGGCCCTGTATACCTGAAGGAGCATATCTACCCGCATCCTTCAGGCTGGACACCAAGATCCACCTCCAAGGACCTTCTGATGGTTCCCTTACTGCAGGAAATGATGTTACAGGGAACCAGGCAGAAGACCTTCTCAATAGTGGCGCCCACTCAGTGGAATGCCTTCCCATCAGATGTTAAGAAAATAAACAACTATTTCACTATTAAAAAACTGGGATAGAAAAGCTAGGAGCCAAATGGCTTCTGGGACCTGGGTTGTGGGCACCAAAACAGAATGTCTAGTTACCAAGGGGGCGGGGTCAGCAACACTTTTTATTTATCATTTTGATAAGCATGAATTAATACGCAATTCACGTAAGTGACACATTGTTATCAGAAATTGTTAATACATGTTGACAATTAAAATATTGGTACCATACTTAAGTTTTCAAAACACTACTCTCTACTGTTAAACTCCTTAATATATTGTCTATCCTTAACATATACTTCAAGCCTTCAAAGCACATACATTTCAGCAATCCTTGAGCAAAAAATGGCACCCAGACTTTTTGAGGTGCTCACAAATGGAAAATCCACTACTACTGCCCGTTATATTAACAAAAAGAGGTCTCCAGTGTTGGCAGAGCTGTTGGCAGGGAGTAGGATTGCAAAGTTGCAGTGAGGAAACATCACGTTTAACTAACTGGCAAATCTTAGACCCTAAGCTTTCATTCTTTAAAAAAATATATAGATTAAGATAAAACCACTGCATGAAGTGTTGATCTCATTGTTAATAGCAGCAGCACTTGTTGGAACTACACTGGTATTCCTTACATTTAAGCATTTAAAATTTTCATCACCTGCAGAAACACCACCCCAAAGCAAAGGCTTTTGTTCATTACAAAATCACTTTAGGATAATTGACGAGACAGCAATTATAATTGTTATTTTAGGAATGCACTCCCCAGGGAGGTTCACATGGCGCCTTCATTATACACCTTTAGGTGCTAGGCAAAAAACATTCCTCTTCAACCAGGCCTCTGCCTCACTAATATTCTAAATGTATGGGGGGGGTATTGGTTTGGTTTGTTCTTCTTGTTTTTATAACATATTTTTGTGTTTTTATCTTATATTTTTATGGTGTGAACCATCTTGAGATCTTATGGAAGAACAGCGGTATAGAAATTTTAAGAATAATAATAAATACTACAGGGGAATTTAATTTAAGACAAAGGTACATACATCAAGCACTAGAGACATACAGAAAAAGGAATTCCTTAAAACCTACAGCACTAACAGATCTGGACACTTTCCTTTGCTTACAACATCCAGCATCTTCTAAACTAAGGGACAGGGTCATACATTATATATATATATATATATATATATATATATATATATATATATATATATATGTGTGTGTGTGTGTGTGTGTGTGTGTATGTATATATCCCTCTTCAGGTGCTCAGTACAAAGTTTATAGCCTCTCTCCCTCTCCACATGCAAAGCTGCTCCCTCCATTTAGTACCATATTCACTTGAGTCTAATGTGACATCGAATCTAATGTGCACCTCAATTTTCAGAACCTTGAAACCAAAAAATGTATTTGCTGGTGAATGTAAATGTGCCATCAAATCTAATACGCACCTTAATTTTCGCAGCGTAATTTGCCCCAAAAAGGTGAGCATTAGATTGAGTAAATACAGTATTTTTCACTCCACCCAACCCCACCAAATAATACCCTCTCCTACGGTGCAGATATAGCTTAAGAGCTCAGAATCTGCCTCTCTCCCTGAGAATATATTCCAAATACCTCCCAGTCAACCAGTTCTGGCCACTTTATTCCAAGATCAGGTAGATATTTTTAAGAACAAGGAAAGCTTGCTTTGTAAGTTTACTGAGTGGAAAAGCTGGAGTGGATTACTGTGCAAGGTGAAATAACTATTAGCTCAGCTTTGGTACTGAGAATCAATTCCTAGACTAATCATTTACTCACAGAACTGTCTTCCTTAATTCAAAGTCTTTGTGTGTTGCCCATGAAAACAAAAAGGAGTTGTAAGAAATGGCTATGTATTTTATTAAGCAAATGGGAGGAGCAGTTCCTACTTTCTAAAGAAAAAAGGTGTTGATGTTTATCTGCATAAGATAGGACATCATCTTTTTAGTCCTTTGGAAGGACCAGCTGCAGTTGCTAATTAACTGCCCTAAGATCACGCTGAGATCTTGTGATGAAGGGTGGTATATAAATCTAATAAATACACTGGTACCTCGGGTTACATACGCTTCAGGTTACATACGTTTCAGGTTACAGACTCTGCTAACCTAGAAATAGTACCTTGGGTTAGGAACTTTGCTTCAGGATGAGAACAGAAATCGTGCTCCAGCGGCGCGGAAGCAGCAGGAGGCCCCATTAGCTAAAGTGATGCTTCAGGTTAAGAACAGTTTCAGGTTAAGAACGGACCTCTGGAACAAATTAAGCTCTTAACCAGAGGTACCACTGTATAATTAATTGAAGTTTGGCACACACAAAAAGCCCTCTGCACACGATGGGAGGCACATAGCTCTTTAAAGAATGAAGAAGCAGGTTGCAGTTTCTTAGCTGCAGATGCTCAGCCTCTCTCAGTCATCTGTCTGTTCCACAGCTTGTCATGCACAGAAGGGTCCTTGTTCTTATCTGTGCAATGTTGGGAGTATGTAGGTCTCACCAATTAATGTCTCCAGTTCCTCTCAGTTTCCATTACCTCTCATCCTCTGGCATGAAAAAGGTTTCCATCCTTAATCTTCCCCTGGCTCAGCTCACCCATCTCCCTTTGGAGTCACTGTTTGCTTTTGCTTTCTTTCCTCTCAAAAGTGACTAATGTCACCAATCTTTATTGCTGACCAAACATCAGAAAATGAGGTTTGCATCCATTCCATCAGACCTAATGTTTGTAAATAATAATAATAATAACAACTTAACCCTAGAAGTTCTCCACAAAATAAGAACGAGAGATATGGTACTGGTAGCAACTAGCTTTTCCCCCCATATCCAAACCAAATCTGTGGTGCCTGGCCCAAGCTTCTTTATGAAACTGTTGGCATTTTAGAAGCCTTTTTTACCATGCCTAACTTATTAACCATTTCCAACTGACTATGGAGCTTTTTCCTTATAAGAAAGACACCGGGGTGAAGAGAAGGATGACTGAAGCAAGCCAGCATTGCAACTGACAGGTACATCTGTCAATGCAACAATGCTTACATTGCTACGGGCTTGCAGTTCAGCTCCTGTTAAGTAGAAGAAACCTCAATTACTGTTTTTGATAGATACTGGATAATTCCTGAAGCCCTGCACGTATTCCACATATCATATGAAGAAGGGCCATTACCTTGGTGTGGAAAATATACAGTGGTGCCCCGCAAGACGAATGCCTCGCAAGACGGAAAACCCGCTAGACGAAAGAGTTTTCCGTTTTGGAGGTGCTTCGCAAAACGAATTTCCTATGGGCTTGCTTCGCAAGACAACAATGCCTTGCGAGTTCCTGCGGGGTTTTTTTCCTCCCCCCCCTTTTTTCTAAGCCGCTAAGCCTCTTATCAGCTGATCCGATCAGCAGATAAGCCGCTAAAAGCCGCTAATAGCGCTAATCCGCTAATCCGTCAATGGGCTTGCTTCGCAAGACGAAAAAACCGCTAGACGAAGAGAATCACAGAAAGGATTCTTTTCGTCTTGTGAGGCACCACTGTACTCTGGATGCAGAAAATCCCTGGGTCAACCCCCAGTACCCCCAGGTAGAGTTATGAGAGAACCCCGTCTAAAACCCTGTAGAGCCACTGCCAGTCAATGCAAAGCAGGGATATGAAGCTGGATCCGGTCAGTGGACCAGATCCTGAGGGCCCCATGACAGGGCTTTAAAAGAATGTTAGGCAAGTTCATGGAGGAGAGGGTTACCAATGGCTACTTGCCATGATGGCTATTCTCTGCCCTCACAGCTGAAGGCAGCAATGCTTCTGAATGCCAGTTATTGGAAACCACGGGAGAGTGTGCTCTTGTGTTCAAATCCTCCTTGCTGGTTTCCCACAAGCAACTGTTCAGCCACTGTGAGAACAGGATGCTAGACTAGCTGGGCCATTGGTCGGATCCAGCAGGATCTTATGGTCTTACTAGTTCAATGATGTTCACGGCCTCTGGACCAATGCAAAGTGTGGGGATACTAATGCCAAAAGCTTCGTCTCTGGCTTGTGGTTCCCTTCCTAGCAAAGAACAGATCCAACGTGCCTGTTTGAAATACAGGACTAGGATCCTAAGAACCAGGCCTGTGTAGTGCTTGTCTGAGGCCTGGGGCAGGAGTCTTGTTCTTGGCATGACAGTGTAAATCTGGCAGGGGGCCCTGGCTGGCTTAGCCCTCTGAGGCCCAAGGCAAGTGTACCCAGCTGCCACCTCCTCTACACAAGCCTGCTAAAAACTCTTTTAGACACAGTCAAAAGCTTGTGCAAATTTAATGTGTTTTGTTTTTATTTTCTTTTTCACTTTTCCTTTGAACACATTTCTTCACACAAACTAAAAGTTGAAACTGCCTTAGTTTCAAAAGGTATTTCCCATGTGCAGGGTCAATGAACTGCGGCCATATTCAGCAGCCAATATATCTAAAAGCCTGCTGAAACACAGTAAAACAGCCTCTGAGCAGATGCAGTATCCTTCCCTTTACACTAAAAAGTGCAAACATGCCCCCATCCCTCTTCCACATAGCATTGAAAATAACTTATAAAGTAGGCATCCTATCTTTAGAAATTAAACATTGTCCTCACCTCCCCAGAAAATATTCCATACTCAACAGTACATCTCCCAGTAACTATACTGGTTTTTGTTTTGCTTATCTTCTATTTAGGGAACTGTGGAAAAACACATCGAACAGTCAGTCTGCTTTTCCTTCTGATGTGACACAGCTCAGAATGTGCTCATACATAATTCTGTGCATAACTACTTGCCTGGGAAAGTTGTACATCTCCAAGTTTGTGTTCCCTAGCTCTAAAGTGAGGTTTTATGATTAAGAATATTGACACAGCTTCCCACCCATTGAAAACCGTTAACAGACACAAAAATTATCTGCCTTAAACTCAACAGCTGGCCTTGAGTTTATCTCTCAACCTCCATGTTCCTTGCCAGTAAAATAGGAGTATTAATTGGTTGCCTTTGAGCAGGTCATTCTACACTTTTGCTGGTCATGGGAGAGGGAGGGGAGAGAGAGAGAGTGAGTTTGTAGATAGAATCCATGAATCCATAGTAACTCTGATCTGAACTGGTCACTCTAGTGTATGGAATAGGTAAATGGCTCCGTCCTTTGTGCCACCATTTTGCATCTTACTTTGGTTGATATATCTGTGCTCCAGTAAAAAGACAAAGGAGATAATTCATTTCTGAGGTCTGTTCATCTCCGATATCACTTGACACGGCAACTCTTGCTTAGAACATTTCACCTAATCATGAACACTCTTGAAAAACAATGCACAATTGTTTTATGAAAGGCAACAGTGATCAAATTCAATCCTAACTGCTACTGAAACAGTCATCAGCTAGTGTATATTCCAAATCAGACCATAAGTACTACAGAAATGCACAGTGCAAAAGCTAAGACACTTGCATAAACAGTGATTCACACTGGGCTTTGTGTGTTTTGTTTGATACCGAAGAGAAAATACAAGAATGAACAAAGAACTCATTACTTCTTTCCCTGCTGTTTTTCAACATGTGTCAATACTAAAGGGCTTCATCTTAGAAAAAATAGCAACATTCCTGCAGAAGGTCAAATATGGAATGATGGGCAAAAATTAATCTTATTAAAATGCCCCTTACTCTTTCAAAACAAAAGTACTTCCACAACCTGGGCTCCATTACAGAGGCCTTTTCCCAGTCAATCAGATCTCCTTCAGCAACAGAGCACAATGTAAGGTTTTGGATGAGCAAAGTGAGTAGGGGGCAGGAGTCTATCACACAGTCCTGGTCCCTAACTTGCTTCTAGTGTTAAAAACTCTCATATATATATGTGTGTTGTTGTTTAGTCGTTTAGTCGTGTCCGACTCTTCGTGACCCCATGGACCAGAGCACGCCAGGCACTCCTGTCTTCCACTGCCTCTCGCAGTTTGATATATATATATATATATATATATATATATATATATATGAGAGGCACCAAGTGGCTCCTTAAACCAAGGTTATAGTTGCTAAAATGGAATGTCTAGTTTGCCCTTTTGGGGCAAGGGGGCTCTAGAGTCTTATTTTTTCACATGACCAAATATGTCAAGAAAAACATTTCTCAATCTAAGAACAGGTCCTCAAAGGACTTCAGAAATCTGAAGAAACCTTTTTATTGAAAACACCCTGTGCTTGGGAGTGTGAGAATGTTGTTTATTAAAGGGGCATTCATTTTGTCCAAGTAAGTTTATGCCATTAACAGTTTTTAATAAGGACATTAAGACAGGAATATGCAAAGAGATGGAAAGGATGATCTCTTGTCTCCTGGCAGTTATTCCAATTTTCAAACAATACATCCTTCAGATGCACAGCCACTAAGATTCAAAGGTCACTGGAGTCTTTGTATCCAGTTGTATGGTAGTTAACAAACAAACTTTTGTTCTTCTTTTTCTCAATGGAATAAGTTGCAGCCACAATAATTGAGTTCTGCATTCAAGGCTTGCATATGCATAATTTAGCTACAGGACTCTGGATCCCGTTTATACTTAACAGAGTCACCGATTATAAATGAATCTCTTATATTTTACATGCACATGAATGAGAAAAAGAACCCAGTGTGGCTTCTCCCTTGCATCAAAGAAGTTCCTTCAGATTATTTGTTCTCTATTTTTAATGCACTATATTCTTCTACTCTTTAAATTAGAACTGGCAACTCTACCAGGATTTAACTATTGTCTGTAATAATCAAGAAAGTGATTAATTCTTTTTGGATGAATTCATCCCCATTATGTAAATAATATAAACATAAAGCAAAGAATATCAGAGAGAACAGCAGCCAAGTATGCAACAGGCTGCTACAGTGCAACTGCATAGCCGATTTCAGATACTGGTGGTAATATCTGTAAAGTACAAAATATATTTTCTAATTATATACAGCAGACAACTGTACTCCAATTAATTCAGACACTCTAAGCAGGACATGGACCCAATAAAAAGTGGGGAGGGGAATGTAATTGTTTCAGATCTATATTGGTTGACTACACAATGGAACAAATCAAGAGAAATCACACATTTCACAAAATAAAATGGGGTGGGGCATAAATGCAACTGCTTCAAAGCCATGGTATATTCCAGGCATAGGTAAACTTGGCCCTCCAGATGTTTTTGGACTACCACTGGTCCTGTTAGCTAGGGATCATGGGAATTGTGTCCCAAAACATCTGGAGGGCCGAGTTTGCCTATACATGATATATTCTCTCTAGTGATGGTATCCAGAAGTCTAAAGCTCAAAATCAGTTGAGGTGGCCAATGGAGGCTAAGATCAACAGAAAGGACTCCCTCAGGTGTGCTTGAAGGAAGAGGAAGGAAATGGAAGGATCACTGATCTGCAAGGACAAAGATGTGGAAGAAGCTGCATGCACTCTTATATTGTTTCCACCCTTCTCCAAAATAGGAACTGTGTGCAACCTGACTGTTAAGGGGTCAGGCTTATAGCTCAACTTGATACCTATCTACCTTAAAATACACAGCTCTTCCAGGCAATATTAATTTCATCCTAGAGTACAAAAAGAACATACTAAAGTGCTCTCAGAACTTACACCTTATTTGAGAAATCCTGAAGAACAGGTAAGGAGCCACAGAATTGGGAAAGGCCAAATTTCCCGTGCTTTAAAAAAGTGAAACGGGGAATCTGGGAAACACCATAATTCATAGTGGTGTGTATTGGGAGGTCGGAAGAACCTTAATTTACAATACAAAATTGCCAACAATATGCAGAGACTGATTATTATAATTTATTAAGTGGTTTCTGTGTGCACTGAGCTTCACACACCCTAAGAGAGGTCAAAAAAATCTCCCTTTTCACAGATGTAGAGCTGAAGCTGATGATTATTTGCCATCCAGAGCATTCATCGAAGTTTTACAATGTGAACCAAAGGCTTTCTGGTTCACAGGTGTGAGAGGAGCCTGTCTGCCTTTAATTCTTACTGGCCCAACTTACATGAATCATATAAAGTTGCAGGTTTCTTTCCTACCCTGTATTCATTCTTCAGTCCAATCTCTAGTTCACAAGTAACAATTAATTACACTCTGGCAAGAAAACTGGCATTGCGGCAATTTTAAGATTCCAGAATGCTTTCTTAGTTCTCCAAAACCTACTGCAAGTAAAACAGAACACTTTTTAACACAAGCAGGGGAACCTTAAGTGTATTTTCTCTGAAGTCCACTAAGCTCAAAAGATACGGTACTTATTTACTAGTAAGCACGGTTAAAATTGCAACCTATGACTTCAATATCCTAATCACACATACTGGACTGTAAATCCCACTAACCGCCACAGGAGTACTAAATTTTCACATTTATATCTTGCACACTCTCCCCTTTAGAGCTCCATTAGTGCCATAAGATAGGATCAAGCTGTACCTGTGGTATCCTTTTCCCAACAAATCCCATGCAAATACAGCAGGGCATAGGGCAGAAAGGTTCAAAGGATTATTTTTTAAGAAAACACACTGTTTCTTCTTTAAGAAGAAAGCCTTGCTTATTTTAAATGAGGATTGCACACAAGGATAAGCCAAGACTCTCTGAAAGTTAAACTAAACCCAGCAGAAGTCTGCCTTTCAGCCACATAGAAGGAAGAGGGAAGAAACCAGTGCCTCACTCAGATTCTTGGAATCCTTCTCATATAACACTAAACTATAGTAAACAGGGCACAGTAACGGCAGGACCTGTTTGCCAAGTTTCTCATACTGGAAAAAAATACAGTGGGCCCACGACTTACATGCTATTTACTGTATTTATACTATTGCAACCTGTGAGTTCCAAGGCCATTACACAACCCTCCCAGAGCCTGGTAAATAAGTTGGAGGACAAGGACTGCTCCAGACAGGTAGGAATGGTTGGGGGGTGGTTCTTGTGGTTCCTGATTTTGCATGATTTTACCTGTGTGCATGGACCCCCAGAGCCCTTGCGTAGGTGGTGGGCCCACTGTATACAAAAAAATCCAATACTGTCATACTGCTTTCTTGAGATTGTAAGTGATCACCAAAAATACTAAAAAAAAATCAACATGCCACATTATATTTCTGAACTTTAGCAAAAACTTTGCAAACAAGTCACTTCTGCTGCTTCATAATGTCTCAACGACAAATCTGAGAAAAACAAGCCAACTTCAAATCTTAGTTTATGAAGCTAGTTTGTTTCAAAAAACCATAGCTAGGACTAATCAGTTTGCCTGGGTTTGGATACAATGCTAAACTGTGGTTAATCAAAGTGAAAAGCTTATCAGTTAGCTCTGTTGGTTAGGGCATGGTGCTGATAACACCAAGGTTGCAGGTTCTATCCCCATACAGGCCACTTGCATATTCCTGCATTGGCTGAGGTTGAACCAAATGACCCTCAGGGTCCCTTCCAACTCTCCAATTCTATTATCACAGGTGCTTCAATTCTAGAGATGCAACCATGTATCTCACTACAATCATCCACTGAGTTATCCTGGTTTTGTTATGCTATCCAACTACGTAGTTGCAATCTGCACTGAGTTCAGTTCTCTTACATATCTGATTCCATTAACTAATCTACAACGAAGTTCCACCTTATGTAGAAATAAAAACAGCAACTACTGTACTAGCTCTTGCTTATGCAAAATCCTGGACACTTACTTGTAAATGAACTTGAATGGCATTTGACTTAAGCTCAACTTTGCTCAAATAGGACGTCCAAACAAATGTACAAAGAAGTGCAACTTTAGCCATCATATCTTGCTCAGTATCCTTGCAAGTGCACAGAAACAAAAAAAAAAAGGTCCCTAGACAAATAATTTGGTGTGCGAAGTCTCAAGAGCCACTCAGTTTTCTAGATGATACTAGGCTGTGTAAAGGCTCTAGTTAATCAAAATGTTTTACTATAGCTTATGTTTGTATGTTTAAGGAGATCAATTACTTTCAAAGAAGAAAATTACTTAAATCAGTCCTTTCTTAATCATTTGAGGCAGCACTCCTACACACATTATCCTGGGGCTTACAACTGAGTAGTCATCCCTAGGATTGTGCTGTAAACCATTCTGATTTAAAATTAATATTGGATTCTAACCATACAGCCTCTCTCTTTGCTTGGGATTGTTGGTACCACATCATAAATCAAACCTTTCCCCTGGGGAAGGTTTGGCCCACGGGTCCCATTTTTAGACCTTCTTTCTACTGATCTATGATTGCTCATCATTTTTTATTTGAATTGCAATCCATAATTCCCTGTATGGCTTTTGCTTCTTTCCTGGTAGAAAGAGTCCTGCTGGTCCTTCCTACTGTTCTGCTGCTGGGATACATTTGGGTGTCAAGAGGATTTAAACTACTGATAGCTTTTAAAAAGCTTTCGAAGAAAAAGCAAATGTGATTTTGCTCAGGACCTCCGAACAAACGTCATGACTTATTTGTTCTCAAGGTTCTATTTACTGCAACCACAACCCTTGGGGCAAAGAGCCAAGGAGACACGACATCTGGGGTCCTTGCCCTCATCACAGTAACTGCAGACCTCAATACAGCATTAGGTAGAGGCACAGAGGCAGCAACAGGGGGCACAGTAGGTACAACTCAGCAACACATCACTCCCATGTTGCCAATACCAAAATGGCATAATCTGTAAACTGTTATTAGATGTATTCTTTTGTTAACCTGATATGTGGGCCTCCAATTAAGAAGCAATTTCTGGTAATGATTATGAGGATTTGTGTTTATCTCAATTACTGAGCCAATGAACATTTCAAAGACTGACATAATTGGAAAAGAGTTGCTGTTACTCTTACATAACATGAAATGCAGAATTACTTCTACAATGCTAGGAAATGAATGAACTTTTCCTTGATTTTTGGTGTTTAAAGCCAGTATCTGAACTGCGAAATTTAATGGGCATGCAAACTATTCTTGATGGCCACAAACTGCTGCAGAGCCCCAACCCAGATCTCAACACATTCCAGATCAGGGACACTCTGGCTACGTTCTCTTCAAAGGTTTAGCCCTCAGGGGAAGCTCAGAGAAGTTGTTTTTACAGGCATCAATTACAGCCATCCTATCCACTGAGCCACAAGAGCCTGCTGTGACTATGGGCTCTGCCTCTCTATGATTTTGTGTGTGGGAAGAGGTGTGGACTAAATAAGATGCTGTCATTGTAGATTCATTCTATAACCACAGTTTGAAGGTGCCTTCTGTACATGGCTAATGTGGGAGTGTCATCCATATAAAAGTTCACAACTGGTGTATGGCAGCAAAGTTGGCAGAGGTGTTGGTAAGGTTACATTGTCCTTTGTTGCTACAGCTATTCTTTCAACTTTGCTGCTGAGAGTGCACAGGATGATAGCAATGTTATGCATCATTAGCTCTCTCTAGGGGTTTTCAGTATAAAGGAATGATAAAATCACTCTGACTATCATTTTATTAAGTAGATTTAAAGGACAGCTTGTGTTAGCTTTGAATGTCAGTTACTAAAACAAGAGGTTTCCATTCAACAACACACATGGAACATGTGCATCTACAATTATTCACAAGCTCGCAAAGCATGAGAATTTCAGAAGAAATCACAAAAGCTATTTCCATTTCCATTTCAAAATAAAGGCTGAGTATAAGTATTCATTTCTAAAGAGAAAAGGCAACATCATAGCTTTACATAAGAAGAGCCGTGAATGATCAGGCAAAAGGCCCATCTAATCCAGCATCCTGTTCCCATCATGGTCACAAGACCAGAGTGCAGCACCACTCTGCCCATTTGTGATCACCAGCAATAGAGGCATACAACTTCTGATCCTTTTAACAACTATAACAGTAGCCATGATCCAGCAACTATTTAACTAAGTACATACACTAGCTGGAAGGGAGGGCAAGCTGCATAGTAAAGCAGAAAACTATTTTTTTCCAACTCCTGTAACGAACCAGCAGACTGGAAAAAATATTACCTTGTGGTGCAAGGGTCTGAACCTGAAGAACAGTCTACATATAAGCAGCTGTTAGCCTAGCCAGTTTCACTCCTCAGCAAAACTCTAAAAGAAAGAAAAAAACAAGTGTTCTTCAACACTCTGCAGATTAGTAGTGCACCATTCAAACAGGCCCCTGGCTGCTCACCAGCCAACTCTATTTACACAACCAGTTAAGATAATAGGTGTTGTAGTTAAGATCATAGAATCATAAAATTGTAGCACTGGAAGGGACCCCAAGGGTCATCTACTCTGACAAATAAGACAGTTTCCTATGGCGACCACAACCTAGATCTGCCAATCAGAAGGTCAGCAGTTTGAATCCCCGCGAAGGGGTGAGCTCCCATTGCTCAGTCCCTGCTCCTGCCAACCAAGTAGTTCAAAAGCACGTCAAAGTGCAAGTAGATAAATAGGTACCGCTCAGGCAGGAAGGTAAACGGCGTTTCCGTGCGCCAGAAGCGGCTTACTCATGCTGGCCACATGACCCGGAAGCTGTACGCCAGCTCCCTTGGCCAATAAAGCAAGATGAGCGCCGCAACCCCAGAGTCCATCACGACTGGACCTAATGGTCAGAGGTCCCTTTACCTTTAACCTAGATTTAAAGTGCAATTTGGCACCTAGCTTATATATCTGAGCTTCTAAAACTGACTTCAGTGTACAGTGGTACCTCGGGTTATAGATGCTTCAGGTTACAGACTCTGCTAACCCAGAAATAGTACCTCAGGTTAAGAACTTTGCTTTAGGATGAGAACAGAAATCACGTGGTGGCAGCAGCGGGAGGCCCCATTAGCTAAACTGGTACCTCAGGTTAAGAACAGTTTCAGGTCAAGAATGGACCTCTGGAACAAATTAAGTTCTTAATTTCCCTTCCTATAAATGCTAGAGACAGGGAACTTGCATAGGCTGAAAATATAGTAGGCTATGAGGTTAGGATGAAAGACAGAAACAAGCACACACTTTGTTGAGCAGTCTTCCAATCAAAACCGGTTTACTGCAGCAGTGAACTGCCACTTAATTCATTTAAACTACTTTGACCAGGAAAAAGTCATATTTCAATACACTTGTGTACATATACCTATGGCACAATAAGAACCAGAATTTGATATCTGCCAATCTAATAAAAACCTGAAGTATACTTGGAATGTTGCAGTTTGTACAGTCAAAATACACTCAAAATTGAATTTTATTTTTACCTTCAGATTGTTCCAATAGGTTCAAATTAAAAAGCATGTGCCCTATTCAAGCAAATTAAGTAAAGTTCAAAATCTATTTCTATGCTGTTTGCTTAGAATTTTGGTATATTGTTTGCTTAGAATTATGATATATAATTTGCTACTTGCAATAAACTGCTCACTCTCATTGTCTACCATTACTATACATCACTGTGGAAAGCCATTAACTTTAGCAGTTAACTCTTGTGTTGCTTTAGAACCTTTGCAAGTATATTTTACTCCCACTGAAATGAATGTGATGTACTCACACTCCCATAGCACTTAATATTGGTGAGCTTTTTACTTACTATCCCTATTTTTAAGTACTTTCATTGTTAATAACAAATAAGATTTCTGACTAAGTACTGTTTCAGCAAGGCTGCAATTCTAAATTTATTTAGAAATCCCACTGAAAGCAACCATGGGTTACTTACTTCTGAATGAACATGGTTAATATTTTACTGTAAAAAGGACATAGAGTGGGTACAGAAAGTAAAGCATAAGAGTTAAGTGAATTCTATTCCTTATCTCAAAAGGTACTGCCACATAGCCTTAGCTCCATCCAATGTGTTAATACTTCAGACATTTCCAAAACTGAATCTAACAGGGGGTCCGGTAATTTCAGACATGGGCCAGAGAAAAGCAGTGTAAGAAAGAAAACCATAACATGTTCCACTTCAACTGATGATTAACAATGTAAGAAGAACCCTGCTGGATCAGACCAGTGGCCCATCTAGTCCAGCATACTGTTCTCACAGTGGCCAACCAGATGCCTGTTGGTTGTATTCAGTTCAATCTCAAGCAAAAGCAAGTATTTGTCTACTTATAATACAGAGCATATTGCTCATGAAAAATTGTTTAACATTGAACAAATCAAAGTCATGGTGGAACTTAAGTGTTTTAGGCTGCAATCCAAACAATTGCTAAAGAGAGACAGAGGTTAACAGTCTGGCAAAGCTACCACTGTATCTGCAGCACTGCAGCACACCGGTCAGGGCAGATCAAGTCCAATGCCATCATTTGACTGGGTTACAGTGAAACCTGAACCAGCTAGGTCCCTCCTACTCACCCAGAATGCCCAGCCTGGAAGTTTTTTTGTAAGCTGCTGCCAGCAGGCATCCCACCAGAAGTATTTCTGCCCATGAAAGTGTTTGGCAGGTGAAACAGGAAGTTCTGTACCAGCAGAGGCTGGAAGGGATTGGGAAAGGACACCTCCACTGAATCCAAACCCACTCCACAGCCCAGGACAAAAGAAGTTTGGACCACAGCCTTACATTTGTATTGTTTACACAGAATCTCTTTCAAGTATTGTTTTTGCATATTTATTATTGTAAATTGCTTAAGGTTGGATGCCTCTGACAGAGTGAACCAAGTTATTAATATAATGTTAATACAATTTACTAACTAAACTACACAGGAAAGATAGCACAGCAAGATGCCTAAATGCCTTCAAGGTTTCTCATAATACACAACTCTTGCCAGCACCAGAGTGACTCAAGAAAAGTACAGCTACACAATCCAAGAAGAAATACAGTGGTACCTCTGGTTATGAACTTAATTCGTTCCAGAGGTCCGTTCTTAACCTGAAACCGTTCTTAACCTGAGGTACCACTTTAGCTAATGGGGCCTCCCGCTGCCCCACGCCACTGGCGCACAATTTCTGTTCTCATTCTGAAGCAAAGTTCTTAACCCAAGGTACTACTTCCAGATTAGCAGAGTCTGTAACCCGAAGTGTTTGTAACGCGAGGTACCACTGTACTAACAAGGAACTCAAAGTCTGTTTGAAAAGTATTATTCACACCACCTGAAAAAGAAAATATCACTCAAACTACCAACTATACAGGAGGTAATAATTAACGTAATTCTAGTGCTGCATTAACATTTTTTTAAAGGTCCCAGGTGCTGGACTCCCAAATGTCTTTCTTCAAAAATAAATGTTTCCCATGGATGATATCTTTTCCTCTCATGTGGGCAGAATTGGCAATAAAGTACTTTCTTGGGGGGGGGGGGAGCTGAGGAGCCAAAGAAACTTAATCTTTTCTCCCCCAAACAGGTAAAAAGAGGAAGCAATGTCCACATTTGTTTGAAACAAAGAAAAACTTGGCATAACCTAGAATAAATAAAGGTGTGTAGATTAAACACTATGAGAAACAAAACAAAAAGAAAGCCTGTTTAGAAAGCAATGGAACTGTTCGCTGATTCAGTAACAAAACATGCAGATTTCTACTGAAGATTATACTGGGAATCTGAGATTTCTTTATTTTCACCTTCAAAAGAACAAAGGCTATGGAGAGATTCCTAAAGTGAACTGGTTAAGGGCATTTCATTCTAAACACATACTGAGAACACAATGAGAAGCAAATACAAGGAAGGGCACAGGCATGTGTTTTTGCAGTCTCTATCCACTGCGGCACCCACCATCACACACACAATTTGGGAAGTACTTGCTCCCTGTCATGATACAAGCCAAGATCACAATGTGCATGTTTTATGGCTGCCCCTGCACACTCTAGAATAACTTCTCATTCTCTCCCAATCACTGAATCCTGCCTTGTGGGACCTAGAACAACTTCCTTAGCTGCACTTTTAAAAAGATTTCACAGTAATTCCCACAGCAGGCTACTGGCTGGATGTCCTTTTAATTTAAAGCAATGTCTCCTAGCTTGGAGACTGACAGCTCTCAAGAGGCCCTTGTGAAACCTAAAGCGCCCCATAGCAGGAGCATCACTCTCCACAACTCATAAAGAGGTCTGCCCTCAGAAACTAACAGGTCAAGCTTTCATCCACACTCACACCTCCGCAGCTTCTGAGAACACAGTCCAGCACGAATCCACTACAACCCACGAATCCACTACAATCCTCATCCCACTAGCTACGTTATATGAACAGCTCTAGAAAAAAGGAAGTCTTTTGGCAACTTAAAAGACTAACAAATATAGCATTGCATAAACCTTTGTGAACATAATCTTGAATCACATATAAATATAACACACATTTGGTGTGGGAGAGATTTCCTCTGGAAACACTTCTAGAAAGGATGTTTAAACACAATCCTAGATATGTCTACTCATTGGGGCTTACCTCCAAGTAAGTGGATACAGGACTGCAATCCTAATTTCACTTGCACCTGGGAGTAGGTCTATGTCTGAGTAGATCTGTATAAGATTATGCTGTCAATGTACCCCTAATAGATTCCCTTAGTATAAGAAGCAACTCTGGCCTTCAGGGAAACCCATGGAAGCATCCCAGGTTTCCCCTAACCCAAAACACCCCAATGAAACTGATCCAAGTCAATGGTTCGGGGACAGGAAGGAGAGAAATGGATGCTTTTAGGCATGTGAGAGTGAGGGAGGTTAGGTAGTGGTTAGCAGACTGAACTCCAGGCATACACAGCCAAACCAAACTGCATTTACTGAGTAGGTATGAAAGGCTCTTGCTGAATGACACACAATGGGATTGTACAAATGCAATCTGATGCACCTATTTGGAAGTAAGCTAGATTGAACACTTTAGAACTTCCGAATAAAAACAGTGTCTGGGGTGCATCTGGATCTCCATGTGGAGTTCCATGAGACAGATTATCAACTGGACGCCAGGAACCCCAACTGAGGGGCATTCGGAGAGCAGTCGCTCCCACACCCCCAGGCACAGATCCCGACAGGCTGGCCATCCCAACCCCCAAAAGACTTCCCCCTCTACAGAGATCCTTCAAGCTAAATGCACAGGCGGACCTCCACGGAGCCCGTTAAGCCGGAGGGCAACGTGCACCGAGCTGGAGCTGCCATGCAGGTGCACAGCATCCCAGCTCCACCGCCAAGCTTGTGCACGTTTGCTCGGGAGCAAGCCCCACTTGCACTCAAGGAGGAGCTTGCACCCAAGGCACCCTGTGCGCGCGCACACACGCACACACACACACGGCTGCATGGCCGGGCAGCCCCACCCTGGGACCCCAGGAACGAGTCTCCCCTTCCCCCGCCCGTGGGAAACACACAGAACGAAGCTAGCCTAGCCCAACCCTGCAATCGCCTCCGCGGTGCAGTTGCACCCCTTGGCCCCACAGCGCGGCGCCCTTCCCGAACACGAGGCCCCACAGAGCCAGATCTGTGGAATCCACCTCCTTGTTCAATTGGGGGGGCGGTTAAAGATGTTTGATTCTTCCAGGGAATGGGGGGGCCCTCCATCCGTCCCTCAGGCGAGCGTGCCCCGGATCGCAGCGCTGCACGCCGGCTCCAGAGCAAAGCTCCTCCAGCGCGGCTGCCTCTCTCTCAGGTAAGCTCCCCCTGGATCGGAGCCCTGCTGCAACAACGGCGGTGCACGCTGCCTGGGGCGCGAGCCTCGCTGGCGTGCATGGCGGGTGGGGGTAGCTGCTCTCAGGTGAGCGTGGCCCGGATGGCGGGGCCCCCAACCCCCTCCCCACCCCCGGCGTGTAGGCGCGCTTACCTCCTGCTCGCGGGGAGAGCGAGGGGCGGCGGCGCCTCCCAGCCCCTTCCCGCCCACAGCAGCGGCGGCGCTGCCCTTCGCGGCGGCTCCTCTTCCTCCTGCCCGCTCGGCCGCCTCTCGCTGGAGGACCCGGCGGTGGTGGTCTTCCTCCGCCGCCGCCGCCTGCTCCTCCTCTTCAGCGGCCCCGGCGCGTCCTGGGGGCGTCCGCCTGGAGGGGGCATCCCGCGCCGGCCTCGCCTCGCCTCATCCTCCTCCGGGAGACCCCCGACTCCCTACCCAGAGGCGGGGAGGGGGGAAGGTAAGGGGCCCCCCCGCACACAACAAAAGCCTGAGGCGGGGGGGGGGAGATGAAGGAAGGGGCGAATTTTTTTTCAAAAAATTAACCGTTTGAGGAGGGTGGGGAGGGACGAAGCGCCGCCTCTTTATTTCTGAGGAGAAACGGAATGAAAGCTGAGGTAGGTGGCGGGGGGGGGGGATGGAGGCTCCGCTTCCCCTTCGCTCTTCTTCTCCTCAGCGCCCCTTCCTCTCTCCTTTCCCGCCGCTCTGTCGGCGCCTCAGCGCAAAAAGCAGGGAGGCCGACTGAGAGAGAGGCCCCGCGCCACGACCACACCGGCTCCCGCACTGGGGAAGGGTCGGCGGCGCCTGCCCGCAAGGGAGAATGAGAGGAGGAGGAGGCGAGGAGCCGCAGCCAGGCAGGCGCAAGGCCCATGCGCGCCGCCCAAGCCACGCCCCCTTCTCTCGCTCGCTCGCTCGGAAGGTGGGGGAGAAAGGGGGCGACGGGAGTTCGAAGTGGGGCGGGGGAGGGGAGAGGAGCTCCTCCTTCTGCGTGGAGCGCCCTGGGGGTGGGAAGATAAGTTCAATATGCCGTGCTGGGAAGGGGGAGGGCTCGGGGATCGGGTGCGATCCTGTACCTGGGACGGGGGGGGGCGGGGGCAGAAGGCGGGTCTCCCTCTCTGGGCGGGATGCGCGCGGTCCCCAGGGGGTTGCGCTCCGATCCCAGCTTGCAAAAGAGGTGGCTGGCCTCGTCTGGCGCTGTTGGTTTTTCTTACAGCACTTATAAAAGAAGAAAAAGCAGTGAAATAATATCAGAATCGTAGAGTTGGAAGGGTCCCTGAGGGTCATCCAGCCCACCCCATTGTAGCATTCGAACCCGCGACCCAAAGTCTCATTCTCTACCGACTCAGTTGCTTATGTCATGCTGTCTTATGTATTCCTTCTTTGGAGGAAGTCATATGCTTTAAATGTCCGTTTTAATTGTATGGTGTGGATCTTGATTTGGACGGAGAACAGTGGCAACACATAAATTCCCCATTCCCTTAAATTAGGCACCTGAAATGAAGAAAACCTGGGCTAACACTGAGTGGGCTTTAGTGACAAATCTGATTGTGAGCTCCAATCAGATCTGGTACTGAAAACCCATCCCAGACTCAGAGTGTGTTCAAGGGTACCCAGTTCTCTCATTGTGTTTGTCTTTTACAAGGTGGCTCAGGTTGGCAAATCTTGGGGTTCTGGTAGGTTCTACAAACCCAAAGTGTACCTACCCCAGCTATACCTTCTTAAGCTGGGAATGAGCCCTGCAGGACTTGATGAGGCTTATTTTTGAAGAAGTGTGCATGGGGTTATGCTGTATTTTATGCTATTATAACAACTAGATAGAAAACATGAGCCCCTCTGCTCACAATCTGAAAATCAGCAACACAGAAAAAGCAACAAAGAGATATTGTGGCACCTTAAAGACTTAACACAAAACTAGTTCACGAAAGCTTATGGCATAGTAAACGTCGTTAAGTTTTTTTGATGCCACAACTTAGACTCTGCTGTGTTTTGTTTTGTTTTGTTTGCAACAGACTAACACAAAGACCACTCTGGCTTCCTCCTTGGGGGGGGGGGTCATTTACAGTGTGGTACAATACCTTATTTGACCCACAAAGGCTGTGTATACATTATTGGCTTAAAAGGCATCTAGGACTAGATTGTTGGGTTTTTTCCTGCATTTGGACTGAAGCTGGTTTGGGGGAAAATGCATTGGAAAGCAGCATTTCATAAGGAAGTCCAGAACAGACATCGATTGTGACCAAAGTGCGTACACATGATTAGTTGTGATTCCTGCATTGCAGGGGGGTTGGCCCGGTGACCTTTATGGTTGCGTACGACTCTAGTTCTATGATTCACCACTTCCCAAACCAGAGGTAGGAGGAGCACCCTGGCAGTAGAGTATAGGGGAATGTGTACAAAGCCAACGTCACCTGTAAATTTCGAAACATGACACAAAAAGGAGAGGAGAGCTAGAGGGAATGGGTGGGGCTTTGCACAAGGTGGGAAAGAATGAAAGAAAGGAAAAACTGACAGAGTCATCTTGTGTGTGCTAACATGAAAGCAGGTCCCACTCTGTGTCTAAATGGGGCTTACTCCCAGAACAATTTGTGTGTGGGAATAAGTCCCATTGAGTTCAGCTCAATTTGCTTCTGAGTAGGCATGGTTAGGATTGCCCTGTAATGCTAAAATCCTATGTGCACTTACTACAGAGTCCGTTCTGGAGGACTAAATAGGACTTCTGGCCTATAGCACTTCAGATTGCAAATGGGAGCTTTCAAGACTGAATGCACACACACAAAACACAGTACATAGAAAACTGCAGGTCAGGGCTATATAACATGCCAGTTTTCTGTGTACATGGAAGTGGTTTTGTATAAGATGCATTGGAAGTCCAAGGGTCAGTGGAAGCATCCTGCCTAATTATTTTAAAGAGTGGTCCCAGCCTAACAAGCTGTTGTTGTGCTGGGGCCTCAGTATTAAACTTTTTACTTAGGTTAACAGGAAACAGAAATCCTTTAAAAAATACTTTCACGTTATTTTTATTCTTTTGCAATCAAAAGACTGTACACACCCAAACCCCTTACTACAGCCACCTCCATAAAGCCTCTAATATTTTGCCATGTGGCCACATCCACACAATACATTTAAAGCACATGAAGCAAATCCTGGGAACCTTGCGACATGGAATGACGGCCTCTGAACAGCCACTATTCAGTATAACTTGGGAGGTGGTCTCCTATCATATTTGAAGGTCTACCTTCTCCTTGAGCAACACTTTCACCCCAGCACAGAAGAGTAATCTGGAGAGGTATAGTCAGGTGGGAAGGAGTCATCGGGCAACCACAGCACATTTATAGCTTGGAAGTGTATGTGGCTTGGCTGAGTCAACGGTGAGTTTCATGCATGGGTGTGTGAGCTGGGCTGAGCATATTGGGCTGTTCCAGTTACTGCAGCCTAAAGCTATTTCTTCACATTACCTTGCATCATAGTGTTTTCAGTCCTAATATGCAGGATTCAGAAGTTGGTTGGGGTGGGGTGGGGCGTTCAGGATAGTTATTCCTAATCATTTTTATTTCTTTAAATATATATTTTTAAAAACACAAAATTTGAATATGGTGTTGGGGAGATAAAAACAAAATACCGTATTTTTTGCACCATAACACTCACTTTTTTCCTCCTAGAAAGTAAGGGGAAATGTCTGTGCGTGTTATGGAGCGAATGCCTGCGGGTAGCGGGGGGGGGGGGGATCTGCTGCAGTCATGAGCAGAGGATCCATGGTTCCCCTTCCTTCCCTCCTCCGTGGTTACAAAGCATGGATCCACATGAATCCTCAGGATTTTTGCATTGGGCTACTCCAAACTCACTGTCAGATCACATGTCTGTGGCCACAGCATGAACCACAAAAATCATATATCCACTATTTCGTTTAGAATATTTTTTTCTTGTTTTCCTCCTCTAAAAACTATGTGCGTGTTATGGTCTGGTGCGTGTTATAGAGCGAAAAATACGGTACATAAAATGTAACGTTAAAAGAAAGAAAAATACATTAAATCCACCTGTAAAATCTGCATGAGCAAGCCCAACCATGCCACATGAAAAATATTGGTGGGGTAAAAAGTCTTCAGGAGGCACTTTAAAAAGCAATTTTTTGTGCCATCATAATTTCCCAGGAGGGGAAATATTATTACATACATAAATAAGATATTCTAGCACACCTGAGTCACATTCCCTTGTGGACTTGGGACATCGAAAGGTCACTGTGTTTCTGTATAAAAGGAACTCTTCCCCCACAAACTTTGTTGTTGTTGTTATCCATCTGCCTTGAGAGACAATGGAGTGTTCTTCCAGAGGTGAAGTCAAACCACTGCATTAACAGCGCACCAAAGTGACCTCCCTGGGGCGTAAGCCTTGTCACTGTGTATGGAGGTTCTAGACTTCCCAGACGACAATATTGCCTCGCTAAGATAGTCCATAGGAAAGCAGATAAATACATTTGGCACTAGATTGGCTTCAGGAGTTGCCAGAAGGAGGCATACAAGGCACCATTCAACAGTCTTAGAGACTCCACTCCAGATTTGTGTAGGGTTCACTCCTTAGACTTTTCTTCTCCTGCATCCTGCAAGGCAGCAGAAGTTTAGGATCAGAGTTTTCCTTCTCCTAGATGGCCTATTTTCCCAGGTTGAAGAGCCCCATCTCCCCCTCAGTTCCCTCTACATGCAGGAACTGCCTTCTTGACCATTGGACCCATTATTGGCCTCAATCCACTGGAGATTGTCTTTGCATGCAGGGAAAGTCCCTAACTCACCAAGGGTTTGAGACCCATTGGCTACCGTCACCTGGTTTTGCCGGCCAGTTGAAGCTATTTCCAGGTTGTGGCTGCTGTTGCACGCTGACAGCTTCTAGGAGCCACAGATGAGAGCTGAGTGCAGGGTGGGAACCAAAGGTGGACACCACACACCCTACAAACACGGCCATTGTAAATACGATCAGTCAGCTTAAGAAAGGATACCTTGACCTTGCCAGGAGCTGCCTGTACTTTCCACCTGAGTTGCCCCTTGACTGTAAAAAAAAGCATAAACTAAAATAAGATAGGGGATTTCTATCCCATCATTACCCATTTTGTAAACCCTATTGCAAGCATTCTTAATAATAATAATAATAATAATAATAATAATAATAATAATAATAATAATAAATTTTATTTATACCCTGCCCTCCCCAGCCAAGGCCGGGCTCAGGGCAGCTTAAGAAGGCCTGATATGGTAGTTGGATATTACATGTGACTATACGGGAAGTTAAGCTGCCATGTAAAGGATAGCACGTTTTAGTGAGAAATAAAACTGGACTGTGGCTCAGCAAAATATTTTCCAAGAACAAAGGAATTCTTAGCATTTGAAGACCTTGCAATGTATCCTTTTGAAATTTATTTCCTTTTCCCATTAAATATTTTTAGTGCTGTTCCCCTGCTGAATTACTGGGAGCAGCCTCTGTTCCCAGAATGGCTCTAAATCAACTTGAACTCGACTTAGGTCCTTGCCTTTGCGTCACTGTGTGAGATCAGCCTCGGATCAATAAGTTGCTGCCTGTGCCTTTCATGAATTATGGAATCATTGATCATAGATAATTCAGTAGTTTTGGTCGCAATTGCAATTAAACATTAATATGTCACAAATCCCTCTTGCACTTGATCGTGCAATTGTAACACTTTAATTGTAAAAGAAAGTTAAGCTCTTCTCTCAGATGTTGGGAGAATGCCACTACAGAGACTAACAATGTCTTAAAGATGCTGTACTCAGCAGCTGCTCCTAAGAAACTGACCACCAAAGCATCACCAATCTTTGTTGTGAACATCAGGAAGGAATCAACATTGGTTTTGGATGTTATATTTCACTGACCCAACTGTGACTGCAGCAGTGTTCAAAACTCCCATTGTTCTATGCACGTTTTGCAATAGGGAATTTCATCAGTGTGAGCAGTTTCTGAGCTCTGGGCACAGTACTGTGCCTAAGATTTCAGATTAAAACTGTAGAGTGGAAGGAAAGGAGGAACTTTTTCTGCCTCCCCACTTCCAGCTACTCTCTGAAGACTGGAAAAGAGACCCTCTTAAGAATATTAGTGGGGTAGGCAAGGGAAGGACTAGACCCTGTGAAAAATGAACACAATATTTTAGATGCAGTTCATTCATTTTCAGCTTTGTATTCTTGTTATTTAAAAAGTGCACCTGGATATTCTGTTGTTGCGCCAATAAGCTAGGTTTAAGGTGCCATTTAGCTCCTAGCTTTCATATCTCAGTTTCTAACACTGGACCGTAGGGTAGGTACATTTTCATACTGTACAGAATCCTGGAGACACGAATAAGGCAGAGAGCTGAATGTAACCAAAATGCAGAAAAAGCAAGCTATGGGGTTTTGGAAATCCTAAACAAACAACTAGGAGGAAGTCCAGCTTACGTCAGTAGGACTTACCTCCAAGTACCTGGTTGCTCCTTGCCCTGATTAGTAGAGCTGTGTGCAGAATGCCTTCCGCATTCTGTTTTATGTTCACCCCAACAAAGCCCACCCCCACTGCTACTCTCCGGCAGCACACTCTGCAAATAGGTCAGCCATATTTCTGGGGAAGATGTACACAAGGGAGGCTTGTAATAGATGAGTGCTAATCTATTTTTTTGCTGTTCTAACAAAGAGAAATGCTGAATCCAATTCCAGAAAGACTATGTGACCAAGAAAACATTAGAAAAATTAGGAAGGGGTGCATGTGAAACATTTCGAAAAGAGCAGTTCCCTTAAAGCTAACACATTAGGAAATGTGTGTGCAAACATTCATCCTGCACTGTTTCAGAATCCTGTTTTTTGCTCTAGGTAAGGGCAGTGCACTTTCTGATTACACGCTCCACAAGGCCAGTTCTTGAATTCCCAGGCTGGGCCCCTAGTTGCCAGCACCAGCCACAGCACTAGGAGGCAGCTGACGGCGATGTGAGACAATGAAGTCAAAGGCTGATATCCATGACCTTTGCAACTTGACTTTTCTTGACCTGGACCGTCTTGGCAGAGTTTTAAAAAGGCAGCCGAACAAAGCAAAACAAAACTGTAGCCTAGGTTTTTTTTTACCTTTCACGTTTGGTCCTGCCTACAGGTTGCTTCTTGTCTTTTCCGATCTATTCTGCAATCAAGAGGCCGGTAGAATCCAAGTCTCACTCTAGGCTGGAAATTAGACATAAGCTGCAATTTGAAGAATGCAATTCCTTCACATAATGTGATCAGGAAGTAGAGGCCACAAAGTCAGTCTTTCTCTTTCCTCCTCCTCTTCCTTTTTTCTACTATTTCCCATAGTCTCAGGTCACTTTCCCATGTGCAGTTTTGCTGTTTGCGTATGCACAAAATATGAAGAGTTCAGATGGCAATAGCAGTGAAAGCACCCAGCAAGACCGCTGAGTTGATCATACTAAATCCATGAAGTATGAGAGTCTATGTATGAGAAAAGTGGTTGTGGAAAAGTGAGGCAGTTCTGTATCACAGAATTGGGCAGCAGCTTCTGCAACACAGCAACACCATGCTGGAGGGGAGACAGCCACGGCTATTTTGCATCTGTTATTTATGCATGATTGTCATTTGAATTAAAAGTTCAAGAAGCTTAAAGCTATCAAAACTGCCACAGGGCAGGAAAACAATCTCCATCTATTAAATATTAAAACAGCTGGCACTTAAAGCAGGTTTTAAATAACCCAATTCATTCCGGGGACTACCTTAATCAGTAGAGTACTGTACAATAAATGTCTCTATTCTGCCCCCTGCCCCCCGTACCAAATAAATACAGATTTTGTTTGTATAATGTCCAGACCAGTCATGGGAAGCCCTTTTTCAGTCCAAGGGGCCACTTTCGCCTTTGGGGGCCAAATGCCAGTGGCGGGGAAGGTCAGAGGGAAAAGTTGGGTGGAACCACAGGTGTGACACCCACTTTGTACAGCAGGCTACATTGCAGCCTTGTGAAATCCACAGACATGCACACACCACTCCCTCCAGCCTCCATCCATGCAGGAAAACAGGAAGATCATCCTGTTCCGGCCAGGCAAAAGCACACAAAGAGGGTTCAGAGTAGGGCCAGTGAGGAGTCTAGGCTGAGAAGTGGATGTTGCCAAGTGCAAATCTTGAGGACTGGATAAGGAGACCTGAAGGGTTCCCCTTCTCTAGCCTTGGAGATAAGGTTCTTAAAAAAGAATTAAAAGGAAATGTTCTTGGAGATACATGGTGAAGGGAAAGGGGGGGAGAGGACACCAAGGGTTTAGCTATCCCTATGATGTGTCAGATTAATAACATTTCTAGAAAAGACAATTATGTTTGTTGACAAAGGAAATGCAATACATAGAACAAGGGGGTGGGGTGGGAGGGAGTCCATTGCTTGAAGCCCAGAACACTCAACTTGGAAATGACTTCAAATTCTTAAGTCAGTGAATGTTTTTTCGTTTTGTTTTTTGCTGTGACTAGGCTCTTGCCCTTTGCAATCCAGAAGGAAAGGTCATTCAGCTTTGCTCACCGCAACTCTGCATCATTGGGGGATGTCAAAGAGCCTATGCACAAGGGGCAGCAAAGAGGAACCTGTCAATCCCATTAGTCCAACAGATCAGCACAAGCAAAGGAGCATCACTCACAGAAATTGAGTGATTTGTAAGCTCCATCAATAGAGATTTCTTCCCATGCGCATAGCAAGGATCTCCAAAGTGAGTTGTTGATGCATTTTGGGCTATCTTGGAAACAGTGAGAGTTGTCTAAACAGCCCCCTTGTTTTGACTTTGCACATGGGAGCAGCTTGCTAGAGCACTCTCATGGCCAAAATATGTTAAGTATCCCAGAGAGGACAAAATATGGGACCTTTGTCAAGTGTATTCGCTGATGATATTTTGGCTTGTCCCCTTTTTTCCCTATGCTCTGTCCTCTAAACTGTTTTTCATGCGTCCACATGGGAGAAAGAAGATTGGCAAGGGGCAGCAGGGGGAACTGTCCCAATCGAGCAGTCCTGAAGCTGCTTTTGCATAGGGAGATGATAATAAGGGCAGAGTGCTTCATGGCCAAGTGGTGAAGACTTGCCATCAGGAATACATATTATTCAAGAGACTGCATTAACTCTGATCACTCTAAAGGAGACTCTTACTTGCTGGGAAAACAAACTTGGACCTTCAGCCCCCTGCAGATGTTTTACAAAGCCACCAAGTTTTTTTAAAAAAAACACAACAACAACCTTGTGTTTCCTTACCAGGTAAGTATTTGCTTTTGTGTAAAGTTCCATATCTCAACGATCCTGGAGTCACTCTTGTTTGAGATACCTCTTAGTTTCAGTGCTGCCTTGGTAGCACTCGAGGGTGGGGACGAAAGCAGAATGAGTTAGCTCCACCTGTCATTGGCTCTAGCTTCTCCAGCCATTTCCTCTGGCTCCCCCTACTGTTGACCTCCCAACCTTCCACCCTACCAGTCCTAATGAGCACCAGCCACCATTGCAGCCCCAGTCTGCCTACTGACCATCCCTAGTACTAGATTGACCAGATTAAAGTGGGGCAGGGCATGTTTCATATTTTGTTAATAGAAGATGGCATTGTGAGCAGGGACAATTCATCAGGAAGGGATTCAAAAAGCTTCTGTTGATGAATTCTTGTTGTCACCACAGCTATTAAAAGTGCAAGAGCCCTGATATTCTTAAAAGAAAAAGATCAGTTCACTTTAACAGCAACTCCAGCAAAGACAGGGAAAAACACACACACAAAAAAGTATACGTGAAATGAAGCATGGCCTTAGTTTGGCTAGTAACCAGCACTCATCTTAGGAGTAATAGGGATTTGCAAGCAGGCAGGGGACCAAAGGTTTTCAGTGGATCAGTTCCCAGTGTTATTTGATGCCACCCTAAAACCCGATCGCCGTGAAGCTCCCTATTCACTCTTATATAATTCAGTGAAATTGATCTCCACTACAGGAGAAGAGAACAGGGTTCACTTTCACAGTGATTGTTATGTGTCTTTATTATTCACAAACAGGCCAAGAGAAACACAAGGGGTGTGTCTGTGCTCGAAGGAGGAAGAGGGTCAGTGTGTGGCTGCAATGCAGCTGGGTATAACTTAAGAGGTGCTTAAGTGGAACGTTTTGCTTCCTGGTCTGAGCCCTTCCCAGAAACTGTGAGCCAAATCAGTGCATTTATTCCATCCTCAGTTTACACCTGTATAACGACAAAAGAGTGTTTGCTGCACTGAAGACATATTATCAGTGCTTTTTTTCCTGGGTGGGTACACAGGGGTACGCATACCTCTAAACATTTTGTGAATCCTTGTATTTTTGTCCATTTACTGTATTTATTTTTCCAGATTTGAACTATAAAATGGTGATTTTCCTGAGTCAAAATGAGAGTAACCCTAAACGTTTTCTTAGAAAAAAAAGCACTGCATATTATAGTTACAATATAGAGGAGGCATCCTTCAAAGGTACACGGCATCAACACACAAGGCACCTTAGCAGAAAATGCCACCGCAACCAAGAGCTAGCCATACAGAAAAGAAAAGAGAAAAGAAGAAAAGAAAACCATAACAAGAACTTCATTCTGCATACATGACCCCTATTTGTCAGAACATTTAAAAATTAACTTGTCTGAAGTTAGTTTGCTGTTGTCCAATACGCCGTCGTCTTTTGCTCTTGCACTTTTTATGCCAGCGTTGTTATTCACCTGCTGTTATGTTTAGCCTCAGGATGTTCTTTGGTGCAGAAGCAGGTGTGGACTCATTACTCCTCCTGCAAGTGCTCTGCCATGCTTTTCAGAAGCCATTATCCTGTGAATAGAATTGCAGAGATGGAGCAGTTGCAGAGCAGGGTCCCTTCTATCACCTTCACTGAAAGCCCACCTCTCCTTCTCCATCAGACCCCTTCTGGCCCTGAACTGTTTCCAATTCAGTTGGTAATTGCAACTCAAAGAAATGGTACCTGAGTTTTCTGTTTTCCTCTTTCTTCCTCGTCCGTTTCCCCTCTCATGCCATGTCTTTAGGTAATGGGCAGCTAACCTTTCTCAGGCCTGTGGCTAATCCTCTAGTCCAGTGTTTCCCAAACGTTTTTGGGCAACGGCACACCTGTTTACTGAAAAAAAATCTCGCGGCACACCACCATTAAAGCCCCGCCCCGTGACGTCAGCGCGCAGCGTCACGCCGGGAGGGACGCACAAAAGTGAAAGTTTTTTCCCTCGGCAGCTCCTCTCAGCTGCGCTCAATCCGCCTCGGAGCGCAGGAGCGATGCCGCTCTCTGGCTCTCCCTCCGCGCAGGCTGAGGGAGGGAGGGAGGGGCGCGTGTGACCCGTCTCTGCTGGGAGACCAAACCCAGCGAGGCAGAGTCGCGCGGAGGCGCCCAGGCAGCGCTGCCGGCTGCGAGGAGGAGCGCCAGGCAGCAGCAGGAGGCGCGGCCTCTCCTCGCCGCCGCCGCCCCGCCTCTCGCCGCCCGACTCGCCCGCCTCCCTGCTAAAAAATAACAAATCATGCACGTGAGAGATTTTCCTTTAATACTGGGCGGGAACTGCCTTTGCCATGCAAAAAGGGGAGGGGAGAGAGACTTGCATGCTGGACAGCAATAATCTCGCAAGCGTTCAACCAAGAGGAAACCGTAGCTCCTTCCTTTAGGTAACGGAAGTATGCGACATAAATAAAATTGCCCCTCCTCTTCCTCTACCTGTCCCCCACCCCCTGCCAAAAAGTCCTTTGAATCGGAAAGAGGAGTTAGGCGGCTCGTGCAACTAAATCCCCGCCCGACTCGCCCGCCTCCCTCCAGGCATCTCGCGGCACACGAGGCAACGTCTCACGGCACACTCGTGTGCCGCGGAACACCGGTTGGGAAACACTGCTCTAGTCTAGGCCCTCAGGTCAAAGTGGATGCAGTCAAACTATTAATGTGGGTGTGGCTGAAGTGGGATTGTCTTTCAAATGGAGAAAATGATGCAAGAGCCTTTACTTTTAGGCATCCTAGAAAAGTAGCAATATTTAAAAACTTTTCAGGCCTTTAAAAACCTAATGTGGCATGCAGATGTGTGAAACTGAAAGTTTGCTGCTTATCCAAACAGAAATTAAATAAGTTAATGCAATTATATTGTAAGGATGAAAAAACTAAGAAAAAATATTCCCATATGTTTGGTCACTTCTCCGCTCCTGCTACTGGAATTAAAGTTAAAAAAAATATATCTTGATTTCAATAGGACCAAGGCTTCATCAATATAATCTTTACCCTCGGCTATCCTCTGTCTAGATATATTAATGCACTTGGGAAGTGTACTGTTCACAGTAAAGATAAGTCTGTAGATAGAAATCAAGCTCCAAGCTTTTAAACTGCAGATCTTAATACCAATTGCAGGTTGAAGGTGAGAGAGAAAAAGGAGGCTTAACCATAGCAGGAAATGCTCTAGAGAAAACCAGTAGCAGGTGTTGTAAGAAAGAACTGAAAAGGTTTGGCAGAAATTTGTGCATTTACCCAGGACTGAGGAAGTCATGTGCTGACTGGCAGAAAAGTACATTGACAAGACAGCAATGCAATGGAAGGAAATGAACAATATTGAAAGTACCTTATAGGCCAAGGCCGAGCCGGGGGAAGAGTTAGGAGCTCCCTGTGGGAGCAGGGTGGGAGCTTGAGGTCCTGAGTTTTGTGAGTCACTGTGACAATACAAAGATTGCTGTAAAGCCAAGCCGGTCAGTAATGCACAAGAGACATGCCCTTCAGCCTTTTTTAGGAAGAAAACTTCAAGGTGCTTCTGCTCTGTAGAGAAGTTGGCATTCCTCAATACAAGGCCGAAGATGTATCACAGTGCAAAGCACTAGCATTTAGAAGAGAAAGGCAGGCAATTACTGGGAAGATTAAGAAAAAGCCCAGTCGGATTCTTTTGGCAAGACTGCTGACTCATCACAACTTTATGGGCCAATTCAGTCTCTGCATTGACTTTCACTGGCACAGCCTGTTGACAATAAGGCAAAACTAATTAGCCTGAAGATGTTTAACTCACAGTGAACACCAGCTTGTCTGATGAGCTTCAACTACGGAGTCCATCACCACATTTAGGTACATCCCATGTTTCCAAGGTTCTCCTCCTCCCCGTTTTGTCCTCACAACAGCTTTGTGAGGCAGGCAAGGCTAAGGAACAGTGACTGGCCCAAGGTCTCCCAGTGATTTGAAGCCTGGCCTCCAGATCCTAGCCCAGCACTCTAACCATTGCACCACATAGACTCATCGTAAACTGGATGGTTTCCAGTCAGCTGATCCCACTAGACTGTCATTGCATGGCCTCTGCAAACTCCACATATGTCGAGGGCAAGCTGCTAATAAATAAAAGGTAAAGGGACCCCTGACCATTAGGTCCAGTTGTGACCGACTCTGGGGTTGTGGCGCTCATCTCACTTTATAGGCTGAGGGAGCCGGCGTACAGCTTCTGGGTCATGAGGCCAGCATGACTAAGACGCTTCTGGCGAACCAGAGCAGCGCACGGAAACGCCGTTTACCTTCCCGCCAGAGCGGTACCTATTTATCTACTTGCACTTTGACGTGCTTTCGAACTGCTAGGTTGGCAGGAGCAGGGACCGAGCAACGGGAGCTCACCCTCTCGCAGGGATTCGAACCGCCAACCTTCTGATCGGCAAGTCCTAGGCTCTGTGGTTTAACCCACAGCGCCACCCGTGTCCTGGGTGCAAATTCCCACTCAGCCATGAAACTCTCTGGGTTATTATGGGGCTTGTCAAGGAGAGGCTGTAGCTCAGTGAGCCGTGCAGCTGGCCCAGCCGTGCCCCTACCTGTCCCACACATTGTGGACAAGGTTTTGTGGAAAGCAGCCTTGTGGACCAAATTGCCAGGATTGTTTTGGCCCAGGGCTCAGATGTTCACCACCACTGCTAGGATAGCAGGAGAACTGTGCGGCATTGATTGGACAGGCGCAGGGAGATATATTTTTTTGCACTGCCGTTTCTGAGTAGAAGCAGTCTATTGGAGTCATAATTTCAGCAACAGTTGTTTAAATCACATCAATTATTTTTGTGTGTGTGTGTGTGAGAGAGAGAGAGAGAGACAGAAAGAGAAAGAGAAAGAGAAAGGGAGAGATCAACAATTAAGGCACTGTTGTGAACTACTGACCTGCAATTCTTGGTCTGCAGAATCACTGAGATCCTAACAGAGTGAGCCCCGTAGGCAATACAGTATTAGGAATTCAGTGCTGTCCTGGAGAAACACTCCCTGCCATCTGTTCTGCAGGGTTCAGCAAGCTCCCTATTTTGCCGAAGAACATCACAAATTGCTTTCTGATATGAAGCCAATGATCTTAGGAGCTTAAATAGGTGCTTCAGCCATGTGCATACAACTGCATGAGGGAATAACCAAGAAAAGGAAAACCTGATGAGAAGCCAGGCAATGGCAGGAGATCACACTGCTAAAATGGAGATTAGCATCTGATGCAATGAATGTTCCAAGAGCCAGAATCTAAGCAGTCCATGCGCACGTACTTTGGGTAGGCAATTTCCACAGCTGAGGCAGGGAGCTAAAGATAAACGAAGTGGACGCCAAACACTTCTCCCCTTCCAGTGGTCTTCTTTCCTTTGTCCTTGCCTCCTATTTCCCAGTGGGGTCGTGCAGTGCCCCCGCTGCCTGGCAGTTCTTTGTTCTGGAATCCTAGCCGTTCTGCTCTCTCCGCTTCCAAGCCTTGCTGTTTCACCACATTGACGACTGCAGGAGCCCCCATGGGAGGCTGATATATGTGGCATCCAGAATGTAAAAGGATGCTGTTTTCCAAGCAAGTCACTCTTTATTATCACAGCAGGAAACGGATATCAGAGTGAAATTTGCAGTGAATGTTTATTAGATGGTGTGTCTGCCAGAGGTGGGCAATTCTGATCACCAGCCTATTATGATGATGAATCACAGAATCTATTAATCATGGAACGGCAGGGAAAAGGAGCTGCCTCCATTTGCTCACTTGTTTTTTGGAAAAGAGCTTCCTGACTGCATTTCATCTTATTCTTTATTGTTAACATCTTATTTATTAACAGCTGTGGGAAAATAACGTCTGTGCCTCTCTTTGGAGCAGCTACGGCAATTGCATGGCGGGCAATTGCATGGCGGGCAAGCAAAGCTCCCCTCACAGCAACCAGACAATGTGCTTCATCACTGACTTGGGAAGCACCACCACTGCATCATTGGCAAGAAAAACTCTCAGACAGTCTTAGCTGTGATGCAAATACTCTCCATGCAGGGAGGAGGATCTGTGGGTTTGAAGAGGTCGCTCCAGTTTCCATCAGTCCCTGATCTCTGGCCATGTTGGCTGCAACTCAGGGTAGCTGCAGTTCTACTGGGCAAAATTAACAAAAGGAATTTCAGTAGGGACAGTAGGTTCAGCACATAGGCAGGTATAATCAGATTCAGAAATACAGGATGGAGAACACCTGGCTTGACAGGTGGTGCTTTTTTGAAGACCTTCCAAACCCTAGAGACGAGGGAACGGAGGCCAAGGCATGAGAGGGTCTTCTTAATATTCTTTTTCACACTGGCCTCATTCACTCTGGGCTCCATGTGTTGTTCTTTGATGTCGCCTGACGGGGGCCACAGCCCCTCCACAGCATCTGCAGGTGAATTATTGTGGGGCAGCCCTTGGCTGCTATTATCTTCCGGGATGATGCCAGGCTGCTCTTGTAGAGAGACCCCTCTTCTTCTTCCTTTTCCTGCAGCCATTCAGGACTTAGTAGATCTGTACAACATGGTCTCGGGGTCTCCTTGCTTTCGCCTTCCTCTTCTGGGGGGCTGCCTGTTGGTCTTCTCACCATTTTCGCACCCATTGATCTTCAGACTTTGCTGATTGTCACTCCCGCTTTCTTGCTGTCCAATATGTTGTGATTTTTAAAATAAATTTAGGCACCAGTTTTTCTGATTCTGTTGCAGGTAAGCTACCCAAGAGCTGTTGAGCCAAGGCTGGGTCTCAACTGCCAAGTGTGGTTGGGATTCTGAGCTGATGTCATAGACTGGTTCCAATCAGTCCTTTTCCTCTAAGAAGGGGGGACCTGTTTCCATTTAGGGTGACCGCTTAACACCACCACCCAAGAGAAAAAGGGGAAAAGCGGAGAAATATTTTAGTTCTGTAGCAAGAAAGAATGAGTGCCAGGAGTTTTCTTTCCC